>NC_136072.1:644672336-647072336 GCF_964261635.1 Lissotriton helveticus | reverse complement strand
TTCCCTGGAAGCCTGCAGGAGAAGGCCGTGGTGTCCTCCACAGCTGGGCCAACCCTCCGGTCGCGCCGACTCACACACCGCCGCGACGGGTCAGCTTCCTCGGCGGTCCCTCCAAAATCGAGGCCGGGGATCCGGGCCGGTGGTAGGCCCACAGCAAGATGGCCGTCCGTCAGAGCTCCGGCCTTCCGGCGGCCGCCGGAATCAAGGCGATCGCGGAGCTTTCCTGGCACCCAACTGCTGCCGAGTCGCCCCCAGACCCTTAGGGACCACAGCAGGTCGGAGGCGCTGCTGGGGAGGGGGTCTGTCAGGATAATTCGCCGAGATCGGCCCAGAGCTCGGGACTCAGGCGACCATGCTCGTCGGCGCTTAAGCCACGCCCCCCAACAAGAACATTATAATATGCTAAACATACTCCTCAAGGTAGGAAGGCCTTCTAGTAACCCTGAAGGATTTCCTTACTTCAGTATTATTACAAACCAAGGGCCAGATGTAGGTAAATATATTTTACCGACTCATAAATACCGAATTTTAGCGATTCGGTATTTATGAATCAGTAAAATATAAGGAGGGAGATGTAGGTAAATCCAGATGTGGATTTACCGAATCTGTAAAAGTCGGTATTTACCGATTCGGTAAATACCGACCGGTAATGCCCATTCATTCCTATGGGCTTTGAAGCCCATAGGAATGAATGGGCATTACCGATTCGGTATTTACCGAATCGGTAAATACCGAATTTCACAAGGGTGCAGGGGGTGTCACTTTGACACCCTCTAGCACCCCCAAAACAGGTTCGGGTGCCATGTGGCAGGCATACCTGCCCTAAGGGCAGGTCTGCCTGTCATATGGCACAGGTGTGCATGCACACATGTGCATGAACACCGGAATCGGTATTTTACCATCAAATTGAATTTGATGGTAAAATACCGAATCGGTAAGGCTAGTGGGACTCAGAAGAGTCCCACCTACATATCAAATTTACCGAATCGGTAAAAATACCGATTCGGTAATTTACAGAATCGGTAAATTTACCGATCGGTAAATTTACCGATTCTGTATGAAATTCCCCCCTACATCTCAAAATCCATTTACCGGTCGGTAACGGCCGAAATCGGCCGTTACCGACCGGTAAAAGCCTACCTACATCTGGCCCCAAATCCTTTCCAGAGGAAACATTTTCAATATTCTTAGGATTAACATCTCTCCTGACAACTTTAACCACTCGACCCAGATTCCTGATGCGGTAATCTTCCGTTTTCACAGCATTTTACAAAAGTTTGATGACTTTCATTGGAGATGAACATTTGGAACCTGAACTAAAGGCACCACCACAAGGGTTTTTAATTCTGATTAGATCACCCACCTGGATAAAGGTTTTCTTTGTAGCTTTACGTGAATCAAACAAGTATTTCCTCCTAGAGGCTAACGTGTGTTCTTTCACTTTCTTTAACTCTTCTTTTTGATCAACAGATAAATCATTCTTAGGTTAGTCATTGACCCAGGAGGGACACACAAAGGTATTAGCCTTTCTTCTCTTGAATAATTCGAACAGGGAAAAACCTGTACTCAAATGGGGGTAAACCTATAATTCTTCACTTTACCAAGAAATTCACTCTTCCAGCAGCGATTATTTGAAATGGCACGCTGGATGGTCTCTTTCAACACCTTGTTGAATGTTTCAACCATGCCATTGGTCTCGGGATGATATAAAGCTGATTTCTTATGTCTAATACCTCTTTTCTTCAAAAACTTCTTCCAGGGGGGAGGAGCCAAGATGGCGATCGGAACGGTCGCATAACCGCCTCGCTCCGTGATCTCTTCCTCCCCGCCACCTATCCTGTATTTCATCCTGTTCGGGGTGTTCCGAATTTGGTCACTGAGGAAGAGCCGTCACTTACCATCCTTCTCCGGGGCTCTGGCGTGCAGTGATTTCGGCGTTCTGCCCTGGTCACCTTGTTGGCCTTCCCGGCCCTGACGCCGGGGCCTCGAGTGCTGTGCCTGCCCGGAGATGTTCGGAGTGCCGGCGGTCCGGAACCGGTGGAGAGACCCGATGGTGGGAGCCTGAGAGCCGCGGGCCGGGACCCCCGGGGCGGACCCGCCCCCGCTGGTGGGCCACCCCGCATGTCCGTTCGCCTACCGGCCCGAAGAAGAGAAGCCGCGCTGTCCGGCACCCCTCAAGTGAGAAACCCACTCCTGTTGTTAATCCCGACCGGGATCCGGTGCTGGGCTCCCCCCGAGTGCTGTGGGGAGCACGCCCGTTCTTCTGGTGACTCTCCTTTCTCCGCCGAGCGCCTTCCGCCGCGGTTTGGCGGTGAGCCCTGGGGCCGCCGGTGCTCCTGGTGGACTTGGAAGAACCTGTGGCGATGGCGGAGGGTGCTGTACTTAAGATGGCCGATGGCCCCTCGGGGTGTCTTTCTCCTGGAGACAGGGAGGCTGCCGCATTTGCTTTCTCCAGCCCTCGCGTGGTTTGGGCGGCCCCTACTCGGAGTGCTATCTTGTTTGCCCTGTCTGCTCTGCGGATCGACCTGTCCTTGAAATGTCGAGCCATGGAATTGCGGATAGCTGCCATGGTGGCTCCGCCATTTTGTGACGAAGTGTCGTCTCCCCGAATTGTACTGCCTGGAACTTCGCCGGCGGCTGTGCTGGGATCTCCGGCTGGGTGCTCGATTCTATGGGATCTAGCGGACCCGGTGCCGATGCTGCAGTGCTTTCTACATCCTGTTTTCTTTGCTTCGTGCTGGACGGCTCAGATACTGTGCTTGGTCACATGGATCCTTGAGGAACTTTTGCATTCTGACTGCTGCCGAGTTCTCCTGGTTGCTTCTGGTTTGCCGGGACGGTGTTTTGCGGAGATCCTACCGGCTTTTCCTGACTGGTGTGGACCCACTGTGTTCTGCTGTTTTTTGGCTGTGGCGGGGTTGGGAAGCTCGACTCTTCATAAAAGTGGACAGGGGTGATCGTGCCCGGATGCCTGTGGGACCCTTTTTACATGGCATCTCCGGGCCTCGTTATTCTGGATGGTTCCTGTTTACATCCCGGTGTAGGCTTTTCTTGACTCTCCTTTTCGACCTCGATTAGTGCATTATTGTTGCGGGGGGGTAGTGTTTTATGTCTCGGTCGCTGGCTCCTCTCCTCTCTCTTTCTTCCTTATCCTCTGTTTCCTTTTCCTATTCCCCTCTCTTTCTTCGTTATAATTCCCTTTCTCTTTTTCTATATTTCGGGTGACTCTGGGCGACAGGCACGCTGTTTAGTGGGGTAGGCCGTAGCCATTACAGTGATGTAGGGTGGGGGGGTGTTTGTTATTTTAGTTTGTTTTATTCTATGGTCCCTTTATTGCCTTTTTCTAGGGGGTGGGCTATGTCCCTTGGTGTTTACTCCTCTGTTTCGCTAGCGTCTGCACTTTCTCCTTTTTCGGGGAGGGTGGGCTGTACGTGTGGCGTCCACTTTATTTGTTTGCTGGTATTCTTCCTCTATTCTGCACCTTTTATGGGCGTGTGAGGTCTTTGGGCTTTGCCCTACTGTGGTCGTCTGCTTGCGTGGGGGGCTATTTCCCTCCCGCCCCCCCCCTTCTTTTCTGTATATGTTGCATGACGCGCTGTTAGATTTGGTTGCTGCCTCCTTTATATAATGTAAAATGAAACCTCTTTTATCCTGGCGCTGGCGATGTAACGACTTTATTTGCATCCATCCTGTATTCTCCCTATCGTATACATTGCTTTGTTATTTTGATTCTCCTGACTTTGCGGCCGGCCCCTGTGGTTGTAGGCCAGCGCTTGTACTTATACGTGTCTTTCAATAAAGGTTTTTTAAAAAAAAAAAAAAACTTCTTCCATCTCACGAGATACCAACTGCACGCCATTGTCTGTCAACAAAGAATTAGGAAAACCCTCTCTCTCAAAAACACGTTCCAGAAACATAATAACATCACGAGATTCAATTGAGTTGGTAATGGCAACTTCTGGCCATCTGGAAAACATATCCAGAAGTACCAAAACATACTTGTCAAGTACTTGCATAACGAATTGGACCTAGAATATCAAAAGAAATCTCTTGCCAGGGTTCTTTTAGAATGTCTCTTATAATCATTGGTTGCACTCTACAATGGAAAGTCTTGTCAGCATTACAACATTCTATACAATCACGTACAACACGCTCCACCTGAATATCCATCCCTGGCCACCAATACATAAGCCTTAACCTCTCTTTTGTCTTTGAGATACCTGGATGACTCTCATGGGCAAGGGAAATCAAGCCTTCCCTCAAGGATAAGGGGGGAATAAGTCTAGTGCCCCTAAACACAAATCCACCCTGGAATGACAATTCACTCGTAACTCTCCAGAAGGTTTGTAATACTTCATTATTCTTGTCTGAGTTGGACCTGCCACTTCCAATTTTCCCTGCCACAGCTTGAAGAACAGAAGCTTTATTGACTTCAGCCAAACACTCATCCTCTCTAATTATGTCTTCACTAATCACACACACATCCAGGTTCTGATCTTCATCAGCAATATCTTTACTGGTATCACCTACATAGACTAAACGGGAACAACAATCAGCCACCCAGTTCTTTGCTCCTGGAACGTAATCCACTTTAAAGTGAAACTCTTGAAGGCCAATAACCCAGCGCCTGATCCTCGCAGAAACTGCATGCAAACCTTTCCTTTCAAATATTTCTTTGAGTGGTTTACGATCTGTTTTAACTGTAAACGTGCTCTCCCACACAAATGGTCCTTAGTTTATGTACAGCTCATGATACAGCTAGGGCCTCTTTCTCTATAAATGAATAATTCAGTTCAGCCCCTCTAAGAGCCCTAGAGATAAACAAAATGGTCCTTTCCACACCATCATGTTTCTGTAATAAGACTGCCCCAAGACCGTTCGAACTGGCATCGGACATGATGATAGATTCATGACCAGGTTCAAAACTCTGAAGACTAGAAGACCTTTTAAGCAATTCCTTGATTTTGCAAAATTCCAATTCACATTCATCACTCCAAACAAAAGGAGTGCCTTTTTTCAAAAGAATCCTCAAGCTTTTGGTCTTTTCCGCAAAATTGGGAATGAATTTATTATAGTACTCTTTCATACCAAAATATTTTACCACTTCTTTTTTTTTTTTTTTTTCACAACAAAGTTTATTGAATAAATCAAGCAAGGTAGTCAATGTGGCACCCCACAGTCAGGAGAAACCACCAAGCATTTGGATACATTACATATTGCAGGATCTAAAGCCGATCAAGAATAATTGCAAATCATATACATTAGAGACTACCCCCCGCCCCTTCCCCACCCCAACGCCCACCACCCACACCCTATCCCACCCCATGGTCCCTCCCTAACCCTGTGCACGTGTAAAGAAGAAACCGCAGTATGTGAGTACAGTGTGGCCGGCATAGCGCTAATTACCACTTCTTTTTTTGACGATGGGCTGACTAAATTGTATATGGTTTCAACCAGATCCTTTTTCGGTTCAATACCATTCGGGGTGATTTAAGACCAAGATAATCTATTTCCTCCAAATTGAATTTACACTAATTGGCCCTTAACGTAACACCATTTTCTTTGAATCTCCTTAAAACCTCACAAACCCTTTGGTTATGTACAGTGGTATTTTCACCATAAATAAGCGCGTCATCCTGATAGATCTTAATACCAGATAAACCTTTTAACATTTTCTCCATTACACGCTGAAAAACTGCAGCAGCAGATATCAGTCCAAACGGCATTCGTACATATTTAAAAGTGCCACACGGAGTAACAAACGCCGTACGGTCTTGAGACTCATGGTGAAGTCTAACTTGGTGGTATGCCGAGGTAAGATCCACCGTTGTGAAACACTTAGCCCCTTTCAACATGACAAGCAGATCATTAATATTCGAAAGAGGATAGTGATCCACAATGACACTCTTATTTAGCTCACGCAAATCCACACAAAGGTGAACTTCACCATTAGCCTTCTTCACCATAACTGCTGGAGCCAACCATTGGGTAACTTCCACCTCTTCTATGATACCATTATATCGCAATTCATCTAACTCTGCTTTCATCTTCTCCTTGACAATTAGAGGTACACCTCTAACTTTGCTTACAATTGTTTTTGCTCCTTCTTTAATTTTGATCTTATGTACATATTTCTTGATACAACCTAATTGCTTGTCAAAAACGTCAGGAAATTCCTCTTGAAAATTAGGCTTGTTTGAATTTACACTATTCACCTGAAAAAATTGTCTTAGTTTGACTGAGGGAGTCTCATTAGGATCTAGATATATACCTAAATCCTTTTGGTGAATCCAGCTAATGAGTGAGTCACCCCTTACAGAAACATACAATTTCTCTGCAGTAAATCTATCTTTAAAAAGAATCGATCCATTAAAATACCCCACTGGTTTGCTGGGTTCACCACCATAGCCTTTTGGAGAAATATCAGGTTTTAATAACTTGACCTTGTGTGCTAAATTTTCCTCAAAGAAAACTTTAGGAATTAAAGTAATCTTAGCACTGGAATCAAATAACATAGATACAGGAGAACCGTCAATATCAACTGTTTCCCAAGGACCACTTGTTCCTTCTTGAACTTGGACGATGATTCAATCTCCAGATGAATCATTAACAAATTCACACAATACATCTTGAATTCTCCTTTTTGTACTAAAAGTAGTAGAACTACAACAACAATTAGACACATGACCTTCCTTCCCACATTTTTTGCAGATAGATTTCCAGCAAGCACAACCATTAAAATTAGCATAATGTCCAACATCACCACACCTATAACATTTTCCTGGGTTGGATTGTGAAGTAATGCTAAGATTGTTATGTTGTGGATGTGGAGCAATGTTACAATCTTTATGTGGAGAAGGTGTTGTGGAGCTTTAGAAGTTCCTTTTGCGCACAGAAACAGTTTGTGCCATATCTTCTTTTTTTACTATGCTATTCTTCTTTATTTCTTCAACACAAGCTTTACTGTGTTCACAATTTTCGGAAAGGGTAACAACCTCTGATAAAGAAGGATCATCTTTTTGCCAGAAGCTTTCTCCAGCTTTCTCTACACAACAACCTAATATAAATTGGTTATGAAGTCTTTCTTCAGAACTGACACCAAATGAACATGTAGAGGCAAGTTTTCTTAACTCAGAAACATATTCCTCAACAGATTCACCTGACCTCTGCATACGCTTCCCAAATTGATATCTTTCCAAAACTCTTGAAACGTTCGGTAAATAATGTAGATCCAATTTTCTAATACATAGTTCATACTCATTTAAGTTATTACTAGTCTCATCAGACAAATCAGGAAGATGTTGGAAAACTTCTTGGCCTTCAGAACCAAGACAATGAAGCAATAAGGCCATTCTGCGTTCTGAACTTAAAGATGTCCCACGTACTCTTGCATAGTTGATGAACACATTCTTCAATTTTTTCCAAGAAATGTGTGGTTCCCCAGGATTCCTAAGGAAGAAAGGAGAAGGAGGAATGTTCTGCATGTTGGTGTAAAAGTATTAATTACTAATATACAAAAAAAATTATAGTAGAGCTGTGTGTGTCAGCAATGTAGAACACAAGTGAACACAACAAGCAAACAAAAGAATGAAAATAAGAAAGCTGTGTGCATCAGCGAAAACTGGAGAAACTGAGACCTTTAAAAGAAAGAAAGCAATCTGTATGCATAAACGGTAATTTAACTAGCTGAGAGCTCGAGGAAAGCTGTGTGCATCAGTGACTGAGAGCTTGAGGAAAGCTGTGTGCATCAGCGATAATAATAGAAAGCTGTGCACATGAACAATAACTTAGTAACTGAATGTTTGAGGGCAAGCTGTGCGCATCAGCGATATTAATAGAAAGCTGTGCGCTTGAGTAACTGAATGCTTGAGGACGAGCTGTGCGCATCAGCGATAATAAAAGAAAGCTGTGCGCGTCAGCGGTAACTTGACAAACTGAGCGCATGAAATGAATGTAGGCAAGCTGTCACGCACAGCTTTTTATTATTATCGTTGATGTTCACTCCCTAGCCTACAATTATTTCAGCCGCTCAGTTTGTTAAGTTACCGCTGACGCGCACAGCTTTCTTTTATTATCACTGATGCGCACAGCTCGTCCTCAAGCATTCAGTTACTCAAGCGCACAGCTTTCTATTATTATCACTGATGCGCACAGCTTGCCCTCAAACATTCAGTTACTAAGTTATTGCTCATGTGCACAGCTTTCTATTATTATCTCTGATGCACACAGCTTTCCTCAAGATCTCAATCGCTGATGCACACAGCTTTCCTCAAGCTCATCAGCTAAATCAACAGCAGACTGAGCGCAATAAGTTGTAACATGAAAAATGTGAGCGTTTTAAAAGAATGGAAACAAGCTGTGCGCATCAGTGGTAGTTGAAGCAGAGCGGTTGCCTAGGAACAGGAAAACGCTGGTGGCCACACGCGGTAGTTGGAGCAGAGCGGTTGCCTAGGAACAGGAAAATGCTGATGACCACACGCTGAGCTTGTATTACGTCACAGCATGTTACACCACATTGAGGAGGAAGACATGGCAGAGGGTGAAGATGGGGGAAGTCCTCGCATAAGTCCTCACGCTTCCCTTACAGATTCAAGGGAGAGAACGTTTAAGGGAGCTTCAAACAAAGGACTCTCTCACGTGGCAAAATGAGTAAATGAGAGAGAGATTGCGCAGCTTTGTAAATGGGAATTTTCATGCGCTGGACTCCTTCACTCTAAGCTCTCTTGCGCTAAAAAAACAAAGTGCCCTGCACCAAAAATAAGAAAAATTAAGAAATTCAAAGTACACTCAAAAGAAGGTCCCAAAGAAAGAAGTGTGACGAGGAATTTCTCTCTTTCTTGGTAGGTAAGAAAGGTGTTACATGTCGTATTAGATTGAGGTTTTGTTGATTCTATTCTTGATAGAAGACAGCAGGAGATCTGGTACGTGAAAAAAGTGTTGTAAACTAAGCGGCCTTGAGTTGAAACTTAAATTGAGTTAGAGTGTTGAAATCTGTAGAATGGTCCAATCTTCTTCCAAGTCGTCGCCAATGAAATGAAGTAGGATGCAGCAAGTCGATTGAACATCAGGATACTTTATTAGGTAATAAGTATAACACTCCAGCCTCAGTGGTGCAGCCAGCATCAGCACTGGTCAGGCTCTGAATAGCTGCCTCACTTCAAGTATCAACATTCCATCACTCTGGGCAACCAAGATGCAGTCCCCACATTCTGGTTGAGCTAACACTGATTTACAATGCACACCAGTGTTAGCTACAGGATACTACAGATGACCCTTATAAAAGGAGTTTTATATGCCTTGGGTTTAGTGAAATTGCACATTTCACTTTCCATATTGTAGTAAAGTGCTTCCCTAAATCAACTTTTGTTGCAGGAGCATTGTGGAGTGAGGATCTGCAATATGTGTACATATTCAGAACCGCTAAAGTCTCCCCTAGGTATCCCAGGGGTGTGGGGTCCTGTAGATATAGGCAGGGTCCTTATAAAAGATGCTTTATTAGCCCTCTTGTTGGAAAAATTGTCCAAGTCATTTTACCCATGACAGATCCCCAGCCACATTGGTTAACATAGCAAACACAAGGAGACGATAGACGGAGAACTGAAACTCTTCAGACCCTCACCCCCAGTCACAGACCTGGGTTGAATCCATCATCATTCTTTAGCTCACTTCGACACCCCAGTTCAGACACAGCTATATGCAAATCAGTCTTGACCCTGTGCCTCATGGGAACAGTTCACCCAAACTGCCAAGCCATGTCTTCCATGGATCGGAAACAAGCATCCTGGGACCGGTTTCTAGGTAACACCCTTCATCAGCCAGGCTAGCTTGAATCCAGTGGCAAAGTGAGCAAGGGATCCACATCTGGGCATACCCTGCCAACTTAGGGCAAATAAAGCAAACACAAGGAGACGATGGATAGAGCGCTGAAACTTTTCAGACACTCACCTCCAGTCACAGATCTGGGTTGAATCCATCATCATTCTTTAGCTCACTTCGCCACCCCAGTTTAGACACAGCTATATGTACTGTGCTCTCCATGCCACTGGAGTAAAGCTATCCTGGCTGATGAGGGTTGAAACCCTGAAACTGGTCCTAGAATGCTTGTTTCCAGTCCAGGGAGGACCTGGTCTGGCAGTTCATGCTGGACTGTTCCCATTGGGCGCAGGGTCAAGACTGATTTGCATATGGCTGGGTTCATACTGTAATGGCATGGGGAACAAAAAAACAATGCATTTAGGCCCAGATCTCTGTACTGGGGTGAATGTATGACATTGTTTTGCATTCTGTCCATCAATTGTTCTTTTTGCATTTGTTACCCCGAATGGAACGAGTATGCCCAGATGTGGGTCCCGTGCTCTCCATGCCACTGGAGTCAAGCTATCCTGGCTGATATGGGGTGAAACACTGAAATTGGTCCTAGGATGCTTGTTTCCAGTCCAGGGAGGACCTGGCCGTTCAGGCTGGACTGTTCCCATTGGGCGCAGGGTCAAGACTGATCAGCATATGGCTACGTTCAAACTGGACTGGCATGGGGAGCAAAGAAACAATTGATTTAGGCCCAGATCTCTGTACTGGGTGAATGTATGACATTGTTCTGCATTCTGTCTATCAAATATTGCATTTCTGCACATAGGTTAACATGGCAAGAAGGTATTAAATAATAGCTAATTTTTAGGAGGTAATAAAAATACAATTCAAGGACTTCCTAGAATGGTATTGATACATCCAACAATACGCTATTGTTAAATTTATCCTAAAATGTACAGACAATAAGTTATAAGACTTTATTGCCTTTAAGCCAAAATTCAGCCCTCTATTACTCTGAGCTGATTGACAAGAGTTAAGTGGATTAGCCAAGCTGCTTTGATGAGGTGATAAGTAGCCAGGGGGTCAGAGAGCCATACTGGGCTCTGCTACATAGGAATGCTATGACAGGCGGAGGGGCCATAAACCATCCTCTTTAAAGAGAGACTAGACAGACAGTGTAAGTCAGGTCCAGTTATAGCTCTAACCTCTGAGCCCAGCCAGATGTCAGGATTAAGGCAGGAATTCCCAGATGTTGTGGTTCTGAAAATTCTGGACTTGAGAATAAAACTTCGTCTTAACATGACAAATTTAGTATCAAAAGACCGAAAATGACGAGTACACTATGTACAAGCATTTTCGTCATATTCCAGTGACGATTTCACCTCAAAATCGTCATTCTTGTTCTGAACCCTTGGCTTCCATTTTGTATACGGCAGCCATTTTGTGAGTTGCCCTTTACATAGGCTTATGATACAGCTAAATTCGATTCCAAAGGACACGTACACCTTAATTGACTTTCCTGTGACCTGGGCAAGTAGGAACCATTGCCCCAGGCCGAACCTGTTTGGTCAGTTCCTCTCCCAGTGGCCGAATGAGATAGCATCAAGGCACAACAGGCCATAAACCCATTTCATCGCACACACCCTGCCGAATCTTGCTCACACCTGTCCCTGCTCTTTTCTCTCACTCGCTTTATGATGGGGAGGTGCCCATTTTTATTGGGGGTCCACCGATATCTGATGAAATGTTGGGCCTTGCCGGGTGATTTGTTGTGGACTGGACGAAGTGAAATATGGACATGTCATCATGACTCTGCTTTTCCTTTGTAACAAAAAAATGTGAATAGTATACTGTAAATTCGAAGAATGTTTGCCTAAAGCACAATATTTTGTATAAAAAGAGAAGCCTGACTTTGTAGGATTGAGCAGTCTCCTGAGAATATACTTCCCGTGTGTTGTACTTCTAGGACCTGTTACTTGGTTGCAGCCAATAAAATCGATCCTTGACTTCACCTAGAAGACTCTGAGTTTCTGTGGTCTAAATCAGGAAAGGACTGGAGGTCTTTGGGTGTGTTCCCTGACACCGCTGGGTTACCGGTTCAGTACCGGTTTTGAAAAACCCAGTACCTCAGTTGGCGCCCAACATTTGGGGCAATACCAGCGGTACCAGTCGAGCCAGAGGTTCGTGAGGAGCTTCGTGTGAAAATTCTGGAGGACGGCCAACCACTTCATCGACCCCTGCATGTCGACGTGGTCCGAAAGTCTTTGCTGCGAGGTTCCCCGCTTCCCGACGGCTACAAAGGACTGCTGCCCTGGCTATCGCCCTGATTTGGACCCTTGAAGTTTGGTAGAGCGAAACGATAAGACGAGTCTTCTGGTGACGTCATCGATATCTCAGTTAAGTATAAGTGGAGCGTCTCCCAGTCCTTAGTTGGTCTTAGTTTGGGTATTCCCTTTGGGATCATTTTTGGAACTTGCAAGTGCCAAAGCCGAAGGACTTGTGTATTCACGAGAAATATCGTAATCGATAATCCTTTGAAGTTTGGAGCTAGACTAGAGAGCGAAGATGCCTGGTCTTAGACTTATTTGTTTTGTCTTGGTTGTAATAATAGGGATTCCCGATTGGAGGACTCGTGTCCGGTTCCTCCGGTTGGAACTCCAACTTATGAATTATATGTAAAACATGGCGTGGGCCCCATCACATATAATGAAGTGTGGATCAAATACACCAGAAAAGATGGTGTTTTAAAATGGCCCCAATATAGTAGCTTTGATACAGAAATCTTAGATAACCTCGAAGTTAAACTTTTCAAGAAGAAAGCCCGGCCGGCGATGTTTGATTCTTTCCGCCTATGGCGTAAGGAAGCCAAACAGAAGGAAATTAAATTAGCGAAGAAAAATTAGAGAGAAGGGGGAATCTCGATAATGCAAGCGGCTATGCAGTTTAAAGACAATGAAGAAGAACAGATGAGTGAGCAGTTGCACAGGCAACGTAAAATGGTAATAGATAAATGCTATCCAGTTTTGCCGTCTCTTCAGCAAGATGCAGCAAAAGAGCGTGAAAAAGATCCGTTAATGTCGCATTTACTAAGTTCGCCACCCCCTATGCGCAAAATGCTACGGCACCTCCGCAACCTTTAGTTGTGCAACCTGTGCCTCCTGTTCCTCCACAGCACCCACCAGCTGTTCTTCAGCTGGCTCCTGCTCCTTTGGTGCAGCCTCCTCAAGGCCCACCGATCACATCTGTTTCACCTGTGCTTTCTACGACTTTGCCTAGTGCACCTTCTATTTCTCCTAATGATCCCTCTGCTATTGCTTCTGTCCCTGCCTTATCTCACCCTGTTTTTCCACCCGTTCTTCCTTCAATTTCTCCTTCCGTTCAGCAGAGAATGGCCAACACTGTTACTAATCTTTTCTCACCTCTTTTCGGGTCGCCTACTACGACCCCTAACATGGAACGAAGACAGTTGCGAAGTCAACTGCCTGACTATCAAGAGAGAGATTCACTGAATCGTTTAGCGCATAAATGGGTTATGGACACTGTAAGGTATGATGTAGAGTCTGTCATGGAAGTCTTCCGTCAATGGGAAGCACCGAAGCAGAGATATGTTTTTGAACAAATGTGTGTTTTCCTCTGTGAGGATTTGGAAGACAATGATCTGGAATACAACCCACCCAAGTTGTGTCGTGTGCGGTTCGAGTTCGAAGAGGGCATGATCGTAGGTCCAGATGTCGAGAGAGCGGTTGAGACATTGTTGTCATTTCGGAGTAAGGGGGGCACTTCTCAGTCGCTATTTGAGCATGGCACATCCGGTAGGAAAAAGGCGCGACAGTACCCCATGAGAGAGGTTCCCCCACAGTGGAGGGAAGGGGACCTACAAGCTAACCCACCTATTCAGCCTCATTTCCAGCGGGTGTGGGTGCATGTCCCATGGAGGCGAGCTGAAGTTTTAGCCCTTAAACAGACATTACCTGATCCCCGTAAAAATCCCGCAGGGTATTACAAAGAGTTGTCACAGACTGCAGGGTCATGTATCATGAATTTAGCCGATATCGATATGTTATTTGGGAATGTTGTTCCACAGCCTTTATGGGGTAAGATTCGTCATACAGATCATGATCAGGAGTTAGGTGACTCATGGGCTAATATTGCTGCTGCAGATGCCCGACAAGTTGGTGGTGCTAAGCCTGAGCCTTTAGTAGCCGAACTACCTGGTAAAATAATTGATTACATGAAAACGGTAATGCCTGCAATACGTGTAAATTGGGATAAGTTGTCTGCATGTAAGCAGAAGAAAGATGAAACAGTGTCAGATTTCTTCACCAGGTTTGAAGAAACATTTGTCGACCACAGTGGTCAAGATATGAGCACAGAAGGTGGTCAGCGTTTGTTCGTCGATAAATTCGTGCACAATCTGCTTACCGAGTTGTGTAAAAAGTTAAAAGATTCAGAGAGTTCATGGGCAGTTTCCTCCTCAGCACAGATATTGGCTACTGCACAGTATTACGAAAATCGAGACAAAGACGAGAAAGATAGAGCAGAAAAGAAAACTAAAGAGTTGAAAACGAAGGTTTTGTTACAGCAAGCATATCCGCCACGTGGTGGTGGTGGCCAGAATAGTGGTGGTCAAAATAATAGTGGTCAGAGTAACTATCAGAATAATTATCAGCAGCCTCAACAGTATCAGAGGAACTCGCAAAGAGTCGAGTATACTCAACCACGTGTCCCTGTAGGCCCCAATCAGTGTTCATATTGTAAGGAAGAGGGTCATTTCAAGTATAGTTGTCCTATTTTATTACACAACGTGCAAATGGTGCTTCTGGTGTAAGAGGTCGAGGTGTTCAACAAGCGTCTAGAGGTAGAGGACGTGGAAATTTCCCCCAGAACACACAGTCTCTTCCACCTCAAAATGCGATGAATAGCTTTGATCAGAAGAATAACGCATCTGGTAGGACAGCCCAGTACTATGCTGATGATTACTATGCAGAAGATGAGCATTGGGAAGGTAATGATTGCTAGGACAGCCATAGACAAAGAGAGGGAGTTGTTTCAGTTCCAGTAGATCAGAGTGGACCTTACGTTGAGTTGATTACTTCAGGTGTGTCAGAGCCATTTCTGTTGGATACTGGTGCTACAAAGAGTTCTAATATGCACTCCAAACTCCCTGGCGCACCTTTGTCTGGCGAAATGAATGTTTCTGTAGGTTTTTCTAGCGCCCCAGTTAGAAATCCGATTTCTGACCCTTTGTCCCTTTCTGTTGGACCTTGCGAATTCGAAGCACCCCTTATTCTGACAACAGGTTGTGGTGAAAACTTGCTAGGATTAGATTTGCTAAAAAGATTGTACGCGACTTTGTACTGTTCTCCTTCTGGAGTACAACTTACACTGGGTAAGAAAGTGGTTTCTCCAATGTATTTGTCGAGAGACAAACTTCCAACAGAATTGTCATCCCTCCCTAATATTCTTTGGGCTACTGGTCGTAATGATGTAGGTCTTTTGGAAATACCACCATATGTTGTAACATTAAAAGCCAACTATAGAATGCCACGAAATCCCCAATACAAAATCTCTAGTGAAGGTGAAAAAGCTTTGCTGGCGATCGTTTACGATCTAATTGAAAATGATGTGATTGAAGAGACAAGAGGCAACGTTTGCAATAGTCCTGTTCTGCCTGTTTTTAAGCGAACTGACCCTTCCCAGCCACCTGTTTACAGATTCGTGATTGATCTTAGAGAGGTCAATAAAATAGTTGTGCCACAATTTCCAGTTGTTCCTGACATTACTGCCCTATTGACTATGATTCCAGCTTCTGCCACCTGGTTTTCGGTGATTGACTTGAAGAATGCTTTCTTCAGCATCCCGATTGCTGAGGAGAGTAGGGATATTTTTGGTTTCAGTTTAGGAGGTCGCAGCTTCCGCTTTAAACAAGCTCCACAGGGCTACTGTGAAAGTCCATCAATATATAGTCAAGCTTTAAAAACACAACTTGATACAATTGTTTTACCTGAAGGTGCTACCCTTATTCAGTATGTGGATGATTTGCTTATTGCTGCATATACTGAGGAAATCTGTAAAGAAGTCACATTGTCATTGTTGCGTCATTTGTGTGATTTGCACCACAAAGTGTCTCTCTCAAAATTGCAATATTGTCGACAAGAAGTGACCTACTTAGGTCATCTCTTATCGAAGGAGGGAAGGAAACTGACCCCAGAAAGAATTCAGGCAATAGCGAAATTGAGTGTGCCAAGAACACAGAGAGAAGTGCGTGCTTTCTTGGGCATTACATCATATTGCAGGCAATGGATACCAATTTTTTCGTTATTAGCCAAACCTTTGGTGGCATTAACGTGTAAAGATACATCTAATCCCATTCCTTGGTCTGAAGAGTGTCAGAAAAGTTTTTCTGAATTACGCACAGCATTATGTTCGGCTCCTGTGTTGGGTACCCCCAACTACAGTAAGCCCTTTACATTGTATGTCCATGAGAAGGAAGGTTGTGCATTGTCAGTGTTGACTCAGTTGTTTGGGGACAAACAGCGTCCATGTGCATATTTTTCGTCGACTTTGGATCCAGTAGCTAGAGCGTTGCCAAGTTGTTTAAGAGCCACAGCGGCAGCAGCTGTTTCTATTCGACAGTCTGCTGGTCTAGTAATGAACAATACGCTAGTCGTGATGGTCCCACATGCAGTAGACACGTTGTTAAATAGAACCAAGACACAGCACTTAACTAGTGCTCGATTGTCAGGTTACGAATTAACATTGTCAGCTAGTCATGTGCACATAAAAAGGTGCAACACTTTAAACCTAGCTACGTTGTTGCCAATTGCAGAGGAATTAGATGCTTCAGAACAGGATGATTGTTTTCTTAGAACAGAAGAAGAAACGAAAGGGAGAATAGATCTTAGGGACACTCCTCTTGCTGAATGTGATGGTACATTATGGGTGGATGGTTCATGCTTCAAGCTTCCGAATGGTGACACGACTGCAGCATATGCTGTCACGACTTTGCATACAATTGTTGAAGCTGCACGTATTCCACATAATTCAGCTCAAGCAGCAGAGTTGATTGCACTTACGAGAGCATGTGTGCTGTCAAAAGGAATGAAAGTGACTGTCTATACCGACAGTCAGTATGCATTTGGTGTGGCTCATAGTTTTGGACGACTGTGGAAAGAACGTGGATTCCTGACTTCGCATGGAGCTAAGATTCAGCATGGTCAGTTGGTGAATGAGCTTCTTGAATCACTGACCATGCCTCTGCAAGTGGCGATTGTGAAATGTAGTGCTCACAAGAAGGTGACTGATGATGTTGGTCGTGGAAATGCATTTGCTGACGAAATCGCGAAAGAAACTGCAAGGAATGTGATGAGCCGAATGTATGTTGCAGGCCCTGCAAGATGGGTTGGTGATGTTGGAATGTGTGAGGACACGATAGAGAGTGTGAAGTCTATTCAAGCTAATGCTACAGAGAAAGAATTGAACATGTGGAGACAAAGTCCGGGTAGAATGGGGACAATTGGTTGTTGGGTTGAATTGTCAGAGCATCAGAGAGGGTTGTTACCAGATGCATATGTGCTTGCAGTGGTTACAATGGCTCATGGAATGGCTCATATCAGCGTGAAAGGGATTTGTAAGTTGTTGGCTCCAGTATGGCAAAATTCAGGAATTCCCAAGTGTGCAGAGAAGGTCGTCAAGAATTGCATGGTGTGTCTGAAACACAATCCTGGTAGGGGAACCCCAACTCCAGCTGGTCATTTTGCACCTCCTACGTACCCGTTCGAGGTTTTGCAGCTAGATTTCATTCACATGGAGAGGTGCAACAATTTAAAATACGTACTCGTTGTTGTTTGTGCCTTCTCAAGATGGGTGGAAGCATATCCCCTAAAAGACAACACTGCCTTATCCACAGCTAAAGCCCTTGTGAAAGAGTTCTTCCCCAGGTTCGGAATGCCTAGAATGGTCTGGAGTGATAATGGGAGTGAATTTGTGGGTCGAGTGATGAAGAGAGTATGTGAAGGGTTAGGCATTCAGCAAAGGTTCCACGCTGCAAATCACCCCCAATCAGCTGGATTAGTAGAATGTTATAATGGCACGCTTAAGTTAAAACTGGCCAAAATTCAAGCGAGCACAGGTCTTAAATGGCCTGATGCTCTACCCTTAGCACTCCTATCCACCAGAATGACTGTGAATTCACGAGTGAAACTTAGTCCCTATGATGCAAAAATAAATAAACTTGAAACTTGAAACTAGTCCCTATGAGATTGTTTTCGGCCGCCCGGCCAACATATGGGGAGTGCCAAGGCCCACTAAGTTCAGCGAACTCGAACACCCTGTTTTGCTTGACTATCTGTACGAATTGACGGCTAAATTGCGTGTTTTGCATCAACAGGTTCACAACACCCTGCCTCCGGTCTCTGAAACTCCAGGTCACGCAATCGACCCTGGATCCTGGGTCCTTGTCAAGAATTTCCAGCGAACCAAGAACGACCAGCCCAGGTGGACCGGACCGCACCTCGTCCTTCTTTCCACAAGATCAGCTGTTCGAGTGGAGGGGAAGGCAAACTGGATCCACGGGGTCCATTGTAAAAGGGTACCCCTACCTCTGCCGTATGACCAGTGGGTCCAGAAGGGTGTCGCCGACTCAGAAACTGAAACTGTACCACGCTTTCTGCCCTTCAGTGATGCACGAGTAAAAGGAACACTTACTGAACAAGAGAGCGATAAACTTTTGCAACCAGCTGTATCACCGTCAATTCCATTGAACACTACAGAGCCTGAACTCCTGTTTCAGGATCAGACAGTACCCGGGAAAAAGCGCTATAATTTGAGGCCAAGACCTATGGACAAATAAAAAAACAAAACCTTTTTTTTTCACCTCCAAGTACTATTTTTTTTAAAGTGCAGCTCTCCCATCTGAGAAACTTGCTAATTTTTGTTTTTCGAACCGCCATCCGGGTTCCGCTGCTAGGGCCGCGATTGCCCAAAGTCTTTGGGGTGCAGCTGACGACGTTAGGTCGGCAGTTCTGGTTGGTCCAAGGGAGTTGCCCTGGACTGACAGAAACATTCCTTAGCAGAATCAACCTCCCATCGCGGGCAGCACTTTAGAGAGGATGGAGTTTCTCGAGATGGAGAGACCTGCCAAGGAAATGAACTTTAAACACAAGATTTGTAAAATAATGACAAAGAAAAGCTTCTTGATATTGTGCATTTTCATGCTATTCAGTGTGATGATATTTTTAATAAGTTATGTGTTATTCTCTTTTCGAGTAACATTTGCACCCACTACATCGCCTATACCTCCTCCTTCTACTGTTTCCCCACACTCTTTTCAACCCCTTCCTGAACACGAATCAGCTAGGAGATTAGAGTTTATTAATAACTCCTTTGTTCAGCTTTTGCACCAACACCAACTTGTAATGAACACGTCTAACTGTTGGGTGTGTGGTCTTATGCCTCACACAACAGATAAAGGTATTCCTTATCTGGTCCTGCCATTCAGTCACAATGGTTCTGTGTGGGCATACAAGCAATGTTCATATACGCACATGAAGTCTACCCCCTACGTTCTGTAACAGACAATCCTAAAAATAGTGCTCTAGTTAAGGGTATAGTAGACATGATTAAGGAAGGTATTTCTTATGAGACTATCCCGAGAGATGAGAAACTAGTATACATAGGATGGAACGTAACCGGATATGGAGCTACTCTGAGTGAGAAACAGCAAGCTAAGAGATCTTCCCTGATTTGGATTGTACCCCATCAGGGTCATCTGTGTCTGCAAGGTAATGGCACGAATCCCAGAGCTCAGTTAGGGAAGAGTATCTGCACTAAAACGTATGTTTTTTCAGCCCAGACTTCCCCTTCGTTTTTAGCAGCTAAGGGTACCTATTTCATCTGCCATGATAGAGCCTATACATGGTTGCCCCCTGACTTTTCGGGCTCATGTTTTGTTTCGTTCCTGTTGCCTCCCACCTACACAGCAGCGGCAGATTACCACAAGAAAAGGATAGTTAGAGGTGCCTTGAGTCAAGAAGACACTGCAGGACAAGAATTTGGGGACTTCGTAAAAGGTTTTCTGCCGTTCTGGGGACCGATGGCTAACAGCAGGAACATAAGACAATTGACAAGGGTGATTGAATCCACCGTGATTGAAACTGCTGGTGCCCTTAGTAACTTGACTGCTGAGCTCCAGTCGGATCGACTTATGACCCTTCAGAACAGGGTCGCATTAGATGTCATACTTGCAGACCGAGGTGGGGTATGTAGATTGATCCAATCGAGTTGCTGTGTTTTCATTCCAGATAACGCTCCAACAGTGTACCAGGCCATCTCTAAACTGCATAAGATTTCCGAATCTATTCATGTGGATAAAGGAGATTGGTCTTTAATGGGATGGTTCTGGGAACCGATATCCGCCTGGGGATGGAAAATTCTGATGGTCATTGGGATGGTCTTAGCCATTCTTTTCCTGTTCTGTCTGTGCGTGCAGTGTGCTCCTGCAATATGTGGCCTCTGTGCTGCATCATGTGTAAGGAAACCTGTATCAAGAGACGAGCTAAGTACTAGAATGATGTTACAGCAACATCTCAATGACTTTAGGAATATAGACCTGGACTCAGATTAGCATGAGATTAGGTTAAATTGCCTATGTAAGGGCAAAAGGAGGGTTTGTGGTTCTGAAAATTCTGGACTTGAGAATAAAACTTCGTCGTAACATGACGAATTTAGTATCAAAAGACCGAAAATGACGAGTACACTATGTACAAGCATTTTTGTCTTATTCCAGTGACGATTTCACCTCGAAATTGTCATTCTCGTTCTGAACCCTTGGCTTCCATTTTGTATACGGCAGCCATTTTGTGAGTTGCCCTTTACATAGGCTTATGATACAGCTAAATTCGATTCCAAAGGACACGTACACCTTAATTGACTTTCCTGTGACCTGGGCAAGTAGGAACCATTGCCCCAGGCCGAACCTGTTTGGTCAGTTCCTCTCCCAGTGGCCGAATGAGATAGCATCAAGGCACAACAGGCCATAAACCCATTTCATCGCACACACCCTGACGAATCTTGCTCACACCTGTCCCTGCTCTTTTCTCTCACTCGCTTTATGATGGGGAGGTGCCCATTTTTATTGGGGGTCCACCGATATCTGATGAAATGTTGGGCCTTGCCGGGTGATTTGTTGTGGGCTGGACGAAGTGAAATATGGACATGTCATCATGACTCTGCTTTTCCTTTGTAACAAAAAAATGTGAATAGTATACTGTAAATTCGAAGAATGTTTGCCTAAAGCACAATATTTTGTATAAAAAGAGAAGCCTGACTTTGTAGGATTGAGCAGTCTCCTGAGAATATACTTCCCGTGTGTTGTACTTCTAGGACCTGTTACTTGGTTGCAGCCAATAAAATCGATCCTTGACTTCACCTAGAAGACTCTGAGTTTCTGTGGTTTAAATCAGGAAAGGACTTGCGGTCTTTGGGTGTGTTCCCTGACACCGCTGGGTTACCGGTTCAGTACCGGTTTTGAAAAACCCAGTACCTCAATGTAAGGGGAGGAAACATATGTAGATGAAGCCATTCTGTAGACTTGGGTTAGTTAGTTCTTCTATTTCGGTTGAAAATTCTGACCTATAGAATTTTGGAGAAATAGTGCTTTCTGGGAGACTATTGTGCAACACTTTGGAGGAAATGGTCATGCCCTGCACTTTATTGGACAGGAGGGCCCTCCTGCTTGACTGCAGAGAACACTGAATAAGTATCTGAGAGGGGCTGTGCCTCTCAGATTTGCTGCTTGAAACTTAAGAAAGAAGAAGGGTTGGGCATGGCTTGGAGCATCAAGATGGTGCTCACACTCTAAGAGTGCCCCGGACCCCTCCGTCATCCGCTCTAGGCTTGTAGGCCCATCAGCAGATAGTTTTCCCCTCCGGGAGCGGATTATGTCCCGCCAACATCAGCAGTGGACAACAAAAGAACAAGTAGCCCACATTCAGAACTCCACCAAAGAGTTGCACAAGAGGGCTAAGGATGCCAAAAACAGATCTAGGTGCAACAATCTCCACCTAGTGGGATTCCCCAAAGGGACAGAACAGGGAGAAATGGTGGCTCTCATCGAACAATGGATCAAGTCATGGATGCCCACCGACTCACTGTCCACATGGTTTGCGATAGAACAAGCCCACCGATCACTGGCGCCTAAACCTTCTCCGGATGCCCCACACTGGCCTATCATCGACAGGATCCCTAATTTCAAGGGCAGTGACTCGATATTGAGAAAAGCCCGTAAACTGAAATCCCTGACCTACCAGAGCCACAATATAATGCTTTTTCCTGATTAAAAGTGGGAGATTCAGGCTCAAAGACGATCGTACACAGAAGTCAAGCAAAAGCTATGTGCTCTCACTCTTCAGTACAGGCTGCTTTTTCCAGCCCGTCTCCGAATCATCTTCCACGACAAGACATACTTCTTTGAAATTCCAGTGTTGCCTGGACCTGGCTGACTGAAGAGCGTCCCCTTGAATCTAGAACCACAGTTCCCTTTTCGGGGGCCCGGACTGTACCTGCGTCATCCCCATAACCAGGAAGGAGAAGCACACATTCCTGCAGGGGAAGGCGAGTGCGCAGAGCCATATCGGGATCACCCACGGCTACTGCCCAGAGCCCCAAACATCAAGAAATGCCTTCTGAATCCTGCTCCATACAGTGGGCTGGATCCATGAATCTATCACCCACCAGAAGAAGTCGCTCTAAGACATTGGGCACTGAATCCACTGACTCAGATCTTGCTTGAAGCCGGCGCTTCTGGGATGACCAGTCCCCCAGGGAACTGCGAGCAGCTAGGTCCAGCCTCATGGCGAAATTGATATGGCAGATCTTAGCAAGTTACACCATTCAGATAAATCTGCTGATGCAATGTACTTATCCTGATTAAATGGGGGGTCCTCCATGCATCTCCGAAGCTAAGCGTTCTAGTTTAGCCTGTTAATTCTTGAGTTCAATAGGGCGACAGATGCTCTGTTAAAAAAGTATAGGGTGGGGGATCAGGGGCCAAAGGGGTGGGACTGTTTTCCTTTGTTTTACAATGTTTAGTGTTCATAGCACTTCAGCCTTGCACCAACGCAGAACCACCCGATGCCCACACGTCAGATACCAATACTTCATACCACACGCATTAGCATCCCGACCTGTCCCTCTGCAAGACTGGGGCCCTATGACTCCTTGGCCCACCCGCACAGATCATGGCACAAATGTGAAATAAGGGAGACCCTTCGAGTGATGTCATGGAACGTCAATGGTCTGCTCGATAGAGTCAAACGGACTGCGGTCCTTCGATATGCCCAGAGACATACCTCCAACATACTCTTGCTCCAGGAAACCCACCTCATGGGCAACCTGTGTCCCTTCCTTGCAAGATATGGATTTGATAGATCTTGGCACTCAGTCTTCGAACGAGGTTCACATGGGTTGGCAATCCTTCTGAGATGCAACCTCCCTTCGTACCTACCCAGGCCACCAGAGATCCCCAAAGGCACTTTGTAGCTCTCTCCAGAACGCTGGGAGGAAATATCTCCCACTTAATGTCCATAAACATTCCTACTGCTAGGCTCACACAAACCCTGAGAAAGATTAGTGACGTGATTGCTTCCTTACCCCTGGGCGAGGTGGTGATAGGGGATGACTTCAATGCAGTCATGCAGCCTATCCTTGACACCACTGGGGTCCCTACAGCCATAGGGCACTATACGCCAAACATTTGGTAAGCTGGGAAACATCCTAGGCATTGGCAATGTATGGAGAGCATGGAACCCCGTGATTCTCAGCACACCCACACCTCTGTGGCACAACACACACATGCATGCATAGACATAATTTTCATGCCGGCTCCCGAATACCGCAGAGTCAGAGAGATAATTATCCTTCCGTAAGGCATCTCTGACCACTCACCTCTACTCCTGACTCTAGGTGACCCCTCTGAAACACTTCACCCTATTTGGAGGCTAAATGCGTGGTTCCATCAAGACAAGGAGTTCAAGAACACTGCTTCCTCATAACCATGATTCCGTTTTCTCCCCATGTACACTTTGGGAGGCAGGTAAGGCCACCATCCGTAGTTTTACTGAGGACTGGCTCAAAGCCCTCCTTCAGGCTCAAGCAACTGGTCTAGAAAGGAACAAGCCCGAAGCGGTGGATGGCCCCCAGGCGCATCAGCGCGTGCTGGTAAGGGATGAGATTAAACTAATCTCGCTGGATTCCGGGAAGCTGCTTTGGAGGTCCTCCATAGCCTGGGTATAAGGATGGGGAGACAAAATTGGGATGAAATTACATAGATTGGCATCGTACCCCTTGGCTAACTGCATAATGCCAGAAATTCGGTACTCCTGAGGGGGGTAACCCACCGCACGCCCACTGCGGTTGCCCATGCCTTCGCCAATTATTAGTCTAGACTGTATTCAGCCCTTAGACCCGAGAATTCACTCTCAGATTTGGTTAACCTGGAGGAAATTCACCTTCCCCACCTCAACGTGGTTAAGTCGGCTGGAATTGACCTCCCCTTCACGCACGAGGAAATAAATGAGGCCATATCTTGAATAGCGGCTGGGAAAACACTGGGCCCTGCCAGCTTTTCACAGGAGTACTATGCCGCCTACTGTGACATACTTGTTCCTCACCTCTCTGCTCTAGTTGCAGAGGGGATGGAGTCTGGATCATTCCCTTCAGAGACTGATCCGGGCACTGTAATTGTTATTCCTAAAACGCGACCACCCTCACCGGCCTGCACAGATTCTCGTCCAATCTCTTTCATCAACACTGAGCTCAAAATATATGCCTTGATTCTGGTCCAACGTCTTCGACCTTACCTTACCTAACTGGTCCACCCGGACCAATGTGGCTTCATGCCAGCAAAGAGTACCAGACATTGTCTCCAACGCCTTCATTTGGCCTTAGCAAACCACCAGTCATTAACTCGCTATCTAGCACTCCTCCTAATCGACTTCAAGAAGGTATACTGGAAGTACTTGGAAGACGTTTTGGCCGCCATAGGCCTGGGACTCCACTTCTGTCGCCTTGTCCGGGTCCTATACTCCAAGCCTAAAGCAAGGGTGCTCATAAGTGGGGCACTTTCGGAGGTGTTCCCAATCAGGAGGGGTACAAGGGGTGCCCCCTATCGGCCTTCCTCTTCGTCCTTGCGATGGGACCCTTAGCTTGCCTCGTTCAAGCTGACGACCAGATCCAGGGTTGGAAATGGAAGGGCTCCCATGAGGATAAGACTGCCCGATATGCGGATGACGTCCCGCTCTTCCTTGCTGAACTGGCCCAGTCCGTACCCAGATGCCTTCAAGCATTCCACACCTTTGAATAGATCTCGGGCCTGTGGCTGAATTCTGCTAAATCGACCTTGGTACCTCTACACCTATCAAGGGACTGTTTTGACTGGCAGTCAACAATACCCATCAGGTGGCAGTTGTTCAAGTACCTGGGGACTTGGGTCGCCCTACTCTCCAACTTGGCATGGTCTTTCAATATCACCCCGTTGGTCAGGAAAGCCAAGGAAGTTCTCCGGAAGTGGCAAACCTTACTGCTTAACCCATTAGGAAGAGTGGCCCTTTTTAAAATGATGATTCTCCCCCGATTCCTATACATCATCAAAAATACTCTGTTCCACCTTCCCCGGACTTGGTTCAGGGAATTGGACAGCCTAGCAACCAAGTTCCTCTAGAGTGGGATGAGACCACGCCCGCTGCCAAATCCCGCCCTTCGATGGGAGAATGGGCATGACAAATCTCTACTTATATTACCTAGCAACCTGCCTGCTCACCATACATGACTGGTTCAATGATGGTTGGTCAGACCCAGCATTCAGGATCGAACTGGGAGAACTGGGACTCCCACAAATTCAAGCAATGATGTATGGAGGAGCAATACCCAAGGCCCCACCTCTGGTGATTCCACGGTTCTGCTGGCTTTGTGTGCTTCCTTGTGCCATACCTGATGTGAGAACAAACTGTCCCAACATACACCCCTTTGGCAGTACACCTGGCTTGGGAGGTGGGAGAATTTGAGGTGTTCCAGGGCTGGGACCTTATTGGTATCTTGCAACTGGGCAATGTTTGGGTTGGGAATCACATACGCACTTTCCAAGACCTACAGACCCGACACCCATCACAGTTCTATAAATATCTGCAGCTCGCCACGCCCCCAACACACATATACCAACAGGCACGAAACTTCCAGAATAGAGCCCCTTATAAGCCCAGACCATAATGGGTGACCTGGGAAAGGAGGGGATTCACAAATCTATCGCTCCTTAACTAACAACGACCCAACCATCCTAGACTCGCTCAGAAGCTGATGGGAGACATGGTTGGGCTCCCCGGAAGACGAGGATTGGAGAGAAGCCTTGATGGCTCCCAACAAGATCACTACTTCAGCCAGGCTCTCCCTGGTCCAACTGTACTATCTCCACACCACCTATCTTCTTCCGGACCGCCTTCAGAGGGCAGGCCTAAGACAACATCCATCTTGTACACGTTGCGGGCTAGAACCAGCAGACTTCTACCATATGGTGTAGACATGTCCCATTCTAGCCCCCTACTGGGAATCATTGGAAGTGGAGCATACCGAAGTCCTGGGCTGGGAGGTCCCACCCAACCCCTTGCATATGCTCCTGGGGGAGACAGCGTCTACAACACAGCCATTACATCGCAGTTCCTTTACAACGAGGTCTATACAAAGACTGTGTTGTTAGAATGTGATGCCTTTACAACGCAAGTCATTAGATCGATTTTCTGTAGGGGGCACTCTAACATAATGAATAGTATGATTTAAAATTCCAACACCTTCCCTACTGTTGCGCAGGCTGGAGTTGTAATAGTAAATTATACTATTATTAAATCCAGCGCAACCCCTACAGCAAGTCGATCTAATGACTTGCCTTGTAAAGGAATCGCGTTCTAACAACGCGTGTTAGGAAAGGTATTTAGTTTTGGAGTAGAGACCAGCATTGATGTATGTGTGATCGTGTTTCACTCCCCTTCCCGAAACGTAATTTGGAGACGGTCCCATACGCTCGTAAGAGCCCGTCTCCTACATGACGCCTCGCTTGGCTTACTGCTTCCTAGTTGTGACCACACCGCCATCCCTTCGCTTCCTGTTCCCTATTCCTGGTATCCTTTGTTTCTGCTTGTCTTGTTCCTGTGCCTGGAGAAGAATTCTTTCATTTAATCGTGAGCCTTCTGCCCCGGTACGTGTTTGTTCGCTCTGTCTCTCTCACTGTTCGGGGCCGGCGGCAAGCCGCATCCAGGCTTTATGTTTTCGTTGAACTGCGCTCAGCGGTCTTAGAGTGCTAACCACAATTTTGGGAAATCCTTGGCTTGCCCGATTATTGTGTCAACACTGTCCTGCGATTCTTCTCCTTTTTTACGTGGGAGTTAGTGTTGGTTAGTCCCCATGAAGGCGCGTTTGTTCTGCTCTTTCCCCCGGAGCCGAACCACTCGTCTCCCCATTTTTTGTTCCCTCGCAAGTAAGCTCGCTGTTCCGCTCTTCCTCCCCAGAGCCGGGCGACCGTCTTGTGATTTATAATCCTTGCTAGTGCCTCAGTTGGTCTGCGGTCCGCTGCTAATTTCAAAAGCAGACTTACTTTTCTGTTATTTTTTCCTCGTTCTGGTGATTCCCCATTTTTTATGCACAGAACTTATCCATTCATTTTTAGGTTTCGCTGGAGGGCGGAGCTCTTAGCTCCGCCTCCAGAGAAATCTCTTGATTCTAGTAAGGAAAATGGAAAACGCCCCCCTGTCCCATTGGCTAGCTCCATAAATGGAGGCTAGCCATTGGAACAGACATCTGTCCGTCAAGGCCGGACCAGATTCGGGGGCGTTCCCGAGATTTTTTCCCAGGGCGGAGTTACGTTTTTTCCCGTTCCCTCCCCTTTGACTGATGCGCTGTCCATTTCCGCCCCCCCTCGCTGTCCTGTGCACGTTTCCCGCCGTCCGTGTCCTCTCCCGCCCCCTCCCGCCGTCCGTGTCCACTCCCGCCCCCTCCCGCCGTCCGTGTCCACTCCCGCCCCCTCCCGCCGTCCGTGTCCACTCCCGCCCCCTCCCGCCGTCCGTGTCCACTCCCGCCCGCCGTCCGTGTCCACTCCCGCCCCCTCCCGCCCCCTCCCGCCGTCCGTGTCCACTCCCGCCCTGGTCTGTTTTGTTACGAAAAGGGACTGAACATGTTCTTAGATATTCAGTCATTATTGAGGCACCGCCCTCCGAAGTGTTGTCAACAGGGTCCCCACAGTTTACTATGTTTTTAGGGTACCCTCGAGTCCAGAGACTTATTTCTTTTTTTTTAAAGTACTCTGGGCAGTGCTTCCTAATCTCCTCTTGGGGACAGCAGAGGCGCGTGCATCTCTCCTTCAAAGGCGGACAATTACAGCTCGGGTTCGTCCAGGCGACTACAGAAACCCCCCCTCAGCGCCGCTTCCCATTCACATACGCCATCTGAAAGTGGCCATATTTCATTCTGCCCATTTAAAACTGCTCCCGCCGTCCGTGTCCACTCCCGCCCCCTCCCGCCGTCCGTGTCCACTCCCGCCCCCTCCCGCCGTCCGTGTCCACTCCCGCCCCCTCCCGCCGTCCGTGTCCACTCCCGCCCTGGTCTGTTTTGTTACGAAAAGGGACTGAACATGTTCTTAGATATTCAGTCATTATTGAGGCACCGCCCTCCGAAGTGTTGTCAACAGGGTCCCCACAGTTTACTATGTTTTTAGGGTACCCTCGAGTCCAGAGACTTATTTCTTTTTTTTTAAAGTACTCTGGGCAGTGCTTCCTAATCTCCTCTTGGGGACAGCAGAGGCGCGTGCATCTCTCCTTCAAAGGCGGACAATTACAGCTCGGGTTCGTCCAGGTGACTACAGAAACCCCCCCTCAGCGCCGCTTCCCATTCACATACGCCATCTGAAAGTGGCCATATTTCATTCTGCCCATTTAAAACTGCTTTCGTTGTTTGAGTACGGCAACATTCCTTAACCGCCTGATGTTCTCCATTGCACACATTTTACTGAAATACATTGCCCTTCGTTATTTTTCTTGTGGGAATATTGTGCTGAAAAGCCCGGAGTGAGCACTGTTAATGCCCGGACTCGCCTTCTTGTAGTTAAACTGTGTTTGTGAGCTTTTTGAATGGCCCTTTGTCCCTAGTTCATCGAGGACAAAGTCTGCATTTTAAACGTATGCAAATGGGAAGGTCAGCCAGGGCAGATATATACAGTGGAAACATCGCCCTCAAGCGTGCATCGATTGTGTAGTGTGTGGATGTACAGGGCTAGTTTGTTTAAATGTGTAATTTCATAATGTAACACAGCAGCCTCCTGGCAGAAGAGACTAAACATTTAAAAAGCAAATGGCACATTTAAAGTTGGAGTAAGTGGACAGGCTGTTGGATTGTAGCAACAGTGGTAGTCATAGCATAAGAGACGCTTCCTGGCACATGCCCAGGCTGCCTGCATCACAAGGTGCTGGGCGCTAGCTTGGCCAATGCTGGGGCCACCTTATTAAGATCATACACTCAAGCGACTCCCTGCCTCTGCATGGCATGGTTAGGGCTATGGCAACCTCCTCTTGGCCACTCAGCTGGGGTCCAGGCTTCCCCGCTCCAAGAAAGGGAAACACCTTGAGGTAATTAGGGATTTGGAACTCTCATTAGGCCCAAGTTAAATTATTTTGGATTAGGAGCTCTTATTAGACCCAGGTTAAACAATCATTGGCATTGCCAATAGGTCTCGCTTTTGGGATCTCCCGCCGTCCGTGTCCACTCCCGCCCCCTCCCGCCGTCCGTTCCACAGGTTCCTCAGGTTCGAGGGCAGAGCGTTCCAAGGATTACCCTGGCATCCTGCCAGCCTGCAAACATGTAGCACATATATAGCGTGACCCTGGCCAAAAGGCATCGGAGCGCTGCACTGTTGATCCTTGACTTAACCCCACGGACCAGGACGCTGCAGCGGTTTTAGAACCTGCACCGGATATACTCTTTCAAAAGTTTTCTAAAGGTGCTGGTAAGTGTGTCCTAGGACTTGTGGTTCGTTCCCACGGCCAACAGAGATGGACACCAGAACGACCACCCTTCTCATCTGTGCGTGATGAATGGTTTGTGAATCCGATTGGCATAGGAGATACCACGAGAGGAAGTGACGTCACCTAGAAGGGATCTGTCTGAAGGCATCTGGGCATGACAGGCTTTTACAAGGTGGTGAAGCTGAAACTCTCGACAGTCAACAGATGCACCCCAAAGCCCGGGTCCCCCCCCCACCTCCAACAACAAGAGAACAAAAGCCAGCTGTCATGGCCGACTTCCCCTGGACGTTGAGCCAAAGAGGCCCACTCCACGGTGGTCTCACCTTACCCGCCCACCTTATCACCTCTCGCTTTTCAACGCCCTGCAATCCTGTCCCCTTGTCTTCCCTGCTTGACTCAAAAAAGGGCCACCACCTTCCCACTCGGCGCCTCTCCCGTTTCAGAGGCCGAGCCTGCTCTCAGGGGCCCTCACACTGTCAGGGGCAGAACGGGCCATTCAGGCAGTGTTTGCTCGGCACACCTTGAGGTGTTTGCAGGACTCAGGAGGACACGGGACAGCGGCATGCCACCGAAGCGTCACACCCTTGGGGGGGTGAGAGGAGGGTAAGGCAGCAGAGGTGTGGTGAGTGTGTGATGAGTTGACAGGCTCCATACAGCGCTGACTTCAAGGTGTGTTTACTGGCCACAAACCCCTTCATATCTGCTCAGTCGAGAAGGTCAGAGAGGGTCCTCTAAGAACAGATCTCCTAAAAGAAGCTCCTTGGCAGTGTCCAGGCTAACTTTGCTCGCCATGGTGCCATGATGCCACTTCAAGTTGCCGACCTAGGCCTCGTTTCCTTACGTTTGCGCTGATCTGGATGAAGTGTCAGCGATCAAAAATGTCCTCTGTCGTGAGAACTGCACACCAAACTCACACACCCGCAGCCCGGCCACCTGTCACCCACCTTCAAGAACGGATGACGCTAATCTCAGGGCCATGTAGAATGTTACTGGACCGCTGAAAGCGCCATGAAGCCATCCCGACAGCAGAAAGCATTATGCAAACACGGAAAGGGTCTATTTATATTCGTCTACACCTCATGAACAAAACACAGAAGTGCTACGTAAATTCCAGCTCCGAGGACCCTAAGAAATAAAACAAAGGTATCATTAAAAGCATTTCACTCAACACATAACATAAATGAACAAGACAACAAAAAAGAGAGAATAAATAGGACACCACAGCTAAATAAACAAGCATTTACAATGCAACGGTTTCGCCTTTGGAAAAGTTAGAGCTATTAGCAATGTAAATGACAATGCCATTTATTTATCTGTTTTCAAAACCAACACATAAATACAAATTTTGTCATTTACAATGCCAATAGCTCAAACTTTTCCAAAGGCTAAACCTTTGCATCGTAAATGCTTGTTATATTTCTGGGGTGAATTCTACTACTCCTTGAATCCTCTTCCTTTCATATTCTGAGTGAGTGTTGTACGAAAGTGTCCTGCTTGTACCTCGTTCTATAGCCCCTACTTGGTATTATTGAGAACTCCTTGCTGCAATACATTCAGAGGCTGTATTCAAGAGGAGTCTGTTACTTTAGGCATACAGAAAAGACGCTTGGGTGAGTGAAACACTGTTATTAGTATATATCAATGTCTATGATGGTCTCTTTAAAAGGTGTATGCTAGATATTGTGATACTTCCTTTTGTTCCTACAGTGCACACCATCTTTGACCTGCTCATTACAGAATACTTCAGCGACATCATCTGGAGAAGAGTGGAGGTCACTCTATGATTTATTCCCCACACTTTTAGTGAATAATTACTTGCGAGCACGTACTTTAGTTCTCCAGGTGTTGTTTTCTGGAAGTGTGTGGAACATTCATCTTCGCTCCTGTGGATATTGTTGGATCCTTGTCAACGCGGTTGTTGTAACAACCGCGTTGTAAAGGAATGCGATGTTATAGCATTCAATCTAACATGTTATATTCGCTCCTGAGGGTCATGAACGGGTTAGACAGGTCTAGAGCAGACAAACTATTCCTGGGTACTCCTATTATGGTAGCCAAGAGAGACATCGTGGCTGCAAGGAAGAATCCGCCCCCTCCACCCAAGTATAACCAACTGGCGCAGGGGGGTTGACTGGTGCGCTGCGCTGGAGAAACCAATTTACGAAGCCAGAGGCTGCCCGGCAAAACACCGCAAAGTATGGGGCAAATGGTTGGGCCAGATTGGGTAGAGAAGTCGCTCATCACGTCCTTGGCTAGACCTGGACACCATAATGGGGGACTATGGGTTGTAATGTATGTCAACGCGTTGCTGAAGTAACAACTTCTCATTGTCCTTAACTGCATTGCTATAATATGCTGTACTGTTCCTTTTTGTTTCATCAAAATGAATAAAAATTGAGTTAAAAAAAAAAAGAATGAAGGGTCCATGTTGGAAGTTTGATTTGTCCCAATCAGGCCCGGCACTCTGAAGACTGTGCCTCCTGCATTATTTGACACTACAGCACATTGAATGCACCTTGCTTCAAGAGCAATAAAGAGGGGATGCCAAGCTGGAAACTTGATTTTCACCATCAGGCCCTGCATGCTGATAGACTGCCCCGGCTGCCTTATCTGGGACTTCAGCCCTTTGGATGTACCTTGTTTCAAGAGGAGTAAAGAGTGGGCTCCCTGCAAGCTACAGGTTAACAGAGCTTGTCTGCATCAACTCCACTAGGAGCCCCCTGACTGGAGTGTATCCAGTGGACTTTTAAGGGTGTTGTCCAGGTGCCTTGTGCGTATTTTGGTCCCAACCTTTCAAGGACAATTTTGAGATTCCAGAGCCTTGGACTGTGTTTTGGACACTTTGGACCCGCAAGAGGAACTTCCGATAGGAGTTGCTCACTGAATCCGACCTGCTGGAGGTGGTTGCACGACGTCTGATTTTCAACAAAAAAATTTAAATATATTTTATTAAATTATCAAACAAAATAATGATCATATGCAGGAGTTAAAGGTCAGCAGAAGTTCTCTGGCCGGCAATAATTTCCAATTACAGTTCCAATTTAACTTGCCCCATCTCATAAAAGAGAACATAAGCATCAGTCTCCTATGAGAGGCACCATACATAGGAAATAATTGGGAAAATTGACTGATCAGTAGGGATCTGCAACTAACTAGAATCCGAAGAACACTTCTGCAACAATAAAGCAAGATAAAGTAAAATGAAACTAAACCAAGTCCCGCCACCCCCTTTTCCCACCCTATTCGAGGCGTGTCCCATAGAACGAGCATTTCAGGAGCATCAACATAGGGTATAACATTATACAGAACCGGCAACATTCCATATACAGTAAGGAACACTACTCCCCCATTAAGTGGTACATTCATATCTACACCAAGAGCCAGCGGCCTAACCGAGTACATATAATTCAGGGTGAATTCATCTGGGTACTCGCTGCAGAGTTTTCATCCAGATCTATGTCCGGTGCTTGTAATAAAATCACTAGAGCTTCCCAGGCCCTTGCGACTTCCAAGGCTTTATCGCTATTTGCTCAGCTAGCGAGCTGGAACCTAACCATACTTTCACTCGCTGCCCATTTAAGAAAGTCCGTCTTCCATCTCTGAACACTGGGGTCCAGTGCAGCCTTCCAGTGTATTGTGATGTCCCTTTTGGCCAACAACAGCCCTAAGTCTAGGAATTTGCTCATAAGTTTTGTTTTGGATGTGTGGGAGAACCAGTGGAGCAGACAAGTACCTATTTCGGGTGCAATCTCCCTGTCCGTGATCTCGCACAGCAATGCCACTACCTCCTCCCAGTACATTCCCAATTGCGGACAATCCCACCTCATATAACAGAACTCTGCCCCCTCCGAGTTACATGGTGGGCATCTCGCAGTGTCTGTATTGAAATATTTGTTTATCTTGGCTGGGGTGAGATATGCCCTATGTCATATAAATAAGTGTACCAACTGGAACCGGGCGTTTCTAGTGCTTTTCCGCGCCCTCTTAACCACCTCAGCCCATATTTTCTCAGGAATATCTTTACCGAGGTCTGATTCCCACTTCTGTTGCAGTGCCCGCAATGGCATCAACACCTCACAAGTCATACGTCTATACAAGCAAGTAACTGCCTTAAAGGTCCCCGCCGCCATTACAACATATTGACAAGCCATGGATGTCTGCGGCTCAGATAACCCATTCCTGCCAATGCTTTTGTATGTCCGAGAATAGTGCTGATTGGAGCAGGAAATCCCAAAGATGGAGGTCATTGTAAAGCGTGATATGGGAGGAGGGTGCTATCTTCATACAAATCCCCTAACATGTGTAACCCCTTTGCCTCCCACTCGGCCAATGCAGTCCAAGCCCCTCCATGTGGAAATACAGTACACATAGTTAAGGGTATCTTCGGGGCATAAGGTCGCTCAAACATTACCCGTCGCTGACTCCGATTCCAACAAAGCCGCAACGTCCGGTGCACCATATACGGAAGCAGTCGAGTCGCTAGTATCCGACTCAAGATTTTGTAATCCGTTGTGAGCATTAACAGAGGGCGGAAAGGTGTTTTATCAGAGGGAGTTTTCAATAGCGGGATAATGACAGCCTCGTGGGTGGAGACTGGTAGTACCCCGGTTCTTTTCGTCTCGTTATAAATAGTCATTAATTTAGGGGCCAAAAAATCAATAGAGGTCGAGTAGAACTCGATCGGCAAGGCATCGGTCCTAAGTGTTTTATTACGCGCCATATGCTTTATCGCTCCCCTAATTTCTCCCAACCTTATGTCCTGTCCTAGGAGGTCAGCCTGAGTCTAATCAAGGTGCAGCAGTGTTGCCTCTGTTAAGAATTCCCCAATGGCATCCCATTTAGCTCCAGTTTACTTCGATAAAGGCCCACATAATAAGCCAAAAACAGATCATTAATCTCTTGTTGGGTATAAACCAGATCGCCTAATTCTAAGATAATCGTCCCTCTCCAGGCAGGGTTGGCCAACCTAGCTAACAACGTGCCCGCTTTATCGCGCTCTGCATGCACATGCGCCAAGTATTTCTTGTGGTCAAAGCAGTGCAGCCGGAGGCCCAAGTGGCAGAAAACCCCGACAAGTGGCCCCCAGGCGCGAAGGCCCCTGCCGGCGAGGACTCCGGACTTCAAAGGAGAAGCGACCTATAACAAGGGGTGCTCTGGAAGAGATCAGCAGTTGAATCCTGGAACGAAGCGAGCCCTGCTGACGTGGTCGCGGCTCGACAGAAACATCGGAGACGAACTACTGGAACCCTGGAACCTTGGTGAGCCCTGCTGACATCGTCGCGGCTCAAGCTTGGCAGAGAAGGACTTCTGCCTGAAACATCTGAGTCCTGCAGACGTGGTCGCGGCTCCCTTGCAACCTTGAGAACACTTGAGCCCTGCTGATTGGATTGCGGCCCCCAAAGATCGTAAGAACTCCTGTGCCTTCCTGCTCGAGCCCTGCTGACTTGTTTGCGGCTCGGAGACTATTCTGGTCCGGCTGGACCCAAGATTGTAGCGCATCCCCCGGCTCGAGGATTGAGAGCTGTGCGCCGGATACGCCCCTGCATTGACCCTGAACCTTAAGACTGTCCCGCTACCTCTATCCCTACCGAGACTCTGAGCCCTTGCTCTGCTTGTAAATATGAATCCGGCGGACCATAAAGGTCCAGTTCCTTGCTAAGATAAAGAATACGTTCTTCAGAACCTACGGTGTGGTGTCCCTTTGTCAAGTGGTGCTAGCTCCGCGTGTGCGATCCTAGATTCGAGACTCTTCCCCTGAAGGGTCTCCAGCCAGTGCTCGGCAGTGTTCCTAGGAGAGGTGGGTCCCAGGGTGGTCAGGTACACATTCTGTCCTTCCCTGAGGTCGCCCCTTCTAACAGTGACGATATATCTCAGAGTTGAGCTTGTTATCATCAACTTTGAGGAATAGCTACTTCTCGAAGGGGGTCATAGGTCAGCTTGCCCTCACAAGTATCTCAGGATTGAACAACATATGCATCAGCTGTGTGTATGTGTGAGAAGCTGACCTGGTATATGATGTCCACTAATGTAAGTGTGCACCTTTCACCAGTCCAGACAACGCTTATGGTGATTTAAGAGGTCTTACATAACCTTAGAAAGCTCTTTAAGTGGTATCTGTGGAGAGCAGCCTTCAGGCTTAGACCAGGAGTGTAAAGCAACTTGTTTTACCAGAATGCAATCTTATAGTATAGAATTAAGTGAAAATGAACCATACAAGGTATTCATAAAAAATATGTATTTATTATAATATACTCTCTAACACGTTTAGATATCTCCTACCTGGAGATAATCACAATGTGCACAATACTTTGCATAGAAATACAGTAAATAGCACAGAATACACAGTGGACCCCGGGGGGGGGGGAGGGGAGGGGGACCAAATCAAATACTAAGAAAATGGAATAAGAACTACGACTCAAGTTCAAGACAGTGTTCTGAGGACGTAGAAGTGCTGGGGACCCAAGAAACCATGTAAGGTGAGTAGATAGGGACCCCAAGGAGAGTGTGTGCAGTGTGGGAACACGGGCGCGTGCTCCCTACAACTCTACGTGTAAGTCGCGGTTGGATTGTAAAGATTAAGGACCCATCCCACTGGACTCTGAAGAAACCCAGTGGCATAGAGAGCATGAGACCCATGTCTGGGAATACCCATCCCACTCGGAGAGGCAAATGCAAAAAGAACAATTGTTGGACTGAATGCAGATCAATGTCATACATTCACCCCATCACAGAGATCTGGGCCTAAATCCATTGTTTTTTTGCTCCCCGTGCCATTTCATTTTGAACCCAACCATATTCAAATCGATCTTGACCCTCCGCCCAATGGGAACAGTCCAGCCAGGACAGGTATTCCCTGGACTGGAAACAAGCATCTTAGGTCGGTTTCATGGTTTCACCCCTCATCAGCCAGGATAGCTTGACTCCAGTGGCATGGAGAGCATGAGACCCATGTCTGGGCATACCCGTCCCACTCGGAGAGGCAAATGCAAAAAGAACAATTGATGGACAGAATGCAGAACAATGTCATATATTCACCCCAGTACAGAGATCTGGGCCTAATTCCGTAGTTTTTTTGCTCCCCATGCCATTCCAGTTTGGAACCAACCATATGTAAATCAGTCTTGACCCTGCGCCCAATGGGAACAGTCCAGGGTGAAAGGCCAGGCCAGGGAACGGGGGAGGATATTCATTTTGACAGCAGCTATTATTCCCAACCAAGAGAGGGGTAATCCCTGCCAGTGTGCTAGGTCCTTGCGAATTTAGGCTGTAAGACTAGAATTGTTAGTGAGGGCTGTCTTAGTAAGGTTCTGTGCTAAAGCAAGTCCTAGATAGGAGAGGTCCGCGTCAACCCATTGGAAGTCAAATTGTGATTGTAACCTTTGTTCTTTGTCGTAGTGAGATTTAAGATTTGTAACTTTTGCAAGTTCACTAGGAAGCCCGAAGTGGCCCCAAAATCGTGCAGTTCCAAGATAATGGCTGAGAGTGAGGATCGGCGGTGTGTGATATAGAAAATAATATTGTCTGCGTAGAGACTGAGTAAGTGCTGATTGGACCCGAACAGGATGCCCAACGCCTTGGTGTTGTCTCTTATTTTCTAAGTGAACAGCTACATGTACAGAGCAAAAAGAAGCAGAGAGGGCCGGCAGCGCTGCCTCATGCCTCTCTCGATGGTGAATCTGCAAGAACTAAACCCATTCACCCAAACCACTGTGCTGGGGTGCTATAAATGCTTTTGATCAACTTCTCAAACCGCCTGCCTACTCCAAATCGTTCTAGATTTGCAAATAAATAACGCCAGTGCATGCTGGTGTCCTTGGACGCCACCATGGCATTTGATACCACAGAGTTACCATATCTCTTCGCCATCCTGGAGAACCTTGGGTTCAATCCTGCATTTATCAGCTGAATGTGACTCCTGTATGCGGACCCCCTTGCACAAGTAGTTGTTAATAATAAACAATCCGCCATCTTCCCTCTCCACAAGGGGACACGACAGGGTTGCCCTCGGTCCAAACTTTTATTTGCATTGATGCTAGAACCCCTAGCATACTGGATCCGAAAAGACCCTATAATACAGGGACTACATTGGACAGAGGAAAGGGAGGATTGTATCTCTATGCCGATGACTTCTTGTTGTACCTGGCCTCTCCAAAGAGATCCCTGCACAAAGTTCTCAACATTTTCACTAACTTCGGCACCTACTCCGACTACACCATTAATTGGTCAAAATCGCTCCTATATGTGTTGAATGGAAACCCGACTCCCTTGCCCAAAGATTGCAAGGTGACGATCGCCACTGACAGATTCAAATATCTTGGACTGTTCATTACTAAAGATCCTAAACTATAATATGCGCCCAACTTGTTGCCGCTGCTACAACGGCTGAGACAAGATGTGGGGCACTGGAAGACTCTTCCACTGTCACTACTAGGCAGAGTGGCCCTTTTTGAAATGATGTTGTTAACTGTTTTTTTGTATGTCGCCCAAAATTCAACTGATTCAGTCCCTGCGTCATACTTTAGATCTGTGGAAAGTGCGCAGGAAACATTTTTATGGGGAAATAGCCCACCAAGAATTGCATTCCCAAAACTGGTAGAAAGTTGGTACGACAGGGTAATCGGCCTACAGAATACTAAAAAGTACTGTTGGGCGGCACAGCTGGTTGCCATTAACCACTGCATATACTGACCTCAGCATGACCCGGGGTACACTATGGATAGGTGGCTCTTGCCCGGGAGTAACCACACACAGGCGTTATATTCTAGGCCCAGGAAATTCCATCTGACAGGCCCCAGAAAGCACTCAGTTCAGGTGTGGCATACGGTGCACCGGAGTATGGGATGGTTGAGAACCATCACATTGGCCACCCCACTGTGGGATACGGAACAGTTGGGCTCCCTTTGGAGAACGAAGGGTTTTGAACAGTGGGATACCATTGGGATATCTCGGGTGGGAGACCTCTGGAACAAGGGGGAAGTGGTTCCCTTCACGCCTCTGCAACAAGAGCATAATTTGGCAGAAACTGAGAGATTCCGGTATCTGCAGATACTACATGCCCTGCAGACTGTGATTCCAGGGGGAGTGATCCCTCCTGAGGCCTGGCCGCTTGAGGATAGGCTGCTAGATGGATATATGCCAAGAAAGGTGATTTCCCTGACTTACTTAAAACTGATCAATCATTCGGCCTGATCCTTTTCCACAACTCCGTAACAAATGGGAAAGGGACTTGTCGGGGCTGGAGAAGGAGGACTGGCAAGAAGCACTGGCATTACCAAGGGAGGTAGCAATATCCTCTAAATTTAAATTGGTGCAGCTGAATATTGCACAGAGTGTATGTCACGGGGTCCGCCTTGGTCAAGATGGGATATATAGAAGACCCTAATTGCAATAGACAGTGGGGCCGGGAGGGCATGTTCTTCCATACTATATGGGACTGCCCACATATTAGTAGGTACTGGAGTGATGTCGTCCTGTGTATGGGGGAGGTACTGGGATAAAAAATAGTACCTGAAGCCTATTGAACATATGGGGAACCAACAGATTTGGGTAGCAAAGAGAGGACATGGGTGACACTAGGTCTGATGGTCGCAAAGAGAAACATAGCAAGGAAATGGGGGGCCCAAGATGTTCTGAAAGTGCTGAATTGGAAGAACTACATGGATTGGTGTATGTTCAGGGAGAAAAGAGTATACGTGTCCAGGGGGGTCCGAGAAAATGGATGCAAATATGGGATAAATGGAATGCATACAGGAAGGATATCTGTGTTCCACCCAGATTAGCGTAGCAATTTTCTCCTGACGAACCAGAAGCCTGAACTACAGGAGCAACCTAACCAAGGGAGATGGTATTTACAGAGATTGCCCAAATGTTCCACGTCAATGACTACTGTGACTTAAAGTCTGCACTACTTGTGAAATCTGTACTGTTTTTTGTTGTATTCAATAAAAAGAATGTTAAAAATAAATAAATAAATAAGGTCAGTGCACCCGGTCAAATCCCTTTTCCGCGTCTATGGCCAGGAGGAATGCCTCCTCCCTGGAGCGGTGCACCCTATCAAGAAGATGGCAAATGTGCTTGGTGTTGTCCCCACACTGATGAGAGGGGATAAACCCTGCTTGATCAGGGTCAATTAGGCCCGGGATCAAAGGGTGAGGCGATGTGCTGGTATGCAGGCAAACAGTTTTGCATCCATGTTTAAGAGGGTGATAGAGCGGTTTGAGCTACACAGCTTGGGATCCTTTCCTGGATTAGGTATTACTAAGATTGAGGCCTGTAGCAGGGACTCCGTAAGGGTGCCCGTGTCGGCGAAAGAGTTAAAAAGGCGAGTTAGAAATGGGGCCAGTTCCCAGCAGAACGTCTTATTGAAAGCCGTACTGAATCCATCCGGGCATGGCAATTTCAAAGGTTTCAGTCTTGAGATCCCAGATATCCCCTCCTCTATTCGGATAGGCATGTCTTGTGCCTCGGTTTCGGCAGTGGGGAGAGGTGTGACCGCCGCCGCAGTACATAAAGATGAGGGTTTGGCACCAAGTAGGGGTCCCTCGCATATAACTCAGCATGAAACGCCTGGAATTCCTCAGCTATGCAAGTGGTATCAGACATCTCGAGGCCCGATTGCGGCTGGATGGAGTTGAGCGCCTGTGCATATTGCTTACTGCGCAGCCAATGTGCTAGCATCCTCCCCCCTTTATTGGTCCCCAGATAGAGTTTATGCCTGAGGCGTAGCATTGCAAATTCGACTCTATCTTGGTCAAGTTGTGTGAACTGCTGCTTCACCTTCTCTAATTCACGCCATACCTGAGGAGCTCCAGTATATTTGTGGATAGATGCCAGTTCTAGCACTGACTTCTCTAATTCCTGCCTCTTACCTTTCCGCAACTTGTTGTCATGCGCAGCCTTCGCTATAAGAGCTCCCCAGGTAACCAATTTTAGGGCCTCCCATACTGAGGCAAGGGCAACCGTACCAGTGTCATTGAGGGCCAGGTACTCCACTAACGGCTTCTTAAGTGCTGCTACCGTGACCGGCGAGTGTAGCAGGGTCTCGTGCAGTCGCCAAGGTGGAGTCTGGATGTGGGGAGTGGAAGTGGGAGGGTGAGTGTGATAGGGGCATGATCAGATTTTCCTACATTATTCATTTAACTCATTACAACACTGACATCTTGTGGATCTTTTAGGTATTGTATTTGGAAACATATATTTTAGCAAATTCTTTTTTTTAGCCCATTGGGTAGGAGAATAGCTGGAAAAATGTATATAGCACACAAAGGTTTAAACATTTTGGGGTGGTTTCGCCAAGGTTTATTTGGGATGGTGCTTAGACAAGGAACCAAAGATCAAGTATTAGCCATAAGAGATCATCCTGATCTTGAAGGTCTTGTGAGTGAGTTTCCCCATGTATTCTCTAGAGATCTAGGAAAGATAAAGGGTTTCCAACAGGAAAATATTGTAAAGGAAGGAGCTTCTCCAGTCAAACATAAATTGAGAAATGTTCCTTTTAGCATCAGACAGGACTTGGAGAAGGAGTTGGACTCTTTATGCGCTAAAGGGATAATTGAACCTGTGGAGTCTTCTTTGTGGTTGTCTCGTTTAGTGGTGGCACGTAAACAAAATGGTGAATTGAGAGTCTGTGTTGACCTTCGTTGTCTGAACAAGGAAATTTGGATAGACTCTCATCCCCTCCCCAACATAAATGAAATGTTAGCCACACTTAAAGATGCACAAATCTTTACAAAATTATACTTGGCATCAGCCTATCATCAGGTTGAACTTGCTCCCCAATCCAGAAGCCTCACTGCTTTTGTCTCACCCTTTGGCACGTTCCAATATGTACGCATGCCCTTTGGGCTTGCCTCAGCGGCATCGGTGTTTCAACGCTTAATGTCAGAGATTCTGAAGGGCATTAATGGACTGTCTGTGTTCCAAGATGATCTTCTTATTTTCGCCCCCGACAATGTTACACATGAGAACATTTTAAAAGAAGTATTATCCAGGTTTCAAAATAATGGGGTTGTTTTACAAAGAGACGAGTGTTTTCAGGGCAAAAGAGGTTGAATACTTGGGACATTTGGTAAATGAACATGGGATCTTTCCTAAAGCGAGTCTTGTGGACTCCATCGTTAAATCAAAAGCTCCTTCCGATCAAATCCTTTCTTGGGATATGCAAATTTTATTCACGCTTTATTCCAGATTTTGCAAGTAAGTTAAGACCATTGTCCCAAATGTTGATGAAAGGAGTTGTTTTTGAATGGAACAGAAATTGTCAAGAAGTATTATTATTTTCTCCAAAGGTCCTTAAACATTATGATCCATCTCTATCCTGCACTCTTACAGTAGATGCAAGTAACGTAGGGTTAGGAGCGGTTCTTACCCAAAAAAAGAATGGAGAAGTTAGAAACATAGTGCTATCTACCTCAGAGGTTAAATATTCTGTAATCGAAAAAGAATTGTTGGCATGTTGGTGGGCTGTCATGAAATTTAGAAATTTTATTTGGGGGCGGAAGTTCTGTCTCCAAACAGACCACAAACCTAAAGGGCCAGATGTAGGTCGCCAAATACCGGTCGGTAACGGCCGATTTCGGCCGTTACCGACTGGTATTTGGCTTTTGAGATGTAGGTGGGTCTGAATTTACAGAATCGGTATATTTACCGATTCGGTAAATTTACCACTTCGGTATTTTACCGAATCGGTAAATATACCGATTCTGTAAATCCATATGTAGGTGACACTCCTAAGAGTGCCACAGGCCCTTAAGAGTCGGTATTTTACCACCCAATCCTATTGGGTGGTAAAATACCGAATTCAGGTGTGCATGCACATCTGTGCATGCACACCTGTGCCATGTGACACACAGACATGCCCTTAGGGCATGTCTGTGTGCCACATGGCACACATGCCTGTACTTGGGGTGCTAGAGGGTGTCAAAGTGACACCCCCTGCACCCTTGCAGGATCCGGTATTTACCGAATCTGTAAATACCGAATCGGTATTTCACATTGATTCCTATGGGCTTCAAGGCCCATAGGAATCAATGTGAAATACCGAATCAGTATTTACAGATTCAGTAAATACCGACTCTTACAGAATCGGTAATTTTTTACCTACATCTGCCTCCTTCCTATTTACCGACTCTTAAATACCGAATCGGTATGAGTCAGTATTTAAGAGTCGGTAAATAGGAATTACCTACATCTGGCCCTTTATCTTTATTCTTAGTGGTAAGAATGTCAGGTCTTCTACTCCCAGAATTACAAGATTATCGTCTAAACTTCTTAAGTTTGATTGTTCAGCGGAATACATTCCTGGTTCAAAAATGGATGTGCAGATTTCTTATCTCGTTCTTCAGACATTGTAGAGGTTGAACCAGACATAAGACAAGAAGACAAAGAAGATTTTATTGTAGCGGCTGTGGATGTACCTCATTTATGTGCAGTGTCAGAAGAGAATTGGCGTAAAGCTCTTAAAGATGATGTGTCATTAGTTCAAGTGATGAATTTTGTAGAAAAGGGTTGGCCTAAAGAGAGGAATTTGTCTTTTGATTTCAAAACCTTCTTACATGTCGCAAATGAATTGACAATTGAGGATGGTCTTTTGCTTAGAGGGGACAAACTCATACCTCCTCTTACTTTGAAATCAGGCTTAGTTAAAAATGCTCATGAAGGCCATCTTGGTGCAACTTTGACAAAAAAAAGAGTACGGTTGTCATTCTGGTGGCCTTCCATGGATAGCCTTGTTGATAATTAGTTTAAATCTTGTGTAATTTGCTCGAGATGCGACAAAGCTGTTAAATTGCGTACTCCTCCACTTACCCCCATAGAAATGCCTTCTGCACCATGGGTAAAGTTGGGATTAGATGTTGTAGGCCCTTTCCATGCTCTTGATTCATCTTCCAGATTTAGTTTAGTTAACACATTTTTTTATTAGTTTGTGCATCAAAAACAATTGAGAGTCACAATATCAATGCCGCCATTTCACAGATGGCTCGTGCTGCCACAAGATAGAAAGCAAATATCGAAATATCCTCTCTCCCCTCTACTTCAAAAACCATCCCCCCTCCCTACTCCTCCCTCCCCCGTCAGGTGCCTCACTTAGGTCGGCCATAAGGATAGCAACCAGCCATCCAACTTCATAGCCAGTTGACCCAGGAGAAAACAAATGCTGCTTCAGGTTAAAGTGCCCTCGCAGAGACAGGTAAGGCCCCACGCCCACATCCGAATCCACAATCATCGCTAGCCCTGGATCGCGGTCAGGCTTCCCTCCAGTTCATCCACTCACTGCATCGACACTCAGTGCAATCTCTATCCGTCTGGTGCTGAAGGCTGGTCTCCCCGTACCCGCCCAGTGCCCACCTCTCCATCCTCCTCGTCAGTATCTGCGGAAGGGGCAAGCAACTCGGTCACCAGCGCCTCCCAAGCTCTTGCCGTTTCCAACGCCTTGTCATTCGCGGACCGCCTAGCCAATTGCAGGCGGAGCGTCCCCTCGTTACTCGCCCAAGTCGAGAAACTCGCCCGCCACCGCTGGTAGCTAGGGCCCGTTCTTGCCTTCCAATGCATGGTAAGTTCCCTTTTTGCCATAATCAGCCCTAAGTCATAGAACTTGCTAGTAACTTTCGTGTTGGGGGTGTGCGGGAACCAGAGCAACAAACAAGTCTCCATCTCTGCTTCTAACGTTTGCCCAGTTACGTTGTTCAGGCACGTCACTACCTCTTCCCAATAGGTTCCCAACCCCGTGCAAGACCAGAACATGTGCAGGAAATCAGCGCCGTCTGCGTTACACCTCGGGCATGCCAAGCCGGCAGCACCAAAGTACCGTAGAATCTTGGCCGGGGTCAAATACGCCCTATGCAGCGTATAAAACTCTACCAGCTGAAACCGGGCATTACGCGTGCCCTTCCAGGTCCGCCGTAGCAGTTGGGGCCACGTCGTCTCCGGTATGGTTCTGCCGATGTCCACCTCCCATTTACCTTTCAGGGTGTCCAGGGGCAGGAGCCGTTCACGTGACAAGCGCTGATAGAGGCAAGTAACCCCTTTAAACATACCCGCCGCATCGTAACATACTGGCAGCCCAGCGAGGTCGGAGGCGCCTGCAGCCCCATCTTCCAACGGCGCCGCAACCCTACCACCAGCACAGCGTGCAATAAATAGTCGCCCCGAGGCAATTCAAAAACATCTTGTAGCTCCTGGAAAGACAACAACGTGCCTTCTCTATATAGATCCCCCACCATGTGGAGGCCAAGCTCCTCCCAAACCGCCAGCGTGGACCAGTTTCCCCCTTGGGAGAGGGCCGTCAACATGCCCAATGGTATCTCCGGGGCATACGGACAAGAACAATCCACCCGTTTCTGACTCCGATTCCAGCACAAGCGGAGAGTGCGTTCCTCCAGAGTGAGCTGGGCAAGGTCGTTCTTCTGTTGGAGGACTATGAAAGATAGGACGTGTCGAGGAATCACTCTGCCACAGTGCCCCACAGGTCCCCGGAACTCACGAGCCACCGCCAACGTGAGCCACTGCAGCTGTGCCACCAAATAATACCATTCGAAGTCAGGCACCGCCAATCCCCCTTCAGCCCGTGGCCGCATGAGGGTGGTCAGCGCAACGCTTCGCCTACCCGAGCCCCATATAAAACCTGTGGTCAGAGCCCTGAGCGTCCTGAAAACCAAAGTCTGAATCCACACAGGTAGGGTGCGGAAAAGCAATCGCGGCAGCGCCACCATCTTTAAGAGTGCCACCCGGCCAGCAACCGACAGGGGGAGAGTACTCCAAAATTCCATGCTGCTCCTGAGGCCCCGTATCGCCTTGTGCACGTTACCTCCAAAAGGTCTAATTGCCTGTGATAAATATGGGTGCCCAAATAAGGTAGGCAGTGAGGTTCCCACCTCAGGTCATCCCCGCCGGGGAATGCTGCCCATCCTGGGTCAACGGGAATAGACCGGTTTTATTCCAATTCACTCAGAGACACGACAGGTGGCCAAATTGTCGAAGCAGCGCTCTAGCCCCTCGTAGTGACTCATCCACCCCCGACAGAAACATCAGCAGGTCATCCGTGTACAGAGAGATGTAATGAATCTCTCCTTGTAAGGACAGACCTTCATACCATCTCCCCAACCTGGCGTGCGCAGCTAGCGGCTCAATCGCGAGTGCAAACAGTAGTGGGGATAAGGAGCATCCCTGTCTAGTGCCCCTCCCTACCTGGTATGCCGCGGATACAGTCGGACCAGTCCTGACCCTGGCGGTGGCCGAGTTGTAGAGCAGCGTGGTCCACTGGATAAACCGATCACCCAGGCCAAACTCCCTCAAGACCTGAAACATATAGGGCCATTCCACACTATCAAAGGCCTTCTCTATATCAACTGAAAGCACTGTGGCATTCAAGGCCTCATGGCAACCTCCTTCCATAACTCTGAGCAGTCGACGTATGCATGTCGCCGTGTTCCTAGTGGGAATAAATCCCGCCTGGTCTGGGTGAACCAGGGTTGTCATGTGGTCCAAGAGCCGTGTTGCAAGTATTTTGCTGAGGATCTTATAATCAACCGTGAGCATAGAGAGTGGGCGATACGCCGAGCGGGAGCTGGCATCCCCACCCTTCTTTAGCAATGGTATTACAATGGCTTCCAGTACTGCCTCCTGACCTGCCGCATCCGTATAGCTCGCTCTCTCCGCCTGGCGGAGCCGGTCTTCCTCCCGCTCGATATCCCGCAACAAAGTCTTGCGGGCACCCGCCGTAGCCGAGATGCACACTCCTCTCATCACAAGCCTGACGCTGTATAGTCCACGGCACTGCTATAAGGCAGGGATTGTGTCCTGAAAGCGTCCTTCCTAGATATTCACTATGATGGGTCATCCCCTGGGCTTCCGGCGGGCTCAGGATACCGTCAATCCGTACATGCAAATCATGGGGTACAGTGTAGAACGAATAATCCCTGTCCTTCGGGTGGTGTCCGCCATGCGTCCACTAGACCCCAAACGTTCTGCCACTCTCGCCGCACCTTCGCTATTCTATGCACTGGTGACTGAGCCAGCGGAGGATGTGAACGATCAAGATCGACATCAGCAACCGAGTTGAAATCGTCCCCCACAAACACCGGGCCAGCCAAGAGGGTCGCCAGCTTCCCAGACAGACGTGAGAAAAAGGCCGGCTGGTCCACATTCGGAGCATACACACTAAACAGGGTTACCTCCCTTCCATCCATTCGTCCCTGCACAGCCACAAACCTCCCCTCCGGGTCAAGCACTGTGGTCAAAGGCTGGAAAGGAACACCCGCCCTCACCCAAATCAAAGCCCCTCGCGAATATGCAGAATACGTAGTATAAAACAATTGACCTCTCCATCCGCGCTGTAGCGCTCGGCCTTCAGACTGAACAATGTGGGTCTCCTGCACGAAAGCTATTTGTATTCCTCTGCGTACCAAGTATGCATGCACCTTATACCGTTTCCTCATGGAGTTCAGCCCCGTACATTCCAGGTAATGCATTTCAATTCAAGGCGGGTCCCCATACCTGAATGCACAAAAACATAGCTTCCCCCACTCCCCAGTGGGCACACTGACAACACCCCCAATCCCCAAACTTCCCCAACCAACCCCCCACCCTCCCTTCCCCAGAACAGGCGCTAAACTGCAGTTACCTATCCAAAACTGGTCCCGAAAGCGGGAACACTCTGGCAACTACTAGAGTCTCACAACTAGCGTGAGTATGGGGGGGGGTGACTCTACACCTGAACGAGCTAGGCCTAGATACCACTCTGCTCATTCTACGCTCAGCCTCCACTAGTAATCCCCCAGGTGCACGACGCCCCACCCCGGAGGGACCCCCCAACAAACATAAATTGTATTGACCTCACCTGGCATGAAAAACAGTGAAAACAGCCACTCATCTCGGCAGCAGGTTCCCCTGGCTCCCATCCCTCTAGGCAAGCCCAACTGTTGAACATTACCCTCTTACTGTACATAGGCTGGGCACACAAGAATCATTCGTCCAGTAGGTCGTCTGCAGTCCACAGTGTGACATGCGGCAAGGCCCGGCTGTCCGCATCAGATCCCTCAGTCACCAATTCCTCGGACCCTGGCTGGGACCCCGAGGTCACCACAGGCTCCGCGACCACTGCTCCCGAAATGGCGGATACCGCCTGGAGAGCCGCCTGACGGTCCAGTTCCGTCTGCAACTGCGATGGTGTCCGGGTAAAAGCTGCACATCCCCTGGTCCGCCGTCTCCTACGAGACTTTGGGCCGGTCTCCGCTGTCTTCTCTGACATCCTGTTGCTGTCCTCACCGGCCCTGTACGTTTCCACCCAGCTCCAAGCATCCTCAGGGGAGTAAAAAAACAACGATTTGCCATCTATCAACAGTCTCAGGCGTGCCGGGAAAAGGAGAGAGTATTGTATGCCCTCATCTCTGAGAGCCTGTTTGACCGTTAGGAAAGTGGAACGACTGCGTTGAACCTCGTAGGAGTAGTCAGGATAAATGGACACCGGTAGGGTCCCATCGCTCGTGCTTTCTGTAACAGGCGATCTCGGTCCTTGAAATGGAATAACCGCGCCACCACTGGTCGGGGAGGGCGACCGGCGGCCGGTGGGCGGGCCGGCACTCGGTGGGCCCGCTCCAGAGTGTAGAACTGTGATAGTCCCTCAGGGGCCACCACCTCCCGCAGCCAAGTCTCGAGGTAGGCAACCATATTATCCCCTTCGATTTTTTCGGGCAAGCCCACCACTCGCACGTTATTACGTCTGTTGCGACCTTCAGTGTCCTCTGCTCTCTTCTCCAGCTGCTGCACCCTCCGCAATAGGTCTCCCACCGCCGCATCAGTCGCCTTGTGAGTTGGCTCCAGCAATTCCAAAGCGAGTTCCGTGGACTTGACTCGGTCAGCTAGTTTACCGTGGTCAGCCCGCAGTAGTCCCAAGCTCGTGGATACCTGCGTTATATCGTGGTGTAACGCCTCCCTTGTGTCCGTGATGGCTTTCAGGATTTGTTCCAGCTGTTGCTGCTGCAGTCCCGATGCCTGTGCTCCGGCAGACTCCTGATCCCGGCCCTCCAACACCTCCTCCACGGGTTCGGGGGGCGGCGCCCCTGGTTTCGCCCTCGGCTTCCCCATGGTTCTGACTGCGTGTTGTGTCCCAGAGGCCGTCGAGCGGGGGATACACGACACCTGATGATTCTTCAGGACAGTGGCACTAACGCTGGGCCACTCCCTCACCTCTCATAAGCCTTAATTGTACAGCCGGGTTGGGCACCGCTCTGTAAAGCCGCCTCTAGTGTAGGCTGGTATCCCAGGGGTGAGGTGCTACCCTTCAGCAGGCGCCTTCTCATACGGCGCATCTAGTGCCAGCGCGTCGGGACAGCACTACAGCAGTGTAGCCCCACCGCACACCTTGGTCCCAATGCGGCGCCGCCCCAGCTGTCCACACCACCAACGATCCAGGGACGCCCCGTGTCCCCACGTCTTCCTCGCACGATCACAGCTGGGCCACGTGTCTCACCGTCGTCTGCCAGGGCCAGGTGGCAGGTGTAGTGCTCCCACCGGTCTCACCACCCCTGGATCACAGTCCAGGCTCCCAGTCTCTGGACAGCAGGGGGTCTATTCTCTCCTCCACCAATAGGCTGCCAGCTGGCGTCCGGCCGTAGATGCCCAGCAGCAGGTGAGTCCGCAGTCAGCAGCGAGCCCCCTTCTCAAGTGCTGCCCAGTCCTATCACAATGGGGTCCAATCATAAGCAGGCTCCCAGGCCGATGCAGCTGCTCAGTTCAAGGGTGTGTTGCCATGTATATTTGTGAAGGACTTAAGCCACTGCCATCTCCCTGCCTTATGCTTCACAGCTGGCCAGGCGCATTGATGCCTCCGATGCCTGGGCTCAGCCGGAGCGCCGCAAGTAGCTACCCGCAGCGTCGCAGGATCTTCGCCCCGAGCGGCACAATCTGCCGGGGCCTCCGCTAAATGGGCTCGCCCTCCACAGGAGTCGCCGTCTTTTCCGCCGGTCCTCCCTGGCCTCCGCCGTCAGCGGCGATGTTTTACGAGGTTCCGGTTCGGCCACAAGATGGCCGCCCTGCCTTCGCGTCGGCCTCCAGATCACGCAAGGCAGGGGATGAAGATGCGACACCAGTCCCGCCAAGATGGCCGATCTCTCGCACTCAGGCCCGCAGATGCTTCCGCCTCAGTGCCGGCAGCGGACCCCGCCGCCCATCTCCGGTCCGCTCAGCGGTGGCACCACGGCCTCAGGGAGCCCCTCTAGGGCACGAACACCGCTTCCCGTGCATCAGCGCAGGATAAAACCTCCGAGGCAGGCGCGGAGCTCCCAGCTCAAGCAGCCATGCCCGTCGGTGGTTAAGCCACGCCCCTCCAGATTTGGTTTAGTTCTCATGGATTACTATTCTAAGTTGCCTGAGATCAAGTTTGTAAAAGAGGTAACTACCAAGACAGTAATAGAGTTTCTTAACGATGTTTTCTTGAAAGAAGGACATCCAGAGTTTTTAATAACAGACAATGGCACACAATTTGTCAGTTCGGAATTTGAAAATGTTCTTCAAAATTGTTGTATTAAACATCTTAAGAGTTCACTTTATCACCCCCAAACTAACGGCTTAGTTGAACGCATAAATAGGGTGTTAGGTGAATGTATCCAATGGGCTCTTTCTGACAAGTGTCTTATTGCTAATTCAGTGAGGAGTATGTTGTGGTTTTACCGCACTACACCTCACTCAACAACAGGAGTTTCACCCTTTGAGATGTTGCGTGGACGAAGAGCTGCTACCATCTCTTGTCAGGCATGGATGAGTAAATGGCTCAAAGGTACCCAATGGTCTGATGAAAGTGTAAGTTGAATCTGTCCAGAACAAACAAAAAATCCTACTTTGATGTGAAAATGAGTGTAAAAGATGTTGATTTAAAATCAGGAGATTATGTTTGTGTTAAAAAAAACTGTCCATGTACACAAAGGTTCTTCTAAGATTAGCTCTCCAATCAAAGTATTGGATGTGAGAGGAAGTTCTGTCAAGCTCAGCAATGGGCAGTGGTGGAATAAGTCTCTTTTAATACATAGAACTATTCAATCTTCTCTGTTGAATGACAACTCAACTGGTGTAAAAACCTCTAAGTTTTATGTACATAATACTTCCAACTCAAATTGTACGGGGAATGCTACCCTGAGGCGTAGTGTACGAGTTAAGCAAATTCCTTTTAGATATAGGAAATAATGTTCATTCCTTTTCTTGTTTCTTTCTTCCTAATACAGTTCTATCTCTTTGTTTTATTCTTTTTCTTATTTTTCTTTCCTGCTTCTTCTGTTTATATTTTGCCCCTGTTTAGATTTCTTTCTTTTTGTCTTCATATTAAGGGGAGACCCATGTAGTGTCTTAGGCTTGTTTTAGAATACTGATTTATGAAAACACTATTGTTCTAGTGTTCTGTGCTAGTGGTTCTACAGTGGTCAGTTGACAGTCCTACACAGAGACTGTTACCGCTCTGCTCCGATAGTCCAGCTATTTGATTAATAAACCAACCAACTGACCTTTTACACGACGTGTCCTCGCTTCTTTACAACATCCTTTATGGAGCAGAGCGGTAACAATCTCTGTGTAGGACGGTCAACTGACCACTGTAGAACCACTAGCACAGAACACTAGAACAATAGTGTTTTCATAAATCAGTATTCTAAAACAAACCTAAGACACTACACAGATAAAGAGTGGGTATCAATAATGGAGGAGGTTACCCATTCCCATACTGAGGGGAAGACCAGGAAGTGGTCCAAACGTGTGTAAGTCTTGTGGAATGCGGAATACAAAGTGGAGTTGCATTCGTCAGGGTGTAGTGAGCGCCAAACATCGCGCAGCCTGCAATCGTTAAGCCAAGTCAACCCCGCAGGAGATAGGGACCCAGTGTGCCCTATTCTCTGCCGCGAGCAGTCCTGTTCCACATTCATCACAATGTTGAAATCCCCGCTCAACAGAATCGCTGAGTCTGGGGAATGGAGTACTTTTGCTAGGGAGTCAGTTATGAAGTCTTCTTGTTGCTCGTTTGGGGCTTACAGCGAGGCTACAGTGAGATGGAGTGCGCCAAAATGCACTTGGTGGGCCAGTAAGCGGCCCTTGACGTCACAGAGTGGGCCCAGGACCACCCCGGTGAATCACTTAGGGAGTAGGATAGCAACCCCACCCTCTTTCCCTTTCCCTGGTGACCAGAATTGCTGCAGGAATCTCTTGGCTTGCAGTCTGTGTGTGTCTTTGGGAAGTAAGTGTGTCTCTCGGATCAGTCATATTACCCCTTGTGAGTGTTCTAATAAAGAGAGGACTGCAGCCCTCTTAATGGAATTGTTAAGGCCACGAACATTGAGGCTAGGTATTTTAATCTCCAGGTGCTAAAGACAGGGGAGAAGCTAAATAGTGTAGGGTTAGTGACTCACTGAACAGGCTGGGAGAGACACAGAGGTCAGATATGTACTTCATTGCTCTGGTGTGACCCATCGGAAGGGGTCCTGTTTAATGACAATAGATCCCTCATAGCAGGAAGGAACCAGTTGATGGGGACAGCCAGAGCAGAGCAAGATATCAGCAAAAGGCAAAGCGCAGCATCCCCACCCCGCCCTTCTAGTCGTGACCAATCCTTTCAGATCTCAGCACAGTACCTTCCGTGGGGATCATCATCAGGCTTGCTGTCATCAGTGAGGGAGCGTAGCACTTCAGATACTTCTTTGGCCATTGTGGCCGGGTCAGGATGGTGGTGTTCTAGCTGTGGCCTCGTCCAACTCTGTGGCGCTCTTTGCCATGGGTTTTGTTTTCCATTGGGGGCCTTCGGGAATCCTGGTCCTTAGGAAATCTTGCAAGCCTCTGTAAGGGAGTGTAGCTGTTGTGTCTTGCCGTCTAGCTGAAAGAAAAGATGAAATGTCTGGACCCAAGAGTAAGCAGTACCTTTAGAGCGCGGGTGGTTGGTAACAGGGCTAAACTCTTTTCGCTTCTGCAGAGTGGAAGCTGCAAGATCCTGGGACAGCTGCGCGGAATGACAGCGGAATTGTAATTTCTGCTCCGTTCTAGCAGCCTTGAGTATTGCTTCTTTCTCTCTGAAGTTGTGAACACAGAGCAGGATGTCAGCTAGCGGACAGGGAGGTGCCCGGGATGGACCAACCAGGTAGCACCGGTCTATCTTGATGTTGTTTGGCACGGTGTTGCCCAGGATTCTACCGAAGAGGGACTAGACATAACCCTTGAGGTCCAAGCCCGCCATGCCCAAAGAGACTCCGTGGATGCGGAGGTTGTTTCTCCTGGACCTGTTTTCTAGGTCTTCCGCATGGGCCTGCAAGTCAATTTGTTTGTTTTATTTGTTGTGCTGCTGTCTCAAGATCCCATCCCAAGCCTCCAGAGCACCTAGACCCAGACTGGGGCGACCACAGAAAGGGTGCTATGTGCTAGTGCCTCCAGCTCTATCGCCCCCCCCTAATGTTGCTGTGTATGGCGATTCGAGAGGTGAGGAGAAGGGAAGATGCACCCTGTGGCTCACCGGGACGCCTCCGGGTCTGGCCCGTGTGCAGGTCGCTGTTAGGGCGCCACCTGTGCTCCCTAAATCTGTATGCTTTTTGTGAGGGAGCGGGCGGCCAATGTAGTACGGGTCGTGGCACTTACTTCATTCCGCTGCCGCCACTCCGTATCCTGTCCGCTCTACACTGCCCCCGGGCTACTCCACTGTCTGAATCCAGGCGGCAGGTCCAGCGGAAAGAGGTGGCCCTCAGGGTGATCCCTGGGGTGCCCTGGCCAGCCCCGGCGCAGGCCTCGATTCCTCCTTTGTGGGAGCCGGCGAGCCCCCATCACAAATTCGTCCTGGCACACCGCTGTCGACTTCGGGAGATGACGCGGCCCGTGAAGGGGGTAAGCCCCGGGTCCAGGTGCTCCTCACGACTCCTCCGGCGCTCCTCTCAGGGCTCCGGGACGATCGTCCCTCGTCTCGGAGCCTGACGATCCTCCCCCATTGGTTGTTGCTGGCCAGGGGGTGCTTATGATGGTGCTATAGGCCAAGCTGTGACAGAGCTGCGGCTAGGCACGTTAGCACATGCCGCCATCTTGGCCACGCCCCCTGGTATAATTGTAAAGATAAAAATATTTCCTATTTTTATAAATTGGTGTTGGATTTTTATTGTGTGTTGTGTCTTAAATAATTACTGAATTGGAGTTTTTAAATGCTTTACATACCTTTCTTTGAAGTTAAGCCTGCCTGCTCGCAGCCAACCTACCAATGGTTGAGCATAGGAATAATTTTCTAAGACCTATTCTGACACTTTGAATCTTGTATTAGGAGTCAAGGTGCAAATCGGACATCTCAAATTTAAATTGCATTAACTGTTTTAAGTTCAGACAATGATGAGAGTGGATATATTTTTTAAAACCTTTAGTCTGATTAATCAATTAGTAAAGTTATTTTCTTTGTTTCGTATTTATTTCAGTTAATCCATAAATCAAATAAGTTTTCAGAAATCTCATCAAAAAGAATGGGTAGATTAAAAACATCAAATATTGGATTAGGCACGTTCCATAAAGAAATATTTCCCTATTCTAACATCAGAATTTTTGATTCCTAGAACCCATGACAAGTCCAGATGAAAACAGAAAAGAGTGAGATCAGAGGAGCATAACGCTTCAAAGCCAAATTTGAGTAGCAGAACTCCCATAAAGAGTAGTTCATAAGACTCAGCCGAGTGTTAATAAATCTAAGTAAATCAGCATACAGTTGCAGTAGCAATCTGTTAAATGTCAAAAAGACAAAGTAAGGCAAAAAGGAAACAACAGCAGCAGCAGCCACAACCATCAAGAGTCTCGGTCTGAGGCAATCCTTCTCCCCTCCTTAGCTGGGAACACGCACTAATATAAAAGTCAAGTTAACATATCTAAAACATTGTTTCAGACTTCTTCCTTCATGGGCCAATAAGATATATGATGACAGCAGAGGGTTCAGCTCCTTGGTCCCCACGAAAATACATGCAGCTTGTACTATTTATCGCAAGATTATCTACAAATAGTCTTGCGTAGTTAGATTCTGGAAACATTAGACTTGGTTCCAATAGGCCTTTAAATGCAGATTGACCTACATCTCAATTTGTTTCACTGCGAGAACAATGAACTACAAATAATAGGCAAAATCACTATTAGGTAATGTATCCCTTTTATTTCGAATAAAGCATTATTGTTTAAAATGAACAAGTTATTATATTCAAACATTATATCAAACATAAGAAAATAGGAAGTTCATGACATTCAAGGATAAAAAAATGTTGCATATAAAGTAATACATTTGTTAAACTGGAATATTCTGCAGTTATGACAACATTTCTAAGCATGTCAATTTAAGGTCAAGTTTCTAATTCACATTGTGCACATTTCAGCAATATCAGCTTTGCTTCTAGTTAATAGAAGCTTACTTCATAGGTTTCGGAACATGGCTAAATATGGCTCCCTATTGTAAATCTGCACGTTTCAAATATGTGTCTGTGATCTTGCATAGAGCAGTTAGTAGAAAATCAGTCTCCTTTAGGTGGTAATTCAATGTCTTTTATTTCACAGTCTCCAGAAGAACTCACAAAAAAAAGAAACAGGAGTCCAAAATTAACAAAAGTCTTCTTTTCTTGCAGGGCCTTTGGAGATCTTGTCCGCCGGTACCCTCAACAGAAAGAAGAAATAAGATAAGCCACAGATCTAATTGTTTCAGTCGTGTGTTAGAGTAGTGATCTTGTTAAGTCGCCTCTATAAAAATAGTGAGGTTAATGGAGGGGTGGTACAAGAGGAAATGACCCAAGCTCAATTAGAGTGAAGGAAGCCAAAAGAATAAAGATTATAATAAAATAAAAACAAATATTAACTCAGTTAAGGCAGAATTCTCTTGCCTATAACCCCAAGTAGTGTTGCTTCAACCAAAATAGTTTGGCTTTTACAGAGATTTGCCTCCAACCCAGCTTTCTCCCCTTCTCTCTGTCCCGACTCCCTCAAGCTTGCAGCTTTCCCTCCTGCTTACAGGAACAGCTTAGGAGCCTTTCATGCACCTGGCTGAGCCTTGTTCCTCCTGGGACGTGGCTAGGAGCGTAGTCTGACGAGCAGACAGGATATGCCTTCTCTCCTCCAGAAGCTGCTGAGTCCCTTCTGCACTCCGGTTCCTCCCGCTTCGGCTCCTTCTGTCCTACAGGATCATGGTCCAAGATTCAAGCTGGATACTCTCCTCCTACCACGCTGCTCAACGAAGCGCTCCCCGATTCTCCACCCTCCTCTTCCTCCTCCTTTTGACGCGTTCACGGTCCACAGAAGTTCCAGTCTCTTACCGACTGCCTGACATCCTGTCTCGTTGGGCCAGCCCTACCACAGAAGAAGGGAGCAATTGGCTCCAGGGAGGTGAATAACCTCGCTTTCAGCCCCAGGTTTGTGACAGTGTCTTTTCTGCATAAAGTTCTACACTTTATCATTGCACATTCAACTACTAGAATAGTTTTCATGTTAATTTGCTTCATTATTTCCCCTAGCTGATGATGGTTATCTTAACCATCACACTATCATTGTTTCACATGTGAGTTCTGTTCAAAAGGCAGTCTCATCACCCGTTGAATACCTTCTCTTTCTTTTTAAACTTTGAAATTTCAATGACTTTCTATAGTCATTATTCATGATGTGATTTAGAGTTGCAGGCCTTATTACGAGTTACACAAGAGGACACGCAAACCTGTAGTGCATTCGCCTGCCGCATTACGATTGTAATCCTTGGCGGGCGACAGTGCTGTGGCGGTAGTAGGCAGGCACTTCTGTGAAACCGCTGCAGCACGTTCATGCACTAGAGGGAATGCCCCAGTCATGCATTTCTTCTGTTCAGAAATTGGGGGGGCATTATCAACACATGTGCCCCCCTGCATGCACCCCCAGGCCTTGGAGCAGCAGGGGGCCCTGTTAGGGCCCCCTGAGTTGCTTCTCCACCACCCTTTTCATGGAGGGATGACTGCCATGGAAAGAGTGGTGAACAGGTAACTGAATATGCTTAGCTATGCTGCAGTGGCACCACCAGCATGTTCTTTCCCCTGACCACTGTGCCACTGCCATGGGATCCTGGATCTGTCCTACCTCCAAAACTTCGGCTTCAGCTGTCCCGTGGCAGTCCAACCGCCAAAACTCGTAATGAGGCACACAGTGCCATTGTGTGGCGGTCATCGGTTCAGGGGTCCTATGAACCGCCAAAATCATAATAATGAAGATTGTTCCAAATATATCTCCCACTATTTGAGCTTCCTTCTGTACACTACGAGTGGGTCTCTGTGGTGATGTTATAGTTAATGCACCTATACTATTCACATAGACAATTTTAGGAAATAGTACCCCAAAATAACAAATACCCTTCCAGTCAGCAGGTACCAGAAAATAAGCATTCTGTCCACAAACAAAATAAACTCTTGGATTTGCAGATTTCTCTCCCTGTAAAAGTTGCCATATTCCCTCCCATTAATTTAAATGTGTGTTCACAACTACTGATCCCCACATGTCTAGTTCATTTTGGTATCCTTCTGTAAATGCAAAGTTTCCCTTTGTGTTGACTGTCTAATCTTAACTTTGGATATACCATTTTCTTTCTAAATTCATCCTCCTCCTTCTTCCTAACATTTGTCTAAACATCTCTATGCTTGTCTTTACTATATGTCATGTTAGTGTTTCTCTCTTCTAATGACATAATAAAAACTACGCTAATAGTGTTCATCAAACAGGTTAAATAATTGTGATAAGCCTTAACACTATCTATAGATCTATCTGGCATAAAATAGTACCAGGATGTGTCCATTTCTTTTATTTGTGAGTGTAAATTCATGCTTTCTATCAAAGGCACTCTAGAAAGTATCAAATCATAGCAAAAATAGAAATATTCAAAGTGTTCTCATCTATATACAAGTGTAAGCAATACACTACATGAGATTCCATAAGATAATAGCATGTGGTAAAATGTGACTTCTTCTATTGCTGATGATGGTAAATTTGCAGACATAACATTCCTTGGCTCTCATGGTGTATGTGTATTCCTGTACTAATCTCGAGAAAACGTTTGTTGTCTAATCCTCCCGATTGTAGGCGACAAATGCAGTTTTCGATTGCTCTTCATCATTCAGATATATGAGTGTTTTTTTGTTTTTGTTTTTTTTAAATTATATTTATTATTTTCCATGTTGCACACACTTTACACATTATACATTGTTCAGCATTATTACTTCATGCTTCATAGCTAAATGAGCTGTATTTCAAGATATACAAACATTTCATTACGCACTTCCACCATCAGTATTTATATTTCATACTTTACCACCATTAAACATTAAGCCCTTCTTGGGTCTACCTGCGGCCCAAGTCCCTCCTTCCACCTACTTATGGGTTGCCATATTCTTAAGCCTAATGTCCTTCCCCTTTTCCCTTTTCGTGCATAAATATTATATGCGTTCAACAGATTAGCCAGCCAGGTTTGCAGTGCCGGCGGATTTTTATCAAGCCATGCCCTTGCTAAGGTCAATCTGTATACTGACATTGCCACGAACAGAAATTCCTGCTGTGTGTCAGCCCCTTCCAATCCAATTCCAGACCAAAAAATATCCGAGCTGGGTTAAGTTTAATTTGGATCCCCAATGAAATGTCCAGAAAACCCTCGATGTCCCTGACTAGCGTATGCAGTTGAGGACAGGTAGCAAATATGTGAATACAATCAGCTTCACTAGCGTTGCAGCGGGGACAGTTGGTACCCATGGTCCCGGCCCATTTAGCTATCTTGGCGGGGGTATGATAGAGTGAATACAAAGTTTTATAATGTTGTGACTGCATGGAGGATGAACACAATATAGTACGGCCTAGGTCCAGTGATTCCTTAAACCACCGTGCGTCCACGCTAAGTTTTTCCGCCCATTTATTACCCACTTTTCCTAGGTCGTCAGTTTTCCCTTTAACCAAACAGGCTTAGAAGGACCTAATCGTGCGGTCCCCCAGAAGTCTAATTTTTTCCAGTATCTCATTCCTACTCAATCCAGCTGACCCCCCTGACTTATTATTCAAAAAACCCCTGACCTGGAGGTACTTGAAGAAGCCTCTATTATCAATACCATGCTTAGTTCTTAGATCTGCAAACTGTACCATCCCCTCTGCGTCAAATAGATCCCCAATCTGCACAATACCGCTGTTTACCCATTCTGACATTACTTCATCCGCGAAGAATGCTTGAGGAAATGACCTGTTTTCATAGAGTCTAGTATATCTGTTGTATTTCCCCAGTTTATTTCTTTTCAAGAAGGCAGTCCAAATCTTAACAGCAGCAGAAACTGTCTTGAACCTGGTTCTTTTAAAGTAGCCAAAGTCAATACAATTTAAAATGCAGTTTCCCACATCTGTCCCTAACACAGTAGCATATACTTTCGTAGACAGGTTATTAACTCTTTGATCCAGATCTGTTCCTCCTATTAGCCCTTGCATGTTTGTAGAGCAGCTGCCATGTAATATAACCTGAAGTCCGGTGCTCCCCACCCCCCCTTTCTCTTGGGAGCGTGATATATCTATATGCCCTACGCGTCTTCCCATGTGCCCAGATGAATCTGCTACATATTGCCTCTAATGTATTAAACCAGCAGTTCTCAAAGAATAAAGGGATCGATCTAAAAAAATAAAGAAATTTGGGGAGAATCAGCCTCTTAATAACGTTGGTACAGCCCACCAGCGATAAGTGTAAATTATTCATCCTTATTAGATCCGTTTTTACCCTTCCCATAAGTGGAGCCATGTTTATCTCTACCACCATATCAAGGTTTGCTGATATTGCCACCCCCAAGTACACAGCTGATCCAACTACTCTAGCATCATTACACACAGAATATCTATTTTCAACAATCTGTGTCTTAGAGTTGTTCAGATTGTATCCAGAGATTTGACCGAAACATTGAGCCTCTGCTTCAATCTCCCTAATGGCAACGGAGGGGTTCGGTGTCAGAATGGCAACATCATCCGCATACGCAAGAGTTTTTATCGCGCAGCCGTTTATATTCATTGCCGGAATCTGTGGGTTCTGTTCCAGCCTACGCAGATAGGGGTCCAAGTATAATGCAAACAGCAGGGGGGATGACAGGCAGCCCTGCCTAGTCCCTCTGCAAATCTTGACTGCTGCCGAGTATCCCTTATTGACCCTAATCTTAGCCATTGGGTTGATATACAGGGTCTGTATGGCCTTGATGAAGCCCTCCCCAATTCCACTCCACCTCATGGCTGACCATAGGTATCCCCAGGAGACCCTATCAAACGCCTTTTCTGCGTCTAGAAACAACGCTGCCATGGGGTCTCCTAGGGTACCTGCTGCATCAAACATGGTAATGACCTGCCTGACGTGTTGTGTTGTTCCTTTTCCTGGGATAAACCCATGCTGGGAGGGGCTAACTAAACCCTCAACCACCCCTGCTAATCTTTTGGCCAATATCTTTGAATAGACCTTGACGTCAGCGTTCATCAACGTAATTGGGTGGTACGAACCTGGTTCGGTTATGGGTTTACCCTTCTTGGGTATTACGATGATGTTGGCTGCACCCCAGGACTCAGGGACGGATTCACCCTTTTGTGCCATCACCATGATATTAAACATGTCCCCTATGATCACTGTTTGGAATATTTTAAAAAATTCCACCGGGATCTGGTCCGGCCCTGCTGCTTTCCCCGAGGGAAGACTGCCGAGAGCAGTGGCCAGTTCCTCTAACCGGAATTCAGCTTCTAACTCATCCTTTTCGGCTACAGAGAGCTCCAAAGGAGGCGCCTCGCTCAAATATTTTTCTATCTCTTCCGTGCTTGCTGTTATGTCTGAGGAGTAGAGATCTGTATAAAACTGTTTAAAGACATCCCTTACCTGTCCTAGCTCTGTTACCATATTTCCTTGAGTATCAGCAATTTCTTTAATATCTGCTGCTGCTACTCTCTGCCTAGTCCGCACAGCTAGAATATGTCCCACCCTTTCACTGAGCTCATATGCGTTCTCCCTGTTAGCCAGGTATTTCTCGGCCGTCTTTTGGGCAACTCCTTCCAGGGCGTCTGCTCTAAGCGATATTAGTTTGAGAATGTTTTGTTCTATCAGGACCTGCTGTTGAATAGCTACCACTAATTCTTCTTCGGCCCTCAATAGGCTTAGTCGTAATTCTTCTGTCTTCCGTTTCTCTTTTTTTTGTGCGGACAATACAAAGCTTAACGTCTCCCCTCTAACACCGGCCTTAAAGGCGTCCCACACTACCCCTGGGGGTGCTGTCCCTCTATTTATATCCCAGAAATCCTTGATCCATTTTGTCATGTATACCCGATATCCATTATCTTGCAGCAGCGCCCTTTCAAAGGTCCATTGCACCTCTTTTTTGTGGGACTGCCCTAATCTTAACGTCAAAACCAATGGGCTATGATCAGATATAATTCGGGGTTGTTTTTCAATTTTTGATTCGGCGATTAGACTATTTGAAATTAGGAAATAATCAAGTCTGACCAGCACCTGGTGAGGAGCAGAGAAGAAAGTGCTACCATCTAAGTTCGGATGCCATTTTACCCAAGGATCTACCAACGAGTTATGAGTCGCCATATCCGACAGTGCCCTGAACATTTTCCTTTTCCTGCCTAGATATTATGACCCTGGCTGCAAGAATGAACTAATTGGGTCATGCAAATTAAAATCACCGCAACATACAATTGGCTCAGGCCATTGTGCCAATTCCACATCCAGGTATTGAAATACGTCTGGGTCATCCTCTGTGGACCCATATATTGTAGCTAAGGTAATCGTCTCCCCCCTAAAGGCTATCTCGATCAGCACCCACCTCCCCCATTGGTCTTCTTTTTTCCTCTTTACAATTGTGTTACTGCTCCTGCCCAGCACCGCCACACCTCTAGTTTTGGTCCCTTGATTTGATTTTGCCATAACTTCGAACCCTAATTGGCCCAGCAGGTATGCGTTGGTACCCTCTATGTGGGTCTCTTGCAGACAGACCAGATCAACGTGCAATGTTCTGAGTAGTGCTGCTACCTTAAACCTCTTTTTTTGCTCATTGAGCCCACATACATTTATCGAGGCTATTCTACATGCTATATATCTTTTTTTTGTGTGTTTCCAAAGAGTAGTACTTTCCACCCTATGCTGATGATTGTCTGTTTTATCTTTACTTTGCTGTGTATCTTGTTTCTTTCCCTACCCGAGCTTGTAATGCCAGTAACAAAACACCATATCCTTGTACAACATTTCTTCACTTCCCCCCTCCCCCTCTCCCCCCTACTATCCTCCCCTCTCTCACACCCCGCGCCCTGCTCTCTCTGTGCTCCCCCCGCCCCCCTCCTCCCTCCCCATTGAGACACCCTGGGTGCAGAGTTCCCAGGTGTGGTTGTCAGTTAGGGCAGTACGTCTCAGACGTGCCCCGTGGCCCGGTATGAGAGAGATGTATTCCCTACATCTCTTTAGTACATAAAAAAACCCTCTGCCTTACAATAGAGGGCCTACTCAAGATCTACTTATTTTAATGACGTGTGAGAATTATGTCCTGCGTTTTAACTTGTTGTCCTTTGTTTATTCGTTTAAAAGGCTTTCAGGGCTTTTGCTGTTTGCCAGCTTTCTGGTTAGTGTTCCCCACGATTTCGTTCAGGTAGAATTCTGCTTGCACTTCACTGGTAAAGGTTTTGGTGGTGCCTTTATAGATTATTTTTAATCTCGCTGGGTTTTGAAGAAATATCTTTGCACCGTTTGTTCGAATGGAGTAATCAACTGCCTCATCCTCCACCGGCGTTCCACAGTCGCGTGAGCAAAATCTGGGCGCACGAAGAAGGAGAAGCCGTTGAATTCCTTCTTCCTTGAGGGCCTCGCAATGTCATAGATGGCTTCTCTTAGTATCCAAGAGCAATGCTGGTTAACATAGGAAACTTTAGGCTGTGCTGGCTTCTGGCTACGTTTTGGGAGTGCCAGGGGGAAACGATGCACCCGTTGAAGTTCAGTGTTCATATCCCAGCTTTCGAGCTCCGGAAAGGCTATCTTTACCAGGTTGGTCATGTAACCCCTTGGGTCATCTCCCTCCACTCCTTCAGGAATGCCTAGAAAACGAAGATTGTTCCTCCTGCCTCTGTTTTCTAGGTCTTCGACTTTTTGCATCAAATCCTAGATAACTCCTTCATGCTCTACCCCTTGCTTCTGGAGTTTGCTGAAGTCAGACTCTAAGTTTTCGGTGCGAGACTCTACAGAGGCCATTCTGTTCGATATTTCTGAACATGTTTGGTCTACTTTTTTCAACGGCTCCTCGAAGTTCCTGGATTGCAGCTTTTCACAACCCTCTTCATTTGACAGTGGGCTGCTTTTCTCTGGCTTTTGCCAGCGTTGGTTGTGTGATTGTTGTTCTCTTGATACCCTTGATACCCTTGAGGCTGAGCCTATCTGTGAGCGGCTACTCCTGTGTTTGCCATGCCCCATGTTGCCTCCGGGATCTGTGGTTTCTTCGCCGGTTGATTGACGGTGCCTTCTGTGCCTTGTTCTTCTTTTTCCCCCTTCGTCTTTTTTCCCTTTAGGGATAATATCTTGGGCAGATGCCCGTGGCTCACCCAAGACTGTGGTATCCGAAGCCTCCAAGGTTGTTGCCGATAATTTGTACGTTACACTCCTCTCTCCAACCTCCCCTTCCTCTTCTTTCTCTTCCTCCTCATTTGAGCTGCTTGTTGCACTAGAGATAGACACTCCGGTCTCGTAGATATCTGAGCCAGAGTCCCCACTTGATATTTCATATTCTAGAGGCAGCTCGTTTTTTGGGGAGGATGTCTGTGCTACCGACGGGAAACGTTTGGTCCTCGGATTTTGATTTAATGGTGGAGGCGAGGATTCTCTCCTTATAGGGATACTTAAGTTTGCGCAAGAATTTTCAAACACTTTTTCTTTCATTAGTTCAGTACCAACTCCCGCATTTTTGTGAGCACTGACTGTATCAGAAAGAAGACCCATACTGTGCCTTCGTACTTCCTGGTGGTCATTCTGATTCCTTTTATCTACTGGTATCGCCAGGTTGTGATACTGTTTTTTTTATTATTTTCTCCTGATCATCTTTAGGGATCGGGCTGAATATATTTGATATCCTCGGCTGAGAGTCTGCCTGCTGCCCAGTACCCTTAGCAGTTGCTTTCAAATTCTTTATCGTCTGCAATCTCCTTGCTTTCTTTTCCAGCAGGTTCTCACTGTCATTATCAAACTCGTCAGCCACCTTGTTTTTCTCTTGGCTTTTACTTTTCCCTTTCTCCTTTACTTTGTCGAACTCTTTTTCCGGCCTGATTTCATGCTTCTGTTCCAAATTTGTGTCTGCTTTTTTCCTGCTTTTGTTGCAATCCTTGCCTGACGGCCTCTCAGTGCTACTCCTGTTATTTTTTTTCCCCAGGTTGCACTCTTTGGCTTTAGTTGCACTAGTTTCTGGCCTTCGATGAGGTTCTTTTGTTACCTTGGGTTTGTTTGTGGTTTGTTCCCCTACAGCATCCCCTGCAACTTCTTGTCCATCTTGAGTATCCGGATGGCCTTGATATTTCTCTTGGGCCTGATCTAGGTCTTTATCCTGCTCCATATCTGCTGGGCACTTGCGTAAGTGATCAACTAGTTTGACAGTCGCGTTTAAGGGCATAACAGGCATACCAGGTGGCCCCTCTACTCCCGTTGCTGTTGCCATTTTATTTGGGTCGTTCTCTTGGGGCCGAGGATAAGCCAGCTGTACATATATGCCCACTTTGACATGTATTTTCAGTTTCCACCGTTTCACCTTCTTAGTTGCGGGGAACAATAAGGTTTTAATACTAGGTTTTGATTTAGTAGTGTAGGCAGTGCAGATAGTGGAGGTAGTGCAGGCAGTACAGGCAGTGCAGGCAGTGCAGTCAGTGCACGCTGTACCAGCTGTACAGGCTATACAAGGTTCGGGATTTTTAATAGCTTTAAGGATTTTGAAGGCTTTGAGGGCTTTGAGGGTATTGAAGGCTGCTCTGGTCTTTGTGACTATTAAGCTAATAGCCAGATTACTTCGCCCCCAGTCACCACTCTCCTCCCCTCTGCTGCTAGCTCTCTCTAGATAGACGCTGCCAATTTTAGGAGGGATCGTCTCCGTTGTTGCACCCCTCTGCTCTCCAATTATTGGTGCATATCCAGGCCCCTCCAGCGTGGCTCCCCCCTTTTCTTCAATAATTCGCGTCTATCTTCTGCTTTTTTTCCTCCCTTGCACTTGTACTCTTGTACTCTTGCACTCTAGTGGCCTAGTCTAGACCACAACGTAGTAAGCGTAACAGCTTAGTGGTGGTTCAATAGTCAGTACTCTGACAGTTTATTAGTGTTACAGTTTTTGTTATCCTCATTATCCATGTGACGGCCGTGAAAATCAAGCGCCTAATACCTGTCGGGTGGGTGGTTTTTTGCCCATCTGCCGGCATTCTGTCAGTCGTCCAGTCATCCAGCAAGGCAGCAAAGCAGGGCCGTCGTCGTTTGGAGAGCTGCCAGGAGTGCTGTCATTACCAGGAGCCAGGGAGCCAAGCAACCGCGCTGTGCTGCGCGTCACTACTACCGTCGGCGCTGTCAGGGCTGCTCTTTTCCACTGAGCTCAACCGAAAGACTTGAGGCAAGCGACAGAAGCCGAGATCAGGTTAGTATCAGGTTACAGGTTTTCAACTGACAGTAGATAGTGTCTGATATGAAGTGAGCGGGCGCCTCCCCACTTATAGCTGCACACAGGTTTCGCTGCTGCTTTTTCTTGCCTTTTTCACCGAGGCACGGAGCCCTTGAATGTGCTGAATGCGCTGACTACGGCTATAGTTGCGTTAGGGTTAGGGGTTAAACCGCTACTACCGCCGCCTCACTAGTCTGTCTTTAACCTTTTGCCGGAGCACCGGAACGCTGGAGCGGAGGGGAGGTGCAGAAATGACTTGCTGCTAAATGTGACTTTAGGCATTAACTGCGTTGGCACTCACAGTTTGTTAAATGCAGGGTTTTTCCCCAGTGCTGTCGCTCACGGTGTCACAGTTGCAGTAACCCGATACCCGTCTGTCTGCCTCGGTTTTCCGTGCAGCCGCGATAGTCCGTGATATGTAAGGGCAGGCGGACAGGACGATGCAGAGCTACCGCCCTCGGCCCTCAGCCCTCAGCCCTCAAAGCCTCCGATCTGCAAGATGCTCCTGTCCATCCATGAAAAGTTCCCCTCCCGCGATCATACGAACAGGGAGCAGGGAGCAGTTGTCTCACACGATCATCTAGCGGCCATTCTCCCCCATCGTAGTGCAGAGATTTCTCTTTTCTGTGCGCATACCAAGTCCGGGCTCACGGAGCGTCCTCTGACCCGCCCGCTCACACTGACGCCATCTTTGTCTCCCTGACGCCCTTTGTCTCCCTGACGCCCTTTGTCTCCCTGACGCCCTTTGTCTCCCTGACGTTCTATCAAAGGCACTCTAGAAAGTATTAAATCATAGCAAAAATAGAAATATTCAAAGTGTTCTCATCTATATACAAGTGTAAGCAATACACTACATGAGATTCCATAAGATAATAGCATGTGGTAAAATGTGACTTCTTCTATTGCTGATGATGGTAAATTTGAGACATAACATTCCTTGGCTCCCATGGTGTGTGTATTCCTGTACTAATCTAGAGAAAACGTTTGTTGTCTAATCCTCCCGATTGTAGGCGACAAATGCAGTTTTCGATTGCTCTTCATCATTCAGATATATGAGTGTTTTTGTTGTGTTTGTATTTCTAGAATCTTTCTCAGATGTTAAATAAAATCATACTAGCACTGTGGTAATCATAATTACTGTTATTACAAAGATTGTACACAGAATATATTTATTTCTAAGGCAAGACGTGTTTTCTCTGGAAGCTGATAAAATGTAGTCAATAAGCAAACTTTACAAATAGCTTCTTTAAAGGATTTGTTTTCGATAAAGAAAATCTTCTTTTAAACAATCCTTAACCCTACTCCATGTTCTTCTATTTTTAAAAAAAAACATTTTACTGGGTTTTCGATGTTTGAATATCGTTACATACTTTTACCACATAAAGCTGCGTGTGATACATAATAGGTACATTATTAAATCTGAGGTATATCATTGCACACAATAGTTACACAGCAAGCATCAGGGAGTAACGATGGAGCATCTTGGAAGTGGGAGCCAACCCTGAGAAAAACTTAAACTATTAACTTGAGGAGCAAATACTAGGATGGTTGGTGAGGGTAGGGTGGGCATGTATCAATACTACATAGGTGGCGGGGAGTACAGGCTCAAGCACAGGAGAGTGCGCTCTGGTGTCTCGTGGTCTTAACAGCAGCTGAAGCACTTACGAGTTTGGAGAGGGGGGGCTCATAAGGAAGGTGGGTCTTGCCCCGGGGGTGGGGGGGACACTGAGCTAGGTGCCTGGTGTGGGCCTTGTGATTGCAGGGGTGTAGCATCATTTACAACTGTTTGCCAGAAGCACATAAGCAGCATAGCCCATTTGGGGGAAATGGGGCGTCGGCACACCCAATGCACTTCTTCATTTTGGAGTGCGTTTTCCTCTGTAGCGCCTCATTTGTGCACTGGGCCCATAGTTAAAACAGCGTGAAACACTGGGTGGGTCGCGGGCTTGCCTCCAGGTAGGTCCCAGAGGTGTGTATGAGCTGCCAATAAAAGAGTCCACTCTCCTCGGCCAGCTGGTCAAAGGGGAGAAGTTGGCCCTCAGAAAAAATGACCTCTGCCATGAGGCACGTCAAACAATGACAGAAATTGGGTGTAGAGCATACTTGCCCTCGGTATAGTTACTTGCATGGAGAGTGTAGACACGGGCTGGGCTCCCGACAAAAGCAGGTGACAAATTGCCGGCAAGGGCTCAGACTCTGAGCAAGCCTCCCCGAGATAATGCCTCACTGTAAAAGCAGGACAGCCACTGGAGCTGCGCCACCAAAAAGTATGCCTCAAATGATGGGGCCCAAAGATTTCCCCGGTCTACCGGCAACTGCAGCTTGGCTAGGGCAACTCACCAGTGTCTATTCCCCTATATAAAGGAGCAAAGCAATGTGTCCAGTTCTCTGAAGAAGGAGCGAGGAGGGATAACCAAGAGGTTTGCCAAGTAGTATAGAAGGTGGGGGCAAGATGTGGAGAAGTGTGGCTCAATGGTTAGAGCGGCAGACCCTGATGCAGATGTCTGGCCCGGGACCAGGGTTCAATTCCTGCCTTGGCTGGTCTCGGCGGATCTTGGGCTCATAATTCCTCGGACCTGATTTCTCGCCTCGGTGCCTACTCCATACATGCCAATAGACCCGATTCAGGCGGGAGACTACCGATTTTGCAAGCCAAAAATAGCTTTTTTTTAGCTGTCTCCCGCCTGAAATTGCAGTTTCTACAATAGAAGTCAATGGGTAATTTTCATTCTCCCGATTTTTTATTTTAAATCTCCCACGTCCCTGTCTTTAAATGTTGGCATGTATGCTACTCTAAGCATGGGTCCCATGCTGCAACTCTGGGCAATAGCTTGCTTAGTCTCCACAACGGCCCCCTACAGCGCTAGGGATGCCTGGTTACACCCTGGAGATGCCCAGGAGTGGACATTTCACGGGGAAAAACCAGGAAGGGTTCCCTAGCGGTATGAGTACAGCGCCAGGACACACAGGAGTATCAGTGCGCTTTACAAGTACGGCTACATATACAAGATGGCGGCTGCATGAGTCTTGCGGGTAGCTGCCTCCCGACCACGGCCTCGATACAACAGATGTGATTAAGATGCCTGCCTAAAAAACTGGAGTTTAAGATATCGGCATATTCTTAAAACAATACTTACCTGGCTTAGTTCAGGGCTACACTCTGATGTGGATGCAACTTCCCCCAGCGGCGCTGATCATCGCGACTCGAGCGCTGAGAGCGTGGAGAGCAGCAGCTGCTGACAGACACGCTGAGCGGCGAGGGGCTCGGCGATACTTCGTTTCAGAATCAGAGGATTCTTCAAGTTACTCCAAGATAACTCATATTTCCTCAGGAGTGCCTCCTAAAGGGAAGCCGGCGGGGAAAGACACAGACGGGACAGGAGGGGCTAAACCAGCATCCTTGGCGACATTCTTGACTTGGCGTGCCAGCGAGAGCAAGCCCCTGGAACTCAGCGCAAATGCTCGACACTCTGGTCTGAGCAGAGAACGTGTACAGGGGGGAGATCAGTGCCGAGCGGAGCCAGCGAGCAGAAGGCGGAGAAGAGAGCCCGAGGCAAGGGTCCGACTGTGCCGGGGATGTTTGCCAGCAAAGGAGCCAATATTGTCTCTACCTCGTCAGCGCAGGCGAATTCAGGACTGCCCCAGAACAAAGGTAAATCCAATTCAATTATTAAAACGATCAAAGACACTGGGGAAAAAAAGCAAATAGTGGATAAGGGGGCACAAAGCAGTGGATCGAACAGCCCGGTGAGCATGTTGTCTTGCGCTGAGGAGATTAATGTCCTTGCTAATGATCTGGCTAATATTTCCACTGGCACTCCCCCTAGTACAATCAGTGGGTCAAATAGTCAAGTCACTGAGGAAACTCTTTTGGAGGACGGGGAGCAAGTTGCGGGACATTCAGGAGTTGAAGGTAACAGGTCCTCACATACTCCGGTAAAAGCGCTATCAGACATATCCTTTCAGGCACAAGCGGAAGGAGCTGCTGCAGCAACCCCAGAGGCGGATCATTTCTACTCAATGACTGATGAATCAGATGCCTCAGAGGACAGCTGGAAAAACAGTCCTGATGAGTTTTCAACAGACAGTGGAAGTCCTGTTCTGAAGCCTGACACCCAGAAGCGCATACTCTTTCGCATAAAAAGAGAAACCTAAGCGACTTGTTGAAAGAACAAGGTTTTACTTCGGGCGGTAGCCAGTCAAACCAGCTAATATGGGATTACTCCGCCTCACATTTAGAAGGTGCACTTGAGTCAGAATCCATACCTGGACAGGGTAGCACAAATGGTGTTGATTCCGCTACAGGGGTCCAAGGAGGTCCTCCCTCTATGGAACTGATCTATGCTACTCTAAAACAAATACAGACGGAAGCCTGACAGGAGCATAAGAGGGCCCATGCGGCGACCAGGAAACTGCAGGGCGCTGTCAGGAGAGTCAATAAAGCTTGCTCCGAGATTGATGATCGGACCACTGCATTGGAGGAGCGTATAGTTCATCTGGAGGCTAGTGTGGACATTCCTTCTTCGTGCGCCCTGACTTTTGTCATTCTACAGTAGAGGAGATGGAGGCTCTGATCACTTATTTCTCCCTTCCAGCAACAGGGGTGTGAGGTTTTCTTGCTGAACCCGGCTAGGCTGAAAGTTATATGTAAAGGCACGACCAGGGTGTTCACTTCAGAAATCCAAGCCCAGGAGTACTTGAGTGAGCTCACGAATAGGGACATCAGGAAATGAGGGCTAAGCTGGAGTTAGGCAGCTTCATTTTCACGCTATATGGTTTACTGTTTGGTAGAGGGGGCCGTGGCAGCGAGCAGCTAGGGGCGCAACCACATGCGGGTGGCATCACAAGGGTCCTTGGACCTATTTTGCCACTTTGAAGGGAGGGGGAGGGTTGGGCAGGGGAGGGGGAAGGGGATCCGGGACCAAGGGAAAAGTAGTATATTCACGGTTTATGGGAATACACATTTTCACTGTATGCTGGGCGGCTTGTTCTTGACCTTATCGTTATTATGTAATGTAGAAAATTAGAATAGCCTCAGTTAACATTTGTGGCTTAAATGATCCCCAAAAGAGGAGGAGGGTTAGTGTTGATGTACAATTTTTAAGAGCTGACGTTCTATGCCTCCAGGAAACTCACATTGAGGGAAGCAGAAAAAGGTTTCTGGAGCTGGCCGGGTATTATATTGTAGCCAACACAACACAAGAAACTCGCACAAAGGGGGTGGCTATTTTGGCTCGGAACGGGACGAGTAGCTTTCTCAGCTTCCCTTAATGCATGGCTGATAGCTTGGGCAGATGGGTGATTGTACAAGGGTGTATAGATAATAAAATGTTCTCTCTCTGTTCAGTATATGGATCGGTGCTGGATGACCCAGCATTGTTTGACTGGCTCAGCACCGAACTAGTAGGCTGGACCCTACCTCTAATCTTCTGCGGAGATCTAAATATTAATGTGAACACTCAAGTTGCCTCTAGGAAATCCCCCTATCAGGGCAGGAAGCCCAAAGTGTTTAAATCGCTATCTCAACTACAAGCATTGCATGGGCTAGAGGACGTATGGGCCAAGAACAGGGGGACAGAACTAGGATACACATATTTCTCCGCTCCTCACAAGGTTATGCTAGGTTGGACTATTTTTTAGCTTTACAGGAGCTAGTCTCAAAAAGCACTATTGACTTATCCCCAAAGGTTATGTCTGATCACAATCCCTTGGTGATTGAACTAGATATGCAGCTCCCTATCGGGCAGGCTCGGTGGACATTTAACAGAGCTCTTCTAAGCGATACAGATTACATCCGGCAGATTGGCGAGTGGATCCCCAGGTTCATTGAGGATAACGTGGGAAGCACCAACCTAAGTAATGTCTGGGATACACTGAAAGCAGGGATAAGAGGAGAATCAAACCGGTTTGGGTGGGAGTTGCAGAGAGAAGAGAAAAACCTGCTGCAAACACTATATAGGGACCTAGGTGCAGCAGAGGCCCAACTGATAGAGGTACTTTCTGATGGCACAGACCCAGAGGCAACTCAGCTAAAAGCTATAGTCGCTAGATCCGCAATCATACAAATCTCAGCTAAAAGAGCCGCTGGCAAATATTTGGCGTGGAAAACCCAGGCTTACGAGAGCATCGAGAGAATAGGCCAATTGTTAGCAACACACACCAGGGAAAAAAATTCACGCCAGAATAAGAGACATCAGGGACCCAGGGGTGGGGTCTGGTGTCGGAGACAAAAGATATTATTTCAGCTTTTCAGAAATTCTACCAAAATCTGTATACCAAAGATTCGCAGGGGGACCCCGGGAAATTCAGGACTACTTATCGGAAGTGGCCCAGGGCCAGCTCTCAGCAGAAGAAAGAGAGAGATTAGATGAGTTGATCACCTGGGAAGAACTCTCAACAGCAATAGATATGTCCCCTTCAGGCAAAGGTACAGGTCCAGACTTAATTCCAGGGGCGTTTTATAAAAAAATGTAAAGAACAGATCATGGGCTTAATGTTGGAAGTCTTCCAAAGGGCTCAACGGGACCAGGCTACCCCAGACACCTGGAAAGGGGATAACATCATCATATTTCCCAAAAAAGGCAAACCTATTGCCGAACTAGGATCTTACCGGCCAATAACCCTTCTGAATAGTGATCTAAAGATTTATTCAAACATTTTGGCTAACAGGCTGTCATCAGTCATAGGAAAACTAGTCTCTCCATTCCAGCATGGATTTGTACCAGGTAGAGGTACTGTAGATCACATTAGAAGAATAATCACTTTGTTTGACCTGGCAAGGATGTCAGGAGACCCTATCACAACCATTTTTCTCGATGCAGAGAAGGCCTTCGATAGGGTCTTCTGTCCCTTTCTATGGGCCACTCTGGAAAGACAGGGACTGGGTATCAAATACATAAACGCAATAGGTTGCATGTATCAAAACCCTGAGGCTAAGATCAGCATGATGGGCACTGCGTCGGATTCAATTAAAATTACGCGCGGATCTCGGCAGGGGTGTCCTTGCTCCCCCCTACTATTTGCACTATATATAGACCCTTTTATTAGGATAATTGTGGGGAATAATAACATCCGGGCAATTCAAACTCTGGGGGGGAGTCAAAGAATTTAGCATACGCAGACGACCTTGCCATAATAACTACTAATCCTGCGGATGCAGTAAGGGAGGTGGAAAAAGAGGCCAAAAAGTTTGGAGATGTCTCAGGTTATTTTTTGAATAGGGGAAAAATAATGATCGTCAAAAACTCTGTGGCAGACCAGGTCGATAGCAGAGTTACACAGACGGCTAAATATTTGGGGGTAGAAATTTCAGCTAACGTGGATAGTATTGTGCAATGTAATTTGGAACCCCTGCAATTTAAGACCAAATCTGATTTCAACAGAATGAATGACTTACACTTGACACTGTTGGGAAGGTGCAATGTTATTAAGATGCTGTTCTTGCCCAGAATTGTATACTTCTTCATATCCATCCCAAGGCTCTCTGCCTTCAACCAAGCTATTTCTAAATTTTTATTGGCAGGGAAGCACCCGCGGAGAGCATTGAAATACATAACCCTTCCTAAAACTCGGGGTGGGTGGTCAGTCCCCGATATTCAGATCTTTTATTGGTCTGCAAATCTTTGTCAGATGGCTGATCTGTTGGGGATAGGACATCCAAAAGAGTAAAGTTCAAGGTCTTGATGGGTGCTTTCAAAATCTGGACCGCGATCAGGAAAAAACCTAAGCTGAATAGGATCCATAGGTATACACCTTTGCAAAATAACCTACTTCTACCAGAAATCTTCAACGATGGCTATATGGAACTCTGGAGGGAGAAAGGGATTATACATATTGGGGACCTTATAAAGGATAACAGAGCATTATCGTTTGATTCAATTAAGGAACAATTTGGGGTGGGAAATAACCATATCTTTAAATTCTTACAAATCGGGGATTTTTTTTAGAACAAGAGGATTCAGAGCCATAAAATCCCACTTATGGAGGTGGCCTTGGGGACCCAAGGGGTATCAATCTCTAAGTTTTACATTCTGCTTAGTGATACGATGGAGGATGACATCGCTAAGTATATGGACCGATGGCAGGATAATGTTCAGGCGGACCCAGGGGTGTGCGAGGACTCCCTACTGCTAAGCTCAACAGCAGCCATCGCCATCCAACATACAGGTTCAATGTTTTAAAACGTGGTTACATTTATATATTACTCCTTCTCAGATTTTTAAGTGGGGATGCTCTACAGGTATTTATTGCTCTCGATGTGGAGAGCTCGCTGCCGATAGTGTCCACCTGTTTGCCACTTGCCCCCGCTGAACTGAACTGATCGGAAAAATGGCTTATTATGTCAAACAGATTTTGGATTGCGATATACCGCTGTCACCACAAGTCATTTTACTGGGGGTAAGCAATCAGGCTTTGACAGCGCCCAAGAAGACCTTGCTTTTTATTATGATGGCTGTGTATAGGCTTTCCATAGCAACTGTTTGGTTAGATAAAGATCCTCCCTCAGTGCACTGTTGGCTGGGAAAACTGTTAGCCACGTTTCGCTGGGAGAAAGAGATATACAAACATAGAGGCCTGAGAGCTAGGAAAAAAGGGGGTGATATTTGGTCTTCAATCAGCACCTGGATTAATGAACCTATGTTTTAAATCTTAGCTGAAGAGAATGGCCATATGTGTTTGAAATATTCCAGATATATGGAATTCTGGGATGATACAGTTAATCTCAGGGAGCTGACATAAGACTCAATTTCATAAAGGCGGAGTGTAGAGGAATGGCAATCCTCCCAGCAACATCTGTATCAATCATTTATTTTCTTTCAGGAACTTATATGTTATTTTCTTTTTGCATTATAATCCAAAGTACGGTTCCCCATGGTTCTGGGGAAAGGGAGGGGGGGGGGGAGACAAAACAACCATCGAATGGATATATTATGTTTATGCTTGTACGGCATGTATCGTTTACAAGTTTTTTTTCTTTTCCTTATGTATCTGTAATGAGCATACGATTTGGTAGATCAAATAAAGATTTTCTTTTTTTTAAAAGTCGGGGTAAGATGACCATCTTTGCCCGGGCGATCTTTCCCATAGGAGCTAGGGGAAGAGTCCTCCAAAAGCCGTCCTGGGAGCATATACCTGCCAGTTCCCTGTGGTGGTTGCCATAGTAAAAATCACAGGGTTTATGATATAGACAAACACCCAGGTAGCGAGGTGCCTGTGCGTGGCAGGCGAGGCGAGATTCACCAATGTATACCTCCCTCTGGGAGTGGTCGGGCTGAGTGGGTAAGCGGCAGACTTCATCCAGTTGACCTGCAGCCCAGCTGCAACTCCATGTTCTTCTAATAATGTTATACCTAGTCTTCTACTGTAGATTTGGGCCTAGGTTGAGCTTCTTTACAATAAAGAATAGGAATTGATGAGCTTCAATCTCATTTTTGTATATCTTTCTTTCAAACTTTCCATAGTCTTTTTGTAAATACGCAGTTCGTTTCTGTCAAATATCCTTTATGAAGCAGTGCTTATTGTGATGTTGTCAGGGAAGTTCAAATCGTTCAGATCTCACATCACACAGATCAGACAAGGTACTCCTGCTCTTTTTGTTCTTCTCGGCTTTTGTTGATTTTCTCCAGTATCACTTGTATCTATTTCTTCTTGTATTGTTGATGGAATTCCATCAATTGGCAAGCTTTGTTTCAGTCTTTCTTGATTTCAAGTGTGAGGTCATTCAACTTCACGGGTGACTACTCAGTTCAGTGCTTGTTCCTTCACCTGGTTCTTCTTACTGTACTAATGCTGTTTCAGTATCCGTTCCAAATTGAGGGTCAGTCTCTGCTTCTATTTTGTTAGAGGCTTCAATGCCACTCGGTGCAACAAAAGGTACTTAAATTGGTACTATCGGTAGCAGTTCTTCACCCCTTTCTCCTCCTTGTTACTGGTGTGATCCCGCTACCACTGCTCCAAACGGATTCACAGCTTGTGGTGGGATAGTCACCAATGCTTTTGGTTCAGGACGAAAGAACATCATTTCTTCTTCGGAATTTCTCACTTTCTTGGTGTACGAGGCATGCACCCAATTTGGAACACCACCACACTTCACAGCAGTATTGGTCACTAGGATGACCTGGAAGGGGCCTTTCCACCTTGGCTCCAAACAATTCTTCCGAACGTGTTTCTTGATCACAACTTAGTTACCAGGATTGAGGTTGTGGTAGGGTTCTTGGTGTGGATCTTTAGTGGCAGCTGCAACCTGGTAAGAAACAGAACGCACCACATCAGCCGATCCTTTGCAGTAGTCTAATATAATATCATCTGTGATGTTCAATAATTCATTTGCAGGTACAGCAGGCAACCTCATTGCCCATCTGTTGGACCTGGCCCTTTCTGCAGGGTTACCCCAAACGTTTTGCCTACTTCCGCTTATATTTCTGACCTTCCTTTTGTTGGTTTTAGGACTCTGAGCACTGTACCATTGCTAATCGGTGCTAAAGTGCATGTGCTGTCTCCCCTAAACATGGTATGATTGGTTTTCACCTGTTTGGCATTTTTGATTTACGTGTAAGTCCCTTGTAAAGTGGTATTCCATATACCCAGAGCCTGTACATTAAATGCTACTAGTGGGCCTGCAGCACTTATTGTACCACCCACAGAAGAAGCCTTTCAAACTTGTTACAGGCCTGCTAACGCAGGGCCTGTGTACGCAGTTTACTGCCACTTAACCTTGGCATTTAAACTACTTGCCAAGCCTTAAACCTCCCTTTTATTACACATAGGTCACCCCATGGTAGGACATAGCTAGGCCTATGGGCCGGGTGCTGTGTAAGTAAAAGGTAGGACATGTACCTTTATATTTTGCATGTCCTGGTAGTGACAAACTGCCTATTTCGTTTTTCACTGCTGTGTGGTCTATTCCTCTCATATGCTAGCATTGTACTTTTAAGTGGTAATTCCTGATTGGAAAGGAGTGTTTGCATATTTAGAATGGGAGTTTTTGGACTTGGCCCTTTTGCAGGGTCATCCCTGCAGAGGGGTTGCTAGAGCTTGTGGCGCCTGGGGCTATCCCTCAGATTGCCGCCCCTGAGGGGTGCTGGGGAAAAAGGTCGGCGAGCACCTCCTTTGACACACTTATGTTTTAAATTTAAATTTCCTACTCGTCAGGCCCTTGAGTTAATTGCATCTCCTGCATGGAGTTAAATAATTAAGGGAGCAGGCCCGTGTTCGGCCTGTCACCTCCTGACTCTCGACACTTGCTGCATGCTCAGGCCCTATCATGGTGAGTTCTTTTCAGTCGGCGTGAGTCTGAGAGCAGAAGCTGAGTGTCTTTAAAAGGCACAGGGCACGGCTCTCAAGACTACGATGCCACTTTATAGCTTGTCGCACCATTGTCCGTCTCTACGTGATTGCCAGCAGCTGTCTGCAGCCAAGGAGGGTGACATTCCAAAAGACTACAGGGACCTTAGGCCAGCAGTCTCTGTTTTTATATGCCTAGCTGCCGCACTGTGACTCACAGACTTGGTAAGTGTAAAAAATGAAAGCTGCTGAGTGATGACATTATAAACGTTCCTGCTAAGGTCGGAGTTTAAGTTATAATATCATGGTTAGATTTTTTTTTACGATACGATTAGGTTACCAGGGCACTTCCGTTTCTCATACTTTACAGCACTTTCAAGATCCTCTTACAGTTTCTCATTCCTCAAATGAGTGTAAATTCTGACATTTATATGTTTACCTCATCTTCATTTTGTTTTGCGTGAAAGTGTCACTCATAGTTGTTGAAGTATCACTCATACACTCATAAATGAACTAAAATTATGAAAATGTCACACATGGCAATCTGAAACCTTGGCAGCCATGTTCCTCCCCTCTGAAAACCTTTTAGCTCTTACCACATTCTGCCGCCAGTCCCCCACAGTGGTGGCAGCCAAGGTCTCTATTGTAGGGGGGTCAGAGAATTAATGTCTTTAGGTAGGGCAGTTTAACCCGCCTCCCTGCCCCGTCTCTCCTCCATTGGCTGGCTTCCTAAACGGAGGCCAGCCATTGGAGGAGAGATGCGTCACTCCAATTTAGCCCCATCTTTTTCGGATTTGGGGGCGTAAGTTTTGCTGTTTTTGAGACAGTGACGTTGTGTGTCACTCAGAAACACAAAACACGGCCCCAATGCAGAAAATTTCGGCCGCCATTTTTTTTTAGTTGTTGTCGTCTTCGGGGCAGGCCTGGACGCTGTTGCGGCAGGGGAGGACGGGCTGGGGCTGCAGAATTATTCAAAGTGCTAGGAAGAGGGCAGAAACTTTACAGAAGCCACTCGTGCAGAAGGAGAGGATGGGCGATGATCGTACTTACAACAGAGAAGAAGTGGGTAGAGCGCTGCCCGTGGGATATGGTGGGTGAAATGCTTATTTTGGAACCCAGTGGCGGTAGCTCTAATCCCGGGGTTACACAAACGTGTGATCCTGGACACATCGCCTTATCTCCATGTGCTTTAGTCCTCCTAAAGTATGTATCGGGCACAGTCACAGCGGTGTGCATTGCTGCAGAGTCGAGCACATGGGTAGCTGCAACAATGAAACTCTTATTCCAAGTCTCGCCCGGTTCCAGGGTGCCTGATCCAGCCTGGGTGTGTGGGGGTAACGGGGAGGGGGGGGTGAAGACAGATTCTCGTCACTGTGCCCCGCCGACTTTTGCCCCCACATCCCTCAGCTTGGGTCCCGCGGGCAACCAGCAGCACTCCCTAAACCGCACTCTTAAAGGGATTTAGGACTTGTGCAAAGTAAATGTAATGTCGCGTTTCTCACTTACAAAATGTTCCGTATTAAACCTTGTTTAATTAATCCTTCCTTGCTTCGCCAGCTCCCTCCACTGCCGGAAAGAGGAACGTTCCTATTTTCACTTGGACTTCCAAGGTAAGCGCAATCCTAGTGCTCCTGACGATGGCTTCATGCCAATAGGTGGGCTACATGCTTTGATCCCACCTTAATGTACATATTATTTTACCATTTCTGTTCCAAGAGAATTCACCGAAGACAGTTGAACCCGTCAATCATTCCTCATTGCCCTGTGCCCCGCTCGCTTCCTGCTCCTCCTCACGGCCTGGTCGAGGCAGCGAAGGGGTATAGGAGTCCGCAACCCGCACCATGAGAAGGAAGTTCCGTGCCCTGCTCTGGGTGCTGGGCATCGCCTACTATATGTACTCGGGGGTCGCGAGCAGCAGCGGCGGCAAGGTAATTACCTCCCCCTCCTGCCCTTCTCTTGTCTGTTCGCCACCACCCGCTGTCTCTCCGGCGGTCCTCGGTCACAGGCTCCGCAGCTCCCGTTATCATTGTGCAATCCTACTGCTGGCTGCACACTGAGCCGCAGCCCCCTCCCCCCGTTCATTGCTCACAGGCTCCCTCCTGCAGCCATGATTCATGACAGTGCTGTGATCACCCGGTGCCTCCCGCGCCGGCCTGCGGAGCTACGGGGCAGAAACTAGGAGTATCTGTCGCTGTTCGGCACACAGAGTGGTCCCCGGCTTGCACCAAGCTAACCCCCTCACATTCCACTCTTATTTTGCATTGTCCATAGTAATGTTATTATTTTGTGGTTGATGTGTCACTTGCATTATATGCGATCAGCTCTTCAGCAGTTTGTGTTACTGTTATTTGCTAGTGGTGCTTTGATCTTTATTTGAGTCAACCTCTCTCTTTTACAGGCAAAGGCTCTTTACCGTAAACTGTTTCACAGCATTTGTCAGATGGCATCCCGCATTAACTCTCTGGTTTGTTGGATATAGGCTTTTGCAGGTTGCACACTGCAGTGGTACTGTTTTGGATTTTGTTGTGTGTTTTGCTGTAATCCCTTTTGTATATCCTGTGCATCCTCTGTAATGCATTTAGCTTGCTCTGTGGTTCGTAGTGCAGCTCTCTTGATACTATGGTAATTGTCGATGCAACATTCCTATCTGTGCTCCGATGTTGTGCACACGCTGGAATGGATCGAAATGCAAATATATTCATAAAGCGCTGCGGTCACCCCAAAAAGTAGATTGGCGAATAAATTAGACCAGCTTAATGGCAACGTACAGACCCCAACTTCTGCCCATTACATTAGTCTCCAACTATTGTCGTGCCCCTTATTGCACTTTGTGATACCCCTGCCTTTTAAAATCATGGTCAGTTGTTACTTTAATATGTTAAACATTATAACACATTTTCTTTGTCTATACTTCTCACCCGGTTTGGGTTTCGGATAATATGGTGTTTAGCAGGAGGTACAGTTGATCTTTAAAACGAACACTCCTTGGACAGCATGCTTCATTTTAAAGTGACAGACTAGGAAAATGCAATTTTACCCCAGTGACTGTAAAACGTGGCCTAGTCCCTCCAAGCGCGAAGCATTTTGGGGGCTGCAGACGCTTCCCTGATGTGCGACAGCCTCAGATTCTGTGCAGGGATTGGCGGGTGGCACAACGTCTGTGCCACCGGTGAACTGATAGCCGTGCGTTTTACAACCGCCCGGCAGCTGAACTGCCAGCACCCTCTGGGTTAGTGAAGAGACGACGCTAATCGGTTTGACCGGCTCAGTGGGTCTTTGTTCCGGGTGGCACTGGGGCCACGATTGCTGTCACCTCACGGGAATGGGGGCGTGTGAAGCAGACAGCCTTTTGCCGGTTGATCATTCTCTGCCCAACTGAAAGTAGCCATGTCCCAGTCAAGCTGCGAGGAGGAGGAGTAGTGGGCGAAGAAGAAAGGAAAAGGTAGAAGATGGGACTAATGCTTTCTACCACTTTTTCCAGGAATCTTTTCTGTTTCCTTTTGCGGGCCCTGCGTGGCTTGTTTGTTTCTTCGAGATCATTTTAAGAGAGATGCCCGCTATCCAACATGTCTGGAAACCATTTGATCCTTAAACATCTTTCTGGCTCTCGGATCTGTTCCCCATTAAAATGCCCCTAGCATGTATGTCGGTGTCTGGACTAAACTAACCTCTCTCCTGGTTCACTGACGCTTAACTTTGCAGATTACAAGCATGTTGGCTTCCAAGGTTAGTGCTTTGAATTTAATGTAATGTTGTATTTTAACTAAACTATCCTTGATTAATAAAAAAACAAAAGAAAGTTAAATATTCTCTGGCCCTCCGTAGACGCACCTATGCCCGTTTTCTGTGCCTCTGTACCCTCCTGCTTGTGATCTGGTTTTTCGTGCCACTGTTCCCTCCTGCAGCAGCCAACAAATCGCACAGCACTGCCAAGACTCGACTCCTCATGAGAGCGCATTGTGGTGGCGCGCGTGAGCGTCACTACTACGTACTAAGCGCGAGGGCTGACCAAAATGTGGTACTTGGCAGTCATTGGTAGCGCTGGCGTGCTACAAGATTAATGGCCATGAGAGGGCCCCACAAGCAACCACAACAAATGCGGTACATGGGGCGGCAATAATCACAGCTAAATTTTTCAAAGCCTGCCGTACCAATACAGATCCTTGTGCGCCTCCGATAATTGCCTGAGTCTTTCCCATCTGACCTCGGTCCGGTCGTACACCACACCACCACCACTGCGATAGGTGGTGGTGCGTGCGCTATAGTTAAAAGGGCATCGCTAAGTTTATGCTATAAAATAGTTCATCCGACCCATTAAAACCCTAAGGCACGTTTCTTTCTCTTTAGTTTGGGCACCCTTGCGTTGCTTGCTCAGTTAAGATGTAAGTTCAATTCCTAATTAAACCAACACTGAGTAGCAAGAAGTCAGAAAGGCAACTAACTATGTAGAAGTAAAGGAGAGGACAAATCAAATTCAACTAATAATGTGTACTAATACAGTCACGCTCAGGGTATCCATTCTTTGTAAACAGATTCCCATCAGTCACCGACCGAATCCGCCCTTCATCATTTGGGATCCTTTATACCATCAAGGTAGAGTGGAATACACACAGCTGACTGGCAGATGTCAAAGCCTGACCTAGCCTGTGGGACCCAGTGGTTTAAGTGGCATATGGGGAGTCCGATGGTGACTGAAAAGCGTGCTAAAAGTGTGAGAGAGTGTGAGTGAACAAGTGAATTACTGGGAATAGTAAAATTGGGTAGTAAAGGAGAAAGGAGACTTTAATATGCCCTCCTTCACTCCCAAATTAATAAAAGTGCGATGGGCCACCAGTGCTGCGCGGCCGTCGCCCCTGAAATAGTGCCGCCTAGACTGGACCACCCCCACCGCCCCCCCCCCCCCCCTAGCTACGCCGCTGCATCCTGAACTTTTTGGCTTCCTCCTATATTTTTTCTGACCTGTTGTTGGCTATTTTATGTCTTCGGGCACTTTACCTCTGGTGATCAGTGCCAAAGTGCATATGCTCTCCCTATTGTAAATCAATGTATAAATTTGTGATTCCATGATTGGCTAGTTTGGTTTACCTGTCAGACCCTAGTACAGTGCACCAGGAGTGCCCAGGGCTTGTAAACTAAATGCTGCTGGTGGGCTTGCAGCACTGGTTGTGCCACCCACAGAAGCAGCCTATAAAAGTGTGTCTAAGATCTGCCATTGCAGAGCCTGTGTGCAGTCTGGTACTGCCATGCTGACTAGGCAAGTGTACCCACTTGTCAGTCCCTAAACCTTCCCTTTCCTTCATGTCAGACAACCCTATGGTAGGCCCAAGGGCAGGGTGCATTGTAAGTATAAGGTAGGACAAGCCCTCGTGTGTGTGGCATGTCCTAATAGTGAATTACAGCCATTTACGTTTTTCACTATTGCAAGGCTACCTGTTCTCCATAGGACGGAATGGGCAGTTTGATTATTGCATCTTATAATCCTAACTGACTCAGGGAACACAGTAGAAATTCAAGTTTAGTATGCCTGAACTCAGAATGTTAAAATACATCTTTTAGTAAAGTTGGTTTTAACATTCTGTGTTTGAAAATACCACTTTTAGAAAGTAGGTATTTTCTTGTCTAACTATCCAAGCCTGCCTCTGCTAGGTTGTGTATTCCTTGTCTGGAGTTTGAGTGACAGGGCTGGGGGATTCCAGGAAACAGAGGGAGTCAGCCCAATGGTGAATAGAGAGATCGGCATCTAGGTGGGAGGGAGGAGTTGCACCTGGGACGTGAATAGGGCTATGCCTTCCCTCCACAATGCTGGCTCCACCCCCTGTGGTGCGTCTGATATCTCTGCCCTGCACTGTGAAAGGAGAGGAGTCATGTCAACAGGGGGCTCCAGGGCTGTGCTTTCCCTCCACAATGCTGGCTTCACCTCCTGTGGGGCGTCTGATGTTTATGCCCTGCACTGTGAAAGGAAAGAAGGAGTCATGTCAACAGAGTGCTCCAGAACAGGTTTGGACTGGGCAAATGCCCCTCTGCCCTCAGAGGACAAAGGACTTTGGGGTATAAATATTGGGACCCTAACCCCAAGAAATTAGATCCATTTTGGACAAACAAGGAAAAACCTTTGCTGAGGAGTGGAACCAGAAGAAACTGAGGAGAGACTATCCCTAAGCTGAAGTGCTGCTTGGGGGATTGGCCTGCAGTGGTTGCCTGACTGCCAAAGAGAGGAGAAAGGGACTTTGTGTACTTTCAACAACTTGTAAGGATCTCCAAGGGCTTGGAACAGAGCTTGCCTCCTGCTGAAGTCTCAGGGACAACAGACTGCAACCCCCAGCTCCCCAGAGTTCCTTGGGAAGTCCCTGCTGCTGTTTTGGGCCTTCTGAGGGATTGCGTGTCGCAAGGAGTTGGAAGCGCGACTCAAGAGGAAGAAGCGTGTCGCCGTCACTGCTTCTGCGGTCGCATCTTGGATGTCTCCGCTGTAGCTGTCGTATTGCACCACATCGAGACAAGCGTCTCACAACGAAGAGGAAGCGTGTCGCCGTCGCTGCTGCTGCTATCGCATCTTGGATGTCGCCGCTGTAGCTGTTGTATTGTATCGCATCAAGAAAAGCGCCTCGCATCCACGGAGGAGCGTGCCGCCGTCGGAGCTGCTGTTGTCTCCTCTGGGATGTCGCTGCTATAGTTGGCACATTGTGCGAAGTGTCTCGCAACGAAAGAGAAGAGTGTTACAACCGAAGCTGTTGTCGTCGCATCGTGGAACAAGGGTGTCACCGCTGCAGCTGACGCATCGAATTGAGATTTCTCGCATCATCGGAGAAGCGTGCCACATCTGGAAGATCTTCACGTCTTTATTTCTTTGCACCGAAACTTTGCTGCATTTCCATTGCTACAACACTTTTGTTGTGGAAGTGTAACGCGTCGTAAGGTACATTGAGTGAAAGTGTCACATTTTAAGAAGTGAACAGAACAAAGCTAAAACTCCAATTTTAAGTACAGTATCGTGGATTTTTGTTGTTTGTGGTCTTGTGTTAAATCTACATAAAGAATACTTATTTGTGATATAAAACCTGTGTGGTGTCCATCTGTAGTGTTGTCACTTGATTACTGTATGTGGTCACAAATGCTTTACACACTGCCTCTGAGATAAGCCTGTCTGCTTGTGCCAAGCTACCAAGGGGGTGAGCAGGGGTTATTTTAGGAGTGTACCCCCTTACCTTTGACTAGAGGCAAGGGTCCCTATTTGTCACAAGTACCTACCTGTGCCAACTAGAGACCCCCAAATCTAACATTGGTGGTCAGCGGTGAGGATTCTGGACTTGCATTTGTGATTCATGTACAGTGATTGGTGAACACTACTAGTGAGTGCAGACCAAACGCAACCACATACTGTTTTTTCTGTTTTATGGTGTCCTCCTGAAGGTATTTTTGATACGATGGCTCTGGTTAGTTGTTGCAAAATGGAACTTGACTTCTGGCACATGTTTGTCTACACAATGAAGGAGCTACATGTGTTTTGCAAGGAAAGGGGGCTGCCTGTGAAGAGAAGGTCCAGGGAGGATCTAGAGACATCCCTATTTCAGTATGAGTTACCCAGCTAGAAGGCAACACTACCAGTTGAGTCTGAGAAGGTGGAATTCCCTGCAAGTGAGGGAGAAACAGAAAAAGATAGCTGGCTTTTGGCTCATGAGCAGAGGATGAGAGAAATTGATGAAGAGCTGAGAGAGATTGATGACGTCCAGAGGGCCTTAGCCTGAGGAGAAGAACCATGGACCGCTCAGAAAGTGAGCTTTGCTGAGTTGGAGGTGGAGTCCAGCTCAAATGGTGGCAGCAGAATGTAGTTATCTAGTGCCGAGGGAGTAATACATACACCCAGAGATGTGGCGCCTGACTTGAAGGAGGGGGTTAACATACACCAGGAGGTTCAAGGACATGAGGTAGCTCCAGTAGTGCGCAGCATCCCTGAGGAGAATGGGGAAACTGGCGCAGGGGTTCATGGTCCTAGTGGTGGGAGGGACACTCTACTGACTCTATATGAGAGGTGCAGGGAGAGGGGTTCCCCCATGGTTGAAGTCCTGGTATGTGAGTGTGAACACCGCCCAGAAGAGTGTGGGTTGAATGACAGAGACAGTCAGATACTGTCTTGACAATCTTAGGAGAGTGGTGTGGAGTATGTGTGCGAGGCACTGGATGGTGAGGTGAAGGATAGTTTGGTTAACCCCTGTAGGGGCCTGTGTGATCCAATTGTGGGAGAGCATAATGTAAGGCTCTATTTTCCAGAGCTATGCCAACACCTGTTGGAGAGTGAGTTCTCCGACCCCAGGTAACTCACATTGGAGGCAGACCTTTTGGTGGATTCCAGAGGGTCTGGAGAGGCATTGGGGAGTGACCCTGTGGGGAGTGGCTCAGGTATCTTCTAACACAGAGTGGTGGAAGTGGTGCAAAGTAGCCCAACTAGGTCCCGTTGTAGTGGGAGGGGTGTAGGGGCTCACGTCCTGTCTCAGTGGAGAAGGAGTGAGTGTGGGGCTGCTTGTCCTCAGGTGCCGGAGACCCAGTCTCAGAGCCTGGATGGTTCTTTAAGGGAACACCAGGTGGGGAACCTAGGCTATCCTGATGGGCCGCCCATTGAGGGGGATCCCCTCGTGTCTGGAGAACTGGGAGTGTCTGTAAGCAGGCCTCCATCAGTTCTGGTGCCTAGTACTGCCGCTCCTAAGTGGAGGGTGCAGAAGGCCAGACTGAGGGGTGAGAGAGGAAAAGAGTCCCCAGTGGAAGAACCAGTGGGTCAGGGGCCAGTCAGAAGGGCTGAGTCACCAAGGAGTGACCATGGTGACACCGCTTCTGTCCTGGGGATCTTCGCGCACTGTCAGAGCGACAGGAGTTGGGAGATCTGTGCCAGGAAGACTGTCACACGACACATGAGTTATGCGTCACCCTCTGGGAGGGTATATGCACTCCCCAGGAAGTCCTGGTTGGCCAGGCAAGTGTTCAACCGCAGGGGTTGGTCCCTGGGTTGGGAAGCCAGGTTCAGGTGTTGCCTGACCTGGAGGGAGGGGCAACTGTAATCAGTATCCTGACCAATGTAGCTTCTACGTGTACCACTCCAGGTGGGAGGGGACAGCACTCTGGAAGGGGTGCAGAGGGAGGGAGTCCTCGCTTCTGATCCCTGTTCAACTAGAGGGTTTAGACCCTAGGTTGGAGGGCCAGTTTCAGGGTGTCCCCTTCTGACTGGGTAGCCCAGTTGCAGGATAGAACTCCTGAACTGGTGGGTGAATTGTGCAGGACGCTTGCTACAGGCACCCCGACAATTCTGGGAGGGGATACCGCTCGAGGTAGGAGGGTACAGAACCACAAGGAGGAGGACAGGGTGTGGGAGAGGCCACCCCAGTCTCTGGTCCAGCCGCCTGGTGAGTCAGTGTCAGGATGTCATACCTGACCTGACATGAGGGAGAATGGACAAAGGGTGCCAAGCACCTGGGACAACTTCCCCCGCTCTCTGATGCCACAGAGGTTTGAGAGTCCTGAGGGGCATAAGGCCTGGGTCTCATCACTGACTACTGTCAGTGGCCACTGTGGCTTGCTGTCTGTCTGTTGGGACACACCAGTGAGCAAGCTACGGTTAGGTGCTACGCAGAGGGTGTCCACCGAGGAGAAGGGTTGCACATGGTTTAGCTTGATGGGCCCTGAGAGTATGGACAGAGGAATTGAAATTGGTTCAGATTGGTGTAGAACTGGAATATGCCCCTGCTGTTGCGGGCCAGGATCATGTTCTATCGCCCAAAGCAGGGAAGCCCATCAAGGTAGTGATTGGTATACCCTGTGTTTTGGCTGGAAGGGGGTTGTGTTTGACTTGGCCCTTTTTGTAGAGTCATCGCTGAACTTTTTGCCTTCCTCCTATATTTTTTCTGACCTGTTGGCTATTTTATGACTCTGGGCACTTTACCACTGGTGATCAGTGCTAAAGTGCATATGCTCTCCCTATTGTAAGTTAATGTATGAATTTGTGATTCTATGATTGGCTGGTTTGGTTTACCTGTCATACCCTAGTACAGTGCACCAGGAGTGCCCAGTGCTTGTAAAACAAATGCTGCTGGTGGGCTTGCAGCACTGGTTGTGCCACCCACAGAAGCAGCCTGTAAAAGTGTGTCTAAGGTCTGCCATTGCAGAGCCTGTGTGCAGACTGGTACTGCCATGCTGACTAGGAAAGTGCACCCACTTGCCAGTCCCTAAACCTTCCCTTTCCTTCATGTCAGACACCCCTATGGTATGCCTAAGGGCAGGGTGAATTGTAAGTATAAGGTAGGACAATCCCTGGTGTGTGTAGCATGTCCTAATAGTGAATTACAGCCATTTACGTTTTTCACTATTGCAAGGCTACCTGTTCTCCATAGGACGGAATGGGCAGTTTGATTATTACATCTTATAATCCTAACTGACTCAGGGAACACAGTAGAAGTTCAAGTTTAGTATGCCTGAACTCAGAATGTTAAAATACATCTTTTAGTAAAGTTGGTTTTAACATTCTGTGTTTGAAAATACCACTTTTAGAAAGTAGGTATTTTCTTGTCTAACTATCCAAGCCTGCCTCTGCTAGGTTGTGTATTCCTTGTCTGGAGTTTGAGTGACAGGGCTGGGGGATTCCAGGAAACAGAGGGAGTCAGCCCAATGGTGAATAGAGAGATCGGCATCTAGGTGGGAGGGAGGAGTTGCACCTGGGACGTGAATAGGGCTATGCCTTCCCTCCACAATGCTGGCTCCACCCCCTGTGGTGCGTCTATCTCTGCCCTGCACTGTGAAAGGAGAGGAGTCATGTCAACAGGGGGCTCCAGGGCTGTGCTTTCCCTCCACAATGCTGGCTTCACCTCCTGTGGGGCGTCTGATGTTTATGCCCTGCACTGTGAAAGGAAAGAAGGAGTCATGTCAACAGAGTGCTCCAGAACAGGTTTGGACTGGGCAAATGCCCCTCTGCCCTCAGAGGACAAAGGACTTTGGGGTATAAATATTGGGACCCTAACCCCAAGAAATTAGATCCATTTTGGACAAACAAGGAAAAACCTTTGCTGAGGAGTGGAACCAGAAGAAACTGAGGAGAGACTATCCCTAAGCTGAAGTGCTGCTTGGGGGATTGGCCTGCAGTGGTTGCCTGACTGCCAAAGAGAGGAGAAAGGGACTTTGTGTACTTTCAACAACTTGTAAGGATCTCCAAGGGCTTGGAACAGAGCTTGCCTCCTGCTGAAGTCTCAGGGACAACAGACTGCAACCCCCAGCTCCCCAGAGTTCCTTGGGAAGTCCCTGCTGCTGTTTTGGGCCTTCTGAGGGATTGCGTGTTGCAAGGAGTTGGAAGCGCGACTCAAGAGGAAGAAGCGTGTCGCCGTCACTGCTTCTGCGGTCGCATCTTGGATGTCTCCGCTGTAGCTGTCGTATTGCACCACATCGAGACAAGCGTCTCACAACGAAGAGGAAGCGTGTCGCCGTCGCTGCTATCGCATCTTGGATGTCGCCGCTGTAGCTGTTGTATTGTATCGCATCAAGAAAAGCGCCTCGCATCCACGGAGGAGCGTGCCGCCGTCGGAGCTGCTGTTGTCTCCTCTGGGATGTCGCTGCTATAGTTGGCACATTGTGCGAAGTGTCTCGCAACGAAAGAGAAGAGTGTTACAACCGAAGCTGTTGTCGTCGCATCGTGGAACAAGGGTGTCACCGCTGCAGCTGACGCATCGAATTGAGATTTCTCGCATCATCGGAGAAGCGTGCCACATCTGGAAGATCTTCACGTCTTTATTTCTTTGCACCGAAACTTTGCTGCATTTCCATTGCTACAACACTTTTGTTGTGGAAGTGTAACGCGTCGTAAGGTACATTGACTGAAAGTGTCACATTTTAAGAAGTGAACAGAACAAAGCTAAAACTCCAATTTTAAGTACAGTATCGTGGATTTTTGTTGTTTGTGGTCTTGTGTTAAATCTACATAAAGAATACTTATTTGTGATATAAAACCTGTGTGGTGTCCATCTGTAGTGTTGTCACTTGATTACTGTATGTGGTCACAAATGCTTTACACACTGCCTCTGAGATAAGCCTGTCTGCTTGTGCCAAGCTACCAAGGGGGTGAGCTGGGGTTATTTTAGGAGTGTACCCCCTTACCTTTGACTAGAGGCAAGGGTCCCTATTTGTCACAAGTACCTACCTGTGCCAACTAGAGACCCCCAAATCTAACATTGGTGGTCAGCGGTGAGGATTCTGGACTTGCATTTGTGATTCATGTACAGTGATTGGTGAACACTACTAGTGAGTGCAGACCAAACGCAACCACATACTGTTTTTTCTGTTTTATGGTGTCCTCCTGAAGGTATTTTTGATACGATGGCTCTGGTTAGTTGTTGCAAAATGGAACTTGACTTCTGGCACATGTTTGTCTACACAATGAAGGAGCTACATGTGTTTTGCAAGGAAAGGGGGCTGCCTGTGAAGAGAAGGTCCAGGGAGGATCTAGAGACATCCCTATTTCAGTATGAGTTACCCAGCTAGAAGGCAACACTACCAGTTGAGTCTGAGAAGGTGGAATTCCCTGAAAGTGAGGGAGAAACAGAAAAAGATAGCTGGCTTTTGGCTCATGAGCAGAGGATGAGAGAAATTGATGAAGAGCTGAGAGAGATTGAAGACGTCCAGAGGGCCTTAGCCTGAGGAGAAGAACCATGGACCGCTCAGAAAGTGAGCTTTGCTGAGTTGGAGGTGGAGTCCAGCTCAAATGGTGGCAGCAGAATGTAGTTATCTAGTGCAGAGGGAGTAATACATACACCCAGAGATGTGGCGCCTGACTTGAAGGAGGGGGTTAACATACACCAGGAGGTTCAAGGACATGAGGTAGCTCCAGTAGTGCGCAGCATCCCTGAGGAGAATGGGGAAACTGGCGCAGGGGTTCATGGTCCTAGTGGTGGGAGGGACACTCTACTGACTCTATATGAGAGGTGCAGGGAGAGGGGTTCCCCCATGGTTGAAGTCCTGGTATGTGAGTGTGAACACCGCCCAGAAGAGTGTGGGTTGAATGACAGAGACAGTCAGATACTGTCTTGACAATCTTAGGAGAGTGGTGTGGAGTATGTGTGCGAGGCACTGGATGGTGAGGTGAAGGATAGTTTGGTTAACCCCTGTAGGGGCCTGTGTGATCCAATTGTGGGAGAGCATAATGTAAGGCTCTATTTTCCAGAGCTATGCCAACACCTGTTGGAGAGTGAGTTCTCCGACCCCAGGTAACTCACATTGGAGGCAGACCTTTTGGTGGATTCCAGAGGGTCTGGAGAGGCATTGGGGAGTGACCCTGTGGGGAGTGGCTCAGGTATCTTCTAACACAGAGTGGTGGAAGTGGTGCAAAGTAGCCCAACTAGGTCCCGTTGTAGTGGGAGGGGTGTAGGGGCTCACGTCCTGTCTCAGTGGAGAAGGAGTGAGTGTGGGGCTGCTTGTCCTCAGGTGCCGGAGACCCAGTCTCAGAGCCTGGATGGTTCTTTAAGGGAACACCAGGTGGGGAACCTAGGCTATTCTGATGGGCCGCCCATTGAGGGGGATCCCCTCGTGTCTGGAGAACTGGGAGTGTCTGTAAGCAGGCCTCCATCAGTTCTGGTGCCTAGTACTGCCGCTCCTAAGTGGAGGGTGCAGAAGGCCAGACTGAGGGGTGAGAGAGGAAAAGAGTCCCCAGTGGAAGAACCAGTGGGTCAGGGGCCAGTCAGAAGGGCTGAGTCACCAAGGAGTGACCATGGTGACACCGCTTCTGTCCTGGGGATCTTCGCGCACTGTCAGAGTGACAGGAGTTGGGAGATCTGTGCCAGGAAGACTGTCACACGACACATGAGTTATGCGTCACCCTCTGGGAGGGTATATGCACTCCCCAGGAAGTCCTGGTTGGCCAGGCAAGTGTTCAACCGCAGGGGTTGGTCCCTGGGTTGGGAAGCCAGGTTCAGGTGTTGCCTGACCTGGAGGGAGGGGCAACTGTAATCAGTATCCTGACCAATGTAGCTTCTACGTGTACCACTCCAGGTGGGAGGGGACAGCACTCTGGAAGGGGTGCAGAGGGAGGGAGTCCTCGCTTCTGATCCCTGTTCAACTAGAGGGTTTAGACCCTAGGTTGGAGGGCCAGTTTCAGGGTGTCCCCTCCTGACTGGGTAGCCCAGTTGCAGGATAGAACTCCTGAACTGGTGGGTGAATTGTGCAGGACGCTTGCTACAGGCACCCCGACAATTCTGGGAGGGGATACCGCTCGAGGTAGGAGGGTACAGAACCACAAGGAGGAGGACAGGGTGTGGGAGAGGCCACCCCAGTCTCTGGTCCAGCCGCCTGGTGAGTCAGTGTCAGGATGTCATACCTGACCTGACATGAGGGAGAATGGACAAAGGGTGCCAAGCACCTGGGACAACTTCCCCCGCTCTCTGATGCCACAGAGGTTTGAGAGTCCTGAGGGGCATAAGGCCTGGGTCTCATCACTGACTACTGTCAGTGGCCACTGTGGCTTGCTGTCTGTCTGTTGGGACACACCAGTGAGCAAGCTACGGTTAGGTGCTACGCAGAGGGTGTCCACCGAGGAGAAGGGTTGCACATGGTTTAGCTTGATGGGCCCTGAGAGTATGGACAGAGGAATTGAAATTGGTTCAGATTGGTGTAGAACTGGAATATGCCCCTGCTGTTGCGGGCCAGGATCATGTTCTATCGCCCAAAGCAGGGAAGCCCATCAAGGTAGTGATTGGTATACCCTGTGTTTTGGCTGGAAGGGGGTTGTGTTTGACTTGGCCCTTTTTGTAGAGTCATCGCTGAACTTTTTGCCTTCCTCCTATATTTTTTCTGACCTGTTGGCTATTTTATGACTCTGGGCACTTTACCACTGGTGATCAGTGCTAAAGTGCATATGCTCTCCCTATTGTAAGTTAATGTATGAATTTGTGATTCTATGATTGGCTGGTTTGGTTTACCTGTCATACCCTAGTACAGTGCACCAGGAGTGCCCAGTGCTTGTAAAACAAATGCTGCTGGTGGGCTTGCAGCACTGGTTGTGCCACCCACAGAAGCAGCCTGTAAAAGTGTGTCTAAGGTCTGCCATTGCAGAGCCTGTGTGCAGACTGGTACTGCCATGCTGACTAGGAAAGTGCACCCACTTGCCAGTCCCTAAACCTTCCCTTTCCTTCATGTCAGACACCCCTATGGTATGCCTAAGGGCAGGGTGAATTGTAAGTATAAGGTAGGACAATCCCTGGTGTGTGTAGCATGTCCTAATAGTGAATTACAGCCATTTTCGTTTTTCACTATTGCAAGGCTACCTATTCTCCATGGAACAGAATGGGCAGTTAGATTATTACATCTTATAATCCTAACTGCCCCAGGGAACACAGTAGAAATTCGAGTTTAGTATGCCTGAACTCTGAATGATAAAATACATTTTTTAGTGAAGTTGGTTTTAACATTCTGTGTTTGAAAATACCACTTTTAGAAAGTAGGTATTTTCTTGTCTAACTATCCCAGCCTGCCTCTGCTCGGTTGTTTATTCCTTGTCTGGAGTTTGAGGGACAGGGCTGGGGGATTCCAGGAGACAGAGTGAGTCAGCCCAGTGGTGAATAGAGAGATCTGCATCTAGATGGAAGGGAGAAGTTGCACCTGGGACATGAATATGGCTGTGCCTTCCCTTCACAATGCTGGCTCTGCCCCTGTGGTGTGTCAGATGTCTTTGCCCTGCACTGTGAAAGCAGAGGAGTCATGTCAACAGAGTGCTCCAGGGCTGTGCTTTCCCTCCACAATACTGGCTCTACCTCCTGTGGGGTGTCTGCTGTTTCTGCCCTGCACTGTGAAAGCAAAGAAGGAGTCATGTCAACAGAGTGCTCCAAAACTGGTTTGGACTGGGCAAATGCCCCTCTGCCCTCAGAGGACAAAGGATTTTAGGGTATAAATATTGGGACCCTGATCCCAAGAAATTATATCACTTTTGGACAAACAAGAAGAAACATTTGCTGAGGAGTGGAACCAGAAGAAACTGAGGAGAGACTATCCCTAAGCTGAAGTGCTGCTTGGGGATTGGCCTGCAGTGGTTGCCTGACTGCCAAAAAGAAGAGAAATTGACTTTGTGCACTTTCATCAACTTGTAAGGATCTCCAAGGGCTTGGAACAGAGCTTGCCTCCTGCTGAAGTCTCAGGGAGAACAGACTTCAGCCCCCAGCTCCCCAGAGTTCCTTGAGAAGTCCCTGATGCTGTTTTGGGCCTTCTAAGGGCCTGCGTTTCGCAAGGAGCTGGAAGCGCGACTCAAAGGAAAAAGCGTGTCGCTGTCATCGCCATCGCATCTTGGATGTCGCCGCTGTAGCTGTCGTATTGCACTGTATCAAGAAAAGTGCCTCGCAGCCACGGAGAAGCATGCCGCAGTCGGAGCTGCTGTCGTCACATCTTGGATGTTGCCGCTGTAGTTGTCGCATTGTGCGGTAGCGTCTCGCAACGTCGGAGAATAGTGTTGCAGCCAAAGCTGTTGTCGACCCATCGCGGAACATGGGTGTCACTGCTGCAGCTGACACATTGAATCGTGCCTTCTCGCATCATCGGAGAAGCGTGCCGCACCTGGAAGATCTTCCTGTCTTTATTTCTTTGAGACGGGACTTTTCCACATTTCCATCGCTGCAACCAGTGCTTAATTTGAGCAGGTGCTTTCAGGTGCTCAGTACCTGCACTTCTCTCACATGGCGGGGGCTTCAATTTCTGACCCTGCAAGTGGTGGTCTCAATAATAATTGTTCAATTCAAAATAAAAAGAATAACATACATTGCATGGTGACTGGCTGGTAAATGTGGCCTGTCCAGGCAGGCATGATTGTGTATCACCACGTCAGTGATGATATCATCACGCTGATCAGAAATCCAAGAAGTCATCGACAAACTATGGCTTGCATTCTATTCCCCTAGTTTGCTGAACCCTGCCACTGCCTGAGCCTAAGCCTTCCAATGGATAATTGTAGCTGGGGGCTGGCTCATGACGGGGTTGAGGCAAGGAAGCTGCAAGAGCGCATTTGGAACTTGGGTGTGAGGGCTCTTGAGGAAGAATAAATGAAAGTAAGTGTGGACTTTCCACTTGTTGCGTAGCCAGAGTAGCATATCCGGCAGCCCTGCATTGCTGCTATCCTCAATGTGCTCGATGCGGCTGTGGCCCAACACAACTTTTGTGTGCCATGGCGTCACCAGTAGAATCTGTGCGCTGCACCCCAGCATGGTAATTGCTGAGCGTGAGTGAGTCCAGTAGGCACCACAGCCATACTTACCGGCATTAACAGCATTACTGCTGGGGACAATGCCTCGGCTGTAGCAGGCAGGATCACAGCAGGCTAAGCAGTGGATGCCGTCGCCATCCCTGGACCTACTAATTACAGGCAGCACTAGCAGTGACATGACCTGCTGTGCTCAAGCAGCCGTCTGTTCCGCAATAAACCCAGTCATACCACACTGATTAATATATGCAAAAAAGCATTTTCATTTGGTGTACATTTTGTTTTTGCACTCGGTGTAGGTAAGAAAGTAAAACACGTCATCTTCCACTTCTTTAGGAATGACAACAGGAAAATTCAGAGATCAAAATAGCAGGGACATGTACAGGCTGACGACAGGGGTCACAGGCAGCAGCAGTGTTAGAGATGAGAGACAGCAAGAGTAAAGAGGAGAAGAAACCACAAGAGAGGAGAGAGATAAAACGGAGCAAAGTAGAAGAAAAGGAGGAGAGCAAATCAGATACAAAGAGAAAGCAGCCATGATGTGAAGAAGAGAGCATTAAGGAGAGAAGATAGAATGAAAGGATGTGGAGGACAGGACAGAGGAAAAAAAGCAGACAAATATAAAATGGAGACACAGCTAATCACTTCTAGAGAGTGATAGTAAAGAGCCAAGATCGAGGGGAGAGAGGGCAGAGCATGGATAAAAGTGAAGAGAAAAAAGGGCAGGGCTAAAATGAATAGAGGGCAAACCAGAAATACCGGGTGTGACAAAGGTGGTAGAAAACAATTAGAGAGGTGAGAGGATAGACTCTTCGAGCAAAGACTTAAGGGACAGGCAACAGATCAAGGTTAAAAGATAGAGACTGAGGCAGTGAGAGTGTTGAAAGTGGGGCTCACCGGAGGAAGACGTGAGTAGTGGCCTCCTTGGCAAAATGTTCAGCACCTGCACTTCTTTTTATTTGTACAAATTAAGCACTGGGCAGAGCACAGGCTAGTCAGGTGTAAATGGGACTGTGCTCAGCTCCACCCCTCCGACCTGCCAGCAGGCACAAAAGGATAAGTGCAGGAAAATTACAATTTTCTAAAAGGAAAAGAACAGTTGATGGATGGAATGCTAACCATGTCAAACACTCACACCCAGTCAGAAAACTGGGCCTAAGTCCTTCATTTTGTTGCTCACCGTGCCATTTTAGTTCGGACAGAGCCATATGCAAATCAGTCTTGACCACGCTCCCCATGGGAACAGCTCAGCCCAAACTGCCAGGCCATGTCCTCCCTGGACAGAAAACAAGTATCATTATTATTATTATTATTATTATTATTATTATTTGACATTTATTGAGCGCACAGCTACCCCCAACGGGGGTGTCCCGGTGCTGAGGAATGCAGGAAGGAGTGGCAGATGCTAGTTTATATTATTGACTTAGTGGGCTAAAAATAAAAAGGTTTTCAGTTTGCCCCTGAACTGAGATTCAGTGTCAGTCATTCTGAGACTGATGGGCAGAGAGTTCCACAGTTTAGATACTGCCACTGTGAAGGCTCTACCACCCTTTCTCGCGAAACGGAATCGGGGAGTTCACAGCAGGTGAAGGTGATTCAATCTGAGGTTAAGAGTGGAGTGTACTGGTTTTAGTCTGTGACTCAGGTATTTAGGGCCTTTCCCCTTAAGAGCTCTAAAGGCTAGTATCAGGGCCTTGAATTTAACGCGAGCCGTGATCGGTAGCCAGTGCAATTTCTTCAAGTGGGGGGAGATTGAGTGACGGTAAGGGACTTTGCAAATCAGCCTGGCAGCAGCATTCTGCACAATTTGCAGTCTGTGAAGCAGGTAGGCGGGAAGTCCCACGTACAGACTATTTGCGTAGTCTAGGTGTGACGTAATAAGAGCATGTGTCACTGTTTTTAGAGCTTCCTTGGGAAGGAAGGGGGAGATTTTTCTTATCATATGAAGTTTCCCAAAGCATGCTGAGGTGACTTTCTGAGTCTTAAAAGATAGGTCGTTATCGAATTGAACTCCGAGATTGCGGGCCACCCTCACCGGGGCCGGTGGAGGGTTGAGTTCCATAGGCCACCATGTAGAGGGAGGTAGGGGAATTGTCTGATTAAAGAATAACACCTCAGTCTTACCCGTATTTAATTTTAGCGTGTTTGAGGTCATCCAAGCCACGATATTGGAAAGAAAGCTTCTGAAATTGTCGAAACCTGAGGGTGAGTGATCTTTAAAAGAAAAAATAAGATGAGTGTCGTCAGCGTACGATATCACTCTTACCCCCAAGGACTCGATTACCTTTGCTAGGGGAGCAACATAGATGTTGAAAAAGAGGGGGCTGAGAGCAGAACCCTGGGGCACCCCGCAGTCAAGTGGTTTCCTGTCCCTGGACCAGAACGGGCGGCACCAGACTTGTTGTGTGCGGCCCGTGAGGAAGGAAGAGATCCAGGCCAGAGGGGTGCCGTGAATCCCCAACTCACGGAGTCTCCCCAAGAGGATGGCATGGGAGACCGTGTCGAAGGCTGCAGACAGGTCGAGGAGCACTAACATAGCCACCTCTCCCCTGTCCACAGTCTCCCGCACGGTCTCCGCCACCTCTAGTAGTGCCGTCTCAGTGCTGTAACCGGTCCTAAAACCGGATTGCGAGTCATGCAGCAGGTCCTGGTTCTCAATAAAATCAGCTAGTTGTTCCTGTACTATTTTTTCCAAAATTTTGGCCGGTTTTGGTAGCAGGGAAATCGGACGGTAGTTACTGAGAACAGCAGGGTCCGCATCAGGTGTCTTTAAAAGGGGGATGAGAATTGCCTGCTTCCAAATGTCCGGAAATTGTCCTGATCTGAGGGAGGAGTTCCATATTGATAGCAGGGGTTTCACAATCGCAGGAGCAATTGTGGCGAAAACGTGAGCAGGCATCGGATCCAGGGGAGAGCCTGATTTGCATAGATGGAGTTTGCATAGTGCAGCATCTAAGGTGATGGGTTTGAACGCCATGAGTCTCTTGTCCTCGGGGCTGATGTCAGTGAGGAGGGGGACATCCGTATCCGGGCTAAGTCCTGTATTAAAAGTAGCATAGATGAGAGAAATTTTCTCATAAAAGAAATTGGATAACTTGTCACAGAGTTCTTGACACGGCTCTGTCTTTTGTAGAAGGGCTGAGGGGTTAGTGAAGTTTTTTACAACTTGGAAGAGTGCCTTGGTGCTGTTATCTGCCGCTTTGATTTTACTAGCAAAGTATTCTCTCATGGCCGTTTGCTTAAGTTTATTGAAATTTTTTAGTGCCCCTCTGTACGTTAATTTTGCACCTGGATCATAGGCACGACGCCAAAGGCGTTCAAGCTTTTTGCATTTGCTTTTTTCTTCCCGCAGCAACTGAGAGAACCAGGGACAAGAGGGCTTGGATCTGGCTGAAGAAAGGGTAGTGAGGGGGGCGATATTTTCAATGGCCGTGGTGATGTATTGATTTAGGTTAGCCACATCCTCATTGATATTAGCGGAGGGATGCCATTCAAGTTTGGCTAAGACGGGCTCGAGGTCCTCAAGTGTTACTTTGAACCACTTTCTACCCGTCCTCTCTGGCCTAAAAACTGAGGTCGGAGTCGTGGCAAGTTTTAGGTTAAAAGGGATAGTAAAATGGTCCGACCAAGTCACAGGGAGAGGGATACCCGTGGAGAGACCAGGTAGGTTGGTAAAGACCAAATCTAGCGTGTGCCCTGCAGAGTGTGTGGGGCCAACAACTTTCTGCAAGAGGTTGAAACCCTCCAAGGTCTCTACCAAGGAACATGCCTTTGCGCAGTTACTGTCGTCTACATGTAAATTAAAATCCCCCAAGACAGTAAAGTGCGAGTGTTTTAATGAGAGGTCAGCCAACCTAGACATTAATTCGGTCATATGAGTGGGGGGGGTGTTCGGGGGGTTGTAGATAAGTACCCCTGCACAGATGAGGAAAGCTGCCTCGGAAATGCAAAAGTACATAGCTTCAATGGGACCCAAGTTGTCCGGTTTCCTATGGGAGATTGTCCAGTGGGCTCTGAGAATAATAGCTATTCCTCCTCCTGTCTTGGGACCCGATCTATCAAGCCCGGCAAATTGATAGTTCGGCGGGACAGCTAGGGCGATATCTGGGTATGAGTACTCTTTGGTCCAAGTTTCCGTGAGAAACAACATGTCCCAGGCATTCATTGAGAGGGAGAGCCAGATGTCACTAGCGTGTTTAGGCAAGGAGCGGCAATTGACTAAACACGCCTTTACTTCACGCAACACGGGGCTGTGGCAGCTCTCGTTGGTAATCTTGCATGAGTTGTTAATCGCCGGTTGCAGGGCAAAAAGGCATTTGGGGCAAGTGTAACTTTGCAGCATTGGCGATGGGTTGTACCGCGGGTGGTAATCAGCTGATAAGGGTCTGAGAGCTAGGAGACTTTCTCTAGACCAGCTCCGGCGTGTTATTGAGTCATTTTGGGCATAGTGACCGGCGCTGGGCGCGGGCCGGGAGCGGACGGGCGCAGACTGGCTTGCCTTAGGCGCGTCTTTGGCGCGCCATCGGCGCGCCCGCTGATCGTTCTCTGACACATTGGATATATGGGAAGCGGAGCTTGCAATCCGCTCCGCCCCATGTGGTGCCGGAACCGCCCTGCGCGTTCTGGTGCAGGTCTCCACGCCTTCCACTCAAACAGCAGACAGCTGCGGGGAACGAGGCAGGAGCCAAGCGCTAGAAATGTATGTGTGCAAATAACAGTTTAAAATCAAGTATTAAATGAAGTTTAAAAATCGTAATTCATTTCACATCATTTTAAAACATTTTCTATCATTTCTGTGCGCTTTTCACTCTGAAGTAATGCCACCAATGTTAAAAGTGTGCAGTGCACGAAAGGTAATCAAAAGAGGGTGTTGGGGGTCAGGCAGCCGCCTACTCACCGCAATCCTCGGTGAGCAGTGAAGTGTACCGAGCTTAAATGCCGAGCGGAGCTTGCAATCAGCTCCGCCCCATGTGGTGCCGGAACCGCCCTGCGCGTTCTGGTGCAGGTCTCCACGCCCTCCACTCAAACAGCAGACAGCTGCGGGGAACGAGGCGGGAGCCAAGCGCTAGAAATGTATGTGTGCAAATAACAGTTTAAAATCAAGTTCTAAATGAAGTTTAAAAATCGTAATTAATTTCACATCATTTTAAAACATTTTCTATCATTTCTGTGCGCTTTTCACTCTGAAGTAATGCCACCAATGTTAAAAGTGTGCAGTGCACGAAAGGTAATCAAAAGAGGGTGTTGGGGGTCAGGCAGCCGCCTACTCACCGGAACCTGTTTTGGGGTATCACATCTCATCAGCCAGGATAGCTTGAATCCAGTGGCACAGTGAGCACAGGAACCATGTCTGGGCATACCAATCCCACTTGGGTTGAAAAATACAGAAAGAATAGTTGATGGACGGAATGCTGAACAATGTCAAACACTCACCCCCAGTCAGAGATCTGGCCATGAATCCTTTGTTTTTTGCTCACCACACCATTCCAGTTTGGACCCAGCATATGCAAATCAGTCTTAACCGTGCTCCCATTGTGAACAGTCCAGCCCGAACCGCCAGGCTAGGTTGTCCCTGGACTGGAAACAAGCATCCTAGGACCCGGTTTGGGGAATCACGTTTCATCAACCAGTATAGTTCAAATGGGAATTAGGCCCAGATCTCTATAATGGGAGTGCGTGTTTGCCGAACGATAGCGGGTGTAAGCCATGGTACAATGAAGAATCAGCAAATCACTCTATGGGTATGGCGAGTATTTCTCTTCTGCCCTGCCCGCCTCTAAGATTTTGCGTAAATCCAAAATAACTTAGTGGAGTAGTTGGAGGTGAATGAGGACAAAATAAAATTATTTGCATATGGCTGGGTCCAAACTGGAATGGTGTGGTGAGTGAAAAGATTACAGATTCAGATCTCTGTACAGTGGGAGAGTGTTTGACATTATTCAGCATTCCACCCATCATTTTTTCTTTTTGGCAACTTTCTAAAAGTGGCATTTTCAAAATTGCAATGAGAAATCGGACTTTACCATTGAAGAGGGTTAACAATTACAATTTAATAGGTACTTAACATTATAAATCCACCTGCTTTAAATTCGAAGTTACAGCTTATTAGATGTAATAAGGAATCCCCAATTTTACCCTATGGGAGGGGTAGGCCTCACAGTAGTGAAAAACGAATTGGGGATTATTTTACTACCAGGGCATGCAAAACTTAAAAGTACATGCTTAACCTTATAATTACTCAGCAGCCTGCCACATCAGCTACCTTGGGGGTACCTTCGGGGTGAAATATGTAATAAAAGGGGCATATTAGGTTTGGCAAGGGGGTTTAAATGCCATGTCGACATGGCAGTATGACACTTCATTCAGGCTGTAAAAAAGCATTTAATTTACAGGCCCTGGGTATTAGGTATACCACTCTACAAGGGATGTTTTAATAAAGTAAATATGCCAATTAGGTATATGCCAATCAAACCATGTTTAGGGGAGTGAACACAAGTGCTTTAGCACTGGTTAGCAGTGTGATAAGTGGGCAAAAAGTCTGGGGGAAGACAACCCTACGGGGGACAGGTCCAACGCTTTCTGAAAACACAACTATATACAATACAAGTTAGTTAATGGCAATAGCATCTTCCTTGGATCTTTGGAGAAATTTCTTAATCATATGCAGCAGATAGAGAACTCAACAGTTAGACAGATCACTGGCTGGGTGAAATGAGAAGTTATGATGGGTTGAACACTCATCTAGTTGCGCACTGTGCACATGGTGTTATCCTACACCTCAATTATTTATACACTTTCTCCTTTGTATACAGTTGTTCATCAGTTATTTATTATCATAATCTGATTTTTTCAATAAATCATCTTGCATTACATTCCATAAATTCTATACACTTTTGATCACAATATTTTTACAATACATCGTTGAATAATCACTATGTTTGCACTCTATAACCAATAATCACATTTTACATTTATCAATTCCTGCCCAATGCATTTCGGCAATCGCTGGTGCCTTCATCAGGGGCTGATCTGGAAAAATAAATAATAAATTGTGTAAATGTACTGTGTTTAATGTGTGCCATGGGAGTAATTACTTGTAAATAGTACCATGTCGTACCTCTCTGTGTTGATTTTGTTATCAGTCAGCTGAAATAAAAACCACGAGATCTACTGTTATTTTTAAACCTTGCGAATTGCAATATTGATTCTCAACCATGTGATCCATAATAACATGCTTACCCAATGATTTCTGGGATTTGTTGTTCTCTGGGGAAAGATATAACCGCCTTACGGTTAAATATACTCATACCTTCGTCTCAAGGGATGAGTAAATGTGAAGATTACAAAGACAATTTTAATGGATCCTACCTTGTCTTCACTGGTTATAATGACCTCTGAACGCATAATGGGACGTTTAAATATTTGCTAGAAATCTTGATAAGACGGATGTCCAAACTGTCAGGTTTAGTGAACATACCTGTAGAGTGACTTTAATCTGCCTACAAGAGAAATAAACGGTTTGCTTAAGTAACGTTATTCGCGACTCTGTCTAGAAACGAGGTGAAGTCGAACGTAATGAAAAAGTACCTGTAATTTCTGCCGTTGATGCTCATAAACGTCTACTCGCGTTGAGTTCACCAAACGTGATCAGCGATCACGAAACACCATGCTCAGATCGACCATTTACTGGTTCACACTACGTATTAAACACTAACGACGTACTTGCGCTTAAATGGGTATCATAGGTGCATGTCATTTCGATGCGCCATTTTGTAATGTAAATCAGTCTTATGACATTAGAACCTTCTAATGCTATTAAGGACTGTACGTATTGCTGTGGGGTCTGTTATTCATACATAAAGTGAGCAATGGAATTACTCCTAGTTTATTTTATGCATTACTCGGAAACGGCTGGTCAGTCTCATTTACTAAATCAATCGCATTTTTAGAGCGAACCGATTTTGGAATATGTGTAACATATTCATGTAGCATATTAATCGTGCGGGTGTTAATAAAGTATGTTCGTAATGCTGCTGGCTCCGCTTATTCATTTATAAGTACAGGAACGAAATGTTCAAGTGTACTTTCCAGTTAAGAATTGACGATTTCACATGTTACCCTATACTCGCGAGTTATGGACTGTATACTGCTTCTTTGAAAAATGTGACATGATTATGGGTATTAATGCTGTGTGTAAACGTTTTTCAAAAAATCAATGTTGTACAGTGCTTACATTTGACATGCTCATTCAGTAATAACATCTCACAATTCACATGGGTCAAATTTACACATATGCATCAATGTCTCAAATTCCTATTTATTCTTTCAATGTTTGTTGAAATTTATATACTTAGTGCTCCTTACTAATGTCGAATGTTGTCCTATAAAGTGGTAATATACTTATTGGTAATTTCATCATGACTGAGTGTTAGGTTACTAAGCCATTTACCTCCTATGTTCTACAGGTAACATGAAAGATCATATCTGTCATTTAATCCCGTTGGGTGCATTGTCTGCAAATATTTTATCCAGTATAACTCTCGTTGTAGGAGTCTCTGTCTATTGTCAGTGCCAGGTTTTATCTCCACTTTTTCTATGATAACAAACCGTAGTTGGGAAATCTTATGGTTAGCTTCCTTCCAATGAGTAGCTAGTGGTGATGATAAATACTGGTTGCGTATTCTGCTCTTATACTCAGTTAATCTGATTTTTGATCTTCCGCTCTGTCTTACCCACGTACATCTTTCCGCATGGGCATTTGATCCCTGTTAGAATTGGGGGTCTCTGGTTGGCGCAAGTAGGGACTTGTGACAAGCAGGGACCCTCTCCTCTAAGTCAGGGCAAAGGATGACCCTTCAGAATTACCCTTGCTCACCCTCTAGGTGCGTGGCGTGAGCAGCCAAGGCGATTCTCCAGGCGTTAGTCAGTTAAGCATTTGTAGACACACACACAGTAAAATATACCAATCCCCCCACAAATGGACACCAGGCTGTGAGTATATAAAAATACGCTTCTTTATGTAAAATATATATATCTCTTAGGTCAGACTTATCACAAGATCAAATAACGTTTTTGTATGCCCACAGGTTGTAAATAGGCAAGCTCTCGTTTAGTTATAGTTCAAAAATGCACTGTTCTTCTCTTAAGTTGTATTCCACAATGTTCTCTCTCCTTCTGCACAGTTCTCCTAGTTCTTTGGTCGTTTCTGACCAGATTGTGCGCTTTGTTACCCCTCTAGGACCTTAGGGACCCGGTCCTGCCCCTTGTAGCACTTCGCGGCGCTTCTGACAGGGGCTCGGCTTGCAGCCTGCAGCTTCCCGACGCTCAGAGGATTCCAGCGGGAGGGGCTGGAGCGCGCTCGCGGAGAGGCGCTGCAGGCAGGCACACAGAGCAGAGCGGTGCGAGTCTGGTGAAAGGGACGGCTCGCACCGCGGGGGACAAGTACAGTACCTTGGTCACTTGTAGGCAGGAGCAGTCAGCAAGGGGAAAAACAAACGTGGCGGGCCCCGAGCCCGTTGACGGTCTCGGTGGCGGCTTTCCTCCGGGGACAAAGGCAAGGTGCCCAGCGGCTCAGGCAGAGCGAGGCTGGCACCCGAGGCGTCCGTCCAGTTCGGAGGTCTGTCCCCTGGGTCTGTTTGCGTCCGGTGGGGATTTCTGGCGGGAGGGTGAGGCACCGCAGCGGGCCCTCTTAGGCGGTCGACACAGCGATCCCCTCAGCGGGGGAAGAGCGGCTCAACGGAGCGGAGCTCTTCCTCGGCGGGGACGAGGAGACACAGTCGGTCACGGCCTCAGGGAGGGGCTGGGGGGCACCACAGCAGTGAGCCTTCTAGGCGGTCAACACAGCGATCTCCTCAGCGGGGGGAGAGCGGCTCAACGGAGCGGAGCTCTTCCTCGGCGGGGACGAGGAGACACAGTCGGTCACGGCCTCAGAGAGGGGCTGGGGGGCACCAAGGTCACAGCTCCGGCAGTAGTAGATATCCCGGTTAATTACCGGCAGACGAGCAGAGGCAGGTTGAGCCAGATGGTCCTGTGGCTCAGGTCAGGGGGCAAGCTCAGTCAAGCCCTTGGAGAATGTTCAAGCACAAAGCAGCAAAGTCTTTTCTTATCAAGTCTTTTCCTCTCCTTTCTCAGCAAGGCAAGCAGCAGGCCAGTTCTCCCAGCGTCTCTTCTCCTTCTAGTCGGGCAGAGGTCCTTCGTGGTGAAACAGGATTCTAATTTACAAGGAGCAGGGCTCCTACTTTTATACACAGTTTCTTTTGTTCTCACTGGCCAGGGGGGCCTCTGCATAACTGCTTCAGTCTCTGAGTACTTGTTGTGGGTACTTAGGACTTCTGTATTCAGTGTGAGGGCAGGCACATCAGCCGCTCCCCAGGGGGGCGGAGCCGGCATTGAGAGGGCAGGAGTGGCCTGAGTACTTTGTTGACAAGCTTCGGTCCTTCCTGGGCCAGGTGCAGGCTGAGTCATCAGTCGCTCCCCAGGAGGGCGGAGCCAGCATTGTGGAGGCAGAGCACAGCCTGATGCATCATTCAGGGGAAACTCCCACCACCCATTAAGGGGTCCTCCTGCTAATCACTACCTGTCAACTCCCAGCCCTGTCACTCACACACACCAGACAGTCAGATCCACATCCAAGCAGAGGCGGGCTGAAATGGTTAGGCAAGCAAATGCTAACTTTCTAAAAGTAGCATTTGCAAACACAGGATATTAAAATAAACTTTACTAAAAGAAGTATTTTATTATTCTGAGTTCAGGCATACTAAACATGAATTTCTACCATGTTCCCTGAGCCTGCTGGGATTATAGAGTGTAATAATTCCAGCAGCCCATCTGGCCTAGAAGGGAACTGGTAGCCTTACAATAGTGAAAAACGAATTTGGCAGTAATTCACTATTAGAACATGCCACACACATCTGGGCATGTTCTACCTTATACTTACAATGCACCCTGCCCTCAGGCCTACCATAGGGGTGACTAATATGAAGTTAAGGGAAGGTTTAGGGGCTGGCAAGTGTGTGCACTTGCCCAGCCAGGGTGACAGTACCAGACTGCACGCAGGTTCTGCAATGGCAGACCCTAGACACATTTTAAGGCTGCTTCTGTGGGTGGCGCAACCAGCGCTGCAGGCCCACTAGCAGTATTGGCATTCACAAGCCCTGGCACGCCTGGTGCACTTTACTGGGGACTGACAGTAAATCCAATGAACCAATCAGGTATATCAATCACATGTACACTTTACAGTAGGGAGCACTTGCACTGCGGCACGGATTGGCCGTGGCGCAGTGCCCTGAGTCGCGGACACCAGCAAAAACATCTGAGGCACAACAGCAAAAAGTGGAAGGGAAACTCACGCCAAGGTGCCAGGTCTAACACGTGTCCCCTCCAGCTGAAATGTGGGGGGAACTACCCTTCCCCAGGGAGTTCCACATCACTAAGGCGGAAAAACCTGGACAGACCGTCAGCGTTGGCGTGATCTGTGCCAGGGCGGTGTTCCACCGTAAAGTCCATACCCTGTAGGGAGATGGACCACCTCAACAGTTTTGGGTTCTCACCCCTCATTTGCATCAACCATCTGAGGGGCCTGTGGTCTGTCTGAACCCGGAAGTGAGACCCAAACAAGTAGGGTCTTAGCTTCTTCAGTGCCCAGACCACAGCAAATGCTTCACGCTCTATTGCACTCCACCTACTTTCCCGGGGAAGTAACCTCCTACTGATGAAGGCTACAGGGTGATCCCAGCCCTCCTCAGTCATCTGTGAGAGAACAGCCCCTACACCATGCTCTGAAGCGTCTGTTTGCACTATGAATTCCTTGGAGAAATCAGGAGCCAGGAGCACGGGTGCCGTGCACATGGCAGTCTTCAGGGTGTCAAAAGCCTTCTGACAGGTGTCAGTCCAAATCACATTCCTGGGCTGCTTCTTAGAAGTCAGCTCTGTCAAGGGGGTCACAATAGTGCCATAGCCCTTGACAAACCTCCTGTAATACCCAGTGAGCCCCAGGAAGGCTCTCACTGCAGTCTGGGTCTTGGGGGGTTCCCAAGCCAGGATGGTCTCAATTTTGGGTTGCAAGGGTGCCACCTTGCCACTCCCCACTTGGTGTCCCAAGTACACCACGGAACCCTGCCCAATCTGGCACTTGCTCGCCTTGATTGTGAGGCCTGCCTTGCGCAGGGCCATCAACACTTCCCAGAGGTGCCGCAGGTGTTCTGGCCAGGTGCCACTGAACACTGCGATGTCATCCAGGTAGGCGGCACTGAACTCATCCAGCCCAACCAACACCTGGTTGACCAACCTCTGAAAGGTGGCAGGGGCATTCTTCATCCCAAATGGCATAACCCGGAACTGGAAATGCCCATCTGGTGTGGAGAATGCGGACCTCTCCTTTGCCCCATCGGTCAAGGCGATCTGCCAGTACCCAGACGTTAAATCAAACGTGCTGAGGAACCGGGCAGCCCCTAGCCGATCAATGAGCTCGTCAGCTCTGGGGATGGGGTGCGCGTCAGTCTTCGTGACTGAATTGAGTCCTCTGTAGTCCACACAGAACCGGAGTTCAGGTGTGGCTCCCGGCGCAGCAGCCTTTGGGACCAAGACCACGGGGCTGGACCAAGGACTGCTGGAAGACTCAACCACCCTAAGAGCAAGCATCTTGGAGACCTCCTCCTTGATGCAGGCCCGGACCCTGTCAGTTACCCTGTAAGCCTTATGCTTCACAGGTAAGCTGTCTCCTGTGTCCACATCATGGACGCACCAGTCTGTGACACTAGGAACCAGGGAGAACAGGTCTGGAAACTGCCCCAGCAACTGGCGGCAGTCTTCCTGTTGCTCAGGGGTCAGGGTGGGTGAGAGGTTAACTCCATCCACTGACCCATCTTTCTCACAGGCCACTAAGAGGTCAGGAAGAGGCTCAGACTCCTCTTCCATTCCATCATCAGTGGCCAACAGCATGCCCACTTCGGACCTTTTCAAGTGGGGCTTGAGGCGGTTGACATGTAAGACCCTTAAAGGATTCCTGGGCGTCTTCATGTCCACCAAGTATGTCACTGAGCTCTTGCGCTCCACAACCTCAAATGGGCCTGTCCACTTATCCTGAAGTGCACAGGGTTCCACTGGGGCCAAGACATACACCTCTTGTCCAGGCTGAAGCTCTACCAGAGTGGCATTCTGGTCGTACCACCGCTTCATCTCCTCCTGGCTAGCTTCCAGATTTGCCTCAGCAAGTTGTCTGAAGCGCCTGGTTTGGTTTCTGAAGGCCAGCATGTAGCTATATACATTCTGGGGAGGTTTCCGGGGAGATTGCTCCCAGCCTTCCTTTACCAAACTCAGTGGTCCTCTCACGGGGTGACCATACAGCAGCTCAAAGGGGCTGAACCCTAGAGACTTCTGTGGCACCTCGCGGTACGCAAAGAGCAGGCATGGTAAGAGGACGTCCCACTTACGCCTCATTGGACCTTCCAGGCCCATGATCATGCCCTTTAGGGTTCGGTTGAATCTTTCAACCAACCCATTTCCTTGGGGATGGTAAGGTGTGGTGAACTTGTAGGTCACACCACACTCTTGCCAAAGGGACTTCATATACTTGGATATGAAGTTGGTCCCTCTGTCGCTCACCACCTCTAGAGGGAACCCCACTCTGGAGAAAATTCCCATTAGTGCACGCCCCACCACGGGGGCCGTCACTGTCCTCAGAGGGATGGCTTCAGGGTACCGGGTGGCATGATCCACCAAGACCAGGATGAACCTGTTGCCCATGGCTGTCTTGGGGTCCAGAGGCCCAACAATGTCAATACCCACTCGTTGGAATGGAGTACTGACCACAGGGAATGGTTGGAGTGGAGCCTTGTTCTTCCCTCCACTCTTCCCACTTGCCTGGCAAGTTGGACAGGTCCTACAATGAGCATCTGAGCTCTTGTGCATTTGGGGCCAGTAAAAGTGGGTGACAAGCCTGTCATAGGTCTTGTCCATCCCCAAATGTCCTGCTAACGGCACATCATGAGCCAGTCCCAGTAGGAAGGCTCTGAACTTCTGGGGTACCACCAGCACACGGGCTGACCCAGGTTCAGCAGTCTTAGGCTCGGAATACAGGAGGTCATTCTCCCAGTACACATAATGTGTTTTGGCCTGAACACCATTGGCCTGGTCTGCAGCCTGCTGCCGCATACCCACGAGAGAAGGGCATTCTTTCTGCTCCCTGCAGAATTCCTCCCTGGAGGGGCCTCCTTCTTGCTGCCAATGGGTCAGCTCAGGCAGGTCCCCCAGTTCAGCAATCTGTTCCCCTGTAGGCTCCAGGGCATCCCCCTCAAGGTCTGCTTCCTCCTGGACCGTGGGAACAGCAGGGGCCGGTTTCCCGCGCCCCCTGCGCCTTCTCCCTAAGGCCGGTTCCTGGGCCTCTCCTTCAGGTCCCAGGACTTCTTGATCACCCCTACTGGCTGCCATTGACCGGGTGGTCACGCACGCCCAGTCAGGTAGACCCACCATCTTCAGGTGAGTCGTTTTCTCCACCTTTTCCCAAGGGGAGTCCTCCAAGTCATTCCCCAGCAAACAGTCAACAGGCATGGTTTTCCTCACACAGACCTGCAGAGTACCAGAGACCCCCCCCCACTCGAAGGGAACTTGAGCCATCGGACACTGACTCTCTGAATTGTCAGCGTTGACAACCCTACAGTAGGCATGGGGTACAACCTGCTCTTGAGACACCAGGTGCTGCCTCACTGCAGTCACACTGGCTCCTGTATCTCTAAGAGCCTCAGCTTTCTTACCATTGATGGTAACCACCTGCCCATATTTTTTAGTGTTAGAGGGCAGGTAGTTTGTAGGGACCATCTCACTGTCTCCTAGTGAGACTAGGGTCATCTGAACAGGATCTCCACCCCCCGGGACCATCACTTCTTCTCCTAAGTGAACACTGGTCACTTGTCGGGGCGGAGCACCAGTGGGTGCTGGTTTTCCAAACAGGCGGCACTTGGGGTCACTGGCTATGTGCCCCGGGTCACCACATTTGTAACAATTGAAGGGCCCCTTTGGAACAGGTCTACCTGTTGGGGCCCCATTCTGCTTTGGGGGTGGGGGAGGCTGAGAACCCTTCTGCTGGTTCCCTTGGGGATTACTTTGGGGGCTTTTAGGGAACCCTTTCTGTTTACCCCTGTCCCCCCCACTCTTCTGCTGGGGACCCTGCCCACCCTTGGCGGAGTCTCCCACTGGACCCTTGTGGACCCTGGTGCTGAGCCAGCGGTCCGCCTCCTCAGCAAGCTTCCTCGGGTTGGACAGCTTGCTATCAATCAGGTGCTGGCGTAACTCAGGAAAACAGTTATCAGACAAGTGCTCCCATGCAATTAAATCAAAGAGACTTTGAAAATCATTCACCTTGTTACCCTTCACCCAACCATCCAGGGCTCTGCAAAAAAAATTCACATACTCCACATACGTAGTCCCAGGACGCTTTGCACACCCCCTGAACCTCTGTCTATATAATTCAGGGGTAAGCCCATACCTGGTCATTAAGGCCTCTTTCATGTGGGGATAAGAAATCTGTTCTGCAGTGGGCAAATCTAGCAGGGTGTCCCGCCCTTCGCTAAGGAACCTTCCCCACAACCCCGCTCCCCAATCTTTCTCAGGGACCCGGTGGGAGGACATGGCTACCTCATATGCCCTAAACCACTGTCCTATGTCATCCCCCCTAAAGAATTCTTTAACTATATCTTTGGGGATGTACACCTTGGACTCTACCTGCACCGGCGTTGTGCTGCCACCAGAAGGAGCTGTTCCCAAACCTCTTTGATCCAACTCCTTCATTCTCAGGTCATGGTCCAGCTGGCGTTGCTGTGCCTCCATGGCCAATCTTTGCTTGTCCATTTCCAGTTTTTGTTTTTCCATTTCCATTTGCCCAGCTAATCTTGCCATCTCCATTGCATGTGCCCTGTCTGCGGCCCTGTCTGCCAGCTCCTCTGGTGACAGGCCTCTGGGGGGCTCTCCAGCGCCATCTGGTGGAATGATATCCACCGGGGTCTGTGGATCTCTTGACTCCCTCCAGGCTCTCAGCGCCGTCACGAGTTGGGTCTTGTTGCTCAATCCACCTTTGGCAATTCTGCATTTTGTGCAGAGATCTTTCAGCTGGTCATTGGTTAAGCTCCTCAAGGCTCCCTCTCTCCAATCTATGTCATCTGCTCCAGAGAAGGTAGAGAGCGCTCTTCCGGCAGGAAGTGAGCCAGGCATGGCTTCAGTAATGGCAGATGTCTCAACAAAATTAGCAAAAAGGAACTGGAAACCTGTGGCTGCGTTATAGATCTGCTCTCCCTATGTGGTGATCAGTAATTCACTGTATGTAAACTACAAATGCAAATTCGCAAATCCTCACCGCTGCGTCCAATGTTAGAATTGGGGGTCTCTGGTTGGCGCAAGTAGGGACTTGTGACAAGCAGGGACCCTCTCCTCTAAGTCAGGGCAAAGGATGACCCTTCAGAATTACCCTTGCTCACCCTCTAGGTGCGTGGCGTGAGCAGCCAAGGCGATTCTCCAGGCGTTAGTCAGTTAAGCATTTGTAGACACACACACAGTAAAATATACCAATCCCCCCACAAATGGACACCAGGCTGTGAGTATATAAAAATACGCTTCTTTATGTAAAATATATATATCTCTTAGGTCAGACTTATCACAAGATCAAATAACGTTTTTGTATGCCCACAGGTTGTAAATAGGCAAGCTCTCGTTTAGTTATAGTTCAAAAATGCACTGTTCTTCTCTTAAGTTGTATTCCACAATGTTCTCTCTCCTTCTGCACAGTTCTCCTAGTTCTTTGGTCGTTTCTGACCAGATTGTGCGCTTTGTTACCCCTCTAGGACCTTAGGGACCCGGTCCTGCCCCTTGTAGCACTTCGCGGCGCTTCTGACAGGGGCTCGGCTTGCAGCCTGCAGCTTCCCGACGCTCAGAGGATTCCAGCGGGAGGGGCTGGAGCGCGCTCGCGGAGAGGCGCTGCAGGCAGGCACACAGAGCAGAGCGGTGCGAGTCTGGTGAAAGGGACGGCTCGCACCGCGGGGGACAAGTACAGTACCTTGGTCACTTGTAGGCAGGAGCAGTCAGCAAGGGGAAAAACAAACGTGGCGGGCCCCGAGCCCGTTGACGGTCTCGGTGGCGGCTTTCCTCCGGGGACAAAGGCAAGGTGCCCAGCGGCTCAGGCAGAGCGAGGCTGGCACCCGAGGCGTCCGTCCAGTTCGGAGGTCTGTCCCCTGGGTCTGTTTGCGTCCGGTGGGGATTTCTGGCGGGAGGGTGAGGCACCGCAGCGGGCCCTCTTAGGCGGTCGACACAGCGATCCCCTCAGCGGGGGAAGAGCGGCTCAACGGAGCGGAGCTCTTCCTCGGCGGGGACGAGGAGACACAGTCGGTCACGGCCTCAGGGAGGGGCTGGGGGGCACCACAGCAGTGAGCCTTCTAGGCGGTCAACACAGCGATCTCCTCAGCGGGGGGAGAGCGGCTCAACGGAGCGGAGCTCTTCCTCGGCGGGGACGAGGAGACACAGTCGGTCACGGCCTCAGAGAGGGGCTGGGGGGCACCAAGGTCACAGCTCCGGCAGTAGTAGATATCCCGGTTAATTACCGGCAGACGAGCAGAGGCAGGTTGAGCCAGATGGTCCTGTGGCTCAGGTCAGGGGGCAAGCTCAGTCAAGCCCTTGGAGAATGTTCAAGCACAAAGCAGCAAAGTCTTTTCTTATCAAGTCTTTTCCTCTCCTTTCTCAGCAAGGCAAGCAGCAGGCCAGTTCTCCCAGCGTCTCTTCTCCTTCTAGTCGGGCAGAGGTCCTTCGTGGTGAAACAGGATTCTAATTTACAAGGAGCAGGGCTCCTACTTTTATACACAGTTTCTTTTGTTCTCACTGGCCAGGGGGGCCTCTGCATAACTGCTTCAGTCTCTGAGTACTTGTTGTGGGTACTTAGGACTTCTGTATTCAGTGTGAGGGCAGGCACATCAGCCGCTCCCCAGGGGGGCGGAGCCGGCATTGAGAGGGCAGGAGTGGCCTGAGTACTTTGTTGACAAGCTTCGGTCCTTCCTGGGCCAGGTGCAGGCTGAGTCATCAGTCGCTCCCCAGGAGGGCGGAGCCAGCATTGTGGAGGCAGAGCACAGCCTGATGCATCATTCAGGGGAAACTCCCACCACCCATTAAGGGGTCCTCCTGCTAATCACTACCTGTCAACTCCCAGCCCTGTCACTCACACACACCAGACAGTCAGATCCACATCCAAGCAGAGGCGGGCTGAAATGGTTAGGCAAGCAAATGCTAACTTTCTAAAAGTAGCATTTGCAAACACAGGATATTAAAATAAACTTTACTAAAAGAAGTATTTTATTATTCTGAGTTCAGGCATACTAAACATGAATTTCTACCATGTTCCCTGAGCCTGCTGGGATTATAGAGTGTAATAATTCCAGCAGCCCATCTGGCCTAGAAGGGAACTGGTAGCCTTACAATAGTGAAAAACGAATTTGGCAGTAATTCACTATTAGAACATGCCACACACATCTGGGCATGTTCTACCTTATACTTACAATGCACCCTGCCCTCAGGCCTACCATAGGGGTGACTAATATGAAGTTAAGGGAAGGTTTAGGGGCTGGCAAGTGTGTGCACTTGCCCAGCCAGGGTGACAGTACCAGACTGCACGCAGGTTCTGCAATGGCAGACCCTAGACACATTTTAAGGCTGCTTCTGTGGGTGGCGCAACCAGCGCTGCAGGCCCACTAGCAGTATTGGCATTCACAAGCCCTGGCACGCCTGGTGCACTTTACTGGGGACTGACAGTAAATCCAATGAACCAATCAGGTATATCAATCACATGTACACTTTACAGTAGGGAGCACTTGCACTGCGGCACGGATTGGCCGTGGCGCAGTGCCCTGAGTCGCGGACACCAGCAAAAACATCTGAGGCACAACAGCAAAAAGTGGAAGGGAAACTCACGCCAAGGTGCCAGGTCTAACAATCCCATACACCACATTTTGAGCATTGCAGTCACTGGTATGTCTCAGTTTTATGGATTTGCCCGTAGTTGGGTGTGTAAACGTGTTGCCTGTGTTTACGCTGTTGCAGTGTGTACAGTTCTGACAACGTACGGTGCCCTTGTGTTCGGTCCTGCGGTCATCCAGTGTGGTTCGCTTGAGTATTTGTCTAATATTAGGACCTCTAGTGTACGCATGCATGGGTTGTTGTGAAAATATTTCATTAAAGTCCTTTTCTGTGGATAGAAGTTCCCACCTTTGATTGATGATCCGTTTAACTCTCCTAGATTGTGTGGTAAATTTTGACACAAATACCAATCTGTCCTGATGTACTTTAAGTCGTGGTTGGAACATTGTTCGTCTGTCCATCTGTTTGACTTTCTCTTTACTGTGTTCCACTATTTCCGTGGGATATCCTCGTTCTTGGTATTTTTTAACAAACCTATCTATGTTTGAATCACATGTTTTGGTTTGTGAACAAATCCTCTTAATACGGATGAATTGGGAAACTGGTAGATTCTTCACTAATGACCTTGGGTGGAAACTGGTATAGTGCAATGCACTATTTCGGTCAGTAGATTTGGTATATAGCTCTGTGTTGAAACCCGTTTGGTGTTTGGTTATCCTCACATCTAAAAAATCCATCGTGTGGCGGTCAATTTTATGTGTAAATTGAATCCTTGGGTTCACCTGATTCAGATGTTGTATGGTTTGTAATAGGGTTTCCTCAGTATCTTGCCAAATTAAAAAGATGTCATCTATGAAACAACAATACATTTTAACTTTTGACCAAAATGTAGTTTCCATCAAGTGTTCTGCTTCAAATTGCGCCATAAAAATGTTCGCGTATGCAGGGGCCCCTGCAAAGCCCATAGAAGTTCCAGTCATTTGGGCATAATATCGATGATTCCACTCAAAATAGCTGTTATGTAAACAGAACTTTAACAATTGCAAGAGAAACACTTTATCTGTTGGTAGATCTTCCATTTGCAATAATGCCCATTCAACTGAGTCTAACCCAGCTGAATGCGGTATCGAGGTGTACAACGATACTATGTCTATTGTGCGTAGTATCCAACTTGCTTCGAATTCACTTTCAACTTCTGAGATTTTTGTTAAGAAATCACTAGTGTCCTTTATATAGGATTGACATCCTTGCACGAATTTCTGAAGGAAATAATCCAGATATCTTCCGAGGGGGTCAAAAACTGACCCACACCCCGAGACGATAGGTCTGCACGGTGGGTTAGTCAAATGTTTGTGGACCTTTGGAATCATGTACAGTTTAGGACAGCGGGGGTAAATGGTAGTCAAATAGCCTCTGATTTTATCATCAATCCATTCTTGTTCCACTGCATTTTGCAATAAGTCCTTGAGCATCTGTTGTAGTGATCCTGTTGGATCTCTGTCCAGTAATTGATATGTGGCTGTGTCTGAAACATGTTCTTCGACTTTTGTTGTGTAGAAGTCCGCATCCATCACAACCAATGCTCCTCCTTTATCTGCTGGTTGTATTTGTATCGCTTGATTGTTGGCTAAATTTTGTAATGTTTGCTTCTCAAACTTTGTACGGTTGCTTCGTTTTGTTTGCTTGTAATTCAGGCCTTGTATGTCTTTTTAAACCATTGTTTCGAATGTATCAAGCATTTTATGCGACACAGGTGGTTGGTAAACACTCTTGGGTTTGAAACGTGTGCTATATTCTGTTTGAACCGTTTCTATAGGTTGCGCTATATTACTGAAAGTGTCTTAATCTCAGTGTTCTCATAAACCTGTAAAATGCTCCTTCTAATTCCATCTCGTTAGCTGTAACTGTGGGCACAAATGACAGCCCCTTGTTTAACACTCTCTGTTGTTGTTGTGTAAGAGTCATTGAGGAAATGTTGATGATCAGACCACTGTCCTCCCGCTCCTTAGAGATTTTCCGGCCGTTTCCTCTCCTGGTTTTTCGCTTACTGCAACCCCTATTATCTGTCCCATGGGTTGTAATCCTAGATTTTGTGCCTGTGACAAAAAAGCCACATTTCCACTGGTTGTTGCTTGCTGTAAGCTGTCAGTTGTTGTTATTGGAGTCTGGGTAGTTAATTGGACTGGTCCCCGGGTGATTGATGTTTCCTTGTCCGTCACAAAACTCTCCTCAGAGGAATGAGCGGTTGTTTGTGCTTTTTTTGGATGGTATTGTCGTCGAGCATAGATCTCCGCCCAGGTGTACACCTCATTAAGTTTGTAATCGATGGTGTCACGTTTGTATTTATGTAATTTGCCCTCCTGGAGTTATTTGCTATACTTCTCAAGCTTTTGGGTTAATCCTTCTATGCTCATTTGCCATGTATCCATTTCCATTCTAGTCTCCAACTCTGATTTTAGTATGGTGATTTCCTCCTCAAGTTCGAGTATTGTCTTAGCTAGTTCCTCGATAATCAAAAGAATCAGGTCAAGCGAGCATTTATTAAGTATATTATACCACTTCTCCATGAATGAGACCAGGATGAAATGAGACCATATTTCCCCATTACTGGGCACAATGTAATCCTTCCGGATCACAAGTGCATCCAATTTAAATCTTTAACAATTGTCCATAAAGTGTTCAATTCATATTCTCCATTTCTTGCTGCCAAATTGAGCTTTTATCCTCTATGCTACTCTTTAAAATCTACAAATCAGTCTCTCTACATTCCAATAAAACTTGTTCCAGAAATAAAGTCTTCTTAGTCACCGCTACTAAACTTTGGAATACATGTATGTTTTACCTTTGTTACCAATCCTCTCTATTTTCAAAAAGCAGTTAAAAACCTGACTTTTCAACCTCTAATCCACCTGCCCTTTCAATTTAGAATCATCTGTTGGTCTCATCACTAAGGAGCTTTAGCACTTGTGTACTTTTAAGTCCTTCATATCATCACAATACATCATATCAATGGGGTAGAGTGGTACAGATGATTCCATTCTGCATTGATTTACATTCTTACATATGGAGTGTGGTTGAAAAAGAGATGATGATGATGAAGACCACTAATCCACCTGCCCTTTCAATTTAGAATCATCTGTTGGTCTCATCACTAAGGAGCTTTAGCACTTGTGTACTTTTAAGTCCTTCATATCATCACAATACATCATATCAATGGGGTAGAGTGGTACAGATGATTCCATTCTGCATTGATTTACATTCTTACATATGGAGTGTGGTTGAAAAAGAGATGATGATGATGAAGACCACTAATCCACCTGCCCTTTCAATTTAGAATCATCTGTTGGTCTCATCACTAAGGAGCTTTAGCACTCGTGTACTTTTAAGTCCTTCATATCATCACAATACATCATATCAATGGGGTAGAGTGGTACAGATGATTCCATTCTGCATTGATTTACATTCTTACATATGGAGTGTGGTTGAAAAAGAGATGATGATGATGAAGACCATTAAGGGTGACACGTTGAAAGGTTGTTTAGGGAGTGTCATGAATTGACATTTTACAGGGTTAAGTCAAAATTCACTGGAGAAGCTGGAGTCCTTGGGAGGCATAACCTCTGTGGTTTCCTAAGGGTTGTGATGGGGTAAAAAGACACAAAAGGTGAACTGGGCTTCCTGTTGTGGTATTGAGGGTTTCCGATGAGAACTTGACCAGGGCAGTCTTTGCTGAGGATTATCCTTAGGAATGGGAGAGAGGCTGAACTAAAAGGATAAAAGGAATTTCTTGGTGGCCAGGTCGGATTACCCTGCTGGTGGACATGGTGTACACAACGACATGCATGGCAAATCCATATTTGACCGCTGATTTAATATGTATTAACACTGATTTTATGGAAAAGTAAATAATGTCAGTCCCAAATCCTGTAAACACTGGCAAACAATGGTAAGTCAAGTTTTGTCCCCATTATTGATCATGGAAAGCCATAGATGTCCATGAACCCTCTATAGATAGTAATAATTAACACTATGGATAAACAGGAATGTTCCAGTACATCTCAATATCTATGCTTGTCCAAGGTTGTACATAATTAATAAAACTCTGCTGTTTTAAAAGAGCAAAAATACATGTTAACTGTACTATGAACAGCAGCAGGCCAAGGTTTTTCTTTGACTGCCCGTAGGCCATTTAACATTTGTTGTTTTCCATAAAATCATATGCTTAGTAACAAATGTTTATTTACCTGTAATTCTAGTTCCTAGTATTTTTTAAGTAATGCAATTATAGCCGCTCAACCTCTCGTTGAATTTGGTATTCCAGGTAAGGTGTTATTGTTTTTCTAGAAACAGAGGATTATGCAATAAACTATCCATCTAGATAAGGATTGTTTAGGTGTGGCAAATCTGTTTGTAAAGGATCATAGTATTCAAATAATTGTTTGGACTTTCTCAAGTCCTTAGTCTTGTCTGATTAGAAATATAGCACTTCTCTCATATTTAGAGTGTGAAGAGACCTCTCTGGAAGAGATGAGGGGTTTTGCAAGATGACCTGATTGACATGGATGTCCGAAGCCACGTTAGGAAGGAATTTGGTGTGAGTCCTCTACACTGCCCTTTTGCTGGGAAACACTGTGCAAGGTTTATGAGAACATAGAGCCTAAATTTTGCTAATATTGTGTGCAAAAGGTATAGTGACTTGAAAGGAAGCCTTCCAAGACAGATGTTGTTGGAAAGCCTTATTTGTAGGCTCAAATGGAGGACCCATGAGACAAGAGAGAACAATATTCATCTCCAATGGAGGCAATGGTCTCAGGATAGGAGGAAAGATTTTGTATGCCTTCTAGGAAGTTCTTCTCTACAGGAATCTTAAAATAGAAAAGTTGTGAAGGACATTATCAGTAGGTCGTGATAGCTGCACAGGGGACCTCAATGGAAGAAAAATGCAGCTTTGCTTTTGCCAAATGAAGCAGGCATGGGAGAACTGCCCCTTCTTCTCAGGTGATAGGATGAAAGCTATTTTGAGCACATAGATGCAGAACATCTTCCATTTAAAACAGTATGACTTCTTGTAGATGGTCTTCTGGCTTCTGTCAATACATCCATGTCTCCCGAGGGAGGTTTGAATGACCATATTGTATGGGTTTAGGAGCCAGGCTGCCAAGTAAACATGATTTAATGTTGCAAGGTGCAGAATCTGGCTTCCAAACTTATGAAGAACGTACGGTTCACAAGGCAGCCTCCTGTGTGGTCATTCTGAAAGGTTGAGGAGATCATTGACCACTACTGACAGGGTCATTTTGGAGCAAAGATAATCATTCAGACCTTTTGGTGAGTCAGTTTCATGATCACTTTTGGTAATAAGGGAGTAGGAGGAAAGGCACAAAGAATTTGCCTGACCAGTTGATTGATAGTGCATTCTCGACATGCCTGGTTGAAAAAACCTCAAGGCGAAATCTAAGCACTTTTTATTTTCTCTGTTTGCAAAGAGGTCCATTTGAGGAAATCCCAGTCACAACATATGTTTTGAAGGATGGTGTTTTTTAATACCAATTCATGGTTCTCTTGAATGGATCTGCTTAGAATATCTGCTTGGACATTTTGAATCCCTGGCAGATGGATCACTGTAATCTTGAAATCCCTGGAGATTAAACATTTCCAGATTATTTGTATTTTCAGGGACATTGGTCTTGATCTAGTTACTCCCTGCTTATTCAGATAATGACTGTGGTTGTATTGTCTGTCTGAACAAGGAGTGAGTTTGTCATGAAGAACAGAAGGAAAGCCTTCGGAGCAAAATGTACCGCCCTCAGTTCTTGGAGATTGATGTAGTGAGTCTCTATGTGGACCAAAAGACTTGAATTTGAAGGTAATCCATGTGAACTACTCAGTTTGTTAGGGAGGTATCAGTCACTATGGTTTGTATTGGGATGTCTTAATGGAAACTCATTCCTCTGAGAAGATTTTCTGGAAGACACCACCAGCTGAGTGATTACCTTGAGATGTTAGGATCACTTTGTTTTCCCACCTGCCTGACAGTCGGTCCCACTGATCCTCCAGACACTGTTGCAAGGCCTCACGTAAAGGCATGAATTCTGAACTAGGAGGATGCATGATGCCATTGATTCTAGAAGGGAGGACCATTGATCCTAGAAGATAGGATATTTACTGTGCTGTTGGTTGTGCTGTTTCTTTAGACTATGAAGGATGGATAATAATGTCTCTAACAAAGAATACACTTTTGTGTGTACTGTATCCAAAACTGCTCCCAGGCATTGTAGGGAATATAATGGGATGGAGATGAATTTTTCCTGATTCACATGCAATCCGAATCAAATGAGGGGGACAAAAGCAATCTGGTAATGTAGGAATGCTGGTAGACAAGCAGACACCTTGATGAGCCAATCGTATAGAAATGGATCGACAAATATCTTCAACTTCCTGAGGTGAGCTGCAATTATACCCATGTATTTGGAAAACATCTGAGATGCAGACTTGAGGCAGAAAGAAGAACTTTGAATTGGTAATGGTTGCTTCCTACCTTGCACCTCAGGAATTTGCTATGTTTTTTGATTATCAGAATAAGGAAAAGGGTGTCTGGCAGATCTACTGAGCATAACCAATCGACTTGATGAAGTTGAGGGTAGATTTGATGCAGAGACAACATTTATAATTTGTTTCTGCAAACTCAGTTTGATTTCTCCCGATCTAGTGACGTAAAGCCCCTATGATCCAACTCCATTTTGAGTAGACTCAAATGCATCTTAGGTTATGGGTGTCACAATTCTCTCCATTTTAGGCCATTATCCTCAATTTATACCTAATCATTGTCATGTCTGCCATTGACGCAGATACTGTCTGACCTTATCATTCCAAGAACTGTTAAAAGTTCATGTCATTCAGACAATAAGATAGCTATCACAACAGATGCAATATCAAGTCTGGGACATGTGTCTGCTTATAACAATATCAAGGTCAAAGAGCAAACATGGATATATGGTCAAAACAGTTTAGTTTGAATTGATGTACATTTACCTTATATGATCATTAAGATATGTCTGGGACATATACTTTGATGCACATAATCTATGTCAGAAATTCCTAAACTTTATGTCAGAAATTCCAACCCTTGATAAGAGATAGTATAAAAGGGCCTGCCACTTGACCACTTGTCAGTAGAGGTCCTTCACTAAGATTATCACACATGATACAGCCGGAGACAATGTTGACTGCTGCCGGTGCACCAACAAGATGCTACATCACACCTAATGCAGATAACCAGCTCAGGCAAGGAGAATCAACGCTACCATATCACATGTTTTTCTATTGCATGGAACACTGCCTTCATGCCTCTCTGATAACTACGGAGATATGCATTGTGGTGGTTCTCTCTAAGAAAGTCTAGATTGCAAGTTCTAATTTCCATGCTCTCCTACTGTAGGGCACAGATGTAGGTTTTAGGGTGTTCGTTTTTAAATTAAATTTTAACTATGTTAGAACTGTTCATTTTATTCTCATTGTTCAGAACATGCCTATTTGCTGTTTTTGTGATATTCTGTGTGGTTGTTTTAGATGTGCTGAGAAACAAGTTCATCCAGTTGCAATAAATGATTTTACTTTTAGTTAAAAGTGTCTATTTTTAGTACCGTGTGTGTGTGATATTTTAAAAAGGAAAATAGGTTTGTTTCCTGTACCATGGTGCCCCTATCCCATTTTAGGTATTGATAGTAGCCTGAAAGCAAAGATTCCACTTCAAAAATGTATTGGGTGGGGTTGTGCGGGGCTACTATCACCACTCTTTCACATTCATCGCTGTTGTATTAAACCAAGTTCACCTGTGTCACCCGTGGGTGGTAAAGCAATCTTTGTAGATTTATGCCAGAGTTGTAGTTTACGCAACACTAGAATGGGTCTGAATTTGTTCTTTGGTGCTTTCTTCTTTACAAGAAAGGAACAGTAGTCATTTACCATTCATTTGTGATGAGTTGGGACCCTTTCCATCTCTTTTAGCAAGAGGATAGGCACCTCTTGCTTTAGTTGTACCCAATTGAATGGAGAAGACATTGTTGGAGGTGCTGCTGATAGAGGGCACTTACATCTAAGACAGTATCTATTTTGCACAATATTCAGAACCCATTTGACACTGGTCATGTTTTCCTATTCTTCGAGATCAGATGTTATGCCTCTTCCTTCTGGAGTGGGTAATGGAGGAAGGGGAAGAGGGAACTTATTGTTTGCCACCACGGTTGGGCTTAGTGGCTGTGGGTGGTTGCTGTTGACCTCCTTGACTGACATCTCTGCTGTTGATGCCTCTGTTGCTGCCGGTGTTGCTGCCCTTGAGGCCGGAGAAGGGTTTGAACCAGCTGATGGAAATATCAGAAGTTGAAGGTCCACGGGAATGTCTTGTATATTCTATCTTCTTCTCCAATCCTACCGCACGCAGAGTGTCAGCTCCATCTTCATGCAAGACATCTAATTATCAGCATGAGATTCAAACAAAGTGTTACCAGAAAATGGGAGATTTAAAATCCTGGGCAAGGCTTGAGGTTTCAGTCTCGTCAGTCTGAGCTAGGTTGAGTGAAGCAAATCCAAACCCCGACCAAGGCTAAAGAAAGGGGGGCCCGATTACCATGTGCAAACCTAGGCTTCAAAATCACATGATAAAAGAAGGGATTCTCAGCAGGGATTAATTCAACAACACCTAAACCAGGTTCAACGATAACGGCCTGGGTCATTATTGGAAACATTTGTTATTCGAAAACAACTTATTTTGTGCATATTTTGTTACAGGAATCACATATATTGAAAGATGAATATAATGCTACAAACAAACCCAATATACAAATATTGACTTCTTTATTTCACATAAAGTGGTAGTCCTTCATTTTACTTTGCAGTATATTAAATTCATTCTTCATCTGTGTAACAATTTCACAATTGGGGTATCTGTTTGTCAGCTTCAAAGTTCGAAGTGCATGCAGTGGTAGTTACTTGATTTCAAATGTTTGGATATAAAAAATGGAGACTGGCCTATCAATTCTCAGTCCCAAATGTTCAAATAGTCTAAGGAATAGGGAACTCCTCACTGCATATTGGTCGACATATTTTGACCCATTCATTGGGGCTCATCAGGACATTTCAGGAGGACTTATTGTGGGCACAGGGTGAATAAGTGTGGAAAACAGAAGACATCCGTGGAATTGTGCGGCGTGCAGGTGGCAACAGCTGTAGCTGAACTGTAGACTGTGAAAACAGGTGTGATGGGTGTAGGAGAGTAGGATCTGCTTACTATGGTTGCCCCCACTTTTTACTGGTGTTTCACTGTTTTTCGACTTTAGTCTGGCTGGGGCCCTGCTATCTAGGACCCCAGCCTAGCTGCTTCCTTTCTAAATTGATTCCATGTACATTAGGTGCGCTCGAGTTTGGTTACTGGGGTACCCTTGTGAATACCTAGTATATGGTACACCAGGTACTAAGGCCATAGGTACCCCAGAGGCCTACCAGGGGCTGCAGCATGTATTAAGCCACCCCTGGGGAGCCTTCCAAAATGACCCACAGGACTCCGACTGCAGCCTGGGTAAGGTGGTGCCTGCACCCCGTACTAAGATATAGGTTACCTATATCTACCTTTAATCACTGACACATATAAACCTATCACAGTCACTCCTATGGCAGGCCTTATCAATCCTGAAGGTATAGTTCTTGGTTTTGTGTAAGAGGGTGCCCATGCATGAGCTGGTCCCCTCTGCAGCTTTCAGAGCCTATTCTCTGAGGCTGTTCTGTGATGCAGCCAGAACATATAGTCATAAGTGCATTATAACCTCGCGGTAAATGCTAACTTTGGAATGGCTGCATGGAAACATGTTGTGTTTGGTGCCAAACACTTTGGAATCCTACCCCCCCCCCCGCCAGTCCTGGCGGTGGGGGTAGAATTCCACCCTTACAGAGGGAGACAAATGCAAAAACAACAATTGATGGACAGAATGCAGAACAATGTCATACATTCTCCCCAGTCCATCATCCCCTTTTGTATCGCTTTGTTCCCCCTAAGTTGGCAGGGTATGCTCAGATGTGAGTCCCTTGCTCACTTTGCCACTGGATTCAAGATAGCCTGGCTGATGAGGGTTATGAACCTGAAACCGGTCCCAGGATGCTTGTTTCCGGTCCAGGGAAGACATAGCTTGGCAGTTCGGGCTGGACTGTTCCCATGAGGCACAGGGTCAGACTGATTTGCATATGGCCATGTCTGAACTGGGGTGGCGGAGTGAGCTAAAGAATAGTGATGGATTAAACCCAGATCAGTTGACTGGGGGTGAGTGTTTGATTTGCTCAAACGCTCCGTCCATCATCCCCTTTTGTATCGCTTTGTTCGCCCTAAGTTGGCAGGGTATGCTCAGATGGGAGTCCCTTGCTCACTTTGCCACTGGATTCAAGATAGCCTGGCTGATGAGGGTTATGAACCTGAAACCGGTCCCAGGATGCTTGTTTCCGGTCCAGGAAAGACATGGCTTTGCAGTTCGGGCTGGACTGTTCCCATGAGGCACAGGGTCAGACTGATTTGCATATGGCCATGTCTGAACTGGGGTGGCGGAGTGAGCTAAAGAATGGTGATGGATTAAACCCAGATCAGTTGACTGGGGGTGAGTGTTTGATTTGCTCAAACGCTCCGTCCATCATCCCCTTTTGTATCGCTTTGTTTGCCCTAAGTTGGCAGTGTATGCTCCGACGTGAGTCCCTTGCTCACTTTGCCACTGGATTCAAGATAGCCTGGCTGATGAGGGTTATGAACCTGAAACCGGTCCCAGGATGCTTGTTTCCGGTCCAGGGAAGACATGGCTTGGCAGTTCGGGCTGGACTGTTCTCATGAGGCACAGGGTCAGACTGATTTGCATATGGCCATGTCTGAACTGGGGTGGCGGAATGAGCTAAAGAATGGTGATGGGTTAAACCCAGATCAGTTGACTGGGGGTGAGTGTTTGATTTGCTCAAACGCTCCGTCCATCATCCCCTTTTGTATCGCTTTGTTCGCCCTAAGTTGGCAGGGTATGCTCAGACGTGAGTCCCTTGCTCACTTTGCCACTGGATTCAAGATAGCCTGGCTGATAAGGGTTATGAACCTGAAACCAGTCCCAGGATGCTTGTTTCTGGTCCAGGGAAGACATGGCTTGGCAGTTGGGGCTGGACTGTTCCCATGAGGCACAGGGTCAGACTGATTTGCATATGGCCATGTCTGAACTGGGGTGGCGGAGTGAGCTAAAGAATGGTGATGAATTAAACCCAGATCAGTTGACTGGGGGTGAGTGTTTGATTTGCTCAAACGCTCCGTCCATCATACCCCTTTTTATCGCTTCTAGAGGGAGAGACATGTACACACTGGTCTAACCGGTAATAGTTTAAAAGAGCCCTGGCATCACAAAATGGATGCTGCAGCCACAGACACGAGTCTGGGCTCCTGCTGCTGACTGGCACGGGAGGCCTGGACAATAGGTTTCCTGTCACAGGGAGGTGTAATCACCTCCCAGACAGGCTTTAGTGTATTAGGCTGGGTGGGTGCAATCCATGAGTGATTTGAAAGTCTGCACTGGGGGCACATTTGGTGTCCTTGTGTATAGTCCAGTTCAAACCGGTTGCGGGGGCTACCAGCTCCTGCTCTGTTGCAAAACTGGACAAAGGAAATGGGTATAACCACACCTCTTTCCAGACCCTCCCATAGGTGGGTCCCTAGAGTATGTCCAACCCCCTTTCATAGTTTAAGTAAGGGACCCCTGGCAACAGGACTTTAGATCACCCCTGGACGAAACTCTGAAACTGAATCCTGGAACTTCGATGCTCTACTAAAGACTAGAAGATGGAAGAATCTCCCTTGTGGTCAAGGAGTGACTCCCCTGCTCAAGCAGGCACCAACAAAGCATTTGCCAGTCTGCATCTCCGAAGCTCCCGCCGGACTCCGAAGTATTTGCAGCCCAGGAAGAGGATTTCCAGATTTTTCATAGACTGACCCGAGTCCCCAGCAAAGCTGAGACCCAGAGCCCTCACGAGTGACGTGGAACCGGAACACCTGGACACCGTGCACATTTACTAGTGCATTGACTTCCCGAGCTTTCCTGAAGTTGTGCTTTGGGTTACTTGTAGCCCAAGCCCTGAGCACCATTTGCACTGAAGATTGTGACCTACACTCCACAAGTGTTCCGTGAGCCTGCTTCTTGCATTTCCGCTTAAGGCTCCTTCGTGCAGAGGCGATTAAGGAGTAGGCGTGTTTAGGCAGCCCTTTGTGGGTAAACTTCTTGGCACACTGCTCCGCTCAGAGCTATACGAGAAGGCGCAGTAACCCTTTATAGCATTTGGCTTGACACCGCTATTATTTATGACTATTTTAAAACAGATGGAAGGGAAATCTTAATAGAAATAGAGGCTTACTCTCCAATAAAGCGCAGTGAGGGAACGCACTGTCAGAGCCGAGGAAGCAAACACAGATAGTTAACATTTCAGACGGTGTCTCTGATGTGGCACATCACTTCACGCGTCACGGGAACGGCGAAAAACATTGTTCATGTTACTAGGAAAATCCCTCTGATTCCTCCTTAAACAGGAAGCCCATCTCACTGACAACTAGACAATTGCTAATATTTGATGTACTTGAAAACCATGTATGGGGTGATGATCCTCCAAATAAGATTGGTGTTCGGGCATTAGTTAATTTTCTCCTAATGTATCATTACTGTTTCTATTGTGAAGCACTTTGACACCTTCAGGTAAAGTATGCGCTATATAAAAATGCATAAAATAAAATAAATAAAATTAAAAACATATACTGCGCAACATTCGGCCTAAGGGGACATATTGAACACACTCTGGGGTGGTAGTGGCGCGAAGCGCGCGTTTTAGCATTCAAAAGGAAGCAGGGAACGAAGGCGAATATCTGAGGCGCGATGAGCCTGTGAGGAAAAATCAAGGCAAGAATGTGGGGAGCGCGGGGGTGGCAGACAGGGCTGCGTGCGTTCCTGCGGTGTGGTTGGAGACCTTGGATGCGTAAGTTGCTGATGCAAATCTTAGGTAACCAGGGGGCGGGGTTTGTGGGGTTTTTCCGTTAACGGTGTGCATGCTTCAATATGGGGATGCTTTACTTGTAGTTCGTTGGTGGCAAACGGGTTTGGTAGTATTCCCGGTCCAGTCCACGTTCGTCTGTAAAAGCGGTGAGGTTCGGGGGTAAAAAGCCACAATGTAATTTGTAGGAAAGGCGTGGGGCGGCATGTAAAAAAAAAGAACTCTTGGTAATGTCTATCCTGTGGTGAGAGCGCTGCGAAGTATGTCAGGCGATATTAGAAATCTCCCAAACGATTAGGTTTCGGGTGACCATCCAGCTTCATAAAACTGGTATGTGGAGGTTGACGGAATGAGTCCGGAGTTTGTAACAGGCTGGTGCAAAGGAAAGAAGAGCCAGCATAGCAAGAATAGGGAGCAGTGTGTAAAGGGCTGTGTTGGGCCCTAGGCCCACATGCTGGTAGGCACACAATCACTGACGCAGGACACACTGGAGGTCTGGTGCAACTGGCCCAGAGCACGTGGGCTCGGCCTCTTTTATTACTTCTGTGTCACCTGACCAGTGACATCAGTGGTGGGTGGGTGTTCAGTGTAGTTACAGGCTTCAGCACTAGAATGCTGACTTCTACTGGGCATTACATCCCTTCCCAAATTGGTTAAAAAAATAAACCAAACCGAAAAAGTCCAAGAACCTGTGGGGGACAGAAAACACAGAAAATAACATTGGACTTGCGTTTTCAAAATGAGTCTCTTTGGCTGCTTGCACACCGCAGGCAGTATAGTACTTGTATTCTGGACTTGCAGTTCTCGGAGGCACGGTCCGCAGTTGTTCGCCGGGTTCTTTCTTTGTCTGTGCTGTCTGTCTGCTGTTTCTCAGCCCTGCCTTTGCTTCGTTCCGTTGGTGATGAGAGATAACTAGATGACGTGGGTGTTGACAGTCTTCTGGTTTAGTTCTCTCTTCTGGCTTCGTGATATTTTTCCGGGCAGGCTTTAGTGTTGACTCTTGGCAGGTGAATAGAGTAGGTGCACACATCCCTCTCACTAGGATGTCCCTCTCTCCGGTATTCCTCTCTCACCAGATATCCGGGAGGACCTCTTTGCCAGACTTCCACTGGACTGGTGTTGTTGGTCGTGTTGCTCCACCATAGCCTTCGGGCCGTGAGCGGGGCGCTCCACGAGCCTCACCGTCGTGTCCTAGTTCCACCTGAAGGTTGAGTTGTCGACTCTCTTCATTGCTCGCGAGGCTTTCATCCTCTTGGGTCCTGCAGACGTGCATCGGTAGACCTTTCTCCCGTGCGGGACTTGCTGCCACCAGAGTCCCTCGAGGCCTCTGATTCTGGTTTGCCACGGGCTGGTGCGAGGTCGTCAGGTCCTCAGCTTCCGGAGTCCTGAGTAGTCTCGCCGTCCAATCTTCCGCTCAAACCCCAGAGGTAGATGTCGCCAACCGTCTAGTTTGCTCTCTCCTACGATCGCCATGTGGATGGATGGCTCGTAGGTGGTTGTCTTTGGTCTGAGCTGCCGGTGCTCTTGCCAGGCTTGTCTTCCATTGCACTCAGGTGTTCCAGTGCTTGTCACCTTGCTTCTTTCCGCAGGGGCGGCCTCTTCTTGCAGTGGCAGCGTGCCATTCCGATTTCTCCTTTCTTCCTTTCCTGGGTGGCGGTGTGCCACTCCGATCTTCCTTCTTCTCTTCTCCTCACGACGTACCCTGGTCCCCTTTTCTTCATCTTCTCTGGCCAGTCTTCCCCATGCAGTGCGCGCACTCTGCACGTGTCATCCTGGTCTTGTCCTAGTCCTAGGACACTGTCTTCTTGTCACTCACTTCCAGGGTTAGCATCGCGACCATTTCTACTGTTCCTTCTTCCTTTTCATTTTGGCGTCACGCCCTTCTTCTCCTTGTTCCTTCTTGCGACGTGATCTGGTCACTGTACTGCCTTGGCCTTCCCCGCCAGTCTTCTCCAGGTAGCGTGCACTCCACCTGTTTCTCTCTGTTCTGGGCATGGCTCTCAGACATTGGTCTTTTCTTCTAGTGACTGGACCGGTTGTCGCTATCTTCTCAATTGCTTCTTTTCTTTCCTTGGCGACCATACTGGGTGATCGGCTTTCACCTTCGGCATGAGTCGTCATGCTGTGCTATCTTTTACTGGTCGCTATTCACCTTCACGGTGTTTTGGCATTGGCGCGTCGCGTCACTTTGGCGCTCCGGATTCCTGACTCTCCTGGCACGTTCCGGCGCAGTGCTGCGCGGTCCTGTCGTGCGGGATGTGGAATTCTTGCACTCCTGTCACATTCCTGCGCGGTCTCCTGGCGTCTTCCTCACGCTTTCTGGAGAGTTCCTGTCGCGTTCCTGCGCTGTCTCCTAGCATCTTCCTTGCGCTTTCTGGAGAGTACCTGCGCTGTCTCTCGGCGTCTTCCTTGCGCTCTCTGGAGAATTCCTGTCGCTTTTGGCGTCGCAATGCTGACTTTCGTTCCTCGCTCTCCTCTTTGAACACTTTGGGCACTCCTGGTGCTTTCTTGCGCTTGACCACTGTCCCTGTCTTTTCACTTGCGCAGCTCCTGGCCGTGTCGCCCTTTAGATCCTCCTCTTAACTGGGAGACGTCCCCGTCTCGTTCTGGCACACCTGCGTGCTGTCACTTGCTTCTCGCTGCGTGATCAGTTGCAACCTTCCTTGTACTTTGTGGTGCGTTCCGTGCTTCTTTGCTACTTGAGGCGCTGGTACTTCACCTTGTCTCACTGTCCTCCTTGCGTTGGATTTATTTACCATGTCGCGCTGGATGTGGCAGCCGCCGACTCATTGCTGTGCGCAGGTTGATCACCTGCGCTGTTGCGCACTTGCTTGCTGCTTGTGTATGGCGTCCCTACACCACTTGTGCGTAGTTGTGCAGTGTCTCTTGATCCTTGGCAGTTGCGTGGAGGCCTGACACCACGCTGGCGCGTTCTTGCATTGTCCTTTTGCTACCTGCAGCTGTCACTCGAGCCCTGTGCTGCCTCTATGTCTTTGCCTTGTCGCGGGCTTGTTACTGTTCCCTTTCTCCTGGCTGCAGTCCCAGCATCAGTCCACTAGATGGCAGTGTTGCAACTTTTCTCGATTCAGCAGCAGCTTGCCTTCACCTTCCTCCAGTGTTTTCTTTTCCTTCAGTCAGCTTTTCCAGGGCTGTAGCGGGGGTTGGATCCACGCCAGGAACCGGACCTCACTCTGTCTTCCTGGTGAGTTCTTTTTCCGGTATTTTCCACCTTTGGGATCAGGAGGGCTTATGCGTGAGGGTGAGGCACTGCTGCGAGTTTGCACACCGGGTGGGGAACTGCTCCGTGTTCTGCCGGGTTCACCGGCATCTGCACTGCTTAGTTACTTTGGGGGCCCCTCGCAGCCAATGCTGTATTGCACTCTGCAGCATAGGTAATGGGAAGGGGAGCGTCCTCGTGCCAGATACTGTCTCTGTTCCGTCGTGCCCCGCCGCCGCAGTTTCCTTCCTCACATGCTGGGCGGCGGGGAGAGGTGTCGGCGCTGTTGTCCGGGCTGCTCCGTTCTCGGGCACACACGGAGCAGCAGGGCAAAGCGGGCTGGCTTCGCTGGACGGCCTTCCTTCCTTCCCTCTCTCTCCGGTGAGTCTCTTCACGGCGCTGCAGGCCGGGGCGGCTGAGTTATTTATTTATTTTTCTTTACCGGCTGCAAGCCGGATGTCGAATTTACCGCCTCCCCTCCCCCGCCGCCGCAGACACTCAGGGCGCGGGGTGGGGAGCAATTAGCGCGATTAGCGCTCCACTGCGGGTGGGCTCCGCTGCCAATTCACTTCATTTCCTTGGGCGCCCTTGCAATCGCGGGTGGGCTCCGCTTCACCCATTCGGCGCCTGGCAGCTTCCTTCAAGCTGCAGGCGCTCTGTTAAAGTTTTTCCACCCCGCCGCCGCACTTCACACACGCGGCGGGGGACGCTTCGGGCAGGCCGCGGGTGGGCTCCGCTGGCGCTGCTTTCATTAAATGTCAATCACCCTCGCCGCGGCCGCCTCTCCTCACACGCGGCGCGGCGGGGGACAGCAGACGCTGCAGGCAGGCCGCGGGTGGGCTCCGCGAGCCTTGCTTATTTACTATCGATATCTGGCGCCGCTCTCATTTCAGGGGGCATCGTAGATGTTCCTAGTTCATTGCGGGTGGGCTCCGCATTTGGTGCAGTACAGTCCAGGGCTCACCTTCGGCCGACGGGCCTCCTCTCACGCGGGTGGGCACCGCATGGCCTCGTCGTGGCGAGGGTCAGTGGCGGCCGGTACAGGTGGGCTCTGGCCGGTCCGCTTTTGCTTCGGGGCACCTCCTCCTTCTCCAGGCCCGGGGCTCCTCGCACGCCTCGTGGGCCTCTCGGCGGCCGGCTGCTTTCTTAGGGGGTGTGCCTTATTTCCAGCAGGCAGCTCCCCTTTCCTTTTTTCTTCCACGTTTTCGTTTAGCTGGCACGCATGGGCACAGCTCCGCCTCGTCGCCAATGTAAAGGGCTGTGTTGGGCCCTAGGCCCACATGCTGGCAGGCACACAATCACTGACGCAGGACACACTTGAGGTCTGGTGCAACTGGCCCAGAGCACGTGGGCTCGGCCTCTTTTATTACTTCTGTGTCACCTGACCAGTGACATCAGTGGTGGGTGGGTGTTCAGTGTAGTTACAGGCTTCAGCACTAGAATGCTAACTTCTACTGGGCATTACATCGTGCATCAGGCATTTCAAAGAAAGACCGGTAGGGGGAATCTGACAGAAGGAGTGTTACTCGTACTTAAATACAGCCATGGCTTGTCATGCATGCCCGATTCAGTTGGCACACATCGAGGTGCCGGTCTTCAGCTGATTTAGGGAATGATTAAAAAATTGTAAGAAGCTGACAACAAGCGAGAGGTTCTTGCCCTCGGGTCGAGGCTGGGCTACAGCTAAGAGCTCCTGGTTTACAAAGTAAAAAGGATAATGTAAGTTATGGTTGTCAAGGTTGAAAAGCAAAGCTTTGATGTCAGGGGCCTTTTCTATACATTGTTCAGTTACGAGTATGTGGCTAGTGAGCACGACGTTGGGCTTCTCACTTAGAATAGCCGCTTTGCGAAAGGACTGGCGTGGCAGTCCGGGCTGGACTGTTCCCGGGGGGGGGGGGCACAGGGTCAAGACTGATTTGCATATGGCGGCGTTCAAAGTGGAATAGCATGGTGAGCACAAAGAAAACGGATTCATGCCCAGATCTCTGTACTGGGATGAATGTATGACATTGTTCTGCGTTCTGTCCATCAACTGTTGTTGTGCAGTTGCAAAGGAGCAGGCCTTCGGGAGTGGTCAAAGTAGGCTCTAGGGCTGGCAGCATGACATGTGATGGGGTGGTGGGGGAGAGATTTTGCAGATTTCCCCTGCGTATGAGAGAGATGGGACATTATTATGTGGAGTGGATGTGGTTTAATGGCCGGAGCTGTAGATGTTGCAACAGGTGTCACCGGTGGTAAACAAGCTTAAAGGTGGCCGGGTTGTTGGCAGTCCAAAATTGGTGTCAGATGATTTTACATTTAATGAACAGTGTGTGAATGAGTCACTGCAGCCTCGTGGTTAAGGTCTCCGACTCTCACTCCAAAGATTATGCGTTCAAATCATGTCATTTTGAGTTCACATTTTCGGTATTACTTCAAAAGTGGTTACTGGTGGCAATTTTTATGAACAAGTAAGATTCCGAAAGAATTTTGTTAAGGTTTTGGGGATACATAGTTATATACACATCTGCATGTGCTTGGCTTCAGATGGCAGATGCCCTATGAGATCTGCTGCACTCAGCATATAGCCATGTCTGAACTGGGGTGGCAGAGTGGGCTAAAGAACTGAGATGGATCAAACCCAGATCTTTTGACTGGGTGTGAGTGTTTGATTGGTTCAGATGCTCCGTCCATCACCACCCCCTTTTGTACCGCTTTGGCCGCCATAAGTGTGGCAGGGTATGCTCAGACGTGAGTCCCTTGCTCACTTTGCCACTGGATTCAAGCAAGCCGGGCTGAAGACGGCTGTAATGCCAGAAACCGGTCCTCGGAAGCTTGTTTCCTGTCCAGGGAAGGCATGGCTTGGCAGTTCGGGCTGGACTGTTCCCATGAGGCACAGGGTCAGACTGATTTGCATATAGCCATGTCTGAACTGGGGTGGCAGAGTGGGCTAAAGAACGGTGATGGATCAAACCCAGATCTTTTGACTGGGTGTGAGTGTTTGATTGGTTCAGATGCTCCGTCCATCACCACCCCCTTTTGTACCGCACTTCTTAGTTGTCTCAATGAATTGGTTGGGAGGTAATTCTGTGGTAGCAAGATACTTTATCACTGCCACCAGTGGTAAACGAGTTCAAAGGTTGACTGTTTGGTGGCAGTCGTATTGGGCTGGCAAACGAGGTCTGTTCAAATGAGTAAAGGTGGCCTCGTGGTTAAGGTCCCGGATTCTTACTCCAAAGTTTTGAGGTCACATTTTCAATATTACGTCAAAAGGGGTTGCTGGTTACATTTTTATGAACAAAGGGAAAATTCCGAAAGGAGCAGACTGAAGTTCGGGGATGCATAGTTATGCACACATCTGCATGCTCGGTAGTACAATAATTGTAAGCGGCGTCAGATTACGGATGCCATTAGAACCTGCTGCACTCTTCAGTTGTTTCAATGAATTGGTTTTGATGTCATTTTGGGATAGCATGACAGTTTATCGCTGCTTTCGGAAACGGAGTTGGGGGGTTCTGTTAATAATTGACAAGAATGTGTTTGCATGTTAAGCGGACATCTTTAGTGTTCACTCGTGGGTATTTTGGCGCTGAGTAGCAGCAGTTTGTCTTTACCCAACTTAAGGGTACTCATGTTGTCGACCTCAGGTGGATGAAAGGCTGAGGGGACCCGCCGGGATGGTATTGGTTCACGGAGCCTCCAGACCTGGCTTAATGATTGCTGGTGTATCTTGCGGCACAATTGACACCCAGACTGGAGAAGTTTAGGTTCTAATATTCGAGGCGAAGAACAGGGCTGGGCACAAACAACAGACGTGTCAGTCTTTGCGGGTGGAGTAGCGTGGTAATCCGTGTTACTCCATAGTTAATTGGATTCAGTGTATAAGAAGACGCAGGGCATTTGTGAAAGGGGCACTGTTCCGGTACTTTGGGCGTCAAGAAATCGGTTGGACTGTTTTGCTCTTTAGCTTTTGAGCATGGATGGATTTTCATTCACAGGATTCTTCGACAAGTCAAAAAAAAAAAAGACGCGCATTTAGATTTTGATTCTACTTCATTCTCAATAGTAGGAAGCTAAGCAGCAAGTAACATGTCCCTTGTTTGCCAGGAGGGAGCTGAAAGGTTCAGTTGGATTTTTATTTTGCTCGACAATAACCGTTTGGTTATGTATACATACGCGCGTAAAGGTTTTTCAAACCGTTGTTTCTTTCTCAATGCCAAAGGGGCAACTTACTTTAAATGGCGGGCTAGTCAGCAGATTACTCCCCAAAACAAGTTGGGCCCTTTCATTAAATAGCAGGCAGGTCGGCAGATTACTCCAAATATCAGTTGGGGCAGTTACATTAAATGGCTGGCAGGCCGGCAGGTTAGACTTGGGGCCACTGGCAGTTTTGGAAACAAGTAACTTAATCGCTGCTATGCAGGAGGCACAATTATTGCAGGGGTTAAGGCATGTCAAACATGCAGGGTGAGGTCTTCAAAGGTGTGATTTAAGCACGGGTGTGGGTGATGCAGTAGGTGCTTACACATAGCTCACGCTTGGGGAGGAGCAGCTGCAGAGTGTACTGGAACTACAGCTTTCTTGCCAGGGAGCTGCTCATGGGTTTATACAAATGTACTGTCTACTATATAAGTGCGCCTTCAAAGGGGTGGATCTCCAAACACTGACTGCTTGTTTTCTTTTTCTCCACATGCTGGTTGGAGGCGCATGGCACTGACGTGGCAGAAACATGATCTCCGGATGGCAACTGGCAGAACCCTCAGGATAGCCAGCATTCAGTACCTGCACACAAAGGTGGAGGACTTCGTGTTTGGTGCTGTAGTGCTTTAACAGTTATGTGTCCTGTCATGGGTTAGGCTATAGTGCAGCTCACCATCCTAAGGGAGCAAAATGAACAAAGGGTAGCGCTTACCATCAAGGGAGTAAGGAATGTTCCAAGGTAATCGCTCAGGCATAGCTACATGTATGTAGAATTTGGTGGATACGGGACAAAAGTGGAAGCTTCCCCTTGGGCGCTAACACAGTAGAGAAGTGGAGAAGTGTGGCTCACTGGTTAGAGGAGGCAGACCTGGAAGCAGAGGTCAGCCCGGGACCAGGGTTCAATTCCCGGCTCGGCGGGGTCTTGAGTCCTAAAATGTCCATGGACTCGACAATTCTCGCTCCGGTGCCTACTCGATTCACAGGTTCACACTCTGCGACTCTGGGCAATAGCTTGCTTAATCTCTACAACGGCCCCTCGCGGCGGGATGCCTGGCTTTCACCTTGCGGATACCCTGCCGGGGTTATCTCACAGGGGAATACCAGGACGGGTTCCCTAAGCAAGCGCTTAGAAACCGCTTGGTGATTTGCGCTATATAAATTCCTGTACATTCACACAGTAACGATTCTGTGCAGGCAATACTGGATTGGGAATCCGCCTTGGGGCCCGGAGAGCGGAGCAGGCTCAGTTAGCCTGGTGTTGGGTATTGGGAATTACCATAGATAGAGCAGGTACCAGAACTACTTGCACTTCAATTGCAATTTCTACCTGGTTTAAGCAGTGCAGCCTATACTGCAGTGTTAATGGTTCAGCTGTCCTGAATTCATGGTCCATGTGGGCGCAGGATTTGGCATAGGCTAGATATTCTGTCCTGCAGGCCAGATTAAGTTTATTGGGCACCAATTTCCAGCAAAGGTCAGGTATTAGTACAGTGGGCGGAGAGCGCCGTACAGGGGGCTGATATGGTCCGGATCAATTTTACACGTTACCTGGTTGCATAATTTTCTAGGGGGATGTGATGCTACTGCTTAGTTTAATGGGCGAAAAGGTTGCCTATTAGCAACAGGGGGCAGTTTGGGAGCGGGTGCCTCCATCAAGGGATATAAAACATATGCATTGCGTTGCAGCAGGAGTGCACTCCCCATAAATAAGCCAACAATAACAGATTAGGGGCGAGTACCAAAATGGTTCCGTGATCAGGAAGGCAGGGTTGGTACCATCCATCCACACTAAATTGGGGGCCTTAGCGCCAGATCTGGAAGGGAAGCAGCTAATTGGGGGGAAAGGCGAGAGCGCCAGTTTGCTCCTTGCCTGTGGCGGGGTCCCGGGCAAGAAAAATGTCGGGGACTCCTTTTTTGGCAGGGACTGGCTCATCTTGGAACAAGGAGGGCAGTCAATGGGGGTCCGGGCTTGCGGGAGAGGGGGCTGTCCTGCTGGTGGTCCTGGACTCTCCGGCCCGACGCGAGATTGTAGTGCTTGGAAGAAGCAATTCCGGGAAAGCTGGGGCGCAAGGAAAGGCGCAAAGCAGTACCAGCTGGCCGCGTCTAGGGGGTAGATGACGGGTAGTTACCTGGAAAGGAATGGAAGCAATGGAGATGGGTTGTGGCCTGCTGGTACACCCCACTTCCAAGGTGGATCTGGAGATCCTGAATTGTAAATACAATTGTAACCTGTGGTGCAAACGAATACTGTACAACCCTATGTTTATCAATGTGTGTTGGATTGGTTTAATAAAGTTGGTCTAATGTTGACAATGCATCAACAAATAAAGAGGGCGTTATCTGAGAGAATTAATAAAGAATATGCAGTGAAGACCAGCCACTTTGTATGGTGCCTTTTGTGGGGGGCAAAGTATGGTGGGATGAACCGCACGTTATATGCCTACTATGAGTAATTCACCCTGCCATGCATATATGCATACAGTATATGAATTAATCTACGGAGGCTGTGTGTGAAAACTGTACCTGAGAGGGTATGTCATCAATCAGAAAAAATCATTTGAGATACTGACTTACTCAAGTATTGAGCGATCGTCTGCATGAAAATAACTTGAATTATGCCCTAGGGTACAAAAAAATCTGCAACATTTTCTACTCGAAGTTAGGTGAAAAGTATAAACGTAAAAAAAAAAAGAAATTATGAAAAGTACGCAAAACCCATTGATCAGGATTTTCGCGAGATTACTCATGTGAAAATACATTCTTGGGGCTAGTTTTAACACTGCCAACAAATTTAAACTGCCCCCTAAGCCCAGGATTACGAGTATTCGTGGAAAACATGTTGTTACACATGTTAAAATCCAATACCCCGCGTTTCAAAATAAGTAACTCATTTTAAAGTGTTGCCAAACTTGCCATTAAAAAAGGGCATAATCTGGATTTTCCTCCTTTCCATATCACAAAATCCATGTCCCGCTATTTACCGGGTATTCCTCCCGTAAAGTTGCATCAGGTTTGAACTGTCGAAATGTGTCTGGGAGGTGCAAACTTTCTCGCACTAATGGGATGCGGTAAAGTCTGAACTACTTGTAAATGTGATCACTGATTGTAATAGCGTTTGAAAATTACCAGGGCACTCATAATTGAGGGCTAATTATGTTGTTGAGAAGTACCAAAACATTACAGAACTGAAGCATTTATAAACTGAATACAAACATATTCGTGCAATCTACTCACATTTTGTAAAACGTCATACTCTGGCATTCTACAGATTCTGGCTAAATTACGTTTATTATTTCTACCATCCACATTACATTTTTAAGCATATTACCATAAGGACAGAAATATTTAAAAAAAAATGCAATACTATACATGCATGTACTTGTTTAGAACTCCGCCTTGCACCTTCTTATCCGATATTTTATATTTACTAAACAAAACGACTAATCATAAAACATGAACGTTTGCCAAACAAGCTATACAAGAACAATAATAATACAGAATGTTTTCTTTGAAATAAATCTGGTTGATATAAATATGCCGATGGGAGATTTTCCATCCTCGTATGTGTTTGCTGAAAAAAGAAAAAAACATTATCGATGACTACAATCTACAAAAACCTCTGAAAGTATCTATCACTCGTAAGTTCTGAGGATATACGGAGCCATTTATATCGTAGTCAAATATATTTTAATCAATTCATTTTAAGTAGGTTTAAACATTGGCCCAGAAGTACATTTTCAACAGCTTCATCAGAACTGTGCGAAATGTCCTGCTTTATATAGATAAAACCCAGATTCTGTAGTGAATGAATATGCATTGAAATCATTTCAGTAAAAACAAATTGCAACATAATCATTGCCAAACACTGCAGGTTGCAGTCAGAAGGGGATATATATTTTTTTGCTAGTGAATCATATTGCTTCCTCCTACATAATTTGTTTATTACATTTTCACATATAAGCAACGCCCAAAGACTGACATATCAATTCCGTGCATTCTTAATAAGTAGGTTAAAATTACACATCCCGATCTGTGACCATTCAAACTCACCTGACATAACTTGGGGAGAAACAACCCCCCTTTCCGAACCACATGGAACAGAGGGGCATATTATCAAGGATAGACGATACATTATCACCGCTTTTATCGGCATGAAACTGCCGAAAAAGCGGCGATTATAGCCTTGAACACATCTAACATGGGCTTCGATTGGAATTCATAGAGCATATTATCAAGGCCATTATCGCCGCTTTATCTGCAGTTTCCTGCGATAAAAGCGGCGATAATGTATCGCCTGTCCTTGATAATATGCCCCAGAGATTGTACAGCAGAGGTAAGAAATGTATAACATGCAGCTTTAGCATAATGGAGGCATAACTGGCCGTTAAAAAACAAGTTACTTACCTGTACATTGTGGTTCTCCAGTACTGATATCTCTTTATAGATTCACATGCTTGAATCTTCCCAGTCATCATGGTGGGAGTCCCACAGTAACAGTAAAATATCAGTATTAAAACTCTACATTCAAACAGTGGTGGCTCCCAGAGGGAGTACTGTGGAGTGGTAGGGTGGGGCAAGGGAGGGGCAGTGGGGGTAGTGGAGTCGGACATACGACGGCCAGCAGAAAAGTAAGTAAATAAATAAATAAAACTATTTACCTTGCGTGCGCCACATCTGCCGAGTTGGCGATACAGTGAGCGCAAGGTAAAACAAACCTGGAATGATGCATGACCCTCAAAGCTAAAAATAAAAATTGGAAATTAGACGTATGTCAGAGAGAAAAGAGCGCAGCATCGAGACTGTGACAGGGCTGAAGCTCATGTTGAGCCCTGCGGGATCCCTAGTGTTCAGTTTGAGAAAGATACCTAGATTCTAGTTGGTGGAGTTATTTCTCTCTATTGCCTTCCCGTCTGAGTGGAGGAACACAGTCTACAACATAATACTTGATGTGGTCTAAGTTGTTACTGTGGACCTCCTTAAAATATCGGGCGACAGGGTACGTTGGGTCACTGTTAACTATTGCTCTGAGGTGTTGTAGGATGCAGAGATGTACCTGTAGATTGGTGCTACCCACGTACCTAAGGCCACATTTACATTCAAGTATATAGACTGCGTACTCAGTTCTACATGTAAGTCTGTGTTTGATTATTAGGGGATCACCATGGAACATGGCTGTGATCTGGCTAACATTGACTTCAAATTTGCAGGCCCTGTAACTGTTGCATTTGAAGAACCCTTTGATGCCTGATAGCCAGTTGGTTTTGGTAGAGACTTCAGGACTGCCCCTGACCAAAGCATCATCCATGGAGAATGCCCTCCTGAAGGTAATGTCCGGGCCTTGAGGTACAATGGGTCTGAAGGTTCGATCAGATCTGATAATACCCCAGTGCTTATTAATAATGGACCTGATGGCGCGCTCCATCGTGTTGTGCATGATCATCAGGTGGGTGTTAACCGTGCCTGGGCCTGAGGGCTCAATCTGTGTGTCAGTGTCATTGGGAATTGTGGTGGGCCTTCCTCGTAAGAGTACCTCCCTAGGTGTAGAGTTAGCCTTGTTGGTGGCAGTGATGGTATATATTTCAGTGTACCCTAGTTCCTTGAATCTTATGTGTGCGTCACTCTGACAGGAAATCAGGTTACTGGTAGATCTGCAAATCCTGCGCAAGCGCAGCATTTCGCCATAAGTGATGCTTGCAATAAGGTGTCTGGGGTGAAAACTGGAGGCGTGTAGAGTGGAGTTGCCTGCCGTGGACTTTTTATGAAGTGTCGACTTCAATGTGCCTTTGGAGACATACAGTTTGACATCAAGAAATTCAACAGAGACTGTGCTCATATTGGCATTAAACTCTAGATTGGACTCATTGGAATTTATCTCTAATATAAGGGCTTGGGCACTCTCCATGTTGCCACTCCAGATCACAAAAACATCACCAATGTAGAGGAGCCAGCACTTGATGTTGTTATTCCATGCATCAGAGTATTTTGAGATGAGAACCTGCTCCTCCCACCTGCCCACATGTAAACATGCGTAGCTTGGGGAAAAGCAGGCCCCCATGGCAACATCCCTGAGCTGCTGGTATACTTTGTTCTCAAACATAAAGAAATTATGCTGTAGGCACCAATGAGAAACATAATCAATTCATTGTGTTTATAACATGTGATGGGTCTTTTGGTAAGAAAGTGTTGGCATGCAACCAGTCCATCATGGTGAGGGATACTTTTGTACAAGGATGTGATGTCGAGGGATAGCAAGACATAATCATCAGACCACGGAAAATCCTTGATTTTGAGAAGAAAGTAACTGGTCCCTCTGAGAAATGTAGGCAGGTTGATGACAAGTTCCTGAAGGAACTTGTCTACATATTTAGAGATATTCTCACACATACTTTTGGGGGCCGAGATTATGGGACATCCTGGCACTGGTGATGTACATTTATGCACATTGGGGAGGAAATAAAGTACTGGGAGTATAGGGAATTCATTGTTGAGGAAGTTGAATTCACCCTTGCTGAGAATGCCTTGAGTCCTGTAATTGGTTAGGTTTTTCTTCAACTCTTTGCCACTGGCAGTTCCTTCTTTCAGGTTGGAAATCCTATAACAGGTGGTGTCATCAAGGTGTCTGTGAGCTTCTTCCATGTACAGATTCCTAGGCCAGAGAACGATGTTACCGCCCTCATCATATATATATATATACATGGATGTATGTCGTTACAACGCATGCTTTTTCCACGCACGCCTTTACAACGCAGGTTTTACAACGCAAGTTGTTACAACGACTTGCGTTGGGGTGCGCTGGATAGTGAATAGTTTAATTTACTATTCCAACTCCAGTCCCCGTGGATAGCAGGGAAGGTTTTGGATACTAAATTAAACTATTCCCTATCCTACAGCGCCCTCCAGCCCAAGTCGTTGTAACGACTTGGGTTGTAATTCCTGCGTTGAAAAAGGTACTGCGTGGAAAAAGTTTTGTTGTAAAGGATGTTTCCCATATACATATATACATATAAATATAAATACATAAACTTAAATTAGGAAATTTTCTAAACAAATTAATGACTGATCATAAAACAATAGCATATGAGGAAACATACACAAAGAAATTCATACCTTATGCGAACAGATGTCGCAGAGCAGCTTGTCCAACTGCTACATCTGCCTTCTGCATTCAGGTAGTAATGCTTCATGAAGGTATGGACGTTCGTCCATGTCGCTGCCCTGCAGATGTCAGGCAAGGACACTCCCGCAAAAAGCGCAGGTGAAGCCGCCACCTTGTGTGATGAATGAGCTGCGACTTTGGAAACCAGAGGGCGGCCAGCCCTCTCATGACAGAAGAGAATAATCAATGAGACCCATCGAGCAATTGATTCCCGCATCAAAGCCTGACCCTTCCTGGGGGCAAAGACTTTGAAAGAAGAAATTTAAACATTGTTTAATGTCCAGTGAATGGAGTGCTCTCTCAGCTGGTGAAGATGGAGCTGAAAAGAAGGAGGGCAAAACCATTGGCTCATTTCGACGAAATGTGGAAGGTACTTTAGGAATAAAAGAAGGATTGGTACGAAGAATTACTCTATCCTGACGAAACTGCAGATAAAGTTCCATTGTTGTGAAAGGCCTGAATTTCACTATTTTGTCTACCTGACGTGATGGCCAACAGGAAAACCACCTTCCAGGAGAGGTACTTCAAATCGCACATGTGAATTGGTTCAAAGGGTGGCTTAATAAGCTGTGACATGACAGTGTTCAATTGTCATTGAACTGGAGGAGGCCTTGAAAAGTTCCTTCATGAACTTCTTTACCAGTCTGTTAGACCACAAGGACAAGCAACCAGAGCGTCGTCTGTTTCTGGATGCTGCCACCAAGTCCACCTTGATGGACGTATGCGCCAGACCAGCTTTGGTGAGAGACAACAGATAGGGCAAACATCCTCATGAGGCGATGAGGAAGGATCACAAGAGTGTGCAGCACACCATGAGAAAAATCTTTTTCAGTTGGCCGAGTAGCATTTGAACACAGAAGGAGCTCAAGCTTTCTGCAGTATTGCTTGACATTCATCAGAAATCGCTAGCTCTCCGAATTCTATGTGATGAGGAGCCAAGTCGACAAGTGCAGTGTGATAATTTTATGATGAACCACTTGGCCCTTGTTCATGGAGAAGAGATTCTCTCTTGGCTGGAAAAGGATTGGAGAAGACCCTGATAGGCGATACAGCTCAGTGAACCAGGACTGTCGTGACTAAGCCGGGGCGATTAGGATGATGGGGAAAGGCTCCTGTTTGATCTTCTACAGAACCTGTGGAATGAGAGGAAATGGAGGGGATGTGTAAACAAACGTTCCCTCCCAAGAGAAGTGGATGGCGTTTCCTAGAGAGCCAGGCTAAGGAAATCTGCTGGCGTAGAACCTGCATTTTTTGTTGAAGGACGTAGCGAACAGATCTAGGTTCAATCCTTTGTAGCTGATCCTCGTTTAGCTCCCACTCGTGACACTGCTTGGCGTCTCTGATGAGAGAATCAGCCCAATCGTTTTAGACTCCTGGCACATGTTGAACTTTTATTGATATCTTGTGGGCTATTAGCCATTCTCAGATCTGCTGAGTCCGGATTGAGAGGGCATGAGATCTTGTCCCACCTTGTTTCAGCAGATAGAACATGGTGGTGGTGCTGTCCGTGCGAAATAGGATTGATTTGTTTTTGATCCTTGGCAGGAATGCTTGGAGGCCAAGAAAAACTGCTTTCAGTTCCAACAGATTTATACAATACTACGCTTGCTGGGCTGACCACCTCCCATGATTCTGTCATTCCAGCAGGTGCTCACCCCACCCGTCCATGGAAGCGTCCAACATCATTTCCAACTTTGGTTTTGTCGGGAGGAAGGAAATACCTTGGGAAAGGTTATCTCTGACTGCCCACGAGGACATTGCTGAAGTCATCACCCGTGTGATTGAAATGATGTCTTCGAATGAGACTCGAGATTGAGTCCATTGAGCATCGAGCTGCTCCTGAAGAGGCCTCATTCTTATGCAACAGTGCAGAATCAGCGGGATGCAGGACAACATCATCCCTAGCATTGATGTCCTTACTGAAATGCACTTTTATGCGGAAAGGAATTCTACCGTTTTCTGGAGGCGTAAGATCCTGTCTTTAGTGGGGAAGGCTTTTGAAAGTGTGGTATCCAGAGTTGCTCCTAGGAATACTATCACCTGGCAGGATCCAGAGAGGACTTCTCCCGGTTGATTCTGAGACTCATGGAGTGCACAAGCCGAACACTGGTGTCTGTAGATCTTCTGGCAGCCTGAAGTGATGGAGCCTTGACTAACCAGTTGTCCAGGTAAGGGAACACCTGCTGAGCAGCTCACAGCAGAAAAGCCGCCAATGGAGCCAAGCATTTGGTTAAGTCTCTTGGAGCCGACTAACCCAAAGGGTAGCACCTTGAATTGATAATGGCACCCTGCCACCTCTGACCGGAGGAAAACGACAATGTTTTGGATGTATGGGGACATGAAAATACATGTCCAGAAGATCCAGGGAGGACATATAATCACCTGCATCCATGAGAAGCAAGAATTCCTGAAGCAACAACATCCTGAAGTGTCAAGATTTGATGAAATTGTTCAACGACCTAAGGTCCATTATCTGCCTCCATTTTCCTATCTTTTTCTTTATTAAGCAGAAGTGAGAATAGAAAATCAGATTGTGCTGATTTGGCAGCACCTCTTTGATTGCCTGCTTGGAGAGGAGCAATCTGACTTCCTTCTTGAGTACTTTCAGATGACGATTGGAAGTTGTTCCCAGGGGCAAATTTGAGGGCTGTTGAACAAATTCCAGGGTGTGACCGTCTAACACCCATTTATCAGAACATATGAGCTTCCATTGATTGAAGAATTTGGAGCAAGCAGGGTCAAATATTAGTGGGACTATGGTAGCAGGGGCCTACGAAGCTGAGGTCGAGAGAGATATTGAACTCTGCCTTTTCTTAGGAAAGGTGCAAACTTTCTGCTTCAAATTCATCAACGATTTAGCTGTATCCGATTTGATTGACTCCAGAGCTTTATCTACATGCTTGCCAAAGAGAAATTCCGAGTCGAACCGCATAGCCAATACCATGGCCTGAACCTTAGGATGGAACATTGTAGCTTTGAGCCACCCTTGCCGTCTCAACACTGCCGCTCCCGCCATCTGCCTGCGGGCAGTCAAAGGACTATCCAGAGCCACATCAATCCTCTCTGAGGAGGCTCTCTCTCTACTTCCGATAGCACCTCCTTTGCCTCCTTCTTCTTGTCCTCGGGAAGAAACTCAAGCAAGGCAGAGATGTCAGACCACATCTGGGGGTCATACCTCCCGAGGATAGCCATGGTGTTAGAGGCCCTGATGGCAGTGCCTGGCAAAGCGGGAACCTTTTGCCGATGTTGTCTAGTTGGTGCCCTTCCTTGTTAGGTGGAGCCGCACACGGAGAAGAAGGATTTTTATATCTCCTCTGAGCAGCCTGCATAATAACAGAATCAGGCCGAGGGTGACCAGTCAGGCACACAGGAGAGTCCTTGGGCCCCCTGTATTTTTCATCTAATTTTGGTACTACTGCGGGAATAGAAGCTGGCATCATCATCAGCTTTAGACCCTCTTGCCATAAGTAGTCTACGATGGGAATGGAATGAGTGGAGCGCTGCATTGTAGGTTTAAAATCGTATAAGTAACACTCCGTCTGCGTGGCACGCTTAAGGAAGTCCAGCAGATCGTGGAACCATCCGATATCTGCAGGCAGGGAGTCGATTAGAGGCAGAGTAGGAGCCACGTAGTCATCCCACTCATCATAGGCATCCGGGTCCAACTGAAATTCCCCTTCCTCTAGTTGCTGGTCATCATCATCCTGTCTTGATGATGAAATTTCCGCAGGTGGCTGAACGGTCTTGCACTTTGGCAATGGGGGCACAACCAGCAACACAGGAAAGGTGATGGGAGCTTCATGAACAGTAGGTGGCTGCAGAGCAGAGTCTGCCTCAAGAAACCTATTGTAATAATCATTGAGCATCAACCTAGGTCACTGACGAATGAAACAGGGATATTAATGGAGGGTACCTGAGCTTGTTCTTCCTGTTCCCCGTAAAGGTAGTGCTCCTGAAATGTATCCAAACATTGATGACTGGGACACCCTGTATCAGAGAAAGAATAATCCCCCTCCAAATAAGTAAATGGATCATCCATTATCTCTTCTTCCTCTCTGTCGTGGCACTTAACTCTGAGTTGTGAGGGACTGTATGCAGGGTCATAAGAACCCTCACCTTCAGATTCCTGGAAATCCAGCAGATGAGTAGGAGGTAACAGAGAAATCTTCAAGAAATCCTGCAGAAGGGGAGGAATCAACTTTAGAAGCAGACTGTCCTTTTCCCTCATTGATGGAGTCATCGACGGACCCGTGGACGTTATAACTGTCTGCGTTGATGGTAATCGAACCTTCTGACCCATCCACGGTGAAGCCCTCGTCGACAGACGGTCTAACTGCAAACGACGATGGTGACACCACCAATGCTGTTGTCGACAAAGCTGCCTTCATCATCTTGACTGCCGGTGTAGTCACAGTAGCTGATGAACCCGTTGACGGAGCGCCAGATCTAGTGGCGACAGAGGCTATACACAGTGATTTCTTCGTCAACGGGACCACCGAAGGGCGGGTTTTCTCACTTGAGGATTCCCTGAAAGGAGTATGAGGCATCGACGGTGGAGTGCAACCAGACCTCTGGTGAGAAGAAGCAGGACGGGGCTGGTCTTTTTTAGCACCTTTTTCCGCAACCCTCTCTTTACTCTGAGACCTGGATTTTTTAGGGTCTTTAAACGAAGAGGAAGACCATGCCTCCTTTCTTTCTTTTTCTGGAGGAGGTATAGGACTTCTCCTCAGTCTCAGAGTCAGAGCCTTTTGCCACTTTTGTCCTTTTTAACCAGAGAAGCATCCTGACCTCACGGTCTTTAGGAGTTTTTGTGGAGGAAGTACAATAGTACTTGCATTCTCTGGACTTGCAGTCTGGGTACAGGCAATAAAGGCACTCCTTATATTGGTCCTCAGAATATAGTCTGAAATGAACTGCTAGCAGGAAGTTCAAAAGGGCAACAGTAGAAACACTGTTACTGAGCAGAGCTCACGGAGACTCCCTAACACACGACATGCGGTAAGAAATCTGAGGTATGGTGGCCCTGCAAGGGAAGTAGACTCTATGGTCTACGCCCTGATTGGCTGGAGTTTGGATGTTTTAAAACAATGGTTGTGAGAAGTTAGCCTGGCATATGATGTCCACTATTCTAGTGGGCACCTTGCACCAGTCTATTCGACCCTTATTGATGGTGGTTGTAAAATCAACCTTATAGACAAGCTATCTTAGTGGTAGCATGTACCAGCAGTCTTAGGCTAAGACTTCAGAGAGCATGTGAAGCAAGCTGTTTTACCAATTATAATCCCTTGAATACCAAATGAAAGGACACCACACAAGGTATATAGCAAATATATATGTATTTATTCTAAACACAACCCCTCTGCACTCTTTATGAGGTCAGAGATCAAAGTACATCACAAGTTACTCAATTAGCATACGATACGTTGCACAGATACAGTTATGCCCTAGGGGCCTCACAAAGCATATACTAAAGAAGTGGTATAAGAACCACGTGAGAGTTAGTCAGTAGGCCTAGGGCCTGTAGAATCCCTGGGACTACACTAAACAACCAAAGGTTAGGAAGTAGGAGACCCACGGGAGACGCGTGCAGTGTCTAAACACAGTCGCAAGTTACCATTGACTTATAATTGGAAACGAAGAAGTTACAAAGTTACTGTTTAAGGACACTTCTGGATGGGCTACAGTAAAACCCCTTTAGACTAGGACACTTCAAGAGTCAAGACCCACGGGAGCACCGGAATACTCATGTTACCACACCCAGGGAAGCTGGGTGCATAGGTGCCTTTTGGTGTTGGGTTTCGTCGTCGTTTTCTATGGAGATCCGCAAAGAAGTGCTGCAGGCGACCAGAGGAAAAGTGTCCCGGTGGATCCAAGGGTGGATCAGTGAAGTGAAGAACGTGAAAGCAGAGGGGACAGAGTCTGGGTCACTAGCCAGTGACCAGGAAGGAACCAGGAAGGAACCAGGCGATGTCACATGCTTGAAGGTGAAGAAGGTGAGCTTGTCTCTTAAGCCACGAGGTCCAGGAGGCATCGACGATGACCAGGAGCTGGATTCGAGCTGTCCCATGATAGATCTTGTTGACTGCGGAGTGGGTATCCGGATTGGAGCCAACAAGCCTTGGCAACCGCAACCCATGCGGGATGATGAGATTGGCTCTGTTGCAGACCAGCAAGGTCTGTGATGCTTCTCCTTTGAAGGAGAGCAGGAGCAACCCTGGAGCAACCAGGAAAGCAGTTTAGTTAAAAAAGAATGTCTTCAGGGCGCTCACTAGCCAACAGGCAAGGAACCGGGAAGACACGTCAAGCTGAAATGCAAGAGCAGGCCCCACGCGGCACTCATGGAGTGTGGAGGGCTGAGCTTCGGTGCAACTGGCGCTCGGGTCTGGGGCTTCTCGTACCACAATGCAAAACTGCGAGGGAACCTCGGTAGTCGAGCAGTTAGCAAAATGCAGGATGTCCAGGGTGTCCGGTCCCACGTCTCTCGTGTCCGCCACGGGTCTCAGCTTTGCTGTGGATGTGGGTCGGAGTTGGAGAAGTCTGAGAGTCCAGTTCCTGTGTCGCTGAGTCTTCAGGTTCCGGCGAGAGCGTCAACAAAGCAGACCAGCAAGTTACTGGTGGTGCCTGTTTGCACAGGGTGGTCACTCCTTGACCACAAGGGAGATGTCTTCCGTCTTCTAGTCAGGATAGAATGTCGAAGGTCCAAGAGTTTTGTATCAAAGTTTCTTTCCAGGATAATCTAAAGTTCTGGGGATACAGCTCCTATACTTATACTAAGCTAAGGGGCTGGATTACTTGCCTAGGTCCCTCCTATGGGTGGCCCTGATAAGGGGGTGGTTACACCCCTTTCTCTTTGTGCAGTTTCGCGCCAGAGCTGGGGCTGGAGTGCCCCAGCAACTGGTTTGAACCAGGCTATGCATGGTGCACCTTGTGTGCCCCAGGCAATGTCTAGATGCATTCACTGAATGCAGCCCTCCCTGCCCCAATACACATAACCCCTGTCTGGGGAGGTGCTGGCACCTCCCTGGACAGGAAACCTATTGTCCAGGCCGCCCTTGCTGGAGTTTCCCACAGCACCAGGTGGTCAGACTCGTGTCTGTGGCAGCAGCATCCATTTTGTGATGCTGAGGCTCTGTTTAACTTTAATTGGGTAAAGCAGTAACATACATGACTTTTCCCTCTAGAAGGGTGGAATGCTACCCCCGCCGCCAGAATTGGCAGGGGGGGGGGGTAGTATTCCAAAGTGTTTGACACCTTACACAACATGTTTTGATAAAGTCAAACCAAAGTTAGCATTGACCGCGAGGATTATAATGCACTTAAGAGTATATGGTATGGCTATATCATAGAACAGCTATAAGAAGATGGTTCTGAAAGCTGCAGAGGGGCTCAGCTCATGCTAGGGCACCCTCTCACATAAAACCAAGCACTCTGCCTCCAAGATTGTTGAGGCCTACCATAGGAGTGACTTATAGGTGTATATGTGTCTATATATAAAGGTAGATATAGGTATACTATATCTAAGTAAGGGGTGATTACATCACCATACCCAAGCTGAGTGATCACCCTGTGGTGTCAGTTTGGAGGGCTAGCCAGGGGTGGCATAATACATGCTGCAGCCCCTGGTAGGCCTTGGATGCACCTATGCCCTGGGTACCTATGGTACTCTATACAGGGGCTCACAGAGGTGACCCAATACCAAATCTGGTATGTACCTAAAGTACATGGTATCAATTTAAAGAGAGAACAGCTGGGCTGTGGGTCTGATTAGCAGGCTCACAGCCACATTAAAGTCGAAAAACCATAGAATCACAGCAAAAAGTGGGGGTGACCATAGGAAGCAGACCCTACTCTCCTACAATGGTAATAGGTTGCTAAAGGCTAGTGAATTCCTTTAGACATTTGAATATTGAGTTTTAATACTGCTAAATTACTGTTACTGTGGGACTCCTACCATGACGACGGGGAAGATTCAAGCATGTGAATCTATAAAAGATACAATACTGGAGAAATTTGTCTTCCTAATATTAGAAGAAAACCCTAAATCATCTGGGACTGGCCACTACTGGAAGGCAGAAAACAATGCATGCCACATCTTTCCCAATTTATAATAGCTATCCTGAACAACACTGATTAACAACACCATAGCCAAAATATTCTTTGTGAGCAGAGAAGGTGCATCTATTCCAGGAATTGGTTGTTCTTCATCCAACTGCATGATTTTCAGGTAAAAAAGCATGTCACACCCTCCAAAAGTGGAACTGTCGTACCCAATATCAATACTTCCAGCACCCAGTGTTTTTCTGAGTATACATTGAACCATAGAAGCATAATCTGCGACTGTGCAACCCACTAATATTTTTGGGGCATGCCCCAACCGTCTCTCTCCTTCCTTGGTATCATAATCTCCCTTGATACCTGGCTGTTTTCCCTCCCGGGACAAAACCATCACACTAGTCTGTAGACTTTAGCCAGAATCATGCGGGGCAGGGCAGTGGGCAGTGCCTGAAAAGAGATGTAATAGTCTCAACAGAATGCTCATTATGAGGAAGGCTATTGTTGGACTTGGCCCTTAGGGCAGGTTCACCCCTAATCTTTTTGCTTTTATTTGTGACCCAGTGTTAGTGATTTTTGGGTCTCTGCGCACTTTTTCCCTGTGTCCCAGGGTAAAGTGCGTGCGTGTAGTATGGCTGGCCTGCCCTCCCATATGAATGCATGGGGAATGTGTGTGTCCATGTTAGTTCCTGATGCGTGGGGAGTGCAGGCTTGAGTTTGGTATGTGTGAACTAGTGAGAATAAATGGTGCGCGATGGTATGTGCGGCTTGTATGTGTCTAGAAGGGAAGTGCTACTTCTGGACATTGATGTATGTGTGCAGTAAGGGTGCTGGAGTGTGATTGGCTGGAGCTGGCTGGCATGCCAGGCTCCAGGAAGTCTGGATGGGTCTGCCCGGTGGTGAGTGTGAGATTAGCATGAGTGATGTGTGGGAGGAGTGCACCTGTGTCCTGAATGGGGCTGGGTTTTTCCCCACACAATGCTGGCTCCGCCCCCCTGTGGTGCGTCTAACGACCCTAGCCTCCCCAGTGAATGAAAGGGGTGGTTGGGCCATCAAGGGTACTCCCAAGCCAGCTGCAACTGGTTTTCCCCCCACCCTGCACCCTGAAACAAAGGATTTCACAGTATAAGAAGGGGCTGTGTCCCCATGAAGGTTGTTCTGCTTTTTGATCCTGCCAGAGGGGGCTGCTGCTGCTGCTGGGGCCAGGAGGACCGCCACTTGGATTGTCTCCCTGCCTGGAGACCCAGTGAGCTGGCTGTGGGCCCAGCCTTGCCCCCCCTGCCTGCCTCCAGACCCTGCTGGAGCCTTTGCTTTTGCTCTTAGCGCTTGAGAGCGTTTTATTTCATACCCCTAGCGCTTGGGAGCGCTTATTTGCCTGCTAGCGCTAAGGAGCGCTTTATTTTGATTATAGCGCTGGGCGCGCTGATGGTTCTGCCCCCGAGCGCTTACTAGCGCTTTGCCCGGCCGAGCGAGTGCCCACCTCACTTTATATTTTAATTGGAAGCCGGTGCCCACCCGGCATTGCTCCGTGTTATTTTAATTATTTAAAAGCCGGTGCCCACCCGGCATTGCCCGTGATCACCGCCGCAGCCCAGGGGCATCGAAACCGTTGCCGGGCCGCTGCCTAGTGCGACCCGGAAGTGCTGGGCCGACCGGCCAATTGCAGCGCGGCCCCCAGGAAGGACCGGAAGTCCCGCCCTCGGCGCCGCAACGCGAGCAGGAGTCCTTGCCAGCCGGCCGGTGCCTAGCGAGGCTCCCCCGAGGAAGAGGAGCCCCGCCCGCGGCCCCAGCAGTGCCGCAGACCTGAGGAGACCTGGTGAGTGGAGCCGGTGTCGAGAATCGAGGAGGAGGGCGCCGGGACGCATTGTCGGTGTCCGCCCTCCCCCCCAGTAGCGCGACCTCGTGCCAGTTGCTGTGGTGAAGCCGAAAGGGCTTCAGGGGCAGTTCTTCGAGCCCGAGAGGCGCGAGGGCATTTCTTCATAGAGCCACAAGGCTCCCCGCCGCATCTTGATTTACGAGCCTAAGAGGCTCGAGGGGGCATTTGGTTTTAAGAGCCCACGAGGCTCCTGGGACCCGCATTTGTTCTTTGAGCCCTAGAGGCTCCAGCCCAGTGATCTTTGAGCCCCGAGAGGCTCCCGCCCTAATTGATTTACGAATATAACAATAAAAATTGCCAATAATGCGACCTGTTAATTCTGATCCCAATTACCTACCACTAATTGAAATGAAACAAAAAGGGGGGTGGAAGGACTATTATTTGGTCCGATTAAATCAGATATTTATTTATTCAAGTTATTTCATCTTAAAGAAAAAAAATGTTTTTCAGTTTTTCATTTTTTGATAGCGGCGATCATACAATTAAAAATTGTGCAAAAATACAAATCCAAACAAAAAAATGACATTAAGACATTAACCTGTGTATTTTTCATCCTTACATTCATACCCACTCTAGACATTCATCCTACACAACATCACAATATTTACAATGGTTGAAACTTTTATACATATAAACATCATTTCTTATTTGCCATAAAGATAAACGTTCAGATAAATTATCTTTTTTGCAAGATTAAGTTAAAGCACTACTGTTTTTGCAGGACTTTTATGGCTGGAAAAAAGGGGGGTCTACGCGTTTCGAACTCTAACCATTATGGAGTTCTCATCAGGACCACAAAAGAACAAGCTGTGGGAAGAGATAAAAAATAACCTAATTAGTCTCCTTCTTATTAGTGTGCCTTATACCCTCTTGCAACAGCTGATGCCTCTCTTACCTCCAAAAGGACTTGTTTAGGACACCAGACTCATTCAGCCGTCGAATGCTGAAAAAAATCAATGAAAGCACTGCTTGTTACCCTTTTCAAGGACCTCGCTATACTCCAATGCTACGTGTGTTGCAGAGAAACCAAGTTCACCTGCTTCACTGTGATCTAATGAACTCTTAGCTGTAATTTCAACAAACAACATTCTCTTCTTCAAGCACTTACATTCTTTTACTGGGGTCTGGACTTGTTAGGATCTTTATGCAGGCTTGCGGTGGGTACTTCGCGCTGTATTTGCACTAAAAAATTATGGATTAGAGACGGTTTTAGAAAGGGGGCCTCTTGGATCAGCAAAGAGGGATTGAAGTTTTCGAGGAGTCAACTTACTTCATGGAGTTGTTGAATCTGAGTTGTCGTATTTATTTCGGTCCCTCTCCTTGGTGCGCGCTGAAGAGGGAGACAAAGTGGCCGTTTTAAAGACTTTTTCTTTTACGCGTGAGCGTCGTGCATTGAAGCTAATACTTCAATTGTTTCTTACCTGTCAGCGTGACCGGGACCGTTGTCTAAGACCCGTCTGCCTCTGAAAACTTCTGTTTACAGCGTCTTCGGTAATCATGTAGCAAGCTCTTACTGATTTTTAGGTTTCCTGTTTTCCAAGGGAGTCTGGGAATTGTAGTACAAGCCCCGGTGTTGATGGGGGATGTAGTTTTTGAAGGATAAGTCCTCACGTCCTGAGTTACATATGAATTTCTTTTGTGTTTTTTTGGCATTTATCAACATAGGACAGAAACTGGTGGGCGTTTGAGTTCGGTGTCCTTTTTGGTCATCGGGATGATGACATGCATTCTAGTGATCGGATTGTTCCTAGGTCAGCCAGTTAGATCCGGGATTTCCAACAGAAACCATAATGATACTTGTGTCACTAACTGAGGTTATACATTTCCGACAGTTCGTTAAGACCATCCGTTGCGGTGTTGAATTTTACAATGAGCATTGCCTCCCTTCTTGACAATTTACGATCCAGATCGCCACCCCTTTGATCTTTTTCCACTTTCGATATGACCGTCCACAATAAATCAGATTCTTTGTGATTTTTTAGACGCCAATGGTTCACCAGTGGCGCTGTATGGACATTGTTTCTGATTCTTGACTTGTGCTGGGTAATGCGTGCCTTCACTTCCTGGTTGGTTTTACCTATATACAACATTTTGCACGGGCATAAAATCCTGTAGATAACATATCTTGATTTGCAGTTTGTAAATGTGTTGTGTTTCCAGTAGATATTTTTATGTTCGAAGATGTTTCCTTCCTTCGTCGAGGGGCAGCATGTACAGGTCCCGCATTTCCGATGTCCTTGGATTGGTGGTAGTCCAGCAAATGATCTGACTGTTAGTGCGCTAGTCTGTGGAAGTGCGGCTCTAACCAAATAATTGGCTACGCTTGATTCTTTTTTGAACGCAAAAAGGGGGGGTTCTTTCAGTGAATTGTCCAAATTTTTGACCAGATGCCAGTTCTACAAGATCACCTTTTTTAGCATATTCGAATTTGGGCTAAATGTGGAAACACAAACAATCCTGTCTGATTCTTTTTTGGTGTTTTTTCCAAGAAGTCATTCTCTTGGAGTCCACCAAGCCCTTTTCATGTCTCTTTTCAAAAGTTTTTTAGGATAGCCCCGTTGTTGCAAATTTTTTGTCAGTTGTTCCGCATGGAGAAAATATTCGTCTTTAAAATGACAATTCCGTCTAATCCTAAGATATTGTCCTATTGGAAGGTTTTCTTTTAGGCTTCTGGGGTGGTTGCTTGTAAAATGCAACGCTTTGTTCCGATCGGTTTTCTTTTTTAATAGGGTCGTCACCAGGCCTCCGTCTGCCGGATAAACCTCCACATCAAGAAACGGCATTCGTTTTTTTGAATAGTTCAACGTGAACTTTATTTGTTCTGTGCGGTTGTTTAGCCATTGATGGAACAGAATAAGGTCCTCTTCTGAGCCTGTCCATATTAGGAAGACGTCGTCTATGTAACGACTCCAGTTTTTCACAAATTGTCCAAACGGGTTATTCTGATAGATACATTTCTCCTCGTATTTGGCCATGAATAAAATGGCTAATTCTGGAGCAAAAGGGCAGCCCATTGCTACTCCTACTATTTGGAAGTAGAATGATCCATTGAAATTAAACTAGTTCTTTTTTAGGGCAAATTTTGCCAATTTGATTATGAAATCAGTTGGAACTTTTGTTGGTTTTTCCCGTGTTTCCAAATAGGCTTCGATCACTTTTAGACCTTCATCTTGCGGTATTTTGGTGTAAAGGGACACCACATCCAAGGACACTAGAAAATGTGAATCTTCTTCAAAATCCTGTGTACAGATCTTATTAATGAAATCTGTGGTGTCTCTGAGATAGGATCTTACTTCTGGTAGAAATGGCTTCAAAAAGAAATCCACAAATTTGGAAATCGGCTCCATTAGTGATTCACAGCCGGATACAATGGGGCGTCCGGGGGGCATCTTTTCATCTTTATGTACTTTTGGAAGTACATAGAATAACTAATTGATTTACGAGCCTGAGAGGCTCTACGGGCATTTCATTGTCGTAGAGCGCTGAAGCTCTTTAGTGCCCATTTGCTTTGCGAGCCCAGAGAGGCTCTTAGGGGGACACGAGTGTGGTTAGAGCCCCGAGGTTCCCACGCAGTACTTGCCCTCACCTGTGTTCTTGAGCCCACGAGGCTCCAACGTTGATCATCTGTATTTACAACTGTCCAGCACTTAGTGGACAGTTGCTACGTTTAGGCTTTGTGTTCTTGGCTGCCTGCGCAGCCTTCCCTGACATTGGATTCAGGGCATTTCAGCCCTTTCGAGGCCAGTTGGCCTGGGGGACATTTCTAGTATTGTGCTATGTGCACCCTGCGCATTGTGAGTTACTGGCTTATTTTGATTCCTGCGTAAATGTTCTACCTGCACCTCTGAATGTGTTTTAATGCCTCATGTGCAATGTATTTTATGTTTTATCCCCTTTGCTAAAAGTGACCTGCTTAGAGGATTGTTGATGTCCCATTACCTTTGCTAAAAGTGACCTGCTTAGGTATTTTATGTTTTATCCCCTTTGCTAAAAGTGACCTGCTTAGAGGATTGTTGATGTCCCATTACCTTTGCTAAAAGTGACCTGCTTAGGTATTTTATGTTTTATCCCCTTTGCTAAAAGTGACCTGCATAGAGGAGTGATTATGGTTTATTACCTTTGCTGAATGTGACTTGCTTAGGTGATTATTTTAGGTTTCCTTCCCTTTGCTAAATGTGACTTGCTTAGGTGATTGTTTTCCTTCCATAGGTCCTGATAATAAGGTCCTAGTTCCCTGCGTGATTTTCCTACAGTTTTAGGGTTGCGTAGGAGGTATTTACCCTTAACCAGGAAGTCCTGGTTGTGTGCTACATTTACTATTTTTGTGCTACAGTCATTATATGTTTGTGCTAAGTGTTATACCTACAACAAGTATTATTTCTAAAAGTGCATTCCCCTGACAGTGGTCCAGGTGGCCCTGTCCTGTACATAATCCCTTGTAAATCTTGCACGTGCCTGTTGGCACATTGTAAAGTGTGTGTCTTATCTAATGTGTTTTTATTATTATAATACAAAGGCTATTTTTGATATAAACTTGTGTGGAGTTTCCTTTCTGGTGGGCCTAGGGTGTTGTCGCTGGGGTGCGCGCGCAAACGCTTTACACATCGCCTCCGAGATTAGCCTTGCTGCTCGAATCACGTTACCTAGAGGGTGAGCAGGGGTTATCTTGGTGTGTAACTCCCTTGCCCTGACCTTAGAAATGGCGATCCCTGACTGACCTTGGCGTGAGCATTGGCCGGCCGGGGGTCCCGTTTCTAACAGCTATCATACACGTTCATAAGATAAATAGGGGCTACCAGTTCAGCAGGTCTTTTCAGACGTTGAGTACCATTGGACAATTGGTACTAATCCAACCATGAATTAGTGGCATTATCCAGGCATTTAAGATACTTTACTTTTCTACCTAGCCATCGAAATGGGGAGATCTGCTTTAGTTTAACTAGGAGAGACATGTTCACAGGTAGGTTTAAAATTTGAGACTTGTTGTAATGTAAGGAATAGTTACTTACTTGTAATTTTAGTCCTCATTCAAGGGAATCATAGGCACTGAATAAGTCCACTCATATGCTTCACGGAAGGACAATAGAAAGGCTTTGGGATGAGGAGTCCGGGTCTAATGTGCGGAGGTTATCGCGACCTCAGGGCCAAGGCCAGCACTCTCCCTAGCAGCTCCGCCACTCTGTCCCCTGGTTTGAGCCCATCCCCGTGCAGGGTTTGATCCAGCTACCCAGCACTGCATGCCAGGGCCCGCCCGGATGCCTCTGCCTCCCGCTAACCCCCAGTGCTCCCCCTTCTGTTGGTGACTATTTTTGCTTTTGCTTTTTGTATTCTGTTTACTGTATTTCTCATGTATTGCTGCGTTTTTTTCTGATTACTGTATTTCTTTTGCTGCGTTCGTTTTGTTCCCCTCATTTCTGCTGCCTTGTACCCTCATTTTGTGTTTTTCCGCCCATTGTCCCACCACTGCTGCCCCTGTGGCCCCGCCCCCGACCCAGACGCTCCCACCTCCCTGCCTCCACTCCCGCCCCCTTCTTATGGCGAGTGCTGCGCGGTCGCCTCCAAGGCTAAGCCCGTCTGCGCCCGTCCGCGCCTGGACCACGCCCAGTGACAGACCCCCTGGCCCCTGCGAAAGCCACAATGCCCGACACCGCTACGATGCCAGCACCCTCCACGCACTCAACACCGGACGATCACACACCTGCTTCCTGACTGCCCCGAAACACACACAAGGACCCTTCTCCTGCCGGATCTGCAGCTTCACCAGCATCCAATCCGCAAATCCACCCACCGGGAAAGAACGCAACCACCTCAGATGCTTTCTTCTCAACATCTGCTCTGCCCGCAAACACACCGTTGAACTCTGGGACCTACTCGACTCCACCTCCCCAGACGTCGCCTTCCTGACAGAGACCTGACTGAACCCCTCCTCGGCAACCGACATCGCCATAGCCATCCCGGATGGCTACAAGATCACCCACAGGGACCGCACCAACGGAGTAGGAGGAGGTATCGTCATCGTCCAAAGCAACACTCTCAGAATCTCGACCAACACCAACGACACCCTCAGCACTGCCGAGCACCTGCCCTTCCAAATCCACACCGATCCCAACACCACCCTCAGAGGAACCCTCATCTACAGACCCCCCCGGACCCCGACCACAGTTCAGCGACTCCATCGCCGACCTCGTCAGTACACACGCCCTCGCCTCCACGGACTACATCCTCCTCAGGGACCTAAACTTCCACCTCGAGAACAACAACAACACCAACTCCACCACCCTGATCAACAACCTCGCCAACCTCGGACTCAGACAGATCGTCACAACACCCACCCACTCTGCCAGCCACACACTTGACCCTATCTTCTCCGCAAGCTCCCACGTCACCTTCAACCACACCACCGAAGTCCACTGGACCGACCATCGTGGCATCCACTTCACCTTCCGGAAACCCACCATGCACCACCGCACCCAACTGCTGGAGCAAAGTCACCGAAGACCAGCTAACCACCGCTCTCGCCGGGACCCCCTTATGTACCCCACTGACTCAGACACCGCTACCCGCAACCTCAGACAGTGGATCGACAACTGCACCGACACCCTCGCCTCGATCAAGTAACCCCCCCCAAAAGACACACCAGCAAGAAAGCCAAATGGTTCACCAAGGACGTCCAGGCCTCCAATCAAACCTGCCGAAAGCTAGAGAAGAAATGGCACCGGGAACAGACACCAGACAGCTACGCAGCCCATAAGAACGCCACCCGCAGACACCATCACCTCATCAGATCCGCCAAAAGGGCCTACTTCAAAGACCGCCTAGACAGCAACGCACACAACAGCAAAGAGCTCTTCAACATCGTGAAGGAACTCTCCAACCCCAGCTCCAACACCAATGACACCCCACCCACGCAAGACCTCTGTGACTCCCTCGCCACCCTCTTTCATCTCAAGATCGTAGACATCGACGACAGAATAAATGCCACGACCGCCCCGACAACCACTAAGACCTCCGTCCCCACGGCCACCATCTGCACCGACCCCCTGCTCTCCTGAACCAACATAAACGACGATGACACCTTCAAAATCATGAACACCATCCACTCTGGATCGCCGTCAGACCCATGCCCACACCACATCTTAAACATAGCCAGCACCACCATCGCACCCCACCTCCGGAAAGTCATCAACATCTCCTTCCGGACAGCGACCTTCGCGGAGAGCTGGAAGCACGCCGAGATCAACGCCTTACTCAAAAAACCCAAGGCTTACCCCAAAGACCTCAATAACTTCCGGCCCATGTCCCTGCTCCCGTTCCCAGCGAAGGTCATCGAGAAGACCATCAACAGACAACTGACCCGCTACCTCGAGGAGAACAGCATCCTGCACCCATCCCAGTCCGGGTTCCCAAGCAACCACAGCACTGAAACCCCCCTCATCGCCGCAACCGATGACATCAGGGCCCTGCTGGACAACGGAGAAACCGCTGCCCACATCCTCCTAGACCTGTCAGCATCCTTTGACACCGTCTGCCACCTAACCCTACGCACACGCCTCCACGATGCTGGGATCCGAGACAAGGCTCTGGACTGGACCACCTCCTTCCCCTCCGGCAGAACCCAAAGCGTCCGCCTCCCCCTTTCCGGTCCAACGCCACCGAGATCATCTGCGGCGTACCCCAGGGCTCATCCCTCAGCCCGACATTTTTCAACATCTACATGGCACCACTCGCCCACGTCGCCCGACTGCACGATCTCAACATCATCTCCTACGCCGACGACACCTGGCTGATCCTCTCCCTCACCAAGGACCCCCTCACCGCCGAAACCAACCTCCACGAAGGAATGAAAGCCGTTGCCGAGTGGATGAAGAACAGCTGACAGAAGCTAAACTCGGACAAGACGGGGGTCCTCATCCTCAGCTCCACCCCCTCAGCCTGGGACGACTCCTGGTGGCCAACTGCACTGGGAACAGCTCCAACACCCACAGACCACGCACGCAACCTGGGGTTCATCCTCGACTCTACTCTCTCCATGACAAAATGGGTCAATACCGTCTCATCCTCCTGTTTCAACACCCTCTGCATGCTCGGAAGATCTACAGGTGGATCCCCACCGAAACAAGAAGAACGGTCACCCAGGCCCTCGTGAGTAGCAGGTTGGACTATGGAAACGCCCTCTACGCAGGAACCTCGGCCAAACTCCTGAAACAACTTCAACACATCCAAAACGCCTCTGCACGCGATCCTCGACATCCCCCGCTGCCGCCACATCACACCCCACCTGAGATGCCTGCACTGGCTCTCCATCAACAAGATCACCTTCAAGCTCCTCACCCACGTACACAAGGCACTCCACAACACCGTACCAGCATACCTCAACAGACGACTCAGCTTCTACACCCCCAACCGCCAGCTCCGCTCCACCGACCTTGCCCTCGCCACCGTCCCCCGCATCCGAAGAGCAACCTCCGGCAGCAGATCGTTCTCACACCTCGCCGCCAAGATCTGGAACACTCTCCCCATCCTCCTACGGCAGACCCAGGACCTGCTGACCTTCAGAAGACTCTTAAAGACCTGGCTGTTCGAGCAGTAGCAGCACTCCCCCAGCTCCTTGAGACCCTCACGGGTAAGTAGTGCGCTTTACAAATGTTCTGATTGATTGATTGATCGAAGTGGCCCACATATGTCTTTGGGCCAGGAAGAGGGGGGTTTGCAAGCCTGTATAATCTTTGCTAACAGTTTTGCAGAATTACAGTCTTTTGAACCAAGAGCGATTGGAGGGAGCCACAGTGCCACCCCAGTGGAGGTCTATCTTTTGTTTAGCCAAGGGGAAGCACATGCAATCAAAGCGGCACAGAGAGCGTGGTATGTTTTGGGTATATCCCAATAGTGCGGACAGAGTGTCCAGGGAGAGCTCCATGTCAGTCATTGTAGATGCATGGGCAAAAACAGAAGTCCTGTACGTGTGTATCTCAGGGCAGGTCCAAGCTAAATATGCAAAGTCAGCGCCAAGATCACGGCGCTTTGACACATATATTTAGAACAGGTGGGGTCAAATTTAGCAATATCCAAAGATGAAAGATACATGAGATGGATACATTTAAAATGCAAACGTTTGTGTCTGTAAACTGCATGAAATTAACTTAATTTGTGAACAGCAATATGCAGATATTTTGTCCGTGACGTGGGATGCCCTACTCCTCCGCCCATGCCTCTCGAACCCTGGCAGTGGTATCAGGTTTAAGTGAGATGCAAGTGTGGTATAGACATGAGACTAGGCGGTCACCATCCCCGTTGTGTCGAGGGGGGGGAATCTTCAGGGGACAGCGGGGAAGTAGAGATTGCATTGTGTTATGAAGTTTCCGAATAATGAAATGGTCCAGAAAAGGTAAATCTTGTATAGCAGATTGTGCAGCCGGCTGTACAACCAGCCGCGGTTGGTAGGGGAGTACCTGCCGGGGCGGTGGGGAGGGGGAGGGGCAGGGGCAGGGTGGGGGTTAGTAATGTATGGATAATGGAGGTTTTCAGGTAAGTAAACATTTAAATAAATCAAACGAATTTCGTTGCCCGCACTGCATCCCCAAATGCAATGCAGTGCAATGAAATTCGTCACCGCCCCGGCAGGTACTCCCCTACCAACCGCGGCTGTGTACAACATGACCGTCTGGGAATAGATCCCTCAAGGGGGAGAGGTTATGATGGCGGAACACTTATTGCACAAGCTTTTTGCTGGCCAACGGGAGCCAAGGATTATCAACAAGAGGAAGAGAGGGGGCCCCCAACGAGTAGCTGTCACAATTTATGCCACGCCCAACAGGTCGTGGATAATGTCTGAATATCCGTGGTATCTATTGAGATGCCCTTTGGTGAGGTTCCGTGAAAATGGTTACGGTGTTTTGGGCATTGCCGAATATGGACGAGTTTGGTATCTATGAACCGTAAATGGCGAGTTCGGTGAGTGTACGCGTTTTCGCTACACTACTTGACACGGTTCGCCTAAATTACGTGTTTCTTACCTGAACCCTCGGGTTCCATTTTAGATACGGCATCCATTTTGTTTCTTGCCCTCACGTAGTCAGCGAGCAGGCAACTGTTCGCCTCATGACCCTTTTAGTTCCCAAGCCATACGGAAGACGCATATTCCTTTCATGCATCTTTATGACCGGAGGAATGACACTGCAGAGGCAAATGGCTCAGCTTGAGGGTAATCTTGCCGTGCCGGCCTATTGTTTCAGCCGTGCATGTGCTGGGATCAAGCTCTTTGATCCTATGATCATGTTTCCAATATTACCCCCACACTCTTTTCTCTAGGTGTGCCTGACTTCCTAGCAGCTGTTCTTGTCTCTTTTCTCTTGCTCATTTACAACTCAAGTGGAATGTGCCTAACGATGGGAAGATGTGCTTTTACAGTTGGGAACCGGTAATGTTACTGTGATTATGTTCCGGGGTTCTGAAAGCATGAAAGCGACCCTTTCTTGAGTTTATTGTGGGAACTGGGTTGTAACCTTTTGTCCACATGTTGTGCAATGGCAAAATCCTGTATAAAAGAGAGCGACTCACATATGCAATTTGAAGCAGACTCGTAGAACCTACACGCTGTTGTACTTCTAGTGACTTTTGCCTCCCTGCAGTAATAAACTCTCTCTTTGACGCCGAAGGAAGCCTCCCGTGTCTCTGTCTTTAGTGCGCCGAAACAGGTATCCCACGAAGGTTATAGGTGTTGTTCCCTGGCACCGCTGGGCCTTAATTAGCTCAGTCCTTCAGTTGGCGCCCAACTCGGGGCGACATCGGCGGTACCGGTCCAAAGCCTGACGATTGTGAGGAACTTCGTGTGAAATCTCCAAGGAAAAGGTGCACCCCGCTTCATCGATCCTGTTGGCGAAATAAGTGGTCCGAAGATTTTTCCCGCGAAGATTCCCGCCTCCTGACGGCTGCGACGGACCGATGCCCTGACTGTCGACCTGTTTTCGACGCCCGGCGTAGACCTTTCGTACGGCGAGACGATAGACGGGCCTTCCTGGTGACGCCATTGAAGTTCTCAGTTAAGTATTTGTGGGTCGCTCCCAGTCCTTAGTTGTTGTCGAGCTTTTTTAAGCTTTGTTGTATGCATGGTTCCATTGCATTTGTGGTTCTTAGTTGTTGGTTCTTAGTTGTTATTTGACAGTTGCAATTGCCAAAAACCGAGGGTTTTGTCTTCCACGAAGAATTAGTGCTTCGGTAACCCTTGAAGTTTGATACTAGGTTAGTGTGCACGATGCCTAGCCATAGTGGATTTCTTGGTTTTCTTAAATGTTGCAACAAGGATTCCCGGTTGGAGGACTCGTGTCCGATACCTCCAGTTGGAACCCCGATATATGAGCTCTATAGTCGACATGGTGTGGGTCCTATTATTTATAATAAATATTGGGTCCGTTACACGAAAAAGGATGGTGTCCTTAGTTGGCCACTGCATGGAAGTTTTGAACTTACGATTTTAGATAATCTTGAAGCTAAATTATTTAAAAAGAAAGCTAGGCCAGCTATGTTTGATTCTTTTCGGTTGTGGCGTAAAGAGGCCAAGCAGAAAGAAATCAAACCGCTTAGAAAGGATCGAAGAGAAGGGTTTGTTCCAATAATGCAAGTTGTACAACAATGTCAGCGAGATAAAGAAGAAAAAGAAATAGAAGTTTCTTCTAGACTACATCACATGAGGATAGACAAATGTTATCCGGTTTTACCAACTAGTCCTGATAAGAAAGAGGAGGATCCGAAGGAGGATCCCCTGTTAACGTATTTCATGAACTCGCCACCTCCTTATGCACAGGGTGCTACAGCCCCTGTAGTTCCTCCTGTGGTACCGCCTGTAATTCCTCCTGTTGTCCCTCCTGTTACTCCAGCGGCTGCGGGTCAGCCCGTTGTTGGTCCTCCGTTTGTCCCACCACCTGTCTCTATTCCTACTGCTCCTGTGCTTGTACCTCCTCAGCCTCTTATCCCTGCTACCCCGACTACCTTGCCTGATTCTACTACGCCTACCTTCACTTCTAATATTGTTGCTCCTGTTCTACTTTCTTCTTCTCCTTCTGTTCGTAATCGTATCCCTAATGCTGTTGCCACCCTTTATTCACCGCTTACTGGTCAGTTATTTCCACTTGATCTTTCTGAAACTCCCCAGAGACGGAGTCAGATCCCTAGTGGAAGGGAAAAAGAGACGTTAGTGACAATGGCACGTAGATGGATAAGACACCCTGCTAACTACCCTCCACGCATAGTCTTCGAGACATTTTCTCAGTTTAATGAGCCTACACAGAGATTCGTGTTCGAAGAAATGTGTAACTTTTTGAGGGAAGAATGGTATAATGATGATTTAGATAATGTACCGCCCGATGTGACTGAGCTTCAGAGTCAATTCTCGAACGGTATGGTTGTGGGTGGAGATGTACGGCGTGCACTAGAGCGACTGTTAGCCAATAGATCCTCAGTGCCTTCTCGTGTATTATTTAGTGATGACACCGACAAAACGAAAACGAACGCTGGTCAGTATCCTATGCGAGAGGTTCCGCCACTTTGGGTGCCAGGTGATCCACAAGCTCACCCTCCGGTTTTACCGCATTTCCGAAGAGTTTGGATACACCTCCCATGGAAACGATCCGAAGTTTTGCAAGTGAAGCAATCTTTGCCTGATCCGCGTAAGAACCCGGCTGGTTACTATAAGGAGTTATCCCAATTGGTGGACGCTTCTGTTATGAACCTTGCCGACATCGACATGCTGTTTGGCAATGTCGTACCGCAACCGGTTTGGACGAAAATTCGCCAAGCAAATCATGCAAACGAGTTAGGTGGTGATTGGGCAGCACTATTAGCGGCTGATGGATTACAAGTTGGGGGGGCTAAGCCTGATCAGTTAATTTTAGATTTACCTCAGAAAATCATTACACTTATGAAAACTCTCATGCCGGCGATGAAGGTGAACTGGGATAAATTATCAGCCTGTAAGCAAAAGAAAGACGAGAGTGTCTCGGATTTCTTTACGAGGTTTGAGGAAGCGTTTGTCGACCACAGTGGTCAGGACATGGGCTCCGAGGGAGGTCAGCGGTTATTTGTCGATAAGTTTGTGTTGTTAAATTTGTCACCGCCCCGGCAGGTACTCCCCTACCAACCGCGGCTGTGTACAACATGACCGTCTGGGAATAGATCCCTCAAGGGGGAGAGGTTATGATGGCGGAACACTTATTGTACAAGCTTTTTGCTGGCCAACGGGAGCCAAGGATTATCAACAAGAGGAAGAGAAGGGGCCCCCAACAAGTAGCTGTCACAATTTATGCCACGCCCAACAGGTCGTGGATAATGTCTGAATATCCGTGGTATCTATTGAGATGCCCTTTGGTAAGACTAAGGTGTGTGGAAGATTGACCAGCTGGGATCGCTCTGGTCTCAGATAGGGGATGCGGTCATCAGGTGATACCACCAATAGGAGTACTGACATTGAACAACCAGATAGTACAAGTAGAGTTTAGGAACCTCGAGCCCGCTGCGCTCGTAAGGGACAGAAAGAGACTCCAAGTGAATGCACGGGTGACCACCAGCCCACATAAGAGGAAGGAGGGAACTGATGTGATCTGGCCGGTGTAGCATGTATTACACACCTCAAGCCAGTTTTTATTAATCTTATGATGACAAAGTATGCATATGTGCAAATGTATAATCGGTAATATTGTAAAGGACATTGACTGCTCCCTCACCCCCCTACATAGGCTTCCCTGCTTTTTCTCCCTGTTCCTCTATTGGTTGTTTTACAAACAACCAATGTTATCTGTTTGGTCGTTTGATTGAACATTCGGTGGTAGTGACATGGTTGAGAGGAGCGATTTGAAATGTATGTATGGAAATAATATGTACATGCACAGTAAGTTTGTACTGTGTTTCAATAAGGAACATGTAACAAAATTGGGTTGACTTTATTTACTTGCTAGACCAAGGGTAAGATAATTTACGCCATGGAGATAGATCAATACTTTTTATGTGTTCAAATTATTGCTTTAATGTGTTGAATACTCTGTTTCGGAGATTGCCTACTGGTTCTATTGACAATGTGTATGCCTGTTGAATGCATCACATATGTTAAAATCCAATAAACAGATCAAACAAAACAAAAGAGGAAGGAGGGAACTGCGCAGGGAGCAGACAAATGTCTGGGGTAATGGGATAGGTATGTTTAAGATGAAATATAAAAAAAACAAAGGAGTATGACCATTTTTATGATGGATAAACGACCAGCAATAGAAACAGGCAGCTTGAAACAGCAATCAACCTGAGAAGCAAGTTTAGCCATTGCCGTTCCATAGTTTAGTGTTAGGACTTGATCCTGTCTTTGTGGAGTCATATGCCCAGCTATTTAGTGCCCTCCGCTGCCCAAGCAAATGAGTAATCGGCTGGTGGCAGCTGCCCGCTTCAATATATATATAAATATGCCTACATTTGCCCAAACGAACTCACGGTGGTTCTTGGAGCAGATCGACTAACTACTTGCCCGACGCCCTGCAGCAGCAAGTGCTGAAGGAAGCCGACCCTCCAGCAGACGCACTGAGAGACGCTGTTTCTTCTCTTGCCGAGAAATCCAGCTCCAGTGTTTCCAGCTTACCCTTGCAGGTATCTGGGAGATCAAGTCCTGAGAGAGAGATACAAGACCTTCTTCATTCTAAACTAAGGTACGGAGCTGATTAGACCCTTAGAGAATTCTTGATTAGACTCTTGGCAGATTCTAGGCAAAGAATACTAAACTTAAAACTACTCCTAAACTTATTTCTTCCCTTGTGCTAGGCTTAGGTCAGGTACATTGGGGTAGGCGTATTTTAGAAGCAACAGTTGAGTACTTTTAGCCATCTCTTTTATCATTGTATGTATTTTATGCATTTTATCTATTTAAAGCAACTTATGGCTTAGAAACCATATCATGCTTTTACAGTACTACTTTATAATACTGTTTGTATTATATGCCTTGTACTTTATAAACCGCATTACTATTGTAGCAGTACATTTCTCATGCTTGAGATAGAAGACTGTTCAATAAATACCTTTTATTGAAAACGCCCATCTCTCTAATTTCTCAGCAACTCTGGTGAAACTAAGTATACGCGTTTGACTGAGTAAAATAGTTATCTGTTGTTTCCACGACTATGAAGATTGATTTTTTATTCTTGGGAAACAAAGTTGTCATGTTATATGGTTGTCAGAAACTAATCCCTTCTTGTACTTTCGAGAAAGTTTCTAGTGACCTCTGAGCTAGCTGGCACACACATAATTAAGTCTAATATATTCAGCAGAGACCTAGTTGACCTTAGTCCTACGTCTAAGCTGCAGTATATATTATTCAAATGCGCAGAGCCTATTGGGAATATAGGAACTACACTACATGGCACCCAATGTTTGGTAAGGCGATAATTTAACGCTAGATACTAGAGTAACTCAGTCGTGCTTTTCACACAGACCCCTTTTCTCCCGTAAAAACTCCAAAAGGCGTCTGGAGTGAGTGAAAGGATAATATCCGCCAAAACTAAGTAGGACGAAAAATCCTATGTATTAGTTTTTTGGTTTGTTCAACGTTGAAGGATACAGTGTTCCAAAATATTCTGCACCTAATCTTTGTTTCCTTGAAACTTGTTCTGCAAACTGTTCAATAAGTAAAATGATAGTTACTGACGAAGAATTAGCTGCAGCAGCAGCTCAAGCGATCTTAGATGACGCTGAAATCCTAGAAAATGATTCAGATGCTATACTGCTCCCGTTAAATATAAGGAAAAGTATAACTTACAAACTGATAAATAATGGAGTATCAGCAAGAGGAGGCAGGGTAATCTTTGTCATTGAGGCACATGAATATCTGCAGACAGAGGTATTCTATTCATGGATTCAGTTTCCAGCAGCAAATGCAGGAACACGAGAGTTCCACTACTACAAAGCAGAGGAACCTTCAACGGAATAGGTTCCTTTCGAGGACATTGAAATTCCATTAACTTACCAAGAGCATCAGCTCTGGTTTAAAGGCGCCCTAAAACATGAAAATCACATTACCAGGCTCGATCCAGTAGGTAGACCTGGAGCTACATGGCCGGTACTAGCCAGCTATACACCACATCCAGACACTGAAAGGATGTCAGATGCAGAATTATTAGCTCAGCTAAAACAATTAATTAAAATACATAGACAATTGGTTCAATATGTCATGCGGACATTAACAGTCCAACCAGCTGTAAAAATTCCACAGCACACCCCTCACCAGGGGAACACAAATAAAGCAACACCACAGACTATACAATCGGTCATTGGAAAGTTGCCTGCCAAAAGGGAACAAATTCCGTTTTGGTTAGCACAAAAAATTACTCAAATAGAGGCAGTATTTCCTGATAGTACACTTCATGAGAAACACAGGATTCTGACAATCTGTTTACCTATGGGGATTGCAACACACGTAGAGGATTGTGACACTTGGGGCACAGTCTTTGCTTCAAACTACACAAAAACACATGGTGTTCCGTCCATGGCGGTAATACCAGATGTTTTAAGGCAGATTCAAAATGAATACGGTCCAGAACCAGCTTTGAAATCTAGGTATGAAATTACTGAAAAATTTCAAACAGGTATCGGCTATACTACTAGCCAACATTAGAGGTGAAGCAGCATCAGTGGCAATCCGCCAGAAATTAAAAGAAACAGACATTACTGAGCAACCATATGAGCTTGCCAGAATCATTGAAAAATCCTATGAAGAATTAGGTAGATATAGTTTGGGTGGGAAACCACTAAAACCACAATTAACGTAAAATCCTGAAAAAGTTTTTATTAAAAACAATCTCACTACTCCTAGAAAGAAGTGGGAAAATAATAAACAGACACTTCCTAGAGAGAAGCGTTCTCAGTCCAGAGGAAGATCTCCCCAACGGGAGCCCTCTGAAAAAAGATATAACCTTAGAAATGGGGATAAGAAAACCTGATAGAAATCAAGATAATGACACACGTCCTTCTCGATCTTTTCAGACATCTTCGCAGAAATCAGAAAGAAGAGGACGGTCAGAACACAAAGCAGAACGCGTCAAGTCCAAAGACAAAGAACCCGTTCACCAAAGTAAAAAAGCTCAATTTTCAAAGAAGAAGGTAGCAAGCATAAAAATTAAACATGCCGAGGATTGTGAGGACACAACTCAAGAACGGGGAATGGGCTCAGACAATGCTAGACAGCACACCAGAAGTGACCATAGCTCGCAAGATCCTGATGGATCATCTGGAGACAGTGGACTTGAATGAATACATTCAAGTTGAAACTGCCGACACCAGGGTTAGTACACCCCACACGTTATATGAAGTAACACTCCGGATGGAGGGGGACATAACTAGAAAAATAAAAGCTCTCTTTTGAGACAAGCTTTCCAAGGGTTATGACATACTTCTAGCTGAAAAAGACTGGCCACCTGTTGTTGTTAGGGAGTGCCCGCACGGCGAAGAAATTATTATGCCAGCCTAATCAAATCACATTCCAATTCATAAAAAATATACATATGGAAGGAAATGGGCTGTAGCTCAAGCTCCAGCATTATATAAAAATCACGTAGGATGGGATGAGGACTCTCCTCACCACAAAATACAGTTAAAAACCAACCTACTGCTCAGAGACAGTACCCCGTTAAACAGGAAGCTAAAAAACAAGTCAGGGAGATTTTAAATCAACTTGAATATCAAGGGGGTGATTGAAACATGCACCTCATCTATGAACAATCCTTTGTTTTCTGTCTCCAAACCAGACAATTCATGTCGTCTAGTTTTGGATTACAGACACCTAAACTCCTGTTGTAAAACATTTGCAGTACAAAATGCACATAGTGCTGCACTGATGAATAACATTGTGCGCAAAAAATATAAAACCACATTGGACATTTCAAATGGTTTTTTCTGTCAAAACATTGCACCAGAAAGCAGGTATTTGACCGCTTTCTCAATATTGGGGTCACAGAGGCAATTTTGCAGTCTCCCCCAGGGATTCAAGAATAGTACAGGGTTATTTTCAGACAGAGTAACAGAGTTACTACAAATGTACGGCGATGAGGCATTACCTTATGTCGATGACATCTATCTTACAGATGACGATTTGGATGTACACTTGAAAAGAGTGAACACCATAATACTTGGGTTTGCTTCTGAAGGGTATGAATTCAATTTTAAGAAATCACGAATTGCCCACCTCAATGTCCTATTTTTAGGGTACAAGTTATCAAGTGAAGGCAAAAGCCTGGCAGCAAACTTTCTTGAGAAGTGTGCACTGCTTCAACCTCCAAAATCACTGAAAAATCTACAGTCAATTCTAGGTTTCCTGAATTTCGGTAGAACTTACGTTTTGAATTACGCAGAGAGGGTTAAACCTCTCTATGAACTAATCAAACCAGATTTCAAACCAACTAATTGGACTCAAGCACACACAGAAATTCTGCGTTCAGTCCAAACAGACATGTTAGCTAAAAAACAGTTACAGACACGCGAAAACGTTCGCAATCTAGTGATCCGTGTCATCCCAGGAAAATGCGGATTCACATACCTGACCTATAATAAAGGTGAAAAAGTACCAATCTCTTACAAATCACACTTGTACACATAAGCTGAAATGAAATTCTCACCAACAGAAAAAATTCTAGCAGTTGTTCAAACTGCAGTAGCAAAAGAGAGAGCTCTCGCACAGGGTAAACGTATAATGATCGTTACACCTCTACCTGCCTTAGAAGCAGTGACAAGAGCTAGCATTCCCAATGCAAAAGCTTTACATCCGAGATGGATTCAATGGGTTAACTCTCTTGCTGCAACAGACGTTTAATACCATTTTGACACTAATTTAAAGACACAAGAATTTCACCAGTACGCATATGAATGTCCTCTGCCGACTGAAATTCTGCCTCTGGAATATTATGGATGTATAATCTATACAGACGGATCAGCACAGCCCGCTTTTGGGGGTAAACAAGCCTATAGTGCTGCGCGCGCGATTGTTAAAGGTCGCTGGCGTGAAGGCAAATTCAGACCTATGGTCACTAAAACTCAATCACTCGGGGACTGTACAGCTCAGTGAGCTGAACTACAGGCTTTCAAGATGGCGCTTGAAAATACAGATCGCGAATTCCCCATACTAATAGTGTGCGATTCGTATTACTGCATGCAATCTTACAATGAGTATCCGCAGAACTGGGTTCAGAACGATTTCAAAGACGCAAAAGGTGGCACAATAAAGCATAAAATGCTTTGGGAACAAGTAGTTCTTTTACAGAAAGAACTACAAAAGACTCACGTGGTATCATACACTGAGTCATCAACGTGATGGCGTTCACGTTGCAGGGAATTCATTGGCTGATGAAGCCACGAAGGCAGCTGTGCAAACGGCTTCCGTAGCTGCGATTACTCGGTCAAAAACAAAAATAGACAGCGATATAATGCAAGCTGTCCCTGCTTCAGTTAAAGACAGTGGTAAGACACTCCCGAAAGGCTTTCCAATAAAGTACTCATATATAACTGATGCAAATAATGTTCCTTTTGCTCGAATACCTGGAGTGGGGGATAGGGCAATCCCAAACATGGAACATAGGTTAGGACTAATTGTAGCAGTACAAGAAGGGCTAGCATCTACACATGCGGGAATTTCCGCCACAGTGTCATTATTAAAACAGAGATACTGGTGGCCACGCATGAGGAAACAAACTAGAAATTATGTTCTAGAATGAGAAATCTGCCAGAAAATAATTGTTTCTACAGTTAAACGTCCTGCACAGACACCCCTTCTGATTTCAGACAAACCACTAGTGTGTGTTTACCTGGACCACTGTGGTCCCTTAACTAGGGATGGCAACTATAAATATATTATGGTCGCGGTGGACTCCTGCACAAGATTCATTTGGATGTGGCCCCAGCGCTCGCCTGAGGCCAGAACTATTATAAAGGATTTGCGAGTCTTTATCGGCACATACGCAATTGGAACTCTACATTCTGACCAGGGTCCTGCATTTAGCTCTAGGGCTTACAAGGAGGCCATGGTCATCTTGGGCGTTGCATTGCGGTATTCCAGTCCCTTCCATCCCGAGGGTAATGCGGTAGTGGAAAGAAAAAACCGTGACATAAAGCAATCCATAACAGCCAAGGTATTAGGTTCGGGTGACGGGAGGGTCAAACATCTAATAAGTGTCCAACGTAGTCTTAATAATCTGCCAAGAAATTTTCTGGGTGGAGTCACTCTGAATGAACTAATGTTTGGTACTAGAATGATTATCGGAGACCTCGATAGTCAGACTTCAGTGGTAGAACAAAAACCCTTTGATATCAAAGATCGTTTGGCTGTTTTACAGGACTTAAATGAAACAAGAAGAAGTCTGAGTAATACAATACAGAAACAAACAACCGCTGAAGAAAAACCACCTGTCCCAGCAAGACCTGTCTGGATTTCAAAGATTGGGGATCTAGTCAGAGAAAAAATTGCGGTAAAGAAGGAATTTGGGCCTTCTTATAGAAAAGCCGTACCTGTCTTGGCAATCCACGGAACAAGATCAGTAGTACTACCTCCCCTTGCTGGTAAAAGGAAGAACAGAGTTGTGTCAATCGACCCGGTCAAACCACAATCATGTGGCCAATAATAAGTAGTAGGCCCAGTGGACTCCCGAGAAGTAGCAGACGTCCAAATCTTGCTACAATCCAAGAGGTTCAAACTGAAAGACTTATCACATTTGATAAACCTGCAGTAAGAAAAGAAGGACTATGCAACAAAGCAATGGAACTTATGCCTCTGGATACCCAAATAACAGTTCGTCAAGACACACCTATCTACAATGATGTGACATCTGACTACATAGATATGGTAAAAAGAGAAAAGGCTCCAGTGACTTCGAATAATCCTGAAGCTATCCCTACAATTGACAGAACTGCTTCTGGCTATTTCATAAACTTTGATACCTTTTCAGAAGATCCCAGTGAAATTGAAGAAACACCAGGAAAAATAAAAACATACAAAGAAAAGTTAACAGAACTCTTTCATCAACTTGGAAAAACATATCTGGTTTCACCATGGGTTGAATTTTGGACTGGGTTAGGTGCCTTTTTTCTCCTGCTCTGGCTCATACTTGTGTTAAGCTTGGGAAGGATGATAGATGGAAAATATAGTTCTATGGACACAGCAAGTCAGAAACTCAACTTGGTCCTGACACCTCACAAATCATCTCATCGTGAAAAAAGAGACCTGTCATCAGTGAAAATCACAGCCATACCTATACCTGGTGGTATAGCATGGGACACTACTGACTATGGCATTCATGGCCCGGTGGAACTGCTGAAGATTCCACACCAATTTAAGGTTTCTTTAAGTGACTTTGCATCACCCAGCACATTCAGTGATGATTGGGACTTTGACGCTGTTATTAACATGATGTCTGATTTAGAAATGTCAGCAAAATTCACAGAACATGAATACTTACAAGGTTCATCAGATTATGAGCAAATGTATTGTTTTGATCACTATGGTCATCATTATTTGCATAAATCTGCTAACCCTAGAAATGTTTTTACTTACAATCAATGGGAACATTGTCCAACGCCAGCAAAAGGCAGCTCGAAAATATTTTATGTGAAATTTCAATACTCAGGGTATAATGTTACCAATCCAGAAACGTTTTATTTTAGAAATGAAAATAAGACAGGAATGAAAACAATGTTGACCAACACTAAACAAATGTATTCTGCAAACTTTTATGCTCAAATGTCTACATTGGTTTTTGACTTTTGGAACGACAACATTGAGACGAAGACCGTCTGGGGTACAAAAGATTGGCAGGTGCAAGGTTTAGAAGCATTATTCAGAGCCTGCATAATACCAGAACAAATAATGTTCTTGAATGACACTGTTCAACAAACATCTTGTCTTGGCATTGCTAAGGTAAAAGATTTAAACAAACCGTCTATACCTAATCTCATACCTGACAGTTATAACAATACTGATAAGGACTTAGACGTATCCCACATTTTAAAACAAAACAGAACTGATCCAGACTGGAAAAAATGGTTAATCTGGCCCACAGACACTAATAACTGTCGAAATAGATTCCTGAACAAAACACAAGGTTTCAAAATAAACAGGCCAGATCCAAGATACTCCCAGAGACAACGTCCAGGGATAGTAACTACTTATAGTGTGGGGAAGCTATGCCTTGAATGGCTACAGACATCTACACTCTCGGAGATTAAACAACACTTATCTTTACTTAAAGAAGGCAATGATTTGCGAGATTTCTTGCTGGGACCTCGCAAACCATGTCAAAAACGTTTCATATACGCCGGTATATACGCTGGGTACAACGAAGCTTGGAAAGTAACGCAAATGGAAACTGCAGAAAAGATACGAGAAATGTATTGTATTAATTTAGAGAAAAGTCTCTCTGTAGTGGACAATGGGTTAACGACTCTGTCCTCCAGAATTTATTCTTTGGACAACATTGTATCTTCTGCCATTGACATAATAGAGCAGGACTTGCTAATGCTACAACATGGCCAGTCCCAATTACGTTCTATCATGCAGTTAGGCTGGACGTTGCAAAATCTGCGTTCAGGCTACGTGCCTTGGCGTCTAATCAACACAACGTCATTGTTTTCTGTATTTAACCTTACAGATAAAAAAATCTCACATAAAAAGGAGCAGACTATACGGTGCTGAACATTTTAAAACTGGAAAGTTTGCCATTGACAGTTTCTGAGAAACCTGTCACTGAATGGATAATTCATGGCACCATAACAATACCAGTGACGATTTTCCAATTTCCGTATTGTCTATGGCATATACCAGCGGGCCTGTATGAAAGGTTGGGTAAAGAATACATTAAGTCAACCTGGACTTTACCGTACACACACACATTTTGGAATAGGGGAACAGAGGTATTCCTTAGTGGTAATAAATGTAGAAATTCACTAAGTGGCAGACTTTTGTGCCAAGGTATTAATTTACATGGAGCCTGTGATGGTTCTGCAAACAACCTCTCATGCCACCTGCACGGAACTCCCTCCACAGTAATAGAACCAATTTTCAGACAGCTATCCAATGGCAGCTACGTTTTACTGAATGATCACAGCTGCTGTGGCATGTTGCCAGGAAATCTTTATCTCGTTAGTGTGTCCTCCAGGGTTACTTGTTGTATGCAAGTATTGTATCCAAGGAGCAAGTCAGACAGAGGGACGGCGTTATGGCCTTCACTGAATATCTCTTCTATACGGATTGATACTTTAAGCAGAATGAAAGCCATTCTTTTGCAAAAAACTGTGCCACGGACCTCGTCTAGAGAAATGTATGATCTGCAAGTCGCAAGGACTTCGGCAGAGATACATGCCCTATTATCAACAAATTGTCCTACGCATTTTGTAGAATTGTTGAGCCAAATCTTAAACATGTCTGATACCAGCGGAATCGCACATGTATTTAAGTCAATTTTTTCAGGACTGTTAGCACCTTTTGAAGCAGTCCTCTGCATTTTTCCAAATTTCGTACACTCTGTGTTCGGCGGACTACCTCTCATCTTGGGACTCGTAGCTGGGATACTATTTTTATTTCTCCTGCTTTGATATGGCAAGTCCGGCAAACAACGATACCCAGATATCCATGGAAGAAGCCCTCCTTGCAATGAGGTATCGTGAGCGGATAACACAGATTCTCGGCTTGGCTCGTTTAAGAGACCTGAACACCACATGGTTTCTTTCGTTCAGACCAATCTGGCAAGATTGCATCTTACCTGTTCTGCGATGCCTGCTTTGCGGAGAAGAATGTGTGTTAGACATCTGTCTTACACTTCCATCAGTACTGCCATCGGATGTTAACGCTTTGCTAGGTCCTGTAACGGCTCATGCATCGTGTTGTCCCCACGGCTGCCAATTCTGATGACGGCATTCATTGAGGTCTCAACGGCAATTCCAGCTGATGGTGAGATACGAGAAACTACAGGCATACAGGTAACATCGACTGCTGACGTTGCTATGCTTCCAATGCTGACGGCAATGATCCACACCTATGCGCATTTGATCTGCTTGATCAAGTAGTTCCACTTTCGCCTACTACGGTAGACGGCTTTTTTGCCAGCCTCGATGATCTGATGTTTTCTTCTGACTCTGAAAATAACTTTTGATAATATTGACACAGCATTCCCTGAACTCTGCAATTCGTCCTTCATTTTTCAAAACAAACCCTCCGGCTTACAAACTTTTCTACAAATGCAACTTTTGAACTTTTTCCAAAATTAGAAAAAATAATTTTTGCCACAGACTATTCTGCTTAAAGTAGAACTATTCATAGAGAACAAGATTTCTTTATAGAACTTCCTACTGACAATATTTTGGCCTAGCCATCATAACACAATGGTTTCAAATATTATGCTATGGAATGGTCTCGATTTAATTTTTCTTTTCTGTACAGACTTAAGAGACATTTCATGAATGTATATTTTCGTTTTACTTTGTAAATATTTGAAGGTATGCTTTTTTATTAGCTCATACAGTGTACTTTCACTCTTGTTTTTTCATGTAAACAAGCCTTTTCAAATGCAAATTTGTATTTTGGGTAGGATTGTGAACACTTACTTTAGATTTGATCAGTGCTTATAGGTCTAGTCTTATTGAACTTAAAATCGTGGAGTGGGTGTTGTAAACGAATCTAAGACCCTAGTGTAACTTTTCCCGATTCATGCCCTTATATAGGTATACTATACCCTATCCTTATATAGGCATAGAAATCAGTACCATATTTGGCCTGAGCCTTACAGCCCAAATACGGCAAGGCTACTTCCACTAAGTTCCGAGAATTCACAACGATTTCTTGGAAAAACCCGCCTTCCGCAGCTAGGATCTTCCCCCTGCTTGAATATTAAGTTATCCAAGAAATCCTGGAGTTTTCTGGGAATTGAACCTTTGAGTGACGTTATTAAGTCCAATCATGCGTCAAACTCGGCACCATCATGGTATAAATATGCCTACATTTGCCCAAACTAACACACGGTGGTTCTTGGAGCAGATCAGCTAACTACTTGCCCGACGCCCTGCAGCAGCAAGTGCCGAAGGAAGCCGACCCACCAGCAGACGCACTGAGAGACGCTGTTTCTTCTCTTGCCGAGAAATCCAGCTCCAGTGTTTCCAGCTTACCCTTGCGGGTATCTGGGAGATCGAGTCCTGAGATAGAGATGCAAGACCTCCTTCATTCTAAACCAAGGTACGGAGCTGATTAGACCCTTAGAGAATTCTTGATTAGACTCTTGGCAGATTCTAGGCAAAGAATACTAAACTTAAAACTACTCCTAAACTTATTTCTTCCCTTGTGCTAGGCTTAGGTCAGGTACATCGGGGTAGGCGTATTTTAAAGCACCAGTTGAGTACTTTTAGCCATCTCTTTTATCATTGTATATATTTTATGCATTTTATCTATTTAAAGCAACTTATGGCTTATAAACCATATCATGCTTTTACAGTACTACTTTATAATACTGTTTGTATTATATGCCTTGTACTTTATAACCCGCATTACTATTGTAGCAGTACATTTCTCATACTTGAGATAGAAGACGGTTCAATAAATACCTTTTATTGAAAACGCCCGTCTCTAATTTCTCAGCAACTCTGGTGAAACTAAGTATACATAATTGACTTTGTAAAATAGTTATCTATTGTTTCCACGACTCTGAAGATTGATTTCTTATTCTTGGGAAACAAAGTTGTCATGTTATACGGTTGTCAGAAACTAATCCCTTCTTGTACTTTCGAGAAAGTTTCTAGTGACCTCTGAGCTAGCTGGCACACACATAATTAAGTCTAATATATTCGGCAGAGACCTAGTTGACCTTAGTCCTACGTCTAAGCTGCAGTATATATTATTCCAATGCGCAGAGCCTATTGGGAATATAGGAACTACACTACAGTACGGGGAAGTGTGTGAAGGATCATAGGAAATGGAAATTAAGGCGTTGCAGGAGGTGCAGCAGCAATGAGACGTAGATACGCAGATAGAAAAAAGGGTAAGGCAAAACCTAAATCCACCCCCCCCCAACCACACTGGAACAAAAGTTAGTCAGTGAAGCCCATCAAGGCAAACCAGAAAGTAAAGCAATCCCAACAAACATGTACTGTACACCATGGGGGAAAGGCAACACCACGGCGGGCAGTGGCTCATCTTGAAACTCATCATGCAAATAGTAGAGTTAAATCAACCGCAGTTAAGCTAGAGCAACACCTTCAAGAAATGCAATATATTCATAGATGCGGGCAGCCCGGAGCCCCGGTGAGGAGGTGGTGGCTAGGCATGGGGCCGGAAGGGCCAAGACAGTCACATTGGAGCAGGGCGATCTGGAGTGGCAGACCGCGGCCAAGCAGGAAGTTCAGTAATGTCCGGGGCAGATTGTCCAGGAGAGGGGGAGCTGTCCCGTAGGGACTTGCAGAATACTGAAACATTCAAAGGGCATTGAAAATTTGAGTTTTGCCATCATACTCCACCATCAGAAATGAAGGGTATAGCATTGCATACATGATTCCCAGTTTCTGAAGAGAGATCTTATTGTCGCTAAATTTGTGGTGGGCCTCCTGGACCATAGGAGTGAAATTGGGGTAAAGGGAGATGTCAGCGCCCAGATAGTTCAAGTTCAAGAATTTATATAGCGCGCTACTCACCCAGAGGGTCTCAAGGCGCTTGAGGGAGGGAGGGTTATTTATCGAAAAGCCAGGTTTTTAGTTGCTTTCTGAAGGAAAGGTGGTTCTGTGTAAGGCGGAGGTGAGTGGGGAGAGAATTCCAGGTTTTGGCCGCTAGGTAGGAGAAGGATCTTCCTCCCATGGTGGATCTGTGGATGCGTGGAATTGCGGCGAGGGCTTGATTGGATGATCGTAGTTTGCGGGTGGGTGTGTAGAAGGACAGTCTTGTGTTGAGGCATTCAGGTCCTAGGTCGTAGAGGGCCTTTTGCGCGTGGGTGAGGAGACGGAACTTTATTCTCTTGTTGACGGGGAGCCAGTGGAGGTCTTTCAGGTGACCGGAAATGTGAGCTTGACGAGGGATGTCCAGTATGAGTCTGGCTGAGGCGTTTTGGATGCGTTGGAGTTTTTTCTGCAGTTTGGCAGTGGTTCCGGCGTAAAGGGTATTTCCATAATCCAGTCGGCTGGTGACCAGTGCGTGGGTGACTGTCTTTCTTGTTTAGGCGGGGATCCAACAGAAGATTTTTTTGAGCATGCGTAGGATGTTGAAGCATGAAGATGAGACGGCATTGGCTTGTTTGGTCATCGAGAGGGAGGAGTCTAGGATGAAGCCCAGGTTACGTGCGTGATCTGTAGGTATGGGTGCTTTACCCAGGGCCGGAGGCCACCATGAGTCGTCCCAAGATGAGGGGGTGAGCCTAAGATGAGGACTTTAGTTTTGTCTGAGTTAAGTTTTAAACGGCTGTTCTTCATCCATTCAGCTACTTCTTTCATTCCATCGTGTAGATTGGTTTTGGCGGTGTTTGGGTCTTTGGTGAGGGAGAGGATCAACTGGGTGTCGTCTGCGTAGGAGATGATGGTGAGGTTGTGTTGCCGCGCGATGGATGCGAGGGGACTCATGTAAACGTTGAAGAGGGTGGGACTGAGTGATGATCCTTGTGGTACCCCGCAGATGACTTCGGTGGCCTCTGATTTGAATGGGGGGAGGCAAACTCTCTGGGTTCTTCCGGCGAGGAACGAGATGATCCAGTCTAAGGCTGTTCCTTGTATTCCGACATTGCTGAGGCGTTGTATGAGGGTGCTATGACAGACTGTGTCGAAGGCGGCGGAGAGGTCGAGTAGGATGAGGGCGACTGTTTCTCCGTTGTCCAGAAGTGTTCGGATGTCATCTGTAGCTGCGATGAGGGCGGTTTCGGTGCTGTGTTTGGCTCGGAAGCTGGACTGTGAGGGGTCGAGGGAATTGTTGGATTCAAGGAAGGCGGCGAGCTGACTGTTGACGGCTTTCTCGATGACTTTGGCAGGGAATGGGAGGAGTGAGATGGGGCGGTAGTTCTTAAGTTCAGAGGGTGTGGGTTTCTTCAGAAGGGCGCTGAGTTCGGCATGTTTCCAGCTTTCCGGGAAGGTAGCAGAGTTGAGGGAGCAGTTGATGACATCGCAGCGATGGGGTGCGATGATGGAGTCTGCTTTGTTGAAAATGTGGTGGGGACATGGGTCGGTTGGTGAACCTGAGTGGATGGAGTTCATCAGGCATATGGTGTCTTCAGTGGTGATGGGGTTCCAGGCACAAAGGTTGTGAGAGAGCTGTTTTGGTTCGGAGGTGGGTGGAGTGGACTGTTCTTCGGATTGGTTTCAAAGCTGTTATGTATGTCGGCGATTTTGTTGTGGAAGAAAGAGGATAAAGAGTCGCAGAGGTCTTGAGAGGGAGTGATGTCGTTGGTGCTGGCGGTGGGGTTGGTAAATTCTTTGACGATGTTGAATAGTTCCTTGCTGTTGTGGGCGTTGTTGTCGAGTCGATCCTTGAATGCTGATTTCTTGGTGGATCGGATTAATTGGTGGTGTTTGCGGGAGGCGTCCTTGAAGGTGGACAGGTTGTCGGTGGTTGGGTTTTTTCTCCAGGTTTTCTCAAGAGTACGACATAACTTCTTGGATTTCTTAAGGTCATCGTTGAACCAGGGGGCCTTTTTGTTACCTAATTTGATCTGGTGGTTTTTCAAGGGTGCTAATTCGTCAGCGCTGTGGGTGATCCATTGTGTGAGTATGGTGGCTGCTTGGTTTGGGTCCGATGATATGGCAGGGAGGTTTTGGTTAAGCGATGTGAAGAGTTGGTCGGTGGTGATTTTGTTCCAGTTTCTTCGGGGAATAGGTTGTGGGGGATTGAGGGTCGAGGTCTTTTTGTAGCTGAAGTGAACGCAGCTGTGGTCCGTCCAATGGAGAGCTGTGGTGTTATCGAAGGAGATGTGTTTGCTGGAGGTGAAGATAGGGTCGAGCGTGTGTCCGGCAAGGTGGGTGGGGGTGTCGACAAGTTGTTTGAGTTCGAGATTGGCTAGGTTGTCCAGAAGGGTGATGGTGTTGCCGTCGTTTTTCTTTTCCAGGTGGAAGTTGAGGTCTCCCAGTAGAATGTAGTTCTTGGAGGAGAGGGCATGTGGGCTGATGAAGTCAGAGATGTCTTCGTTGAATTGTGTGCGGGTTCCTGGTGGTCTGTAGATGAGTGTGCCTCTAAGTGTGGTCCTGGGGTCGGTGTGGATCTGGAAGTGAAGGTGTTCGGCGGTCGCGAGGTTATCGTCGGAGCTGGTCGTGATTCGGATGGTGTTCTTGTGGACGATGGCGATGCCTCCTCCTGTTTGGTTGGTGCGGTCTTTTCGGATGATCTTGTAAGCTTCCGGGATGGCTATGGCGATGTCGGGGGCTGATGATGCGTTCATCCAGGTTTCTGTAAGGAATGCGACGTCCGGTGAAGCAGTGTCGAGTAGGTCCCAGAGTTCAGTGGCGTGTTTGTGAACCGAGCGGGTATTCAGCAGGATGCATTTCAGGTGGTTAGAGTGGGAGCTGTGTTTGGAGGTTGTGGATTTGGTGTGGGTCCTGATGCAGACGAATTTGCAGGATTGGCAGGCGAAGGGTCCATGGGTGTATCCTGGTGCGGCTTCGCAGCATTGTGGTGTGCGTCCAGGGTTAAGGGCGAGGAGGGTAGCGGCGTCATACGAAATGCGGTTGGAGTGGGTTTTGCGAGGACCAGGGGGTCTGGCGCTGGGCGCGGTCCAGGCGCGGACGGGCGTAGACGGGCTTACCTTTGGCGCGACTTTGGCGCGCATAGGGCGCGACCGCTGCGCGTTACCGCTACGCGCTGAGGCATCTATCATATGCGGATAGTGGGGGGGGGGGGCGAGGGAGTGTCAGCTGGGAGGCGGGGGCGGTGCGTAGATCCGGGCAGGGAGGCACAGAAAACAACAACAACAAAATCAAAATGGCAACAGCCAAAATCGAAACCGGATTGGGGCACAAAGAGGAATAACGCGATGCTGATGGCTGTGGCACCGGTACAATCAGGCAGCAATCAGTTAGACAGGCAGCGCAGCAATCTTTAAAATATAATTACAGCGTAGTTTGGCAAACAGAGCGCTACGATTTCACAATGCTCAACTAATTAATAAACTCTCAGGCCATCTAGCGCTACAGGGTACTTGCGACCTCGAAGCAGGCAATGGCGTATGTGGGAGCGAGGTGAAGAAGCAGTCCAGGTGGCAGGCAGAGCGGGGAGCAGCGTCAGGGGCGACCGTTTCTGTAAGGAACAGGACGGTCACAGCGCTACAGCGGGGGGAGCGGGGCTAAAGGTATCAGTGGGAGGGAGGGTCAGCTGGAAGGCGGGGGCGGGACGGAGATCCGGGCAGGGAGGCACAGAAAACAACAACAACAAAATCAAAATGGCATCATCCAAAATCGAAACCGGATTGGGGCACAAAGAGGAATAACGCGATGCTGATGGCTGTGGCACCGGTACAATCAGGCAGCAATCAGTTAGACAGGCAGCGCAGCAATCTTTAAAATATAATTACAGCGTAGTTTGGCAAACAGAGCGCTACGATTTCACAATGCTCAACTAATTAATAAACTCTCAGGCAATCTAGCGCTACAGGGTACTTGCGACCTCGAAGCAGGCAATGGCGTATGTGGGAGCGAGGTGAAGAAGCAGAAAGCAGTCCAGGTGGCAGGCAGAGCGGGGAGCAGCGTCAGGAGCGACCGTTTCTGTAAGGAACAGGACGGTCACAGATAGCGGAAGGGACCCTTCTCATGGGCCAGACGGAGAGCAGGGACCCTATAGTTAAGGAGTCATGCATTAAGAAAACACGGTGGAGTGCCTTCAGGAGGGGTGAGGGCCAAGGGACCAATGTACACATTCCACCGCGAAGGTGTGGGAAAAGCAGGAGCGGTCAAATAGATCTGTGAGGAGTTGCTCCACAAAGGCTTCTGGCCTACTCATGTTGGTGGTCTCAGCCATGCCAGATATGCGTATATTGTTTTTGCCCGACTGGGCCTCCAGGTCCTCATTCTTGACTGCCACCTGTTTCAGGATGCACTCCATTCTGTCGAGCCTCTTCTGTAGCGTAGTACTGTGTTCCTCCAATGCCAATATTTGCTGCTCAGTGCCATCTATCCTCACCCCTATTGATCCAGGTGCTCCCCCAGACTATCTATGTGTCCGGCGAGGGTGTGGAAATGTACATCCATTGCACAGAAGCCAGCTTTGAGCTCCGACATAATTAGTGACATATTGTTGGATTCGGCATTGCCTGTATTGTAGTCTGTAATTTCCTGCGTGTCTGATTGGGAAACAGTATCTCTGGCAGGTTTTGTATGGTCAACAGTTGACCTGCGTTGCTTGGTGTCCGTGCGCCCCATTGCTGAAGAGAAAAGGGGGGGGAGCCCTGACAGACAAGAGTGACAGCACTGCAGCAAATCTTGGGATGCAGTGTAGATGGGGGGGCTAGAGCCAGGCGGGGCGCTCACTACAACAAGGGTGACACAGCTTTGATAGTGAGGAACAGACCAGGGAATCACTGAAGTCCCCGCAGGGCAAGCCTCTTCGGTCAGGGTGCCACCAGAGTCAAGTCCAAGAATGTCCCAATGATCTCCACTTAAAGGGGGATGGGTACCCACAGCGTACCGTCTACGGGCCTCCCTCAACAAAGCCAATGCGGGGGTCACCAGGGAAATCCACCCTAGGACCCAGGGCGTCTACCGCATGACAGGAGGGTACAGGCATACCATCCAAGTAGCCAATGCAAGCAGGTTTAAGGAGAGTAGACTCAGCAAGCAAGCAGGCGGGGGGGGCCCAGGCCACAAAGGGAGAAGCATAGCCCAGTAGGGAGGAAATTGCACAATTTAAATACCTCCCAAAGGCCACAGAAACACCCGCCACATCGAAGCTCCTCCGCGGCAGCAGCAGGCATCTGGCATCCGGGGTCTGTCCAAGTCGGGGCCACCACTGCAGCTGCCGAGTGCCATATCAGCAATGCTGAGGGGGGCAGCGGGCAAGGTTTCTGCTGCCCCAGCAATCCAGGGGGCCCCACAGCATGTCCAGCCCCGGCCTGGAAAAGACCCCGAAGAGTGCAGCTGCACCCCCTCAAGCTCCGAGGGTAATAGAGACTGCCCTTCACCGGGGGGGTAGGCCATTGCAGATTTCACCTCAGTTCAGAGGGCAGTGAACTGATCAGGGCCAGCCCCCACAGCGAACCTGGCCCCAAGACTCTGGCTAGCAAGGTTCAAGGTGGGTCTGGAGGGAGAAGGCCCGGTCCCGGCCTTAGGCTCAGCCATGGACCTGTCGCGGCAGGGCTTCCAATGCAATGCTGGGCCGTGCCACCCCAGGCAGTCAAGAACAGCAATCTGGGCCAGAGAGCACAGCTTCGCAACTGGGGATATTTTTCACAGAACGTGGCGATGAAGACAGTGATAAATGATAAGTAGGGCCTACGCCGCTGGAGCGTTACAAGGATGCGACCATCTTGGTGGTGGTCGTATCCACTCACCTTTTAGTAACTTACTTAAGGCTACATTTTCCGAAATTCAGTTTTCTTAAAAAGAAAAGCCAATTTAAAGTATGGAAAATACAAGCTAACCAAGGGGATACAAAATAAATCTCACTCACATACCTTTTTCGATTTAAAGACAACTAAGGGAAATCCTGGGGCATTAAAGTCAGACAGGCTACAGTCAAGCAAGGCTATAAAACCAACAGTGCAGTTTCAAGGGACTCCCAATCTTCAAGTGTCCTACCATGCTCTGTTTATGGGCAGTTCCTCCTTATCTTTGTAGACAGAACTACAGGAGCCTTTAAATTCATAATTCTTTCCACTGGAGAGAACAGAGGTTTGCATATGATCTCAGTGGAGATTCACCTGAAGTAGAACAGGGTTGCAGGTAAGTTCTCCTTCTTCATTAATAACCATTAGTATTAACTGGAATAGCAAGCCATCCTTAATAAGGGCTCTGGAAACAATAAACATGTTTTTAACCAAAGATGTTTCTTAGAACGACCTAATCCTCATGGGCATCTGCCTTGGAATCTATGGAAAAACAGTAATGCCTTTTGAAGGTATCACAAGACATCTAACTAGCTGTTTTAAAAAAAAACCTGCAATATTATTTCTTAATAAAGTCATAGTTGCAGCTTTACTAAAAGGAGATCAAGTGGCAAAAATATTATTAGCCTTTGGATAACATAAAAAATGCAAAAGACTACAGATCTAGAACTATACTGCTTGGAACAAGCTAAACCAGCTAGAAAGAGTCCATGTTGGCAAAGAAATGCTTATATTTTCTCACATCTTTGGTTTTGTCTCAATAAAGGACGGCTCTTTCAGCTACAGAAGCTTGATTCTGAATGAAAGCAGGTAACACAATTGATGGGTTATTATGAAAATCTGAGTCTAGACTGAAATGGAACCCTAAACTGGTCTGCATGAGCACCCTGTTGTTTTGGAAAATTGCGTATGGTTCACGGGAAAAAGAACTCTTGGGATTATATTGATCCAGCACGTTGAATTAGTCCCTATGAGGAAAACTACTTTTATAGAGAGATGTATCTCGGAAACCTTGTGGACTGGCACAAGCAGAGGATTTGTGAACCTTGACAGAACAATTTTCATCTCCCACGAAGAAAAACATCTCCTAACTGTCTGAAAATGTTATAATGTCCTCTACAAAATCCCTGAAAACAGGAACACTAAAAAAAGCTTGTGAGGGGCATTTTTTAAGCACTAAAAATGGTGATAGCTGGGAGATGTACTTTTATTGAGGCCTCATTTCTCATCCTTCTGGATGTGAATTGCATGCCTGACATCACGAAATACAGAAGGTAAGCAAGTACCACTTCTTTTTAAAATTAAATCAATTTTATTAGCAGAACACATGGTAAGACATTACTTTGCATTGTTGCATACAACCCAAAGGGCCGGCTGCATTGAGGTCATTAAGGAGGGAGTGAACCAGTGAAGTACAGCAAATCTGTATAGGTTAGGTACATAGCAAGGATCCTACAACCCATCCTGGGCCGGTTGCGTAAACAAGGGAAAAAAGAGCAAAAGATGGCCAAGGTCGTGCATATATCAGTATTAAAGGAGACCTGCTGAGTGCGATGCATATTGTTCCCATACCAAGAACTAGGTCCGTTACGTACCACTTCTTTTTGAAAGCTGCAAGGGTCACTATTGTTCTGTAAATATCAAATATAAAATCTCTCCACTATGCAGGAATAAGAATCTAATCTTCCTTGGATCGCCTGTTTAAGAAGACTGACACTGAAGTTACTGCATTGATTGCCCTGAATCGATTCAATCGATTACACTACCCTTACTTGACGGATGAGGAAAATAGCCTCCAGGTTAACCATGGACCATTAGGAGGACTCACTCCCTCGCTCCACAACACTTGTGGGTGTGGAACACTGATCCCACACCATTGATTTTGGTTGCCCATCCCTGTCCTGAGGAAGACCCGCATTGTTTCTAGAACGCAGCAAGATACCTACTGCTAGTCTAACTATGATTGAATAAAACTTATGTTATTTTGGAATGCATTGGTTGGTGCACATTATTAAATTGATTGTTTTGACTACTGTGAGCTGACATTTCGCATGCTCTAAAATTGTTTGAAAAGTATACTGGAGTTTTGAGAAAGGTTTAGGACCATTGTTGTCTGTACCAATTTGAGCCCAGGTCGAAGACTATTTGGGTCACTCCATTTTCATAATGGCTACTCTTGATGAAATAGGCATTTCTAGAGAACACAAAGGTATCTGTATGGGTTCCTTGAGCGGAGGATGTTAAGAGAAGATGGAAAATGTAAAGTTCTGAGTGGAAATTCACTGCAAAAGAAAAGGTGTGAAGCCTTTCTTATGTTCTGGAATCCTTCTTTCACGAGCCAGATATAGTGCGGGCTCTGGCATGCAACTGGCAGCATAATGTCTCATATGAGGGGTATCTACTGGAGTTAATGAGAGAAAAGTCTATTTTCACAGCTTTTAATGTACGCCTATCAAGCTGACTTTTCCATCAATTGTAAACATGTTACAAGCTTTTTGCACCTCCAATGCTACACTGAAGTCTTGAATTAGTAATTCCGGAGTCTGGCGATAAAAATAAAAAAAAAACTCTTGCCTTGAATAGACTTCTGAAGGGTGCAGCTAATCATATGGATACATGGACAATTGTGCTCTGTGTATATAACTCTATGGACCATTACTTTAAAAGAATGTGTGCAGGGAGCACAGAGAAGACCGAGCTCCTGGATTTCATCCTCAATAACAGACTTTTTTTTTTTAAACAAATTTTATTAACTGATTTTCATTTTTCACAATATGGTTACTGCAGTACAATGAACATGTGGATCGGCACACCCAGTATCTTTACTTTTGTGAGCTCCGCTGCATTAAAAGACATAAGGCCGACAAAACCGATTTTTTTTTGTCAAACAATTTTTATTGCAGGGTATCATATACACACATCAAGGTTACTAACAGTGTGAGAAGGTACAGGATTACCGGGTTCCAATCAGTAGAGGAAATGTGGGAAAACACAGCCATTTCAGCCCTCATCCCGGAGGCAGGGCGGCGTGAGTGTTCAGAGAAATTTACCACGTACAGTATCGTGAACATCTCCAACAACGATCAGTGTTCTTAGTTGCCTGCTTTCATTATGTTGACATCCTCTGCGAGTAAAGTAGCCCTGTCGAACTAGTGTAGCGATAGGTAGTGATGTGTAATTGTAACCTCCCACCAATCTACAGCTCCCAATCCCCCCCACCCTCTGCGGTGCCAGCGCCTGCGTGTGGTGCAACTATAAGCATTCTCGATTTGGGAATCCGGATCAGTCATGGTTAACTGCGTGTGTGAAACCCCTGGTAGTGACGTAGGCTCTTTCATTGTGGTTGGGGCCGAACCATGCCCTCCCCCTCCACCTCCTCCTCCTCTACAGTGCTATCCCTGAGGGCCTGTACTAGTGTTTCCCAGGCCATCGCCGCATCCCGCGCCTTATCATCTGAGTGACGGCGGGCCAATTGGTAACGGATTGTGCTCTCCGCAGCGGCCCACTTCAAGAATTCATGCAGCCATCTCCTGTGAGTCGGCCCCACCCTTGATTTCCAGCCTTTTGTCAATTCCCTTTTGGCGAGGAGTAGACCCATGTCTATGAACTTGCTGGACAACTTGTTTTTTTTGGTGTGGGGGAACCAGTGTAGTATAGTGACAGCATTGTCATAGAGTAGCTCCCTGTCTGTGATCGCGTTCAGGGTCTCCCCAATGGTGGTCCAGTAGTCTTGGAGCGCGGGGCATCCCCTCAGCATGTGGACTAAGTCAGCACCTATGTGATTGCATCTGGGGCAAGCCGCGTCAGCTACATGAAAGTATGTAGTGATTTTTTGCGGGGTGAGGTAGGCCCTGTGAATGATGTACAGGTGTATGAGCTGAAAGCGCGCATTCCTAGTGCTCTTGCGAGCTCTACCCACTAGCTGCGCCCATGTCGTGTCCGGGATGTCTAATTGCAGGTCCTCCTCCCATTTAGTCTTAAGTGACCTAAGAGGCAGCAGTGTCTCAGAAAGCATTCTGCGGTAAAGGCACGTAACAGCTTTAAACGTACCCGCCGCCATCATCGTGTACTGGCATGCTAGTGACGTCGTGGGTTCCGACAGACCTCCTCCCCAGTGCCTCTGCATGGCTCCTACTACTGCGGCGTGTAAGAGATAGTCACCCCTGGGGAGGTCGTACCGCTCTTGTAGAGTCTGGTATGAGGAAAGCACTCCGTCCTCGTATAAGTCGCCCAGCATCTGGAGCCCTGCTTCTTCCCAAAGGCGTAATCCTGACCAGTCACCGCCATGCGGTAGGGCCGTCACCATGCCCAATGGGATTTCAGGGGCATACGGGTGACCAGGTCCGATCCGCCTCTGGGCACGATTCCAGCATTGTCGGAATGTTCGCTCCTCCTGAGAGAGTCCCCTCAAGAACAACTTCTGTTGTAGAGTGATGTACGCCAGTATATGGCGAGGGGTGCCCCTGTCCCTGTCCTGCTCTGGTCCCCGATAGACTCTCGCCACCTCCTGCGTAAAGCACTGCAGCTGTCCCGCCAAGTAGTACAACTCAAAGTCCGGGACTGCTAGTCCCCCCTCGGCCCTAGGGCGGGTCAGCGTCGCCAGCGCGATCCTACGTCTACCCGTGCCCCACAGGAAGGACACTAATATAGTCTTCAGGTGTTTGAAGGTCGACCCTGGTATCCACACGGGGAGGGTTCGGAAGTAGTAGAGCAGTCTCGGCAGGACAATCATTTTCAGGAGTGCCACTCGGCCGGCCATCGAGAGGGGCAAGGTGGCCCAGAAGGATATACAACCCTTCAGAGCACGGATACATCGGCCAATATTACCGTCTAGGAGGTCAACCGAGTCGTGATAAATGTGGACCCCCAGGTAGTTCAGACAGCGGGGTTCCCACCGCAGGCGTGAGCGGAGTGCAGGGCACTCCGCCCCTTTCCGGAGCGGGAAAAGACATGTCTTCGTCCAATTAACCCTCAGGCCCGATATATCGCCAAAGCATTCTAAGAGTTTCTCAGCGCCCGTTAACGCCCCATCTGGGTTGTCCAGGAAGAGGAGTAGGTCATCAGCATATAAGGAGATATGATGGAGGTCTCCTCTGAAGGTCAGGCCCGTAAAGTAATCCCCGCTCCTGGCCGCAGCCGCGAGGGGCTCCATCGCTATCGCGAACAGGAGCGGGGACAACGCGCATCCCTGTCGGGTCCCCCGCATCACCTCGAATTGGTCCGAGACCAGCGGACCAATCCTCACCCTGGCTCTCGCAGTGGAATAGAGCACTCTAGTCCATTGTATGTAACCCTCGCCCAGGCCAAAGCGGCGCATCACTTCGTATAAATAGTTCCATTCCAGGCTATCAAAGGCCTTTTCTATGTCTACAGCCAGTATGAGGGGGGAACCCGCCTCCAGTGGTGGGGCATCTACCAACCGCAGTAGTCGACGAATGTTATGCGAGGTGTTCCTCGTGGGAATGAAACCCGACTGGTCCCTGTGGATCAGTTCTTGCATATGGGACAACAGTCTGGTGGCCAGCACCGTACTGAGAATTTTGTAATCTGTCGTTAGCATAGCTAGCGGTCTGTAAGAACCAGGATCAGTGCTTTCTCTCCGGGGCTTCAGAAGAGGGACCATTATGGCCTCGCTCATCGACTGGGGGAGACGGCCTGCTTCCTTCGCCTCATTATAGACCAGTAGTAGTCTCGGGGCCAAGAGATCCAAGTATTTCCCATAAAACTCGATGGGCAGTCCATCCATCCCCGGCGTCTTGTTACGCGCCATACGTTTCACAGCACTGCGTATATCGGCCAGTGTAATGGGGCCCCCCAGCGCTTCAGCCTGCTCCTGTTCTAGGTGTGGCAGCGGCAGGTCGGCCAAGAAGGCGTCCAGCATGTCGGAGCGGTCGCCCGACCCAGACTTGTATAACCTCTCGTAGTACGATCTGAAGCAGTCCGCTATTGCGGGTTGCGTGGCAGAGACGTGACCTTCAGGTCCCCGCAAGGCCAGAATCGGTTGGCTGTGTCTACCGGGATTTGCCAGCCAGGCCAGGAGGGAGCCCGTCTTGTCACCCTCCGCAAAAGTTTTCGTGAGGTACGTCCTGTAATCAAAGCTGCGGAGGCGCTCCACCTCCACAGCCACCGCCTCACGTGCCTTACACACCGTCTCCTGCAGTTCCGGGCGATTGGGGCGGGAGAGCTCCGCTTCCCGCAGTGCATTCTCAGATCTCTCCAGGTCCTCTATCAGTGACCTACGTGCCCCCGCAAATTTCCCTATACAGTGGCCCCGCACCACTACCTTAAAAGCATCCCACTCCGTTGCACGGGAGGAGGCTGTGCCCTCGTTTTCCCCAAAGTATTGCCCGATACGCTCCTCCAGTTCAGCACGGAAGGGCGGGTCATCCAGAGTGTCGGGACGCAGCCGCCATGTCGGTACCTTTGGGGGCACGGTCATCCAGTCCAGGGACAGGAGGAGCGGGTTGTGATCCGACAATGTGCGCGCTAGATACTCCGTGCGGAGCACCGCGGTGAGCACCGCAGGGGAACACAGAAAGGAGTCGAGGCGCACGTGCAGGTCGTGTAGGCTGGAATAGAATGAATAATCTCGCACGGTGGGATGCTGCGCGCGCCAGCAGTCAGATAGGGCCCAGGCATCCTGCCATTCGGTTCTATTTTTCGCCAATCGATACACAGGGGAGGTGCGCAGCGGGGGGTGTGATCTATCCAACGCGACATCCGCTATGGAGTTGAAATCCCCACCCAGTAACGTAGGACCTGAAATATAACTGGCAAGTACCCTGGAGAGTGTGGTGAAATAGGTAGCCTGATCTACGTTTGGCGCATAAATGTTGCAGAGCGCAATGCGTCGGCCCCTGAGCAGACCCTCTACAGCTACATACCTCCCCTCCGGGTCCTCAGTGTGTCTAGTGACCTGTAGTGGAGTGCCCGCCCTTATCCAAATCAGCACTCCCCTAGCGAATGCAGAGTAGGTAGTGTAGAACAAGTGGCCCCTCCATCTCCGCTGTAGTGCAATGCCCTCTTGCTTAGTTAAGTGCGTTTCCTGCAGGAATGCGATGTGCACTCCGCGGCGCACCAGATAGGAGTGAATTTTGTGTCTCCTCGCCATAGTGTTTAGGCCCCGCACATTCCAGGTCACACATTTCAACGGGCACATATTAGCCATTATCCCACACAGTGAATGATGAAGGTCTAGTTAGCAACGTCCAGACCGCAGGCACTGACACACACATTCCCCCCCCAATCCCACATCCCAACTCCCCCCCCAACGCTACGCCCAGAGAACCCCCAACCGCTCCAGGCCCCCCCTCCCCCAGAATAGGACCCCTCTGCAACAGAGATACTCCCATCCAAACAAGTGAGCAACGGCTCATAGAACCTCTATTCCGTAGGCGAGCTACGGTGGCCTTATGGGCCTTGGGGAGTGTGCACTAGCCACTAAAGCCCGTGAGTACTGCCCTCAGGCCCCTGCCCTATAAGACTCATCACAGTTCGTAATAGTACAGTCTCACAGCTGCCTGCTCCAGAGTTCACAGCAGATGCGGTAGTTCCCCGCCTCCCCACCTGGTACCTTGTCAATGGTTCAGCTCTCGATGATTTCGCCGGACGTCTGTGGAGTGACTTTCGGGCCTTTGGCTCCACCCGGGCCCGACAGGTCAGAATCTGAGCCCGAACCCTGGTCCTCCGAGCCCCCTTCTGAGTGGGTCAATGCAGGCCCCGAAACCTCCTTAACCGCCTGCAATGCTGCTCTGCGCTCGTCCGCCGTCTGGGTGCTGGTTGGTCTCTTGGGGCCTCGGCCTCGACCCCGGTGACGCCGCGATCGTCTGAGGGGGTGTTCCTGGCGTTCCTCCTCCTCCCTGCGACGGGCCCCGTCCGTGCCAGCCTTGTAGGTGTCCCACCAGGCCCAGGCCGCATCAGATGTTTGGAAGAACAGCGTGCTCTCATCCACCACAACTCGGAGTCTAGCCGGGAACAGAAGCGAGTACTGGATTCCTTCCGCCCGGAGTTCCCGCTTGATGGAGAGGAAGGAGGCGCGCTGTTTTTGGGTCTCAAATGTATAGTCCGGAAACAGGGTCACCCTACTGTTGTCCACCTGAAAAGGGCCGGCGTCCCTGGCGCGCTGTAACAACCAGTCCCGGTCCTTGTAGTGCAGGAGTTTCATGACCACCGGGCGTGGCGGGAGGCCCGGTTTCGGAGGCCTCGCCGGAACCCTGTGCGCTCTTTCCAGAGTGAAGAATGGGGAGAGTCCCTCCGGGGCCACCACCGAACGCAACCAGCCATCGAGGTACCCCACCATGTCCGTCCCTTCCGTTTTTTCCGGCAGGCCCACGAGGCGCACGTTGTTCCGGCGGTTGCGATTTTCGGCATCTTCGGCCCGCCTTTCTAGGGTGCTGATCCGGTCCAACGCCTCCGTGAGCTTCCCCTCCATCGACTTCTGCGCCGGTGTGAGTTCCTGCAGGGTGGCCTCCGCGATCTTGACCCTGTCCGCCAACTTGGCATGGTCGGCCCTCAGGAGTCCCAAGCTTGCTGATACCTGAGCGATGTCGCTGTGCAGCGACTCTTTCGTGGCTGCAATAGCTTCAAGTATATTGTCCTGCATCTGCTGGAGGCCCATCGCCGGGTGCACGGGGCCCTCGGTCTCTTCCGAAGGGGGAGCCCCCTCCGTCCTTGCGCCTCTCGTTGTCTTGCCCATGATGCTCCTCCGTTCGTCGTTCCAACGTTCGAGGGGCCCGGGCTCCCGCTAGTCCCGTCGTCCACACCTCCAGCGCTTCGCGGGCTCTGTGATGGGGCCAGCAGAGTCCCCCCCCGCAGTCCACAGCAGCAACGAGCGGCACACCAGGCGCCTTTTCGGCAGGCTCACCGTCCGGGCGTCCTCAGCCAGGCAGGCGGCGGGCCAGCCGAGAGCGCCGCCGGGATCCGGCAGAAGGGGTAGGGCCTCCCAGCTGTCCCTCCAGAGGGCTCTGCAGGAGGTCGCCGAGCCAGTGGCCCCGGTGGCAGGGGTCACTCGTGGGCAGCGGGGGTTAGTCCTGGGATGGGTTGTAGTGCCGGGTGACGCGCCGCGTCGCGGGGGGGGCACTCCACCTCCAGCCACCTGTGAGGCGGGGGTCAGTGGTGGCCCGCAAGTCGTAGGCCCAAGGGCAATGGAGCGGGGTCGCAGGCAGGTCCGGGCCGGCCCTGTAGTGGTGGAGCGCCGCACATCCGCAGTCTCTCGCCGCTGACCGGCCAGCTGGGCACTGGGGGCAGCCAGCCCGCGCCACCACGAACTCCACGGGGGGATCCCCCTACAGACAGGCAGGATCCATGGGCCCGGGGGAGAGGGAGGATCCCCGTCGTGCGTGAAGGCCTCTGCGCCGGGGAGTAAAGTGGCAGTCCGTCCCCAGGAGGCGGGGCTCCGCCGGCGCTCCGGTGGTGAGACCCCGAGGGTCAGGGATGGCGCCCGCCAAGTCGGCCCAGGGCGCGGCGCTCAGTGCCGGTCCCCGCAGCGCCGGTGAGGGGCCCCTCCGGTCGGGAGCCCCCGGCTCGTGAACAGCAGGGCAGTCCCTCCCCAGTGGGCGGATAACCAGGCGGTCAGGCTTCAGGGGTCAGCCAGCGCTCGCCATTCCCAGGCGGCGGGGGAGCCGCGCTCCACAAGGCAGGGTCCAGGAGTCCTGGGCAGGGGCAAGTGCTCTCCAGAGTTGTAGGCCTCCAAGCCGGGGAGTAAAGTTTAGCACGTCCGGGGAGGCAGGGCCCCGTCGGACCCCCGGCGGCGAAGCTCCGGTCAGGATGCGGCGGAGGCTGGAGACGATCGCCCGCCGGGGCTTCCCAGGGCACGGGTCCACAGCCCGACGGCCTCCTCTGCACGGGCGGGCGCTGGTGAGGGGCCCTCCGGGATGCGCGGCTCACCTCAGCCAGGGAGCCCGGGAGTCTCCATCTTGGGAGCCTGGAGCTCCGTCCCCGCACAGCGTCTTGCCGGGCTTGCAAGCAGCACCCAGGCGCGCAACTCGCTCCGGAGCAGGGTCAGTGATAGTACCCGGGATCTACCCGAGGTGCGCGGGGATCCCGGGAGAATTGCAGGATTTTCGGCGGATTTCGGGCAGAGGGTCGGGAGCCTCGTTAGGCTGCGACCGTCCTCATCGGCTGCTAGCCACGCCCCCCAAGGCCGACAAAACCGATACCTGAATTTTTTCACACTATATACAGTCCACTCAATCACAAATAGTTTCCGCTTAAACATTTTACAAATATTCCTAGATTCCGAGCCGGATGCATGACTGTATCCCAACACACCCTTGTCTGCTATAACAACAAAAAAGAAATCCCCAACTTGTCCCTCTCCCCCCAGTCCTTCTATCCTTATATAGTAACAATAACGTAACCTGCCATATCAGAGGGGTCCCGTCCCGGTTTCGGAAGAGAGACTACCTGTGCTGTGGTAAGGGGCAGTGCTCCCTCCGCCAACGCCGTGTTGTATAGGGCCTCTAAGTGTGGTAGGAGTGAGTCCATGAAGACGTCATAAAATTCTGCAGGTAACCCGTCCAGCCCAGGGGTCTTATTATCGGAGAGCCCTTTAATTGCCATCTTAATTTCTGATTTTGTAATGGGACCTGATAGGTCTTTCAGGGCTGCTGCAGTCGATTATGGGTATGGTAATGCGTGTAGAAAATCATTGATTCCAGTGTCCTCACTATCTGCAGTTCTGCTATACAAGATAGCGTAATATTGGCAGAAGGTTTGTTAATGTTAATTTGGGTATGCGCCCTGTCACCTGTCATGGTATTAATTTCAGTGATCACAATGGCTGAGGGGTCATCACGCAGTAATTTGGCTAACAGTGCCCCCGATTTGTCCGCCTCCAAGTGGCATCTCTGCGTGTAGCGTTGGTGGTCTATGACACGTAGGGATTCTAACAATTTCGCCTGTTTTATGTGGGCTTCCTGGAGTGGTGCCTGTTTCTCCCTGCCGTGTGCTTCCTCCTGGTCAAACCTATCCATCTGTCGTTCTGTTTCCATAAGGGCCTTATGCACTTCCTGCCTAGCTCCCTCTGTTGAGCTTATGGCTCTCCCACGTATGACCGCCTTAAAAGCGTCCCACTAAATTAAACCATTAGAAGCTGTATTACTATTTTCGGCAAAATACTGTGCAATAGTGTCAGCCATGGCAGTACGGAACACTGTGTCCTCCAGCAGCTGTGGCCATAGCCTCCACGGAGGGACCGGAGTGGGTATCCTACCCCATCTGACAGCTATCTCCAAGGGGTTATGGTCCGAGAAGGTTTTTGCTAAATACGGAGCGTATGTGATCTTCATCGCAATCGTGTTTGAGCAGTAAATTCTATCTATCCTAGTGTGTAGCATATGCACCAGGGAGTAAAACGAGTATTCCCTGCTTGTTGGGTGTCGCATTCTCCACACATCGCACAATGCCCAACCCTCCGCCCAGTTACAAAGTGCCTTTGCCTGCTTAATCACACCCGTGCCATTCAACAGGGGATGGGACCTGTCTAGAGCAACATCCATGATTGTGTTACAATCCCCACCGATAATCCAGGGATGCATCTCCCACCCAGTCAGTGCTAAGTTCAAGGTAGTCAAAAAACCCTCTTGCTCTGTGTTCGGCGCATACGTGCTGCCCAACACAACTTGTTGACCATCCAGGGACCCCCTCAGGAGTACATATCGTCCCTGTTTGTCTACTCTTTGTTCCAGTGATGTAAAGCGTACACCATGTCTTATCCATACAGTGACCCCATGGGCATATCCAGAATAATTAGTAGAGAAAACCTGCCCCCTCCATTTCTTGCGGAGCCTCACTGTCTCCTGCTCTAACAGATGAGTTTCTTGCAAATATACTATGTGTGCTTTACGCCGTTGCAATTGGGCATGTATTCTATGACATTTCTGCACCGAACCCATACCTCTCACGTTCCATGTGATTATGTTATATTGGCTGAGGGTATGCTTTGGATTAGTAAAATGATCCTGTGGTCAGGTCTTGTCTTACATGTGTGAATGGTAAGCCGCTTCATAATAAACCTGTAAATAGGACTGTACCCCTTCCCAAAACTCCCAATACTCCATCTGGTCGAGAAACTATACCGGATCATGCAGCCAAACATGGCAAACAAAACTATGCCCTGTACAACAACAGCATTTGCAATGCGGGGGACATCGCTAACGCCAACGATGGGGTGCAATTCGCACTCCGGTACTCTGTACAACTCAGTCCGAGCAAGGGCCTGGGCTCAAGAAAACATGTATTCACGCATCGCCGCAACATGGTTCAACAAAAAGGATATTGCGCCATAGGCAGAAGCAAGTCATCGTGTACAAGTGTCCTCACGGCGGTCAGCCAAACAATTCATCCACCCTCTGTGGGGACACAGTGGGAAACCGGGCCACACTTCCCTCGGAGTCTGACCTGTGCAGTTCATCCTCAGAGGAGGCTGAGTCCTCTACTAATGCAGTCTCTCTAAACGTAGCAGCTGCTATAAGTGCCTGTTTCTTGCTCTGCTGTTGCTGCGGTGAGGTCGGATTGTTCCGTCTAGTGTTCCCTAAGATCCGCCTGCTCCGACATGTACCGGGTAGCTCCATTCCGCTGATGCTATGTTGCGAGTCTTGGGAGGCGTTGTCTCCAGCCACTGTCGGGTCCTTCACCTCCAACCATTCTTCAGCGTCTTCTGGGCTCTCGAAAAAGTGCGTTTTGCGTTCATAGATGATTTTCAGGCGGGCCGGAAAGAGAAGCGCATATTTTAGGTTTAGGTCTCTCAATTTCCTTTTGACTGCCATGAAGGAGGAGCGCTGTCTCTGCACTATAAGCGTGTAATCTGGATAGAGCGATATTCTGCTCTTCTCAAAATGTATCTGCTTCAGGTCTCCTGCTTTTTGCAATAGCATATCGCAGTCCCTATAATTTAATAGGCGGACGATAAGAGGCGGCGGAAGGGCTCCCGGGGTTGGTTGACTTGTAGGTATCCTATGCGCTCGTTCCACGCAGTATTGGGTGGATAGGCACTCCGATGTGACATGTTCGCGGAACCATTGCTCCATGTAGCGTGCTGAATCCATCCCTTCACAACGTTCTGGCAGGCCAATTACGCGTACGTTATTCTGTCTCGAACTCCCTTCCGCGTCTTTGATTCAATCCATCAGGGTGTTGACCTGTTTCTAGAGCTGTTGTATATGAGTCGTATTCTGGACCTGTTGTGGAGACAGTTCCGTCAGTGCCACGGTGTGATCCTTCACTTTATCAGCTAGCTTGGCATGGTCCGCTTTGAGCAGCTTAAAACCAGTCGTCAGGGCACCAATTTGCTGCTCGATGGCTTTCCTGGAGTCCCTCACTTCCTGAAGGATAAGATCCAGTTTGTCCAGGGGCAGTGCATCTGCTGTAGGTCGTATTCACATGGGAGACTGTGATGTTTCGCTAGTGTCTACTCGCTCCATCCCGTGGTCCGCGCTGGGCCCAGCGTCCTGTTGCTTTCCTTTAAAGCGGCCCATCACCGTCGCCTCAGTCTAGTCAGCAAAGTGAAATGCTTCCTCGTCATGCACGGGGGGCGGGGGGTTGGGGGCGCACCCCAGCAACAGGCCACCAGCCGCGATCCTCCCAATGAGGCACACAGCCGGTCACTGCTGCGCATACAAGGTAAGCAGATGGCGTTCTGACCGGTACAAACTGTGGCCCTCTGTGGGTATGGGCACTCTGGGACAGGTTATCTGTCTAGGTATCTTGCCCAGAGGCGCGGCCCACTACGTAAGCACATAGCGCGCGAGGCAGCCATCTTGCGGACTCCCGCAAAGTGCCAGTCGGGGGAGATTTGCATAGAGCACCGGACGCCCGGCGCTCTCCAAAGTCATGTAAATTAATAAATACACTTTCCTCCCTACACTTAGCTCCCGAGTACTTTGTGGGGAAGGATTCCAGTACCTCACAGTAACGACGAAGGTGGGATACTGGAAAAAAGAACAAACAAAGAAAAAAGGATTGAGCACACTATTCAGGCAAGAACCCAGCACCAGGAGGAAGAAACACACTGGCACCAGGAATCCGCTCCAGACGTGCAGGAAGAGCCAGATACGGGAAAGTAAGGAAAGACAATATATTGAAGTGGCTGGAGAGCGTGTCAGAGGCATAGGGCAACACTGAAGGGCAGAGGAAGCACAAAGTCGGCAAGAAGGTACAAGGGACAGCAAGACAGGAGAGGAGAGACTGGCACAGACCCCACTTTTACCCCTGCAGCTCTGGGGGGAGAGAACGGAGAGCTGAAGAAGGAGTCACCAAAAGATAGGCTGACACAGGAATAAATCCCACAAGTTGGAGACCCTGGGAGAGCCAGGGAGAGACAGAGCAGGGGGCGCAGAGGGACCCCAAGTGGACCAGGCGCACGTGGAAGGAGCAAGCGCGCCGGGCAGCCCGAGAGGTCAGGAGGCGGATCCAGCAAGACGCGCCAAAATGAGTACGCAGGTTTCATCGCTGATGATGCCAATTCCGTTCTTGCCCAAACCAGGAGAGCCTCTGATGAAATGGGAGGACTGGAGAGAGTATATCATGAACTACATTCAAGCCCTGGAAGACGAGCATGGAGAAGTCTTCCCCAGTAAAAGAAAGAAGAGAATACTCCTACACAACTTAGGCCCGGAAGGGATTAGGGTGTTCCAGAATCTTGTACCCACGCCTAGGCAAGCGGCAGACGACGACGTATTCAGACATGCAATAGAAGATCTGAATAACCACTACCGACCAGCAGTGTGCACATCCATTGATAGATACAATTTTCAGCAACGGAAACAGGAAGTAGGCGAATCAATAGATGACTACGTTGCTGCACTGAAGAAGCTGGCTACGACGTGCAAGTTTGGCGGCTTGCATGATGAGTTCATAAAGGACCAGATAGTCATGCACACCACCAATAAGACTGTTCAAGACAAATTATGGGCGAGTGGAGAAGCCACGCTGAAGGAGGTAATTGCCATGGTAAGAAAGGCTGAGCTGACAAAAAGGTGCGCAGACGCAGCAAAGAGGGAACCTACCCCGAGGCCCAAGGTGAACAAAGTAGATGACGCAGAACCGGTGGGAAGGAACAAAACCATGACGGCAGAAAATAAAGGACCCAACAGATGGACTGGAAAACCCGCACAGTAAATGAAACAGAATAGAGAAGGCACGAGTGCATGCTACCGGTGTGGCAGCCAGGCCTTTGCGGCCAATGACAAAAGATGTCCGGCATTCCGGGTGAAATGCATGTTCTGCGGCATAGTGGGACACTATGAGAAGGTGTGTCGCGGGAAAACAAAACGCACCACAGTGAAATATGTAGAGCAAGACACGGAGGAAGTGGAAGATAGAGAACAAGATGAGGAGGACAGCGTACTGTGCGTGGATGGCCAAGTACTGGGCATAGATGGCAAACGCTCCCGTAAGCCCCAATGTGATATGGTAATCGGAGGAGTGCAAATCAAAATTGTAGCAGACTCGGGGTCCCCGTATACCATCGTCCAGACAGTAGTGTGGAATGAGAAATTCAGACCCAGACTAGGCCCACGGCTAGAACCACCGGACATAAGAACAGTCACGTACACGGGTGAACCCATCCCCATGGTCGGCTACAGAGTCCTAACCTTCGAGTTCAAAGGGCGGAGTGCCGAGTGCAAGTTGTATGTAGCAGAGAAGGGACCATCGGTCCTGGGGTGGATAGATCAAGGGGACCTAGGCATACAGCTGGATCCAGGAGGAGACACGCTAGTGTTGATGACAGCACCCGAGCGTTGGCCGGACTTTGAGAAGATGAGGAGAGACTTCCCCAAGGTGTTTGGAGGGAAGGTCGGCAAATTAGAGAAGTTCACACATCGGATAGAGCTCAAGGAGAACTCCAGGCCGATCTCCCACAAAGTAAGGAACGTACCCATAGCAGTGCGAGAAGCGGTGTAGAAAGAGCTGCGTAGATTGGAGGAGAATGGAATCATTGAACCAATAAATTGCTCGGAATGGTTGGCGCCTCTGGTGGTCGCAATGAAGCCCAATGGGAAGGTTCGCCTCTGCGTGGACTTGAGAGAATTAAACAAGTGCATAGTCGTGGAGAAGTTCCCGCTCTCACGCATACAAGAGATGCTAGCCCAGACAAAAGGCGTGAAGTAGTTCTCCACTATCGATCTCAAGTCAGCCTATCACCAAAAAGACTTACACCCAGCGAGCCGGAAACTGACGTCGTTTATAACACCCTTAGGATGCTATCAGTTCCGCGAATGCCGTTTGGACTCGCGTCAGCAGCGGCTGCATTTCAGAAGTTGATGCACCGCCTCTTCAAAGATATCAAAGGCGTGCAGTACTTCCAGGATGACATTTTGGTGATGGGAAAAGACCTAAGGGAACACAATAAGAAACTGGACCTGGTACTTCGAGTCCTGGAGAACAACGGCCTGACAGCTGAGTGGGAGAAGTGCCGCCTAGGAATGGCCTCGGTCACATACCTGGGACACGAAATTGGAGAATATGGCATCACGGCCAAAAAAGCTAATGTGAAGGCGATTTGCAACGCGCCGGCACCATCCAGCAAGGAAGAGGTGAGATCCTTCTTAGGGATGGCTGAATACTACAGCAAATTTGTACGTCACTTTGCAACTAAAACGCACCACCTTAGGCAACTCATAAGAGACAAGACTGTATTCACATGGACGGAGGAGACACAAAGAGAATTCAACGACCTGAAGAATGATATCAGCCAAGCCATACCTCTGCAAGGATATGACCCCCAAGGGCAGTCGGTGTTGACAACAGACGCCAGTGAGAAAGGACTGGGGGCAGTCCTTATGCAGGAAAGGAAAGACGGCACTATAGAAACCCTTAGCTTTGCATCAAGGGCCCTATCTCCCACGGAACAAAAATTAAGCGTCATAGAGAAAGAGATGCTGGCAGTTGTATGGGCCATGAGGAAGTTCCGCCAGTTCCTGTGGGGTACAAGGTTCCAACTTAAGACTGACCACAAACCCCTAGTCAAGGTCCTGATTGAATACAGATACGATGTAGAGTACATTCCAGGAAATAGGAACAAGATAGCAGACTACCTCAGTAGGGCGGTTGCAATAGAAGAAGCCGCTGAAGGCGCTGAGAGAGTGAGGAGATGGTAGCCCTAGAAGAAGACCAGGAGAAGGTGATAAGCAACCAGGAGTGGACCGAAGCATATGGAGTAGATATCCAAGAGGTCAAAGAAAGCATCCTTCAAGGATGGCCAGAAAAGAGACATTTAAGAACAGCGTTCAGGAAGTTCTATGAGGTGTGAGAGGAATTGTCTATAGACGACAAAGGGACGTTCCTGTACAGAGGAGACAAAGTAGTCCCACCAACAACGCTGATTACCCACCTGTTAGCTGTACTCCACGAGGGTCATCTAGGAATAGTAAAGACCAAGCTGAGAACGAGACAGATGTACTGGTGGCCCGGAATGGACATCCAAATAGAGAAACACGTGAGGGACTGTGATCAGTGTCAAAGGGCAGACAAGACCCTAACACCCCTTAGACCAGCTTTAGGGAAGTTCGTCAACCCGACAAATCCCTGGGAGGAAGTGTCCATAGACATTCTGGGGCCTATTCTAGACACTCAGGGAACACCAAAATATCTTTGCGTCATGGTAGACAGATACTCGAAGTGGCCTGAAGTACACATTCAAGAAGAAATGGACACAGACACTGTGCTTCGATTCCTCTCTTCAGTCTTCCTCAGAGAGGGCATACCAAGGTCCATCCTTACCGACAATGGTCCACAGTTTACCTCGGAGAAATGGTACAAGTACATGGAGATGAATGGCATCAAAACCAAGCACACTTCCATATACCACCCCGCTGGGAATGGTCAGGTGGAGCGGTTTAATAGAGTCCTTATGGGATCCATCCAAGCGGCCATCATGATGGGCAAGGATTGGGAGAAAGAAGTCCAAAGTATGATGTGGGCCTACCGCATCACTCCCACGAGCACGGGGTATAGCCCCTTCCAGATCTTTAGAGGAAGAGACCCCTTCACTAAAGACAATCTTGTGTGGAAGTAAAAGACAGTGACAAGCAAATGGTCCCTTGCGGTGGTGCAGCACAATATGAAAAAGGCCCAGAAGATATACGCTGAACACTATAACAGGAGGAGGAACGTGAAAGAAACATTCCTGGAAAAAGGGGAATGGGTCAGAGTTAAACTGGCAGTACTGCGGAGGAAAGGGGACAGCAAATATAGTCAACCCCTACAAGTGAAAGAAGTATATGACAGGACGGCGCTGCTCAGTGACGGAAATGTGTGGTCCCAAGACCGCATGTCTAAATGTAATAAGATCCTACAATGGTCTCCTGAAGAGAGAGGGAGAACATCACAAGACCAGATGCCACAGGAGAATGAACATAGCGGCCCGGAGAAAGAAGGTGATCCTGGAGCAGGAGGAAGCAGCGATGACCGGGGAGACAGTGACGTTCCATTGGCAGAAGAACATCTGGGAGAGGAGAGTGAAACCCTGCGGAGAGAAAGGCCTGGAACTCGAGGGGACAAGGTGGTGAGCCCAGCTGAGAACAGTCCCAGGGATGTTACCTCTACTCCAGTAAGGCGTACACGAGCAGGGAGAGCGGTGGTGAGACCGGCCCGATTTCGAGACTTTGAACTGGCAGAAGAAAAATAGACTACCATATCTAGTGACTGTATGTTTTCTGTTGTTGTGCAAAAAGGGGGAGATATGTAGTGTCGCGCTGTAGTTGATCCGCGCTACGTAAGCATGTAGCGCGCGAGGCCGCCATATTGCGGACTACCGCGAAGCGCCAGACGGGGGAGATTTGCATAGAGCATCAGACACCTGGCGCTCTCCAAAGTCATGTAAATGAATAAATACACTTTCCTCCCTACACTTGGCTCCCGAGTACTTTGTGGAGAAGGATTCCAATACCTCACAATCCCCAGGCCTCGCGTAGCTGCAGCCCCCAAGGCCCGCCTCCGGGGCGCTGGCACGCTCACCGCCTCGCTCTGGTCCGCTCTTCAGGACTCACAGCAGCCAGGTCCGTCCCCTACGACCCGTCTGCGATTCCTCCTGTCTGCCTCCTCGATAAAGCCGCAGTCAGCACCATCAGTAGAGCGGCGCAGCGCGTCCTCGACTCCGGGTTCTCCGTCATTTCCCCGCCGGCAAACAGGCTCCGGAGGGCGCACTGTATGGTTGGTAGCGGGCTGGAAAGCAGGTCCCTTTACTGCCCAGCTGCTCCAGGACACCTCGCAGAGAGCCCCTCTGTGCGGTGTGTGTAAGTGTAAATCAGGGCACCAGTCCTAAAAAGAGAAGTGGGGGGACGCTGTCACCGGAAGTGACGTCACGACAGGAAGTGACGTCACGGAAGGTGCGCTCCGATCTCGTCCCAGTGGCCTGAGAGTGAAGTCCAGCGTCCCCCTGGTAAAATAAGTGGGGGGACGCAGTCCACCATGCTTGGAGCCATTTGGTCACCCAGCTCATTTGCACACTGCCCTCTCTGCACTTCAGCTGAGACACTGCTGCTGCTAGGGGGGGGGGGAGGGGAATGCCTGGGGGTCGGTGGTTCCCTCAGCTGAAACATCATGGGCGCTCGGGACCGAGGACCCAGGGCCGTACATAAGTTGGTACCTATGTCTAAAGAGCTGCTTCGGTGCGCTTTGTCCGGCTGCCTCGGAGTGACAGCGAGTGCCGTGAGGAATCGAAACAAGTAGGTGTTGTGACGCATAAGGGTAAACTCACGGGCAGAAACGCCTTGCTTCCGAGGAAACGAAACCGGGAGATGGCCCAGGGGAGTGTATTGAGGAAAAGGAGGAGGAGGCGGTATTAAGGATGTGAGGAACGACTGACTTTAACCTTCCTCCTTTGCTGCTGTGTAAAGTGTCTTAAGGAAGGGCGATATTTGGGTTGTAAACTGAGAGGACTTTAGGCTGGAAAGGCATGCTGCAGGTGGGCGGAACTGCCGTTTGTAATGATGGACGCGGTTTTGATTTAGCCGTCCACCCTGAAAAACCCTCGGAAATAAGTGGGGGGATGCCGTCCACCCGCGTGGTACCCCGACTCGTGCCCTGGTGTAAATTCAGGATGAGCCCGGGCACGGAGCTCGGCTAAATGACGGACGCCATGTTCAGCAGTCGGCCACGGCCCCCCTCAATAACAGACTTAATCTACCAGGATACATTTCTGCTATTGCCAAGAATGCATTCTACAAACTTGAAAAGCACTAGGACACCTGGCAATGGATCTTGGCAAGATCATAGTTGAGTTGCTTGTTCATTCCAGACGGAATTATGATGCTTTGCTTAACACTGGCCTATCAAATGCCCACCAACCCCTCCCGTTAGAGCAGTGCTGCATCCGGCCTCTTGGTTTCTCTCTGAATACAAGAAATGTGGCCTCCATCACCATGTGCAAGCAGCTAAAAAACAGACATCACATTCTAATGTGTGCCATGCTACTAAAGCAGCAACCATCGTTTTTTTTTTTTTTCTCAAACACAATCCCGTTTTTTTTTTTTCTGAGGGAAACAAATTTAGAACTGGCCACAACATATGACAGTGTGCTGTGCTTTCATTTCTGATCAAAGTGCTCCTGCGCACCTTCCGAGAATCAGTTTCATCGGACTGCACTACCGCTCCCTCTGCTTTCTTTAAATACAGCAGGTAGCCTGCGGTGGGTTGTATGGAGGAGAGGCCTCAGGTGCCCTAGCGACATCAGTGAACAGCTCGCCAGGGTCAAAAGAACCACTAAGGTCTTTATGGCTGTGAGGCAAATGTTAGTATATAAGAACATGGATCAATGTCGGGACCCTTTATTTGATGGGTTTGTATGAATTTTCTCTGGTTTCTAGGTTGCAGTGAGTAATGGCAGTTGTATGAGTTACTGGATCACAGTTTGTGAAAATGCTTAACAGTAGGTCATGGCAGTATGAGTTGCTTGAATGCTTGCACATATACAATTTCCAGCAAGGGGTGAGTAGCCCAGTTATCTGTGGCATCTTAGGTTACCACTGACAAGGCCAATGTGACCATGCCAGTTGGCACCAGTAGACTTCCTAAGGTTGGTGGTTACTTAAAAGGAGAAACCAAATCACATATTTCTGACCTTCATTTATGTACCCTGCCCATTTCATATCCTCTTTGCTATGTCTAAGTACTTAAATATATTAGAAAACTGGATTTTCCTGAAACCTAGGGCCTCATTTATGAGGCCGTGCGTCACTTTTACGCCGCTGGTGCGTCACTTTTTGTGACGCACCAGCAGCATAAATAATGTGCCTTGTTGCACCATATTTACAAAGTGACGCATCTAGGTAGATGCATCACTTTGTAAACCCCTGCGCCACATTATACCTGCGCCAGGTATAATGTATGCGAGGGGGCGTATTGACGCAAGGAAGGGTCGTAGAAGTGACGCAGTGAAATCTATGAGATTTCATTGCGTCACTTTTAGGACGCCGTTGCATCAAAATCTTGCGCCTGCCTCACAGCAGGCGTAAGACTGACGCAGGCCCTTTCACATGGGGCTTGCCCCATGTGAAAGGGAGCATTGCTGGAGTTGCGTCACTTTTGTGACACACTCCAGCAATGCGTCACTTTTGCGCTTACAGATATGTCAGAAATACTGACGTATCTGTAACTCCTTGCGACAATGAGGCGTCATACATTAAATATGACGCATCATTGGTGTCGCAAGGAGTGTGCAGTGAAAAGTGACGCATCGCTGTTTTCACGCAGCGATGCGTCACTTTTCATAAATGAGGCCCCTGGTTCTTTTGGGACGACACGATACTTGTGGCAGTGGAATTCAAATGTAATGTGTTTTCTGATCTCCCATTATTCAATATTTTGTGTTGTTTTGTTTTAAACAAACTAACACTTTAAATACCTTGCACGTCAAAGGGGAGTCTGTCATTTCGATTCAATTCACTTTTAGAATGTGTAGAATAATATTGAATATTTCAGTATTCGACATGCAGAAGCAGTCGACAATATCATTTGTAATGATTGGAAGTATTTCAACATTTAATCTCAATACATACATTATGTTGTATGTATTTATCTTACACATACGCTGGTGTTTAAAGCAAAAAGTAAATATTTACCATTTAGTTCCTCCTTCTGCAGTTTGACATCAAGATGACTCAAATCTTCTCTGTGTTGTCATACGTAGAAATTCAATAATAGAGCTAGGAAAATGCAATGAACATACATGTCGTTACCAACAATTCTTAATTCTACAGTACCTATGGCAATACATATAAACATGTTTTCAGTTTAATACAGTAGTTGAATTGTGTCATTAGTAAATACATATACGTTTTTAGGTTTATGTGGCTGTTTTCTGAAAGAACTAGCAGCATGCCATACCATGTTTTTTTCTGGGAAAAAATGTACAGTTGCCTCAGCAAGCAAAAATCCTAACATTGTCATCTGCACTAGGGGTGGGCGAAAATTCCACTCCGCCTGTGGAGTTTTGCCCACTTTGCATTTCACTTGGAACGCAGAGTTACCGCAAAACTCTGCCAACAGCTGCGTGGTGGAGTTTTTTCTCGCAGGAGGCCTGCCAATGTGAAGTTGGTGAGCATGAGCAAGAATCTGCGTCCCCTAACATAATTTTAGGGTGCTAGAATGCCTCCCGGCAGGATTTGTGAATGCGGGCAGTGGCATTAGGTCATGAACGTTTGCGCTGAGGAAGGTGCTGCTTGAGTAGAAAATCTACTCGATTGGCAGAAAGAAGTAGTACCTTCTGGCGGGCCAAATGGTGCAGTTTGCACTGATTTAATAGTGCAGAACAAACTCCCGGTGTTAAAAATAAGTGTGAGGAGCGCGATTTGCTGAATTCCACCCGCTTGCGGAACTCCGTGGAATCTCACAGTGTTTTTACGTAAGTCCGCAGAATTCTGCAGAGTGAAACTCCATAGAATTCTGTGAAGTGAAATTCTGCAAGTTCCGCCCACCCTAACCACTCCCTACTAGCCTGAAGTACAAAAGGGTCTTTTTCGTTAATGTCTTCCACACTATTAGCATTAGATGGAGAGCGTAAGATGTCAGTTGCACTGCATAAGCAGTATGCACACTAGGCTTTGCATGGCTACCACTCACCATGGCTGAGCACAGTAATATCTACACTGCACCAGTTATGGGAAGGACAGCAGTAGAAAAGATGATTAAGTCAAGGTGAAGACCTGTCAATGTCACGCCCTGGCTATGCCCACTGTCTGGTAAAAAAATATCTATCTCATAGCCCTCCATACAGTTAAAGTCAAAGATCTCTGTTTAATGCTTCACCATAGGTCTCTAACAACCCGGATCTGAATGGATTCCTCAATTCAGTGCAAGGTGGCAATGTGGGCATCTCACTGCTGGCCAGGCCTGGGTACCATACTTCCGTGGGAGGAGTCGGGTTTGGGTGGATTTTGGAAACCTTGATGCCAGTTGAGGTAGGATGGGTGGTTCAGAGTGGCCCTTAAAGGTGCCTGTTTAGTTTTGGGTAGCAGGCTATGGTCACAATTCCGTAGTCTAAATGGGAGATAACTAGAGATTTGGCTGCAAGGTGTATGTCCGCAAACGGCAGGAATGGTTTGATTTTCCTTAAAATGTAGAGTTGGTGATTGGCTCCTCTAGTTGTTGTTCTGATGTGATCTTGCATAGTTAGGAACTTGTCTAAGGTTATGCCCAATGATCTAGTTGAGTTAACAATATGTGGGGGGCAATTGTGGGCTGTTATTTGTTTGTGCCAATCTTCATGGGAGCATGATGATTGTGGGAGGTAAGCAGGAGGCATTCCATCTTGAGAGTATTTCGCATATTGTGGTTATGAGATGTCAACAGTTGAGTTTCAGAAAAGCAGAGTTGAGAATAGTGATGTTGTTTGGTGAAGGCATTTTCATGTACAATTGTATATCATCGGCGTACATGTGATAGTGTACGTTTGTGCAATTCAGAATTTCGGTGAGAGGCTCCAGGTACAAGTTGAATAGTATGGGTGAAAGTGCGAATCCTTTTAGAACTCCAATTGAGACCGGCTTACTGTTAGAAAGGCTGTGGTTAATTTTGATTCTCTGCCTTCCATTTTGAAGTAGCGAAGTAAACCAATGTAAGACTGGACCCCATAAGCCCATCCTTTTTTTAAGGAGGTCAATCAAGTTGTTATATTTGACCGTGTTGAACGCCGAAGAAATATCAAGAAGTATAAGTAGGCAAGGTTCTTTCTGGTCAAGAAGTCTAAGGGCTTCATGTTACAAGAATAATTCTGGATTTTCAAAATGAATAATGCTAGCAAAGGACTAAGTGAAAAGGCAGTTGTGTAGTACAAGGCCAATGGTACGTTCTAGGTCAACAGTACCTTGGGAACAGGTTTATAATAATATACGTTATGTTATGTTAAATGAATTTTGTATAGCGCATAGCTACCCAACAAGGGTTTCCCAGCGCTGAACCCTGACAAAAGAGCAGAAGAGAAGAAACAGAGACTGCAAGAAATGCGAACTATTGGTTAAATAACCAAGTTTTCAGAAGTTTACGAAAATTCATATATGAAGTTTCATTGCGAAGTGTGATAGGAAGAGAATTCCACATGGATGGACCAAGGCAAGCAAACGAACGACCTCCCGTTCTTGAAAGTTTAATCCTAGGCACCAGAAATTTTCCTTGAGTGGTCAATCATAATAGGCAGGAAGGTTGGTAGGGTTGGACTAGGGTTTGCAAGTATTTAGGAGCAGAACCATCCTTGATTTTATACATATAGCTCAGGGCCTTAAACTTAACACGGTTTTCAACCCTGAGCCAATGGAGGTTGCGCAAAACACTGGAGGTGGGAGATGTTTTAGAAAGCTGACAGAGCAACCTGGCAGCAGAATTCTGTACCACCTGCAGTCTCCGTGTAACACCCTTATTTAAACCCAAATAGAGGATGTTTCCGTAGTCCATTCTAGATGTCACAAGTGCCTGGACTACGTTTTTTTGAGTGGAGATCGGGAGAATCCAAATAATTTTTCTCAACCATTTTAGAATGGTGAAACAAGTAGCTGCCACCTTTACTGCCTGCTGCTTCATGGATAATTTGTCATCAATGATAACTCCCAAATTGCGGATATGATCAATGGGCTAAGTTAGAGCACCCATTTCACTAGGCCAGTGCTGGGGACCCCAAAGATTTTTTATTTTTTCCCAAAATTAGGACCTCAGTTTTCTCGCTAAGCTTGAGTAGATTTACTTGCATCCTAGATGCAATATTCCTCAAGCCAGCCTGAAGAGCTGAAAGTCCAGATATCCTTTCAGTGGAAAGGGAGAAGATGATTTGGGTATCATTTGCATAGGAAAAAAGGCCCAACCCAGCCTCTTCTGCAATTGTCGCCAGAGGTTGAACATACAAAATGAAGAGAAGAGGACTTAGGATTGAACCTTGGGGTACCCCATAAGGAGAGGTATGAATTTTAGAACTAGCACTGGAAGAAAAAACTTGAAATGTCCGTTTAGTTAAGAAAGACGAAAGCCAGTCGAGCGCTAAACTGGTGACGCCAAGGGATTGCAAGGATTTGATTAGGGATAGTAATTTATTGCATTAATACCAAATTAGCCATGCGAAAGAAAGAAAATTAGAGGGAAATAAATCGGACGAGAAATGCTTACCGGCCTGAGCAGTTGGAGATCACGGCAAACATAGGGGGCAAATGGTAGCTGACTAACACACAACGGTGGGAAGGAGATTATTCATCGGACTCGAGGATGGCAGAGAGTGGCTCCGGTTATGCGACCAGTCCCTGAAGCTTCCAGCAGCTACGGTACATCACTCCATATGTTAAAGTGAGAAACGGAGTCAGAGAAAGCTGAGCGGCACGGCTGGAGCAGAGAGGGAGGCTCCGAGTAGCTCGCCGGACTTCCGCAACTGTGGTGAACTTTGGGGCTCCTCTCCACACAAGTGATGAGAAGCGGAGGAGGGGTGGAAGCTGAGCGAGCCATGGATGGAAGAAATTTATCAGGTGGCTATACATGGAGCAGGGGAGCATGTCCGAGGCAGGAGGTGAGCGCTAGAATAAGAGCACATGCCTCTCACCCACCCCTACACTCCCGGGTCACCGAGGAATAAAGGCTTATGAGGTTAAGAACAAATTATACAGAAAAAGAATAATGACATTTTAAAGAACTGAATTTCTAAACAACCGGTAACAAAGGTCTAAAAGATTTAAAGAACGAGAAAGTGGACAATCCTTGGCCTCATGAAAACTGGCTAGTCGATAGAGCTACATTTCGTCCAAAATGGCTGATAATACATAGAAAAGGAAAGAAGACCTCCGACATCGGTGCATAGAAACAAAAATAGGACTACCATAGTTAGATTTCCATAGTAAGCAAATAAGCGGCCATATTGGAACGGGCTAGCTGGTCTGACCACTCAATCTGACATGGCGGCCGCGAGGCTTCTTCATGGCGGCGCGCCGCCCTAAACATCTTCCTTCCCTGCATGTAAATGCCTGAGCCCCCAGGGAGAGCATGACTGAGGGGAGATACGGCGATTTGGCCGCTCTGTTAGCCATAATGCTGCTGCCAGAATAACGGTTGACTCTGGGACGGGGAGTCCTCCTCTTCCATACCCTTCGTCACACGCGACCCCCTGGGAAGTCTACCTGCAGACGCGCTGGCGCGGAGCTTTCGCTTCTGGGCCCCGTGGAGCTGACCTGTGGAGCTGACACCCGGCCGAACAAAGTGACGCCAGTCTCACTCAAAACACTAAACCACACCGACTTAGGGTCCAACATATGGGGATTTGAAGGAGTGGTGACGGAGGCAGCAATGGAAAAGAACACCCTCACAAGCAGCTGGGAGGAAAAGTGAAACCGAAACCGCCTTAGACACGGGACACCCTAAGTGGTGCCACAGTGAAGTGAAGAAGATGACATAAAAACTGTGTTCATTCCAGTGGGCGGTGACGGGAGCCTGCGTCACTACACTCTGTTGTCTCAACTCTGTGGCCTCAACTCTAAAGCTACCTTTGTATGATGCCCGGTGGAGCTACCTCGCGAACCATAGGGGAGATTAACTTTGAACTCCCTCCTTTGACTATCACTTACCTAGCCGGATTTCGGGCAAACGCTCGCGCGTCTCTCCTGACCTCATCTTCCCCCTCTCACTTCCCCCAACCCTCTCCCCCCTCCGCTCCTACTCTTTCCAGCTTCTGTCCTCTGCCATCACCTGCCCCTGCCCCTTGTCCCCACCCTGTTTCTCAGTGAACCTCTTCCCTCGACACTTGAGACCGAACTATTTTGTCTGATGCCAGATGGAGCTACCTGGTTTAGCTATAGGGGAGATGAGCCATGGATTCCCTCCTTGGTCGTCACCTACCCAGTCGGTCCTCAGACAGACTTCCTTTCGTCTCTACGGTTGTCTCTTCCCTTATCCTCACTTTCTCACCTCCCCTACCACCCACTACTTCTCTCTCTCCTCTCCTAATGTATTGCTGATTGTCTGATGCAATTTGTAATTGTCGATCTTTTTCTGTTATATTGTTGAACCACATTGTTCCACTTCCTTTCGTCTCTCCTGTCCTCTCCTCCCGCATCCTCCCTCTATTTTATGTCTCTCCTTCTCTCCTCTCTCAATGTATTGAGACAGAACTATTTTCTCTGATGCCCGATGGAGCTACCTGGTTTAGCTATAGGGGAGATGGGCCGTGGATTCCCTCCTTGGTCGTCACCTACACAGTCGGTCTTTAGACAGACTTCTTTTTGTCTCTCCTTATTGTCTCTTCCCTTATCCTCACTTTCTCACCTCCCCTACCCCCCACTACTTTTCTCTCTCCTTTCTCTCCTCTCCTAATGTATTGCTGATTGTTTGATGTAATGAGTAATTGTTGATCTTTTTCTGTTATATTGTTGAACCACATTGTTCCACTTCCTTTCGTCTCTCCTGTCCTCTCCTCCCGCATCCTCCCTCTATTTTATGTCTCTCCTTCTCTGCTCTCTCAATGTATTGAGACAGAACTATTTTCTCTGATGCCCGATGGAGCTACCTGGTTTAGCTATAGGGGAGATGGGCAGTGGATTCCCTCCTTGGTCGTCACCTACCCAGTCGGTCTTTAGACAGACTTCTTTTCGTCTCTCCTTATTGTCTCTTCCCTTATCATCACTTTCTCACCTCCCCTACCCCTCACTACTTTCCTCTCTCCTTTCTCTCCTCTCCCAATGTATTGCTGATTGTTTGATGTGATGAGTAATTGTTGATCTTTTTCTGTTATATTGTTGAACCACATTGTTCCACTTCCTTTCGTCTCTCCTGTCCTCTCCTCCCGCATCCTCCCTCTATTTTATGTCTCTCCTTCTCTGCTCTCTCAATGTATTGAGACAGAACTATTTTGTCTGACGCCCGATGGAGCTACCTGGTTTAGCTATAGAGGAGATGGGCCGCGGATTCCCTCCTTGGTCATCACCTACCCAGTCGGTCTTTAGACAGACTTCTTTTCGTCTCTCCTTATTGTTTCTTCCCTTATCCTCCCTTTCTCACCTCCCCTGCCCCCTCCACTACTTCTCTCTCTCCTTTCTCTCCCCTCGTAATTGTATTGCTTAATTTTTTGATGTATTGTGTAATTTGTTGAACTTGTTCTGTAACATTGTTGATTCTCATGTAAAGCGCTATGATACCTTCGGGTCTAGCCAGCGCTATATAAAAGTCTTTTAAATTAAAAAAAAAATAATAATAAAATAAATAAATAAATAACAGCAGCGCTCAAGTCGAGTAGTATAAGAGCCACGGTGTCCCCCAAGTCCAATCGCAACATTTCTGTTACTCCAAGAAAAGTGGTTTCAGTAGAATAACCGGTCCTAAAACCTGATTGAGAAGAGTGCAGAAAGTCAGTAGATTCGACAAATTGAGTTAATTGCAAATTGACATGCTTTTCCAAAATTTTTGAGTAGGTTGGAAGCAAAGAAATAGGCCTAAAATTGGATGTCTGAGTTGGGTCTGCAATGGCTTTCTTTAAAAGGGGAAGGACCATGGCATGTTTCCATTCCGACGGGACAATAGCTTCTTGAATAGAGGCATTAAGTAACTGCATAATTACTGTAAGAAGAGGTAATTCCATCTGCTGCAACACAGACACAGGGATAAGATCACATGGAGAGCCGGATTTAACACTGTTCACAATCTTTTTAAAAGAATTAATGTCAAAGAGTGCCCAGGTATCTAGGCTGGTGGCCTCCTCCACACTATGGGCCGACTCAGACGTAGAGAGTGACATAACAGATGTCGCTAACTGAGTATTTTGCAGTGAGGAATGTATTTGCTATACTTTGTCCACAAAGTAGTTAGCGAGACAGTCACATTGTTGTTCATTGAGAATGGGAGGTAGGGACTGTGTATCGAAACCAGTGAGTTTTTTCACCATAGAGAACAGGGTATGTGAACCGTTCTGAACTTTGGAAATAGTGGAGGACACATAGTCCTTCCTTGCTGATTTACAAAGAGCTTGATAGTATTTTAGCGCTTGCTTATATTTTAATTTGGAGTCCTGTGTGTAATTCCTTCTCCAATTCCTTTCCAGAGCTTTACATTTAGTTTTTTCAGATTTCAATTGCTCTGTCAACCAAGAAGCTGTAGGACAATGGTTGTAGATTTTTTTAATCCATTGTAGGATTGCTGCTTTCCAATGGCACCTCATAGAGGTGCATTTACATAAGACTCCCTGTAAAAGATTAGAATTTTATTATATGGATGAACTGGAACCTTTGTTTTTTACATTTCCACAATCAAGTTTGATAAATTACTTTTTAGATGAAATTGGTGGACTTTCTGTTTTAGAGTAATTTGTTTACAACTGAAATAGTTAGGAATTATAGACTAGTCACTAGTACTGCTGATACTACAAACGATCTGAGTGGTAGTGAAAGTAGGTGTAAGAAATTGGTTTATTATTTGGTGTAGGTGACAGCCAACCTCAAGAAATAATTAGAACTCTTGAACCTTTAAAGTCACTAAAATAACCTGAGGTCAATCCACAGGTAGCAAAGACACAGATCGTACAGGGCAATGTGTAATATACTTATGTAGTACCAAAACCGCAATAAATCCAAAATACTCAAGAAAAACTGTATTGGCACCCTGTTCTCTCCCTTTCAGATGTGGCCCAAGTATTACAGGTGACTCAACAGACCTGTTAAGCAGAATTTGACAGTGCGGTGTCAGAGGATGCCCACTGCCCCCACTCCGAATATTCTGTGGTGTTCAGATGAGTTATCTCTGCCCATACAGGCCAGAGTATTGTTTGCTCCTGGTACGCATTTCACACCGTGCTCACACTTATTAAATGCTGAGTATGTGCTCGGAGAAGCTGGAAAGCTAATGCAAATTAGCTTCCAGGAACTTCAGGCAGGGAAAAGGAAACTTTCTAAAATGTTCTTTTACTTATTATTTACTAAAAATTCAACTTCACTCTTGAATTGGAATTTAATAACTATTAAAAATACTGGTTGACATTTTTTTTAGCTGGTCCCTTTTCCTGAGATAGCAGTATTACTATTTTAATATGCGCTGTAGTTTTCTACATAGGACAGCTAACCCGTCCAAAGAGAAAATAGCTTTTTGGGGCATGTTACTGTAGGAACATAGTCATTTTCTATATGTTCCACTTTTAAATGCAATTCATCCTACATTGTGGGCTACAAGGGTTACATGGGGGTGACTCACTAATATTTAAAAGCGGGCGGGTTTAATCACTAGAGGAATCGTTTTCTGTATAATTAGTTACAATTTCTTTATGTATATAGTGTATGGAATGGGTGACCACATAAGTGTCAATGAGATAAGAGCAGCAACAACAAGCACTGGCGTTGCCAGTAGGTCTCGTAGAATGCAGTGCATCCTTCTTGCTGTAGTAGGGCGATTGGGTGGCTGTTGGTAATTAGAGAGTGGCCGGAGGGAAGCCGGATGGGGGCAGGAGAGCTGAGATAGTGTGTTAGGGGAGAAGAAGCCGCAGAGCGCACGCTGGGCGAAGCCCTTTGATGTGCTGTGCGGCCGTGAATGCGCGTGCTTGTTTGCTCACGTGATTCACGTGAACTTAAAGAAAACCGCACAAACGAAACCCTTGGTTTCACGATTGTTTTCAGCACTTGAATTCTCGCTCCCTCAATGCGCTTGCGCGCATTGATAGGTCACGAGACCTAAAAAACCTCTAATTCTCAACATAAATTTGTGCTTCAAGAAGTATACACCTGTTTTGTGTTTTGTTCCTTTGCAGTCTTCATAGATCTGTTCATGTTAAAATAAGGAATTAATTTTTCAAAATTACTCAATGTAAGCTACTGCTCAGAGCTTATTACAGATGACTTCTTAACACATGAGAACGAGTAGAAGAAAGAATTCCTTGTGGGCACTTTTACCTGTTGATCTAAGGGTCTATTGGGTTCCCCACTCCTTCCTTTTACTAGAGGTATATAAGTGGCATTTAACTTGTAGGCCCTGAATGTACTTTCTACATCATATACTAGTTCCTTACCAACAGGTTAAATGTGCCATTTAGGAATAAGGCGATGCAACCATGTTTAAAGGGGGAGTACAGGCACTCTACTCCTAATTATCAGGGGGTAAAGTGCACATAATTCTAAACCCGCAAAGCAGAAAGAGTAAAAATCTGAAGTGACCACACAGAAAAAATCGGTTTCCTACAGTAGAAGTCTTCCTTACCTTAAAACTGGTAGGATTTTATGGAGGATTACATGTGGTTTATATGTCATTATTTCCACGTATCACAATAACATCTAGATTTCCAATAAAAACAGTTAATCAACACAGGTTACAGCTTGATTGTTCTTAGCTGCATGTCAATACAGCTTTCCATTTTGGAGATGGGAGGGCCTATTCACAAACTAAAAACATACTACAAAATGCTATTCACAAACCTATGTGTGGAGCTTCTTCTGAGTTAGGAGTTGCTGTGCACCTTAATACATGTTTTAGTAGTAAATGTGGGAGGGATAAGGTAAGTGGTTGGAGAATGGAAAATAACACCAAAGGGGAGAAGAGTTGGAAGGAGTAAGGAGACTTAAGGGCAGGTCAGGGAGGGGTTTAGGGAGGATGTGAACCCTCCCATAAAGAGAATGTCCATTGCTATTCACAATTGGCACGTTTAAAGTTACTACAGGGAAAAAGAGACCCAAAATGGTAGGAAGGTACTCCAGCTCAGAGCTGAAGTAAGTCCAGCACCACACATGGCCAACCGATAATACTGCAACACCCTCTCCTAGAAATAAATGCAAATTGTGACTTAAAATTTAAAAAAAACATAAAAATGTTAAAAAAGTTATATAACAAGAGATTTGTGAAATATACTTAAACAATTTGCAATTAATTCCAGTCATCACGTTTAGTAATTATTAATGTATAATACATTAATATGTTTTTCAATTAAACTTGAGAATATGTTTCTTTAATTTAATATACCTAGCATTTGTCTTCAGTAGTTGTACATATAGAATAACAATTATTTATATTGATATTTATCATATATGAATTTGCACAACTTTTTACAAGTTTCATAAACGTATTGACTGTTTCTGTATTTTACCCGAGGGGGACTCAGCAGTCGAGCAGAGATCTCCATCTGATAAACTATAGGGAAAAGTAAAAACAATTGCCAAAATATTTTTATGCTAAATGCTATTTTAAAAATGTTTATATATTTATGTTAGATTTAGAAGTAAAAAACATATGGAGACTCCGCATCTGTAAGGCTGTTTAATGTTTGAACCTTTTGAAATACCGGCATACCATTCTGAGACAACTGTTTACTTTGCATAATGTTTCCAACTAACATGTTAACCTCAGTTGAAAATAAAGCTGTCTGTATATGCTCCCACGCATTAAAACATCTATCCAGAACAACATTCAACCACAATATCTCACATACTATACTTAGGGGAAACATTATAAACTCATTGATAAGCACACACACATTAGATCCACAAACCATCCCTGCTTCGATGTTATTACTCTTTCACATTTGTACCTTTTGTGCTACATGTATGATGTCTCTCTCTCCCGCATGAGGAGCCTCTGCCCTGTGTGCGGAGGTTCTTTCTCCTTCACACGCAAGTTGGAGAGTCTGTGCTGGGAGTGGATCTCTGCCTACCGCAAATAAACAGGAAATGAAATGCAGGAAGAGGAAGTTGGTCAGTTTGTTGTAATTCTGAGCCATTTTCTGCTCCAAGCATCCTCCTCTTGCACCCTGCCGCTCATTGCCATACTCTTGCCCACACACACGGCAGACAGACTTGAAGAGAAGGCCATCCCTTTTTCTGAGACTGAATTGGAAATCCTCAAGAAGTGGCTCATTGGCAGGTACCCGCAGATTTATCAGGGACCAGAAATGCAACTGAGCAATGCAGTGTGTGCCAAAATCTGATGGAACTTCACCACATACTGCAGTGCAGTGAATGTCCATAATTAGTAGCGGAAGGCGTACTGTTAGCTCTGGGAGGCCCTTTGTCACATGGCCTATAATAAGGCCCAAGACATTATGGGCCTGACATTCCAGTCATATACACGTCACCCCCACATGCCACCACTGAACCAGAGGGTCTTGAAAGCTGCCTGGCGGACCCTCTATTCTCAGCTTGAAGAATATGAACAGCAAGTGCATTTGTATTAGTATTTGGCACATAGTTAGTTCCACGTGACTTTTGAGAGTGCTGTCCTATATTGTGTTCAGTGTGAGCTTTGTCACACCTTACTTATTCTATTTAACATGTTTTATTTTTATATGAAGTTTTGGAAATTCACATTTAATAACATGCATGTTTAGTGTGTGTTTTCTGTGTCTTGACTACTAATCTGTTTATGACATTATGGAAATGCTGACTCCTTACTTCTTAACCACCATACATTTGCAAAGTTTTACTTTCTAGGTTTACACAATTACTAAATGAAGTGAAATTTTGATGTCCATAAATATAGACCATTTTAACCTCCTTTGAGATGTTTTGTAGGCTGATGGGAAAATGTCTCCTCCAAGATAAATAATGTGTGGAACCAGTTGTGAATCTACATTTCCAATAGGTAAAACATTTCTTTTACATAACACAACTAATACCAATCCATTCATCTACTTTGAATGGCTATTTCCAAAGCTCGATTGTGAATTATCAGTTTTAAGGTCTTCAAATTCCCAAAATTTTAGTAAGAAAAGTTTACATTCATTTTTATTGTGTTATATAAACGTTACAACATATAAAATCGACATTATAAAGCTGCATGGGTGTGCATGCTTACACAGATCTATGAATGATGGATACAAATAGAAGAGTAGCAAACATGCTCTGAGTGTAAATAAGGCAGAAATAAAGCAGCAAACAGTGTGTACATTTGTGTGTTATAAGGAGTGTTGTTGAGACTGTACAATTAGGGAACTGGGTCCTAATGTGGAATAGAAAGGAACGTAGGGAGCAAGATGGAGGGGGTTACTGCAGGGTATTTCTGTAAAGGAGTCGAGACGCAGAGGCATTAGCCATGTGGCCCAGGTTTACTGAGGCAGGAGGAAGAGTGGAGTGCACTGGGGATGGGCAAAGGTGGAAGAACATTGGCTAGGCAATGGCAATAAGAGGGGGAGGCGCGAATCTACTATGGGGGAAGATCGTAATTCCCAGTGTGCTGCAAATACTGCAAGAGGAGGGTAGCCCATTGACGGTAAATGGGCCACTTGTCGAGCTTATGCACCTCTTCATAGTGAAGGGCATCCTTTTTTGCTATCCCTATTTGCGGACTGCTCCAAACCAGGCAGCCAGTGGGGGAGTTGCCAGGGAGTGCCAGTGCATGGTGAGTGTGCACTTTGTGAGGTGGAGCATCAGGGAGGCGAAGCAAGCATGCACCTTGTGTTTTCTGTGCCAATTGAAGATGCAAAGTGAGCAAGCTTCCCAGGTGTGGATGTTTGTGAGCTCTGTGACCTGCTGCAGTACAGCATTCACCTTTTCCCAGAAATGATGGAGGGCTGGATAGGACTTAAGCATGTGCGTCAAGTTTAAGTAAAAGTGCACGTGCCGGCTTGGGGGGAAAATCTATTTATCTGGGCTGGGGTTAGGTATGCTCAATGAAACATGAAGAGTTGAAGGTTTCTAAAGAATGAATGACACCTGTTGAGAAAACTCCAGGGCTGTCTTCCAATCTTCATAATGAAATCTTCAAACTCATCCTCCTGTTTGTACCGCAGTGTTCCAAGGAAAGCATTGTTAAGTTACGAATAGCTTTGTACAGCCAGGTGATGAAGTGATGACTGATGCCCATTGTGAGAAGAGTTTGTAGTGCAATGTGTGTAACGGGCTCTGCCTCTGTGATGCTCCATAGGGTACAGCTTGTATTCCTGAGTTATCAAAGTAGGAGGTGTATGCATCACAGCAATTGGTCTGTATGAAGTTGGTGTTCTGTTGCTTTACCCTAGTTTACTGGGAGTCGGGCAGCCCTTGCAAACTACTCTAGTGTGTTCTGAGGTGCGGAAAGGTCAGAGGTGACATCTCTTAGATAAATAAGGAGGTCGCCGGCATACAGGAACACCGTGTGCATCCTGTCCTCCAGGGGTATGCCTCCCTCGTGGCCCTCATCCCATAAGGGTATGGCTAGAGGTTCCATAGTGAGGGAAAAAAGTAATAGATATGAGATGTCCCAGGCAGACTCAGGATGTCAGGTTGCTGTAGAGAAGTTGAGTGTATGTGAGAAGTTGTGGTTCGACCCCAATTTGAGTCAAGAACTGGAGAAGGTAGTGCCACGTCAGAGTGTCAAAGGCATTCTACAATTTTAACAGGAGCGCTCCCGGGTACTGCCACTTAACACAGTCTTGAATGTGAATCAACCAGCTAATGTTTTGAGAGGTGCTGCGTCCAAGGACAAACCCTTTCTGATCTATGTGGATTAGGTCCAGGAGAATCCGGGTGTAACAGTCTGCCAATATTTTACCCAGTATTTTACAGTCCGCTTCTAATATGGCAATGGGCCGGTACAATGATGGCTTTGTTGGATTTCTACCTAGTTTCGAGATTGTCACCAAGTGTAATTACCGGAGTGACTGGGGGAGTTTGCCTGCATTCCACCCCGCCTCATACATGTCAGACAGTCTGGGTGACAGAAGGGCATAAAAGGTGCTGTAATACTCAAGTGGGTGCTGCCTACCCCTGGGGTTTTATTATGGGCCGAATTCCTGGCTGCTTATGCAATGTCCTCTGTGGATATTTTAGTATTGAGGGCAAGTCTAGTGGGGGTGGGAATAAGGGGTAAATTGATGCCCGTGCGGATGACGCTATACTGCTCCTTGGAGGATCAGACAGGCATGGAAGAGGGTGGAGTAATAAGTGTGGAATAGTTATAGTATTTCATCCTGAGCATAAATGGGGGTACCAGTGGGTGTAATCTGCTCCGTAATCGGGGCTGTAGTACTTTCCTGCCATGCTAACTAGCCTAGAAGTCGGCTGGACTTGTCCCCTTCCCTGTGAACTTTAGCTGTGTGGGCTGTGAAAGTGAAGAAGTGGAGGTGTTCAAAGAGCAGTGTATATGAAGTTTTTGCGGGTGTTAGTTGGGGGGGGGGTGTTCGCGGGGTTATGACCTGCCGCCTTACTTAATTCCACAAGGTGGTTCTCACTGTCTGGCATTTCCTTGTCTAAGGTTTTACGAACGCCTTCCACTTGCTGTATAAAGAGGCCCGTGTCACCATTTTAAAAGACACCTGAAGGTGCACCTTCATGATGCATTCTTTAAGCTTTTATGTGTAGGGGCAATGTTAAAATAGAAATCGTACATGTTTACGCTGTTTTATTAAGTTAGCATTTGCTGCGCCATTTTCTATTTGGGTGGAAAAAACAACAGGAGTATAATGCATAGACCAAAGTGGGATCAGGGTACAAGCATATATAGAACAATATCCCACAAGGTAATATTTAGAAAGACAATTAGATACACATGCTCAAAGCATTACCAGCAAAGACAACAAGGAGACTCAATTAAATTGAATGAATGTGCATATAGCATCTTATATTAAAAGCTTACAATGTACAATTAATACAGTTAAAGCAGCACTGTATTGACATAAATGCAAAAAGCAACCTCAATTGCACTTGGTGCTCAGTGTGAGTGGGTGACACAAATGCGACGCAAGTGACAATTGTGCACCGCAGGGGACGGCGCAGGTGAAGTGAGTGACAAATTATATACAGTGTAGTGAAATCCAATGGCTAACGAGTTAATTTCTAAACTGATTGATAGTTCAACATTGATAGTTCGGCTGGGCCATTGTTGAGAAGGCGCGCCGTAAGTTGAGCTGTGGGTAGTCGACGACCGTTTCGATCCTCTTTAAATAGGGATCGTCTTCAGGACAGGGTTGCTTGGAATTGGAGCAGTGCTGAAGGGATAAAAAGGAAGGATGGGGGGGGAGAAGCAAAAATCATCTAATGGATACAGGGTGGGGGGAGCGTGGTAATAACTCAGAGAAATGTCACTTTAAACCAATTAAGGAAGGACTACAGCGAGGGAAAGCGGAGGGCGGTGGAAGGGGTGGAAGGCGGCGTGCGGGAGGGAGGAAATAACTGGGTGAAAGAGAACTGCAAATACCTTGGCCGGAACACTTCAGGTAGAAGGGGGCCAATAAAAAGGAGCGGGTAGCGGTCCGTAGCTTTCAACTGAAGTGAAGTGGCACTGGGGAAAGGAGGAGAAATATATCAGGAAGCATACAGGGACCCGTAAAAAGGGGGCAGGCAAACAAGGTACCAACTGTTACCTGGGTGTGGGTGCAACTTGATTTGTGGCGAATCAGGTTCTCGGGAGGCACCCTACCAATTCAGGTTCCCGGAAATACTGCAAAGACAGTGGGTAAAACGGGAAATTGAAACATATAATATTGGCCGGCGATCAGCATGGAAAAGGAGGGTAGACCATAATTATAAAATAAATTACCTAAGTTTAATGACAATGAATGTCGGGTGCTTGCAGAAGTCGGGGGTAGTCTGGGATCACAGGTTATTCATAACTTCATCCCGGTAGGGGAGATCGTAATTTCGATCACGCATGGGAAAATTAAAGGCTGCGGAAATAAACAAGCGTGTAGAATTATGCGCCTGTCACCGATCCCGCAAGGTAGGTGGCAAGTGGGGCGAGAGGTAGGGACACGATGTCAATTACCTGAGTGGATCAGCGGAAGGACGTGTAGATCGTCCGGTCGGGAGTGGATTTTGGCTGCCGCCGTAGGGGCGAACGGGTGAAGAAGGAAAGGGAGAACAACGCGACCAATCGGGAAGGCTGTGGGCGTGGTGTAGGGCGGGACTGGCGGGAAGGAGGCAATGACGTATAAGGGGTGAACAACGGCAGAGTCATAACCAGTTGTAGCGAAGGTCACTAAGCGACGTAATACAACAATTAATGAAGTGGTAGTTACAGCTGGGTGATCGGGGATGAGACACAAATGTCCACATGGACGGGAGGCAGATCACAGCAAAGATATAACTCCATTAAGTTGGCATCAGGGTCAGTATCTTCCAAGTAAAACAGTGTATATGTGTACATTGAGAGGGTAATACAGTGAAATCTACAATGATATAATGCTGTTAATGTGTCCCTTCAAAGATGATATACCATTAATAACAATTCCAGTGATACATCCTGGATACAAAACAATGTACATATGAATCTATTTAACCCAATAGGTGTGGGGTGAGGCCCGTGGGGGGCCACGATGGATGTAATAAACCACAGGGCAGTTCAGGATCATGACTGTAGTGTGAAATAGGGCATTGGCTGGAGGAAAGGAATGCTCAGAGTCTTCAGGATCATGACTGTAGTGTGAAATAGGGCATTGACTGGAGGAAAATAATGTTTTGAGTCCTTTGTTGACTGTGTCACACAGTGTCATCCATTTGCATTCAGCTTTATTTAGTAGTATTCTGATGTCGCCTCCTCTCATGGGTAAAGAAGGTTTTTCAATCACTTGCCACTTTAAGTCAGTGTCTGCATGATTATGCTCCAAGAAGTGCGTGACCAGTGGGGCAGTTGTCACTTTGCAGTTGATCCTGCTTTTATGCTGTATGATACGTTGTTTTACCATTTGTGTGGTCTGCCCGATGTATGTAAGGTGACACGGACAACTGATGGCGTAAATCACATTCTGAGGGCGGCAGTTCGTCAGTTTTTTCAGTTTGTATGTTTTTCCTCCATGCGTGAATTCTTTAGTGTTGGTAGTCAATTCGCAAACACTGCAACTTTGGCATCTGTAATGACCTATGATCGGGTCAAGGCCCCACGATGCGGTAAGCGTCTGTGTCATCTCCACTTTCTCGGGCCATGTAATGGCGTGGACAAGGTGGCTAGCCAGATTAGCTCCTCGTTGGTACGAGAACAGTGGTGGATCCTGGAAGGACTTAAAGGGGCGTAGAATTTCCCAGTTTCTCTTGATGATTTTGGAGATGGTGTTGCTGGCGGGATTGAATTTGGACACAAAGGGTATCCTCGTCATGGGGGGCTTGGATTGGGATGTGAGAAGGATGTCTCTGTGGCAATACCATGCCCTCTTGCGAGCTCGTGTAACCAAACGTTTTGGGTATCCTCTACTAACCAGCTTAGCAGTGAGAATTTCAGCTTCACAAAAGTAATCCTTGGGCCATTTACAGTTGCGTCTGATACGCAAGAATTGGCCAAAAGGGAGACAATCTCTCAGCCCTCGCGGATGGTAGCTAGAGTATTGGAGCAAGGTATTCCTTTCCGTGGGTTTCCGATAGAGGACAGTTCCTAATCTGCCCTCCTCGGAATGGATGGTGACATCAAGAAAGGGGAGATCATTGTTGGTGCAGTCACTGGTAAACTTCAGATGTTCTTGAGATTGGTTCAGCCAGGTTATGCATAAGTTGAGTGAAGGGATACTGCCATTCCAGAGGAGCAGGATATCATCAATGTATCTCCGCCATAGAATAATCTGGCAGTTGAAGGGATTATGGCTGGAGAGGATGAGAGTTTTTTCGAGATGATGGACAAACAGGATAGCGAAATTTGGGGCAAAACAGGTCCCCATAGAGACTCCCTTGATTTGGAGATAGTACGTATCCCGATACAGGAAGTCGTTGTTCTGTAGGGCTATCCTTAATAAGTTCATAACAAAATCCGTAGGGATGCGTGTGTGTTGGGGTCTGAGTTGTAGTAGAGATTTAATAACTTCCAGTCCTTCTTGGTGAGGAATATTTGTGTATAACGACTCAATATCGAGTCCGGCCATAAGTTGTGAATCTGGATCGAAAGGTAGTTCTTCTATGATGTTAATCAGATCCGTTGTGTCGCGAATGAAGGTATCGGTACTAGGTACAAATTCCTTGATGATCTCGTCAATATATTTACCCAGTGGCTCCAAGATAGACCCGCATCTGCTGACTATTGGTCTTCCTGGTGGATTTTGACGATCCTTGTGAATTTTTTGAAGTACATATAGTACTGGTGTACGAGGGTGTGGGTTGTTTAGAAAATCATATTCTTTTTTGGTCAAGATACCTGTTTCTCTGGCTTGTCCAGTAATAGATAGTATTTTTGTTCTGATGTCATTTGTAGGAACCTTGGCCAGTTGTCGGTAGTGATTGTTATTAGCCAGCTGTCGATAGATTTCCTGGTCATATTGGCTGACTCACATTACCACGATGCCCCCGCCCTTGTCTGCTGGCTTGATGATAATTTCAGTATCGTTTTTCAGGGTGACGAGGGCATGTTTCTCAGTTACGGGTAGATTGTAGGGTACATACTGGAATTTGGACTGAAGTTCATTGATTTCTTGCATGACTCGGCGTTCAAAAGTTAAAATCTCAGGAGGCATGGCGTGGGACGGAGGATTGAATGTGGAGGGTGGGCGAAATTGTGACTGTGAGATTAGATTCGAATCAGGTTTGTCGGCAAAAAATTGTTTCAATCTGATGCGCCTAAAGAATCTGAGGAGACTGGTCTGTAGTTCAAGATAGTTCGTCCGTTCGGTAGGGACAAAACTAAGTCCACGTGAAAGGAGCGTAGTTTCGTCAGTGGTCAGACAATGATTGGAAAGGTTGAAGATGAGAATACAAAGATCAGTGGCGGTGGACACATTCGGGTTCTCGGTGGAGTGCGTTTCCAATGGTAGGTGCATGTGCACCATTCCTGGAGTGATAGTTTGGTTTGGCAAGATCATTAGGGAGGGCCCCATTGGTAATAACGATTCCTGGTGTGTCTATCCCCTGCAAATTGTGGTTGATATTGACGGCTTCTGGGGGGCCATGGTGGTGGCTGGCCGCGGTCGCGGCCTCGTCCTAAAAAAACTGGGCGGTAACAGAGGTTGTGGCCTGACAATGGCTCCCGAAGTACTGGGGCTGTTTGTTGAGTCAGAGTCTTCGATAGAAGTGTTCGAAGAATCAGAGAAGGTGATTCTCTGATTATTGCGGAAACGTCCCCAAGAACGAGTTCTGGGTGGCACGTAGGGTGTGTTGTAAAAGTCGTCAAGTAAATATGGATATGTTTGATCAACCATGTAATATTTGATGTCCTTTTGGATCTTGTTTTTTTTTGTTTAGTTCGAAGGTATGGAAGGTGTTGATTGTAGTATTAATTTTCTCCAGTACATTTTTGGCATCAGTGATACTTGTGTCAGCTAGAATTAGCTTTTCCAGTTCAGCAATTTCCTCCAGTTCTTTAAGACTATGTTCAATGGCTGTATCAATTCCTAACACCATCCAATGGTGGGAACAAGTCGTAGCTAGATGGCTGAAACTGGTGCGAAACTTGGGGTCCTGAGTAAAGATGGCAGGGGTGTTACGTATTTGCAAACCAACCGGGATCACACCGGATCTGCGATAATCCTTGAGCATGCGGCCATGTAGATCCGTCCTGATCTGTTTCTTTTTAAGTTTTTCTAGTCTATCCAATAGAACTTGTGATGTATTGGGGGTGGGTGTAGTGGACGGGGTGATGGAAGGCCCAGAAAGGAGAGAGGCACCTACCATCAAGGGCTGAATATATTCTTCAGAATATGTAAGAGACTCCTTAGACATCGTATGTGTTCTAAAAGTCACACATAGACGGTGATCTCAACTGTAGATCAAGAGATGGGTGCCCTAAAGCACTAACTCTCGCAGCTCAGCAGCTGCTCATAACAATGTAAAAAACAACAGGAGTATAACCCATAGACCAAAGTGGGATCAGGGTACAAGTATATATAGAACAATATCCCACAAGGTAATATTTAGAAAGACAAATAGATGCCCATGCTCAAAGCATTACCAGCAAAGACAACAAGGAGACTTAATTAAATTGCATGAATGTGCATATAGCATCTTATATTAAAAGCTTACAATGTACAATTAATACAGTTAAAGCAGCACTGTATTGACATAAATGCAAAAAGCAACCTCAATTGCACTTGGTGCTCAGTGTGAGTGGGTGACACAAATGCGACGCAAGTGACAATTGTGCACCGCAGGGGACGGCGCAGGTGAAGTGAGTGACAAATTATATTCCAACTAGCAGCCCGTCCCGACGTCTGGGTATGAATTGCTGCCGGCCAGTAGTATATTGTTTTGTAGGATTTCGGTTTGATAGCATTTCTTATCTGTGACAGGCCTGTGAAACGCTCCGATTCACAGTGCACTGCTGATGCACTTAAGAGTGCGCGTTCAGTAGTGTGTAAACTCGAGTTTCCCTACTTTATTTTTCCTTGCAATATTATATAGCGCGAACTCGAGCACAATTTACATTACAGAAGAACACATTCATTTGTGGTAGGCACGGGGAAACAAAGCGATTTGCCTGGAATCACAGGATGTTGAGCTGATGCCGAGATTCGAACGTAGCTCCCCAGCTCTAAAGTTCGCAATTCTAGAACTTGTGGCGGGAGGTGTGTCTAAAAGTGTATGTCGGTGCTGGCCATCAATGAGAGAGACCTGTGCATTTTTCAAATCGGTGGTGAAAAAATATGAGTATGTTGCTGGAGATGTGGGCCGCCGTGCCACCAATGTACTTACCGGGGGAGGGTAAACACCCATTATTCCGCAACTTTCTTTCTGCATACCATCACTCCGCATACTTTCATTACGGAGTAGGGTGGACACCCGGAGCTGGAATGTACAGAACATGGGAAGAAAAAACAATGAAATATTGGGCACAACGCTCGCTTTTTTTCCTCGTAATCCTGCACCCCGCACACGCCCACACCTCCAGCACACGTCCACAGCACACGATTGAGACATGGCATGAAGGGCGGAACGTACCACACTACCCCTGAACCCCAAAATACCCCTGTACCCCAAAACCTAGCCCTGAACCCTTAAAATACCCCTGTACCCCAAAACCCAAACCTACCCCTGAACCCTAAAAATACCCCTGTACCCCAAAACCCAAACCTGGCCCTGAACCATAAAAATAACCCTGTACCCCAAAACCCAAACCTACCCCTGAACCCTAAAATACCCCTGTACCCCAAAACCCAAACCTAGCCCTGAACCCTAAAAATACCCCTGTACCCCAAAACCCAAACCTAGCCCTCAATCCTTAAAATACCCCTGTACCCCAAAACTCAAACCTACCCCTGAACCCTAAAAATACCCCTTTACCCCAAAACCCAAACCTAGCCCTGAACCCTAAAAATACCCCTGTACCCCAAAACCCATACCTATCCCTAAACCCTAAAACTACCCCTGTACCCCATAACCCAAAACTATATCTGAACCCTTAAAATACCCAAACACCCCAAAACATATACCTCAGTACCCCAAAACATATACCCCTATACCCATACTTACCTTATCCAAACATTAAAAAAACATGCATTTACCATTCATGCATTTACAACGAATTTCGTTGTAAATGTATGCGTGGTAAAAGCATATAAAATGTAATGCCATGCGTTATAATGGCATTGCGGAGTCATGGTACTTTCGTAATGATGGTAAGCAGAAAGAAAGTTGCGGAATAATGGGTGGTTTTTTTCTCCCCCGGTAAGTACATTGGTGGCACGGCGGCCCACATCTCCAGCAACATACTCATATTTTTTCACCACCGATTTGAAAAATGCACAGGTCTCTCACAGATAAGAAATGCTATCAAACCGAAATCCTACAAAACAATATACTACTGGCCAGCAGCAATTCATACCCGGACAACGTCGGGACGGGCTGCTAGTTGGAATATAATTCGTCACTTCACCTGCGCCGTCCCCTGCGGTGCACAATTGTCACTTGCGTCGCATTTGTGTCACCCACTCACACTGAGCACCAAGTGCAATTGAGGTTGCTTTTTGCATTTATGCCAATACAGTGCTGCTTTAACTGTATTAATTGTACATTGTAAGCTTTTAATATAAGATGCTATATGCACATTCATGCAATTTAATTGAGTCTCCTTGTTTTCTCTGCTGGTAATGCTTTGAGCATGAGCATCTAATTGTCTTTCTAAATATTACCTTGTGGGATATTGTTCTATATATGCAGGTACCCTGATCCCACTTTGGTCTATGGGTTATACTCCTGTTGTTTTTTACATTGTTATGAGCAGCTGCTGAGCTGCGAGAGTTAGTGCTTTAGGGCACCCATCTCTTGATCTACAGTTGAGATCACCGTCTATGTGTGACTTTTAGAACACATACGATGTCTAAGGAGTCTCTTACATATTCTAAAGAATATATTCAGTCCTTGATGGTAGGTCCCTCTCTCCTTTCTGGGCCTTCCATCACCCCGTCCACTACACCCACCCCCAATAGATCACAAGTTCTATTGGATAGACTAGAAAAACTTAAAAAGAAACAGATCAGGACGGATCTACATGCCCGCATGCTCACGGATTATCTCAGATCCGGTGTGATCCCAGTTGGTTTGCAAATACGTAACACCCCTGCCATCTTTACTCAGGACCCCAAGTTTCGCACCAGTTTCAGCCATCTAGCTACGACTTGTTCCCGCCATTGGATGGTGTTAGGAATTGATACAGCCATTGAACATAGTCGTAAAGAACTGGAAGCAATTGCTGAACTGGAAAAGCTAATTCTAGCTGACACCAGTATCACTGATGCAAAAAATTTACTGGAGAAAATTAATACTACAATCAACACCTTCCATACCTTCGAACTAAACAAAAAAACAAACAAGATGCAAAAGGACATCACATATTACAAGGTTGATCAAACATATCCATATTTACTTGACGACTTTTACAACACACCCTACGTGCCACCCAGAACTCGTTCTTGGGGATGTTTCCGCAATAATCAGAGAATCACCTTCTCTGATTCTTCTAACACTTCTATCGAAGACTCTGACTCAACAAACAGCCCCAGTACTTCGGGAGCCATTGTCAGGCCACAACCTCTGTTACCACCCAGTTTTTTAGGACGAGGCCGCGACCGCGGCCAGCCACCACCACGGTCCCCCAGAAGCTGTCAATATCAACCACAATTTGCAGGGGATCGACAAACCAGGAATCGTTATTACCAATGGGGCTCTCCCTAATGATCTTGCCAAACCAAACTATCACTCCAGGAATGGTGCACATGGACCTACCATTGGAAACACACTCCACCGAGAACCCAAATGTGTCCACCGCCACTGATCTTTGTATTACCATCTTCAACCTTTCCAATCATTGTCTGACCACTGACGTAACTACGCTCCTTTCACGTGGACTTAGTTTTGTCCCTACCGAACGGACGAACTATCTTGAACTACAGACCAGTCTCCTCAGGTTCTTTAGGCGCATCAGATTGAAACAATTTTTTGCCGACAAACCTGATTCGAATCTAATCTCACAGTCACAATTTCGTCCACCCTCCCCATTCAATCCTCCGTCCCACGCCATGCCTCCTGAGATTTTAACTTTTCAACGCCGAGTCATGCAAGAAATCAATGAACTTCAGTCCAAATTCCAGTATGTATCCTACAATCTACCCGTAACTGAGAAACATGCCCTCGTCACCCTGAAAAACAATACTGAAATCATCATCAAGCCAGCAGACAAGGGCGGGGGCATCGTGGTAATGGGAGTCAGCCAATATGACCAGGAAATCAATTGACAGCTGGCTAATACCAATCACTACCGACAACTGGCCAAGGATCCTACAAATTACATCAGAACAAAAATACTATCTATCACTGGACAAGCCAGAGAAACAGGTATCCGGACCAAAAAAGAATATTATTTTCTAAACAACCCACACCCTCGTACACCAGTACTATATGTACTTCAAAAAATTCACAAGGATCGTCAAAATCCACCAGGAAGACCAATAGTCAGCGGATGCGGGTCTATCTTGGAGCCACTGGGTAAATATATTGACGAGATCATCAAGGAATTTGTACCTAGTACCGATACCTTCATTCGCGACACAACGGATCTGATTAACATCATAGAAGAACTACCTTTCGATCCAGATTCACAACTTATGGCCGGACTCGATATTGAGTCGTTATACACAAATATTCCTCACCAAGAAGGACTGGAAGTTATTAAATCTCTACTACAACTCAGACCCCAACACACACGCATCCCTACGGATTTTGTTATGAACTTATTAAGGATAGCCCTACAGAACAACGACTTCCTGTATCGGGATACGTACTATCTCCAAATCAAGGGAGTCTCTATGGGGGCCTGTTTTGCCCCAAATTTCGCTATCCTGTTTGTCCATCATCTCGAAAAAACTCTCATCCTCTCCAGCCATAATCCCTTCTACGGCCAGATTATTCTATGGCGGAGATACATTGATGATATCCTGCTCCTCTGGAATGGCAGTATCCCTTCACTCAACTTATTCATAACCTGGCTGAACCAATCTCAAGAACATCTGAAGTTTACCAGTGACTGCACCAACAATGATCTCCCCTTTCTTGATGTCACCATCCATTCCGAGGAGGGCAGATTAGGAACTGTCCTCTATCGAAAACCCACGGAAAGGAATACCTTGCTCCAATACTCTAGCTGCCATCCGCGAGGGCTGAGAGATGGTCTCCCTTTTGGCCAATTCTTGCGTATCAGACGCAACCTTAAATGGCGCAAGGATTACTTTCGTGAAGCTGAAATTCTCACTGCTAAGCTGGTTAGTAGAGGATACCCAAAACGTTAGGTTACACGAGCTCGCAAGAGGGCATGGTATTGCCACAGCGACATCCTTCTCACATCCCAATCCAAGCCCCCATGATGAGGATACACTTTGTGTCCAAATTCAATCCCGCCAGCAACACCATCTCAAAAATCATCAAGAGAAACTGGGAAATTCTACGCCCCTTTAAGTCCTTCCAGGATCCACCACTGTTCTCGTACCAACGAGGAGCTAATCTGGCTAGCCACCTTGTCCACGCCATTACATGGCCCGAGAAAGTGGAGATGACACAGACGCTTACCGCATCGTGGGGCCTTGACCCGATCATAGGTCATTACAGATGCCAAAGTTGCAGTGTTTGCGAATTGACAACCAACACTAAAGAATTCACGCATGGAGGAAAAACATGCAAACTGAAAAAACTGACGAACTGCCGCTCTCAGAATGTGATTTACGCCATCAGTTGTCCGTGTCACCTTACATACATCGGGCAGACCACACAAATGGTAAAACAACGTATCATACAGCATAAAAGCAGGATCAACTGCAAAGTGACAACTGCCCCACTGGTCACGCACTTCTTGGAGCATAATCATGCAGACACTGACTTAAGGTGGCAAGTGATTGAAAAACCTTCTTTACCCATGAGAGGAGGCGACATCAGAATACTACTAAATAAAGCTGAATGCAAATGGATGACACTGTGTGACACAGTCAACAAAGGACTCAATACCATTAACGAATGGAACAGTACCATCTCCATTTAAGACTCTGAACATTCTTTTCCTCCAGCCAATGCCCTATTTCACACTACATGCAAAAACAACAATTGATGGACAGAATGCAGAACAATGTCATACATTCACCCCAGTACAGGGATCTGGGCCTACATCCCTCGTTTTTTTGCAAGGCAGAGTGGGGTAAAGAATGGTGATGGATTAAACCCAGATCAGTTGACTGGGGGTGAGTGCTTGTATTGTTAGCGCTCCGTCCATCATTTCCTTTGGTTTTGCTTTGTTCACCATAAGTTGGCAGGGTATGCTCAGATGTGAGTCCCTTGCTCACTTTGCCACTGGATTCAAGCAAGCCCGGCTGAAGACAGCTGCAATGCCAGAAACCGGTCCTGGGAAGCTTGTTTCCGGTCCAGGGAAGGCATAGCTTGGCAGTTCGGGCTGGACTGTTCCCATAAAGCACAGGGTCAGACTGATTTGCATATGGCCATGTCTGAACTGGGGTGGCAGAGTGGGCTAAAGAATGGTGATGGATTAAACCCAGATCAGTTGACTGGGGGTGAGTGCTTGTTTTGTCAATGCTCCGTCCATCATTTCCTTTGGTTTTGCTTTGTTCGCCATAAGTTGGCAGGGTGTGCTCAGACGTGAGTCCCTTGCTCACTTTGGCACTGGATTCAAGCAAGCCCGGCTGAAGACGGCTGCAATGCCAGAAACCGGTCCTGGGAAGCTTGTTTCCGGTCCAGGGAAGGCACGGCTTGCCAGTTCGGGCTAGACTGTTCCCATGAGGCACAGGGTCAGACTGATTTGCATATGACCATGTCTGAACTGGGGTGGCAGAGTGGGCTAAAGGATGGTGATGGATTAAACCCAGATCAGTTGACTGGGGGTGAGTGCTTGTATTGTCAATACTCCGTCCATCATTTCCTTTGGTTTTGCTTTGTTCGCCATAAGTTGGCAGGGTATGCTCAGACGTGAGTCCCTTGCTCACTTTGCCACTGGATTCAAGCAAGCACAGCTGAAGACGGCTGCAATGCCAGAAACCGGTCCTGGGAAGCTTGTTTCCGGTCCAGGGAAGGCATGGCTTGGCAGTTCGGGCTGGACTGTTCCCATGAGGCACAGGGTCAGACTGATTTGCATATGGCCATGTCTGAACTGGGGTGGCAGAGTGGGCTAAAGAATGGTGATGGATTACGCCCAGATCATTTGACTGGGGGGTGAGTGCTTGTATTGTCAACGCTCCGTCCATCCTTTCCTTTGGTTTTGTTATTTCACACTACAGTCATGATCCTGAAGACTCTGAGCATTCCTTTCCTCCAGCCAATGCCCTATTTCACACTACAGTCATGATCCTGAACCGCCCTGTGGTTTATTACATCCATCGTGGCCCCCCACGGGCCTCGCCCCATACCTATTGGGTTAAATAGATTCGTATGTACATTGTTTTGTATCCATGATGTATCACTGGAATTGTTATTAATGTTATATCATCTTTGAAGGGACACAATACAGCATTATATCATTGTAGATTTCACTGTATTACCCTCTCAATGTACACATATACACTGTTTTACTTGGAACATACTGACCCTGATGACAACTTAATTGAGTTATAGCTTTGCTGTGATCTGCCTCCCGTCCATGTGGACATTTGTGTCTCATCCCCGATCACCCAGCCGTAACTACCACTTCATTAATTGTTGTATTACGTCGCTTAGCGACCTTCGCTACAACTGGTTATGACTCTGCCGTTGTTCACCCCTTATACGTCACTGCCTCCTTCCCGCCAGTCCCGTCCTACACCACGCCCACAGCCCTCCCGATTGGTCGCGCTGTTCTCCCTTTCCTTCTTCACCCGTTCGTCCCTACGGCGGCAGCCAGAATCCACTCCCGACCGGACGATCTACACGTCCTTCCGCTGATCCACTCAGGTAATTGACATCGTGTCCCTACCTCTCACCCCGCTTGCCACCTACCCAGCGGGATCGGTGACAGGCGCATAATTCTACACGCTTGTTTATTTCCGCAGCCTTTAATTATCCCATGCTTGATCGAAATTACGATCTCCCCTACCGGGATGAAGTTATGAATAACCTGTGATCCTAGACTACCCCCGACTTCTGCAAGCACCCAACATTCATTGTCCTTAAACTCAGGTAATTCATTTTATAATTATGGTCTACCCTCCTTTTGCATGCCGATCGCCGTCCAATATTATATGCTTCAATTTCCCGTTTTACCCACTGTCTTCGCAGTATTTCCGGGAACCTGAATTGGTGGGGTGCCTCCCGAGAACCTGATTCGCCACAGATCAAGTTGCACCCACACCCAGGTAACAGTTGGTACCTTGTTTGCCTGCCCCCTTTTTCCGGATCCCTGTATGCTTCCTGATATATTTCTCCTCCTTTCCCCAGTGCCACTTCACTTCAGTTGAAAGCTACGGACCGCTACCCGCTCCTTTTTATTGGCCCCCTTCTACCTGAAGTGTTCCGGCCAAGGTATTTGCAGTTCTCTTTCACCCAGTTCTTTCCTCCCTCCCGCACGCTGCCTTCCACCCCTTCCACCGCCCTCCGCTTTCCCTCCTTTAATTGGTTTAAAGTGACATTTCTCCGAGTAATTACCACGCTCCCCCCACCCTGTATCCATTAGATGATTGTTGCTTCTCCCCCCCCATCCTTCCTTTTTATCCCTGCAGCACTGCTCCAATTCCAAGCAACCCTGTCCTGAAGACGATCCCTATTTAAACAGGATCGAAACGGTCGTCGAATACCCACAGCGCAACTTACGGCGCGCCTTCTCAACAATGGCCCAGCTGAACTATCAATGTTGAACTATCAATCAGTTTAGAAACTAACTCGTTAGCCATTGGATTTCACTACACTGTATATAATTCGTCACTCACTTCACCTGCGCCGTCCCCTGCTGTGCACAATTGTCACTTGCGTCGCATTTGTGTCACCCACTCACACTGAGCACCAAGTGCAATTGAGGTTGCTTTTTGCATTTATGTCAATACAGTGCTGCTCTAACTGTATTAATTGTACATTGTAAGCTTTTAATATAAGATGCTATATGCACATTCATGCAATTTAATTGAGTCTCCTTGTTGTCTTTGCTGGTAATGCTTTGAGCATGCGCATCTAATTGTCTTTCTAAATATTGCCTTGTGGGATATTGTTCTATATATTTTCTATTTGGGGGCAATTTTAGGCTGTTCGAAACTGATCTAGTACAATTCGGAGAAATGCTTCCCTTAGAGTTTCATTCCTTCATTCATGTTCGGTTTCAGTAATGAGCGCACTGTTCATATTAGCGCATTCCTTTCTCACTAGATAGAGGCCCTCTCCCCCTTGTCTGGTGGCGGGCTCCAGATGGAATGACCTTGGATTCTGTTACTTTGTGTAAAGATATGTGAACTGAAACCATGTTTTCTGTATTTCGCTGTTTAGCTGCACCTGCTTGGAAAATTTAACTGTGGGCGTGTTTGCATCCAGTTACAAAACATACATAATGTATCTCTATGCTTGTTGATTTCAGTTCCCCTCTGCAGCACTCCTAGCGACTGGGCAGATATGGCTCCGCTCTGAGTGTATATGAATATTGGTTTGTATTCTCGACTGTCTGACCGACTCTTCATTTGGTACAGCAGACTGAGAGGTGGTCATTAGCGACCCGGGTGACCCTAAACGGGTTACCTCCTTCAGTTGGCGCCCGAACAAGAACTCCTTCATGTGATTGATCCATCCCCTTTCTGCAGACGGGGGAGGCCGAGGACATTGTCGGGTCAGACTGACGGCTCAGGGATCCCTGCACAAAGAGTTTCTATTGCTCGCAGGTGCTTCTTCTGTCCCGCCAGACAGTGCCTTGCCCAGTGGTCACCCCTACTGGAGTCCTGAACGGCAAAACCCTTGGATCTGACTGTTTGGTAGGAACAGTTGGTATTGGAGAACTGGTTCGTTTGTATCACTGATATCAGGTGAGTTTGTTTTGGTTCTTTGTGAATATGGTACCGTCTGGGTTTGGGTTTCGTACAGTCTAAGGACTGTTTTTGATCAAAAGTATTTGCAAATACTTTGCCAGGTCAAACTAAAGATTTGTTTTTCTTTTGAAATGCCTGGCTTAAGTAAACTTAGGAATTTGTGTTGTCGTTGTTGTTCTGCAGATGGTCGATTGGAAGAGGCTCAACCTGCGCCTCCTGAAGGCAGCCCTAATTTTGAAGCATGGCCTTGGTCCTATTATGTTTAGTACATTATAGCACAAATATATGAGGGACAATGCCGAGTTGCAGTGGCCTTTGAGGGGCACCTTTGATGATCAGAAGATTGGGTTTTTACAGGACCAGTTGTAGACAGTCGATGTTTGACTCCCTTCGGACTTAGCAGAAGAGACAGAGGCGGTTAAAGATGGAGAGGGATGCATGAAAAGGGAAAATGCAAACATTGACACAGAAAGCTGGGGCATATGATGGAGAAAAACAGGAGACAGGAATTGAATGTGAAGATAGGAGATTTCAGCTGCATATTGACAAGTCTTATTTGGCAAAGAGGAAAATTATACTTTTGTAGAGGAGCTGTTTAGATACTTGACCCCTGCCTTCTTATGCCCCGCAAAGAATATATCTCACTGTCTCTTTACAGTCACAGCAGCCTGTTTCATCTGCTTTTGCTGTTCCTGTATCTACGGCTGTTATTTTAACAGCTTTGGCTATGGCGCCCCCAGTTCCTTCTTTGTCCTCGCCATCTTTGATGACTGTAACCTCTAGTACATTCACTGTTTCAACTCCTGTGTCCTCTGTTTCTTCTCCCCCGGTGCAAGCATTGACCAAGGTTGTACCTACAACTTCGGTTGCTTTCCTCCTATGGCTACTCATCCTCCGGTGTCTCTGGATGCTGGAACGCCAGTATGGGGGTTTGAGGACAGGGATTGGGCGAAAATTAGTCAGGGAGCGAATGGGTCTGTTGGTGCGTTCTGGAGTAGGAGAGGATGAGAAGGATGTATTAGCAAGGCAGGCTATGAAGTGGGCTAGTAATCTGGTATATGGTGCTGAGGATATTGGGCAAGCTGTGCGTGAGTTTGAGCCTTTTTTACAGCAGCACGTTCTTCAGCACATGTCTGCTACATTGATTGATCTTTTGCACACAAACACACATTAAAATCGAGGCCCCACAAATGCTATTTGATAATAAGGATCGTGTTTATATAGCTGATTTAGTCCCAGGACAGGTGCTCGCATATATTGCTACTATAGTTTCTTATAGAGTTCGATTGTAGAGTTCGATTGCCTTTCAGAAGCTCTCCCTGGTGAGGGGAACTGGGGCTGCGAGCTGCTGAAGACTTTGGAAAATTGCGATTTCATGCAACTCGATTTTAGCATCACTAGTACCACATTTGGGAGCATATTTTAAACTGCTTTTAAAACCGCCGTATTTTACCTTTGGGGGCTATCAGCATAAGGGGAATTGAGCCTCAGGTACTCTGACACTCTTGACACCTACTCTTCCTCTCCTTTCAGCCCAGCCGTTTTTTACCAACATTAGGCGGCGGTGGGCGCCATCCTGAGCGAGGCAGGTGAGGTCAGCGCTCTAGTCGCGCCGTCCTCCCACCCTCCTCCCTCCCTATAAATGTGCTACCCGGCCAGACGGCGCAGCGGGCTGGCGCAGCGGACGCGCCGGCCGCGCGCCGAAGCCGCGCCTAAGCCAAGCCCGTCTGCGCCCGTCCGCGCCAGGATTGCACCGGGCGCGGACCATGCTGCCCAAAACCATCCAGCCCTCAGGTATGATTCTCATGCGCTGCTCTCAGTGCGCCTGACAAGGGCTAGTCATAGCTGTAAGGGTCACCTTCCCACCGATCGCCTCTGGGGCACATTTTCATGCCGCTTCTGTAGATGGTCTTCCTCGGGACACACTGGCGTAATCTCTTACCCACTCCCTCCTCCTTTACCCAAACCTATCACTTTTAACTGCGGACTTATCAACGCCAGATCTTTAGCATGTCATGGACAGGATATTCACGACCTCATACTTTCTTACGACCTTGACGCCTTTTTTATCACTGAAACCTGGCTAAACGCCGCATCTAACCCTGACTTAGCAACCGCCCTCCCCCCCGATTTTACCATCCTTAGGCGGGATAGACCTTGCGGTAGGGGAGGGGGGATAGCTATCATCGTCAAGAAATCCTTCATGTGCCACACATTTGATCTGGCCTCTCTCAAGGACTGTGAGGGCATAGGCTTTGTGATTCAAATTAACTCATCTACTTCCTTTTCAGGAGGACTCGTCTATCGCCCCCCTGGGAACGCTACGTCTTTCCTGGATTCCCTGGACGAGACTCTTGGATCACTTATGACCCACTATCCCACCTTCACCCTTCTCGGTGATTTTAATCTTCATTTGGAATCCTGCTCAGACCCCCACACTTCGAATTTCCAACACTCACTTGATATTTTCGGCCTCTCTCAACTGGTCTCCCCCCCAACGCACCGGGCCGGTCACACGCTAGATGGCATTTGTACAAACTCAGTTACCCTAGCTGTTTCCCCCCCTATTCCACAAATATGGACCGACCACTGTTTTATTCCTTTTTCCATCATGGCAAAACCCTTAGCGCGACCCTACACTACGTGCTCCCCTACCCCCTTCTCGATCAACTGGAAGAAAGTGGCTGAACGCATTAAGTCGAACCCCCAGCCCCTTGCCCCCCCCCCCACTATCGTCGGAGATGTATCACAAGACTCTAAAAACTTCCACTACTGGATTGACAGAGTGGTTTCGGCCAACGCCAACTCAACCAACCAAAAATCAGTTCATCGCAAAAGAAAGCCCAATGCCCCCTGGTATACCCAGGCCCTTACTGAATGTCATCTTAAATGCAGGGTCCTTGAAAGAGAGTGGAGGAAAACTTACGATCACACTTCCAGATCCCTTTACATCCTACAGAGGAAACAATACCTCTCCAATATAAAAAAAGCCAAAAAGGAGTTTTTTACTACAGCCATAGTGGAAGCTAAACAGAAACAACATACTATTTTTAATATAGTCAAGTCTTTCACCCACCCCAAGGCACTGGCACTCGAAATCCCTCCATCTCAAACCCTTTGCGATCAAATAGCTGATTTTTTCACTGACAAAATAAATAACATTCACAAGGACTTTCCCCCTCCCTTAATCCACATACAAGATGCCGTCACTATTTCACCCTCTCTGGGCAATTTCACAACAGTTTCACTGTTACAAACACAGAAGGCCATCATGACCTGTAGATCGGGAGCCCCCACGGACTCCTGCCCTCCGATCATTCTCCACCATCTTATTGAGGCCGTTAACCCCTCAATCAATGCCATTGTTAACGAATCCCTCAGCTCAGGCATTGTTCCCGCTGAATGGAAGAAGGCCATAGTCAAGCCCCTAATGAAAAAACAAAATAAATCCCCGACAGATCTATCTAATATGCGCCCAATCTCCCTACTCCCGGCACTAGGCAAAATCACTGAGCAGCTAGTTCATGAGGAATTAAAAGCCTTCGTGGAAAACAATCACATTCTGCACCCACAGCAATCAGGTTTTCGCCCTGGCCACTCAACTGAAACTGCATTGATTGAGCTATCGGACACCATTAAGTTCCTGCAGGATGAGGGGAGACAAGCTGTACTCATCCTGCTCGACTTAACCGCAGCATTCGATACCATCTCACATGCCATCCTCATTAACAGAATGCGCGAGATTGGTGTGTCGGGTACTGCATTAATATGGATAACATCATTCTTATCCAACAGATCACAAACAGTTTCACTAGGCCCTTTCCTCTCTGGCGAAAGACCCACTACATCTGGTGTGCCCCAGGGGTCTATACTCAGTCCCCTCTTTTTTAATATATACATGGCCCCCCTTCTCACACTGATTGAATCCCACGGTATCCTCGTAACATCCTATGCTGACGACACCCAGCTTGTCGTCACCATTGATAAAAACCACCCTGACGCCGCCCCCAGATTTCAGAATTGCCTTTCCCAAGTCTTCTCTTGGCTTAACTCTAACCATCTTAAGTGCAACAGCGCCAAAACCGAAATAATACCCTTAGGCAAAGACATCCTCTTCTCCCCAAAGGATTGGTGGCCTCAAAACTCTGAAGCACCGCCGTGTGCGGCCTCTTCGGCCCGCAATCTAGGCGTCCAATTTGACTCGTCTCTTAGTTTTGATGACCATGTGCGCATTACTGCAGGGTGCTGCTTCAATCTTATCAGACAGCTGAAGAAATTCTTTGACTTCCTCCCCATCTCAGCCAGGAAATCAGTCGCGGTGGCTCTAATCCTTTCCCGGCTGGATTATTGTAATGGCCTCCTGGCAGGAATAAAGAAGTCTTCCCTCAAGAAACTGCAAAGCGTCCAACACGCAGCGGCCAGGCTCGTTCTTAAACTCCCAAGAAGGTCCTCGGCCTCTGCAGCCCTTAACACTCTTCATTGGCTGCCCCTTCACAAAAGAATTCTTTTCAAACTCCTTGTCACGGTCTTCAAAGCCACCAGGAACACCGGCCCTCTTTACCTGGCCAAGCGCTTTCGGCACTATATTCCATCGCGCTGCTTGAGGTCATCAGGAGCCAACCTGGTTACTATACCTAGAATAAAGCTAAAAACAAAAGGTGGAAAAACTTTTTCATTCCTGGCGTCCAAGGCATGGAACGGTCTCCCCTTCAACCTTAGGCACGCCCCCACAGAAAGCCTTTTCAGGAAACTCCTGAAGACTTGGATTTTCCTTCAGCCTGATCCATCGGTCCTCGCAGCCATCTGATCTACGCCTCCCCGTGCTGGTTCTTCTGTTTGCCCAGCGCCAAGATGCTCCTTCCGGAGCGATAGTCGCGCTATACAAATCCCAATAAATATCAAATATCAAAAAAAAGTCCCACTAAAATTACTCAGTTCCCTATGCGTGAGGTTCATCCAATATATCATCCAGAAATACCTGAGTTAACTGACCAGCTCAGTAACATATCTAGACCAGCCGTAGTTGCCTGTTTTCAGGAGCAATGGGTTTATACTCCATGGAAAAGGAATGAGATTTTAGCCCTGAAGACTACTCTACCCGACCCTAGGAAAAATCCTACAGCTTATTGTAAGGAACTAACGGAGGCTACTTCTTCTACTGTAATGACTCTTGCTGATATTGAAATGTTTTTGATCTTCTGGTTCCAGTTGATATTTGGAGATCATGTTGCCAAGTTGGGCGGTACATGGGATCTAATTAAAGGATGGGATCAGGAAAGGAAGCCAGGTGACAAACACCGCTCTGAGATACTTGCTTTGCCCCGTCAAATTATTACATACATTCATACACTTATTCCATCCAAGAAGGTCAGTTGGGACAGACTGACGGCTTTTCGACAGAGGAAGGATGAGAGTGTGTCTGATTTCTTTACTCAATTTGAAGATACATTTTTGAATTATAGTGGGAAAGATATGTCCACTGAGGGGGGAGTTTGACTGTTTATTGATTGGTTTGTTACTAATCTTCTTCCTAAAATAATGACTCATTTGCAGGCGTCTGAGAGTACTTGGCCTACATCTTCCCCTTCTGTTATTTTAAATATGGCCCAGTATAATGAACACTGGGATCAGGAGGAAAAGGATAAAATTGAAAAGAAGCATACAGATTTAAAGACAAAGGTGATGTTGCAGCAAGCATTTAGGGGAAATAACAGGGGATGGGGAGGTCCTTCTAGACAGCTGCCACGTACTTGGCAACCTTCAACGAAACCTTTGGGGCAGAATCAGTGTGCGTACTGTAAGGAGGAAGGACACTGGCGAAGTCAGTGCCCTGTGCTTCTACAGAAGGTTGCGTCCTCCAGAGTTGGCAGGGGTCGTGAGACAGACAGAAATCAGGATGCTGCGACTTCTGTGGGCCATTCTGACAATAATTATTTAGATGACTCAAGAGACGTACAGTATTAGCATGATGATTATTACATTGGTGATGTGACAGGTATGTCTTATAGTTAGGACAGCCAGGGACAGAGTGAGGGACCAGTACCGATACCTGTAGATCAGCATGGTCCTTATGTCACAGCGGATTTTCAAGGCTCGACTCAGGAATTTTTGGTAGACACTGTTGCAACAAAGAGTTCGGTTTCTCATCATATGGCCCCCGGGGTGGCTCTGTCCAGTAGGTTTTTCAGGTGTACTGGTTGTAAGCTCCATTTCCCGACCCCTTGCATTGACTGTTGGTCTTTTCACGTTGGAATCTCCGTTCTTGTTAACATCTAACTGTGGTGAAAATTTGATGGGTTTGGGTCTGATGAAGAAACTACATGCTACTATCTATTGCTCCCCGGCAGTTGTTTATATTACTATGGGTCCGGATGTGAGGATTAGGTAGTGTTAATCTCAAGATGCACCCCTTCCAACTGAATGTGCTCAGGTACCACCAGTGCTATGGGCCACAGGTGATACAGATGTGGGTCTGTTGTATATACAATCTCACAACAAGTTCTCTATTGGAGGAATTATTACCATCCACGGTACCACTCCACTATATAATACACACAAAAGGTAACGGGATGGTATCCTAACTAGAATAGATGTGCACAAACAGAACTAAGAAGGAAGCGCATTTGCTTTTTAAATATGAGAACCCTCACTCATCCTTTGGGTGAAATGCTTAATCATTGGGTTCCCTCTTGCACACAGTGCCCACAAGGTGCACTGTGTGGGCTACAACTCTCCCTCAAGAGAGGAACGTGAGGTGTTTTTCACTCCAATGCTTTATGTGAGCAAGGGTCAGAGTGCAAAAATAATATCAAAAGTGCATTAAAACCATCTCATTCGGGGTAAAATTATTGTAATGAGTATCCCCTATGGATGGAGTTAAAAAACAGTGGAGACGATAGGGGTAAGGATGTTCCCTATCTGACTAGGTCAACATGTTTCTGCCAAATGACATGGGGTTTGTGGCATTCTTCAGGACCAATGTCTTGTCACGCTGCTAACATAGTGATAAAAGAAAAAAACATACTTATTTATATGGGTGTTCTCAGGACCAACTTCAGTCTGGTCTGTTTGTGTAACACACAAACACATTCCTGTGTTATAAATATATTCACAGTCCATGCCCATTGGCTAGTAACCAAGTGTAAGTGAGAAGCAGTGCCAACCCACCACACACGTGAGAAAACACACACAGGTGAATTAATGCTCTCACCAGTATCAGACCAATTGTCTGCCTCTACCTTTAACCGGTCCTCTATATATATATGAGGGAACCTAAAGGCAACATCAAGGTCATAAAGATAACCATTATTTATATCAACAAATCTAAGGTCATTAAAAACACATATTGACAGAAAACTCATTACTGGTATTGTACATATGTACTTATTCCTCAACCTCTATCCTGTACTAGGCTATTCAAGTCTCAGTGTTTATATTACATGACAAGCTTTTCAGACTCTTCTCAAGTCGTAACATAAGTTATACATCTTGATCACTCATAACAATGGGGCTGTTGGAGGAGCCACGACAGCGACCGAGATGCCCGCTTGAACACCGGCTCCGGCCGACCCCTTCCGCCCGACTCGCCATCCTGCTCTCCATCCTGTCCCCCGACCCGTCCTCTGGGTGGGGGAACTTGTGGGGCGCCTGTCAGGACAGCTCCGGTCCTCCTGGGGGCTCCGGTGACCGCGCTTTGGTGATCGGCGGTCTGCGACCTGCGGCGGTGGAAGCCGGGGCCTTGAGTTCCTGCGCCCCCCGGCCGCGATTCAACAACAGCGGCCGCCGGGAGAGTCTCGGGTCGGCTGGACGGAGGTCGTGGGGGCCGCAGGCTGCTTTGCCCCCTGTGCCTGGCGCTTGATTGTGGGCCCCCCTGAACGTGGGGGGTGCCGGAAACGGGGCTTGTGGGGTCTGGCCCTCTGCTTGGTGCCCTGGTGCGCCCACTGCTGGGAGTGACGACCGGCTCCTCCGGCGTGGTGCCCCGCCCCGAATAAGCAGCGGCAGCACTGCGGGATGGTCGGTCCCCTGAAAGGAGTGGAGGGCCACTGCGGGGGACAGAGACTTTGTGTGGCACCTCCTCGCTGGCTGGCTGGGGCCTGGCGCCGGTCGCAGTTTTGGCCGGATGCCACCTTGGGTAAACCCCGGCGAGGCCCCAATGCGGTGACTCGCCCGAATCTTGTGGCGGCAGCAATTGGAGACAGTCGGTCTCCCCATCTGTGTGGGGGGTCGCTGTGGAGGGCGAAGAGCTTGGGGGCGCTTCCTGGCTTTTGCGGATCACGCTGGGCCTGGGTGCATGTGCCGGAGCCCGGATTTTGCGCATCCTCCTGTTCTGCTTGACCCGGCCCTCTGGATGTGGTGGATTGCGGCTGGAGTCGTGTGGAGTATTGTGCGGGCCTGAGAGGTTACCTGGATTGGTGGCTGTGGCGACGGTGAGACCGGGTCTCGACCTTGTCTGCGGCGGCCTGGGCGAGGGCGGTGGTCCAGTTGTTCAGCGGTTGGCCCCTGTGTGGTAGCGGATACCCCCCATTGACTATTCCTGTGTGTGGCGGTGGAGGCCCTTTGAGGGGGTATTATGGCGACGAAGACGTACTCAGAGAGGCAGGCGCCCAAGACCACCAGGGGTGCCAGGCAGGTGCAATCTAATAAACTGGATCGGTACACAATGCCCAAGGGGTCGCCTCTCGAGTCCAAGAAGGGTCCGGGCGGAAGTACGGATGGTCACCCCACGGAAGAGGAACCGTCCTTACGATACCTCATGGCGGCCATCACCGGGTTCCGGACGTCCCTGGGCCAGAAGATGGAGACTCTCGACACCAAACTGGGTACCGTCTCGGTAGAAATGGGGCTGATCCGGGCGGACCTCTCAAAGACAAACGAGAAAGTCAAATCGCTTGAAGTAAAAATGACAAGTCTCATTGACGACGTGAACCAGCTACAGCAGGAGGTGCGTGATCTTAGGTCCTCAAGGGTGTCTATTGACCATCATCTGGATGAGTATGAAGGTATGAAGGGCGGGCCCAACGCAACAATGTTTGCATCCTGGGAGTCCCGGAGAAGGTGGAGGGGCAGGCAACGGATCTGTTCGTCGAGAACCTCATCCTTTACCAAACCAAAGGGCCTCAGCAAGTTCTTCACGGTGGAACGCGCTCACAGGGTGCTGGGTTGTAGGCCCGGGTTGGGGCGAATCCTAGACCGATCATTGCACGAGTTCTCAATTTCCGTGACCGGGACGCTATCCTGCAGGCGGCCCGAGCGGCGGACCCTTTGGAATTTGAGAATGCTACTCTTCTGTTCTTTCCAGACTTTACTCAGGCAGTCCAGAAACAAAGGCAGCGGTTTTTGTCGATTAAGAAGAAGCTGAGGGACAAGGGCATGAGGTACGCAATGATGTTTCCAGCCCGCCTACGCGTGGAATTGGATGGAAAGACATGGTTTTTCGATAATCCTGAAGTAGCGGCGGACTGGTTTGATACTATTCAACGGCCGGACCAGGAGTCCCGTGATCAAGGGGAAGCTGAGGAACAATGACTTGGCGGAACGTGAGGCCAACAGGGGATTATTTATTATTGGTTCTGGGGTTGTTTCAGCGGGTGCGGACATTAGGATGGCCAGCGGAATTGTGTTTATATGTTCTTGAGTTATCATGTGGCGCAGGTCTATCCATACAGAGTTTGGGGGGGGGAGCAAGTCAGTAGGCCCTCCTCTATTTTCTACTTTTAGATTTTTGTGGTCGTAGGGAGAGACAGGCACACTGCTAGTTGGGGATGAGCGAAAGCTGTATGCAGGGGTGCAGGGAGGGGGATGGTGGGGGTGTTCGGGGTGTGTTATGTTTTTTTTTTGTTTTTTTCCTTTTTTCACACTGGTTGCCGTCAATTGATTCTGTGTTCTTTTGGTGCAAGGATGTCCTCCGATAACAGGGTGGTTGGGATCTCCGCATTGAGTTGGAATGTGAACGGGCTTGGGGACAAGATCAAGAGGGGAATGGTTAGCCAACTGATTCGGAGACACTCCCGGATGTGGTATTGCTGCAGGAGACTCACCTCATGGGAAAGCGATACATGGCACTTCACAGAGGGGGATATAAATTGGTCACCCATTCTGGTTTTACATCTGGGTCGAGAGGGGTTGGGATCTTGGTTAAGAACTCCTTCCAGCTGGCCATTCAGGCCACATGGTCCGACAACAGGGGTAGATATGCTGGGATCTCGGGTCTGTGGGAGAGGCGAACTGTAACCTTTTTATCTGTGTATGTTCCACCGGCCCTTCAGACGGATATTTTTCACGACCTGGGAAAGATTTTTTTGACGTTGCCTGTAGGACTGTTGCTTGTTGGGGGTGACTTTAATGCAGTTATGAGTGGTGAGGTTGATAGGTGTCCGGCCCGGGCTCTGTTACTGTCCCGGAGATGGCTAGCTGACTTTGTGGAGACGACTGGTCTGATTGATGGTTGGAGACTCAAGAATCCCAATGAAACTCAATACACACATGCTTCCGCAGCACATAAGTCCCTTTCCCGGATAGACTATGTATTGGTACCAGCGGCGCAGGTGAGGTGAGGCACTTGGCGAGTGGGGTCTCGGATCACGCGCCGGTCTAGGTCCACCTAGACCTGTGGCTAGGGTGGCACCTATTGGTGCCTGGCGATTGCGAGACCCTGCAGCAAAAAAGGAGATTATGCGCGTCGCGGACAGTTATTTTCAAGAGAACGTAGGAACAGTAGACTCTAAGTGCTCCCTCTGGGAAGCTTACAGTTGGAGCGTGAGGTGTCACCGGACTCCACCCCGGAGGAACTGCATCGCCTACGCCTCCTTAGGGACGAGTATAAGAGTTTGGCGCGCGACGGGGCGAGGGCGCAACTGGCAGATACCCAGAGCAGGGTGTACGAGCATGGAGATAAGGCTGGGAAGCTGATAGCCTGGTTGGAAAAGGGGGAGTGGGCGTCGCGGTTGGTACCGGTGTTGCACTCAGACGAATCGGGTAACATAACGGATCCACAGGAGATTGCAGATACGTTCGCTTGTTATTACAAGGCGGTGTATGCTGCAGAATGTCATTACTCAGAGTCCAACAATGCAGATATGATTCGGGATATTCCGATGCCCACCCTCTCGGATGAAGACAGGGACTTCCTAGACTCGCCATTTACTAATGACGAAGTGGCTCAGGCCATTAGGGGGGTTAGTTCAGGAAAAGCTTCTGGCCCCAATGGGCTCCCCATAGAGCTTTTTAAAGTAAATGCAAATAAATTGGCTCCCTTTGTCAAAGATATGTTTAGCAAAAGCAGGGAGAGGGGCCAGCTTCCCTACGACCAGCGGGTTGCGAATATTGTAGTCATATACAAGGAGGGTAAACCGGAAACGGAATGTTCTTTGTATCGGCCGATCTCCTTATTGAACGCTGAGCCAAAGCTCTTGGCGAAGCTGCTTGCAACTCGGTTGGTCAAGGTCATCACGACGTTGATTCACCCGGATCAGTCCGGTTTCATGCCTCGCCGTAATACGGCTCTTAACCTGCGCAGGCTACATGGTATTCTGGGCGGGGCTTCTCAAATACACGAGCAGACGGTCTTGCTGTCATTAGACACCACCATGGCCTTTGATAGGGTGGAATGGACCTATCTTTTTGCCGTCTTGGATAAGTTAGGCTTTGGTCCGGAGTTCGCTTCCGGGTTCCGACTCCTGTATTCCGACCCTCTAGCCCGGGTGGTCGTGAATAATCATAAGTCCGCTGATTTTGCCTTAGGGAGCGGCACCTTGGAAGGGTGTCCCCTCTCCCCATTGCTCTTTGCTCTGGCGCTGGAACCGCTCGCGGCGTGGGTACGTTGGGACAGATCGATCAGGGGCCTTAGGTGGACGTCCGAGTGGGAGGATAAGATATTGCTTTATACCGACGACATATTATTGTATTTGACTTCCCCCCGGACTTCACTTATAGCGTTTCTAGATGTCTTGGCGGTGTTCGGGAGGTATTCTGGATTCGCCATTAACTGGGCGAAATCGGTCCTTTTCGTCTTAAGTAGTGATCCTCCGACTGTTTCTGCGGGCTGCCCGGTCAGGGTGGAAGAGGGGGGATTCAAGTATCTTGGCATTTTTGTATCCCTGGATCTGCAGAGTAGGTATGTTAATACCTATTTGCCGCCTTTGGACAGACTCCGGAGGGATGTAGTGCGGTGGATGTCTCTTCCACTGTCCATGTTGGGGCGTGCGGTGTTGTTTAAGATGATGGCGCTTCCCCGCTTCCTGTACGCGCTCCAGAATTCTATGGATCCGGTCCCCATATCATACTTCAAGAAGATCGAATATCTTCAGAGACAACTCCTATGGGAAGGCAGGCCCCGAATTGCGTTTGCTAAACTGACGTTGCCTTGGTATGACGGGGGGATTGGCCTACCGAATATCCGGAAGTATTACTGGGCGTCTCAGCTGGCGGCAGTTAACCACTTTATTTATGGTTCGCCGCATGATCCCGGGTATGCTATGGCCCGTGGCCAGATACCCAGCGGTGAGTTCACGAGGGCACTGTATGCCAGAAGGGGGCGTTTTCCATTGGTGGGGCCTACGGCGGTGGCTGTTCAGGTGTGGCATGACACTACTCGTTCCCTTAATTGGGAGGGGAAGATAACTGTGGCCACGCCGTTATGGAACGCTGAATGCTTGGGTAGCCTATGGAAGACCAAAGGATTCGACAAATGGGACCTTATTGGGATCTCCAGAGTAGAGGATATGTGGGGTAAGGATGGGATACTCACGTTTGAGACTTTGCAGGAGCGGTATCAATTGCAGGGGAGTGAGCGGTTTCGCTACTTACAGATCAGGCACGCATTGCTGGCCGGTATTCCCGGGGGGGGGACTCCCCTGGAGGACTCCCCGTTGGAGGATCGTGTGCTAGATGGTCATCTTCCGACAAAGACGATCTTCCTGATTTATAAAAAACTGGTTAATCATATGGGTGATCCGCTCGTGGCTCTCAGAGATCACTGGGCTGCTGATGGACTGATCCTCGATGAAGAAGATTGGAGGGAGTCAGTGGCTTCGCCTAGAGTCATTGCCATCCAGATGAGACTCAGGCTGGTGCAATTGAAGATCCTCCACCGCTCCTATGTCACTGGTCCGCGATTGGTGCGCATGGGATTGGCTGTCAGTGGTGAGTGCAGAAGGGGATGTGGTAAGGTTGGAACGTTCCTACATGTGCTGTGGGACTGTACCCTTATCCGGGGGTATTGGTTGGCTGTTCACGAAAAAATACGCGAGGTGTGGGGAGTTGGCTTTGAGTTGGAGGCACGGCGTTGTCTCTTGAATGTCTGGGAACCAACTGATCTTACGTCCCACGGAAAGGTGTGGGCCACGCTCGCATGCGCTATCGCCAAGCGTAATATTACTCAATTCTGGGGGGCTACCCAACCGCCTACAATCGGGAAGTGGATGGAAGACCTGGATTGGTGTATGTTTAGAGAGCGTGCTGTGTATGTGGCTAGGGGAGGCCCAGGAAGTGGGGGAAAGTATGGGGTGCCTGGAATGTATATAGGGAAATATTTGTGCTCCCCCGGTCGTGTTAGATGCCCCGCCAATGTCGGAGGATCCCTGAGCCCATGGATCGTTAATTGTGCAGTATCTTTTGTGACCAAACGGATGTGACATCTTCAATGTTTTTGCCTGACCGTACCCAGTGTATTTTATTGTTTGTATTTATGATTTATTTTGTGTGCTTTAATAAAAAGAATTATAAAAAAAACAAAGAAACAATGGGGGTGTTTATATATAGAGAGATTAGCCTGATATTTCCCTTTTGTTAGCATCACAAATATACAAAACCCGGGGGAGGGGAAGAGAAATGTTCACAAAAAACGCAGTGAATCACACATTAAGTCTCTCTCCTTAACCGTCTATTTTTAAAATGTCGAATCAGTATCCCTTACAAATCAAAGACCTAGCTCGTATCACGTCATGGTCAGTCTGCCGCATCGCAAACGCAACCAGAACAGCGGGTCTAAGCCTACGCGTCCAACTCACCGATTGTCCCGCCGTGTGTTGCCTATAAAATAGAGGCCGAAGGGAAAGCGTACAACTCCTGCCTCTGCTTGAAATCCTGTTTCTGCGTATCCGCTCTGTAAGTCAAAAACACTACTTCCGGTTCACGGAGTGCGTAAACACCGGTAGTTCAGCATAGTACAATAAGCTGGCCTTAAAATCATCAAATGACTATATGGAAGTGGCGCCGTTCTTAAATTAAGTGTCCCACACTATCAGATGAGCATTTTAGCCTGAAAAGTCAAACCCCACGCATAATGTAAAAAGTATACATCTCATCCACCCTAATGTATTATGGGATTTGTAGTTAATTGTATATCCCACATGCATAGGCATCTTGAAAATACAATATTACCCCATTATAAGATGGAAAGGGGGTTTGGAAGGGGAGGAACCCACACCTTTCTTCTAGATGTGAGTGTGCTAAAGTCAGAACTAGATCACATGCCACCAAATTATTAAATTAAATTTAAAGATAACTATTCGGAGGCACTGTTCATGGAAGTGGGTGTTCATAAGATACTCCATGGTATATCTTCATTCAGTCCTGTGATATGACTCTTCATGCAGAACACCCATCTCTGTTCCCTTCGCAAGACTACCCTATCTAAGGGCCCCATGTTAATGTCATATTTCGGTTTGTCAATGACAAATCACACAAAATCGTTCTCTGTGTGGGCCATTTCAACAAAGTGTCTTGTCATACGGGTATTTGTTTTTCTACATCGAAAAGCACTTTGGTGCTCCACCATCCTGTGTTTCAGCTTTCTAGTAGTCATCCCAACATATACTAGTAAACATGGACATGTAATCATATAAATGACCCCACTCGTGTTACAATTTGAATGTGAGTTTAGTACCCAAGTTGTTGCTAGACCCAAATCCAATTGTGTCACATGTTTAGTAAATGGGCACATGGAACATGACCCACACGGGAAGTGCCTTGTTACTGGCAATGCTCCCCATTACGTGGTTTGTCTAATCTCCTGTTGTTTCAATCTTGGTCTCGTATGCACCAATAAATCTCGAAGATTACTGCTTCGTTTTAGTGCAAACAAGGGTCTTTCCAGGGACAATGTCCCTGTATTCAGAATATGCCATGATTTGTTAACTGCCCTTTTAACCTTATCTGTCAAATTGCCAAAGGTAGTCACACAAACCATATTTTTATTCTCAGGTTTCTCATATGACTCAAGAAGTGCCTCTCTATGACTGTTACAGACTCTTTTTTCGGCTCCATGCACCAATTTGTTTGGATAATTCCTTGCCAATAATTCCTCACTTGAATTTCTTGCATGTACTTTATATCTTGTGACTTCACTACAATTTCTATGTAACCTCAGAAACTGTCCTATCGGAAGGTTGTTCAATAAGGCAAGTGGATGGAAACTGTGATAACTAAGTAAAGAGTTCCTCGCCATAGGCTTCTGATATAATTCAGTCTGAATCTCCCCATTCTAAGAAAACATTGTGTAATATCTCGAACGTAAAAAAGGAAATGTATCGACTAATTGGGCAATGACATTAATATTACGATTAAACCGGCAGATGAAGGCGGGGCTACCGTCATTATGGATACTGCATTTTAATGTGGTGAATGTCTTAGACAATTGAATGACCCAAAATTCTATACTTGTATCCTACAGGATCCTACATCGAGATTACAACTACAGATTAAATCTCTAGTGGATGAAGGTAGAGTCTAATTGGATCCCTAAAAGTGAAGTAGAATTTCGGATTCAGAGACATCCCAGAGTGCCGGCCTTTTATATTCTCCCGAAAATACATACAGAACAAAGACCGCCACCTGAGAGGCCTATAGTGTCAGGCATTGGTTCTATTTTAGAGCCATTATCCAAGTTTGTGGACCATTTACTTCGACCTAAAGTAGCGGAGATGCCGTCATACCTACAAGACACTAAACATGTTCGCTCTCTTTTAGAAACATTGTCTTTTGATCGTATAGTGAATATGATGGTTACATATGACGGTGAGTAATTATATACAAACATTCCACAGGATGACAATCTTGCAATCATAGAACAGCTACTTGAGAGTCATCCTCCCGAGGATCAGACACCTAACTCTTTTGTTATGCAGTGTGCCAGTATGGCCTTAAAAGAGAATTATTTCAGTTATGAAGGAGATATATACTGGCAAACAACTGGCACTTCAATAGGCAGTACGTGTGCCCCCAGTATGGAAATTTGTATATGTATGGGTTTGAAACTAAGTTCATATTTGCTTCTAACAACCCCTTTGTACAAAGCCTTAAACTGTGGAGACGATACATAGACAATATCCTGGTCATCTGGGAAGGTAACCAGAATTCTCTAGATAGTTTCTCCAATTGGCTGAATTGCCAAGATTCCAATCTAAGGTTCACTGGTGAATCCAGTAATAGGACTGTGTCATATCTAGATTTATGATTGTACCCCAAGAATGGGAAGATTCAGACTGAATTATATCAGAAGTCTATGGCGAGGAACTCTTTACTTAGTTATCACAGTTTCCATCCACGTGCCTTATTGAACAACCTTCCGATAGGACAGTTTCTGAGGTTACGTAGAAATTGTAGTGAAGTCACAAGATATAAAGTACATGCAAGGAATTTAAGTGAGGAATTATTGCAAGGAATTATCCAAACCAAATTGGTGCATGGAGCCGAAAAAAGAGCCCCTAACAATCATAGCGAGGCACTCCTTGCGTCATATGAGAAACCTGAGAATAAAAGGATAGTTTGTGTGACTACCTTTAGCAATTTGACAGATAAGGTTAAAAAGGGCAGTTAAAAAATCAGGGCATATTCTGAATACAGGGGCATTGTCCCTGGAAAGACCCTTGTTTGCACTAAAACAAAGCAGTAATCTCAGAGATTTATTGGTGCATACGAGACCAAGATTGAAACAACAGGAGATTAGACAAACCACGTTATGGGGAGCATTGCCAGTAACAGGGCACTTCCCGCATGGGTCATGTTCCATGTGCCCGTTTACTAAACATGTGACACAATTGGATTTGAGTCTAGCAACACCTTGGGTACTAAACTCACATACAAATTGTAACACGAGTGGGGTCATTTATATGATTACATGTCCATGTTTACTAGTATATGTTGGGATGACTACTAGAAAGCTGAAACACAGGATGGTGGAGCACCAAAGTGCTTTTCGATGCAGAAAAACAAATACCCGCATGACAAGACACTTTGTTGAAATGGCCCAAACAGAGGACGATTTTGTGTGGTTTGTCATTGACAAACCGAAATATGACATTAACATGGGGCCCTTAGATAGGGTACTCTTGCGAAGGGAATAGAGATGGGTGTTCCGCATGAAGAGTCATATCACAGGACTGAATGAAGGTATACCATAGAGTATCTTATAAACACACACTTCCATGAACAGTGCCTCTGAATAGTTATGTTTAAATTTAATTTAATAATTTGGTGGCATGTGATCTAGTTCTGATTTTAGCACACTCATATCTAGAAGAAAGGTGTGGGTTCCTCCCCTTTCCTTCCCCCCCTTTCCATCTTATAATGGGGTAATATTGTATCTTCATGATGCCTATGCATGTGGTATATAACACTAACTTCAAATCCAATAATGCATTAGGGTGGATGGGATGTATACTTTTTACATTATGCGTGGGAATTGACTTTTCAGACTAAAATGCTCATTTGATAGTGTGGGACACTTAATTTAAGAACCGCGCCACTTCCATATAGTCGTTTGATGATTTTAAGGCCACCTTATTGTAGCATGCCAAATTACAGGTGTTTACGCGCTCCGTGAACCGGAAGTAGTGTTTTTGACTTCCGAGGCGGATACGCGGAAACAGGATTTTAAGCAGAGGCAGGAGTTGTACGCTGACCATTTGGCCTCTATTTACAGGCAACACACGCCGGGACAATCGGTGAGTTAGGCGAGTAGACATAGACCCGCTGTTCTGGTTGCGTTTGCGTTGCGACAGACTGACCATGACCGTGATACGAGTTAGGTCTTTGATTTGTAATGGACATTGATTAGTTCTTTTTATTTGACAGCGTGGTGTAAAATGATCCATCTGGTTAGATATTTTAAATATAGATGCTTAATGAGAGAGACTTAATGTGTGATTCACTGCGTTTTTGGTGAACACTTCTCTTCCCCTTCCCGCGTTTTGAATATTTTTGATGCTAACAAAAGGGAAATATCAGGCTAATCTCTCTATATATAAACAGCCCCATTGTTATGAGTGATCAAGAAGGAGAGATGTATAGCTTATGTTACGACTTGAGAAGAGTCTGAAAAGCTTGCCATTGTAAGAATTGCCAGCAATCTTACCTGTTGGTTGCTTGTTTGTAGATTTCGCACAGAAGTTATGGATCAACTTCCTAGTACCCTAACTAATAACCTGTGTTGATAATTTAGACACTAAGGCTACTCAGTTAGAATTCAAGGAGGAGGGCCGGATCAGGGACACTAGCTGCTCCTGGTTGTCGACCTAGGAGGCAACAAGGAAAAATGGTAATTAACTCCCTTTCTAGACTGGGTTCCTACATATAGCTTCCTTAGTACTAACAATCTTTTCAGGCACTTAAAATATGCCATATCTCCGATCTAGGAATGTCTGTCGTCACTTCCTTGTAGTCGTCAGGAAGTGAAGGTTATTCTCTGAGTGAGTAGATGGGAAGTTGGTCTTTAGAAGAAGTTGTGTGCACCTATGTTAAAATGATAAACATTAAATAAGTTACTGATTTTCTTGTTTCCTTTTCAATACTAAATAACATATGTTACTCTAAATTATACTTCACTTACTCCTTCGTATCTCCAAGATCTTTTATCTTCACAACCTGTATTTCAACTAAAAGAAAATAACATATGCAAATTCCCTCAACAAATGTTCGAATGCTTATGCCTCTTATAATTCAACTAAATGTGTAAAAGATGTATCTCCCAGATCCTTGTGATCACAATATTCGTAATGACTATCAGCAGGTGAGCGAGGAGAATCCTCTCGTCTCCGTGGTCGAAGGCAAAGCGCTCCTCTGTAGATGAGTGTGGCAATATATAGCTCTGCTACACCCAGACGGCCGTCAACGCCTAGCGCACGTTCTTCTCCATGCGTCTTGCGCCTGCAGCTTTCCTCGGCGTTCGTCATTTCTCTTGCTGCCTTTACTCTGAAAGGTGCCAGCTCTCGTTTGTAAACTTAAGCTCCAGCGTTGCTCGTTTTACGATTTAACATGAATTAGTCTCAGGAACCATGTATCCTAAAATACACTCAAATTCAACATAGTGCAATAAATTGACACAAACATAGCAATACGTTTTTCAGGATATTTACGTTTAAAACATTTCTCATCCTCTTTACAGTCACACACCATGGTGTGCAGGAAGCACGGGACAGGGGTGGGTTTTAAGATGGGAAATAAGCTCTTTAAAAGAGCGCCTGATCCTAACCCCTTGACGCACATTGCTAATATTAGCAAGACTTTAGAGGTGACAAGGGGTGTCATGAAAGCCATGTAATATAAACACTGAGACTTGAATAGCCTACTACAGGATAGAGGTTGAGGAATAACTACATATGTACCATGCCAGTAATGAGTTTTCTGTCAATATGTGTTTTTAATTACCTTAGATTTGTTGATGTAAATAATGGTTTTCTTTATGACCTTGGTGTTGCCTTTAGGTTCCCGCAAATATATATAGAGGACTGGGTAAAGGTAGAGGCAGACAATTGGTCTGATACTGGTGAGAGCATTAATTTACCTTTGTGTGTTTTCTCACGTGTGTGGTGGTTTGGCACTGCTTCTCACTTAGACTCCGTTACTAGCCAATAGGCATGGACTTTGAATATATTTATAACACAGGAATGTGTTTGAGTGTTACAGCAAACAGTCCAGACTGAAGTTGGTCCTGAGAACACCCATATAAATAAGTTTTTTTTTTCCTTTTATCACAATGTTAGCAGAGTGACAAAACTTTGGTCCTGAAGAATGCCACAAACCCCTGGTCATTTGGCAGAAACATGTTGACCTAGTCAGATAGGGAACATCCTGACCTCTATCGTCTACACTGTTTTTTAACTCCATCCATAGAGGATACTCATTAAAATAATTTTTCCCCGAATGAGATGGTTTTAATGCACTTATGATATTATTTTTGCACTCTGCTCCTCACTCACATAAAGCATTGGAGTGAAAACATCTCACACTCCTCTCCTGAGGGAGAGTTGTAGCCCACACAGTGCACCTTACGGGCACTGTGTGCAAGAGGGAACCCAAAGATGAAGCATGTCACCCAAAGGGTGAGTTTGGGTTCTCGTCTTTAAAAAGCAAATGCCCTTCCTTCTTAGTTCTGTTTGTGCACATATATTCTAGGTAGGATACCATCCGGTTACCTTGTGTGTGTATTATTTGGTCTGTGGTATATACCACCAGTTTCTATACAAGTTAAAGATAATGCTGTTCTACCCCGCATTCCTCAGTATTAGATACTGCAGGCAGGTGAACGGACTCTTCTTCAAATTATTCAGGATTTGATACGTAAGGGAGTAGTTGGGTAAACATCTGCCCACATTTGTAATAGTCCTATTCTTCCGGTCATTAAGAGGACACCTTTGGGCTCCTCTGATGCGCATGATGATGTTTATCGTTTTGTGATTGATTTGCGAGAGGTTAATAAAATTGTGATTCCGCAGTGTCCGACGGTTCCTGATATCACCTCGCTTTTAACAATGATTCCATCTACTGCTAAGTTCTTTTCTGTCATTGATCTGAAAAATGCCTTCTTTAGTATTCCTATTCATCCAGACGGTCGGTATTTGTTTGGATTTAAACTGGACGGCAGAAGCTTTAGATTCTGTTGCACGCCTCAAGGCTATACAGAAAGTCCTAGTATTTATAGTCAGGCATTGAAAAGTCAATTGGATTCACTGCTGCTTGCTCCAGGTAATGCATTGGTCCAATATGTCGACGACCTGTTGATTGCTTCTGATATGATATGGAACAGGGTTGCAAAGACAGTACGGTGAAACTGTTATTGCATTTAGCACATCATGGTCACAATGACACCTTTCTAAATTTCAGTATTGTCGACAGGAGGTTACCTACTTAGGTCACCTGCTGTCAAAGGAGGGTAGCAGATTGACCCCTGAGCGAATCAGTACCATTATTAAAATGTCCATTCTACAAACTAAAAAGAGATGTATTTGCTTTTATAGGTTTCACTTCCTACTGTCAACAGTGGATACCAAATTACTCGCTACTAATCAGACCTTTGCTTACTTTAACAATGAAAGCAGTGCATGAGCCTTTGCCTTGGATGCCAGAATGTCCGCAGTCTTTTGAGCGATTGAAAATTGTGCTTTGTTTGGCTCCGGTACTTGGCACACTGTATTATAACAAACCGTTTGTGCTCTATGTCCATGAGATGGCTGGCTGCACACTTTATGTCCTAACACAAAAGTTTTTGGATAAGCAGACGTTACTACCCCTCTCATCTGAGAATGATGCAGTCGACAAACATGACTGTATTTTTCGGACAGAGGAAGAGATGAAAGGACGGGTAGACCTGACTGATGTTCCCTTATCTGACCCTCAAGGAGAACTATATGACAATGGCTCTTGATTTAAATTACCCGATGGCACCACTGCTGCAGCTTATGCTGTCACTACGTTGCGGACAGTGGTAGAGACATCACTGGTTCTTTATCAGTCGGCTCAAGCTGCTGAGCTTGCTGCCCTTATCCGAGCTTGCGAATTGAGTGAAGGGCTGGTTGTCAATATTTAAACTAACAGCCAGTTCCATTTGGGATTGCATATAATTTTGGGCAGCTTTGGGTACAGAGAGGGTTTCTTACCTTCCATGGTACCAAGATTCAGCATGGGCACCTTATTTTTTGGCTTTTGTCTGCTTTAACGCTCCCAAGAAATTGGCAATCATCAGGTGCAGCACTTATAGAAAAGTTACAGCCAATGTGGATAGGGGAAATGCTTTTCCCGAACAGGGAGCTAAGCAAACTGCTCGAACTAAAATGAAACATATGTTTGTTGCAGGTCCAGTTAGGTGGGTTCCCGAGGTTGTCATGTTTGAGAATACCCTTGAGAGTGTAAAGGAGATACAAAGTGAAGCCACAATAGGGGAATTGGCAAAATGGCAGGAGAGTACAGCACAGTTGAATGAGGAAGGGTGTTGGATTGATAAATCGGGGCAACAGAAATGGATGGTTCCCGATGCATATGTTCTGCCCGTGGTTACTATGGCACATGGTCCAGGTCATTTGTAAATTGTTAGCCCCTGTGTGGCATAATGATAACATCTCTGAGACAGCTGCCCATTTGGTAAAATACTGCATGGTCTGAGTGATGCATAATCCAGGGCAGTGTACCCCTAGACCACCTGGTAATTTCACACCACCCACTTTTCCTTTTGAAGTCCTTCACATGGACTATATCGAATTAGAGAGGTGCAATAACCTTAAATATATTATGGTGGTTGTATGTGCAAAGGTACTCCTCAAAGAGTACTTTCCTAGTTTTGGCTTGCCCCGAGTTATCTGGAGTGACAACGGAAGTCATTTTAATGGGACAGTGATTACATTAATTTGTCAAAGGTTGCACATCAAGCAGAAATTTCACGCTGCCAATCACCCTCAGTCAGCTGGCCTTTTTGAGAAGTACAGTGGTTCTCTCAAACTGAAATTGGCATAAATTCAAGAGACAACAGGGTTAAAATGACCAGATGCTCTATCATTAGCTCTTTTGTCACCAAGAACAACAGCTCATTCTAGAACAGGATTGTCACCTTATGAGGTCCTGTTCGGATGCCCGGCGAATGTCTGGGGCGTCCCACGTCCTCTCAAGTACTCGATATTGAATATCCTGTGTTGCTTGATTATCTTGGCCAGTTAACAGAAAGTTTATTTTCCATTCACCAACAAGTGCGGGAGTCACTACCTTCTACACCAGAGGGATCCGGCCACGATATTCAGCCTATGCATTTTGTGCTTATTAGGAATTTTCAGCGGAAAAAAAGTTAGGAGCCACGCTGGAAAGGTCCTGAACAGGTTCTGTTTGTGACACGGACGGCTGTAAAGGTTGCTGGCCAAAAGAACTGGGTGCATGCTACGCATTGCCGGAGGATTGCTTTGCAGTTGCCATATGGTCAGTGGGTCAAAGAGGGTGTGGGCGATACGGAGTGCAAGCAGGTGTCCAGATTTGTTACCGCCAGTGATGCCCAGCTGATCAGGACCCAGACAGATAAGGAGAGCGATGATGTATTGAATGAGGCTGTTCACCCAGAAACAAGAACTATCCAAGAGCCTTTGTTTGTTGATTGCACAGTGCCTGGGGCTATCAGCTACAATTTGCGCCCTTGGCTGAGGGATACTTAACCCAAGGAGAAAGAAGATTAGGAATGGACTGCACAACAAAGCTAGTACTGAGTTACAGTACCAATGGCATTACCAGAAATTAGTGCAGAATTTTTTGCTTCCTTTCGTTTTGTAGATTGACAATTAGTTAGGGAGACAGAAGTATACCTTGAAGGTATACCATTTGAATCAACGAGGGATACATTAAAAGAGCTTAGGACTGAGAAGGCTCCACTGCTGGTGCTCAAGAGCGCCAACTGATTGATGGACAATAGGAGCCTGTACCAGTGAGGCTCTGACGTCGCGGTAGCTACTTAGACACCGTCCTCGAGTGCTGACATCAGTTCTGTACACAACTTTCTGCGCCGGAAACGCAGAGCCATGCAAGACACTGATCACTGGTGAAAGGATATCCATAACCCTAGAATCAGTTTGCAGAACAGGGAGGATGGGTGGGGCGGTAAGGAATCTATAACTAACTAATGCTTCTTACAGATATATCGTTACCGAAGGTAAGTAAGGAGTAGTTTCTTACCGGTAACTCCAGTTCTGTAGTAGGGGTATCTCTGTTATAGTCATAATCTAGTGAATAGTCCCGCCCATGTGCGGTCCTGCATAGACACTTAAGAGAAAATCAAAGACAAATAATGCAGCCTATAATTACAAGGCTATACTGGCCAGTACTTCAACTTAAAGTGAAAAGGATAGCCAAATAAAATCGCATTTTACACATATTGCCAAGTTTCACCCATAGAGAAACTTCCCTTCACCAAAATCCTTGAAATGATAGAGAGGAAGGGTTGGAAAGACAAGCTCCCATAGGCTGCCATTATGTGTCTGGAAAAGGGATACCGTGCCTTTAATGAACTCTTCAGAGACACTCGGTATCCCAGGATGCAAAGCCAAAGTCCTTTTACTTTCTGTTCTTTTTGAGGGTGTATAAAGCAAGGCCTGTAGCATACAGTATATTATCATTTTCTCCACAGGGGAGGAGGGCGGGCGCTTATGACTCTAACAGAGATACCCCTACTACAGAACTGGAGTTACAGGTAAGAAACTACTCCTTCTATAATAGGGGATCTCTGTGTATAGTCATAATCTAGTGAATAGAATTGCAAGCCCATCCCAACAAACCAATCCGGCGGTGGAGGAAAAAGACAACACCACTACTGTGCAAACAGATTTCTCAACGAAGCCTGCCCAACCTGAGCATCTGCCCTGGCATCAGAGTCCAGACAGTAGTGTTTAGCAAAGGTTTGGACCGACTTCCAAGTGCCAGCCCTGTAGATATCTGCAATGGGAACATTACGTAGCAAAGCCGTTGTAGCTGCTTTGCTCCTGGTAGAACAAGCTTTAGGCTTACCCCCTAAGGGCTTGTTAGCTTTCTGATAACATAACTGGATACAGGACACAATCCACCTTGAGATGGACTGTTTTGAGGTGGCAAGGCCAGTCCTGACCGAGCAAAGCCGCCTTCCACGAAAGGTGCTGCAGTGAAGCCTTATGAATAGGTTCAAAAGGTTCCTTCATCAACCTGGACAGCACCACATTCAGCTCCCATGAAGGCGAAGGACGCCGAACAGGAGGAAACACTTTCTTCAATCCTTCCCAAAAATCTTTAATCACAGGAATCTGGAAGAACGATGTCTGTCAAGGGCATTTCCTATACGCAGTTAATGCTGCAAGGTGAACCTTAATCGAATGAAAATGAAGGCCAGACTGAGCCAAATGCAAAAGGTATGGAAGAATGACATCTTCCTTGCAGGTCGTCGGATCATAGTTCTTGGAAGTGCACCAGATGCAGAACCTCTTCCACTTGTAGGCATAGGAAGTCCTAGTGGAAGGTCGCTTAGCCTCCTTGAGTATATTCATGCAATCGTGAGGCAGATTCAGGTGTCCATATTACACTATCTCAGGAGCCATGCCGCCAAACTCAACGATGAGAGGTTGGGATGCACCATTGGCCCCCGAACTTCGTGAGAAGGTCCCGCCGACACAGCAGCCGCAGGTGGGGTAGGAGAGACCGGTGAAGCAGGGCCGTGAACCACCACTGTCGGGGCCACTCCGAAGCAATGAGGATCATCCGTGCTCTGGACTGAGACAGTTTGATGAGTACCGCCGGAATCAGGGGAATGGGTGGAAAAGTGTACAGAAAGCTGTTCGACCAGCTGATCCATAGCGCGTTACCCAGAGTCCCCGGTTGGTAATACCTGGAGGCGAAGTCTCGGCATTTTCTGTTTTTGGCGGTGGCGAACAGATCTACGTCCGGAGTGCCCCACCTGTCGAAGATGTTTCCTAGCACTTCGTCGTTTAGAACCCACTTGTGGTTTTCTTGCACCAGCCTGCTGAGTGCATCCGCCTGAGCATTCTGCACACCTGGCAGAGGGGTAGCCGTTATCGTCAGTCCTCTGGCTAGCAGCCAGTGCCAGATCGCCTGCGCTTCTTGTGACAGTGTGCGCGATCTCGAGCCCCTCTGCTTGTTGAGGTAATACATGGTGGTCGTATTGTCCGTCTGTACAAGCTAGGAGTTGGTCTGGAAGGACGGATGAAAGGCCTTCAGTGCCAAGTGAACAGCTCTGAGCTCCAGGAAATTGAGGTGATACATGGATTCCGCCGGGGACCACGTTCCCTGGATCTGTAGATGGTCTGAATGCGCTCCCCAGCCGTGGAGAGAAGCATCCGTGACGATAGTCTGAATGGGAATGTCCTTGTGGAATGGAACCCATTTGAGGAGATTCTCTGCTGAGCACCACCATCTCAGGGACTGTTGAGCATGAAGGGACAGCCAGATCCTGTCGTCCCAGCTCCCTCGCTTCTGGTCCCACTGATCCTCCAGACAGGGGAGAGGTGTGGCGCCGCGGCCAGGGCGACTGACTCCGGAATCTGGGGATCAGGGTTCGATCCCCGGCTCCGGCGGCAGGTTAGCCCAGCACCATGTGACTCTGGGCAATAGCTTGCTTTATCTTCCCGACGGCCCGCAGCGCCTAGAGACCCTTACGGGTGATTGTGCGCTTTACAAATGTGGATTATTATTATTATTATTATTATTACATTCCTGCAGCGGTCTCATGTGGAAGCGTGCGTGTGGCGTGAGGAAGATGCAAGAGGCCATCGACCCCAGTAGAGAAGACACCGTCATCACTGTCGTAGATGGAACAGCTATGAGAGCCTGAGCCTTCCGAAGGATCGATAAGCGTCGCTCCTCCGAAGGAGACACGCTTGCTGGAAGAGTATCGATGGAGGCTCTCAAGTACTGTAGGCACTGGACAGGAGTCGGAACAGACTTGGACATGTTTATGTGCAACCCCAGTTGGTTCAACAGAACGGCCATCCTGTTGAAGTGCAATTGCGCTTCCTGGAAGGTGGAGGCTTTGATCAACCAGTCGTCCAGGTACGGATAGACAAACACCTTGTTCTTTCTCAGGTCTGCTGCCACCACCGCCATGCTCTTTGAAAAAGTCCTGGGTGCAGACTTCAGTCCAAACTGTAGTACGGATTGATAGTGATTGGTGCCGACTAGAAAGCGCAGGAACTTCCGGTGTTTCCATGCAATGGGCACATGGAAGTATGCATCCTGAAGATCTATTGCACAAAGCCAGTCTCCTCTTTGTAGCTGAGGATAAATCTGGTGCAAAGACAGCATGCGAAATTTCTCTCTGCTTATCCATTTGTTTTCTTGTCGCAAATCCAGAATGGGCCTGAACTCATTCTTGTCCTTCTTCCGCACCAGGAAGAACCGTGAGTAAAGACCCTTTCCCCTTTGAGACTGAGGGACGTCTTCTATCACCATTTTTCTTAACAGGATATCGGCCTCCGCTTGGAGCTCACGCAGCTGGACCTGCGAGTGAACCGGTTGAATTGCTGGAGGAGGGCTGACAAAACGAAGACTGTATCCATTGCAAACAATATTCAGCACCCACTTGTCCTGAGTAATTTTTCTCCACTCTGCCAGGTAATTTTGTATGCTTCCCCCCACCGGAGCGGGTAACGGACAAGGGGGAAGTAGCACCTCAGGGCTTAGACCCAGCCGGGCCCTTGTTCGCCGAGGAGGACTGCTGGCCATCTCTGCCCCTCTGACGCTTCTGGAAAGGCTATCGCTCGTACTGCTGCTGCTGTTGTTGCTGCTGACCAGCCTGACGACCTTGTCCTCGCTTCTGCGAACCATATCTCCTCTGGAACGGGCGGAAGGACTTCCGTTGTTCCTTTGGTTTCTCCAAACCAACGGCTTTCAATGTCTCTACTTCTGCCTTCATGTGGGCCATCTCCTCATCCGCAGGCTTCCCGAAGAGCGTCGATCCAGAGAACGGCAAATTTGCAACTCTCTGCTGCGCCTCCGGTTTGAGAGAGGTAAGGCGCAACCAGGAATGTCATCTTAAATTAATGCCATGGCAATAACCATGAGCCGCCAGGAGAGCCGTCTGCCGCAGAGCTGATGATTTGATTGGAGACCATCATGCCCTCAGAAATACCAAAAAAGGGAGAGCTCAATGCTCCAGGGTCCTGCTAGCAGGAGCCGGAAAAAAGAACTGAAAGTAAAAGGACTTTGGCTGTGCATCCTGGGATACCAAGGGTCTCTGGAGAGTTCCTTAAAGGCGCGATATCCCTTTTCCAGACACGTATTGGCAGCCTATGGGGGCTTGTCTGTCCAACCCTTCCTCTCTATCCTTTCAAGGACTTTGGTGAAGGGAAGTTTCTCTATGGGTGAAACTTGGCAATATGTGTAAAATTTGATTTTATTTGGCTGTCTTTTTCACTTTAAGTTGAAGTACTGGCCAGTGTAGCCTTGTAATTATAGGCTGCATTATTTGTCTTTGATTTTCTCTTAAGTGTCTATGCAGGGCTGCAAAGAAGTCAGCTTAAGAGATTATTTTTGATTGCTCCGGGGTCCCCGCACATGGGCGGGACTATTCACTAGATTATGACTATACATAGAGATCCCCTACTACAGAACTTGTTCGTCTGAAAGAAACACGTTAGTTATAAATTCCTTATCTTAGAACAGATACCCCAGCAATACCAAGCCCGGAGGTGGGTCTGCGAACCAAGTTCATACCAGAAAGTCCTGGAGAACAGAACGGCCAAAGAAGCCATCTCTCCGAACTTGACTGTCAAGGCAGTAGTGTTTCGTAAACGTGTGCAACAAAGCACACGTATCTGCCAGACAGATGTCATTCAGAGGAACCCCTCATCCCAGAGCATTAGTTGCTGCCGTCGCCCTGGTGGAATGGGCGCGCAGCCCCACTGGAGGTTCCTTCTTCGCCAGAGAATAGCAGGCTTTGAGACATATAATGACCCATCGGGAGATAGTCCGCTTGTGTACGGCCCGACCTTTCTTGGCACCCATGTACCCAACAAAGAGCTGGTCATCCACCCAGAACAGTTTAGTGTGATCCAGATAAAAGGAAAGCGCACATTTTGGGTCCAGACGGTGGAGCTTCTCTTCCTCTTTCGAAGGATGGGGAGGCGGAAAGAAGGTGGTCGTAGTGATGGACTGCCCGATGTGAAAGGCAGTGACAACTTGGGCAGGAAGGATAGAAGAGTCCAGAGAACTACTTTGTCCGGATGGACAGACAGGAAAGGAGGTTTAGATGAAAGAGCCTGGAGCTCACTCACTCTCCTGGCACATGTGATGGCAACCAGGAAAGCAGTTTTAAGCATCAGAAATCTCAAAGGAGAGTTGTGAAGCGGCTTAAAGGGAGCATACATTGAGGGGATCCACAGCCTTTGCTGTGCACTATGCCACAAATTTGTTCCACCGACAGGTGTATACCGTCTTAGTGGAGGGACGCCTGGCTGCCATGATTACACCACAAACTTCGGGAGGTAGGTCAAAAGACGTCAACTGCCGCCGCTCAATCTCCACGCAAGGAGGTGGAGGCTGGACAGGTTCGGGTGGAGGACCGTCCCCTGTTGCTGCGACAGAAGATCCTCCCGAAGAGGCAGATGGGTCGGAGGATCGATGGCCATGTTGAGCAGCTCCTCATACCAGACTCTTCGTGCCCAATTCAGAGCCACAAGGATGACTTGGGGCCAATCGCGACAGATCTTCTTCAGCACTTTGGGCAGAAGTGGTATAGGCGGAAAGGCGTACAACAGACCACAACTCCACTTGTGACAAAACTCGTTGCCTGTCGAGTGCCGCCTTGGGAATTCCAACGCACAGAATTGCTGACATTGCTCGTTGTCTTCGGTGGCAAATAGATCTAACCAAGGCTCTCCCCACTGTCAAAAGAGACCTTGTACCACCTCCGAGTGAAGGCGCCATTTGTGATCCATCATGCACCTGCGGCTGAGTTCGTCAGCCCTGGCGTTCAGTGAACCTGCCAGGTGTTGAACCACCAGGGATATGCCCTGATGTTCCAGCCATGTCTAGAGGTGGAGGGCCTCCTGACATAGCTTCCATGACCCCACCCGCCCTGTTTGTTGCAGTACCACATGGCGGTGGTGTTGTCCATAAACACCTGCACTACTCTTCCCCAGACAGAGGGAAGGAATGCCTTGCGTGCAAGATGGATCGCCCGGAGCTCCAGAAGGTTGATAGGGAGCCCGGACTCCGCCGGAGACCAGAGATCTCTGATCTCCGCCTCTCCTATGTGGCCACCCCATCCCAGAAGGGATGGGAGAGGGATCTGCTGTTGACCCAGTCCTGGTTCATGAGCCACCACTGCAATTGTCGTGCAGTGCCCTCTGAGATCTGGACGCAATCGGGCTGATTCCCCTGATGCTGCACCCACTGGAAATTTAGGTCCCACTGCAGAGACTGCATATACCACCTGGCGTGATCGACCAGCAGGATGCAGGAGGCCATGAGGCCCAGCAGCCTCAGGGTCAGTTTGACTGAAACCCGGGATAGAGGCTGAAAGATCGGAAGCATAGCCCAAATATCCCGGACTCGCTGTTCGGGAGGATAGACCCAAAACTGCGTTGTGTCCAGAACAACTCCGATGAAGAGGAGCTTCTGAGAGGGAATCAGGTGTGACTTCTGCACATTGATGGAGAACCCCAGCAAATGCAGGAGGTTGGCCGTAGTCTGGAGGTGGGAGACAACTGCCTGGGGCGAGCGCACCTTCAACAGCAGGTCGTCGAGATAGGGGAAGATTGAAACGCCCAATCTGCGCTGATGAACTGTGACCACCGCCATCACTTTCGTGAACACCAGACGGGAGCTGGTAAGGCCAAAGGGGAGCACGGTAAACTGAAAGTGCTCGTGGCCTACCATGATCCGCAGGTAACGCCGGTGGGCCAGCAGGACGGAGATGTGAAAATAAGCGTCCTGCAAGTCCAACGCTACCATCCAGTCTTCCATGTCGAGGGCAGACAAGAACTGAGCAAGAATCAAAATCTTAAACTTCTCCTTCCGGAGGAAGCCATTGATGTTCCTGAGATCCAAGATAGGACGCGGGCCCTTATCCTTCTTGGGAACCAGAAAGTAGTGGGAATGACAACCACAACCTACTTCTGAGACAGGAATGTGCTTGATGGCTCCCTTGGCCAATAGAGCAGTAACTTCCTGTTGGAGAAGGCCAAGGTGATCCTCTGACATGCTGTGGTATTGCAGTGGCATTACTGGAGGGGTAGCTTCGAAGGGGTGGGAGTATCCCCTTCGGACTATCTGCAAAACCCACCTGTACGACGTGATGGTGCGCCAGTGGGGGAGGAGATGGCGGATCCAGCTGCCCACTGGCGTTTGTTGGGCGTGAAAGGTCAGACTAGGAATGTTTGAAGGCTGCAGCAGAGGGGGGGGTTGGTGGACTGGCTCACCACCTGGCCACCTGAACCAAGACGCTGGTCCCACGTCCCCAGCCGCGCGAAGGTTGGGAAACTTGCTGCGGCCTGTGGCTCTGGGTGGGACGTAGGGGTGCTCCCTTATCCGTAGTAACAAAAGGGAAAAGCAGACTGCACAGGGCGGCTGGAGGGGCCCAAGGTCTTGGCCGTAGCCAGTGAGTTCTTGAAACACTCTAGAGCGTTGTCCGCTTTGTTGCCAAAAAGGTGACGGCCATCAAAAGGCATGTCCATGAGGGTAGCCTGGACATCCCCCGAAAAGCCAGTTGATCTCGTCCAGGGGTAGTGACGAAGGGCTACTGACATGGAAATCGTCCTGCCCAGAGACGGATAGTAAACTTCACTGCATCCCTCTCAGCGGCAACAGCCTGGGAGAGCACTGTCTGGGCGTCCTCCAGACACTGAGGCAGCACCTGCGCCACCGTATCCCACAGAGAGTGGAAATAATGGCCCAAAAGACATGCAGTGTTTACCAACCGCAGTCCCAAGCTGGCGGAAGAGAAAATCTTCTTTCCAAGATGATCCAGCTTCTTGGATTCACTTTCCAGTGGAGTGGTAGGGAAGGTGCTCTTGGAAGTAGAGGCTTGGACCACCAAGCTCTCCAGGGTTGGGTGTTCGGAGAGGAAAGTGGAGTCGCCTGGAGTGATGGCATCGGGAAATCATCCTATCCACTGGAGCCCCCGTGTGGGGCCTGGATCAGGTGCCCAAAAGGACGTCGGTAAGGGCCTCATTAAACAGCAGCAGGGGCTCCGAAGAGCTCGCAGCTGGCTGAAGCACCTCTGTCAGGAGGTTAGTTCTGACCGCCACCGCAGGAAGCTCGAGATTGAGAGCCTCAGCCACCCTACGCAACACCACTGTGTATGACTCTCTCTCCTCCGTAGCCACAGTAGGAGGAGACAACATGCCAAGGTCAGGGGAGGTGTCTAGACCACTGGCATCCTCCAATTCCTCTCCCTAGCCCTGCTCAGAGTCTAGATGATCAGTCAGAGGGTCACCTGACCCCTCCCAGTCCTCCTCCTCATCCTCTGTGTGCCAATCTGGCCAAAAAGGGACCCCAGGAGTGAACAAAGGCACAATAACCCCGCTCGGCGCCGGATCCGGTTTCAAGCGACGCTGGTCTGGCTCCACATCAGGATGGAGGCCGGGGTCACCTGCGGTAGTGGTGCCGGAGGAAGCGGCGCTGGTGGAGGTGTAATAAGGTCAACCGGTGCTGATCCGGATCCAGGCCTGGATCCAAGGGGGGCCTGTGGTGCAGGGGCCGGAGCGGGGCCCGAAGGTTCGGGCTGCCTAAAGAAGGCATGCATCACCTCGTAAAATTTACAAATCTGGGCAGGAGTTACCCAGGGTCCCAGGAAGGGAGGGAAGCCCGGGGTCACTCTTCCGACTGGGCATGCGGATCCATGGGAGGGGAACCGCCAGCATCCCTAGTCGCATCTGCCGACCGACGGGGTCAAGTTGAAGAGCGACGATGCTTCTTCGACTTCTTCTTGTGCTTCAACTTACCCCACCCCGAGTGCGTGCGTGCGGTGGGATCCCAAGGTATGTGTGTACTGTCGGGTCATTGGATCATTGGATGCCAAAGTCTCCAGGCATCGCATAACCCTAAAGCGGCCATCCAGTTCGTCAAAAGACTGTGCTGAAGTCCCCCCAACGACATTCCCGGGGGCAAGGCGACTACCAGGCCCGCAATACGCTTAAGGGTGGAGGTCATCAAGGTGGGCAGGAGTACAGGGACAGCAAGTTCAGGGCCTGGTCACCAATGATCCCTTCCAAGGCCACAAAGCTCCCCAAAGGGTCAGTAGTGCTCTTGCGTCGTACAAATGGGAGGGTGTGGCGCACAAGGATGGCTACGCCCCTCGACCCTCGATTGAAGCCGGAATGCCAACCCCTCCATAGCCATACCTCGCCAGGAAGGGGCAGCTGTTGCCTGCAAGGTGGGTTTCTTGGAGCATCAGTATGTCAACTGCGTGGCGTTGTGCGTATTTCAAGACAGCTATTTGCTTGATTCTGTCTAACAGCCCATTAACATTCTAGGACTTTATATGTAGCGTTCCTCTCCCACTATGAGTGTCAGTCATGAGGAATATGGGTGAGCAGTGAGATTCGTGGAACGGGAGACAGGCATGGGAGAAATGCTCCACCTGTGCGAGTTAGTAAGTGCGTCATTGTAGTGTAAGTTGTGCATGCGCTTGCCATGCTGCCGGTCAAAGATGCTAGTGTAAGGAGCAAGTGTGTCAACAAAAAACTGGAACACCGGTCCCTTTTCCCTACCCTATCCCCCCTCCCTATACTTCTGGACCCGAAGCATCTGTCGCCCTGAAAAGGAAACAAGTTAACAATAACAGGCAGCCAAGCTAAAAAACGCTTAGTAGAGGAGTTTGTGGCAACAGTGGACCCCTTCATAGTGACAGATGTAAACTGTAATCAGCCTGTGTCCAAGTGGGTAGTGTTTACGGGGGATCTACCCCGATACTGGCCCAACAGCCTTTTGCAGATCAGACTGCCACATCCCCACCAATGTCCTAAAGCGGGGGCTTCTAGAAAGTTCTGAGTCCGCAAGGCAGGTCGCAAGGCCCCGGAAGGGTCTGGATCTTGGCTCACGTTGTCCATGGAGTTGGCACAGCTTTGGTCATCAAGAGCGTGGGAGCCCCCCCGGAGGCCAACAACTGTGTCCAAGGCCCAGTGACCGCGATGCCTCCTCCCGCCGACCACCCTTCTACGAGACCGGGTGCATCTCCGGTGTTGCTTGGGAGGAGACAGACTTTTTTGCTGAGGGTCAGACAGAGCTGAGGGGAAGCAGGTTGAGTCCGCAAGGGCCGCTCCTCAGTGAGCCAGGTCCAGGCAGCCTGTAGGGTGTTGAAAAAGATTGTTTTGCCCTGAAAGAAAACTTGAAGGTGAGCTGGGAAGAGGAGGCCATATCTAAGCCCTAGATTGCGGAGCTTCTGCTTAACGTCAGCATAGGAATGGGACTGGGCTTGCACCCCCCTTGTGTAGTCCGAGAAGAGCATGATGGCGCTATTGTGGTACTTCAGGGGGCCCTGGGCTTTGACTGTGCTGTGGATGGCATCTCCTTCCTGGAAGTTGAGGATCCTCACTATGATGGGACGGTGCGGGGCACCGGGAGGAGGTTTAGGCGCCAAAGGGCGGTGGGCGTGCTATTGTGTTTCTATCTAGGACCCTAATTCGATATTCCTAATTTATGCCCTTATGTGGTTATAATAAATAATATCCTTATAAAGGCATAATAATCATATCCATATTTAGTCGTAGCCCTGCAGTCCACATTAAGCAAGGCTACTTCCCCGGACTCCTAGAAAGTACAACGAGTTCTCTAAACAAAACAAACCTCCAGCAACCTGGGAAATCCCCATGGCTTTTGTTTTGATTCGTCCTAGAACTCCTGTGAGCACTGTAAGAACGGCCAGTTCATAGTGACATCTTTATTGATGTCTTATGTCCAACCTTACGTCAAACCCGGCACCTTTCAGGTATAAATATACCAACGTTGCCTTAAGCAAACACACAGTGGTTTTGGAGCAGAGCGGCTATCTACTTGCCCGAGAGTCCAGATGATGCGAGAGCCCACGGACGCCGCCCCTCCTTTTTGACGCACTGAGAGAGACGCTGTCTTTTCTCCTGCCGAGAAATCCAGCTCCGGTGTTTCCAGATACCCTCGCGGGTTACTGGGATATCGAGTCCTGAGAAAGAGATACCAGACCTCCTGCTTTCTATTACCCAGGTACGGAGCTGACTAATCTCTTAAAGAGAATTCTTGATTCAGATTCTTGGCAAAACCAACTTAACTTAAACTGCTACTTACTTACTCCTTCCCACGTATTAGGCTTAGGGCAGGTACACGGGGGTAGGCATATTTAGAAGCACCGGTTGAGTACGTTAGTCAATGTATTTATGTATGTATATATTTTATCTATTTTAAAGTATCATATTATTTTATAATACTCCTTTTACTGTACGCACTTTACTTTACTATGAGTATTGCAATTGTGGCAATTCATTTCTCTTGCATGAGAAAGAAGACTGCTCAATAAATAACACCTTTTATTGAAAACGCCCGTCTCACTATTTCTCTGCACTCTGGTGAAACTAAGTATGCACAATTGACTAGGTGAAATAGCTGTCTATTGTTTTCACACGACTCTAGACATACACTCTTATTCTGAGGGAGCAAAGTTGTCATGTTTTATGGTTGTCAGAAGCTAATCCCTTCTTGTCTATCCAGGGAAGTTAAACTTCTCCTTGTTTATTCGAGAAAGTTTCTAGTGACCTCTGAGCTAGCTGGCAATACTAATTAAGTCTAATATAGTCAGTAGAGACCTAGATGACCTCAGTCCTACGTCTAAACTGCTGTTTATATTATTCCAATGCGCAGAGCCTATTGGGAATATAGGAACTACACTACATTGCGCCCAACGTTTGGTAAGGCGATAAATCTAACGCAAGACGTTAGAGTAACTCAGTCGTGCTTTTTCACACAGACCCTTTTCCCCATAAAAACTCCAATAGACGTCTGGAGTGGGTAAAAGGTTAAAATCCGCCGGAACTTAGTAGGAAGAGATTCCTATGTATAGTTTTTGGTTTAGTCAACGTTGAAGGATACAGTGTTCCAAAATATTGTGCACCTAATCTTTGTTTCCTCGAAACTTGATCTGCGACAAAAACCTTTCTGTTAGTAAAAATGACGGAAAGTGAAGACGAAAGGGAGGAAGCTAGAATAGCAGCTCAACTCCTAGCGGATGACACACGTCTCCAACAGAATGACCCGAATGCTATACTCATTCCGGTCAACATAAGAAAAACTATAACTCTTAAACTTATAGAAAATGGACTGACATCACGAGGTGGTACAGTCATATTCATGGTAGAGGCCCATGAATATCGGCAGACAGAGGTATTCTATTCATGGATAAACTTTCCAGCAGCAAACGCTGTAACACATGAATTCCACTATTACAAAATAGAGGAACCTCCGGATGTATACACTCCTTTCGAGGATGTTGAAATCCCATTAAATTACCAAGAGCACCTGCTCTGGTTTAAAGGCGCCCTAAAACATCAAAATCACATCACCAGGCTCGGTCCACTAGGTAGACCAGGAGCAACGTGGCCGGTTCTAGCCAGCTACACACCACATCCAGACATTGATAAAATGTCAAGCAAAGAACTCTTAGTTAAAATAAAAGAATTAACAAAGGCATATAGAGAGTTAGTTCAATTGGCAATGGAGGATATAACTTACCTCCAAAAATTGAAAGAAACAGATATAGCAGAACAGCCATTTGAACTTGCCAGAATCATAGAAAAATCCTATGAAGAACTAGGTAGAGATAGTTTGGGTGGGAAACCAGTAAAACCCCAACTAACTGAAAATCCTGAAAAGACCTTTATTAAAAATAATCTAAACACTCCAAAAAAGAGTTGGGATGGTAATAAACAATCCACTCCCAAAGAAAAAAGATTCCAGTCCAGAGGAAGGTCTCCTCAACGAAGAGAAAGATCTCCTGACCGAGGAAACAAGTCTCCCCAGAGGGAGCCCTCTGAGAAAAGATACAACCTTAGAAATAGGGATAATTTGAAAAAACCTGATAGATATCAAGATATTGATACACGTCCCTCTCAATCTTTTCAGACTTCCTCGCAGAAATCGGAAAGTAGAGGACGGTCAGAACACAGGGAAGAGCACGTCAAGTCCAAAGACAAGGAACCTGCTCATCAAAGTAAAAAATTACAATTTCCAAGAAAGAAGGTAGCCAGTATTAAAATAATTAAACATGCCGAGGATACTGAGGACACAACTGAAAAACGGAGAGTGGGCCCAGACAATGCTAGACAGCGCAGCAGAAGTGACCATAGCTCGCAAGATCCTGATGAATCTTCTGGAGACAGTGGACACGAATGAATACATTCAAGTGGAAACTGCTCATACCAGAGTTAGCAAACCTCATAAAATATATGAGATAACATTGCGTATAGAGGGAGATACGACTAGGAAAGTAAGGGGTCTCTTTTGGGATAACCTTTCGAAAGGCTATGACATCCTTTTAGCTGAGAAAGACTGGCCACCAGAGTTTGTCAGGGAGTGCCCTCATGGCGAAGAAATGATTATGCCTGCCTTCTCAAATCATATTCCAATGCATAGAAAATATACATATGCAAGAAAATGGGCAGTGGCCCAAGCTCCTGCATTATATAAAAATCAAGTAGGATGGGATGAGGACTCTCCTCCTCACAAAATCCAGTTAAAATGTCAACCCACTGCACAAAGGCAGTACCCAATTAAGCAAGAAGCTAAAAAACAAGTCAGGGAGATCTTAGATCAACTTGAATACCAGGGGGTGATTGAAACATGCACCTCACAAATGAACAATCCTTTGTTTCCTGTCTCCAAGCCATAGGATTCATATCGTCTAGTTTTGGACTACAGACACCTTAACTCATGTTGCAAAACATTTGCAGTGCAAAATTCACGCAGTGCAGCACTAATGAATAACATCGTGCGCAAAAAATATAAAACGACATTAGACATCTCTAATGGATTCTTTTGTCAAAACATTGCACCTGAAAGCAGGTATTTGACCGCTTTCTCAATAATGGGGTCACAAAAAAATTTCTGTCGACTCCCACAGGGATTCAAGAATAGCCCAGGATTATTCTCAGCAAGAGTAACAGAATTACTACAAATATATGATGATGAGGCATTATCTTATGTCGATGACATCTATCTCACAGATGATGACCTGGAGACACACTTGAAAAGAGTGAACACCATAATACTTGGATTTGCAGCTGAGGGTTACAAATTCAACTTTAGAAAGTCACGAATTGCCCATCTAACAGTCCTATTTTTAGGATATGAACTATCAAGTGAAGGCAAGAGCCTAGCAGACAACTCCTTAGAGAAGTGCGCTGTACTCCAAGCACCAAAAACGCTGAAGAACTTAAAATCAATACTAGGTTTCCTGAATTTCGGAAGAACATACATTCTAAATTATGCAGAGAGGGTTAAACCTCTCTATGAATTAATAAAACCTGATTTCAAACCAATCAATTGGACTCAGAAACACACAGAAATTTTGAGATCATTGCAAACAGACATGTTAGCTAAAACAAAATTGCAAACACGCGAAAACATACGCAACCTTGTAATCCGAGTCATCCCAGGAAGATGCGGATTGACCTCTAATGAGGGAGAAACGGTACCAATAGCTTACAAATCACATCTGTACACAAAAGCTGAAATGAAATTCAGTCTTACTGAAAATATTGTAAATGCGGTTCAAACTGCTGTAGCAAAAGAAAGAGCCCAAGCCCAAGGCAGAAGGATAACTTTTTTAACAGCAGAATCAGCCTTTGAGGCATTAACAAGCCCACGCAATTTGACTTCTGTGGCATTAGATCCAAAATGGATACAATGGGAAAATTCTCTTGCTACAGAAGACGTGAAATACTATTTTGACCCGAAAATGAAAAAACTGAAAGATCTAACATATGAAGAAGAATATCCTCTGCCAATCGAAATTCTGCCTCTCGAACAGTACACATGTGTAATCTACATTGACAGATTTGCACAACATTACGATGTAGAGAAAAAATCCTACAACGCTGCGTGCGCGATTGTTAAAGGTCGCTGGGGCTTTGGTAAATTCAGACCAATAGTCACAAAAACGGAATCACTCAGTAAATGCTCAACTCAGCGAGCTGAAATAAGATCTTTAAAGATGGCGCTTGAAAATGCCGATCGCGAATTCCCCACACTAATAGTGTGCAATTCGCATTACTGCGTCAAGTCTTACAATAATGACATGCAGAAGTGGGTTCAAAACGATTACAAAGATGACACAGATGCCACAATAAAACATAAGAGGCTTTGGGAACAGGTAGTTCTTTTGCAGAAAGAACTACGAAAGACTCACGTGATACATACACTGAGTCATCAACGTGATGGCGTTCACGCTGCAGGGAATTCATTGGCTGACACAGCCATAGCGGAAGAAACTAATCCGGCTTCCGTAGCCACAAAAAAGCGTTCAGAAAAATACATAGACGGGGAAACCATGCTGGCGGTAAAAACGTCTTCAAAAGACGACAGTGCAGCACTACCTGTGAACTATCAACTCAACTAGACATACATAATTGATGCAAACTCCGTTCCTTTTGCTAGAATCCCTGGAGTGGAGGATAGAGTAATTCCAAACACGAACAGGAGAGTCTTTTTAAAAGCAGACGCACACATGGGATTGGGTCTAAGGCACCAAGAGATCAAGGAATCTCTGAAAGAATTACAATCAGAATACTGGTGGCCGGGGATGAGCCTGCAACATTACAAATTTGCAATGAGCTGTCCAAACTGCAACAGAAATCGCAGTGGCAAACTGACCGGCGTATTGCCAGGACCCTTCTTTTAGTTAGCATAAGGCTATCTATACGCAAAAATCCAGCAGGAAAAATGCGTCCCATTAATATTTAAGACTAGATTCACTTAAAAATGCAGACACCAGCACTCGGCTGACGCCAGAACTGTTATACAAAGATTTGCGAGTCCTTATCGGCACATACGCAATTGGCATGCTACATTCTGACCAGGATCCTGCGTTTAGCTCTAGGGCTTACAAGGAGGCCATGACCAGCATGGGCATTGCATTGCGGTACTCTTGTCCCTTCTATCCTGAGGGAAATGCGGTAGTGGAAAGAAAAAACCGGGACATAAAGCAATCTATAACGGCGAGGGTATTAGGTTCGGTTGATGGGTGGGTCCAACATTTAACAAGTGTCCAACGTAGTCTTAATAATCTGCCAAGAAATTCTCTGAAAGGTCTCAGTCCGTACGAACTATTGTTCGGTACTAGAATGCATATTCAGGACCTTGATAGTCAGACTTCAGTGGTAGAAGAAAAATGCTTTGATATCAAAGACCGTTTGGCTGTTTTACAGGACTTAAATGAAACAAGAAAAAGCCTGAGCAACATAAAGTTAAAACAGCAGCCAACAGCCACTGAAGATAAACCACCTTTCCCAGCAAGACCTGTCTGGATTCCAAAGATTGGGGATATGGTCAGAGAGAAGATCGCGGTGAAGAAGGAATTTGGGCCTTCTTACAGAAAAGGAGTACCTGTCTTAGCTGTCAGCGGAACAAGATCAGTTGTACTACCGCCCCTTGCTGGTAAAAAGAAGAACCGAGTTGTATCCATCGACCTGGTAAAAACCACAATCATGTGGCCAATAATAAGTAGTAGGCCCAGTGGACTCCCAAGAAAAAGCAGAATACCAAAATTTGCTACAATACAAGAGGTTCAAACTGAGAGACTAATCACATTTGATAAACCTGCAGTGAATAAAAAAGGACTATGCAACAAAGCCATGGAACTTATGCCTCTTGAAACCCAAATTGCAACAGTTCGTCAAGTAACACCTGTCTACAATGATGTAGCCTCAGAATATGCTAATGAAACAAATCCAAAAGCAAATGAAAATCCGGAAGCAATTCCAACAATTGACAGAACTGCATCTGGCTACTTCATCAATTTCGATAACTTTTCTGAAGATCCAAGCGAACCTGAAGAAACGCCAGCAACAAAAACTTTTAAAGACAAAGGAACTAAACTCTTTCATCAACTCAAAGAAACCTATCTGATTTCTCCATGGATTGAATTTTGGATTGTGTTAGGTGTACTTTTCCTCCTGCTTTGGCTCATCATGGTTCTTTGTTTGGGAAAATTCATTGAAGGAAAATATAGTACAATGGACACAGCAAGTCAGAACATCAACTTGGTCCTAAAGCCACACAAGTCATCTCACATCGAGAAAAGAGAACTATCATCAGTGAACGTCACAGCCAATCTAATACCCGGTGGGTTAGCATGGGACAAAATGGATTATGAAATCTATGGCCCGATTGAGCTCTTGAAATATCTACATCAGTTCAAGGTTTCATTAAGTGACTTTGTAAAACCAAGTACATTCTCTGATGATTGGGACTTTGAAAGTATCAATGATATGATGTCAGATTTAGTAATGTCAGCAAAATTTACAGAACATGATTATTTACAGGGTTCATCAAATTATGAAGAAATGTATTGCTATAATCATTTTGGTCATCACTATTTGCATAAATCTGCTCAACCTAGAAATGTTTTTAATTATAATCAATGGGAACATTGTGCAACTCCACCTAAAAGAAGCTCAAAAACATTCTATGAGAAATTCCCATACTTCTCAGGGTTTAACACAAGTGATGCAGAAACGTTTTATTTTAAAATGTTAAATAAGACAGGAATGAAAACAATGCTGACAAATACTAAATTGATCTATTACGAAACATTTTATGAAAAAATGATTACATTTGGTTTTGAATTCTGGAAAAACAACATTGAAACAAAAACCATCTGGGGTACAAAAGAATGGCAGGTCTTATCTTATCTTATCTTAAGTGGGATTTATAAAGCGCACTGACACCGTAGGGTTCATGGCGCTGAGAAGAAGAGTGCAGGGGTTGCAAGAGGAGACGTGCCAATTTGACTGAAGAGCCGGGTTTTCAAAAGTTTCCTGAAATTCAATAAGGATCCACTAGACTTAACTGAAAGAGGAAGGGAATTCCATAGTTTGGGGGCCAGATGGGCAAACCTGCGGCCGCCAAACTTTTTAAGTTTTGCTGTGGGGGCGACGAGCAGATGAAGGTGTGCTGAACGTAAGTTGCGCACCGGACGGTGCTGCGTGATCAGGGCTTTGAGAAAGGCGGGGCTAGTGTGGTGAAGAGCTTTATAGGTCATGCACCCGATCTTAAAGGCCGCTCTGTCTATAACTGGTAACCAATTGAGTTTTCGCAGTAGAGGTTTCGCAGATTCCCACTTTGGGGTTTTGTGGATAAGTCTAGCAGCCTGGTTCTGTATGATTTGAAGGCGGTGGTGTAGTGATTGAGGGAGACCATAGTAGAGGGAGTTTGAGAAATCGAGGCGGGATAGCACTAGAGAGATCACGACTTGGACCAATGCCTCATGTGGTAGTAGGTGGGCTATCTTGCGGATTTTGCGCAGTTGGAACATACAGGAGGAGATCACCGCACCTCCTTGGGCCTTAAGAGAGAGCTCTGTATCGATGATACAGGTTTAGAAGCATTATTTAGAGCCTGCATGATCCCAGAACAAATAATATTCTTGAATAACACCATTCAACAGACTACTTGTCTTGGCCTAGCTAAGATTAAAGACTTAAACAAACCGTCTATTCCAAAGTCCATACCTGATAGCAATAGCACTACAGACATGGAGATAGACGTATCCCATATTTTATACCAACACAGAACACATCCTGATTGGAAAAAATGGTTGATCTGGCCCACAGACACAAATAACTGTCAAGATAGATTCCTGAACAAAATACAGGGGTTCAAAATGACCAGGCCAGACCCTAGATACTCCCAAAGACAACATCCAGGGATAATTACAACATACAGTGTAGGGAAACTATGCCTCGAATGGCTACAAAAATCCACACTGTGGTGGTCGGAGTCTAATATTTTCAGAGTAACAAATATCTCAAGAATCACAATTCTTTAGGAGGTAACTTGACTTGTATATGATCCATGAATGTCACTTAAAATAAAGGTAGTTCATATATCCAGTGCATATTTTATTTTAGCACATCTTAACCCCTTCGGGGCTGATGACGAGCTGGGCTCGTCATGGCGTAGCCTCCTCGCACGCTCATGACGAGCCCAGCTCGTCATGAGCCCCACCCTCGGGGGAAGCGCCAGCGCTCCCCCCGAGTCAGCCCGATTTTTTTAGTTTCTGCGGGGATGGCAGGGGAAGACCTTCCCCTGCCTCCCCCCGCCCTCCCCGCCCGCGTCATCAATGACGTCAGCGCGCGAGGCGCGCTGACGTCACCGGAGGCTCCTTTTGTTTACCGACGCGCAGGGAAGCCATTTGCTTCCTGCGCGTCGGATGGGAAAGAGGTTTGTTTTGCGGCTGGGGCGGGGGAGATTGCTTGTAACTTCTAACGAGGGAAAGGAAAGGCTTTTCCTTTCCCTCGAGGGCACTTTAGAGGTTTCTTGCTGCACGATCGTGCGATCGTGCAGCAGGAATGTTAGGGATTTTTTTTTTTTTTTTCATGGATGATCAATTTCGTAGTTCGGGGAGCGGCCCCTTGGGGAAGGGTCGCTCCCCTTGTTGGGGGAACATTATCTATGAAGTCTTCTCTTTGCTGCAATGTTGTTGAAAGGCCGTTTTTTCTACAAAAATGCCGATGGGGGTCATTTATAAAGTAAAATAATAGTGCTCATTGTAATGAAGGATGCAAGTGCCTCTGTCCTTCATTACTTATACTGATGTGTGTTTCTGAAGTGGCTAAAAAACACACCTGTGCTGCCTAGGCAAAGCTCACTAGTGTTTTTGGCCTGATGAATGTTTTTTTTTTGTGTGCTGCTTTTCAAACACATGCTTTGTCTCCAGTGACCATGTGTGTGTTACTATGCCATGTGCGAAGGGGTCCCTTGAGTGAGCTGTCCATCATAGTGGGAAGCTCACAAATGTTTTTGGGCTGTTGATTGTTACCTGAATTTGTGCTGCAACTCTAGCGCCATCTTTGTCTCCATTGACCATGGGTGCGTTACTATGCAACTGCACAAATGTGCGCAGGGGTCCCTTGAGTGGGCTGTCCATCATAGTGGGAAGCTCACAAATTTTTTTGTGTTGATGATTGTTTTCCTGAGTTTGTGCCGCAACTCGAGCGCCATCTTTGTCTCCAGTGTCCATGTGTGCGTTACTATGCAATTGCACAGATGTGCGCAGGGGTCCCTTGTGTGAGCTGTCCATCATAGTGTTTGGGGTATGCACGAAACATGTCGACGATAGGAGTTGATAGGTACATCTGGACACATTACGTTTAGGGCAGCCTATCTTTCCACCCCGTTTATTACCACCTAGAGGCAAGAATAAAGTTTATTGTAAACCTACTGGGCAGGTATTTCACACATCACATAGTCCACTCCTCAAATACACATGCACCACACATAGTCTAATAAAGTGCTCCTACGTAACTTTCGCAAGTCGCAGCACGCCCCAGCCCGTAGAGGACTGGGATGGCCCCAATGATGAAGCATGTCACCGTGGGGCAACCCTGGTGAGTGAGGGGACACCTAAAAGAGGAGCATTTCTCCCCTTTTTTGTACACAATACCATATTTTCACAATCGACCCCAGTGTGTGTTGGTTGTTATCTGAATAAACTAGCAACGCTCTTAGGTATCTGGAAGCAGAGACCATTTGTTCATCATAGTGGGAAGTTCACAAATGTTTTTGGGCTGATGATTGCTTTCCTGAGTTTGTGCTGCAACTCGAGCCCCATCTTTGTCTCCAGTGTCCATGTGTGCGTTACTATGCAATTGCACAGATGTGCGCAGGGGTCCCTTGTGTGAGCTGTGAATCATAGTGGGAAGGTCACAAATGTTTTTGGGCTGATGAATGTTTTTCTGAATTTGTGCTGCAACTCGAGCGCTTGCTTTGTCTCCAGTGTCCGTGTGTGTTACTATGCCATCGCACCAATGTGTGCACAGGTCCCTTGAGTGAGCTGTCCATCATAGTGGGTAAATTTAGGAAAGATGGTGCACTCCGCTAGTTGGTGGGCGTTGCCAATAGGGGATCTTCTGTGTGAGTTCACATGCCTCTTATGTGTATAAATGGTCAGAGACTGTTGAGAGCAGCAGATGGGGAGAAAGAAGCTCCTGGTCATAGGAACTGTTTTAGGATTGCGCTTGTGAAAATCAAGGATGCAAGTGCCTCTGTCCAGCATCGCAGTTAACCACAGTAATTCTGTTGTCCCCCTCCCCATGAGAATCCCTGATGATGTCAGCGCGCACAGCACGCGCCAACATCTTCAGGGATTCCCAGGCGGTCGGGAAGCCATTTGCTTCCTGCGCCTGGAGGTGTTAGGTTGGTTTTGAGATATTTGGGGGGGTTTGCAAAGAGGCTTCAGGGGAGAGGTAAGTGATTTTCCTCTCTTCTGATGTCTCTTTGCAGGGCATTTCTGGCTCACGGTCGCGCACAGCATTGCGATTGTGCGGTGGAAATGCCCTCACTAGCACCAGGGATTTTATTTTAGATTGTAGGAAGTGACCCATTGTGCAAGGGTCGCTTTCAGGTGGGTCGGATTTTAAATTTAGATGTTCTGGCCCCCCCCCCCCGGTGGGCAAATCAACCCGTACTTTTGTCCGTTTTGCCCTTTTTGATGGCCCATCTGTGTGGATGTGATTTTGGGGGTAAATTTGTGTATTGTTTATTCATTTGTTATGTTGTTTGTGAAATGTAGTATTAAATTATTTTTTTTCTTCTTTGTTTTTGATCCAGGCTTTTGCTGTTTGTATTGGTGTAGGTTGTGGTTCGGTTAATGCTGGTTTTGCAGCTTGTGTAGTTGCATGTGCTTGGTAAGTAAATGTTTTTTGTACTATTTTTCCTAGATAAATGTGTTGTTATGAAAAGTGAAGTTATTGCTGTTTGTGTGGCTTTGTGTTTCTTGATTGTTAACTTTTTTTTTGTATTGCTGCTTGATGTGTACTTTGTCTAATCTATACTTGTTTTTTTTTCTTTCCAGTGGGATTTCCTTTCTTTTTGCTGTGTTTCAGCAGAGTAGGTGCTGGTGAGTCTTCTTATATTTGGTTAGATTTGAATTGTTTTTGAGTGTATTGATTTTTGTGTGAAGACTCTACCTTGTTTACTTCTTCCTTTGCACAGTGTAGGTTGTTGTTCACTTGTGTGTGTAGTCTTCTTGATTTGTAAGGATAATGGCTGCTCGCAGGATTACTGCTAAGCAGGTTGTTAGTTTGCTTTTTGAGTCTTCCTCTGACCATGGTCCAGACACTGACTCCGATTCGGAGCTTGAGTTAGGTGCAGAAGATTCAGGCAGTGAGTTTTCTCTTCGCATGGTATCATCGGATGATGATTCTTCTTCTAGTGCTGATGAAGTGCCTGTGGTAGAGAGGGACATTGATGTGCCGGTAGAGAGGGAAGAGCCATGTGAGCGGCAGCCTAGGTCCTCAAGGTTTCCCTTTTTTTCTCGTCAGGAACAGGCAAGTGTGGTAAAGGCTGCGCCCAAAAGGTTTCACATTGCTGTGGTGCGCCAAAGGTTATCTGGTGCTGCTAGTCTTCCTGTTGTTGAGCAGCATGAGGCATCTGGTGCTGCTAGTCTTTCTGTTGTTGTTGAGCAGCAAGTGGCATCTGGGGATGCGAGTTCTTCTGTTGATGTTGAGATGCAAGAGGCAGCTGGGGATGTGAGTTCGTCTGTTGGTGAAGAGATGCAAAATGTATCTGGGGATGCTAGTATTCCTGTTGGTGTAGTGAGGCAAGAGGCATCTGGGGATGCTAGTGTTCCCGTTGATGTAGTGCAGCAAGAGGCATCTGGCCTGCAGGCTAGGGTGGCTTCTTCTCCTCATGTTAGTGATGACGTCTGGGTTGCCCCTGGCATGGTGCAGCCGGAATTGCCAGACTTCACTGGTGTTCCAGGGTGTAGAGTGGATACTGACAATTTTTTGCCAATTCAATATTTTCAATTGTTTTTTGACGATGAGTTTTTGCAGGAGATTGTGGAGCAAACTAATTTGTATGCAGAGCAGTATTTGAGGGACCACAGTGCCAGCCTTAAGCCCCATTCCAGAGCTACCCATTGGTCTCCCACATATGTTGAAGAGATGAAGAAGTTTTTGGGATTAACTTTTTTGATGGGCTTGCTAAGGAAGCCATCAATGTCTTCTTATTGGTCCACTAGTCCCTTGATGGCAACATCTATATTTCCAGCACTTATGACTCGTGATCGATATATGCTTCTTCTTCGCATGATGCATTTTGTTGATAATGATTTAGCGTTGCCACGCGATCACCCTGATTGTGACCGTCTTTTTAAGATTCGGCCTGTCCTTGATCACTTTGTTGATCGTTTTCCTGAGATGTTTGCACCTGGAAGAGAAATAGCTGTGGACGAGTCTTTGGTGTTGTTCAAGGGCCGCTTGGTTTTTAGGCAATACATTCCTAGTAAGAGGGCACGCTATGGCATCAAACTGTATATGCTGTGTGACAGTGAGACTGGATATGTTTATAATTTCAGGGTGTACACCGGTAAGGATTCCAGCATTAACACTTCTGCTTGTCCGTCCACTTTTGGAGTGACTGAGAAAATTGTGTGGGAACTAGGTAGACGATTATTTAACAAAGGCCACCATTTATATGTAGATAACTTCTACACTAGTGTGCGTTTGTTCAAGGAGTTGGCCAAAGTGGGCACTGTTGCATGTGGCACGATGCGCAGTAACCGGAAAGGTTTTCCAATAGAACTTGTTTGCAAAAGGCTTGTGCGGGGACAGTCTACTGCATTGCGATGTGGGAAGCTTCTAGCTGTGAAGTTTTCAGACAGGAGAGATGTTTACATGCTGACTACTATCCATGACGAAAGCACTGAAGCTCTGCCAGTTCGGGGTGAGACTGCTGAAGTGCGTAAACCTGTGTGCATTTTAGACTATAATAGGCACATGGGTGGTGTTGACAGAGTAGATCAGAGGTTGGAACCTTATGCTGCTCTTCGAAAGGCTTACGTTTGGTACAAGAAGTTGGCTATCCATCTTTTCCACTTGGCATCCTTTAATGCTTTTGTTGTTTTCCAGAAATCTTGTCCTGAGTCAAAGATGCCTTTTGTTAAGTTTCAGGAGACTATAATAGGCAGCCTTGTACTAGTGGAACAGGCAAGTGTGCCAAGATTTGGAGTGGTGGAGGAAGTGGCTAGACTGAAAGATCGCCACTTTCCAGAATACATTCCTCCCACAACTGCAAAAGACAAACCCACTAAAAGATGTAGAGTCTGTTGGCGAAGAGAAGTGCGGAGGGAGTCTCGTATGCACTGTCCTGACTGTCCTTCAAATCCTGGATTGTGTGTGCCAGCTTGTTTTAAATCGTACCACACACAAAAGAAGTTTTGGGAGTTTCATTGAGCTTGTAAGTGTACTGTCTGGTTTGTTTTCTGTAATATTTTTTTGTTTGCTTTTAGGTTTGCATTAGTGCAAAGCATTTAGGTTTTGAATTTGTGTTAGCAGATTTGTAGGTTTCTACATTTGATTTGTGGTATTTCTTTAAAAAATTCTAATTTTGATGGTGGTGTGTGCAGGATTGTGCTTGGATTGTTGGTGTGCGTGGACAGGCGCTTGGCTGGTGGTGTGCGTGGTCTGGTGCTTGGCTGGAATAGTGCATGGATTGGAGTTGTGCTGGGGGGGTTAGTGGATTTTTGCTTGGCTGGCGGAGTGTATGGTTAGGTGCTTGGCTGGCGGTGTGAGTGGAGTGGTGCTTGGCTGGCGGTGTGTGTGGAGTGGTGCTTGGCTGGCGGCGTGTGTGGAGTGGTGCTTGGATGGTGTTGTGTTTGTGGAGTGGCGCTTGGCTGGTGGTGTGCGTGGAGTGATGCTTGGCTGGTGGTGTGTGTGGAGTGGTAGTTGGCTGTCGGTGTGCGCTGAGTGGTGTTTGGCTGGCAGTGTGCATGGTCTGGTGCTTGGATGGTGGTGTGGGTGGACTGGCGCTCGGCAGGCGGTGTGTGAGTAGTTACTTTCTGTTGGTCACTACACACACTGCTAGTTGAGTGACACTCCACACAGTCCATCATTTTGTGTAGTTGCAGTGTCAGAAATGTGGGCGTGTGAAAGTGATGGGCCCTTGAATGGCGCTGTTTGCTGGTGTGAGTGTTGAAATGTGATGGGTCCGCGGCTGGCGGTGTGAATGTTTTGTATGTGTCACGCGTACGAAAGGTGTATGAATGGCCTGTAAAGAGGTTGGTGCCTTGACGTGGCTTTACAGCTCACGAGCTGCGAGTCAGTGGTTCAGTTTATCATACTTTCAATTATACGCAGTGTATTTCATTTTTGATGAAATTACTTGCGTATCCAATTGTATGTACTGAATCATCACTCACCCTCGTGCCAAATCCAACCAGTATGTGTGTGTGCTTGCGGATTAGATGGGTGTGCAGTAATAATTGTTTTTTTTCTAATTTCTGCAGTAGGGTGTACCTTGCCCCTTATTGTGATTGTTGTTATGTGTTGCTTTTCCATTCGGATGGTGTCAATGGTCTGGTTTGTATCAGGTATGAAAGGTGCGTGAATGGCCTGTAAAACGGTTGGTGCCTTGTCGTGGCTTTACAGCTCACGAGTTGCGAGTCACTGGTTCAGTTTTTATGCATTTATTTATTGACAGAGCATTTCATTTTTTTGAAATATCTTGTTAATAAAATTTTATGTACTGAACCATCACTCGCCCTCGTGCCAAATCCAACCTGTATGTGTGTGTCTTTGAGGAATAGATAGCCGTGCTTGAATGTTTGACTTTTGAGTAACTCTGTTAAGGTGTGGTATCCTTTTACTTGGGAGAACAAGGGGAGCGCAGGGTGGTAGGACTTTTTTGCCGGCACGGCGATCCCACGCCAAAATGTTTGGAAAAGTGCTATTTTTACCTATTTTTAAGGTTTGCAAGGAGTTCTGGGTAGGAAAACATTGGTGGACCCACACATGCCATACCTCCCTGGACTCTCCCGGGTGTCTAGTTTTCAGAACTGTTTGGGTTTGCTACTTTCCAAAGAATACCACCCATCCCGGGCCAAAAACTCAGGTGCCTCCCCCCCAAAAAATCAAAGTTATATTGCTTCAGGGTATTTTATATTCACCACTGTTAGATTTGGACCTTTTCCTGTTGCAGCCACTATGGCTACCCACGCAAGTGAGGTACCGTTTTTATCGGGAGACCTGGGGGAATGCTGGGTGGGTGGAAATTTGTGTGAGCCCAGTGATGCCACGCTTTCCCAGACTACAACGTGTGAAAAAATTGATTTTTTTCTGCTAAAATTGAGGTTTGCAAGGGATTCTGGGTAAAGGAACGTTGGCGGATCCACGCAAGCCATACCTCCTTGGAAGCGCCCGGGTGTCTACTTTTCAGAAATGTGTGGGTTTCGTAGGTTTCCATAGATGGCTGTCTCGCACGGGGCCAGAAACCCAGGTAACCCCTAAGTCCACCAGCTTTTGCAAGAGGGGTTACCTGGGTTTTTGGCCCCGTGCGAGACAGCCATCTAGGGAAACCTACCAATCCCACACATTTCTGAAAAGTAGACAACCGGGGGCTTCCAAGGAGGTATGGCTTGCGTGGATCCTCCAACGTTCCTTTACCCAGAATCCCTTGCAAACCTCATTTTTTGCATGGTAAAAAATCAGTTTTTTCACACGTTTTAGTGTGGGAAAGCGTGGCATCACTGGGCACACACAAATTACCTCCCACCCAGCGTTCCCCAAGGTCTCCCGATAAAAATGGTACCTCACTTGCGTGGGTAGGCATAGCGGCTGCTTTAGGAAAAGGCCCAATTCATACTGTGGAGACAAAAACTTTACCTTTAGCCAAATAATCTTATTTTTTGAGGGGGTCACCTGAGCTTTTGGCCCGGGGCTTGGCAGGCATCTTTGGAAACTACCAAACCCAAACAGTTCTGAGAACTAGACACCCAGGGGAGTCCAGGGTGGTATGGCATGCGTGGGTCCCCCAATGTTTTCCTACCCAGAAACCCCTGCAAACCTGAAATGTTGGTCAAAAAACCCACTTTTCCATACTTTTTTGGGTGGGATCTCGCTGCCGGAACAAATGTCCTACCACCCAGTGTTTCCCTTGTTCTCCCGAGTAAAATGATACCTCACTTGTGTGGGTGGGCCAAAGGCATGTGACTTAGGCTGGGGTGCTTAATTTGTAAAACGTAAATATGAGTAAAAACTACTTTTTTAAAAATTTATTTTTGGCGTATTCTGCTTTGGGGCACCCACACAAGTGAGGTATCCTTTTACTCGGGAGAACAAGGGGAACGCAGGGTGGTATGACTTTTTTGCCGACCCGGCGATCCCACGCCAAAAAGTTTGGAAAAGTGCAATTTTTACCTAATTTTAAGGTTTGCAGAGAGTTCTGGGTAGGAAAACATTGGGGGACCCATGCATGCCATACCTCCCTGGAGTCCCCCGGGTGTCTAGTTTTCAGAACTGTTTGGGTTTGCTACTTTGCAAAGAATACCACCGAGCCCCGGGCCACAAACTCAGATGCCCCCCCCCCAAAATCAAGGTAGTTTTGCAATAAGGTAATGTAAATTCACCACCGTACAATTTGAACCGTTTCCTGTTGCAGCCACTATGTTTACCCACGCAAGTGAGGTACCGTTTTTTTCGGGAGACCTGGGGGCACGCTGGGTGGGTGGAAATTTGTTGATCCACGCAGATTCCAGAACTTTCCACCACAGAAATGTGAGGAAAATGTGTTTTTTTGGTCAAATTTTTATGTTTGCAAGGGATTCTGGGTAACAAAACCTGGGGGTAGGCAGGCGAGTCACCCCATCCTGAATTCCCCTGGGTGTCTAGTTTTCAAAAATGTATAGGTTTGCTAGGTTTCCCTAGGTGCTGGCAGAGCTACGGCGCAAAAACAAAAGGTAGTCTTTTTGTCCGAATCGTGCTAAATTTCACTGGGAAATTGAGGTGCGACCATGCTGCGTTTTGCGCTGTTTCATGTCGCAGCCACTATGCCTACCCACGCAAGTGAGGTACCGTTTTTTTCGGGAGACCTGGGGGCACGCTGGGTGGGTGGAAATTTGTTGATCCACGCAGATTCCAGAACTTTCCACCACAGAAATGTGAGGAAAATGTGTTTTTTTGGTCAAATTTTTATGTTTGCAAGGGATTCTGGGTAACAAAACCTGGGGGTAGGCAGGCGAGTCACCCCATCCTGAATTCCCCTGGGTGTCTAGTTTTCAAAAATGTATAGGTTTGCTAGGTTTCCCTAGGTGCTGGCAGAGCTACGGCGCAAAAACAAAAGGTAGTCTTTTTGTCCGAATCGTGCTAAATTTCACTGGGAAATTGAGGTGCGACCATGCTGCGTTTTGCGCTGTTTCATGTCGCAGCCACTATGCCTACCCACGCAAGTGAGGTACCGTTTTTTTCGGGAGACCTGGGGGCACGCTGGGTGGGTGGAAATTTGTTGACCCACGCAGATTCCAGAACTTTCCACCACAGAAATGTGAGGAAAATGTGTTTTTTTGGTCAAATTTTTATGTTTGCAAGGGATTCTGGGTAACAAAACCTGGGGGTAGGCAGGCGAGTCACCCCATCCTGAATTCCCCTGGGTGTCTAGTTTTCAAAAATGTATAGGTTTGCTAGGTTTCCCTAGGTGCTGGCAGAGCTACGGCGCAAAAACAAAAGGTAGTCTTTTTGTCCGAATCGTGCTAAATTTCACTGGGAAATTGAGGTGCGACCATGCTGCGTTTTGCGCTGTTTCATGTCGCAGCCACTATGCCTACCCACGCAAGTGAGGTACCGTTTTTTTCGGGAGACCTGGGGGCACGCTGGGTGGGTGGAAATTTGTTGATCCACGCAGATTCCAGAACTTTCTACCACAGAAATGTGAGGAAAATGTGTTTTTTTGGTCAAATTTTTATGTTTGCAAGGGATTCTGGGTAACAAAACCTGGGGGTAGGCAGGCGAGTCACCCCATCCTGAATTCCCCTGGGTGTCTAGTTTTCAAAAATGTATAGGTTTGCTAGGTTTCCCTAGGTGCTGGCAGAGCTACGGCGCAAAAACAAAAGGTAGTCTTTTTGTCCGAATCGTGCTAAATTTCACTGGGAAATTGAGGTGCGACCATGCTGCGTTTTGCGCTGTTTCATGTCGCAGCCACTATGCCTACCCACGCAAGTGAGGTACCGTTTTTTTCGGGAGACCTGGGGGCACGCTGGGTGGGTGGAAATTTGTTGATCCACGCAGATTCCAGAACTTTCCACCACAGAAATGTGAGGAAAATGTGTTTTTTTGGTCAAATTTTTATGTTTGCAAGGGATTCTGGGTAACAAAACCTGGGGGTAGGCAGGCGAGTCACCCCATCCTGAATTCCCCTGGGTGTCTAGTTTTCAAAACTGTATAGGTTTGCTAGGTTTCCCTAGGTGCTGGCAGAGCTACGGCGCAAAAACAAAAGGTAGTCTTTTTGTCCGAATCGTGCTAAATTTCACTGGGAAATTGAGGTGCGACCATGCTGCGTTTTGCGCTGTTTCATGTCGCAGCCACTATGCCTACCCACACAAGTGAGGTACCGTTTTTTTCGGGAGACCTGGGGGCACGCTGGGTGGGTGGAAATTTGTTGATCCACGCAGATTCCAGAACTTTCCACCACAGAAATGTGAGGAAAATGTGTTTTTTTGGTCAAATTTTTATGTTTGCAAGGGATTCTGGGTAACAAAACCTGGGGGTAGGCAGGCGAGTCACCCCATCCTGAATTCCCCTGGGTGTCTAGTTTTCAAAAATGTATAGGTTTGCTAGGTTTCCCTAGGTGCTGGCAGAGCTACGGCGCAAAAACAAAAGGTAGTCTTTTTGTCCGAATCGTGCTAAATTTCACTGGGAAATTGAGGTGCGACCATGCTGCGTTTTGCGCTGTTTCATGTCGCAGCCACTATGCCTACCCACGCAAGTGAGGTACCGTTTTTTTCGGGAGACCTGGGGGCACGCTGGGTGGGTGGAAATTTGTTGATCCACGCAGATTCCAGAACTTTCCACCACAGAAATGTGAGGAAAATGTGTTTTTTTTGGTCAAATTTTTATGTTTGCAAGGGATTCTGGGTAACAAAACCTGGGGGTAGGCAGGCGAGTCACCCCATCCTGAATTCCCCTGGGTGTCTAGTTTTCAAAAATGTATAGGTTTGCTAGGTTTCCCTAGGTGCTGGCAGAGCTACGGCGCAAAAACAAAAGGTAGTCTTTTTGTCCGAATCGTGCTAAATTTCACTGGGAAATTGAGGTGCGACCATGCTGCGTTTTGCGCTGTTTCATGTCGCAGCCACTATGCCTACCCACGCAAGTGAGGTACCGTTTTTTTCGGGAGACCTGGGGGCACGCTGGGTGGGTGGAAATTTGTTGATCCACGCAGATTCCAGAACGTTCCACCACAGAAATGTGAGGAAAATGTGTTTTTTTGGTCAAATTTTTATGTTTGCAAGGGATTCTGGGTAACAAAACCTGGGGGTAGGCAGGCGAGTCACCCCATCCTGAATTTCCCTGGGTGTCTAGTTTTCAAAAATGTATAGGTTTGCTAGGTTTCCCTAGGTGCTGGCAGAGCTACGGCGCAAAAACAAAAGGTAGTCTTTTTGTCCGAATCGTGCTAAATTTCACTGGGAAATTGAGGTGCAACCATGCTGCGTTTTGCGCTGTTTCATGTCGCAGCCACTATGCCTACCCACGCAAGTGAGGTACCGTTTTTTTCGGGAGACCTGGGGGCACGCTGGGTGAGTGGAAATTTGTTGATCCACGCAGATTCCAGAACTTTCCACCACAGAAATGTGAGGAAAATGTGTTTTTTTGGTCAAATTTTTATGTTTGCAAGGGATTCTGGGTAACAAAACCTGGGGGTAGGCAGGCGAGTCACCCCATCCTGAATTCCCCTGGGTGTCTAGTTTTCAAAAATGTATAGGTTTGCTAGGTTTCCCTAGATGCTGGCAGAGCTACGGCGCAAAAACAAAAGGTAGTCTTTTTGTCCGAATCGTGCTACATTTCACTGGGAAATTGAGGTGCGACCATGCTGCGTTTTGCGCTGTTTCATGTCGCAGCCACTATGCCTACCCACGCAAGTGAGGTACCGTTTTTTTCGGGAGACCTGGGGGCACGCTGGGTGGGTGGAAATTTGTTGATCCACGCAGATTCCAGAACTTTCCACCACAGAAATGTGAGGAAAATGTGTTTTTTTGGTCAAATTTTTATGTTTGCAAGGGATTCTGGGTAACAAAACCTGGGGGTAGGCAGGCGAGTCACCCCATCCTGAATTTCCCTGGGTGTCTAGTTTTCAAAAATGTATAGGTTTGCTAGGTTTCCCTAGGTGCTGGCAGAGCTACGGCGCAAAAACAAAAGGTAGTCTTTTTGTCCGAATCGTGCTAAATTTCACTGGGAAATTGAGGTGCGACCATGCTGCGTTTTGCGCTGTTTCATGTCGCAGCCACTATGCCTACCCACGCAAGTGAGGTACCGTTTTTTTCGGGAGACCTGGGGGCACGCTGGGTGGGTGGAAATTTGTTGATCCACGCAGATTCCAGAACTTACCACCACAGAAATGTGAGGAAAATGTGTTTTTTTGGTCAAATTTTTATGTTTGCAAGGGATTCTGGGTAACAAAACCTGGGGATAGGCAGGCGAGTCACCCCATCCTGAATTTCCCTGGGTGTCTAGTTTTCAAAAATGTATAGGTTTGCTAGGTTTCCCTAGGTGCTGGCAGAGCTACGGCGCAAAAACAAAAGGTAGTCTTTTTGTCCGAATCGTGCTAAATTTCACTGGGAAATTGAGGTGCGACCATGCTGCGTTTTGCGCTGTTTCATGTCGCAGCCACTATGCCTACCCACGCAAGTGAGGTACCGTTTTTTTCGGGAGACCTGGGGGCACGTTGGGTGGGTGGAAATTTGTTGATCCACGCAGATTCCAGAACTTTCCACCACAGAAATGTGAGGAAAATGTGTTTATTTTGTGAAAAACTTAGCTTTGCAAGGGATTCTGGGTAACAAAACCTGGTGGTAGGCAGTCGAGTCACCCCATCCTGAATTCCCCTGGGTGTCTACTTTTCAAAAATGTATAGGTTTGCAAGGTTTCCCTAGGTGCCGGCAGAGCTAGGGTGCAAAAACTACAGGTAGGCACTTTGCCAAAAAAGGGTCAATTTGTAACTGCTAAATTTAGGTGTGACCACGTTGCATTTTCCGCCGTTTCCTGTCGCAGGCACAAGGCCGACCCACACAAGTGAGGTACCATTTTTATCGGGACACTTGGGGTAATTCAGATTTGTAAATCAACTGTTATTACCAATTGAGCTTTCATGCATTTCTCCCTTTGAATGAAAGACATTGAGTAAAAAAAAAATCTTTATGAAAAATGACCAATAATTCTCATGCTAGTATGAGTATTCCCAACTTTGAAAATGTGCAATTATATACTGTTTCTGAAGTCTATAATTTGTACCCAATTCAGAAATACATAGGTGTCTTTCATACAGATTATTCCATGTATACATTTTCCAAGACAAAGTGCACTATACCCAGTAAATGAAAAAATACCATTGCAAGTTGCTGCTCAGTTTTTGGATCTGGGTTCGTCGGGTTCTTGGTGAAACTACAAGTCCTATATATCCCCACAACCAGGAAGGTCTAACGGATGTAACGGTATATTGCTTTCCAAGAGCTGTCAAAATTAGAAAAAGTTATAGGTGAAAACGTTGAGACAAAAGGCTGTTTTTTTCAACAAAATTTCAAATATTCCAATATCTAACTGTTAGTTTCTATAACGAAACCTTCATGGATTTAGACAAAGGACCCCTTTCTGAATTCAGAATTTTGTCTACTTTTCGAAAATGTAAAGCTTTCCAGGATCCATTATTGCTTTCAAACTCATTTCTACCATTAACTGGAAGGAGGTGGAAAGCTCTAAAAATAGCAAAAATAGGCTATGTCCCAGAAAAATGCCAAAACTGAGTGAAAAATTTCGGTTCTCTGACAAAAGTCTGTCATTCCCTGAAAGCTGAGAAAATGGAGATTTCAGCCCCACAAACCTTTTTGTGATACCATTTTCAGGGAAACACCCAGAGGCTTTCATTTGCAGCCCGTTTTTCCCATTTTTCTGAAAAAAACAAAAAAATCACTATATTTTGCTAAATTTCTGGGCCCCCTCCAAGGGAATCCACAAACCCAGGGCGCCTTTAGAATCCACATGATGTTGGAAGAAAAGGACGCAAATTTGGCGTGGATACCTTATGTGGTCAAAAAGTTACAAGGGCCTAAGCGCGCACTACTCCAAAACGCCAAAAAAAGCCTCAGCACAGGAGGGGAAAAGGCCTAGCAGCGAAGGGGTTAAAAGGATTCAGTATTAATTGATCAAATTCAAATTCAAAACATTAGCATTGAAAACATCGCAATTACTTCATTGGCAACAGAATTCAATTGAAGAAAGTACATTGGAATATAGTAAATACATTCAGGTGTATCAACGCGCTCACGGTGCACAGAAAGGAAAGTATTTAGAAGGGATGGGTGTGTTGGGGTAGAAGTGGGGACCGGGTAAAGGTGGTGTGACTATGTTATAATCACAGTGAGAGTCAAAATGCAGCCTTTACAGTCTATGTATAGATCGATAGGTTCCAAAAGGCTCTTAAGCACAAGATCTGTAATCATCCATTATTTATTCCTATGCTTAGAGAAGTACAGAATGTTGGTTGTCAACGTTTCGACCCCTGAAGAGAAGGGTTGTTCATAACCTCAGGCTGGGGTCTTCATCAGGACACGTAGAAAAACTGGAGCGCCTATAAGCAATATAATAGCAATGAATGTATCTGTCACTGCCGAATACAATTAGTGCACTAGGACTGAAATTGAAAGTTACATACTTTGTGTAGGGCCCGTTGTGGGCCTTGGGGTTGGGACCTTCCAGGGTTCCTATGTTGTATAATGTGGCCTGTAATTGTGTAAAGGAGTCATAATTACAATGGGCTGTCCAAGGTGTGGACAAGTCGCCAGTGTAAAAGAAGGACAAAATAAAATAAAACCAAGGGAGCACTTACTGGGAGGTCCACGCTTTCCGACTAGGTATAGTTGAAGTCTGTGGCCAGCTGGAGGTGCCGGTCCATGGAGAGATCCGTTATTTTCTAAAAATTAGATGGTATACACGGGTCAGTCTACATATTGGGAATTAAATAAAATAATGGGCATTTTATTTTATTTAAGCGTGGACCTCCCAGTAAGTGCTCCCTTGGTTTTATTTTATTTTGTCCTTCTTTTACACTGGCGACTTGTCCACACCTTGGACAGCCCATTGTAATTATGACTCCTTTACACAATTACAGGCCACATTATACAACATAGGAACCCTGGAAGGTCCCAACCCCAAGGCCCACAACGGGCCCTACACAAAGTATGTAACTTTCAATTTCAGTCCTAGTGCACTAATTGTATTCGGCAGTGACAGATACATTCATTGCTATTATATTGCTTATAGGCGCTCCAGTTTTTCTACGTGTCCTGATGAAGACCCCAGCCTGAGGTTATGAACAACCCTTCTCTTCAGGGGTCGAAACGTTGACAACCAACATTCTGTACTTCTCTAAGCATAGGAATAAATAATGGATGATTACAGATCTTGTGCTTAAGAGCCTTTTGGAACCTATCGATCTATACATAGACTGTAAAGGCTGTATTTTGACTCTCACTGTGATTATAACATAGTCACACCACCTTTACCCGGTCCCCACTTCTACCCCAACACACCCATCCCTTCTAAATACTTTCCTTTCTGTGCACCGTGAGCGCGTTGATACACCTGAATGTATTTACTATATTCCAATGTACTTTCTTCAATTGAATTCTGTTGCCAATGAAGTAATTGCGATGTTTTCAATGCTAATGTTTTGAATTTGAATTTGATCAATTAATACTGAATCCTTTTAAGATGTGCTAAAATAAAATATGCACTGGATATATGAACTACCTTTATTTTAAGTGACATTCATGGATCATATACAAGTCAAGTTACCTCCTAAAGAATTGTGATTCTTGAGATATTTGTTACTCTGAAAATATTAGACTCCGACCACTTCTATATGTACCTGATTGACTGACCCAGGTCAGAGAGTTCTTAGGGTCCACCCCGTTGTAACTCACTACAAAAATCCACACTGGCAGAAATTAAGCAACACTTGACTTTACTTAAAGACTGTGCTGACTTGCGTGATTTCATATTGGGACCACGCAAACAGCGTCAAAAACGTTTCATAGCGGCCGGTATATACGCTGCGTACAACGAAGCTTGGAAAGTAATGCAAATTGAAACAGCAGAGAAAATACGAGAAATTGATCGTATTAATTTGGAAAAATCACTTTCTGTTGTGGACAATGGGTTAATGACTCTGTCCTCCAGAATATATTCACTGGACAGTATTGTATCATCTGCAATTGATATAATAGAGCAGGACTTACTAATGTTACAACATGGTGAGTCCCAATTACGTTCTATTGTACAGCTTGGCTGGACGTTGCAAAATCTGCGTTCAGGCTACGTGCCATGGCGTTTAATCAACACAACATCATTATTCTCTATCTTTAACCTTACTGATAAACAAATCAGTTTGGCACAAAAAGGAGCAGACTATACGATTCTGAGCATTGAAAAACTTGAGAGATTACCATTGACAATGTCAGAAAGACCTGTCATTGAATGGATAATACACGGAATAATTACAATTCCGATAACAACTTTCCAGTTTAAATATTGCCAAGAGTATATACCAGCGGTCCAGTATGAAAGGTTGGGTAAAGGGTACATCAAGTCAACATGGAAATTACCTTATACACACACATGTTACAGTGAAAAGAAAAGGAATGTATTTCTTAGTGGAAACAATTGTAAAAGATCACTGGGCGGTACACTTCTTTGTCAAGGTATTAACTTGCATGGAGCCTGCGAAGGGTCCTCAAATAACCTTTCATGTCACCTGCACGGCACTCCAGCAACACAGATAGAGCCATTCTTTAGACAACTTTTAAACGGGAGCTATATTCTAATAAACAACCACAGCTGTTGTGCCATGGTGCCAGGGAAAGCCTATCTCGTGAGCGTAAGTTCCATGGTCACTTGCTGTATGCAAGTATTGTATCCAAACAGCACTCCAGATACGGAGGAGACAATTTGGCCTTCTTTGAATATCTCTTCTATTCGAATTGATACTTTAAGCAGAATGAAGTCTGTTCTTTTACAGACATCTGTGCCTTTAACGTCATCAAAAGAAACATATGATCTGCAAGTTGCAAGGACAACGGCAGAGATACATTCCTTTTTATCAACAAATTGCCCCGTGCATTTCGTAGAAATGCTAAGCCAAATCCTAAACATGTCAGATACCAGTGGCATCGCACATGTATTTAAGACAATTTTTTCGGGACTGTTAACACCCTTCGAAACAGTTCTGGGCATTTTTCCCAATTACGTCCATTCTGTCTTTGGCGGCCTACCTCTACTTTTGGAACTCGTGGCAGGAATTTTATTTTTGATCCTTCTGCTCCGATATGGCAAGCCAAGTCGCAGACAAGACTCCAGCAACGATGGAAGAAACAATCCTAGCTATACTCTATCGGGACCGCATAACTAAAGTCCTCGGATTAGCCCGGCTAAGAGATCTGAATATGACCTGGTTTCTTTCATTCAGACCTATCTGGCAAAATTGCATCTTACCTGTGCTTCGATGTATGCTATGCGGGGAAGAATGCGTGTTGGACGTCTGTCTTACACTACCATCAGCAGTACCAATGGATATAGATACTTTGCTAGGTCCTGTAACGGCTCATGCATCGTGTTGTCCCAGCGGCTACCCATTCTGATGACGGCATTTGTTGAGACTTCACCACTACGAGTATGTGGCAGTGAAGTACGAGATGAGAGCAGCATCACCCAGGTACAACCTTCTGTGAGCATTGCTGATCCTGACATTGATGATAGCAATCATTCTCACGACTGTACTGTTGCGGCATTTTCAAACTTGGTCGAACTTTCACCTGATGTCGTAGACCAATTTTTTGCGAGTCTGTCTGAAATGATGTTCTCCCCTGAACAGAAAGAATAACTTTTTAAGCAACGGGCACACAGCGTTCCCTGAGCTCTGAATTCGGCCTTCTGCTTTGATAAACAAAAGCTACTGAAAACATTTGGAACTATTTTTTTTCCCTGAAAGCGAAATTATTTTTTTTTCCACTTCCAAAATATTTACCTTTTTCTGGCACATGTACTCTGCTTAACCCCTTCGGCGCTCATGACGAGCTCAGCTCGTCATGAGCGTAATGTGCCCTACGCTGATGACGAGCTGAGCTCGTCATGTAACGCGGGTTTTTCAAAATCGCAGCGGGAAAACCGCTAGCGCGAATGCGGTTAAAGTAGAACTATTCTTAGAGAACAGAGCTTCTATTTTTGGAACTCTAGAGACAATATATTACCTCATCCTCTAGCACATTTACAGCATCTGTATTAATATGTGATGGAATGGTCTCGACCTTCTTTTCTGTATTCAGAGCCATTTCATGTGTAATTTTCGCAATTCATTCAGCTGATATATATGCATTTTTAACGGAATGAAACCACTGCTTGATAAGCGTACCGTACCAATCATTTTCATGTATTTACCATATACCATTTCGAATGCAAATTATGTATTTTGGGGTGGGTTGGAAAACACATGCACCATTATAGGTTTACTATTGCTTAAGTTTTAGTAATGAGGGACATTAGATCGTGGAGTGGGTATTGTGTTTCTATCTAGGACCCTAATTCGATATTCCTAATTTATGCCCTTATGTGGTTATAATAAATAATATCCTTATAAAGGCATAAGAATCATATCCATATTTAGTCGTAGCCCATGCAGTCCACATTAAGCAAGGCTACTTCCCCGGACTCCTAGAAAGTACAACGAGTTCTCTAAACAAACCAAACCTCCAGCAACCTGGGAAATCCCCATGGCTTTTGTTTTGATTCGTCCTAGAACTCCTGTGAGCACTGTAAGAACGGCCAGTTCTTAGTGACATCTTTATTGACGTCTTATGTCCAACCTTACGTCAAACCCGGCACCTTTCAGGTATAAATATACCAACGTTGCCTTAAGCAAACACACAGTGGTTTTGGAGCAGAGCGGCTATCTACTTGCCCGAGAGCCCAGCTGATGCGAGAGCCCACGGACGCCGCCCCTCCTTTTTGACGCACTGAGAGAGACGCTGTCTTTTCTCCTGCCGAGAAATCCAGCTCCGGTGTTTCCAGATACCCTCGCGGGTTACTGGGATATCGAGTCCTGAGAAAGAGATACCAGACCTCCTGCTTTCTATTACCAGGTACGGAGCTGACTAATCCCTTAAAGAGAATTCTTGATTCAGATTCTTGGCAAAACCAACTTAACTTAAACTGCTACTTACTTACTCCTTCCCACGTATTAGGCTTAGGTCAGGTACACCGGGGTAGGCGTATTTAGAAGCACCAGTTGAGTACGTTAGTCAATGTATTTATGTATGTATATATTTTATCTATTTTAAAGTTTCATATGGCTAAGAAACCATATCAATGCTTTTACAGTATTATTTTATAATACTCCTTTTACTGTACTTTACTATGAGTATTGCAATTGTGGCAATTCATTTCTCTTGCATGAGAAAGAAGACTGCTCAATAAATAACACCTTTTATTGAAAACGCCTGTCTCTCTATTTCTCTGCACTCTGGTGAAACTAAGGGGCAGATTTATGAAGGCCTTGCGCCGCCGGTGCGCCACTTTTTCCCATGTTAAAAATGACGCACGGGCGGCGCAAGGCCTTCAAAAATCTGCCCCTAAGTATGCACAATTGACTGAGTGAAATAGCTGTCTATTGTTTTCACACGACTCTAGAGATACACTCTTATTCTGAGGAGCAAAGTTGTCATGTTTTATGGTTGTCAGAAGCTAATCCCTTCTTGTCTATCCAGGGAAGTTAAACTCCTCCTTGTTTATTCGAGAACGTTTCTAGACCCCTCTGAGCTAGCTGGCAAAACTAATTAAGTCTAATATAGTCAGTAGAGACCTAAATGACCTCAGTCCTACGTCTAAACTGCTGTTTATATTATTCCAATTCGCAGAGCCTATTGGGAATATAGGAACTACACTACAGTGCTCAATCGCAAACCAGACAGACAGGGCATCTTTGGGCATCCGGGATTTCAGCCATGTCTCTATGAAGGTGTCCGCGCGTGACCCTGCTTGAACCCCTCTGGGAACCCCACCAAGCGCGGGTTGTATTGCAGCGAGCGTTTTTCGACGTCTTCCGCCCAATGATGCAGCTCCGATGTGCGAGTCTAAAGGCGGGACACCTGAGTCTTCAGCAGCCCAAGCTCATCCTCAACCGTGGAGAGATGGGACTCTGCCTTTGAGATCCGGGCAGTGGCGTTACAAAGGTCCTGGCGTATAACGGCCATGTCCTCCCAGACCTCCCCGATCTTTCTCTCCACCAAAGCCTGGGAGGCGCTGATGGCCTGCAGGATGGTCAAGAGGTCTGTCCCAGGGAGGGAGGAGCCTCAGGCATCCCGTCCATTGGGTTGCGGTATATGGTGGTGTATTGGTCCATTTTAGTCTGAGTTTGAGGAGCGGATGTCTTTTCAGGGGCACGTCCCTACCCATCTCTGCCGCAGTCGCAGGACCACAGACGCCCGGTCAGCAGGAAGGGCCCAGGCTCGCGGAGTGAATGAACCTATGTGGGAGAGGCACGGCACCCGAGTCGTCTATACTCGGATCCGGACACCGCCCTCGCATCTGTATAGGCCCCTCAATATGGAATCACAGGTGCAAGCAAACTCGTACCCCCAGCTGCCCGAGATGACGGCTGATCCGAGGGAGACGACGCCCAATTCAGCCAGGAGAACCCCACAGGGGCAGAGGGAGGAGGGGGGATAGCGGAGGGGATTTGTGCTTCGACCCCATGCCGCTTGATAAATGCGTCCGATTCCGCCCCCCGGCAGGTGGATTGTGAACTCCGCCCAGGTCGGCACCCCAGACAAGCAATGCAGGCCGAAGCACCCGAAGCTCGCAGGGCCCGGTCGGATTTCCCAGGAGCAGTGCTGAGTTGAGGAAGTAGTGGGGGGCCCCTCTGCCAAGGACCCACGCCGCTCGATAGGTGCAGCCGATACCAACCTTCCCGGTGGCGGTCCGCCGCAGAGAGGGTGCCACAAGCGCCGAGGTCTCAAGGGGAACAGCACAAGGTCTGGTGAGAGAGGCTCTCAGCGTCTCAACAGGGCACCCCAGAGCCGGCACAGAGAGAGGGGGGAGTAGCGGAGCGGGCCACGCCTGGGACCCCACTTGATATACCCAGCCGATTCCAGACCCCCAGCAGGTGGGTCACGGCCTCAGATGCACGGCGTCAGCCAGGTCGCAGGGCCTGTAGCGCTGCCCCAGGCAAGCAGACCTCGAGGCCCAGGCCAGGACCACCACAAGCAGGGAGGTAGAGGGGTACGCAGGGCCAGGCCCCAAGCCTCAGGGACGAATAAGCAGGACTGGTGGTGTGAAGGGGGCGGTGAAGCCGTATAGATGGCCCCTGGGGGCCCCTGCGCAGGCAAGCCAGCACCTACCTCTGCTTCACCAGATGTAGCGCGAATATTTTGTAACTGGTACACATAGTAATACTGTCTGGGTAAAATGTCATCTCATTTGTAATATTTTAACAACCAAATAGCGAAATAAGGTATTCAAGATTACCCATTTGACCTCTTCAAAGAGCTATCCCATGCGCCCAAACACATGTGTGGAGGAGATGCTGGTGTATATTTGTGGATCACCTGCATACTGATGGATGACTAAAGCTGATTATCAAAGAGAAGCCCCAGGGGCTCAAGGTATAAAGGATCTCCATAGGGCTTCATGTCTGGTCAGGACATGCCACAAACAGCCTGTGAGCATTTGTGTAAGCCAAGTTTCCATTAATTTGCACGATTAAACCAGATCTACTGGCTGTTCAAATGCTTGATCTGACTCCTTTATCAAATTAAGAAAGTATGCCATAAATTGTATCCTAATCACTGTGCAAAGCAAAGCATGTCTTTAACACCTAAAATCTGATTCAAAACACAAAGACCTCCACAAACAAATTTGGGTTCACTAAGCCCTGACAGAGTTCGCACTCCGTTAAGAAGGACCATTACCAAATGTATTAAGTAAAAAGCCTCTACCCGGTGCCATCTGTATTCTGAGAATGAAATATGATGAAGCGCTGGACGGATTAGGAGATTTTAGACATGCAAAGAGAAATTGTTTCTCACCACCACATAATCGATGAGTAAAAAAGGTCTATTCTAATGTGGCATTGGACACAACAGATTTTCAGGAATTGCTCAACTCAGGGGCAAATCAGCAATATAATATGTATATAACGAGTATTTACTCAATCCTTAGAAATGAAACGAGCATTGGCATAGGCAAAAGGTCTCGCCTTTTGGACCTTATAAGTTTGTAGCCATGCAGCACATTATCCTAGGTGCTGTGCAGCCAGGGATTGAAGAGCTGTACAATGAATACACTTTTTTTTTCATTGTGTGTGTGTAATATGTGGTAATCCTGGCATTAGAGAGCATATAGGCGGTCCCCGGGCAAGCCAAAGAAAAACAGGACCGGGTCATCATCGACTGCAGAGTTATATTTCACAACAGTGGGAAAAAAACAAGGCAACGGTCAAATTGGGAGGAGAAAGACACAATATGAAATAAGAGACCTCGATGGTATGGTGGACCCAGGCTGGAAACGGATACAATCGAAGTAAGAGAAAGTAGGGTGAAGGACCATGGCTATGGTGATATCCAGTGGTGGGCTCGTAAAGCCAAGGTGACGGAGTAGACGACGGATAGATGCAGCTTTGCCTGACAGACACGATAAATAACTGACACAGTGACGGGGACAGGAGCGGAGGCGGTGACAAAGAAAGTACTTTGGAGTAGCAGACATAAAGGGATGACAAATGAAGTGAGAAAGTGGCAGAGTGACTGGTTACATATACAGTTGTTTTGACAAACAATGGGGAAAATAAAGGGGTGTTACATACGGTAAATACTGTTGCTATGCTGTGGAAGATGGAAAGGCGAATGTGAAAACTGTGGAGGATGACGTATACAATGGAGGGTTGAGAAGTACAGTTGCAGTGACAGATAAAATAACTTGAAAGATAAAGGGAGTGCCAGGTACAGAGTATGAAAAGTGGCGTTTCACGACAGATAAAGTGGAGGCAAACTATGATGGGAGGCGTATGGGGGATGACATTTACAGAGTGGTTGTGCAGACAGGCAGATTACAGATACAGGGATGGTGGCCGATACAGCAGATTGTGGTGATTATCACTGGCGAGACAATGAAATAGGATCAGAGTTGCAGTAGAGGGGTACAGTCACAGGGCAGAGACAAGTGCAATGGGGGTGACAGCAAGGTTAGATTCAAGTTTTTTGTGTGAACTCATGTCAAAGGGCTGGTCAGGTAACAGGCTTGTAACCTTTCCAAGTCGTATTCCTCTTTCTAAAGCTCTTCTGATACATTTGCAGATCTCCTGCTGCCTTTTTGTATAATCGTGAAATAAGTCACAGTGGGTGTAAAACTCCGTGATCTAAGAGTGAAAAAGGTGTCTTACTTATAGAGTTTGTTTTATTATTTATACAGAATCATTAACTGTTTTTGATTTGGGATTTTACATGCCTTCGATCAAATACAAAAAATACTTGACCGAAGCCCACTCAGAGAGGGATAAATCATGGGCACTACTGGCTTGGTTGGCCAATTCAGCTAGGAGAGGTACGGTCATATTAGAGCTTAGAGTACAGTATGACGAAGTGCGATACGACCAGCAAGGCATCAATTACTTATTCCTAGAATACTACACTGAATTATACGAGAGTAGGGTGAGCCTAGTAGAAGAAGACATGAATAGGTTCATGGAGGATGTGGAAATACCACGGCTAGACGAAGAACTTGCAGGCACACTAGGTCGCGATGTAGAACTTAGAGAAGTGTGAGGAGCCATTAGTAGCATGGCTAAAAACAAAACTCCAGGAACAGATCGCCTACCAATTGAATTTTACCAACACTATGTTGATCTCTTAGCCCCCAGGCTGGTACATCTGTATAATGCTGCAAGACAATTAGGGCACCTGCCCATCTCGACGAGAGAGGCGATTATCATACCCTTGCTTAAACCGTGGAAACAGCTGTGGGATAAGGCGGCATACCGCCCGCTCTTCATGCTCAATCTGGACTCCAAAATCCTGAGTCGTATACTGGCCACCAGATTACTTCCTCATATGACAACACTAATCCATACGGACCAATCAGGGTTTATTCCCACCAGAAACACAGCATTGAACGTCCGTCTTCTTCTGTGAATACTCCTACAGGAAAGACTTGGCAACAATATTTGCGGTGGACATAGAAAAGGTGTTTGATAGCCTAGAATGACCATATCTGTCCCGCGTGATGATGAAGTTTGGACTGGGAGAAAAGTTTGTGGACTGGACTGCTCTCCTGTACTCCGGCTCCACTGCTAGAGTAAAAATGGGTGGTCTAATATCTGATGCCTGTTGTGTGGGGCAAGGTACGAGGCAGGGGTGTCCCCTCTCCCCCTACTGTTTGCACCTGGCGATAGAGCCACTTGCCGTTAAAGCTAGAACAGGACACTACTATCAGGGCCATATAGTTGACGGACTGACCCACCACATCGCACTATACGCAGACAACCTTTTTTTTTTTAAACAATTTTTTATTGAATTGTTTTAAACATCACAAAGCAGTGGTATTTATAATATTCAACGCAGATGACCTTTTGATCTTTTTGGTGGACTCGGGGTAGGCGCTTTGGGCGTGAAGGAATTACTCCAGGACCTAGGTAGGGTAGCAGGGTTAAGGGTTAACTGGGCAAAGTCATGCCTATTCCCGAACACTGACGGCAGAGCAGGCCCACAAGACACTGAGGAGGTGAGGTGGGAAGACAGATGCTTCACATACCTGGGCACCCAAATATATCACGTCCAGGGGGACCTACTGGAGGGCAACCTAGGGAGAGCCATTAGAGGAATTAAAAGCAACTTTGATTTTTGGAGCAGTTTACCACTTTCGGTGGCTGGACGAGTAGCCCTACTAAAAATGGTGACCCTGCCGAGGTTATTGTACTACTTTGCCACCTTGCCAACATGGATACCGCCACGCTACTTCTCTGAAATCAGGCCAATGATAATTGGGTTTCTCTGGGGAACGGGTAGACGGAGGGTGACACTTAATATTCTAATGCGGCTAAGAGGGGAAGGAGGATGGGCGGTGCCTGACTTTGATGCTTATTACCTTGCGGCACAGTTTCAATGGCTCATAAAATGGGTGGCGGGGCAACTAAGAGGGACGGCGGCAATGGGGCCAGATTTGGGGACATTGCGGCTATTATCCCAAATTATTCTTAAGCTCCCGGTCCGAACCCCGTCCTTACCATGGAGCTAACTACAGCAAGGCGCTGTTGGAACAGATACCTGTAACAAGGGATGGCTACAATGGGAGACTTATACGAAGAGGGCCCCATGATCCCATTTGACGACCTGCGGGACCTTTATGACTTACTCAGAGGGGACTTCTTACAGCACTATGCCCTCACTGCGGCCATACGAAAGCACTGGGGTGGGGGACTCATTGAACCGCAAACGTCATTGGGGTGCCAGTATGTGGTGATGGCAGCAGGTACAGTTAAGGCGGTCACCTGTTTGTATAAGCGCATAACGCTAGAGGCCTTACCTACCTTAACGGAGCTATGCCTAAAGTGGTAGCTAATCTTTATTGCTTGATTAATAAAAATCTTTGCAAACTGCATATAAAAACACATATACCGTAAAACAGTGCTGACTCCGTTAAAATTGTAGTAATTTCATAAAATACAAAGATCTAAAATTTGCAACAGTACTAAAAAGGTAAGTTAATATGTGTGTCATGTATAAGCACACAAAGGCTGCATTGGGACAGTCTTCCGTTTTGTTAACCGAGGTTCAAGTATCTGGGTGATTAAGTATAAAATCCCTGCCAGGTAAAGGGTAGTCTAAAAATGGTCCTTCCCAGTGAACAGGTGCTAGACAAGGTAGCAGCAACCCAGGATTCAAGCCAGTTAGTTGGAAGTTGTCAGGTTTAGTTTTGTTTTTATAATTTTCATAAAGCGTACAAAACTACAGACTGTTCCCCCCTCGAAGCAGGCCTTCACCACCTGCCTGCATGACCATATTCGGTTTTCGTTCAGACACGGCTTTAGAAGCTGTCTTCGTTCGAGAACTAAGCTCTTACAGAGGCACAAATGCTGTAAAAACATCCTCTTCTGGGTTATCGCATAGTGTGCAGTTGGGGGCTGGATGAGTGCATTTCCATGGTGGTAAATGTGGTTTTGCCGGTAGGATCCCCATCCTCATTGCCAGAAGGTTTTCCTTCATACTTCTCGAGAAGCTTGTGCTTAAATATGGCTGCGCAACGCTACTTGAGTAGCTCTGAATCACAAATCAGCTGTGTACCCTCTTATTTATGTCTGTTTTATCTTTTCCTAGGGAAAGGATCTTCACCGATTTGTTCACCAAGGCTTTAAAACTGTTGTAAGGAAGACCGGATTTCCACAAGTCCTGTAAAGCGAGCAGCTTTAGTCCTTCCTGACTGAAGATAAGCCATAGCGGGGCAGTCAGTTTTTCTGGTCATCTCTTTCCACAAGTATGAGTTTAAGGAACCAGGCTTTGCGTTCTTTATTTTATACCAGCATTTGGAGTAAGTGCCCTTCCTTTCTATTTGCTGCTTTTGTAAGCCGAACTCCAGCCTTATTTATGCTGAAGAAGTGTACTGTGAGAGATTGACTATTATTCTAACAGCTTTGGAGATCACCTTATCCAGAGTTGTTTTGTCTTTCCCTCTCATTGATTCGCTGCCATGCGTAATTGTTGGTAGAAGCCTTGCCCAGAGTACTTCCAGTAGTGGGGTGAGATTGGGATCAGTTATTGTGCTTGATGTTTTTTAGCGTGACAGCCAGAATGGTTCCTCTTCCTTGAATAGCAGCTTTTTGTTGGTGGTACGTTCCCATGCTATCAAAGATGATTTTCAAATATTTATAACTTTTAACCACCTCTAGTTGCCTGCTCCCCAACCACCATCTGAGTTGGTTCTTGGTGCTTCGTTGGTTGAAGATCATTACTCTGGATTACTCATGATTTATGCTTAATCCATTCTTTACGGCAAAGTTGCCTGTAACATTTACCAAATGCTGCAGACCAACTGGGGTTCGGCTGATCAGTATCAAGTTGTCAGCGTATAGTAAGTTTGAGAGTGACAGGCCACCCAAGTTTGGGGCATGGTGATGACAGTTATCCAGTTCCCTCAAGAGGTCTGACACGAAAAGGCTAAACAGGGTGGGGGCAAGAACACAACCCTGTTTTAGCCCCTTAGTAGTCGGAACCCTTCTTGACAGGCTGTCGCCAGACTCCAGCTTAATTTGAACCCATGTCTTGGAGTGGAGCAGGATTAGGTGGTTCAAAAGGGTTGGAGCTATTTTCCACCCAGCTAGCCTAGCCCACAATTTCCTTCTGTTGACGCAATCAAAAGCGGCTTTGTAATCAATGAAACATACAAATAAAGGTTTGGTAATTGCTTTTGTTGCATCAAATAAAAGTGAGAGAGCAAGAATGTTTGTAGTTGTTCCCAGGTTTTTCTGAAAGCCTGTTTGGTTGAATGGGATTAGATTGTTTTCCCCTGCCCACTCACTTAATTTTGCAAGTAGTAGGCCGGCGTAATATTTGGCCTCAATGTCAATTAGCGCTATGAGTCTATAGTTTTTTGGTTCATTCTTGCTACCTTTTTTGTGGATAGGTGAGATGATCGAACCTCTCCAGGAATCTGGTATTTTTTCCGGTTTCCAAAATAATGTTAAAAACTGGTAGTAATGCTCCGGCCAGTAGGATGTGTCCTGCTTATACACTATTGGGGAAAGCCCGTTAAAGCCAGGCGCTCCATCGTTTTGGCTTTTTGTAGTTCTGTCCACAATCATTTTGCATTTTTAGTTTAAAATGCTTTATTGAGATTATGAAACAATGTAAAACATCATTACAAAGTCTAGAAAAGCAGGAAGCGTAATAACGTGGATCATGGATAAAAAACAGTATTATTCAAAATCCTTATGAAATATAGCTGTACTAAGTGAAAATGCATTTTTAGAAAATTTTCCGTGAAGAGAAGAAGGAAAGAAAGAAGAGAAGGGGTAGAAAAGGAAAAGAAGAAAGAGTACAAAGAGAGAAAGTGATATAGAGAGATAAACATAGTAAGAACCAAATTTAAAGTACAATAAATAACATTGCAAAATTTGTGACAATAAGAGTTAGGTTGACTTTCTAGATAAAAAGTTAGTTAACGGTAACCATAATAAGTCTCTTTTAATCATCAAAGAAGTAGACGTGGCGTAAGCTCTGTCCATTCTATGATGGTGACATAGTAAATTCCACCATGCTTGAAAGGAGATTTTGAGATGTCTTTCCAATTAGAGGTAATAATCTGAACAGTACTAGCTAAAAATAAATTGATCAAATTGCCAACATCTCTGTGATTATCAAATACAGGGGAGAGATTGCCAAGGAAGACATGTTCAATGTGAAAAGGAATGTCTGACAAAAGAATATCATTTAACTTAGACCATATATTAGACCATAAGTTGTCTATTAAGGGACATTGGAAGAACACATGAAGAGGATCTCCCAGAATGTGGGGGCAGGACCAGCATTCAAGAGAATCAAGCAATTTAAATCTATGAAGGTCACTGGGGGTAAGAAATAACCTATTATAGAAGTAATATAGAGTCTGTGTTGTGCTGGCTGAGCGGGAAGTGGTGTGAATCTTGGACCAAAGGAGATCCCAGGTATCTATAGGAAGATCAAGGCCTAAGTCCTTTTCCCATAGAAGTTCCAAAGAGGACTTAATTCTAATTGAAGGGGTATGGGATATCAGCTTATAAATGGTAGCTGCTTTAAATTGGGTGGAGAAGTGAATGGGGGTAGGGGAGGGAGATGAGTGAAAGGGAAAAGAAGTGGAACTAGGGTTTGCAGGGTAATAATAACAGGTGAGGGCATCTTTGAGAATACTATAATGAGGGGGATGATATGGGGAGATGTCATATAGAGATTGAAGCTCAGAAAAGGGTAAGAAAGTGTCGCCTTTCTTCAAATGCTGGGGGTGAGGATACCTTTATCAATCCACTCCTTCCAAAATAAGGTGTGATTATTAATCTTAAAATTTTTGTTATGGAGCGGTGGTAATCAAGCACAGGGTGGGTTCCCCGTTCAGCAGGTGTCAGTATCATATTTTATGGTATGTCGTGTGCTCTTTAGTAAAGGGTAGTGTGTGGGTTGCAACCTTCCCATTCAGGAAGGCCAGTCACAGCAAGCTATGGAAGCTAGATAAGAATTGAAGGATCCGAATGTCACGTATTCTGCAGGGAGTGTTACGCTTTCTTTCATAGCAGGGGGGAAGACTCCCTTCTGTAAATGGAGACAGTCACCCCTTAGCCCCTGCCGCAGGAATGTGGGCCAAATCTATGTCTGCTGCAGGGAGGCAATTCATGTCTGTCTCTGGTTGCAGGGAGGGGAGCCGGTTCAGTTCCTTCTGCGTGATGGTCAGTCAGTTCAGTCTCTACTGCATGTGGGTGAGTCAGTTCAGTCTCTTGACTCTCTTCTAAGAGGAGGCCAGGCAGGTCTGCCTGGTTTACACATGTGCGAGTCAGTTCGTCTCTTCTGTAGCAAGTCAGATTAAACAGCAGCTGCAAGAAATTGGGTCAGTGTTACCATTGCAGGAAGAGAGTCAGTCTCTTCTTCTTCATTTAGTGCATTTATGTTGCTGCTGCACAGTTTAGTCAGTCGCAGTCTTTATTGCCAAAGATCTCCCTTCAGGCTTTCATTTACAGTATTTAAAGCACATTGCAGAAAGTTGTATCGGTATTGCCAGGTCCTGTTTGCTAGGGGGTCAGTATAAATCCGCTGCAGGAATGAGAGTGCCTAATACTTGCAGGAAAGTATCTCAACCCTGCAAAAGGTCGTGTCTGCGTCAGCCGCTCCCTCGTGAGGTCAGGTTTTGTGCAAGAATGTACATAGACCCAGCAGGACACCGTAGTTACGTCAGCTACTCCAGCGTGGACAGCATCCAGTCTGGTGCAAGAAGTGAGTTTTGGTCTGCTGAGTAGGGTATGTTGATGTTTATCCCCTCCAGGTAGTTGTGTCCATGCCAGTGGTTTCGGCATAGAGAGTGAGAGTTCAGGCTGAAGAGATGTTTACCGGGGTGCTCCAGTGTCAGTCAGTCAAGGAGGTGGTCAGTCCGGCCGGCCTACTTTCCACAGCTACTACGTGCAGTGTTAGGCACCGGCTGCTGTGTCAGCTGAGATGCTGCAGCCACCATGTGCTCTGTTGCCATAGTAACAGTCAACACAAACTCAAGCTAGCCTGGAGAGTTGGGAGGAGTTAACACTCGTGCCTTGCACTACGTGGCGCTAGTGATGACAACCACAGGGAGTGTGACAGCTTCTTAATGACCCCTTTGTAAAGCTCAACACAAATCTTGTCCTTCCACTTTACGCTCGCCCAAACAATGCCTTTTTAAATGCACACTTTAACACACGTTTAAGGCAGATTGTGTGCTAATGTGATTAGGGAAAGTCAATTTCCGATTTCTCTTTTTTAGCATAAAAAAAGACAGATTCACTGAGAAGATTAAACATCATAAGCACATAGGGAAGGCGATGTTGCCTAATTGCAAGACTTGGCGACTATTGAATTGGGGAACCTAGTTCGCTTCCCAGCGTCTACATAACATCTTATAATTCAGGGCAAATCACTTCATTCTCCCTATAAAAGTAAATAAAAAAGCTGCCTGTGTGTAATGTAATCCAAAGTTCATGTAAAGCGTTCTAAATCACCTTTGACTATTTCCCTTGTGAGAGAAATCTGGGGCACCATATGTTTGCAAGCTAATTACAAACATATGTCGCCAAAGCTTGCTTCCGCAAGGGAATCGGCAAACGTGCACGCGTTGCCATTCAAAGCAAAGCAACGCGTGCACGTTTTTGCCTGCAAAAGTGAACCGATTACTAAAGGTCTTTTTGCTATGCATCGCATGCGTGCTGCGTAGGCGAGCCTTAAAAACGAGGAGAAATAAAGATATTTCTCCTTGTTACCCCTCCCCTGGGGAGGCATTGGTCTAACCCAGCGCAAAATATTAGTAAAACTACCACTCAGTCTCTTGAACAGCATTATCTCATAGATACAGACGTGAAAACTGTTGCTGTTAGCAAGTTACCTACGTTATCTCTCGGGAGTGAAAACTGCTTTGAAAAAACACAACTGTCTTGATACATACTTTACGTATAAATCAAAATCCTATCCATTTTAATCAGATACAATCTATTTACCAAAAATAATCTGCACACCTTTACTGATGACGTTGAATGGGGCAATTATATTGCAAGGCAGTTTTCTACCATACTTTTCCAAACACCTTCACAGTTGGCTTTGGAGGAACACATGAGAATTGGCTTTTCTTGCAAAATCTACACCCCCCCCCCCCACCAAACTCTCAAAGGAGCAAAAGCATGAGCATCATATAAAATGCATGGAGAAGACACAAAGCAGTAAACCTAGTAAATAGGCAAAGTCGGTGCTGAAGACTGAATACATCTGATGGTGCCAAAGCATGATGGTCCATGGACAGACATTTTTATTGCATTGTATTTCTCTTATTGAAGTATTTGATTGCTATTTACTGAAAATGAATTAAACTTACTCTTCACCGCCTCCAAATCGCCTACAGAAAGCCTTAATTGCCTCCCATTTTATAATCATCACAATGGAAAAGATAAAGAGCGGTACGAAGACGCAGAAAACAACCACTAGCCATGTGGTTAAAGCACTTTCAAGACCATCAAGCTTTCCTGGATATTGAGACATAACAAAGGAATCATACAGTATTATTTTTCTGGAAATATATACCTGAATATATCAATCAATTTTCATTATCATGTTTATTACATACAGTATATTTTAAGGAAGTAGCATATTTTCCTCTTGTGACCTCACCTGAAGTCTGCCTGTCTGGATTGTTCCAGCTTCCAAAGTAAAACAAACAACAGATTTGCTGATTTGGCGCCAATACTGGGGAAAATGTTTGGCCATGGGTTGGAAAATACGCGATGCACTTTCCGTGAGTGTCTGTGAACAGAGGTAATAAAACAGGCTGCTGCCAAATTTGCGTTCCTAAGTTTAGTATCCTCTGGACCAAGAGACGTGGATTTCATCAGTGCAACAGGTGCTTGTCCTGGCGGCCAACTGAACCCTGACTATTGCTGTATTTTAGAATACAAACTGTAGCCAGCGAGCTCATTTCCTTCCCTGACACACTGACTACACTGCTGGAAACGCGACACAATACACGTGTGGGGAACGGCTAGTGGCCTGTGACTACTAGCTATGATCTTGAGGGACCTATTTACCAGAATGTCATGCAGACCAGGGCAACAAGTCACCTTTCTGCGCTGCACTGCATGCCAGGACAGGTAAAGGGCAGGAATGCACCATATTTAAGGCAATACAGCTCATTCTGGCTTTTTCCCCTGCGCTGACGTTCTTTGGGCAGCCTAGCATAAACACGGGCACCCTTTCACCATGGTTCAAGGGTGCCTGCGTTGCATGCAGCATTGATTTTGTGCAGGGACACTTTCCTGCACAAAAACAATGCTGAGAGGCATATTTCTCTTTCTGTGTGTGCTGCAGATTGCAGCACACAGAAAGAGGAAGTAAAAAGGAGCCTCACCTGAGAAGGAGTATCTTTTTGGTGCATTTTCAGGTTAACCAGTTGTGGTAAATCTGGGAGGGAGTCATAAACCATAGGAGTTGCATAGGAACACTCACAGCGCGATGGAACGCCTTCCCAGGGCAGAGTAAGGCAACACAGTGATCTGCGCTGCGTTTCCTTACTCCTGATTTATGGGGCCACTGAACGCCATGCAAAAGTAGCCTTGGGTGGCTTTATAAATAACATGTAAGGTTTGTGTTGAGCGATGCAAACTGGCTCATAAAAAGACCTGAGTGTATTAGTGACTGGGACAATATATGGGTGCGGATGAAAGGCATGAACAAAAAGAAAGGAATATCCTGTTACTACCTTGAAGGTCTCCTACGTGAAGCTAACTGAATATAAAAAATGTGATACAACTATATAGCTGATGTAAAGATATTTTGATTGATTTCCAAGCAAACATTGTTCACATTCCAAAACATCCACAGTATGCATGAAACATTTAACTTTACCAGCCACCGAATATTCCGCTGTGGGTGCACCTATACTTAATTTGAGCTGGTGGTTGCAGATGGAGCCCACCATGCTTACCAACACTTATGTTTGGGCACCTGGACTAATTTTTCCTCATCACACTTTGTGCCAGAACAAAGGAGAAGAAAACCAAAGCTGAAAGAGGTGGAAGCGAACAACCGAAAAACAGTAACAAAGGGAGAAAGCAGAGAAGAAAAATAACATGCAGGAGTGAGACAGAGGGCCAGGAAGGGTCTTGTGAAGGGTTAAAGAGGTATGAGGTATAATCAAGACTAAACAGAAGTGGTTCTTACCCTTTTGACTTGTTTGGTTCCCACACAATAGTTACTGAAATCTGGGGACCCCCTACAAAATCATTACTGGAATCTAGGGATATCTACTGAGTAACTGAGTCCTAATCTGCAGCAACAATCACTCACCTCTGGGACGCCTCTTGTGGGCCATAAGATCTTGGCCCCCCACACATCCCTGTGGACCATGCCAACAACCTCGGGTCATTCTGGACACTAACCTCTCCATGAGCAGACTGATCAACACCGTCTCCTCATCATGCTTCCACATTCTGCGAATGCTACGCAAGATTTTCAAGTGGATCCAACTGAACACCAGACAAATGGAGACCCAGGGTCTTAACACAAGTAGACTTGATCATAGAAACATTCTCTGCATCAGAATCCCAGCCCATTTCCGACGCCGGCTCCAAACCACCCAGAACGCCGCTGCCAGACTCATCAAGAACATGCAGCAAAATAACCACATCTCTTCACACCTCAACAATCTCCACTGGCTCCCAGTCCAGGAAAGATCTAAGTTCAAGCTTCTCACCCACACCTACAAACCACTCTCCACAACTCTGGTCCAACTTACCTCAACCACTGTATCAGGAAAGAGCACAGCTCCCTCGCATCAAGAAAACCAGAAGCAGAGGACACTCCTTCTCATACCTCACAGTCAAAACCTGGAACGACATCCCGAAACATCTCAGAATCCCCCTCTCCCTCATGGACTTCTGAAGGAACCTCAAGACATTGCTCTTCCAGAGGAAACAGACATGTTCCCCATCCTTCCCCTCAGGCATGCCCAACTCAGCGCATTGATACCCTCATGGGTGATTAGCCGCGCTCTACAAATTCACATAACATAACAATTATTGGAATCCAGGGACCCTGGTCTAAGCAATTGTGATGATTTCAATGTCAAAACAATGGACAAAATTAGAGAAACAAGCATTCATCGAACAAATACATAAATGACAACATATTTTATTTATTAACAAATATCAAAAATCACAAATTTTAATTTTACGGAGAAGTTTGGAGCTTTTGTAAATTCAATTGAGGCCGCTCATTGTCCATACTATATTCTGTGCAATGCACTTACACCACACCTATGCATCAATCTGAGGACACTAACTTAGATTTAAGCATCCAATTTCAAAATACTTCACATTTACAAAGCATTATAAAATGTTCAATTTTAGATTTGGATTATTTATTTATTAACACTTTGTTAATCTATTATTATCTAGGTTCCTAAGGAGTTGCAGACCCCCTTACAAGGCATTGCGGACCCCCGGGGGTTCCTGGACCTCAGATTAAGAACCACTCCTATACAGGTTTGGAAATCAGCACCTTGACCGTCTGCAGTGCTGGCAGCAACTTCTGAGCATATTTTACAAATTAAGCAATGGGATGTACTGTTGTCATGGTGCATTGCTGTGAGGAATATATCTTACTAGGATTGGAACTTGTGACAGAGGTCACGCAAATCTCTGTAGCAGGTGCATGACTGAAAGATGCAAGTAACTATTCAAGCCTGCTCCCAATACCACACACACATATCTGAACTAGTTCCTCAGTTAGGATGAGAATCTTTGGACTGTAGAATGCATACTGATCTCCGAGGTAAGGGCATTAGTCCACTAAGTTTTCTGATTAAGATTAGAATCGGTGACCTTCCATCCACACGCCGGTCTCTGCTATTTATGGAACACAATGAAGCCATGGTTTTCTTTATTTTGCTCTGTTGTTCTAGCTGTATAGCAGAAAGGAGATACTTATGGAAATATGTTTATTTTTTGCACATGCTTTTTTTTATAGAAACGCCTATCTAAATATGTCTCAGTGCCCACCTACTCTGTGTGCAGATCAAATTTCACATACATAGGTACTTGGAGGTACATTCATAGGTCACTTGAGCTGTTGGCATAATCAACAAATACATTGAAAGACACATAATGGTGCTGTAAGTGACTTGCACTCCAGCACACATGCATATATATATAATGACAATTGACCACTCATATGTCTCTTAACTCTGGGCAATATTAACAAGCAAAAGGGCATATTCACTAGAGAAGTGGCGGAGCATGGCGTTAGCCTCCTTGGCTTAACACTGGCCTATGCCACTTCTGAAACACAGGTCTGCACCATATTTACAACAATATGATGCAGCCCTATGCTTCACCCTGCGCAGGTGCAAATGTTATCAGCCTAGCGCCAATGCAAGCACCCTTGCACCATAGTGCAAGGGTGTCTGCCTTGAGGTGATGATTGTCATTGTGCAGGAAGGTCTCCCTTGAATGACACAGAGAAAGGCATGGTAGGGTGGGGAGGGGTGTGTTCTGAAAGCTGGGACACTGTGCAGCTGACATACGTGCCTCCTGCAGTTGCTTTACTGCGATAACGATTAAGGGGCACGGGGTAGCCCACTTGTGCTACTTAATATAGGTGGGGATTGCTTAGAGAAAGGTTTCACAAGCAAAGGTATAAGCATGAATGGGGGATCTATGGGGAACCAGGGGGATGGGGGAGCATGGTTGGAGGGATTTTTCTGAGTTTTTGCTGGTCCACGTTGGGTCAGCAGGAAAGTTGTGTTAGTCTTCACACAGCAGTGGGTGGGCTTCTAGAGAAAGATGCTGTTACTAGAGTTGTCCATGGGAGGAGAGGAAACTGGGCGTTTTATGTTATTCTGGTATATTCAAATGGTTGATGGGTTGTTCCTGAAGGAAAGTAGCCATCTTTTTGCCAGGGACTGTGCGGGGAAAAGAAATCACACTGCAGAACACAATGGAGGTCTCTAACAAATTCAAACTAACCACTTGGAATGTACGGGGACAAGGCACAGCCAGAAAGCAGTACAGGGTCCTGTCGTTCCTCAAACGACATAAGACTAGTATAGTATTTCTCCAAGAGACACATTTACGGATGTTGAAGCAGCACAACTAGCGAAGAAATGGACAGGACAACCATATCATGCCACGTATTCATTCTTCTCTAGGGAGGTTTCAATATGGGTGGCCCCAGGAGTTCCATTTGCACTGAAGTATATGAGGGCAGATGTGGAGGCCAGATACATACTGTTCCAAGGCACGCTAGATGGACAAGAGAGAGTAATCCTGAACTCCTATGGAGCCAATACAGATGATCCTGCTTTCTATGCCACATTGAGAGATGTAATATCCCCTACAGATTTCAAGATTTATTTATTTAAGTGATCGGTCTTTTAAAAACAAAAAACATTACACCAATGACATTTATAATAGTACTAGTGCATACTTATATAAACACTAATATCCCCTACAGTGGGAGTAGATGCCTTTTGGGTGGGGAACTTTAATTGTGTGATGGCTGAGAGACTGAATCACCACTCACCCGACAGCTCACTAAATAGAGAATGACAGCTAGCTTGTCTGATGTGATGTCGCAAATGGGGCTTGGAGTTGTTTGGCAGGACACGCACTGCGGGACCCAAGAATACACCTGGTATTCGGCCAAACACGGAACTTAAAGCAGACTTCACAGGGTCTTGGCACCTCACCAGACGGCTCTGAAAGTACAGGAGGTTATACACCTGCCAAGATATTTGTCCAATCATGCGCCGGTAACATGTGGGTTTCGGTGGGAGGAGGGGTCAGGACCCTCTATTCATGGAGGTTTCCCTCAGAGATATTACAGGACCAAGTGGGGGAAAGACACTATTGTAAAAGCTTTGGGAGATTATATTGGACTAAACTGGGCTAGGGCGGGAAGCCGATTGATAGAATGGGAAGCGCTTAAGACTGTCCTGAGGGGCAGATGCGTGAGCCTCACATGTGGAGTGCGACGCATCCTACAGGAGACACTCACTGAGAAGGAGCGTGACTTAGCATCTCTGCAGAGGGAGGTGGGGGGGAGGGGCGACAGGAAAAATGAAATGTAATTATTAAGGCAAGGTACAGAAGCACGAGACAGATTAGAAAAATACACACTAACATTATACCGTCAGCTACTACATCGGCAGGGGGACAACTAGCCTGGATTCTTAGGCGGGAGACACCCCACAAGGAGATGCTCCTTCTCGTGAAAGCCAGAGGGGCAAGGCACGCATTCAGCGCAATAAAGTGGAGGTGTTATGGGGCATCTCGAACAGGCATATGCAAGCTCAGGAGACTCTACCCCAGAGCAACTAACTGAGCGATTATTGATGTTAGAGGATAGAGAAGTCATATGCATTATGGAACAGTACTTAAAATTGATGATCAAATTTAGGAAATCTTTGCTAGGTCCATTGTAAATACATTCTTTTCATTCTCCTGATCTTTATTTTTAAATTGTATTATATCTTTACATCATTTGATTGAGTGTATTGTTGTATGTTTTTATATTTTTGCTATGTTAGCTTGTATGATATTCTTTGAAATATCAAATAAAAGCTTATTTGACTTTGACTTTGGGTACCTAGGGGATCTGTTGGTCCCACAACTGAGGGAGGGAGGCGAGCCCTGGACAGACCACTAATAGTGGACGAGATACTTTGTATAAAAACTTTTTGCAGGAAGTTGGCCCAGAGACTGGTGTCCATTGTCGCCCCTATGATTTGCGCTGGAACCCTTGCCCATCAGAATTAGGAGGGACATGGGTCACTACGGGATACAGATTGGTGGTAGAGAACATCTGATCTCTTTATACACCAATGACACTTTGTTTTATCTGATGGCACCCTTTTATCTTGTTGGAGCACTTTAATGCCTTCTGTGACATCTCCGGACTGCGTATAAACATGACCAAATCCTTGATGTTTCCGCCCGCCGCCCTGTGTAATCGAAGTCCCGCTGCGCTTCCCCCTGTGGCCTTACATTGGGAGATGGACCAATTCCGATGCTTGGGCATAAATTATGGTCACCCATAACGCTTAGAAACTGAAGAAATGTAATACAGACCGAGTGATAGAGAGATTGACCCAGTCGGTCACCTTCTCGAATGTACTCACCTTGTCTCTTATGGGTGGGGTAGCAGTGGCCAAAATGGTGTTCCTGCCCAGATGCATTTATGCCCTTCAGCATTAACTGACACACTGCCACGGTCAGTGTTTAAACGAATTCACTCCCTGCTATTAAAACTGGTATGGGCGGATAGCAGGAACAAGGTAAACTGAGAGACACAGCAACTGCCAAGGGGGCGGATTGGCGCTCCCCAGTATGGAACTGTGTTACCTGGTGTCGCAGCTCCAACATGCAGCACACTGGCTGACTGAAGAGAATAATTGGGAGAAAGAGCTCCTGGTTGATGATGCAAGAGAAAAAAATGTGCCCCAGCTATTGCACGGAGGTGGGAGGGGTCAAAGAGTAGGCCCTTATTTGATTAGGTACACAGCGGCACTCTGGAAAAAAGAGTGGTGAGGGTGGTTCTGAAACGCGCCCCTTGCAAGAGAGTTCGTGTTCTGGGACCTCCCAGCGTTCCTCCACCTGGCGTCAGAGGTAGATGTTACCGGCTGGAAACAAGGGGGATGCCTGACATTAGTAGATCTTTTCCCCAACAACACATTGCTCACTTTCGAGGCAGCACAAGAAAACTTTGGGTGGGAAGGGGACAATTCCTTCTCTATGCGAGCATTGTCGACATAGTCCGGGACATTTGGCCTACGTGCCCAGTCGCCCCCAAATCCTCAGCCCTGTTCAGGATGCTCCTAGAATTTGGAGGGGGAAGAAACTTGCTATCCCACTTGTACAATGCCATGATTATGGATACGCCTAAACGAACACCGCGAGCCAGAATAGCCTGGGAGGATGATCTGGGTGCACCGGTGGCAGGCACTGGGTGGAAGGAGGCCTGCAGACTGGTAAAAAGGGCTCATGTATCACACGGTTTAAACTAACCCACTTCAATTATTTGCACTGCAAGTATGTCACTCTGGTGCTGCTGCACTGCATAAATCCTACGAAACCGTACATATGTCCCCGATGTCAAACTACTCTGGACACCTTTCTGCACTTAGTTTGGCACTGTTCTTTGGTAAACGCTTACTGGAGCCGGGTAGTTGAAACACTACAGAATGCAGGAGGTGTGACACAGGCTAGAACCCACTGCCTGTTTATTGGTGAAACCCAAACTGCGTAAGAGAGGGAAAATGCAATGGAGATTCGTACAACTGGGGCTTTTACAGGCAAAAAGATAAGTGAGTATGGATACTGGGGTCCCCAATGAGCAAAGATGGGCTAGAGATGTGAAAGAATAGGCAGTAGCGGAGGAGGTCAGGTTGCGTGGGTGTATGGTAGATGAACATGCCGAAGAAGATCTGGCGATATGGAGGGAGGCCATAGTGGAGTTTGAGGATGTGGTGTGAGGACAGGTTCCTGTGGACTCAGGTTCCGACTAGGGGGGATACACCTGGACCGGGAGGGAATCCAGGGATAAGAATGTAGGCGCTTTCAATATTACCTGTACAGAACACACAACCTGTATAACTGGAGGCTTTTCAAGGATAGGAAAACTTTCCAGACAACGGGACAGGGGGCAGGATGGCTACAAAGTTTGTTCCACATTTGTACCCGTTGTAAAGTACAACACTTTGACTGTATTTCAGCAACTGTGAAACTGAAAAACAAACCCATTCTTTAAAAAACAAAAACAGGTGCAGCAGGGACATATAAATATGCCCCTCACTGTTGATATACAGGGAAACTGTCCTAATCTACGAGCAACCTAAATGTAGTATTATGTACGTTGTACATTGCTTAACCAATCTGCGGGTAATAGGTGTACCATGTAAGAATAGAGAATGGAAAGTGTCATGCACTCTGACTGGCAACTGCGAAAATGCTTGCCCAAAGCATACATACACATACAACAGTATCTGCCCTTTACATTGCAGAGGAAAAAACATCACCTCCTGGTCAGAAGCCTGTCCCACTCTTCAATGATGAAGATGAAGAAGAGCTCACAACTATCGACCAGGACACCCTCCAAGAGCTGAGAGACTCCATAGGCAGCCTATCTCCGGAAGCGGGGAGATCCGGCAGCATTGTGGCCTCTCCATCTGCCATGCAAAACATCCAGCAGGCACCAGCTAGCACCACAACGGTCAACCTGGACTCTGAGGACCCAGCAACAATATTTCAATGTAGTGCCGTAGGAGTCCAGTATGAGATGGAAAACCAGGTGCGGGTGGGGTTGGAGAGCCTGGCAGCTGAACTGGATGGGATCCGTGGGTGCCTCAGTCCCTATTAGGGACCACCTAGAAGCCATCAGAGGCACCTACAGCTCGCTCCATGCTCTCCAGCATTACATCGGTAACATTGTTGGAGTCTTTACTCAGAGACAAGAACAACTGTCCTGTCAAAGTGGCACCAGCGATGTTGCCAAACAGTTAGGGGAAATGTGTAAGACCATGGAGTACATGGAGCGAAAGAGGATTTACACTTTGTTGCCAGGGCTGCTTACCACTGAGACGTTGCTGGAGTCCTTCAAGCCCTGCAGCTCATCATCACTGCAGTGATGCCTCATCTGTTGGCACAGATGAATGCTGGTGCACCTACAACATCGGCCCCAATGTGTCTGTGCCTCCCAGTTCTGCTGCCTATCTACCATCGCCCTCACAGGAGGCACATGACACATCAGAGGAGGAAGCTGTGGATGAAACAACATTTGTGTCAAATGGCTGGTTTCTGCTTGCTTAGCCTTGTGCTTACCATCATGCCTCGGGACATCAAACGTCACTGTCCTTAGACTGACTCTGCTACATTCATCTTGGACTTTTAATGGACTGTCAATGTGACCAATGATCCCCAATGACATTGCAATCAGACTTCTGACTGAAGTTTTCTTCTTCCTCAATATTTCTCTTGACATGTCCCCCCCCCCCTCCACACCCCCAGGACTCTGTCCAGCACTCCGCTGGCTTGGAAGAGGTGTGACACAGCTGCCAGGGTTCCTGACTCTGGACTAAGGGGTTCACGGTTCGATCCCCTGTGCCGGCGGCAGGTTAGCCCAGCACCATGTGACTCTGGGCAATAGCTTGCTTAATCTTCCTGAGAGCTCCCAGCGCAGGGACACCACTTTGAAGGTAGCTGTGCACTTTACAAATTCTGGTATTTCCAGTGGCGGCTGGTGAACTTTGAAATTGGTGAGGCGCAAGACCAAGTCCTGAATTATACAGTGCGAGGAAGTGCAATAAGTGAGCATGACTGCTACAAGAGAGGTTCATGTGAAATCTTCTGCTGAGAATATATATATATATATATATTTTAAATGGAGTAAAGTAGTGCATATTTTAGCACAGTGTCTAAAAGAAATTGATCATAAATCCCCACAAATACCTTTCTTTGTGAGGGGCCATGTCTGGGTCATATGGGCAGTGCACATATTGTTACCTTTGTGTAATGCAGTAACCCTCCCTCTGCCATGCTGCTCGGTGGCTGTTATTAGCAGATGGGTACAAATGGACTTGGGGTATATAAAGAGAAAGGAGTAATAGGATTGATGCTGGTGTGATTGAAAAGGGTTTAGGAGACAGGGCCACCTTCCCTCTTCTGTGACCTTTACGCTCTTTATACCTTCCCTTCCTCTATACCTGTCATTCTCTATATGCCCACGCCTCTCCCTACTAGTTAATTGCATTCCTTTTCGACTCCATCAACATGCCTCTCCGTTCCCTCCATTTTCCTTGCCCAGTATGTTCCCTCTCGCATCCAGTCCCTATGTCTTGCCTTTACCAGTCGTTTTTCCAATTGTTTTTCCTCAAAATTTCAAGTTGCCCCATCTCAGAAGTGAATTTAAGTTTAGAAAGCAAAACTACAAATGCCAAAATGTAAAGACAAAAACGTTTTCATTTATACTCCTAGCACCAGATCTGACAAAACCTCATACCCCTGCATTCTGCCTTCCTTCTTTCTGACCTTCGGTACATCCTCTGTGTTCCCTCATCCTCCTTGTCCCACTTCATCTCCAGCCTTCTCTTCATTCTTCACACTGCCTTTTCCACTCAAATACTTACCATTGTCTCCAACCTTCTCTTTTCCATTGGATCTCTCACTTTAGTGATTTCAAATGGCCACAAGTGAGGTGTAAGCAGTTAGTCTATTCCTGTCTTCTTTACATCCCCCTACTGTCGTTTCCTGGTTGCAAAATGAAAAATTAATTCTACAAATACCAGGATGCAAATGAAAACCAGTTGGATGACTTGCACTTGTCAGAACTTCAACTCTCTGCCCCTTATCTGTCTACAACTCCCTTCTGGTTCTTTCTTTGGATCCCTTTTCACCTTACCTCCACTTCTTACTCACCCTTCTCTTTTTGCTGTGTATGCATTTCCTTCTTTAGGCAACTGCCTTATGCCTATATCACTCCCACAGTCTACTTCTCCCACCCCTTAACTACTTCCATCCCTTTGTCTCTCTCACTGTGATTGTCCCCCTACTCCAGAGATAATCCCGCTGCTTTACAAAGCTAGAAAATAAACTGCCCAGGGGACGGGGAATATCTTGTCTTCCCTCTGTAAATCGACTTGACTTAAATCTTCATGAGTTTAGTTTTGTGATTAATTATCGCAATACCATAATTTAGCATAACAAATTGAAGACTTTCTGTGGCAGGCAGCAGGCCATGAACTGCAAACATTGCTTTATAAAATACAAGGTTGACATGGATATCGGCCAGTTTAAAACACCATTTACTGCCCTGAGGCCTCGCTGCAAGCCCCCACCAGCCTCCAGCTACACGGAATTAAGTTATCAGAGCATTTGCAGAGGAGCACTCTATTATTATTTTTTTAGTCTTATGTAGCGCTAAATCAATCTGAAAGGATTGGAGTGCTTTACATGAAAACCAGCAGCATTACTCACCGAAGAAGGAATGGCTTTTCATCTTCTTGACCAGGCCAGTGTAACAGCATGACAAACATGAACACCAGCATACTAATATGTTTAAAATGTGCGACCAGGCCTCATTAATGACACTTGTACGCACCGTGGTTTTCTCTCCTGACCTCTCCTACGCTCTTACCCTCTTTCCCAACTCGTCACAGGTTGGATCCCACCACAGTTGGGCCCTAGCGGCCTTCAGCTGACGCCAGATTCTCGGAGCGCAGGTGCGGGTGTGAACCCTTTCTAATTCAGCTACCTGTGCTGTGAGGTCGTCTCTCTTTTCTTTGCGGATTTTGGCGTCTGCAGCTGCAATTGCGATCAATTTCCCCCTGACTACAGCTTTCAGGGCTCCCCAAAGGGCCGATACCGAAGTTGCGGAGTTATCATTAGTGGCGAGGTAATCCGAGATGCATTTATGGATTTGTTTAGTAACGGCCGGTCTCTGCAAAAGGGGCTCATTAAGCCGCCACAAACCCGGGGTGCGCGAGGTTTTGGGCATATTGAGCGTCAATTCTACCGCATCGTGGTCAGAGAGGGCCGCTGGGACAATGGAAGCATCAGTGACGTGGGTGATTAATTCTGAGGAGCCTAAGAAGTGATCTAAACGTGCGTATGTGCGGTGCACATGTGAGTAGAAGGTGAAGTGCGCTGTGTTGGGGTGTACCGCCCTCCAGAGATCCAGCAGACCCCTCTCCCGCAGCCACGACCCGCCCGCTTCAGATAGCGCTCCCGTTTCCCCATAACGGTGCCCAGATCTATCTTTGTTCATGTCCATGACTAAGTTGAGGTCCACCCCAATGAGCAGCTGAGAGTTAGGTGGCTGTAATGCTTCCGAGAGTGCGTTTTTAAAAAAAGGTTCCTGGCCTGTGTTTGCAGCATAGATGGAGCCGATCGTCATTGTTCCATTCCCTATGAGGAAGGTATAGGCTAGGAGGCGTCCTTTAAGTTCTCCTGCCTTGGCCCCCACCCGGCCCCGGAAACGCCGGGACACGAGAATGGCCACCCCTGCTTTTTTAGTTGGAAGTGAAGAAAAAAATTGCTGAGGGAAGGCCGGGAGCGCATCCTGTGCCAATCTTTAGATAAGAGGGGAGTCTCCTGCAATAAGCAGACGTCTGCCCCTGAGTGCTCCAGGTATGAAATGACAGCCCTTCTTTTATTCGGATTGTTGAGGCCTTTTACATTGAGAGACAATACCTTAAGTGTATCAGTCATCATGGAATAACATGAAGTTGACAAATCGTGGCAACACAACCCGTTGTTGCGTATAGTAAGCAATGGTCAGCACATGAGACCTGTTGATGTCCCTCGGCATACTGGTTCCCTCCCTCACTCCAATCCCTGTCCCTCCCGCGATACTGATCCCCACCCCGGTCCCTGACAACTCCCCAGGTGATCCCCTGTCCCCTCTCCCGCCTACCCATAACAGCCCCTACCCCCCTGCCCAACAACACCCCCCTCCCTCTCCCACCCTAACCCCAACCTGTGGGTCCCAAACAAAAGTCATAGTCCCAGGCCTATCCAGAGTCAGTTCAGGCCTGTAGGTTTAGAAGGTAAAGGAGACTGTGGCAGTGGCCACCCATGTAGTCCCCCGCCCCTCCTCCCCCCCCACTTTAAAAAAATGCATCAAGCATGGTTCCCTGGCTGAAACAGGTTCAGGACTTTGTAGCGGTGTCTTTAACTACTTCTTCGATGGCTGCGGCTTGTTCTATGGCGATCGTCCCTGGGTCTGGGCGGAGGCGAGTTTTAGGTGTGCGGCTTCTCCGTACCTGTTGCCAACCGTCTCTAGAGGGTTGCGTCCAATTAGCTTGGGAGGACCCCGGGGTGGAGTCCCCCTCTGATGCGTCGTCTGGCAGCTCAAGGCCCAGTAGGGTACAGGTATCCTGAAGCGAGCGGAGCTGATGCAGGGTACCCTCCCATTTGAAGATCAGGCGGAACGGGTGGCCCCAGGAGTAGGGCACCCCTTTTCCCCTCAGAAACGTGGTGACTGCTTTGAAATCCTTGCGCTTCTGAAGCGTTATAGCTGAGAAGTCCTGGAAAAGTTCAACAGGGCAGTCTCGGAAGCGAAGGGGTTGTGCTTGACGTGCTTCCCTTAGTATTCTTTCTTTCAAGGGAAAGTCCGGGAGGAACGCTAAGATGTCCGGAGGGGGGGCAGGAGCACGGCGGGGCAATCCCACTCGGTGCGCCCGGTCGATGCGGATGGGAAAGTCAGCAGGTTCATTGAGGACCTTCCGGAACAGGTCTTGGAGATACACCGTGACGCAATTCCCCTCTGCCTTCGGTGGTACCCCTCTAATCCGTATGTTGTTCCGCCGAGAGCGGTTTTCAAGGTCCTCCGTGTGAGCTTGGAGGTCCACCTGCTGCTCCCGAAGACGGAGGACTTCTTGTTGAAGGTGCACCAGATCTTCACAGCGTGCCTGGTTAGACTCTTCCACCGCCACCACTCTTTCCCCCAAGCCATCGAGGTCCCGGCGCAGTTCCCTTTGCTCACTCACCAGTTCCTGCTTTAAAGTCTGGAAGTCATCACGTAGCGTGTTGAAGAGGTTTTCCAGAAACGACTTCGTGATAGGGGCGTCCTCAGTGTCCTTGTTTGGAGTAGCCGCCAATGCTGAAGGTGACGTAGGTGTTTTGGATTTCTCACCTTTTGTGGATGTCTTCATGAGTAGTTCATTAATCGATCGACCCCCCCTGCGATTAGCATTGGACATTGTGCCGTGGACGGACCGTCTAGGTGGTGCGGTCCTATTTACGCCTAGGTTTGCTGACAAGAAGGTCTATCAGCTGGCAATCCCGTCACTCCTCCGATCTCGTGGCCGCAAGTGTTCCCAGTGATACCCTGCTAGGTCTCCAAGTTAGTGCAATCAACGGGCGTTGTGTCCCCAGCTCCTGTCGAGATAGTTGCGGTTTTGTGCCCTGCGTTGTCGATAGGGCCCAATGTCGTTGGTCAAGGTGGTATCGGGTCGCGTTCGCGGGTTTTCTGCAGCTCATCTTCGCTTTCAGCAGACTGGGCGTATGACATCGAATACGGGCCTCAAAACCTTGATCAATGGGGGTTGCCTAGGTTTCAACAGCCTCTAGTCCACCCTGGCAATGTGCCTCGAGGCGCAAGCGGGAGCTAATTGTATCAGAACACCCACCGGGGGCTCGATTCGTACCCCCCGAGCATCAGGTATCAGCGCAAGCTGGGGTGAGGTACCCGCGCTGGGGCCAGCTGCGGGACTCTGTGATGTGTTCTATTGGCGCTCCCTGGGTCCTTTCGCTGCCCGTCTAGTCCTCTCAAGCAGTCCCCAGTGGGTGTGGAGGGGGGTCCAGTAATGAATAGGTGTCTACTCTCCTCCCGCCAGGGGCATGATCACCAGGCCCCCCGAGCTCCCCCCACTCCTCACCTCTGGGTATGTAATCGCTGTGCAGCAATCTTTCTGCGTTTTCGGGCGTCCTTTAGGCCTCTCGTAGTGGGCCTCACTTGGCCGGGTTAGGGCTCTGACACTTCGGCCCAGGTCGGCCCCCAGATGTCCTAGGCGGTGATGTGAAGGTGGGTCCTCCTCTCCTAGGCCTCCGGCGATCGCCTCGCTTGTGGCTGCGTCTTACAGGCCCAAGCCGGGGCCTCGAGTTGGCGCCCGAGGCGGGGTGCCACGCAATTTCAGGTGTTCATTCAGAATGAGGGCCAACGCGAGTCCAATCGTGCTTGACTTGCCTAAGCGCTCACCTCCAGCGCCCGTTCACAAGTCTCTCTTCTTGCTGCCGGTTTCTCACCGGCCGGTCTCCGCCGCAGTGCAGGCCCGAGCCGGGGTCCAGAGTATCACGCGCCCGGGCCGCAGTCCGCCTCGGGTGCACAAGCTCAGGTTCTTGTTTCTGCGACCCCTCTGTGGTTCTGGGGACAGCGGTGGCCCTGCGCCGGTGATTAATGCTTCAATGACCCGGCAGTATGGGTCAATCCAGTGTGGGTCCGCCTCGGCCCTCCTCCGCCGGCTCCGTAATGTGTGTAGGCCCAAGCCGGGGGTTAAATTTGAGATATGCCCGGGTCGCGGGTCACTCCAGCCGCGGGGCGAAGACTCCCTCCAAGTGGCCCCCCGGTGTCTCGGGTGGCCCCCTGATGCCGAGGGCTGTCCCGGTCAGCAGCTACGACCCTTCCGGGCGGGATGGTCAGCCTCGGGATGGCAGCAGGCCCGACTCGTACCAGGCCCTTTCTTCGGCTCACTCCTGCTCCAGCCGGCGATGGCGGTGAGTGAGTGCAGTTTCACCTCCTTAGGTCCACACTCCGGGGCCACGTGTCCGCGCTGCTTCGTGCAGGACTTGAGGGGGGCCAAATTAGCTATTTTGGGGCTATTGTGGGGGGTTACAGGGGATTAGGGCGAGGAGCTCCGCAATTTGACCTCCGTCCCGGTCGCCATCTTGGCCACGCCTCTCACGATGAAGTATTTTTAACTGTATCAGACGAAGCCTAGAGGGTATGGCCACTTCTCTCGGGGAGGATAGTGCTGTCTGCCAGTCTGCCTCGTCAAATTCCCCCAAGTCCCCTGACCAGTTGTACCTCAACTTCTGGGTGGGACCTGGTAAATTACTAACTAGCTTGCGATATGTAAAAGACGTCGCTTTTTTATGCATATGCTCCGTAAGCAGCCTGTCTTCAAGCGGGGTTGATTCCGGCAGATCAGTATTGGGTGGGATAACCGAACATAGGGCATGGCGGACCTGTAAATACCTAAATCTTTCAGTGGGCGCTAAGTCGTACTGGGTTTGGAGCTGGTCAAATGATATAATTGTACCCTTCTTCCATAGGTCGCCTACCGTAGAGATTCCTATCAGGTCCCATCCTTTAAACCCATTACTATTGCGGAGTTTACCCAACCTACGCCTGGTCCATAGCAGAGTCATTTGGGTAATTATATCTTTACATTTGAGACGGGTCTGCGCAGTGTACCATATGCCCACCGTGTGTGCCGTCGGGCCAATGAGGGACGCCGCGCGCTGTTTGTCATACAATACAGAGAGAACTCCCTCTTCCCCAATCTCATACCTGTCAGCCTGAAATGCCGGTTCAGTGCATGATGCGTGCAGCCATTGGTTTATTATTTTTAAATGGGCAGCCCAGTAATACAGCTGAATGTCTGGCAGGGCGATGCGTCCATCATACCAGTCCCTGATCAACTTGCCACGTGAAATTTGCGCCGTCTTCGCGCCCCGTAACAGACCCGAAACTAGGGTGTCGATTTGTTTAAAATACTTTACCGGGACAGGGAACGGGGTATTTTCTAATATATATAGTAGCCGTGGTAGTGTCATCATCTTATACAGTGCCGCTTTACCTAGCAGTGTCAGGGGCAGAGTGTGCCAGTGTTTGACATCAGATCGAAACCGCTCAAGGGGAGGCTCTAGATTTATAAAAAGGAAGACACTAGCGTAAGGCGTTACCCCTACCCCTAAGTATTTGATGGATTCCTCCGTAACCCTTAGGGGGCAGTACATCGGGAGTGGTGGGGACGGGCCTTTGAGGACAAATAATACAGATTTGGACCAGTTAATAGTATAGCCCGACACCCGTCCAAAAATTTCATAAATATTTAGGAGTGCCATGATAGACCGCTTTGGGGTCGTCAGATATAAAAGGATATCATCCGCATATAAAGAGATGCGGTCCTCCCAAGATGCGGTCCAGTGCAGCCCCCTGATCATGTGATTCCATCAAATCCAGGCTGCCAATGGCTCCAGAGCCAAAGCAAATAGTAAGGGTGATTAAGGGCAACCCTGGCGCGTGCCACGGCCCAGCTGACTGTCCCTGGAAATATGACCATTTGCCACCACGTGGGCCAGGGGGCTAGAATAAAATAATTTCACCCAGGCGCAGAACTTGGGGCCACAGCTCCAATGCTCAAGAACTGCAAATAAATAGGTCCATTCCACCATATCGAATCCCATACGAGCATCTAAGGATAGAATAACTGCCGGTTCTTGAAGACAGAGCATGCGTGCCATAACCGCGTGAACTCTCCGCAGGTTAAGTGCAGTACTCCTGTTGGGTATAAACCCGAATTGATCCAGATGGATCAGTGTCTCGAGGTGCGGAGTTAATTGCACCGCTATCATTTTAGCCAATATCTTCACCTCGGCATTGAGCAGTGATATTGGTCGGTAAGAAGAACATTCATCTGGGGGCTTACCCGGCTTAGGCACCGTAATTATAGTGGCCCTACGTTGGTCATGCGGTAGGATACCAGCCTCTAGGCTATGTCGAAACATGGACAGAAGATACGGGGCTACCGAATCGGACGTGCGCTTATATAGTTCAATGGGGATGCCATTGGGCCCTCCTGCTTTCCCAGATTGCAAAGAATGAATGGTGGCTGTAACCTCATCAATTGTGAAGTTGGCCTCCAATGCCAGTGCTGCTTCCTCTGTAAGAGTCGGCATTTGAATGTCTTGTATGTACGTATGAGCTTCTTCCACCGTCATATGGGAATTAGAGGTGTATAGTTGCTCAAAGTAGTCAGCTAAGGTACTCACTATTTCTTCAGGGGCAGTAACTACAGCGCCAGACGGAGTGCAGAGTTGCGCTATAGTCCTCTTCATTCTATCCTTCCTGTCTAACCACGCCAGGAGCTTGCCTGTCTTGTCACCAACCTCGTATATGGTGTGTCGAGTTGCTAGGAGCCGCAATTTAACTTGCTCTATTCGATATTCCTTAAGGGCGCTTTGTTTGGGATGCAGGTTTTGCGCCGTGTCTGATGATGGGCATCGCTCATGTTGTTCCTGCAACATTGCCAGGTCAGCCTCTAGTGTATCTAATTCGTCCTGTATCTCACGCCTATGGCCCGTTATAGTAGCTATCGCTTGTCCCTGAATCACTGCCTTGTATGCTTCCCATAGAATGCCCTGTCTGTACAGAGTGTTCATTGTCGTGGAAGTAGTGTTTTGTGGTCCTCACTATGTCTTTGCGAATCTTGGGGATTTGTAAATACCCTGGTGGGATTGGAAAAATAAGCTTCCTTGCTTTGACATGAATTGTATAAGTTAGGCGCAACGGTGAATGATCTGATATGCCCCGAGGGCGTATCTCCACTTCGGTTACATGGGGGAGACTTTCTGCAGAAAGGAGAAAATAGTCAATACGGGAAAGACTGTTATGTACCCCTCAGTGATATGTGTATTGTCGGTCTGTAGGGTGTCGGTATCTCCAGGTATCAGTGAGGCCCAGGACGTCAAGGAAACTAATCATGGAGGAGCTACCCACTCCCACAGGCCTACTAGGGCAACGATCCCTGGAACCATCAGCCACTGCATTAAAATCGCCCCCTATAAGTAGCTCTCCTTCAGGCAGGCCTAACAGAAAGGCGCTAAGCTACGGGAAGCCTACAGACTGAAGAGCAGGGGGTATGTAGACTGACACTATATTAAATCTCCTCCCTTCCCACTGACAGTTAATGGCCGCAAACCGCCCTTGAGTGTTCGACCAGGTGTGATGGACGATCAATGGGAATTGTTTTCAGACTAAAATTCCTACCCCTCTTGAGCCCGATGTGAACTCCGAGTGTGTTATCATTCTGAAACCCCAGCGATCCATAGATTTGCAAGCTGAACCCACCAGATGCGTTTCTTGTAACAATACCACTGCTGGCGCGCATCGTTTCAAATAGTTTAGCACTAGACCTCTCTTAATTTTGTCCCCCAAACCGCGCACGTTCCAGGTAAGTATTGTTAAGGGGGGCACCAGGGTCATAGCGGGAACATCAGTACCAATTTCAGAACTTGTTGACATCGTCTCTTCTGCCATAGATAATACCTCGTTGTGAATTGCTGCTAAGGTCGTCTAGCCCCGTAGCAGCCTCGTGTACTTTCGCCTCTGGATTCTGCCCCAATCCTATACCTACAACAACTTGAACAATGTGTAAAGAAATCCCATCCCCCCTTCCCCCCTCCCTGCCTCCCTGCTCGACGGCACTAAAACTGCCCGCCACCCCAACAAAGCAGAGTGCTTAGTCCCCATTCCCAGTCCTGATCGGTGAAGGGGAAAGAGAATAGCCCCAGTCCTTCACAGAGCCCTTGTGCCACATTAATGTCTTTGACCCAACATCACAGCCAAGGGGCGGCAATTAACTAAGGATTGCGGCAGTTAATCATGCAAGTGTCACTATAATATAGTTAGGGTAGGTCTTCTCTCAAGGAACAGCCCCCCCGTGTCGGACAGAAGTCAAAACGAACATCCAAAAACCCCCCCACAATGCATCTACACACTCCCAGGCAACACCCAGTCACTTAATCCAGTGCTGCTTCAGGAGGAAGCCGAAGCCGCAGGCCGTCACCGTGGCCCTCGGGTTGTCCTTCCTTCCTCAAAGTCTCGGTCTCACGTGATTACCTGTTCGATCCATAACTTCTTACTACTCGCCTTGGTGTTGTTCTCGGTGCTCAGTGCGGCCCTGTCGTCCCACCTTTTGCCAGCCATCCAGCCAGTCTTGGGCCTTGTCAGGTGTGAGGAAGAACCACATCTTTCCGTTATCCTCCGCTCTCAACTTGGCAGGAAATAGCATAGAGTACTTTATCTCCCGCAGGGCCTTCTTCCAGGAAGCCCCTGCGTGGTTTTGAGACCGCCGCGGTGTAGTCGGGGAAAATTGTGATGTGTGCATTCTCGATGGCAATCGATGACGTCTTTCTGGCCGCCTGTAGGATGGCATCGCGGTCACGAAAATTAAAAATTCTTACCAGGATCGGGCGTGGGGGTGCCCCTGGCTTGGGTCTTCCACCAGGGACCCGGTGAGCCCGCTCCACCGAGAAAAAATTGGATAATCCGCGCGGCTGAAGATGCTTCGTCACCAGATCTTCTACAAATAGGTTCAGGGCCGGCTCCCCCATCTTCTCTGGCATGCCAATGAGGTGTATGTTGTTCCTTCTCGAACGTCCCTCCTGGTCCTCGAGGCGGGCCTTTAGAAATTTATTATCTTCTTCCAACTGTTGCATTTGTTGTTTGAGAGTGGTAGTGTCCGAGACCAGGGTCTCAGTAGTGGTCTCTACATCTGAGATCTTGGAGGATAGTTTATTGAAATCCGCCAGGTCGACTGCAAGTGTCCCAATCCTGGTGTCCACCCTATTTAATGTCGCCATAATGTCTTTTAGGGTAATGTCCCGCTCCGCTCCGCCCGGTTCCCCCACGGGTGAAGCGCCATCTTTATTCTGCGTCGCCCCCTGTGACTTGGCGAAGGCAAATTGATCCAGCCGCCCCTGAGCAGTCCCCCTCGCGTTCCTGCCACTCATGGCGGTGGTATAGTAGCGAATCGGTCTATGGGCAGTGCCACGGGGCGATGGGTTCTTAAGGTAGGTATAGGATCCCACGCATGCTGTTGGTAATACCAATCCGCTCCACAAAGGATAGCGTTGGTCTCCCAGTCAGATCGGGCCAAGGGGGAGGGGGCGGAGAGAGGGGGGCGACACTCACTAGTCCAAAGTAGCCTCAATATCTTCTGGGCCGTGCGTTAGTCCCGCGATCGGGGACCGGGGGAGGCACTGTGCTTCTTAGTCAGTCAGCAGGGCGGCAGCCGATTAATCAAAATGGCAGCTGGGGCGGGCTTTCCAAGTCTCTCCACGCAGCAGCTTTGTTAGGTCCCCAGCGTCAGTGCCCCATCTGCTTGGTGTGGCGTTGTGGAGGCCAATGTCTTCAGTAACATGTTTGTATGTTCATTATGATCAGGGCCCCTACGCGACAAGTAATATTTTGTTGCTCTAAGGCCATCTTTGTGCCTAATAGACGTATATAAAGATGTCACATCTAAAGTAATCAATAAAAAATCCTCACACCATTCAAAATCAAAATTTTTTCTAAAAAGTCCCCTGTGTCTCGGATATAGGATTTCAAAGATTGAACATGCGATTGAAGAAAAAAGTCAATATACATCGAGGTTCGTTCAAAAATGCTAATCCTAGCGGATATTATCGGCCTACCTGGGGGATTGGTTGCATCCTTGTGTATCTTCGGGATGAAATATAAAATTGGTGTCTTAGGGTTGTTGTTTTTCAAATATTTATAATCGTCCATGGATAGCAATCCTGTACTCCTCCAGGCCGATAATTTCAAATTATGACATCCATGTGTTTTTACTAAGCTTTGCTTGCAACTACGATTATAGCATTCAGGGTCATTAAGTTGTTCCATTGCTTCGCGGACATAATCATCTCGTTTCCATAGAACGACGTTGCCACCTTTGTCTGCGCTCCTTATGACTATGTTATTGTCATTGCTGAGTTTAGTCATCAATAGGTGGTATTGGAGCTCCTTTGTATTTTTCTTTTTGTTTTTCTTTGTATCACAGGCAGTGGCACTTTGGATTTTTCTGTTAAATCATGTTCTACCTGTTCTTGAAAACGGTCTATGGTATCCTTTAACATGATCGGATAAAAGGTAGATGGTGATTTAAACGATGTATAAGCCCTGGTTTGAATATTAGCAGGCAATTTCGTTACTCCCCTTTTTGGGGAAGCTTCTAGAGAGCCACGTTACATCCTGCCTAAGCCAGTTTGTTGAGTCCTCTAACTTTTTGGACCCTCATCAAGCCGGCTTTCGTCCTGCGCATTCAACTGAGTCCATCATTCTTACGGTTCTCGATGAACTTAGACGTGGCTCAGACGAGAATTCCTTCCAGGCCTTGGTCCTTCTGGATCTCTCAGCCGCATTTGACACGGTCGACCATGCTATTCTGGTCGCCAGTGACAAGAGTGCTGGCCTACGGGGATCCGCCTTGTCTTGGATCTCCTCATTTTTGGAGAACCGTTATCAGGTGGTTCAGCTAGCTGGTTTTTCAGCCACAGCCTGCCCCGTCACTTGTCATGTCCCTCAGGGCTCTTCTCTTTCTCCTCTTCTTTTTAATCTTTATATCCTTCCTCTTATCTTGGCCCTTCACAAACTGGACGTCACCGTATTTAATTACGCTGACGATCTCCAGCTTATCTTTAATATCCCTTCCTCCCCTTCTTCCATTCTCAACTTTCAATCTATCATGACCTTTATCAATGACTGGATGATCATGAACCATCTCAAGCTCAATCCAGATAAGACCGAGCTGGTCCTTACCGGTGGTGTCCTTAGTCCCTGGTCTTCTACCTTCTGGCCCTCTTGCCCTGGGTTTCCCCCTTCCCCTTCTCACACTGTCAAAAGCTTAGGCATCAAAGTCAGCAGTGACCTTTCTATGCATCACCAAGTCAGTGCTGTGGTGTCCTCATGTTTTCTTAATTTGCGCATTATACGCAAGATTTCCCGTTTTTTTTCCACTGAAGCGCTCAAGTCAATTTTGTTAGTTATGGTGATCTCGCGTTTGGATTACACAAATGCTCTGTATATCGGTATACCCGCCTACGAGCTTCGCCGTCTTCAACTTATTCAAAATCAAGCCGCAAGGTTAGTCTTTAAACTTCCTAAATCCAATCACATCACTCCCCTTCTTAAATCCCTTCACTGGTTACCCCTCACTGAACGCTTGCTGTTTATGCTTGGCTGCTTGATCTTTAAGGCATTAGCTGGATCTGCCCCTTTATTTGTGTCTACCAAACTTAAGCCTTACATTCCCACCCGTGATCTTCGTTCTTCCACCAAAAATCTATTGCATGTCCCCCGCTTCAAAAGGAAGAAACATGGTGGCCGGTGTTTTTCCTACCTGGTCCCTGCTTTTTGGAACTCCTTACCGTTTACTATTAGAACTACGGCTTATTACATGGAGTTCCGCAAACTGCTGAAAACCTGGTTGTTTTCACAAGTGTTCGCTGAGTGAGTAGTTCTCCTCTTACCTCCGCCCTTAGCGCCAAGTGACCGCTTGGTCATCGTGCGCTCAATAAATTCCTTTCAATTTCAATTTCAATTACATAAGGGTGTATCACAGGCCTTGGAAGAGATATCTCCTTCTTCCAAGAGTGCTTCCAGCACGGTTTCCAATTCTCTTTCCTTTTCATTTATACTCACATTGCTGGATGCCGTGCAGATATCACTAAGTTGCGGATTGGTTTACTCAATACAGCCTGGCTTCTTGGTTGTTTCCCCTGCCTTGGTTTGTTAAAAATATTTCTGGAGTTTCAATTTGCGCACACTCTTGTAGATATCAACCCATGTTGCTGCATAGTTGAAAGAACTTTCGGGACAATATGAGAGTCCCAAAGATAACAATTGTTCTTTCGCTTTGTTAAGAACCCCGTCTGTTAGATTAATAACAGTTTTTGAAGATGGTTCCAAGACCTCAGAGCTTACTTGTGCCAAAATTTCTTCTGTTGGCCCTTCAGTTGCCTTTGGTTGCTGTTGCTTTCTGCGCCTGCTTGCTTTCCGCCTCGTCCTGCGTTTTCCATTTGTGTTGATGCAGGGTTGGCCTGTGGTTTTCGAGGACGCAATGTTTGCAGGCGCTCTTGGCATAAAAAATCCACCTCTTCTGTGAGCGAGAATTTTCTTGTTGTATCTTTTCTATTGGCTCCTTGGGCTTCTTGCTCATGTTCACTTTCAGCAGCTGAACTTGCATCAGATGCTGACGTTAAATCCGATTGAATATCTGTTGTGGTGGTTTCGGTTGGATTTTTGTTTTGGTATTTAGTTCCTGCTTTGCCTGATTTCAAAGCTTCAAATTTGCGTGCAAACGTAAAGATTCTGCCGCTTTCATAATCACACCTGTCAATGTGGAATTTGAACGCTTTGCGTTCCCGTATGACATCCTCTTCCTTTTTTAATCTTTTTTTATGTTGTTTTTTAATTTGTCCAAACTATCCGTTTCTCCCATTGCTTCCAATTCTTTGTTTAATCTCTCAATTTTTTCTGCTAGCTTGGTGCAGTCTTCCTCTGCATACTTAACTAGTATGAACATCAGTTTGCGCGATGACTCAAGATTTGTTTCTGCCCACTCGCGCATCATCTCACGATTTGGTGCCTCGTAGCTGGGGGCCAATAATATTTTCAATTCCCGCGGTACTCGACCAACGTCTATGTACCTCTGCAGGGATTTCGCCTCCCACCACTTCTTTTGTTCGGTCCGCATCGCCTTCTCCAACAATTTACATTTCTCTTTCATCCCCGTGTTGATAGATGTTGACGGTGCATTGTGGGTAATGGAGTCCGAGCTTGCTGAATTTTCATCACTCAACATTGCCGCTGCTGCCTGTTCCCTTTGTCTAAGCGTGTCTGCCGCCATTGCGCCTCGCGCTATAATTACGTTAATAGTTTCTGACCGTCTCAGGGCGCTGTAATATTGCAAATGCCGTTTTTCCGCGCCTCTGACTGATGTGTTCGCTACTACTCGGCTCCCAGACTATAACGATTTTGTGGGCACTTTCCGTAACTCACCAGCAAGTCCTACGCCGGTCTGGTCAGTCACGAGTCAGCCGACCCGAGCCCGCCTACCAGGACGCGTTAGTTCCCTTCTGCTTCGGTAAGAATGTTCCAATTGTACGATCCGCTGGGGGGCTGCTCACAATTTTATCCTCCCGGATGCCGTTTTCAGGTCTGTTGCCAGACCGCTTCTTCTTTAAGGAGAGCAGCCTCAATTGCCGAAGGGTCTGCGTTAGGGACTGGAGAAGATTTCCATAACCGTCGTATTCCACATAACTCCTCACCAATTCTCCTTTCACGAGACAGAAAGAGCGTGGACCACAGTAGCTAGTCAGCTGCAATTTTATTTGTTTTCCATACAAAGTGCAGCAGCAGCCATTACGCGTTTCGTCCCTCAAAGGGGACTTGATCACATGACGCGCTCATGGTTGCACAGTTGGTTTAAATATTTTTGTGTTTTTTTATACATATACCATGTGACTTAAGACCTTAAAGTGACAGTGCAGAACAATGTTTTTGAACAGAATTTAAAGTGATGGTGCAATATATACATTTTATACATTTATTCCTGTGCAATAATCTGCCATATATTTAACATCTTTGATGTGGCTCACAAACTTTGATACTTAAATGCATAGAGATACAGACCTAGTTGATCATGGAGTGTATATATATATAACTATCTAAATATGTAAATATATGAAAATACCCCTGTATAGCTACATATATATATCTCAGCTCCCTTTCACCCAGACTGCCGAACTCCTGGACAGGTGCTTTTATTCCGCCAGCCTGTGGGCGAAATCACGTTAAAAATTAAAGCTATCAGGTGCAGAGCACTCCCTGCACAGTAGATTTTATTAAACAAGCAAATGCATTTCGGCACACAGCCTTCTTCAGTGCTTTCACTTGTGGCATAAAACATGGCACTCGTTTAAATTATGTCCAAGTTGATTTCATTGGAGCACCACAGAAACATTACAGCAACGAAGGACTTGCAAACTACTTGGTCTAAATACCAGTTTCACTGTCTGCCATGTCAGTGTGTGTCTTTCCTGCTTTTAACCTTAATGCACATTTCGTTTTTCACTTGTTCACTTCGTTTTTAAAGTCTCTCATAGACAATACATCATTTCATCTTGTATAGAAGAAAAGAAAAATTGCTAGATGTCACTTACATTACAAAAGTGCAATGTTCACCAATTCCCTGTCCCTCACCCTTGCCTTTGTGCAGATTTCAAAGTTTCCCACAGGGTGAAATCTGTATGGCTCCATACCTCCAATTCAATAATTGATGGCCTACTGGCCGATGGGAAAACATTACATATTTACAGCGGCGGTTCTGGCACTAATTAAATCCAAGCTCCCTTTTCACCCAGATTGCCGAACTCCTGGACGGGTGTTTTTTTCCGCCAGCATGAGAGCGAAATCACGTTAAAAATCAAAGCTACCAGATGTGGAGCACTCCTGGGACAGTAGATTTTATTAAACAAGCCAATGCATTTCGGCAGTCTTCTTCAGTGCTTTTTCCTCGTGGCATAAATCATGGCACTCGTTTAAATTATGTCCAAGTTGATTTCATTGGATCTCCCCCTCCTCAGCCTCTTCCTGTTGCTCCTGGAATTCTTCCTCCTCCTGATGTAGTACTAGGCCTCAGCAGGGCCTACCAGTGCTAGGGGTTCTCCTTTCTCATGCACAGAGTCCTCAGACAAATAGGAAGAAATTGGCACAGGAACTGGAATAGAAAAAACAAAGTTTATTAACCTCAAGAGGTGGTACTATATTCACACAGCACCCTTCGGCAACTGTATGAAGTAGCACACTGAATGAAAAGAGCATGGCTCTTTTATACCCACACAGGGGCTCAAAAGAAGGCGGTACACGCACAGAGTGCTGAGTTTCGAGACATATAAGGTCATACAGAAAATGCAGGGTCGACAAGTAGGAGGAGCTAACAGTGTCCAGTTTCTAGTAAACACATCCTGACAGATATAAATTGACAACAGCTGCAAGCTCAACTGAGCATGTGCAGAACAGGAAAGGTCTAAATATATCTCGTCTCTAGGCAGATTTCAGGAGCAGTTAACAGGAAGGTAGGACAGAGCACATGATGAGCACATGGCAACATGTGGCATACAAAATGGCTGCCGCAAATTCAAAATGGTGTCTAAACAAAAGATACAATAGTTGCTAAATACAGCATGTCTTCAGCTAATGCTTAATCTAACTGCTGCCAAATTACAACAGACGACCCTTTCAGCATTTAGCTGAAGACATTTGACTTTCTGGGGTAATCTAAGTATTCATCCTGTATATTTATACTCATCATTTCAACTATCTCCCTGTCCATCATGTATTGTGCTTTCATTTCTGCAACATTTTTCTTGGCTGGTATACAAGCAGTAATACACGTAGAACATAACATTGGACCACACTGAATACATATGCAACATGTGAAGATAATTGCAACAATTATACAGAGGCCAGTTAAAACTTTCCAGCCCCATGCAGAGATTAGAGTCCAGAACCATCCTGCAAAAGTCCAGGTACCATTATCGGTATGTAAGTCGGCAGCAATCTTATGAAGTTTATTGATTGCTTTATACACGGGTGGGGTGTGGTCAGGTATAAACACACAGCAACTACTTCCGATAATGCGACATGCACCACCTCTGTCTGCTAACATAATATCTAGAACCATTCGGTTCTGTAAAGCAACAATTCTAGCAATTTGTAATTCTTCAGTAAGGTTCCCTAGAGCTGCAGCAGCTTGATTTGTGACGGCTTCCACAACTCTGGTTAATCGCCGCACCTTCCTACTATTTAATGCAGCTCCTACAAAAAAGAACAGTCCTAAGTTGAAATCTACATATTGTTGCAGACTAGTATCAGTTTGGTCTACGTCATCAGTAGACAAGGCCCTCTTATAGCGATTTATAGTCACATTATTCAGCAGTTTAAGATCTTTATGATATGATGCAGGTGCCAAAAACACAGGGGGCAATAAAAATGCAACATAACAGACCCCAGACCACCCAGCTGGTATTCGATAATACCCCCTATTTCCACATATGAAATATGTATTATGTGAAGCTAGAAAAGTACTGTTATTCAAACCATCTATGTTTAATACAGTGATGCAATCACTAACACCTACAGGAATATGTCCAATACTCTGTACACATAATTCAGCGTGTGCTTGAGCTACAGAAATAACAAATTTCTCGCTTTCGACAATGTCTCTTGTGTTGGTGAAAATGTAGGGCGTTGAAGCATTGTCCGGTTGGTACTCCTCCCATTCCCATATAGTTCCATTGGCTTGTGGATAGCCTTCTTTGTCCTGATGACACTCATTATTCAACCGGAAAAGCAGTCTTCCTACTGTAGGCTTCCTAGTTGCAAAAAGCAAAGTATACCAGGCTCGACAAGAACCATTGTGCGAGAAAGGAAGAGGTATAAATGGTGTTCCCCCCTTCTTTTGATGAGCTGGCATCATTCCGCATATCCAACAGATTGTAGCGTTCGTAGCAGTATGTGTATGATGTAGCATCTGGATGAAAGTGTTATTCAAGTAAGACTGTCTATGTTTCAATTCTTGATATGGGAGAGTAAAGTAAAAATGTTCCTCGGGCACTGGCGTAGTAAAAACGAACAACTCACGCACAGGAGTTGCATCTTCAACAAACCATGTAATTGTAGCTGTAATCGCTAAGGCAGCAATGAACCCTACAACACAGAAAATCTTCTTTTTCTCCATTTGAGCAAATGTACAAAACAAATCTTCCTGAAAATAAAAGGTTGTCAGAACTCTTCCAGAAACTAAAGTAGTTGTCAAAGCTCTTACCCCTGGGCAGCCGTTGATTTCTTCACCACGGGCCAAGACGGGTGTCACTACTCTAATGCAGGGCTGACCCCCCCCCCTTGCCACATCGGCTCTCCGTTTCACTAACCCAGGGACAGCTCAGACAACTTTCACACTACTGCAGGTTTCTTCCTTGGCCTCAAATCATATCTCCTTGTTCCAGAAACAGTTGGGTCCGGGAAGAACTCCTCAGATTCGTCAGGTACCACAGCACGGCCTTTCTCCACAGTCAGAATCTCTCGATGGTCGGTCAACACAGCAGGCTCCACCAAACCAGGTTGCACTCGTCGACAATGGACCCCATGTTCTTGTTGCAAGCAAGACCTGCTCGGGACCACACCACCTTGGCTCCAGACTGCTCGACCTCTCAAAGGACTTAATAAGAACGAAATCGCCAGGTCGGAGATTATGACCTTCACCTGTGGATCGGTCAGGGAGTGCCTCTCGAACCTGTTGATGAATAGAAACCAAGTTATCAGTTAATTGTGCCAAATAGTCATTCATTAAAACACAAGGTACATCGTACGCTGAGCTCGGTTTCGGGACCCCCCATATATTCATGGGACGTCCGAACAGAATTTCGTACGGAGTAAGACCTGTCCGAGAATGAGGTACTGATCTGATAGACAACAATGCCAGTGGAAGTGCATCTGGCCAAGTCAGAGAAGTAGAAGCTTGTATTTTAGCTAATTTCAGCTTCAAGGTAGCATTATATCTTTCCACCAGTCCTGCTGACTGCGGGTGGAACACTGCATGAAACTTCTGCTTAATCCCTAATCCTTTCAGAACATACTTAATAACGTTCCCTATGAAATGAGGTCCATTATCACTCCACAAAAGTCTACAAACACCATAACGAGGGAAAAATTCCTTCAAAAGCACCTTTGCCGTAGTAATTGCAGTATTGTCCTTTGTGGGGTACGCCTCAATCCATTTGCTGAAGGCACATACCACTACTAAGACATACTTCAGATTATTGCAGCGTTCAAGCTGAATATAATCCATCTGCAAAACTTCAAAAGGTGCAGTCGGTGTAGCAAACCCTCCTGCTGGAGTTCGTGTTCCCTTTCCAGGATTGAATTGCAGACAAATCATGCAGGACTGTACTACTCTCTTAGCTGTGCTAGCAATTTCTGGATGCTCCCAAACTTGCGTAAGCAATGTCACTATTGCTGAAGCTCCAACATGTGCTAGCCCATGTGCCATCTGAACCATAGGTTGTACAAAAGCTATAGGTAACTTCCATTTGTCCATCTGTTTGTTTCGCCAACAACCTTCATCATCCAACTCTCCATCCTTGGACCATTGCTCCCTTTCCTTGTCAGAAGCGGTCCTCTGAATCTCTAGTACCTCTTTCCTAACATCGTGCCACCACTCAGCTTGTGACTTCACTACATACATAGAAGTAGTGTTAGGCTGCATCGCAGTCTCACGCGCCACTTGATCTACGAAAGCATTTCCTTGTCCCACCTTATCAGTCACTTTCTTGTGTGCACTACATTTCACTATTGCTATTTTCTTTGGATATGTTAATGCAGTTAAAAGATTATGCACTAATTCTCCGTGCATTATCTGCGTTCCATGTGATGTCAGAAAACCTCTTTCCTTCCAGAGCAGGCCATAATCATGCACTACTCCGAAAGCATAGCGGCTATCTGTGTAAATGTTCACACATAAACCTGTACTAAGCTCACATGCTCGTGTCAGAGCTATTAGTTCTGCTGCTTGAGCTGACTTCTGTGGTATGCGAGCTGTCTCCACTATCGTGTGAAGCGTAGTAATTGCATACGCGGCTGAAGTTGTACCATCCGGTAACTTCAGACAAGACCCATCAACCCACAGTTCTCCATCTACATCTGGAAGGGGCGTATCTTGCAAATCAATACGACCCTTTGTCTGTTCCTCAGTCAGAAAAATACAATCATGTGTTTCTTGCGCCTCAGGCTGAGTCGCCGGAAATGGCAACAACGTGGCTGGGTTTAGTGTTGCACATCTCTTCAGTGTAATATGAGGAGCTAATAGCGTCAACTCATATCCTGTCAGGCGAGCACTAGTTAAATGCTGCGTCTTTGTTTGATTCAAAAGGGCATCAACAGCATGGGGTACCAGCACCAACAGCTTATGTGATAAGACTATCCCTTCACTCTGGCGTATTGACACAGTTGTTGCTGCAACCGAGCAAAAACATCCAGGCAACGCTCGAGCAACAGGATCAAGTACTGATGAAAAATAAGCACAAGGGCGTTGCTTACCACCATGTGTCTGCACTAAAACTGACAATGCACATCCATCTCTCTCGTGTACGTACAATGTAAAAGGCTTCATATAATCTGGAGTACCTAACACTGGTGCTGAACAAAGAGCTTGTCGTAACTGTTGGAAAGCATTCTCACATTCATCTGTCCAAGGAAGGGGTATTGGAGTTTCTTTTGTCAAAAGGGCTAACAAAGGTTTAACAATGTGTGAAAACCCTAATATCCATTGCCTACAAAAGGAAGTAAGACCTAAAAATGCTCGAACTTCTTTCTGTGTGGAAGGTACTGGTGTGTCTAAAATTGCCTGAATACGATCTGATGTGAGTGCACGCCCCTCCTTAGACAAAAGGTGACCTAAGTAGGTTACCTTTGGTCTACAATATTGCAATTTCTTTCTTGATACTTTGTGATGATGTGAAGCAAGGAAAGAAAGCAAGGACAAAGTGCATTTTTCACATTGTTCAGGGGTATCAGCTGCCAACAATATATCATAGACATATTGTATGAGCGCCACACCTTCGGGCAAAACAAAAGAATCAAGTTGTCTCTTCAATGCTTGACTGTAAATACTAGGACTCTCAGTATAGCCTTGAGGAACTCTACAAAATCTATACGATCGATTATTCAAAGTAAAACCGAACAAATATCGGCTATCAGGGTGAATAGGGATCGAAAAGAAAGCGTTCTTCAAGTCTATAACAGAGAATGTAGTTGCTGTTGGGGGAACCAAAGTAAGTAGTGTCGTTATGTCAGAAACCACTGGGTACTGTGGTACTACAATTTTATTCACTTCACGTAAATCAATTATGAAGCGATAGATCCTAGTGTCAGTGTCTTTTTTCAAAATCGGGAGAATCGGACTGTTACAGACATTAAATGGAACTTCTTCAACAACCCCTACTTCAATGAGATCGTGTACAATTCGTGTAAGTGCTTCCTCACCCTCCTGTGAGATTCTATATTGGGGCAGTCGTGGCAACACAGCTCCCTCCTTTACACTAATATGTACCGGTGGAATAACCATCTGTCCCACATCAGTATCTGAAGTAGCCCACAAAGTTTTAGGTAGGGAGGCTAATGCAATATCCTCTTTAACAAGACAAACTCTGTCCATCACAGGGTAATTATCATTCAAAATCACACGTACTCCTTCAGGGGAACATCTTATTGTGGCTCTGAAATGCTTGAGCATATCAAGACCCACAATATTATCTGGTGTATTTGGAGAAAGCAGAAATGGGCATGGAGCAGCAAATTTATCAACATGAAATGCAAGTGGTTGGGACAATGGGCTAAGGGAAGGTGTTCCATCGAATCCTATCGATGTGATTGTTAAGCCAGACAGGGGAGCCCTTGGAACCAATTGTTTAGACAGAGCGCTACGAGTAGCTCCTGTATCAACCAGAAACTGATCAGTAGAACCCAAAACATGTGCTGTAACATAAGGACCCCTCTGATCTACTGGAACTTCAACTGATTCCTTACCCCATCCTACGCAATCCTATGCATAAGCAGAATCATGTAAATCAGACTGCGCATAATCAGACATTTGGTATTGATTACGCCTATCAAAAGTGTTGAACCCATTCTGTGCTCGTGCATTAGGATCAAACCTGGCGCGATCGTTTGTGTTACCCCTGGGACCTGAGTATCCCGCACGATTTCTCATTTGCCCTCGGCCACGAGCATAGCGTTGGGAGCGCAACAATGGACACTCATCAGCCCAATTGCCAAATTTCCGACAATACGCGCATTGATCAATAGCCAAATTCGAGCGAGTATAAGAAGAACCATTAAATCCTCGTCCGCCTCTATCACTTCCTCTAGAAGGCGAACCATAAACCTGAGATAACATAACCTTTGTTTTTAAATCCTTAGACTTCTTATCCTGACTACCCCTTGCTTCTAATCCCTGACGCTCATAATATTGAGCCATTGTCAGGAGAGATGCCGGAGAAGAGGTAGTCCAAGAGCTTTCACTAGCTTTTAGACGGCTAGCCACTCCTGGTAATAGATTCTTAGCATATTTATCTACAAACAGATGTCGGCCCGTATCGTCCGTTAGCGACTGACCACTAAAATCATGAAAGGCTTCCTCAAAACGCGTAAAGAAATCTGAAACCGATTCATCTGCCTTTTGCTTACACGATGCTAAAATAGTCCAATCAATCTTTTTAGGGGGAATGATCGTTTTTAACTTAGTTAATATCGCAGCGGGAAGATCCAAAATCAATCTACATGGCTTTTTCGCTGGTTCTCTCTCCCTATCTTCTGTCTCTATATCGTTCCACTTTGCCCCATAGGCTGCTTGATCATCAACTTTCCGCACAGACCTCCACATATCAGGCGGTAATGTTAGCCCGAAAAATAAATCGATGTCGGCTAATGTCATAGTACAAGAATTTATGGCTCCCTCAACTTCCTCATAGAAAGCGGCCGGATTTTTCCGCGGGTCAGGCAATGCAGCTTTAAGTGCCATTAAATCTGCCCTATTCCAGGGAGTATACACCCAATTATAAATAAAATATCCCTTTGCGTCAATGAAAGACTTATCATCACTGGTGCCTGCTCCTTTAGGAGGAACATATAAAGGCGCTGCCTCTCGCATAGGCTTTGCATGCACTATACTAGTCTTATCTGCTTCGAAGATAGGTGTTTGTTTCTCGTCAACCGGACCCTTCCGTTCATCTGTTTTAGCTTTCCGTTTCTCCTCTCGCAGACGAAGCGCCTCAGTTCGTAGTTTGAACAACCGCCTTATCGTATCAGCAACCTGGGGAAGAGTAAAAAACCCATTACGCATTCGTTTACAATCGTCTGCTACATCATCAGGTTCTAAAAGATCGGAAACTTTCCGAAACATCTCTACAACTTCGTCAGCAAAATACTCAGTAAAATATAATTGCTCCCTTTCCTGCCACCCCTGTAAATCATCCAAGATGTTAGAAATGGTGACAGTATCACGAAGTGCTTGACGAGCGGCCTTTCTAAGTTCAGCCGTACGATCGACCGTCAGCATGGAGCGAGTGTCTGGTTTTGTTCGATCTATCTCAGGGTCCTCATCTTTGCCGGATGGAGCGGACGGAACGGCATACGGAGGCGGAGAGCAATCTAGTAACAAAAAATCATCTTGTGGTTTATTAAGGACAGGATAAAGAGGCTGTCGAACAGCATATTGGCCAGATATCTGTAATCTGCGCTCCTTCTCCTGTCTTTCTTCCATTTCTTTCACTTCTTTCTTTCTTAACGCTTGCGCTTTTTCATACACACTCTTCCGTTGCTCTTTCTCAATCAGCGCTTGCTCACGTTTCTCTCGCTCACGTACTTCCTTCACCCACATACGCACACACTCAAACATATCTTGTCTGGATTTTCGTTCAAACATACACTGTTCCACATACTCAATCTTTCGCACATCAAATGACCCATACATTGGCCAACGTAACTCAGGATCCTTGCGCGTGTATTTCCTCCATAATGTGCTGTACATTATAGAAGAAAGACCGTATTTTATATACATCTCTCTATTAGGCGTCCCCTCTGGGGGAGCCGGCTGCGATTCCTCAAGTCTTAACCGGTTATTTCCACAAAGCAGCACATCCTACGGAGTGCGCTAAAAGCAGGCATGGCCAGAAAATAGTGCAAAATATGCAATATTTATAATCAAAGTAGCACTTAAAGTATATTTAATACGTTGTGCCGTTCAAATCAGAAATCAGAATTTTAGAGACAAAAATCTCTGCATTTACCTGCCTATATGTATTGCAACACATATATTACTCTTTCACATACACATCATGACCAGTCATACCAAACCAAAATTTGCCACAGCAAGCGTATTCTAAAACTGCCTTGCCAATCCCAAGCTTCCAAAACCCACAGCAAGTACCGTACAACGGTTCTTACCAATCACAGGGCGTCCAGATTCCAACTGCCAAGTTCTAAATTCGACCAAAATGGCCACTGCACGGCCAGCCAACAGAAAGGATCTCAGTCAAGGACCGGCACCACCTGGATGGTCAAATCGGAAAGAAAGGAAAAAAACGCCTTGGATGCCAAGACTCGGGTCTCCTCTGGCAGTGATCACGTCCACGGCGAGATTCCAATCCTTCGTCACGACCACTCCTTCGGGCGTCCGAGTCGCCGATGAGCCCCACGTTGGGCGCCAATTTGTAGTACTAGGCCTCAGCAGGGCCTACCAGTGCTAGGGGTTCTCCTTTCTCATGCACAGAGTCCTCAGACAAATAGGAAGAAATTGGCACAGGAACTGGGATAGAAAAAACAAAGTTTATTAACCTGAAGAGGTGGTACTATATTCACACAGCACCCTTCGGCAACTGTATGAAGTAGCACACTGACTGAAAAGAGCATGGCTCTTTTATACCCATACAGGGGCTCAAAAGAAGGCGGTACAAGCACAGAGTGCTGAGTTTCGAGACATATAAGGTCATACAGAAAATGCAGGGTCGACAAGTAGGAGGAGCTAACAGTGTCCAGTTTCTAGTAAACACATCCTGACAGATATAAATTGACAACAGCTGCAAGCTCAACTGAGCATGTGCAGAACAGGAAAGGTCTAAATATATCTCGTCTCTAGGCAGATTTCAGGAGCAGTTAACAGGAAGGTAGGACAGAGCACATGATGAGCACATGGCAACATGTGGCATACAAAATGGCTGCCGCAAATTCAAAATGGTGTCTAAACAAAAGATACAATAGTTGCTAAATACAGCATGTCTTCAGCTAATGCTTAATCTAACTGCTGCCAAATTACAACACTGAAGCCTCTGTGCCTCCCTTCTTGATCTCGCTTGGTTATCAACGTCGGCGGTGCCAGACGCGGCGCCAGAGACTTTGGGCCGGTGTCGATGGAGGCTCTACAGGGATAGCTGAAGGCGCCGGACCAGAGCCCAACGACACCGGAGAATACTTCATTCTTCCCTCCTAGGATTGCACCGGTGTCGATTATCTCAGTGTCGGAAGAGGCCAACTCTGGGGCATAGGCAAGAAAGGCATGAAAGGTGCCTGTGCAAAATGAGGTGGTAAGCCTCCCAAGTTGTAACACAGCAGTCCCATGGGCCAACGGGCGCACCAGGTTAGCTGCCCTGGTGAACATGCCATACATCACATTTAAGAAATGCGAAGGATCCTTACCTGGGACCGGAAAGGGTAGTTAAGGATCTGGTACTGCCTGTTCAGGAACAGCTCGAGGCTGTTAGACTTGCTTTGGCTGCGGCGCTGGAGACACTGGAGATAAAGGCCGAATGGTCGGAGGCGTTGCTTCCCTGGGCGTCGGAGAGCCTCTCAGAGCCTAACAGTGTGCCGGAGTCACCTGAGGTGAAGGTGAGACTTCATCCTTTCAGTGATGCCTTGGTGTTGGGGACCCCGACTTCAGTGACTTGTCCTTCGAAGAAAGATGTCTGGAGCCATGACGCCGCTTCTTCTTGTGCTTCCTCAATGACTTCGAGGTATGCGGAGTCAGTGACTTGGACTTCGATCTTGTCTTTCTTCGGTCCCTCTTCTGCTTCTTCACCCTGGCCAGGAACAACTTGGCCTCCTTCTCTTTGAGGGCCTTCGGGTTCATGCGTCGGCATGACAAAAGTCCCTGGATGTTGTGGTCCGACAACAGGCTCCAAAGACAATCATTATGGGGTCCATTATGGACATATGACCCCCTGCATTCCCTACAAGTCTTAAAACCATATTTCTTCTGACCAGCCATCGCACTGCTACAATTTCAGGAGAACCTGTAACAATAAAACACTCAGAAATGGAGGGACCTGAAAAAACGTGCATGTCAATGGTGTCGAAAAAAGGGAACTGACGTCAGCACGCCGACAAGGTCATCTTATGGCTTCGATGATGTCGAGCAGGGTCGCGAGTGGAGCCGTTCCATTGTGACGTCCTTGTCGACATGGGAGGGCTATGGACAAATGTTTCTGTGGAATGCTGCACAAGGGGTAATTCAAAAGGTGAGGAATGCACAGGTAGATGTATCCATCAAAAAGTGCAAAATACAACACACCAGTATTAATTTGCAGACCAATTCAGGCCTGTATAGGAGTCTTCCCCGCAAAATGTCAAGGCAACGGACCTGGATTTGAGGACTCCAAAGGTCCATTCCACGATGGCCCTTGTGTATCCCAGTGCCACATTATGGTCTCTCTGGGCCTGTGTGTAGGGCTCTTTGATGGGGGTCATCAGCCATGGTGACAGTGCATAACCGGGATCAGCTGAAACAGAAAATGGAGAGAAGTGTCCATTAGTATTTAGCCTGATGTGTTTGCAAAGTAGGCTTTTTTATTTTGTGTCCATTGTGCAGCTTTGTACTTTCTACTTCAACATGTTGTGGTACATACAATTGACCTGCATGACTGACATTGAATTGCCTATAGTTTACAGACTACACATTACTATGATGCCATTTGCCAGGTCCTGTGTAATTCCTCCATGTTGTAACTGTCAGGATGTTTTGGTACCTCAGAACACCTTGGGGGTTATTTACAAGCCCCTTGTACCACCGGTATGTCACTTTTTCACATGTAAAACCTGACGCACCAGTGGCGCAAGGGGATTGTAAAAGAGCCCCCTTGACGTTTTGCACATTACTAGGTATGTGCATCCGCAATATCCATCATTGTCAGTTATTGTACTGAGGGTAGCTGGCCCCTGAAGTACTTGAATGCTAAATGTAGTACTCTTTGTGGGTTAGTTACATCCCCCTTACACCCCAGGTGGATCACTGTTTGAGACGCAGCTGCACTGCTACGTGGTGCAATCTACTTACTGGGACATGTCAAGCCAACACACATCTATTCATGTCCTTGGGCATATTGTAACTTTGAATCTGTTTGAATGCATGTTGGGAGTGGGCCATGGATATTGACATCTGTGTTCCCACACAACACACATATATTTGGCTACATTTGTGCATCTGGTATTAATTTTACATCTGGAAAAGCTTCAGATTGATACACCTTACCAGGGGAGGCGTAGGGGTGCGCAATGTGGAGTGAGATTCACATTTCTCTTATTTGTATGCTCTCTCTATGCATGCTTCATTCTGACATAACCCATAGTAAGGGTAATTCCAGTTTTGTGATTGTTTGTGTTCAATTAGGTGTCCTTTCATGCAGGAATACTTTCCTCCCCATGACGCAGGCCCACTTGCACCATGATGCAAGTGCGCCAGGTATGCCCAGACGTGGGTCCTGGGCTCACTGTGCCACTGGAATGAAGCTATCCTGGCTGAAGAGGGGTGAAATCCTGAAACCGGTCCTAGGATGCGTGTTTCCGGTCCAGGGAGGACCTGTCTTGGCAGTTCGGGCTGGACTGTTCCCATGAGGCACAGGGTTAAGACTGATTTGCATATGGCCAGGTCTAAACTGGGGTGGCTTGGTGAGCAACATAATGATGGATTCAACCCAGATCTCTTGACTGGGGGTGAATGTTTTGATTTGTTCTGAATTCCGTCCATGTTAGACCTGGCACCATTGGCGTGGGACTCCCTTCCATTTTTTTTTACTGTGCCTCATGTGTTTTGCTGGTTTTAGCTGCTCAGAGCACTGTGCCACTGCCAATCAGTGCCACAGTGCAAGTGCTCCCTGTATACAATGTATACATTGATTGGATTTCATGATTGGCTTATTTGGTTTACTGTCAGACCCCAGTAAAGTGCACCAGGAATTCCAGGGCTTGTAAATCAAAATGCTGCTAGTGGGCCTGCAGCACTGGTTGTGCCACCCACAGGAGCAGCCTTGTAAAATGTGTCTAAGGTCTGCCATTGCAGAACCTGTGTGCAGTCTGATACTGTCATGCTGACTGGGCACCCACTTGCCAGTCCCTAAACCTTCCCTTCACTTCATATTAGTCACCCCTATGGTAGGCCCAAGGGCAGGGTACATTGTAAGTATAAGGTAGGACAAGCCCTGATGTGTGTGGCATGTCCTAATAGTGAATTACAGCCATTTTCGTTTTTCACTATTGTAAGGCTACCTGTTCTCATAGGCCAGAATGGGCTTCTGGAATTATTACACTCTATAATCCTAGCGGACTCAGGGAACATGGTAGAAATTCGAGTTTGGAATGCCTGAACTCAGAATAATAAAATACAACTTTTAGCAAAGTTTATTTTAATGTCCTGTGTTTGCAAATACCACTTTTAGAAAGTTGGTATTTGGTTTTCTAACCATTTTAGCCCGCCTCTGCGCTGATGTGTATCTGCTGTCTGGTTTCTGTGTGTGACAGGGCTGGGGAATTCCAGGAGACAGGCTGGGGCTGCCAGGTGGCGAATAGGAAGATTACAGCCAGATGGTTGGGAGGAGTGCACCTAGGTTCTGAATAGGGCTTGCTCTGCCACCACAATGCTGGCTCCACCCCCTGTGGAGCGTCTGAGGTCTCTGCCCTGCACCTTGTAATGAGAGAGGGAAGACTGTCAACAGAGTACTCCTGGACTGTACTTGTCACCACAATGCTGGCTCCACCTCCTGCGGAGCGTCTGATGTCTCTTTCACACTGAAAGCAGAAGCCTGCATCCTGTCAACAAAGTGCTCAGAGACTGGACTAAACTAGGCACAGGTCCCCTGCCCTGAGAGAACAAAGGATTTGTAGTATAAATGTCTAAGAAATCAGATCCTGCTGAAACAAAAAGAACCTCTGCCCGACAAGAAGGAACTGGGAAAGCTGCAAGGAGGAGTACTGTCCCTGACCTGGGGGATTAGCCTGCAGTGGTTGCCTTGCTGTGAAAGGAGAGGAAAAGACTGAAGAGACTTTAATCAACTTGTGCATTCTGAAAGATCTCCAAGGGCTTGTGTGTGAGCTTGCCCCCTGAACAGAGTCCCAGGACCAATGGACTCTAACCACCTGGAGAAAAGCTGCTTCCCCGCAGCGCTGAAAGAGAGAACTGAGTGCGCCTAGTGAAAGCTCACCGCGCACTCTGAGAGCCTGTGCCCAGCTGTCTGGCCCGAGCAACGCGACTTCTGCACCCTTCGAGCCGTAGATCGCAACGTACGGACCTGTCTGGCCCGAGCAACGTGACTTCTGCACCCTTCGAGCCGTAGCTTGCATTGTATGAACCTGCCTGGCCCGAGCAATGCGACTTCTGCATATTTCGAGCCGTAGCTCACAACACAAGAGGGGGACACCGCCACGTAGGACGTCTGGCTCTTCACCGCACCGTCCGCAACAAACTTCCCCAAGCAAGGTACTGTGTACGATTCGCACCGTGTGTGCAGCGCCTCGTACTGAAGTGTCGGCAGTGCGCGTGAGACTCTGTTGGGCATTTTTTCACCGCACGAGTCGAACGGAAGGAATACGACTTGCACAGCCAGTTGAAATTACGCATTTTTTTAAGAACTCTTTTTGCTTAGACAATATTGTGGCATAATCTAAAACGTTATATGGATCTTACATAAATACTTGATTTTGATATAAATCTAGAGTGGTGTCCATTTGTGGTGCGTCATTTAATTACTGTATGTGGTCACAAATGCTTAAACCATAACGCTCTGAAGTTAAGCCTTGTCAACCTAGAGGGTGAGCAGGGGTTATTTTAAAGAGTAAGTCCCTTGCCCTGACTAGAGGAGAGGGTCCCTGCTTGTCACAAGTCCTTACCTGTGCCAACCAGAGACCCCCAATTCTAACATTGGTGGCAGCGGTGAGGATCCCAAATTTGCATTTGTGATACATGTACAGTGATTTGTGAACACTATGTAGTGAGTTCAGACCAATAATGCAGCCACATACTTGTTGATTTTTGTTTTGCTGAAGAATCATGCCTGGTCCAAACAGCATAGAAAGGGCAGCATCTGTAACTTCTAATGGAATTGAAGTTGAGTGGGAATAAGAGAGATTAGAGAGCTACACCGTAGCCCACCTGAAGGGCTTCTGCAAGAAATGTAAAGTTTCCCATGCTGGTTTCAAAGTTAAGTCAGACTACCTAAAGGCGCTGAGGGCCTGGATAGAGTCAATGGCACTTGCGAATGTGGTGGAAATTGAACCAGCAGAATGCATCCATGATTTTGGCAGAGTCCTGTCGCCAGAGGAGTTGGCAGACTGGAAGGAAACCCGGGCACATGAAATAGAGTTGGCAAAACTTAAAATCAATGGGCAATTGGAGCTAGAAAGCAAAGAGATGACTCTAGAAGAAAGAAGAATTCAGATGGAGCATGAGATGAAAGTGAGGGAGCTGGAGCTGAAAGCTAAAACATTTGAACACCCTCCCTCTGGTGGCAGCGCAACGCCAGTGCAGGTAGAACCTAGACTGTACATACCTAAAGAAGTGGTAAAAGAGTTTTTTTTAAATGATGACATAGGGCAGTGGTTTAAGGCCTATGAAGTAGCCATGTCTTCCCACCAGGTCCCTGAGAGAGATTGGGGAGCGGGGTTGTGGGGACGGTTCCTTAGCGAGGGGCGGGACACACTGCTAGATTTACCCTCTGAAGTTCATAACTCTTACCCCCACATGAAGGAAGCTTTGATGGCAGGTATGGTTTAACTCCTGAATTGTATAGACAGAGGTTCAGGGGGTGTACAAAGATTCCTAATAGTACCTATGTGGAGTATGTAACTTTTTTCTGCAGAGCACTGGATGGTTGGGTGAAGGGTAGGAAAGTGAATGATTTTCAAGGTCTCTTTGATTTAATTGCATGGGAGCACTTGTCTAGTAATTGTTTTCCTGAGCTACGCCAGCACCTGATTGATAGCAAGCTGACTAACCCTAGGAAGCTTGCTGTGGAGGCGGACCGCTGGGTCAGCACCAGGGTCCACAAGGGTCAAGTGGGAGACTCCGCCAAGGGTGGGCAGGGTCCCCAGCAGAAGAGTGGGGGGGACAAGGGAAAACAGAGGGAGTTCCAAAGAAGGCCCCAAAGTAATCCCCAAGGGAACCAAGGGAAAGGTTCTCAGCCTCCCCCAACCCCGAAGCCACCCAGGGCCCGACAGGTAACCCTGTTCAAAGAGGGCCCCTCAAGTGTTACAAATGTGGTGAGTTGGGTCATTTTGCCAATGATCCAAAGAGTCGCCAGTTTGGTAAACCTGCACCCCCGAGTGCAGTCCCCCGGCAGATGACTAGTGTAGCCCTGGGTGGAGAATGGGTGGTCCAAGGGGGGGAAGGTCCGGCAGAGATGTCCCTTGTCTCATTAGGAGACTGTGATATGGTCCAAGAAGACCTACTGCCCAACAACACTAAGAAATATGGGCAGTGGGTGACCATCAATGGCAAGAAGGTGGGGGCTCTTAGAGATACAGGAGCCAGTGTGACAGCTGTCAGGTGTCACCTGGTGTCTCAAGAGTAGGTGGTCCAACATGCATTCTGCCGAGTCGTGAACGCCGACAACACTGAGACCCAGTGTCCCATGGCTCAGTTTCCCTTTGAGTGGGGGGGGGTCTCTGGTACTCTTCAGGTAGCTGTGAGAGCTGCCATGCCTGTAGACTGTTTGTTGAGGAATGACTTGGAGAGCTCACTTTGGGAGAAGGTGGAGAAAAGCACTCATCTGCGGATGGTGGGTCTGCCTGACTGGGCGTGCGTGACCACCCGGTCCATGGCAGCCAGTAGGGGTGCTCTAGAGGTCCTGGAGCCTGAAGGAGAGGCCCAGGAGCCGGTCTTAGAGAGAAGGAGCAGGAGGCACGGGAAGACGGCCTCTGTAGTTCCCACGGTCCAGGAGGAAGCAGACCTTGAGGGGGTTGCCCTGGAACCTACTGCAGAACAGATAGCTGAACTGGGGGACCTGCCTGAGCTGACCCATTGGCAGCAGGAAGGAGGCCCCTCCAGGAAAGAATTCTGCAGGGCGTAGAAAGAGTGTCCTTCTCTCGAGGGTCTGCGGCAGCAGGATGCAGCCCAGCCCAACGGTGATCAGTCCGGAACCCATTTCATTTATTGGGAGAATGACCTTCTGTATTCAGAGCCTAAGGTTGCTGAGCCTGGGTCAGCCCGTGTGCTGGTGGTACCCCAGAGTTTCAGAGCCTTCCTACTGGGGCTGGCTCACGATGTGCCATTGTTAGGGCATTTGGGGCAGGGCAAGACCTTTGAAAGGCTTGTCGCTCACTTTTATTCGCCCCTTATGCGCTAGAGGTCAGATGTTAATTGCAGGACCTGCCAAACTTGCCAGGCAAGTGGAAAGAGTGGGAGGAAGCAGAAGGCTCCTCTCCAACCCTTCCCTGTGGTCAGTACCCCATTCCAGCGAGTGGGGATTGACATTGTGGGGCCACTGGTTCCCAGGACAGCCATGGGCAACAGGTTTATCCTGGTCCTGGTGGACCATGCCACCCGGTACCCGGAAGCCATCCCTCTGAGGACAGTGACGGCCCCCGTGGTGGGACGTGCACTGATGGGAATTTTCTCCAGAGTGGGATTCCCTCTAGAGGTGGTGTCTGATCGGGGTACCAATTTCATATCCAAGTATATGAAATCCCTTTGGCAAGAGTGTGGTGTAACCTACAAGTTCACCACACCTTACCACCCCCAATGAAATGGGTTGGTTGAGAGATTCAACCCTACCCTGAAGGGCATGATTATGGGTCTGGAAGAACCCATGAAACGTAAGTGGAACGTCCTCTTGCCATGCCTTCTCTTTGCTTACCGCGAGATACCACAGAAGTCCCTAGGGTTCGGCCCCTTTGAACTCCTGTATGGCCACCTCGTGAGAGGACCTCTAAGTCTGGTCAAGGAAGGCTGGGAGCAATCTTCCAGGAAACCTCCCCAGAATGTATATAGCTACATGCTGGCCTTCAGGAATCAGACTAGGCTTTTCAGGCAACTTGCTGAGGCAAATCTGGAAGCCAGCCAGGAAGAGATGAAACTGTGCTATGACCAGAATGCCACTCTGCTAGAGCTTCAGCCTGGACAAAAGGTGTGGGTCCTGGCCCCCGTGGAGCCTTTTGCGCTCCAGGACAAGTGGACCGCCCCTTTGAGGTTGTGGAGCGCAAGAGTCCTGTCACCTATTTTGTGGACTTGCAGTCTCCCAGGAACCCCTTGAGGGTCCTGCATGTCACCCGCCTTAAGCTCCACTTAGAGAGGTCTGAAGTTGGCAACAGATGATGGAATGGAGGAGGAGACTGAGCCTCTTCCTGACCTCCTGGTAGCCACAAAGCGAGATGGGTCAGTGGATGGAGTTAACCTCTCTCCCACCCTGACCCCAGAGCAACAGAATGACTGTCGCCAGTTGCTGGGACAGTTTTCTGATCTGTTCTCCCTGGTTCCTAGTGTCACAGATTGGTGCGTCCATGATGTAGATACAGGAGACAGCTTACCTTTGAAGCACAAAGCTTACAGGGTAACTGACAGGGTCAGGGCTTGCAACAAAGAGGAGGTCTCAAAGATGCTTGCTTTTGGGGTGATTGAGTCCTCCAGCAGTCCTTGGGCCAGCCCAGTGGTCTTGGTCCCGAAGGCTGCAGCACCGGGAGCCACACCCGAACTCCGTTTCTGTGTGGACTACAGAGGACTCAATTCAGTCACCAAGACTGACGCGCACCCCATCCCCAGAGCTGATGAGCTCATTGATCGGTTAGGGGCTGCCCGGTACCCCAGCACGTTTGACTTAACGTCTGGGTACTGGCAGATCTCCTTGACTGATGGGGCCAAAGAGAGGTCAGCATTCTCCACACCAGATGGGCATTTCCAGTTCCGGGTTATGCCATTTGGGATGAAGAATGGCCCTGCCACCTTTTCAGAGGTTGGTCAACCAGGTGTTGGTTGGGCTGGATGAGTTCAGTGCCGCCTACCTGGATGACATCGCAGTGTTCAGTGTCACATAGGAAGAACATCTGCGCCACCTATGGGAAGTGTTGATGGCACTGCGCAAGGCAGGCCTCACGATCAAGGCAAGCAAGTGCCAGATCGGTAAGGGTTCTGTGGTGTACTTGGGAAATCAAGTTGGGAGCGGACAGGTGGCGCCCCTTCAGCCCAAGATTGAAACCATCCTGGCTTGGGAACCCCCCAAAACCCAGACAGAGGTGAGGGCCTTCCTATGACTCACTGGGTACTACAGGAGGTTTGTCAAGGGGTATGGCATCATTGTTGCACCCTTGACAGAGCTGACTTCCAAAAGCAGCCAAAGAAAGTGATCTGGACTGACACCTGTCAGAAAGCATTTGACACCCTGAAGACTGCCATGTGCCCGTGCTCCTGGCACCCAACTTCTCCAAAGAGTTCCTTGTACAAACAGACGCTTCAGAGCATGGTGTATGGGCAGTTCTATCACAGATGACTGAGGAGGGCTTTGACCAACCTGTAGCCTTCATCAGTAGGAGGTTACTTCCCTGGGAACAGAGGTGGAGTGCAATTGAGCGTGAGGCTTTTGCTGTGATCTGGGCACTGAAGAAGCTAAGACCCTACCTGTTTGGGATTCACTTCCGGGTTCAGACAGACCACAGGCCCCTCTGATGGTTGATGCAAATGAGGGGTGAGAATCCAAAGCTGTTGAGGTGGTCCATTACCCTACAGGGGATGGATTCCATGGTGGAACATCGCCCTAGCACAGATCACGCCAATGCTGACCGTCTGTCCAGATTTTTCCGCCTTAGTGATGAGAATTCCCTGGGGTAGGGTAGATCTCCCCACATTTCAGTTGGAGGGGATACGTGTTAGACCTGGCACCATTGGCGTGGGTCTCCCTTCCATTTTTTTTTACTGTGCCTCATGTGTTTTGCTGGTGTACGCGGCTCAGAGCACTGTGCCACTGCCAATCAGCGCCACAGTGCAAGTGCTCCCTGTATAAAATGTATACATTGATTGGATTTCATGATTGGCTTATTTGGTTTACTGTCAGACCCCATTAAAGTGCACCAGGAGTGCCAGGGCTTGTAAATCCAAATGCTGCTAGTGGGCCTGCAGCACTGGTTGTGCCACCCACAGGAGCAGCCTTGTAAAATGTGTCTAAGGTCTGCCATTGCAGAACCTGCGTGCAGTCTGATACTGTCATGCTGACTGGGCAAGTGCACCCACTTGCCAGTCCCTAAACCTTCCCTTCACTTCATTTTAGTCACCCCTATGGTAGGCCCAATGGCAGGGTGCATTGTAAGTATAAGGTAGGACAAGCCCTGATGTGTGTGGCATGTCCTAATAGTGAATTACAACCATATTCGTTTTTCACTATTGTAAGGCTACCTGTTCTCATAGGCCAGAATGGGCTGCTGGAATTATTACACTCTATAATCCTAGCGGACTCAGGGAACATGGTAGAAATTCGAGTTTGGTATGCCTGAACTCAGAATAATAAAATACAACTTTTAGCAAAGTTTATTTTAATGTCCCTTGTTTGCAAATACCACTTTTAGAAAGTTGGTATCTGCTTGCCTAACCATTTTAGCCCACCTCTGCGCTGATGTGTATCTGCTGTCTGGTTTCTGTGTGTGACAGGGCTTGGGAATTCCAGGAGACAGGCTGGGGCTGCTAGGTGGTGAATAGGAAGATTACAGCCAGATGGGTGGGAGGAGTGCACCTAGGTTCTGAATAGGGCTGTGCTCTGCCACCACAATGCTGGCTCCACCCCCTGTGGAGCGTCTGAGGTCTCTGCCCTGCACCTTGTAAAGAGAGAGGGAAGACTGTCAACAGAGTACTCCTGGACTGTACTTGTCACCACAATGCTGGCTCCACCTCCTGCGGAGCATCTGCTGTCTCTCCCCTGCACACTGAAAGCAGAAGCCTGCATCCTGTCAACAAAGTGCTCAGAGACTGGACTAAACTAGGCACAGGCCCCCTGGCCTGAGAGAACAAAGGATTTGTAGTATAAATGTAGGAGCCCTGCTCCTAAGAAATCAGATCCTGCTGAAACAAGAAGAACCTCTGCCCGACAAGAAGGAACTGGGAAAGCTGCAAGGAGGAGTACTGTCCCTGACCTGGGGATTGGCCTGCAATGGTTGCCTTGCTGTGAAAGGAAAGGAAAAGACTGAAGAGACTTTAATCAACTTGTGCATTCTAAAAGATCTCCAAGGGCTTGTGTGTGAGCTTGCCCCCTGAACAGAGTCCCAGGACCAGTGGACTCTAACCACCTGGAGAAAAGCTGCTGAGAGCGATGCCTTCCCCGCAGCGCTGACGGAGAAAACTGAGTTTGCCTCGTGAAAGCTCACCGCGCACTCTGAGAGCTTGTGCCTAGCTGTCTGGCCCGAGCAATGCGACTTCTGCACCCTTCGAACCGTAGCTCGCAACATACGGACCTGTCTGGCCCGAGCAACGCGACTTCTACACCCTTCGAGCCGTAGCTCGCAACGTACGGACCTGCCTGGCCCAAGCAACGCAACTTCTGCATCTTTCGAGCCATAGCTCGCAACACAAGAGGAGGACACTGCAGCGTGGGACGTCTGGCTCTTCACCGCACCGTTCGCAACGAACTTCCCCAAGCAAGGTACTGTGTACGATTCGCACCGTGTGTGCAGCGCCTCGGACTGAAGTGTCCGCTGTGCGCTTGAGACTCCATTGGGCATTTTTTCACCGCACGAGTCGAACGGAAGGAATACCACTCGCACAGCCTGTTGAAATTACGCATTTTTTTAAGAACTCTTTTTGCTTAGACAGTATTGTGGCATAATCTAAAACGTTATATGGATTTTGTGCTAAGCCTTACATAAATACTTATTTTTGATATAAATCTAGAGTGGTGTCCATTTGTGGTGTGTCATTTAATTACTGTATGTGGTCACAAATGCTTAACCCATAACGCTCTGAAGTTTAGCCTTGTCTGCTCGAGCCACCCAACCTAGAGGGTGAGCAGGGGTTATTTTAAACAGTAAGTCCCTTGCCCTGACTAGAGGAGAGGGTCCCTGCTTGTCACAAGTCCTTACCTGTGCCACCCAGAGACCCCCAATTTTAACAGTCCATCAATTGTGTGCCTTTTGCTTTCTCACCCTAAGTGTGCCAGGTATGCCCAGACGTGGGTCCTGGGCTCACTGTGCCACTGGAATCAAGCTATCCTGGCTGAAGAGGGGTGAAATCTTGAAACCGGTCCTAGGATGCTTGTTTCCGGTCCAGCGAGGATCTGGTTTGGCAGTTTGGGCTGGACTGTTCCCATGAGGCACAGGGTCAAGACTGATTTGCATATGGCCAGGCCTAGACTGGGGTGGCATGGTGAGCAAAATAATGATGGATTTAACCCAGATCTCTTGACTTGGGGTGAATGTTTTGATTTGTTCTGCATTCCGTCCATCAATTATGTGCCTTTTACAGACCAATTCAGGCCTGTATAGGAGCTTTCCCCCCGAAATGTCAAGGCAACGGACCTGGATTTGAGGACTCCAAAGGTCCGTTCCAGGATGGCCCTTGTGCATCCCAGTGCCACATTATAGTCTCTCTGGGCCTGTGTGTAGGGCACTTTGATGGGGGTCATCAGCCATGGTGACAGTGCATAACCTTGAACAGCTGAAACAGAAAATGGAGAGAAGTGTCCATCAGTATTTAGCCTGATGGGTTTCCAAAGTAGGCTTTTTTATTTTGTGTCCATTGTGCAGCGTTGTACTTTCTACTTCAGCATGTTGTGGTACATACAATTGACCTGCATGACTGACATTGAATTGCCTATATTTTACAGACTACACATTACTATGATGCAATTTGCCGAGTCCTGTGTAATACCTCCATGTTGTAACTGGCAGAATGTATGGGTACCTCAGAACACCTTGGGGTTATTTACAAGCCCCTTGTACCACCGGTATGTCACTTTTTCACATATAAAAATGGACGCACCAGTGGCGCAAGGGGCTTATAAAAGAGCCCCCTTGACGTTTTGCACATTACTAGATATGTGCATCAGCAATATCCATCATTGTCAGTTATTGTACTGAGGGTAGTTGGCACCTCAAGTACTTGAATGCTAAATGTTGTACTCTTTGTGGGTTAGTTACATCCCCCTTGCACCCCAGGTGGATCACTGTTTGAGACGCAGCTGCACTGCTTCCTGGTGCAATCTACTTACTTGGACATGTCAAGCCAACACACGTCTATTCATGTTCTTGGGCTATATGGTAAATTTGAATGCGTGTTGGGGTGGGCCATGGATATTGCCATCTGTGTTCCCACACAACACACATATATTTGGCTACATTTGTGCATCTGGTATTAATTTTACACCTGGAAAAGCATCAGATTGATACACCTTACCAGGGGAGGCTTAGGGATGCGCAACGTGGAGTGAGATTCACATTTCTCTTATTTGTATGCTCTCTCTAGGCATGCTACATTCTGACACAACCCATAGTAAGGGTAATTCCACTTTTGTGATTGTTTGTGTTCAATTGGGTATGCAGGAATACTTTCCTCCCCATGACGCAGGCCCACATGCACCATGATGCATGGGTGCCTGCGTTGGTGCATGTCAGCTAAATGTGCAACAGCAGAGGGGAAAGCAGAGTGATCTGTTATCTTGTTGTACATATGACACATGGCTTTGTTTCACAATTAATGCAGCACAGTGCAAGCATATATCTTGTGGCACCTGCTGCACTGATTCCTTGCAATGTGTGTGATGAGTTCTGCAAGATCTGTATTCCTTGAGTGACTTAGTGGTTTGTGGAAGTATTTCTAGCCTACTCCCTTGTTGGGACTACTTACATATATGTTGTTCTTCGGCATTAGGTGTTTATGTACAGTAGTTGGCCCAGTTACAATGTGTGCAGAATTCTATTTGTTAGATGTGCATTCTCACATATTTGTTCCATGATTGTGTGACTTGAGGTGTGTGGTGTGTTCAGTTTGTACTTACCAATGAGAAGTCCATTGGCACAGATGCCACTGTGGAACCGCTGGTTGATGACGGATTGGCGGAAGATGTAGGAATCATGCACACTGCCTAGATACTTGGTGACATTGATGTACACTCAAAGATGGTCAACAATTGCCTGCACATTCATCGAGTATGTGTTCTTCCTGTTGCGGTATATGTGTGCAGTATCCACAGGAAGCACAACTTGCACATTGGTGCAGTCAATTGCCCCCAACACATGTGGAAAAACAGCAATGGCATAGAAGCCTTGCTTGTTGGGAAGTTGTTCTTGTGCAGTGTTGGGAAAGTGTAGATGCTGTGGCATCAGGCTGATGATGGTATCGAAGACAGTGGGGAGAAACCTGGAGAAGGATGCTCGGGAGACTCCGGACACTCTGGCAGAGGTGGATTGGAAGGTGCCTGAGACCAACAAGTGCAGCACAGCAAGTTGCATGGTCTGCAGAGGGATGTTAGTTCTACGCTGAGATGTGGCCTGCAGCCTTGGCGCTATGGTTAAGTAGGCGTAGGATGGAGGACCTTTTTAGCCTGTAATCAGCTATTATCTCCTCCAGCCGGAGGTGTATGAGGGTGATCCTTTGGCGGTAGAACCACTCTCTTCTGCGGCACTGCCTCTGTGGTGGTTGTGGTCTTCTTGGGGCTTCAAGTTGCAATAGTAGTGCACCATTTTCAGGACCCAGGAACTCAATTTGGCGCCCTTTTGAATGTAGGAGTCCACAGAGGAGTCCAGGTTCTGATCAGTGATTTGCAGGTGAAGTCTTTGTGTCCCTGAGACTTCAGAAAAGGAAGTCTTGGCGTTAGAAAAATGCTGCAAATTAGACCTGGCTGCAGTTTTGGGGGATATCGGCGTACAGAAATGTCCTTGTAAATGTCGCAAAGTGTGTTTAGTGGCAGTTTTTCCATGGGAACGCCTACCTTGCATCTCATTTTCATTATGTCCTTCTAGCAGAAGTGAAGATCTTGAAAATTCAGGTTTACGCTGGAAAAGTGCAGCTAACTGCAGTTAACGGCAACTTGTAAATAAGGTGATAAAAAAGCTGCTGTAATGTAAACAAATTGACGCTACGGCGGCGTTAAGTTTTTGCAAATATGCCCCTAAGTATCTTTAGTAAATGAAACCCACTGTTATATGTATGGTGGCATCAAAGATTGTGCTTAATCCAACCAAACTTCCTTAAATTAATTAATTAATATTCACACACATTCATATATATTTATACATAGACAGCGATATATATGTATAATTTAGAAATGTGTACCTTTTCCATATTGTAGGTGGAAAGAACATAGCAACGTAATCTATACAACCTGCGACCAAGGTATTTTGTCATTCAGATCTTCAGAGTCTGCACACAGCCTACAGATCCACCTCTGTTCAAATTTGAATAAAGCGTTTGTCTTATCATTGTTCATGGGTTTTGGTTTCTCTAATACAGACCACTGGAAATCATTGTCATGGTGATCCTTTTCCCCAAAAATGGTGCATCATTTTTGTCACAGATTTTTTGCATCTAAACATACTTCGATGTTCGTTAGTCCGTGTTCTTACTTGTCACGTGGTCATCCCTACATCCTACTCACTGAACCACTTCAATACAGGGGACTGCAGGATCCCATGTAGAACCAGGAAGTAATGCGTGGATAAAGATAATCACCCAAACAGGAAATAACTCCTCTTCCCTACAGCAGTATGAGATGATTCAGGGAACCCAAGACAGCAGTCTCCCACAGCATGATGAGTACACCAAAAAGATAGGGAAACGAACATACAAAAAGATAAAAATATGATTTACCCGAACGCAATGAGGCAAGAGATCAGAGCCTCAACAGGTAGACATGGCTCATGAGAAAACATAAAAAAATAGAAGGGTTGATGTGAGGTAGAAATTCTTACAACATTTGCCCTAGAAGAAAAGAGAGGAGATGAGAAAATAAAAAAAATATTTATAGGAGAGAGCAAGATGAGTGTTTTGGGATGGCAGCCCTCTCTCGAAACATATAGACTGAGACAATGAAGTTGGACTCAATGCTGTTGTAAATCGCAATAATGTTAAACATGTACGGTATGATTCTGTAATGACAGAACTGCAAACAAAACTAATGGGATGTCACTGAATGCTTATTTATTGAAATGACTAACCTCCTAGCAAACTCATTTCGGCATCCAAGTCGATGTTCCTTTCATGCTCTTTATCCCTACACGTTGGAGGCTGCCAGCCAGCATCACAATTACAGTTTCCTTTATTATTGCACAGCTAAAATGTGTCAATTTAAAAGAATGTTAATCATGATCAGTGATTTCACTCATATGTTTTGTAATAAGTTGTCAAAGAAGTAGAGAGCAAAATTTAATAGCACACACAGTCAATTGTGTCTACAGGTTTATATGCTTAATGAAAAGATATACAAGTTTCGAAATCATTTGAGAGCCTTTCAAAATTACAAGGTCTGTTATCACTGCAAATGTGTAGTACTTCCAGCAGCAGTATGAAAATGGGGACCCCCTCTCAATTTGCTTATAGCCAGTGAAAAGAGGGGAAAATATCAATACACAAAAAATAGCAAGTTTCCCTTGTGGCTTTCATACTTTATCCATTGTATCTTAGTTCACAAAAAGTATTACATGTCCTTCAAGATATGCCAATAACAAGTGTTTATGTATTTATCAGATTTATTTCTTTTTTTTTTAAAGTAATTGTATATATATCACAAAACTTTTTTGATAGTTTTTTCATATAACACCATTTCTTTTCTTACAAATTCATTGTACTCATTTTAGGCAATTAGGACAGATATAAAAACATACTTCATCATCATGATACCTTTTTTCATTTTTTTATACTATACAAAAAAAACTTTATAAAACTACCCTGATACCCACACCTAGATCATTCACCAGTCAGTCATACATATACTTGCATACAATTCATTTAGCAACCAACTACTCCTTCTGTACATAAGGTTTAACAGAGAACAACTCTGACTGAGTAGCAACCACAGAGTGTTATGTGGGATTACACGCCAGGTCGACGCGTGTTTCGGTGGGCTTGTAACACCTTCCTCAGGACCTCGACAGAATCACTTTCTGCTTATCGGGTGGATACAGGATATCCTTCAGTTAATGTGACTATGAGCCACGTGGTCTGTCCCAGGGAACCTCATATTAAGTTAGGCTCCACATATCGTAGCCGTGATCTTTTAATCCAAGCTATTTTCAGAGCGACCTCACTTTTTCAGCTTTTAAACAACTTTCCTCTCCAACATGTATTTCTTTTATTTTATGTTAATTTGGACTCTGCATGTGTCTCTCTCTTCGTAATTCACTTCATTCTGTGGGCCATAGTCAGGGAAGATTTTATATGAAGGAACACACCTTTTTCAGTTTTACCATATATTTTTCGGAAAGGGTTGTATGTATCAGTACGCTCGAAAAACGCCAACCCTAGTACTTCCAGCAGCTTCATGAGTTTTTAGAAGTTGGGCGCTAGCCAGTCTCCCACTTACCCTTTTACCTTTTAGGAGTTGGGTGTGCCTAGGAAATTACAAGCATGACCCTGTGAGACTGTCAGCAAGCCTACTAGAGCAACTGAGGCGTTGCCCTCGCTCATCCCATAGTGACCTGTTGCTGCCCCAGGCCATCTCATAGTAGACTGCCCTCACTACTTAGAGTGCAGTATATCATTTTTAACTAAAGTGATTCAACCAACATGGCGGAAGTTCTACTTTAAAAATTAATACAACACAGACTGCCATGTCATGATGGCCCGCTTCGGTACAAAAGGGGGTGGTGATGATGGCCCGCTTTGCAATCTTTCAGTACCCCAAAGCAGGGTTTATTTATGAGAATCCAAAAAACAATTAACCCAACATGTTGTTCTCTGCTTATGGGAGCCATTGTTGATTTTCCATGCCCATGCTAGCTGTGCTTTATATGGTAGGCCGAGGTACGTAAAATCTGCATTGAGAGGACCACCTTAAATAAGGCGGGCCTCAGGAGGAGCCACGCACCGGTCCAAGATGGCCGCGTGAGTGCTCGGCTCCGCCGGACCTGTCCCCAAGCCCCAACATCCTGCTAGCCATCCTGATCCCCGAAACTCCACTGAATAGCCGAGGAGGAGCGACTGCCGTCAAACCGACTCCGGCCCCACTGAGCCATCAGTTCCGGAGATATTTCGCCTGTAATTTGGGGCCTGGCGACCCTCTGAAGCCTGGGGCTCGATTTTGCATGAACCCGGCCGCAAAGCTGTCAACACCTGGGCCGGCACTGAGGATTACCGGCCAGGCCCCGGAGCCACTAAAATTCTGGTTGTATCGTCTGTTGGCCGGGCGGGGCAACCCCGCCGCCTACACGCTGAGCAGAGACACATCTGTGGAGTGGGCCGGCACTGAGGATTATTGGCCGGGACCCGGAGTCACAAACACTCTCGCTGCGGCGTCTGGCGGCCGGAGGGATGGCCCCGCCGCCTGCTTTGTGAGTAGAGACACGCTTGCGGAGCGGGCCGGCACTGAGGCTTGTTGGTCGGGCCCCGGAGTCATCATCTTTATTGCCGCGGTGTCTGGCGGCCAAGTGGACGGCCCCGCCATCACGCAGGGAACAGTTGCACACTCGTAGAGTGGCACCCGCCTAGAGAGTGCGGATGGCGCATAGATGCTGACAGTCCTGGGGGCGGCTGGAGAGTTGAGTAATCGCCGTCTCCTATAAGAATACACTGGAAAAAAGACCCACCTGCGGTGTGTGTGCTGCGGTACTTCCGGTGCCCTGGTTGGACTTCCCCCATTCCCCTCTTTCCTCGACCACCGGGAGGGCCCCCAGCGAGGTGGGGAGTTGTGCTGCCGCGCCGAGAAAAGATTTCACCCTGAGGAGGTGGACAACATAGGGGCCCACGCCATTGCAACTGTGTGGTGCCCTGGCCTGCTCCCCACTCGATATTGCCTGTTGGAAGACCTGATTTGCGCACAGGGGGATCTTGGCAGCGATAGACCGGATCAGTGATTCTCCTTTGGCTTAGTCGATTCTCCGCCGGGGTGGTTCGGCGGCTTCCCTTGGGCCGGTCCGGTCCGGTGCCCAGCTTGGCACTCCAGGTATTGAGGGCATCGATTGGAAACTCACGACGGCCATGTCTGGACTGCCGGTGTAGTGTTGCATGCCTTGAGTAGAAGGTAGAGCCTATAGGCCCCTGGGGAGGCATTTCTGATGGCGACTAAACTTGACTCGGACAAGCAGCACTTGAGGTCTGTCAAAGGATCCAAGCATATCCAGACCAACAAGTTGGACCGCTACACGATGCCGAGGGGTCCCCACCGGAGCAGAGAAAGATTCAGTCATTGGGGGGCAACGCCCTTGGCCCCGTGGTTGAGCCAACGCTGTTGGATGTGATGGCTGCTATTGAGGGCGTCAAGTCATCTCTTGGACAGAAGATGGAATTTCTGGATAATAAACTAGACACCGTCACCATAGAGGTCAATCTCACCCGCGCTGACCTCACGAAGGCAAGTGAGAAAGTCAAGTCTCTGGACATAAAGACGGCGAGTTTAATGGATGATGTGGCCTTGCTTCAGCAGGAGGTGTGTGACCTTAGAGCTGCCAGTGACCTCACCGTTCGGAAACTGGATGAGTATGAAGGGAGGGACAGACGGAACAACGTCCGTATCAAATGCCGATGGTCCAGCCCCAGATCTATTCGAGAGATTATCCTCAATCACCTCAAGCCCAAGGGTTTGGTCAACTTTTTCATGATCGAACGGGCACACAGGGTGCCCAGGGGGAGGCCCAGGCCTTGAGCGCCCCCCGACCAATGATTGTAGGGTGCTGAATTTTAGGGACCGTGACACTATCCTGCAGGCCTCTCGTTCCGGGGGCCCCCTGAAGTATGAAAACACTACCTTCTCCTTTTTTCCTGACTTCACGCAGACTGTTCAGAGGCAGCGCCAAAGTTTCCTTGGTGTGAAGAAGAAGCTCCGAGACAAAGGTCTAAAGTATGCAATGATGTTTCCGGCCCAGTTGAGGGAAGAGCATGGTTTTTTGACAATCCAGAGGTGGCGTTGGACTGACTAGACGGCTGCCCCCCCGGATGGGCCAGAGAGACGGGATCAAGATGGCGGTGGCGACATGCAGGAACAGGAGTGACGGAAATTGCTGTGTGAATGACTATTGAGTCTGACAGGTAGTGGGTTACATTCACGAGGGCCTCGTCTTACTTGACCCCGAGACCAAGGAATGGTGCAGGCAGGCGGTTGGGCTGTCTCTTAAAAGGGGCTGGGGGGGGAATGAGCCCAGATCTCCTCCTATTTTCTACTTTTAGTTAGCCGTTAGTTGGTTTTGGGCGACAGGCACACTGCTAGTTGGAGATGGGCGGAAGCCGTGAGCAGGGTGTAGTGTAGTTCCTATATTCCCAATAGGCTCTGCGCATTGGAATAATATATTCAGCAGTGTAGACGTAGGACTGAGGTTAGCTAGGTCTCTACTGACTATTTTAGACTTAAGGTTTGCCAGCTAGCTCAGAGGTCACTAGAAACTTTCTCGAATAAACGAGGAGGAGTTTAACCTCCCTGGATAGACAAGAAGGGATTAGCTTCTGACAACCATAAAACATGACAACTTTGCTCTCCCTGAATAAGAGTGTATCTCTAGAGTCGTGTGAAAACAAAAGACAGCTATTTCACTCAGTCAAATGTGCGTACTTAGTTTCACCAGGATGCAGAGAAAAGAGAGATGGGCGTTTTCAATAAAAGGTGTTATTTATTGAGCAGTCTTCTTCCTCATACAAGAGAAATGAATTGCCACGATTGTAATACTCATGGTAAAGTAAAGTGCGTACAGTAAAAGGAGGATTATAAAATAATACTGTAAAAGCATTGATATGGTTTCTTAGCCATATGATACTTTAAAATAGATAAAATATATACATACATATATACATTGACTAATTGTACTCAACTGGTGCTTCTAAATTCGCCTACCCCAGTGTACCTGACCTAAGCCTAATACGTGGGAGGGAGTAAGTAAGTAGCAGTTTAAGTTAAGTTTGTTTTGCCAAGAATCTGACTCAAGCATTCTCTTTAAGGGTTTAGTCAGCTCCATACCTGGGTAATAGAAAGCAAGAGGTCTGGTATCTCTCTCTCAGGACTCGATATCCCAGTAACCCGCAAGGGTAGGCTGGAAACGCCGGAGCTGGATTTTCTCGGCAGGAGAAAAGACAGCTTCTTTCTCAGCGCGTCAAAAGAGGAGGGGCAGCGTCCGTGGGCTCTCGCATCAGCTGGGCTCTCGGGCAAGTAGATAGCTGCTCTGCTCCAAAATCACCACCGTGTGTTTGCTTAAGGCAACATTGGTATATTTATACCTGAAAGGTGCCTGGGTTTGACGTAAGGTTGGACATAAGACGTCAATAAAGATGTCACTAAGAACTGGCCGTTCTTACAGCGCTTTACAGGAGTTCTAGGACGAAATCAAAACAAAGGCAAGGGGGATTTCCCAGGTTGCTGGAGGCTTGGTTTTGTTTAGAGAACTCGGTGTGCTTTCTAGGGGGCCGGAGGAGTAGCCTTGCTTAATGTGACAGCATGTGCTAGGACCAAATTATGGATATGATTATTATGCCGTTGTATGGATATTATTGATTATAACCGGACAAGGGCTTATAATAGAAATATCGATCCTGGTTCCTAGATAAAAACACTACACCCACTCCACGAATTAATGTCCATCATTACTAAAACTTAAGCAATAGTAAACATTGTAAAAGGTGCACGTGTATACCAACCCACCCCAAAATACATTTTTCATTTGAAATGGTGTATGCGAAATACATGAAATTGATATTGGTACTGTACGCTTTTCAAGCAGTGTAATCATTCAGTTAAAAAAGATGCATATATATGATTAGCTGAACGATTTGCGAAATTTACACATGAAATGGCTCTTAATACAGAAAAGAAGAGCGAGACCATTCCATCACATATAAATACAGTTATTTGTAAATAAGCTAGAGGCTGAGGTAATATATTGTCTATAGAGTACCTAAAAATAGAAGCTCCGTTCTCTAAGAATAGTACTACTTTAAGCAGAGTACAAGTGCCAAAAAAAGGTAAATATTTTGGAAGGGGAGAGAAAAAATAATTTCGCTTTCATGGGAAAAAATAGTTCCAAATATTTTCAGTAGCTTTTTGTTTATCAAAGCTGAAGGCCGAATTCAGAGTTCATGGAACGCTGTGTGCTTTGTTTGCTTAAAAGTTATTCTTTCTGTTCAGGGGAGAACATCATTTCAGACAGACTCGCAAAAAAGTTGTCTACGGCTTCAGGTGAAAGTTCAACCAAGTTTGAAAATACCGCAACTGTGCAGTTTTGAGCATGATTGCTATCATCGATGACAGGATCAGCAATGCTCACAGAAGGTCGTACCTGGGTGATGTTGCTCTCATTTCGCACTTCACTACCCTCTAATCGCAGTGGTGAAGTCTCAACGAATGCCGTCATCAGGATGGGTAACCGCTGGGAACAACACGATGCATGAGCCGTTACAGGACTTAAAAAAGTATCTGTATCCAATGGTACTTCTGATTGTAGTGTAAGACAGACGTCCAACACGCATTCTTCTCCGCACAGCATACATCGTAGCACAGGTAAGATACAATTCTGCCAGATGGGTCTGAATGAAAGAAACCAGGTCATATTCAGATCTCTTAGCCGGGCTAATCCAAGGACTTTAGTTATGCGGTCCCGATAGTGTATAGCTAGGATCGTTTCTTCCATCGTTGCTGGAGTCTTGTCTGTGACATGGCTTGCCATAACGAAGCAGGAGAACCAAAAATAAAATGCCTGCTACGAGTCCCAACAGGAGTGGTAGGCCGCCAAAGACAGAATGGACAAAATTAGGAAAAATGCCCAGAACTGTTGTGAAGGGTGTTAACAGTCCCGAAAAAATCATCTTAAATACATGTGGGATACCACTGGTATCAGACATATTTAGTATTTGGCTTAACATTTCTGCGAAATGCAGGGGGCAATTTGTTGATAAAAGTGTATGTATCTCTGTTGTTGTCCTTGCAACTTGTAGATCATACGTTTCTTTTGATGACGTCAAGGGCACAGTTGTCTGTAAAAGAACAGACTTCATTCTGCTTAAAGTATCAATTCGAATAGAAGAGATATTCAAAAAGGGCCACATTTTTGCCTCCCTGTCTGGAGTGCTGTTTGGATACAATACTTGCATACAGCAAGTGACCATGGAACTAACGCTCACGAGATAAGCTTTTCCTGGCACCATGCCACAACATCTGTGGTCCACTATTAGAACATAGCTCCCGTTAGAAAGCCGTCTAAAGAATGGCTCTATTCGAGTTGCAGGTGTGCCATGCTGGTGACATGAAAGGTTATTTGAAGTCCCCTCACAGGCCCCATGCAGGTTAATACCTTGACACAGAAGTATACCACTTAGTGATCTTTTACAATTATTACCACTAAGAAATACATTCTGTTCCTTTTCACTATAACATGTGTGTGTCTAAGGTAATTTCCATGATGACTTAATGTACCCTTTACCCAACCTTTCATACTGGCCTGCTGGTATATACTCTTGACAGTATTTAAATTGGAAAGTTGTTATCAGAATTGTTATTATTCCGTGTATTATCCATTCAATGACAGGTTGTTCTGACATTGTTAATGGTAATCTCTCAAGTTTTTCAATGCTCAGAATTGTATATTCCGCTCCTTTTTGTGCCAAGCTGATTTGTGTATCAGTAAGGTTAAAGATAGAGAATAATGACGTTGTGTTGATTAAACGCCAGGGCACGTAGCCTGAACGCAGATTTTGTAACGTCCAGCCAAGCTGTACAATAGAACGTAATTGGGACTGACCGTGTTGTAACATTAGTAAGTCCTGCTCTATTATATCAATAGCAGATGATACAATACTGTCCAGTGAATATATTCTGGAAGACAGAGTCATTAACCCATTGTCCACAACAGAAAGTGATTTTTCCAAATTAATACGGTCAATTTCCCGTATTTTTACTGCTGTTTCAATTTGCGTTTCTTTCCAAGCTTCGTTGTAAGCTGTGTATATACTGGCCGCTATGAAACGTTTTTGACGTTGTTTGCGTGGTCCCATTATGAAATCACGCAAGTCAGCACCGTCTTTAAGTAAAGTCAAGTGTTGCTTAATTTCTGCCAGTGTTGATTTCTGTAGCCATTCGAGGCAGAGTTTCCCTACACTGTATGTTGTAACTATCCCTGGATGTTGTCTCTGGGAGTATCTAGGGTCTGGCCTGGTCAATTTGAACCCCTGCATTTTGTTCAGGATTCTATCTTGACAGTTATTTGTGTCTGTGGGCCAGATCAACCATTTTTTCCAATCAGGATGTGTTCTGTTTTGGTTAAAAATATGGGATACGTCTATCTCAACATCTGTAGTGCTATTACTGTCAGGTGTTGGCTTTGGAATAGATGGTTTGTTTAAGTTTTTAATCTTGGCTAGGCCAAGACAGGTTGTCTGTTGAATGGTGTCATTCAAGAATATAATTTGTTCTGGGATCATGCAGGCTCTAAATAATGATTCTATACCTTGGACCTGCCAATCTTTGGTACCCCAGATGTTTTTTGTTTCAATATTGTTTTTCCAAAAATCAAAACCAAATGTTCTCATTTTTTCATAAAATGCTTCTGAATATATTAATTTAGTGTTTGTCAGCATTGTTTTCATTCCTGTCATATTTAACATTTTGAAATAACAGGCTTCTGCTTCACTTGTGTTAAACCCTGAGAGGTATGGGAATTTCTCATAAAATATTTTTGAACTGCCTTTTGGTGGAGTTGCACAATGTTCCCATTGATTATAATTTAAAACATTTCTAGGTTGAGCAGACTTATGCAAATAGTGATGTGCAAAGTTGTTGTAGCAGTACATTTCTTCATAATTAGATGAACCCTGCAAGTAATCATGTTCTGTAAATTTTGCTGACATTACTAAATCTGACATCATATCATTAATACTTTCAAAGTCCCAATCATCAGAGAATGTGCTCGGTTTTACAAAGTCACTTAATGAAACCTTAAATTGGTGTGGATACTTCAAGAGCTCGACCGGGCCATAAATTTCATAATCTGTTTTGTCGCAAGCTACCCCACCGGGTATTGGATTGGCTGTGACATTCACTGATGATAGTTCTCTTTTCTCGATGTAAGATGACTTGTGTGGCTTTAGGACCAAGTTGATGTGCTGACTTGCTGTGTCCATTGTACTGTATTTTCCCTCAATGAATTTTCCCAAACAAAGTACCATGATGAGCCAAAGCAGGAGGAAGAGTACACCTAACACAATACAAAATTCAATCCATGGAGAAATCAGATAGGTTTCTTTGAGTTGATGAAAGAGTTCTGTTGCTTTGTCTTTAAAAGTTTTTGTTGTTGGCTGTTCTTCAGGTTCGCTCGGATCCTCAGAAAAGTCATCGAAGTTGATGAAGTAGCCTGATGCAGTTCAGTCAATTGTTGGAATCGCTTCCGGATTTTCATTTGCTTTTGGAATTTTCTTTGTATCATCAGCATAGTCTGTGGCTACATCGTTGTAGACAGGTGTTTCTTGACGAACTGTTGCAATTTGGGTTTTAAGAGGCATAAGTTCCATGGCTTTGTTGCATAGTCCTTTTTTATTCACTGTGGGTTTATCAAATGTGATTAGTCTCTCAGTTTGAACCTCTTGTATTGTAGCAAACTTTGGTGTTCTGCTATTTCTTGGGAGTCCACTTGGCCTACTACTTATTATTGGCCACATGATTGTGGTTTTACCAGGTCGATGGATACAACTCGTTTCTCCTTTTTACCAGCAAGGGGCGGTAGTACGACTGATCTTGTTACGTTGACAGATAAGACAGGTACTGCTTTTCTGTAAGAAGGCCCAAATTCCTTCTTCACCGCGATTTTCTCTCTGACCAGATCCCCAATCTTTGGAATCCAGACAGGCCTTGCTGGGACAGGTGGTTTTTCTTCAGTGGCTGTTGGCTGCTGTTTTAGCTTTATGTTGCTCAGGTCTTTTCTTGTTTCATTTAAGTCCTGTAAAATAGCCAAACGATCTTTGATATCAGAGAAAATAGAGACGGGCGTTTTCAATAAAAGGTGTTATTTATTGAGCAGTCTTCTTCCTCATATAAGAGAAATGAATTGCCACGATTGTAATACTCATGGTAAAGTAAAGTGCGTAGAGTAAAAGGAGGATTATAAAATAATACTGTAAAAGCATTGATATGGTTTCTTAGCCATATGATACTTTAAAATAGATAAAATATATACATACATATATACATTTACTAATCGTACTCAACTGGTGCTTCTAAATATGCCTACCCCGGTGTACCTGACCTAAGCCTAATACGTGGGAGGGAGTAAGTAAGTAGCAGTTTAAGTTAAGTTTGTTTTGCCAAGAATCTGACTCAAGAATTCTCTTTAAGGGTTTAGTCAGCTCCGTACCTGGGTAATAGAAAGCAGGAGGTCTGGTATCTCTCTCTCAGGACTCGATATCCCAGTAACCCGCAAGGGTAGGCTGGAAACGCCGGAGCTGGATTTTCTTGGCAGGAGAAAAGACAGTGTCTTTCTCAGCGCGTCAAAAGAGGAGGGGCAGCGTCCGTGGGCTCTCGCATCAGCTGGGCTCTCGGGCAAGTAGATAGCTGCTCTGCTCCAAAATCACCACCGTGTTTGCTTAAGGCAACATTGGTATATTTATACCTGAAAGGTGCCTGGGTTTGACGTAAGGTTGGACATAAGACGTCAATAAAGATGTCACTAAGAACTGGCCGTTCTTACAGTGCTTTACAGGAGTTCTAGGACGAAATCAAAACAAAGGCAAGGGGGATTTCCCAGGTTGCTGGAGGCTTGGTTTTGTTTAGAGAACTCGGTGTGCTTTCTAGGGGGCCGGAGGAGTAGCCTTGCTTAATGTGACAGCATGTGCTACAACCGAATTATGGATATGATTATTATGCCATTGTATGGATATTATTGATTATAACCGGACAAGGGCTTATAATAGAAATATCGATCCTGGTTCCTAGATAAAAACACTACAAGGGGTGCAGGGAGGGAGGGTGGGGGCTGAAAGGTTCGTGGGTTTGGGGGTTTGTGGATTTGTTTGAATTTGTTTCTTTTCTTTTTCTTTTATGTTTAGCATCAGGTGACAGAATTATGCTTGTATTTTATCCATACCGTTTCAATGCCCTGCATTAGAAAAGGGATCGGGGATGACTGTGCTCAGCTGGAATGTGAACGGCCTCGGGGATAAACTTAAGAGGGGAATGGTGAATCAGCTAATTAGAAGACACACCCCAGATGTAGTACTACTTCAGGAGACTCATCTCATTGGTAGCAGATGTATGGCCCTGCACAGAGGAGGTTATAAACTGGTTGCTCATTGTGGGTTTACCTCATGATCTAGGGGAGTCGGCATTTTAGTTAAGAACTCCTTTCCCCTTTGCATTCAGGCCACATGGTCGGACCAGCGAGGCCGCTACATCGGGATATCGGGGCAATGGGAGGGGAGAGTAGTTACTTTTATGTACATCTATGTTCCACCTGGTCTTCAAGCAGACACCTTCCGTGACCTGGGCTCGATTTTTCTCTCTTTGTCGCTGTGTTTCCTGGTGATGGAGGGGGTCTTCAATGCAGTGGTAGATGGGGAACTAGGTAGACACTCGGCACGAACATTGAGACCTGTGCAGAGATGGCTCCCTGACATTTTAGAAATGACGGGGCTTGTTGACGGGTGGAGGATAAGGAATCCAAATGAGGTACACTACACCCATGTGTCCGCCGTGCACCGCAGCCTGTCCATAATAGATTACATTCTGTTACCAGCCGCCCAGGCCGCCGCGATGTGTGAGGTACGACACCTGGGGAGAGGAATCTCCGATCCCTCCCCGATCTGGCTCCATAGAGTAGATCCAATTAATGTGTGGCTCCTGAAAACCCCAGCCACAAAGAAAGAAATCACTAAAATTACGGAAAGATATTTCCTAGCAAATAGTGGTACAGTGGACTCGGCACAGACTCTATGGGAAGCTTTTAAAACTGTGATTCGTGGGGAGGTAATGTCTCTGGTCTCCTGGAAAAAGAAGAAGCGACGGGCCGAAATGGATAGGGTAGAGGCGGAAGTGGTGAGGCTGGAGAAGGAGGTGTCTCGGGCAGCGGCCCCAGACGATGTGCACCGATTAAAGCTGTGCCAGGATGAATATAGGGGTCTTGCTGGAGACAAGGCCAGAGCACAAAATGATGATATACAGAGCCGGATCTATGAACATGGAGACAAGGCTGGTAAATTAATAGCGTGGCTTGAGAGGGGGGAGTTGGCGTCAAGGCTGGTGCCGGAGCTACAGGGGGAAAACTCCAATATGATATGGGACCCGCAAGCAGTTACTGACGAGTTCGCGAAATACCATAGGGGGTATACACTACTGCCGGGAAGTACTCGGAGGCAGACAATGTAGGAATGATAAAGGACATCTGGATGCCCACTCTATCAGATGAAAATTGGGAATACTTAGACTCCCCATTTACTAACGATGAGGTGGCACAGGCCATTAGAGGGGTTCATACCGGGAAAGCTACGGGCCCAAACAGAATTCCTATAGAACTTTATAAATTGAGTGCTAACAAATTGGCCCCCTCTGCGCGGTCCATGTTCGCAGAGAGTAAGGAGAAGGGTCGGCTCCTCTATGACCAGCGGGTGGCAAATATAGTGGCCATCCACAAGGCGGGCAAGCCCAGGACTCTCTGCTCATCCTATCGGCCCATCTCGTTGCTAAATGCTGAACCTAAAGTTCTAGCGAAGTTGATGGCGACAAGACTAGTCAAGGTCATCACTACCCTGGTACACCCGGATCAGTCCGTTTTTATGCCGCACCGAAATACTGCTCTTAACCTGCGCAGGTTACATGGAGTTTTGGGTAGGGTCCAGACGATCCAGGAGCCAAAGGTGCTGGTGTCGCTCGATGCCACCATGGCATTTGATAGGGTTGAGTGGACTTACTTGTTTGCAGTCTTGGGAAAGATGGGCTTTGGACCAGAGTTCATTGGTTGGGTGCATCTATTGTATGCCGACCCCCTTGCCAGAGTAGTGGTAAATAATCATAAGTCAGCTGACTTTCCCCTTGGCAGAGGTACGAGGCAGGGATGCCCCTTATCCCCGCTTTTGTTTGCTTTAGCACTGGAGCCGCTCGCGGCATGGGTTTGATGGGACCGATCGATCCGAGGACTGCGATGGACGTTGGATTGGAAGGATACAATTTCGTTGTATGCCGATGATATTCTGCTCTTTCTCACCAATCCAAAGGGTTCCTTGATATGTTTCCTGGATGTGATTGTCTTATTTGGGAGGTACTATGGGTTTGCAATCAACTGGTCTAAGTCAGTGCTCTTTGTCCTCAGAGGTGACCCGCCGGTGGTCCCGAAAAACTGCCCGATACAAGTCGAGCCGTTGGGGTTTCAATACCTTGGTATCTATGTCACACTTGACCTGAAATTACGATAAGATAACAATTTGGGTCCCCCGATGGCCCGACTTAAAAGAGACGTGATGCGTTGGCAGGCACTTCTGCTGTCTCTTTTGGGCAGAGCAGTGCTCTTCAAGATGCTGGCCCTTCTCTGATTTGTATACGCGCTCCAGAACGCTATGGACCCCGTACCAGCGTCTTATTTCAGCTTCTTTGGGATGGTAGGCCCCGTATAGCCTTTTCCAAGGTCACCCTCCCCTGGTATGATGGGGGGATAGGGTTGCCTGACCTACGGAAATATTACTGGGCCTCCCAGTTGGCGGCAGTAAATCACATAATGTACGGGGCCCCAGTGGACCCCGGCTATGCAATGGACCGTTGGCAAGCGCCCGGGGGAAATTTTACCAGGGCACTGTATGCCAGATCGGGACGGTTTCCCCTTGCAGGTCCTACGGCACGCGCTGTACAGGTGTGGCACACGGCCAACAGACACCTTAAGTGGGAGGGGAGCCTTTGGAAATGTAACGGGTTCGACAAGTGGGAAATTATCTGGAGAACACAGATTAAAGACGTCTGGGGGAAAGATACAATTCACACGTTCGATTCCCTTAAGCAGTAATATCACCTTCATGATAGGGAGCACTTCTGCTATCTCCAGGTTAGACACGCATTACTTACACATATCCCCGTTGGCACGCTACTCCCAGATGCTTCTCCCCTTGAAGGCCGTGTGTTGGATGGTCTTCCCCCGGAGAAGACCATCTCCCTAATATATAAAAAACGAATTAATAATACGGAGGACCCGCTGGTACTAATTAGGACACAGTGAGCGCAGATGGAATTGAGTTGGATGACGAGGATTGGCGGGGGCGTCTCCTCTCCACGGGTAGTGGCAATACAGATGACGCTCAGATTAGTGCAGTTAAAGATTCTTCACAGATCGTATGTCTTGGGACCCCGTCTGGTCTTAATTGGTAGGTCAGAGAGTGGGGAATGTCGCAGGGGGTGTGGAGATCCTGGCACATTCATACATATTTTGTGGCACTGTAGAGAGGTACAGGTCTATTGGGTAGAGATCCATGATAAACTGCGGGATGTCCTGGGGGTGGAGATACGGCCAGAGGCTCGTAGATGTATTTTAAATGTTTGGGAACCCACAGATCTGTGAGCGTACAAGCGACAGTGGGTAACGTTAGCATGTATGTGTGGGGAGCGGAACAGCCACCCCGGGTCAGGAAATGGGCTGATGAAATGGACTGGTGCATGTTTAGGGAGAGGTCGTTCTACGCTTCTAGAGGTTGTCCCCAAAAGTGGGGTAAGATCTGGGCAGACTGGAACTGCTACCATGGTGACATCTGTACGCCCCCGATCACTCTGGAAGAAGAGGAGGTGAAGGAGTCCCTATAATCCCTTGATCATCATCCTGTACGTATTGTTTGAAGTATGGACCTGTATACTTGACAACTGTGTAACTGATCAATGTCACCTGATGTCTTTTGTTTGTTAACTTAATAAAAAGAATTGTAAAAAAAAAACAAAAAAAACAAGGCGGGCCTTCTAATGCAACAAATGTGGCAGCTCAGTGACAAACAGGCTCTGCTAATCACTGTGCACCAATAGAGCCGGTAGAGACTACACAAGCACACAATCAAAAAAATTCCCTGACTTTAGTTGGGTCAGGTCACCCATGTGTTTGGTGGGTTTGATTAGAGACAGAGCTCCTTTAGTTGGGTCAGGTCACCCATGTGTTTGGTGGGTTTGATTAGAGACAGAGCTCCTTCTCCACCTACCTTAAGTAACTCCTACCTTTGATTTCTCTCTTATGCTCAGATTTCATTCCACTCTTATGTATGTATAATCACGTGATATTGATGTCCTCTTTACTTTTGCTGTAGCCAAACCACATACCACATACCTGAAAACAACAATAAGTTACTTCCCTGTAAATCCAGTTCTGCAGTGTTGGTATCTTTCACAGATTCACATTCTTTTTTTTTTATAACTCTTCTTTATTATTTTTAAAACAAGAAAATAAACAGACATATCCGGTGCCATACATACATACAATGATAATAGGGTGGGTTGGTACAATAACATGATATTCGTAGAGCAACAGAGAATCTTCGAGAGGTCCGCGGAATTGTGTACAAAATAAGATTTGCATCCGTATAATCGAGAAACATTTTAGGTGCGGATCCTCAAAACCCTCCCACCCATTAAATCAGGAGAGTCATAGCAACCAGATACTAGATGTCAAGGACCAAAATCAGGAGATTGTGCAAAGATTACGAGTAAAGGAAAGACTAAGAAAAAAAAAAATTAGAAAAAGGGAAAAACCCATATGGGCGATAACAAAAAAAAAAAAAAAACATCCCCCCACCCTGCACCCCTGCAAACGGCTATCGCCTAACCCCCAGTAGCAGCGTGCCTGTCGCCCCAACTAACTAAGTTCTAAATGAAGAGACCTACAAAAGTAGAGAAGTGGAGGAGGGCAGATTCGTACAGGCTCCCGGTCACCCCTCCCCCACGCCAGAACCAAGAATCCCCAGAATGAAGTCAAGATCTATCTGACAATGAATATTAATCGCAATAGGGAAACTTCAAAAACCGCCCAGCCATCTGAAAGCATAAGTTTAGCAGACCCCGTGTCCATATTACTTGAAGTCAGACCCAGTCTTTCAATTTCATCCTTGCCCCTTCCGAACGAACGTGTGAGACTCCTCCGGACAAACCCCTTCTTCAACAGGACAGTCCAAGTACAAAGAAACTGTAATAATAATCAGAGCAGGACCAAGCAGAGGTACGGAAGTGCCGTGATCATCGTCAGGTCCAGAGACTCCCCTCCCGTTATGAACTCCCGGCGTTGAGCCGTCCGCCATCTTAGCGGTGCCGATGTATAGGGAAGTGACGCAGTTTGAGTCCGATTACAGTTCTCATCAAAAGTCTCTGGAGGGGGAACATCGATTAGTCCTTCCATTGTCGGCAGCGATCGTAAGCTTAACAATCCACGTGTGGCATCGAGCTTGGTCTCATAGCCCAAGACACTGGTCAAAGACACCAACACATCCCATAGTACAGGGTCTGCTTCCTCCGTCGATGCGGCCATCTTGGGTATCTCGGTCTTTCCCATTTCTGGTGGTGGAGTAGGGTCCGGTCCAATTCGTACAATCTCGGAAAAGCATGCTGCCATGTTCTGAATGCGGCCTTCAACGTACACATGAATTGACTCTATGGCTGCCAACACAGTGCGTAGTGACAGGTCACTCTTGGTCAATGCCTCCGCTCTTCGCTCGGTGTCGGTCATAGTGGCTTCCCCAGCGAGCACGATCTCTCAGAGGGGAACAAGTGAATAGGGAACAGACGACAGCAGAGAGGGTCCTATCAGTTGTTTTGACAATATCCTGGGTCCGCCACCGTAGGCGGAGCTCCCAACCCAGCGAACACCAGCAGGCCCGTTACCGGGTCACCAGGCAGGACCCCCGTCCACAGCTGCAATCGTAGGTCGTCACTCCTCCTTCGATTTTCACCAAGGCAGCCAAACGTCATCCACATCAGTCTGAAAAAAAAAAAATTCCACCTCAGTTGACCGGACCCAAGCACACCACCACAGCCGATGTTGTTGAACTGTAACCCGGATGGGCCAGTACTCGAGACCCCGGCTTCCAAGCAAATCTAGGCCGCAAACTTCCACTCAACATATCTTCGTCTGCCGAACAAGTAGAAATCCCGGGATAGCACCGTTAGTGTCACGGCAGGTTCATACACACGGTGGCTGGGCGCAAGAACAGGATAAATGACAGGATTTTCAGGCGGGAGACGGAGCCAGGAGCCTACGCGCCATCTTGGTTGCTAGCGTAGCTCCTCCTCCCACAGATTCACATTCTTGAATGATTTCATGTCATCAATATGGGACTTCCCAGCAGCTTTAACCAGCAGTAAATAGTGTTAAAATGCCCACATGCAGACAGTGCTTATTTGTAAGCACATCAATCTCATTTGAAACAACCCAAACTGCAGCTAATGAGGTGGACATGCTGAGTCCTCTACTCCCCGTTGAAGCCACTATAGCCCAGATTTCATAACAGAAGTGCAAAGGATTCACAGAATAAAGCTGGAGAACTAGATTTACTGGTAAGTAACTAATTTCTTTGGCAACATTTAATATTTCACAGATTTACGTTTGAACTAGAATAGCAAGTAGTACATCAAAAGTGAATACAGAAATAAGAAGGCTCAACTTTCTGAAACAGGTTGGTTAGTGATGCTTCTCCCACTGGCCAACAGTAATTTCCTTAGCATAAAATATTTCAAACATCACTATTTTATATGTTTCAGTGCGAGTCCCTAAAGCCCGATACACAAACTGCATTCTGTAGTACATAAAGTAGTGAGCCCTACAGTAGTACTACTTACTTACTACAAAAATGGTATTCACAAACCTATAAGTAGTAATCTCGACCACACCTGTCTTCTCTATCAGGAAATCCCTACACCTGTAACTTTATTATTTACTAGCTTACACGTCGCGCGTTGCTGCGATCTCCGAAGAAAGGAAATTGAAGGAAACTCGTTATGATAACATTCAATTTACATTGTGTCATTTTTATTGAAAAACGTATTCATTTTAATATGGAAAACATTTTAAAGTGTTGTTTTAATTCTATTTATTTATTTGAGTGCTTGTGGATACACAATTTGTTGTTTTTCCGTCTGGTGCGTACATCAGTATTCGAAAGAGTATGAGGGCGCTGGGGGGCCGATATTTAAAAATATTTATGCCACAAACCTTCGCGGGAGTGTACTCAACAACTTCCCAAAGTTTCATGGCGATCGGATGAATGGTGTAGTAATGCATTAAGAACAAACAGACAGACAGACAGACATACATTTGTTTTTATATATATAGATTAGTAAATGTGGGAGGGACAAGGGCGAGTGGCTGGAAGAAGAGCCATACTTACTACTAAATGGGAAGGGGTTTAGGGAGGGTCATATACCCACCCATAAAAGAGTAACCCCATTATTGTTCACAACCTGCACTTCTAAAGTTTCTACAGTCAAATAGGACTCAAAGCAGTAGGAAATGTACTCCAGCTAGGGTCTGGAGTAAGTCCAGTATCTCACATTGCCTAATACTGATAATGCAACATCCTCAAGCAATGGAGGTAGTGATTTAAAATAAAATCCTATTCAGAATAATGTTAAATTAGATTAAATAATTTAAAATAGTTACAAATACAACTACATTTAATGTAATGTTTAAAAAAAATCTGAAAATAAACATTTATTATTTTATAATACTTTAATAACCTTTTTGCATTTAAAAATGTATGTAAATGTATTATTATTAAAATGTAATTACTTTTAATTCACTCAATTCGCAAATTTTAATATTTTTACTGCATATGAAATATATAAATATATATTTACTTTAGGTGGGATTTTTTAGAAACTGAAACAAATATTTTTACCTTTATTTTCAAGCTTAATAAACTTCTTTGCTTTTCCCTATACATTACTCTATGGACATCTCTGCCAACAGGGAGCTCTTCCTATGGTAAAGTATAGATAAACGTATAAAATAGTTTCGACTTGAAAAATATCAATGTAATTTAATGTTATACGTTTATTTTAAATGTAGAACAAAATACAACCTGCCACAGCACTATTAATATGATTTTGAAATAAATATTTAATTAATTTAGATATATTAAATTAAAATAGTTGTTTAACATTCATGAATTAAAACATATCACCCTAAAGATTTTTTAAAATATTTATTTGTTTAATTTTTAAATTAAGAAACATTATTATCATAAAATCTTTTTTTTTTTTACTTATGTTTACATTGTTAGCGTTAAATTGGAGGGTTTTTAAGTATCAGTGGTTGGCCATGTGTGGTACAGAACTTAATTCAGCTCCTTTTTATTGCAATAGTAACTTACATTTGTACATTTTGCTCCACCCCATGTATCAAAGGGTGGGGACATGCAAACCTACACTTTGAACAATTTTAAACCTATAAATGGTGACACGCCAAAAGTAGTAAAGCAACCTAATAGTGTAAAAGTAAACATACACGTGTAGGTAACCTTTGTAAATAGCCTTGTCAGTGGGTCGGGTATGGCTAGATGGTAGTCTTTTACTCATTGTGCCACTGGAACCAAGCTGCACCCATTCGAAGAGTCCAGATTAGGCGGAAACAAGTCTTGGATTGCTTGTGTTCAGGTTCAGAGAGGACCTGGCTTGGCAGCTTGGGCTGGAATGGTCCTATTTGAGCAGGAACGAACCTGATTTGCATATGGCTGGGTCTAATTTGAGGTGGCATGATGGGCAAAAAATGATGGACTGGAATGCAGCCCGTGAAATTGCCAGTGACCGAGATCAATTCTAACATTTCATCCATCACTTTTTGCATGCCCAGATGCGGGTCCAGTACTCACTGTGCCACTGGGGCTACATCTGGCGGTACCTGACTCAAGAGTCTCAGGCTGGGTTGCTCATGTTTCGGTTCAGATCGGATCTGGCTTGGCAGTTCAGGATGGAGTGCTCCTAATGGAGCAGAACCATAATTAACTTTCATATGGCTGGGTCTAAGCTGAGGAGGTATGGTGGGTAAAAAAAACAATGGACTGGGAAGCAGCCTAATTAATTACCAGTGGCTGAGATTAATTCAAGCATTCTAGCCATCAATTATTGTATTTACCATTGTGACTGCTGAAACATCATCTAACACACTTACATCCATGCACTAGTGCCTGGTGATAGCGGGTGTGCTTTACCTCATGGCTTTGCAGCAAATATCCAGGTGAGGTGGTACAGCACAGCTTTTGTCATCATTTTCTTTTTTCTTCATAAAATGCACCCTGCTTTAAAGCAAAAGGTTAAATTAATTGGGACAAATTGTGATACAGCCTTCCAGTCAAAAGGCAATTTCTTGATTCGATAGCAGGTGACTCCTGTCTGGGTGACACACTGTGACAAATAACTGGTGAGACATACAAATGTTTTTAGTCTCATCCATACAGAAGAGTTTACGTCAGCACACTTCCAACAAATGTACATATCTTTCTGCTGACTTGGATGGGTTTGGAAAAAATGGAGCAGAGAATAAAATGTGTGCTTAGATGAAAATCTGGGAGGACTTCGGCCATGAACCTAGGGTTGGCGCGCGCATCTTTTGTGACACAAAGCTACCAGGTTCCGTTATGATGAATAATTGAAGCTATCCGACTCCCCTTGCTGAGGTAAGAGATAACCTTAACACAATTCTCCATGAGAGAAAGTTTAAGTTGCCCTGTGGATCAGTAGGAAGGGACAACGCATTGCCTGAACAAGAACTGTATTAACTTCCATTATACTGGAGGGCATATCACTGGTGGAAAAGCCAGAAAAATGCCTTTATAAATCATGTCATGATCCTGTGGCCAAGTTAACTCTTAATGAGGAGTAGTTGAGGCCAGCATGGGGTAAATACAGTATGTATGGTTTGTACTCAATTAGGCTACATTGAGATGGGGTTATGTACTTTTATCCATATACTAGACACTGATGCGCTTCCACTTCGTGTTGTGAGTACGTGTGGTAGCAGGTGCCTGTGGCAGTATTGCCCTTCAGTCCCTAGGAATGTTGAGATAACTGAACTCTTAGCTGTAATGAACCAAGCAGTCAGTTTAGTGGCTGTAGAGGATCTAACCATTGTATTTCTGGAAGAGGTTGGGAGGGTTCTAGGACTGTATCGGTGGATACTGTTAGACTGGTTTTCAGGAATTCTATTTTCTGCACTAATATACACACATATATATATATATATATATGTAAATAAATATAAATATATATATGTATATATATATACACATAAACACATATGTACATATATATATTTATATGAATATGGGCCAGATGTCGGTTGCCAAATACCGGTCGGTAACGGCCCAAATCACCGAATTTCGGCCGTTACTGACCGGTATTGGGAATTTGTAATGTAGGAGCCCAAAAAATACCGATTTGGTAAATACGAATCGGTAAATACCGAATCGGATGTTACCAATTCGGTATTTAATGATTCAGTATTTACCGAATCTGTAGATGATATGTAGCAAGCACATCTAAGAATGCTCATGTGTACTAAGGATTCGGTATTTACCAACAACTAATAGTTGGTGGTAAATATCGAAAACCTTAAAAAAGCAATTTTTGGCTTTTTTCAACTGTGCCATGTGGCAGACATACATGCCCTTAGGGCATGTATGAGTGCCACATGTGCACCCATGCACTATACAGGGGTGCAACAATGTGACACCCTGCCACCCTTCTAAGTCTACCCCCTATTACTGATTCGGTATTTACCGAATCAGTAATTCTCATTCATTCCTATGGGCCTCCAGGCCCATAGGAATGAATGGGGAATACCGAATCTGTAAATACCTAATCGGTATTTACCGAATTTTACAGATTCGGTAAAATTCACCGAATCATTAGCTACATATCATTTACCGATTCTAAAATACCGAATCGGTAAAATTCGGTATTTTAGAATCGGTAAATGATATTTACCTACATCTGGCCCTTAATATTTACATATATATTGGTTTTGATAATCAACATTATTAAGTATATAAAACAGCAAAAAAAAAAAGGGAATTCTTTGGTTGCAGCTCCAAAATCAACATATACATCGGAATTGAATCGATGGGACAGCTTGGCGGGGTCAGTCCATCCCAGCTCAGCATCCCATCTTGCATTACATTAAGGGTGGAGCATGAAAGATTTGACACAGCAAGAATTATGGCGGGATCATGTTGAACCATTTCCCCCATATTTTGTGGAACAATTCTGGGGAGCCTCGGGATTTGAACAGGGCCTCCTCCTGGGTGCCACACCAGTCCACCCCCCTCCTCCACCCCCCCACAGTAGGAGCAACGGCACGCGACCAGTACATCGCTATGTTCCTTTTGGCCACAGCCACTGCCGTCCCCAATAGGGGCTTTTCCATCCTGGAACCATCCAGGCCATCGAAGATCCCCAACAGGATCCCCAATGGGTCGTGAGGAACCTCCCATCCCAGGGCTTGTGTGAGCTCCCGCTCCACCCCCCTCCAGAACCTCTCCAGTACCGGGCAGAGCCACACCATATGGTAAAAATCAGCGGGGGATGAGCCGCACTTCGGGCAGTCTGGGGAGGATCGCAAGCGGGTGCGGAAGAGTCACTCAGGTGTAAGGTAAACCGCGTGCAGGTAGTATATCTGCACCAGGTGTAGCCTGGAGGACGTGGTTAGGGTTCTTGGGGCCATAAGGGCATCTCTCCAGTCTGCCTCCTCTAGGGGGCCCACCCACTCCTCCCATCGGGCGCGCAGCTTAGCCAAGGATGCGGGCCATTATTCACTAGGGAGCGGCAGATACGGGACACTTCTTCTCTGCCTAGATTTCCCATCATCACCTGGGCTTCTAACAGACTGAACTCTGGGAGGGAAACCGGTGAAGGGAGAAATATTTACATATATATTACATATATAAATAAATATGTACATATATTATAGATATATAGATATATTTTTTTTTCCTCCCAAAAATATTCATCCACCTCAGCTGCTTCCTGGAAAATTGTAGTGTCATGTATTTCCTAATAATCTTTAGGAGCTGCGCATTGTTTGCACAACATAAACTAAGGGCTTGGTGTCAAGACTGATTCCATACATCCCTGCATAATGTGTTGGCCTTTAGACCAGCTAGCTCACAGTGCAACCATAAGCCCCCCTAACCTTACCAGGGAGCGAATGGACTCGGGCAACTACTGAACATGACAACCCTGATCACTCAGGGATTGTGGAAACAGAACAGAATCTTTCGCTCAGTCACTTGTGCTTGCTTTCTCTCAGAGAAGTATACAGAATACACAGTGAGATATTTTCAATATATCTATTGAACCAACGTTATTCTAGTATAAAATACATGTGCTGCAATGATTAGGTGACAGAAGCAAATAAAGGAGATTACAAGCACTGAAAAATTGAACAGTAGATACATTTTTACCATGGTGCTAAAGCAATGAATATATAAAGGAATATATGCAAAATAAGGTGCTCTAACATACTCCTCCAATGAGAACCCTACTCTGAGTATACCTAGAGTGTGTATTGGTGTAGAGCCAAGAATCCCCCCTCCCTCAGGGATGATACAACCTCCTTACCTGATAGGAGAGAGTGAAAGACCCCATCTTGGTCTCGAGTTGGACACCCCTAACAGAATGTCAGACCGGTGCAAGGTGATTTCTCAGCATGCAAAAACCTTCAGTGTCAGCAGAAGTGCCTCCACTCCCAATCTATCAGGTTGCTATTATTTATACTAAAAAGCAGCCTTTGCAATGTGCGCATTAGATTAGTGATGTTATATGGATATGTAGATAGCGCTGTCACCCCGTGGATGAAGATACAATGACTTTTGTAACTAGTGCATAAAGACGCCTAGTACAAGATGTTCAAGGCATCCGGATAATGTTGTGTGAATCTGGATGTGTAAACAAAGTAGTTTCAGAGAAACTAATCCAACATTGTCATGCATGCAAATCTGTGCAAAAGTTCACCGCTGAAATGTTATTTTCTATGACAATGTGAGAAATGATCTGCTTCTTCACATGGGCCTAACCCTGGAACATAACAGTGGTGTGATCTGTCAAGCGGAGGCAGAGAAGAAGGGGTACGAAAATGAAAAATCCTTATGCATTTTCCATGGACTTCTTTAAGATGGGTATGGCCAAAACTGCTGAATGGAATTACAACAAATTCGGCAGGAAGCTAGATCTTGGTCCGTAGATTGTATTTTTTGGTGTAAATCTGTTGAGTAGTTTTTGAGATGTTAAGGGTAAAAAAAATAGATATTTGGATGGTTTGGCTCCGAGACTCTCACAGGAGAATCAATTAAAAAATTGAGCGTTCTGATTTGCCCAGGGAGAATTATTTCCCTTGGACCCTCTTGCTTCTTCAGGAGTCAGACTCTTGTGAGAGCGAGCCAATTTGTATAGGAAAGGGGTTGTGCCCCCCCTCCTCATGCCTGAAGAGGCCTTGAGAGGCCTGATTTGCCCCTCTCCCCATAAAAATCAAGGCGGGACCCAGGAAATGGGCTCCTCAAGGCCAATTTAAGTGCAGGGAGGGCGCTGCGTGCCCCCTCCCCAAACATGCACACCGGACCCTGGGGATGGGATCCCCAGGGCCTAACAAGGCTTGGAGAGGAGGGCCACAAGGCCAGCTCCCTTTTATGTAAATAAGTGGCCCTGGGGGAAGGGTCCCAGGGGACGGTAACAACTCATGGAGGGAGGCTGTGCGGCCCCCATCACCTTTTATTAAACAAAAACACAAGCTGTACGAAGTTATAGAAAAGTAATATAGGAGTTACCCACCACTATGTACACTGTAAAACAAACTAGCACGTATATCAGTGATGTTATCAGTGATGCCATCAGTGATGTAATTTGAAATGTCATCAGTGATGTTATAGAACATGTCATGAGTGATGTCACAGGTGAGATTATAGGCTGCACATGGCGGAGGTGCAAGTTATAGTTAGCACTGCTAAATATAACTGGTGAATTTCTGTGTTTTTTTTATCTCCAAACGTTAATGTCACTGGCAAATTCAGCTAACTATAACGTAACTTTAACCTTTGTGTTTTTTTCAGTGAATATATATAAAGGGCCTGAATATAACACCCACTCTTCATCCTAAGGGTCGATATATAAAAGCTATCTAAAAAGCCAGCATATCATGAAATGCAAAAAAAAGGTAAAAACTACTCGGAACATCGCCTATCAGAATATTTCCCTTTAAAACATTCATAAAAAGCCTTAAAGTAATTATACTGTTTGAAATCTTAAGCACTCCGAAAGCCATGGTGCATAAAAAAATAAAAATAAAACAAAAACTGTTTTGGATGAATTTTGTTTATAAAAACAAGCCGAATTGTTCCCATGTGGAAAAAGGCCAATTATTTCATGTGTTCCAAATGGCAGACACAACATTGCTGTTGTCTATAACCGCAGACGACGATCCCAGAGGTGCACGTCGAAGCAGATTTATGGAGCAAAGGTGATTCCATCTAATTCCCACAGCAGCCGCTGAGGGAGAGACTGCATCTTGTATGTGTATCCTAGAGTCGTTGTCCAAGTCACTAGGAGGCAAAGCATCCCAGGGTGGCTCAAGAAATGCATTCATCATAATGGAAGACGCTGGGGACAACAATATTAATGGGCCGTTCATGGGTCCAGTAGTACATCAATGTTCAATGGCGGAATCAATTGTGATCCTAGGCATAGGTCCAACACGCATTTGTGGTGGCAAAGCAGGTAGTAGAGTACAGGTTGTATGCAGTTTAGCCAAAAAGGATGGAAGGATGAGAGCCAGTGCTCGTCCAGTTCTCGAAATCAAAGTGTGCCAAATGTGTGAACCATGTGCTCACGGCATCCTAGCACAAGCAGTGCTGTCTCCATTACGAATCGAACTGGGAAGTCCATTGCAGAACATATAAAATCAGGATTCCCCCCAAAAGTAGCAAGTCAAGCGGAAGCCCTCCAAAAATGCTTCTCAGCACGGAGTGTAGAAATGATGGAATAACTCCGAAGATAGTCTGAACGGTAATAACCAGTCCAGAGCCGATACGTTTTAAAAAAGTGCACTGTTCCTTTAGAATCATAAATGATACAATATACAATGCACTAGCTCCCCAAAGTGCAGTGGGAAGTTAGTGTGGAGTAGTATCTTTATCTCAGACGAGGACCTTGGAACCTGGAGATCAAACGTCTCTCTGGCCAAAGTTAAGGCCACATCCCGTTGAAAAAGCATGACTTTCAGTCTGCTAAGGGAATCAAAGCGTATGTTGAAAACATTTATAGAAGGCCACAGAGTTGCCTCTCTAATTTTGCAGGCAGGTGGAAACAGGACTTGTGTATAACAAGTGACTGAGCAATTAACCGTCACCAGATAAGCGATGCCCAGTTCTATTCCATTTTAGTAACCTTGATCATGCAGCATCAAGTAGCTCCCATTCAAAAGTAGTTTAAAAACTAGACATACCATGTCAGCTGGAGAACCTTTCAGATAACAAGACAAGTTTACAATAGAAGTATTGCATGCACCATGGAGAGAAATGTCCTTGTAAACTAAGGACCTGCTTAAGGCATCCTCACAGACAGAACCACTAAGAAAAACGTCTCTGTCCGCTTTCCTGTATCTAAACATGAATGGTAATTCCCAATACTCATGCACATAACCGTCCCCTAGCGCTCGTATCTTTCTTCCTGTTGGCATTGGAGACAATATCGTGACCAGTAAGTAGGGAGATCTAACCATGGATAATCCAGTCTGTGGATGGTGTCTCTGCCACAGTAAAAGGTAAAGGTAATGGTAAAAGGTCTAATTTTTCAATGTGCAACATGGAGTGTTTCGCTTCTCTACGTGCCATAGTTATGTGTCTCTCCATCAGGTCATGTTCAGAAAACAGGCTGGTAGGGTAGCGTTGATGTGACGGACGGTACGTATCCAGAACGTAGTGTTTGTAACGTCCAGCTCAGTATTACGATTGACCGTAGTTGTGACTATCCTTGTTGTAAAATAGACATGAGGAGTCCTATGAGGAGTTTTGTAAATTGGCACTAACTGTGTCATCGGGTTCCCCCTTGGACCCACTGCCTCCTAAGTTCTGGAAGGTGTTCAAAGAGGAACTTTTCCAGCCCTTGCATTCCATCTGCCTCCAGTCCTTTGACACTGCAATTGTTCCTGAGTGCTGGAAGCTGGCAGTGGTGTCACCTCTTTTAAAGAAACCCACATTGGACCCTGCCTGCCTGTCTAATTACAGACCCATTTCCTTGCTGCCGTTCCCTATCAAAATCATGGAGAAGCTAGTGACCCGCGCCCTGTCTGGTTTCCTGGAAGAGAACACCTGGTTTGATGAGGCACAGTTTGGCTTTCGTCCAGCGCATGGGACTGAATCTGCGCTGGTGGCCGTGTTGGACAATCTTCGTTCGCGGGTCGACACGGGCCGGGCAGCCTTCTTAGTGCTGCTCGACATGTCGGCCGCGTTCGACACGGTCTGCCATTCTACCCTCATCAGGAGACTGGAAGAGTGCGGGGTCACCGGGCTGGCAAGGGACTGGTTGGTCTCTTATTTGAACAACCGACGGCAGGTGGTGGCGCTGCCTCCATTTAGATCGGAGGTGAAGAATGTGGGCAGGGGGTACCACAGGGCTCGGCCATCAGCCCAATACTCTTCAACCTTTACCTTCGCCCTCTGGTCCATCTGATCAAATCCTTCGGTATCTCAGCATTTAATTATGCGGACGATACCCAATTGGTCTTTTCCCTGGAAGGTAACAACTCGGTCCCGTTGGAAACATTCCATCGCTGTATGTCAGCTACAGCTGACTGGCTCCGATCTAACTCCCTTCAGTTTAATAGTAAAAAAACGGAGGTGCTTTACTGTTCTTCTGATAAAATACCGCGTTCACTCCCTGACAATTTCTGGCCCTCGACCTTTTCTGAGACAGTGTCAGCCGCTGAGTCTGCCCGTAACTTAGGGGTCACTTTTGGGACTAACTTGCAGCTGGATATGCATGTAAATAAGACCACGGCTACGTGCATGATGCTGCTGCGCATGCTCCGCAAAGTTTTGCCCCTTTTACCTGAACAGTCTAGACCAGAAGTAGTGCGTGGGACCATCCTAAGTCGTTTAGACTATTGTAACACTCTACTTCTGGAAGCCCCTAAAACGTTGCTTTGTAAACTGCAACGGGTGCAGAATATGGCGGCCAAGCTGGCTCTCTCTCGCCCTAATTTCAGCTCTTCCACCGCTGCTCTCCGGGACTTACATTGGTTGCCGGTCCATCTACGTGTTCAGTATAAAGCTGCCTGTCTGGTGTTTAAGGCCTTGCATGGACAGAGCCCAGTCCCACTGCAGAATATGTTTTCCTGGTATTCCTCCACGCGCTGCTTGCGCTCCTCTTCTGCGTGGCTGGTGGTGGTACCGAGATTCCAGAGAGTGAGGATGGGTGGACGCTCGTTTAGTGTCGCAGCGGCTAAACTCTGGAATTCTCTGCCACTTCTTCTACGAGGTCATAAGGACCTTCTACCATTTAAAAAAGCGTTGAAGACCCACTTGTTCCCTAGGGCAGTGTAAGTTGTTGTTCTGTTGCTGATAGTGATCTCAAGCGCCAGGATGCCCTTGGGGTGACAGTAAAGCGCTATACAAATATACTAATAAATAAATAATAAATAAATGTACTGCTGAATTTTGTGAATGGCCAAAGACACAATGTTGCGCAGTGAATACATTCTGGATGACAATGTGGTCATATCTTTGTCAACCACAGCCAAAGCCTTTTCCATATTAACACTGTCGATTTCGCACAATCTCTCTACAGCTTCCTGCTGCGAAATCTTCCATAGCTCATTGTATATTCCATACAAGAAGCGCTTTTGACGTGCGTTTCTGGGACCCAACCAAAAAATACTTAAAAGGGACAAGATTTGTTTCACCTGGGAAAGTGGTGAGGTCTTTAGCCAATCTAGGCATACCTTCCCAACACTATATGATGTCACCACCACTGCGTGTTCTGTTTTCACATAGCGTAGGGCAGGCCTATTGATCTTAAACCCACCGAGTTACCCAAGAACTTAGACTGACATTTATCTGTGTCTAGGGGCAAAACCAACCAACACTGCTAATCGGGGTCTGATGTATTTTATATGCCATTGTGGAGCATGGAATCTAACTTATTCTCACTATACGTTGTGTATTGTTGCCAATGTTCAAAATGTGCAAATGTAGGAATGCGAGGTATGGACAAATCTTTTGCCTTAGCTAAACAAAGGCAGGAAATATGTTACACTGTTTTATTCATGAAAATCATTGGATGTGGTATGAGGCATGCTCTGAATATGGGCTCTTGTCCCTGAACCTGCCAATCTCCTGTTCCCCAGACCGATTTTGTGTTTATCGTGTCTTTCCAAAGTTAAAATTCTGTACTGATGTAGTAATTAAAGATAATCAAGATAGAGGGGACTGGGAGCTGGGATTCTCTTTGCCTCCTCAACTGAGGGCTGGAGTTGGCAAAGGTGGGCACACCTCTCCTCCTAACCCAGTTTTGCCGCAGATTCTCCAGGCAAAGAGGGGGTCAGATCCGGTGGGAGCCAGTTGCTGGAGGCAGCAAAAGGTAGGGACAGCTTATAAAGGCAGCAGGTCATCCTGGGCGAGGAGGCATGACACCTCTGCCCAGGATGGGCTTTGTTTCTGAACCGATAAAGCGGGGGCTCTTGACCCAGGGGTCCAAAAACATGTCTGGTAGTGGCAAATGGCGGGCAGCAATTCAGGAACTACACCAGGGCTGGTCATTTTCAGGGGACCTCTATAAGATGCCCTCTGAATGCCTTTTAGGTTTAAAATATTTTATTGCATTTCCATAAACAAGAAAAACAGGACAAACAAGGAATACAATCGTCATGGTTAGCATTCACACAGGCTCCCCTCCATACTACTATCTGAAAATCATATATCGGTATCAACCCATTCGCAGAGCCATAGTTGTTCGTAGAAGGTTTGAGACGACTTATTCCAGAGCCAACAACTCCCCCAACTCCCCCCACCCTCACCCTCCTTCCTAAACCCTCCCTCCCCACCCTCACCCTTCGTGCCTGTGCAAATGTCTCACATATCTCACACTTTTGCAGAGTAGCCATGTCCTCCAACGTACCCACACTCTGTTTCGATTATGTAATTGGGTTCGTGAGTCGCAGCAGCCTGAGATAGCGTGGGCAGTTAATCTCCTTGAACTCCGATTGCAGTAGGGTTATAAAAGGCTGCCATAGTTCGTCAAATCTATCCACCTCCCCTGCCACTGTGAGAGACAGTTTCTCCATCCCCAAAACGTGCCATAACCGGTGCAGCCAGCCAACTGAGCTAGGGAGGGTGGTGGTTCGCCAATAAATGAGTATGTTCTGGATCGCCGAGCCCAAAGCAATCGCTATCTGTCTGCCCTTCCTCGATCGCAGAGGGTACATCAACCCATTGGGCAACCCCAATAAAACATAAGCAGGGAGGCGAGGCAATTCAATGCTAAAGCACTGGTCTATTTCGTCTAAGACTTCTCTCCAGTACAGATCCAGCAGTGGACAGTCCCACAAAACGTGCGTAAGCGTGCCTATTTGCCCACAGTTGCGCCAACAGGTGTCTGGGATGTGATGATTCATTTCGTGTAACCTCTGGGGTGTGTAATACCAGTACGTGGAAATCTTAGTGAAGGTCTCTGTGAGCCCAGTGTGGTATGCGGAGTGGCGCGCCCGGTAGGAGATGTCATCCCATTCCCTATGACTCAATTCCCTCCCCAGCTCTCGCTCCCAGCGAGCCCTCCCGGGATTATAGATGTGGTAAGGGGGGGGTTGCAAGAGTCGATATAGGTCAGATATGAGCTTGGCGTCCGAGGAGCGCGTCGCCAGCCACAGCTCGTACGGGGTAAGTTTCCGATCGGCCAGCTCCCGTACCTGCGGCTGAAGCGCCCAATGGCGCACTTGCAAATAGCGCAAACGCTCAGTCTCAGGTAGGTGATATTCCCGACGAAGGTCTTCGAACGGCACGGCCCCTTCAGAGCCATAGATATGAAATAGTGCGCAGCATCTAGCCGCCCGCCAAAGCGAGAACGCTCCAGGTTCCGTCCCAGGTTGAAAGTCCGGATTCCCCACCAGCGGGGTAAGCGGTGACGGGAAGGAGGTAAGGTCGTGTTTAAGATTCACCGCGTCCCAGACACGGAGCGGGACCTGGGTGACAAAGGACGCGTAGAGATTGGGGGGTCGGTGAGGTCTGCGAAGGAAGGGCACCTCCTGCAGAGTCCTGCCCGCGACCGCCTGATCCTGGAACAACCAGTGTCTGTCAGACTCCCACTTGCTCCACTCAACCAGGTACCGCAGCTGCGCTGCCTGAAAATATTTGTGGAGGTCCGGAATCCCCAGACCACCGGACTCGGGCGCCAATGTTGACAGGGACCTCTTGAGTCTGGATTTACAGCCCTGCCAGACAAACCGTGCGATATCGGTCTGAGCCTGACGTATCCACCCCTTCGGTGGCTGGAGCGGTAGGGCCCGGAATAGGTACAGTACCTGCGGTAAGAGGGTCATCTTGACCGCGGCGACCCGTCCCAGTAAGGACAGCGTACCTTTGCTCCAACGGAGCAGTTCTTCCTTCATTTTCTTGCCCAAGGCCGCGTAATTAGCGGCAACCATGGCAGGCAGAGAGGGCGCCAGCAGTACCCCAAGGTATGGGATCAGATCCCTAGACCATTGCATGGGGAAGGCACTCTGCAGCTCGTGCCGCGTGGCGGAGGCGAGCGAGATGTCAAGGGCTGCAGACTTTCGGATATTCATTTTAAAACCCGCCACCGCAGCGAAGGCGTCCAGCTCAGCAATGCAAGCGGGGAGCGACTCCCTCGGGTTATCGAGCATGAAAATCACATCGTCCGCGTACAAACTGATAGTGTGGATGTAGCCCCCCATCCGGACGCCGGTCACCTCCGGATTGCACCGAATCTTCTGGGCAAAAGGCTCCATGTAGAGAGCGAAGAGCAGGGGGGAAAGTGGGCACCCCTGTCTGGTCCCTCTTTCTATCGTGAACCGGTCAGAGTTGCAGCCATTCACCCTCACCACCGCCGTAGGAGATTTGTAACAATTAAATATGAGGGTGCGGAACTTCGCTCCTATACCGAATTTGCTAAGTACGTGCTCCAGGAATGGCCAGTGCACCCTGTCGAACGCCTTCTCCGCGTCAACCGAGAGCAGCATGCGCTCTCCGGGGATACGGGAGGCCTTCTCCAGGACGTGGATGACTCTTTTAGTGTTGTCCACCGTCTGACGGCCCGGGACAAACCCGGCTTGATCTGGATCCACAAGACCCGGCAGGTGTGGTGCCAGTCGTGCCGCCAGAATACCAGTGTAGAGCTTGAGGTCCACATTGAGCAGCGAGATCGGTCGGTAAGAGGCACACTCGGTCCGGTCCTTCCCAGGCTTAGGGATGACTGTCACCGTGGCCCGCAGGAGATCTGGGGGGATGGCCCCAGGCTCGGCAAACGAGTTAAAAAGCCGCGTCAACAGCGGCGCCAGGTCCAGGCAAAACACCTTATAAAAAAGTGGGGTGTAGCCGTCGGGACCCGGGGCCTTCCCATGCCTGAGGCGGGAGATAGCGCTAATCACTTCCTCCGGTCGGATATCTCGCTCCAAGTAGTCCGCCTGCTCCGGTGTGAGAACAGGGAGGTCGACCGATGCAAGGTAATCGGTCCCAGCTTGGACGGAGGGGGCATCACTTGCATATAGGTCGGCATAGTAACGGCGGAATCCGTCTGCAATCTGGAGGTCGTCCGTGGCCAATAGACCGTCAGGGGCAGACAACTCCGTAACCCGCTGGCGCAGACGCTGCACCCGAAGTCTATTCGCCAGCAGGCGGCCGCAACGGTCACCCCCGGTGTAGTACGCATGTTTCATGCGCAGCGCCGCATATTCCGCCCTATCCATATCGAGCGCGGAGAGTGACTTCCGGGCCGCTTTGAGTTGCCTCCATACCCTGGGGGCCCCCGTCCTCCGATGCATCTGTTCTAATTCCCGCACGGTGTCGGTTAGTTCGTCCCTCTTCTTTTGGCGGTCCTTATTCTCCGCCGAGGATATGGCGATAAACTCACCCCGCAGCACCGCCTTCAGGGCAGCCCACTGCGTCGCCCGGGAGATATCATCATTCTCATTATGTTCCCGGAACCCCGCAATTGCAGCGCGCACCTGTTTCAGGACCGCTGGTCTGTGTAACAGGGTGTCCCGGAGGCGCCAGACCCCGCGGGACCGAGGCTCTGTCGGCAGTCGGAAAGATCCTGTCACCGGAGCATGATCAGACAGCGAGAGGACCCCTATCTCAGAAGCGGACACCAAGTCCGCCATCGGTCCCGTGACCAGGAGATAATCCAGCCTCACATATGTCCTATGTGCATGGGAATAATAGGAATTGGCCTGCGTAGTGGGGTGTAGGCGTCGCCAAAGATCGTGCATGTCCAGATCCCTGAGGTGGGAGGTACTCAACCGCGAAAACTCCCCGGTGTGTGGGTGGCGCTGTATGGACCTGTCCAGGGATGAGTTAAAGACCATATTCAGGTCGCCCCCAATGATTATGTGTCTATCTGGGGTAGTTGCGATATCTTCTAGGGCAGACTGTAAAAACTGGTCTTGATGGTCATTGGTGCTATATACGGAGCTCACAGTGAACAGAAATCCCCCTATCCTAACCCTGTATGCCAGGAGCCTCCCCTTTTGCTCTGCGACCTTGTACAACACTTCCCCTTTAAACTTCCTGGAAATCAAGATAGCCACTCCCGCCGTTTTAGTAGCCCCAGAGGAAAAAAGCTGAACTGGAAACCTCGGGGACCGCAACCTGGGACAATCTCGGGACAATAAGTGTGTTTCCTGCAATAGGCAGATGTCCGCCTGGGTGCTCTCAAGTAAGGACAGTATAGCTCTGCGTTTGACCGGATTATTTAACCCTTTGACATTAAGAGTGACAACTTTAAGAGCCATGGTGAAACATCAGAAAGGTGGCGGTAAGTGGGCCTGAAGTATCAGAGGGTCCAGTACAGGCCGGCAGTATGGGACGGGGCAAAAGCCACGTATAGCTAGCACGACATCCCGCCCACTGGCCCAGCGGAGGAAGGACATGGCAGTAACAGCAACAAGAGATCAGAGCAGCAACCCAACATGAATTCTGAATCCCCTCCTGAGCAGACCTCACCCCGTCCCAGTAAGGCGACATGAGGACACAAGAAGCACAGCATGAGACAAATGCAGCACAACCCGAACCCCGAATCCCCCCCACCCCAACTCCCCAAACAATCCCCGAACTCCCCAACTCCCCACATCCCCACCCCATGTCCAAAGCCCTACCCACCTCCCCTCCCGCACCCTGCAGCATCAGCCCCAACTTTACGGAAATCCCCAATGTCCCAGTCCAGCCCCTAGCGGGCAAGTCTGTGGTAAAGTGTCCGAGTGGACGTCCAGCCACCATCAGTGCCCCCCCAGAGCCCCCATCCCCCCCGGAACCCTCAAACCTGCAAAGCCGGTGGTGCTAAGACGATCTCCCCCTGGATGATGATCAGGCCGTCAAGGCCGTGTCACTAGGCGATGTGGAGCCGGATACCTCCCGTATGGCGCTGTCCATTTCGGCCCTGATCGTGGGAGAGTCCGGTCGGGGAGGCGGGAGCGTGGTCCGGCGCCGTCGAACTGTCTGCCAACCCTCCCTAGAAGTGCGGCGGCGTGGCGTTGGTACATCATCATCCGCAGCGGTGATACCCAGCACTCCACACGTGTCCTGAAGGGACCTCATTTGATGCAGCGTTCCGTTCCACCGGAAAATAAGCCTGAAGGGGTGTCCCCGGGAGTACTGCGTGTCGTGCTCTCTCAGAAAGTCCGTGGCAATTTTGAAGGACTTGCGTTTCTGCAACGTGATCGTGGATAGGTCTTGAAACAAAGCAATTTGGTGACCTCTGAAGCTCACCGGCTGTTTCTGACGTGCCTCGCGGAGGATCTGCTCCTTCAGAGGAAAATCCGGCAAAAAGGCTAAGATATCTGGGGGTGGCGCCGAGGCCCGGCGCGGGAGTCCAACTCTATGTGCTCTGTCGATTCTCACCGGAAAGTCTCCCGCTTCGCCCAGTATATCCTGAAACAGGTCCCGTAGGTAGGCCGTTATGTCTTCCCCCTCCTCTTTAGATGGAACGCCCCTGACCCTGATGTTGTTGCGCCTGGACCGATTCTCAAGATCCTCGGCGTGGGCCTGGAGGTCGAGCTGTTGGTCCCTAAGCCGCAGTACTTCCTGTTGCAGGTGCGCGATCTCCTCGTCCCGGGACTGATTAGCGTCCTCCATGGTGGTGACCCGCTCTCCAAGCGAATCGACCTCTCTCCTCACCTCTCGGACCTCGCCAGCCACCTCCTGTTTCAGCGTCTGAAAGTCCTCCCTGAGGGTGCTAAACAGCGACTCCAGAAAAGACCGGGTGACCGGGGGCTCACCCCCTTCCGCCCCACGAGAGCTGGCCGAAGGACTCGGTGCCGGCTGGGATCTTTCCTGCCTCGGGGCGCCTCTGCCCAGCATCTCGGGCAGGGTGCGGTCTCCTTTCTTACCCCCTCTATTGCCTGACATCGTAGAGGTGGAGGTGCGTCGCAGGGAGAGGAAGGCCGGCGGGATGTGAATGGGGCCGTGTTCCGCGTGGGCCTCCGCAGCAAGCCGGTCCAATGCAGCCCCGGGGCCCCGGGGCAGCGTCCCACGCCCGGGCGCAGCATCCAATGCACACCTGCAGGTCAGTCGAGAAAGGGTAACGACCAATACCCAACTGCAATACCCTCCTAATGCACCCCGGCGTTCCAGGAGTAGATCACCATGCTGTCTCTAGGCCACCGGCCGTGTCGTCACTCCTCCGCCACTGTCCGGGCGTGCACCGCCGCCCCGGGAGACTCAACACCGGGTAGGCCTCCTCCCGGCCAGCATGCACCAGCCGACCAAGCGTCTGAAGGGCCCCGGGGGCGGCGCCCGTGCCCAATAAGCCCACCGGGGAGCGTGGGTCGGCAGCGCAGGCCCGGGGGGTCAACGGCCTGGTGATGGGCAGGGTCGCCGAATTTCGTTGCAGCCCTCCGTCCGGGCCCTGTGTGGGGATCTCCCACGTACAGCTCCTGGATCTGTCTTGCCAGTCACGAACCGGCCGGGTAGGCAGAGGTGTCCCACCGGGGCCTCACACGGCCCGCCCCGCAGCCGGGGCCCTCAAAGGAAGTCCGCCGGTGTCTCCGGCCTGCTAGGCCTCTCGGCCCCGCCAATCCCCGGGGTCGCGTAGCGCGTCTCACCGGCTCCTCCCCCAGTCAGGCGCGGGAGGCGCTGCTCCGCTGTGGTCGTCGCCTCCTCCCTCAAGGGTGCACCGGCGTTACAGGAGGGGGACTCAGCTGGGCCCCCGCCGGTCGGCGGGCCCGGGAACGCACCACCGCCCCGGGGCACCGCGGGTCAGCCGCTCTTCTTCCACCCGGCCGCGTCCGAGCCGCAACGCCCGCCCGTTCCAGGGACCAGCGCAGCGAGACGTCGCTCTCCGCCCCCACGCCTCCGGAGGCTCCAGAACAGCTCGCACCGGGCTCACGGCCGCTTTCGTCCACCCCTTCGCTCGATCTGGGGGAGATCAGAGGCGTAGGATGGGTCAAGGGCTCCGGGGACTCAGGAGCTCACGGCAAGAGCGTCTTGTCAGCCCGCCATCTTGGCCACGCCCCTCTGAATGCCTTTTACATTAAATCCCACACTGGCATCAGAGCGGGTTTATTGTGCTGAGAAGTTTGCTACCAAACTTCCCAGTTCTCAGTAAAGCCATTATGGAGCTCTGATGTTCGTAATGACCAACTCCCAGCCAATATACTCTATATGGCTTTACTGCACTTACAATGTCTAAAATGGACTTAGGTCTACAGCGCTCATGCACTTGTACAATCACCTGTGGTCTAGTGCACCCTGCCAGAGAGGTGGCTTACCTAGGCCACAGGTGGTGGATGGCAGGCATGGCACACTGGGATGTGTGCCATGTCGACTCTTCGCTTTTCTCTGCACCAAAATACACAGACTGCAATGGTAGTGTGTGGGTGTTAAGGTTCAGGGCCTCTAAGGGTGGCACAACAGGTGCTGCAGCCCTTAGAGGCCATTCCTTGTCACAGTGCCCTTGTTACCCATGGTACCTTTTACAAGGGGCTTACCTGTGGTCAGAGATGTGCCAATTGTGGGGACAAAGGTGCAGTTTTGGGAAAGAACACTGGCCCTGGGAACCTGATTGGGAAGGACCCAGGGCACATCAAGTCAAGTTGCATTAGATGTCAGGCAAAATGTGGGAGGTAACCATGCAAAAAGGGGCACTTTCCTACAGACACTTAGACACTTTTCCAAAGAAAACATAGGTAAGTGACCATGCAATTGGTTAGAAGTACTTGGAATGACCAACTCCGGCAGGGATCTAGTCTTGGTCCACGAAGAAGATGAAGGGGCCCTGGTTGCAGGGTCAATACCCACAAAGTCCTGTTTGGTCTGGATTACCAGTCGTCCGTTGTCGCAGTCATTTCCGAGTGGATAACATGCCTTCTGAGGGTCGCAGCAACTCTCTAACTGCATTCCCGGGATCAGCAAATTCAGATGCAACTCTGTGTGTCTGGTCTTAGTCCTTGGTGCTGCACCGCATCGGTGGTAGCAACTTGAAGACTTTGGGCTACCACCTTACCCCGGCATGCATCTTCAGCTATTGTGTCCCTGTGCTGCAAACCGGAGGCCAGTCAGCTAACCTATGGAGTTCTCTTAGCCTGACTGGACTCGGGAGACAGCTTCTCCTTCAACATAACACAGCAGGCACAATCCCTCTGTTCACTTGTCACCGGGTGCAGCAGGTGGAGTCTTTGAAGGTATAGCTTCTCCTTGCTGGTCCCTCAGTACAACAGGGCAGTCCTTCTGTGGCCCTTCTTCCAAGTCGGTTAAGATCTGAGGTCAGGGGAGGAGCTACGCTAGCAACCAAGATGGCTGCATAAGCTCCCGGCTCCGTCGACCTCCGTCGCTCGCGGACATATCCTGTAATTAATCCTGACCTCCCGCCCGACTCCCGTGTGCCTGAATCGTTGCTGAGCTTGGGGGTGCAATCCCGGAGTCTTTATCAACTTGAATGACGAAGTTACACCGTCTTTCATTTCCGGCCTATCCCAGCGTGTGAGTCGGGGCCTCGAGTACTGACCCTGCCGGGTTTCAGTTGAACAACATCGGCCGCGGGTACCTGGGGGAGTCCGGTCTCATCGGAGTGAAGTTTATCCTTTCGATCCTGGTGGTGGTTTCAGGTCCTGGCGAATACTGAACAGACGGCGACAAGGCGTGTCTGCGGCTGTGGGTGGGGGGCCAGGTCCCGGGGACCCTGCTGCCTCTCTCGGGGTCCGCGGGTGGGGCCCACGCTCGCGGCGGCGGTGTAAAGATCGCTAAATTTACATGTCGCCCGTTGCTTCTGTCCACCCCGCTCCTGCCTGTTTCCCCGGAGTGGTCGGCCTCCGGGGTTAAGGATCTGCTTTGTTGTCGTGCGAGCGGAGATGGATTGGACGGAGTGTGGGCCATCCCTGAGGACCGTAATGGCCGCCGTCGGGGCTCTTCACTCGCACCTGGAGGCCATTTTCCACAGACTAACCGTAAAGATCGAGACTGTGTGTTCGAGACCGGACTACGGCCCTCTGTTGGACCTGCAACGAACGGTGATTCCCGCGCAGCTTGGTTTACCCCGAGAGGAGGACCCCGAACAGACACAAGACCTGGTTCCATTTGTTTACGCACGAGCAAAGTGGTACGTTACTGGAGCCCCTGAACAACTAGTACAATCAACAGAGCCATCACCCGCGCAGGACCCGTTCTTTCTTATGCTCCTGGAGACTTTCTTCCGTATATTTGGTGGACTTCGAGACTTAACATTTTTTACCCTTTCTGGCTGTATTGGTCTCCATTTCCTAAAGCGTTTTGACTCTCCTGCTAATATGGTGGTTCTGCTGGATGGGGTTTGTGCGATGGATCTGAAGGGCCAGGGTTGAATTTGACTGTCTGCATTCGATACAATGACTACCTTTTGGCTCTGCCGGGTGGTGTTCATACGATTGATCGGAGGGGCCAGGGCGGAGTTTGATTGTCTGGGTTTGATATAATGGCTTTGTTTGATACGGGATGTGCTGCCTTTGCTGCTCCGGGAGTTAGGCGGGGGGGGGTTTATAGCTTCCCCTATCTGTTTGCTTCCTTGTTTTCTTAACTCGCTGTGTATGACGGTAGGGGCTGTCTGCTCTGACGGGACAGGGGGGAGTCCGGGAGCTCGTATTGTATGACTTTTCCTCCTCCATCTTTTCCCTTCCTTGGGGTTTAGTTTAGTGGGCGACAGGCACGCTGCTAGTGGGGTTAGGCTGTAGCCATCTGCAGGGGTGCAGGGTGGGGGGATGTGTTTTTTTTTTCCTTTATTTTGTTTCTATGGCCTTTTCTTCCTTTTCCCTTTTTCTTTTCTACAAGAGATGTGGCGTATTATCCTGAGTTGCACTGCCTCTCATATTCGGGTGTCAAGTAGTTGATATCTATTATCCTGATCACGGGTGGAATGCGTGGATACTGGTGGCTGTTAATGATCTGTAACGCATTGTTTTGCTCCAGTTGTATGCCTTTATTGTTGATTTACAGATGTCTTTAATTGATATGTACTTCGTCGACCTATCTGCCCGCTCACTGCTGTAATGTGTTCTACTGTATGACTCCCGATATGGCCATTTTTCCTCTTGTATTATAATCAATAAAAATATATATATAAAAAAAAAGATCTGAGGTCAGGGTGCTGGGGGTGTACCCATTAAGCTCTGAAATTGCCCTCAGGTCCGGATGTGGTTGGTAGCCAACGGGCTACCAGGTTCGCTCCCACCTGGTGACCACTTCTTATGGAGTGTGGAATCTGGCTATCCTAGGATACACCCCTCTTTAGGTGTTCAGACCTCACTAGCCCACACCCAAGGTGTGGATACCTTAGGGCTACGCACCCCTGGGGGAAACAGTTTCACAACTGGGCAGCTTGCTGAAGCTGACGTGGTTAGCTGTGTGGGGTACGTCTGCCAGAGCTACGACAAGAACAAAAAGTTTTATGCGACTAGTATGGTGAAGCACACAGGCCCAAGGAGGATGGTGAAGCCTTGCTCTCTTCAAAGTGCGCAAGAGAAGACAGCAACCAGGCATGGCGACAAATAGCGGCACTAGTGGTAGACTTGGCAGGATCACGGCCATCTTGTATGGCCTGGGTCAGTACGGGGGACAGTCGTCTGGTACACCTGGGCACAACCAAATCACAGACAGTGTGGGAAAAGCGGCTAAGCAGACAACTGGCATTCCTCAACCAGAGGGCCAAACTACTGGAAGAAAATATTCTCTTTCCAAAGGTGCTCACTCTCTTGGACTCTCTATCTGGGGGAGTAGTCGAGGTAGTGTTAGGATTCATCTGACTAGTGGAAGTCTGGACCAACAAGCTCTCAAGCCAAAGGTTGCTGAGACGTCGGCTGTGTCAGGTCGGTGGCACGTTGCAATTTGGCAATTTACTGGGGGCAAAAATAATGTTTGGCATAGGCCCCTAGAAGGTTGTAAATTAGTACCTCATTGAAGGCAGCAGGGGCTCAGTGTTGGTTTGCCGCAGCTGGAGGCCTTCTGTCAGGACATTCGTTTTGTCTTCTCCGGTGGGGAGCTGGAGTGCAAGAACTTCAGCTGCCCTCTTCAAGACTATAGCAAGGGAGGCAATATCATCAGGAGCAGGACTTGGAGGTGAGATAAGGCCAAAATCAGCATAGGCGTCAAGGCCACTAGCATCCTGGAGGCCATCATACCAGCTTTCTTCACAGTAGGGTTGCCTCAATCTCCACACTTGAAGATAGAGTGTGTACAGGTTTGAATGCAGAATCCTCCCTTGTTGTGAAACAGTATATTCTCCAGAAAGGGTTGCCTGATTGGAGGATATATGCTCATGCTAAGGAATTATGGACACCATACTACTTTCCTCTCCCAATCCAGAGCCACCAGGATGACTTGGGCCCAGCCGTTTCTGATCATTTTCAAAACTCGGAGAAGGAGAGATATCAGCAGAAAGGCATACAGGTATCCTGAAAGAGACCTTGAATCACCTTCAGCGAAGGTCGTGGTTTTGCAACCGAAGCCAGTCCGGATCAGGGGATGGATCCAGAGGGCCTGACTGGTACAGAGGGCAAACCCGCTGGCATAAACCAAGTAGGGTCACCTCCAAAACCAGTAGTGCACAAAGGTGCTCCAGAGGGGTCCGGTTGCTCAAATATGAGGTGCATGGCCTCGAAAAACTGATTGCGTTGGGTGCGGGTCGCGCCAAATCATGGAAATTCAGGGAAGCGTGGGGCGGACTTAGGCTCTGCAGATGGAGAGTGGGAGCGGGCCGAGAATTGTGGTGTCATTCCCCCACCTCGTCCATTGACTAGACCAGCGTTGTGCAGTCTAAGAGCTCTTTGACTTCTGGGCCTTCTTGTGCTTGTAGGATTTACCCGGTGGCGACTTTGACCAGTAAAATGACGGATGGGAACGACTCTGAGAGTGGGCCTGGGACATTACATGTAACTGGGACCTGGGGTCGAGCCAGCCCAATGTTGAGCTGCTGGAGCTTCATCACCCAATGCCCGAATAGCAGAGGACCTGAAATCATGGTCCAGTTCCAGGCATCATAAGTAAACCAGATAGGGGTCTGTCACAGACAGGTAGGCTCCACAGGGTTTTAAACCTACAGGTACGTTAGGGGACATCACTAAGCATACTGGTAACAAAAATGCTCAAAGTCAACAAAATGACACAAAAAAAGTAAGAAACCAACTGGGGTAGGTCTTAAGGAATCTGTGCATGGAAGGAAAGGAACTGATGTCAGCACGGTGGGGTGGGGTGGCGCCTATGTTGCCATCGCACACATCACATCCTGCGTAGTCAATGCCTACAACTTGCACTGGGGTACTGCTCAAGATTTCAGACGCCTGGGGAATATTCTAAGGTAAGGAAAGTGTGGCTAGAAGTCTCGATCAGAAAAGTCCACACATTTGTCATGACTCCCTTCGGGGAGAACATCCTGGAGTACGAAGAACTCAAGATGAGGTAGCAAGAACACTTTGGTGGATAAAAGACAATAGTGGAGGCCTGGGTGCAGAACTGTGTACTTTCTATGTAGGGTCTACACTAAGAAAGCCATTGGGTTATTCCAACCACTGCCTACCCCACACACACACACCTTAGCCACGCATGTCGACTTCATGGTAGTGCAACCAGAATCCCTTGGAAACCACAGTATTTTGGTTCATTGCAAGTTACTTTTCTAAACCATCTCATTGAATACAATGCTCAAACAGCCCACATTAATCGAACTGTCCAGAAGTTTCATTAATGAAGTAATGAGGCTCCATGGATTACCAAGGTCATCATAACTGATAGAGGAATAGGGTTCTATCCATTTTTGATTGCTTTCTATCTAAACAACTGGAGACGATAAACTTAAGGTCCACCAGAAATCGCCCCCAGATGGATGGACTGACTAAGAGACTCTATAAAACTATAAAGCAGTATGTTAGATGTTTTCAAGGAGATTGAGATGATTGAATATATTTAGCCTGGTTTTAATCATATTGCATAGAGTTTGCACACATGGTTTTCATCCTTAAGGATGGCCTTCTTTTCTCTGGATCAGGTACCTTCTCTAACAGCCTTATTACAATCCCTCTCTCATTCACATAATCTACAGTCCAAAAGGCCCTATAAAAAATGTTTGCTCACAGAGAGTATAAACAATAACAATTCCCAACAGGTATCAGTTTGAGGCAGTTAAATGATGTATGCAGTCAGCATTACATGAACAAGAAACAAGGAGGCTCAAATGGTTTAAAAGCTTGTTATTCACCAATTCAAAGGAGGGTGTTTCACATGGAAATACAGTTAGGCAGCACTGTACAGAGATAATCATGTGACAACCCGAAGGCACTTGGTGAGTGGTGATATAAACAATTAGTGAAGGTGAAGATGCAAGTGCTGAAGGTGGACAGCGTGAACGGCGCAAGGTGACAACGAAATAATACAATGATGGCTCCGCAGGATCAAGTTACAGTCACTTAAATCATGGAACAAACAATTTTACAGGAGCACAAAACGTAAAATGCGCCATAGAATTGCGCTGTGATGTCAACGGCGTTTCGATCCCCGTGAGTCGGGATCGTCATCAGGACAGGGTTGTCGAATTCAGGCAGTGCTGTAGGGAGAAAGGATGAGTCAGAAAGGGAAAGGGCGAAAGGCAGGGAGGGGGCGGATGGTGCGGGGAGGGAGAAAGGGAGGCAGGCTATGGCGTACAAGTGAGCGGGTATTGAGCTGGTACGGGGAGAGTGCCAAGGGAGTGAGTGTGGGGGGGGAGATAAAAAGAGGTAGTGTGGCGGTGCCTTGAAAACCAGGTGTGTGGTCGAGGTCGGCGTGTGATTAATTGTGAATACTAGCACGTGTGGGGGTGGAATTCCAAGTCGTCAGGTACAGCGGATCGGTGGCGGTGTACAGAAGAACGACATTCGCACGAACTAGGATGGTGAAAGCACCGCGTGTGGGTGATTTACCAGGGCGTGAGGGGGTGAATCACTCTGCAAGGCAGTGAGCAATTACTGTGCTCAAGGAGAACATAACCTAGTGAGTGAAAATGGTACCAGGCGAGGTGCCAAGACGTACTTGTGCACGCAATTACAATCGCGTGATTGGCTGGAAACCTGGCGGTGGCTGAAGATGCGGCGTCTAGGGGAGAAACAGGAGTCGTCATGACCGGTAAAAGGCATGATCGATTGGCAGGCTCCGATCTTGAAATAAATACCTGATTTTCAATATGCGTAGCCGAGGGCAGGACCAACGGGGCAGCGCCTGTAAAAGCGAGAAAAATGCCGGTTAGGGTTGGTAACCCTCAGTCGGCGGGGTGGGGCGAGAGAGAAAACAATTAAGGAGCGGCCGCGAGTAACGACCGATACTCCACGGTTAGAAATTGGTGTCGTACCTGAGTGAAGCAAGGCGGCCAGGGGCGGTGAGGGCTCTCAACGTGCGGGTGGCTAGCGGTGAATGCGGGGCTCCGCGGACCAGGAAGGGGTCAGACGTAGTAAATAAACGAGGGTGGGGAGGAGAGCTGAAGGGGGGGCGTGGCTGGAGAGGGAGGGGGCGGGCTGGGACCGTGTCACGGCGTTGCCGAAGCAACGATGTAAAGCAGGAAGAACTCGTGTTGAAAAAGCCATGTCGGACGTGAACAAACATGGTTAAGAGAGCGCAAAGGAACAATAACACAATATGGCAATAGTAGCACAAACAATTTGATGAAATAGCATGTTATTCGGCTGAGTTAAACAGGGGTTGTAATCCAAGGGTCACACGGTGTGAAACCAGTAAGTTAATTTACATGATCGATGTTAAAGGGAATGAAACAGCGTAGTTAAAGATGCCACAGTACACAAATGGAACAGGATGTTGAGGATAGGTTGAGGAAAACAATTCAACATTAGTAAATTGGAGAAAAGTATACTTGTATTAGCAGATCGTTCTAAAAAAGTTAGGTTAGTGAACACAAGATCAAAATAAATTAACAAGGGGAAGTAAGACTAGGACAAGTACTCAAAAGCCCAGCCTGTGTGCAGGCCATGGCTGAGTGAATGAAGGCACAGAAGGTGCATCGGGGGGGGGGGGCTTTTGTGTGAGTCAGGGTATTAAACGGTAATAGTACTGTTCCACTCGTCGAGCGTGTTGCGCCCATGGTTGACCGAGTCGACGTGTGAAATCCATTTGCATTCTGCTCTGTTCAAGAGGTTGGACATACTTCCACCTCTGATAGGTAATGTAGGTTTCTCAATGACCATCCATCTCAAGTCTGTGTCAAGATGTTGTTTTTCGAGGAAGTGTGTGACCAGAGGGGCAGTCAACACTTTGCAGTTAATTCTGCTCCTATGCTGGATGATCCGTTGCTTAACCATTTGGGTTGTCTGGCCGATGTAAATTAGGTCACATGAGCAGCGGATCTCATAGATCACATTTTGAGTCTTGCAGTTAGAGTGGTGGTTAAGTTTGTGAGTGAGTCCGTTGTAGATTAATTCCTTGGTGTTGATGGTGAGGTCGCACACACTACAGGATTGGCATTTGTAGTGGCCGACCACAGGTTCCATACCCCAGGCGGCTGTAATGGTGTGTTTCTCCGTGGGTTGGTTGGGCCAGGTGATGGCATGTACAAGATGGTTGGCGATGTTATTACCCTTTTGGTATGAGAACAAGGGGGGTTCCTGAAATTGTTCTTGGGAACGTAGGAGGGGCCAATTTTTCTTGATTATTTGACTAATCTTGTTGCTATCAGGGCTGAATACGGAGACAAATGGGATTCTGGTCAATGTCTTTTTGTTGTTCGGGGTCAGCAGATCCTCTCGGTGGTTATACCAGGCGCCTTTCTTAGCTTTTGTCACTAGGCGTCGTGGGTAACCTCTGTTAATGAGCTTGGTGACCAATATGTCAGCTTCCCTGAAGTAGTCTTTGCGCCATTTGCAGTTGCGGCGGATCCGCAAGAATTGACCGTAGGGTAATCCGTCGCGCAGGCCTCTAGGGTGGTAACTTGAGTAGTGTAACAGTGTATTCCGCTCCGTTGGTTTACGGTAGAGGGATGTGCCGAGGGCACCATCTTCTGCATGGATTGTAACGTCAAGGAACGGTAAGTCGTTGATCTTGTATTCGCTTGCGAATTTGAGGTGTTCCTGTGCGCTGTTGAGCCAATCGACAAAGGGTGAAAGAGTATCTGGGGATCCATTCCAGATAAGGAGGATGTCATCTATGTACCGACGCCATAGATCAATCTGTGGTCGGTACGGATTGATGGGGTTAAGGATGAGTGATTTTTCCATGTCGTGGACAAACAAAATAGCGAAGTTAGGGGCGAAGCATGCGCCCATTGAGACTCCCTTTATTTGTAAGTAGTACCTGTTCCTATACAAAAAGTAATTGTTTTGAAGAGCGATGCGAAGTAAGTCCATGATGAACTCAGTAGGGATCTTTGTGGGTTGGGGTCTGGAAAGCAGGAGATTTTTGATCACTTCGAGCCCTTCACGGTGAGGAATGTTAGTGTAAAGTGACTCGATGTCCTGGCAGATTTCGCCAGAGAGTCCTGGTTTTCTGAGGACTGTCCTGTCGTCCTGATAGCTATTTAAAATTTTAAATTCATGTCCAGGTTTTCGGGACAACGGTATTTTGCAACGCAGAATTGAAACGCATGCTCCTGTTTCCAGGGGCGATTCTAAAGTCTGGAACAGCTTCATTACTTTTTTTTTAAGCCATGGGGATGAGGTCAGCTCTTCATAATAGAAGGTGACGGGGTGGAGGCGGAGGGCAAAGTAACACAGGGGGGAGGTTACGCAATAGATAATGTTATGTAAATGAAGCTTTGCAAATGAAGAGAACAAGGAAGGCTGAAAGGTTTTCCATGTATGAAAGCAAATAGGAATCACACATTTCCTGAATGTATACAAAATGGATGGACAAGGTCCACCAATACAATTCTTCCGGGATTGCCAGAACAAGCAGTACACCATACATAGTAGTTAGCATTCAGCCCATGCACTAAGAATAGGCTAAATGTGCTTAGTTGGGATATTGAAGCTTTCTTACATCCTGGAGAGATATTGCGGGCCTGAAACTGAAATTAGGTGATAAGGATAGGGTAAAATCTATGAAATCAAAAACAATTAGCTGTTTCCAGGAGTCATGGCTATTGATGATATTACTATGGATGTTTTTTCTACCTATACCACAAAAGCCACAAAGGTAACAAAAGGGGGAGCGATAGGCGGATGAATCATCTGGATATCTACCCAGTTGGACAAGTATTTTCCAAAATTAAAAATAATATACAACTGCAACTGATTTCCAGTGAATTATGGGAGCTAGTTATAATGAACATTTAGTTTCTTCCAGGACTACAATCAGAATATTATAATTAACTGAATGAACAAGAGAAGCAAGCAGCGTCGGCTGCCAGCTATAAGGAGTGGTTCGCGGGCAAACCACTGCTGCATCTGACCCCATCACAAAATAAAATGAAGTCCTACTGCCCAATCCTCATCATCCTACCTTTGACATAGTCATTCTATCCAGTCACACACCTGCATCCGTTTAAAGCCCTGGTGTCCACTCCCCCCTGATTGTCCACCACCAAGAAATTCCCTGGGGTACGAAGTGAGATATAAACTCACCTACAATACAATGCAATGCTTCCAACGCATTAATTTTCCACATAGAACTTTAAACAAGACACTAAAATGACAATGTGTGTACACAGACAACAAGAAAATTACCCTTTTTAAACTCATTACTATGTATGTAGTAAAAACAATGTTCAATGTCAAGGTGCCTTTCATTTTCAAATCTAGGAATGGGATAATTTAACCCCTTCGATGCTGATGACGTAGCGGTTCCGTCATCAGCATCGGTTGGGCTGTGCTGATGACGGAACCGCTCCGTCATCAGTACAGCCCTCGGGGGGAGCGCTGTCGCTCCCCCCCTGGGGCTCCGATCGTGGTTGTAGTAGTGGGGGTGGCAGCGGAAGACTTCGCGCTGCTCCCCCGCCCCCCCCGCACTTCCTGGTGACGTCAGCGCGCTGTCGCGCACGCCGACGTCATCAGGAAGTGCCAGACGCGCTGGAAGCCATTTGCTTCCAGCACGTCGAGCAGGTAGGTCTGTTTCCTGCTCTCCGGTGGGGTGGGGGGGCCATTACTCGGTGCCTTGAGGCATCAGGGGGGAGGAAACACTGTTTCCTCTCCCCTGATGTCCCAATGCAGGGCATTCCTGGTTCAGGATCGCGCACAGCGTCGCGATCCTGAACCAGGAATGCCCCACTAGACACCAGGGATGTTTTTTTTCAGAAAAGGAAGCGACCCCTTGGGCAAGGGTCGCTTCCAGGGGGCACAGAAATGTTGTACAGACTTTTCTGCCCCCCCTGGGGGCAGATCGCTCGATTTAGCGAGCGATCTCGACCCAGGGGGGGCAGAAAAGCCCACTGGACACCAGGGATTATTTGTTTTGATAAAAGGAAGCGACCCCTTGGGAAAGGGTCGCTTCCTGGGGCATTTATTATTTGTTTAGACTTTTCTGCCCCCCCTGGGGGCAGATCGACCGTTTTAATCGGGAATCTGGACCCGGGGGGGGGCAGGAAAGCCCACTAGACACCAGGGATTGTGTTTTTATTAGTAAAGGAAGCGACCCCTTGGGCAAGGGTCGCTTCCAGGGCCATAAAAATGTAGTGTAGACTTTTCTGCCCCCCCTGGGGGCAGATCGCCCATGTTAGCGCGTGATCTGGACCCAGGGGGGGCAGAAAAGCCCACTAGACACCAGGGATTTGTTTATAAGTGTAAAGGAAGCGACCCCTTGGGGAAGGGTCGCTTCCTAGTGGCCCATACTTTTTTTTAGACTTGTCTGCCCCCCCTGGGGGCAGATCAGCCGTTTTTTGGGCCACATCTGGACCCAGGGGGGGTAGAAAAGCCCACTAGACACCAGGGATTTTAGTATATTTATAAAGGAAGCGACCCCTTGGGCAAGGGTCGCTTCCAGGGGGCATTATAAATATTGTAGACTATTCTGCCCCCCCCCCCCTGGGGGCGGAGTGGCTGTTTTTTTTACAGTTTCTGGTCCCAGGGGGGGGGATAGAAAAGCCCACTATACTCCAGGTTTTTGTTTTTTATAGGGAGCGACCCCTTGGCCAAGGGTTGCTTCCTTGGGCCCATTTGTTTTCAGTATGGTCTGCCGTGTCTTTATTTGGCCTCTCTGCCCTCCGTAGGGTTGCTTCCAGGGGGCCCACGTTTATAATGATTTATAATCTTCCCCCCTTGGGGACAGACACCCCATTTGTGACATAGCCTGTTGTAATGTGTGTTGTTTTTGTTTCTTCTAATGTGTATTGTTTTTTTTTCTCTTTAGATTGTTGCAGTGTGCGGTTCCGTTACTGGTGGTTCTGTTGTTCTGCTGTTTCTGTAGTTGCATGTGTTTGGTAAGAGACCTTTTTTTTGTTCAATTGTAATGTAATTGTTTATTTTGCAAAGTGTGTAGTAATACGAGTATGTTTGGTTTCTGTTTGTTGTGATTGTAAAACATGTTTTGCATTTGTTTTTGATGTGTCCTTCTGTAGATGTAAGTTTTTTTTCATCTTTCTAGTGGGATATCGTTGCCTATTTGCTGTGTCTTTGCAGAGTAGGTGCTGGTGAGTGTAGTTGTGTCTTGTAAGTGAATTGTATATTTTTTCTAAATATATTTTTTTGTGAAAAAGTCTTACATTTTTTATCTTACTTTGCGCAGTGTTGGGGTTGTTGAGTTGTTTGTGCAGACTCCTTTATTTGTAAGGATAATGGCTAGCCGCCCGATTACTGCTCAGCAAGTTGTTGGAATGCTTTTTGATTCTTCCTCTGACCATGGTCCAGAGTCTGACTCTGATTCTGAGCCAGAGGTGGGAGGTGAAGATTCAGGTAGTGAGTTTTCTCTACACATGGCTTCAGCTGATGATGAAGACACTTTGAGTGCTGATTAAGCTACTTTTGGTGTGGATGATGTGCCAGTGGTTGAGGAGGACATTGCTGTGCTTGTGGTTGGGGAGGACATTGCTGTGCCTGTGGTTGCGGAGGACATTGCTGTGCCAATAGTGCGGCAAGAGACATCTGGGCTGCAGCCTGGGGCTGCTAGACTTCCAGTTGGTGTAGTGAGACAAGAGGCAGCTGGGTGGCAGCCTGCGGCTGCAAGACTTGACGATGAAAGTTCTGACCTCTGGGTTGCACCAGGCATGGTGCAGCCGGCATTGCCTGAATTTACTGGTTTTCCAGGGTGTAGGGCGAACACTGAAAACTTTTTGCCTATTGATTTTTTCAAGTTGTTTATGGATGATGTGTTTTTGGCAGAGATTGTAGAGCAGACTAATTTGTATGCTGAAATTTTTTTGAGGGTGAACAGTGCCAGCCTTAAGCCCCACGCTAGAGCTACCCGGTGGACTCCCACAAATTTGGAGGAGATGAAAAAGTTTTTGGGTTTAACTTTTTTGATGGGCTTGCTTAGGAAACCATCAATGGCTTCATATTGGTCTACTAGTCCCTTGATGGCAACAGCTATATTTCCGGCAGTCCTGAGTCGTGATAGGTATTTGCTTCTGCTGCGGATGATGCATTTTGTTGACAATAGTCTTGCTTTGCCACGAGATCACCCTGATTGTGACCGTCTTTTCAAGATTCGGCCTGCCATTGATCATTTGGTTGATCGATTTTCTGAGATCTTTTATCCTGGGAAAGAAATTGCAGTGGATGAGTCTTTGCTGTTGTTCAAGGGCCGCTTGGTATTTCGGCAATACATTCCTAGTAAGAGGGCACGCTATGGAATCAAACTGTATATGCTGTGTGACAGTGAGACTGGATCTGTCTCTAATTTCAGGGTGTACACTGGTAAGGAATCCAGGATTAACCGTCGACTTTTGGAGTGACTGAGAAAATTGTGTGGGAACTTGGTCGTGGATTGTTTAACAAAGGCCATCATTTGTATGTCGATAACTTCTACACTGGTGTGCGGTTGTTCAGGGAATTGGCCAAAGTGGACACTGTTGCTTGTGGCACAATCCGCTCAAACCGTAAAGGTTTCCCAAAGAACTTGTTTGTCGAAAGCTTGCTCGGGGACAGTGCAGTGCATTGCGTTGTGAGGAGCGTCTAGCTGTGAAGTTTTCAGACAGCAATGGTAACAATGTCAAGTCCACCAGCTTTTGCAAGAGGGGTTACCTGGGTTTTTGGCCCCGTGCGAGACAGCCATCTAGGGCACCTACCAAACTCACACATTTCTGAAAAGAAGACACCCAGGGGCTTCCAAGGAGGTATGGCTTGCGTGAATCCTCGAACGTTCCTTTACCCAGAATCCCTTGCAAACCTCATTTTTAGCTGGAAAAAATTAGTTTTTTCACACGTTTTAGTGTGGGAAAGCGTGGCATCACTGGGCTCACACAAATTACCTCCCACCCAGCGTTCCCCAAGGTCTCCCGATAAAAATGGTACCTCACTTGCGTGGGTAGGCATAGTGGCTGCTTTAGGAAAAGGCCCAATTCTTACTGTGGAGACCAAAAAATTACCTTTAGCCAAACAATCTTAATTTTTGAGGGGGTCACCTGAGCTTTTGGCCCGGTGCTTGGCGGGCATCTTTGGAAACTGCCAAACCCAAACAGTTCTGAGAACTAGACATCCGGGGGAGTCCAGGGAGGTATGGCATGCGTGGGTCCCCCAATGTTTTCCTACCCAGAAACCCCTGCAAACCTTAAATTTTTGTCAAAAAACCCACTTTTTTGTACTTTTTTGGGTGGGATCTCGCTGCCGGCACAAATGTCCTACCACCCAGCGTTTCCCTTGTTCTCCCGAGTAAAATGATACCTCACTTGTGTGGGTGGGCCCAAGGCATGTGACTCAGGCTGGGGGGCTTAATTTGTAAAACTTAAATACTACTAAATACTACTTTTTTCAAAATTCATTTTTGGCGTGTTCTGCTTTGGGGCACCCACACAAGTGAGGTATCCTTTTACTCGGGAGAACAAGGGGAACGCTGGGTGGTAGGACATTTTTACCGGCACGGCGATCCCACGCCAAAAAGTTTGGAAAAGTGCTATTTTTACCTAATTTTAAGGTTTGCAAGGAGTTCTGGGTAGGAAAACATTGGGGGACCCACGCATGCCATACCTCCCTGGACTCTCCCGGGTGTCTAGATTTCAGAACTGTTTGGGTTTGCTACTTTCCAAAGAATACCACCCAGCCCCGGGCCAAAAACTCAGGTGCCCCCCCCCCCAAAATCAAAGTTATATTGCTTCAGGGTATTGTAAATTCACTACCGTACGATTTGAACCGTTTCCTGTTGCAGCCACTATGTCTATCCACGCAAGTGAGGTACCATTTTTTTCAGGGGACCTAGGGGAACGCTGGGTGGGTGGAAATTTGCTGATCCACGCAGATTCCAGAACTTTCCACCACAGAAATGTGAGGAAAATGTGTTTTTGTTGTCAAATTTTTAGTTTTGCAAGGGACTCTGGGTAACAAATCCTGGGGGTAGGCAGACGAGTCACCCCATCCTGAATTCCCCTGGGTGTCTAGTTTTAAAAAATGTATAGGTTTGCTAGGTTTCCCTAGGTGCTGGCAGAGCTACGGCGCAAAAACAAAAGGTAGTCTTTTTGTCCAAAACGTGCTAGATTTCACTGGGAAATTGAGGTGCGACCATGTTGCGTATTGCGCTGTTTCATGTCGCAGCCACTATGCCTACCCACGCAAGTGAGGTACCATTTTTTACGGGACACCTGGGGGAACGCTAGGTGGGTGGAAATTTGTTGATCTACGCAGATTCCAGAACTTTCCACCACAGAAATGTGATGAAAATGTGTTTTTTTTGTCAAATTTTTAGGTTTGCAAGGGATTCTGGGAAACAAAACCTGGGGGAAGGCAGACGAGTCACCCCATCCTGAATTTCCCTGGGTGTCTAGTTTTCAAAAATGTATAGGTTTGCTAGGTTTCCCTAGGTGCTGGCAGAGCTACGGCGCAAAAACAAAAGGTAGTCTTTTTGGCCAAAACGTGCTAGATATCACTGGGAAATTGAGGTGCAGCCATGTTGCGTATTGCGCTGTTTCATGTCGCAGCCACTATGCCTACCCACGCAAGTGAGGTACCATTTTTTTCAGGAGACCTGGGGGAACGCTGGGTGGGTGGAAATTTGTTGATCCACGCAGATTCCAGAACTTTCCACCACAGAAATGTGAGGAAAATGTGTTTTTTTGTCACATTTTTAGGTTTGCAAGGGATTCTGGGTAACAAAACCTGGGGGTAGGCAGACGAGTCACCCCATCCTGAATTCCCCTGGGTGTCTAGTTTTCAAAAATGTATAGGTTTGCTAGGTTTCCCTAGGTGCTGGCATAGCTACGGCGCAAAAACAAAAGGTAGTCTTTTTGTCCAAAACGTGCAAGATTTCACTGGGAAATTGAGGTGCGACCATGTTGCGTTTTGCGCTGTTTCATGTCGCAGCCACTATGCCTACCCACGCAAGTGAGGTACCATTTTTTTCGGGAGACCTGGGGGAACGCTGGGTGGGTGGAAATTTGTTGATCCACGCAGATTCCAGAACTTTCCACCACAGAAATGTGAGGAAAATGTGTTTTTGTTGTCAAATTTTTAGTTTTGCAAGGGACTCTGGGTAACAAATCCTGGGGGTAGGCAGACGAGTCACCCCATCCTGAATTCCCCTGGGTGTCTAGTTTTAAAAAATGTATAGGTTTGCTAGGTTTCCCTAGGTGCTGGCAGAGCTACGGCGCAAAAACAAAAGGTAGTCTTTTTGTCCAAAACGTGCTAGATTTCACTGGGAAATTGAGGTGCGACCATGTTGCGTATTGCGCTGTTTCATGTCGCAGCCACTATGCCTACCCACGCAAGTGAGGTACCATTTTTTACGGGACACCTGGGGGAACGCTAGGTGGGTGGAAATTTGTTGATCTACGCAGATTCCAGAACTTTCCACCACAGAAATGTGATGAAAATGTGTTTTTTTGGTCAAATTTTTAGGTTTGCAAGGGATTCTGGGAAACAAAACCTGGGGGAAGGCAGACGAGTCACCCCATTCTGAATTTCCCTGGGTGTCTAGTTTTCAAAAATGTATAGGTTTGCTAGGTTTCCCTAGGTGCTGGCAGAGCTACGGCGCAAAAACAAAAGGTAGTCTTTTTGGCCAAAACGTGCTAGATATCACTGGGAAATTGAGGTGCAGCCATGTTGCGTATTGCGCTGTTTCATGTCGCAGCCACTATGCCTACCCACGCAAGTGAGGTACCATTTTTTTCAGGAGACCTGGGGGAACGCTGGGTGGGTGGAAATTTGTTGATCCACGCAGATTCCAGAACTTTCCACCACAGAAATGTGAGGAAAATGTGTTTTTTTGTCACATTTTTAGGTTTGCAAGGGATTCTGGGTAACAAAACCTGGGGGTAGGCAGACGAGTCACCCCATCCTGAATTCCCCTGGGTGTCTAGTTTTCAAAAATGTATAGGTTTGCTAGGTTTCCCTAGGTGCTGGCATAGCTACGGCGCAAAAACAAAAGGTAGTCTTTTTGTCCAAAACGTGCAAGATTTCACTGGGAAATTGAGGTGCGACCATGTTGCGTTTTGCGCTGTTTCATGTCGCAGCCACTATGCCTACCCACGCAAGTGAGGTACCATTTTTTTCGGGAGACCTGGGGGAACGCTGGGTGGGTGGAAATTTGTTGATCCACGCAGATTCCAGAACTTTCCACCACAGAAATGTGAGGAAAATGTGTTTTTTCTGTCAAATGTTTGGGTTTGCAAGGGATTCTGGGAAACAAAACCTTGGGGTAGGCAGACGAGTCACCCCATTCTGAATTCCCCTGGGTGTCTAGTTTTCAAAAATGTATAGGTTTGCTAGGTTTCCCTAGGTGCTGGCAGAGCTACGGCGCAAAAACAAAAGGTAGTCTTTTTGTCCAAAACGTGCTAGATTTCACTGGGAAATTGAGGTGCAGCCATGTTGCGTATTGCGCTGTTTCATGTCGCAGCCACTATGCCTACCCACGCAAGTGAGGTACCATTTTTTTCGGGAGACCTGGGGGAACGCTGGGTGGGCGAAAATTTGTTGATCCACACATATTCCAGAACTTTCCACCACAGAAATGTGAAGAAAATGTGTTTTTTTGGTCAAATTTTTAGGTTTGCAAGGGATTCTGGGTAACAAATCCTGGGGGTAGGCAGACGAGTCACCCCATCCTGAATTCCCCTGGGTGTCTAGTTTTAAAAAATGTATAGGTTTGCTAGGTTTCCCTAGGTGCTGGCAGAGCTACGGCGCAAAAACAAAAGGTAGTCTTTTTGTCCAAAACGTGCTAGATTTCACTGGGAAATTGAGGTGCGACCATGTTGCGTTTTGCGCTGTTTCGTGTCGCAGCCACTATGCCTACCCACGCAAGTGAGGTACCGTTTTTATCGGGAGACCTGGGGGAACGATGGGTGGGTGGAAATTTGTTGATCCACGCAGATTCCAGAACTTTCCGCCACAGAAATGTGAGGAAAATGTGTTTTGTTTGTCAAATTCTTAGCTTTGCAAGGGATTCTGGGTAACAAAACCTGGTGATAGGCAGTCGAGTCACCCCATCCTGAATTCCCCTGGGTGTCTAGTTTTAAAAAATGTATAGGTTTGCTAGGTTTCCCTAGGTGCTGGCAGAGCTACGGCGCAAAAACAAAAGGTAGTCTTTTTGTCCAAAACGTGCTAGATTTCACTGGGAAATTGAGGTGCGACCATGTTGCGTTTTGCGCTGTTTCGTGTCGCAGCCACTATGCCTACCCACGCAAGTGAGGTACCGTTTTTATCGGGAGACCTGGGGGAACGATGGGTGGGTGGAAATTTGTTGATCCACGCAGATTCCAGAACTTTCCGCCACAGAAATGTGAGGAAAATGTGTTTTTTTTGTCAAATTCTTAGCTTTGCAAGGGATTCTGGGTAACAAAACCTGGTGATAGGCAGTCGAGTCACCCCATCCTGAATTCCCCTGGGTGTCTACTTTTCAAAAATATATAGGTTTGCTAGGTTTCCCTAGGTGCCGGCAGAGCTAGGGCTCAAAAACAAAAGGTAGTCTCTTTGTCCAAAGAGCACAAGATTTCACTGGGAAATTGAGGTGCGACCACGTTGCATTTTGCGCCGTTTCCTGTCGTAGGCACAAGGCAGAACCACACAAGTGAGGTACCGTTTTTATAGGGAGACCTGGGGGAACGCTGGGTGGGTGGAAATTTGTTGATCCACGCAGATTCCAGAACTTTCCACCACAGAAATGTGAGGAAAATGTGTTTTTTTTGTCAAAATCTTAGCTTTGCAAGGGATTCTGGGTAACAAAACCTCGTGGTAGGCAGTCGAGTCACCCCATCCTGAATTCCCCTGGGTGTCTACTTTTCAAAATTGTATAGGTTTGCTAGGTTTCCCTAGGTGCCGGCAGAGCTAGGGTGCAAAAACTACAGGTAGGCACTTTGCCAAAAAAGGGTCAATTTGTACCTGCAAAATTTAGGTGTGACAACGTTGCATTTTGCGCCGTTTTCTGTCGCAGGCACAAGGCCGACCCACACAAGTGAAGTACCGTTTTTATCAGGACACTTGGGGTAATTCAGATTTGTAAATCAACTGTTATTACCAATTGAGCTTTCATGCATTTCTCCCTTTCAATGAAAGACATTGTGTAAAAAAAAAATCTTTTTGAAAAATGACCAATAATTCTCATGCTAGTATGAGTATTCCCAATTTTGAAAATGTGCAATTATATACTGTTTCTGAACTCTATAATTTGTAGCCAATTCAGAAATACATAGGTGTCTTTCATACAGATTATTCCATGTATACATTTTCCAAGACAAAGTGCTCTATACCCAGTAAATGAAAAAATACCATTGCAAGTTGCTGCTCAGTTTTTGGATCTGGGTTCGTTGGGTTCTTGGTAAAACTACAAGTCCTATATATCCCCACAACCAGGAAGGTCTAACGGATGTAACGGTATATTGCTTTCCAAGAGCTGTCAAAATTAGAAAAAGTTATAGGTGAAAACGTTGAGACAAAAGGCTGTTTTTTTCAACAAATTTCCAATTATTCCAATATCTAACTGTTAGTTTCTATAATGAAACCTTCATGGATGTAGACAAATGACCCCTTTCTGAATTCAGAATTGTGTCTACTTTTCGAAAATGTAAAGCTTTCCAGGATCCATTATTGATTTCAAACTCATTTCTACCATTAACTGGAAGGAGGTGGAAAGCTCTAAAAATAGCAAAAATAGGCTATGTCCAAGAAAAATGCCAAAACTAAGTGAAAAATTTCGGTTCTCTGACAAAAGGCTGTCATTCTCTAAAAGCTGAGAAAATGGAGATTTCAGCCCCACAAACCCTTTTTTGATAACATTTTCAGGGAAAAACCCAGAGGCTTTCATTTGCAGCCCGTTTTTCCCATTTTTCTGAAAAAAACAAAAAAAATCACTATATTTTGGTTAATTTCTGGGACCCCTCCAAGGGAATCCACAAACCCTGGGCGCCTTTAGAATCCACATGATGTTGGAAGAAATGTTGAAAATGGCAATGTATATGCACATAAGCGGCGTTCATTTGTGTTCACTGTACCCCTTGTTGTAAGCAGAACGGATATCGCTAAAACACTGACTGTGTTATCCCGCCAGCATAGACCCATGCACACACGTACACGACAGCCATTTTGGGCACCATGGCCTCTCTACCCGTTTGTTCCCGGCACCCCTCCCCGCGCGCACTGCTCATGCATCGGCCATAAAACCCTCTCCCTCTGCGTGACCCTGCCCTAGAAGTAACCCTCCTGCTTGACCCACACCCCCCCATTTCCTCCCAAGAACACCCTTCCCCTCAGCTGACGAGCCCCCCCCCCAACTGCACTTGGCCTTTCGACCCGGTCCCAAGTCCTAAGACCTAGCCTCGTGGATGTACACCCCCCTTTTCCTGCCCAGCATAACAAAACCATGATACACCAGCCGAAGTCCCCGATCTTATCGCCTGCCCAACCTTTGATCTGATCATCCCCTCCTGCCCTCGTGTCCTGTAGGAATGTCCGGCTGAGAGATCACAATCTCTTGTTACATTCAGGAGGGGAGGATGACATCTGAGCGACTGGTATGGGAGTGGGCCTGAGGCTGGGATTCCAGGCATGCCTTTTCCTACTTCAAAGCATCTTTATTGTAATAAGGAATGTTTGTGCATCATAAACATGTGTATAAAAGACGAAGCCTCAGAGGATGATGGTAGTGAGGTGTGTGGGGTGGTGGAGGGCACCAAGAGAGAGCACCTCCTGAAGACACTATGCGAGTGTCCGAAATGACAGGCTCTCCTCATGAGAAATAAAACTCTGTTCTTGTTTTCCTGCTTCCAGCGCCCGTCTCTTTATTTGGTAATTATTCAAGATGGGAACTAAGAGGCGTCCTGTGCCAGCAGCCTGGGCATCAGGTGCGTTATGGGCTGACTTTTCCACAATTGGCGTCCCAACGCGGGGTCCATCAGCGACATAAGGTCCGGTAAGAGAGGTCCAGACGATGGGGTGAACATCTAAACGATTGGAGTATACCTGCCTTGAGAGGGCCCTCGTCCGGCTGCCGATTGAATGAACTTCACCGATTCCGATCGGACCTCTCTCAAGTGACCTACTGTCCTGACTGGAATCCCACAGGAATGCTGCGGTAAAAACATGGAGAAAGAGAACGATTGGGCGCTGGAAAAGGGAAGGCGAAGAATTGCCCACACGGTCCGGTCCGGGTAAGGTTAAGTAGGACGTCTTTACGTCCGATTGGTAGGATGGCTTTATCCATCTGATTGATTGATTGATTGTACTTGAAGTATTGGTTCTCTTTGAGACATTCTCTATTTGCAAACAGCGATGAATAGGAACGTTCCTCTCTCTTTGCAAATAGTGAAGGATAGGTAATGCAGACGTTTGTCCCCCATTGTAATCCGTCATGCCTATCTTTCTCCCCACTGATTGTTTGTTATCGATTTTTATCGATTATTGCTCTTTGAGATATTCCCTGTCTACAAACAGGGAAGAATAGAAATATTCTGCCCTCTTTGCAGATAGTGAAGGATAGGTAATGCAGATTTTTGTCCCCGTTGTAATCCGTCATGCCTGTTTTTTTTCTCCACTGATTGATTGATGGTCTGGACATTTCTTTTTCAAGGAATAGTTCTTTTGAGGTATTCTCTGTTTGCCAATAGCGTAGAAAAGAAATATTCTGTCTAATCTTTGCAAGTAGTGAAGGGTAGGTAATGCGGACCTTTGTCCCCCGTTGTAATCTCTCGGGCCTATCTACTCCCCACTGATTGGTAAACTAGTTTCACCCGGACCATTTATTAGAGGTAGGTCATCTGGCTCGACCAGAGGGCACCCCTAATAAAAAGGACATATGCAACAATAACGAAGTAATCACCGTATCCTGTTAACAGAAACTTTAGCATGAAACACGCTAGGAAAAAAAGGGAAGAAAGAAATAAGAAAGCAAAATCAGTAGGCCACTGATGAGTTTTTGATTTCACTACAAATAGGAAAACGTTAGAAATAAGCTCACGATAAAACACATGATTTCGCTAGAAATAAGAAACGTTAGAAATAAGCCCGTAATAAGAAACATGAAAATGGTGAGAGAAGCCAAGCTTGACATCGCGACGGCCACGAGGCAACTAGGCTTCGCCACCTCTCACTGCTCCAAACATGTCTGTCCCACCGCCTGCCACGCCCCAATAACGGTAACATGAGATAGATACAAGTCAGCAGATACCTACCCCCATTCTGGAAACTCCCGAAGTGCAACAGGTCCGCTGCTACGCCCATCCGGAAGACGAGATCTTCGGCACGTGTAGGGCGGGTCCTGCTGCCAGCCGTCGGCCGGAGGTTGTCGCATAAGGTGGGCCAGAAGAGGAGCCGAGGCCGACGGGATCCGGGCGTCCCCTCTTCTTTCTTCAATAATGGCTGCGACAACACGGGGGGGGATGTCTTGCTCATGCCACCGACCCCCCCCTCGCATCTCCTGGTCCAGCCACGGCTTGGTATGAGCTCCCCGTTCGGCCCTGAAGCGGCGCCTTGCAGGCCACCGGGGGGGGGGATGTCTTGCCTATGCCTCCGACCCCCCCCCTCTCATCGCCTGGTCCGGCCATCATGGATATTAGCGCTGAGAAAAACGGCGTGGGGTGCGCAGGGAGGGAGAGGCGGCGCGAACGAGCCTCTCCCACCTCCCCAGGTAGAGGCCCCAGCGGCACCCCCAACGCTCCACTCACCCGACGAGGGTTCGGCCACTCGTAAAATGGCGGTCGACCCTGCAGGAGCGGGCCCGGCGTGAAGAGATGGCCCGGTTGCTTGTTGATTAAGAAATGAGTCCCACAATCAGAAGCGTTCTCCTCGACTTTGAAGATTCTATAAAAGCCACGGGGGCCCCCGACCCCCGCAGACACCCCCGATGGGGAATGACTGCCATGATTACCCGCGGAACGATGAAAATGTAGCCGCGAGACGTCGGCGCTCCCATGCTGACGCCAGCCTCAGTTTGAATGACTAAAATCCTGCAGACTACAGTCCGGATCAGTTCCGGTGAAAACCCAGTATGACCCGGTAGAAAAAATTGTTGCCTCCCTCCCCATTTTTGACTGATGGTTCATACCGCCGATCCTTTCTGTTGCCCTTTAACGGAACTTTTGGACTGCCGAAAGAGCCTCTGGGCCAACCACGAGTTGGTGGAGATTTTGACTATGCCTAGATCTGCCTGGCTGCTCCCAAAATGGCGCTGGTACAAATGAAACTTTCAACTCCTTGTTGTACCCCGATTGCTCAGCCTTGGTGTCATGAAATATGTATGCAGTTTTTAAAAACAATGAATTGATATGGGATGGGTACTGATTATGTGTTCGGACAATGAATTGAAGTGAGATGGGTACTGATTGAACATTCGGACAATGAATTGTTGTTACGTTTTGGGCGCATCATGATTATTGAAAGTTCGAATTTCAACACTTATGATACTCGCTCACACTGAAGTTTCGATATGATTTTATTGCACCTGTCGCACTTTTTATTATGAAATCAACGACCACCGACTCCATTAGGTTTTCCACTAATAAGTATCCCCACATGTACAGTTCCAGCCTGCTCCGTGGCCGGCCCACGGGGTTGTAGGCCCGTATTTATGCACCGACATTTGTATTAAAGATTTTTTGGAAAAAGCAAATGTAGTTGTCACGCGTAAATTGGTAAGTTTCGAATAAATGACCACTATTTCCGATATAACTAGATTACAGGTGAAATGGCTCAGCTCGACTAGTTAAGGGTTAAAAAGTATAGTACGCAGAAATATTGCAAATATGAACGGTCCAGGTTTTTGTTGTATGTGTTTTGCATTTTTGTACAAGCCTAAAGCAACTGCTAAAAATCCTGGTATTTAGCCTATACTTTATATGCTACCTGTGTCAGGAAGTTGTTTTAAAAATGCCCCTAAGTCGCCTCGAAGGAGTGTCACCTGACCCCCCCCCCCCTGGTACGAACGACAAACGACCCCGTACCACTGTAGGTTATCACTTTTCCTCAAAGGAGAGCACGAGCTCGCCCCTCACGTTGCACCGACTGCCCTTTGTTCTGACCCCCCCCTGCGCACGATCCGTAATACACCACTTGGGCGACCTATGCTATCCACAGCCTTCCGATAATCATCTCTCCCACACTAAATGGTCCACCTGGGCTTAACCGCCGAGTTGGCAGGGACTGCGTCCAGTGGAGATAGCCCGAGTATGTAGTAAGTAAAAGCCTTTTCGAGTTTATGCGCGCTGATGTGTTTTTAAAAATGCTGCCCCCGCCCCCCTTCTTTTTCCCTCTTTCTGCAGGTCACATCGAAAGAAAATGGTGATCTAGCGGACGAAGAGATGGGAAAAAGGGGTGCGATTATGGTGCTTACACACGACGAGCGAACAATGGCTATTTCTCTCCCTGAACTTAGCGCTTGGGAGGACAGCCTGAAGCGGAAACTACAAAATATGACTTCGCTTGGCACCCCGAATAATACAACCAGGAATGACGTGCACTAATGAATAAATTCCTACGTTTAACTAAATAGGGAAAGTTTAAGGAATATTCCGAGGTGAGGTTTACCCAAGTACCCTCCGCTTGGAGGACTAGGAATGTTGCCAGTGTTTAAAATATACTACATCCTTTCCGCACCCTCATAGACATGAAACTCAAAGCTGCCCTATTGTTCTCCCAACTGACGCCCACTGTTGCCTCAGCCCACCGTAAGCATTAGCCCGACCAGGTTAGTTCTTGACCAATTGCCAAAGGCATATAAGTGTATGCAACCAAAGCCACCAGTGAAGGCAGCCGACGATAAAAGAGAAGAAAAAGGTAAAAAGAGCTTAGGATGCTAAGGATGCGCAGCATACAGGAAGAGATAATTTTGGCCAATAACTGTTCTATGTTTTGTCTCGGATTTCTGTAAATAATACATGTACTGTCTCCCCCGCCTGAGTTTGTGTGTACGTAATGTATGGATCTATGTCGTCCCTCTGCCTGTGTTTCCGTATTACTTGACCCCTGCTGTTCTGTGTTGTGTGCGCACTGAATGGCCCATTATTGTACACGTCTCTCTCTCTCTCTCTCTCTCTCTCTCTATATATGTCATACGTGTACCGAATGGTTCGTTTAGAGTGCGGACGACTCTCTCTCTCTCTCTCTCTCTCTCTCCCTCTCTCTCTCTCTCTCTCTCTCTCTCTCTGAGGGTCCCCCTGTTCCCTCCTCCCTTGTGTGGTAACGTTGTGCCTCACCGGCACAAACCTAATTGGGTCTCTTCGAACACAGAGGTGTTCGGCAAAATTGACAGGAACTAAAACAATTGGAACTTGCCATATTACTACCTCTCCTTTCTGCAAAACGATAGAACCCGAGTTGGTAATGAAAGAAAGGACAGGTAAGACGACTGATGTCCCCTAATCTGGCCTTTTTATAGGGGGACTATAACGTCAATGGTCTTCTGTTTTTCAGTTCATTAGAAATGCAATCCCCAATGCCCAGATTGCCTCACCCCTCTGCACTTAAGTGCGGATGTCCAAAGCGTCCTCGCTTCTCCCGATTGACCCCAGCTCCCTGTCCAAAGCGTCCTCGCTTCTCCCGATTGACCCCAGCTCCCTGTCCAAAGCGTCCTCGCTTCTCCCGATTGACCCCAGCTCCCTGTCCAAAGCGTCCTCGCTTCTCCCGATTGACCCCAGCTCCATATCAGCTATCCCCGAAGCGTAATTGATGACCTTGATTAACCGTCGCTCCCCAAGAAAAGCATGTTTAACCTCTGCCCCCCCTCTCATGATGATAACCCCCCTGCTTGCAAGAGTTAGTCGACCCCGAAGGGAAATGTAAGATTGTCAGTACTTGGGTTAAAAAAAAAAAACAAAAGGGGTCGAGTCTCTACCTAAGGACTCAATTTCGAGTTTGATATAATACACTGTCGATAGGAGTCCGATTTCTCTCCACGTACATCACGAATGAATGCCAAATAGGCTTACGAATTCAGTGGAAATGCCCTCCTACATACTCCATAAGTGATGACTTCTGACTGTGACTGATGAACATATCCCCCACCTACTTAGGATTGGTGACGGAATTGAGATGTATAAATGTCTTCTGCCAGTTTTTCTAAAACTTGTTTTGTACCCATTCAAAGATACAATCACCGGAGGAGAGGAGCTGGACGTGACGCACAGCCTGGCCACAGATCATGACGCACGTGTGACCGCAACCAAAGGTGGAGTCGCAGAGCAACGAGACGCGGGACGAGGCACCACTCTCAAGCTCGGCAGGTGAAGGAATGAGGGGCTGCCTTGAAGCCCTCGATTTGCTGACCCACTCGTGCCTGAAGTCCCCGTCCCTTTTGAGCCCGACTGATGGGCCTGCCTGCTCGTCGTCCTTTGCTCCATTGGTCCCTTGGTGTGTTCAATGATCTGATCCCCCTCCGCCCTCTCTTCCCTTGATTATTCAACAACATCACCCTTTTCGCATAACTTTTGACTCAGAAAAGAAGAGCAGCATTTAGATAGAATACGGAAGAAGAAAGACACGCAGGTGCCCAGCATGAGGCACCCCTAAGAAGATCAGTTAGGAAACAGGACTGTGGTCTAACAGCAGAGGACTGATCGCACCCTGCAACGCGTAGGGATGAATCCGAGCTGGACCTATAGCTTCCCCGCCGGTGCTCAACAGCGCCAACGAAAGAAGACAGACTACCAGAGCCTACCAGTGATGGCTCGCTGTTAAAAAGACACTGTGACGAAGACCCCCCCTTCCTGAACTTTCTGCCCACCCCTTGACTAATTGCTTGTATCGAACTGAATTCCTCCCTCAGCCATTTTTTGTATTTCTTTCAAAAATGTTTCATCGGTCACTCATGTGTTTAGTTTTCCAAAAGTCTCTTATAGCACTGACAAGACCCGAAGGTATCAGATCACTTTTTACTGTATTTTGATGTCACCGGAGAGAAAGTCAGAACATGATTCTATAATGTGTCGGAACCTTTTTCTTGATTGATCCCGACTAAGTATTATGCCGATCTCTAGACTTGTATGAATAACCCAACAAATGTAAAATCATATGTACCGCATTCCGCCAATCGTATCAACTGTATAGAAATGAACTAGCTTATGTAAAAAAGTGGCGACTGTTGAAAATGGCAATGTATATGCACATAAGCGGCGTTCATTTGTGTTCACTGTACCCCTTGTTGTAAGCAGAACGGATATCGCTAAAACACTGTCTGTGTTATCCCGCCAGCATAGACCCATGCACACACGTACACGACAGCCATTTTGGGCACCATGGCCTCTCTACCCGTTTGTTCCCGGCACCCCTCCCCGCGCGCACTGCTCATGCATCGGCCATAAAACCCTCTCCCTCCTCTGCGTGACCCTGCCCTAGAAGTAACCCTCCTGCTTGACCCACACCCCCCCATTTCCTCCCAAGAACACCCTTCCCCTCAGCTGACGAGCCCCCCCCCAACTGCTGTTGGCCTTTCGACCCGGTCCCAAGTCCTAAGACCTAGCCTCGTGGATGTACACCCCCCTTTTCCTGCCCAGCATAACAAAACCATGATACACCAGCCGAAGTCCCCGATCTTATCGCCTGCCCAACCTTTGATCTGATCATCCCCTCCTGCCCTCGTGTCCTGTAGGAATGTCCGGCTGAGAGATCACAATCTCTTGTTACATTCAGGAGGGGAGGATGACATCTGAGCGACTGGTATGGGAGTGGGCCTGAGGCTGGGATTCCAGGCATGCCTTTTCCTACTTCAAAGCATCTTTATTGTAATAAGGAATGTTTGTGCATCATAAACATGTGTATAAAAGACGAAGCCTCAGAGGATGATGGTAGTGAGGTGTGTGGGGTGGTGGAGGGCACCAAGAGAGAGCACCTCCTGAAGACACTATGCGAGTGTCCGAAATGACAGGCTCTCCTCATGAGAAATAAAACTCTGTTCTTGTTTTCCTGCTTCCAGCGCCCGTCTCTTTATTTGGTAATTATTCAAGATGGGAACTAAGAGGCGTCCTGCGCCAGCAGCCTGGGCATCAGGTGCGTTATGGGCTGACTTTTCCACAGAAAAGGACGCAAATTTGGCGTGGATACCTTATGTGGTCAAAAAGTTACAAGGGCCTAAGCGCGCACTACTCCAAAACGCCAAAAAAAGGCTTAGCACAGGAGGGGAAAAGGCCTAGCAGCGAAGGGGTTAATGAATTCGATCTTGAGCTTCTTTGAATAAATTCTGTTGCACAGAAAAAAATATCTCCCATCGCATCATTTTTTTTTAAACAAACTTTATTTGTTTTATTGATGTACAGTGCTTCTTGTATTCTTTGTTGCTTGAGGCATACAGTTTATTCCCGAGGGGTACAACGCATTTATGCTTCTCCGTGGATATGCTTACTAGAGGAGTAAAGACCATGCGCAAATGTGTAATTGCAAAACCTAGTATATACTTAATGCAATATGACACATTCATAAATATTAAAAAATTACAGACTAGGCTAAACCAACTCTTCCATCCCACACTCCTGGTTCACCCTTTATCTATGTCCAAGCTTGTACAAGATCCCTCTCTATCGAGATCTCCCATCGCACCATGTGTCTGTTTCTCACATTGGCCTAAAAAATGTTGAAGCTTGTGTAACAAAACACAGGCCAGAAATGTGCAAAGAGATTTTTCAGCAAGAAAACCAGGGGGTAAGTCTAAATACAAAGACCTGAGACTCACATGTCTTGATGGGAAGCAGATAACTGTAATCTCAGTAACGTGGCAGCTGCTAAAAGAAACACATACATAATGCATAACAAGGCCCGGTAAAAAGAACAGTAAATATCGGGACAGAAAAAAGAAATACATATATAAAAATAAACGTCACCTACATTGCTGCACGTCCTCGCCGGTCCGATCTTCTTCTAGCTCTGCATGGGCCTAGCCAACTTCCTTAAACAATCTTGGCGCTGCTCTCTTGCTGTCAGAGAAGCCAGGAGTGGATGGAGCGGGCTGGCTGGACACTCCTTCGAGCCCTGTAAGTCCTTGGTCTCTACCAGACAGCTGGGGTGGAGAGCTTCAAAGTGCGCATGTCACTTTCACAGGCACAAAACAGCCAGCCAAAGTGACATGAGCACTTCGGAGCATCCAGCCAGCCATCGCTCCTGCTTGGCAGCAGAGTACACGCCCTGCATGTCTCTAGGCTTGGGGCTTGAGGCTGGTGCTGTTGCAAGTGCGCATATCGGACGAATAAAATGACAAAGGAATCTTTTCATTGGCATTTTATTTTTTCCTGTGCAGCTCTGAGCAGGCTGGTGGGGTGGGGGATGGCGTTGTGGCTTTGCTCCCTGCCCAAGTGAAGAAACCACTGCTGGAAGTAAGTTGGTACTATCGTCTGATAACATTGTAGGTCATCTTCGCACCATACCCCTCCATGAGCTAAGTAACATATTATTTTATTCTGCGGGGATGTGAACACCAAACCTGATGACACCCTGGCTAACCTAGACGCATTACACAATCATGTTATCCATAGACCCACTTGTCCTTCAACTCTACCAGTCCGCATCTTAAAGAAAGTTGCCTCACTAAGGTCCTTTGCGCTCAAAAATGATTACACCACCTGTAAATGGCTCAATGCCCATGGACTTACCTACATATTACGCCCTCAAATCCGGGGGACATGTAAGCTTGAGACATTACATTTTAGTAAACCTGGAATCATGGCAGTTGGTCGATGACCTTGAAATTGAACAAAGAATCGCGTGCGCTCATGACCCACTGATAGCAAGTCTAAGGGTGCCGTTGAGGGCTAAACAGACCACTACTTATTTCCATAAATTAAGGAAAGGGGCATTACAACTAAAAACAAACAGAAAATCCACAACCTGGCGTCAGCTTAACAGGCCTAATATTGGCCTTGATAGAGCCCTAAATCGCTAAACAGCAATAAACTACCAAAAGAGGTCATCCAACTGCCAGCCCTCTTGGACAACCACATTCTCCACTCCACACATAAGCTTAAACAGATCAAAGACCCAGCATGGCTTCCACCTTCAGGAACTTCTCATCAATCGACAATATTTTTATCAGAGATCTGATAGTATTAGATATCTGCGATTTTTACATCAACGACAGAAGAGAGCGATTACAGACCCCTCACAGTAAAACTCAGACTTAACACAAAAGACGCATTGCAGTACACAAAACTGGAGAACCAACGGGGGGAATGAGACAAAGCTCTTTGTAGAATTAAAAGGACTCCGGATCTAGGTCCAAAACTAACCACTTAGACAACAACCAACAAAGAACTAAGGGCACATGCATCATTGGGAATTGCATTCGCAAATGGTGCGAATCGCAAAATTCGGCTGTTTGCGAATGCAATTCCCATTTTTGGGATGCATTATAATTTTTGTAATTTTCGCAATTTAAGAAATCGCAAAATTGCGATTTCTTAAATTGCGATTGCATTTAAGGAATCTCAAATTGAGATTCCTTAAATGCAATGTAGACTTACTACAGTGTTTCGAGGACTTCAACCAGCAACCTGCTTCTTCAGAGACCTGTCTCGTGGTCACAGGGGCTCGAGTTGCCTCCCGTCGCCGCAGTTTACAACCAGGAAGCGGACGCCGAGTGGAGCGCGGGCCTGCTGGACCACATATCCCAGCAGCCCTAGCGCCCGGATACCGCACCAGGGGCGCATAAATTACAGCGACAACCCCCGCGACGCGGGACTAAGCCCGGACAAAGGGCGGACAGTCTTAGACAGTCCGAGACAGGACGTGACTGGTCTGGGCCAAGTCCTTTGCCCCAAAATCATCGTGAGTTGCACTATTTATCATCTTGTTATTTTTGAAAACTTTTGGTCTATCGTGGTCAAATTGAGTTTCATGGTTTGGGATTGTATTTCATCTGTGAGCACCATAATACTAAGTTGCAAGTGGTCTTACATATTAGTATAGGTTGTCATGTCCAAGCAAAAGACTCCCACTGTACCTAATAACACCATGGACAATTATCTAGTACAGGTTGTCGCAAAAATCAATAGTGAGAGAAGGTCTTCATTGGGCCTGAGCATTTCACCTATCACCACCTTGCCTGAACCTATTCGAGTAGATTTATTGGAGCCGGATATTATTAATGATGCTTCTGTGCTTGATCAGACCAATAATTAAATTCCTATACTGAACGTATCGGCAATTGCTGTGTCCGAAAAGGTAGACGAGGATGACGCAGATTCAGCAGAGGAAAAATCCCCGCCCCCAGTGCCCTTGCTTGCACCTAGAGTCACCAGAGGGTGCAATAAGGGTCAACCAAAACGCGGTGGGCTACGTTCGAGCAGAAAAAGACCAGCCTCACCGCCAAAAAAATGTGACATGGATGAAGGAAGGGGGGAGAACGGGGGGAGTATATTTTTGGGAGATGTCCAGCTTAAGAAATTAGTGAGCATGATTGACTCAAAGATGAAGGGCATCATTAAACCATTGGTAGCAAAAATTGATCAGTTAACAGAAGAGGTTCACAGACTAGGGGGGCTCCTAAAGAAGACCATAGAGGAGGTGGGGGATATACCGAATCAAGTGGCATGTAGAGTTGAGCCAAAAAGAGTACCTGTGGGGCCTACAGTTGGGGGTGGAGAGACAACAGTACCTAACCCTCCCCCTATTCATAATCAAGTGGTAGGGGACCAAGCACTAGCTGAAGAAGGTCCCTCAGCAAGGCTAGCGGGACAAACTGCATCGTGTCCAGAGAAAGGCCCAGTAGAGCTCATCGTAGAGGCCTCTCCCCTTGTTTTGGTCTTGGCTAATGTACCACCCCTGAAGCATGGCCAGATGGAATCTACTTCGTCTCTGCTAAGTAAAGCATCACATTGGCTATCTAACAATATGGTAATATCTCCATGGGGTAAGCAGCAGCTAGCGGGGGAACTAGTCATGGCAAGAAGAGTTGATTGGATAGGGAACAGCCCTAAAAAATTTGGGGGTGACTGTGTAGTGTTGAATTTTTCAGGGCCTGACGTACTCCCCAATATCCTGCCTAATTTGTTCCCCCCTCAACGCAGAACTGCAGACATAGTCCCACTAACTCTCGAGTTCTTTTATTCTAGAAAAGGAAATGTTCTGAATCCAAGTATATTGTGAACTAAGTGGAACTTGGTGTCAAAGGGAAGGGTTAGGGGTGGCCAAAATAGTGATTGGGGCCTGAGTCTTGAAAATAGGTTCTCAGCACTATCCAATCTCAATAAATGTGATTGACTTGGTTGGGGTGAAATCACCGAATGTAATGATTTAGCAGTGCTTGACAGTTTCTGTACTACCGCTGATAAGAGCAGTGTGCCTACTGCACCCCTAGCCAGAAGGAGGGGATTACTTAATTTAAATGAAAGAGGCCCAGATAGGGAAGTCCCTGTACAGTTAACTGTGAGCAACTCGGAGAGTATAATTGGTATTATAGTCTCTCCTTTCAAACCACTAGACAACCCCCCTGTCAATCTAGACCCCGAAGATGATTCGGTGCCTGCAAGACAAGACAGGCTGATATCAACAGGGGATGTATGCCTAACCACAGAAAAGACAAGGCTGATCTTCCTTTCTTGGAATTTTGCCGGAATAGCAAATAAACTGACTTCCCCAGAATGGAGTGACTTTATTGACCAACATGATATTATCCTGTTTCAGGAAACATGGTCATTGACTCCAGTCTATCGGCTTGGGTTTGTTAACTTCTATATCCCAGCTATGAAAAATCCTAAAGGGCGCCCGTCTGGAGGTTTGATAATATGGGTACGCCAATCATTACACTGTAAGATCCAGCAAAGGACCCTTCCATCAAGCGATATATTGCCAGTTAACATTACGTGGCAAATGGCCAAAGGGTGGCCATTTTTAACATTTATGCCAGGGGGGTGGGGGGGGGGGGGGAATACATCTGAAGTAATATCTGTCCTTGATCAAGAGCTTGAGTTGTTGTCAACTCAGCTATCTATCATAGTAGGGGGTGACTTTAACACCACTTTTGAACCTCTAGGACAAGAGGACCGGATTCTGGCCTCAGAGGAGGATAGCAGATGGGGAGTCCCCCAGCTTGAACTGGCTGTGGTTAAGAGATGGTCTGCTGTGGCTATCCAAATTAAGAGTCTATGCCTGGCAAGGGGTCTTAGAGCAGCAAATGGGCGTACCCTATCGGACCGCCAGGGGAGTAATACATTCGATAATGGAAGGTCAACTAGCCGAATAGACTACTTCCTGGTGGATATCAGGGATTGGCACAGGCTGCAAGATATGATTGTAAAAAGTAGAATTGAAAGTGATCACAATCCTCTTTGCATGGATTTTCACATTGACATAGGGATGAGAGAATCAAGTCTTGGGGGCGACAAGGTGACCTTAGATATAGTTCTCTCAAACAATCAGCGTCATGTAAAATGGGATAGATTGATAGAAGATCCTGAGAAGATTGAGGATCTTAAGAGAGTATTGGTCGAGGAAGTAATCAATCTGAAATTACATAGTAATAAACCAGATTTTTCCGATATTATGGCATAGGCTCACACTAATTTTTTCACTAGGATTCAAGGGTTCTTCTTGAAAACAATAAAACAAAGCAAGGTTACGAAAAAACTACCTAGGTTAGGGTGGTATGACCAATCCTGTAGAATAGCCCCTCAGAACCTTAGTACTGAACTCAGGGCTAGGAATATTACAGGAGTGAGGAAGGCCAGGGATATATATAGAAAAGCCCCTAAAAAAGCCAAGAAACAGTGGGACGAGGATCATTGGCGTGACCTGAAATTTGCTTGTGCCGCTAAAGATCAAAAGCAATTTTGGGCTATTGTTAAGTGGGACAGAGGAGGGACAGCAGAATCCCCACAAAATATTATTGCTAAAAACCTGTGGATAGATTTTTTTAAACCGCAGTATGCCTGTAACTTAGCGGCAGATTGTTATACCCTACCCCCCCCATGGTCTTCTACAGCTGCCAAGTATTTACTGCAAAAGATGTCAGTATTGCTTTAGACTGTGTGACAGGGGAAAGAGCGCCAGGTATGGATGGTATTCCTGCTGATGTGTTTTTAAGTGATCGGGAATCATGGTGTCAGTATTTTACATGGCTAGCTAACTCTGTGGCCCTGGGTGCACCTATACCCGTTTCTTGGAAGGGTGCGGAAATAATTCCAGTTTTTAAAAAGGGTGACAAATCGCTACCCAGCAACTATAGACCGATCAGTCTTATAGATTCAGCACAAAAACTGATAGGTCGATTAGTGCAGAACAAGCTCCAATCTTGGATAGCTGAAAAAGATAGGAGGAAGGCTATTTGCTTGGTTTCTAATACAACCGAGGCTTACCGACAGGGGCTGGGACTGCGAGACCCAGGGTGCAGCGCGAGGAGATCTGAGCGCACCTGGAGTCTCTTCCCGCCCCTGCTCCGCCTCTGCTACCTGGCTGCTGTTCCTGGATTGGTCGAAGGCGCTTTAACAGCTCGCGGCCCCCGCTTCGCGGGCGCCGCTCGTAGCTGCTTTTGTGCGCTATCTACTTGGAGTGCTTGTTGCTGCCCTCTCATCGCCTGCTGCCAGCCGCGTTGAGATAGCCAGGAGGAAGGCTATTTGCTTGGTTTCTAATACAACCGAGGCTTACCGACAGGGGCTGGGACTGCGAGACCCAGGGTGCAGCGCGAGGAGATCTGAGCGCACCTGGAGTCTCTTCCCGCCCCCTGCTCCTACTTAAGACACACCCTCCACGCTACGCGGGACGCGAGCGGGACGCCGGGCGAAGCCCGGGCAAAGGGCGGGCCGTCTGTGGCCGTCCGGGGACGTCTGAGGACGGGACGGGCCACCCCTTTAACATCCACGCCTAAATAAACACCAAAATATAGTACACCGTGGAGTTATAATTTCAGAGAAAGGCTACGATCTTCATCTACGTCTCCCTACCTCCAGAGTTGCGATACTAGTGGCTGTTTCCTCAGAAAACAAAAATGGGTCTTAAGAAACTACGTTCGCGGACTATTTTTATGAAGCGAATGGGAACTGAGGAAGCCGTTAGAAAATCCACTGACAACGGAATCAAAGCTGGTCGCAGCAGCCTGACCCCAGCAATCAGTGAATATTTCTCTTCTTTATCGGCAAAAAAGAAACCGGAAAAAACCATGCCCGCTCTCGAAAATAAAACACCAGGAAGCATGGAGGATAGATCTTGCTTATCGGCACCCCCCCATCTGTCTCATAATGTCAGCGATACTGTGTTCAACAACAATAATAAGTTTACACATACAATGAGAGACCAACAACCTGAAAATTCCAACACTAGTGTGGTGAAATCATCAACGCCTATCAAAAACTATGAGGGTGTACCCAAATCAGACGACTTGAGTATTTTAATTCATACAACAGAACAAAATATTCTAACCTCTGAAATCTTTATGACAAAGGGCAATGGGAGCCCTCAAACACAACCACAAAAAGACTCATGTCTATCCAACCAAAGAGACGGAGAAAACAGCCCAGAGCTTAAGTCAACAAATACAGATGCAAAAAAACTTTCTATACACGAACAAGATTCCTTTTTTGATCCATTTTTAATAGAAAGCAATAACCCTGAAAAATCGTCTATTCCCTTATCTAAGGCTCTCTTTACATTACAAGAAATTCTTGAATCAGTTCTTTCCTTCCTAGGAAACATCCTCGAAAACTCTGATCAAACTTTGGATGTGCAAATCGGCATTCTGAAGTTTTTAGTTGAAGAGAAAAGAAAAAAGGAGTCCTTAAAAAACACAGAAGGAAAATCAGAGAATACCAATCAACTAACGAATAAAAACAAGCAAACCATCTGCCATACATCTACTCAGACATCAGAAGATAATCTTAAATCAACTAACAATAGGAGAAAGAAAGATCATCTCAACGAATCCACTCTTTTCTCTCTGAAACGTCTGTTTAGAGAAAATCCCCCAAAAAAAGAAAAACAATACCCGATATTCAATAAAAAAACGGGAAGTGAAAGATCAGACAAGGATTCTACAAATGTAGGCGAGGAATCAAAAATTGAAATCAAATCAGATATATCTGTAAGAGAAAAGACACCTAACGCTACTAAGGAAGTTTCGTGTAAGGAAAAAAATAAAAGGAAGAAAAGACCTATGAGAAGGATTCATAAAAAGCAAGCACGCAAATTAAAATTTCAACAACATATAATACCACAAAAAGAACCACAAGTGAAAAATGATGAGAAAAGTACTCCGCAAAGTAGAAACAAAGAAGAATCCACTAAAAGAATAACAACAGACAGTAAGAAATCCTTGAACCCAAAGGCGGACGTATATCTCCCAGAAAACTTAGTTACTACGACAACAGAAGAAAACACTGTGAAACTCTCTTCTGAAAAAGAAAATTTCTGCTGGAATGCCACACAATCTAAGGTACTTCAATTTGAAGAATTATTCCCCACCGACAATAGCTCCCTTAACAGAAGCAGGATTTTACATCTCTTACAGAACGTAAAACCTCTCCAATTTATGACTAGCAGTGACATTGACCTAGTATCACAACCAATGCGAGGTCAAAGTAAAATTGCAATAGTCTCATTTTGGTCTCCAGTGATACCAAGTATCATTATGAAAGAAAAAGAGATAATATACCGATTTGGTTATGACATCATAGAGAAATCGGAGTACAAAGGTAACAAAAAACAACTAACCTTTAATAGTAACACGACTCTCTATTCAACACTACAATCGAAAGTGGGACAAAGATCCTCTGAGACCTTAAGACACCTTGAGGGTATCCAAAACAGAAATGCAGAACAGGGAGAAGAGACACTAAGAATTCGAGTAAAAAAAGGGGAAAGGGAAGTGTGGCATATGGAACCAAAGGAAGAATATGTAGAAAATAAGATGGAAAACTCATGGACCTGGCTACCAGGGATTCTAAACTATAAGAAAGGTTTTAACTATCTAAAGTATCCCGTTTAACCAAGGTCTAAAGATCATTTCGTGGAACATCGCTGGAAGAACAAACAAAAAAATGAAGGAAGTCCTCAGAAACCAACCTGACATATTGTCCCTGCAAGAAACCTGGGCAATAGACCCTTTTTTACAAAAAGGATACTATGTATACAATATTAATGCGAAAGCCTCGAATCGGGGCCATGCCAAAGGGGGACTGGCGTTTCTAATAAGAGAGGACTATTCGTGGGCCCAGGAGATAGTGGAAACCAGCAGTGAAAACGTGCAATGTATGAAACTGTCTCTGAAAGCCTCAAATTTGACTACAAATAAACCAACATTGTTTTTCAATGTATATGCTCCTCCAGGAAAAAACCACGACAGCTTATATGACGAGACCTTGCAAACTATTATACAAATAATTGAAACCCATACATCTTTACCCTATATAATTATGGGAGATTTTAACGGGAAAATTTCTTGTACAGAAATAAAAAAATGGGGAAAAATCCTGGAAGAAGAAAGCCTGGACCATGTAATCCCCCAATTCCCCAACGACATTCGATCTAATAAAAGAGGGAAAATGTTGTTGTCTGTATTGCTCACTATAAACGGAACAATTCTTAACGGGAATGTGGAAGGCGACATCCCGGCAGGGTATACACGACAAGGAAACGGGAGACCATCTATATTAGACTATATTATTTGTGGTAAAAACCAGCTCGAAACAATGACCCATCTCTGTTCAAATTTCACTCCAGAGAGCGATCATGCTGTTTTGCAACTTGTAACTAATTGTTCGGCTCTGTCTGATGAAGAAGGCTTGATGACCCTTGAGAGAAAGGAAACTTTGGTAAGCAGCGATCAGAGACGAATCTTCTGGAACCCCACCTCATTGAGTAAAATGACAAATCTGGTCGATCGACAACAGTTTTTAAGGAATCTATACTCAGAAGATCCTATAGAAAACTTCGAGACCATGCTCACTGAGCTTAAGGAGGCAATAATCGAAAGGAAACATCAAAGAACTGATATAACCCTAAAAAGAAAAAACAACAATAAAACAGGGAACTCATTGACAAAGAAAACCCTAAACAAATTAATACGCGCGCAATATCTACATTTCTCTCCCACTAAAAAGAAAGAAATAAATAAATTGAAAAACCAACTCAAGAGAGAAAAAATAAGCGAGAGAAAATCTGTTGAAGACCGAATCTGGGTAGAATTACATAACGCTGTGAAAGAACCAAACCAAAGAACGTATTGGTCTATAATAGCCAAGTTATCTGGGACAAAAAAGAAATTACATGCAGTACCTGTTCCTCCGAAGGAGTGGGAAATTTACCTGGCAGAACTGTACAAGAAAAACGGGGACAAACTACAGACAAACAGTCCAGAAAAGGTAAAGGAAAAATCTATTGAAAAAATAATCCCGAAAACTACTACTATAATGGTTGAAACTCATATTCGGAGGGCAAGAAGCTCAGGAGCCTTTGGTCCTGACCAAATCCCTATAAAGGCCCTACAAATAAACTCCAAGGAATGGAGCCTTTTTCTAACTCCACTCTTCAACCATATCTTTTCCTCTGGACTGGTCCCCAAGTCATGGCAAGGGAGTACAATAATCCCCATCCATAAAAAAGGTTGTAGAATGGTAGCAGGTAACTACCGTCAAATAGCCCTGATGGACGCGACCGGAAAAATCTTCGCGGCAGAGGTATTATTGCAATTAAAAAATTGGGCCTTTTCGAAGGGACTGATCCCTATGTTTCAGGCAGGTTTCAGACCCAAACATTCGGTCATGGACAATATTGCAATAATCCAATTTTTTCTGGACAAATACGTTACAATAAGAAAACAAACGGTCTATATGGCCTTCATAGATTATTCAACCGCATTTGATCGCGTGGATCGCCCTACCCTGTGGAAAAAATTGAGGAGGCTGGGAATTAACGAATACCTGTTACAGGCGATAATAAGTCTCCACACAATGACGTGGTGCCGTGTTCAAATGGGAGGCCAGAAAGGATTAACGAAATCAATAGACACCGAAAATGGACTTAAACAGGGCTGTCTACTAGCACCCATGTTGTTTTCGTTATATCTTAGCGATTTGCCAACACAACTGCAAAAGGGCTCAAGTCTGCCCCCGAAAATTAACCAACAAAGAGTGCACCTGCTGCTCTATGCGGACGATATAGTCCTTTTCGATCTCACTCCGTTTGGTCTCCAAAAATCTCTGGATATACTGTCTATATACTCAAATGACAACTATTTAATCCCGAATATAGGAAAAACCAAAGTCGTAGCTTTTTCCGGGAGGAAGAAAAGTGCCAAATATATCTGGAAGCTAGGTGAGGAAAAGGTCGATGAAGAGAAAGAATATATTTACCTGGGCAGGATTCTCTCCAAGAATCTAACAAATATACATCACATCGATAAGTTAACGAAAAAATCTGAAATACATGCTGGTGCTTTATCGAGATTCTATAACGCCACGGGGAGCAGACACTTTTCCTCACTAATAAAAATTTACAAAGCTAAAATTCCTGCGGTCTTGTCTTATGCCACGGAATGTATTCCAATTCAACAATGGGGCTTCATGGATCGTCAAGAGGGAAAAATCCTGAAAAAAATCATGAAGGTCCCTACAGCAACTCCAGTTCAAGTCCTTCGGCTGGAATTCGGAATCACTAGTGCCTTTGCCACGGCTGTGGCTAATATAATTAGATGGGCATACCAGCTACTACACGCTACGGAAGGAACTCTCCGGTTTTTGCTACAAAAAGAGACTTTTGGCACAGATATCGTTAATCAAAGTTTTATAAAGAACATGTCTGCGGCGTTTCAAATGGCTGAAATCTCGAGTGAAATTTTACAGACTTGGTCCACTTCACAATTAAAACTATTTCTTAAAAACTTTACTCCAAGGTTAAGTTATGACTTGGACTATGCTCATAGCTATAGGCTAAAAACATTCAAGCTATTTATAACAGTCATTGAGTATAAACATATACAGCCTTACATTTTTTACTGTCTCTCTCACAATGCAAGGAGGGTAATTTTTATGTATCGAGCAGGGATTTTACCTGTACAAGCCTATAAAACAAAATGGCTACCCGGAGATCACCCCAACTTATGCACGTTATGTTTAGGAGGTGAGCAGACTGTGGAGCACTTATTGTTCATTTGCCCTAATTCTAAGGTGGTAGCAGCTCGCGCCCATTACATTTTACCGATTTACAGATCCTGTAAGCTAACAAAGGAAAAAGAATTTTTAACAATGGCTATAAATCCCCCGAATGAATTTGTATGCTATAATTTGTACAAATTTTTTAAATCCATGTTAGCTTTATATTGATTATTGTTGTACTTATCTTACGTAATGTTATTCTATTATCTCATGTATATTTGTGGTCCTCGGTTGAGTACCAACACAAATAAAATCTTTTTGACTTTGACTTTGAAAAAGATATTTTGTCTCCATATCAAGCTGGGTTTCGCCCCCTGACTAGCTCAATTGACCAGGTTTTCTATTTTATAGCGCTCTACTGATCTTGATCAATGGCCCTCTTTATGCTGTATTTGTTGACTTAAAATCAGCTTTTGATTTAGTTCCACGGCCAAAACTCTGGAGTGTGCTTGCTGAAGCTGGCATAAGTCCAGAACTGTTAAAACTGCAATGCATCAAGAAATTGCTAAAAAAATTGTGATTTCTTAAAATTCCTTAATTGCGATTCTCTAATTGAGAATCGCAATTAGGGAATACCTCCCCATCCATTCCTATGGGCCTAGAGGCCCATAGGAATGAATGGAAAGACATTCTTATTTTGCAATTCTCCATTAGAAATTCGCAAATTAAGAATGCAATGTAATAGAGAGAACATTTGGTGTTCTGAAATCTAGGTTTCGCATACTACATAAGACAGGCGGAGCATTACAATATAGTCCAGATAATTGCTGTAAAATAGTTGCAACATGTGCCATGTTGCACAACTTAGCCACTAGGAGAGGCCTAGAACTGGAGGTTGGGGATGTTCTACCTCACATTGACAACCAGCCTCAACAACCCCAACCAAGATTACATGGACCAGACGCAGCAGAGGGGAGAAGAAGAAGGGCAGAGATAACTCAACATTACTTTTAACGAGGAGGAGCTACGCTAGCAACCAAGATGGCCGCTTAGGCTCCCGGCTCCGCCGACCTCTGTCTCCCGCTGGATGATCCTGCTACTAATCCTGAATTTACACCCTGCCTCCGGGCGTGTGTACTGCTGTGCTGTACTTTGGTGCGATCCAGGGACTTTTACCGGCTTGGTGGAGGGAGTTATGTTGAGTTACAGTTTGGGGCCTACACCAGCTTGTGAGCCGGGGACTCGAGTACTGGCCCAGCCGGGTTCCAGTTGAACAACATTGGCCGTGGGTGATCGACAGGGTCCGGTCTTTGGCTGTGGAGAACTTTCTATGCCCGATTTTGACAGCGGTTGTCCGGCCTGGCCTAAAATCGACGGAGGGTTGACGAGGCACGATTGCGGCTGTGGGCGGAGGTCCCTGACCTGGAGACCCGGTTTGCCGCCGCCGGTGTTCGCTGGGTCGGGGTCTTCGCTTGCGGTAGCGGAGCGTGGATTGTGGCCTTGGTACTCCCTCCGTGACAGCCCGTTCCAATTTTGCCGGCTCCCCCGGGTATGACCGGGCCTCTGGGGGACGTGATTATGGTCGACTCGGAACGAAATGTGGTGGGCGGACTGTACTTGCAGCTATTGGGGCACTACATTCCCATGTGGAGTCCCTAGTCCACAAAATGATAGCGGTTACCTGCGGACATGGGCATGAGGGACCGGACCCTGCTCCATTGCAAGATCCTGATCGACTAATGCTACCCACGGTGGTCCTCGCAACGGAAGTGGGCCCTGTGCCACGAGGGGTGTCGGAGCTTCATGTCAGTGTGATGGCCGACGACCGCGAACTCTGCGCTTTTTAAGGATTGCCAAGCCCACCATCATTGCTTACTGTGTGCGGATTAATTGGTGCCTCCTTTCCGGATACTCTTGGTGGGAACTGTCTATGGGATGAAACAGCGTTTTTCCCCTCTCCGACACCTTTACTACGATCGCGGAGACAACGACATCGGGAGCTCATGGCGGGGAGGGAAGTCGTCGATGTCGATGGAGTTCCCAGTGACTTTAAAACTTTGCCTCGCCTCGGAAGGAACTTTACCGAACTGTTTCTGCATTTTGACTATCCTGCGGAGGCGACAGTCCGCCCGGAAGGGGCTCGCACGACGGATCGGAAGGGTCAAGGATGAGACTGATTGTTTGGGCTTGACACCGTGGGCTTGCTGATGTGGGATTCGCTACCATTGTATTTACGGGAGGTTGGGTGGTGTTTACCGTCTCCCTGTCTCGTTTTATATTGCTTCTTAATAGAGTTGTGGGTTTTATCCTGGGGGATTCTTGGTTCTGGCGGAGGGGAGGGGGGACCGGGGGCCCGTACTGAGGTGTCCTCCCCCACTTTTTCTACTTTTAGTACTTAGTTAGATGGGGCGACAGGCACACTGCTAGTTGGGGATAGGCGCAAGCCATATGCAGGGGCGCAGGGTGGGGGGAGGGGTGTTCGTGTTGTTTGTGTTTTTAGTTTATATGTTTGAAATCCTTCAGAATCCTGATATAGGTGGTCTTACTGAGGCGCAAACTTGTGTTGTGGGTGGCTGGGTTCTGGAGGCGGTATTATTTGCACAAATTAGCTAACTGTTGCGTCATCCATTCTTGTATTCGGGATGCGGCTGTAGTCTCGTACCTTTATACTGCTGCGCCCCCCTCCCTGATTCTCGTGGCTGCTTTTCAATGTTTATCCTGTTTCCTGGGGAGGTGGGGTTGGTGGTTGGCATTTGTTTGATTATCCTGAATGTCATACGGCCGCATACCCAATGTAGTTTGTGAGTTGGCTATCATTGGTAGTTCTCCGTCCATTATGCCCTGTATGTATATTTCTTATCCTTTCATTCCGCAATGTAAGACACCTGTTATTGGCTTTCTTTGTTTTTTCTCAATAAAAAGATGTTTAAAAAAACAAAACATTACTTTTAACAGAGGTAAGAACCACACAACACAATCTTGTGCATAACTTTAATCAATTTATTTTTAAGTCTTTATCAAGGACTCAGGGTACTCAGGAAATCTTACTGCATGCATTGTTCTGACAGTAAATTATTTGGCAATTACGTTTTTCAGTCATAGCAATGCTTTTATCTTCAGACGTCCTCCAAATCTCAGCAATGTACTTTCTGAAGTTACATACTACTTTTTGCGGCTTCACACCCCTAATGCCTTGCCTGTAATTCTCCCATCGCCCTTGGTTATGCTGCTTGCAATATCTTGCTTTCTGGAGCTACGGCGTCCACCAGGTAAAGCAGGTGCAAGTAGGCTACTTATATCAAAAATGGACACAGTTCCATGACCAGAGGGTGCGTGAATGTCACCCACTGTATAGATACAGAAAGAGAGAGAGTAAAGGGTAGAGAAAAGTCGGAAGGAGAAGAGTGAAAAGAGGTAGATACTGCTCCCCGGTCTCAAGGATACACTCCCGAAGGGGAAGATCGAATCTTGCCTCTCTTTCGCCCCCACACACCCCGAAGGATGTCATGCTTCATCATCTGGCTTTTTTTGCTCCTCGTCAGACCGGCGCTGCAATGTCCGACGGGCCCCCAAAGGGTCTCTTTGGCGGAGATCTTTTAAAGAAAAAACGCCGTATGGTGCATGAAGGCACACGGGAAGTCTTGAACCTCATAAATACTATCAATGAGGAAAATACCGAACCGATTGACCTCCTTGTCACATTAGACGTGGAGGCACTTTACACAAACATTCCACAGGACGCAACGATAGAGGTAGTGGGTAAACTCCTGAGAGAAACTGACCTCCAGTCAGATACGCCCGCCACCTTCATACTGGACCTGATCACCCTAGCACTAAAAAACAATTTCTTTAAGTACGACACCTCTATATACCATCAAGTGCAGGGACCAGTATGGGGAGTACTTTTGCGCCGAGCCTAGCGGGACTCTATATGTCATCCTTTGAATCAAGAAACATCTTCTCTATCGATAATCCATATCAGGAGAACTTAATAACTTGGAAGAGATAAATAGACGACGTACTGATCCTATGGAAGGGCTCTGAGGACACTTGCACTGAATTCCTGAGATGGATCAATGGTCTAGATGAACATCTGCACTTCACGTGTACTATGAGCCACTCAGACATCCCTTTTCTAGATCTCAGAATTATTTTGGAAGAAGGAGTACTGAGAACCACACTACACAAAAAAAGCACAGACCGCAATAGCCTGCTCGACTACCGGAGCCACCATCCTAAAGCCCTACGGGAAAACCTACCATTTGGGCAGTTCCTACGGATCAGAAGGAACTGCTCTAACATTCAGGACTACGAGACCGAGGCGGGAGCGCCTAGAAAAAAACTTGAGGGACAGACAATATCCCGTCAAGACAGTAGCAAAAGCACGGAAAAGGGCAAAAAACAACAATAGACAAGCCCTACTGGAGGAAAAAGTAAGGGAAGAAAATCAGTCTCTCACCTGTGTTACCACTTTCACACCTCTATCGAATAAAGTGAAGCTCGTAATCAGGCGGAACTGGAAAATTCTGAACAGCGACACACTCGAGTTAGCGCCACCACGCTTTGCCTTTAAAAGGACCACCAACCTCCGTGATACCCTAGTCCATACCCACCCCCGCGAAAGGATCAGAACTAATGTAGACAATACACTCTGGAATTTACCACGAGTTATGGGGCACTACCGCTGTGGGAACTGTCACGCATGCTCCACAACAAAACCCACCAAAACACTACACCTTGGCAATTTCACATGGGAACAACGCACCCACACTAATTGTAACTCAAGAAACTGCGTTTACCTCATTACTTGCCCCTGCGACCTGAAATATGTCGGAATGACATCACGGCAGATTAAGACTCACATCAGCGAGCATAAGAGCACGATCAGACGAGGAAGGACAGCGACCAAATTGACTAATCACTTCCTGGAACGTAAACATGACTGCGATGACATGATGTGGACAGTCCTAGAATCTAAAGCAAGTTGGGACCCACGGGCATTACTACGCCAGGAACAGCGATGGGTGTTCCGCCTCAAGACACATGAACAAGGCCTGAATGATGATATACCCTGGGCGGAACTATGAGTGGTGCCCGCCCAGGCCTCACTGCAACATGGCCCAATCTGAGTGAATATCCATACACCCACCTGTCACATGGGTTGGTCCTTTAACGTTTAATAGGAGGAACTGTGCACTCTCCATCACTCATTGCCAACACATATAATGCACAATTACAATCAACACAACCATACCACAACCTGCGATGCTACCTAACATGCGAGCCTACCTAACGTGCATTTCACTGTTGCCAATACATTGACTGACTCCCCCGGTTCAGTAGCTGCCATCTCCCATACTCCGAGCACGGCAACTAGTACGCATGCTCTACCTTGCACTCACTCCCCCGGTGCATGCTACCATCGTACACTGCTTCCTCGCGCATGCGCAGACCTTACAGCGCAAACCAGGAAGTGAAGTGCACCACGCCCTACGCCTTGTGATCGGCAGCGTACTTGTAGAGGGACGACCACTCGGCATTTCAAGGCAGCCGCTGGAAGGGGTAGGTGCGGAAGCAAGAGCATTCCGACATAACCGTGAGTACCTTCTTCCCTTTAGGGGAACACGAGCACACGATAAAGTCATTTCTAGCCACACATGGGGCTCTGACCTATGCTGATTATACTCCGCCTCCCTCTCTCCTTAGTATTTCCGGAAACTCATACGACCAGCGCAGCATAGCTTCAGGCACCTGGCCTGGAATAGAGGGTGAGCATGCGAGAATGTAAGAATCAGTGAGTGGGCTATGATTATTTTCCTCACGGCACACTAGAGTCCGAGTCTATACGTTAGAGGCACACATCGTGCTGGGCAGTACGCGTGTACCGGCACCGCCCGGGTATCAGTAATCCTCAAATGCGAGTGACTGCTGTTCCGGGCTTATCATGCCGGACACGCGATTTTAAGTCACGATTGTGTTACGTGGCACCTTAAGAACCATGGCCGTGGCAATGCTGGACGACACGGGCGCCGCCGTAGGAGGTTGAAGTAGGACATGCTTCTCTCTGAGACGCGATCCCTTCTGCCCTACCTTGATCGACGCATGTGTCTATCCTCAACACACGATTTTGGCTCGTTTTGGCGATCCTTGAAGTCATTGAATGTTACGACTGTAAATACTCTCAACATTGTTAATATGTCTGTGTGCAGTAACGGTGACTCTCGACCCGGTCCCATTGCCCAGGGACCACACATCACGAGTTTTTCACCGTCTTCTTGCCTTCTTTTTTGTCTTTTTTGTCTTATTTCTCCCCCCCCCCTCCAGGCACATACATCAGCATCTACCTACGGAGATCCTGTTGCACACCCTAAGATTCACTCTAGGACACTGCACCATTAGCAACAAGACGACTAATGGACATCCTTCTGTATGTGTACCCTCCCCATTTTAATTAGAGGTGCTTTTCACTTTTTAGGTCCTGAAGAAACGCCACCGATCTGCCTGACACATAGGCGTGAAACATGTCGACCTTTTGACCTGTCACATTGGCACATTGTAACCTCACGTGACACACTAACCTGTTGGTTTTTTATTATACCAAGGACACCACATTAATAAAAATATCCCAGTTTGGATGCCCTTAGGTATTTTTAACTCACTAGCATGCACCCTTCTATTCAAGAGAAACACTCCCATTTACAAACTGAGCCCTCACACCTGCATGCACCATACGGCGTTTTCTCTTTAAAAGATCTCTGCCAAAGAGACCCTTCGGGGGCCCGTCGGACATTGCAGCGCCGGTCTGACGAGGAGCAAAAAAAGCCCGATGATGAAGCATGACATCCTTCGGGGTGTGTGATGGCGAAAGAGAGGCAAGATTTGATCTTCCCCTTCGGGAGTGTATGCTTGAGACCGGGGAACAGTATCTACCTCTTTTCACTCTTCTCCTTCCGACTTTTCTCTACCCTTTACTCTCTCTCTTTCTGTATCTATACAGTGGGTGACATTCACGCACCCTCTGATCATGGAACTGTGTCCATTTTTGATATAACGAGTCATTCAGGAGCACGGACACTGGACCTCATCAAGCTCCCGGTCCCCTCCTCTCCCATTGTTGACCCAATTTTTGCACGGCGGCCCAGCCGAGGGACCTTCTATCATCTCCCCTTTTCTTCCTATTTCTTTATTTAGCTTCCCTTTCTAACACAGACATTGACAGTTGACATGACGACCACCAACACGGAGGATAGCCTGGGCTTAGCCTATGGCGATGACATAGTCTCCGAAATCCTCAGGACACCCTCCATCCTTGATACAGATGGAAACATGGCCGGAACCAGCACCCAAGGTGATTGGAACTCTCTGACTGCGCTAAAGAAAACCCTAGTGAAGGCAGCACTACACGGACAGGTGATGACAGAATACCTGCGAGCAAATGCGGCACCTAACGGCCTGATCGTCCGAACCGCCCCACGGATTTTCCTTGACGACCCGCTCTTCCGAAAAGAGTGGAGCCAGATCGCGTGGAAATGTACCCGAGACTGGCTGATCCTAATAATCAGCACAGCAAGAAGGATTTCCGAGGCCCTGATTATAAAGATCAAAATATCCGAGGATGGTCTGAAAACCGGAATCAGTATAGCAGCATTCAAGACACGCCTTGCAGAAATAAACAGTGAAATCAATGACCACCGGGACTACCTACTTCAACAGAAGATATCGAAATTACAGAAGGATGTCAAGAAATTCGATCGAGAGAGAGTTTACCCATACAGCAAAGAAGGGTACCAAACCACGGATCCTGATACTAGCTCTGATGACGGCTCGGTCTCTCTAACACTTCAGGGAGGACGACCTACAGCAACTCGAGTGATAGAAGCTGGGGACAAAATCGGGATGGGGCAGGCATTCTCCCTACCCCGCCGGCCGTACCGCCTCCCATGTACGGATACCCTTCCACACCCTACCCCCCACAAGGAGTAATGTGGTACCCTGGTATACAAGGTCCACCCCAAGGCTACCAACAGGGGTATGCGCAACAGGGTTTCCCCCAGCAAGGCTTTTTTAATCCCCCCTCCTTCCACAACCCACCACCTCCTTTTCAATACAAAGGCAGGGGGCGAGGCAGAGGAAGAAGAAGAGGGCATAAACAAGTGCATTGGCAGAACGGAGGCCAACCACAGAGACAAACCCGGAGTATGACACACCAAAAACCCTAGTGGTGAATTTATCCAAGAGAATCATTACTGAAGAAGAAACTGCGGCCCTGGAACTAGGACTGGGTTTTGTCCCGACTCCTAAGGAAGACAAGTTCAGGATGAACCAGGAACTCCAATCCCTTTTCAGGAAAATCCGATTACAGGCCTTCTTCCAAGGAAAACTGACCCCAGAAAGAACTGACTCCGGCCTTCGCCATCCGTCCAAATTCACGCCTTCTACCTCTATGGTCCCCAGTGAGGTAGTGACATTCGAGAAAGCGGTCCTCAAGGAAATTAACAACCTGTCACAGGGCAGGACTTTCAACAACACACCCAAAGCAATCGAACGAGGTGTGGCATCATTGCAAGCTGATGAAACGAATATCATAAAACCAGCGGACAAGGAGGGCGCCACAGTCCTCCTTGACAAAGAGGATTACGACAACGAATGTATAAAACAATTGAGTAATACAAGATATTACGAAAAGATGAAAACTGATCCCACAGACCCACTGACTACAAGGATCCGCATCATAGTAAATGAAGCAAATACAGAAGGGTGAATCTCCTACAGGAGGCAAATTACCTGATAAATGAAAATCCCACCATGCCATATTTCTACGTCCTTCCCAAGATCCACAAAGATGTCCGCCCCCCCCCGGGACGCCCCATTGTCTCAGGCATTAACTCTTTACTGGAACCCCTCAGCCAATTCAGTGACCACTTTTTGCGCCCACTCGTACAGTCAACCCCGGCATACTTGAAAGACACACGGGAAGTCTTGAACCCTCATAAATACTATCAATGAGGAAAATACCGAACCGATCGACCTCCTTGTCACATTAGACGTGGAGGCACTTTACACAAACATTCCACAGGACGCAACGATAGAGGTAGTGGGTAAACTCCTGAGAGAAACTGACCTCCAGTCAGATACGCCCGCCACCTTCATACTTGACCTGATCACCCTAGCACTAAAAAACAATTTCTTAAGTACGACACCTCTATATACCATCAAGTGCAGGGGACCAGTATGGGGAGTGCTTTTGCGCCGAGCCTAGCGGGACTCTATATGTCATCCTTTGAATCAAGAAACATCTTCTCTATCGATAATCCATATCAGGAGAACTTAATAACTTGGAAGAGATATATAGACAACGTACTGATCCTATGGAAGGGCTCTGCGGACACTTGCACTGAATTCCTGAGATGGATCAATGGTCTAGATGAACATCTGCACTTCACGTGTACTATGAGCCACTCAGACATCCCTTTTCTAGATCTCAGAATTATTTTGGAAGAAGGAGTACTGAGAACTACACTACACAAAAAAAGCACAGACCGCAATAGCCTGCTCGACGACCGGAGCCACCATCCTAAAGCCCTACGGGAAAACCTACCATATGGGCAGTTCCTACGGATCAGAAGGAACTGCTCTACCATTCAGGACTATGAGACCGAGGCGGAGCGCCTAGAAAAAAACTTGAGGGACAGACACTATCCCGTCAAGACAGTAGCAAAAGCACGAAAAAGGGCGAAAAACAACAATAGACAAGCCCTACTGGAGGAAAAAGTAAGGGAAGAAAATCAGTCTCTCACCTGTGTAACCACTTTCACACCTCTATCGAATAAAGTGAAGAACGTAATCAGGCGTAACTGGAAAATTCTGAACAGCGACACACTCGAGTTAGCGCCACCACGCTTTGCCTTTAAAAGGACCACCAACCTCCGTGATACCCTAGTCCATACCCGCCCCGCGAAAGGATCAGAACTAATGTAGACAATACACTCTGGAATTTACCACGAGTTATGGGGCACTACCCCTGTGGGAACTGTCACGCAAGCTCCACAACAAAACCCACCAAAACACTACACCTGGACAATTTCACATGGGAACAACGCACCCACACTAATTGTAACTCAAGAAACTGCGTTTACCTCATTACTTACCCCTGCGACCTGAAATATGTCGGAATGACATCACGGCAGATTAAGACTCGCATCAGCGAGCATAAGAGCACGATCAGACGAGGAAGGACAGCGACCAAACTGACTAATCACTTCCTGGAACGTAAACATGACTGCGATGACATGATGTGGACAGTCCTAGAATCTAAAGCAAGTTGGGACCCACGGGCATTACTACGCCAGGAACAGCGATGGGTGTTCCGCCTCAAGACACATGAACAAGGCCTGAATGATGATATACCCTGGGCGGAACTATGAGTGGTGCCCGCCCAGGCCTCACTGCAACATGGCCCAATCTGAGTGAATATCCATACACCCACCTGTCACATGGGTTGGTCCTTTAACGTTTAATAGGATGGACTCTGCACTCTCCATCACTCATTACCAACAAATATAATGCACAATTACAATCGACACAACCATACCACAACCTGCGATGCTACCTAACATGCGAGCCTACCTAACGTGCATTTCACTGTTGCCAATACATTGACTGACTCCCCCGGTTCAGTAGCTGCCATCTCCCATACTCCGAGCACGGCACCTAGTACGCATGCTCTATCTTGCACTCACTCCCCCGGTGCATGCTACCATTGTACACTGCTTCCTCGCGCATGCGCAGACCTTACAGCGCAAACCAGGAAGTGAAGTGCACCACGCCCTACGCCTTGTGATCGGCAGCGTACTTGTAGAGGGACGACCACTCGGCATTTCAAGGCAGCCGCTGGAAGGGGTAGGTGCGGAAGCAAGAGCATTCCGACATAACCATGAGTACCTTCTTCCCTTTAGGGGAACACGAGCACACGATAAAGTCATTTCTAGCCACACATGGGGCTCTGACCTATGCTAATTATACTCCGCCTCCCTCTCTCCTTAGTATTTCCGGATACTCATACGACCAGCGCAGCATAGCTTCAGGCACCTGGCCTGGAATAGAGGGTGAGCATGCGAGAATGTAAGAATCAGTGAGTGGGCTATGATTATTTTCCTCACGGCACACTAGAGTCCGAGTCTATACGTTAGAGGCACACATCGTGCTGGGCAGTATGCGTGTACCGGCACCGCCCGGGTATCAGTAATCCTCAAATGCGAGTGACTGCTGTTCCGGGCTTATCACGCCGGACACGCGATTTTAAGGCACGATTGTGTTACGTGGCACCTTAAGAACCATGGCCGTGGCAATTCTGGACGACACGTGCGCTGCCGTAGGAGGTTGAAGTAGAACGTGCTTCTCTCTGAGACGCGATCCCTTCTGCCCTACCTTGATCGACGCATGTGTCTATCCTCAACACACGACTTTGGCTCGTTTTGACGATCCTTGAAGTCATTGAATGTTACGACTGTAAATACTGTCAACATTGTTAATATGTCTGTGTGCAGTAACGGTGACTCTCGACCCGGTCCCATTGCCCAGGGACCACACATCACGAGTTTTTCAACGTCTTCCTGCCTTCTTTTTTGTCTTTTTTGTCTTATTTCTTCTCTCCCCCCCTCCCTTCTAGGCACATACATCAGCATCTACCTACGGAGATCGTGTTGCACACCCTAAGATTCACTCTAGGACACTGCACCATTAGTAACAAGACGACTAATGGACATCCTTCTGTATGTGTACCCTCCCCATTTTAATTAAGAGGTGCTTTTCACTTTTTAGGTCTTGAAGAAACGCCACCGATCTGCCTGACACATAGGCGTGAAACATGTCGACCTTTTGACCTGTCACATTGGCACATTGTAACCTCACGTGACACACTAACCTGTTGGTTTTTTATTATACCAAGGACACCACATTAATAAAAAATATTCCAGTTTGGATGCCCTTAGGTATTTTTAACTCACTAGCACGCACCCTTCTATTCAAAAGAAACACTCCCATTTACAAACTGAGCCCTCACACCTGCATGCACCATACGGCGTTTTCTCTTTAAAAGATCTCCGCCAAAGAGACCCTTCGGGGGCCCGTCGGACATTGCAGCGCCGGTCTGACGAGGAGCAAGAAAAGCCCGATGATGAAGCATGACATCCTTTGGGGTGTGTGAGGGCGAAAGAGAGGCAAGATTTGATCTTCCCCTTCGGGAGTGTATCTTTGAGACCGGGGAACAGTATCTACCTCTTTTCACTCTTCTCCTTCCGACTTTTCTCTACCCTTTACTCTCTCTCTTTCTGTATCTATACAGTGGGTGACATTCACGCACCCTCTGGTCATGGAACTGTGTCCATTTTTGATATAACGAGTCATTCAGGAGCACGGACACTGGACCTCATCAAGCTCCCGGTCCCCCCTCTCCCATTGTTGACCCAGCAAGTAGGCTACTGATATTTGCGCATCCATCACTATCCCCAACATGTAGTAGGTTTCCAGTTGCTTTATCATTTTGCATTATATCAACAACATTCTTGAGTGTCATCATTCTTCTTGCAATATCTCCACAACATTGTGTCATCTCCATTTGCATGGCAACTGTATGCTTGGTTAGCTGAGCAGTAGTGCTGGAAAGACGATTCATTGCCCTGGTGTACCCCTGCATGCGGGTCATTGCCCTATTATGCCTACTGGCACTTCCTACTTGCTGAGCCTGTATTGCTGTACACAGTGTTTCCATTGCTGTTGCCATACGGTCAAGTTTCTCAGATGATGCTGTATGAGCTTTCTCAATTACATTTCTCATGCGCTTCAGACTGTTGTGTATAGCACCAATATCATGACTGATGTGAACAAGTTTGCTCTTCATAACACGTATGTCTTTGCCTTGTAGGCGCTGGGCTGGCTGTCATCTTCTACTGCTGGTCTATTTTGTGATGGACGTGCCCTGCGCCTATAAAACTGTTGTATCCTATTCCGCCTGCTCTGCTGTGTGTAGGGTTGCTGGTGTTTGAGCAGTCTGTCGTTCTTGGACATGGACATTTGGTTCTTCATCACTCTCAGACTGCTGCAGTTGGCGCACTCTGTTTCTTTGACTTCTTGGCTGAGTAGTGGGTGAAGAAGTGGCTGAATTTGATTCATTTGTGTTTTTACATTCCTGAGTATGTAACTCGGCCCATTCATTTGTATTAGTGTCCTGTTCTGCATCTGTGATTAAAATAGTGCAAACAGTATGTTACTTTTAAATTTTGCACTTTTTGCAGCATGAACTGAAGTACATTTCAAATAAAAAGCACATGTAGCATGGCTAGTCTCCTATTCTAACAGTGTTGATGTGTTATTTTCATTTAAGTACTCATTGTCTAACTATTTCAAACTGTAATGGTACATGGACTACACATCCCATGATGCATTGCTCCTTTCATTAAAAGTGTTGATATGTACTGCTTCATTCAAAACATAAGGTAGTACATGAGAGGGATTTTTACTAAGCAGCAAGGACATCATTAGAGGTCTCTTTCACTCACATTTTAAAAACAAAAACATGTATGAATTCTTACCTTTAGATGGGCCAGCATGCTCTGGGGTGTCAATTTCTATGACTCCAATTACTGCTTCAGTTGCAAGGGTTCCTTCCACCATGTCCACAAGGGGGGTATTAGGTCTATCCCTGGGTGTTCCTCCACCAGTCTTTTTTGCAGCCTTAATCCGGTTTGCAATTCTTTCCTTTGCACGACTGCGCAGGTCATACCAGCGTTTTTGTAAATTATTAATTTCACGGTGGGCCACCCCCACAGCATTCACTTTGGCTTGTATAGCAAGCCACAGCTTTCTCTTTACTGCCTCAGGCACCTTCAAAGATTGCCTCCCAAAAAGCTGGTCCTGCCTCATAGTGACCTCCTCAATCAGTATTTCCAGCTCCTGGTCACTAAATTTAATTTTTCTTTTCCTGGTCTGCAGGTCTTCTCCAGCATTTTCTGAGGCCATTTCCCCTTCTGCTGCAGACAAACACACTGCTCCAGTTGCTACAAGCAGAGCTCCAACTGCCAACTGCCACTCCTCTAGTTAAAAAATGGGTACAGGTGTGTGTAATTAGTCTCCTGGTTTCCTGGGTGTGATGTCATTGTTATGCAGCAATTTGCGAATTCGCAAATTGCGAATTCGCAAACAAGAAATCGCAGAAACCGTGCGAATCGGTAAAAATTGCGATTTTTACCGATTCGCAAAAAAAATGCAAAAATCATGATGAATTTCATTTTGCGATTCTTTATTTGCGATTCCTTATTTTTCGCAAATAAAGAATCGCAAATTGAAATGTTGATGCATGTGCCAGTAAGTGCGGAGTAACTCCTGGAACATTGGGTCGACATTTTAGTCGATCTACAACTGGCACTGAAGCGCACCCCGGCTGCCCACAAACGACAGTGGCAGACTCAACTGGCTCCCAGTATCATGAAGACAAGAAAATATCGGCAATAAAAGTGGAATCTCCAAAAAGCCTTAAAGGCAAGGAGGAGATGAATGAATTCAACCCAGGGCCACAGTCTTATTGCCCTTCGAGATGACTAAAAGAAAAAAAGCTTGGGAGCAACATACCCAACAGATAGAAGTACAATGGCAAAAGAAAATTCTCTTTAAAGGAAAGAACACTGCCTTATTCTCGAAGCAGATCAACCAACTTAGTAACCACAGCCAGTCCAAGGAGAATGGAGTAGCAGACAGCCTATGGGTCAACTATGTTAAACAACTCTACAGTGGTGAGACAATTGAAACACAAACCAAGTGTCTCACATTGGCAATTAATCTCCCGGTCACGCAAGACTTTGAAATCCCAGAAGCTGCAGTAATAAAATCATTAAACAACTACGAAACTACGGAGCGCCAGGACCCAACAGAATACCAGTAGGGGTGTTTAAATTGGCCCAAACATTTTGGACAGGGTTTCTCATGCGCTCTTTAACTATGCCTTTCTCACAGCAGCAATCCGGCCATCATGGCAAGGATCTATCCTTTTCCCAATCCACAAAAAGGGTGATCAAACGAACCCAACCAACTATCGGCTGATAGCCCTATTGGAAATTGAAGCCAAAGCTTATGCTCGCATCTTACTGGGCGAACTGAAAAACTGGGTAGCCAAAAACATCATTCTCCCCTGCACCCAGTCAAGATTCAGATCAGATTGTTCAACCAGAGACAATATATTTGCGTTGGCCTACCTATTGAGGAGAGACAAATGCAACACAACCACAACTGTTCTGCTGTTTTGTGGAATATAGCCCTACATTTGACAGAATCAACTGGGGAATTCTATGGTCCAAACTAAGCTCCTTGGGTATACCCACTCAAATCCTGGCATCCCTAATGCCATTGCATCAGAGGATATGGGTCAGGGTCAAAACCAATGCCACAATAGCAACCAAAAGGATTTCTTCAAACAATGGCTTAAAGAAGGCTGCGTGTTGGCCCCACTATTCTTCAATCTTTATACGCCGATTTGCCAAAACATCTGGAAGATGCAAGTCTAATCACACCAAGACTATCGAGCTTATGACTACAAACATTACAGTACACATACAACATCATTATTATGGATTAAACAAAAACAGGCCTACAGAGAGCCCTTAATGCTCTCAATACGTATAACATGGTGAATAAATTCAAGGTGAACCAATCTAAAACTAAGGTAATGATCTCTGACAAGCACCCCAGAAAGACATCTGCACTATGGAAAATAGGTGAAAGGTAAATATCCACCTGTACCAGGTACAACTATCTGGGAGTCTGGTCGAAAGGGCAACCCCAGGGGCCCACCTTAAACACTTAAAGTAAAAGGGTGCTGAGGTTATACATAGCACGAGGCGCTTAAAACGCCAACTACATACTCCAACAGCTGAGCCAATGCTAAACATCCTACATGCCAATCTGGTGGCTGCCGTGTCATATGGTCATCAAGCCTTCTGGAGAAACTAGGCCTGCGGCTCACACATTTCTAAATACAGGCACACAGAATAGTATGTGCTTACCCTCTGCACGCAAGACAGGCTTTGTTGAGGCTGGAGCTGGGCCTGGCAAGCCATGATCTCCACTGTCAAGGAGATAATTAAATATTACATCTGCACTTTGAGCGCCCCAGCACAGTCCCTGAAAGCCCAACTGCAAACCATATTTGTGGATGTGCACTCCCCATGGCACTCACTACTGCTACAAGCCACAGGCACCCTGAAGATCGAAACAACAAAACTGGCCAACCGAAGCATCTCCCCACTAACATGGAAAAGGGCAATAAATGCACAAATCACTCATGTTTCATTCGAAAGAGACATTGAAAGGCGTCTACACAAGCCCCACCTCACAGCCTTGGACGACTCCTACATAAAGGAGAAAGCTCAACCTTATTTCAAATATCCCCTACACCCCTACTCCCGTACCAAAATCACCCACACGGCGCTGCTGGTCCTTTCAATTGCCGATTTCAACCCGCTTTGGGCCCGCAGGGATGGGAACCCATCCTGCAGGCTATGCCATGACCATCAAGAATCTTGGCTCCATCTGTTATGGTGTCCCCACCTCGCCAACGATCGACGTCGCCTCCTAATCCCACTCTGCAGAGGCAACGACCTCAGATGCTGAAGGGATGTATCAGACCTGTGCTTTACCAACAACACTGCACAATCTCTTTCCAGATTAGGATAATTCACCTAAAACATTCAAGCTGCGCAGCAGACAGTTGACCACACTGCGCAAAACAAGGACAGGAGTGGCGAAACTCCAGGCTAAGAACACCTAAGCTTCGACCAACTGACCCTGAGAACGGAAACAGACCCTTAGCGGAAACAAGTCACCAAGCCAGTCGTGAGCATGACCCGGATACATACACCACAGCTCAGCGGGCATAAAACAAACTGTAACTGTGATACTCCAGGCGAAGAAACAATTTGCACCTCCCTTTCATGTTCCCTGAGCACTAAAGACGCACTCTTAATGTACCTGCACAATATCTTGCAGGCTTGTAAGTAAGTAAGTAAATGTTTATTGTTTAGTTAATTAAAACCATAACAATATAAAAGCATTATGTTATACAAAACAGATTAAAAAAGAATTAAACAATATCCATTTTGTCGCTACTTGACACTCATAAAATGTCATTGTTAAAATTCAATAGCCATGGGTTTGACCATTTTTAGGTTTCGACCTGGCGAGGGGCACGCAGTGTCACTCCCAGATCGAAAACTATTGTCTCTAGTAGGGATGTAGGCACCGCCTCTGCCTCTCATTGGCTAGCTCCATAAATGGAGGCTAGCCATTGGAAGACATCTGCGTCAATCACTTTCTCCCCGTGAAAACGCGATTCGGGGGCGTTTCCGTGTCTTTTTTTAAGTCACGCCCTCTCCTCTTCCCATTGGCTGGAATTTTACCTTCCAGCCAATGGGAAGGGGAGAGCACGCCCCCGAATCCCTACAGGACGCTGTGCTTTCTGAGCAGCGTCTACCGAGGCTTTTAGGTAAGCCTCTGCCCCCCTTTTGTGCCGTTGTTTCTTGTTAATGCTTGTTTTCCAAGCGAGAGACATCGATGCAAAGGCAACTTAATTATTACAAATCAATTAAAAGGTGGGGATGGAGGAGGAGAGAGGCGGATGGCGCCGATATAAGGCCGCGTCCCGGGCGTTTCCAGCCCGTCCCTTCCCCGACCTGCCTTCACCCGCCCTGGCTGCCGTCCTCCACTCGTCCCCCGCGGCCTCCAGCGCCCTTCCTGAGCGCCTGCTCCGTCTCTCGTCGACTCAGGATGAAATGCGTGACCGCTCCGAAGCGGCCGCACCCTCTTGGGATCCGACATCAGGACATCGGACTGCGGGGAAGTTGCGACTTTCGAACAACTTACGTTTGCGGACTTTTGGCTTTTTTCTTCTTTTTTACTGTGGATTTATTCAAGGGTCATTTGCGTTTTTTTACAGGAAAAATGTGGAATGTGTGTTTTTGTGCTGAGGATTGAAATTCTGCGAAAATGATTAATTGCGCCGTTAGTGAGAGGGAAGCCGGGCCCGGCCTTCTAGTCGCCTCGCCGTCTTTCACTCATCCACTTATTTTATTTCCCTGCTTCCGCCCTCCCTTCCTCCCCAAACTCCACTAACGCGCCTTCCTTCTGTGCGCACTCCTCTCTTCTTCCCTCGCTCCCCCTATTTCTCCCGCCGTTCCTAATTTCTATCTTATCTCTCTTCCTTCCCTCCGCCTTCCTTGATTTTTCTTCTTTCCCCCTCTCGCGTCAACCTTTCCTCCACCCTTTCATCCGTTCTCATTGAGTCCCTTGCCCCATGCCCTTCTTCCTCATACCCCCACCCTTTCCTTCTTTTTTTATTTCCCATTTTCCATTCCTCCTTCCTCCCACCTTTCCTATCCGCCACATTCGCTCCTTTTTGCTTTATTTATTCTTTTCACTGTTCAACCCTTCTCCTGTTTGTTCGCACCCCCCTGCACTTTCGTTTTCCTCTTCTTTTCCAAGCCACCCTTTAACACCCCTACTAGTTGTTGATTGCCCTCTGTTTCCTCTTGCTTTTCATTCTTTCCTTTCAGATTCCTTCTGCCCCGTGCCCTCCGTCCTGCCCCCTCGTCCATTCTAATCTCTTTTACTGCCCGCTCCCTCTTCCTTCCGCCGCTTGCTCACACAGTTTCCCCTTTTCGGCGACTCACCCTTTATTTCTTCCTTTTCACCCCCCACCCTCCTCAGTATTCCCAGCCGTCGCATACTTCATTTCCTTAGGGTTCCATTCTTGGCTGATGTCCCCCCTCCCATCCAGTGTCCCCCTTTTCACCAAGCGCTGCCCTCCACCTGCCTTCTCTGCTCCTCCCACTTGTGCCCCCATGCACCGTGGGTCCCACCTTCTTTCCCTGCCTTTAGTCAACACTGAAACACGTCCCTCATAAGCCATACATTTAAACCGACACTGTTTTATTAATACCGTACATCTCAGCTTGCCAGGGACATGACGCGTTTTATTAATTCATCCACAGTACAATGCGGAAAGTAAATGTCTGATTTTCAAAATAATTTATATCTGCGCACTTTGGACGCGTCAATATGAATTACAAAGCAACACAATATTTTGAACAGAGACGTGGGGGTTGTGGGCTGGAGATAGAACAGGACATTTTCTTGTTATGAATACATTTCAACAGAGGGCTAAAGAAGTGTCAATCACGGGTCCTAATGTCACCAACGCTACCCCAGCACTACTGGCCTTTACGAGTTGCTGGCTTGGAATATAATCATCAGATATTACATTTGTAGGTAGTTTTTCAAACTGTATACGTCTACGGTAGCTCGGCATCTGGGGTAACAGCGTCACAAAGGGAGTAAAGTGCGGTTTCTGGCGTTCACTCAAGAAGGAAACAAAAATCATGTGCATCTATCTTAGTAATATACATAGCTGCAGAGCTCCGTGAGCGACTGGTTGAGGCCAGAAATGTTGCAATGTTTACGGTGCTCAGAGCGTGCCCAGTCACCATGGCACTGGCCGCCGCGGCTCCTGGGTGTCCTGATATAGAAGGCTGCAGGAAGTTTACTTTTCCAACATCAGACTGCAGCGCTGGGTCCTGACAGTAGTTCACACGCAGGTTTGGTGCCCACAGCGCCAAGAAATAACTCCCATCATTGTCGTCCGGGGCACGATTGGTGTTTACACCGAGCCTGCACTTCAGGCCGGCAGCCGTATTTGAAGTTTTTTGTTGTGTCCCTTGGGAATTCGCCCGAGATGCTTCTATGGTGTCCCTTCTCTGGTGAAATCTTACCCTCAGAGATGTCTTAAGTATTCCACTCTAGTGAAACCCTACTTAGAGTATTGTGTCTCCTTTAAGTGAGGGATCATCTGCAGTATTGTGTCACTTCGTAATCAGATGCTGCCTCTTGGTTTACCTGTAAGTTCACTGTAGTTACACCCGTTTTACAGTTGTGACTCATAAGAGCTGGACTCTGCTGTCGAGGGACACCCTAAGTGCACCCTCCATGCAAGAGCGACTACTCTTCGTTCTACCCTGGCAGCATAATCCATGGGCAGGTAACAGGCCTTTTTTTAACTGTATACACACAGGCTACTGCAAAGAATACGCAACCACAGGTATCTCCGGATCCTTTGCCTTCATGACTTCTCGGATAGTCACAGAGAGCTTCAGAGCATGTGTGGGGTGGGAGACGGGGGTGGATGGACAGGTTTCACATGAGCCTGGATGGACGAATGGTGAAGCCCATTGGATGTCGAAGATGGTCGTTGGTTTGTATCTTTCATCAGTGTGAAGCCTTCACATGCACTTTTATCCCTATGAAAGATTATCTCTGTAGGTGGGGGAGGTATCCAGCTAGGCTTGTTTGAGGTGGCCACAGCTTCATTGTCAATGTAAGGTCCCTTTTCTTCCAATGCCGTCGCTAGAAGTGATATGTTTCCCCAGTAGCGGCCGGTGGTGGGAGTGCTGCGGGGCGGGGGAAAAGCAGGGTGGGGGGTAGTAAACTATGGCATACGGCTGAACAGAGGGCACCACAGCACTCCCAACACGAGCCACTACTGACGTTATCTGCTTTCCATCTGCAACAACGTGCAGTTGGGACTGGGCTTTCTTATTTTAGATTCCTGCTGGGCACATAACAAATGAACAAATGAAATAATAATTTCTGGTGCTCTTCTCCTCCTCTCTGGTGCTCTCCCCCTCCCCTCTGGCGCTCTTCTCCTCCTCTCTGGCGCTCTTCTCCTCCTCTCTGGCGCTCTTCTCCTCCTCTCTGGCGCTCTTCTCCTCCTCTCTGGTGCTCTTCTCCTCCTCTCTGGTGCTCTCCCCCTCCCCTCTGGCGCTCTTCTCCTCCCCTCTGGCGCTCTTCTCCTCCTCTCTGGCGCTCTTCTCCTCCCCTCTGGCGCTCTTCTCCTCCTCTCTGGTGCTCTTCTCCTCCTCTCTGATGCTCTTCTCCTCCTGTCTGGCGCTCTTCTCCTCCCCTCTGGCTATCTCCTCCTCCCCTCTGGCGCTCTTCTCCTCCTCTCTGGCGCTCTTCTCCTCCTCTCTGGCGCTCTTCTCCTCCCCTATGGTGCTCTCCCCCTCCCCTCTGGTGCTCTTCTCCTCCCCTCTGGCGCTCTTCTCCTCCTCTCTGGCGCTCTTCTCCTCCTCTCTGGCGCTCTTCTCCTCCTCTCTGGCGCTCTTCTCCTCCCCTATGGTGCTCTCCCCCTCCCCTCTGGTGCTCTTCTCCTCCTCTCTGGTGCTCTTCTCCTCCTCTCTGGTGCTCTCCCCCTCCCCTCTGGCGCTCTTCTCCTCCTCTCTGGCGCTCTTCTCCTCCTCTCTGGCGCTCTTCTCCTCCTCTCTGGTGCTCTTCTCCTCCTCTCTGGCGCTCTTCTCCTCCTCTCTGGTGCTCTCCCCCTCCCCTCTGGCGCTCTTCTCCTCCTCTCTGGCGCTCTTCTCCTCCTCTCTGGCGCTCTTCTCCTCCTCTCTGGTGCTCTTCTCCTCCTCTCTGGTGCTCTCCCCCTCCCCTCTGGCGCTGTTCTCCTCCTCTCTGGTGCTCTTCTCCTCCTCTCTGGCGCTCTTCTCCTCCTCTCTGGCGCTCTTCTCCTCCTCTCTGGTGCTCTCCCCCTCCCCTCTGGCGCTCTTCTCCTCCCCTCTGGCGCTCTTCTCCTCCTCTCTGGCGCTCTTCTCCTCCTCTCTGGCGCTCTTCTCCTCCTCTCTGGTGCTCTTCTCCTCCCCTATGGTGCTCTCCCCCTCCCCTCTGGTGCTCTCCTCCTCCCCTCTGGCGCTCTCCTCCTCCCCTCTGGCGCTCTTCTCCTCCTCTCTGGCGCTCTTCTCCTCCTCTCTGGCGCTCTTCTCCTCCTCTCTGGTGCTCTTCTCCTCCTCTCTGGTGCTCTTCTCCTCCTCTCTGGCGCTCTTCTCCTCCTCTCTGGTGCTCTCCCCCTCCCCTCTGGCGCTCTTCTCCTCCCCTCTGGCGCTCTTCTCCTCCCCTCTGGCGCTCTTCTCCTCCTCTCTGGCGCTCTTCTCCTCCTCTCTGGCGCTCTTCTCCTCCTCTCTGGCGCTCTTCTCCTCCTCTCTGGCGCTCTTCTCCTCCTCTCTGGCGCTCTTCTCCTCCTCTCTGGCGCTCTTCTCCTCCTCTCTGGCGCTCTTCTCCTCCTCTCTGGCGCTCTTCTCCTCCTCTCTGGCGCTCTTCTCCTCCTCTCCGGTGCTCTTCTCCTCCTCTCCGGTGCTCTTCTCCTCCTCTCCTGGGTAAGTCTCAGGGGAATCCAGTGCCAACCCCTTACTATCTTCTCTTGTACCATCAGTGCCACCTCAGCACTGATATGGTAGTGCCAGGGAAGAGATTCTGTTTGTGTTTTTTGTTACTTCACATTCTTTACGTTTGGTCCAGGATGTCAGTGAGTGATCAGCACACATCTCTTGTTACTTTGGTACCCAGCCCCTCCCGCCTCATGCAACATCAAAACCCAAATCCGGATTCCTATTAGTGAGTCACTGCATGTTCCTTACTTGCTTTATATTTCGATATCAATGTAGTCTCATTGCTTGCTTTGTCTTTTTATTGTCCATTCCCTACAGTTGTTTTATGTGATGTCATCGCCCACTCATGACGGTTGTGATGTGATGTCATTGCCCACTGACTCCTTGATTTATGCGCCATTATTGCCCGATTCCTAATTGTTTTATGCGGCATCATTGCCAGTTCCACACGTACTTGCATGTTATCATTGCCCACCCTACCACACGTTTAATTTGATGTTATTGCCCCCTCGCTGCTTGTTTATATTTTATTATTTCCGACCCCTAATTGTTGTATACACTACCATTGCCTACTCCTCGTCTTTGTTTTATGAGCTGTCGGGCCCTTGGCCCAAATATAGATTGTCATTGAAAACAATGGGGTAGACCCAATAAGTCAAAGGACCTGGGTAGTAGTATATATAAAACAAGCATTTACAATGCAACGGTTTCGCCTTTGGAAAAGTTTGAGCTATTGGCATTGTAAATGACAACATTTGTATTTATGTGTTGGTTTTGAAAACAGATAAATAAATGGCATTGTCATTTACATTGCAAATAGCTTTAACGTTTCCAAAGGCGAAACCGTTGCATTGTAAATGCTTGTTCTTTTATCTGGATTCTGACCCTTTTAACAAAAGCTTTGAGAAAACTTTGAGAAATTTGATCAGTCTACCGTTCAGTTGTGGGTCTGATGGATTTGGGCACGCAATTATAGCAGCTCTACAGGACCTAATGCCTCCCACGTTAAAACTTTGTCTGAGCAGAACGGCTCGTTCGTTGTACAGTTTGTTGCAAGTGCAAATTACATGAATTAAGTCTTCTTTGTAGTAATCAGACAGCCAGCAAGATTTCGGGCCAGAATGCACCCAGGTTGGCTGGTCTGCTATGGATGGTAATTTTCCAAAACGTAATGCCATTAGTTGTTTTTTCACGTCAATTGAAAATGTCAAGTTCAAGTATGACGCCGGTGCGAGAGACTTGTAATTGTTTATCACCATCAAAGCATGCGACCTTAACCTGAAGATATTTTTGTCAGTTTGTGCTGAATGGGTTTTAGCTACTTTGTTTATGGCTTGTTTGAAAGACTGATATGGCAGATTTTTCTTCCATAAGTCAGTTGTACAAGTTATTGAGAGAGATTTGCACAGTAATTGATTAAAAGGAGAGTTTCTGTCCTCGTTTACTTCGGTCCATAGGGACTCATTAATTTGTGATGTGGCTGCATTTTGTTTCAGCTGGTACCAGGTTTTTACTGTAGCATACATTCTCCCTATGTCTTCATTTATTAAGCCAAATTCAAGCCGGACCTGTGCCGGCGAGGCCGACCTTTGTATCTGAAATACTTTTTTATAAATGGATGCTGTTAGTTGGTTTAAAACCTCTCCATCTTCCCCATGAAAAGCAGTGCTGGCATACATTATCGATGGAAGGATTTTCGCCGTCATTACTGCAAGCAGTGGTTTGTATGATGGACCCTTCAATTTTTTGCCGGTTGGCTAAAGGCGAATATGAGGGCACTGGTTCTCTGAGTCATGTACTTTTTTTGTTCTATATGTTTTTGTGAGTTGTCAACATAGAATCCCAGGTACTGATATTTTTTAACTTACTCAAATTGGTTGCCGTTAAGCCAGATTGTCTGCTTGTATCTCCGCTGACTGCCAATCACCATAGTTTTGGTCTTTGATGCATTTATTTTGAGTTTGTTTGCTGAAATGTAATCAGCGGTTTCATTTAAAACTCTTTGAAGACCGATCTTTGTTTGACTCATTAACACCAAATCGTCGGCATATGAAAGGTGAGTAAGTACCAGTTTACCAAGTTTCGGCGGGTAAGAGTTAGTGCAGTCTAGCCTCTGTGATAGATCTGACATGAACAAGTTAAAAAGATGTGGGGGCCAGAACACACCCTTGCTTGAGGCCACTGGTCGTTATCAGCTTCCTCGAGAGTCTGGACCCATCACCTATCTTAATTCTCAACCAGGTGTTTGAGTAAAATAACTGTATACCTTTTAGAAGCCTTTCAGAAATGTCCCATGCACGCAACTTTTTCCACAGGAGGTGACGATTAACACCATCAAATGCTGCCTTTAGGCCTATAAAGCAGAGGTAAAGTTGTTGTTTCCTCTGCCTACACTTGTTAGCTATTAGAGATAGAGCTAAGATGTTCGTTATCGTCCCTATTCCTTTCCTGAAGCCTGTCTGTTTGACCGGATGAGGTTGAGGTTGTCAGACCAAACCTTCAGGTCTTCTAGAATGAGTGTGGCATAGTATTTGGCTTCAACGTCCAGGAGGGCTATTAATCGGTAGTTTGATGGATTGGTTCTCTCTCCTCCTTTAAAAATAGGTGTAAATATCGATCCTTGCCAATTCGATGGAATGTAATTTAAGAGCTCTATTTCTTTATATAGGTTAAAAAGATGATTGCCCCAGAACGATGTATCATGCTTAAAAATTGCTTGAGGGATTCCGTTAGGGCCAGGAGCACAGTCACTTCTACCTTTCATAATTATACATATAACTCTTTCACTTGATATTGGTGAATAGCTTGTCGCTGTTATCGAGGAATCAATGCCTTTTTTCACCAGCGGCTTCCCTTTTTCCTCAATTCGCTTCGTCTCTGCGCATTTTTTTTCTCTCGTGTGAGGTGTGATGACCTCTCCAGGGCCGTTTGGTTCAGTTCTGCCATTAGATATATCTTTTCCATCGGCCTGGGCCGGAGTTTACTTCTGACGTGTCTTGGGTAACAGATTCTATGAACTTTGTAGTTAGAAATTTGGCCCACTCGTGTTCTTGAATATTTGATGAGAGTGCATTCGCCGGCCGGTGTAGTTTGTTTATAATTTCCCAGAACTTGTTTGAATTCATTTTTTTGGCGCTACAAAGCAGTTCGGCCCAAAATGTATCGTTGCTCGCTCGTTTTGCTTCCCATAGCTCTGTTTTGTAAATTTCCCTTAGCTGCCGTACCCTCTCCCAGGATAGTTGGTCGGGAACTGTTCTTTTTAACCTCCTAATTGCTTTTTTAAGTTTGCATTTCAAGGCTCGCAACCCAGCCGTTGTTTTTTTGTTCAGTTCTTTTTTTTTACCATGAATTTTAGTCTGGTGTTGTCCAGTCGGCATCAATGTTATGAAATCCGCCGTAAATTTTACCCAAACTTGAATTTTATTCTGGGCCTCGACTTTACTAGCCGTTATCTTCAATTTTATTTCGGACTGTAATGTATCGATTGTATCATTTGACCATTTTAGGCGTTTTAGGTCAACTGTGTGTAAGTTCCCTTCCATTGTTGTGTTTACCTGATGATGTTTGGTGATTTTTAGCCTGAAGTGTATGTGCTGGTAGGAATGGTCACTCCTGGTTGTGTACTCTATGAAGAAATGGGAGACGAATGGCATCAATGATACTGAAATTGCTTATAGTCCAGTCTTGATCTAGTCTTTCCACCATGAAATGTGTGTTTCGGTGGGAAATCGTCAGTTGTTCTGCCATTTATTACTCTCAGCCCAAGAAACTATAGGACATTTACCAGTCCTTGACCTACGTGGTCACCTGTAGATCTCAATGGCTGATATTGTTGTGGAAAATTCCAGTATATATTGTCAGATACTAACATATCATCTTCGTCCGGGGTGTGTATTAAGTTGGAATTAAAGTCCCCTGTCAGTATCAAATCCCATAGAGGATTCGTACTCCTTATGTCTGTGATGATTGCGATCAACTGAGCATTGTAGGCTGATTTTTTTCTTACTTGGGGATGCGCATATGTATTAATCAGCAGGACGGTTTTTGTTCTACCCACTGGCCCAGATGTTAGTTTGATCAGTTGAATATTAGGTCCCGCTGGAAACATCTGTTCAGTGTCGATTTTTAGCTCTGTAGATATATAGACTGCCGGTCCCCTTTTGGGCTGTCCGTAAATTTTCGTTTTAATCGCTGAAACTGTATAGTGTGTATAATTTGCCAGGGGGAGGGCTTCCAGTGCCCAAGTCTCCTGCAGAGCTATTATATCATATTTATCCCAATTGTTTGGTTGACATCCACTTTCTAGCCATTTCTTTGCCCCTGCTATGTTCCATGAGAGCATTTGTATGTTTCTTGGGTCTTGTATGGCTGATGTCTTTTCCAATGGTCAGTGGGAAGAATTCGAACTTAGCGCTCCTGGCAGCCAGCGCCAACTGTCCTGGACCACATCCTTTCTGGTTGCCAGATCGTTCTGTATGTCTCTTGGAAGGTTGCTGCCTATTGCTCCTTTGAGAACTGTATGTTTGTTCTGCACAATTTCTCTTTGACTTTGACCATAGCTCTTGTTGTAGTTAGAGTTAATGGTTAAAGGGCCAGGATAGCGTGGTGTCGTTGGTCTTGACAGTTTTATTCCCCATGCTTCAAATTGTGACTTGGAATTCATAGTGTGTTGAACGTCTTCTTCAGTCTGCCATGTGGTCAGTGTTTGTTCCTTATTTTTTTGACTACCCTTTGATATAAATTTTACTGCCAGTAAGTTCAACGAGGTCAGATATTTTAAGGCTGGAATATTAGCTGTTAATTTCAATAAATTCCCCCTGTTCAGTATATCTTGTGGCCCTTTTGAGTCATATTCTGGTGTTAAGAGTAGTTGCTGTTTCGAAAGCAAATTACAATGATCTATCTGTAACATTTGGTCTTCATTATTTTTATCGACTGTAATTTGGTTCTTGTCGTCTTTTATTTCAACTTTTAAGTTTACATATTGTGTCTTGTTTTCCAAAGTAGTGTTTAGAACCTGTTTGTCTACCCAAACAATGTTCTCCTGTAGGCCTTCTGCGTTATGGTTAGTTACTACTTCCTGGTCCAAGTTCCTTCGACTGATCTCACCTATCAGATTCAATTGTGGTTTCAGTGGAATTATCATCATTTGATTAATTTCCCCAGTACCAAACACAGAGGCCTCAAGGTTGTCCGTAGTTTGTCCTGCCGACAAGCTGTCTCTGAGTTTTTGGGTCTCTGGGTTTAAGTTGTCTTGTTTTTTGTGTACCATTTTTGGCTCTTGCCACCCATCCTCACGCGTTTACGTGGGACAATCTTCCTTTTTTTCCCCGCTTTGGTTGCTTGCAATCTTTGTCTCCGTAGTGGATTGAACAAGGGCGTCGAGAGCAGTAGGATTTCTAGTAGTTGGACCTGTTTGTTCGTGGCTTATCGGATCTTCCTTTTTGGGGTCAGTGGCGTGCCTGCTTTTGTTCTTGGGTACTATTAATTCCTTTATCTTATTCGTTTGCATGTTGCCAGTTTTATTCCCTACTTGATTAGATTTTTCTTTGGGTCCATGTTTATTATCTCCTTTTCTCTTCGTCGTCTTCTGTGTATCCCCAAGATTTGTAACTAGTACCGAGTTTTTGTCTCCTCTTCCTAAGTTCCGATTTGCTTCTGCTGGTATATCCTTCTCTGCCTTTTCTGGCTTTTTGCTGCTGGACCCATGTTCGTCTGTAGCACTAGCCGAGTCTGTTGCTACATTACTCGTCCTGACAGCGCAAAAAATTGGGTATACTTTGTTGGTGAGCTGTGTCGTTAGAAAAGACGTTTTATTCCTAGCTTTCCTATCATGTTTTTTTTGTTTCCGTGACGGCTTTGGATCTTTTTTGTTTTTTTTATCCTGATTTGTTGCTTCATTACTTTTGGTTGTCTGATCATTTACTTCAGCTTCGCGAGGCGCCGGGCTTAAATGGACTTGTATGCTTTCCGGGTTATATTCAGTTGGTTCATCTTTGTTAACTCTCTCTTCCAAAGATGATTTATTGATTGATATTATCTGTTCTAAACGTGTTGCCAAAAGACTTAATTTATCAATAATTGGGCTACAGGCACACTGAACTGAATATTTTGCTTGGGCTCTTGTAATAAAATTATTCATATTATCCAGTTTGGTGTTGATCCCTGCAATTTGTAGAGCTATGATGTTCATTAGGTCTATTTGTATGTCCATTTTGTCCGTTTGCATGTTAAATGCCTTTATTGTTGTCTGTAATGTTTGTAATAGAGTTTTAAAGATCTCAGAGAAACTACTTAGGTCATTAAATGACTCACCTAGTCGAAGCTGTGACTTGATTCTTGGTTGAATGTTTGATCTTGATTAAACTGATAACTAATATCTTTAGACACCCTAAAGGGGTTATTATTGGAATTTGTTTGAGTGGTTTTTAATCCATGTGAGTCCGTATTGTCTTGAGTATTAACATAATGCTGAACCCCCGTTGGGGCGCTTGATTTAAAAACAGATGTTTGCATGATGTCTTTAGTTGATACAGACATTGTGTCAATCTGCCAAGGGTTATTCATGCCTTCTGGGTCATCTTGGTCTACCTGATGGACCTGTACAACTGTCTGTAGCCTTGTTGTTCTTACATTGTTGGTGGCTGGCTTATGGGTAGAGGACGTGAGGTTTCCCTGAGGTGTTTTAAAGTTTGTTATAGGGGAGTTTGATTTTTGCCTGCGTCTGAGCACTTTTTGATCGTTAGATTCAGAACCTACTGATGGGTTCCTGTGGTCTAATCTTTCTTCCTCGTTGTATTTTTTTGTCGTCTACACTTTTTGTCCTGTCGACTCGAAGCAGTTCATTACTCAGGAATGTTTCCTCTTTAAATATCATGCCTAGACTGGCTTCATTATTCATCTCCGCTGGGACCACCCGATTTAAACCAGTCTTGTCCATATCCTGAGTCGGTTTTTGCGTAAACCATGAATTGATTGAACAGTTTAAATTTTGTACAGGGTTGTTTTGTGTATTTTTTTTCCCATTAGAAGCTGAGGTGGCTGTCTGTGGGGCTAGATGAGTCATGAGACCTGAGATCTCTGCTGTTGTTGAGTAGATAGCTGCTCCAGGGTCTTTGAGTAGTGAGAATCTGTCGCTCATGCCTGACTTCCTTTTGGTGCCTTCCTCTATGTTTCTAAACATTGTTATTAGTGGAGATATTAATGGGCTTTTTTGCTTGAAGTCACAGCCTTCTGATTTAGTCGGTTGCTTTTTTCTTTTACTTAGCTTTTCGCTCTTGGCCTTCTGGGTTGGAGTCTGTCTGACTCTTCCTGATCTCATTTCTCCCCTCTGTTTTGGCCACACAGGCCAGAGCCAGACACTGGCCCTGTTGTCACGGGCTCCACCTCCTCCTCCCCTGCTGTAAGTGCAGCCGAGTGTGTGGTGCCCAATTGCCCTGTAGATGCCTATGGGCGCCAATCCTCGTAGCCTCCAGGTAGCAAGCAGGCTGCTTTAATAGTTATACGGCTGCTCTAAGAAACTGTGGCCTATGAGCACTGTGGTAGGCAGGGGGTCGGGTACCCTGCGCCCTGTGCCCTGTATCTAATGGCCACCTATTGATGCTGCGGCCTTCCTGCTTCTTTCCAGCAGCCGTTTCCAGGAAGTGCCTCCGGCTTGGGCAGGGCCGAAGCAAGGCCAAAGCAGTCCGTGCGAAAGGCTCAGAAGTAGGCTCAACCTAAAAGAGCTAAGAGCACAGATTATGTTGCGGGATTGTTAAGGTTGTTAAGACAGCGAAAAGGTCTACAACTCTGTAACTGCTCTATATGTTATGTTAAAAAATATTTATTGAGCGCACTGCCACCGATTGGTTTCCTGGCGCTAAAATAAACAGAGAACGGAACCTGGGGATGTGAGTAGAGGAGAATTAGTGAAACGCTTGTCTAAAGAGCCATGTTTTTAAAGCTTTCCTGAATGACATGAGGTCCGAGCAGGACCTGATCTCGAAGGGGAAGGCGTTCCATAGACGAGATGCAAGAAAAGCAAATCTGCAACCACCAGAACGTTTGCGTTTGAAAGCGTTTGTCTGGAGGAGGGCGTGGTGGGCAGAGCGCAGATTACGGGAGGGGCTGTGCCTGATGATGAGACTGTCTATGAATCTGGGGCTTTTGCAGTGGAGAGATTTAAAAATCATGCAGCCAGTTTTAAAGGAACAACGTTGGGCCAGAGGGAGCCAATGAAGGTCCCTGAGCAGAGGAGATGATGAATGCCATCTGGGTTGAGCAGTAATAAGTCTGGCCGCGTAGTTTTGGACCATCTTGAGGCGCTTCAGTAGATATAAGGGTAGGCCTAGATATATAGAGTTTGCATAATCCAGGTGGGACAGTACCGTAGTGATCGGATGTATGACGTTATAACGCATACTTTTACTCCGCAGACCATTACAACGCGACTTTTACTCCGCATACCGTTACAACGCATAGCGCCTTGGGGCGCTGGATAGTGGTAAGTATAATTTACTATTCTAACTCCAGTCCCCGTGGACCCTAGGGAAGGGTTGTAATGGTAGTGCGGAGTAAAAGATCCGTTGTAACGGGTGTATACCGTAGTGATCACCACCTGGATAATGGCCTCTGGAGTAAAAAAGCGTCACACCTTTCAAATTTTTCTGAGCTGGAAAAAACACTTGGAGACCACTTGACCCACAGCAGTGCAGCAAAATTGGTCCCCAGTAACAAAATTAGCAAGCCACCACTTACTTTCCAGCCTCTTGAAGATATCTGGTGTCAATGCAGACCATTTGCACTTCATGTCTTAGTCAAACCAAACTAGCTTTTCCAGTCAAGGCCCGACAGTCGACGCAGGACTCCACGTCGTGGTCCGCGCCCAGACACCGGAGGCAGAGTCGATGGTGGTCGGTGACCGACATCAGGCGGTCGCACTCGTCACAACTCTTGAAACCGGGCATCCTACCGGCACCGTAAAGATCAATCAGTTAACAAAAAACTTGGTCAAAAGACCGGAGTACTGCTCTTCGGATCTGCGCTAACTGGCGCGGAAAAAAGAAGAACTGACGTCAGCGCGCGGAGGCGGCGTCTATATACTCCAGCGACGTCATCACGGCGCACGACGCCGACGACGCGGAGCCGCAGGGGACGCCTGCAGACGACGCCTACCGACGCGCAGGGGTACTGCTACGCAAAAGTTTCCGGATCCAGACTGACGCCTGGGGATATTCTAAGGTAAGGAATCTAATACTAACCTGTTTCTTTCAGATATTTCGCACTATCACCTGTGAGCACAAGCTTGGTTTTTCCAGGGTTTAGTTTTAGGTGGTTTTGGTTCATCCAGGTTTGGATGAACCTCATGGTAGACTGGAAATGAGAGATGAGAGGGTGGAGTTGTCAACAGTAAAGAGCAAGTGCAGGTCGTCTGCATAGTTGAACACTGACACCTGCATTACTCTTAAGGCCTGGATTAGAGGGAGAATGTATATATTAAACAGGTGGGGTGACAATGATGAGCCCTGAGGGACTCCACAGGTGATGGACCGTTTAGGGCCGACCAGGGTGCCAAGGTGGACCGACTGGGAACGATTCTCCAAGAAAGACCTCAGCCAACCAGCAGCTAGGCCCCTGATGCCAACCTGATTGACACGGTCGATCAAAATGTCATGGTCGACCGTGTCAAAAGAGGCCGACAAATCCAGCAGCACCAGGGCCTGAGGAGAATGTCTGTCAGCGCAGTCACGGAGAGAGTCTAGAACCGCAAATACCACTGCCTCAGTTGAATGGGCAGGGCGGAAACCTGCCTGGTGGGTATCAAGGCAGATTGAGCCCTCCAAAACATTGGACAGGTGTTTCGCAACATTGGCTTCCAAGACTTTGGCCAAAAAAGGGAGCAAAGAGATTGGCCGGTAGTTTGCCATGCAGGTGGGGTCCACCCCAGGTTTCTTCAAGAGTGGGATGACTGTTGCTTCCTTAAATGCAAGCGGTACTAGACCAGCTGTAAGAGAGTCATTCAACAGAATATAGGCCGGAGTCGGGACGTAGGACAGACACTCTTTAAGGATGTAAGGAGATCATTTGTCAGAGGGTGCCCCTGACTTGACTCTTGCCAGTAACTCTAAGAATTGCTCTGAGGTCATAGTAGGAAAGCTGTTTAATGTGACCTTGTTGGTGGTGGTATAGGAAGCAGAGGGAGCATCGCCAGGGGAACTAGGAATGCTCATCTTGATATCCACGATTTTGTCAATGAAGTAGGTATTGAGGACATCACAGAAGGTCTGGGTTGGAGTCACCCTAGGGCGGACACTGTCTAGATCAGTCAGCTCATTTAAAATTGAGAAGACGTCCTTGGGTCTGTCTGTTGAATTAAGAATACGAGAGGAAAAATAAGCAGATTTAGTGGCAAGAATGGCCTTCATGTACACCTTCCTGGCCATGGTATACTCAGATTTTAAGTCGGGGGAATAGCAGTGGCGCCACTTTCACTCAAGTTGGCGCAGGGATAGTTTCTTAGCTTTTAAATCTTGGGAGAACCAACGTTGAGCGTCAGCTCACCGGGCCAGTTTAATATCTTTATAGGGTGCGTGGATATCGCTTGCGTTTTGAAGCCAGCCGGCCAGGTTGGATTTGGCAGAATTAATATCAGAGTGGGGGAGTGGGGCCGTATTGTTTAGTGTTTTTATAAATTCTGGTTTGTCAAGTGTTTTCCATTTCCTTGCTCTGCAGCAAGTCAGAGCAGTAGGTAACTTCGCAGTAGACCAGGTAAGTTTAAACTTAAGGAGAAAATGGTCTGACCAAAGGCAAGGAATAGTGACTGGGGTTGTGGTTAGCGGGAAGTTAGACCAAATGTGGTCCAAGATATGACCTTTACAGTGGGTAGGCGAGAGGACTTGTTGGGAGAGATTCAGGTTTGTAAGGAGCTCAGTGAGCTCACAAGATTGTGGGCCTTCCGCAGGGTCGTTGAACCAGTAATTAAAATCACCTGCCAAGAGGATCTTAGTATGTTCCATGGCTAGGTTGGCGATTTGCTCACTGAGCATAAAGGGGAAGGATGGCATAGAGTTAGGAGGTCTATACAGGAGAACACACAGCATGGTAGTGTTAGGGGTTTCAAACTTTAGGACTAAGTTGTCAGTGTCTGGCAAGTTAATACAGGTGATAGTAGTTGCTTTTAAGGAGGAGTGGATAATTGCTGCCACCCCACCGCCAGACCTGCCAGCGGCACGATCTGCGTGGATGATGTAGTAGTTTGGGGGAAGTGCAGCTATTATATCGGGCGCAGAGTCTGGAGTCAGCCAGGTCTCCGTTAGTAGAAGGACGTCAGGGTGCTCCGTAATCAAGAATAGAAAGATGTCCTGCTGGTGTTTAACAAGAGAGCGGGTATTTAAGTAGAAGAAAGTCAGGGAGCGAGGTTGGGGAGTGGACTTCGCCCGACTGAAGTGTTCAGTGCAAGGTGTAAAAGGCATTTCTCCAAGACCTGGGCAGCCCACCAGGACCCCTAAGTTCTTAGCTCTGTTATGGGTATCTCTTGATATGTAACCATGGCCTTTGTTATAGGATAGAAGGTCAGAGCGAGAATAAGGGCACAACCGGGCAGCATGCCTCGCCCCGGGACCCGGTTGGGCGCGGACGGGCGCAGACCGCTGTAGCGTAGCGCTGTAGCGACTTCAATGGAGGGATTAGAGTGGGGGCAGAACTGCGACAGGTGTTGGTTTGGTCACCCCGCTTCACCGCAGTTCTCCTGCTCTCCTCTCTGCTCCTCAGTCTCAGTTCTCTATGGGCAGGAGGAGGGCGGCAGCAGCGCAGGCTAGCAAACCTGCTAGAAAGACGGTGCGGCTGGGGAGGAGGGGGCGGCTCACCGTACTTGTCCTCGTTGCTTGATTCCGTCTGATGCCTCCGCGAGGCACAGCGGATCGCAGCAGCCGCAGCGGCCTCCCAGCGGAGCCTTCCCGCACCACTGCAGCCGAGCCGAGCGAGGCGGAGGCGAGGCGGTTCTCTGCTGTTCTCTGCTGTTCCGCTCCGTACTCTGGTCCGCACTCCTGTCTCTCAACTCCGAGCTCAGCTCACCCCAGACGCCGCGCTCACCTCCGTGCTCCTCCTCCAGGCTCCGAGCTCCGAGCTCAGGACTCCGCGTTCAACACACCGCAAAACACCGCAGACCACAGGAAACCGGACTAACTTCTTAAATGTGACCTTTTTTGAAAAATACAAAAAATCTTAATTTATTTTGTATGAAGACGTTCTCTTTTTAAACAAAAAAGAATATATATATATATATATATATATATATATATATATATATATATATATATATATATATATATATATATACATACATACAGATGACTGTATGCTGCTTAACAACTGTAGTTAATTTGTACCTATGTGTACCGCCTAAACCCGGGCACCCACATGTATTGATTTTAATTAATCGATCATCAATAAATTGAACTTGTGAGCCCTAAATATCCAGCAAATTATGATTAAAGAATATCTGAAGACAAGAGACAATCACTACTGCCAATTTCAAGGTTTGAAATTTCCATTAATCTGTCTCAACGGTTAAGCGTTTGGCAATCTGACCCTGGATGTAGGCATATTGCCAAAATAAATCCCTTGGACATAGAAAGATTCCACCTGGAATGCAGCAAGCTAAAATTAGGACTTTCATTGGCATAGACAACAAGGCACATTACTAAAAACATTAAGGCAAGAACAAGTATCTTTTTAAATACAAAAAAGCCAGGTGCAGGTAAAGGCCTAGCAGACTCCTGCGGATGCTCTTGGAAGCAAGAACATTAGGAGTTTCTGGGAGCTAGTAAGATGGAGATCACAATGCACCCCAAACATTTTGAGAGCACTATTATGCATGCTTCTTGGTTTAATTATTTTTCATCATTTTACAGTTCTGCCAGATACAGAAATCCTATCACCGATCAAAGTATATCAGGGAACAGAGGACCAGCAGAAGATAAGTAAACAATGGCAGAGTTTCGGAGCACACTGGAAATCATTTCACTGGATAAGGAATTCTCCGAAAGTAAAGTGCGTATGCAATTTTTAGCCAGAAAGAAAACAAGGTCCCTGGCCCTGATTGGATACCAGTGAACAGATTTAGATTAAATCTCACTACATGGGTCCCCATCCTAAACTCTGCCTACAATGCAATAAGGTTCCGGAGGATGGTGCCGCTATCGTGGACATCTGCCATAATTGCCCCTCTTCAAAAGAAAGACTTAGACTTAGAGTGTGATCCCCGCCAAATATCGACCAATGTCCTTGCTCGATGCAGCAGTGAAAATGTATGCAAAGTTTTTGCACATTCGCCTAGATGATTGGTTGTGCGACAATAGGATCATCAATGTATCACTGGCAGGAGTTAAGAAATGCCAAGGAACAACTGACCAAGCAATGCGGTTATTTAAAATAGGACTGAAATATACCAGCATAAAAAAAAAATCGAAATTATATTTGACATTTCGTGATTTTAAACTGGCCTTTGATACTGTAAGCTGCGAGCTACTTTGGCAAACAATATCAGTCAATGGCTGTCTAGTAAATCTGGTAATAGCAATTAAACTACTATACAGTAATAACAAGTCCCGGACTGGCAGTACTAGGCATCAGGCGTTCCCCGGGAGGCTGCAAAGGTGGGGGCCGGTTTCATTATTGGGGCCTATTTTGCAGCAGTGCAGCAAAATTGGTCCCCAGTAACAAAATTAGCAAGCCACCACTTACTTTCCAGCCTCTTGAAGATATCTGGTGTCAATGCAGACCATTTGCACTTCATGTCTTAGTCAAACCAAACTATTCGCCATTGTCTCTGCGCTCATGTAGTCACAGACTGGGATCAGACAACCTGCTTTTCCTCTCCTCTGCAGGAGTATTTTAGGCCTGCAGTTTGCAGTGAAGCCACGTTAGGATTAAGCCTGGGCGAAGATCATAGCGGAACTCCGTAAGTGACAAACAAATGCAGCCAAGCTACACGGAGTTCCGAGAGTGCCAGAGTAAGTTACCTCGCGCCATTCGCATTGATTTTTATTGCCTGGTGCTTGTCCTGTGCTGTAAAATCAGCACGAATGGCATCTTGCAGAGTGCAAGAGGGCGGTGCTTCTTTCTGCCACTCGAGTAGAAGTTCCACTCGAGCAGCAGCGTCCTCAATGCAAATGGAAGCTTTCTCATCGCAAGCTGTAGTGATCATTCACACCCGCCCGCATTGAGAAATCTTGCAAGGAATTGTCTGGTGTTGGATTTTCCTCTCTCGCGCTCACCAGCTTACCGTTGGCGAGTGCGAGCGAGGAAAACACTACGCTCCGTGTGGCGGAGCGTGGAGTGCGACAAACTCTGCAAACTCTGTGGAGTGGAGTTCACCACCCAGGCATAGTTAGGATGCACTTGCTCCAGAAACACGGTTTTGCTTCCAGTGAGGGCTGATACTTTGGTAGTGGTGTTCTAAATGTGTGTGCGTGGGGAAGGAATGTCATGTGGATAAACAGATGGCTGAAGGGGGTAGTGGGAAAATTACAAATTATAATAGCCAATTAACTGCCAATTGTGTGCTTAGTGGGGGTACAATTTCTTGCTTTGCATCTCAAAGGGAGAGACATACACAGTTAAGAGTGTTTTAATTCAACACACTATCTTATGACGTGTAGTATCAGGAACTTTTGTGCGTGAACCCCCTTGTCCAGCCTTTAAGCCTGTGAGACAAAACTTTTACATACAGGTGGGTAGCTGGTAGTCTTTGCAGACAAAATATGCTCATACTGGTAGCAATCAAAACTAAGATTGCTCCCTAAATTTGGCCAGAACTGAACTAACCAGTATGCTTAGCATGGTGACTGTTTTGAAAGCTGCACTATAAAAGGGGTCCAAGTAATCCAGATGCTCAGGGGCATATTTATGTAGGTTTTGTATTGCACTTGCGCCACACAAGGGCGGGCAAGGGTGAAGTAAAACCTATGTTGGATTTATCAAGTAACGCAAGGACACCTTGCCTGGCCCTGAGTGGCTTGATAAGTTCAGAGTAACGCAATGCATCACAAATCACTGCATTGCGTTACTCTGCACCAGGTTGCCGTTCCATGGGTGGAGCTTGGGTGTTTCCACGCATCCACCCATGGATTTTGGCACATTCCCAGATTTAGACGACCAATGTGGACGAACCCACTGTAGGACGGCTCACTTGTGTAGGTGCCAAGAAAACCTTTGGTTTGTTAAAAGACCCCTCACCCACCAACCTAGTTGGTGGCATGCTTCATCACTGGAGTCCCAACCGGGTAGTTGAATACCACTGGTTGTGCTGCGACGCCTGATTACAATGGAGCTGGTGTCGTATAATATGTGAAGGAAGTGGTGAGAGTTAAAAATATCTCTGGGAATCCTTACTCATTGAACTTTATTCTCAGCGGCCCAGGATAAGGTTACAATAAAATGGGCGGGGAATTGTGGTGAAAGAATGCTCTTTGTTGTCCCTAGAAAATAGGTCTACATATTTCAGCCCCATAAAAAATGGGGGTCTTTCGTCAGGACCAAGTGCATATGTGTGAAACTTGAGAGTGTGGCAAAATTACGCCACATGAATTATGATTTACAGCACACGAGCTAAGGTGTGCTGTTCGGTGAGTTGTGTCTGTTTACTTACTGAGAACAAAAAGAGGGACTAATAGGGCAGATATTTAAAGGGGGTCCAGTGCATGTGCCCTGATAACGCAGTATCGAACAAGAAGAAACACACAGTTCCCCAGAGTAAAAATTATATTGTTAAGACAGTTGAAAGTAAAGATGAGTGAAGGCACACCGGAGGGAAATACTCCTTTTCGGAATTTAAAGGCCTCACACACCCAGCAAGCTAGGCGTCATGCTTCATCATATGGCCTTTGCCCCTCGTTGGGTCGGCGGTGCAACACCCAACAGGCACCCATAAAGGGGCTCTTTGCCGGGGATCTTTTATTCCTGCTGTATGGTGTAGTGGGGGTGAGGGCCCTAGGGAGTAGGGGTGAGTTGTGTAGATGTGCTCAAGTGATGTTTAAAACAGGTTGGGTAGTCCACAAAAACCTTTAATGAAGTGGTAACCCACCTGGGTTAAAGACAAACAAATAGAGTGGTTGCTTAATGCGGCCCAAGGATCCGCTAAAGCAGTCACCTACTCTACTATATGGTCGACATATTTCATGCTTGGGAGTTCAAACTGATACTCTGCAATTCTTCAGGACCAAAAATGGTGGAAACTATCTACATTACTAGAAGTCCATGGGTTAATCGAGTTCAAAAATGCGCCTAGTTCCATCATGTGGAAACCTGTAGAGGATGACATGAAGAATGATTAAGCACAATGTTATCCATGAGGTATTCAATAATGTGGGTCAACTGTCTAAGGGTTAAAATGAACGGGATGTGAGTGTTATCCCAGAGATTAATATAAACAAAGTTAAAAAAGTTTTAAAATGAATGCAAGCAAGTTTTCTGATGACTGGTATCAAGCTGTCATTGAGGTTAGTACAACAGCAACAAACCAACACATGCACAAGCACTCACCCGCCTAGTGTTGGAGCGAGTCCTGTCGCCATTGCCCTCGGCGATGAGACATCATGCTGCTGATGTCCTGTAGATGGGTAAAAGATGTGATATACCCCCTCCGGGTGGTGAGTGCAAGTGTGGGCACAGAATGTCTAATGTCATCACGGGTAGTATCACTTTGAGGCACAGGTGGTAGTTAAAACCCACAAGCCAGTATTATGTCGGAAACAGCCACCCCGGCATGGAAGGTACGGGGCTGCGGTCATGGAATCAAGCAAATGCATAAGTCGGTAGTGTCAGCAATCCCGACACGGATGTAACATGAACTAGAGTCGGAGCGGCCATCACGGTTACCGCCCCCGACCCGGCCCACGCAAACACCCGAGTCTGAGATGCATGGCAACCGGTCGTTACATGCAAAGTATGTCACAAAGAGGCCTCCCGCTAGGGCCGCACCCCTTACCGGGTGTGCCGGAGACACACCGCTGCGTCCCGGGGAACAATCTACCATCCAGTGGAAGGCCCAAGTATGCCAGTCCACTTAGAGTGTCAGGACACATTGGCACTGTATACCCAAGCCGCTTACCTCCTTGCTCCACGAGCCACGCCAACCTCCTAATCGCGCTCCCGCCGGGGATTCGGTGCAAAGTGGAATCACGGCTGCCACCATTTTAACTCCCAGGGGGGCGTGGTATCACTGGGCTGGTCACGTGAGCTCATGATGTGTTGGTAGGCGCGGCAGTTCACGTAGTGTCAAAGACACGTGAAGGGTATTGGAAACAGTGGCGGCCATCTTGAAACGGAGTGGGCACACTGCAATGTAAGTAGACCTAAGTGTCCTCGGTTTAAAACTCAGCTCTATGACAGAACAACAAGAGGTGGTGCTATTCAAAATTCCTAAAACTCGGGTTCCAGGTAAAAATGATGTTAGTAATGGAACCTAATCTGAGACCCCTCATCGCTGCAAGCAACCCGGTCCCCAACCAAACTGTAGGTATTGGGGTGAAAGCGGTGGGTAAATCCACCAGCATACCAATATCAAAGGTCCAACTGTAGACTAACCACTGTATAGCCCAACCAGTGTCACCAAGGGAGGATCAACTAGCAGTCCCCCTGGGTTGCTCTTGGAGGTCCAAGAGTTGGTAGCCTCACAAAAGGCTGGTAGAACAATGATAAAAGGGGTCGATGTGATGTGGTTGAAACCCTAAGGATTGCTCAGAGCGTCCCATGGTATGCTGTCATTGAGACCGTTAATGTCAGTATTAAGGCGATGGATCCAGTGCTGTTCAATCCTGAACAGTGCATTCTGGGAAATGTTGTTGTGTGACTCGAGCACCAGCCACCTAAGGCTGTCGGCTCAATGTTTCGAGTCAAAACAGTGTGTGTATAACTTTGACGTAGTTTTCAGGCATCTGACATCGCTCCTATGCTCAGTGATCCTCAGTTTTACTTGTCTCAACGTCATCCCGACGTACATCAAATCACATGGGCATATAAGGAGGTAGATACATTTGGTGGAGTTACAGTTCATGTGTCTTTTCATTTTCCAGCTGAAGGATTCTGTTATCTGGATCTCCTTGTATGTGCTGGTCTGTGCACACACAGAGCACCCCCCACAGGGATAATGGCCGACTACGGGGGGGAGACCCCAGAGAGTTCTTTGATCATTTGTCTCCCTCGCCTTAGGTCGGGTGTGGACCAAGGTGTCTTTCAGGTTAGTAGTACGTTTAAAAGCAAACCTGGATTTAGGGATATTAAGAGTTCCAGTGTTTACTATTCCCCAGTGTTTGTTGATTGTTTTTTTGATAAAATCGGAATTACCGGTGTAGGAGGTCACATATGTGATAATATCATTTGAGTCCCTCGTCCTTCTCTGGAGTAGCGCCTCCCTGGGGTTGTTCATCGCCCGTTTGTATGCAAGTTTTGTTTTACGGGTAGGGTAGCCCCTGTCCAGTAAGTGCTTCTGTAAGGTATGACCTTCTGTTTTATAGTCATCCAGGGAGGTACAATTCCTCCTCACTCGGAGGAACTGCCCAAACGGGAGGTTATCCCTTAATGCCTTGGGGTGGTGGCTCTGGTAGAGCAGGAGACTGTTCCTGTCTGTTTTCTTTCTATACAGGCTCGTCTGAAGGCCCGCATCTGTCAGCCAGATCCTAAGATCAAGGAATGGCATGTCAGTGGGGGAAATGGTACTGGTGAATTTCAGGAATGGATTTTGGGCATTAATCCACTCACAGAAGGCCTTGCAAGTATCCACATCACCTTTCCACAGCAAAAGAATATCATCTATGAAGCGTTTCCACATGGTGAGGTGGTTCCTGTATGGGTTCTCAGGGTTAAAGATGACGTCTCTTTCAAAGGTGGCCACGTACAGACACGCCACACTGGGGGCAAATGTACTACCCATAGATGTACCTTGAGTCTGTTTAAAGAGGAGGGTGTTGTATTCAAAGTAATTCTCCGTAAGTGCTAGGCTGGCACGGTTCATGATGAATGGAATCGGAGTTGGAGGAATCCAATCCTCGGCCTGGAGGCTTGATTCAATTGCCTCCAGAGTGGCGTGCTGGGGGATATTGGTATAGAGTGCTTCCACATCTAAAGTAACCAATAGATCGACTCCTTCCCTCCCTTCTATGTTCTCAATCAGCCGTAGCACATCCGTGGTGTCCTGAATGTAGGACGGTATTAGTTTGACCAGGGGCTATAGGAAGCAATCGCAAAACTTGGAGAGGGGTTCGAGTAGGGACCCGATGCCCGATACAATCGGCCTCCCCGGAACCGGGGTGGTGCCCTTGTGTATCTTTGGTAGTGTGTAAAAAAACAGGGTTTTGTTAGTAGGAAGTTGGCCTCCTTTTTTCGAATCTATTCGTTAGTCTCTGCTTCGAAAACAATGGCAGCTATCTCTGCGGCCAGTCTCGGGGTAGGGTCGACGGTGAGGGGTGTGTAGTGGGCAGAATTAGCCAGTTGGCGCCTACACTCTCTGTCGTAGTCCATGGTGGATTGGATAACGATGGAGCCCCCCTTGTCCGCCTGTTTGATGGTAATGCTGGTGTCGTTGGCCAGGGCACTTGCCGCAGCCTTCTCTCCTTTTGTAGGATTTTGGTATAGATTAGTTTTAGGCATGGTGGTCAAATCCTTCAATAGCGCATTTTCAAATGTCAATATCTCTGGGGGAACCATGTGTGAGCCTGGTGTGAATATGGAAGGATTGTGTAATCCAGTGTCCGTTTGCTCACACGGGGTCTCATCATTGAAGAACGCCTTTAGGCGTACTTTCCTGAAAAATTGCTTGACTTCACACATCTCCGGGAATTTGTCAGGAGTGGGGGTCGGAACAAAGCCCAACCCTTTGTTCAATACTGAGTGCTCATCAATGCTAAGAGGTCTCGTGGATAGGTTCACAACTAGGTCTTCCTTTCTCGAGCTCCTTGTCTCCACTTGTGGTGCCTGGTCCTCCCAGTGCACCCCTTGCTGTGCTCCTCTTTTGCGCCCTCTTCCTCTGCCCCAACCTCTGCCTAAAAAAGGGGTGTTGTCCATGGGGAAGTATTGCGGCGGCCCTTGGTGATAGACAGGATATTGCCAAGGGGAGGGGGGTTGCATCGGACCAGGGAAAAAGGGACCATTGTCATAGTTGGGAAAGGGTTGTGGTTGGTATTGTGGCCTGCGTTGGTTGTGTTGCCCCCAACTACCACCACTAGAGTCGCTATTCGTGGAGCCCCTTCTGCTCCCATTGTCTCTCATCCGATGAGTAGCTATTTCTGGAAGAGGTGTAATAATCTTTGAGATATGGGTACACCTTCTCTTTATCAAATTTGGCCACATCTTTCTAGTAGCTTAGTGATTTTCTGTTTGAGAAGGAATTCCCGATTTTCAGTTATCTCGTTGTTGATTTCAGTCAGTTTATTACTGAATGCTGTCTTGGGCATAGAGTTTTTCAAGGCTGCTTCTGCTGCCTATATTTTCACCAGGAGAGCATCAGCCAATCTTTTGGCAGGGTTGATTATTAAGAACAGAAGGTCTTTTGTACACTTCTAGGACACCTGGCACCAGTCCTTTTTAAAAGGAGCATCTTCCAGGAAAATCCTAGGTAGTATGTTGACGATCAAGCCTCGTGGAGCGATTTTAGCTCGTAGATATTCCGTCATTAATGCTCCGTGGACAGTGATCCGAAGCCAGTCTTTCTTCAGCTGGGTGATGGAAGTCCAGTCCTCATTAAGACTACCTGAGGTACCAGCCCCCCTAGATCTTGGAGGGTGGGTGCTGTCCTCAGGATGTCGGCTATCTCCCTTTCATCAAAGCTCAAACCAGGGACATCTTTCATGGTAGCGGGGAGGTGCCTAGAGTGGTTACACCGCGTCAACCAGACTGGAGGTGGCATCGCCATCGTACACAAGAACACCATCCGCATCTCGACCAACTCCAACAACACCTTCACCGCCGCCGAAAAACCCCCACTTCCAGATACACACCGACCCCAAGACGACCCTCGGAGGCACCCTCATCTACAGAGCCCTGGGACCACGCACACAATTCAGCGAAGACATCGCAGACTTCATCAGCCCGCACGCCCTCGCCTCCTCTGACTACATCCTCCTAGGGGACCTCAACTTCCACCTGGAGAACAACAATAACAGCAAGACCACCACCCTGCTGGACAACCTCTCCAACCTTGGACTCAAGCAACTGGTGAACACCCTCACCCACTACGCCGGCCACACGCTTGACCCCGTCTTCTCCTCCAGAAAGCACATCTCCCTCAGCCACTCCACCGGACTTCACTGGACTGATCACAGCTGCGTCCACTTCAGCTTCAGGTGAAACACGACCCACCACGACCCACAACAGATTCCTCGCCGGAGCTGGAGTAAGATCACCGCCGAGCAGCTCACCACCTCCCTCCGCCAGAACCCTCCCGCCAGCACTACGGACCCCAACGAAGCAGCCAGCAACCTCACACAGTGGCTCACCAACTGCGCCGACGACCTCGCACCACTAAAGGACCCTCCCAGCAGGCCCAGAAGCAAGAAAGCCCCCTGGTTCACCAACAAACTCAAGGACTCCAAGAAGAACTGCCGCACCCTCGAGAAAGCTTGGCGCCACGACCAGACCTCAGACAACATGACCGCCCTCAAGCACGCCACCCGCAAGCACCACCAGCTGATCCGCACCACCAAGAAGACAGCATTCAAAGAACGACTGGACAACAACGCCCACGACAGCAAGGAACTCTTCAGCATCGTCAAAGAGCTCTCCAACCCCAGTGCCAGAAACAAGGACATCACACCCTCGAAAGACCTCTGCGATTCCCTCGCCTCGTTCTTCCACCGCAAGATCGCCGACATACACAACAGCTTTGGCGCACCAACCGCGCACCCAACCGCCGAACCAACGCCCCCTACCACCACCCTCTGCAACTAGACCCCGGTCAGCACCGAAGACACCACCCGCACGATGAACACCATCCACTCCAGATCACCTACCGACCCCTGCCCCCACCACGTCTTCAACAAGGCCGACTCCATCATCGCACCCCAACTGCGGGACATCATCAACACCTTCTTCCACACCGCCACCTTCCCGGAGAGCTGGAAGCACGCCGAGCTCAGCGCCCTCCTGAAGAAACCAACAGCGGACCCCACCGACCTCAAGAACTTCCGCCCCATCTCGCTCCTCCCTTTTCCTGCCAAAGTCATCGAGAAGACCGTCAACAGACAGCTCGCCGCCTTCCTCGAGACTAATGGATCCCTCGACCCCTCGCAGTTCGGTTTCCGAGCCAACCACAGCACCGAGACCGCCCTGATCGCAGCCACTGATGACATCAGATCCCTGCTCGACAACGGGGAAACAGCAGCCCTCATCCTCCTGGACCTCTCCGCAGCGTTTTGACACTGTCTGCCACCGCACCCTAGTACAGCGCCTCAGCAACATTGGAATCCAAGGGAAGGCACTAGAGTGGATCATCTAATTCCGCGCCGGAAGAACCCAGAGAGTCCGCCTCCCCCCGTTCAGATCCGAGGCCACCAAAGTCATTTGCGGCGTACCACAAGGATCATCACTTAGCCCAACCCTCTTCAAAGTCTACATGAGCCCCCTCGCAGCCATCGCACGCCAACACAACCTCAACATCATCTCCTACGCCGACGATACCCAGCTGATCCTCTCCCTCACCAACGACCCCGCCACCGCCAGAACCAGCCTACACGAAGGGATGAAAGACGTCGCCGAGTGGATGAAGAACAGCCACCTGAAACTGAACTCAGACAAGACGGAAGTCCTCATCCTAGGATCATCGCCCTCCCCCTGGGACGACTCCTGGTGGCCCCCTGCCCTGGGCACCACTCCCAAGCCAACGGACTACGCACGCAACCTGGGCTTCATCCTGGACTCCTCCCTCTCGATGACCAGACAAGTCAACGCCGTCTCCTCATCGTGCTTCAACACCCTGCGTATGCTCCTGTGGAGTAGGGGTGCGGGCGGACCGGAATAACAGGCGGGGAGGCCGGATATAGTGTGCTATGATCAGCGACTTTTATTGATTTCAAGACAATGGTCTTTTCTTAGTGGAATAGGATGAGAGTGTCCCGGATGGATGGGTAGGGCAGGGTTAACAGGAACGATGGTTTGATGCGGCGAGGTCGTCTGGAGGGTTTCTTCTCCCGGGCTGATGTCGTCTGTACTCCGGTAGAACACTGGCACTCCTCGGAGGTACATATAAGGGGGAGAGGAACACAGGACGGTTAGTCCTTGACACAAGGTCCTCAGAGTACTCCCACCGTCACCGGGGAGTGAGGGAATCGAAAGGTGACAGTGAGGAGGGGATGGTAGGGTAGGCTGGGAATAGTCACGCAAGAGGGAAACAGGAAGTGGGTTAGCGTGTGTCGGGGGGGCGGTGCTCGGGTCTTTTCTACAGTGCCGGTGCTATACTACTACATACAGTGCTTTGTGCTCGTGAGGCGAGTTTACACTATTTACACTTAACTACAGGGAGGAACACGGAGAAAGGGTAGAGTGTACTCACGTGCCCCGCCGCAACTCTTCTCCGAGTTGCGGCCGCTCTCCAGCCACCTCCTGAGGACGCCACCAGTCTTCGGTCCAGACGTCCTCCTCTTCGTCCTCGTCGTGGTTCTTCACCTCCGCTCGGCTCTCTGTCCGTGGTTCTCTGCTGGCTGCTGCCTCCTGCCACGAGTCCGCTGCTGGGAACCGCTTGTCCTCCTCGATGTCGGCTTTTCTGTGTTCCGGGCAGGGTTCGGTCTAGCACTTCCGGGGTCGGGGCTGATGGTTTCCGGTTCCTCGAGGGATGCCTGACTTCCGGGGTCACGGGAGTTTGCTTCCGGTTGTCCGCGTTCGGCTGCTGCTGCCGGGTCCTGTAGGGGAAGAGAGAGAGGAGGGGTCCTGGTGGTTAGGGGCACTGCATGACCGGTCCCGGTGGTCAGGGGCCCCACGTTCGGACGTCGCCCTGGGGAGGTAAGGGCCGCATCGTCTCCACATCCCCTTTCCCTAGCCGTCTTTCTTGAAGGGGTTGAAGGAGGTGGATAGCGGGAGAGGTAGTCCGCGTTACCCTGTTCCAACCCCTTCCGGTGTGATGTCTTGAAGTGATAGGGCTGCAATGAGAGAAACCACCGGAGTACTCTGTCGTTGTGGCCCCTGTTGCGGGCCATCCATTCTAGTGGGGCATGGTCAGTGTACAAGAGAAACTCACGTCCCTCCAGGTAATACCGGAGGCTTTCCACTGCCCACTTGATCGCTAGCGCCTCTTTTTGGACCACCGCATAGTTCATCTCCCGAGGGAATAGCTTCCTATTGAGGTAGAGGATTGGCTTTTCGACCCCCTCTGCATCTCTCTGGGACAAGACAGCCCCCAAACCCTGATCGGAGGCGTCAGTCTGCAGGATAAAGGGCTGGGTATGATCGGGACTGATTAGTACGGGTTCGGAAATCAGAGAATGCTTGAGCAGGTTGAAGCCGTGTAAGAGACGGGGAGTGGGATGGTGTAACTGCTGTTCTGTTTTGGCAGCCTTTTTTAACAGGTCGGTTAAGGGGGCCGCGGTTTGGGAAAAATTGGGAATAAATCTCCTGTAATACCCCAGCAAACCAAGAAAGGCACGGAGTTCCTTCCGGGTTTGAGGGAAGGGTATAGCCTGGATGGCCTTGATTTTGTTGTCCCGTGGTCGGATTACCCCTTCTCCCAATAGGTATCCCAGGTATTTCACGCTCTGGGCCGCGAGCGTGGTCTTTGCGGGGTTGATGGTAAAGCCATGATTCCCCAGGGAGGTTATGACGGACTATAAGTGCTGGAGATGTCGTTCCCAGCTGTCACTATATATGACGATATCGTCGAGGTATGCCCCGGCGTATTGGGAGTGGGGCCGCAATACCAGGTTCATTGCTCTCTGGAACATAGCCGGAGCTCCGTGAAGCCCGAAGGGCATTACCCTGAACTGGAATAGGCCTTCAGGAGTGGAGAACGCGGTCTTGGGTTTGTCTTCTTCCTTTAGTGGGATCTGCCAATAACCCTTGCACAGGTCAAGGGTACTCATATATTTGGCCTTTCCTATGCGCTCCACCATCTCGTCTACGCGGGGTAAAGGGTAGGTGTCAAAGGCAGAGATCTTATTCACCTCTCTGAAATCGATACAGAATCTAGTAGAGCCATCGGGTTTAGGGACTAGGACGATGGGCGAGTTCCAGCAGCTGCTGGAGGGTTCTATGATGCCCATTCTCAGCATCTGGTTCGTCTCTTCCTTAATGATGGCGCTACGTGCTTCAGGGATTCGGTAGGGTCTTTGTCTTATTGTTTTTCCCGGTTCCGTGTGGATGGCATGTTCCACTACGGTGGTATGTCCCGGTAGGGACAAAAACACCTTCTGTACCGAAGACAAGGCTCGTCTGAGGTCCTGTTTGTTGCTTTCAGGCAGGTCTGAGTCTAGGCACCCACCAAAGGGAAGGACCGGGATACTGGACAGGACAGGACGGGGCCCCTCCCACTTTTTCAGGAGGTTCACATGGTAGATTTGGGTGGTCCCTCTGTTGGAGTCGGTTTCGACCTCATAGGTGACAGGAGTTATTTGTCGTAGAACGGGGAGCGGGCCCTGCCAGTGCCCTAGCAGCTTATGGTCGGAAGACGGCAGGAGTAACAACACGAGGTCCCCAGGGAGAAATGAACGGGCCTTGGTTCCTTCATCATACTGGTGCTTCTGCGTGATTTGAGCGGCCACCAGATTCTGCCTTACGATCTCCCTGACCTGTTCCAAGTGGGTTTTGAGATTGTCCACATATTCGGGCAGAGGTCGGGTTCGGTCGGGTTCGGCTTCCCATGCCTCCCGAGCCATGTCTAACAGGGTCCGGGGAGCCCGTCCGTATAACAACTCGTATGGTGAGTATCCGGTGCTGCTTTGGACCTTACATCGTATGGCGAAAAGAGCAAGGGGAAGCATGTCCTCCCACCTTCTGCTCTCCAGGCCTAACAGCTTTTTAAGGGTGGTCTTTAATGTGGCGTTATAGCGTTCCAACCCGTCTGTTTGGGGGTGGTAAGCTGAGGTTCTTATTTGGTTGATCCCGAGATGGGAACATACTTGGCGCATAAGGGAGGAGACAAAAGGGTCCCTTGATCCGTCAAGATTTCGTGGGGAAAACCTACTCTAGAGAAGATGGAGATGAGGGCCTTGGCTATATTTTGGGTGGTGGGTTGTCGCAAGGGAACAGCTTCCGGAAAACGGGTGGCATAGTCGACCAACACAAGGGCATACATACACCCACTCCTAGAGGGCAACATAGGTCCTATAAGGTCCATCCCTACTCTGGTAAAAGGGACATCAATTAGAGGGAGAGGTTGGAGAGGAACTCTCGGGGGACGATATCGACTATTTCTCTGGCAGACCGGGCATTCCCGGCAATAGCGTTTTATTTGCCCGTGCACCCCAGCCCAATAAAACTTTTCCAAGATCGTTTGTCCCGTTTTTTCATCACTGAAATGTCCCCCTAGTAAGTGGTTGTGGGCCAGAAACAGTACTTTGTCACGGAACAGTCCAGGGATGACCAACTGGGGGGATTGCTGCAGTCCTCCCTTCCTGTACAGGAGGCCGTTCTTTCGGAAGAAGAAAGGACCTACTTGTAGTGGGTCTTCGTTATCTAGGGCCCGGCCCCAGGCTTCTTGCAACACAGGATCTTCTTGTTGTGCCGCGCGGAAATCCCTATCGGTTTCCCACGGATGGTTGTCCACCTGTGCGGGGTAAGCAATGGTAAAGTTCCTTTTTTCCTTCTTCTTCTGGTTTTTCGTTTTGATCGGTTTAGCCGGAGAGTGCACCGAAGGAGAGGTATGAGGAAAAGGGGCTTCCGCTCACCACTTCTTCAGGGAGTCCGTAGTGTCCTAAAGGAGGTGGGGAAGACCACTGTAGTCGCTACCCAGAATGGCTTGTTCTGGGAGATTGGGTACCAGACCAACTGTCAGCAGGCTTCCTTTATCTGTGGGGTGTTGCACATGTACTCGGGTTGTTGGATAACACTTGGTATCGCCGTGGACACATTTGATGGCCACGGTACCCGTCACGGGTCCGACAGGGTGTGGCAGTTCCTGCGGTCGTATAACGCTGTGTCGACACCCCGTGTCGGCCATGGCCATCATTCGGTGCCCCTCTATACGTACCGGACAGTGAAAAGGCGGAGGGGTGGTTTCAGCAGTGAGACAAACATAGTTCCTGGTCAGTCCTATGTCCATGGGTTCTTCCCGCTGTGGACACATGCGAGCTATGTGTCCGTACCCACCGCAATGATAACATTGAGGACCGGGGGGAGGAGGTCAAGGCACGACAGGGTATGGGAGCAAAGGTACTAGTTCTGGTTTCCTAGCCACGGGAGGTGGTCTTTGAACCCGGGGATGGCTTCCATGTGGCATGCGAGAGGGTGGATGTTCTTCTTTGGTTCGCTGAGATTCCTGGGCTCTGCTGTATGCGCTGGCGATTTCTACTGCACTATCGAGCGTCAGGCGAGCATGTTGGCACACCCATCTCTGGGTGGCCGGGTGTAGGGATGCTAGGAACTGCTCCAGGTATACTTTCGATAGGATGTCTTCCTTGGTGGCCGTGGCTGGCTTCAACCACCGGTTTGCTAGGTCCTGTATACGAAACGACAAAGCCCGAGGAGTTTCCTGGGGCCCTTCCCGTGCCTGGCGCAGACGAACCCTGTATGTTTCGTCGTCGATTCCCAGGTGTTCCAGGATGCAGGCTTTGATGTCATTATACGGGGTTTGTCCCTGGATATTGGCTTGCTGGTAGGCTGCCTGTAGCTCACCCGTCAGAAGAGGACCAAGGTAGTGGCCCCATCGGTCGGCAGGCCAGGCAGCAGCCTGGGCTAGGCGCTCGAAATTGGTGAAGAAGAAATCGGGATCTTCGCCTGTCACATATTTTTGCAAGACCACGGAGGGTAGGGAGGTGACTGGTCTTTGTTGCCCCATGACGTTAGTAAGCTTCTCAAGGGCCTGATCCTGTGCGGTGCCCTGACCCTTCAGAACGTCGTGCAACTGTCCACGGTCGTCTTCAGCCGTCTTGAGGAACCGCTCCATCATTTTTACTAGCTGTTCCTGGCTTTCCGCCATCTTCTTGACTGCGGCCTCCATGCTTCCGGGATAATCCCACTTCTGACACAAACTGTGGAGTAGGGGTGCGGGCGGACCGGAATAACAGGCGGGGAGGCCGAATATAGTGTGCTATGATCAGCGACTTTTATTGATTTCAGGACAATGATCTTTTCTTAGTGGAATAGGATGAGAGTGTCCCGGATGGATGGGTAAGGCAAGGTTAACAGGAACGATGGTTTGATGCGGCGAGGTCGTCTGGAGGGTTTCTTCTCCCGGGCTGATGTCGTCTGTACTCCGGTAGAACACTGGCACTCCTCGGAGGTACATATAAGGGGGAGAGGAACACAGGGCGGTTAGTCCTTGACACAAGGTCCTCAGAGTACTCCCACCGTCACCGGGGAGTGAGGGAATCGAAAGGTGACAGTGAGGAGGGGATGGTAGGGTAGGCTGGGAATAGTCACGCAAGAGGGAAACAGGAAGTGGGTTAGCGTGTGTCGGGGGGGCCGGTGCTCGGGTCTTTTCTACAGTGCCGGTGCTATACTACTACATACAGTGCTTTGTGCTCGTGAGGCGAGTTTACACTATTTACACTTAACTACAGGGAGGAACACGGAGAAAGGGTAGAGTGTACTCACGTGCCCCGCCGCAACTCTTCTCCGAGTTGCGGCCGCTCTCCAGCCACCTCCTGAGGACGCCACCGGTCTTCGGTCCAGACGTCCTCCTCTTCGTCCTCGTCGTGGTTCTTCACCTCCGCTCGGCTCTCTGTCCGTGGTTCTCTGCTGGCTGCTGCCTCCTGCCACGAGTCCGCCGCTGGGAACCGCTTGTCCTCCTCGATGTCGGCTTTTCTGTGTTCCGGGCAGGGTTTCGGTCTAGCACTTCCGGGGTCGGGCTGATGGTTTCCGGTTCCTCGAGGGATGCTTGACTTCCGGGGTCACGGGAGTTTGCTTCCGGTTGTCCGCGTTCGGCTGCTGCTGCCGGGTCCTGTAGGGGAAGAGAGAGAGGAGGGGTCCTGGTGGTTAGGGGCACTGCATGACCGGTCCCGGTGGTCAGGGGCCCCACGTTCGGACGTCGCCCCGGGGAGGTAAGGGCCGCATCGTCTCCACAGCTCCGTAAGATCTTCCATTGGATTCCCACCGAGACCAGGAACCCGTCACCCAGGCACTCGTCACCAGCCGACTGGACTACGGGAACACCCTCTACGCCAGAACCACAGCCAAACTGCAGAAAAGACTCCAACGCATTCAGAACGCCTCCGCACGACTCGTCCTGGACATCCCCCGACACAGCCACATCTCCGGCCACCTGAGAGACCTGCACTGGCTCCCCGTCAGCAAGAGGATCACGTTCAGGCTCCTCACCCACACACACAAGGATCTCCACGACCTGGGCCCCAAGTACCTCAACGACCGCCTGACCTTCTACGCGCCCACGCGCCAGCTACAATCGACCAGCCTTGCCCTCGCCGCCGTACAACGCATCCGCAGAGCCACCGCCGGAGGAAGATCCTTCTCCTACCTGGCAGCCAAGAATTGGAACTTCCTCCCCATCCACCTTCGGCTGACCCAGGACCATCTTTCCTTCAGGAAGCAACTCAAGACCTGGCTGTTCGTGCAGTAACGTACCCCTCTCCCCCAGCGCCTTGAGACCCTTCGGGTGAGTAGCGCGCTATACAAATGCCATGATTGATTGATTGAGTGTTAACCAAATGTACGGAAGAGAACGGGAAGGGATTTCTTCCGGAGGGTAATTCTATTGTGAATTCAACCTCATGGGCCAGTCGGAGTAAACTTTATCCTTCTGGTAACCTGTAAGAGTCCCACAGGGGTCACCCGTGCCAAGTACTATGAACAAAAAGAGGGACTAATAGGGCAGATATTTAAAGGGAGTCCAGTGCATGTGCCCTGATAATGCAATATCCAACAAGAAGAAAATGCACAGTTCCCCAGAGTAAAAATTATATTGTTAAGACAGTTGACAGTAAAGATGAGTGAAGGCACACCGGAGGGAAATACTCCTTTTCAGAATTTAAAGGCCTCACACACCCAGCAAGCTAGGTGTCATGTTTCATCACATGGCCTTTGCCCCTCGTTGGGTCGGCGGTGCAACACCCAACGGGCACCCATAAAGGGGCTCTTTGCCGGGGATCTTTTATTCCTGCCGTATGGTGTAGTGGGAGTGAGGGTCCTAGGGAGTAGGGGTGAGTTGTGTAGACGTGCTCAAGTGATGTTTATACATAATGCGTTGGAACCAATATACTGAACAATAAATAAAAGGAAAACTTAAATTATTCCTTCCAATGAGATTCATTCTCCAGATTAATCATATACAAATTAATATCATTAACAGAAAGCAGTTTAAGCAAAAGTTTTTTATGTGTCTATAAGCAAAAAAAGGCAATTTTGTTTTTTAGCTATATAGACATATATACATACATTAATACATCATTATATACAATACATAATTTCAACCAGAGCATTCCGTTTATCAAAGATAGCCCTAACATAAAGTACTATGAGGAAAAAATATCACCTGTGACTCAACCAAAGTAAACAGAGGAAACAATAGAGGAACCCCCTTTAGTGAAATAAACCATCTCCTCATCACAAAGTATTAAACCATGTAAAAACTCCAAGACTTGTGAATCAGAATATGCCTAATGAGTCCACAGAACCATGTAATGCCAAAATTCTAATAAGTAAAACATCAAGACCAGGTCTATAGTTACCAAACTTATTGGGTAATCGCGGCTTATATGTCATCTGGACTACATAACAGCTGGCTTAAATCAATAGTGCTGCAGGTAAGAAAAATAAGAAAAATATGTCCGTCTATGTATAATATCTCTTTTGTAAAGTAAATCGCCATACCACATCTAAAAATACAAGAAGATTTGTAACTATAGACCTGGTCTTGATGTTTTCCTTATTAGAATTTTGGCATTACATGGTTCTGTGGGCTCATTTAGGCACATTCTGATCCATGAGTCTTGGAGTTTTTATACGGTTTTATATGGTTTTATACTTTGTGATGAGGAGATGGTTTATTTCGCTTAAGGAGTTTCCTCTATTGTTTCCTCGGTTTACTTTGGTTGAGTCACGGACGATATATTTTTCATGGTGATTAGGGGTCTATCTATTTTTCACTTCACTTTCTGGTCCTGAGGTGTGCATGTCTAAAACTAAATACTCTCATGGACTGCCAGCTCGAGAGAGGAATGAGTAAAATATGTATGGTTAATATGTCCATAAGTTCCTGTGTATTGGTTTATATGTATATAGATGTAAAGAGATGTAAATATATATATGCATATTTGTAGCTAAGACAATACATTTGTCTTTCAGGGGTTCTTTCCGAAAGATATCCTTATACACCCTAGTACCGATGAGGCCCAAAATCGGTTGGGCTGAAACACATCGACTTTAGGAATTGAAGAAGCCCTTGCTAAATTATAATTGTTTGTTAAAAGATTTTTAAAAAGTACTAAAAAATAGTTAGAGGGTGGAGTGATTTTTCCTCATAGTACTTTATGTTAGGGCTATCTTTGATAAAAGGAATGCTCTTGTTCAAAAAAGTGAGGGCATCCAGATCTACCAATAGGGTAATATTAGAATAGAGGATATATTCCTATTCTTTTTGAAATTATGTATTGTATATAATGATAAATTAATGTATGTATATATGTATATCTAGCTAAAATAAATTCCTTTTTTGCATAGAGACACATAAAAAACGTTTGCTTAAACTGGTTTTTGTCAATGATATTAATTTATATATGATTAATCTGGAGAGTGAATCTCGTTGGAAGGAATAATTTAAGTTTTCCTTCTATTTATCGTTCAGTATATTGGTTCCAACTCATTATTTGTATTTACATTGGGAGCTGCAACAGGCGTGGAAATCAAAGAAGGGCCAACATTGCCCCCAGCAAATTCCAAGGGACTCACCACAAGCAGGAGAGTCAGAGCAGGCCCCAAGCAAGCAGGGTAGTCAACAGGAGCAGGAGAATACCCTCAAGAGGACCCACAGGCCGAAGGCACAAGAGTCACTAGAGGACCTCAAGCAGCTCACTAATAAGGAAGGCCCACAGTGCAGAGGATACAGTGAAGACACTGTTCTTGCCAGGAAGGGATACTGGAGGATGGAGCTTCATGTAGCCTGGAGATCTCTGGAGTGCAGAGTCAACAAGCCTTGGCAACGGCAAGTCGGCGTGGTGCACAGGGGTTAGGTCCCAGCGGTTTCGACAAGGAACACTGGCCTCAAAATTGCAGAGAGGACATGGCAGGCTTCGCGGGAGTTGCAGAGCCATCACCTGTCTTGCTGAGCTTTTCGAAGTCGATGGGATGTCAGGAGCAGCAGTCAGGTCAGCTTTGTTGCAGGGCCTGCAGATGCAGGGGAGTGACTCCTTAACTCCAGGGGAGATTACTTTGGATGTCCTTGATGCCCACAGGTCTGCCAAATGTGCCCTTCAAAGCAGTCTGATGGCGCTGGCAAGTGCCACCATCCCAGCCCAATACACTAAGTCCTGTCTGGGAAGTGGTCATACCTCCCTACAACAGGAAACCTATTCTACCTTCCCCTGCTTGAACCTGGCTCAGTAGCATGAGGGCAGAATTGTGTCTGTGGTCAGCAGCAGCACTAGTTTGCTGTTAGACCCAAAAAAGGCTGTAACCTGGAGTACAGGGAGGTACCCTAAGGTAGCCCCCAATACATGGGTTCATACTTCCAACACTGAAATAGGTGTAGGGGAATGATTCCAACATGTTAGATAACAAACATGACAGGGCTCGGTTCAACCACTATGTAGTTAGACATCTCAAAATGACTGATGTTCACTCTATGTATTAAAATGGCTGACGGCACTTACAAAGCCTGGATAATCAACTCCGGGGTTTGTACAGGAGTCCTGCTCATGCAAGAATACCTTCACACTCATAACAAAGCACCCTGCCATTCAGGACTGAAAAGCATGCCAGAGGGGTGGCTTTGAGGTTTTAAGTGTAGTGACCTCAGATATAAGGAAACGTATCTCTGTGGTGAGAGGTGCTAGCACCAACTCACACAGGCTGCAATAGCAGACCTGTAGTCACAGTTTGAGTGGGCTCTCATGGGTGGCACAATGATGCAGCTGCAGCCCATGGGAGACCCCTCGTGTACCTATGGCATGGGTACCTTAGTACCATATACTAGGGAATTACAGGGGTACTCCAGTAGCCAATTGTGGCGGTACAGAAGTACTTTACATGGTCTATTTAGGGAGGAAGCACAGCGACCGGGGTTCTGATTAGCAGGGTCCCAGTCACACTGGTCAAACAAACACACTGATACCAGCAAAAAGTGGGGGTAACCATGAGAGCAGATCCTACTTTCCTAAACCCCTCTACCTCACCCAACCCCAGACGAAAGGAAATGAGACTTACCTTGCCCAGTTGAGTCTTCATTTTCTAAGTGGAAATATCCGGAGAGTCACTTGCTATGGCAAGGTTACTCCCAGATCTATGTTCCACAGAAAGTCCATACTTTGTAGGAAAATGAACAACCTCATAATTTGGTGGGTTTACCCTCCATCTGTTTAAGCCATAAGCCGGGTTTATGGTCTATCTGAACAATGAAGTAAGGGCTAAACAGTTATGGCCAACCAACCAATGGTATCCAGGCATCCCCCCAAGATCCCAACTTACCTCTCTAGCTAGTTGGAGCCTTCAGGAAGCCGCCCTGCCCGAGCCTGCAGCATCTTTTCCAAAGTGGAGATCTCCATTGGAATCCACAGGGTCCCCGCAGTCACCATGGCACTCTGTGTCAGGATATGCTCCGCAGGATCCAGTTGCCGCAAGTAAGGGTCCACCTCCTGATGTTACCAACACCCTGATTATATGCACAGAGTGTTCGAACCATCAGGCGAGGGAAAAAGAAAGGGAAGGGACAGCAGGGAAAGAAACCTGAAACAACAAAAGACAATAGTATAAACAGTGCATAGGATATAAGGCTACTCTCATGTCGTTCCACTAAAACTCCTGTATACCTGTTTAGAACTGAACACATTGCAAAACAGATGAGAGGGGTCCTACTCTGCCAAAGGGACAGGACGCCACTAGACAGTGTCTTAAAAAATAGATCCCTTTGGGAATTCTACGTTGCACACACCTCTGTATATTTGTTATTCAGCTCTCAAACACCAAAATCAACCTCTCAATATTTACTCAACCAACAGGAGCTTCATGTATTAGCCAATTAATCAAATGTAATCAAATGTTCATTTATTTGTGTATATATATATATATATATATATATATATATATATATATATATATATATATACCAAGTTCATCATAACACAATTTAAAACCAATAAACCACAGCGAGTCGAAGACTCTAAAGTTAAAACACAAGTGCCTGAAAAAGTAAGAAATAATGTTCACATATAAATTTCAAAACTGTGTGGGCCTACTTTTCACAAATAATACTGTCCCTGACCGAACAAATTGACCAAGAAGCGACGCGTTTCGGTGGTTTAACAGGTCCGACCACCTTCTTCAGGCTTTAAAAATGATAATCATCATATCACAGCACTTAGAATATCTATAAGACACAAAAAGGTATATATATATATATCTATACATAGATCAATATGATTATGTGCACAATCAATCCATATACATATGCCATTATTATAAATTTGTATCTAATATATCACTCTTTTAAATTATTCAATTATTAAATTTACTTTTCATAAAAATCACATCAAAATACAAAATAAATAAACATATACATAAAGATCATTGGCTGCTTACACTAACAATGCTCCTTAAATACACATTCATGCCTCAGAGCCTTTCAGATACCCCACATACTTACACAACAACACTCCCAACATATATATGGACTGTGACAAATAATTCCACATACTTATGAGAATAAATAAAACTCATAATAGGAGTGCATTGCTAATAAGATAGCACACTACCACCAAAATGTTAAAAATATAGAACTGAACACAGACATCAAATTAGAATACTCCCAAGACCGTTCCCTGGCCGTATAAGTAACCTGGAAAAAACAGAGAGTGTATCTATGAGTATCATAACCACATCGTCATCCTCACACAACAATGGCTGTTTATAACCACACACATACCATATAGCTCAAGACAGGCCTTTATCAAGTAAGGGGTTTCCTATTATTTTTTGTCCCAGGAAGATAAACCTTTCCCAATATCCGTGAAGAAAAACTAAAGTAAATGAGAAGATTTCCTGTTGTCTTTAGGCCAAAAGAAGGAGGCACGCTAAATAGCTGTATTTCAGGAATAATCCAACAAGACAGTAATACGTGTTGACACACCACAGTGTTCCACTTCTAATGGTAGTTCATGTAAAAGAAATGCAAAACAAATAAATTGGCCACACGTGGGTTCTGTCACCAACGTGCTTATATCTTTTATCTCGACCACAAAGTACAATAAATAAATACGGCAACGTGTGGTAGCCTCTATCATGCTCTGCTTCTTTCCTTAGGTCCGTAATAGATATATGAAAAACGGTAACCCGTGGTCAACCTACCACCGTGCTCCGCTTATCCATCACAAGGTCCGTTATACTGTAGAGAAAATGAAAACGGCAACGCATGGTTGAGACCACCAACACGCTCCGCTTCACCTAAGACGTCTTAACCAAATGCCAAAATAAAGAAAACGGCAGCGCGTGGTTAATCTCACCACCGCGCTCCGCTTCTGTCCTGGAAGTGTCAAGCACGAAATAAACAAATAAAGAAAACGGCAGCGCGTGGTAAGCCACAACTGAGCTCCGCTTCTTGGAAATGATTTCCTACCGTCCACAATGCTGTGAGATGGTAGGTCGGGGCGTACCACATGGACGGGGACACTCGGCAATAATGGACACTGCACACAGGTTAGTGGGTTAGCCGGAAAGACCCCGAGCGGTCTCCCGCTTTCTTTATTATACCCTCGGGGCGTGCCCACCCTGAGGGGTGTGTGAATGCGTGTCAAGGCGCAACATTGTAGTGGAGAGCCCGAGCGGCTCTTTACATCCCTCCTTCAATTTAGTCCGCTTCTTCATCTACCGCTGGGCATCACGGGGAAGTCCATACAAAAGTCTCTCAACCTTTGGCTCGGGCCCGAATTGGGTCGAAGGTTGTATCTTTGGCTTCGGACCCACGGGGACGCCAGTCTCGCCTCTCTCATCATCTGAAGGGGTAACCGCCTCGCCCGGAGTGATCCTGGCACCTGGACTGGCCACACCTGGCGACATCGTTCCCGCTCTCTCCACCGGCGATGACCTTGCGGGCGACTATCCGAAGCTCGGACTGCTGTCTTCTTCCTCGTCTTGGCTCACACTGGTTTCTCTCGCTCTCTTGAAACAGGACATGTTGCGAGTCACACTCTGATTGCCTCTCCGGACGGTGACCATGGTTGCTTGGATTCTGTCCACTGTCCACACCTCCGGTTCGTAGGGGGTTCGAAACTTCCACCCCGGGTGTCGATCTCGGATCACCACAGGATCCCCTACGTGCAGAGTTGGCTCTTTAGCGTGCCGTGCTTCACTTGCCTTCTGATTCGTGGCCCGCCTCCGGGCTTGAACGGCATCTTCATCTCTCTCTCTTTGCATCCATGTGCAATCTGCTGGGATGCTGTCCCTAGGTGCCCTTTTGAATAATAGATAGGTGGGGGTACACTTAGTGGTGCTGTGTGGGGTCTGTCTGTAAGCTCCTAGGAACTGATCAAGGGCTGCTTCCGGATCCTCTCCATTGTCCACCGCAATTCGCAGCGCCCTGTTGAGAGTCCTCATCAGCCTCTCCACCTCCCCGTTTGCTTGGGGCCACAGCGGGGTCATTTGTCTGTGTTTGATCTGGAGGGTCTCAAGGTAACTCTGGAATTCTCTCCCTTGGAACGGCGGTCCGTTATCGGATTTGATCTCCTCAGGAAGCCCCATTGTGGCGAATACACGGTTCAGAGCTTTCTTGACTTGGGGGAAAGCAATCGATGGTATCACCTCCACCACTGGAAACTTCGAGAAAGCGTCGACCAGAACCAGCGTGTGTCTGCCATCTGGGAAGCTTCCAAAGTCCATGCTCAGGTGTGTCCACGGTGTGAGGTGTGGTTCCTCCGTTATAATTGGTGCCGGCACCGGATCCCCACCTGTTATGGTACAGGTATGACAGGATCGCACCATTTCGTCAACCTTGCTGTCCATGGCAGGGAACCAGACTTTGCTCCTCAGCCGAGCTTTTGTCTTGGCCATCTGTGGTAAATAAATAAATAATACCTCTATTTTTGACTAGATATAACAATAACAGATAGCTCAATAAATAAGAGTCAAGATTCGAGGTAGTAGGAGTTTGCAGGTTTTAATACAGCATAAAGGACAGGAACAGGACAACCTGCACGGGCAAGATCTGGGATGGCTAGCCAACAGGGGGGCCCCGACAGCTGTCGGGCAGGAGCTGGAATGAGCGCGCTGACTTTTAATAACAGTACACAAGTATATATACTAAAACAATTGCATTACAATACATACAATAGGCGGAACAGTGGGTGGGGCCTGTAACAGTCGCGAAAGATAAGGGTGAAAGTAGGTGTAACAGGAGGCGTGAACATAGACATGTGATGTAAACGTAACAGAATATGTCATAAATGGGGCGGAAACATGGAGGGGGCTACCTGAGGAGCCGGGACCTCTAACCTAGTGGTGCGCGCAAACTAACAATGACGTGTTACTAGGGAGAAGCTGGGGGCTATGACTTCTGCGCTAGAAGGAGAGACTGAAGTCTGGAGAGTCAGAGCGACATGTACCTAAACACTATCTAGTATCTGATGTTTAGAGAACATGTTGATAGAATCCAAAAGTTATCAGGGCAAAGGCTAACAGACACTAAGACTGGTGCATGCATTATTCTACATGTAGTGTGTGTTGAGGAATATTAAATGACCATAAATACAGTATTTCTCATACATGGAGACGTAAAGGCTAGACGATGACTGAAACTATTGATGCGATTCAGTAACTTAGGAATGCAGAGAAGGAGGGCTGGACTGATAACTGGAATCATAACATACTCTTGGCAGACTGGCAGGCAGAGCCAGGCCGAGCCGGGCACTGTGAGGCAGGAAGTAAGTGAAGGGTCAGGGATACAGGTGGGGGCTGTATCGCTCCTCAGCGAGGGTTCAGGAGACAGGAGCTGAATCTGAGTCCGGGCCCTTTTGAGGCCTAGAAACAGGGACTTTACAATGAAATAACGTGCACACTGTGAAACGTGGCAACGTAGCTTTACATAGGCCTAATACTCGTAGCTTTCACGAGAACTGGAAACTGGCATACTAGAGATGGACACAACTGTAATTGCGTCTTTAATCGATCATGGGGAATACATATGCATATTAATCATGCACATACAACATAAGATGGGGGACACGTAGGGACACAGAACATGGCAAAATTTACTTTTCCACATTCCCTCCTTGTCACTACGTTTCCCTCAGGAAACATCAATATTCATGATACCATCTATCATTTCATACAGTATCATTTGCTCGTCTCGAATTTTCTTGGAACGGGATCTAGGACGGGACTTGGGACTAGGAATACAAGAGGTAGCACAAATGCCGCAAATCGCAGGGCCACATTGTATACAGAGGCAGCAACTGAATATGATCGCTGCTGCAATACCTAGAAAGGACAATACTTTCCATCCCCAGGCAGAAATAATACTCCAGAACCAACCGGACCATGTCCAGGTGCCTGGATTCTGGTGTAACTGATGGGCAATTTTATGAAGTCTGGTTATAGCTGAATAAACAGACGGCGCGTTATTTGGTATGAAAATGCAGCAACTAGATCCGATGACTCTACATGCTCCTCCTCTATCGGCCAGTATGACGTCAAGAACGAGACGATTTTGGAGCACGACAAATCTCATAGCAGATTGCTCTTCGGTTAAGTTACCTAGGGCAGAGGCAGTCTCATTCACTACTGCTTCAAGAGTTCTTTTTAACCTACGGATTAACTTACTATTCTGGATAGGTCCTATAAAGAAAAAGAATCCTCTATTGAAATCTGTATACTGTTCTAGAGCAGTTTCAGTTTGATCGACAATCGGGGACTCAATCTCCCTTCTATGTCTAATGTGTACTAGATGTGTGTTTCTATGATAATCAGATGGGGCTAGGAAAACTGGTGGTAGTAGGAAGGCAATGTAACAGGTTCCCTCCCAATCGAGGGGCAGACGAACATAAGCGGTCTGACCACACACAAAATAAGTATGACGTGAAGCTTTGAAAATAGATTTCCCACTGTCACTATACTTGACAATAGTAGTACAATCACTATGTCCTACATGTACGGAACCATTATTTCTGACACATAATTCGCCTTTGACTGGTAGTACTGAAATAGCAGGTAAGTCTGGAGTAGGATCAGACTGAACATTCAGGACCATAAAATTCGAAGAATAATTACCCAAATTATAAACTTCATTTTCTAGATCTAACCCGGTTCTGTGGGAGAGACCTTGCTTGTCTGGAAAACATGTGCTGTTCAGAAAGGACATATCAGTTGAGGATGATGTTAACGTGGACCATGCTCCACATGAACCATTATGTGAGAACGGATAAGGAAAGAGTGGCAGAACTCCCTTAGGTGTCTGGAAAGGGGGGAGTCGACCACACACCCAACAATTAGTGGCATTGCTGGTCTGGTGTGAATAATGCAACATACGGATAAATGTATTGTTGCGCATAGCAAGACGATAAGATAGTTCATGAGGAGGCAGATCACTAAACGTGTGTTCTACTGTAGCATTAGAAGACTTATTTACATGAGAAATTGGAAAACATAAATGAAATGCATAACTCGTGCAGGTAACCATCAGGCTGAGAAACAATATAAAACTTAGAAAAACGATACATCGGATAGAGTTTTGACTAACTCTCTCACTATGGGGGTCTATTTCATACATGTCAGATACCTGTCTAACCGTTTCACCTAGGGGAGGACTTAGACAATTAAACTGGCTGACTTATTTTACTAGACCGTAGCTTACTTTTATACTCCTGCTGCGGAGTTTTCTCTAACAGGGAGGGCTTGGTATCAATGTCATTTGCGGGACAGTCCTTGAGAATAGTATCTTGGCAGTCTTTAAAATCTTGACAATCCTTGGAAAAGTTCTTGGAAACAGTTTGTAGTCGGGGTCCGTGAAATTTCTTAACATGAGACAAATGGACCCACCCCTTCCTGCCTTCCAACTTGACGGCAGTACGGGTGGTTAAGAGGACCAACTTCGGCTCCTTCCAGCGAGGCTCCAGCGGACTTGAACGATCGAAATTCCGGACAAGCACTAGACTTCCTGGAACGATTTCATGCGGTTTCACCTCGGTATTGTCTGGAAATGCGGCGGCAACCTGTGAACGACAAGAGTGTAGGGCAGACATCAAGGAAGCTAGGTAATCTGTCAGCATATTACTGGAAACATCTGTAATACTTCGGGGTCTAGGTGTACCCCACATATTTGGGGGGCGGCCGAATACGACCTCGTACGGGGACAGACCTGATCTGGAATGTGCGACCATGCGTATATAAAATAAGGCGACTGGCAGAGCTACTATCCAGTCCACACCTTTCTCTTGACAGATTTTAGCAATACGTATTTTCAAGGTTTGATTATGTCTCTCTACGAGACCGGCTGCTTCTGGATGGCGTACACAATGGAACTTCCACTGGTACCCTAACAAAAGGGAAACGTGCTTCATTAATTCAGATGAGAAGGGCTGGCCGTTATCAGAATATACGACCCTTGGGAGTCCATAACGGGGGAAATATTCACGAACCAACTGCTTGGCAGTGGTCGCGGCTGTGTAATCTGGGACTGGATATGCTTCTGTCCACCTGGACAAAGCGCATACAACTACAAGGACATACTTGAAACCTCGACATCGCTCCATCTGAATATAATCCATCTGGAGGACTTCAAAAGGGTGGTCAGGGGGCTGGAACCCACCTCGTTCCACCGGGACACTTTTACCTGGATTGAACTGGCAACATATCATACAGGTACGGACTTTCTGCTTGGCTGCAGCTCGTAAATGCTTGTTAAACCAAATGTTCTGGATACTGTCTATCATGGCTTTTTCTCCTAAATGTGCAGGACTATGTGCGGTATTAATAATGACTTGAACCATTGAGTCGGGGAGAAACCATGTGGCTTTTCCCTTCGTCAACCATCCCTGATCTGTCTGGACCCCTCCTTGTTCGGACCATTTCTTGATTTCTTCGGGAGTAGCATGTAACTGGATATCTATGACATCTTGAGTAGGGTCCTTAACTGTCATACAAGTAGTCGGTTCTAGAGTGGATGTCGGTGTCTTGTTAACTGGTATGTCTGGTGTCTGTGCTGTAAGCTTGGCTGTTCGATCTGCTAGATCATTACCTTGGGAAATAATGTCTGTAACTTTCGTATGTGCTTTGCACTTCATGATAGCAATAGATGTCGGTAAATGTATTGCATCTAACAGAGCTTGAATAAGGAGACCATGCTGAATCTTGGTTCCATGAGAAGTCATGAAACCTCTCTCTTGCCAGAGCACTCCAAAGTCGTGTACAACTCCGAATGCGTAGCGTGAATCTGTGTAAATATTAACTTTCAGGTTCTTGGCGTGTATGCAGGCTTGAGTCAGAGCAACTAGCTCTGCTGCTTGAACAGACAGGGTGTCAATACGGTGTGTCTCAATAACTTCAGTGTCAGTAGTCACTGCATACGCGGCTACTAGTTCTCCTGTACTTGTTCTCATACATGAACCATCCACATAAAGTGTCAGGTCAGGATCTGGTAATGGAATATCTGTCAGGTCTTGTCTTGGCTTAGTCATAATGTTAACAACTTCCACACAGTCATGTGTGGCAGGATTTGAAGTAACTGACGGTAACAGTGTAGCAGGATTCAGAACATTGCAGCGTCTGATTTCTATGTGAGGCTGGAACAGTGTCAATTCATAACCTGTTAAACGTGCAATTGTCAAGTGCTGAGTCTGTGTTCGATTTAAAAGAACTTCCACGGAGTGTGGAACTTGTACTGTCAAGGAGTGTCCTAATACTATGGAATCACTTTGTCTGATAGCTAGTGCTGTGGCTGCAACTGACTTGAGGCACGCAGGCAGAGCCTGGGCTACTGGATCTAGTGTGCTCGAAAAATAAGCACAGGGCTTGTACTGTCCGGCTTGATCTTGTGTGAGAACAGATAATGCTGTACCATCACGTTCTGTGACAAAAAGTGTGAAAGGCTTATTGTAGTTCGGTGTAGCTAGGACAGGAGCTTGGCATAAAGCTTTCTTTAACTCATTAAAACTAAGTGTATGTTCAGATGTCCAAGGGAGGACAGTCGATACGGCTGCCTCCTGTGTCGTTAACTGTATCAGTGGTTTAGCTAGAAATGCATACTGAGGAATCCATTGTCTGCAATAAGAAGTAAGGCCGATAAAAGCACGTACCTCCTTCTGTGTCTTGGGCTGAGGGAGACTCGCTATTAACTGGATACGATCGGGTGTCAACTGCCTACCCCACTTGGACAGCAAGTGGCCTAAGTAGATCACTTGCTGGACACAGAATTGAAGCTTTGAAGGAGACACCTTGTGCCCCATCTCGGCTAGGAAATACAGGACTGTAAGCGATGCTCGCTCGCAAGCATGTTCAGAACGGGCTGTGATCAGTAGATCATCGACATATTGGAGCAGGGCAGTGTCAGTTGGCATGTGAATGCTGTCCAGTTGTCTCTTAAGTGCTTGACTGTAAATACTAGGACTTTCTGTGAAACCTTGAGGAGCTCGTGTGAATTTATAGCTCCTTCCATTTAAACAGAATCCGAAAAGGCACTGGCTGTCTGGATGAATGGGGACACTGAAAAATGCGTTTTTGAGGTCTATGACTGTGAAAAATGTAGCCTCAGAATCAATGGCTGTCAATAGGGAAGAAATATCTGGGACAACTGGGTACTGGGGAATGATACATTTATTGAGTTCTCGAAGGTCAATCACTAATCGATATACTGGGGGTGCATCTGGATCAGTACGTTTCATGACTGGAATGATAGGAGAATTACATACATTGGAGTCAGTTTCTACAACTACTCCTTGAGCAATGAGCTCGTCAATAATTTTGGATAAGGCTGCTACAGCCTCAGGTGGCAATCTGTACTGTCTGATTCGTGGCAAGACTATACCTTGCTTGAGAGTCACACGATGGGGTGTGATTTGCATAAAACCAACATCAGTTGGACCTTGCGCCCATAGATGCTGCGGAACATTAGACAATCTCGGATCAAAATCTCGTAAAACATAGTGACCCTTGAAGTCACGTAAAAACAAACGTATTCCCTCTGGGGAACAGCAAATAACTGCACCTAATTCTTTCAGTGTCTTAATACCTAACAAATTTTCTGGACAGGACTTCGTAAGCAGTAGATCAGTAGTTCGGGACAATGGACCTACTTCAAGAGTAACTGGCTTTGATATCTCGTTTACAATAGACTTTCCTGAAAATCCAAGGGAAACATTTCTAGAGCCTGAGAGCGGAGCCCCTGGAACCTCGTCGTGACTAATAGTCGTCCTACTTGCCCCTGTATCAATCAAAAACTTTCTGTCTTTCCCTAATACTTGACTGTGAACATAGGGACCTTCTTGATCTACAGGAATCTCGATGAGAGGCAAGCCTACCTCCCTCTCTAGGCTGTTTCATGAGTACGCTTGATACTCTGGATACTCGGATTGTGCATACTGGTACATCTGCTGTGTAACATGCTGAGTTGCAGCGATAGGCTGCGGTGCTGGAACTGTCTGTTGTGCATTCTGTGGCTGAGAAGTCTGTGAAACTTGTTCTTGTCTCGGCAGATGTGGTCTTTCTTTAGTTTTACCAGTGGCTATGTTGTGTTTCAGAACTGCACACTCGTTTATAAAATGACCTGGCTGTTTACAATAATTGCATGTCCCTTTAACGGGAGCTGCAGGATGACTGGCTTGATTCGGACCCCTCTTCTGACTGTCTTGTGGAACAGATTGTGCAACTAGTACTTTCATTTTCGTGTCTTTCATACGTCTTCTCTCGTGTTCTTGCTCTTCTCTGATTCTATTCTGGTGATACTGGAGCATCTGTAACATCTGGGACGGGGTACTAGCTTGCCAAGTACTTTCGACTTTCAAAACTCGATTTTTAACTTGTGGACTTGAATTCTCGACTAATTTAGTAACAAAAAGATGAGGGTATGACTCGCTACTCGTCTTCAAACCACTGTTTATTATAAAGCATTTCTCAAATCTGGAATAAAAATCACTAGTGTCTTCGTCTTGTTTCTGTTTACAGGCTGAGATTGCATCCCAGTCTTCCTTTTTAGTGGCTAATAATCTAGGCAAAACTTGTATCAATAATTCTGGTAATTCTTTACATTTATCTCCAAGACCGGTACCTGGTACTCGTATCTTATCTTCAGCTTCTAGAGCTGTCCAATCGATCTTTTTCTCTCCCACCTCCCAATCCTTTTCCTTGAGTTTTTCATATATGCCCGCGGGCAACAGGACTTTTAGCATTTTAATAATATCTGGATACGTGTATTCTCCCATACGGAGCATGTCTTTTAATTCTCGGTGGAACCCTGCTGGATCTTTGTCGTGACAGGGAATTAATTTCTTCATCTCTAAGAGTTCCATCTTTGTAACTGGGGTGTAAACAAATACTCGTTGCATTTCACCACCCGTTGTCCTAACTGGGTGTACTTCTCGTAACGGATGCTGCCTGTCTATGTAAAACGGTTTACTTTCTGGAGGTGAGACATGAACAAAATGCGGGTTCAAAAACGTTCTGTATTTGTGGCGCTGTTCTAGAATGACACTAATTAAATCAGTACCTAAACCTTTCCATCTATACTGGAGTAACTCGTTCAGGACATCATGTAACGGACCTGGATCAGAATGTTGACCCTCATACAGCGTAATGAGGTGTTGGATCATATACATACCCACCAGTCGCTGCTCGGCTGGGGGCAGTTTCAGAAACATTTGTGCCACTATTTCGTCTGGAAAAGTGGTAGAATCAGTAATCCATCGGACTGCTGATCGGGCTAGTTCTTGTTCATGCATGGTACTTAATTCACTATAACCGATTCGTGATTTCAAAATTTGATCGGTAGCTTGAAATACTTGTTCTAGGGAACCTTGTTCTGGTGCTGGAAGATGAAAGACTTTCTTGTGTTCTAGGCGTAAATGTCGGTCTGGAATTCTAGATTTACCTACATACGCTATTCTGGCGGTATTCTCGTCGTCTACCTCTTCAGTAGAAGAGTCATTTTCTTTCTCGCTTCCTAGAGCTTCTTTGCGTTGTTCGTGTAACCTTATTATTTCTTTACGAATTTTCTTGTACATATTCTCAATACTATTGAGTGTCTTGTGCTTACCCTCGGCTATATTATCACTCCACTTTGTCAGAATTCTCATTTCGTTCGGATCTTTAGTCGGGGAATCTTGTTCCCGTATTAAACAATTGATCAGAAACTTTAATAACATGAACTGGATCTCAGATTTCCTGAGAGACATGACTTCAGCAATACTTTCTGGATCTTGTCCTGTACGAATGAAACGATACATTCTGTCTAGATCTTCTTTCATATTCGGTAGGGTGACCAAATACTCGGACACCTGTCTTATACGTACGGAATATATAACCATACTATCCTCGCCTGGGACTGGATCATAACAGCATTCAGTAAGAAGTCGCCTGATTTCTGCAATGGACTTATATTTGGGCGTACGCTGTAACGCACGTTCATGTAACTCGACTGCTCCTAGACGTCTACTTGGCGGCGGGGTACCAGGAGGACCTCCTCCCGCGGCCCCTATACTGGAATCGTCGACTGATACTCTTCGTGCTGGCAGAGTGACTGATGTGGCGGGAATTTGTACTACGGGCTGGACCGGGGGTACCGTAGCAGGTACTGCAACAGGTGCCCCGGTGACTGGAGGAGCAGGATTTACATTATTCACAGGAGCTGGCGGAACAGGATTTGCATATTCTGGGACTGTGTCGTCCAAATAGGACGAGAGAAAAATATCAGCTGCGGTCGGTTTGTGACGTAGCTTGGTCGGAACTAAGGGTGGCGGAAAATTACATGGTGCTTCCGGGGTTGCTTTTGGCAAGCCCTCGGCAAGAAGAGGATACATACCCTTAATGAGGGCATTCCTCTGTCTGTCTGACTGTTCGGTTTTAACTTGTTTACCTATTTCGATTAGTTCCCTTTCTTGGGCTCTTTCTGAGGATTCTCTACATAATTCTGACTTTCTGATTTCTTTTTCGGTTCTTTTATGAGATTCTTTGCGCCATAACTCGATGGCATCTTTCTGTGACTGTCTGGCTTTCTTTTTCCACAATACTTCTTCTACTCGCATGATGCACTCGGCATCCCATGTACCCGATACGGGCCATCTGTACTTTTCTTCTAACTGTTTGGTGTACTCCACCCACAAATCTAGGTATAATATGGCACTTATGCCATGCTTCTGATACATAAAATGACCTGGACTGTCCCTAGGCGGGACAGGAACTGCTTCTTCTAACAGACCTTTTCTAGTTTTTAACTGACGTAGTTTTGAGAGCAGCGGCATGACTGAACTGTAGTCTAGACACAATACAATACACAATGAACACGATAATTACACCACTTTCATACCACGACATTGAAATACATGAATGACATTTAAATTAACAGTTTTAACAAAATACTACCTGGAATACTGAAAACAGAATACATGAATTTCTCGAGAACAGAACGGACTAGAACAGAAACTAGATGCACTGCTAAAACAGTACGAAACTTACCGGTCTCATAAAGAGACACGTCAGGACCCGCATCCACCTAAGTGGACACTTCGTGTTGGATCTGCGTACCCAAACCCACGGACCAGAGACAATGCAATTGACCCTGTCTAGATACTACCCCAGCAACGGTACTCACCGGGCAGCAAGAACGGAAGGCCTCGGACTGGACTGGACTGCTACGACGCCGGACGGACGAACTTCGGACTTCTGTTACGGGTGGGCCTCCGGATACCTCGGACCTTGGACTCTCGGCTTGGGCTCTGGTCGGGACTCGCCGCGTTCCTCCACCGCCTCGTCTGGATGCTGGACCGCAACCTCCGTCTCCTCCGTGGGCCTGAGGGATACTTGAAGCAGAAATATCTGCACGTGCACGGTATGGTTCCGTCACGGCTGCAGAGGATCAGGGGGCTTGCGTGGCTTCTCCGGCGCGTGGGGAAAGGGCAAGTCCCTGTTCGGGCGCCATTATGTGGTAAATAAATAAATAATACCTCTATTTTTGACTAGATATAACAATAACAGATAGCTCAATAAATAAGAGTCAAGATTCGAGGTAGTAGGAGTTTGCAGGTTTTAATACAGCATAAAGGACAGGAACAGGACAACCTGCACGGGCAAGATCTGGGATGGCTAGCCAACAGGGGGGCCCCGACAGCTGTCGGGCAGGAGCTGGAATGAGCGCGCTGACTTTTAATAACAGTACACAAGATTATATACTAAAACAATTGCATTACAATACATACAATAGGCGGAACAGTGGGTGGGGCCTGTAACAGTCGCGAAAGATAAGGGTGAAAGTAGGTGTAACAGGAGGCGTGAACATAGACATGTGATGTAAACGTAACAGAATATGTCATAAATGGGGCGGAAACATGGAGGGGGCTACCTGAGGAGCCGGGACCTCTAACCTAGTGGTGCGCGCAAACTAACAATGACGTGTTACTAGGGAGAAGCTGGGGGCTATGACTTCTGCGCTAGAAGGAGAGACTGAAGTCTGGAGAGTCAGAGCGACATGTACCTAAACACTATCTAGTATCTGATGTTTAGAGAACATGTTGATAGAATCCAAAAGTTATCAGGGCAAAGGCTAACAGACACTAAGACTGGTGCATGCATTATTCTACATGTAGTGTGTGTTGAGGAATATTAAATGACCATAAATACAGTATTTCTCTTACATGGAGACGTAAAGGCTAGACGATGACTGAAACTATTGATGCGATTCAGTAACTTAGGAATGCAGAGAAGGAGGGCTGGACTGATAACTGGAATCATAACATACTCTTGGCAGACTGGCAGGCAGAGCGAGGCCGAGCCGGGCACTGTGAGGCAGGAAGTAAGTGAAGGGTCAGGGATACAGGTGGGGGCTGTATCGCTCCTCAGCGAGGGTTCAGGAGACAGGAGCTGAATCTGAGTCCGGGCCCTTTTGAGGCCTAGAAACAGGGACTTTACAATGAAATAACGTGCACACTGTGAAACGTGGCAACGTAGCTTTACATAGGCCTAATACTCCTAGCTTTCACGAGAACTGGAAACTGGCATACTAGAGATGGACACAACTGTAATTGCGTCTTTAATCGATCATGGGGAATACATATGCATATTAATCATGCACATACAACATAAGATGGGGGACACGTAGGGACACAGAACATGGCAAAATTTACTTTTCCACACATCCCCTGGTGTCCCACGTGTGCTATTGCTAGTATTCTTGGTTGGAGGCTTTCTGGCACCACAATGAGGTGTCCTCTCAGAATCACCCCTTCGTCTCCCACACTCAGCTCACTCCTGACCTGCCACAGCTGCTGTCGGGCGTGGCTGACCTCCGGCTGGAGGCCCTGCGCACCGTCCATGAAGCGGGCCCAGCGATTCCCATCTAGGGCGTGCTTGACGCGTGACAGCGTCTCATCTCTTGCCGTGGCCTCCCCGATTTCCTGCAGTGTCATAGTCTCGGGACAGGCAGCTTCTGATATCATGTGGACGAACGCTTCCGATCCGGGTCCATCTTCCAGGGACGGTGCTGGTTTGGTGGCATCAGGGTGGCGAGACCAGTAATCCGCGGGATTATTGGCTCCTGGCCTGAACATGAATTTGAAGTTGTACCCTTGCAACTGGACGGCCTATCGTTCGATCCTCGGGGGCGCTAGCCTGGACGACCCGGTGAATAAAGGCACAAGTGGCTTGTGGTCTGTCACCACACTGAACTCCTGGCCGCACAGGTACAGGTGGAAGTGTTGGCACGCCCACTTGATAGCCAGTGCCTCGCGTTCGATCTGGGCGTATCTGGTTTCAGTGTCCGTCAGGGCTTTGCTGGCATACGCCACCGGCTTCCACACTTGGGGTCCATACTCCTGCAGGAGCACCACACATAGGCCCACCGGGCTGGCGTCAACAACGAGCTCCGTCTTCTGTCTGGGCTGGAAATAGACCATCACCATTTTGTCGAGGAGGCTGGCCTTGATGTCTTGAAAGGCCTTGTTGGCGGTTACGGTCCAGTCCCACTTCTGATCTTGGCGCGTGAGGGCTCTTAGAGGTTCTGCCAGATCCGCCAGATTCGGGATAAACCTCCCACATAACGTCGCCATGCCCAGAAAGCTCCGCACTACAGTGGGATTTTGCGGGGTGCTTGCTGTTCTAATCGCTTCAGCCTTCTTGGGATCCACCTTCAGCCCCTCCCTCGTGAATGTATATCCGAAGAAGTCAATGGACTCTTGATAAAAGGAGCATTTCGACCGGTGAAGGGTCAGGCCTCAGTCAACCAGTCTTTGTAGGGTGGCTGGAAGGTGGGCATGATGGTCTTCTAGGGTGTCGGAGTACACCAGGATATCATCGCTGAGGTTGATCACTCCCCTCAGGCCCGACAGCACCTCACGTATGGCATTCTGGAATACCTCTGTGGCTGAGGACACCCTGAAGCTCAGCCGCCGGTATCTGCGTAGGCCCACATGTGTCGAAAACATGGTTATGAACCGGCTCTCTGGTTCCATTTCGAGCTGATGGTATCCCGAGTTGAGGTCTAGCTTTGAAAACCACTTAGCCCCGTTCAAGTCGGCCACGATATCGTCCATTGTGGGAGTGATGTGCCTCTCCCTCTTCACAGCCACTTTCGGAAGCCTCATGTCCACGCACAGGCGAATCGCTCCTGGTTGTTTGGGCTTGGGAGCCACAACCAGCGGGGACACCCACAGGGTTGGTCCTGACACTTTTTCAATCACGCCGAGGTCCTCTAGTTTCCTGAGCTCCTCTTCCACCTGCGGCCGCAGATTGAATGGCACTCGCCGATGCCGAAGGGCCACTGGTCTCACAGAGGTGTCGATGTGCAGCCGGAGCTTCTTCCCTTTGAGTTTCCCTAGACCCTGGATTAGCGCTGGAAATTCTTTCAGCAGGGTGTCTGCATGTGACTGATGTACTTGGTTGGCAAAGAATACCAGCCCCAGGTCTTCTGCAGTGTGGCAGATCAACAGGATGCCCTTCTTCCCTTCCGTTATGTGGAATTTGGTGTCTGTTGAGTATTCCCCATTTACGACGGTGGTTTGGATAACTCCTCTCAGTGCCATCGGTTCAGTTCCTCCGTAGGTATATATCCTCGCACGGGAGGGAGTTAGGGCAGGCTTGGGCGACATCCTGTCATATTGGTCTGAATCCATAACATTTACGGAAGCTCCTGTGTCGATAAGGGCTCTTACTTCAGTGCCATCCACATGTATCGAGCACATCGGCGGGGGTCTTTTCTTTGTGGACGCTCTGCTGACATAGGAGACGACGTATACTTCGTCATCTTCGTACCTCGGCCGTCTCTCCTGGGCCTGACTGTCTGGTGGTGGCGGCGATTCCTGGTCTAGCGACAGCTGATGGACGCGTTGCGGCAGGCCTCTGGGTCTGGGAGCGGCTGCTCTATATCTTCCTCCGCGCCACACCTTCGCAAAATGGTTCAGCCGACCACACTCTGAGCAGGTTCTTCCTTTCGCCGCGCATGTTGCTGTGGCAGGATGATCTTCGCCGCAGTATCCGCATGTGCTTCCCGATGCTGCCTTGGCTTGTTGGCGGGTCGCTGGCGGCCTCCTCTGAATCGCATCCACCTTCTCCGTTTTGATCGGCGTGACTCTTGTCTGTGCCGGCGTGGCCATCGGAGTATGCAGGACGGCCTCCATTTCTTCAGCCCTCGCATCCGACAATTCGTGGGACCTGGCAAGGATTAGTATTTCATCCAACGAGATCCCTGGTTGTCGGAGGATAAGTTTCCGCAGCAACTTGGATCGACACCCCAGAATGATTTGGTCTCTGATTTCTTCTTTCGGGTTGGCGAAGGGACAGGTGTTGGCCAGCCGGCGCAACCATGTGTAAAACATGTCCACTGATTCTGACTCTGTTTGCCACGCCCTTTTGAACTTACATTTTTCAAAGTCATGGTTGAGCTGGGGGTCGAAATGTGTGTTGAGTGCGGTAACTGTCGTGTCATAGTCGTTGTCTCTCCCTGTGTTGGGGAGTGTTTCAAATAGTTCGTATATCTTTGCGCCTCCGTAGAGGATGAGAAGGGACCTCTTGACCTCTCCGCCAGTTTCACGGGTGCCCTTGAAATAATGGTTGAGTCTTCCGATCACGGCTTTCCACCTGGGCGCCACCGTCGCGGGATCTGATGCCTCGTTGAAAGGGGGAAGTGGCGCCGCGCCTGTGTGCGCGTGGTGAGGTGGCTGGGGCCCCGGGATCATGGCCTGTGCCTGCGCTTGTGCTTGCGCTTGGACTCCCCCTGCTTGGACCGCAACTGCTGCTCCTGCTGCCCCTGCCGCGGGAAGTGACATGATTCAGTGTGGGCCACAATCAATGGATCCCTTGCAGAACACGCCTGGTCTGTGACGGGCTCTCTGCCTGGCATGTGTTCTCGGGCGCGCTTCCCCGATGCGCTGCGCACCGTCGCCCTCTGTGGCTGGGTGATGTGGACGCCCGTGCTCTGCCCCGCTATATCATTTGTCCTGGCCAATGCTTGATGGCGCCTTTTCCTGACTCTGGGGGTAGCGCCCGTGTGTTTTCCTGGTCAGTTGCCTCAGACAAGGGGGCTCATGGGGCTCTTCCAGTGTCCTATGGCTGTTGAAGTAGCCAGTGCTTGTTTGATTTGGTCTTTCAGCACACAGTGGGCACTGTTCCGGGCTGCGCGACAATGTCCGCTCCACGTGCAGTGACTCTGGGGGTTGAGAGCCTCAGCTCTCTGATCCGCCGGCCTCCGCGCTGCTCGCGCCGACACGCCCCTCTTCCTGGGCCTCGGGCGCGTGGCGACGCTTGCGCGCGTCGCTGGAGCCGGTGCAGGCGCCGAGATTGCAGCCCTCGAACTGGAACAAACACCTATGGAAAGCGAGAACCCCTCACGGGGGGCAGCATATCCATATGCAGGAGGCAGGAAACAGGAAACAAACAGAACTACATGCATCAGTCATTACGCTACCTCGCCTGAAGTACTTCCTCCCCACTAGGATCATGGGAGATGTAGTTTCCTTGCTTGTGAGGCAGGCGCCGTTATGTCGATCCTGACACTCTGCACCCGACCGTCCCTGTGCCGCTGGTGGTGCAGCTCCTGTGCTGATTGTTGGCCCCTGCAGTGCTTATACTAACCCCAGGAGCTTTGCTCCCCCAGGCAACCGGCCTGCTCTTAAGCAGTCCCAAACCGAAGGCCACCTTATCCACATTGGCTAACATTGGGCCCCTGCACTCTTGAGTGCCTACCTGAACCTTGGAGAACCCGGGTTCTAACTCCCAAAAACTATTCTTGCAGGTTGTTTACTTACCTGTAAACCGATAACTTTCTTTTCCCCACAGTAACCAATGCTGTGATGTTTTATTCCTGAAAATGTTGTCGAGTTGAACATTTGTATGGAAGAAAAGTAACTATGTTGCAAACCTGAAAAAGTCTTACTTACCTTGTATTGTAGGATCCACTGTGTGGTATCTTGGCATACCACCCGAGTAGTCTATGTAATCCAAAAGCAACACAAAAGTAATCAAAAGTAATTTCTATGTAATTTAAACTGTTTTTAAAGCATATACAAACCTGTAACAATTGCAAATCAATTCCCAATTGCTTTACCTTGTAAAGTTTTTACAATTGCAAGTACCTTTTTCTACCTGTACCAAGTCTTGCTTGGTTCTAGGAATAAAACATAGGTATACCTTTTTTATACTTATCCAATTGGTCTGGATTCTGTCTCTGAGTGTGTAAACTCAGTCCTTGATTGAGTGAATACAATAAATGCTTGGAACGCCCTCTTGATAGGCCTAACTGCTTGCCCACACTACCACAAAGAGAGCTGTTGGTACTTATCTAATTTAACCTCCACTATACATCTGAGTACTCCCTGGACTCTGTGCACACTATATCTTACTTTGGTATAGTATATACAGAACCAGCTTCCTACACTGACCTCACCTTTTTTTCTCAAGGATAGTGTGGGGTCCACTCCACTTGTCTTTGAGAGCCTTTTGGTCATGCCAAGTTTTCAAAACCTGTACCCCAGACCTACCTGGGGAAACCAAAGCTCTTTCAGGGCCAGTTACCCTTTCCCAGCTGCCAAGGAATGATCCGTCCTGACATTGCTTGCATTAGCCACTTGGTAAAGTTGATAAAGTATGATCTGATCAGGAGACACAAGTTTCTCTGTCACCATAGTGACATGGCCCCTGTTTCCCTGCATGCCACAGCTCCCTGCCCATTAATCAGAGGCTGTTGCTTGTACCTGCCAAAGTTAGTGGGACTTACATGCAAAGTGGCAAGTTCCATGCCACTGTCACAAACAAGGACAGCCTGGGTGGGTATTCTGACTAGGTCAGTACCCAAGGTTAACCCTACTGATACCTTGGGGGCACTACTACTACTTGTACTGGTGCTAGGGTTGCTAGTTGCCTTAGGGGCAGTAGTAGTAGTTTCGTTGGTGTTAGCTTTAGAGCAATTGTCATCCCTTGCTCAGGTAACACAAAGGATTCATGCCAGAAGAAAAGAAGTTTTGGGACCCACCTCCAGAGGAAGATGTTTGGGGACCTTGTGAAGACTCCTTTTTGTCTTTATCTTTCTCCCCACTCTTCTCTTGGGCCTTAGGAGAATCTTGCTTCTTCTGGTCACCTCCACCACCATTGTTTTTCTGCTTTATCCTGATGCGGACTCATTTGTCTGCCTCTTTCCCAACTCTTAGGGAGATCAGAGTCCAACAGGTAATGGTGCAGCTGTTGATTTGGACAGTTATTAAGGCTGTGCTCTCTCATCAATAAATTGTAAAGTCCCTCATAGTCATGTACATTTAGTCCATGAAGCAAGCCTTCCAGAGCCTTAATAGCACTGTCTACAGATTCAACCCAGTATTGGGCAGTTGCCTTCTGTGTGTCCCTAAAGTTAACCCTGTATTGCTCAGTGGTTACACCAAACCCATCTATGATGGCACTCTTCAAGACTGTGTAGTTGTCAGCATCTTCCTCCTTGACATTAACAACTTTAGCTCGACATTTGCTAGCAAAGGAGAGCCACAGCATAGCTGCCCACTTCCCTTGAGGGATCTTCTGTACTTTACAGGCCCTCTCCAAGGTAGTGATCCATTTATGGATATCATCCCCCTCCTGGTAAGGAGGGACTATCCTGCACAGGTTCCTAGTATCAAAAGACTGGTCCCTGACCCTAGGCTCACTAGGGCTGCCACCATGGGACCCTAGTCCACAATTCTTCCAAGCCTTTTGTACTTCCAGGGTATCCTTATCAAGGGCCCACTGCTCCTTCCTGAGCCTGAGCTTAGCTGTCTCAAGCTTGAGCAGGTGTTATTCACTTTCTAAGGAGTCCTCCCTCTTGCTAGAGACAGAGGTCCCTATGGAAGTATTAGAGTATTAGAGGCAATGGAATTAACAGAGGAGGACCTAGGCCTCTCCTGAACTCTTTTCCCCCTCCCAGGTGGAACAAAGAAGGACCTACCTCTAGGGCACCCTCTAGATCATCTGACCCATTCACTGGGAGATCAGAGTTTGCCAGTGAGTGGTCTTCAGAATCTTCCCGGATAGGCTCAGAATTGGGATCACTGGGGTGAGCCACCCATGACCCTTCTTCTTGAGTACCTCCTAACCCAGTGCTATTCTGCTCTTTTGGCCTTCCAGGATTCTAGAGGCCATACTGCAGGAGCATCTCCAAGAGCTTCTCTTTGTTAGGGTGCCTGTCTTTAACTTTCTGGATGGAGTCAGGGTCCTAACTGGAACTTAGGACCACTGCAGCTAGAGGGTTGGGACCCTCTGGCTTCCCCAACTAAAGACATGGTGTAACTAGGTATAGCGTGGTATTGCACCTACCTACACAAGTGAAAACGAAACCTCCAAAGATTGGAGAAGGGGTTGTGCTAGACCCTTGAATGCTAATGCAAAACGTTCAGCAGCACTTACTACTTACAAAAAGTATATTAGATGTGCCTAATGCTAGTGATAATTTTTCATCTAACCACACTTAGATTAGCTGACTAGCCTAGTATATGGTGCACACTTATTTAGAAGAAGAACCTTGCACTAATCCAGGCAACCCTTATGGTGATTTTAGTGGTCTTAAACAACCATAGAAAGCTACCTAAGTAGTAGCTGTGGAGAGAAGCTTTCAGGCTTATCTTAAAGGAGTGTAAAGCAGCTTGTTTTACCAGATCTAATCATGTAGTGTAGGGTAAATGAAAAAACCACACAGTGTATGCATAACAAATAGTTCTATTTACTACACAACCCTCACTAACACAGTGATATATCTCCTACACGGAGATATCAACACAAATACACACAACAATCCAACTGTAAATAGGTAAGTAAGCTTAATACACAGTTGTATCCAGGGGGAGACAAAACCATATACTAAAAAGGTGGAAAGCGCACTTTGACCGAAGTCGGAACGTGGGCCAGCAGACTCAGAGGAAGTGGGGACACAAGAAACAACTCAAGTTAAGTACCCAGGAACCCCATGGAGGCTGTGTGCAGAGGGGAACTCAGCTGCGTGTCCAATAGAAGTCAATAGAGAAGTCGCAGTTGTAGTTTTTAAGAAGAAGGACCCTGAAGAAACCTTGTGGAATTCAGGTCAATCAAACAAGGGCCACCTCACATTGGGTGGGTGTATATCCGGATGTCATTGGAATACACCTTCTTTGTTAAAATACCCCTCACACACCAAAAGGGCCCTTGGTGTCATGCTTCATCATCGGGGTCTTCCCGTCCCGCTGCGGGGCGGGGCAGTGCTGCGACAGGCGGATACGCCGGAGCACCTTCAGGTGCAAGTGCTATGTGTTGGGAGTGAGTGTCAGTGGGGTCAGGAGTGATATAATAGTGAGTTGTTAAAAAATACCTGGCCTAGTGAAAAAAGAAATTTTAATAAACACTGGCTGGTATTGTTAAAAAAAAAAGTGAAGCGGAGAGATGGAGCTAGTTAATGGGCTCTCTCTCCTATGTGGGTCAACATGTTTCGAGGCGCAAGGCCTCTTCGTCAGGACCTTGGGGAGATCCCCCTGTCACTCACTAGTGTTTTCTCCACAGAGGTAGAAAAGGTGTATATACAAAAAAGTGCAAAAAGACTATGTGTGTAACTACAATTAATAATTACAACACTTTTATGCTACCACACTAATAATGTAGTATGCCTGCAAGATAAGAAAAACTGATAAAAAATTGCGCCGATCCCAGAATGCGCTTGACTCTAGGTCACCTGTAAGGGGAAAAGAGACACACACACAGATGTACCGGTATGCAGTAAGGGATCAAGCATGAATAGTGAAGGAATTTGAAGCATTTCTTCAGACACACACAGTCACACACACAGAGTAAGTAATACATGAGGGATGTGAATAGCCAGGGGTGGAGGAATTCAAATACATACTTATCAATGGAGGAATCAATGCCTCATGAGCCAGCTTTAGACGGAAGGGTATAGTGGGGTCCCAACTGCAAAGGGGATGAGAGAGAGGGTACAATGTAATTCTGTCCCATTAGTTGTATCACCAGGTAAGTGTATTGCTGGGATACAAAAGTTCGTCCTATTGAGAACGGCTATGCCGTACTTACTGTGCCCCTCGCACGCTTGTGCTTCCTCCTTCGTCTGCTGCTTCCGTGGTTATGAGGGAGGATGGAAGCGGCGAGTTTTTATATACTCCAGTAATTGGATAATTGGTCAATTAGCTAGGAAAAGCCCGCCGAATTTGCAAAGGTCCAGAAGGGCAGTGAGGCGGGCGGCCATACTTGAATGGTTGGTAGGTAGGTCCACCCCCCGCCCCTTTGTATGCAATTCAGATCTAAGGATCGTTAAAATGTAGAGCTCCGGTCCTTACTTTATACTAAAGTTCGTTGCCGCTTCTAACCTGGGATACTCGGGAAAGGTGAAGACTAGCTCGGCGCCGCGCATTGATACACGGCGTGCATGCATTGTGCACTGCGCATGCGCCGGATCACTGGCGCCGCGCGCATGCGCGTCGTGGTGACACTGTGGCCCAATGCATGCGCATAACTACCCCCATGATAGTGTTCATGGAAGTCACGCGACTCCGTGCATTGGAACTGGCTAAAAAACGGGGGCATATTCAGGCATGGATAGAGTAACAATGTTAGGGATAGATTTCAGTTTTGTTGGGTTACAACCATACTTTGGTAGCCTATAAACATGTACACTGTCAGTTAGTTAAAGACTAGGGAGAGGCAGAACCATGGAGAGTTTTGTAGTCAAAAGCTAATTGCTTGTGGTTGTTATTATTTGCAAATGCAATCCAATATAGGACAGACTGGAAGAGGTAGAACCTGGGGGGGGAAGCAATATAGCGACAAAAATGTTATCCAGGGCACTTTTATGTGGGCTCTGGTGTCAGAGGCTGTATCTCACACAGCAGACCCTAGGTATTCAGTTAGGCCCACGGAATGTCGTCATTCAGGCCTGTGCGGTGTGTCCCCAAACGGTACACCCAGCGTTGTTCTTTCGATAGAAGGTCTCTATCATTGGGAAAGGCCTCGATGACTGTCCATTTCAGGTCATGGACACTGTGTCCAACAGTAGCAAAGTGTGCTGACATTTTCGTGGTAGTCCTGTTGCAGCGCACATTGCTGCGATGTTCACCCATACGAATCTTCACGGGTCTGCTGGTCATGCCCACGTACTCCTTGTTGCAGGGACATGTGATTAGGTACACCACATTGCGGCTATTGCAATTAGTGAAGACTCGCTGTTCCCATGTAGATTTGTTAGAAAAAGTGATACTTCTGCTCTTTTGCGTGTATTGGCAAGATACACAAGTGCCACAAGGGTGGTGTCCACTGACACCTGCTATTCTGGAGGGTTCAATTGCACCAGTTGCTTTAGGTCTGGTATGAACCAGAAGATCCTTCAGGTTCATTCCCCTCCTATGTGAAAACATAGGTTTGGGAAAATTCAATTTACCACAGGATAACACTCTCCAATGTTTGTTCACGATCTTAGTGATCTGGTTGGAGTTTGTGTTATAAGTTGTTACGCAGATGGGGCGAGGATCTGGTTCCTTCCCTTCGGTATCCTCCAAAAGTGCTTCCCTGTTGTTATTACGTGCACGTTTGAGGCCTTTACGAACAATGTTCATGGGGTACTGCCTGTTCAAGAGTTTACACTCCAAATCCGCAGCTTGTGATTTAAAGTCATCAATACTGCTACAGTTACGCCGTAGGCGGAGGAACTGTCCATACGGGAGGTTCTCCCGTAAATGGCGTGGATGAAAGCTACTGTACAGGAGTAGACTGTTCTTAGCTGTTGGTTTGAAGTGAGTACTTGTTGCAAGTTTACCTTCTTTGGGGTAGATGTTTAAGTCTAGAAACACCAGATTTTCGTTGGAAGCCGTATGTGTAAATTTCAGGAACTGATCCTGTTGGTTCAGCCAACTCATGAACCGGGTAACGGAGTCTTGGTCGCCCCTCCAGATGACAAAAATGTCATCTATGTACCTTTTCCATGTAAGTACATGATGTCTGTAGGGATTGCTCTGTTCCAGAATTTTTGTGGATTCCAGGTGGTGCACGTATAGACCCGCCAGACTAGGAGCACAGGTGCTCCCCATGCTGGTTCCATGTCTTTGGAGGTAGAAAGTGTCCTCATATTGGAAGAAATTTTTCGTGAGGGACAGAGAGATGCACTCAAGGACTACTTGTCTGGGGGTGTGGTAATCCCATGGTGTGGAGAAAAGTACTTCCTCTATTATCTCCAACGTTTCTCTATGTGGGAGGCTTGTATATAGGCTCTCCACGTCGAGACCCACCAGGAGATCATGATCTGGGTCAAAAGGAACTTCTTTTATCAATTGGAGGATTGCCTTGGTGTCCCTGAGATAGGTATCAGTGTTTTGGACAATTGGCCGGAGGAATGCGTCAGCAAACTTCGATAGTGGTTCCAAGATTGAGTTGATACCGGACACTATAGGACGCCCAGGTGGATAGGGGGCGTCCTTGTGAATCTTGGGTATCGTGTAAAAGTATGGTACTTTTGGTTTATCTTGGACTAGAAACTCACTCTCTTTTCTAGTTAGCCAATCATTAGCTCTGGCTTCCTCGATCATGATCTGGATCGATATCCTCACTTCCTCAGATGGATCGTCTCTTAGTTCCTGATAATTACGTTCATCATCCAGCAGTTTCCTGCATTCCCTGTCATAGTTACTGTAGGATTGTACAACCGTGGCCCCACCCTTGTCGGCTGGCTTGATCACTATAGTTTGGTTATTCGCAAGTTCCTGCAGTGCAGCTTGTTCTTGCCTAGAAGTGTTCCGAAAGGCGATCTTATCACCGGTGGGTAACTTCTCAAGATCATCCATTACTGCTTTCTCGAAGGTCAGCAGTTCTACAGGAATGGTGGAGTCTAACGGGGTGAAAGTCGACTGTTTTTTCAAACCTGTATCTGACTGCTCGGTGCCTTGATTGGTGGAGTCTTGAAAAAAAGCTCGGAGTTTGAGTTTCCGCATGAGCTCCTTCATCTCTAGACAGATTTTAAATTTGTCCATTTTGTTCGTAGGGACAAAGCCTAGACCTTTTGACAGAACGTTCTCTTGGGCCTCTGTTAACTCTTGATCTGACAAATTCACTACTAGGTGCCCGGCTGGTGGAGGCTGTTTGGCTCCGGGTTGATACACCTGGTGTGGTCTCCGGTGGTTGGTTCCAATGAACCTGGGTTCCCTTTCGATTTCTTCCCCTTCTGGGGCCTCGGCGCTGGCCTAAAAAAGGCTGCTGCCCATAGTAATTGAATTGGGGAGCCTGTGGGTCCCAAGGTTGGAAAGGGTGACCCAAAAAGGGGGGTGCCGGTTGGTATTGCATGTACCCTGGGGGTGCCTGGTATGGTATCCACCCTCTTCCACCCCTTGGGAATTGCCCTCTGAAGGAGGGTTTCCCTCTGTTGGCACCTTGATTACTATTTCTACTCGAGTTGGAGCTGTTTGAGCTGGTATCAGAAAAGTTGGTGTCTTGATCACTGTTTTGACTCTTTGACACATAGTCCTTCTTGATGTACGGATAAATCCGCTCATGTGTGAACTCCTCTGTATCTTTTTTATGTTTTTTAGATTTACTTTTTTTCAGAGTGAGTTCGAACTCAGTCATTTCCTGATTCAGTTCCTCAAGTCGTTTTTTCAGGGCAGTAGGGGATAGGTAACTCTTGATTTTTACTTCCAATTTTGAAATTTCGATTTTGAGTTCTTGGGTCAACTTGGTTGCTGTCTTTACAATTAGAACCAACCAATCCCTGGTGCATCGCCAGCTGATCAGGGACCAGTCTCTTTTAAATTCGAGGTCATGGGTAAAGATGAAAGGTTCGTTCTTAACTATCAACCCAGATGGGGCCGTCTTGGATTTCAGATACTCTGACATGAATAGACCGTGTAGGGCCGTCTTGATCTGTGTTCTCCTGAGCACAGCCAATTCATCCCAGTCACTGTCATTCACACATGGTTCGGTGTTGCTTAGTCCTTCAAAGGGGCGGAGCGTGGCTAGGATTCTATCGACTTCCTCATCGTCAAAGGTAAGGCCTCCTGCATCCTCCATGATGGATGGCTACTTAGAACGAGTGTGTGGTGACTATGTGTGAGTGTTAGCTGTGATGTGCGTGAAATAAAGAATATATAAATAAACACAAGGCAGCCTAATGGGGTGCTATGTGTAGGTCCAGAACTGCTGGTGTCTCGAAAAAATCGAGTGGAAAAAAACTCCCACAGCTGCACGCTGTCTAAAGAACAAAGAAATCAAAAGGGGGGAGTGAAGAGGTGGTGCCAATGGGCACCGAGGTGGGCACGTCCTCCTCTTAACAGGGATTCAGGTCAATCAAACAAGGGCCACCTCACATTGGGTGGGTGTATATCCGGATGTCATTGGAATACACCTTCTTTGTTAAAATACCCCTCACACACCAAAAGGGCCCTTGGTGTCATGCTTCATCATCGGGGTCTTCCCGTCCCGCTGCGGGGCGGGGCAGTGCTGCGACAGGCGGATACGCCGGAGCACCTTCAGGTGGAAGTGCTATGTGTTGGGAGTGAGTGTCAGTGGGGTCAGGAGTGATATAATAGTGAGTTGTTAAAAAATACCTGGCCTAGTGGAAAAAGAAATTTTAATAAACACTGGCTGGTATTGTTAAAAGAAAAAGTGAAGCGGAGAGATGGAGCTAGTTAATGGGCTCTCTCTACTATGTGGGTCAACATGTTTCGAGGCGCAAGGCCTCTTCGTCAGGACCTTGGGGAGATCCCCCTGTCACTCACTAGTGTTTTCTCCACAGAGGTAGAAAAGGTGTATATACAAAAAAGTGCAAAAAGACTATGTGTGTAACTACAATTAATAATTACAACACTTTTATGCTACCACACTAATAATGTAGTATGCCTGCAAGATAAGAAAAACTGATTAAAAATTGCGCCGATCCCAGAATGCGCTTGACTCTAGGTCACCTGTAAGGGGAAAAGAGACACACACACAGATATACCGGTATGCAGTAAGGGATCAAGCATGAATAGTGAAGGAATTTGAAGCATTTCTTCAGACACACACAGTCACACACACAGAGTAAGTAATACATGAGGGATGTGAATAGCCAGGGGTGGAGGAATTCAAATACATACTTATCAATGGAGGAATCAATGCCTCATGAGCCAGCTTTAGACAGAAGGGTATAGTGGGGTCCCAACTGCAAAGGGGATGAGAGAGAGGGTACAATGTAATTCTGTCCCATTAGTTGTATCACCAGGTAAGTGTATTGCTGGGATACAAAAGTTCGTCCTATTGAGAACGGCTATGCCGTACTTACTGTGCCCCTCGCACGCTTGTGCTTCCTCCTTCGTCTGCTGCTTCCGTGGTTATGAGGGAGGATGGAAGCGGCGAGTTTTTATATACTCCAGTAATTGGATAATTGGTCAATTAGCTAGGAAAAGCCCGCCGAATTTGCAAAGGTCCAGAAGGGCAGTGAGGCGGGCGGCCATACTTGAATGGTTGGTAGGTAGGTCCACCCCCCGCCCCTTTGTATGCAATTCAGATCTAAGGATCGTTAAAATGTAGAGCTCCGGTCCTTACTTTATACTAAAGTTCGTTGCCGCTTCTAACCTGGGATACTCGGGAAAGGTGAAGACTAGCTCGGCGCCGCGTATTGATACACGGCGCGCATGCATTGTGCACTGCGCATGCGCCGGATCACTGGCGCCGCGCGCATGCGCGTCGTGGTGACACTGTGGCCCAATGCATGCGCATGCGCACAACTACCCCCATGATAGTGTTCATGGAAGTCACGCGACTCCGTGCATTGGAACTGGCTAAAAAACGGGGGCATATTCAGGCATGGATAGAGTAACAATGTTAGGGATAGATTTCAGTTTTGTTGGGTTACAACCATACTTTGGTAGCTTATAAACATGTACACTGTCAGTTAGTTAAAGACTAGGGAGAGGCAGAACCATGGAGAGTTTTGTAGTCAAAAGCTAATTGCTTGTGGTTGTTATTATTTGCAAATGCAATCCAATATAGGACAGACTGGAAGAGGTAGAACCTGGGGGGGGGGGGAAGCAATATAGCGACAAAAATGTTATCCAGGACACTTTTATGTGGGCTCTGGTGTCAGAGGCTGTATCTCACACAGCAGACCCTAGGTATTCAGTTGGGCCCACGGAATGTCGTCATTCAGGCCTGTGCGGTGTGTCCCCAAACGGTACACCCAGCGTTGTTCTTTCGATAGAAGGTCTCTATCATTGGGAAAGGCCTCAATGACTGTCCATTTCAGGTCGTGGACACTGTGTCCAACAGTAGCAAAGTGTGCTGACATTTTCGTGGTAGTCCTGTTGCAGCGCACATTGCTGCGATGTTCACCCATACGAATCTTCACGGGTCTGCTGGTCATGCCCACGTACTCCTTGTTGCAGGGACATGTGATTAGGTACACCACATTGCGGCTATTGCAATTAGTGAAGACTCGCTGTTCCCATGTAGATTTGTTAGAAAAAGTGATACTTCTGCTCTTTTGCGTGTATTGGCAAGATACACAAGTGCCACAAGGGTGGTGTCCACTGACACCTGCTATTCTGGAGGGTTCAATTGCACCAGTTGCTTTAGGTCTGGTATGAACCAGAAGATCCTTCAGGTTCATTCCCCTCCTATGTGAAAACATAGGTTTGGGAAAATTCAATTTACCACAGGATAACACTCTCCAATGTTTGTTCACGATCTTAGTGATCTGGTTGGAGTTTGTGTTATAAGTTGTTACGCAGATGGGGCGAGGATCTGGTTCCTTCCCTTCGGTATCCTCCAAAAGTGCTTCCCTGTTGTTGTTACGTGCACGTTTGAGGCCTTTACGAACAATGTTCGTGGGGTACTGCCTGTTCAAGAGTTTACACTCCAAATCCGCCGCTTGTGTTTTAAAGTCATCAATACTGCTACAGTTACGCCGTAGGCGGAGGAACAGTCCATACGGGAGGTTCTCCCGTAAATGGCGTGGATGGAAGCTACTGTACAGGAGTAGACTGTTCTTAGCTGTTGGTTTGAAGTGAGTACTTGTTGCAAGTTTACCTTCTTTGGGGTAGATGTTTAAGTCTAGAAACACCAGATTTTCGTTGGAAGCCGTATGTGTAAATTTCAGGAACTGATCCTGTTGGTTCAGCCAACTCATGAACCAGGTAACGGAGTCTTGGTCGCCCCTCCAGGTGACAAAAATGTCATCTATGTACCTTTTCCATGTAAGTACATGATGTCTGTAGGGATTGCTCTGTTCCAGAATTTTTGTGGATTCCAGGTGGTGCACGTATAGACCCGCCAGACTAGGAGCACAGGTGCTCCCCATGCTGGTTCCATGTCTTTGGAGGTAGAAAGTGTCCTCATATTGGAAGAAATTTTTCGTGAGGGACAGAGAGATGCACTCAAGGACCACTTGTCTGGGGGTGTGGTAATCCCATTGTGTGGAGAAAAGTACTTCCTCTATTATCTCCAACGTTTCTCTATGTGGGAGGCTTGTATATAGGCTCTCCACGTCGAGACCCACCAGGAGATCATGATCTGGGTCAAAAGGAACTTCTTTTATCAATTGGAGGATTGCCTTGGTGTCCCTGAGATAGGTATCAGTGTTTTGGACAGTTGGCCGGAGGAATGCGTCAGCAAACTTCGATAGTGGTTCCAAGATTGAGTTGATACCGGACACTATAGGACGCCCAGGTGGATAGGGGGCGTCCTTGTGAATCTTGGGTATCGTGTAAAAGTATGGTACTTTTGGTTTATCTTGGACTAGAAACTCACTCTCTTTTCTAGTTAGCCAATCATTAGCTCTGGCTTCCTCGATCATGATCTGGATCGATATCCTCACTTCCTCAGATGGATCGTCTCTTAGTTCCTGATAATTACGTTCATCATCCAGCAGTTTCCTGCATTCCCTGTCATAGTTACTGTAGGATTGTACAACCGTGGCCCCACCCTTGTCGGCTGGCTTGATCACTATAGTTTGGTTATTCGCAAGTTCCTGCAGTGCAGCTTGTTCTTGCCTAGAAGTGTTCCGAAAGGCGATCTTATCACCGGTGGGTAACTTCTCAAGATCATCCATTACTGCTTTCTCGAAGGTCAGCAGTTCTACAGGAATGGTGGAGTCTAACGGGGTGAAAGTCGACCTTTTTGGGTCACCCTTTCCAACCTTGGCACCCACAGGCTCCCCAATTCAATTACTATGGGCAGCAGCCTTTTTTAGGCCAGTGCCGAGGCCCCAGAAGGGGAAGAAATCGAAAGGGAACCCAGGTTCATTGGAACCAACCACCGGAGACCACACCAGGTGTATCAACCCGGAGCCAAACAGCCTCCACCAGCCGGGGCACCTAGTAGTGAATTTGTCAGATCAAGAGTTAACAGAGGCCCAAGAGAACGTTCTGTCAAAAGGTCTAGGCTTTGTCCCTACGAACAAAATGGACAAATTTAAAATCTGTCTAGAGATGAAGGAGTTCATGCGGAAACTCAAACTCCGAGCTTTTTTTCAAGACTCCACCAATGAAGGCACCGAGCAGTCAGATACAGGTTTGAAAAAACAGTCGACTTTCACCCCGTTAGACTCCACCATTCCTGTAGAACTGCTGACCTTCGAGAAAGCAGTAATGGATGATCTTGAGAAGTTACCCACCGGTGATAAGATCGCCTTTCGGAACACTTCTAGGCAAGAACAAGCTGCACTGCAGGAACTTGCGAATAACCAAACTATAGTGATCAAGCCAGCCGACAAGGGTGGGGCCACGGTTGTACAATCCTACAGTAACTATGACAGGGAATGCAGGAAACTGCTGGATGATGAACGTAATTATCAGGAACTAAGAGACGATCCATCTGAGGAAGTGAGGATATCGATCCAGATCATGATCGAGGAAGCCAGAGCTAATGATTGGCTAACTAGAAAAGAGAGTGAGTTTCTAGTCCAAGATAAACCAAAAGTACCATACTTTTACACGATACCCAAGATTCACAAGGACGCCCCCTATCCACCTGGGCGTCCTATAGTGTCCGGTATCAACTCAATCTTGGAACCACTATCGAAGTTTGCTGACGCATTCCTCCGGCCAATTGTCCAAAACACTGATACCTATCTCAGGGACACCAAGGCAATCCTCCAATTGATAAAAGAAGTTCCTTTTGACCCAGATCATGATCTCCTGGTGGGTCTCGACGTGGAGAGCCTATATACAAGCCTCCCACATAGAGAAACGTTGGAGATAATAGAGGAAGTACTTTTCTCCACACCATGGGATTACCACACCCCCAGACAAGTGGTCCTTGAGTGCATCTCTCTGTCCCTCACGAAAAATTTCTTCCAATATGAGGACACTTTCTACCTCCAAAGACATGGAACCAGCATGGGGAGCACCTGTGCTCCTAGTCTGGCGGGTCTATACGTGCACCACCTGGAATCCACAAAAATTCTGGAACAGAGCAATCCCTACAGACATCATGTACTTACATGGAAAAGGTACATAGATGACATTTTTGTCATCTGGAGGGGCGACCAAGACTCCGTTACCCGGTTCATGAGTTGGCTGAACCAACAGGATCAGTTCCTGAAATTTACACATACGGCTTCCAACGAAAATCTGGTGTTTCTAGACTTAAACATCTACCCCAAAGAAGGTAAACTTGCAACAAGTACTCACTTCAAGCCAACAGCTAAGAACAGGCTACTCCTGTACAGTAGCTTCCATCCACGCCATTTACGGGAGAACCTCCCGTATGGACAGTTCCTCCGCCTACGGCGTAACTGTAGCAGTATTGATGACTTTAAAACACAAGCGGCGGATTTGGAGTGTAAACTCTTGAACAGGCGGTACCCCACGAACATTGTTCGTAAAGGCCTCAAACGTGCACGTAACAACAACAGGGAAGCACTTTTGGAGGATACCGAAGGGAAGGAACGAGATCCTCGCCCCATCTGCGTAACAACTTATAACACAAACTCCAACCAGATCACTAAGATCGTGAACAAACATTGGAGAGTGTTATCCTGTGGTAAATTGAATTTTCCCAAACCTATGTTTTCACATAGGAGGGGAATGAACCTGAAGGATCTTCTGGTTCATTCCAGACCTAAAGCAACTGGTGCAATTGAACCCTCCAGAATAGCAGGTGTCAGTGGACACCACCCTTGTGGCACTTGTGTATCTTGCCAATACACGCAAAAGAGCAGAAGTATCACTTTTTCTAACAATCTACATGGGAAAAGCGAGTCTTCACTAATTGCAATAGCCGCAATGTGGTGTACCTAATCACATGTCCCTGCAACAAGGAGTACGTGGGCATGACCAGCAGACCCGTGAAGCTTCGTATGGGTGAACATCGCAGCAATGTGCGCTGCAACAGGACTACCACGAAAATGTCAGCACACTTTGCTACTGTTGGACACAGTGTCCACGACCTGAAATGGACAGTCATCGAGGCCTTTCCCAATGATAGAGACCTTCTATCGAAAGAACAACGCTGGGTGTACCGTTTGGGGACACACCGCACAGGCCTGAATGACGACATTCCGTGGGCCCAACTGAATACCTAGGGTCTGCTGTGTGAGATACAGCCTCTGACACCAGAGCCCACATAAAAGTGTCCTGGATAACATTTTTGTCGCTATATTGCTTCCCCCCCCACCCCCCCCAGGTTCTACCTCTTCCAGTCTGTCCTATATTGGATTGCATTTGCAAATAATAACAACCACAAGCAATTAGCTTTTGACTACAAAACTCTCCATGGTTCTGCCTCTCCCTAGTCTTTAACTAACTGACAGTGTACATGTTTATAAGCTACCAAAGTATGGTTGTAACCCAACAAAACTGAAATCTATCCCTAACATTGTTACTCTATCCATGCCTGAATATGCCCCCGTTTTTTAGCCAGTTCCAATGCACGGAGTCGCGTGACTTCCATGAACACTATCATGGGGGTAGTTGTGCGCATGCGCATGCGCATGCATTGGGCCACAGTGTCACCACGACGCGCATGCGCGCGGCGCCAGTGATCCGGCGCATGTGCAGTGCACAATGCATGCGCGCCGTGTATCAATACGCGGCGCCGAGCTAGTCTTCACCTTTCCCGAGTATCCCAGGTTAGAAGCGGCAACGAACTTTAGTATAAAGTAAGGACCGGAGCTCTACATTTTAACGATCCTTAGATCTGAATTGCATACAAAGGGGCGGGGGGTGGACCTACCTACCAACCATTCAAGTATGGCCGCCCGCCTCACTGCCCTTCTGGACCTTTGCAAATTCGGCGGGCTTTTCCTAGCTAATTGACCAATTATCCAATTACTGGAGTATATAAAAACTCGCCGCTTCCATCCTCCCTCATAACCACGGAAGCAGCAGACGAAGGAGGAAGCACAAGCGTGCGAGGGGCACAGTAAGTACGGCATAGCTGTTCTCAAGAGGACGAACTTTTGTATCCCAGCAATACACTTACCTGGTGATACAACTAATGGGACAGAATTACATTGTACCCTCTCTCTCATCCCCTTTGCAGTTGGGACCCCACTATACCCTTCTGTCTAAAGCTGGCTCATGAGGCATTGATTCCTCCATTGATAAGTATGTATTTGAATTCCTCCACCCCTGGCTATTCACATCCCTCATGTATTACTTACTCTGTGTGTGTGACTGTGTGTGTCTGAAGAAATGCTTCAAATTCCTTCACTATTCATGCTTGATCCCTTACTGCATACCGGTACATCTGTGTGTGTGTCTCTTTTCCCCTTACAGGTGACCTGGAGTCAAGCGCATTCTGGGATCGGCGCAATTTTTAATCAGTTTTTCTTATCTTGCAGGCATACTACATTATTAGTGTGGTAGCATAAAAGTGTTGTAATTATTAATTGTAGTTACACACATAGTCTTTTTGCACTTTTTTGTATATACACCTTTTCTACCTCTGTGGAGAAAACACAGAGGTCCTGACGAAGAGGCCTTGCGCCTCGAAACATGTTGACCCACATAGGAGAGAGAGCCCATTAACTAGCTCCATCTCTCCGCTTCACTTTTTCTTTTAACAATACCAGCCAGTGTTTATTAAAATTTCTTTTTCCACTAGGCCAGGTATTTTTTAACAACTCACTATTATATCACTCCTGACCCCACTGACACTCACTCCCAACACATAGCACTTCCACCTGAAGGTGCTCCGGCGTATCTGCCTGTCGCAGCACTGCCCCGCCCCGCAGCGGTACGGGAAGACCCCGATGATGAAGCATGACACCAAGGGCCCTTTTGGTGTGTGAGGGGTATTTTAACAAAGAAGGTGTATTCCAATGACATCCGGATATACACCCACCCAATGTGAGGTGGCCCTTGTTTGATTGACCTGAATCCCTGTTAAAAGGAGGACGTGCCCACCTCGGTGCCCATTGGCACCACCTCTTCACTCCCCCCTTTTGATTTCTTTGAAACCTTGTGGAAGACAGAAGGTTGGAGAGTCACCCCACCCGTGGATACCCCAGGAACCAGTATACTTACACCATGAAAGCCAGGTGCATAGGTGTGAAGTGATGTTGGAAAGCGCCGTGGACCACAATGGAGGACTTTAGGAAAGATTACACTGGAGAAGAGTATGCACGCGTCCGGTGGAATCCAAGGGTGGATCCTGAAAGTGAAGAACTTGTGAGCAGAGGGGATATGGTCTATGCCACTCGGAGGAGACTAGGAGGCACGGAAGAGCAATATCCATCGATGACGGACGGTTCAAGTGAGTTGATGGTGACCTTGCAGCTTAAGCAGTGAGGACAGGACAACGCTGACGAAGACTAGGAGATGTGCACAAGCTGTCCCTCGCCGGAAGTCGAGAACCAGGGGTTCGGTTTCTGCAGGGGGCACCAGCAAGCCTTGGCAGCTGCAACAGGCGTGGAAAGCAAAGATGGGCTAACGTTGGGACGAGCAAGAAGAAAAAGGTACTCACTACAAGCAGGAGAGTCAGAGCAGGCCCCAAATAATCAGGGGAGTCCACTGAAGCAGGAGAAGACCCTCAAGAGGACGCACAAGCCAAAAGTACAGGAGTCACAAGAGGACCTTAAACAGCTCACCAAAAAGGAAGGCACCCACGGTGCAGAGGATGCAGTGAATATGCTGTACTTGGCAGGAAGAGATGCTGGAGGCTGGAGCTTCTTGTAGCCCGAAGATCTCTGGAGTGCAGAGCCATCAAGGCTTGGCAACTGCAAGTCGACACTTGCACAGGGGTATGGTCCCAGCAGCTTAGATGAGCAAGAATGGCCTCAAAATTGCTGAGGACAGGTCAGGCCTTGAGGGAGTTGCAGAACCACCACCAGTGCTGAGCCTTTTGAAGTCCGTGGGTCTTCAGGAGCAGCAGACCAGTCAGCTTTGTTGCGATTCCTGCAGTGCATCCTTCACTCTAAGGGAGATTACTTTGGGTGTCCTTGATGCCCACAGGTCTGTTGAAAATCCTGGAAGAAGCACAGACACAGACGAGGAAGAAGACTTGTAGAACAGCGAGCCCAGGAGCAGCAGGAGTCTTTTTTCAGAGTCAGACTAGTCAAAAAAGCATACTGACACCAGTAAAAAGTGGGGTAACCATGAAAGCAGATCCTACTTTCCTACATTAGACATTTTCTGATTCTGTTCTTTTTCATTTGAGTTTATCTTATTTTTTTAAATGCATTTTTAACTTGGGCTGCAGGAAAGTAGGATCTGCTTCTTATGGGTATCCCTACTTTTTCCTGAATATACTACTGTTTTTAGGTCTCGCCTGAGCCAGCGCATTGCAAGGTGGTTGGAACACGATGGGTTCATGTTTTGTTCCCAGCTTCAGGAACCTCTTCATGGGGCGCTGGGAGCAGGAGATCTTTGCCAACCCAGCCTATGCAGGACACCTTGAACATGTGATCACTTGGTGAAGATACATCGAGGCCATTCAGTTCATTGATGTACTCAACAATAACAACAATAATATCGTACTGACAAGCCACATTAGCAAAATAACAGCAGAATACTTGGATGTCAAGATTGACATCAGAGACAACAAACTGTATACCACACTGTTTAGGAAAACCACCGCAGGCAACAACATCCTACATTCCAATACTGACACAGCATACCAGCAGGAATGTAGGGAAATGCTAGCACGCTTTAGGATCCGGGGCTACCCAAATTGGGTGCTTCGCAAAGCCAAAGAAAGGGCAGACAAGGTATCTAGGTCCCTTACTCTTACTGACAAAGACATGGCTTCTGATGACGAGAATGAGTGCAATACTCGTCTGATTTTGTCCTACAATTCTGAGTCTAAGAACATTCAAAGGATACTGTCCAAGAACTGGGTCATTCTCAAATGTGACAACACAATTTGGGATGACATCCCCAGCAGACCCTGTGTGACATATAGAAGAGGAAGGAACATGATGGTACACAGTGACGTCACCACTTACTCAGTGGGACATGAACATGGCCTCAAGGGATTTTTCCCTTGCGGCCATTGTAAGGCCTGTAAGAACAGCTTCTTTACCAACATGATCACCTACAATGGCATTCAAAAGGAGATTAAGCAATTCCTCACGTGCAGTACCACCTATGTAGTCTACGTGATCGAATGTCCATGTAAGTTATGGTACATTGGGAGCACCAGCTTCCTAGCCAAGAAACATGTGCTAGAGCACTGCCGAGCGATTACACACAAAGATTAGAAGTACCCGGTAGCGAGGCATTTTAGGGACAAATACTTCTCCGATTCTTCCAGTCTGAGGTTTTTTATTCTTGAACAGATCACTAGAAACCCAAGGTGAAGCAGCAGGGTGCTGAAATTGAGGCAAAGGGAATCTAAGTACATTGTTGATTTCCAGACCTTGATCCAGGGGGCCTTAACCAAGACGAGGAGTTAGCAATACATCTTAGGGAGTGATTTGACCTTACCCCGATCAGTTGTGTTCTTCCCTCGTGGTACAGGCACCTTCTACCTTTGCTAATATCCCTGTGTTCCACCCCCCTTTCCTTCCCTCTCCCCTCCACTTGTGCCATGGTATATATGCATAACAAGAAGTTCATGTATTATGTTTTAAGGTTTTTATCTTCACCACATTCATGCTGTTTTTTGTTTTTTATTTTGTTTCTTCTGACAGGAAAAAAGGAAGGGGCCCAACCACACATCCACTGTTCATGGGCACTCCTACCCTTTTCACCACCGCATCAACGAGCACGTTAACACTGATGGGCATCTTCAGCAAACTTTTCAGCACTTTGCACTGTGCATGTTACGTAAGGGTCATCATATTTAGGTATTTTACAATTAAGGCACAGTATACTTTTGTCTTTTTTGGTCTGTGACTATGCTGATGTTAGACTGCATGCAGCAGATATTACTCAGCACCTAGCCAAATGAGATGTCACGTACAACAGCGATAGGCCTGATATGTGCACTCACGTATTTGACGTGTTAACTGACCGAGCCGCATGCGACATGGAGCTTACCAGCCAAGTATGCACAAACTAGCGCCCAGACACAACTTGTCTAACAGGGTGCGCCTCCGTCTGAGCATTAGGCTTGCATACGGTTTCCAGATGCTTATGTTCAAGTGTTATTTTAGAGTGATGGGAGCTGCACACCATTGACAGCACCTGCATTTGGAGTTACACACATTCTGGGTACGGTGCTTCAAAAGGGTGTGACTTTATTTGCATTCATATGTCTCCACCTAAACTTCTGCCACTTGGGTTTATCGTACGTATTGAGCTCACCACATGAACATGGTCGCCAGCGTGGAGATTCCACGTGCCACGTATCTGACACTAGTACCACAGTAGCTTGAAGGTTGTGATTGTCAATTATACATCCCACTTATCCTAATAACATTTGCTACTGGTACAGTGCAGCACATGATTGCATATTTGCATATTATCATAATATTATTGTGAGACCGTGAGGTATTGTAGAGCATGCAGGCTGTGATTGTCAGTTATACAAGCCACTTATCCTAATAACATTTGCTACTGGGACATTGCAACACATGAATGCACATTCTTGCAATATTATTGTAAGATCGTGAGGCAGTGTACAGCATGCTGGTTGTTCACTGGAACTCGATCATTTTTCCCATTACAAGATGGCTGCCATGAATTTACTGCATTACACTGGGTTACAGTGTTTGTGTTGACACAGCAGCTGCTGAATGCTTTATCAATTTGTTTAGAGCACAACTTCATTTACGTGAGCAAGGCTTCAGAGTAAGCCGAAACATGTTGTGCACAAATTCAGAAGATATTCTTGTCAATAAAATAAAAAAATGGAAATTGTATAATGTTTATACACAGAGTGACATGGCAATTTCAAAACGTTTGGATATAGTATCCAATTCAATAATCAAAAAATATTTCATCCTAAATTTGAAATTGCCATGTCACTCTGTGTATAAACATTATACAATTTCCCTTTTTTATTTTACTGACAAGAATATCTTCTGAATTTGTGCACTACAATACCCACAATGCAATGTTTTAAGATCATGTGGGTCTATATAATGTGTAACAAAGAAGGGACTCACCTACCGTGATCAAAGCCGTGGAGGCTGAAACGCGTCGGTTGAGCTTGATTCAATAAAAATTATTTGAATAATAGAACTTCCCCTGAGTGCCGCGTCCTTTGAAAATGATTAAATGAAATACGGGTCTGGGTTCGACCCTTGCGCTGAGCACCCGCTGGCAGTGTGCGTCTTCACTGTGGACCCCATTGTGGATAATATTATTTCATAAGACTGCACCCGAGCAACAGAGCCTGACAGAGGAACGAAACAAGGACTCACTCAGAACGTTGAGCGCCGGAGGACGGGGCCGGAGGACGCCGCCCGCACGGGAGACTCCGTTCAGGTGAGTGAAGACAGCTGTCTGTAAAGCCTTTTTCTTCTGTTGCACGAAGCGGCCATTGCTCTTCTAAGAGGCTGTGAAAGCCAGACTCGTAAACATTACGGCTGGCGCGTCTCCGGGGAGGCTTAGTAGGGGAAGTTCTCTGCATATTGAAAACATCATACTGATAAGCTCAAAGTGGGAGAAAGTTACACGAGTGACATGGAAGCGCGAAAATGTAAACGCGCCACAACAGCGGCATCATTATTCCAAGTATCAGAGGCAACAGTTGCACAAGAAAACGGTGAAGCGAGCGTGACAACTGCAACAGATTTAACATTGAAGCAACAGTTTAATAAACTTGAAAGATTATATATATCTTCTGAATTTTTGCACTACAATACCCACAATGCAATGTTTTAAGATCATGTGGGTCTATATAATGTGTAACAAAGAAGGGACTCACCTACCGTGATCAAAGCCGTGGAGGCTGAAACGCGTCGGTTGAGCTTGATTCAATAAAAATTATTTGAATAATAGAACTTCCCCTGAGTGCCGCATCCTTTGAAAATGATTAAATGAAATACGGGTCTGGGTTCGACCCTTGCGCTGAGCACCCGCTGGCAGTGTGCGTCTTCACTCTGGACCCCATTGTGGATAATATATATATATATATATATATATATATATATATATATATCTCACACAAGAACCTCCGAAAGGGGAGCCCATGACCCTGCAGGGCGGCCTCTTCACCCGGGCACGGAGAAGCCCGAAATTATTCCTTGGCAAGAAAACAACACACAAGAGGCCCATTCGAGGAAACTGCATGCATTTAATCAGGCAGAGTGAACAGCAAGTCCATGTCCCAACTAGTTTCGGCTCAAAGCCTTGTTCACGGGCAGGAGTACTAACAAGTGTCAAAGTTCACGCTTAATAATGACGTGTATGAGGTCACCTGACTGTTCTTAAACTACTGCACCCAGAATGCACCGTGTATGCACAGGTAAGTGAAGGAAAGTTCCAATTGTTTGTCGCTGTAAGCACAATGTCCAAATCAGCGTTCTCGGTGCATTCACTATCGTGTGGAATGAAAACCAAGTGGTGAGCAGACAGGATTCAAAGTAAAAATCAAAATGCTGTGATAACGTCCTGCTTGATGGTCGTGCTGCAGTCTCCCTGACGATTGAATGGAGAGTCATCTCCAGTCCAAATCCCTTTCAGCGCTGCCGTCAGAAGCCAAGTGGAAGCCTCAGTGGCAGCGTGTGGGTCAGTCTCCCTCGTAAAACATCTCACACAAGAACCTCCGAAAGGGGAGCCCATGACCCTGCAGGGCGGCCTCTTCACCCGGGCACGGAGAAGCCCGAAATTATTCCTTGGCAAGAAAACAACACACAAGAGGCCCATTCGAGGAAACTGCATACATTTAATCAGGCAGAGTGAACAGCAAGTCCATGTCCCAACTAGTTTCGGCTCAAAGCCTTGTTCACGGGCAGGAGTATTAACAAGTGTCAAAGTTCACGCTTAATAATGAGGTGTATGAGGTCACCTGACTGTTCTTAAACTACTGAACCCAGAATGCACCGTGTATGCACAGGTAAGTGAAGGAAAGTTCCAATTGTTTGTCGCTGTAAGCACAATGTCCAAATCAGCGTTCTCGGTGCATTCACTATCGTGTGGAATGAAAACCAAGTGGTGAGCAGACAGGGTTCCAAGTAAAAAGCAAAATGCTGTGATAACGTCCTGCTTGATGGTTGTGCTGCAGTCTCCCTGACGATTGAATGGAGAGTCATCTCCAGTCCAAATCCCTTTCAGCGCTGCCGTCAGAAGCCAAGTGGAAGCCTCAGTGGGACGGGCGGCAGCGTGTGGGTCAGTCTCCCTCGTAAAACATCTCACACAAGAACCTCCGAAAGGGGAGCCCATGACCCTGCAGGGCGGCCTCTTCACCCGGGCACGGAGAAGCCCGAAAATATTCCTTGGCAAGAAAACAACACACAAGAGGCCCATTCGAGGAAACTGCATGCATTTAATCAGGCAGAGTGAACAGCAAGTCCATGTCCCAACTAGTTTCGGCTCAAAGCCTTGTTCACGGGCAGGAGTACTAACAAGTGTCAAAGTTCACGCTTAAATGGCAAGAAAACAACACACAAGAGGCCCATTCGAGGAAACTGCATGCATTTAATCAGGCAGAGTGAACAGCAAGTCCATGTCCCAACTAGTTCCGGCTCAAAGCCTTGTTCACGGGCAGGAGTACTAACAAGTGTCAATATATATATATATATTTATATAGCTTGGAGAGTAACTATAACATCCAACTAGTCGGTTATTCCAGGACCTTTAATGAAGATTGTCAAGGTTTAGAATCGAGCAAGCGTTCTAAACATCTTAAAGCAATAACTACCACAAAGATTTTATCTATTCGTTTTTTAACTGGATAACTTATGGTCTGCAGTACAGTTGTTGATATTTGCCTACGACAAGAAATGGGGTCGCATCAAGAAGCCCTTTATTAGTGATTTCAATTTGTTTTGGATGATTTTTTGTAAAGGCTCTGCGCCTTTTTAACTGAATGTCACTAAAGCCTACTGCCACTAATGCATTTATTTTGAGCATCAGCGCTTTCAAGCCGGCCGATGACTAAGCACTAGCACTTTATTAATTTTTTTTATCACTATGAGCAGTTTTTTGAAAATGAAGATTGTCTTTAGTTTTCCTAGAAAGAATTTTAACCTGTAATTTATTTAGTATGTTATGAATTGTTCAACGTTGTACATTTTGAACGGTATATTGTATGACCTGTCTATGACAGGCTGACACAATAAAGGATTCTGTGTTTGAAATTCACTGTCACACAATGTTTGAGTTATCAGCCTTTAGTCATACTTCTATGTCGGTCCGGTTCTGGTTTATGCTTCTCAAAATCTGGTCTCACTAACTATATATTCCATATTTCTAGAATAAATCCACCTCAGAGTGGTCACAGAACAAATTCACCACCAGTCTGTTCTGCCCATGGTGAGCAGGAAAGTAGAGGCGATCCTAGATTCCCAACTCAGGAAGGGGATTCTACAAAATGTAATAGCCTGATACCAACTGGTAATCTAGCACCACAAGAAGTTCCCCCAATAAACTAGCAGCACCAAACAGTACAAGGAATTTTACCGGTGTTATGTACTGTCATGACTCGGAGACAGAGCAGGTGAGGTTGGCTTATCCGAAGGAGACAGAGCTGGGAGAAGAGAAGGAGGAGCGCGCTATGAGCATGGAGACCATGTAGACAGGTTCATAAGATACTGGGGCTGAGGGACAGTAGTCGGGTCTTCGAGGTCAGACAGAGAAGGTAACTTAAGCAGCCAGGAGGCAGTAGCAAGGTGTCTTGCAACTACTTGGTTCTATAGTATCGCCCGTTTAGTTTGATAGCTGTTTTGTCATTTCCCAGCACCATTGTTTTGTTACACCCTTCCCACTCGTGTGTCCCTATGTCCTTCCTTTGTCTGCCTCTGAAGATCACCCTCAATTTACTTTCGTCTACTGTGTGATATTTGTTGGGATCGGATTTTGATAACACACATTATTGGCCTAATATATCCAATATAACCCCGTAATTATATAAATCTCGTAGTTAGAATACACTATAATCATCTAGTAACCTATGATTCACTCTTGACTTGTTTACTCCTATTGATATAGCCGGAGCCATTTTGTTTCGTTTCCTCATGTGCAAGTGCTGTTTCCTTGAAATCACGTGATTACTTTGCTGCTCGAAACTATGACGGCGGCCAGGGCGCCTACTATAATTGTTAGCCGGTAGCTCAAGGAAACTCAAGGTCACATTTGCCTTTTTTGTGGGATGCGCACATTCTAGCAGGGCCCGTTCCTGACTCCCCGGGCTACAGATAGGCAGGGAGGCACCTTGCTGACCTGCCCCCGGAATAGCTTAGGCCTGTGCTACTAGCAAATCAATTGTGCCTTATAAGGGTATTCCACTTGGCATACTGACAAGTTGTATCTTTCTTTGTAGGGTGCCTTCTTGAACGCATGAAACGTATATATGCTTTGTATTTTGAACATGTAGTCAGTCTCCTCTGCGCACCTCCGAGGGTCATGTAGACTGAGGCTCCCCTGTCAGGGCTTGTATTTGATTGAATAAAGGATTGAACTTTCTCCATTGCCGACTGAATTATTATTACTGGTAAATATATATATGGGCTATTGGTATAGTCCGTTAGAATAATTTTGAATCCTTCAGTTGGCGACTCCGCCGGGACTCCGCAATAGGGTCGTCCCCTCCTGTAAACAGGGGTAACGGGACAAGGAGGAGTTCTGGCTGAGGTGGTGGACAGAAAGAGGATCCTGATTCAAGACACCCGTTGGTGGTATGAAAACAAGCTGCTCCACTCTCGAGCCCAGTATCCCTCCCAGCTACTGAAGACCCTACGCCCGAGTCCTAAGGGCTTAACCCGAGAGAAGAACAGACTGTGTCGGTCTGTTTAGGTGTCGGCAGTGGAGAATTCGCAATCGACCTGAGTGCACCAGTTGAGTGATATTTGTGATTGGATAGGGATCACTCAGAGGGAGTGTTCCTTTGTTGGATAACAGTTAACTGTTTTTGTTTGAAGGTGGCCGGGGAAGCCGGACCACGGGAAGGGAATCTGGGGATCTAACGTTGCGGCGAAGGGGCTGCGCGTGTAGAGACCCCACAGACTTGTTTGGTGAATAATTGAGACTACATCTGATGCCTTAGCGAAGCACAGTGTTGCTCGCTCGGCCGAATTCTCTCCGGGAAAGCCCTGGGAGCAACTGGGTAAGCCAGGGTTCTGGAGACGTGTCCAGGTGCCCGGCCCAACCAGAACAGGACCATGGGATGGCCTGTGAGAGAGTTTGTGGTTCGCCTATCGGGTGCTCTCAGAGCAGTCTAACGACTGGTTCCTTTTGATGAGAATTTTGTGGGTCTGGAATTCTGTTGAAACGATTCCCCGAACAGGAGTCGACGGGCTCTGTTCGTATTTGAAGACGTCATGTGCTTGCAACAGGTTTTGAGAGGATTCTGCCTTGCATTGTTTTGCAGCACTTTATCGCGATTATTGAATGGTAAGTGTGTGAGTGAATGATGAAAAGGACGCGTCCAAGTGTGTATGAGTTGTAAGCTTTTGTAACATATAAGTATTATCATAATGCCTTGCTTTAGCAAAATATGTTTTGGGTGCTGCTGTCGGAGAGGTTCACGGCTGGAAGAAAGACAGCCTGCACCTCCTGAGGGCAGCCCCAGTTTCAATATGTATGTCAAACATGGTTTACAACCGATTTTGTTCAATACCCTTTGGAATAAATACACAAAGGATAATTCAGATGACAATGGCCTCTTACGGGGTCTTTTGATGAAAAGAAGATTAATTATATACAGAATAAATTATTTATGAAGAAAAGTCGTCAGTCGATGTTTGATTCCTTGAACCTATGGTTGAAGAAAGCAAAAAGACGACGAATTCGAGAAGAGAAGCTGGGGAAAATGAAGTTGGGTCAGACAATCACTCAGAAAGCAGTAGCGTATGATAAGGAAAAGGTGGAGACAAATATTGAACGGATGGATAGGCAGTTTCGGTTAGAGACCGATAAAAGCTATGTGGCTAGACCGGAGACAGGAGATGAATTGGAAGAGTTGTTGGAAGCCCGGCCACCTCCTCCTTATGCCCCTCAAGGCTTGTATCCAGCCGTACCGGTGGTGCGAGTTGATCAAACGGGAGCCGTCTCGGCCGCCAAGCCACAGACTGGGGTGGTCGCCACGGCCCCCGTTGGTGGATTGGGACGTGACGTTCCGTTTTCCCCTCCATCTCTTCGACCAACTACCTCACCCCTAATATCCCTTCAGCCGGATGCGGCTGTCCCTTCTCCTTTGCACCCTGTATTTCTCTCCCCTCCGACTCAGACTACTTTAGATCTCTGAAATACCATTAGTCCGGGTGCCACGCCCAAGCAATCGCTGACTGACTCGAGTGATCAACGAGCTTTCACTCGGTCGCTGTTGGGACAAGAGGAGAGCTATTATAATTCAGGCATCCCAGTGGATGCGGAACCCTATTTATACTTTGGAAGATATTTGGAGTACTATGAAGGATTTTGAACCCGTTGCACAGCAACTGGCTCTAGAAAGCATGGCGATCCGGTTGATTTCATTATGGGAACAGTGTTTTGAGGAAGGTTTACCTCCTCAAATACTGCGTGACATCAGGGATCATGCTCATAAATTCCATCTCCAAATCGAGGAAGTGTATCAGAATGTAACTACCCTTTTGCATTACAGGGAACGGATGCACCGAAAGAGTGCTGAATGGGGGGCACAGCACCCCATGAGAGAGGTGCATCCTCTTTTCTTCCCGGAATTACCTGAAGTAAAAGATAATGCGGGCAATATCACCAGAGCACGAGTGGACGCTAAACTTCAGGAACAATGGGTTTATACCTCTTGGAAACGAAGTGAGGTCCTTACGTTAAAAGCCCAGCTCCCTGACCCCCGTAAAAATCCTACAGCTTATTATAAAGAATTGACGGAAGCCGCCAATTCTGCCATTATGACTATAGCTGATATCGAGTTATTTTTTGGTCTCCTGATCCCGGTGGATATTTGGAGACAAATACATGATACGGACCATGCTCCTGAGTTAGGCGGAACATGGGATCAATTAAAGAATTGGGATAAGGAACGAAAGCCAGGAGAAAAGCCGCGGGATGAAATATTAGGGGTACCAGAAAAAATCGTTACATACATGCAGACTCTTCTCCCTCCGAGGAAGGTAGATTGGGATAAATTGACAGCGTGTAAACAGAAAAAGGACGAAAGTGTGTCCGATTTCTTTACACGGTTTGAGAAGGTGTTCATAGATTTCAGTGGCCAGGACCTCTCTACGGAGGGGCGAATTTGTTTGTTTGTAAATAGATTTGTTACAAATTTGCTCCCGGAAATTATGTCCCGCCTCCAATCAGCTGAAAGCACGTGGACTATGGCTGCACCATCCGTTATTCTTAGTATGGCCCAATATTATGAGCATCGCGAAAATGAGAGTAAGGAAAGATTAGAGAAAAAGACTAAGAATTTGAAAACATGAGTATTATTACAGCAAGTTAGTAGAGGACAAGGTTCAGGGCGAGGAGTGCGAGGCCCTACCCAGAGAGGCCAGACGTCAGGAAGAGGTAGGGGAGGCCCTCCGAATATTGGAATAAATCAATGTTCCTATTGTAAAGAGGAAGGCCATTGGAGAGTGGATTGTCCTCTGTTGCTGGCAAGGAATGGACCTAATAGAGGACGAGGAAGAGGTCGAGGGAACATAGATCGGAACAGCATGAGAAGAGAGGAGACACAGCATGAGGATTCTCAGAAGAATTATTTTGATGACCCTCAGAACAGACAATACTATAATGAGACTTACCGGGATGATAGGTATGATGAAGGAGATTATGCATGAGACAGCCAGGGACAGAGCAGGGGCCATATTGCAGTACCAGTTGACCAAGAGGGACCTTATGTGCAAGGAGAACTGTTGGGTACATCAGGGAAGTTTTTAGTGGATACTTGAGCGATGAATAGTTCAGTCGCCAATACACTGGTCCCAGGGGCAGCTCTGTCTGGCCAAAATAATGTATCAGTAGGATTCTCTGGAATACCGGTAATGAGCCCCGTCTCAAAACCTCTGCCTTTTACGATTGGTCCCATCTCCGTGCACACACCCTTTCTTCTAACTTCTAATTGTGGTGAAAATCTCTTAGGGTTAGACATTTTGAAGAGGTTACATGCCCGTATTTATTGTTCCCCTGATGGTGTTTTTCTGACTATGCAACCACCAGTGAAAGAGGCCCAATACTTTGCCAAAAATGAGACCTTGCCCCCTGAATTCTCCACCATTCCTCGGACACTGTGGGCGACAGGGGACACCGATGTAGGTTTGTTAAGAATAGCTCCTGTGCCAATAACGTTGAAACCAAATGCACAGATGCCACGCATTCCCCAGTATAAAATTTCACCAGAAGGTGAACAGGCCTTGTTGCATATCATTCGTGACCTCATTGACAGGGGGGTGGTGGAAGAAACAGCTGCTAATGTTTGTAATAGTCCCATTTTGCCGATTTTGAAAAAGACACCAATTGGTGGTGCCCCTGATTACAAGACTGCCTATCGTTTCGCGATTGACCTTCGAGCGGTCAATAAGATAGTAGTCCCTCAATATCCAGTGGTGCCGGATATTACCACAATTCTTATGATGATTCCCCTACGGCCCAATATTTTTCTGTGATAGATTTAAAAAACGCTTTCTTTAGCATTCCGATACACCCTGATAGAAGGCATATCTTCTGATTCTCATTAGGAGGCCGAAGCTTCAGATTTACGCGCGCACCACAAGGCTATACAGAAAGTCCCAGCTTATACAGCCAGGCTTTAAAGGCAGTCCTGGATGAGTTAATCTTGCCTGCGGGTAATGCTATTATCCAGTATGTGGACGATATTTTGGTAGCCTCCGATACAGAAGAAGGCTGCAAAGAAGCTACTGTGAAATTGTTGCATCATTTGGCTGATAAAGGAAATAAAGTCTCCCTCTCTAAATTTCAATATTGTCGACAGGAAGTGACCTACCTTGGTCACTTACTGTCGAAAGCGGGGAGATGACTAACACCAGAACCAATATCTGTGATTACTAACATGTCTGTACCTCGTGCTCAACGTGATGTCCGTGCTTTTCTTGGCATAACCTCTTACTGTCGCCAATGGATTCCTAACTATTCACTCCTCTCTAAACCCTTGTTGTATTTGACTACCAAAGATGTGCATGAACCCCAACCCTGGACGGATGAATGCCAAGAAGCCTTTGACTCTTTGAAATCTGCTTTGTAATAATAATACATTTCTTTATTCGGTATTTCATAATAGAAATCCATAAAAGCAATGTTATCCATATTGTTACAGTAATAAGCAAAAGATCAGTTATACAGTAAAACTAAGGAGGAATAGTTAAAAAGTATATCACTTCACATTTCATTAAATTCATTGTTCTATGTATTGGGCGTATTCCTTACAAATTTTTTCTATGCTTAAGAATACATTTCAAAAAGTTACAACAACATGATAACAAATAGATTTCAGACTCTAAAAACTGAAGGCGCAACATGGCAGGACGGCACTGTCTGAAACCCCACGATTTTAACAATGATAGCAGCCAAAATTTGCGATGATCATGATAAAACTTGCAAACCAGTACAGTATGTATGGTGGTCTGCACTGATTTATCGTCACAAGGACAAAGACCTAAAATTGGCTCCCAAGTATTCGTCATGGGAAAGGCTACTAACCGATGAAAAAGGTTTAATCTAAATCTGGTTAGTAGAAATCGATCGAAAATACCAATTTCAAGCGTTAGATACGGCTGGATAGTGATGGTAGTCTGGACCATAATTGCGTGGTGGACAGAGGCTTTCCCTATTTCGCTGGCGCGCCTTAGTCCATCTAAGTGGCTCAGGGCCATTGCTTTCAGATCTTTCTTAGGTATCTCGCTGATCTTTGCTGGTGTGGTGTAAAATGTCTCTAGGCCTAGGTCTGTGAGGAAGTTTCTAATATAGACGAGCCATCTTATTTTTGCCGAATGATCTAGTGCCATTGAGTCTGCCACAATCCCTTTGCTTAACATGTTTTTATCAGAGGTCCAAATACGCCGCCACAATAGCAACGGTTGGATTTTTGCCAGGTCCTCTATATGTGATATGCCTAGTTCAATGTGGCACGCATATGTAGAAGTTCGTCTTGGTGCTGCAAGGAGGAATCTTAGAAATGAGTTTTCTGCAACCTGTAGAGCACTAACATCCACATGCCCCAGTCGCCAGCCCCGTACAGTGCTGTTGTCTGGCATTTAGCATTGTAGATTTTCAGTAGTTCCACAGGCGACCGTTTGCCCAATTTTTGTGAAAAGGACATCAGGGCAGCTATTGCTCTCTTAAAACAATGCTTCCTGGCCTCGACTGCCGCTTTCCAGGTCAATTTTTCATCTATTGTAATACCTAGATAGGGGTACTGGGCCGTCGCTTCAAGTTTTTGATTATTAAGGAATATATCCTTGGGCCGATTTCTCCCTTTTCCTGCCACCATTACGAAAGTCTTCTTAATGTTAATGCGGAGGTCAAGACTGCCCATAAAATCTGAGTACCTGGAGAGTGCCTTCTGTAATTCACGCGGGGTACGTGCCAGTAGGACGGCGCCGTCTGCATAGAGAAGAGCGGGAATCAGGCGTTGTTTTACTTGCGGGAGGTCTTGGGCCCCCCTTAGAAGCTCCGCCTCCAAGCTGTTTGTATAGAGGGAGAATAAAAAGGGGGCCAGGACACATCCTTGCCTGACTCCACGCTATACTCCAAAAGGTGCCGACAACTCGCCCTTCGTACCGAAGCGGACTCTCGCGGAAGCCTTGGAATATAATTCCCTCAAAAAGTCTAAAAGTGGGGGGTCCACTCCCATTTGTGACAGTACTGACCAGAGCTTTGTATGGGACACGCAGTCAAAAGCTGCGGACAGGTCCACATACACCATGTAGAGCTTGTCCTGTTTTGCGTGAATATATTTTCCCAAGATCATGGATAGATTTAGGGCCTGTTCTACTGTACCGAAACCTTCCCGGAATCCGAATTGTAGATCGGACAGAACACCCCTTTCCTCTACCCACTGCTGGAGTCGCTCAAGGATGACCCTGCCAGCTACTTTGCCCAGCGAGTCCAGCAGTAAAATAGGGCGGTAGCAAGTAGGCTCCTGGCGGTCTCCCTTTTTAAAAATTGGGACCATGACTGACTTGGTCCAAGACTCCAACAGCCCCTTTTTTGCAGCTGCCGTACATACCCTGGTAAGTATGGGGGCCCAGAGGTCCACATTGTATTTAAAAATGTCCACCAGGACTCCGTCATGCCCCGGAGCTTTTCCATTTTTGCTTAGTTTTAGGGCCAGAAGGACCTCAGAGATGTCAAATTCTATGGAAATGGGGAATACGGCGGCTGGGTGGGATACATCATCACTTTCTATATCTGGTTTTTTTTCTGGAAGATTTTTGAGAAATGGGATACCCAAGCTCCTTCTTCTATGGCCACTTCGATTTTAGGAAGATTATCGTCAGCCAGGAATGGGGACCTTACTACTCTCCAAAAGGCCTCGCTATTTTTATCTAGGGCACTTTTATGTAGTTCGTCCCACAAAGCCTGTTTTAGTTCGCCCTTTCTCTGATTCCGCACGAACAGGTATTCTTTTCTGGGTGTTAGGGTTCGAGTTATTGACTAATAGGAGATCCAAGTCTGATAATAAGTCATTCATAGCAGTACCCAGTTTGGTATGGCAGAAGTGGGTAAAGGGGTTATCCTGCTCATTCGCCATCCCACCACAATTTTTTCCAAAATGTGGGCAGGGATGTAGATTAAAATACCCCCCCCATAGGAAAAAAACAGCACCTTTGCCTCCTTTGGCCTGTCTAAAATTAGAGAGTTTCTCATTTAGATTTGATACCACCCTCAAAAATTCTCCTTCCTCCAAGTTGTTATAAAAATTAATAAGCAAAACGGTCTCATTTTTGGGTAAGGAAAGGGAGAGAAGCTGGAAATTAACATCCAGTTCAACAGTAGTTATTTTTAATTGCTGGATAGTGTTTGCTATATAAATATTTAATCCCCCCTTAGGCCTACCCATGTTCCCTATCAGTGCTGGAGAAAAATACTTCCTAAATCCCAAGAGGTGAAGTTCCGTCAATGACCAAGTCTCCTGAAGGCAGATGATTTGTTGTCTACCTAGGAAGCTGATGGCACTCCCATCTTCAATCTTGGGGCGAAGACCGGCGATGTTCCAAGAAACAACGCCTAAGGCTTGGAGGTCCTTGTTGGGAACGTCACCTGTTTGTGGTTCAGGGGTAAGCTCTAGCTCCACTGACTTGGGCCTAAGATGGTCTTCTGCCAGTGATGGTCAATCGACTGACTCAAGACCACTATATCTATTCATCGTTGGGATGCCATTCCAGCCCTCCCAACACGGTGGCTCTCTAAAGGAATCCCTCTGATGTTGTCCTCCCCACTCTTCCCTCTCTCTACCCCGATATCTAGGGCCCACTGTGTGCCAAGATCCATCGTAATGGTAGCCATTACGGTATCTCGGGGGATAAAAGAAGGAAAGGCGCTTTGTTCCTATACCGCCAGCTAAACTCGGGTGTTCCCACGAACAGATATGGTCAACCAATCTAGGATCTTCAAAGGTAATAAGGACGCAGTCTCCCTGTATTGTTTTCCTGTCATGCCCTACCCAAGGAGCTCTTCTTACCATCAGAATCTTGGTTGAGCAATAGGGCGGAAGTGACCGATTCGTACTGAGCCAATGTTGGGCCTTGTTCTTTAGTGACCAAATTGGTTCAGAATTTTGATCCGCCAGTTCTGGGACGCCAGTCATTACGACAACGAAGGGACTAGCTTCTGGCGGCAAATTGACGGAAAATCTTCCGTCAGAAGGTCCTCTGTCCCACCCTCTGTTCAGTTGTGTTGCTGGTGTTTTTGGACCAGTGTTATTATGTTCCAAGTTAGTATTAGTGATGGTATTTGGAGTATTAATTAATGGCTTCTCTGTTATCTTACTTTTGGCAGCTATAGTTTGAATTGGTTTGGCTACTGCTCCTGGGAGAATAGATTTTTTATTTTGGGCAGTGGGAGTAGAGTAGGGTTGATTGATTGCCTCCCCCAGCCTTTTGTACCCCCTGATTTGGCTTGGCTTTTATAGAGGTTGAGAGTTCGGCTAGTACTTTTTCTATCTTGGACAGCCTAACTTCTAATGGTGTAAATATTTGCTTAAGTAAGTCTACAATTTTTGTTAGCAGTTGGGTGTTGGAATTATCGTCTGCCTCCTTTATTGGTGGTGAATCGGTTGCGATTTCTACACTACTAGGGGCCAGGGTATCATGTGGTGTATGATGTATGATCACCGTGTGGACGTCCTGATCTCCTATCGAAGGGTTACAGGGGCGCTTCTCTGCTGTCTTAGTTGGAGCTTTATTGTTTTTTTTTGTTTTTTGATTAGTTGGGCCTACAGGTTTTTTTTTCCTTATTGCTCCCTCTCTCCTCCCTCTTGACTGCCTTATCTCATCAGGGGTAGTTTGGATCGCTAAATTTGGGGTCTTTTCTAGATCAAAGTTAATTGTGATTCAGAAAGCTGTGAGACCGATAGATCAACTGTGTTTGGTAAGCTATGCCTTTGACCACAGCCTTCACTCCGTCTAGAATCCCTACAGTGATCCGGCGTTCTTGCATCAGCCAGGTGACCCATGGAGGATCTTTTTGCGATAGCTAAATCTTGGGACACTCTACGTTCCATGAGCGAAATACTCTGATCTATAAACGAGTTAGCCCTGGTGATGAAGCTATCTATAGGACCTATAAGTTGCCCTTCCTTAGCAGCGGTTATGCTTCTGCTTCCTCGTGTAGACATAATAAAGATTTAAGAAATACTAGAGTTAAGATAAAAACAGTGAATAATAAATATAAATATCCCTAATATTGGTTTAGGACAAAAGAAAGATGCATACAGTTTGGAAGCTAGTCCTAGGTGATGGTAGTTTTTAGAGGGGGGGCCCAGCCCGGTCTTTAACGGACGGTCTCTAACGGGCTACAACGGGCCCGCCCTTGGCCTGGGCTTCCCCCGCGCTACTCCCGCGCGCGTCCCGCGATACACGGTATGACCTTGGTTTAAATACACAAATGGAGAAGGGCGTGGCTCACGCGGGAAGAGGCACCAGCTGGCGATGTGAAGAGGTATGCTAGTCCTCGCAGTCCCGGTGTGCCGCGCTGTGACCTGACAACAGGGTCCTTCCCGGCAGGTTCGGGGAAGAAGCAGGGTCCAACGAGCTCCAAAACAGTCCCGGCAGGGTCAAGAAGCGAACAACGTGCAGGGATCTCCTACGAGCGGCTCCCACGGAGCGGGGGCCGCGAGGAGTAAAGTACAGATGGGGAAGGGCGGGGATCACGCGAGAAGAGGCACCAGCTGGCAGTGTGAAGAGGTATGCTGGTCCTCACAGTCCCGGTATGCCACGCTGTGACCTGACAACAGGGTCCTTCCCGGCAGGTTCGGGGAAGAAGCAGGGTCCAACGAGCTCCAAAACAGTCCCGGCAGGGTCAAGAAGCGAACAACATGCAGGGATCTCCTACGAGCGCAACAAATCTGCTTTGTGTTCTGCACCTGTCTTGGGTACCCCGGATTACCGAAAGCCTTTTTCACTTTATGTGCATGAGGTGGACGGTTGTTCCCTTTCAGTGTTAACAGAGGATTTCGGTGGAAAACAGAGACCCTGTGCATTCTTTTCATCGGTCCTGGATAACGTTGCACGAGCCCTGCCGAGTTGTCTGAGGGCCACTGCGGCAGTAGCGGTGGCCATCCGACAATTGGAGGGAATAGTTCTGAACACGGACCTCACAGTCATGGTACCACATGCTGTGGATATTCTGTTAAATAGAACCAAGACCCAGCACCTTACGAGTGCTCGCTTGACGGGATATGAACTAACACTGTTTGCACCTCACATTACAATTAAGAGATGTACTACACTGAATCCAGCAACATTATTACCTCTCCCTTCCAATGAGAAAAAGGATGATATCCATGATTGTATATTTAGAACTGAAAAAGAAACAAAAGGGCGTGTAGATCTAACAGACACTCCTTTATTAGAGCCCCAAGGAGAGTTATATGTTGATGGTTCCTGATTTAAATTACCAGATGGTATTGCCACAGCTGCGTATGCCATTACGACCCTGAAGACGGTGGTGGAAACCGCAATGATTTCACATCACTCAGCCCAGGCAGCGGAACTAATAGCCTTGTTACGAGCATGTGAGATCAGCAAGGGCTTGAGAGTAAATATTTACACATACAGCCAATACGCCTTCGGTGCTGCCCATAGTTTTGGGAGATTGTGGAGGGAGAGGGGTTTCTTTACCACACATGGCCAGTAAATTCAGCATGGTACTTTAATTGATCGTTTGTTATTTGCTTTGACATTACCAGATAAAGTTGCCATCATCAAATGTAGTGCCCATCAGAAAATCATTGATTCCACGGGAAAGGGAAATGCTTATGCTGACTCAGTAGCTAAGGAAACAGCACGGACTAAAATGACTCCCATGTTCCCTAGTGCTTCAGCCCGGTGGGTGGCGGAAACATCTGTGTTTGATAATACCATTGAGAGTGTAAAAGAATTACAGAAGGAAGCTACCATAGATGAGGCACAGAAATGGGAACAGGAAGTAGGACAACTAGACAAGAATGAATGTTGGATAGATCGTACTGAGAAACAGCGTTGGTTAGTCCCTAATGCATTAGTATACGCTGTAGTGACCATGGCTCATGGTCCAGCACACATAGGAGCAAAAGGTATTTGTGCAGTATTAGACCCAGTTTGGAATAACCCAAATATTCCCAAAACTGCAGTACATGTGGTTAAGTACTGCCCAGTATGTTTGTTTTACAAATCAGGAGGGAGAGAATCTGTCCTGAGTGGAAATTTTGGACCACCATCTCTGCCATTTGAAGTTATTCAGATTGATTACATACAAATGGAGAGAGTGAATAATTTGAAATATGTATTGGTGGTGGTTTGTGCTTTCAGTAAATGGGTTGAAGCCTACCCCACCAAGGAAGCCACTGTGGTTGCAACTGCTAAAGCTTTGGTTAAAGAGTATTTCCCCCGATATTGTTTGCCCCAGATTATCTGGTCTGATAATGGGACGCACTTTAATTCCTCGCTGGTTCAGAGCGTTTGTGACGGTTTACAAATTTCATGCAGCTAGGCACCCCCAATCAGCAGGTCTAGTTGAAAAATATAATGGTATATTGAAACTGAAAATGGCCAAAATCTGTGCTAGCACTGGATTGAAATGGCCCGATGCTCTCCCTTTAGCATTATTGTCTTTGAGAACAACACCACACACAAGAACGGGGTTATCACCTTACGAGGTTATCTTTGGCCAACCTGCAAACGTGTGGGGAGTCCCTAGGCCTAGGTCCTTTAGAGATATTGATTATCCTTTGATGACAGATTATCTGTATGCTTTGACTAAAGATTTGCGTTCTATTCATCAACAGGTATCCGAGGCATTGTGACCGCTACCAGAGGGTCCTGGACATCGGTTGGAACCAGGCCAGTGGGTTCTGGTGAAGAATTATCAATGGAAATCGAGTTTGGAACCGAAATGGTCAGACCCCTACCAGATCATACTTGCTACGAGGTCGGCCGTGAAGGTGCATGGACATAAACACTGGATCCATGCAAGCCATTTGAAGCGCCTTCCTCTTCCTTTGCCCTTTGATTTGCAAAACCGTGAAGAAATTCCAAGCCAAGAAGGAGAGTCGCTTCAGAGCTTTGTACCATTTTCGGAAGCCCGGGAAGAGGGGCAGGCAGGTGAAGCGGTGCCCCCAAGCGACAGGGCGGCGGCTCAATCAGTGAAAGCCACTGTTTCTGGTACGTCACAGGATTTGAATGCATCTAATGATCCTACAACTGAATTGTTTTCCGACCAAGAGCAACCTGGTCACTGTAAATACGACCTGCGGCCCCGAAAACAGCGCAGTACCCCAGAACCATTTGGTAGGAATTAGGGAAAGACTTGAGTTGAGACACATCGGATAGACTAGCTGGGGTACTGAGCGAGACACTGGACTGAACACGTTGAGAGCTCGGAACAATTGTGCTAAATAGCTCTGTTCAGCAAGAAGGACTGAGATAAGGGCTGCGGTTGTTCTACAAGAGGAGAAAAGCTGTTTTCCTTTGGATGAGCAAAATAAGAGCCTGCCTGTGAGGCTCTAGACGGACACAGGAAGAAGATTCCTTAGTGGGAAGAAGAAACCCCTCTGGTGGCGTGCTTGCTTTGTGGATACCAAGATAGTTTTTGGACTTATAGAGAGGGACCGAGTTAGATTTGGACTTATAGAGAGTATGTTTCCTTTTGCTTGATTTGCAATGGAGGATGAGAGGCCACTAGCCCCTCGGTGATATGTGGATAATATGCATTTGTTCTTCGGATGCTCCACTAGAGTGAAGGTGGCATTTGTTGCTTTTATCGTTATCATTACAATAATTATGATGAGTGTATTTGTATATTTACAATTTCAGCATCCAGTACAGAAACTGTTAGGAACTACTGTTGCCCCAGAAGAGCATCTCTTCTATTCGTTGCCCCCTCATAAGGCCAGACACAGAGAAACTTATATGAAAAATGCTTTTATTGAAATGTTGCACCAGACACACAGCACTACGAATAAGACGAACTGTTGGGTATGTGGGTTACTCCCTTCCGTCATGCACCAGCACGAACTGTTTATTTCCTTACCGATGTCTTATTTAGCTAGTTGTGAAGCCTGGTTCCAATTGTTATCTTTGATGTATTCACATTATGTAGCTGAACCGAAAATATATACTTAAAAAGATTACGAAGCTATCCTGAAGTACATAGAGAAACATCAAGGATTTGATGCGGCAGGAAACGGAGGAGAGGGTTCTTTGGACCCCAATGCTTGTATGAATATATATACTGACTATAAAAATGTTACATGGTTAATGGAGGAAATGCAGGATTTTGAACTTTTTAATGATACTATGTACTTCCAGCATTTTAAAGAAAGAAATGTTACGAATGACAAGGCCTTGCCGATCCCCATCATTAATACTACCTCTCCCTTTTGCATACAGGGAAGAGGTCATGTTAAGGTAGGAAAGAGCAGATGCAATGACACCTACACTTTACAGGTATATAGTACCCCACCTATGATTACCCCACCAGATGTCTATTTCGTCTGTGGTGAGAATGCCTATACATGGATTCCCCGGGGATGGGCGGGAAGTTGCTATCTCTCATTTCTCTACCCTCCTGTGTATATTGCTCCACCCGACTATCACCGAACTCATCAGTTGATGCAGAAAGGGGTAGTAGTTAGCCGAAATGTTAGGAGCTATGACACCGATAGTACTGACCAAACAGATACCTCCCTGCAGCAATTCGAAGATTTTGCTAAGGGTCTCCCCCCCTTCTGGGGACCTATATTCAATAGTCGCAGTATAAGACGCCTGTCCCGAATCGTTGAGAACGTGGTCCAAACCACCACTGGGATTCTAACTAATATCACTATAGAGCTTGCAGCGACGAGGCTTGTTTCGCTTCAGAACCAGATGGTTCTTGATGTCATCCTCGCAGATAGGGGAGGAGCCTGTCGTGTGATCGGCAGCTCTTGCTGCGTGTTTATTCCAAATTCAGCTCCTACTATTCATCTTGCGATACAGAAACTACATCGATTAGCCAGTGAGGCCCATGTAGATAACGGCACCTGCTCCCTTAGCAGTTGGTTCTGGGGCCTTTTAGCCACCTCGGGATGGAAGATATTCATGGTGCTGGCTGGAGCTTTTGGAGTCATATTTACGTGCTGCCTGTGTCTCCAATGTGGCCCGGCCTGCTGCTCATTTTGCACAACTAGGATAACATCTGCTTTGAATTTTTCTCGACAAGTCAAGGTAGAGAAGCAGATGATTCAAAAGGAGGTGTCAGACCTCATGCAGATCGATAAAGGGGTTTTCGTATAATGAATTTAAGCATATTGGCTATAGTAGGCCAAAAGGGCCGTCTGTTGGGATCGAATTTTGATAACACACATTATTGGCCTAATATATCCAATATAACCCCGTAATTATATAAATCTCGTAGTTAGAATGCACTATAATCATCTAGTAACCTATGATTCACTCTTGACTTGCTTACTACTATTGATATAGCCGGAGCCATTTTGTTTCGTTTCCTCATGTGCAAGTGCTGTTTCCTTGAAATCACGTGATTACTTTGCTGCTCGAAACTATGACGGCGGCCATGGCGCCTACTATAATTGTTAGCCGGTAGCTCAAGAAAACTCAAGGTCACATCTGCCTTTTTTGTGGGATGCGCACATTCTAGCAGGGCCCGTTCCTGTACTCCCCGGGCTACAGATAGGCAGGGAGGCACCTTGCTGACCTGCCCCCGGAATAGCTTAGGCCTGTGCTACTAGCAAATCAATTGTGCCTTATAAGGGTATTCCACTTGGCATACTGACAAGTTGTATCTTTCCTTGTAGGGTGCCATCTTGAACGCATGAAACGTATATATGCTTTGTATTTTGAACATGTAGTCAGTCTCCTCTGCGCACCTCCGAGGGTCGTGTAGACTGAGGCTCCCCTATCAGGGCTTGTATTTGATTGAATAAACGATTGAACTTTCTCCATTGCCGACTGAATTATTATTACTGGTAAATATATATATGGGCTATTGGTAAGTATAGTCCGTTAGAATAATTTTGAATCCTTCATATTGGAGGTGACCACCACTTCTCAGCGTCTCCTAGTGCTACTGAGCTCAGGGATGGAAACTAGGTACTCCCTGGGTTCATTTACAGTGCATCAAGTGGGATAGGGGCTTCGAATTACTGCGTGGTCAGGGTCCCTCCCTCCTCACACCGGATGGTCATTTCTTCTCAATATTAGGATGTGCATCTATAGGATGATTGTTGAGATCCCCTCTGAGTTTACCGGGATATGTATTCCCCCCCCACCCAACACCTCTCTGTGGCCCTATTTTCCTTCCTACCCCTTTCCCGATAGTTCCCCCCCCACCCCCCACGTTAGGGGTTCGTTTTATATACAATTGTTTGACGTGCTAACTGGGTCAATTTGAATTGGTGGAGTGAAGCCATAAGCCTTGAATCTTTGTGATAGAAGAGTATTGTTTGGCTCTAGTCTTATTGTATTATAATATGATGGAGCGTTATGCAGAAAGATGGTTGGAGGTCATATGATGGATGGGATATGTCACGTGTACAGCTTAAACATGCAAATTTAACAGATGTAAATATGCTAATGTACAGCTAATTTGTGATTCGTACATGTTATTTACCTACTGGCTTTGAATGATGTTTTCTACGATGATGTACCACTCTCTTATCTATGTTCACAATGACAAAATCTTTAATAAACAGATCAAACAAAAAATTAAGGAGGGATAGAGGACTGCTATTTATTAATATACAGACTCCACTACAATTACTTACCACTCGCAGTTGTCGCTATTGTCACACTTGCTGTACCAGTGGTTTGTGAGATCCCTTTAACTCCTTAACCGTGGCACAAATTCCACCGCGGTGCGGAGTTCTAAAGAGTGGGCAGGGTGCGTCGGCCAACGAATGTGTGCAGCATTACCTAGGTAGTGCTTGCGACAGCCGTTTGCCGACACGCGCATGCAACGGGTTAAAGACCTCCCTGGTAGAACACGCAAGGTTGGATCATCTAAAACACCTGTGACATATGACATCAACCCCAGCATGTTTTTCTCTCTCATTCCCTGTACCCATTTTCCCACTCATGAATAACAGGCTGGAGATTCCTATTCTGAGGTTTACTATTCTTATTTGGTGGAGAGTTGTGGACAGGCATCAGAAATCCTTCCTCCTGCATGCCTCACAACAGAGTTTCAACAGAATTATTTGCAATCATTCGACCAATCACATTTAGTGTGTTTATTGTAATGTTTAAGGGCTAAGTATATGCCCAGATAAGTGTCCCTCACTCACTGTGCGATAGAATACAGGTTCTACCTAATAAGCCCGGAAATCGTCTGGAGTTGCTTGTGTTCCCTTCTGGACAGGTCCTGTCAGGCAGTTCAGGATACACTTGTACCATGAGGTCTACGGCCAGTACTGATTTGCATAAGAAGGGCCTCTGTCTGGAGTGGCCATGTGGGCGAAACATGAGGAGTTGGAATGGCACTCAGAGCGATTGTCAGGGATTAGAGTACTTGTAATCATTCCTCCAATCACTTTTAGTGTGTTTGATGTAGCACCTTCTACAGTTCTCCTGGTTGCGTATGGAAAGCAAATGCCACCATATAATTAATAAAATCTCGTTTCTTGTAGCCTTATTCAATGTGCTTTCAATGATCAGCCATTTTGCTTCATTTTCAACATTCAATTTCTAAATTAAAAAATAGTTAAAACTTACACCATGCGAATTGCAATCTGTGTCTTTGTCACACTTCAAATTCAGAATGGAGATATGCTGGCACTTGTGTTCTAGGCACAACTGAAAAGCAATATTTTAAAATGCAGTTACAAATTATATAAGGATAAATATGATTTCAAATTAAACTATAATCCATTAAAGCGGGAACGATCCTTTGGAAACAACAATAGAAAGCGCATGCAAGAGAACCGTGATCCTGTAAATATCAATTTAACAGGGTTTAAGAGAAGGCGGTACGTTTCTAAACTTCATAAGAGCTCAGACGTGTAATGTAGTGTTTGCTAACAGTACCAGAACTGCAAAGGATTTCGAAGTCAGGTACGCCAGTTCTGCACCCAAAAAATAAGTTGAGATTAGCCTCAACTGGTTATAACAAGCACTGGCAAAGCAAGTGGGTTTCACCTTTACCTTTTGCCTATTGGTTTGTAAATACTTTATATTACCATTATAAAATAGACATCACCCCTGACTGAACACGAAATTTTAAAAAAATCAAAAATGTCCACAAGTGCATCACGATATTCACATGCATGCAATCACAGGGTTAAGTTCCAAAATCGTTGATCACGGGCATCAAATGATGAGGTGGAGGGTGGTAATAAAACCCAGAAAAAGAACAGAGGCCCACTGCATACACAAAAAATAAATAAATGGGAAAAACAATTTAAAAAGGATTTACCGCAAATGTGTGTATGGATCACATTCTTAAGTAGTTTACATCCATGAAATGGTGTTACTGACACCAATTCTGATGAACAACCTCTAAAACTAATGCCTTAAGAAGGCTGAACCAAAGAAGACACTTAGGAAGTCCCACACCACAGGATACCATTGGTTAGAAAATGCTTGTGCATTAGCCTGCCTTGGACCAGATTGAGGTCCCAGGGAGTGGTGAGAAGAACTACCAGAGAAACAAGTGCATTAGGCCTGTCAGATGTCTCTTGATGGCCACATTAGAAATGAAGAAGTATTCCCAAGGCCTTTTCCGGGTATACTGGAGACTACAGCAACTGTATTGTGGACTCTGAGAGCTGCCGTGGTAGAGGGGAGCTAAGCCAGAGCTTGAGGCAAAAGGGTCACAAGGACCTCTCTAGTTTTCAGCTTTTCACTGAGGACTGAATCTCAGGAGAGGATCTGCAGAGCATAGAGGCAAATCCATGTTTTATAGCCATAACTTCACTCATACTGTGGCTTTCTAAGTGAATTTGATAGGTTTCTTAAATACTCATTATGAGGACCAGCCATTGACAGTAATGAAGTTTGTCGTTGCTTTTCTAACTCCACATGTGCTTTGATACTGTGGTAGGTTATAAAGTAGGCCGAGGTAAATATAACTGCACTTTTAGGGACATATTTACGAGAGGCTTGTGCCGGCATTGCACCACATATTTTGATGTAACAGCGTTGCAAGCAGTAAGTCATATTTATAAAAAGATGCATTTGCAAACATGTGTCTTTTTTAAGGGTTGTGTGGTGCAAAAACTGCGCTGAAAGCATCTACGCCGCGCAAAATGTAATAAATGCAATGTAGGCGTTACCCCGCAAATCTTGACACAACTGTAAAGCAGTAGTATTTATGGGTTTCCCAATGCATCTTGAATCTTCGGGAAGCGCACCCAAACCCTGATATGCATTGCAATTGCTGTGCATTGGCAAACCAGGCGTAGGAAATGACACATTGGTTGTGGTATAAAAACATTCACATCACAAAACACTTAGGCAAGCTCAACTACATCATGGAGGTTGTCATACTGCAACTTGGAGTATCTAGGAGACCACCATCACGTAGACAGCGAAGGAGGAAAGAGCGTGTTTTCCAGCAGCGCATTTCCCTTATTGACCTCAGGGACGATGAGCTGGCCACACTCAGGAAATTGTGCAATGGGTGTGGCAGGCTGCATACTAAGAGGTCTGAAGTTAGTTTCACTTTCTCTTACAGTTTGTTAGTTTGTGCTGATTGCTGGTGCTGTTTGGATTGTATGATGGTTTAGAGCGAATTTTGGTCGATGTCTGGTCTGTCCTTGTCTTGAGTCAATTATTTACCTTTTGCGTCTTTTTGTAGTATATTGTATTACTGTTTGTCATTGTATTGTTGGGTGTTTGTCTATTTAGGGGTTTTATATATTTGGGGAAGGCATTAGTTTAAGGGATGTTTGTAGTGTAGTAGGTCAGGGAGGGATAGGGTCATGTCCAGAAAGGGTAGGGTTACGAATTTTGATGAGGGACAGGTTGGGTGCCCTCCAGAGGTGATAATGCACTACCTGGCCGACATGGTGCCTCTGGGGTAGGGTCAGCCAGTTCTACCCTCCTAAAAATAGGAAGGATCGGTGGGAGTGTGTGCGTTGGCACACGTACCAAATCTTTGGAGAGATGCACACCGTCTACCAGCTATAACATCGGTGGGCTGATGAAGTGGCACATGTGGCTGATCTAGTGGACCTGCTGGGAATGGAGATCGGGGGCCCCATAGGTATGTATGTATGTACCATCTGCATGTGGTAATGTTGCAGTAGCTGTCATGCAAAACCTAAACATTAAAGGGGCATATTTTTAAATATCCTAGTTTGAAATTGTACCATGCAACTTGCTTCAAGTGCACTGCAATAATTGAAGTGAATGGATGGTTGTTCACACTGAACACGCATGAAATTAGAAGTATTCCCTGATTTAATACATGTGAATTACAAGGTAATGCTCCAAAAATGCGAGACCTCCACAGGTGATGGGTAAATCTCCATTAATGATAAACTTTCTATGTATTCTGCATTGTGCAGCACACGTTGATATATTAAAATGCATCAGGCAAATGTTATTGTGCAGGAAGGTGGCCCTTACAGGACAGGACAAAACAATACAAAGCTGCTTACAAAGCATGCACACTTGCACCATGTTGCAGGGTAGCATGCATTGCCGCTAGTCAGCACTGTGCCCAGCACCATGAAAAGTAAGATATGGTCCTTGCAATGTAACATATGGTGTTTACCTGTCCTTTCCCATTGCAGCACTATTTTTGTTTGCCTAGGGTCAATGGTTTCACCCTTGTGTCATGGTGCAAGGGGTCCTGAGGTCATGTTGACCAGCAGTACTGAAAACATTACATGCGTGAGGCATGCTTCAGGCATGTGATGATAGATATCTCTGACCATCTACATCCAGGCAGCTCAGCCCTGCAACGTCACTAGCGGCATCCCATATTCATAAAATGTACACATATGTGTGTCAATAGTGTTGAAAAATTTAAAAACACTGGGATGTCATAGTATTTATAATAGAATTTGTACCATGTGTAGCTGTTCTATTTATAATGGAATGTTCGAATATTTGTCTTGTAGGTGGACATGTCCCATTCAACCGGGGTGAAATCATCACCTACCGGGACCCCAATGCAACCAGTAAGTGTACTGAGTAAATGGATGTAGCTCTGTGATGTCTGTGTGCAATCCATGTGAGCTGTAATATTGTGATGCATATGGGGAGGTATCAATCACCTGCAACCAAATTACAGTCAGTGTGCCAACACAACAGAACGTGCCCACAGATTAATTTAGAATTGACAAGGAGGGTATGTTATTGTGAATGTAGGGGCAATGTAAGCTGGCCCACAGGATCATGCATTTTCACATATGTAGTGATGTTTACATATCTATAGTCTAGATGTATTTGGCATATAATCCATCATCTGGTGCATAATATGCAGATGTTCAACACAATCAAATTTGGCATTAAAAGTAACAAATCATGTTTCAAGAGATGTAGCAAATTTGAATGACCATAGCTAAGCTTGTCTGGGAACGTTTCTGTTGCCTATGTCCATATTTGTGTATGAAACAGGTGCTAATGAGGTGCAAAAAGATTACCCAGACACTGTTACCAAGTGTTAACATGGAGGTATTATGAGATCAGATTATCAAAAAATATGTGCCAATATGCCACAGGTTTTTTAGTCATCCTGCAGCATACTATGCTCATACATGTTGTATACGTTTAACCTCTCCTGCTACATAATTCCAGTGTGACTGACTACAGGTGAGGGTACAGATTCAGGCTGATTGACACTTAAAGTGTTTGGTGACACATATCTGTCCCTGCACTTGTGTGTCAATTCAAAAGACAAATGTTTTAAACATGAATGACAGTGTCAGCAGCATAGCCATCACATGCTAACCATTTTTCCATTGATAGATGCAGGGAATGCGATAGTGACATCCCAAAGTGTATCCACGTCAGGATTTTGAGCTGTCAAAGTGAAAAAATACATCTCGACAAGTGTTCCAGTAAAGGTGTTCGTACATTTTCATTAGTATGGATAAATAAGATATCAGCTATATTGACCTGTGGTATGGCTGTTGTAATCTAGCATCAGGTGTGCCCAAGCCTTGCTCAGAGTAGTCCATGTCATAACTATGTCAAATAGAGTGACAGAGTTACAATTACACTGATGCCCTAGAGGCCGCAAAAATGTAGGCCTGCTACTCTATTGATCCATGGTGTTGTACAAATCATTACCAGACTGCCTGACTGTGACATATTGCGAGTGTAGATGCTCACATGGCAGGGTTCAGTTCATATGACTTTTCGCGGGTGAAATGGATGGCAGGCTTCATATTTCAGTGCAATGTGTATTTCTAGAGCACAATGTGCAAATGTCATTGGTGTTACACCAATGGAGTGCCAGTAGGTACAATGCATTAATATAGTGTCATTGGCATTGTGTGGCCAACTAGACAAACGCATTAGTAAGCACATGGATTGGCACTCAAATGCCAGACTCAAGGCCTGTATCTCCCCTGTGTTCAATTTATGTGAGGCATTCATGCAACACAAGGTATAAAGTATTGTTACACCACTGTCTAAATGTTCACATGCAGGAATGCACAGTGTTAGCCGCACACAGGGCATTACACTGCTCACCTACTGGTGGGGTAAGTTAGAGTGGCTAGCACCAACGCAGGCCTGCTTCAGTGATACAGGTACTGGAAAATTCAGGCACCCACCGAAAGATGGGTTGGGGGTGTAGCCGGCACCTTGAGATTGTATCTGCTTCCTGGCAGTATCTCTAGTGGAAGCACCCTGTTTCCTTCTTGGCTGCAGCTTAAAATAGGCTTAGGATGGTGGTGCGTGATAGAGTAGATGTTGCTGATAGGCGGGTCGGAAGGACTGCTGGTAGGACTGAGGTTGAATTCGCGGGTATCCTCCACAATACAAGTAAGATCTGCAGCCATGTACTCTGCAAAAAGGGGTCATATAGAACTGGGGAGTTCCTAGAAATCTAGCTGTTTCAGTATCCACCTTAATGGCTTGCAGGGCGTCATTGACGTGCTTCACGAATAAAGAGTCGCAGTCGAAGGACATATCAAGGATCTTAGTTTGAACTTCTGGCTAGAATGGCGGGGCCTTGAGCCAAACCTGGTACCGAAGCACAGCTGATCCTGCCAACGGCCGGAACCCTATGGATGCAAAATCTATTGTGCAGTCAATAACTACAGATGTTGCATTTCGCCTTCCTGCAAAATGTGTGTAGTTTCAACTTTTTTGTCCTCCGGGCAGAAATCCAGATATGTGTCAATTGTCGACCACATCTGGTGATCACATTGCCTCAGAACGGCCAATGAGTTTGTGAAACGGCTAGATATCCCTGACATTACTGTGAATTTCTTACCAATATTATCTAGTTGCCTGCCCTCCTTGTCAGGCAGAGAAGAGATTGGGGTGGATGGATTTTTAGATCTGCGCTGTGCAGCCTGAGTAATGACTGAATCAGGTTTTGGATTTCCAATCAAACAAACAGGTGAATACTCATCCTAGGGAGAACGGCAGTGACGGTCGCCGATGTTTTCATGAATTTTAATCCTTCCTCCCAGATATAATCCACAATCGGTATGGCTCTGACTGATTTTCTGGACTGCTGCTTGAAATCATAAAAAAAACAGTCCAATTGTTTAACAGTAATGAGGAGCTGGAAACGCTTGGCCACTCTCTCCATTAGCGTGTGAAAACCACCAGTGTCTTCCGGTGGGGAATCCACTGGTTGTGGAGCTGGAAGTGAAGATGGAGGAATGAGGTAATCCTCCCATTCATTGGTGATGGTTCGATTGTCCATTATTTTGCTGCCTTCTCTATTCTGATCATAGTTATCATCATCTGCTGTAGACAAATCCTCTCGAGGAGGCATGGCAATGCAGGATTGTGGTGTCATTCTTGGATTAGGTGGAGGAGACATATGGTCTGGTGATATAGGTGCGTCGAAGGTACCACTGCAGGTGATTGTTGCACTTCAGCTGGTATTGGGAGGTGCTTGTATAATCTTGAAGCATGCTTTGCAGCTCATGCAACAAAGCAGTAGGAACCTGGACCATGTGTAGTGGCGGTGGAGGAGAAGCATAAGGATGGTATTGCTCCACGTAATGGTGGCTTTGATAAACAGGCTCATAATAATCCTCTTCCTCCTCTTCATCTTGATATTTGACGTGCAACTCCGAGGGGCTGTGGCTGCACCAAACAGTCCTTGATCTTCGTCCTCTGATTCTTGAATACTTTCTGGAGATGGCAGAAGTCTTGTTGACGGTACCGGTAACAGTGTGGATAAAAGCAACACTGGTGTTCTCTTGAGCTTGAATTTTGCTGACGATGACTTCACCGAATGCTGCGTCGTCAATGGCGTCATTGATGAGGTCGTCGTCGATGGTGGTACTGACGCCGATGCAGTCATCGACGGTGTAGGACTATTCTTCGTTTACAACACTGTCATCGTCAATGAGGCAGACATCGTTGACGAGAGGTCATCGTCGACGAGGTAGTCTTCGGCAAAGTAGATACCGTCGTCGATGGGATGGTTGTCGACAGTGAGAGTGTTGATGGACTGCCAGTCCTTGTCGATATTCTGGTTTTAGGTACCGTCAACAATGGTTTTGAAGGCGCTGATGCATTTTGTTGAAAACATTTCAGTAAACCAGGTCTTTTTTTAAACTAATTCAGAGGAGGTTTTAATGATAGGGCTGTAGATAAAGTAAAATGCTGAGATTTAAAGTAGTTTATCTTGTTTCCATATGAGAGGAGCCTTGTGTAGATCCATGGTGGGTCTTTTTAAAGGCTTTTTTGCTTCTGTGAGGGGACTCATGATGAGACCTTTCCCTCTTTTTTGAAGTCTATGAGGAAATTGAGCACTACTTTCCTCCTCAAAAATGACAGCAGTTTTGGTTTTAAGTTTCTGCAACCATAATAAAAACCTTTCCTCACAGTCCTTGGGGGTTTCGGTAGAAAACGTTCTGCAAATATTGTAGTCTCTCACATTGTGGGATGGATGAAGGCAATAAATGCATACTTTATGAGGGTTTCTGAATGAATCCTTTTCTTACCACAAGCCTTTTCGTGGAACAAGGTTTAAGAGTCCTTTCTTGACAAGACCTGACACACTGGAACAGAGAAAAAACTATTTGGAAATCACCATGTCTAAAGAAGTGAGCAGAGCTCAGCGAGAGTCCTTCACACACAACGTGTGGGGAAAATTTGAGGGAAGATGCCTCTGTTGGACGTATTCTAAGGGTGCTGTTGCCTGATTGGTCGTTGTGCAACTTTGGTCCTTTTTAAAAAAAGACATAGATAGGCTATTAATGTTGGGCTTATCAATTTGTCATGTACACTGCGCGACATATAAATGGATGAGTGGAACAGTGTTATTGCCTCACACATCCCTGTTATAGGTGGTACGTTTTTGTGTGATTAGAAGCAGATTCTCACTGTCTGTCAGTGAAGTAATTGCAGCTTGTTGTTACACTGTGACGTTCCATTGGGAGACAACACAGTGCTCATCATCACATTGCAGTGGATTTACTTGGTGTGGGTGCATATCCAAAGTCAGCATGTGCAATTTACTTGAGCTCACTTTTCTTGAGTTGCAAACAAGTGAGCGGATTTTACACTTATACCATGGCATATGTTGTCCTTTCAGCAAAAAGGAAGTGAGGAGTGTTTCAGTGAAGAGGTGCGCATTGCCATAAGGTAAGTAAGGCTTTTTTAACAGCCCACAAGTGAATAAGATGAACATTTGCACAAACAAAAACTGCAGTATTAGATGAAAAAGGAGGGGCACGATGTTAAACACAGGACCACTAGGAAACTGGAACATTTTATCTGGCAGTTCGCCAATGGAAACTGAAGTCAACATCTTCCTCCTCGAATGGGTGTGGTGCCTAACCTGCAGTTGGTGGTGCTTGTATGGGAGGCATCAGAGGCACACACACATCAGAGGAAAAATATGTTGCTCCCCTGTCCCCACCAGCATTTATCAGTGACAGTAAGGCAGCCTGGAAATCCCTGGCAAGGGTCCAGTGGCTTGCCGATAAAGCAATAAAGCAACGATGTTGCTATTGAGGGTGTCCATTGTTGTCATATAGTCCAACTTGCGCTCCAGGCATTCAGTGAAGTTCTGGATAGCCCTCAACTGTGTGGCGACTTCACTGGTGTCCAGGGCTTTAAGTGGGAAAAAAAGTGGGGGTGCTCTAAAAGGGGCGTGGCAAATTTCTTAAAGGGGTGTGGCCTATCTGTGTAGGGGCGTGGTCTAATTCAAGATAACTAGCATTGTGTGCTTAAGAAAATCACGAAGTCGCATCCAGCAAAGGATAATAAAATAGGCAAAAAAGTATATTTATTAAGTATAAGCCATAAAATACCAAATACTTTAAAAAAACATTTGCTATTTCCAAACTTAGAATTTCAAAAACATCTTCACTAAAGGATATGTTATTAAATTCTGAGTTCAGGCACAGTCACAACTTGAGCAGGGTGAGCGGAGGCCACAACTTACTGCACGAACGATACCGACCGGAGGGCGGGTGCAAGAACCCATACATGGCCAAAAGGGGTTCTCTCAATATTATTTTCTTCCACGGGAGCCTGGTACGCATTGCTACATAAGGCGACCTGGTACAATAAAGGGAGAAAATCAAAAGGGAAAAGTGCAAGAATCACGCTGACCCTGAATAACCCTGACGAATTCGCCGGTAAAGTAAATGGCGGCGATGAAACATGTTGGTTGTTTTTAACTAGGACAGGCACACGGCAAAGAATAAAGTGGGAAATGCTAGTGGAGCTGAGTTCTTTTTAAATTAGGTGGGGCCTATAACTCATATTCTAGAGGATAGGTCCTATTGCTACAGGGTCACTCACGTAACTACACAGACTTTTCTTTTTGGGCACATTTTATCCCCCTTATTTTCCAGGGTTGGCAACTGCTGATGATGAGATAGTGGGGAGTCAAGCGAGTACCAGTTTGACAATTCCTCCTGGTGGTTACTCCCGTGAGGCATTGCCAACCCCCCCTCCCCTTTTTTCACTAGAGAAGGGTAGAGAGGGTCATTAGACCAGCACAGGGAATAAGGTTACACACACACATTGGTTTTTTAAGTATGAGAATCTACACAAAGAGTGATTAGAGACAACACTAGTAGGTAGTAGGCGATAGATATACCCACTACTGATGAGAATAGATATACCGAAGTGATGCGGGTGATCACCCAGTGAACTTGTAAGGGCAGGCATAGTGATTTGTGGGCAGTCACAACTAGAGCCAAATTTCGGGGGGGGCTAAGAAAACATTTCGGGGGGGGGGGGCTGAATCTTTAAGCAATAGTCAGAGTGGAGCTGCAGGGGCTCTTAGAAGGGGTGAGACAACAACAATTCTTCATTAATATGCAAATGGTCTTTTAAAGACCTGTGAAGTGTTCGGGTGCGGCTGTGTGTGTGCCCGGGAAACGTCTCATCCCGGGCTGCCACACATGATGGGGGGGCTGAAGCCCTTTGAGTCCAATGGGTGTTGCGCGCCTGAGTACAGGGATACCATATCCCATATGTCTATCTTGCTGTTATGGGAAGATATGCCGGTAAACATGTTACGCAGCATTCCACATGTTATCCTATGGGCAAGATAGCATTTCAATAGTGAAAAACGAATTGGCAGTATTTCACTATCAAGACATGTTACCCACACTAGTAACACCAAACAAAAACTGGGACGTCTGCTCACCCTACCTTTGACATTTGAGGCCCGAAAATAGAGCCCCCTAGAGCCCCCTTTCGAGGCCTTCCAAAAAAAACAGGGGGGGGGCTCAGCTCCCCACACCCCCCCCACTTAAAGCCCTGCTGGTGTCACATGTAAAGGGCTGCTGTTGTTCCCTCTGCTAGTCTTTCTTCATTTTCCATGATCAAATGGTTTTAAATACGATGATGTGATAGCTCGCATCACGTGATTTCAAATCCAACAGCTGATTCGCCATAGACGATTCTTCGTAAGCTCGATACTTGAACGCATGGTGAGTGTAAAGCCTCCCGGTCGTTTGACCTTTGAGAATAGTTGTATAATTGTATAATTTTAGTAGACACACGACCAAAGTTATTCATTGCCCTTTTTTTCATTAATTGTTTCTGCTAACAGATGTAAATATTTTGAAATTTAAGAAGTGAGAGAGGCTCGATTTCCTTGTGACACGCGATGCACTTGGACGGGAATCGCTAACGATACGCCTCAATTATACCATAAAAATAAGTACCTTTTATAAGAGGTTCCGATTCCGAACCCTCGATAATGGCACCATTATTTCAGCTCGCGGTATATTTCCTTGGGTATTTATTTCATTATTTCCTAATAGAACTCCGGTTCCTAGGACCTTTCATGTAAGTTGTTAACGAGTGTCCCAGGGTTAATTAGCTTTCCGGAACAAGTGAATGTCAGTGAGTTTACTTATCGTAGTAGGCAAATGTGGTTTTTCCACCATTCGTTTAACAAGGTATTACCTTTTGGTTTCTTGTCTAGGAGCAATAGGTATAGAGGATTCTAATCACTGCTCTTATTTTTGATAATCACTGGCACAGCATCTCTTTGGTTTGTCATATCGAGAGATTCCCTCATGTCTAAGCTACTTTCTAGTCATTTAGTACGTCACTCTCGGGTGAGAGATGGAAGGTTCTATATTGATTTTATTTCCGCACCACCTGGAGGAGCTCTGGCAACCTCCCAAGGGAGGAGCTGGACAGGGGGGTGGACACTCCCTTGTCCTTTGTGTAGTTTTGCGCCAGTGCGGGAACCAAGGGCTCCTAAACTGGGCAAAACTGGTTTATGCAAGGAGGGAACCAAATGTGCCCTTGAATGCAGTCTGGTGGCTCTTGGAAGCTCCCCCACCCTACCTAACTCTAAAGGAGAGATGGTCACACATCCCCTTTGCAGGAAATCCTTTGTTCAGCTTCCCCTGCCTAAGTTAGGCTCATCAGCAGGGGGGCAGAACAGTGTCTGAGGCAGGCAGCAGCGCGGGCTGGCAGGCAGACCCTGCAAGGCTACACAGGTAAGTATTGTTGGTCCTGTAAGGAGCCCACAAGTAAATGTTATTATGCAACTAACACTAAAACCGGTGTAGTTGCATGATTCCAATATGTTTGATACCAAACATGACCATGTTCGGAGCAGCCATTATGTAGTTGGACATCTTGACTTGCCAGTGTCCACTATGTACCTTAAAATGGCTTCCCCACACTTAAAAAGGACAGAGAATGTAGTCTGGGGTCTGTAGGGGCACCTCAGCTCGTGCAGGAGTACCCACATACTTAGAACTATGCACCCTGACGTTGGACTGAAGGGCCTACCCTAGGAGTGACTTATAGGTTTAAAATGCCGTGACCTGGATATAACAAAAACCTTATATCTAAAGTGAAAGGTGCATGCACCATTTCACACAGACGTAATAGCAGCTCTGGGTACATCAGTACCATATACTAGGGACTAACAGTGGTACTCCAGTATGCCAATTGTGGGGTGTACAAAGTACTTGCCAGCCAATTAAGAGGAGAGAGCACAGCCAATGGGGTCCTGGTTAGCAGGATCCCAGTGAACTACAGTCAAAACATACTGACACCAGGCAAAAAGTTGGGGTATCTATGCCAGACAAGATCCTACTTTCTTACAAATGGTTTCCATATGCCATGAGTAACTGAACTTATTTCTGATTCTCTTGGTTCTCTCAATGTAAAATTTTAGACCTCTTCCAATATCTAAAGAGTGGAGTGCTCTTTCAGCTGCAGTAATGGTAATAATTTTATTGCATGATTAATAAAAATCTTACAATTGAAACAATCTTTAAAAACACACCAGTTAATAAATAATTCTAAAATTCCTAATAGTCTCAAAGTAATTTTCTCAAAAGTTCGTGGAATATAATTTATAAACATTACATCAGTCCATAATTTTTCCAAGGCTTAATATGGACAGAGACAATAATTATTTAATTACTTATGTGCAAATTCATTAATATGGTACACATTTTTTTTTATACCTAATTATTTTGAACTTCCAGATTTACTGGGCTCAGCTCACAAGCATCCAGTTTCTTTTTTGCAAGTATAAAAATGTAGTAAAATTGGAATTCATTTTAATATCCGATGGTCTAAAACAAACTACCATAGCATTTCTACATGTATGACCACCTCCGTCAATGAAGCAGTTTTTCACATATCGTTTTCTTTCCGCCATCATTACTGCACATATACAAACCAAATGAATAATACTTTCACCCCTAGCTTCCCTAATCTCCAGGGAGTCGGCATAGCTGGTCTCAGCCAATCCATTGCTTGTTTTAAGCCTGGTAAGGTGCCAAAACTTGCTTTCATAAATATATTCTTGGTTTGTACTGACCATGGTATTTCTAAATACGGTTGTACCTTAAGACTTGTATATTCCTGCACCAACTTCCATGCATGAGATCGCTTAATAAACAGTTAGTTCTTTGTCTTTCAAAAGGGATAAGTGTTTAATTTATATATGAATTATTTTCTTAAAACTTTGTGCAGTTAAGGACATTTACCAAATCTCAACAATTGACAGATCTTCGAGAGCCTTTTGCAGATATTTGTAAAAAGAAAATGTTTCATTCTGTTGCGTCTCTTGCCACAGTAGCCCGCACATTGGAGTATTAATATTGGTTTGGATTTGTTTTCAAGTCTTACCGTACGACTGGATGAGGAGCAGCCGTCTGTAGCTGAACTCGGACAAGTCGGAGGTCCTCATCCTCGGATCCACCCCGTCAGCCTGGGACAACTCCTGGTGGCCGACCACACTGGGAACAGCACCAACACCCACCGACCACGCACGCAATCTAGGATTCATCCTCGACTCCTCCCTCTCCATGTCCAAGCAGGTCAATGCCATCTCCTCCTCCTGCTACAACACCCTCCGCATGCTCCGCAGAATCTACAAGTGGATCCCGACCGAAACAAGAATAACGGTGACATAGGCCCTCGTCAGCAGCAAACTGGACTACGGAAACGCACTCTACGCAGGAATCCCAGCCAAACACCTACAATGACTACAACGCATCCAAAACGCCTCCGCCCGACTGATCGTCAACATCCCCGCCGCAGCCACATCACCCGCCACCTGAGAAACCTACACTGGCTCCCAGTCGACAAGAGGATCACCTTCAAGCTCCTCACCCACGCACACAAAGCACTTCACAACACCGGACCAGCCTACCTGAACAGCAGACTTAGCTTCCACACCCCCACCCACCAGTTCCGCTCCTCCAGCCTCGCCCTCGCCGCTGTCCCCCGCATCCAACGAACGACCTCCGGCGGCAGATCCTTCTCCTACCTCGCCGCCAAAACCTGGAACACCCTCCACACCCACATACGGCAGAGCCAAGACCTACTCACCTTCAGAAGACTCCTCAAAACCTGGCTCTTCGAGCTGTAGCAGCACTCTCCCCCCTCCCTTCAGCGCCTTGGGACACTCACGGGTAAGTAGCTCGCTTTACAAGTACATTGATTGATTGACTGATTGGAAGTCGAAACAAGTGTTTAAAAGTTTTTGTAATAGCATTATTTAGTAATGTAGAATCAAAACCACGAAGAATTTCACTTTCATAGTTAAGGCTAGGGAGCAATTTTGCTTTTATTACTTTTATTAATGGGGTATAAGTTGGGCCTCCCAAGGAGCTGTGAAGTAAGCAAAAGGCCCCTTGTAAACTTTTGGCTCTTTTCTTCATCTCTGTTTTATGGTATGAAAAAGATTCATTCTCATCAAACAGTATCCCAAGATATTTATAGAATTTAACTTTTTCTAGTTCCCGCTTTTGAGGTACCATTTATATTTACTACACTTTAGTTTCTTGGTGTTGACTTCCATTATTTTTGTTTTTGTTTCATTTATTGTAATTTTATTCTCAGTTGAATATATCGATGTTTTGTTTATTTATCTCTGCAACCCTATCCTTGTTTGACTTAGCAGGACGACGTCATCAGCCTATAGTAAACTTGATATTTGTTTCTCTGCCAGCTTTGGTGAGTCTGCTAACTCATTGTTCATTGCAGGCGTAAAATCAGATAAAAATAAATTAAATAGATACGGCGCTAAAACACACCCTTGCTTTAAGCCTTGAGTTGTATTAATTTTCCTAGAAAGCCTTGAGCCATTCCCAAGTCGGACTCTTGTCTAGGTTTCAGCAATTGAATTGCATTTAAAAGGCAGGGACTAATACCATAATTGTCCACTTTCCTCCATAAAATTTGCCTATCCACACAGCTGCAGTAGTTGGATTTGGGAAAAAAGTATTGGGAACTACTTGCTCGTTCAAATGAAAATCCATACATACTTTCGGGATGAAGCAAGGATTAGTTTGTAGCATGACTTTATCCTCCCCAAATTGCAGCAAAGGCTCCTTTATCGTGAAAGCTTGCACGTCTATCAATCAATCAATCGATCAGTGGCTTGTAAAGCGTGACTATTCACCCATAAGGGTCTCAAGGCGCGGCGGGAGGGACTGCAAATGTGTCTTAAGGCACTGTAGTTCAGTTGAAGAGCAAGCTCTTGCGGTCCTTCCTAAATTCCTATCCATCTGGCTAATGTGAGAGCTAATAAAAGCGCTAGTGTCCTGGAGATATATTTTATGTCTGCATTTGTGAATAGGTTCAAAAGGCTTCTTCATTAGTTCAGGCAGCACTGTATTAAGCCTCCACAGAATAGTGGGGTATTTTATTGGAGGTAATGTCCTTAAGAAGGCTTTGAGAAACTCCTTTATAAGTCTGATAGAACAAAGAGATGGTTGTTTCCATTTTCTTTTAAAACGAAAAACAGCAACCAGATGGACTCTAACTGAAGAATGACTGAGTCCTAAATTGGTGAGATGAAGAAGATAATGTAATATTTGTTGATGCACAGCAGATATTGGATTTAGCATTTTTTGCATACAAAAATGTTAATTTTTTTGCCGAGTAATTTTTGTTTGTGGATCCTGCTCTGGCTTTAGGAAGTATTTCTTTACATTATTGTGAGATGTCTAAGAAATGGAATTTATTGAATTCAGGAGCCAAGCTGAGAGAGCGAAGACCTGGGTGAAGTATTTGCCCATTGTGGCAAGACAATAAAGTTGGTGTTGGTTCGAATAGTATTTGTTGCTGTTCTGATAGAAGAAGCAACCCTGTTAACCAATATTGTCTTGGCCGAAATGGAACTCCAGGGATTACTAAGCTTGGCTCCCTTCTTATTTTTGACAATACTGCTGGTATTAATGGGATCTAATGAAATGTGTATGCAGTGTCCCTGACCAATTTATCGAAAGGGCAATCCCCTACGAACCCTGCCTTCAAGCGTAAAACTGGTATTTCTTGTTCCGATTGGTCGCAAACAGATATAGTTTTGGTTAACCTCATTTCTGGAATATTTCCGTAGCTCGAACTACTTCAGTTCACAGTGGTGAAATGTCTATGTTGTTCTGCTGAGACTGTTTTCCCAGAGGTTTGACATGCCCAATTCTATATCTCTTGTGCTTCTCTGGACAAGATAAGGGATTATGCCCCCCATATTATGACCTAATATACACTAGTTGTATTGTTTGTTCATATCAATACTGATGAGTGCCTTCTTCAGGGCAGAAAAGAGTAGAGCCCTAACACGATTGCCCTTAATTCCAGGATACTGATGTGAATCCTGGTTTCTTTTTCTGTCCATTTTCTGCTGACTTACACTCTTACACCTTCCATTGAGGCACCCTTTATCATTATATAGCGCACAGTCTTTTGCAGAAAAGCCAGTTCGACTGCTGTGTTTTTTTATGTTGAAGCTACCATGTGAATGCCTTTTTCATTTTCAATATCCGGTCGTCTGTGACCATTGGTTTTCCAATGCCTCTTGATATGGCCTTATATGAAGGTGTGGGATCAAATGAATGCATGATGACATCATCCCTAAAAAGGACTTACAGATTCTCAAAGTGATTGTTTTTTTCTTTTTGTAGGCATGTCAGCATGGCTGTTAAGCGGGACAATCTTCCTTCTGTCAAGAAATCCTTGTCTAGTTCTGTATCGATAACTGCCCCAAAGAATCAAATTTTTTGCTGGGGATGTTGAAAAATGCCTCCTTGTTTAAGGCCAATAGTGCAACAGTGGCTGCTGCAGTCTCCGCAAGTGCTCGAGAAGTTCTTGCCTTGATTAACCAGTCATCTCGATAAGGGAATATTTGATAACCTTTTTTCCTGAGACTGGCGGACACTGGTGCCAGGCATTTGGTAAAGATTCTGGGAGAAGATTTCAGACTGAAAGAGAGGACTTTGAATTGATAATGACGATTGGCTGCTTTGAATCTTAGGAATTTTCAATGTGTAGGGTAAATAGGAATATGAAAATATGTGTCCCGTAGATCCCGATATCTCATGAAATCTTTGTGTCTTAGAAATTGTAGAACTTCCTGCGGTGTTACAATACAAAACCTTTGACTATTTAAATATTTATATAGAAAACCAAAGCATACAGCAGCAGACCAAGGTTTAGCACGTCAACTTCTTCTGTTTCCAAATTTCTATTGGTGCAACCACTCTCACCATCCGCCGCCAAGGATGTCCATAAGAACCAGTTTTACAAGAGAGTTGAGAGGTGCACTCAGTGAAGTCAATGATACAAAAAGTCCATCGATTTTGTCAATCTTCAATTCTTTCTTTAATGGGTTCTTTGTTTTCACTTTAAAATACACAGGCACAGCCAACGCATTTCATTCCCATTAGTGCCTTGGGAATTTCGTCAGGGCTGCAAAAGATTTTAACATGCATAAGCATTTTTCGCCATGTGTTAGAATAGACATAATGATACGCTACATAACACTCGAAATACATTAAAATTGACTAGAGGATACACCAATAGACAAAGTTTTACTAAAATTCAAGCCAAAAGGCATGTTCGTTACTTTAACAAGCAAGTACCCCCTCACCAGTACATTGCCTTCAAATTGCAAATCAAAAAGATACAATACAATATAGAACAGTTCCACCGACGTGTGCCAATTGGGGAGAAAAAGTTTTAGGACAAAGTGAGTCACAGAATATGAGATCAAACTGACCGAGGTTGGCGTCTTAGATAGAACCTTTGAATACTGACTATTTCACCCCTGTTGCCCAGATGGATATAGGGAATGAGAGATTGTCTTAATTAGTACTCCTATTCGCCACCACATAAGGCCAAAGAATAAGCTCACCATGAAAGAGGATCATTCAAATCCGATGATCCAAGATGTAGAAGCACCTTCAAGATTGATGCCGTAAAAGTATAGTCTGTAGCCCAGATATTCCTGATGATAAGAATAAAGATTATTATAGTTTTTTGTTTCCTAATAATAAAATTAACAATTTGGATGCAAGTCACAAAGGATCCTTTAAGTTAGCCGAAGATTCATTACAGTCTAAGGGCTATGTTGTGGCCTCGGTCATGTATGTCCTACACGGATTCGGAAATAGGCCATAATAAATATGTTGGTATTATTTGCTCAAGGCAATGTTACCTGGAAAGTATAGATGTAACGTTCCAGAAGTCGTGTTCCGATTGTAATTCCACAGGCGGCCCACCACAATATGTGGAGAAAAAAGCAAGACTCTGTTTCGAACCCCCTGTATTTAAAACACATAGGGAACACATATATGTGAGCCATATTATATCAGGCTCTTGAAAAATTCATGTACACCATATTCCTAATAATATGAATCTCGGCATAAAGTTCATTTGTTAGATTGGGCGTAGCAACTAAGAAGTGGCCCTGTCTCCCATTAGTATAGTTAGGAGAGATTTAATTATTATTACCTTCCCCCCACTCATAAAAGGGAACGTGCATATTCCAACAGTAGAAGGTGTTCAATCCATTGTTTCACCAAAAACGATTCAATCATTGTAGCCCTACTCGCTCTTACTCCTGCAGGTCAACATAGTTATTTATAAAATCGAGCGTGGTGGTGTGACTTAAAAATAATCCAATAGTTATTATCCTCTTTGACCCGTTCTAACCAAACAGTCATGCCTCCAAAGGTTAAATACTTTCACAAAAATAAACAATGTGCTCTCACTCATCAAACTGTAGTACCTTCAACAGTCAGTGTAGTGAGGGGGACAGTAGCGCGAGCTAGTAGTCAGGCGAAGTTCAAACCAGTAGATGAACTTAAATCTTCCAACGCGGGACCTAGAAAACAAATATAGGTACCAATTTCGCGATGGTACAGAAGGGCGTCGCCAGGGCTGTGACTGTTTGGTTAGAACGGGTCAAAGAGGATAATAACTATTGGATTATTTTTAAGTCACACCACCACGCTCGATTTTATAAATAACTATGTTGACCTGCAGGAGTAAGAGCGAGGAGGGCTACAATGATTGAATCGTTTTTGGTGAAACAATGGATTGAACACCTTCTACTGTTGGAATATGCACGTTCCCTTGTATGAGTGGGGGGAAGGTAATAATAATGAAATCTCTCCTAACTATACTAATGGGAGACAGGGCCACTTCTTAGTTGCTACGCCCAATCTAACAAATGAACTTTATGCTGAGATCCATATTATTAGGAATATGGTGTACATGAATTTTTCAAGAGCCTGATATAATATGGCTCACATATATGTGTTCCCTATGTGTTTTAAATACAGGGGGTTCTAAACAGAGTCTTGATTTTTTCTCCACATATTGTGGTGGGCCGCCTGTGGAATTGCAATCGAAACATGACTTCTGGAACGTTACATCTATACTTTCCAGGTAACATTACCTTGAGCAAATAATACCAACATATTTATTATGGCCTATTTCCGAATCCGTGTAGGACATACATGACCGAGGCCACAACATAGCCCTTAGACTGTAATGAATCTTCGGCTAACTTAAAGGATCCTTTGTGACTTACATCCAAATTGTTAATTTTAATATTAAGAAACAAAAAACTATAATAATTTTTATTCTTATCATCAGGAATATCTGGGCCAATCCACAGACTATACTTTTACGGCATCAATCTTGAAGGTGCTTCTACATCTTGGATCATCGGATTTGAATGATCCTCTTTCATGGTGAGCTTATTCTTTGGCCTTATGTGGTGGCGAATAGGAGTACTAATTAAGACAATCTCTCATTCCCTATATCCATCTGGGCAACAGGGGTGAAATAGTCAGTATTCAAAGGTTCTATCTCAGACGCCAACCTCGGTCAGTTTGATCTCATATTCTGTGACTCACTTTGTCTTAAAACTTGGGGCAAGGGATACTCTACTTTATTTCTTACTTTTGGCTTTTACTTAGCACTACACGTCGCATGGTTGCACAACCTTTTGTTTCGGGTGTACCTTTTTCTCCCCAATTGGCACACGTCGCTGGAACTGTTCTATATTGTATTGTATCATTTTGATTTGCAATTTGAAGGCAATGTACTGGTGAGGGGGTACTTGCCTGTTAAAGTAACGAACATGCCTTTTGGCTTGAATTTTAGTAAAACTTTGTCTATTGGTTTATCCTCTAGTCAATTTTAATGTAATTTGAGTGTTATGTAGCGTATCATTATGTCTATTCTAACACATGGCGAAAAATGCTTATGCATGTTAAAATCTTTTGCAGCCCTGACGAAATTCCCAAGGCACTAATGGGAATGAAACGCGTTGGCTGTGCCTGTGTATTTAAATATTTGTTGAGGTTTCAAAGATCCAATATTGGCCACCATTCTCCCCTCTTTTTCCTAATGTGGAAGAATTGAGAGTAAAATCCCAAATTCTATTACACTTTGGAAACCAGATCTACGGCTCCTTTCTTTAGCATGATGTCTATTTTCTTCCACAACAGATGCAGATGTTGATGTTTTACTCTGACGTTTTCCTAGAAATGCTAATGTGTGACCCCATTTTATCAGATCTAACACCCAGAAGTTGGATGTGATGCTGTCCCAATCATTAAAATGGCGAGATAATAGGCTGCCTACAGACACTACTCTGTTATCAGTAGTATCCAGAAGTGTGTCAATGTCTTGGAACTCTCAAAGTTCAAAGTTCAAAAAGTTTTATTTGCATAATTAATTAAAATTGTTACAAAATTCTCTTAAAAATAACAGTGCAAAATGTATTAAAAATACTAAAACATTGTCTCTTAGCTGCTGTTTTGTTGGGGACAGATGCGTAAAGATCTAAAAGTTAGGATGTCCCTAATAGTCCACCAACAGGTGGGCCTCCTGTTCAGTTAATTCTAATCGTTTTCTTGCTTCTGCCATAAATTTAACTCCGCGGCAAGCCAGAATTATGGAGGAGCCTCCGAGCCAGCTTGTGACTGCATGTCTGCAAGAACGGATGTTTAATGCGTTAAGAATAGGTTTCAATATGAGTCGTCTCTGAATTATCAGGGCCGGACATATACAGAAAAGGTGGACGAGGGTTTCGTTTTTGTACCCGCAGAGGCGACATTCTTTCGTCTGATGGGACTGTTTCCAGGATGGTAAGAGGTCCTTTGAGACGTGCATCCCCATCCGATAGGCTATAAAGGATTTTTTAAGATGGTCACTAAAGTGAGCTGCTAGATATGCTAGTGGTTTTGGAGTTGTAAACGAGTTAATAACAGTCCAGCCATGCCGACGTTTTGCCAATGACTCTTTATCCTCCAAAAAGGATTTACCTTTTGCTGCTAAGTTGGCTAGTTTGCTTAGACTTGCTTTGTCTGTCCCAGTTTTCCAGACTGATTCCAGCTCCAACTTTTCTACACAGAGTTTAAGATACTTTCCCCAGATGTTCGGGGTGTCAGATTCCCCCCGTTTTTTAATTTCCTCCCAGCATAGCCAGTCCAATGTATCGGGGTCTGCAGAGCGAAGTTTATTACAGAGTTTCACGAAGCCGCTCATGCTCCGGAACTTCTGATTTTGCAGACCAAATTCCAGCCTGACTTGTGAGGCAGAGGCGGATTTTGGCAGGTTGAGGACCGCTTTGTAGATTCTAATTTGTAGCTCATTTAAGAGGTCGGCCTCCTTCCCACACCATGTAGCTAGGCCATAAGATAAGGTGGGCATAATCTGCGCTGCCATTACTTTTAATAGGTGGTTGTGGTTAGGGCAGTCCATTTTTTCTTTTAACGATCGGTGCGCAAAAATTAAAGTTTGTGCTTTTGCTTTTAATGCTGTTTTATGGTCCTTGTGGTTTGCACCTTTCGATATTGTTATTCCCAAGTACTTGTAGTACTCTTGTTCTTTCACTGTTGTCCCTTGGGCCATCCATTTGTACTTTAACTTTTGCAGGTCTACTTGGAACTCTCCTTTTCCATGCCCTGATTTCGAGGGGCTTGTCTATGATATGCTGCCGCTGGTGGTGCTCTATATTGTTGCTGGTAACGTTGCTTGTTCTGAAATTGTGATATACCGTATTGTTGGTATCTATGGGATTGATAAGCTCCAATGCAGCACTACAAAACCCTTCCTCAAACTCCTCGAAAGGGCAGCGATCACATTTGATGTAAGGTACCTAGAAATGTTGCTGTTTCCGTGTCTGACTCAATGGATTGCAGTGTTTCATATATGTGCAGAAGAAATGGGAATTCACCATTTTATAGCATGTCTAGAAGTCTACTTTGTACTTCCGGCCTTAAGGAAGTTGCGCTAAGTCATCCCTGCCTTCACAGTACAGCTGCTCCTGCCAACGGTCTAAAGCCTATAGGGGAAATATCCATGGTGATGTCAATGATTACAGAGGATGTTCTTTCTCCGTCCTGTAGAATTGCTTTCGCCTTCACTTTCTTATCCTCTGGTAGATGTTCAAGATATGGAGCTATAACGGACAACATCTGATGATCATATCTTGCTAGAATTGCCAGAGTATTCGAGGCCCATATGGCGGTAGCAACAGTTGTAGAGAAATGCTTCCAATGTTATCTAGCTTTTTATCTTCTCTATCTGGAGCAGTACAGGGTGTTGATGGGCTTCTGGACCTTCTCTGAGCGGCTAGTGTAACAACGGAATCTGCTTGGGGGTGACCTAGCAGACATATCAGGGAGGTATCAGTGGCTTTATATTTTTTGTTGCGGGATTACCAGTGCAGCTGTGGCTGGTGTTTTTTATTTTTAGGTGTTCTTCCCAAATAAGATCTATTTTAAGTATTGATAGGACTGTCTTTCTGGTAGGCTCCTCGAACTGATAAAGAAGACAATCGCACAAGTTACTTACCTTCGGTAACGATATATCTGTAAGAAACAGTAGTTAGTATTAGATTCCTTACCTTAGAATACCCCCAGGCATCAGACTGGATCCGGAAACTTTTGCGTAGCAGTACCCTTGCGCGTCGGTAGGTGTCGTCTGCGTCTCCGCGTCCGTCGTTGGCGTCGTTGGCGCCGGGATGACGTCGCCGGAGTACTTAGACGCTGCCCTCACGCACTGACGTCAGTTCTTATACACAGCTTTTCTGTGCCAGAAAACACAGAGCCATGATAAAAACCAACATGGGTGCCATAAAAACTAGGGCCCTGAAAGGGGGTGACCTTAACCCTAGATATCGGTTCGCAGAATGGAGGAGGATGGGTTGGGCGGTAAGGAATCTAATACTAACTACTGTTTCTTACAGATATATGTTACCGAAGGTAAGTAACTTGTGCATCTTAAAGAAACAGGTTAGTATTAGATTCCTTACCTTAGAATAGATACCCCAGCAATACCAACCCCGGTGGTGGGTCTGCGAACCAATGATCAAACCAGAAAGTCCTGGAGAACGGAACAACCGAAAAAGCCAACTCTCCGGACTTGGCTGTCCAGGCAGTAGTGTCTTGCGAACGTGTGCAGCGAGGCCCACGTAGCTGTCTGACAGATGTCCTGCAAGGGGACTCCCCGGCCCAGGGCAGTAGTAGCCGCCGTGGCCCGTGTGGAATGGGCACGAAGCCCCACAGGAGGCTCCTTTCGAGCCAAAGAGTAACAAGCCTTGACGCACAAGACGACCCATCGAGAAATGGTTTGCTTGTGCACCGCCCGTCCCTTCATAGCGCCCACGTAACCAACAAAGAGTTGGTCATCCACCCGGAACTGGCGTGTGCGATCCAGATAGAATGAGGGAAGCAAAAACAACAGGTGATAGAATGAGAGCGCACGTTTTGGGTCCAGACGGTGGAGCCTCTCTTCCTCTTTTGAGGGATGCGGAGGCGGAAAGAAGGTGGGCAAAGTGATGGACTGCCCGATGTGGAAGGCTGTGACTACCTTGGGCAGGAAAGAGGGTCGCGTCCGCAACACAACTTTGTCCAGATGGACTGAAAGGATAGGAGGCTTAGAGGAAAGGGCCTGGAGCTCACTCACTCTCCTGGCAGAGGTGATGGCAACCAGGAAAGCGGTCTTCAGAGTAAGGAGGCAAAGAGGACAGTTATGAAGTGGCTCAAAGGGAGCACACATCAGAAAAGCAAGAACAAGGTTCAAGTCCCACTGAGGCATCACGAAAGGGACTGGAGGAAACATATGGGTGATGCCCTTTAAGAACCTATTTACAATGGGGGACATGAACAAAGAGGGCTGATCAGGTAGCCTTAAGAAGGCGGAAATGGCCGAGAGGTAGCCCTTCAGAGTGCCCAGAGCAGAGCCCTGCTGGGCAAGAGAAAGAAGAAAGAGGAGAACCTCTGAAAAAGGGGCAGAAAGGGGATCCACAGCCTTTACTGTGAACCATGCCACAAACTTGTTCCACCTGCAGGCGTATACCGATTTTGTGGAGGGATGCCTGCCTGCCAGAATGACATTACAGACTTCAGGAGGCAAGTCAAATGGCCTCAACTGCCGCCGCTCAATCTCCACGCATGTAAGTGGAGACTGGACAGGTTCGGGTGGAGGACGGTCCCCTGCTGCTGCGACAGAAGGTCCTCCTGGAGAGGCAGACGAATTTGGGAATCGACAGACAGGCTAAGTAGCTCGGGATACCAGAACCTCTGTGCCCAGTCCGGAGCCACAAGAATGATTTGGGCCCGGTCGCGCCTGATCTTCTTCAGCACTCTGGGCAGAAGTGGTATAGGCGGAAAGGCGTACAATAGACCGCAACTCCATTCGCGACAAAAAGCGTCTCCGAGCGAGTGCCGCCTTGGAAATTCGATTTACAACAAGGGGTGGTGATGGACAGAGTCTCTGAATTAAGCAGAGTACTCTCACCCAGTCAAGAGATCAGGGCTAGATCCAACACCGTTTTTTAGCTCATTGCACCATCCCAGTTTCAGAACCTGGCTGTATGCAAATTAGTCTGTCCCTGGCCCAGTGCATCATGGGAACAGGGCAGACCAGACTACAAAAGCCAATTCTTACACTGGGAAGGAAACAAGCTTCCGGGGGCCGGTTTCTGCCATTTCAGGCGTCTTCGGCCCGGCTTGCTTGAATCCTGATGGTGCAATGAGCAAGGGACTCACATCTGAGTATACCCTTCCACGCTTAGGGTGGACAAAATGATTTACAACAAGGGGTGGTGATGGACAGAGTCTCTGAATTAAGCAGAGTACTCTCACCCAGTCAAGAGATCAGGGCTAGATCCAACACCGTTTTTTAGCTCATTGCACCATCCCAGTTTCAGAACCTGGCTGTATGCAAATTAGTCTGTCCCTGGCCCAGTGCATCATGGGAACAGGGCAGACCAGACTACAAAAGCCAATTCTTACACTGGGAAGGAAACAAGCTTCCGGGGACCGGTTTCTGCCATTTCAGGCGTCTTCGGCCCGGCTTGCTTGAATCCTGATGGTGCAATGAGCAAGGGACTCACATCTGAGTATACCCTTCCACGCTTAGGGTGGACAAAATGATTTACAACAAGGGGTGGTGATGGACAGAGTCTCTGAATTAAGCAGAGTACTCTCACCCAGTCAAGAGATCAGGGCTAGATCCAACACCGTTTTTTAGCTCATTGCACCATCCCAGTTTCAGAACCTGGCTGTATGCAAATTAGTCTGTCCCTGGCCCAGTGCATCATGGGAACAGGGCAGACCAGACTACAAAAGCCAATTCTTACACTGGGAAGGAAACAAGCTTCCGGGGACCGGTTTCTGCCATTTCAGGCGTCTTCGGCCCGGCTTGCTTGAATCCTGATGGTGCAATGAGCAAGGGACTCACATCTGAGTATACCCTTCCACGCTTAGGGTGGACAAAATGATTTACAACAAGGGGTGGTGATGGACAGAGTCTCTGAATTAAGCAGAGTACTCTCACCCAGTCAAGAGATCAGGGCTAGATCCAACACCGTTTTTTAGCTCATTGCACCATCCCAGTTTCAGAACCTGGCTGTATGCAAATTAGTCTGTCCCTGGCCCAGTGCATCATGGGAACAGGGCAGACCAGACTACAAAAGCCAATTCTTACACTGGGAAGGAAACAAGCTTCCGGGGACCGGTTTCTGCCATTTCAGGCGTCTTCGGCCCGGCTTGCTTGAATCCTGATGGTGCAATGAGCAAGGGACTCACATCTGAGTATACCCTTCCACGCTTAGGGTGGACAAAATGATTTACAACAAGGGGTGGTGATGGACAGAGTCTCTGAATTAAGCAGAGTACTCTCACCCAGTCAAGAGATCAGGGCTAGATCCAACACCGTTTTTTAGCTCATTGCACCATCCCAGTTTCAGAACCTGGCTGTATGCAAATTAGTCTGTCCCTGGCCCAGTGCATCATGGGAACAGGGCAGACCAGACTACAAAAGCCAATTCTTACACTGGGAAGGAAACAAGCTTCCGGGGACCGGTTTCTGCCATTTCAGGCGTCTTCGGCCCGGCTTGCTTGAATCCTGATGGTGCAATGAGCAAGGGACTCACATCTGAGTATACCCTTCCACGCTTAGGGTGGACAAAATGATTTACAACAAGGGGTGGTGATGGACAGAGTCTCTGAATTAAGCAGAGTACTCTCACCCAGTCAAGAGATCAGGGCTAGATCCAACACCGTTTTTTAGCTCATTGCACCATCCCAGTTTCAGAACCTGGCTGTATGCAAATTAGTCTGTCCCTGGCCCAGTGCATCATGGGAACAGGGCAGACCAGACTACAAAAGCCAATTCTTACACTGGGAAGGAAACAAGCTTCCGGGGACCGGTTTCTGCCATTTCAGGCGTCTTCGGCCCGGCTTGCTTGAATCCTGATGGTGCAATGAGCAAGGGACTCACATCTGAGTATACCCTTCCACGCTTAGGGTGGACAAAATGATTTACAACAAGGGGTGGTGATGGACAGAGTCTCTGAATTAAGCAGAGTACTCTCACCCAGTCAAGAGATCAGGGCTAGATCCAACACCGTTTTTTAGCTCATTGCACCATCCCAGTTTCAGAACCTGGCTGTATGCAAATTAGTCTGTCCCTGGCCCAGTGCATCATGGGAACAGGGCAGACCAGACTACAAAAGCCAATTCTTACACTGGGAAGGAAACAAGCTTCCGGGGACCGGTTTCTGCCATTTCAGGCGTCTTCGGCCCGGCTTGCTTGAATCCTGATGGTGCAATGAGCAAGGGACTCACATCTGAGTATACCCTTCCACGCTTAGGGTGGACAAAATGATTTACAACAAGGGGTGGTGATGGACAGAGTCTCTGAATTACTGAACTACTACTACTACTTGGCTTGGTAGTTTGGTCTGCCCTGTTCCCATGATGCACTGGGCCAGGGACAGACTAATTTGCATATAGCCAGGTTCTGAGCTGGGATGGGGCAGTGAGATAAATAACGGTGATGGATCAAGCCCTGATCTTTGGACTGGGTAAGAGTGGTCTGCTTAATTCAGACACTCTGTTCATCACCACCCCCTTTTCTGTATCGTTTTTGGCCACTATAGGTGTGGCAGGGTATACTCAGACATGAGTCCCTTTCTCACTGCTCCATCAGGATTCAAGCAAGCCGGGCCGAAGAGGCTGAAATGCCAGAAACCGGTCCCCGGTAGCTTGTCTCCTTTCTGGTGAAGAATTGGCTTGGTAGTTTGGTCTGCCCTGTTCCCATGATGCACTGGGCCAGGGACAGACTAATTTGCATATAGCCAGGTTCTGAGCTGGGATGGGGCAGTGAGATAAATAACGGTGATGGATCAAGCCCTGATCTTTGGACTGGGTAAGAGTGGTCTGCTTAATTCAGACACTCTGTTCATCACCACCCCCTTTTCTGTATCGTTTTTGGCCACTATAGGTGTGGCAGGGTATACTCAGACATGAGTCCCTTTCTCACTGCTCCATCAGGATTCAAGCAAGCCGGGCCGAAGAGGCTGAAATGCCAGAAACCGGTCCCCGGTAGCTTGTCTCCTTTCTGGTGAAGAATTGGCTTGGTAGTTTGGTCTGCCCTGTTCCCATGATGCACTGGGCCAGGGACAGACTAATTTGCATATAGCCAGGTTCTGAGCTGGGATGGGGCAGTGAGATAAATAACGGTGATGGATCAAGCCCTGATCTTTGGACTGGGTAAGAGTGGTCTGCTTAATTCAGACACTCTGTTCATCACCACCCCCTTTTCTGTATCGTTTTTGGCCACTATAGGTGTGGCAGGGTATACTCAGACATGAGTCCCTTTCTCACTGCTCCATCAGGATTCAAGCAAGCCGGGCCGAAGAGGCTGAAATGCCAGAAACCGGTCCCCGGTAGCTTGTCTCCTTTCTGGTGAAGAATTGGCTTGGTAGTTTGGTCTGCCCTGTTCCCATGATGCACTGGGCCAGGGACAGACTAATTTGCATATAGCCAGGTTCTGAGCTGGGATGGGGCAGTGAGATAAATAACGGTGATGGATCAAGCCCTGATCTTTGGACTGGGTAAGAGTGGTCTGCTTAATTCAGACACTCTGTTCATCACCACCCCCTTTTCTGTATCGGCCTTGGAAATTCGAACACGCAGCACTGATGACATTACGCGTTCTCTTCTGTGGCGAATAGATCTAACCAAGGCTCTCCCCACTGCTGAAAGAGGCCTTGCACCACGTCCGAGTTCAGATGCCATTCGTGATCCATCATGCACCGGCGGCTGAGTTCGTCCGCTCTGGCGTTCAGGGAACCTGCCAGGTGTTGAACCACCAGGGTCACTCCCTGATGTTCCAGCCACTGCCAGAGGCGCAGAGCCTCCTGGCATAGGGTCCACGACCCCACCCCGCCCTGTTTGTTGCAGTACCTCATGGTGGTGGTGTTGTCCGTGAACACCTGCACTACACTCCCCCGGACAGAGGGGAGGAATGCCTTCAGTGTAAGTCAGATCGCCTGCAGCTCCAGAAGGTTGATATGGAGCTGTGATTCCGCCAGAGGCCTCTGATGTCCGCCTCTCCTATGTGGCCTCCCCAACCCTGGAGGAACGCGTCCGTCACAACTACGTGCTCCGGTTGGGGTAGGGAGAGGGATCTGCTGCTGACCCAATCGCAGTCCGTGAGGCACTACTGCAACTGTCTTGCAGTGCCCTCCGAGATCAAGACATGGTCGGACAAGTTGCCCTGATGCTGGGCACACTGAAACTTCAGGTCCCACTGCAGAGCCCGCATCCGCCACCTGGCGTGATGCACCAGAAGGATGCAGGAGGCCATCAGCCCCAGAAGCCACAGCGTCAACCTGACCGAGACTCGGGATAAAGGCTGGAATATCGGAATCAGAGCCTGAATATCCCGAACCCGCTGTTCGGGAGGATAAACCCGAAACTGCGCCGGGTCTAGAACTGCTCCAATGAAGAGGAGCTTCTGAGAGGGACACAGGTGGGAATTTGGCACATTGATGGAGAACCCCAGCAGGTGCAGGAGGTCGGCCGTAGTCTGAAGGTGGCTGACCACTGTCTGGGGCGAGCCCGCCTTCAACAACCAGTCGTCGAGGTAGGGGAAGACTGAAACCCCCAACCTGCGCAGATGAGCTGCGACCACCGCCATCACTTTCATGAACACCCGTGGGGCGCTGGTAAGGCCGAAGGGGAGCACTGTAAACTGAAAGTGCTTGTGCCCTACCGTGAACCGCAGGTAGCGTCGGTGGGCCAGCAGGACGGGGATGTGGAAATAAGCATCCTGCAAGCCCAACGCTACCATCCAGTCTTCTGGGTCCAGGGCAGCTAAGACCTGAGCTAGTGTCAGCATCTTGATCTCTCCTTCCGGAGGAAGCCGTTGACGTTCCGCAGGTCCAAGATAGGGCGCAGGCCCCCTTTGCCCTTCTTGGGAACCAGAAAGTAGTGGGAGTAACAACCACACCCTACTTCAGGCCAAGGAACGCGCTCGATTACCCCCTTGGCCAAGAGGGCGGTAACTTCCTCTCGCAGAAGATTCAAGTGATACGCGGTGGTACTGCGGTGGCATGGCTGGAGGGGTCGCCTCGAAGGGGAGTGAGTGAGTAGCCCCTTTGGACGATTTGCAGCACCCACCTGTCTGATGTGATGTTGCGCCAGTGGGAGAGGTGATGGGGAACCCTGCCCCCCACTGTGGTTTTGTGGGCCTGAAAGCTCGGACTAGGAAGGCTTTGAGGCGGATGCTGCAGGGGTGGATGTGGACTGGCAGCGCCGGTGTCCCCGGGCACCACCACTGCCGTTACCACGCCCGCCAGCGCGCTAGATGTTAGTCTGCGGCCCGTGGCTGGCAGGACGTGTTGGGGCACCCCTTCCTTGGCCACAAAAGGGGCGAAAGGCAGCAGATTGCTGGCACGGGGCCAACAGGCCCAAGGACTTTGCTGTAGCCATGGAGTCCTTAAAGCGCTCAAGCGCACTGTCTGCCTTGTCGCCAAAAAGGCGACGCCCATCCAACGGCATGTAGGGTGTTTTGGACATCAGCCGAAAAGTTGGCGGACCTCAGCCAGGCCTGGTGACGAATTGCCACCGTCGTTGCCATTGCTCTACCTAGCGAGTCCGTGGTATCCAGTCCACATCTAATGGAGTATCGTGCTGCATCTCGACCCTCCGCAAGGGCTTGGGCGAGTTTAGTCCACCATTGCCTACGTAACTTTGTTCTTGTGCCTCTGTGTCTAGCATATATTGCAGTATTATACCTCTAATTGTACTTTGTTTTCTCTTGTAACTTGCACACTTGTCACTATTTCCTCCTGTATTGCACTGTTTGCTACCTCATGTATTTTGTTTGCTCACAATTATCACTTTTACCTCCTGTAACTTATCGTCTGCTTTTGTAATATTGTTCATTTGTAATTTTCTGTTCCTATTGTGAAGCGCTCTGACGCCTTCGGGTAAAGTCTGCGCTATATAAAAACGCATAAATAAATAAAAATAAATAAAAATAAAAGCACGTCTGCGACCGTTCCCACAGAGAGTGGGTATAACGGCCCAAGAGGCACGCGGTGTTAACTGACCGCAATCCCAAACTCGGAGGAGAACATCTTCTTGCCATATTGCTCGTACCTCTTGGATTCCAGATCGAGGGGGAGCCGTCGGGAATGCGGTCTGGGAGTTAGAGGCCTGGATACATTACATTCAGAGTCACTTCCTGTATTCATCCCACCACAGAGGGGGAACCAATATTACATCCAGAATCACTTCTGACCACGTTCCTATCTACAGGGGGACCTGTAGCGGTCCTGGTCCAGGTGCCCAGAAGAATGTCAGACAAGGCCTCATTAAACGACAACAGAGGCTCCGAAGAGCTTGCCTGCGGTTTAAGGCCGTAAGGTCGACCGGCGACGACCCGGATCCGGGCCCGGATCCGGTGGAGTCCTGCGGCGTCGGGACCAAAGTCGCCGACGGTGCCGGGGCCGAAGCACCCGGCCCGCTTGGGCTCCCAGGCGTGGTCGCGGGGCCCGAAGGCGCCGCAGAACCCGACGGAGGAGTGAGCGACCTCATGGCCGAGAGGAAGGCGTCAATCTTCTCCGGCGTCGCGTTCTGCCCAGGGACCGGCGGGTATGGAGCGGGCCGCGATGCCTGCGGCTCCGATGGAGCCGCGTGGGCAGTGTCACCCGAACCCCCGGCCGCGTCGCGCGAGCGTCGGGGGGATTCGGAAGAGCGATGTTGCCTCTTCGACTTCTTGTGCCTCTTACATGAGGACTTGGAGCTCGAGGAGTGGTGTCGATCCTCCGAGCCGTGATGACTCCGGCCCCGCGACCGAGACCTCGAACGGCACGGGCCGACTGCCGGAGCTCGAGGCGCTTGCGGGACCGCTCCCGCCTAGCCTTCGACGTCAAGGCTCGGCAGTCGGGGCACGACTTGTCATCGTGGTCGGGCCCCAGGCAATGAAGACACCGGCGATGGGGGTCGGTAACCGACATCAGTCGGTTGCAATCGACGCAGGGTTTAAACCCGGGTATCCCTACCAGCACCGTCAGAGTTGTTCGACTTCGAAAAAGAAGATCAAAAGGTCAAAAAGTTTAGTCAAAAAATGACTAAAGCGTACCACTGTTCCTGGATCGGCGCTTGCTGGCGCAGAAAAAATAGGAACTGACGTCAGCGCGCGAGGGCGGCGTCTAAGTACTCCGGCGATGTCATCCCGGCGCCAATGACGCCGACGACGGACGCGGAGCCGCAGACGACGCCTATCGACGTGCAAGGGTACTGCTACACAAAAGTTTACGGATCCAGGCTGACGCCTGGGGGTATTCTAAGGTAAGGAATCTAATACTAACCTGTTTCTTTCAGATACTTTATTTTGCTGTAACGGGTAAGTCAAATCACTTTGATGCTCGTTCTATAAGATGTTGAAACCCACCTATGTCATCTGGTGATGAATCCACTGCTGGAGGAGCGGCGTTATCCGGGGTTGTGGTCACATACTGATATCATTTGGAGTCTGAATACTGAGGTGAGCCTGGTAACTGCCTTCCTCATGAAAATCATATGTTTCTCATTGTGGTGGCACAGATTGAGACAGTACTGGAGACAACTGTGGCGAGAACATTTGAGCAGGCTGAAAGAACTGACCAGGTGAAGGATGTATAATAAGCGTTGCCTGAGATCTGGAAATATTTGCTGTTGTCGGCTCTGATGTTTGTCAGTTAGAAGGAGCAACTTGCATTTGTAGCAATCGAATACCATGAGGTGTAGTTCTTTACCCAGGCCCAATGGAATAAGCATCATCTGTTCCTCTTGATCGTGGATAGGTTGTACAGATTACCTACCATATTGCCATCCATTGTCATCTCCATCACTTACCATAAAAGATTGAAAAGTATATTAATTTTTTCCATGAGTAACGACTATTTGATCACATACTTAATCATCTTAATCAAACACGTGATATTTTACACTTAACTGACTTGGGGTATAAGCTGGTCCAAAAGGACATTCCTCATCCGATTCCTCTGTATCTAATAATTGTCTTATTGGGTAAGGGGACACTTTGCTATGGGAAGTTGGTTCTGGGATTAAGGTACCTGAAAAGCCTTCATCTGAAATTATAGTTACTTGAGACTTTTTTGCAGTTATTGTTTTTGTTGACGGTGTTGTTGTGGTAAAAGTTGTGCTTGATTTAGCCATGGAAAAAGTCATGGTTGATTGTAACCTATTTGCTGGTTTCCTTGTTGAAGCTGTCATCTACAATATTGCTGTTGATAATGTAGCTGTCGACGTCGTGGGTACTGTCATCGACAATACCTTCATCGATGACCTTGTAGATGGTGTCGATTCCATCGCCAATGGGATTCACATCGAAGGAGACCTGGTCTCCTTTGATGATTACATTTTCATAGACATGTCATCAGCACATTCTTTGTCACCATTGATTTTGACAAAAATAATGTTTGAGACTTAGTCACTAGTTAAGATGAAGATTGCTTCAAAGGGTCAGTACTTAATTTTTTTCTTAGGAATTGGCAAAGCAGATAATATTCTTGGGCGTTTTTCTATCAGGTTTTTGTCAGATTTATGACCTGACTCTGAAGCAGTCATGTCTTCCTTTGAATTTGTAAGTGCTTTTCTATGAGGTTCCCCCTCAGATAAATCTCTTGAAGAATGGTCAGAATGGGAATGCTCTCCGTAAGGAGATTTTTAGGAGGTTTGACCTTCTTCACCAGAGTGTGATTCTTCTGTATTGGACGTTTGCAGCCAAAGTAAAACCCTTGCTTCTCTGTCCTTTAGCGTTTTTGTAGAAAATGTTTTACATATCTTGCATTACTTGGCTTTTTGGGTTGGATAAAGATAATATATGTAGTCGTGGTGTGGGCCTTCAGAGTGAAGTCTTTTTTTTTTATACGCATTTCCTACATGGCCTAAAAAGGCTTTTCTTGTTACTTTTATACATTGTCTGATTTATACATATTAATAATTGTTTGTAATCCTGGAAAGAAATGGTCACTATTCTGACTGAGCAAGAAGTGCTCACAGGGACTCCATTCAAACATGACGTGTGGTTGAAATCTGAATATGCAGGCCTGAGTGAGGAGAAGGGAATGCCGGGCTTTGGTCTGATTGGTTGAATTTGAGTGTTTTAGCTATCTAGGTGTATGTTTAACATTGTACTGCTTACTATATGTACTGTGGGTCTGCCAGCGCAACAACAGCGATGATTCAAACATGTGAATATGTGAAAGATCCAATCCTGCAGAAGCTGCTAGATCTTTACTCAGACGTGTGTTTTAGCAATCTTTTCAGCTGTTCACAAGAAATTAGCATTCAAATTATAGTGATATCTGGACTGTTGGTATCTAATATTCTCTGATTGGCCACTTTGACTGGGACTTGTTAATCCTGAATGGTTGGTCAAGTTCGCGGATAGAATATCGATGATATATACATTGATGTTAAAAATATAGAAAAAATATATATATATAAATATATAAAATATATATATATATATATATATATATCACTTACTGGCGGTCACCAGTAGGTAGTTATAGTTAGGACCTAGTTTCCATAGGAAATCTGCAACATTTTATTGGGAATAACTGGTGCCGGTTGATGAATCTCCGCGAATTTCTCAAAGTAGATGGCCCGCTCCTTCCCTGAAAGTCTCGGGTAGATTCGTCAAGCGGGGGCCGAGAAAAAAGTGGGTCCCAAAACGTGTTTTCCCCATGTTAATTTCCATAGGACCTTTAGACACGGCTACAGCCCGAACCGCTGACCGAATTACACCAAACTTGGCAAAATGGTAGAGTCTGGTACGCAGATCACGCTTTTGGTTAAATAGTGTAAATCCCTCTAGTAGTTCCTGGGAAAATTAAAGTTGAAATCAATTATATATCTATAAACGCCCACCATGCGCGCACCTTGCCGTGCACAAGCTTCATGCTGATTGGCTGCCACTGTCTGTCAACACTCCAAAACAGGGGGAATTTCAATGGTTTTATATGAGTGAAATGTCCAGCTAACTATAACATGTGTCAAACCTACGGTTTTTTCAGTGAATTTCAAAGGTTTTGTAAATGCTACTTCCTAACTATAACGTGTGTAAAACCTACAGTTTTTTCAGTGTATATATATATATATATATATATACATATCAACAATAAACGAATCTCCAGCTTGCACCTCGATGGGTTAGAGAGACACGGATCAGATGTTATTTTAATCCTCAATGACGCGTTTCAGACTTCACCAGTCCTTGATCACATATATATATATATAACTATATATATATATATATATTCACTGAAAAAACCATAGGTTTCAGGAGTTATATAGTTAGGAATTAGTGTTTAAAAAAACCTTTGAAATTCACTCAAAAAACTATGGGCCAGATGCATCAAGCTAAAAACCGGTCGCAAAGGGGCAGATTCTCAGAATCTGCCCCTTTGCGACCGGTATTTTTGCATTTGGGATGCATCATCCCAAATGCAAAAATCGCAAATAGAGAATTCGCTAAATTGCAATTGTTTGCATTTAAGGAATCTCAAATTGAGATTCCTTAAATGCAATGCATGAAAGTGTCAAAAATAGCAAATTCGCTAATAGGGCACGCAAATTACCACGAAGTACAACTTCATGGTAATTTGCAAAAACTTTGAAAAATGCACTTTTGGGCATGTTTAAAAGTTTCATGTTGCGCACACACATGCCCTAAGGGCATGTGTGTGCGCAACATATGTGCACAGATCTAAATCAGGGGTGCAACAGGGTGTCCTTTGGACACCCCTGCACCCTTGAACTCGCAATCTCAATTTGTGAATCGGTAATTGCGAATCGCAAATTGAGATTGTCTTCCCATTCATTCCTATGGGCCTCTAGGCCCATAGGAATGAATGGGGAGGTATTCATTAATTGCGACTCGCAATTTGCGAGTCGCAATTAAGGAATTCTAAGGAATTGCTATTTTTGTAGTGATTGCTTGATGCATTCCATTTTGCTATTCCTTATTAGCGATTCCTCATTTTTCGCTAATAAGGAATCGCAAAATGGATGCTTGATGCATCTGGCCCTATAAGTTTTAGTGGTGTTATAGTTAGCTGGACATTTTACTCATACAAAACCAATGAAATTGCTCCTATATAGTTAGTTGTACTAACTATATTTCGCGCACCCGCAATCCACTGCTGATGATGTCACATATTAGATCATTCATGACATGGTCAGTGACATCACTGATGACATCTCAAATGACATCACTGATGACATCATCCAGTGAATGTGGTTTGCTTCGTTATTTAAATATGCATTATATATATATAGCAATTTACATTGAAGAATGAGTGGATATATATAAATAAATATTTGGATGGAGGATTTAGTAGCAGTGTAATTGACTGTTTACTTGACCAATTTATAATGTCTCACTAAATATAGTGGATAGTGACTAAACTATGTGAATATCTGTATCACTTTGTCAGTTGTTGTGTAAACTGATTCTACAGTTGGTTACTAGCTATGTGAAAGTCTATATTAGTTATTGATTAGTTAACTGAGTATTTGTATGGGAGTGTGAAAGTGTGTGTGGTTCGGTGGGGGGTGTGTGACTGTCCAAAGATGTGTGAATAGTTGATTCAGTAGATATATGAAGTTAAAACTACATGTTCTAACAGTTTGGGTGAGGGAATCTCTTTATGGGTGTGGTGATGAGCAAATATATTTCTCAAAGGTACAGGTCCAACAAACTAGAAAAATAAAAGGCAGTGTATGTGTCAGTTGTTGTATATAAATAAGTATACATAAGACACAATGATTGTGTGAGTGACTGTATGGATAGCTGTATACTTGTAATAATGATTTTATAATTCACTAAGTATGACTTACTATCTAAATGAATAGAAGAAGTGGTGTTTGTATAAGTGTTTTGCTAAGTAAATATGTAAGTATGATCCATTGTTTGCATAAGTGAGTAGGATGACTTCATATGTGAATAGGATGCGTGCTGTTGTTCAATGTCGATATAGATGTATAAGTATTTTTGATAGTGTTCTATTGTTCATTGACAGCATGTATGAGTGAATCCATAGGTAAGTGATTAGAGGTGTGTATACATCTATGAATCACTGAGTGGATTTTTAGATACTTGTATTGCTGTGACAATGGATTTAAATATGATACTCTGTATTTTACAAACAGTGTTGAAAAATTGTAATAGTGTATGAAAAGGTGTATGTGATTGTCACGTGGATGATGTCATCAGTGATGTCATCAGTGATGTCATTTGAGATGTCATCAGTGATGTCACTGACCATGTCATGAATGATCTAATATGTGACATCATCAGCAGTGGATTGCGGGTGCGCGAAATATAGTTAGTACAACTAACTATATAGGAGCAATTTCATTGGTTTTGTATGAGTAAAATGTCCAGCTAACTATAACACCACTAAAACTTATAGTTTTTTGAGTGAATTGCAAAGGTTTTTTAAAAAATAATTCCTAACTATATAACTCCTGAAACCTATGGTTTTTTCAGTGAATTTCAAAGGTTTTTTTAAATGCTAATTCCTAACTATATAAGGCCTGAAACCTATAGTTTTTTCAGTGAATTTCAAAGGTTTTTTAAATGCTGATTCCTAACTATATAAGGCCTGAAACCTATGGTTTTTTCAGTGAATTTCAAAGGTTTTTTAAATGCTAATTCCTAACTATATAAGGCCTGAAACCTATGGTTTTTTCAGTAAATTTCAAAGGTTTTTTAAATGCTAATTCCTAACTATATAAGGCCTGAAACCTATGGTTTTTTCAGTGTTTTTAAAAAAAATATTGATTGGTTAACTGGCTTATTAAGTGTATCTTAGTGAATACATATATTAGCGAGTAATGTTTAAATATTTAAATATATGCATGAGTGATGTAATATGTGACGTCATCAGCAGTGCATTGCAGACGTGCAAGTTATAGTGAGTCCAACTAACTATAACGTGGGAATTTCAATGGTTTTATGCGAGTAAAATTTCCAGCTAACTATAACTGGTGTGAAACCTATGGTTTTTTCAGTGAATTTCAAAGGTTTTTTAAATGCTAATTCCTAACTATAACTGGTGTGTAACCTATGGTTTTTTCAGTGAATATATATATATATATATAAAATTTCTATGGCAAAATGAAACCCCTCATTTTGTTCCTTTTCAAATAAATGTATTAAGTGTTACCACTTTATTCCAATCAAGATGACTTCAGGTGTGCCATACTTTTGTCATAAGTAAGACTGTTAGCGTTCTAGTTGTTCTTTAGAACACTCTGGGACATTCTGTCATTGGGCTATAGTTGGGCTACATCTGGCTGATATTTGGGCTACATTTGGGCTCTTTTGTCTCTGGTGGCCATCTTGGGAGACTGCATAGCAGAATTTTTTTAATGAAATATAAGAGGATTTGAGAAGTCACTCAAAATGTGCTCTAATTTTTCTTTCTTCAGCACTAATCATAATTTCTATGGCAAAATGAACCCCCTCATTTTGTTCCTTTGCAAATTAAATGTTTTAAGTGTTAACACTTTATTCCAATCAAGATGACTTCAGGTGTGCCATACTTTTGTCATAAGTAAGACTGTTAGCGCTCTAGTTGTTCTTTAGAACACTCTGGGACATTCTGTCATTGGGCTATAGTTGGGCTACATCTGGCTGATATTTGGGCTACATTTGTTTTTTTTGTCTCTGGTGGCCATCTTTGGGCTACATTGGGCTACATTGGGCTACATTGGGCTACATTTGGGCTCTAACATATATATAGCCCAATGTAGCCCAATATATATTTTTTGAAAGTTAATTTTCGTAAAAACCACTGGAGCACATATCTTGAGACATAGCAAAGGCACATCGGGCTACCAGTCCCTACAATTTTGCCAAGTTTGGTGGAAAACCATTCAGCCGTTCGGGCTAAAAGTGAGTCCAACTGCCCTATGGAAATTAACATGGGGAAAACACGTTTTGGAACCCCCCTTTTATCTCGGCCCCCGCTTGACGAATCCCCCCCAAACTTTTCAGGGAAGGAGCGGAGTGCCGCGAGGCAAAGTTAAGGAAAATTTCAGGAAGATTCCTCAACCGGCGCCAAAGTTATTCTCAATAGAATGTTGCGATTTCCCTATGGAAAACAATCCTAACTATATATACCTACTGGCTATCGCCAGTAGATAATATATATTACCTACTGGCGATAGCCAGTAGGTATATATAGTTAGGATTTTTTTCCTATGGGATTTTTGAAAATTCTATGTCGAATAACTTTGGCGTTTGAGGACAGAATTGGCTGAAATTTTCAGGAAAATGGAACATTTTGTTTCTGAGCAGCCCCTGAAAATTTGGGGGGGTTTCGTCAAGGGGGGGCCGAGAAAAAAGGTGGGTCCCAAAACGTGTTTTTCCCATGCAATTTTCCATAGGGCAGTTGGCCTCACTTTTAGCCCGAACGGCTGAATGGATTTACACCAAACTTGGCAAAATTGTAGGGACTGGTAGCCCAATGTGCCTTTGCTATGTCTCAAGATATAGGCTCCAGTGGTTTTTACGAAAATTAACTTTGAAAAATATATATTGGGCTACATTGGGCTATATATATGTTGGAGCCCAAATGTAGCCCAATGTAGCCCAATGTAGCCCAAAGATGGCCACCAGAGACAAAAAAAACAAATGTAGCCCAAATATCAGCCAGATGTAGCCCAACTATAGCCCAATGACAGAATGTCCCAGAGTGTTCTAAAGAACAACTAGAGTGCTAACAGTCCTACTTATTACAAAGGTATGGCACACCTGAAGCCATCTTGATTGGAATAAAGTGGTAACTCTTAAAACATTTAATTTAAAAAGGAACAAAATGAGGGGGTTCATTTTGCCATAGAAAGTATGATTAGCGAATATATGACGAAATCCCGCATACCATCAGTCCGCAAAAAAAATCCTGCATGTACTATTAGGCCGCAAATTAAAATAACGAAAACTTTTAGTACGAATATGCCTTTAGCATACACTAAACAACTAAACTACCCTAAAACACTACCCCCAGCATGACCCTACACTACACAAACAGTACAACACTACCCAAAACCCTAAAACACTACACCCCAGCATGACCCTACACTACGCAAACACTACAACACTACCCTAAACCCTACAACACTACCCCCAGCATGACCCTACACTACACAAACACTACAACACAACCCTAAACCCTAAAACACTACCCCAGCATGACCCTACACTACACAAACACTACAACACTACCCTAAACCCTAAAACACTACCCCCAGCATGACCCTACACTACACAAACACTACAACACAACCCTAAACCCTAAAACACTACACCCCAGCATGACCCTACACTACGCAAACACTACAACACTACCCTAAACCCTAAAACACTACCCCCAGCATGACCCTACACTACGCAAACACTACAACACTACGCAAAACCCTAAAACACTACACCCCAGCATGACCCTACACTACGCAAACACTACAACACTACCCTAAACCCTAAAACACTAACCCCAGCATGACCCTACACTACACAAACACTACAACACTACCCTAAACCCTAAAACACTACCCCCAGCATGACCCTACACTACGCAAACACTACAACACTACCCTAAACCCTAAAACACTACCCCCAGCATGACCCTACACTACGCAAACACTACAACACTACCCAAAACCCTAAAACACTACACCCCAGCATGACCCTACACTACGCAAACACTACAACACTACCCTAAACCCTAAAACACTACCCCCAGCATGACCCTACACTACGCAAATATTACAACACTACCCTAAACCCTAAAACACTACCCCCAGCATGACCCTACACTACGCAAACACTACAACACTACCCAAAACCCTAAAACACTACACCCCAGCATGACCCTACACTACGCAAACACTACAACACTACCCTAAACCCTAAAACACTACCCCCAGCATGACCCTACACTATGCAAATACTACAACACTACCCTAAACCCTAAAACACTACCCCCAGCATGACCCTACACTACGCAAACACTACAACACTACCCTAAACCCTAAAACACTACCCCCAGCATGACCCTACACTACGCAAACACTACAACACTACCCAAAACCCTAAAACACTACACCCCAGCATGACCCTACACTACGCAAACACTACAACACTACCCTAAACCCTAAAACACTACCCCCAGCATGACCCTACACTACGGAAACACTACAACACTACCCTAAACCCTAAAACACTACCCCCAGCATGACCCTACACTACGCAAACACTACAACACTACCCTAAACCCTAAAACACTACCCCCAGCATGACCCTACACTACGCAAACACTACAACACTACCCTAAACCCTAAAACACTATACCCAGCATGACCCTACACTACGCAAACACTACAACACTACCCTAAACCCTAAAACACTACCCCCCAGCATGACCCTACACTACGCAAACACTACAACACTACCCTAAACCCTAAAACACTACCCCCAGCATGAACCTACACTACGCAAACACTACAACACTACCCAAAACCCTAAAACACTACCCCCAGCATGACCCTACACTACGCAAACACTACAACACTACCCTACACCCTAAAACACTACCCCCAGCATGACCCTACACTACGCAAACACTACAACACTACCCTAAACCCTAAAACACTAGCCCCAGCATGACCCTACACTACGCAAACACTACAACACAACCCTAAACCCTAAAACACTACCCCCAGCATGACTCTACACTAAACAACCACCACACCTCTACACTACACTAACACAACACTACACTACACAACACTACACTACACAATCACTAACCCACGAAAAAATTAACACAAACCCACTTACCTCTCTCGTCATCGTGGTTTTCACAACGCAAATGCATTTACCATACATGCCTTTAAAACGTAATTCTTTGTAAAGGCATGCGCGATAAATGCACATGCGTTTTGAAAAAATGCGGGATAATGGTATGCGAGGTCAATGACCTTGCGGGATAATGGTATGCGGACTGAAAGTCTGCGGGATAAAAAATGCGGGAAAATGGCTGCAAACCATGATTAGCAGCAGACTTCCCTGGTGAGCACTAGCTTTACTACAGTGATCTAATGAGCAACTAGAGTGCTAACATTCAGAATTTATGGCAAATGTGTGACACATCTGAATGCCTTCTTGCATTGAAAATGCAATAGATCTCGCCCTCGTTTAAGTTAAAGCCATTCTGTTTGTAATGAGATGGCTTTTTAGCTTTGCTTTTATTAGTGTTTTTAAAACTTTCATGTAAATAACATGCATATGTATGCATATATGTATATGTATGCATGCATTTATATTTATATAGATATGCAGATTATATATGTTTATATATGTATATTACCTACTGGCCAGTGGGTATATATAGTTAGGATTTTTTCTCTACGGGATTTCTGAAAATTCTATGTCTAATAACTTTGGCGTTTGTGGACGAAATTGGCTGAAATTTTCAGGAAAATGGCACATTTTGTTTCTGAGCAGCCCCTGAAAATTTGGGGGGTTTCGTCAAGGGGGGGCCGAGAAAAAAGGGGGGTCCCAAAACGCGTTTTTCACATTCATTTTTCCATAGGGCGGTTGGACTCACTTTTAGCTCGAATGGCTGAATAGATTTACATGAAACTTGGCAAAATTGTAGATATGGTTTGCCCGACGTGCCTTTGCTATGTCTCAATATATGTGCTCCAGTGAATTTTGAGAAAATAACGTTTAAAAAAAATATATATCTGTGACAGCGCTCCGGTTAGCGCCCCGGTTCGCGTACCTGACGCGTAACGGAACTTCGCGAAGCGAAGCTGATTGGCTCTCCGGTGTCTGTCAACATTCTAAACAGTCCGGAGCGGCCGCCATCTTGTCTCTCGGTAGGTTCGAGAGACAAGATGTGGTGAAAAACGAAGGGGGAAATGAAGGAAAGGGGGCAAGGTAGACCCCTCCTGACCCCCTAGGATTGATGAGGGGGATATTAAAGTCCCCCGCGATTTTTCGCGGTAGAGGCGCTTCCCGGTACGCGAACCGGGCAGCTAACCGGCAGCGTAACGGGAGTCCACCATCTTGTGTTTTTGGAGCGTCCGGTTCGCGTACCGGGTAGCGTCCCGGTAAGCGTAACAAGGGGAAAACCAAGAGAAACAGTAAAAAAAAAATGAAGGGAATAGATTTCCAGCAAACTTGGCAAAATTGTAGGGACTGTTTGTTTGATGTGCCTTTGCAAGGCCTCAAGATATGTGCACGTGTGGATTTTGTCTAATTAAGGTTAAAAAAAAAATATATATCTGTAAGCGTGCTCCGGCACGCTTACGTTATGGGTTTTGTTTGCGCTGCAGAGCCGATACGTCACGGTTATGCGATGCGTCATGAGGCGTCTCACGTGGCTACGTGATACGTCACGTAATAAAGAATATATTTTACAGCTATAGATATTAGCTTTTAAAAAACCAATGAAATTCACTGAAAAAACCATAGGTTATAGACCATATATAGTTAGGAATTTGCATTTACAAAACCTTGAAAATTCACTGAAAAAAACCATAGGTTAGAGACCATATATAGTTAGCTGGACATTTTATTGACATAAAACCAATGAAATTCCATATATAGTTAGTTGCACTAACTATATATCGCGCACCCGCAATCCACTGCTGATGATGTCACATATTACATCATTCATGACATAGTCAGTGACATCACTGATGATGGTTTTGTAAATGCAAATTCCTAACTATATATGGTCTATAACCTATGGTTTTTTCAGTGAATATATATATATATATATACACTTGAGCTAAAAGGCTGATGCAGTCATGGGGACAGAAGGAGACTCTTTGTTTTTAACGCGTGGGGACAAGAAAGAACAGCGCACACCGTCCTGCTCAGCGGCATTCCACATCATTGCGTCGCCTCGAGACCCAGAGCCGGACTACTGCATTCTGGGTCTCGTAGTTTGTGCACCCACTGTGTGCTCTACAAGAGGCGGGGCAAACTACATGAGGAGTAGCCATTCGACCAGCAGCGGGACAACCTACAGGTGTGGACACTTACCCCTTTCCTTGCTTCCACTGGGCGCTGATGAAGGCACACATTGCCGAAATGCATTCGCCTGGAGTAATGATGTGAAATAAAGTGTGCTCCGTTTGTTCCCCACTGAGGCCTCCGCCTTTCATTTTTTTTTGAGGGATTTCTTGGATATTTACCGCGCTTGCCAGTTGCGCGTTGGGAGGCCCCCGCATTCATAAGAGGCTTGGACTGTTTCTGGCATCTGCTCCGGCATTGTTTTTCTGTCAAGGTATTGACACGGTCCTTGCCCGCCACGAAGCTCAGGTCAAAGAGAAGTGGTGACGAGGACATGGCTCCCCGCATTGGGCAACCGGCATTGCTGCTTGCCCCCACAGAAATAACACTTGAGCTAAAAGGCTGATGCGGTCATGGGGACAGAAGGAGACTCTTTGTTTTTAACGCGTGGGGACAAGAAAGAACAGCGCACACCGTCCTGCTCAGCGGCATTCCACATCATTGCATCGCCTCGAGACCCAGAGCCGGACTACTGCATTCTGGGTCTCGTAGTTTGTGCACCCACTGTGTGCTCTACAAGAGGCGGGGCAAACTACATGAGGAGTAGCCATTCGACCAGCAGCGGGACAACCTACAGGTGTGGACACTTACCCCTTTCCTTGCTTCCACTGGGCGCTGATGAAGGCACACATTGCCGAAATGCATTCGCCTGGAGTAATGATGTGAAATAAAGTGTGCTCCGTTTGTTCCCCACTGAGGCCTCCGCCTTTCATTTTTTTTGGAGGGATTTCTTGGATATATATATATATATATATATAGATTCCAACCGGAAAGTTGATGCGGCGTCTCCACACCAAACCCAGTGCGCAGACACAGTTGAATGAATCCACAGCCAGACTTTCTTAGGATATTTCTTCGTCCTTTATTGCATATAAAGTGCAGAGGTGCAACACACTGCCAAACAGACGCGTTTCGGGCGTCAACGCCCTTGCTCACTGTCAGCGGGTAAGCGGTACATGAATCATTTAAATACATTGGTTAATTGATTGAACGCGCCAAAAATCCCCTACAGTTACATTGAACTAAAAAGAGGACTGAGGCAGAAACCCAATAGCATTGTACGTAATTAATAGTACGGCCATTTTACAACGGAGCCAAGTTGGGAGTTTTGTATGACATTGATTAATTCCAGGGATTGTGGTATAGCTCTTAACAGCTAGGGCAAGGAATCCTTTTTATAAAGTGCAAATACTTAGCAGCCATTAGTATAAGCATACAACAAGTGCAAATACGCAAAATTGCTGACTATGCAAATACAAAACATATTAACTGTACAAATACGGTAATTTCCACAATAAAACATAGAATATATATACAATGTAAAGTGCAAATGCTCAGCAGCCATTTTTGTGCAAACATTATAAGTCCAAATACACAAAGTTATTCGACTGTACAAATACGCAATACTTTGACTGTGCAAATACATAGCTGGCAAATAATGTCATCTTGTATATATATACAATGCTATAACCAAGACCTTGCGTTTCAATGACTCATACCACATTATATCCACAACATATGGGCAACGTTGAAAGATTCCATTATGTGTCATAACTCCATCACATGGAAAATCCTGATGACTGTTTATTGAGCTCCTGAGAATGGGTTTCCACTGTTATAATAAATATTCAATGTTTCAGCGCGAATAGTATATAGCCAATTCAAAATAATGCACTGTTCTACCGCTAGAAAAGATACAGAAAAATAACCAGAAGGTGAGGGAGTGCTGGGATGTCCTCCTTACATCGAAAGGAAGATATCAGAATGTGACGGGAAAAAATTCCCAACTTAAACTGTTTCAGTGAATTAAAATATGTAAATACATAAGGTTACATCTATGTCCACATATCAAAAAAGATTGACAGATATCATTACACGCATAACTACGGCCCATAATTCTTGACCTAAATTATCATCTATAGTGTCATATGTTCATAAATAGAGATAAGTAGTTATGCATGACGCCTATGGTGTGTGTGGAACGTACGTAATACATTGACTTACAGCTGCTGATCGAAATGCAATGATCAGGAAATGTTTAGCAACATAATTAACAGATTATCCATGGAGTTTAAACCTTGATGACTGTACGGCCATTATTTACAAAAAGGTACTCAGATCTTCCCCCATATTCAAACCTCCCGGAATCTTGGTGTTGAGGCGAACTATATATAGGGACTCCATCTGCCTTAATCGTTTTTCATAATCGCCACCTTTCTTACTGGTCCTTACCGCATCTATTACAAAATAACTTAGATGTGAAAGATTTCGATTATGGAATTGATCAAAATGGCGAGCTACTGGATAACTTTTGTCACAGTTCACTATCGCTCTCAGGTGTTGTAGGATACGTTGGTGCACTGGCAATTTCGTGCTACCAACGTACCTCAAATTGCACGAACACGTGAGAACATACACTGCTAACTCAGTTTTACAATTGAAATGGGCTCTTATATTGATTGGTTTATCGTCAAATGGCGTCGTATACGATTTGGTGTTGGTACCGAATTTGCACGCCCTACATGATATACAACGGAAGAAGCCCTTCCGTGGTGACAACCAATCTGCCTTGTTAGCTGTTTCAGGGGAACTGGAGACTAAAGCATTTCTCATACTGTAGGCTCGCCTGTATGTTATTTCAGGTTTATTGGGCATTATCTGTTTCAAAATGGGGTCTGTAAGAATAACTGACCACTGTTTCCTGACCAATTTGGAAATTTGGTTGGCTTGTCGGCTGAAGCCGGTAATCAATCTAATGGTGTTACTATTGCCATCTGAGTTGTCAACCATAGATGTGGCGTCACTGGGGGCCTGCAGAAGTTTGGATCTGTCCAATTTATTAGCATTGTTCATTGCCAATCTAAGGGCACTGGGTTTGTAGCCCCTAGCTTCCATCCTATTCATAGCTTCCAATTGGTGGAGGTTCCTTTGCTCTAATGAACTACACGTTCTGTGTATTCTAAGGAACTCCCCATAGGGGATAGATCTGATAGTGTGTCCCGGATGGAAACTTTGAGCGTGCAGAATAGTGTTACCTGCTGTGCTTTTCCTATATAGGCCTGTTGTTATGGCACCATTGACTATACTGACTTGAACGTCAAGAAAGCTAATGTTGGTCTCACTTATATCTGCGCTAAATATGAGGTTGGAGTCATTGATGTTAATGGCATTGACAAAATTGTTTGCTTCTTCCTTGCTCCCACGCCAAATGATGAAAATATCATCAATGTATCGCATGTACTTGATAATATTTTCCTGCCAAATGGTAGAATATTGCGTCTTCAGGACATGCTCCTCCCACCAACCCACGTGGAGCCCCGCGTAGGTCGGAGAGAAACATGCCCCCATAGCGACCCCTCTTAACTGCCTGAACATTTTGTCGTCAAACAGAAAGACATTATTATTGAGGCATAATTCAACCATGGTTAACAACATTGCGTTATGTTTGTGAAGTTCTACTGGTCTTTTGCTGAGGAAATACCTTAAAGCCTTCAAACCGTCTTGATGGGATATACTGGTATAAAGGCAGGCAATGTCCATGGTAATCAGTAGAAAGTCTGCAGACCATTCACATTGTTCCAAATTTCTCAAAAAGTCTGTACTGTCTCTAATGTATGCTGGTAAAGCGGTCACAAAGTCTTGCAAATAATGATCAATGTACTTTGACGTATTCTCAAACAAGCTGTGGATGGCTGATACTATTGGTCTCCCAGGTACTGGTCTTACCCCCTTGTGGACCTTTGGAATAAAGTATAAGTTCGGTATAACAGGATGTTCTTTATACAGATATTTCATTTCTTCCTTAGTAAGAAGACCATCCCGTTTCCATCCATTTAATTGTTTCCAATAAGCTGTTTGAATATTCTTGACTGTTCTGAAGTCACACGGTTCATAACAAACTGGGTCATTGAGGTGGCGATACGCTTCTTCCATATATTCAGCTCTGCTCCAAAGAACCACATTACCACCTTTGTCAGATTGGTTGATTATGATGGTATTATCAGATTGCAATTTCTGCATCAAGTCGTTGTATGCTTTAGTTTTTGCATTAATGTTGTTCCTTTGCCTGCTGACTTGTGTGTGCAATTTTTTTAGTCCATCTGTTAGTAAATCTGCATAGGTGTCTATGGCGTCCTTGGGCATGGATGGAATGAATGTTGATGCAGGTTTAAAGCCACTCGGTTCACTTTGGCCGATTTCCACATTTTCTTCATTTGCCACTTCCTGAGTGCAAGGGGTAGATGTCAATTCTTTGCGTAACTCATGCATAGATTTTAAAAGGGGAACATCTCTGGCTTGTAGCCCACTTCTCTCCGGGTTAGGTGTAGATGGGCCAGTTTTTTTGATTTGAGTTGGGCCCCCTTTGATAGCATAGTATTTCCGCAATTTTAGTTTCCTAATAAACTTAAAGACGTCTACTCGCGTGTTCCCATAGTTAAAATCGCTCTCAGGGCAAAAGGAAAGTCCTAAGGCCAACAGTTGTTTCTCCGCTTGATCTAGTTGTACATTGGTCAGATTTACAATTGTTTTCTCGATCGCTGCTACTTGTTCGCAGCGTTCTTCTTCCTTTGTGGCCTCCCTTTCTTTTTTGGCGCATTTGCGGCGTTCCCTGCGTCTTTGGTTTCTGCGACGTTTGTTTTCGCGTTTCTCGAGCGTAGAGTGCCCTTTCTTTGGGTCCTCACGAACTCCATCTCTTCTTCCAGGGTGAGTTGCCCCAAATCCCCTTCCTCTGAACCCTGGGCTCCTCCATCCGATTCTTCACTGCTTGGGACAAGGCTCTCTATTGAACTTGAGGCAGTAAGAATGCCTGTTCCCGATTCGTTCGATTGGGCTTGAGGGGGTGCTGATACAGGTTTAGGCTGTTTGTTTCCTGTAGCTCTTTGTTTGCGCAGATGATCATATTTTTTCGCAAACGTATAAATTTGTCCCAATTTGTAATCCTGTTCATCTCGTGCGAATTTATACACTTTCCTTTGTTTGATAGTGTTTTCGTGCTTGCTTAGCCGATCTTTTATGTCTTTTCGCGTTTGTTCGATAAGGGCACTGTCCTTTGAAAACATATCTTTGGCCAATTCCTCATTAATCCTTGTTATTTCCAAAAGGTCGTTGTCCCTATCAATTTTCGCATATTTTACCAACAAGCACAAAAGCCTCATAGATGCTTCCAGGTTGCTCTCTGCCCAATCCTTTAACAGTAATGGATTCGGATTTTCAAAGCTGGGAACCAGCATAATTCTGAGGCCCCTGGGAACCCGGTTCACTTCTCGATACTTTTCTAGTGAGCGAATCTCCCACCATTTTGTGAGTTCGCTCCTCATGTGTTTCTCTAGCTCACGCAAAAGTTTCCTCACATCGCTATCTTTGGCCACCGTGGCGTTTCTGCTCGTATTGCCGCTCTGTTTGACTGTGGGCAAATTTAAAAACAGTTGCTCAAAAGCCTCCTCCCGTTCCCGCTCCTCTGACATGGTTGCTCCTCACTGGGTATGCACATATGATATATAGCAAATGTTAGAGACTGCTCTTGCCTCGTGCGTCTCCTTATATATATATATATATTCCACAACTCCCGTCTCTCAATTCCAAAAGAAACATTTCAAAAGAGTGCACTTCTGAGCCATATAGAGTTTTCGAAGCGAAAGATAAAATATTTATTCCAGCCGTTTCAGTGTTGCCGCCTTCGTCAGTGTCAATTAAAACTTTACTCAACAGTGTTTAAATAAAAAATGTGCATTCATTTCATTGACCTAGAAAGTGTTCGTGCAAGTAAGGAAAATTAAAAAAGGACACTTTCTACAAACTATTGCAAAAATGTTAAAAATCTCCGCGAACACGTGGAAATATCGTGAAGACGCGGAAGGTTTTTTCCCGCCCGTTTGCGGTATTTTTTGCGTGATCGTGTTGAAAATGTCTCGCTAACGTACCCATGCGGTCGCTCATGGGCGCGGCCATCTTGTTTTCACTTGTCCCGCCCGCTTGCGCTGCTTACTTCCTGTTCCGGGTCGCGCAATGCATGCTCGCGCCCGTTCGCATTACGTATTTCCTGTTCGGGAACGCTTTTACGTGTTCGCGACGCTTTTTGCGTGCTCGGGGAGAAAATATCGCGCGAACTTGCGCAAGTGGTCTCAATGGGCGCAGCCATCTTGTTTTTCACTCTATGATATGGTTCTGGGGCCTGCTTTTGAATCCTCCCTCTATCTTTTCAATCCTTTGTTTCTAGAAACTTTTTTCGGATCTTTTTTACTTAATATTATTCAGATTCTATATTTTTTGTTTTTGTCTACCTTTTCTGTGTTTTTTAGCTACTTTGTCACTCTTTTTCTATTGCCTACTATTTTCATTTCTTTTACTTACTTTTTAAATTTTATTACCTTTTCTTTCCCGCCCCACTCTCCCCAGAACCATGTCCAAGGGTAGGGCTCACTGCACCCAGAGCAGCGACCGCCTTCCTTGTGTAAGGCGGCGCCCACAAGGGGGGCAAGCAAGGGCCTAATTTGGGGAGGTGGAGTTGACTCCACTCATTTTCTTTGTGCAGCGCCACACTCCCCTTAACCCTGGCAGCAGGTGGCAGGCCTGGGTCCGGGTACGGGCTCCGGGAGCATCGGCAGCGGTGGGGGAAGGTGCGCCGGGCAGTGTTCCGCTGCTCTGGGGTTCGGTGCACCCAGGCCCAGCTGACGCACCGGTGGTCCGACATCCTGGACCAGGAGCAGGACCTGCTGGACCTGCTAGGAGTGGAGGTCCTGGGTCTTGGTGAGTAACTATTTAATAATTACTACTTTGTGTCTGTTCTTCTGCTCTGTGTTATATAATTATATTGCGAATATATATTTTTTTCCAAGCAGCTAGAATGCAACTGCTTACATTACAGGTTAATTATTACGTTTAAAAGTCTTCTGTGATTGTTATGACACAGGTGCTCTTCTGCGCTACTACTAATCTTACTTGTTTGCAACTTTGCGTTTGCGCTCGCTTAGCATGATTATGTAAGAGTTTGTTTTAGAGAAATTAATTTACGTAATGATATAGTGACTCTAATCCCACTTTGTCCTGCCACTAAGCAATAGGGGCGGATTGAAACTTAGGTTTAGTTACTTTGTAGGAGTTTGTAATTTTTTAGTGGTATGCGTGATGCCCCCGTTACGTCACGTGCTGCTAGTACCCTAGTCTTATTAGAACCTTTTCTAGTTTGTTCAATGAGCGGGTAATAGGCTTAGCACTAGCAGAACATCAGCATCAATCAATCAACCAAAAATTTGGTGTATACAAAAATGTAGTCATGTGTCCTCCATTTGACCATATGCATTTTGAGGACTAAAAGAAGTGGAAATGCATACATAATGTACAATTGGCACGCCTGGAATAGGTGGGCTAGGTCAGGTGGTACGTCGTACTTAGGCTTAGTTAGTATTCTGGAATCAGCATGGAGGACTGGATTAGTGTTGATAAATAGTAAGAAGTCGATCCGCGAATCGCCCGATACTACTTGTTTACCAGATGAGATCGGTCAATTTAGTTATTGCAATTGTTGTTTACATAAGTGTTTTTTGACCGTTCTTTAAAAATATTTTATTTGTTTGACAACATCCATCAATGTTTGTCTCTTTCTTATATCTTTCCTGTTCAGCACCCAGGGGCAGGCAGACAGGGGCGCAGTCGGCGGGATACCCTTACCAACATCGAGAGGAGGACACCAACGCGGGCTCTTCTGCTGGCCCTAGTAAGTTTTCTTGTTTTTAATAATAATTCTTATTCCATAACTTTTACTGCACCATATTGTTCCCGAACTATTGTTTCCGTTTCCTAATGCTATTATTTTACCAATAATTATCCTTCGATCTGTACTGTTTCGAAAAACTTGTTATCCCTGGCTCTGCTATGATGACTCTCTGTACTACTACTACTATTAGTCTGTCTGTACTGTAGTAGCTAAGCTTGCCCAGTTGGCCACTCTTTATTTAAAAGGTTTAAAAGGTTTAGGTTTAAAAAAAACTCAGATTCACCAGTAGCTCTAGCCATTGAATCCAGTCCTTTGGGTCGTCCTCTTGTACAACTTCTAGTCTTATTGATCTTGAGTCTTTGTTAATCTTGAGGCTTTGACAATTCACACCAACAAATGCCCAACCAGATTTATTTCTATTTTGATATGATAGGACATACTACTACTGTTGTAGAGATTTTGCACATACAGAACTTTGCACAAGAAAATAGGATGTTGGTGATGGGAGGTTGGACCTTCCTCACACACCTCAATCAGAAGTTCAGAACCCACCACAATCCCCTGCCCGACTAGTTATAGTAGTGTCTTGTCATAACTATTAGCTCTCCGAACCTTCCCCCAAGATACTCAACAAGTAGACAACCCAGAACATAACACACCCAACCTCACAGTCGTGGAAGCAATGCACATGCACACCCTTCCTTTCGTTCGCTCACTTGTGTAAGTCCACACCAAATACCACCGAGTCTATGTAAGTTCAAAGTTTTTATTTTGAATTGACAAGCTCTGTACGTTGTTCTATAAATATATAATGCAGCGCCAACAGGAACATCAATAACATTAAAACAATAAACATTGTTACACTTACTTACAGTTGGGAAATAAATCATGATAACTGAACACTAGTGGAAGCACCACCATCCCCTAGGTAGGAATATCGGGGCATATTATTAAGACAGGCGATAAAATTATTGCCGTTTTAGCGGCAGAAAACTGCCGCTAAAACGGCGATAATGGCCTTGATAATATGCTCATTTAACATGGGCTTCAATTGGAATGCCATAGAGCATATTATCAAGCCCATTATTGCCATCCGCTAAAACTGAGATAATTTTACCGCCTGTCTTGATAATATGCCCCATAGTTTATATAAATTTATAAATGAAGATCTCTGAGGGAATTCTGGCGACCCCTCACCTTAGAAGAACCTAGTACTGGTAGTTGTTGCATCATAAGCTCTGCAAAGCTCTGGTTCGTAGAAGGGAATCTTCCATCTATAATGAGAAAAATGAAATGGTGCGCGCTAGTATATTGCAACTTGCAAGCATTTCTCAGCCGTGCCAAAACATGTAGCATTTATGGATAAGCAATATGGACTAACAGTACACCAGAACTTCATAAAAACAGTGGCTTGTTAATGTTTTGGTTGACCGCTTGTACGCAGCGCTTAGACAGTAGCAGTATGAGGTCATGTGGGCTCAAAGGTGTCTTATACAACAAGCTGCAAGGTAACGTCACATGTGCAAAAATAAAAGACACAAAGGTAAAATGGTTGCATGGCTCCCCCTATTGGCTACTGACCAATAGGGGGAGGTGTATATGATGCCTAAAAAAATGTGTGATGTTTTCTAGGCGCACTATCAACCACCATTGCCGGGCAGCGGTGAAGGCGACGCGGAGGGAGAGTATGCGGCAGTTGCTGATGCCGAAGGAGCAGTAGGGGGAGTGCCAGCACCAGAGGCGGGCGGTGGTAAGTTAGATTCATAAACCTTAACTACTGACATTACACTCACTGCAAGGGTGTACTGTATGTATACTGTACTGTTGAGACTTAGGGCCTCATTAAGATGGCTGGCGGATTGCCCCAGCCGGGCCGGCAGTAGTCACCGCCGGCCCGGCAGGGGCAAACCTCCCGCCATCCCTGTAGAAAAGACCCCCCGCCAATATTACAATGGCTAATTGCCCCCACGGGACCCCCGCCCTTATGGCCGGCGGTCCCTTTTAACGTGAGGATGGCGGTAATGATGCCCTAAGTAAGTAAGAGTTGTTGTGAACGTTTGAAGAGTGAAGAAAGACACCCTTTACTTGGCATTAGTAAAGGCATTAGGGGCGGGAGTATTGAGTAACCGATGGCCTCATCTATCTGTGATTTCAACTCCGCTTTGAAAGTTTTATGAAGAAGACTAAAAGTCAGATCAGATCACCTGGTGTTGAACTAAAAAGTGAAAGAAGGTGGAAGGAAGAAGGATGGGCGAGTTTTAATATTTATGACTGACAGAGAGAAGGATACGTGTGATGCAAGCATGCAAATTGCAAAGGTGGCTGATAGTAAAGAATCTGATGCATGGTTGGTTGAATGCCTGAAAAAAATCCTGCAAATGTTAACGCCCAAGCTAGTGGGAGGATAGATACATACCACAAATGTTATGTACTGTGCTTTATAGTGCTACCATGCCTCTATGTGTATAATTAACTTGTCTTACTGTTTTTCTAAGAGTATATTTTACAATTGTCTTGTTTTTTCTTTTTGATATACAGCAACTCCTTCCAAACCTGATCGGAAGGAGTTGGCCGCCAAGGCACGGCGCCGCAAGCTGGAGGCAATACAGTGGGAATATCAGCGGCTGGTGGTCTTGGAAGAGGAGGAGAAGGAGACTGCAGCCCTTGAAGCCTCCTCCAGTGCCCCGGGCCCCAGCCACCGCCTTAACATCTCTGGGGCCCCTCCACTGTGGCTGCAACTGCCGCGCTCTAAAGCGCCGCGTCGCCAAACTAGAAGAGGAAATGCAACGTGTCCTCCAGAGACAATCCCGCCACACATAGACCCTGTCTATTGCCCCTTTTTTAATTCTTGTTTTGGTGGGTGGGTATTGGGCGTTGGGGCTTTGGACATTTGCACTCTCATTACGGTTACGGACATTGGTTGGGGTTAGGGAGGGGGGTGGGTCAGCTTTTGTGTTTCATTTTTACATAGTTTATTTTTGTTAGGGTTATATTATTAAATCTATATATTTCTACTTTTCATACAATGTTGTTAATGTTTTATAGGTGGGGTTACTGTTTTACATCACACAGTTTCCTTGCTGGTGCTGGTTCGCCCATAGCCAGTGTTCGATTTAAATAATTGGCTGACTGTGTAAGACACAAACAGATAGATGCGACACCCCTCACTGATTGAGTTGTCCTACTAGTACTGTCAGTCTCTCTCTTCTAGTCTATGCATTCTTTATCTGGACTCAAAGGGGTGTGTGAATTGATTGAAAACATGTCCAATATTAATTATGCCTCCCCCAAACTTCTCTTACCTTTGCTTGATGTTTAACTTAGGCACAGCGATGGCTGCATGATGGTTTCCTTTTTCTAACATGCCATGATTGTGATTGTGGTGGTGGTGGTAGTAGTAGTAGTATTAGACACTGGCAGGGCAGCAGAATTTGCAAAAAAAGAAAATGAGACAGTCAGCCACCTTTGAGAGACTGGTCGAGGAGTAGTAGAATGAAGTACAGTACAGAACTTACCGAGAAACAATAATATGCAAAAATATTGTACAACAAAATATAATGGTGGTGGGGATAGCCTACTTGACAGAGTTACAAACTATAGGTGTGTCGAGTCACTTGACTAGGCCTACAGCGTAACAGTTAGAGCTGGGTATGAGGATGACAACAAATCCAATCAATGCTGCCAATTAATGCTGAGGTATATGTTCCTTTGTTAAAAATCACCTCTAAAATATACTGCTCATGGGTGGGCAAGCAGAAGAAGACCATTGCTCTGCCATGAAATTGAAGTACTGTTGCTTTCGCCACATCCGCCCCAGTAAGCGTGTGATTAATTATTGGTATACATTTAATTTAGTCACACCTCAATAAGTCACACAGCCCGGGGGAAGAGGGTTAGGGTTTGTTGAATGGATGGGAAGGGGGTTTGGGGAAAGGTTTGACAGTGAAAAACAGTACGCATGGACAAACAACAAATGACAATCTTTGTAGACTACCATATCCATATCAACATGTTAAGGGAGAAAAAGGAAATGCATGCATGATGATGATTGATAAGGAGATCCGGATTACATACACTTCTTGTTCAGTTGTTCCGGGCTTAATACTTTTACAGATAGCAAATACAATTTGTAAATATTGGTAGGGATGAATCATAAACAGAGAGCAAACCTAATGATAATAACAACAACAAGAAGAACACACTGTTGTAAAGATTGTAGACAAAAAAATGAATCAAATTATTTATAAGAATATGAAAGTTGATACTGTTACTGTGTTATCATGGTCAAAAATGTGGACTGGATTTGCATCTCGGCATTCCTCTTGGTCTTCTCGTCCATCAATCTTGGGTGTCGCCACTCGCCAGTCGCCACTGCCCGCATGGAAAAAAATGTAGATTTATTGGTGAGGTAAGTGTGCTTTGTAATGTTTTCCCAAGTATAGGGCAAGGCCCGGCCTGTAATTGTAGATGGAAAAACGAAGAGGATATTGAGAAACAAAGTTGAAACAAATGCACAAGTTATGGTGTAGTGTAACAAGAACACTTTCCGAGGCGGCGTGTATGCATCATCTCTACTCTAGTCTGTTTCCAGCCTTGACCTTCAACAACAACAGGACAGAGCAGGCCCACAGTGACGGCACGTTGCTTAGCACATCCTCCGCTTAGAGTACTTTTTTTATTAAAGAGTTGGACAAAGCACATATCCATTCCAAACATAGCATTTTACAATTTAGGTTAGAAAATCAATGCACCGCAGTCATCCCACCGCTACACTCGACTCCACTACTACACAGACATTTGGGTCTGCTGTGGTTGTTGTTGACGTGTTTACCTTTAGGCTTTTGTTATGCCACTCATAAAACGTCTTCCTGAGTTGTTATTAATCCATCAATCATCTCCGATACTTGTACTGACTGACTATGAAGATCGGCCTGCAGTAGAAGTAAAAAAAATGTATTACACAACAAGAGTAGAAATATTATTGACTTGAGTCACTCTTTAGTGTGTACAGTAAGACTACTAGTACACTTTGACTTCACTTCATGCACAACAAACAAACAACAAAAACACAAACACCAATCACACAGAGTCAGGTGTCCAATGCATGCCATTCATTTTCATTACATGTTCCTTCTCATCTTAAGTTAACAGGCTGCCTTTTTCGCCATCATCATCATGGACGGTGCTGTTGTCATACTCAGTGTGCAGATTGAGTCCCCTTCCTGTATTCAATCAAAAGAAATGTATCAAGCTGCAGTAGAAGTACAAATTTCTGATTTGCAAGAAGGGGAAAATTGCCTTGAGTTACGTTTAGTGTGTACTGTAGAAAGATGATTAGTGCACAATGACATAACTTCATGCACAGCAAACAACAACAAAATCACTCAGTCTGCGACTCTGCATCCAGTGCATGGCATCAATCATTACCTGTTCCATTTCCTTTTCTGTTAATGGGCAGTCTCTCTCGGCTCTGACAGGAGGATAGCTATAGTAGTCATCATGTTCCACTTTTTTTGGCGGGACTAGGAAAGTTTTTATTTTTTCTTCTATTTTTCCATCATCCAATCTTCAAGAGGGCAATGGATTTAGGTGGGAGATTCAGTATGATGGAGCGGAGGAGCTGGATTCGGAGGACTGTTCTGTCAAATGCAGACACCTAAAACTTATATATTGAAATAAGAAGAGTAGAAGACGGTGGTAATGGATTTGTTGTAATTCAAAGTTTGTAACTGGAACGACAGACACACAAATAAAGGAAAAAAAGGGAGGAAGACAGTAAGTGCAAGCCTAATTGTCAGGGAAGTATAGCTTGTCCTCAAACTCTGGGGGTTCGGCCAGTAGTAGGTAATCATGATGTGACACACTACTTCCGTAACCTGAGCCGCTGTCCTCATCTTCCTCGCTTGCTTCATGTATTGTGTAATTCAGTGGTATGAAGTGCTTATTAATTTTGATCATTGTTAACCTCTCCACGTTTTTGGGCGAGAGACTGGTCCTTCTCACTGTTACAATGGAACCAGTAGCAATGAAAACACGTTCGGAAGAGACACTTGTGACAGGGCAAGCCAGATAGCTTATCGCCAGCCTGCTGAGCAGTGGCCATTCAGCCCTTTTCCTATACCAATACTGCAATGGGTTTTGATCAATGTACACCTCTGTTGGGTCGTCCAGATAGGCCTGGACCATCCGCTCAATGTTCAGGGGTGCTGCTGCTAACCTTTCGGGCTCTTTTCTCTGTGCATCAGCACTGTGCTTATTAATGCCTAACTGTAAATACCAATCGTGTAATGATACTACTGGGCCTAATGATCCAGTTATTGTTGCTGTTGTCGATAGTGATGGTGAGTGTTGTGAGCCAAGCGCACTGCCCTCAGCCTCCGAAGTTCTACTTGATGCCGCATGCCCTGTTGCAGTACTTCTTTTGGGTTGATCTTGCGGGCTTTTAATTAGCAGCCGTTCATTTTCCAACTTACTCGCTTCCTCAGCTATCCAAGTTTTGTAGCGGGCAACATTCATCTCTGAAAAAGGAATGAATGTGTTCAGTCCCAAATTTGCCCGAGGATCCAGAATTGTGGCAGAAATGTAATGTTCTTGTGACAAAATCTTATTTTGCATCCTTGTATTTTCAGCTAAGCGACGGGCTAAGCTCTCCACCAAGTCATAGGCTTCCTTTTTGTCCTCTACACCTTTGTATAATTCAGACACCTTCTTCAGCTGATGCAATAGCATTTGCAATAATGGGATAGCTTGGCCCATTGTACAGTCCTCCCTGCTGACTTCACGTGTGAAGACCTCAAAAGGACGAAGCATCTCAGTCAGGCATTTAACTAGGCACCATTGGTCCATCTGAAGGGTCATGCCTTTCGCAGTAGCATCCAGTCTTTGCATGACATATTCATTGAGTGGCCTGTACTGCTCAACAGATGATCAAGCATGTAATACGTTGAGTTGTAACGTGTTGCCACCTCCTGTATGAGTGCTTTGACTGGCATCCTATATTCACGTTGAATGATCCTCAGCTGCTTCCGAGCTTTAAAAGAATGGCTGAAATGAGTGCATATTCTTCGGCAGATGGTCAGTAAGTTGATGACTATGGGTTCTTTTTTCAGAAAGTCTTGAACTATATTGTTTATGCAGTGTACCAAACACGGAACCCTGAAATAGGAACTACGGTCCATGGCCTTAAGTACATTACTGCCATTATCTGTGGCAACAAAACCAATACTAAGCCCTCTTGGGCGCAGCCATTCAAAAACCTTGCTGCAAAACTCTTGCAAAATGTTTACAGCAGTATGAGATTTCTCCATGGTGAACATGGCTACAGTTGCATGTTTCCGAGTATCTTTAAAAATCTCAGCTGTGTCAACAGCACCTCGTTCAGATAGCTTATCTCTAACCCCCACAAAAGAGACCCAGTGTGCAGTGATGCACATGTAATCTGTGGCTTGGCAACTGGTCCACATGCCTGTTGTCAGGTGGATATTGTGACCAGCACTCTGCTGCAAAGCTTGTCCAACCAATTCGAGCACATCATGATGTAGTGCCGGAACAGAAATTCTTGCGAAATATGAACGGTTGGGAACCTTCCATTTAGGGCAGATGGCTGACACAAATTCAAGGAAACCCACCCCTTCCACAAATGAAAAAGGGAGAAAGTCCAGTGCTAACATTTTAGCCAGCTTTGCATTGTACAACCGTGCCATTGGGTGGTTGTGTTGGAACTGCCCCTCCAACCTAAGCATGCTCTCAATGGTAGGCTGGATTACTTTCCTTTGTGGTGCTGTTGTTTTCATTAACCCACTTAGGCTCAACAACGCAGTTTGTCTCATTGCGGTACTTGGTCGCCTTGGTGTCTCGGACTGACTCTGAGTATGGCTCTTACTGCGGTGCCACTCAGATGATACTGAGGAGGAGGATGTGGGCGGTACCACTACACTACTTGGGACAGGGCTAGAAATGCCTCCCTCTTCTTCACCTCCCACCGCAATAATATTGTTCTCTGATTCTTCTTGACCAACTTCAATGGGTTGAGTTTTTCTAGTTTGTTTTAAGTGAAGTAGGTGATTCTCCCACACGATAGTGTGGTGTATTCTGAGATGACTTGTTTGACCTCCGGTACCATAGTTTGTACCAAGCTTACCCCGCCAAACACCTTGTCGACAAATTGAGCATATAGCAACGTTCTCCTCCTTGGTGCTAACAGAAAAGAAGTCCCAAACTGGGGAGGAGAACTTTCTGGCACTGCTGGATGTGCCAATTTCAATACCTGATGAACTGGAGGGTGTGCTTGGAATGTGACTCTGTGCAGCTACACTGTGAATTTTACTACCACTACCTACTGAGATGGTTGAGCTGGATGTAGGTCCCTGCCGGGCCTTGGAAAATATGGCAGCTGGAGGTCGTGGTGGTGTAACCTGTATTGGTGGTATCCGTGCTACATTCCGCTCAGTAGCAGCCTTTCTGGACAGGGTGAGAATGTCGGTCTCCATCCCCTTTGGGGCGGGAGTGATGTGCTTCATCTACATCATCCCCCTCTTCTACATCTACCTCCATAACTCTAAGTTTTTCTGGAACCTTCCTTTTCAGAAGCATTGTCTTGTGGCGTGCATCACTCTCAGGCTGAGCTGGTGGCTGCCAAGTGGCATCACGATCATCAGAAGCGGGGCTTGAAGAAGAAGATGATGGACTAGGCCTCCTTTTCCTTGTTGGTGGTCTGGAAGGCAATAGATCTTCAGAAACAGTGGTTTGCTCCACTTTGTCTGCAGGAAGCTCGATTTCCTGAAATGCCCCTACTTCAGGAGCAACAACTACTATTGTGGGCTGTTCTTGCGGCTGCTGCTGCTGTTCTTGCGGCTGCTGCTGCTGTTTTTGCGGCTGCTACTGCTGTTCTTGCAGCTGCTGCTGTTGTTGCGGCTGCACACTTATCTGCCGAGTTTCCGCCTGCGTTGATTGTGTACTAGTTTGCAATAATGACATTTCAACATCGCTGGGTATTGGGCGTTGGGGCTTTGGACATTTGCACTCTCATTACGGTTACGGACATTGGTTGGGGTTAGGGAGGGGGGTGGGTCAGCTTTTGTGTTTCATTTTTACATAGTTTATTTTTGTTAGGGTTATATTATTAAATCTATATATTTCTACTTTTCATACAATGTTGTTAATGTTTTATAGGTGGGGTTACTGTTTTACATCACACAGTTTCCTTGCTGGTGCTGGTTCGCCCATAGCCAGTGTTCGATTTAAATAATTGGCTGACTGTGTAAGACACAAACAGATAGATGCGACACCCCTCACTGATTGAGTTGTCCTACTAGTACTGTCAGTCTCTCTCTTCTAGTCTATGCATTCTTTATCTGGACTCAAAGGGGTGTGTGAATTGATTGAAAACATGTCCAATATTAATTATGCCTCCCCCAAACTTCTCTTACCTTTGCTTGATGTTTAACTTAGGCACAGCGATGGCTGCATGATGGTTTCCTTTTTCTAACATGCCATGATTGTGATTGTGGTGGTGGTGGTAGTAGTAGTAGTATTAGACACTGGCAGGGCAGCAGCATTTGCAAAAAAAGAAAATGAGACAGTCAGCCACCTTTGAGAGACTGGTCGAGGAGTAGTAGAATGAAGTACAGTACAGAACTTACCGAGAAACAATAATATGCAAAAATATTGTACAACAAAATATAATGGTGGTGGGGATAGCCTACTTGACAGAGTTACAAACTATAGGTGTGTCGAGTCACTTGACTAGGCCTACAGCGTAACAGTTAGAGCTGGGTATGAGGATGACAACAAATCCAATCAATGCTGCCAATTAATGCTGAGGTATATGTTCCTTTGTTAAAAATCACCTCTAAAATATACTGCTCATGGGTGGGCAAGCAGAAGAAGACCATTGCTCTGCCATGAAATTGAAGTACTGTTGCTTTCGCCACATCCGCCCCAGTAAGCGTGTGATTAATTATTAGTATACATTTAATTTAGTCACACCTCAATAAGTCACACAGCCCGGGGGAAGAGGGTTAGGGTTTGTTGAATGGATGGGAAGGGGGTTTGGGGAAAGGTTTGACAGTGAAAAACAGTACGCATGGACAAACAACAAATGACAATCTTTGTAGACTACCATATCCATATCAACATGTTAAGGGAGAAAAAGGAAATGCATGCATGATGATGATTGATAAGGAGATCCGGATTACATACACTTCTTGTTCAGTTGTTCCGGGCTTAATACTTTTACAGATAGCAAATACAATTTGTAAATATTGGTAGGGATGAATCATAAACAGAGAGCAAACCTAATGATAATAACAACAACAAGAAGAACACACTGTTGTAAAGATTGTAGACAAAAAAATGAATCAAATTATTTATAAGAATATGAAAGTTGATACTGTTACTGTGTTATCATGGTCAAAAATGTGGACTGGATTTGCATCTCGGCATTCCTCTTGGTCTTCTCGTCCATCAATCTTGGGTGTCGCCACTCGCCAGTCGCCACTGCCCGCATGGAAAAAAATGTAGATTTATTGGTGAGGTAAGTGTGCTTTGTAATGTTTTCCCAAGTATAGGGCAAGGCCCGGCCTGTAATTGTAGATGGAAAAACGAAGAGGATATTGAGAAACAAAGTTGAAACAAATGCACAAGTTATGGTGTAGTGTAACAAGAACACTTTCCGAGGCGGCATGTATGCATCATCTCTACTCTAGTCTGTTTCCAGCCTTGACCTTCAACAACAACAGGACAGAGCAGGCCCACAGTGACGGCACGTTGCTTAGCACATCCTCCGCTTAGAGAACTTTTTTTATTAAAGAGTTGGACAAAGCACATATCCATTCCAAACATAGCATTTTACAATTTAGGTTAGAAAATCAATGCACCGCAGTCATCCCACCGCTACACTCGACTCCACTACTACACAGACATTTGGGTCTGCTGTGGTTGTTGTTGACGTGTTTACCTTTAGGCTTTTGTTATGCCACTCATAAAACGTCTTCCTGAGTTGTTATTAATCCATCAATCATCTCCGATACTTGTACTGACTGACTATGAAGATCGGCCTGCAGTAGAAGTAAAAAAAATGTATTACACAACAAGAGTAGAAATATTATTGACTTGAGTCACTCTTTAGTGTGTACAGTAAGACTACTAGTACACTTTGACTTCACTTCATGCACAACAAACAAACAACAAAAACACAAACACCAATCACACAGAGTCAGGTGTCCAATGCATGCCATTCATTTTCATTACATGTTCCTTCTCATCTTAAGTTAACAGGCTGCCTTTTTCGCCATCATCATCATGGACGGTGCTGTTGTCATACTCAGTGTGCAGATTGAGTCCCCTTCCTGTATTCAATCAAAAGAAATGTATCAAGCTGCAGTAGAAGTACAAATTTCTGATTTGCAAGAAGGGGAAAATTGCCTTGAGTTACGTTTAGTGTGTACTGTAGAAAGATGATTAGTGCACAATGACATAACTTCATGCACAGCAAACAACAACAAAATCACTCAGTCTGCGACTCTGCATCCAGTGCATGGCATCAATCATTACCTGTTCCATTTCCTTTTCTGTTAATGGGCAGTCTCTCTCGGCTCTGACAGGAGGATAGCTATAGTAGTCATCATGTTCCACTTTTTTTGGCGGGACTAGGAAAGTTTTTATTTTTTCTTCTATTTTTCCATCATCCAATCTTCAAGAGGGCAATGGATTTAGGTGGGAGATTCAGTATGATGGAGCGGAGGAGCTGGATTTCCTGAAATGCCCCTACTTCAGGAGCAACAACTACTATTGTGGGCTGTTCTTGCGGCTGCTGCTGCTGTTCTTGCGGCTGCTGCTGCTGTTTTTGCGGCTGCTACTGCTGTTCTTGCAGCTGCTGCTGTTGTTGCGGCTGCACACTTATCTGCCGAGTTTCCGCCTGCGTTGATTGTGTACTAGTTTGCAATAATGACATTTCAACATCGCTGCTCGTTAGTATACTGGCTACCTCTGCGTCACTCAAGGGTTTGGGCCTAGGTTGGTGGGGTTGGACCGCTGGTGCGGAGGTGCTGCTCCCTGGTTCCCGGACAACGCTGCTGCAGGCGTAACTTTTTTGGACCCAAAAAAACATTGGTCGGCACACCAGTCGTGGTTAATGGCACTTCCTTTTTCTGTTCCTTCTTCTCACCGGCAACTTTCTTGGTACTGGGCCCGGTACCTTTCTTTGGGGCTATCTGTTAGGGGTGTTACAGGTCGTCTTAAATAGATTCTGACCCAGAATTGATTCAGTGTGTATATTGTGAATCAAAAGGGTTGATTTAGTTTAGTGATTTCATTTAGAGTATTATTTTAATGTTAAGTTTAATTAAAATTCTTTTTAGAAATGTAATCAGTAGCAATTGCCTTTAGCAATGCTTGTTTGTTATTTTATTCAGTTATGTGCAGTTTCTTAGATTGTGCGCTCATGTGAGACAGGCTCGTGTCTGCCCTCGCGCTTGGTGTCATGAAGTGAGAGCCTCGCGCTGGTCTCGTGGCTGAAGCTATAAATACTAGCTTCAGCCAACTGCCAAACGCTTCGTCTCTCGTTGTTCTTGCCGAGAGCTTCTGCCCCTGCGAAGGAATTCCTCTGTTCCTGAAATCTTGTTAACCCGCTTTGTTTAGCCTTGTCCTGTAATACTTTGCTTTTAATAACCTGTTCCCCGAGTTCCGGATGCCCTGCCTGTCAGCGCCGCAAATAAATCCTTTGAAGTCGACGTGACAGGACTTCCGGCATTTCTCTGCGGCAGCCGGGAGGTTTGTTTCCCCGCTTCCCTCCGCCGGCTGCCAGTTCGAGTCTCCTGTTCCACGGTGCCGTTTTATGAGGAAAAGGACAGTAAGAGGTTTTACATTTCCTAAAACGAGTCACGAACTTCTTGATTTGACATTAGATGTGGCGAGGGTTATTTTGTCAATAAAACTCTCAAGACGCTTTTAGAATCATTACGCGTCGAGGAGAGCTGGTCATTAAACAAGCCTTGACAAAGGCAAGCAATTCTGAATAATGAACTGTAACTAATTCAGAGGTTTAGCGCAAGCTACGAGAAGTGATTGTTAAGCAAGGACTTTAAGGGACTTAAGCCTGCAATTGAAGTGAGTCTAACCTGGAAAAGAGTTAAGCGCTCTAAAGGTGGACAGTATGAAATAAACAAGCCTTGACAAAGGCAAGCAATTCTGAATAGTGAACTGTAACTAATTCAGAGGTTTAGCGCAAGCTATGAGAAGTGATTGTTAAGCAAGGACTTTAAGGGACTTAAGCCTGCAATTGAAGTGAGTCTAACCTAGAAAAGAGTTAAGCGCTCTAAAGGTGGACAGTATGAAATAAACAAGCCTATGTAAAGACAATAGTGTAAAATATGCAACCTGAATCTATATGTACAATTCTGTGTAATGAGTGACATAAGAAAAGTTAGCATATTTACAAGTTTGGTTAGGAATAATAATCTTAGGTAGTAGAGTGAATTTAGATAGGCTGTATTTTTCCTGTCTTCCAACTGCAGAATCTCTTTACGGAAGAATTATTTAAAGACTCAGGTATGACCTTGCATGAAGTTCTTTGAGTTCTGTTAATACTAACCAAACTAATAGAATTGGTCTGTTCCCTCAGTAAAAGTGTTAAGCTATTTTTGACATGTTATGTTTACTCAAAGGTGTCGAGACTCAGAGCCAGAGCTAAAACTTCAGTAAAGTGCGGACAAGGGTCAGACGGATTTATGGTCAGTAAGCACTATGTTTAGTTTATTGTTAAGGTTAGTTAAGAAGTCGTCAGCAAGGTAACTGTTGTTAATATTGCACTGCAGTGTAGCGTGAAGACAGCGCAGAACATATCTAACAGAAGGTCCTCGGCCTGGAGCACTTCCTAGAGAGAGACACAACCGAAGATTTTATCTTGTATAATTTGTTGTGAGTCTCTCTGTCCACTTCCCCTTTCCCTGGGGGAGAAGTCAATTCAGTCAGTGTCAAAGTCCTGATTGTGTTGGTTAATCCTTGAGGGAGTTGGGAGTTTGCAGCTCGAGAGGAAACGTCAGAAGAGTCTCGCAGGACTCCACAACAGTAGACGAAGCCTATCTTCCCAAATTTAAAATCGTTTCCTTTCAAGTCTGCAAACTCACCCTCATGGATGCTTCACAGTTGTCACAGTTAGTCCAGAAGATGACAGTGGAGATGGAAAATTTACGTTTAGAGAATCAATCGCTTCGTCAGGAACTAGATGAGACTAAGGCTGGATTCTCGACTTGGAGGGATTCCTCTAAGGAGAAGAGACCGGTTTTAGCGCCAGCTAGATTTGGAGTTGATGTTGTTCAGCCTCATACCTCAGAAGATCGGTCTGAAAAACAACCAGTTCAAGTTACTGTTGTTACTCCTACACCTGTCCCTTTGGCTAATCCTGAAAGGTTTACTGGAGATAATAGCAGATTTGCAACATTTTTTTAGTCAGTGTCAATTGCACTTCATGTGTAAACCTCAAATTTTTTCTTCTGATTCTGCTAAGGTAGCATTTATAATTTCTTATCTGGGAGGGGTGGCTGCTAATTGGGCCATGCCTTTAGTAGAAAATAATGACCCCTTGCTTCACAATTTGCAGAATTTTAAATTGGCCATGTCTAGTCTATTTGCTAAACATACCTTAATCCAGTCTTCTGATAATGAGTTATTGAGTCTTCGTCAAGGGACCAAGGATCTTGTCTCTTATATTACTACCTTTAATAGACTCCTGTCCGAAACTCATTGGCCAGAGGAGAAGAGGATTTCTTTATTTTATAGAGGTCTAAAAGATGATTTAAAAGATTCCCTTGCACATAGTGAATTTACCTGATGGGTTTAAGGAATTTCAGGATCTAGTGGTTAGACTTGATCACAGATTGGGTGAACGTAGAAATGAAAAAACTAGGAGTGATTTTAGAAGTCCTCTAGTTAAAGTTGAGAAAAAAGAATCAGAAGTTAAGAATGTTTTTGTTGAACCTGTTTTACCGGGTGGGTTCAAAGGGCCTTTAACTCCTGAAGAAAAAGAACGGAGGCGTAAGGGCAATTTATGTTTATACTGTGGCAAACCTGGGTATTTTGCCAAGGATTGTTCTGTAAAACCCGCTAAAAAGAAAGTTCTAGTTGTTGAAACTCTTCCTATTAAGCCGTCGGAAAACTAAAATACTCGAGGAAAGCAGAGATCGTTTCCTCGAGCAAAATTTCTTCTAAGATCTCTAAATTTGTCACCAATGTAACTACACATATTCCCAAACATTTTACTATTCGGATGGTCTTTATCTTAACTACTCTTCAAAGACATAGCATTCCTGTACTTTTGGATTCTGGGGCTACTGGGAATTTTTTCGATATTGGGTTTGCCCATAAATTGAATCTGAAATTTGTTACTAAGGAGGAACCTGAGTCTGTGAGAGCAGTTGATGGTTCAGTTTTGTCTTCTGGTATGATTCAATTTAACACCGAACCATTAACTTTGGTAGCAGATAATGGGCATACTGAGAAAGTGGTTTTTGATCTTATTGATGCACCAAGTTTTGGTGTCATCCTAGGCATTCCTTGGTTGGAATTACATAATCCCAATATTGATTGGATTAAAAGGACTGTTACCTTAGAGTCTTCCTTTTGTAAGTTACATTGTTATCAAGAGACCAAAGATCCAGTGATGCCCCTTTTTTGTGCTGCTTTAACTGCTGAAGATAATAAACTTCCAGTAGAGTATAGGAATTTTTCTAAGGTTTTTGATCCTGTTGAAGCAACCAAATTACCACCGCACAGAATTTTTGATTGCAGAATTGATTTAGTTCCGGGTGCTATTCTGCCATGTAGTAGAATTTATGCCTTAACTGAACCTGAAAATGTTTATTTAAGAAGCTATTTGGATGAGCTTTTAGAATTAGGTTTTATTCGACATTCTACTTCTCCTGTTTCGTCTCCTCTTTTCTTCGTTGCGAAGAAGTCTGGTGATTTGAGGGCTTGTATTGATTACAGAGCGGTAAATAAAGCAACCATTAAGAATAGGTACCCATTGCCTTTGATTCCTGTGCTTCTTAATCAAATTAAAGGTTCTAGTGTCTACACCAAACTGGATCTTAGAGGAGCATATCATTTGATTAGAGTCAAAGAAGGCGACGAGTGGAAGACCGCTTTTCGTACGAAATTTGGTCTTTTTGAGTATACGGTTATGCCTTTTGGTCTCTGTAATGCTCCAGCGGCTTTTCAATATTTTATTAATGAGGTCCTGCATGATTTATTGGATGTCTGTTGTATTGTTTATATTGATGACATCTTAATTTATTCTAAAAATATGGAAGAGCATGTACAACATGTTCAGTTAGTATTACAGAAGTTGAGAGATCATTCTCTGTATGCTAAATTGGAAAAATGTGTTTTCCATGCTTCTCAAGTTGAATTTCTTGGCTATTGTTTATCACCTGAGGGAATTCATTTGGATCCAAAGAAAGTTGAGGCAATTTTAACTTGGCCAATTCCTGCTTCAATAAAAGACACGCAGAGAATTCTAGGATTTGCTAATTTTTATAGGCGATTCATTTCTAAGTTTTCAGAAATTGTTACTCCTATTACCCAGTTATTGAAAAAAGGGAAAGTCTTCTCTTGGACTGAGGAGGCTGACCAGGCATTTTCATTGTTGAAGAAGGCTTTTACCTCGGCTCCCATTTTGGTTCATCCTGATCCTGATAGGCCTTTCTTTGTGGAAGCAGATGCTTCACAGACTGCTATTGGTGGTGTGTTGCTTCAAAAGGATTCAAATACTGGTCACCTTCATCCAATCGCCTTTTTCTCCAGGAAATTACTTTTGGCTGAGCAGAATTATACGATTGCAGAACGAGAATTGTTAGCCATTAAAGATGTGTTTCAAGAATGGAGGCATCATCTTTTGGGGGCTAAACACACTATTACTGTTTATTCTGACCATAAAAATTTACAATTTTATTCCACTGTTAAGGCTTTTACTCCTAGACAAATGAGGTGGTTACAATTCTTTAGCGAATTTGATTTTTTGATTATGTATCCACCAGGGAAGAAGCAGCTGTTATCTGATACACTTTCACGTTTAGTTTGTGAAAAAGATTTAAATTCTATGAAGGATCCTCCCAGCATTTTGCCTTTAGAAAAAATTGCTGCTGAAATCCATTCACAAAGTTTCTTGGATTCCGTTAAGAAGGAATTGAAGAACTTTCATGATCACGAATGGTTATTAAAAAAAGGAAATTTCATTAGAGATGGGTTTTTCTATCACAATGATAAAATGTTTATTCCCACAAGAGATTTACAGGATAAGGTCATGCAATGGAATCAGTATTTGGCAATTGCTGCACATCCAGGTATTAACAAAACCCTGGATTTGTGTCAACGTCATTTTTGGTGGGAAAAAATGATTTCTATTATTCAACAATTCGTGAAAGCCTGTCCAGTTTGTTCACGTCAAAAGGCTTTACATGAGGTTCCAATGGGTTTACTTTGTCCTATGACTATTCCTCCTCATCCTTGGCATACAATCAGTTTAGATTTTATTACTGATCTCCCTAAGTCTAATGGTTTTACTACAGTTCTTGTGGTGGTGGATCTGTTATCTAAAATGGGACATTTTATTCCGTTACACAAGATTCCCTCGGCAACTGAATTCAGTACTGTATTTTTATCTAATATTGTGAAACTTCATGGTCTGCCCTCAAAGATTATTTCGGATAGGGGCCCTCAGTTCATTTCTAAATTCTGGTCACAACTCAGTAAACTTTTGGGAATCGAGTTGGCTCTGTCTTCTTCTTTTCACCCACAGACGGATGGTCAGACGGAGAGATTGAATCAGCATGTTGAACAGGGTTTAAGATGTTTGTTAACTACCTCCTCTCACCCTTGGGATGAAGTGTTACCGTGGGCTGAATTTTCCTATAATAACACCACTCATTCGGCTTTGGGTTGTTCTCCTTTTTATTTTCTCACTGGTCAACATCCAAGATCTATTCCTATACTCTTACCTGATGAACAATTGTCTATGCCAGCAGTTACTGATAGGTTGACTCATCTGTTGGATATCCAAGATAAGGCTAGAAAACAATGGGTCAAAAGTAAGTTATCTATGAAAAAGACTGCTGATTCTCATCGTAAAGCTGCTCCTTTGTATAAGGAAGGTCAGTTGGTATGGTTATCCACTAGAAACATTCAGTTGGAGGGTCCCAGGAAATTGAAGCCTAGATATATTGGGCCTTTTGAAGTTAAGAAAGTTTTGAACCCTGTATCTGTGAAATTAGTTTTACCTGAGGAATATGCTATTCACCCTGTTTTTCATGTTTCTCTGTTGAAACCTTTTGAACCTTCTACTCGTGCTGATAATCCACCACCGCCAGTAATTGTCGGTGACCATGTTGAGTACGAGGTTAAATCCATTTTAGATTGCAAAAGGATTCGGGGTGCCTTGTTTTATTTGGTTGACTGGAAGGGTTATGATCCTTCTGAGCGATCTTGGGAACCTGAGAAAAATGTTCATGCTCCTAGACTTGTTAGATCTTTTCATGCTCTGCATCCTGATAAACCTAGACCTGTAAGACGACCTTTGGGGGGAGGAACTGTTAGGGGTGTTACAGGTCGTCTTAAATAGATTCTGACCCAGAATTGATTCAGTGTGTATATTGTGAATCAAAAGGGTTGATTTAGTTTAGTGATTTCATTTAGAGTATTATTTTAATGTTAAGTTTAATTAAAATTCTTTTTAGAAATGTAATCAGTAGCAATTGCCTTTAGCAATGCTTGTTTGTTATTTTATTCAGTTATGTGCAGTTTCTTAGATTGTGCGCTCATGTGAGACAGGCTCGTGTCTGCCCTCGCGCTTGGTGTCATGAAGTGAGAGCCTCGCGCTGGTCTCGTGGCTGAAGCTATAAATACTAGCTTCAGCCAACTGCCAAACGCTTCGTCTCTCGTTGTTCTTGCCGAGAGCTTCTGCCCCTGCGAAGGAATTCCTCTGTTCCTGAAATCTTGTTAACCCGCTTTGTTTAGCCTTGTCCTGTAATACTTTGCTTTTAATAACCTGTTCCCCGAGTTCCGGATGCCCTGCCTGTCAGCGCCGCAAATAAATCCTTTGAAGTCGACGTGACAGGACTTCCGGCATTTCTCTGCGGCAGCCGGGAGGTTTGTTTCCCCGCTTCCCTCCGCCGGCTGCCAGTTCGAGTCTCCTGTTCCACGGTGCCGTTTTATGAGGAAAAGGACAGTAAGAGGTTTTACATTTCCTAAAACGAGTCACGAACTTCTTGATTTGACATTAGATGTGGCGAGGGTTATTTTGTCAATAAAACTCTCAAGACGCTTTTAGAATCATTACGCGTCGAGGAGAGCTGGTCATTAAACAAGCCTTGACAAAGGCAAGCAATTCTGAATAATGAACTGTAACTAATTCAGAGGTTTAGCGCAAGCTACGAGAAGTGATTGTTAAGCAAGGACTTTAAGGGACTTAAGCCTGCAATTGAAGTGAGTCTAACCTGGAAAAGAGTTAAGCGCTCTAAAGGTGGACATTATGAAATAAACAAGCCTTGACAAAGGCAAGCAATTCTGAATAGTGAACTGTAACTAATTCAGAGGTTTAGCGCAAGCTACGAGAAGTGATTGTTAAGCAAGGACTTTAAGGGACTTAAGCCTGCAATTGAAGTGAGTCTAACCTAGAAAAGAGTTAAGCGCTCTAAAGGTGGACAGTATGAAATAAACAAGCCTATGTAAAGACAATAGTGTAAAATATGCAACCTGAATCTATATGTACAATTCTGTGTAATGAGTGACATAAGAAAAGTTAGCATATTTACAAGTTTGGTTAGGAATAATAATCTTAGGTAGTAGAGTGAATTTAGATAGGCTGTATTTTTCCTGTCTTCCAACTGCAGAATCTCTTTACGGAAGAATTATTTAAAGACTCAGGTATGACCTTGCATGAAGTTCTTTGAGTTCTGTTAATACTAACCAAACTAATAGAATTGGTCTGTTCCCTCAGTAAAAGTGTTAAGCTATTTTTGACATGTTATGTTTACTCAAAGGTGTCGAGACTCAGAGCCAGAGCTAAAACTTCAGTAAAGTGCGGACAAGGGTCAGACGGATTTATGGTCAGTAAGCACTATGTTTAGTTTATTGTTAAGGTTAGTTAAGAAGTCGTCAGCAAGGTAACTGTTGTTAATATTGCACTGCAGTGTAGCGTGAAGACAGCGCAGAACATATCTAACAGAAGGTCCTCGGCCTGGAGCACTTCCTAGAGAGAGACACAACCGAAGATTTTATCTTGTATAATTTGTTGTGAGTCTCTCTGTCCACTTCCCCTTTCCCTGGGGGAGAAGTCAATTCAGTCAGTGCCAAAGTCCTGATTGTGTTGGTTAATCCTTGAGGGAGTTGGGAGTTTGCAGCTCGAGAGGAAACGTCAGAAGAGTCTCGCAGGACTCCACAACACTATCTTGTTCAGATGTCAGGCAGGACGCAAGTGCACAAGTTGCAGAGATGTCTGTGGTCACACGTGGACATGATGTGGTGAGCAGCAGGACTTCTGTCTGGCAGCACAATTGGTGATGATGATGACAACTCCTCCTCTGTCTTTTTGTGCACCTAAAAGCAAATAAGCCAGGAGAAGTACATCAGTGAAAAGTTGCATTTGTTGTTGTGGTTCAGTTACTTACTGTACTAGTGCAAACAAAAGATATAGTCTAGCCAATTCTGAGACTTTGTCAACAAGGGCTATGTTATACTACTGTACACACACACTACACTCTCAGGAAGGATAGGAAAGAGAATAAGAACCACCAAAATAAAAATGTAATGGAAGTGGGGTGGACTCTATTTGCCATTAAATTATTTGAGCATCACATCATTCATGGAGCTGCTGCTGGCAAAGGGGGTGGATGGATGGAAGCAGTAAACCAATAGGAAAACCATGCAGGCCTATATGGCAAAAGTAGGACACTAATAACTCCCAACACAAAAAAAGGCCACCAGCCACATGGACACTCACAAATCACAAGCAACAAGCAGGGGGCCTGGGAAACGCCAGGAGCTGACAAAATGCCTATAAAAGCCAGGCAAAGGATGCATGCTAAAGCACGCTGCTCTGCCTTTTTAATGCAACAAAATGCAAATACGAAAATGTACATGCCCCAAAAAGGTCTACAGGGTGCGCATGCATTGCACACCAACACACACCAGACACACACAAGAAAGGCATGTCTTTAAGACGCCCAACATCAGAAAGCCCACCCCAAAAAAACACACTTCCCAACTCAATCCAATGCCATCCATGCCTTAAATGATGTCTAAATTCAACAGACCACACATAAACACTTGATTAATAAAGCTGTAGCTACCTGCTCTGAGCCTACTGGATGAAAGCAGGCCTGTTGGCAGACAAGGTCAGACAAGCTTGCAGGCCTAGGCTTCAAAATGGCCACCAGCCACATGGCCAGGCCCAACAACATCAGAAAGCCCACCCCCCAAAACACATTTCCCAACTCAAAACAATGCCATCAATGCCCTAAATGATGTCTAAATTCAAGAGACTACACAGAAACACTTAATTAATAAAGCTGTGGCTACCTTCTCTGAGCCTACTGGACGAAAGCAGAGCTGTTGGCAGACAAGGCCAGACAAGCTTGCAGGCCTAGGCTTCAAAATGGCCACCAGCCACATGGCCAGGCCCAACAACATCAGAAAGCCCACCCCAAAAAAACACACTTCCCTACTCGATCCAAAGCCATCCATGCCCTAAATGATGTCTATTCAACAGACCACACAGAAACACTTGATTAATAACCCTGTAGCTACCTGCTCTGAGCCTACTGGAGGAAAGCAGGTCTCTTGGCAGACCAGGCCAGTGAAGCTTGCAGGCCTAGGCTTCAAAATGGCCACCAGCCACATGCCAGGCCCAACAACATCAGAAAGCCCACCCCAAAAAAACACACTTTGAGACACAATCCAATGCCATCCATGCCCTAAATGATGTCTAAATACAACAGACCACACAGAAACACTTGATTAATCAAGCTGTGGCTACCTGCTCTGAGCCTACTGGATGGAAGCAGGCCTGTTGGCAGACAAAGCCAGACAAGCTTGCAGGCCTAGTGTCGTGCCTATCATCACGGTTGGCAAAACCGAGACGACAGGCTGGTTGGCAAAATGGCCACTGAACCTTTGAGCGCATGTGCGGAGACTAACGCATGCGCATGACTGGAGGAAGTGGCTCTTAAGCCCTCCTCTTGAACTCCTCGATGCTTCGTGTTCGAGTTTGTTTCCTGTACAGAGCGCTTCCGGGTCACGGTGATCGGTGGTGGCGTTTTGGGAGTTGCCGTTTTCGGGAATTCAGAGCTTTCCCTTGGTTAAAGCTATATCTAGTTTCTGGATCTTCATCCCCTGGGGTAGCATGAGTAATTAAAGAACTTTTGGTTATACGCCGAGATTCTGGCATTTTGTTAGTATTATTTTTCCTCGTGGCTAAATGGCTCAGTAGTTTTTTGGACATTTCGTCTTGTGTATTCATTCGTTAGCAGTGTGAGAGGATACGGGCCATATATAGTATATTCCAAACGGGCTTTTGGATTCAGTTATGCTCTGCATTGAATAGAGCTAAATCGATTATTGGTGTAATACTGCACAGTGGTGCACTTTCTTTTTGGGGATTTTTATGTGCATCAGAGACAAGCAATAGGTGAGAGAAGACACATTAAAATACAAGTGTATATGTATATATATATTCTGTATATCCCTTATATAGTTGATCCTTGTGTTACTTTTACCCAGAATAGTTTGTGATATCCTTGTGCCTCCTGCTGTTTATTCCAAGCAGTAAAGCACCTAAGTCAGAGGTATATAACTAAAGAAAATAGCACACTTTTTATTTTCTCTATGGATAGGATGATACTCACTGTTATGTTACTTTCCTGTAGCAGGGTTTCCGTTCTCCCACAGAACTGTGCATAGAGATTTGGAACCTCGGCGAATTAGGGTGACCCAAAACTCACCTCAGTACCCAAAACCCCTTACCAGACTAGCTACAGTGTCTCATTGGTCATAGCAAACTCCCAATGCTTAGACAAACCAGAACATGAACTTACAATACCTCAGGTCACGTGGAACACATGAGCACTCTTTCGTTATACAATCATTTCAAATCAGAACGTGGAGTAAATGAGGACACGTGCACATTTGAAATATTTATTTACTAATGCCGTTTTCTCAAACGCAGTATCTTAGATAATACAAGGAAACATATTATCAGAAGCAAAGTTATCAGCATAGTTACTAGTCCATAGAAAGCAAAAGGTGACAGCATGATAAGATGCTGTAATGTATAAGCGTTAACAACACCTAATTCTCACCCTCCCTAACTAGCATATTATATTAATATCTAAGAAGGTCTCTTTGGGTTTTAGCAGGGCGGCCCATACCTCAAGATCCTAGTATGAAGAGATCACATCAGCTTCCACCAGCTCTCTGCATGCAAACCGCATCAAGTGTGTATGTGTGCTCCTAGCAAAGCAATATAAAACGCGCCTAAAGCCAGAATTTGGCAGGAGCTGTACTTATGTTTTGTCTATGAAGGTGCGGAGATCAGTTCTCACAACAATTCTGTGTCGTGTTATCCTTGTAGCTTCAGCACTCTCTGTACAGACATAGTTTATTAAGCAAAGCTGATATGAGAGCAATAACATATTATTCTCATGTAAATCACAACGCTCTTCTAGGTTGAAAGCTAAATCAACAAGTATGTGTCGTGTGCAGAAGCAGCAAAAGGAAAAAATGGCGTTTAAACATTTAATAAGCCTATGCCAACTTAACACAGTATATGGATAAGCAGCAGCTATATGACACCCCCCCATGATCCGAGCACGGACAAGATAAGACAATATAAGGGCCTCCTCATGAAAGCAGAGTTCAAGAACGATGAGCAAAGTTTATAATATAAAAGTTTTGGGACAAAAATTTATAAGAGTCAATCAAAAAATTCAAACTGTCAATATTTAGTTCACGTTGCTCAAGCCAATAGGTCTGGGAGGTGAAAAAGTCTAGCAAAAATTTCGAAAAATATGTCAGCTGAAACCAAGAGGGCTGGAACCGAAACATGAAAAGTTTCTAGGGCAAGACTGAATATGCAAAATATGCAGCAACAGCCTCCAACATGAAATCACCGTCTTCATCCGAAAACAGTTCAGCCATCCAATTTAAAAGTGCAAAAGAACATACGTGTTCCTCTAGTACCGGAGCCTCTATCACCATCGGAGGACAACTCGGTGGGTTCTCAAGAAAGCTCAGTGCCAAGAAATCTTGCGCTGCTGCGAGTATGTTCCAAGGACCCATTAGTCCATGTATCGCTGCTAAGGCCATAATCCTTTCGCCAGTACAAACCAACTCGTGAGTAACGACGGGACCCATCAGCTGATTAAAATCGACGTCAGGAGAAACCGGTCGGCAGAGACACAAATCAATGGCCCAGTCAAAATCACAGCTCAGGTAATGAAACACAGGCTGGACACAGGTGAAATAGGAAAATCGAAACGATAATCCATATACCGTGCTTAAAGTCGCAAGCGGCAGTGTGCCATAGTATTCAAGCATCCGGTTGCGAAACAGCGCCAGGAGGGGCTGCGCGGCTTCTTGCACATGAAGGGCATCGATATTTAATGAAACAAAAAATCACCAGAACGCCTGCCGCTAGTGCCAGTAAAACCAGGAATCCACCAAACAGACTCGAAAAAATAGAATGGAAGAAAGCAGGAATGACTCCAAATATTTTCTCAAATAAGGTCACGAGACCGCTGCTAACTATTTTAAAAAAGTGCGCCAGCCCAGTTGTGGAGGATGCGTTAAAGATTGAATGAACCAGTTCGCTGAAATGCAACGGTAAATCAGTATTTAAAAGGGCCTGAACCTCTGTACGGGTGTTAGCTATGTGAAGCATGAATGTTTCTCGAGCCAAACTCAAGGCCCCTTCTTTTTGGGACAAAAGAGCTCTTATTCTGCTCATGCCATTGAACTCCGCTGTCAAGGTTGGGATGCGCGGCTAGATGGAAACATCCCCGTTCCCATGCGTGGGTGGGTACAGTACATTTTTGCAGCAAACTACACGCTCAGTTACGGTTACCACATAAGCAACACCTTTAATTAACCCGCAACAATCTTCATTATTTAAAAGTAAATAACTTCCGTTTCCCAATAAGGTAAAAGTCGGGATGATTGCTGGAACCGGTGTCCCTTTTAAAACACAGGCTAAATTTGGTCGGTCCTGGTTACAAGAACCGTGTAATTGTATGTGCCTACACATTAACGAATGATCAGGTGTCTCTGTACACTCCTCCCCATTCAGATAAACTTCCAGTCCATCTTTTCAACATCTGTAAGTAAATGGGAGGGACCAGACTTCATGAAGGAAACCACTACATAAGGGTTCATATCGACCTATGGCAACATATCGCATGCAATTAGTAAATTTATACAATGTTATCAAACCGTGGATAAGCCACGTTGCAGCAGTGGACTCTGCCACAGAAAAAGGCAAGGATTCTAATCTCTCAATATGTAACATAGAGAAAGACGCATCTCGCATGGAAAGCAAGCGCTGCTTGTCAGTCAAATTAAAAGGGCACCTTGCCAGATTTCAAAGTCTGTAGGGTCCAAGCAAATTGCATGATAGAACGTAATTGATTTTGACCATGGTATAATGCAGACATCTCATCTTGTACAATATCTACCACAGAGGACACAATATTATCTAACGTGTAAATGCGGGAAGAAAGCATGTTAATACTATTATCAACTACTGCAAGCACCTTCTCAAGATTTGCTTGATTAATTGCTCTAAGGCGAGTCGCTGCCTCAACCTGTGATGTTTTCCAGATTTCATTGTAAATAGCATATATCCATCTTTTTGATCTACCACTAGCCGGGCCTTTTATGAAATCATTTAAATCTACATCTTCATTCAGTTTGGAAATATGAAGTTTAACTGCAGCCAATGTAGAATGTTTCAGCCAATTCTGACACAACTTGCCTACTGAATAAGTCGTGACAGAATGGACCATGTCAAAACGGGGATCAGGTCTGACCTGTTTAAAGCCATCAGACAAACCCAGAAAACGGTGCTGGCATGAATCAGCACTACGGTGCCACATTAGCCAACCTTTTGGATCCATACTGGAAATGTTAAAGGATGAATTAAGCAAAAGGGCCTGTAAGTCCCTTATGGAAAACTGAGTAAAATTACTCCAGCCAGAATATACCTCCAATTCAGGGATAGTGGGAGTATTTAATTTTTTAAGAAGTAGCCAATCCAAAGCAAGTTGTTTGCGAAATTGAAGCATTCAAAAACAACATGTGATTCGGGATGAGACATGCACGGTGCAAAGCCTCAGTACCTTGTACCTGCCACGCTCTAGAACCCCAAACTGATTTAAGGTCAATAGATTCCTTCCACAACTCGTAGCCTCCAACAACTAGCTGATCAAGGAAGGACTTCGAGTACAATAACTTGGTATCGGTAAGTCTAACCTTGGACATCGGCTTCTGTGACATTTTAAAATAAAATGACTCTGGATTGGACTGATTGAAGTCAGTAAAATAAGTGTACTTTTTAAAAAATGTATTTGAACTGCCTTGTTTAGGAGCTGGGCAATGCTCCCATTGCGTAAAATTAACAGCATTCCTTCTGGAAGAAGTTTTATGTAAGAAGTGATTGCCAAAATGTTGGAAGCAAACAGATCACCATAATTAGCAGATTCTAAATACAAATCCTCAGCATCAAAGGCAGCATAGTATTTCAAATCAGAAAACAAACTTCCTACTGCATGAACATCCCAATCATCAGAACGTATGTTTTGTTTCACTACATCCCCCATGTTAACTCTAAGGACATTAGGGACATTAACAACTTCTGTAGGGCCATGAATTTGAAATCTAACTGCATCCCACACAATTCCATCAAGGACTGGCCAAGCAGTGATGTTAACAAATGTCAAGTCTCTTTTCAATCTGTGTGCAGAATGTGACGAGGAAAGTGGGGCCAAAGTTCCATTGAGATGTCGAATGCATGTTCTTTCCTCAACATAGTGTCCATTTATGATTCGAAAAAAATAAAACACAAAACCAATAGACATAAAAAGGTAAATTGAAAAAAGTACCAGACAAATATATGTCCAAGGGGGAATCAAAAAATGTTTCTTAAATAAAGTGGCATAAACAGCAAACTGTGAGGGTTTCCTCGAGGCAATGGAAACAGTGTCAAATGAAAACCTTGATTCAGTGGCCAAACGTGTTTGCAGGTCAGGCATAGATAAGTCAGTGGGGTAAGTGTAATCGATATCATCATGGTCTGTACCAGGCAAAGTACTTAATAAAGGACTGGAAAGTGCAGGTAATTCGATGGCTACTTCAGTTTCAGGATTAGAAGCAGTGGTCAAAATAGAATTTCTCACAATGAAAGGACAGGAGACTGCCGGTGTCATACTAAGAAGAATCGGGCACTCTGTGTATCTTGACATTGTCAATGGAGATAAACCTGTTTTCCTTACGACCTGGAAGTGGGGGTACAATGACTGTTCTTGTGCCCTTCACGCCAAGGACCGGGACCGGAGCTCGATAGGAAGGTCCAAATTCTTTCTTGTTATCGATCTTCTCTCGAACCAGTTCTCCAACTTGGGGTAGCCAGCCTACTACCGGGATCTGCAACGCAACATCCGATGTGGAGGGCAAATGTTCCTTTGCAAGACTGTCTCTGGTCTTTTGTAGATCCTGTAAAACATTGCAATGTTCATCTACATCAAAGGTTGTGGCGCGAACCACACAGTCTAGACCATCAAGGTCAGGGACGTACATTTTGATGCCAAAGAGCATTTCGTATGGGGTCCGCCCACCCAGAGACCTTCTAGGGAGATTATTAAGAGCACGCTGCACGCCATTGAGGTGGGCCAACCAGTTTCTGCCAGTGCCTATAACTCGAGCTGTCAAAGATTGCTTTAAGTCACGGTTCATTCGCTCAACTACACTATTACCCTCAGGTCTGTAGGGAGACGAAAACTTGACTTGGACCCCCATCGAAGTCATGGCATCCTTATACGCCTTAGAGGCGAAAGCCGGACCCTGATCCAAATGGAAGGTACCACAGGCAAAAATTCCCACAAAGACACGCAAATCTCTAATGACAGTCCGTGAATCAGCGCTGCGATGGGGCCAAACCCACACAAAGCGTGTGCATGAATCAACTGCTACTAAGATGCACTTATACGCAGTATCAGAGAAAAAAGGACCACAGTGATCTAAAGAAACACAACCTAGCGGTTTATTTGATATGTACAACTGTGTCTGTGGCAGACGCGCAGCAGTCGAAGGTTTAATCTGCTGGCAAATGTCACATTGAAGGAAATAGTCACGCGTCTGTTTGTACAGTCCCCAACACCAGAAACGCTGTTGTAATTGAGTGACAGTGGCCGAGACGCTCGCATGCGCAGACGCCACACCTTCATGAGCCGCTGTAATCAAGCTAGCCCTGCGATCCGAGTTGGGAATTAAAAGTTCTGCAACATCAGGTATTTTCACAAAAGGAACCTTTTCGGGACGTAAGTGGTATGTGTACTTCGAAGAGAACCCCGCAGGATGTTTACCTCCCTTCGCAGTGGCAGCAACAGCCGCCAAAATGTAATCATCTATCTTACTTTTGGACCGTGTAACCGCTGCAACTAAATACTTAGACACCGCTGATTTCGCCGCTTCATCAGCAAGCGAGTTACCGACAGCGTGAACTCCCACACGCTGATGGCCGAGAGTATGAATCACAAAAACAAGCGGCAGTTGAGCCTTAAGCTCAGCCACTCGAACCCAGATCATCTTGTGTTTTATTGTGCTACCCTTGGAATCACGAAAATCATTCTGAATCCAAAAGAACAAGTTTTCATTGTAAGACTGTACACAGTAGTAAGAATCACTCACAATAAGAGTCGTCACACTAGGATCTGCGTACTCCAACGCTAGTAAAAGAGCACGAAGCTCTGCTAATTGTTCGGTGCAGTCCCCTAGAGTCTGCGAATGCACTACTCTGGACCCGAACTAATCGTTCACCATGGCACCTACCACAATGGCGCATGCGGAAACGTAGGCTTGTTTAGAGCCATGCGCAACCTGCGCCGAACCGTCAGTGTAAATGATGCAATGGAAGTCCTCCAAAGGTCGCAATGCTAGAGGAGCAGGATGAACGAATTCATACTGCAAGTACTCCTGCGACCGTAATGAGGCGTCAAAAATAAACGTGACATCCGTGGACGTCAAGGAAGCAGCCCATTGAATCCACCGAGGGTGCAAAGCTTTAGAATTTGGTACACTGGCTTTCGTGACCGCCTCTAAATGAGGGCAGGGTGTAACAACCAACATGCGTTTTCCCTGTGACAGTGCACATTCCTTAAGAATCTCCATCTGTACAGCTGTTAAAACCTTTTCCACAGTGGAAAACCGCATTTCAGCCGAAGTGTACAAGTGTGACTTGTAAGCAATAGGTACTGTGTCTCCTTCATTAAAAGTTAGGTATGTGAAACCCACCGTCCCAGGAATGATTCTTATCACCAGGTTAGTGTGGTTATCACGAGTCAGTAAGAATTTAGAAGCTAGCAGATCAGCCTGCAAGGATTGCAAGTGGCTGAGTGCTCAGGCAGCCAGCATGATTTGGAAAAAGTTGGTTGTATCAAAGCATACAAAGGCTTGATACGCTGGGCATATTCCGGAATGTATGTTCTCCCGAAATTCTAAAAACCCAGTAAAGACTGTAATTTTTTCAGTGTTGTCGGAGCGCACAGCTGAGCGCATTTCTCCAGGAAGTGAGGAGCCAAACCTCTACCTTCATTGTTGAGCTCATAGCCCAGGAACAACACCGTGTACTCTGCAATGTGCGATTTCACAAAGTAAAATTTGTAACCCATGTCTGCAAAGATACAAACTATGCTGTTGACCCGACACGGATGCTCCCAAATTTCGTCGTCTGTGAGATAAATGTCATCCACATACGAACAAGCATCCGGGTCGATCCTCTCCAAAAGAGAGACAATGCGGGCAGTGAAAATCCCAGGACTATCCTTATAGCCCATCGGGAGACGCCGAAAGTGTTTTTGGACCCCGGCTGAAGTAAAGCTGGTCCATTGGGAACTAAGACCATCCAATCTACGGGCATAAAAACCGTTGGAAATGTCAAGCGTGGTTTTAAAACGCTTACGCACAAGACTATCCACTAGGGCAGAGCCGTGAGTATTCTGTACAGCACAGTTACGGCAATGCGAGTTTAAATGCCTGTAATCCAAAACTAAACGATACGATCCGTCCGGCTTGTTCACAGTAAAAAGGGGATTATTCATTGGAGACACACAAGTTTCAATCACACCCTGATATTCCAATTGTTCAAGGATAGCCGCGACGGAAGGCTCGAGTGTCATGATATAAGACCACCAACGTATGGGCGCCATGTAGCAGGGTTTCCGTTCTCCCACAGAACTGTGCATAGAGATTTGGGACCTCGGCGAATTAAGGTGACCCAAAACTCACCTCAGTACCCAAAACCCCTTACCAGACTAGCTACAGTGTCTCATTGGTCATAACAAACTCCCAATGCTTAGACAAACCAGAACATGAACTTACAATACCTCAGGTCACGTGGAACACATGAGCACTCTTTCGTTATACAATCATTTCAAATCAGAACGTGGAGTAAATGAGGACACGTGCACATTTGAAATATTTATTTACTAATGCCGTTTTCTCAAACGCAGTATCTTAGATAATACAAGGAAACATATTATCAGAAGCAAAGTTATCAGCATAGTTACTAGTCCATAGAAAGCAAAAGGTGACAGCATGCTAAGATGCTGTAATGAATAAGCGTTAACAACACCTAATTCTAACCCTCCCTAACTAGCATATTATATTAATATCTAAGAAGGTCTCTTTGGGTTTTAGCAGGGCGGGCCCATATCTCAAGATCCTAGTATGAAGAGATCACATCAGCTTCCACCAGGTCTCTGCATGCAAACCGCATCAAGTGTGTATGTGTGCTCCTAGCAAAGCAATATAAAACGCGCCTAAAGCCAGAATTTGGCAGGAGCTGTACTTATGTTTTGTCTATGAAGGTGCGGAGATCAGTTCTCACAACAATTCTGTGTCGTGTTATCTTTGTAGCTTCAGCACTCTCTGTACAGACATAGTTTATTAAGCAAAGCTGATATGAGAGCAATAACATATTATTCTCACGTAAATCACAACGCTCTTCTAGGTTGAAAGCTAAATCAACAAGTATGTGTCGTGTGCAGAAGCAGCAAAAGGAAAAAATGGCGTTTAAACATTTAATAAGCCTATGCTAACTTAACACAGTATATGGATAAGCAGTAGCTATATGACATTCCCTTCAAGAGCATTGATGTCTACTGACAAGATATAATCTCCCAGATCTTAGAAGACCTTCCAGTCGGTTGATCAAGAAGTCCCTGTATTGCTGTCCTGAAGGTGCAATACTAAGACCCTCTCTTCCCTGCTTACCTTGCTTTGTTTTCCCTCCTTCCCCTTGAATACCACTATTAGTATTCCAGTTCCCCTTCTGGCATATGGTGGTGTTTTGGGGAAGTTGCGGATCTGTCTTCACTTCTGTGGCACTCCTGAGGCAACATAAGGTGAGAGCACGACAGAAGGCGAAGCCTCTACAATACTTTGCCACCTGAGTGCCATGGAATTGAATCTAGGAGATTTGGCTAACATGATAGGGAATCTACAAAGAGAAACCCAAGCGTTAGCTAATAGAGTAGACATATTAAATAGACAACGTGAGGGAGGAGCGACTAGTTCACAAAGTCCAGTCATTCAAGTGGTAACCTCTCCTCCACCAATACCACTAGCCCCTCCAGAATGCTTTTTTGGTGACTCTGCTAAGTGTACGACTTTTATTAGCCAATGCCAATTACACTTCAGGTGTAAAGCCTCTTGTTTTCCTTCAGATCAAGCCAAAGTAGCTTTCGTAATATCCTATTTAGGAGGGTCAGCAGCTAATTGGACTATACCCTTGAAAAGGATGATCCTTTATTATCTGACTATGATGCGTTTAAAGGAGAGCTACGCAAGTTATTCGATAAGCACACTTTTACCCATGACGCAGATACCGAACTGCTGAATCTTAGACAGGGATCCAGAGATCTGACTAATTATATTTCCACTTTTAATAGGTTAGTGGCGGAAGCTGAATGGCCTGCTGAAAAGCGTAGCGCGTTGTTCTGTGGTATATAAATAAATAATACCGGATCTATTTTTGAATGAATGAATGAATAACAGATAGCTCAATAAATAAGAGTCAAGATTCGAGGTAGTAGGAGTTTTGCAGGTTTTAATACAGCATAAGGACAGGAACAGGACAACCTGCATAGGAATAGGATGACAGGGCCCAGCAGCTGCTGGGGCTGGGATGAGCGCGCTAACTTTTAATAACAATACACGAGCATATATACATAGCGCAAACACATAGCATTACATTGCAGTAGGCGTAGCAGTGGGTGGAACAGAAGGCGTGACGCGTAGCAGTCGCGAAAGATAAGAGTAAAAAGAGGTGTAACTGGGCGTATACATAGACATGTGGTGCAGACGTAACAGGATATGTCATGAATGGGGCGGAAACATAGGAGGGGGCTACCTAAGGAGCCGGGACCTCTAACCTGATGGTGCGCGCAAACTGGCAATGACGTGTTACGAGGAGAAGCTGGGGGCTATGAACTCTGTGCTAGGAGCAGAGACTAAAGTCTGGAGGGTCGGAGCGACATGTACCTAAACCCTATCTGGTATCTAATGTTTAGGGAACATGTTGATATAAACTAGAAGTCATGAGGGGAAAAGCTAACTGACTCTAAGACTAGAGCATGCATTTATTCTACATGTAGTGCGTGATGAAGAATATTAAATGACCATTAAATGCAGTATTTCTCTAACGTGGAGCCGCATAGGCTAGACAATGACGGAAACTATTGATGCAGTTCAGTAGCTTAGGAATGCAGAGAAGGAGGACTAAACCGATAACGGGAATCATAACATAGTCTTGGCAGACTCAGAGGCAGAGCCAAGCTGCACCGGGCACTGCGAGGCAGGAAGTAAGTGAAAGGTCGAGGATACAGGTGGGGGCTGTATCGCTCCTTAGCGAGGCTTCAGGAGACAGGAGCTGAATCTGATGTCCGGGCCCTGTTGAGGCCTGGAAACGGGGACTTTATAATGAAATAACGTGCACACTGAGAAGCGTGGCAACATTACTTTACATAGGCCTGATATTCGTAGTATTCACGAGGACTGGAAACTAGCATACCAGAGGTGGACACAACTATAATTGCGTCATTAATCGGACATGGGGAATACATATGCATATTGGTCATGCACACATAACATATGATGGATGACACGTAGTGACATAGAACATGACAAAATTTACTTTTCCACATTCCCTCCTTGTCACTACGTTCCCATCAGGAAACATCAATATTCATGATACCATCTATCATTTCATACAGTACCATTTGTTCATCTCGAATTGTCTTGGAACGGGATTTAGAACGGGGCTTGGGACTAGGAATACAAGAGGTAGCACACATGCCGCAAATCGCAGGGCCACATTGTATACAGAGGCAGCAGCTGAATATGATCGCTACTGCGATACCTAGAAAGGACAGGACTTTCCATCCCCAGGCGGAAATTATATTCCAGAACCAACCGGACCATGTCCAGGTGCCTGGATCTTGGTGTAACAGATGGGCAATTTTATGAAGTCTGGTTATAGCTGAATAAACAGACGGCGCGTTATTTGGAATGAAAATGCAACAACTGGATCCGATGACTCTACAGGCCCCGCCCCTATCGGCCAGTATGACGTCAAGGACGAGACGATTCTGTAAAACGACAAATCTCATAAAGGATTGCTCTTCGGTTAAGTTACCTAGAGCGGAGGCAGTCTCATCTACTACTGCTTCAAGGGTTCTTGTTAACCTACGGATTAGCTTACTATTTACAACTGTACCTAAATAAGGGAAAACACCTTTATCAATATCAATGAATTGTTCTGCAGCAGTTTCAGTATAATCGACAATCGGGAGGTTTCTCTTGTGTCTAGTATGTACTAGGTAGGAATTCCTATGGTAGTCAGGTGGGGCTAGGAAAACAGGTGGCAGTAGGAAGGCAATGTAACAGGTTCCCTCCCAATCGAGGGGCAGACGAACATATGCAGTTTGACCACAAACAAAATAAGAATGACGTGAAGCTTTAAAAATAGATTTCCCACTGTCACTATACTGGATAATAGTAGTACAATCACTATGTCCTACGTGTACAGAACCATGATTACGGACACATAATTCGCCTTTGACTGGTAATACTGAAATAGCAGGTGAGTCTGGAGTAGTATCAGACTGAACATTCAGGACCATGAAATTCGAAGAATAGTTACCTAAATTGTACACTTCATTTTCTAGATCTAAACCTGTTCTGTGGGGGAAACCTTGCTTGTCTGGGAAACATGTGCTGTTAAGAAAAGACATATCTGTTAAGGATGACGTTAACGTGGACCATGCTCCACATGAACCATTATGTGAAAAAGGATAAGGAAAGAGTGGCAGAACTCCCTTCGGTGTCTGGAAAGGGGGGAGTCGACCACACACCCAACAATTAGTGGCATTGCTGGTCTGGTGTGAGTAATGTAACATGCGGATAAATGAGTTATTACGCATAGCGAGGCGGTATGAATATTCGTGAGGAGGCAGATCACTAAACGTGTGTTCTACTGTAACATTAGAAGGCTTATTTACATGAGGAACTGGAAAACACAGGAAAAATGCGTAACTAGTGCAGGAAATCAAAAGGCTGAGAAATAATATGAAACTTAGAAAAACGATACATCGGTTTGAGTTTTGACTAACTCTCTCACTATGGGGGTCTATTTTATACATGTCAGAAACAGTCTAACCGTTTCACCTAGGGGAGGACTTAGACAATCAAACTGACTGACTTATTTTACTAGACCGGAGTTTTTGCTTATACTCCTGCTGCGGAGTTTTCTCTACCAAGGGAGGGGTTGTATCAATGTCATTTGCGGGACAGTCCTTAGGAACAATGTTTTGACAAGTCTTGATATCCTGGGAAATGTTTTTAAAGACCGGCTTTAATCCGTAGAATTTCTTGACGTGCGAAAGGTGCACCCAGCCGCGGCGTCCTTCCAACTTCACGGCTGTACGGGTGGTGAGGAGGACCTGACGGGGCTCCTTCCAACGTGGCTCCAGCGGACTTGATCTGTCAAAGTTCCGGACGAGCACCATCGAACCTGGAACGATTTCATGCGGTGCCACCTCGGTATTGTCTGGAAATGCGGCGGCAACCTGTGAACGACATGAGTTGAGGGCAGACATCAAGGAAGCTAGGTAATCTGTCAGCATATTACATGAAACATCAGTAATACTTCGGGGTCTAGGAGTACCCCACATGTTAGGGGGGCGGCCGAAAACGACCTCATACGGGGACAGACCTGATCTGGAATGTGCGACCATGCGCATATAAAACAAAGCAACTGGCAGAGCTACTAGCCAGTCCACACCCTTATCTTTACATATTTTGGCAATTCGAATTTTCAGAGTCTGATTATGTCTCTCGACTAGACCGGCTGCTTCAGGATGGCGTACACAATGAAACTTCCACTGGTACCCTAACAACAGGGAAACGTGCTTCATCAGTTCAGATGAGAATGGCTGACCGTTATCAGAATATACGACTCTAGGGAGTCCATATCGAGGGAAGAATTCACGAACCAACTGTTTGGCAGTGGTCGCGGCTGTGTAATCTGGGACTGGATATGCTTCTGTCCATCTGGACAAAGCGCATACAACTACAAGGACATACTTGAAACCTCGACATCGCTCCATCTGAATATAATCCATCTGGAGGACCTCAAAAGGGTGGTCAGGAGGCTGGAATCCCCCTTGTTCCACCGGGACACTTTTACCTGGATTAAACTGACAACATATCATACAGGTACGGACTTTCTGCTTGGCTGCAGCTCGTAAATGCTTGTTAAACCAAATGTTCTGGATACTGTCTAACATTGCTTTTTCTCCTAAATGTGCTGGACTATGTGCGGTATTAATGATGACTTGAACCATAGAGTCGGGGAGAAACCATGTGGTTCTACCCTTTGTTAACCATCCTTGATCTGTCTGGACCCCTCCTTGTTCAGACCATTTCTTGATTTCATCGGGAGTAGCATGTAACTGGATATCTATGACATCTTGAGTAGGGTCTTTAACTGTCATACATGTAGTCGGATCTGGAGTATGTGTCATGTTAACTGGACTGTCTAGAGCCTGTGCTGTAAGCTTGGCTGTGCGATCTGCTAGATCATTACCTTGAGAAATAATGTCAGTGACTTTCGTATGTGCTTTGCATTTCATAATAGCAATGGATGTCGGTAAATGTATGGCATCTAACAGAGCTTGAATAAGGAGACCATGCTGAATCTTGGTTCCATGAGAAGTCATGAAACCTCTCTCCTGCCAGAGCACTCCAAAGTCGTGTACAACTCCAAATGCGTAACGTGAATCTGTGTAAACATTAACTTTCAGGTTCTTGGCGTGTATACAGGCTTGTGTCAGAGCAACTAGCTCTGCTGCTTGAGCGGACAGAGTATCAATACGGTGTGTTTCAATAACTTCGGTGTCAGTAGTCACTGCATACGCGGCTACTAGTTCTCCTGTACTAGTTCTCATACATGAACCATCCACATAAAGTGTCAGGTCAGGGTCTGGTAACGGAATATCTGTCAGGTCTTGTCTTGGCTTTGTCGTAATGTTAACTACTTCCACGCAATCATGTGTGGCTGGATTTGAACTAACTGATGGTAACAGTGTAGCAGGATTCAGGACGTTGCAGCGTCTAATATCTATGTGTGGCTGGAACAGTGTCAATTCATAACCTGTTAAACGTGCAATTGTCAAGTGCTGTGTTTGTGTTCGGTTTAAAAGAACTTCCACGGAATGTGGGACTTGTACTGTCAAGGAGTGTCCTAAAACTATGGAATCACTTTGTCTGATAGCTAGTGCTGTGGCTGCAACTGACTTGAGGCACGCAGGCAGAGCCTGGGCGACTGGATCTAATGTGCTCGAAAAATAAGCACAAGGCTTGTATTGTCCTGCTTGGTCTTGTGTGAGAACAGATAATGCTGTACCTTCGCGTTCAGTAACGAAAAGTGTAAAAGGCTTACTGTAGTTCGGTGTAGCTAGAACTGGAGCTTGACATAGGGCTTTCTTTAACTCGTTGAAACTAAGTGTATGTTCAGATGTCCAAGGGAGGACAGTCATTGCGGCTGCCTCCTGTGTCGTTAACTGTATCAGTGGCTTGGCTAGAAATGCATACTGGGGAATCCATTGTCTGCAATAAGAAGTAAGGCCGATAAAGGCACGTACCTCCTTCTGGGTTCTGGGCTGAGGAAGACTCGCTATTAACTGGATACGGTCTGGTGTCAACTGCCTACCCCTCTTGGACAGTAAGTGTCCTAAGTAGACCACTTGCTGGACACAGAATTGAAGCTTCGAAGGGGACACCTTGTGTCCCATCTCGGCTAGGAAATACAGAACCGTCAGTGACGCTCGCTCGCAAGCATGTTCAGAACGGGCTGTGATCAATAGATCGTCGACATACTGGAGCAGGGCAGTGTCAGTTGGCATGTGAATGTTGTCTAGTTGTCTCTTGAGTGCTTGACTGTAAATACTAGGACTTTCTGTGAAACCTTGAGGAGCGCGTGTGAACATATAGCTCCTTCCATTTAAACAAAATCCGAAAAGAAACTGGCTGTCTGGATGGATGGGAACACTAAAAAATGCGTTCTTGAGGTCTATGACAGTAAAGAACGTGGCTTCGGAATCAATGGCTGTCAATAGGGAAGAGATGTCTGGGACAACTGGGTACTGCGGAATAATACATTTGTTAAGTTCCCGTAAATCAATCACTAATCGATATACTGGGGGTGCATTTGGATCAGTACGTTTCATAACTGGAATGATCGGAGAATTACATACATTGGAGTCAGTTTCTACAACTACTCCTTGAGCCATGAGCTCGTCAATAATTTTGGATAAGGCTGCTACAGCCTCAGGTGGCAATCTGTACTGCCTGATTCGTGGTAACACTACACCTGGTTTCAGGGTCACACGATGGGGTGTGATTTGCATGTAACCTACATCAGTTGGACCTTGCGCCCATAAATGCTGCGGAACTTTAGACAGTCTGGGATCAAAATCTCGTAATACATAGTGACCCTTAAAGTCACGTAGGAACAGACGTATTCCCTCTGGGGAACAGCATATAACTGCACCTAACTCTTTCAGTGTTTTAATGCCTAATAGATTTTCTGGACATGACTTAGTAAGTAACAGATCAGTAGTACGGGACAATGGACCTACTTCTAGAGTGACTGGCTTTGAAATCTCATTAACGATAGGCTTTCCTGAAAATCCAAGGGAAACATTTCTTGAGCCTGAGAGCGGAGCCCCTGGAACTTCGGCATGACTAATTGTGGTTCTACTTGCCCCTGTATCAATCAAAAACTTTCTGTCTTTCCCTAATACTTGACTGTGAACATAGGGACCTTCTTGATCTACAGGTATCTCGATGAGAGGCAAGCCTACCTCCCTCTCTAGGCTGTTTCATGAATATGGCTGGTACTCTGGATACTCAGACTGTGCATACTGGTACATCTGCTGTGTAACATGCTGTGTTGCAGCAATAGGCTGCGGTGCTGTAACTGTCTGTTGTGCATTCTGTGGCTGAAGAATCTGTGAAACTTGCTCTTGTCTAGGCGGACGTGGTCTTTCTTTAGTCTTACCAGTAGCTATGTTATGTTTCAGAACTGCACACTCATTTATAAAATGACCTGGCTGTTTACAATAATTGCAGTTCCCTTTAACGGGAGCTGCAGGATGACTGGCTTGATTCGGACCCCTCTTCTGACTGTCTTGAGGAACAGATTGTGCAACTAGTACTTTCATTTTCGTGTCTTTCATACGTTTTCTCTCGTGTTCTTGCTCTTCCCTGATTCTATTCTGGTGGTACTGGAGCATCTGGAGCATCTGGGACGGAGTATTTGCTTGCCAGGTGCTTTCGACTTTCAAAACTCGGTTTTTAACTTGTGGGCTTGAATTCTCGTCTAATTTAGTAACGAAAAGGTGAGGATATGACTCACTACTTGTCTTGAGGCCACTGTTGATACTAAAGCACTTTTCAAACCTAGAATAAAAATCACTAATATCTTCATCTTGTTTCTGTTTACAGGCTGAGATTGCATCCCAGTCTTCTTTTCTCGTTGTCAATAATCTGGGTAAAACTTGAATCAATAATTCTGGTAATTCTTTACATTTCTCTCCAAGACCAGTACCTGGTACACGTATCTTATCTTCTGCTTCTAGGATTGCCCAATCGATCTTTTTCTCTCCCACCTCCCATTCTTTTTCCTTTAGCTTTTCATACACCCCTGCGGGTAGCAGAACCTTTAACATTTTAATGATATCTGGGTATGTGTATTCTCCCATACGGAGCATGTCTTTTAATTCTCTATGGAACCCTGCTGGATCTTTATCATGACAGGGAATTAATTTCTTCATCTCTAGGAGTTCCATCTTTGTGATTGGAGTGTATACAAACACTCGCTGCATTTCGCCACCCGCTCCTCTGACTGGGTGGACTTCTCGTAACGGATTCTGTCTGTCTATGTAGAATGATTTACTTTCTGGGGGTGAGACATGGACAAAATGCGGGTTCAAGAATGTTCTATATTTGTGACGCTGTTCTAGAATGACACTAATTAAATCGGTACCTAGACCTCTCCATTTATACTGGAGTAATTCATTCAGGATATCATGTAGCGGGCCTGGATCAGAATGTTGACCCTCATACAGTGTAATGAGGTGCTGAATCATATACATACCCACCAGTCGCTGCTCGGCTGGGGGCATTTTCAGGAACATTTGTGCCACTATTTCGTCTGGAAAAGTGGTAGAATCAGTAATCCATCTGACTGCTGACCGAACTATTTCCTGTTCATGCATGGTACTTAACTCACTATAACCGATTCGTGATTTCAGAATGTGATCGGTAGCTTGAAATACTTGTTCTAGGGAACCTTGTTCTGGTGCTAGATGATGGAAAATAGACTTGTGTTCTAGACGTAAATGGCGATCTGGAAATCTAGGTTTTCCTACATACGCTATTCTGGCAGTATTCTCATCGTCTTCCTCTTCAGGATCAGAGGTACTTTCTTTCTCGCTTACTTGCGCTGCTTTACGCTGTTCGTGTATCTTTATTATTTCTCTACGGATTTTCTTGTACATACTTTCCATGGCACCAATGGTATTGTGCTTTCCTTCGGCTATATTATCACTCCACTTTGTTAGAGTTTTCATTTCTTCCGGGTCTTTAGACGGGTAATCCTGTTCTCTTATTAGACAGTTAATTAAGAACTTTAATATCATGCGCTGAATCTCGGCTTTCCTTTGAGACATGGCATCACTAATACTTTGTGGGTCATCCCCTGTACGGATGAAACGATATATCCTGTCTAGATCTTCTTTCATATTCGGCAGGGTGACTAGATACTCGGTCACTCTCCTTACGCGTACGGAATATAAAACCATATTAAACTCGCCTGGAACTGGGTCATAGACACATTCGCCAAGGGTTTGCCTGATTTCTGCGACAGACTTATTACTCTTGGGAGTACGCTGTGATGCTTGAGCATGTAATTCGAGTGCTGATAAACGCTTGTATGGCGGCGGGGTTTGAGGAAGACCTCCTCCCGCGGCCCCTAAACTGGAATCATCAACTGATGCTTTTCGTCCTGGCAGGGTGGGTAATTGTAACGTGGGCTGGACTTGTATGGCGGGCTGACCCAGGGGGGCTGTTAAGGGCACCCCGGTGTCTGGGGGAGCAGGAATTACCTGATTTACAGGGACTGGCGGAGCGCGAACAGGATTTACATATTCGGGGACTGTGTCGTCCAGATAGGACGAAATAAAAATATCAGCTGCGGTCGGTTTGTGACGTAGCTTGGTCGGAACTAGTGGTGGCGGAAAGTTACTGGATGCCTCCGGGGTCGCTTTTGGCAAGCCCTCAGCAAGAAGAGGATACATACCCTTAATGAGGGCATGCCTCTGTCTGTCTGACTGTTCGGCTTTGACTTGTTCACCTATCTCGATTAATTCTCTTTCTTGGGCTCGTTCTTGGGATTCTCTACTTAATTCTGACTTTCTGATTTCTTTTTCGGTTCTTTTATGAGCTTCTTTGCGCCATAACTCGATGGCATCTTTCTGTGATTGTCTGGCCTTCTTTTTCCATAATGCTTCTTCTACTCGCATGATGCATTCGGCATCCCATGTACCCGATACGGGCCATCTATACTTTTCTTCTAACTGTTTGGTATACTCTACCCATAAATCTAGATACAATATGGCGCTTATGCCATGCTTCTGATACATAAAATGACCTGGACTGTCCCTGGGCGGGACGGGAACTGCTGCTTCCAGCAGACCCTTTCTAGTTTTTAACTGACGTAACTTGGAAAATATGGGCATGACTGAACTGTAATCTAGACACAATACAATACACAATGAACACGATACTTATTTCCCATTCGTACCACGACATTAGAATACATGAAAAACATTTAAAATAACAGTTCGGACAGAATACTACCTGGAAATACTGAGAACAGAACACATGAATTTTCTCGAGAACAGAAACTGACTAGAACAGAAACTAGATGCACTGCTGAAACAGTACGAAACTTACCGGTCTCTTAAAGAGACACGTCGGGACCCGCATCCACCGAAGTGGACACTTCGTTTGTGGGACTGTGTACCACCAACCCACAGACCAGAGTCAATTAAATTGACCCTGTCTAGATACCACCCCAGTAACGGTACTCACCGGGCAGCAAGAACGGAAGGCCTCGGACTGGACTGGACTGCTACGACGACGAACTTCGGACTTCAGTTACGGGTGGACCTCCGGATACCTCGGACCTTGGACTCTTGGCTTGGGCTCTGGTCGGGACTCGCCGCGTTCCTCCACCGTCTCGTCTGGATGCTGGACCGCCTCCTCCGTCTCCTCCGTGGGCCTGAGGGATACTTGAGCAGAAATATCTGCCACTGCGCAGAAGAGTTCCGTCACGACTGCAGAGGGTCAGGGGGTCGGCGTGGCTTCACCGACGCGTGGGGAAAGGGCAAGTCCCTGTTCGGGCGCCATTATGTGGTATATAAATAAATAATACCGGATCTATTTTTGAATGAATGAATGAATAACAGATAGCTCAATAAATAAGAGTCAAGATTCGAGGTAGTAGGAGTTTTGCAGGTTTTAATACAGCATAAGGACAGGAACAGGACAACCTGCATAGGAATAGGATGACAGGGCCCAGCAGCTGCTGGGGCTGGGATGAGCGCGCTAACTTTTAATAACAATACACGAGCATATATACATAGCGCAAACACATAGCATTACATTGCAGTAGGCGTAGCAGTGGGTGGAACAGAAGGCGTGACGCGTAGCAGTCGCGAAAGATAAGAGTAAAAAGAGGTGTAACTGGGCGTATACATAGACATGTGGTGCAGACGTAACAGGATATGTCATGAATGGGGCGGAAACATAGGAGGGGGCTACCTAAGGAGCCGGGACCTCTAACCTGATGGTGCGCGCAAACTGGCAATGACGTGTTACGAGGAGAAGCTGGGGGCTATGAACTCTGTGCTAGGAGCAGAGACTAAAGTCTGGAGGGTCGGAGCGACATGTACCTAAACCCTATCTGGTATCTAATGTTTAGGGAACATGTTGATATAAACTAGAAGTCATGAGGGGAAAAGCTAACTGACTCTAAGACTAGAGCATGCATTTATTCTACATGTAGTGCGTGATGAAGAATATTAAATGACCATTAAATGCAGTATTTCTCTAACGTGGAGCCGCATAGGCTAGACAATGACGGAAACTATTGATGCAGTTCAGTAGCTTAGGAATGCAGAGAAGGAGGACTAAACCGATAACGGGAATCATAACATAGTCTTGGCAGACTCAGAGGCAGAGCCAAGCTGCACCGGGCACTGCGAGGCAGGAAGTAAGTGAAAGGTCGAGGATACAGGTGGGGGCTGTATCGCTCCTTAGCGAGGCTTCAGGAGACAGGAGCTGAATCTGATGTCCGGGCCCTGTTGAGGCCTGGAAACGGGGACTTTATAATGAAATAACGTGCACACTGAGAAGCGTGGCAACATTACTTTACATAGGCCTGATATTCGTAGTATTCACGAGGACTGGAAACTAGCATACCAGAGGTGGACACAACTATAATTGCGTCATTAATCGGACATGGGGAATACATATGCATATTGGTCATGCACACATAACATATGATGGATGACACGTAGTGACATAGAACATGACAAAATTTACTTTTCCACAGTTCTATCAAGGATTACGCGACAAATTAAAAGACGCATTAGCTCATGTAGTAGACCCTCCTGACACCTGCACAGAACTAATAGATTCAGTGGTGAAACTAAATCACTGACTGGGAGAAAGAAGAAAAGACAAAACCGGTATGATTATAATAGAATAGCATATCGAGAGAAGAAAAACGAAACAGAAGTAAAAACTGACGACACAGAGCCCATGCAGATAGGCAGCATTAAAGGGCCTCTCAGCGAATCAGAAAAACAACGCAGAAGAGACAACAAGTTATGTTTATATTGTGGTAAAGCTGGTCATTTTTTAAGAGATTTTCCTATAAAACCAAGACCGACAAAGAAGGCGGAAAACTAGAAGACCCGAGGTCAAAAGAGACTGACACATCGGGTCATTCAGGTTGTATACTCTCATCCTTGTACACTAACCAAAGCCATTTCTTTACGCCTTCTCAAATACAGTGGAAAAACACTGTGATTGAGATACCTCTTATGATTGATTCTGGAGCCTCTGGCAATTTCATGGATGATCAATGGGCCAGGGACCATTGCATTCCCAGAAAAACCAAGTTGGTAAATGAAGAAGTCTTCACCATAGATGGAAGCTCTTTAAAATCCGGTCCCATTACGCATACAACTGGAAATCTAGAAATAATACTTTCTTCAGATCATTGGGAGTGTCTCACTTTCGATTTAATCCAATCTCCTCAATTTCCAGTAGTATTATGTCTCCCATGGCTGAGAAAACACAATCTCTCCATAGATAGCAAAAAAAATCAGATTACGTTTAATCCGGCCATTTGTAGGGAACATAAAAATCCTACACCCACTCTGTCACCCAATGTAAATACTTGTACTGTCAGAGAAGACAACTTCTCTCAAATGAGTCTTCTCGATTGCCAGTCCTTTTCGGCATCAACCTCTATCAAGAGATACGAGGTAGACGAAGCTGATAAATCATTACCTGACGTTTACCAAGACTTCCGTGCAGTATTTGATGCCGAACAAACAACAAGTTTACCGCCCCACAGGGTATATGATTGCAGAAATGATTTACAGGCTGGAGCACGTATACCCACGAGTAGAGTATACTCATTGACGGAAAAAGAAAATATATATCTAAGAGAGTACTTAGACAAGATGCTGGAATTAGGATTTATCCGAGTTTCTAGATCCCCTGCTTCATCCGCTCTCTTTTTTATACCTAAACGGGAAGGCGGATTGCGCTGTTGCATTGACTATAGAGCCATCAATGCTATAACTATCAAAAACAATTACCCGTTGCCTCTCATCTCCTCTTTACTGGACCAGGTGAAAAACGCGAAGTTTTTTACAAAACTGGATGTACGAGGTGCATATCACCTCGTTAGAGTACAAGAAGGAGATGAGTGGAAGACGGTGTTTTGCACAAAATTTGAGTTGTTCGAGTATCTTGTAATGCCCTTTGGGCTATGCAATGCTCCATCCGCATTCTGTTTTTTATTAATGAGGTTCTTAAAGACTTATTGGATAAATGCGTGATGGCCTACATAGATGACTTACTCATTTATTCAGATACCTTAGAGGAACGCATAGGCCATGTAAAATCTGTATTGGGGAAATTGCAAGATAACCAACTCTTCTGTAAATTGGATAAGTGTTTCTTTCATAGAGACCAGGTTGCCTTTTTGGGGTATATTGTATCTGCTCAGGGCTTAAGAATTGATCCTAACAAAATCAAAGCAATAAAACAATGGCCAGCCCCTACAACTGTAAAAGACATACAGCACTTTTTGGGTTTTTCTAACTTTTACCGACGCTTCATTCATCACTTCTCCGACATAGTCACACCCATCACTAAGCTCTTGAAGAAAGATACGCCCTTTGTTTGGTCTCCAGAAGTTGAAAAGGCTTTTTGTACTCTAAAAGACGCCTTTACCCAAGCACCTATCTTGAGGCATCCCGATCAGCAAAGCCCCTTTATAGTAGAAGTAGATGCTTCTCAAGTAGCGGTTGGTGGTGTTTTATCCCAAATCCATCCAGAAACAGGAGAAATGCATCCGGTTGCATACTACTCTCATACATTAACACCTGCAGAAGTCAACTATGCAATAGGAGAGAGAGAATTACTAGCAATCAAGAAAGTGCTAGAAGAATGGCGACAATATTTACTAGGCACCCGTCATACTGTCACTATTCTTACGGATCACCGAAATTTGCAGTATTTGAAAACCACTAGGGCATTATCTATGATACAACTTAGATGGACCCAGTTTTTTAGTGGTTATGATTTTGTGATACATTTCAGAGCAGGCAAGAAAAACGGGAAGGCAGATGCCTTATCCCGTATTGGATTTGGACCTGCCCCTGTTGATGACAACCCACCTAATATCATCAACGTACAAAAGATTATAGCTGCGGTAACAGTAGAGGAGCAGTTTCTACAGCAATTTCTAAAAGCACAACAAGATCCAGAGATGAGGGAATACATAGGGAACCAAACTACCCAAGTAAAACAAGGCTTGCATTATATTCAGGAAAGGTTATTCATTCCCTCTTCCCAGCTACAACAACAGGTGTTACAGTGGTGTCACACACATGGAATAGCAGGACATCCAGGATACAAAAAGACACTAGAGATGGTGAAACGCTATTGTTGGTGGCTGCGTCTGTCTCAGTATGTGCAAAACTATGTACAAACCTGTCACGTTTGTGCTCAAGGAAAAGCCTCACATGTTAGACCGGTAGGTCTTCTACAACGGATTCCCACTCCTCCTGGTCCATGGCACACAGTGTGCATGGACTTTATCGTGGAATTGCCATGTACAAATAAGGGAAACAATACGTTATTGGTTGTAGTGGACATGTTCACCAAGACAGCCCATTTTATTCCTTTAACAGGCCTTCCTTCTTCCGTTACACTTGTACAAACCTTCCTGCACAACATTGTTAGGTTACATGGTATTCCATCTGTGTTAATTACAGACAGAGGGACACAATTTGTTTCTAAATTTTGGAAGCAATTGTGTACATTGTTGAAAATTGATGTACGTCTGTCCTCCAGTCACCATCCACAAACAGACGGGCAGACTGAAAGAGTCAATCAAAGTTTTGAACAATTCATAAGATGTCAGACATTACAGACGAATCAGGAATGGGATGAAATAGTATGGTTAGCTGAACTATCATATAACAACAGCCATCACTTCTCCACTCTGTACACTCCTTTCTATGGTTCCCATGGTTACCATCCTAGAGTACTACCTATTCCCCTATCTAAGGCTATTGATAGACATGCCGTAAATAAAGTGCAACACTTACAAACTGTACACAGTGGGATTCAGGTCAATCTGGATAGAGCCAAAACAGAATATAAGAAAGGGGCTGATGCACATAGAAATCAAGAACCCGAATACCAACCAGGAGACAAGGTGTGGTTGTCTACTAAGCACATAACACTAAGAGGGGCATGTCAATTTCAACCCAAGTACATAGGTCCTTTCTCTATACTTAAAGTGGTGAACCGCGTTGCGATGAAACTTGGATTACCCCCATCTATGAAGGTACATCCCGTATTCCACATTTCTCTTCTGAAACCTGTCGAACCAGGTACTCGTCTTCCTGTAGCTCCTCTCCCCTTGACAATCGACTCTGATGAAGAATACAAGGTTGAAGCCATTATTAATTCAAGAAGAAGTAGGCGCCGATTGCAGTATCTGATTCATTGGAAATGTTACGAGATAGAAGAACATACTTGGGAACCTGCTAGTCAGGTACATGCACCTCTTCTGGTTCGGGCTTTTCATAGACGCTACCCAGATAAACCCAAACCAGTAGGGGGGGGGAATAGGAGGGGTGTACTGTCGTGCCTGTCCTCACGGTTGGCAAAACCGAGACGACAGGCTGGTTGGCAAAATGGCCGCTGAACCTTTGAGCGCATGCGCGGAGACTAACACATGCGCATGAGTGGAGGAAGTGGCTCTTAAGCCCTCCTCTTGAACTCCTCGATGCTTCGCGTTCAAGTTTGTTTCCTGTACGGAGCGCTTCCGGGTCACGGTGATCGGTGGTGGCGTTTCGGGAGTCGGCGTTTCGGGAATTCGGAGCTTTCCCTTGGTTAAAGCTATATCTAGTTTCTGGATCTTCATCCCCTGGGGTAGCGTGAGTAATTAAATAACCTTTGGTTGTTGTATTTCTATCTAGGACCCTAATTCGATATTCCCGATTTATGCCCTTATATGGCTATAACAAACAATATCCTTATAAAGGCATAAGAATCTTATCCATATTTAGTCGTAGCCCATGCAGTCCAAATTAAGCAAGGCTACTTCCCCAGACTCCTAGAGAGAACAACGCGTTCTTTAAACAAACCAAACCTCCATCAACCTGGGAATTCCCCATGCTTCTGTTTTGATTTGTCCTAGAACTCCTGCGAGCACTGAAAGAATGGCCAGTTCTTAGTGACATCTTTTACTGACGTCTTATGTCCAACCTTACGTCAAACCCGGCACCTTTCAGGTATAAATATACCAACGTTGCCTTAAGCAAACACACGGTGGATTGGAGCAGAGCGGCTATCTACTTGCCCGAGAGCCCAGCTGATGCGAGAGCCCACGGACGCCGCCCCTCCCTTTTGACGCACTGAGAATGACGCTGTCTTTTTCTCCAGCCGAGAAAATCCAGCTCCGGTGTTTCCAGCCAACCTTGCGGGTTGCTGGGATATCGAGTCCTTCCAGCCATTTTATTTGGCTTCCTGCCATTTTATTTGGCTTCCAGCCATTTTATTTGGCTTCCAGCCATTTTACCGACCACAAGTTTAGAATGACCACTCGAATTAGAGACAGTGGCCCATGGCCCTAAAACGCTTGGCAATGCCACCCCCCCCCCCAGAAGCAGCACTAAACACACAAGCGGACTTTACCATCTCATTATGTTCCAGGAATATAAGCGGCCTCCAGCAAAAAATTAAGGATCCTGATACTTTTTCTTTCCTGTGTGAACACTCAGTAATAGCTCTGCAGGAAACTTGGGCCACAAAAGGGTGTCCAGTCATCGGGTTCATCGAGCTATGGAATCCAGCACTCAGGGGCAGCCGCTTCGGTCATCCCAAAGGCGGCCTGTCAATATACATATCAAACACCTTAAAAGGCCCAATCTCACGATTGCCCCTTGATGAAGACTGGCTACTTAGGGCTAAAATCAATGCATGGCGGAAACATTGTCCACTTTTCATTTTAAATGTGTATATCAGCCCCAGCACGCGTACAAAAAAAGACCATCTGACTCGCCTAACGGAATTTATGAACGAGATATATAGCCTGGGAACACCCCAATTCAGACTGTATTGTCACGGGGGATTTTAACACCTACTTATTTCAAGGGAACGTAGCAGACATTGAAGAGCCTTTCCCATTTACAATCACTGAGGCTATAACACAAACCAAACCACCCATCCAAACTCAAAGTGGATTGGGCGAGCTCTGTGTGATGAAATTTTACAGTGCTGGTTACCTTGTTATCAACGGTAGGACAGTAGGTGACACTACGCCAAACTGGTCCTGGACAAACGGTACCAAGCAATCCTACTTGGATTATACCATCTGCAATGCTGGCCTGCTTCACTGTTTAACCAACTTCCGAATCCTTCCAAGAACCGAAAGTGATCACAGGCCCCAGGTTATATGCTTTACTATAAACCCTGTGAAACACAAGACTGCAACATCAACATGCCGGGCAATACACCCGGAAAACCTAAAGCGCCTAAAGTGGACTGAAGAAATTAGCCCGAATATCCTCCGAGTAAGCACGGACATCATAAGAACAGGAACCGAGCAAAAGGTCATTCCGACTGGAACCTGGACAATGCTATGTTCCCACTTGATCCACCTTTTTGCAGCAAAGCAGCAGGTCCAAAGGGTAACTCAGATGCGTCAGTTTACACTCTCACAGCAGACCAAGTCACTCAAGAAAGCCAGAAACAATGCTCTGCGGGCACTGGCTAAATTTCCGGGGAATAGCGAACGTATAATTCACAATCAAACTATTCAAAAATCCTTCAAGCTGGCGATCACGAAAGATAAACGGTTTTATGAAAACCAATTTTGGTGCAAACTGGTGTGGGAGAGTAAGCAAAAAAACTCTAGAAAATGTTGGGCCCTTATTAACCACACCAACTCTAGTACATCGAGTTTTGGATCAGCAAACATTCAGGAATCAGCCTGGGTAACATTCCTATCCGACCACTTTAAGTCTACAGAATACCTAGGTTCCAAAGGAAGTAGCCCTGTTGAGATTAACCGTGGGCACGGCATCACGCGGAGTATACCGACCGACTGTTCCCATCCCGCCAACACGGACCTCGAGGTGACACAAGAAAGGGTAGCTATAGCAATGACAAAAGCAAGATCTGATGGGGCTCCGGGCCCAAACGGCCTGCCACAGAGCCTGTTTAAATCCGACATTGCCTTCTGGTTAGGAACACTAACTAATCTCTTCAATTACGCTCTGAGAACAGCAACAATCCCGGACTCATGGCGGGGCGCGATAATCCACCCAATTTACAAATCAGGATCACGTGCCCAACCGAACAATTACAGACTTATTGCCCTTTTGGACTTTGAAGCCAAGAATTATGCAGGCCTCCTATTGGAGGATCTAAGGCTATGGGCAAAGGACTACAAACTGTTGCCAATGAATCAAACAGGGTTTGTTGCAAACTCAGGGACCAGTACTAACTTGCTAGCAATATCAACCATAGTCGACAAAGCACTTCTAACATTTAGGTTAGTGTTTTGTTGCTTTGTCGACTTCAAAGCAGCATTTGATAGAGTCCCCAGGGAGGCCCTGTGGGTAAAAGTAAGGAAGTGGGGGATTCCAGTGAATCTATTAGAGGCAATTATCCAACTCCACTCCCGTACATGGGTTCGGGTGAAGTTAGGGTCCGGCACACATCTCTCGCGGAAAATTATGACAACTAGAGGCGTGAAGGAGGGATGTGTGCTGGCCCCCCTTCTCTTTAACCTGTTTGTAGCAGACCTGTTGGCGACCCTGGATGATACCAAAAGTCATTCTCCAAAGGTGGGTGGCCAGGGTCTAAGCAACCTTTTGTACACCGATAATCTTGTCCTTTTTAGCCTGACTAGGGTTGGCCTATAAAGGCTACTTGACAAATTGTATGACTACACGATCATAAACCAATTAGAGTTCAACTTAAAGAAAACGCAAGTCGTCCCGTTTGGTAAGAAATGACACACAGGTGGTGGATGGTCATTCAATAACATAAGCCTCGTTACGGGCCAGTGGTATAAATATCTAGGCGTCCACCTGGATTCTAAACGCAACTTTATAAAAACAGCATAACGAGATTGCAGTTAAAGCAATAACCCTTGCGGTGTCACTAGGCAAACTTGCAAAAAACCTCTCAGGCCCAACTCTATCGCCTCTTTTGGAGGTGATGAGAGCAAAAATTGGCCCCACTCTATCGTATGGCATAGAGTCATTCGCGGGAAAATTGAATACAGCCTTGAACCAGCACACAACTAAAATTTATAAAAAGGTTCTCCAGCTGCCAAAGTCCGCATCTGCTGCACAGATAAGACTGGAGATGGGGCTAATAAACTACGATGCCTCTAAAATTGGGGCATATCTTAATCTCTGTCATAAATTAAGACAAGAGGACCCCGATACATTAGAATCCCTAGTCTGGCAAGAAATAACCCAGAAAAATACAGGTGGAACGTATGGCCGTCTCTTTAAAGACCCCATTCAGCAAATGTCAGCAAGCGATTTGTGGGCCCTGAATCCTAGTCAGATAGCATTCAAAAAGGGATCAAAAGGGGTGTGAGAATGAGATCATGTATTATTGACAAAGCACTCTTTTTGAAACGTAGTCACGCCTGGGCTCTTGTAAACTCTTATAGATGGCTAGCCCCCGCCTCCTACATGGCCTGCACATATTCACTGCACCTAAAACGTAGCTTTATCACCATTAGAATGGGTGACTGGCGATTTCTGTAAGATTTACCCTCATGTCGTCGCACTTCGGAAGATATAACTTGTAGAGGGTGTAGCAAAACAGCCGAAACTATGTCGCATGTGATTTGCCTCTGCCCAGCCTTTAATTCTGAACGCAGGCGTGAACTTAAACCAGAATGGAATAGGCTAGGTGCCCGGACTTGCAGGCAAGCCATCATAGTAGCTTTGAATCCGGAAAACACTGCTTTAAACATAACACTCATAAACTTCATTCAGCAAGCATACTGTAATTTCAATCAAAAGAGGCCCTGTTAAAGTGTCCCCCCTACTTTTTTAACCAGTCAGCTCACCCTATAACCTATTCCAACTCTTAGGGAGGTTGAAATGAAATGATCAACAGCCTCAGGAATGTCAGTTGCTCTCTATATGCAGGATACCATTGATGCCGAGTATAACATATAAGGGCTGAAGAGATGACTTTTTTCCCTGTATAACATGCTTCAAGCTACTCTACTTTATTTAAGGAAGCTTAAGAGAGGATAATTTATGCTTTTATAATAACTGTTTAATTGACATGTTTTTATTCTTCCTTGTTTTTTATCCGATTTATTGATACACAATGTGAATTTTGTAGCCTTCTTTTAAAGATATATGTGCTATATCTAAATAAAGATAATTGATTTGGATTTGGAGTCCTGAGAGAGAGATACCAGACCTCCTGCATTCTATTACCCAGGTACAGAGCTGACTAAACCCGTAAAGAGAATTCTTGATTCAGATCCTTGGCAAAACCCACTTAACTTAAACTGCTACTTACTTACTCCTTCCCACGTATTAGGCTTAGGTCAGGTACACCGGGGTAGGCGTATTTAGAAGCACCAGTTGAGTATGTTAGTCAATGTTTTTATGTATGTATATATTTTATCTATTTTAAAGTATCATATGGCTAAGGAACCATATCAATGCTTTTACAGTATTATTTTATGATACTCCTTTTACTGTACGCACTTTACTTTACTATGAGTATTGCAATTGTGGCAATTAATTTCTCTTGCATGAGAAAGAAGTCTGCTCAATAAATAACACCTTTTATTGAAAACGCCCGTCTCTCTATTTCTCTGCACTCTAAGTATGCACAATTGACTGAGTGAAATAGCTGTCTATTGTTTTCACACGACTCTAGAGATACACTCTTATTCTTAGGGAGCAAAGTTGTCATGTTTTATGGTTGTCAGAAGCGAATCCCTTCTTCTCTATCCAGGGAAGTTAAACTCCTCCTTGCTTACTCGAGAAAGTTTCTAGTGACCTCTGAGCTAGCTGGCAAAACTATTAAGTCTAATATAGTCAGTAGAGACCTAGATGACCTCAGTCCTACGTCTAAACTGCTGTTTATATTATTCCAATGCGCAGAGCCTATTGGGAATATAGGAACTACACTACATGGTTATACGCCGAGATTCTGGTGGTTTGTTAGTATTATTTTTCCTAGTGGCTAAATGGCTCAGTAGTTGTTTTGGACATTTCATCTTGTGTATTCATTCGTTAGCAGTGTGAGAGGATACGGGCCATATATAGTATATTCCAAACAGGCTTTTGGATTCAGTTATGCTCTGCATTAAATAGAGCTAAAGCGATTATTGGTGTATTACTGCACAGTGGTGCACTTTCTTTTTGGGGATTTTTATGTGCATCAGAGGCAAGCAATAGGTGAGAGAAGAAACATTAAAATACAAGTGTATATATATATATTCTGTATATCCCTTATATAGGAAGTGGCTCTTAAGCCCTCCTCTTGAACTCCTCGATGCTTCGCGTTTGAGTTTGTTTCCTGTACGGAGCGCTTCCGGATCACGGTGATCAGTGGTGGCGTTTCGGGAGTCGGCCTTTTCGGGAATTCTGAGCTTTCCCTTGGTTAAAGCTATATCTAGTTTCTGGATCTTCATCCCCTGGGGTAGCGTGAGTAATTAAAGAACTTTTGGTTATACGCCGAGATTCTGGCGTTTTGTTAGTATTATTTTTCCTCGTGGCTAAATGGCTCAGTAGTTGTTTTGGACATTTCATCTTGTGTATTCATTCGTTAGCAGTGTGAGAGGATACGGGCCATATATAGTATATTCCAAACAGGCTTTTGGATTCAGTTATGCTCTGCATTGAATAGAGCTAAAGCGATTATTGGTGTATTACTGCACAGTGGTGCACTTTCTTTTTGGGGATTTTTATGTGCATCAGAGACAAGCAATAGGTGAGAGAAGACACATTAAAATACAAGTGTATATATATATTCTGTATATCCCTTATATAGTTGATCCTTGTGTTACTTTTACCCAGAATAGTTTGTGATATCCTTGTGCCTCCTGCTGTTTATTCCAAGCAGTAAAGCACCTAAGTCAGAGGTATATAACTAAAGAAAATAGCACACTTTTTATTTTCTCTATACATAGGATGATACTCACTTTTATGTTACTTTCCCTTCAAGAGCATTGATGTTTGCTGACAAGATATCATCTCCCAGATCTTAGAAGACCTTCCAGTTGGTTGATCAAGAAGTCCCTGTATTGCTGTCCTGAAAGTGCATTACGAAGACCCTCTCTTCCCTGCTTACCTTGTTTTGTTTTCCCTCCTTCCCCTTGAATACCACTATTAGTATTCCAGTTCCCCTTCTGGCATATGGTGGTGTTTTGGGGAAGTTGCGGATCTGTCTTCACTTCTGTGGCACTCCTGAGGCAACATAAGGTGAGAGCACGACACCTAGGCTTCAAAATGGCCACCAGCCACATGGCCAGGCCCAACAATATCAGAAAGCCCACCCCAAAAACAACACACTTCCCAACTCAATCCGACGCCATCCATGCCCTAAATGATGTCTATTCAACAGACCACATAGAAACACTTGATTAATAAAGCTGTGGCTACCTGCTCTGAGCCTACTGGATGAAAGCAGGCCTCTTGGCAGACAAGGCTAGTGAAGCTTTCAGGCCTAGGCTTCAAAATGGCCAGCAGCCACATGCCAGGCCCAACAACATTAGAAAGCCCACCTCAAAAAAACACACTTCGAGACACAATCCAATGCCATGCACGCCCTAAATGATGTCTAAATTCAACAGACCACACAGAAACACTTGATTAATAAAGCTGTGGCTACCTGCTCTGAGCCTACTGGATGGAAGCAGGCCTGTTGGCAGACAAGGCCAGACAAGCTTGCAGGCCTAGGCTTCAAAAAACCACCACCAGCCATATGTCCAGGCCCAACAACATCAGAAAGCCCACCCCGGCAAAAAACACATTTCCCAACTCAATCCAATGCAATCCATGCCCTAAATGATGTCTAAATTCAACAGACCACACAGAAACACTTTATCAATTAAGCTGTGGCTACCTTCTCTGAGCCTACTGGATGAAAGCAGGGCTGTTGGCAGACAAAGCCAGACAAGCTTGCAGTCCTATACTTCAAAATGGCCACCAGCCACACGGCCAGGCCCTACAACATCAGAAAGCCGACCCCAAAAAAATACACTTCCCAACTCAACCCAACGCCATCCATGCCCTACATGAGGTCTATTCAACAGACCACACAGAAACACTTGATTAATAAAGATGTGGCTACCTGCTCTGAGCCTAGTGGATGAAAGCAGGCCTCTTGGCAGACAAGGCCAGTGAAGCTTGCAGGCCTAGGCTTCAAAATGGCCACCAGCCACATGCCAGGCCCAACAACATCAGAAAGCCCACCCCAAAAAAACACACTTCCCAACTCAATCCATTACCATCCATGCCCTAAATGATGTCTAAATTCAACAGACTACACAGAAACACTTGATTAATAAAGCTGTTGCTACCTGCTCTGAGCCTACTGGATGGAAGCAGGCCTGGTGGCAGACAAGGCCAGACAAGCTTGCAGGCCTAGGCTTCTAAATGGCCACCAGCCACAAGGCCAGGTCCAACAACAGAAAGCCCACCTCAATAAAACACATTTCCCAACTCAATCCAATGCCATCCTGGCCCTAAATGATGCTTGAAAATGAAAAACAAAAACACCAAAGGAACAGTTGCTTTATCATGCACACATCCAAGAGGCCATGAGTATCTCGGGCCTACTGACTACTAGTCTACTACCCACAACATTTAAAAAAAAAAAGGAATGATAGTTACCAACATTTAATTGTAGTTGCAACAACTGCAATGCCCCCAACCAAACAGACACAACAACCACTTACTTGTAAAATATCCAATTAAAAAATCTTAAAATCCAATTGCAATGATGCAGCAGACAAAAAGAGTGATCTTTCCAGCTCAAAATCCAAAGGCAGAATGATCAGGAGATGGACAAAGCACTGGGAGAAGCCTGCTGGACAGGAACAGGAAGTTGGAGATTCTGTGGCACTTCCTCCCTCTCCCCACCTTTTTAAAAAAGGACTCCTTGGATAAAAAAGGACAGCCAAATGTCGATCTGAGGAGTTTATTTCATCCAAATCATCATTTGCAGAAGGTTTCATGCTGCTAGAGCTGATATTCTTCTCTAAATTGAAAATTTTACATGTTCGAGCTCTCGAGCTTCACATTACTTCCGCCGGATGTCGATTAACTGTGGGCCAAAAATCCGTTACGTCCGCGGAATTTGCGGATTTTCGGCAATTCGCGATCCGCGAATCTCGCAAAATTGCTGACAAATCCGCTCGCAGTCAAAAAAATTTTTGGGCCCACAGGAAGCACTTACAGTTAAGGCAGGTGCTCGAGTTGAAGGTAACTTTGTAACCATTTTAGAATAGCGCCAGCAAGCTGCCAGAGTTGAAGTTGCTTACTTGCAAGTTGCAACTTCAACTCTGGCAGCTTGCCGGCGCCATTTTAAAATGGTTATAAAGTTAGCTTCAACTCGGGCCCCTGCCTTAACTCTGTAAGTGCTTCCTGTGGGCCAAAAATTAAACCTCAACAGAAAGCACTTACAGATATAAATAAAGCAGGTGCCCGAGTTGAAGCTCAAATTCAGTAACGTTTTAATCAGCCCAAAACATTAGTGAGCTTGGTCGAGGCTGGGCAAGTGTGCTTTAACCCCATATCTGCTGTCGAAAATTAGCTGGACTACTCGAGGAGTCTTTGAATCCCTGAGTTTCTCGAGCGCAATCCCCGTGTAGTTCCTGTGACTAGGAGGCTGCTTTCTCCTCACCTGCTGCCCTGCTCGCTCTCTGACCCTTTATACATAAGAGGCATGTTGACAGTGACACGCAGAGAAGCCCTGCCCGTTTGGCCCCGCATCACACACTAGCGGTATCAAACGTCTTCCCGCCCTTTCCCAACTATGATGGACAGCTCACTCAAGGGACCTCGGCGCCTTTTGGCCCGGTGGCAAAGTTACAGGCACACATGGCCAGTGGAGACAAATCTTCTGGCCCTTTACGCAGCTGCAGTGTAGGAAAAGCACTATACATTTACCCAACGAGGTAGCACTTACTGATTAGACAGTAGAAAGTACTCCAGTTGAGTAGAGTGCAAATCGCAAAAAAAATTGCAAGTTCGTGGGAAAATCCGCAAATTCGTGGGTTTTTTTGCGATTTCACGCGAATTCGCGGACCGCAGATCCGCAAAATTCGCCCATACTTAATGTCGATGGCGCGTCCAAAATGACGTGAATACGTTCTCTCGCTCCCTGTCTCGTTGGATATGACGTGTTCAGGTTCTGTCGCTCCTTGTCGCGTTTGATATGACGTGCTTGTGCCCTCACGCTCTCGCTCGCGGTGGAGAATGACGTGTTCGGGTTCTCTCGCTCCTTGTCGCGTTCGATATGACGTGTCCGCGCACTCACGCTCTTGCTCGCGTTGGAGAATGACGTGTTCGAGATCTCACATTCTCGCAGTGCATGATCGCGAGACGAATGACATGATCGCGGGACCAATGACGTGATGGGGGGCGCGAACTCTCGCGAGATAGATAAAATGGCTACCAACAATCCAACATCTCGTGGAGAACGCGACCGGATAGGGAAAAATTGTCGGCGAACGCGGGGATCCAGGTAAGGCGATTGTGCGCGCGAGAACTTATTTTTACAGCGCGAGCAAGAAAAGAAATTCCGGGACGATGCGGATTGCGGAAATTTTGACATTTTTGCGCTCTCCGCAGAACGTGAAAATTTAAAATTATCGCAATTTCCACAAGCGGAACAGAATTTGACGCTTCTATTCCCACTCCAGTGAGAGCAACAGCAGGGAAAGTGTTGGATAGCGGAGGAGTAAAAATTACTATTCCAATTCCAAAGAATGCAACAGTAGGGAGAGTGTTGGATAGCGGAGGGGTAAAAATTGATATTCCCACTCCAGTGAGAGCAACAGTAGGGAAAGTGTTGGATACTGGAGGGGTAAAAATTACTATTCCCACTCCACTGAATGCAACAGTAGGGTAAGTGTTTGATAGCAAAGGATTACAAATTACAATTCCCCTTCCCTCTGCGCTCACTACGAGGTAGGCAGACAGCCCTAGCATTGCTTCCAGCGTGGCACATTCTCTTTGTCCAATGGGGTTCTTCGTCTACCCCTGACCTGCGGGACTGGATTCAGAGGCTTTAGCACCTTTTGGCAATAGAGCGCGTCTCGCTCAGCTGCGATGGGAGGGGGTGGGAATATGCGAAGTTGTGGGCCCCATTCTTGCAACTCCTTACCAAGGAATGAGGGAAGTCACATGCCCAAAATACCTACAAATCCTACAGCTTATCCCTCTGGAACCGCTGGGGCCACACCAGTCTAGCCTGATGTCCTCGGCCTGTGTTCAGGAGTTATGGGGTGGTAGGAGTAGTGTTTAGAGACTGATGGGGAGAGGGGTGAGGGTGGGGGGTTTGGGGGGGCGGAAGGGTGGGGTGTTTGTCTTTTTTCTAGTTTCTTTACTTTTATAAAAGTGGTATTTTAGCCAGCTGGCTTGTCTCAGCACTGTGATCTTCATGTCTTCTCGGGGTTGCACTCCGGGGTGTAGACCTGTACGCTGTGTACTGATCTTACTGTACCGCTCTGCCGGCAACTGGATGTAGGCAGCTAAGCTGTGTATAATGAGCTGTTACCACGCAATAAAATATGATTGATTCTAAAAATTACTATTCCCACTCCAAAGAGTACAACAGTAGGGAAAGTGTTGTTTAGCGGAGGGGTACAAATTACTATTCCCACTCCAAACAGTGCAACAGTAGGGCAAGTGTTGGCTAGCGTAGGGGTACAAATGACTATTCCCACTCCTGTGAATGCAACAGTAGAATAACTGTTTGATTGCAGAGGGGTAAAAGATTGCATCCCCACTACAGTGAACGCAACAGTAGGGAAAGTGTTGGATAGCTGAGAGGTAAACATTACTATTCCCACTCCAGTGAGTGCAACACTAGGGAAAGTGTTGGATAGCAGAGGGGTGACAATTACTATTCCCACTCCAGTGAGTGCAACAGTAGAGAAAGTGTTGGATAGTTGTGGTGTAAAAATTGCTATTCCAACTCCAGTGAGTGCAACAGTAGGGAAATTGTTGGATAGCTGAAGGTACAAATTACTATTCTGACTCTAATAAGTGCAACAGTAGGGAAAGTGTTGGATAGCGGAGGTGTAAAAATTACTATTCCCACTCCACTGAATGCAACAGTAGAATATCTGCTGGATAGCTGCGAGGTAAAACAAATGTATTCCCACTCCAGTAAATGCAACAGTATGCAAAGTGTTGCATAGCGGAGGGGTAAATATTTAGTATTCCCACTCCAGTGAGTGCAACAGTATGGAAAGTGTTGGCTAGCGGAGGTGTAAAAATTACTATTCCAACTCCAGTGAGTGCAACAGTAGGGAAAGAGTTGGATAGCGGACGGGTAAAAATTACTACTCCCACTCCAGTGAGTGCAACAGTAGGGAAGGTGTTGGATAGGAGAGTTGTAAAAATTACTATTCCAACTCCAGAGAGTGCAACACAAGGGAAAGTGTTGGATAGCGGACGGGTAAAAATTACTATTCCCATTCCAGTGAGTGCAACACAAGGAAAAGTGTTGGATAGCGGACGGGTACAAATTACTATTCTCACTCCAGTGAGTGCGATAGTAGAAAGTGTTGGATAGCAGAGGGGTAAAAATTACTATTCCCACTCCAGTGAGTGCAACAATAGAGAAAGTGTTGGATAGCGGAGGGGTACACATTACTATTCTGACTCCAATAAGTGTAACAGTAGGGAAAGTGTTGGATAGTGGAGGGGTAAAAATTACTAATCCCACTCCACTGAATGCACCAGTAGAATAACTGTTGGATAGCTGCGGGGTAAAAAAATGTATTCCCACTCCAGTCAATACTACAGTAGGCAAAGTGTTGGATAGCGGAGTGGTAAATATTTACTATTCCCACTCCAGTGAGTGCAACAATAAGGAATGTGTTGGCTAGCAGAGGTGTAAAAATTACTGTTCCAACTCCAGTGAGTGCAGCAGTAGGGAAAGTGTTGGATAGCGGACGGGTCACAATTACTACTCCCACTCCGGTGAAAGCAACAGTAGGGAAAGTGTTGTATAGCGGAGTTGTAAACATTACTATTCCAACTCCAGAGAGTGTAACAGAAGGAAAAGTGTAGGATAGCGGACTGGTACAAATTACTATTCCCACTCCAATGAGTGCAATAGTAGGGAAATTGTTGGATAGCGAGTGGTAGAAATTACTATTCCCACTCCAGTGAGTGCAACAATAGGGAAAGTGTTGAATAGCGAAGAGACAAAAATTACTATTCACACCCAAACAGTTGAAACAAAAATAAAAAACATTAAAAATAATATAAAATCATAAAAATAAATAAATCATATTTAGAGATGAAAAATGAAATAATTAAATATATAAAAATTACAAATATTATCATATTACTTACATATAAAAAAAATACAAATTATATATATAGTTAGCACAGTTTTATCCTTGCTTGAAGGCGCATTCAACTGCTGACATATTTCAACCTGACCACAGCAATTTGTACTCAAATCTTTATTACTGCCTAATGCCTTTCAGATCAGGTCGCTCCTTGTTCACAGGCTTTTCAAAATCTTTCCAGAAACGCTGGGAGAACAACCTGTCCACGTGCATGTCAATCAATTTATAGCCCTCTGGTGGGCCTTCCCGTTTAGTGTTACTTCTCAAGCCTGTGAACAAGGAGCGACCTGCTCCGAAACACGTTAGGCAGAAATAAAGATCTGGATACAAATTTCCGGTTTCAGTTTGAAATATGTCAGCAATCGAGTGTGCCTTCAAGCAAGGATAAAACTGTGGCAACATAGAATTCAGGCTGTCCTGTAAAGCTTTGGAGAGGTCGCAGGTTTGGAACCTTTTCAAATCGGAATTGTGGGACTGCAGTAGTAAATGAAAATAAACTGTGCAGTGTGATATTTGAAGGCCCACTGGAGGGCTATTAATTTGAATACATTATTGGAGTTGATTCAGACCTCACGAGAGGGGTAGAATTGCCTGAGAGATACTATGGGGGTCATTAAGATAGCGGGCGGACCCGCCCGCCAAAAACCACCCGCACATAAATTCCCCCACCACATTACCTTGGCGAGGGGGACACCGGCAGACGGGAAGGCCGTCTGCAGGTGGGCAATCTCCCCGATTGCCTACTGGGTGGAAAATCCCAGGAATATGGTGGCGGTGCACTGCAGGCACAGCCATCCATATTAGCATCATGCTGGTGGAATGCTTTCCGTGGCAGCATCGCCGCCACAGAAAGGAATGCGGTCTTCAACTATGAGGGCCCGTGGTGGGCCCACAAGGAGTCTTGGGGGTGCACATGGGGGTACCTATGGTACCCTGCATTTCAATGTACAACATGGCAGGCACCGCGCAGTGCCTGTCACGTTGTGCATTGAAACGCACAACTTGCATTTGTGGCATTGCAGCAGGCGGTGCTTTCAGCACCACCCGCCGCAATGTTACAAAGGCGGGATGCACCCGCCAGTGTGGCGTGCGCATCCTAATTGTTGGTGTGGGACCGCCACATGCATTGCAGGCGGTCCCGTTTCCTGGGGCTATAGCATACTAATGAGCCCCTATGTGTCCCAGCATGCATGAGATGTAACACTCATCGGGGAGGCCCACCAGAGGGCTATTAAATTGATTGACATGCACGTGGACAGGTTGTTCTCTCAGCGTTTCTGGAAAGACTTTGAAAAGCCTGTGAACAAAGAGCGACCTGCTCCGAAACGCGTTAGGCAGAAATAAAGATCTGGATACAAATTGACGGTTTCAGGTTGAAATATGTCAGCAGTCGAGCGCGCCTTCAAACAAGGATAAAACTGTGGTGCCATAGAATTCCGGCTGTCCTGTCGGAGAAGGCTGCACCACTTGTAAAGCTTTGGAGAGGCCACAGGTTTGGAATCCGAAATGTGGGATTGCAGTAGAAAATGAAAATAAACCGTGCAATGAGATATGTAAAGGCCCACTGAAGGACTATTCATTTCAATAAATTATTGGAGCTGATGTAGACCCCACGAGAGGGGAAGTATTGCCTGAGAGATACTGCGTGTCCCAGCATGCACAAGAAGGAACACTCACCGGGGAGGCCCACCAGAGGGCTATAAATTGATTGACATGCACTTGGACAGGTTGTTCTCGCAGCATTTCTGGAAAAACTCTGAAAAGTCTGTGAACAAGGAACGACCTGCTCCAAAACGCATTAGGCAGAAATAAAGATCTGGATACAAATTGCCGGTGTCAGGTTGGAATATGTCAGCAGTCGAGAGCGCCTTCAAGCAAAGATAAAACTGTGGTAACAAATATATAATATAAAATAATACATACATTTATAAAATAAAATTCTTTTAGACTAGAAAATATTTACAAACACATTAATACATGAATGTATTTATTGTATTTCTACCCTATAACAACACACCAATAAAAAAAACACTTCAACATTTTTAATTACATTTTTTTTCCAAAATTAACTGAATAATCAATTAAAAAATTATTATCAATAAAACAAAACAATAACAATTAATTGACTGCACACGTTTTAACACTATGCTGTCCACAACACAAGTTAAACTCTAAAATAATAAAACACAATTAAACCTTATTGATAAATTAAAAACTATTACTATTAACAAATAATAATAAAGTAATTAAAATGTATCTAATACCTACACTTTACACCTTTAAAAGTAAAAACAACAGACTAAAAATTTAACAATTACCCAAAATACATATAAAATAATTAACAATAATTAACAACTATATATTAATTAAATAAATACAAATGACTTCCCATCCTTTACGCCTATAAACACCAAAACACACACCTAAAATGAATTAAACAATTACCTTAATTACCAATTAATTAAAATTATTTAATTAACATCAATTAGTAATTCATCAATTAAAAATAAATGACTTCCCACCCTCAACACCTATGAACACCACAACACACCTACAATTATTTACACAATTACCATAATTAATTACAATTAATTAATAAAAATTAATTAACATCCAGTTATTAATTCATCACCCTTAACACCTATAAACACCACAACACACCTACAATTATTTACACAATTACCATAATTAATTACAATTAATTAATAAAAATTAATTAACATCCAGTTATTAATTCATCACCCTTAACACCTATAAACACAACACAAACCTAAAATTAATTACACAATTCCCATAATTAATCACCAATTAATTAATTTAAATTAATTAACCAATTTTTAATTAATTAATAATAAATTACTTTACACATTTAACACTATAACATCTCAATTAAATATTAATAAATAAAAAATAATCAATACATTTAATATAATTAAATTACTTCCCACCCTATTACCCTATAAACCCCCAACCCGCTACAGAACTAAAAACGCAAAATTCAAATAAAGAACAAATAATTAATAACTACTAAAAATGTAACCCATATTTTAAATATACAAACAATTCTCATACAAAAAATACAACACATACATATAACATATATGATAAAATACATAACAATAATAAACAAACAGTTTATTTTTGCAAATGATATCAAACACTTCGATATTTGTAACATTACCTAAAATCGATATTCTTGATCACGAGATTCTGTATGTCGATATATCTGAACCACAATATTTGCAACTCGATATTTGTGCAACTTGATACTTTTTTTTTCAAAACTCTTTTTATTGAAAGATTGCATAAAATCACAGCATTCTGAACCCCAGAGGAGCTGTAACAATAACAGTACATCATATGTCTGTAAGAATATTGTTCCCTCCACCCTCTACCCCACACCCCAACTTCCCAACCCTCCCCTCCCCCTCCCTCTTTTGCACAAAGTCTCTCCGATACTGTATAGGTTAATCATACATGAATCAGTATATGTATCTTTGTCTCTACATGCCCATCACAACTGCCCCTCCTCGCCTCCCGTTGGTGTTGGAGGCTCCAGCCATAGGCCCCTGTAGTCTGCCCACCTTTTCCATATTTTATAGTGTTTTTTGGGACAGCCTCTGGCCTCAAACACTGGTCGTTCCAGTCCCATGCAAAAGTCCAGCCCTTTATTCCACCCAACTACCTTGGGAGCCCTGGGATCTTTCCAGGCCTGCGCCACATCTCGTTTGGCTAGTGTAAGGCCTAGTAGGAGCAGGTGCCGTTTGTAGACATTGCCGCCCACCCCTTCCAACACGTGGAGTAAGCCCAATTTTGCTGTACGTGGAAGGTCCCATCCCAGCACTTCAGATAGACAGTCCCACACACCAGTCCAGAATCTCACCAGGCCACTACAATCCCACACAGTGTGTAGGAGAGTGCCCATTCCATGACCACACCGCAAGCACGCCGGGGACTCAATCAGACCAGCCCTCCACAATCTCTCTCTCGTATAATAAGCACGGTGTAGGTATTTAAATTGAATTAGGCGTAGGCGGATGGCTATAGCCGCTCCCCTGGGGGACTCGAGAGCCTCCCGCCAATCTTCTTCCTCCAGCTCACCCACATCTCTCACCCAGCGACCCCTAAGGGGTTGCAGATCCGAAGAACAATGTGTAACTAGTGTCTGATATATCTGAGATATCTTCTTTTCTTCCAGGTCCCCCATAAACACCTTCGCCTCTATCGGGCCAAATTCGGGTAAAGTTTCTAGGCCCGCGAGTGCGGGTGTAAGGGCGTGTCTGAGATGCAGGTATCGAAAGAACTCTGTGCGGGGCATATCAAACTCTGTGCTAAGTTCCTGAAAAGATTTAAGCGTGGTGCCCTTTAGGACGTGGCCCAGCGCTGAAATTCCTATCGAGTCCCAGCCTCCGAATCCCCGGAGTGACATTAGTGCCGGCAGCTGCCCATTATGCCAGAGTGGGGTCTCCCTCGTTAGCTTTCCCCACCATCCCATACGACGTAGCGATTGTCGCCAAATCTGAAAAACCACTTGTGTTGCTTTAGGTAGTCTCTTTCGTAGCTGCGCCGAGTATAAGACCGTGTTCAGGGTGTCCGGTTCCATTAGGTACCTTTCAAGAGCATATGCCGGATCCCCCCTGTCACTGTACCACTAATCATTCAGGACTATAAGGTGTGATGCTTGGTAGTAAGATCTGTCGCCAGTCCCCCACAGTATGTGGACAGAAAGCAGGTTCGTAGGGCTACTCGCGACGCACCACCGGCCCACAGGAATTGGCCCAGAGCTGAGTTGACCTGTCGGAACCATTGCGGTGGGATAGGGTACAGGTGATTCTGTAATTGGTATAACATGCGGGGGAGGGCAACCATCTTAAATATAGCGGACCTGCCATATATATTGAGGGGCATACGGGACCAGCATTTCATCTCCTGCTGCACTTTATCCCACACCGGAACTACATTGCGCTCCCAGGCAATTGTCGGCAAGGTCTTCAAAAACACTCCCAGGTATTTAAGACCCCCAGCCGCCCTTTGTAGTGTCGAGGCCCACGGCCCGATCTCAAAGTGGTTACTCAGTGTCCAAAGTGTGGATTTCTGCGGTTTAAGGTAGAGTCCTGAAACTTCTCCAAAGATTGTCATTATTTCCAGGACCCGCGGCCCAGACCGATTCACGTTCGTAAGAAAAAACAGGACGTCATCCGCATATAGTGCGATTCTGTCCGAGGGTCCTGCCTCCCATTCAAAACCCCTCAGCTGCGCATCAATCCGGACCCATGCAGCTAGCGGTTCCATAGCTAGGGCAAATAGGTAAGGCGAGAGGGGGCACCCCTGCCTAGTGCCTCGCCCTATCGGGAAGACTGCTGACACTTCCCCCGCCACCCTCACCGAGGCCGTCAAATCGGTATACAAAAGCCGAATATAAAACATAAAGTGCGGCCCTAGATTGAGGCGTCGGAGGAGGGCAAATAAGTAGTTCCAGCTCAGGGAGTCAAAGGCCCTGTCGATGTGCGCCAATAGTAGCGCCGCTTGATCTCCAGTTTTGCTCATCGCCTCTACCGCCACGTGCGCGCGTCTAATATTGTGCTGCATCGCTCTGTGGGGCATAAATCCGGCCTGGTCTGGGTGGACTAGGGGCCATATGTATCAAGCTAATTAGCATTCGCAAAGGCCGAAATTCTGCGAATGTCGGCCTTTGCGAATGCTAATTAGATAAATGGTATGTATCAAACATGTTTGATGCAAAATAAGGAATTGCAAAATTTGCTATTCCTTATTTTGCAATTGCACTTAAGGAATCGCAAATTTTGCGATTCCTTAAATGCAATGTATCAAACAAAAAATATAAAAAAATTGCCATTAAGGATTCGCAAATTACCACCAACTTCTAGTTGGTGGTAAGTTGTGAATTCTTTTCAAAAAGCTTTTTTACAAAAAAACAAAGGTGCCATATGACGCCCATACATGCCTTTAGGGCATGTATGTGCGCCATATGCCCCCAAATGTCTTTTTCAGGGGTGCAGCAGGGTGTTCTTGAGACACCCCTGCACCCTTGAAAAAATTCCTAATTTGCAATTAGCAAATTGCTAATCGCAAATTGCACTTTCATTCCTATGGGCCTCCTGGCCCATGGAAATGAATGGGTAATCGCAAATTAGGAATGCTAAGGAATCGCTATTGAAAAGCGATTTTGTACATACATATCGTTTTGCGAATTCCAAATAGCGATTCCTTAAAATTCGCTATTTGGAATTCGCTAAACGGAAGTATACATATGGCCCTAGGTCTGTTATATACGGGAGTAGGCGGTTCGCAAGCGCTTTGGCTAGTATTTTGGCCTCGATGTTTAAGAGGGAAATCAGCCGATAGGACTCATGGCGGTCTGGGGGTCGACCGCGTTTACAAAACACTACTATTTCTGCATGCCTCCAGTCTGCCGGTAGGAGGCCCTCCTTTCTCGCTGCCTCCAGGGCAGCTTTATAATGCGGCCCTAGTTGGAGATGATAGCGTTTGAAAAACTCACTCGGAAAACCGTTGGGTCCTGGGGCCTTACCAGTGTTGAGCTCCCCCAGAGCTGTACCTAGTTCCTTGGCCGACAGCGGGGCCTCAAGGCGCTCACGCACATCGTCCGGGAGCACACGGGGCGGAAGATCAGTTATAAATTTGTCAACGTCAAGTGCCAAGAGGGAGTCCCGTGGGGCATATTGGGCCGCAAGGTAGCGGGCGAAACTGTCCGCCAGCTCCCTCGGGGCTGAAATGGAGGTTCCGGTATCGTCCCTGAGGCCCGGTAGTTCCTGTGCCTGAAACACTTTTTGACAGAGCCTATGGAGCATCGTGCTGGACTTGTCGCCCCACTGATATATTCTACTTCTCGTCGCCAGCCAGACCTGCCTAGCCTCGTCTAACAGAAGAGATGCATATGTTTGTTCTGCCAGTAGCAGCTGCCCTACATCTTCCTGGTGACTCGCAACTCCACACTGAGTCTCCAGCCGGTCTACTGTTGCTGCGGCCCGCACCAGCTCTTCCTGTCGTTTGCGGCACGCTGCTGCACACCAGGCTATATCCACCCCACGAAGCGTGGGCTTCAGAGCTTCCCAGGCCGTCCGTATGTCGGACACAGTGCCCAGATTCTCCTACCAGTATCGGGCGATGGCTACTTCCAAATGTTGCTGATATGCTTCCTGTTGCAGTTTCCAAGTGGAGAGGCGCCACCTGAATGGCTGTCTCCCCTTATCTAGGGTAACTTCAACTACCACCGGGGAGTGATCCGACAATCCACGCGGCATGATGGATGCCGAGACCACCCTATTCACAACCGTGGCAGGGACAAAAACATAGTCCAGTCTCGAAAACGAGTTGTGGACTGCCGAGACGTAGGAGTATTCTCGTTCATGTGTGTGGAGGTGTCGCCATGTGTCCACCCAATCCATGCCTCGCACCATGTCATTCAATTTAGTGGGGGTATCTGCTATAGGGTCGCCCCTAAGTCTGAGGCGGTCGAGCCGACAATGCATGACATCATTCCAGTCCCCCCCGATCACAGCCAGGCCCTCAGGGATTTCAGCCCATATTGTGAACAGTTTTTCAATCAGTGCCCATTGTAGTGGGGGTGGGGCATACACACTTCCGAAGATTATTGGCTCTGTACCCACCGTCCCCTGTACAAAGACATAGCAGTCCTGGGGGTCTGCCCATTGTTTCATATGAGTGTAAGACAGTCTGCGGTGCAGCAATATCGCCACACCCCGAGATCCTCTCCCAAAGCCGGCGTGATAGACCTGGTCGTAGCCATATCTCTGTAGGCTCAGTACTTTATTACCTAGTAGGAGTGTTTCTTGTAACATCAAGGCATCCACTTTCTCTCTCTTCCCCTGTCTCAGCACAGCACTTCTCTTAATTTTGTCAAGCATACCCCGTACATTCCAACTCATCACTTTCATCAAGGCTCTAACAGGTGTCCGCTCAGCGTTTTTCAGCCCCCATCTAAGCGTAGACGCAATTGTATACCAGGCAGTGGGCACATTGGACTTGGGCACCTCAACAGCATCTTTCGAGACAACCATGTGCAAAACAACTCCCTCCCCCCATCCCTCAGTTCCCAAACACACCTCCAGCCCCCATCCCCTTCTCCCCAACCCCAAATTCAACCAACAGTCCCAGAGAGCATCCCCACCTCCCCCCTCCCCATACCTCAGCAACGTTGAAGTACCTATTGCGGTATAAAGCATCCCCAGCCCCCAACGGGAGACTCGAGACCACCTATGCCAATGGATCCCCACCAATGAACCCAGAACGTCCCAACTACCCCCTTAGAAAAGCAAACTACCCCAACTCTGAGGCGCGTGTCCGCCTATTAGATCATCCCCCCAACCCGACTCACATCCCGTGTCCGTAGGTCTACATTTGTCTGCCAGTGGCCAGGCTACTGTAAGCATACATCTTCCCTAGCCAGGTCGTCAGTATCTGCCACCCAGCTTATATTGGGATATAGCAATCAAGCCAATAAGCTATGTCCCTTCATCCTTCACGGATCTACTTTCGGAGAGTCTGGAGGGTTAGTGTCTTCCGTGGTTCCCTTTTTGGCCGGGGAGCGTTTCGATGAGCGAGATCTCCAATTACTTCTGCTGCGTGAGCGCCGGGGCGTCCGCGGTGGCACTGCCGAGGAGGATGAGTCCGAGTCTCGAGCCGGCGGAGTGTGTGGTCGGACTCGCACCGTCTCGTCTGTCCAGGTGAACACCTCTTCAGGGGAGTTGAAGAATAGAGTGCGGGACTGATAGACCACTCGTAGACGCGCTGGATAAAGCAAGGCATATTGAATCTTGAGAGTGCGCAGGCGGGCTTTAGCCACCGTGAAAGATTGCCACTGTTGCTGCACCAGTTTCGTATAGTCTGGGAAGATCAAGATCCGCTGGTTATCCCACATGAGAGGCTCTTTCAATCGGGCTTGTTTCAGGATCATATCCCGGTCGTGATAATTGAGCAACCTGGCTATGACCGGCCTCGGGCGCTCACCAACCGGTGGTTTTTGAGTCAGTGCTCTGTGGGCCCGTTCGATAACAAAGCAGCGGGATAGGGACTCTGGTGGGAGCCAGCCCTCTAGCCACTCCGTGAGAAAGGTTTCCATGTTGCCCTTTTTGCAGTCCTCCGGAAGGCCGACAAAGCAAAGATTGTTGCGCCGAGCCCGTCCTTCGGCGTCCTCGGCCCGGAGCGCCAGGCCCTTCTGTATACCTTCCATGTGGGTCACCTTCCTCTTTAAAATCACCATATCGTCTTCCACTCCGGTGATCCGGGCTTCCGCTTCAGTAATGAGGGCCACCGCATTTCGCAGGTCCTAGCGCAGCAGGGTAACATCGGCTCCAACGGCCCCTATTTTGGCATCCAGCGTGTCCCTGGATTGGGTGATTGCCGCCAGGAGAGCTGCATTGTCCGGCCCCTGGGCCTGGCCGGCACTCGAAGCCCCAGAGTGTCCACTTGGGCCAGTGAATTTGTCTATAGTCCCCTGTTTCGAGGCTCCGCCGACACTCCCACCTCTGGTCATCGTCTGAGCTGGATAAAGCAGTTGGAGGCCCAGGCCCTGCACGCCGGTCGTGATTCGCAGTATCTACCCCTTGCGCCTTTCCTCCGAGGTCACCTCAGCGCACTGTACGCAGTGCTCCGCTGTGGGGCTTCAGCCTCAGTCAAATGGGGCCCGGGTTTAATTATCTATGGCGGTGGGGGCAGGGAGGCTGATTTTGCCATATGGTGAGGGGTTAATTCGGGGCTCTGGTATCCCCGCCGCCCACTGACTGCTGCAACCCCAAGATGGCCGTTGCAGGGGCCCGATCCAGGGCGCTCGTCGCTGTCCCTCGCCACTAGAAGAGGCTTACTTGTCGGTACCGGGGTCCGCTGCTTGTAGTCCGATGCGACTGCCAGGGTACTAGTGACCGTTCGTTTGCCCGGATACCACAGGCGGTCTTCCCTGTGCGCCTCTCTGTCCGCATTCAGCATGGCAGATGCTCCCGGGCTCCGGCGACCCCTCCGATCGTCCGCCAGCGTCCCCAGTCAACGTGCCACCAATGCGCCAGCCTGCGGCAGCGCCGCACCCCCTCGGATCACGATGGCAAGGGATCCGCCGACACCAGCGGGTCAGAGCCAGCACTGCCGCCGCCAGCCATCCACCCCTCTGGGCGTCGCCAAACTCGAGGTCCGCTGCTCGTCGTAGGCCACGCCGGTCTCGGGCGCCGTGCAGCATCTCTCGATGCCCTGAATCGGCCCAAAGTTGCACCACGGCTGCCGATCACCCTCCGCTGCACCACACCACACCGGGATATCGTCAGGTGCGGGGGAGGAAGGATAAATTGGCGGATATTGTAGCGGCGGGACGGAGCTCTGTTAAGCTGCGTCCGCCATGATGGCCTCCTTAGCCACGCCCCCTCGCAACTCGATACTTTTGATCGATATTCTGTCCCTGCTCCGTTGCTCACAACCGGAACAATATGTTGTGGTATCAATGCAGGAATCCGAGACATGAAAATGAATACAAAATTTTATAAGGGGCATGAGAACACCCTGACTCCAAAAGGCATGTGGAGTTGTCCCAAACACCCCCTCCCCACACCAGCCATTACAGGTCTCTGGGGCATGATCTGCACTGAGTTGCATTGTAATTGTATTGTGATGTAAAGGGTGATAACAGTTTTAAATCACAATATAAATCATTTGCTGCTGTCCACCATAATAAGTTTAGGAATTGTGGTGTACCCTAAGGTAATTTTACACTGTATAAAATGTTGTACCTCTGCTGGGATCTGATGAACCATGTTTGAGAGAAACCTGTTTTTTTCTCACAATTATCACATGATGGTTATGGAAAGTGTTCCAGAAGCTATTTTGAGAGCATATGTTATATATATTCACACTATCTTCCTTAGCCATACAAGAATAAAGTCTGCACCAACATTCTTATTTAAGGCAACAGTGGGACATGCCTGAAGCCATTTTGATTGAATTAAACCTGTAAAACTTGACAAAATTCCTTTACAATGACCAAAATTATGAGGGTCGTTTTGTCATCGAAATTATAGTTACTGCTCCAGGAAGCAAAATGAGGGCACATTTTAATGAGTTCTCAAATATCTTCCTCGTCTTTTTCAGTAAACATTCTGACCTGTAGATTTAAACATGTTTTCAACACCAGCTGTAACGTGTGAGTTGACTCCCTGCTAATCAACTGCCCCTTTACCACAATGTCCTAATAAGCAACTAGTGTGGTAACATTCTGCATTTATGACAAAACAGCTGTATAACTGACGGCATTTCATACAGACCATACTGCAGTAAATGAAGAAAGAAATACAAAGACTTCCAAGATGTTCCCCGAGAGGGAATATTTGGGGGCGGCTCAAATATCACCAAAATGCAGTCCAATGATAGGAGTGTGCAGATCGCTTAACTAACCGGTGTAACACATAAACAAGTGATCAATTGGATAAATAAACATAAAAATAGGAGCAAGTTTAAATGCCCTGTGTCGCTATTTGAGAACTCAGAAAGCGTGGCTTTGTTTGAACCTTCTAGAGCACTAATCATAATTTCAGGTGTGACACACACTTGCCATAACTACAGAATATCAGCGTTCCAGTTGGTAATTAGAACACTTCGTTAAGGGAAAGGGCAAGGCAAGTGGGAGGGGAAGTGGCCGAACAACAGACAATAGAGGGCAGTCGCAAGGGGGTTGGGTACGAACTCAGACACCGGAAGGCAGGGGAGGGAAAAGCGACTACAAGCTGACCGCAGAGGGCAGATGGGGGGGCAGAGTTAGGACAACAGATGATGCAGGACTGGCAGGAGGGGCATTGGCAGCACAACAGACCATGGAGGGCAGGAGGGAGGGGGCATGGGACAGCACACGAAAAATGGAGGGCCAGGGTGAGAGGGACAGGGGCAGGAGAAGCAAGCTGAACATGTAAGGCATGTGGAAGGGGCAGAGAAAGCACAATGCATCACGAAGGGCACGAGGGTCATGCACACAGACAACAGAGGGAAGATGGGAGGGGGGCAGGGGCAGAAAGCCAGCTATGCAGGGCAGGTTAAAGGAGCAGTGGCAGCGTAACGGACCTTGCATGGCATGCAGGGGGGTTAGTGGCATCACAACAGGATCACAGTGGGCAAAATGGAGGGGCAAATGCAGGTACAGCGAACACTGGGGGGCAGAAGAAAGAGGTAGGGGCTGGACTCTGACAATTGATGATAGGGAGAAGGGGGAAGGGGCAGGAAGCTGACCATGCAGGTCGGTAGGCCGGATAGTGGCAGCACAATAGACCATGGAGGGTAGGTGGGAGGAGCACAGACATAGACAATGGAGAGCAGGACAGAGCAGCAAGCTAACCACGCTGGGCAGGCGGAATGGGCAGTGGTAGCACAATGGAAAGAGCAGGCCTGGAGTGAGGGGCGGGGCCATGGACTCGGATCTGAAAGTTCACAGTTTACTAATGTGTTCACCTCTTAACTTTTACCATGCTGAATGAGACTTGTCTCCAGTACTAATTACACTGTTTCTATTTCACAAGCAGCTGCTTGGGATTTGTAAATCGCATGGCTACGAACAGGCGCCCAAGCTTGGATGATGCCATTAGTTATGTGAACAGTGATGTCATTTGAAATGTTATCAATTATGTCACTTAACAGCTCATTAGTGACGTGATATGTGAGGTCGTAGGCAGTGAATCGTGGGGCTCAGATTATAGTTAGGTCAGTAAAGTTTAACTGGTAAATTTCAGGGATTTTTGTTTTTCAAACTTTCATTTTTGTATTATTACAAGACCTAACTATAAAGTCACTTTAACCATTGGCTTTATATATCTAAAATAACACCACAAGTACTAAACAAGTTTAAACAACAATGAATGATTGTAAACTTTGAACTGCTAATTAGAACTTTGGTAATATTGTAGTCATACTTATTCCATATGTCAGACGTTTTGTTTATTATTTAGGGGCATGATTTTATTTACTCTATTTTGCATTTCATTTACCTTATCCATGCCACACTTTGTGCCAGCAGCAACCAACAAGGGAAGAAATGGAAGATCCTTTTTTTCATCTTGAGTTTGAGGTATGAACTCTACCGAAGCACATCGAGAATTTTTGGTACCAAAGTATTGAATAGCTGCCATCAAAGAAAAAGTTGGCTGTTGTGATGGAAATGCACAATGTATCTTTCCACATCCCGCATCCCTGAAAACATTAAAAAAGAAAACATATTTTACATTAAAAAGATTGTAGATATGTTGTTTACTTTAGCTGTAGCGTAAATTGTCCCTCTGCTTGACATGGTCACTGAGAATTGTTCTACATATCAGGGTGCTTGAGTTATACTACACAATAGTACATTGAACAATACTATTCTTCACAGTATGTGGAAAGTTAAAAGATTTGGTTTGAATGTGGTACACATGTGAAGTGCATTTGTGCTTCCCTGTACTTCCATGGTTATCACATTAAAGCCAAACACATTGTGCTTGTATTACTGCTTCAAAATCAGCAAAGGGACAGTATTCTGTATTTCCTCATGTTTACTGTATTGTATTGTAATTGCATTTATATAGCACTTACAAGCCCTGACAAGGGGTTTAAGTGCTTTTTCGGTGAGTAGCACACTATTCTGGAACCCATAAACGATTACTGGTGAATTATTATAGCTAAATATGAAAATGCTTTGAGTGGTGGATATGTTAGTCAGTTATTTGGATTGAGAAGGATAGTGGAAGGATAAAAGAGGGAAAAGGGTTTGTATTTATATAGCACTTGCTACCCCAGATGAGATGTTGAAGTGCTTTTTTGGCGAGTGGCATGCTACTCCGAAACCCAAAAAGAAGTAATGGTATAGTTAAATATAAAATAAATTTGAGTGGTGGACATGTTAGTCTGTTATTTGGATTGAAAATGATAGTGGAGGGATAGAAGAGGGAGGGATTTAGAAATAAAAAAATATATATATACAGAAGCGTGTGAAAGGACCCGTTCCCAAGAGTCCGAGGGTTTTCTGGTGACATCGAAGTTAACCAAGGTACTGGAAGTACCTCGGACCGCCTCAGGAAACCTACCCAGCAATTTTGTCTTTTGCACTAAAGGCAACCCGGAATTGACGGAAGAAAACAGGCACTGCTCTACGTTTTCTGAGACCAGCGCTGGAAGAAGTTTTGAAAGAGGCGAAGCGTGTGGGGGACTTGAGGGAGATCGGAATGTACAGTATCGGAGCAATTGGGAACATAGCACCCACCTCTACAAGGCATTCACAGCTGTAATCAAAGAGCCCCATCGGCATCTACAACTCATCCAGAGACTTCTGGGTAATGTAGTCAAAGGTATTGAAACTACAAAGAAAGACTGTGTTTGTAATTGGGGCCAGCTGCACTCCACTTCAAAGGAGGAGCCAAGGAGTTTTAAATGAGGGTGGAATCCCTTTTCCGTTTTGAATGGCATCTGACGAAGACCGTAGCGTCGAAATGCATTATGCCTGTTGATATGTTGCAGTAAACTGATCTTCAACACCATCCCCTTTGTGTCCTTTGGGTTACTTTAAAGAAAAGTTGCCGTTTGAATTGATGATTTAGTACGCACACCAGAAGCGTGTGAAAGGACCCGATTCCAAGAGTCCGAGGGTTTTCTGGTGACATCGAAGTTAACCAAGGTATTGGAAGTACCTCGGACCGCCTCAGGAAACCTACCCAGCAATTTGGTCTTTTGCACTAAAGGCAACCCGGAATTGACGGAAGTAAACAGGCACTCCTCTACGTTTTCTGAGACCAGCGCTGGAAGAAGTTTTGAAAGAGGCGAAGCGTGTGGGGGACGTGAGGGAGATCGGAATGTACAGTATCAGAGCAATTGGGAACATTGCACCCACCTCTACAAGGCATTCACAGCTGTAATCAAAGAGCCCCATCGGCATCTGGAACTCATCCAGAGACTTCTGGGTAATGTAGTCAAAGGTATTAAAACTACAAAGAAAGACTGTTCGTAATTGGGGCCAGCTGCACTCCACTTCAAAGGAGGAGCCAAGGAGTTTTAAATGAGGGTGGAATCCCTTTTCCGTTTTGAATGGCATCTGACGAAGACCATAGCGTCGAAATGCATTATGCCTGTTGATATGTTGCAGTAAACTGATCTTCAACACCATCCCCTTTGTGTCCTTTGGGTTACTTTAAAGAAAAGTTGCCGTTTGAATTGATATATATATATATATATATACAGCGCTCAACAACTCCAGGTAGATCCCCAGGAATGAAGAGACAGCACTCGGGAGGTTCCTTCTCACGCAGTAGTTTATTAACTACAGGCTAAACCACAGACGCGTATCGGCGATTTATATACCATCACAAAAGGTAAGCCCCGGTGAAAGGAAACCTCAGGCAGTTTCAATATCTCCATTTATTGAGAATCTGCTTGCCAGCAAAGAACATCGTGACAGCATTACTTCAGAATTTTCAGTTTGCCAAACGCGTTTCGGGAACTCCAGTTCCCTTCCTCAATGGCTGTGAAGCTGCATCAAAGTTCGAAATGCTGCCTCGCACTTTTTATATTCAACGGCCCCGCCCTGTTGGGTGTGGCACTAACAGCCTTCTGGGACATGTAGTGCGAGGAATTAAAACTCCAGTGAGTGCCTCGAATCTTTACAGCAAAATAACTTCTTTTATTGTCCAAGTGGGTTGAAGTGTTGGCACTTTGAACTTTGCCCTGCTTTGTAGTAGGTTCTCGGAGCACTGCCTCCCTTGCGCACTGGCACGTTCTTAATGTCAGCACAGGCCCGCTCAGCAGCAGTGGGCTTCCCTTCGCGGCTGGACTCGAGCCGCTCAATATTCCATCACAAAAGGTAAGCCCCGGTGAAAGGAAACCTCAGGCAGTTTCAATATCTCCATTTATTGAGAATCTGCTTGCCAGCAAAGAACATCGTGACAGCATTACTTCAGAATTTTCAGTTTGCCAAACGCGTTTCGGGAACTCCAGTTCCCTTCCTCAATGGCTGTGAAGCTGCATCAAAGTTCGAAATGCTGCCTCGCACTTTTTATATTCAACGGCCCCGCCCTGTTGGGTGTGGCACTAACAGCCTTCTGGGACATGTAGTGCGAGGAATTAAAACTCCAGTGAGTGCCTCGAATCTTTACAGCAAAATAACTTCTTTTATTGTCCAAGTGGGTTGAAGTGTTGGCACTTTGAACTTTGCCCTGCTTTGTAGTAGGTTCTCGGAGCACTGCCTCCCTTGCGCACTGGCACGTTCTTAATGTCAGCACAGGCCCGCTCAGCAGCAGTGGGCTTCCCTTCGCGGCTGGACTCGAGCCGCTCAATATTCCATCACAAAAGGTAAGCCCCGGTGAAAGGAAACCTCAGGCAGTTTCAATATCTCCATTTATTGAGAATCTGCTTGCCAGCAAAGAACATCGTGACAGCATTACTTCAGAATTTTCAGTTTGTCAAACGCGTTTCGGGAACTCCAGTTCCCTTCCTCAATGGCTGTGAAGCTGCATCAAAGTTCGAAATGCTGCCTCGCACTTTTTATATTCAACGGCCCCGCCCTGTTGGGTGTGGCACTAACAGCCTTCTGGGACATGTAGTGCGAGGAATTAAAACTCCAGTGAGTGCCTCGAATCTTTACAGCAAAATAACTTCTTTTATTGTCCAAGTGGGTTGAAGTGTTGGCACTTTGAACTTTGCCCTGCTTTGTAGTAGGTTCTCGGAGCACTGCCTCCCTTGCGCACTGGCACGTTCTTAATGTCAGCACAGGCCCGCTCAGCAGCAGTGGGCTTCCCTTCGCGGCTGGACTCGAGCCGCTCAATATTCCATCACAAAAGGTAAGCCCCGGTGAAAGGAAACCTCAGGCAGTTTCAATATCTCCATTTATTGAGAATCTGCTTGCCAGCAAAGAACATCGTGACAGCATTACTTCAGAATTTTCAGCTTGCCAAACGCGTTTCGGGAACTCCAGTTCCCTTCCTCAATGGCTGTGAAGCTGCATCAAAGTTCGAAATGCTGCCTCGCACTTTTTATATTCAACGGCCCCGCCCTGTTGGGTGTGGCACTAACAGCCTTCTGGGACATGTAGTGCAAGGAATTAAAACTCCAGTGAGTGCCTCGAATCTTTACAGCAAAATAACTTCTTTTATTGTCCAAGTGGGTTGAAGTGTTGGCACTTTGAACTTTGCCCTGCTTTGTAGTAGGTTCTCGGAGCACTGCCTCCCTTGCGCACTGGCACGTTCTTAATGTCAGCACAGGCCCGCTCAGCAGCAGTGGGCTTCCCTTCGCGGCTGGACTCGAGCCGCTCAATATTCCATCACAAAAGGTAAGCCCCGGTGAAAGGAAACCTCAGGCAGTTTCAATATCTCCATTTATTGAGAATCTGCTTGCCAGCAAAGAACATCGTGACAGCATTACTTCAGAATTTTCAGTTTGCCAAACGCGTTTCGGGAACTCCAGTTCCCTTCCTCAATGGCTGTGAAGCTGCATCAAAGTTCGAAATGCTGCCTCGCACTTTTTATATGTGTGTGTGTGTGTGTGTGTATATTTCTCTTTTTTAGTTTGTTTTGGAGCTTGTAGCAATAGGAGGAGGCATGGGATGAGTAAAAGGGAGGTGGAGGGGGAACAATCAGAGGGAAGGGCTTAGAAAGGCTTGTTTTTGGGGATCGGAATAGTAAAAGAGGTATGAGATGATGCAAGAAGTAGAGTAGGGAAGAGTTTAGAAAGGGTTGTTTTGAGGACCATAGAGGTACGATCAAAGTAGTGGTATGGGGTTTGGGGTGAATGAAAGAGTAGAGGTATAGGAAATGTTGATAGATGTATAGGGTGAGAAATAGGGTGATGCATTGGAAAGAGTAATAGAAAGACGTTTGAGATGAGTCAGAGAGTTGAGGTAGAGGATATATTGAGAGCGGTATACGGTGAAAAATAGGGCAGTGCATTAGATATGCTGAATTAGAAGAAAAATTATAAATATATAGCTCCATAAGTACATCGAAGGTATATAGCTGCATTAAGGAAGGCAGTATATGTATATTAATGATGCATTAAATAAACTCCAGCTTTCAAGTGTTGATGTACTTTAAATTAATTTTATTTATATATATATTTTTGTAAATCAATAGTGAAGCAATTGTAGATAGTTATGATAAAAAATGTACTTGTTTATGCAGTCACTCATATACATGTTGAAAACATAGAATAATGTAGCTATCAGTAATATGAAGATATATATATATATATATATATATATATATATTCACAGAAAAAACCATAGGTTATAGACCATATATAGTTAGGAATTAGCATTTACAAAACCTTGAAAATTCACTGAAAAAACCATAGGTTATAGACCATATATAGTTAGGAATTAGCATTTAGAAAACCTTATTTTACTCACACAAAACCATTGAAATTCCATATATAGTTAGTTGCACTAACTATATATCGCGCACCCGCAATCCACTGCTGATGATGTCACATATTACATCATTCATGACATGGTCAGTGACATCACTGATGACATCACTGATGACATCTCAAATGACATCACTGATGACATCACTGATGACATCTCATTTGACATCATTCTTGTGCTAATACGATAAACCTCTTCAGACTCTAATATAACCTTAGATACACTCAGTGTATACAGACACTCACACACTGTCACTCATCCATGGAGTTACTCACACACCTAGTCAGTCATGCAAAGAAACAATCTCACCTCCATTTCCTCAACTATACAGTTATACACACCTTACTTATTCAAACATATACTAACACATATTTAGTCTCTTATACAATCCCTGATACAAGTTCACAATGATCCATACAGCCACTCACACATTCAGTGGCTCTCATGCACAGTTATTTATATATGCCAACTCTCACATGTACTGTGTTTTACATATGTACTTACTATGACATGTAGCATTGAGATATCCATTCACTCATCAATACACTCATGCACACAGTCAACCGCCCATGTAGCTTTTTCCACATGCACTCTTGAACTCATACACCTAGTGAATCAACTGCTCACACATCTATGCACAGAGTCACACACCTCCCAGCCACCCCCACACAAACTCAATCTCCCATAGAAATACTTGGGCAACCAATTAATAACACATATAGCCTCTCGTATAGCTAATGATCAACACATGCAGCAGTTTACATCACAACAGACATAATGATGCACAAATTAAGACAGTTTAGTCACTAACCCATGCATTCAGTGAGACACATTTAATCACTCACTCATACAGTCAGTCACGCACCTACTAAATCCTTCATCCAGACACTTATACATCCACTCATTCTTCAATATCTAAGACATATTTTAACTTTACAGAAACATACAGTCACTGGATGTTGTCATCAGTGATGTCATTTGAGATGTCATCAGTGATGTCATCAGTGATGTCACTGACCATGTCATGAATGATGTAATATGTGACATCATCAGCAGTGGATTGCGGGTGCGCGATATATAGTTAGTGCAACTAACTATATATGGAATTTCAATGGTTTTGTGTGAGTAAAATAAGGTTTTCTAAATGCTAATTCCTAACTATATATGGTCTATAACCTATGGTTTTTTCAGTGAATTTTCAAGGTTTTGTAAATGCTAATTCCTAACTATATATGGTCTATAACCTATGGTTTTTTCTGTGAATTTCATTGGTTTTTTAACAGCTAATATCTGTAGCTGTAAAATGTATTCTTCTTTAAATCCAAAAATATATTTTATATGTTTATGAATAATTTTTTTTTTAAATATTTTTTTTTCTTCGTTCCCGCTTCGCGAATCGGGAAGCTTCCCGTTAGCTGACCTTGATGCCGCGAAATAGACCGCGAGCCGGTAAACGTTTCTTTACCGCAAGTGCCGCGTTAGAAAACAACATCGTGACGCCTCCCGTCCGCATGACGTTTCACGTTGTCGCGTGATACGTCATATGACGTGCTACGTTAGCGAACTGGTACGCGAAGCGAGTCGCAAAGCGCAGGTTTCTGGAAGCAAACCGTGAGGCCCTGCAAAGCGCTTAACGTAAACACAGCAAGTCATGTGACTTGGTAATAACACTTTTCATTGGTTCATTTCACTTTTGGTTTCCTAATGATGTAAGACTAGGTCATATAATCTAAAATGAACACTTTTGATTGGTTGAGAACTCTTGTTTTTCCCAAATGATGAAAATCCCTCCTTCTTTCCTCACTCTGACTTTCATCATTGTGAGAGAAAGACCCTTTGTGATCACTGAGCAATGGCTTCTTTAGTAGCTTCAGCTGGTGCTTCCCCACCACCTCCACCACATCCAAGGAAGAGTGGACCACCTGCTCAAGTTGTAATTCAACAAGAAGAAGAAGAAGAGGAACAGGAGGACGAGCACGAAGAGAGGCAGTTTTTGCCTGAGCAGCCCAGGACGTCTCACCGGAAAGAAAACTTCATTTGGCAATTTTTTAAAATTCCCAAAGGTCAGAAAAAAGTAAATGCAAGATACGTAACTTGCCTTATATGTCAAGATAGACTGTCCAGAGGGACCGACAAAAAATACAGTTTCGGAAACTACACAATGCATCGCCATATGACTAGGTGGCATCCTAACAACTACAGTGCTGCACAGTTTCGGAACGACCTAGATAATCTCCCTATTATGGCCAGAAGATCTGTTGTACCGGAAGTAACGGGACCAGAGGGCAGGGAGATGGTGCCAAATATACAAATGAGATTTGGTGATGTAAAACACACCTGCGCATTTTGCGATGGATTCATTTCCTACGGAGAAAAAAGCATCACTCTGATCAACAGAGCTATTGACTATCATATGCAAGTTTGTCCGAAACGCCCAAAATAATAAATACTTCTTTTTTTTGTTTTGTTGCTCCTGTTGAGCCCTTTACAATGAATCGTTTTCATTGCCCCCTCCAAGAAAAACCCAAAAAAATATAAAACTGTTCCGAAAAATTCAAAAACAGTAAAAAAATGTTCAGAAAAATAAAAAAAAAAGTTATTTTCAGAACTACCTCCCCGTTATTAAAAAATTGGTACAATATTTGGAACTGTGCCAACCTCTATTTCTCTTAGTTCGCTTCCTAGTTCGCTCGCTGGTACGCGAACTGGAAGCGAACCAAAAACAGTAAGTATAAGGAAAGGAAACACACACTTATGTTAAAAGAAAGACAGCTATAGGGGAGTAAACTAGAGATACCATTACCCGTAATCCACTGCTGATGATGTCACATATTACATCATTCATGACATGCTCAGTGACATCATCAGCAGAGGATTGCGGGTTTTTTGGCAACATGCCTTATCCACGGTTTAATAACGCTGCCTTTTGCTTTATATAAGTTTTCAAATTGTATGAAATATATACCAATAGGTCGTTATGAACCTTTAGGTAGTGCTTTTCTTCATGAGGTCTGGTCGCTTCCATACACATACAGATGTTTCAAAGATGATCAAGAAGTTTATCTGAATGGAGAGGAATGCACTGAGACGCCAGATCATTCACTAATGTGTAGGCACATACAGTTACACGATTCATGCAACAAACACCGACCAAATATGGCTTGCGTGTTGCAAGGCACGCCAGTTCCTGCTATCATCCCCACGTTCAAGTTGTTGGAAAATGGTAGTTATTTGATGCTCAATAATGAAGATTGTTCTGAGTTAATTAAAAGTATTCCTTTTATCGTAACAGTAAGTGAACGGGTTATTTGCTGCAGAAATGTTCTATTTCCTCCCACACATGAACATAGGGAGTTTTCAATCTGGCCACAAATACCAACCTTGGGACACGTTTCAACGGCATGGCAAGAATAAGAGCTCTTTTGTCTCAGAGAGAGGTGGCCTTGAGTTCGGCCCGTGAAACTTTCGTACTTCACATAGCGAACACCCGTACACAGGTTTGCCTTTCAATTTCAGCAACATGTTTCCGACTATCTTTAACGCATCCTCCACAAAATCCCTGGCACACTTTTTTAAAGTTGTTACCAGTGGTCTCGTGACTTCATTTGAGAAAATCTTTGGAGTCATCCCTGCTTCCTTTCATTGTATTTTCTGCACTCTGGTTCGTGGATTGGCATTTTTACTTGCATTACCAGCGGACGCTCTTGTGCTTTTTTACATTTTTAAATATGGATGTCCCTCCTATGCAACCTCCGACCCTGCAGCTGCTGACACTGTTCCGCAATCGCATGCTAGAATATTATGGCACAATGCCGTTGGCGATATTAAGCACGGCATATGGATTATCTTTTCGGTTCTCCTACTTCACCTGTGTCCAGCCTGTATTTCACTGCCTGACCTGTGATTTCGATTGGGCCATTGATTTGTGTCTCTGCGGACCGGTTTCTCCTGACGTCGACTTTAATCAGCTGATGACTCCTATCATTACTCACGAGTTGGTTTGTCCTGGCGAAAGGATTATGGCTGTGGCATTGATGCATGGACTACTTGGTCCCTGGAATTTACTGGCGGCAGCACAGTCTTTCTTGGAACAGAGCTTTCTTGAAAACCCACCGAGCTGTCCTCTGATGGTGATAGAGGATCCGGTGCTGGGAGAGCACGTATGTTCTTTTCCGCTTTTAAATTGGATGGCTGAACTGTTTTCGGATGAAGACGGTGACTTCCTATTGGAGGCTGTTGCAGCTTATTTTGCATACACAGTTATGTCATAGACCTTTTTCATGTTTGATATGCTGAGTACTAGCATTTCATTGACAATTCATTGACTTATTTGTCAAGTTTTTATTATTTACCTTGCCTATTGGCTTAAGACTCGATAAAGTACTTGGCTGTTTTATTTTTCTTTAGCATTAAATTTTCCTAGTTTTTAATGCTTTACCTTGCGGACCGTCCACATATAAACTTGCAATCTGCTCTCATGAGATGGCACTTCTATTATCTTATTCAGTTCGTTTCCGGATCATGAGGAGGTGTCATCTAGGTCCTGGATATCTTTACACCGTGTTAAGTTAGCATGGGCTCATTACCGGTTTAAACGCCATTTTTCCTTTTTTGCAACTTCTGCACACGACACTTAGTTGTTGCTTTAGCTTTCCACCTAGTAGTTCATCGTGGTTTGCATGAGAATAATATGTTATTGGTCTACTATCTGCTTTACTTGTTAAACTATATCTGTACAGCGAGTGCTAAAGTTTCAAGAACAACACGATACAGAATTGTTATGAGGTCTGATCTCCACGACTTCATACTCATAACATAAGTGCAACTTCTGCCAATTCTGGGCATGAGGCGGGTTTTATATTGCTTTGCCGAACACACATACACAACAGTTGATGCGGTTCACATGAAGAGAGAGCTGGTGTATGCTGATGTGATTCCTTCAAATCTAAGACACTAAAGTATGGGCACGCCCTAAACCAACACAAAGAGACCTTCTTAGCAAATAATATAATATGTGTATTAGGGAGGGTGAGATATAAGCAGCCGCGGGCCGTGGAGGGAGTTACGATGGGGCAGGGAGGCGGGGAGGGGGAGAAGCAGGGTGGAGCCCTCTCTACCTTGCCCCTCCCCCTCCCCGCCTCCCTGCCCCACCGTAACTCCCTCCACGGCCCGCGGCTGCTTATAAGTGTTGCTAACTCTTATTCATTTACAGCATGTTAACATACTGTCACCATTCGCTTTTTATGTACTAGTAATTATGCTGGTAATTTTGCTACTGATAATATGTGTACTTGTATTCTCCACCCTGCTTCTCCCCCTCCCCGCCTCCCTGCCTCACCGTAACTCCCTCCACGGCCCGCGGCTGCTTATAAGTGTTGCTAACTCTTATTCATTTACAGCATGTTAACATACTATCACCATTCACTTTTTATGTACTAGTAACTATGCTGGTAATTTTGCTACTGATAATATGTGTACTTTTATTATCTAAGGTACTACGCCTGAGAAGACGGCATTAGTAAATAAACATTTCAAATACACATCTGTTCTTCTTAACTCCATGTTCTGGTTTCTAAGAAATCTATAACGACCGACTGTTCATGAGTTCCACGTATCCTGAGGTACTATAAGTTCATATTCTGGATTGTCTAAACATTGAGAGTTTGTTATATCCAATGTGACACTGTACCTAGCTTGCTAAATAGTTTTTGATTACTAACGTGAGTTTTGGGACACCCTAATTCGCCGAGGTTCCAATCCTCTGTCCACAGTTCTGTGTGAGAACAGAAACCCTGCGACAGGGGCACCCCCGACCCTTGCTGGAGCTTCATCACACTTGCGATACAACTCCAGCAATGCATTCGCCGAGGTTCCAATCCTCTGTCCACAGTTCTGTGTGAGAACAGAAACCCTGCGACAGGGGCACCCCCGACCCTTGCTGGAGCTTCATCACACTTGCGATACAACTCCAGCAATGCGCCACCTTTACGGCACAGATACATCACGCATCTGTGCTGTTTTTGCCCCATGATGCGCCGCATTGTAAATGCAGCACACCATAGGTGACGGAACAGCGGCACAGAATGACTAACACATCCCTGGTGATGCGCCAGTCATCATAAATGTATCCCTATGCTTCTTATCTTGTTAGAGATGAACCGCCATATGTATCATCAAAGTTATTTGCATTTCCTAAATAGCGAACTTTAAGGAATAAATAGCGATTCTTTACCATTCCTAGTTTGCGATGAGCTATTTGCTAATTAGCCGAATGTAGCCCAATGAAGCCCAATGTAGCCCAATGTAGCCCAAAGATGGCCGCCAGACACACAAAAAAACAAATGTAGCCCAAATATCAGCCAGATGTAGCCCAACTATAGCCCAGTGACAGAATGACCAATCAGCTTCGCAAACCTCCGTTACGCGAAGCGGAGACCTGTTACAGATATATATCTTTTTTTGAACGTTAATTTCTCAAAATCCACTGGAGCACATATATTGAGACCTAGCAAAGGCACATCGGGCTACCAGTCCCTAATATTTTGCCAAGTTTCGTGCAAATCCATTCAGCCGTTCAATTATTATTATTATTATTTTTTTTTGCCCCGCGGGGCCCTTTTAAAACCTCCACATCAAACCTAGGGGGTCAGCGAGGATCTACTATGCCCCCTTATAGTTATTTCCCCCTTTGTTTTGACCTCCTCTTGTCTCTCGATCCTACCGAGAGACAAGATGGCGGCCGCTACGGACTGTTTGGAATGTTGACAGACGCCGGAGAACCAATCAGCTTCGCTTCACAAAGCTCCGTTGCGCGAAAAGTCCGCGAACCAGTGCGCTGCCCGGTCCGCTGTTACAGATATATATCTTTTTTTAAACGTTAATTTCTCAAAATCCACTGGAGCACATATATTGAGACCTACAAAAGGCACATCGGGCTACCAGTCCCTACAATTTTGCCAAGTTTCGTGCAAATCCATTCAGCCGTTCGGGCTAAAAGTGAGGCCAACCGCCCTATGGAAAACTCAATGTTAAAAGCACGTTTTGGGACCCGCCTTTTTTCTCGGCCCCCACTGGACGAACCCCCCCCAAATTTTCAAGGGCTGCTCAGAAACAAAATGTGCCATTTTCCTGAAAATTTCAGCCAATTCCGTCCACAAACGCCAAAGTTATTAGACATAGAATTTTCAAAAAACCCATAGAGAAAAAATCCTAACTATATATACCTACTGGCGACCGCCAGTAGGTAATATATATATATATATATATATATATGGGTGCTATGATGAAATTACAATTCAGAAAAGGGGGTGGTTCAGAAAAGGGGGTGGTGATGAACAGAGTGTCTGAATTAAGCAGACATTTCACTTGGTAAATTGGAAATTGAAGGATTTTTAGGTTCTTCTCCTAAGGTCTTGGATACATATTATTTTTTGGTCTTGTGGGTTAACCTTTCCTTCTGGCTGATGTTATGACTATTATTGCATTTAATCAAGAGATTGGTGTTTGTTCTCTTGATCGCAGGTTTGTATGTTGGTAGGTCCGTTCGGCTTTTCATCTTTTCAGAGTCTATGCAGAGGGTACCTCAGGGTTGGTAACAACAAAACATATCTGACCCTGCTAGAGATAAAGCATTCGGAGAGTAAGTTGCTATGCATTTGCAGTGCACAAAAGTATTACATTTGGGCCATGATATGTAATTGTTCTTGGACAGGGTTTCCTTTTATTCTCCCTCCCCTTGACACCAAGAGAGAAGTGAAAAAGCCATCTGGAGCTAAAAAATTTGAAGTCAAGTATATTAGTGCGGGTAAGCAGCTAATTTGTTGTTATTCCTTGAACAGTCATAAACCTTCATAATTAGATGAGCCATCCTTTTCAGTAACAGAGTATTCAGGAACTGGTGTTCTAGTACTTCACGGTTTGCCTTTCCACACAAGAGGTTTAGACTACAAATGTCTCAATGATGGATCGCTGAGTACTTTTGGCCATTATCCTAAGCCATTTAATCTGTCTAAGACAATCTTCAGGTTTTTCAACTGGGTGTCACGTGTTTTTAAACTGGTTGATGTTGGTGATGATGAAAGAAGAATCTTCTTATAATTGATGGTTTTTGTGGAATGTGTTTTATTATTCCTGCAGGAGCATTTTATGACAATATTTATTTATTTATTTATTTATTAAGTGGCAGCCTTTATACCTTTATTGGTATGCAATACACCCCTAGTTAATTTAAAACACATCTGTGGTTTTAAACATGACCTGGATTCGGGAATTGGCTTTTCTCTTCTCAAAGTTATCTTCTTTAAGAAGTTTCACAGAAATTCTGATCTAAGATAAGTTCCTTCTTGGTAGCGTTCTCCACATCAACGGTTTTGGAAAATGAGTTCTTAACATTTGTAGACCTCACAGCAGCCTTTGACTGTTTTCGGCATGATAAGCTGTGGAGGATTCTTGAGGACTTAGGAGTGAACCCACAATCACACACTTTTTAAGACAATTATATAGTGACGCAAAGGCTAGTGTGCGGTATGATGCCAGTGGAGAATGCACAGACCAGTTCAAAATAAAGAGAGGGGTAAGGCAAGGTTGCGTGTTGGCCCCCTTTTTATTCAATTTTTACATAAACAGATTAGGCCAAGCGCTGGTGAATGAGTGCCAAGATATCTCACGGCCCATACCAACCCAATTGTATGTGGATGATGCTGTACTGATGTCATGAATCCAAGTGGGACTACAGAGGGTACTGACCAGCTTCTCATCTTTTATGCACGATCTGAGTCTCAGGGTAACCACTTCAAATACCTTTGTTATGAGGTGTGGTACTGGCAGCCATAAATGTAGAGACATTTTTATTGATATATACAATGACGGTGCACAAAAAGAAAGGGGTGCTCGGAAGCTCCAACGTGTATTCCAAAGTTCCTTTATTTAGTTTACATAAAACAACCTCTTCAGCCAACGCGTTTCGTTCACAACGAAATTCGTCAGGGCTCTCAGATATCCGATTGTATATTTTCGTTGTCCGAGTTTTTATGGGTCAATATGGTAATCGGCCACTGGTCAAAAAGACAGATGTGTATACTCGGTAATATAATGAAAAGGTCCCCACTGTATGGTAACGTTGGGAGGGTCGGACCTAGATCCTATATGTATGTTCGTGTACAACAGCAGAAAGTGAATGTGATATTCGCCAAAAAAAAAACACATTTTTATTGCTGAGTAGAAGGTAGAGTTCACAAAAAGATTATTGTATCTGGGCATTCTCTTCGACCAAAATGGCAATAAGACTCAGGCGGTGCAACCTAGAAAATTGATATTCATGAAATCCATTGCCGCCTTAGGTAGGAGTCCAGGGATTGAGCTTTTACAGATCTATAAGGTGTGTCTCGAATGCTATCTATGGCGCAGGCGTTTGGGGATATGCTGACTCGCACTCACTACAAGTAGTGGAAAATGTGTTTTTAAGATTTCCACTGGCAGTTCTGAGCAGCACATCATCCTATGTATGTCAATCGGAATTGGGTGCTCCGTACATTGCAGGATATGGTCTTCACCTAAAAATACGCTCAATCAGGGCATTTTAAATGATAGTTTTAACCTGGAACAGGCGTCAATTATTCCATGGTTAAGGTATCTTAAGGATTTTATGTGTGCTCTGGGCCCACCCAGAGTTTTACACCAAGCCCAGCTCCATGACCGCCATAACAAGAAAAGATCTAAAAAAAGAAGGTTTATCTCTACTCGACTCACTCAGATTATCAGTAGAAAGTGTAATGCCTACAGTATTGTCAAATAAAATGATTTTACCAACATATAGTATTTAACCTTATCTTAAAATAGTCCCTGGTGGTTATGACAGACTATTATTGACCAGATTCAGATTAGGGATTCTACATAGATTAACAAGCTTCCCAAGAATGAACGACTTGTCTTGAGGTATGCATTTGTGTCCTTCTGATGTCGTTTTATTCTGTACATTTTATGATGTGCAAAAGAAAAAATTGATTTTACCAATGTTAAAGCCATTTGGTTTGAGACAATGCCGTCCTGCTTTTATAGATCTACAACTTTTAGAAAATGGACATTAAACATGGATTTTATAAAAAATGTTAAAAAGTGTATTTAAAAAAAAAAAATTCTTTTTATTAAACACAAACAAATTATAATACACTTACAATAAATACACTGGCCTGCCAATCTGTACACATCCTCCTACAATGATTTCTATATTCGGGTTTCAGGGATCCTCCAGCACTTCCGGGTCCTCCAATGCCACCGGGGGAGTGCAGATATCACCCCTATAGGCATTCCAGGGCCCCCATATCTTGCCCCATTTCTTGGGCCTCCCCCTTGCCACATACACAGCCCGCTCTCTGAACTTGCACCAATCCAGATCATCCATCCATTTCCCGACTGTCGGTGACTGAACTGCCCCCCCACAGCTGAGCTATATTACGCTTTGCAATACTACATGCCAATGCGGCCCACGTCTTTCCATGGGATGGGAGATCTGTCGGGTCCCAAATATTCAGGAGGCAACGCCTCGCCTCCAACTTAAAACCCACTCCCCACACCTCCCTCACCTTGGCATGAATAGCAGACCAGTACCCCCGAATGAGGGCACAGTTCCACAACACATGAAAGAACGTTCCTGACTCACCACACCCTCTCCTGCATTCGCCACTCACAGCTAAACCCATTCGCACCAACCGTGAGCCAGTCACATAGCAGCAGTGGAGAATCTTTAATTGAACCAGCCGGAGCCTCATCTGGATGGCAACGACCCTCGGAGAGGCCACCGCCTCCCTCCAGTCCTCATCATCTAGTATCAATCCATCCGCTGTCCATTGGTGCCTCAGAGCCACCAAAGGATCCTCTGCATGATTAACTAGTTTTTTATAAATCAAGGAGATCGTTTCGTCGGGAGATGACCATCCAACACTCGATCCTCCAGCGGGGAGGCCTCCGGGGGCGTCTTGTCAAGGGGAATGTTATTAATCAGCGAATGCCTAATCTGAAGGTAACTAAACCTCTCGCTCCCCTGCATTTGATACCGTTCCTGCAGAGTCTCAAATGGAAGGATACCATCCTTACCCCATAGATCCCCAATTCGGGAAATCCCAAGGAGGTCCCACTTGTCAAAACCCTTGGATTTTTATAAACTGCCCAAACGTTCCGAATTCCAGAGGGGTGTCGCCAGCGCGATCTTCCCTTCCCACCCGAGGGAGCGGCTAGCCTCGTGCCAGACCCCAACTGCCACCGCCGTTGGTCCCACCACGGGAAAACATCCCCGTCTCGCATAAAGTGCCCTAGTGATTTCTCCCCCCCCCCCTGGGAACCTGGCCACGCTCCATAATATAGCCGGCCACGCTCCATAATATAGCCGGGGTCCAGTGGTTAACCGTAAACAGCCTGGTTAACCGCCGCCAACTGTGATGCCCAATAATACTTCCGAATATTAGGCAGACCAATCCCGCCGTCGTACCACGGCAATGTCAATTTTGCAAACGCAATTCGGGGCCTACCCCCCCAAAGTCTCTGGAGAGATTCAACCACCTTGAAATACGACGGCGGGACCGGGTCCATAGAGTTCTGAAGCGCATAGAGGAAACGAGGAAGATCATCTTTAACAGAACATCTCGACCAAGAAGAGAAAGCGGAAGCGACTTCAAGCGATCCACGTCGCGCCTAAGCCGAACCAAGGGAGGCAACAGATTTTTGGAATATCTGCTCTGAGGGTCCCAGGATATAAATACCAAGATATTTGAATCCCTCCACTTCCAATTTAACAGGACAACTTGGGGGAACCTCTGGGGGATCACCACTCAAAACAAACAGGACCGACTTCGTCCAATTAATTGCAAAGCCTGAATATCTACTAAACACCTCCGGGACGTCTAGGAATACCATAGCGAAGCTCGAGGAGAGGTCAGATACAACAAAATATCATCCGCGTAAAGCGATATCTTGTCTTCCCAGTCGGGCGTCCATCGGAGCCCCCTAATCGATCTATCCCAACGAACCCATGCCGCATGCGGCTCGAGCACCAGTGCAAAGAGCAGCGGGGAGAGAGGACAGCCCTGTCTGGTGCCTCTCCCCAGCGCGAAGACTGCCGACCTGTGATTGTTAACAACTACTCGGGCCAGCTGACCAAAATATAGGAGGCGGACCCAAGAGACAAACTCCGAGCCTATGCCCACCTTGCCGAGGACGGCAAAAAGATAGGGCCACTCCACTCTGTCATAGGCCATAGTGGCATCCAAAGATAACAAAATCGTCGGCTCGTGTATCTGTGAAGCCCCACCAAGTACCCCATGCAACCTAGGCAGATTAAGAGCTTTATTCCCGCGGGGCATTAAGCCTGACTGGTCTGGATGTACCAGTGTCGTAATAACCTTGACCAGGCGGTTCGCCAACAGTTTTGCCAGGATTTTGGGTTCAGCATTCAACAGGGATACCGGCCTATATGAGGAACACTCGGTCTTCGGCTTACCTTCCTTATGGAGGACTATGATATTTGCAACACGCTGATCATATGGAAGCCGACCCCTCTCCCTACTCTCCACAAACATACCCTTGATAAAAGGAGCTAACTTATTCATATTAACTTTGTAAAGCTCAACAGGGAGCCCATTAGGGCCTGACGCTTTGCCTGAACGAACCCTTCTAATCGCCTGCGACATCTTATCATTAGTGAGAGGAAAGTCAAGGAACTTCCTGTCTTCGTCAGAAAGAATGGGCATCGGGATGTTCCTGATCATATCCGCATTCTCGGCCTCCGAGTATTGACACTCAGCTGCGTAGACTTTCTCATAGTATCTGGCAAAGACGTCCACAATCTCCTGTGGGTCAGTAACTTTATCGGCCCCAGAGGGCTGCAGCACCGGAACCAGCTGTGACGCCCAGTCCCCCTTCTCCAACCAAGCAACCAGATTCCCGGCCTTATCCCCATGCTCATATACTCTACTCTGGGTATCTGCCAATTGTGATTTTGCGTTGTCATGGGCCAGGCACCTGTATTCGTCCTCAAATAGACTCAAACGATGCAGCCCCTCTGGTGTGGAAGCTAGCGACACCTCTCGCTACAGCGCAAGCAACTCTGATTCCACCCTGTCAACCTCGGCGCACCCCTCCTTTAAAAAGTGTATTTAAATGTAGGAAAATTATAAGAATCTGAATCCTTGATTTTCTATAAGTCCCAAATGATTTTGAATTTTAATTGAGATTGTAAGCAATGTGCTGCTGGTACCTGTTGGGGCCTGCTTGTCCCAGAATCCTGTGCCTCCAGTGTTCCCCCACGGGAGAGGAGCTTTGTTGCGCCAACGCGCTAAAAAGCGCGCCTCACCACCGCAGTGCAGGATGCTTGTGCTGCCGGTACCTGTTGGGGACTGCTTGTCCCAGAATCCTGTGCCTCCAGTGTTCCCCCAGGAGGGAGGAGCTTTGCTGCCCCAATGCGCAAATGGTTCCACGTACCCAGGATCCTGAGAAGAGCAGGATGGCAGAGTGAGCTAGAGGTGCGAGTCCCGGCTCAGTGGAGCAGATGCTGGATGAAGAGAACAGGCGCATGGCAGACGGTTTAGCTTCCAAGGTCACCAGACTCAAATCGCATCGCGTGAGATGCCTCAGAGTGACGGTCCAGTGATGTGTCTGGGAACTGATGGGGCAGAATGGCGGATCGCGAACTGAGCCACCATTTTGATGTTTCTTGTCCTCCCCCTCGATCCATTGGACTTCATCCTGCTGACCCTCAGACATTGCTTCTCGGCTGGATGGCCTTATCTCTTCCCCCTCCCCCTAGGCCCCCTTCTCTCCAGTCACCTATCTCCTCTACCTCCCCTCCCTCCCTCTACCCCCTTGGATGTCCTATTTCCCCGTTCACTCTGTTGAAAAGTAATATATAATCGTTTTTAGCCTTATCGCTGTGAAAATGGAACCCTGAGTGAATTTAATATTTTGCATAATTGCAACTCTAACCACTAGTATATGTCGTAGTTCTTTGTACTTAATATCACTATTTTGTAATTCCGAGCTTTCCTGTTTTCATCTCCTTACTGAGTGACACTACAACGTATACATTTCCTTTTCTGCTATCTGTATCTCTTTCCTTGTGGGACTCATCAACTTGCTGACTCCCTCCCTTTGTCCTCCCTGACCCTTGCCTTTAGTGGATCCTGTCTTTTTTGGGATTGCTAATTTACCCTGAAATTGAATTTGTTATTTTTCTGTAATTAATGCAATTTTCCTTTTGCCGTTTGTTCCCCCCCCAGTTGACTTGCCAGTTCCGACCCGCCTCCTAGCCCCTGTACTTTGTTGCCCTTTGACTAAGCATTCCTTCTCTCCTTGTTGGGGAAAGATCCAATATTATTACTCTGGAGTCTCAGTGACCCCTCTGAGAGAGTCCACAGCGTCAAGGGAACCATGCACAGCTGAGGCATGGGATGCGCCCCTTACCAAAGCACTCCCTCTCCGCTCGTTGGGGAAGGATCCAGTGGGTAGGCCTTGGTGTCTCAGAGACCCCTCTGAGAGAGTCAACTGCGTAAAGGGAGCCTCATGCAGCGGAGATGTGGGAATGATACCACTTCCCCTGGGATCACAGCTTACCGAACCTTGGACAAGGTTTTTACCCGTTTACCGGTTTGTGCCCCTTTCACCCTCCCCCCTTTTCATGCTCTCTCTCACCCTCCCCTACTGCTTTCCCTCTTTCATTCTATGTCTATTTCCTCTGCCCATATCCCCCCTCCCCTTAATCTCTCCCCTTGCCTGCTACGCCGCCTAGCCCTCTGTCCCTTGTGCTCTTTAACTAAGCACTCCTTCTCCCCTTGTTGGGGAAAGATCCAATTACTTATACTCTGGAGTCTCAGAGATCCCTCTGAGAGAGTCCACAGCGCCATGGGAGCCACTCACAGTTAAGCTATGCCAAAGCACTCCCTCTCTCCTTTTTGGGGAAGGATCCAGTAGGTAGGCCTTGGAATCTCAGAGACCCCTCTGAGAGAGTCCATTGCGTGAAGGGAGCCCCTTGCAATGGAGTTGGGGGAATGATACCACTTCCCCTGGGATCACAGCTTACTGGACTTTGGACGCAGCTATTACTCGTCTACTGGTTTGTGCCCCCGTCACCCTACCCCTCTTTGTTCATGCTGTGTCTCTCACCCTCCCACTCCTCTTTCCCTCCTTCATTCGCTGTCTACTTCCCCTGCTCCTACCACCTCTCCAATGAATCTCTCACCGTGCCTGCTTTTTCACTTACGCATATTGTCCTTATTGCTTGTCTCGACCTTACATGTAACTATGTAGCTATGCTCTAATAACTTTGTAACCTTTGTAAGGATGTAACCTGTAACTATGGTCTGATACTCATTTAAAGCGCTCTGATACCTCCGGGTCTAGCCAGCGCTATATAAAACATTTCAAATAAATAAATAAAATAAATAAATAATGCGCTAAAAAGCTCGCCTCACCACCGCTGCAAAGGACGCTTGTGCTGCCGGTACTTGTTGGGGACTGCTTGTCCCATAATCCTGTGCCTCCAGTGTTCCCCCAGGAGGGAGGATCTTTGCTGCATCAATGCGCTAAAAAGCACGCCTCACCACCGCGGCGTGGGACACTTGTGCTGCCGGTACCTGTTGGGGACTGCTTGTCCCAGAATCCTGTGCCTGCAGTGTTCCCCCAGGAGGGAGGAGCTTTGCAGCACCAACTGGCATAAAAAAAAGCCTAACCACCGCTGCGCAGGACGCTTGTTCTGCCGGTACCTGTTGGGGACTGCTTGTCCCAGAATCCTGTGCCTCCAGTGTTCCTCCAAAAGGGAGGAGCTTTGCTGCACCAACGTGCTAAAAAGCGCGACTCACCACCGCAGCGCAGTATGCGTGCGGGCCCGTCTGTGCCCTTCAGCGACCGGAGGAGACTGGGCTGGGCCATCCTTCTGAGAACTGCTTTCACTGCCTGAACCGTTCGGTAAGACTGCAAGACTCCTTGCACTGTTTCAGGCTCTTACGTCACTTGACTGGGATCCAAATATTTAGGAGTTGATTGCTGTCAGTTTACATGACCAAGATAATGAGTAAACATAAAGGTGCAGCAGGCACTTTAGACGCCTTTCTAACTAGAGCAGAATCTTTACTGACACATGAAATTCAAATGACAGAGAGACGTTTGTCTCTTGATCCTACACAACTTACAATGCATATACAATCACACACTATTAATTTAAATGATTCACCACAACAGTTTCCAGTAAGTCCAAAAATAATTGTCCAAAATAAACCTATGACACCAGGGTCATCAAACACATCCCTAACATGCACAAACCCAGTACCAGAAGGCCATAGTAGACAGGGCATAGAAACAAGATCACAAGCCCCCAAAGTACCAGAAGACCCCAGAGGGAAAGTCCTCCGAGCGAAACAGAAACAAGAAATGGGCCACCTAAAACCTAAACTAAGAGTATAGGGAGATCTCGGCCCACCCCACAAACAACCCTGTACGCAGACGATCAAGTTGCAAAGGAGACAAACACTGTTAGTACACAGACAGAAGCTGTCTCTACGACTCTACTCCAGTAACGAAAGAAAATAATGGGGATCATGATCACACACTTACACTTACAACGATACTAGAATTAGCGCTTGGGTCTATATTATCAGAGATCAATGAATTAATGGATAAAATATTTGACCTACTAAATAAGAAGATTGAACAAGTGCATACTGTAGTAGAACATTTGACAGGTAGAAATTACACTAGTGACCCTGACACCACAGAAGGGGTGTGTGAACCATAACAATTAGAGGGATTCCCAACATTCAGTTTAGCTGGAATGAGTAATAGGCACAATGGTATTTCCATGGCAAATCCCATGGCACAAAGAGAAAACAGGGAGAAAAGTACAAGGGGCGAGGCCCCGAACCCGGATGATGAAATAGGGGAAAGACAAGAAAAATGCCCCAAATAAGTTACCCCTAATCTACAAGTTAATTGTTCTTGTTCCAGTATAATTAATGCCTCACAAGATATAATTCTGAATCTAAGCACTGATGTTTTAGGTTTACCACCTGTTTCATGTCCCTACGTATTAATTCTAGCTGGGGTACCTGCCTTAAGAAAGGAACAGAGCGAATCCTGGATCAATCTGCAAAACAAGACTGTTGATTGGTTGACCAAGCATAACATTTTTAACCCACGGTACACCAAAGACATCTTGATGGTACGCAGATAGGGGGGATTGGCGATTCCTCTAAGAGGATAGATGGTGGTTGCATAGTAATACACTTCCGCCGACCCCAGATGGTTCAGAGACTATTACATATGCAAGAGGAGACATTCCTTCAAAAACTAGTATCAGTGTGCTCCCCTTAGGCTACTTTTACAAACCACAAGCTAGGAAACCTGCCCATGAGGGCGACACAATTTTATTCCCAAACAGATTTCCGGCGCTATCTGACCTAGACGCCCAAGATTGACAACCAACTTTGGTAGGGAACAATACACACCTTTCTGTTATCACCCAGTTAAATAGCAGTGTGGCCTAGATATGCTTTTCATCCACACAGCACTCAAAGGAGATACAGGGTGAGCTAAATGGTTACAATACATCTTAACCGAATGAACACTTAGGGGTGGAAGTGCCACAGACGTTGTCACTAAGGGGTCGATTCCGATCTGGTAAAAAGTGCTCCAAATTGCCATTCTGAGCGTTTTTCCCATACGAATCGTACCATGCAACGTCCCGCGTACGTACGACGAAGTACGATTCATACCAGCAGCCGGACTCCGTACGAATCGTACAGAAGACCGTACGACTCGAATCCCCGTACGAGTCTCCATCGGAACCCGCTGTACGCGACATCTGTACGGATCAAGGCCGCTTTTCACGAACCGGCAAGTAGGATTCGTGTTGGGTACGCACCGTACGACCCTTTTTCTACGGGAGCTGAAAACAGCCGTAAAAGCAGAGTTCGCCCCGAAACAGATACGGAACGACCACCCCCGGGTACGGTGCGTATCCCCCATGATCGCAGGGGTACGGTGCGTACCCCTGTGATCACGGGGTGTACGCACCGTACCCCGCGATCTTGGGGTGTACACACCATACCCCATGTATGCTGGGTGTATGGTGCGTACCCCATGTCCGCTGGGTGTACGGTGCGTACCCCCATGATTGCAGGGGTACGGTGCGTACCCCTGCGATCATGGAGGGGTACGCACCGTACGGTGTGTAAGTGAATGTGTGGTTTTCCGTACGAATCGCCCTTACCTGACGTGGACCGTACGAATCGCGTCTTGATACCCGGGTCCGGATTGTACTCGTCGAGTCGTACGGTGTGTGTACGAGTCGTACGGACACGGCTCCGGATGCGAATCGTACGGACGAGAATTTTACCGGATCGGAATCGACCCCTTAGTGTTCTTAAGTCCTTTGCTGATGAAACAACTAATCAGCCTGGTCTAAATACAATAAAGATAGGAGTGAAGAAGGAGTCAGAAATACGACTTACTTCTTGGACTATTGCGGAAACTAATAGGAACCTTTGGGACACAGAAAATATAGAACAAAGAGACATCTGCCTCCTGCAAGAGACTTGGGCTCTAGAAACCCCCCATAAGGTTGGGTTTAAGACATTTAGTACCAATGCGGTTCCATCAGTAAGAGGTAGGCCATCAGTTGGTCTTGTTATATGGATAGGAATTACTCTTAAAATTGAGCTAACCAAGCTGGATATACTGTCCCAGGATCTGTTTGGTATGAAAATTAAAACAAGGGACAAAAAAGTAATATATCTGATCAACATCTATAACAGGTCAAGTCCAGCCACGAAAAAATCCTTGGTAATAGAACAGCTTGATTGTTTTTCAAACTCAATAGAGCCTGGGGAAATGATAATCGTAGGGGGCAATCTAAATTGCAAATTTGAACCACGTGGTGGGCTTTGAGAACCTCTTTGAAGAGGAAGACACAGTAAACAATATCCCTTCTCTAGAAAGTAGCCTGACAGAGTCTTGCAATATAGCTGTAGCACAAATTATGAAATTGATAACAGGGCTGGGTCTTAGAGCTTGCAATGGTCGTCTACCTTCCGATAGACCAAATGTTTTTACCTTTAGTAGAAGCAATTGTAATAGCAACATAGACTATATACTGGTATCAATAGAGTTCTGGCCAAATGTACGCAATTTAAAAATAGATTCTAGATCCGATAGTGATCACCGTCCCCTACATTTGACACTAGCATCTGACTCCTGCATTGACACTACTGTGAGCAATGAAGATACTAATATCCCTACTGATGATATCCTTGTCAGCAATAATCGTCGAGCTTTAAAGTGGCCTCATATATTAGGTAACATCCAATCTATAACGCAGATTTGCACTACTTTTGCATACATTGTTTCCCTCTATATAGATCCACCAGCAGTAGAGTTCCCAATATTAGCCGCACATTATGCTTTGTTAGAAGCTTTAGCGTCGATTGTGAGTAGACTAACCAAGGGTGCCAGTGCGAGCGACTCAAGAATAGGAGCAACCCTTGGTATAATAAAGAGGAGAGGGGAGAGGAGCTGGCCTAACGGCTAGGGCACTTGACCTCGGACCTGGGGATCTGGGTTCGGGTCTCGGTAACGACGCCAAAACCTCCTGTGATTCTGGGCAAATCACTTAATCTCCCCGTGCCTAAAATGAATGTGTGTCCGTCCTCATGTAACGTAACTGGTGCTATGTAAAGCGCTCTGATACCTGATTCGGTTTGGGTCTAGTTCGCGCTATATAAAACTCTGCAAAAAAAAAAAAAAAGAGTGTTGGGATGCAAAAGCTGACCTTATTTTGGCAGTAAAAAACCCGATATAAGGGCCACAAGGGAGAAAAGAACTAACTACAAGCTAATTGTTGCTCATGCAAAAAAACCCTGGGACAACAACATTTGGACGGGTCTAATTTGTGCAGCCAAATCCAAAGATCAAGTAGGCTTTTGGCGAATATTAACAAAGGGCAATAAGTCTGACAGGGATACTAAGGACCTATTTCTTGATGCTAAAACTTGGGAGGACCATTTTTCCAGCCTTTATGTGGCAGCACAAACTGAAACAGAATCCCCCTCTGTAGCCCCTACACTCAACCCTAATATCAACCACCTCCACTTTAGTTTGGAAGAAACACTGATGGCAGTTAATGCAGTCAAGCCAGGGAAATCGCCCGGCCCAAACAAAATTCCAGGAGATTTGTTGAAGCATAATAATAGTGTCTATGGCCCATATATAAATCGTTTATGCAATGCTAGCGCTTCGGGCTGTCCCATACAAGAATCATGGAAAGGGGCAGAGATCACTACGATGTTTAAGGGTAATCCTCATGACCCTGCATATTAGCAACCAATACGTTTAATTGATATTTTATAAAAGATATTCGCTAGGCATATTTTAATGAGATTAAACGATTGGCTTGAACAGAACAATGTCCTCTCAAAATTTCAGGCGGGATTTAGATCTAAAATCAGCACAATTGATCAAGTTTTTAGATTTATATGTTTATGCTGGAAATATATTAATTTAAAAAAAGGGCCACTTGTATATTACTTTTGTAGACCTCAGGGCCGCTTTAGACCTCATACCGCGGAACTTACTCTGGTACTCGCTGAAATGCCAAGGAGTGCCTGATGCAACACTCGGGCAAATAATAAAATGACATGAGGACAACTTTGCCAAAGTAAGATGGGGTCCAAGGGGTGAACTCAGTTTAGCTGGAATGAGCAATAGGGGCAATGGTATTTCCATGGCAAATCCCATGACACAAAGAGAAAACAGGGAGAAAAGTAAAAGGGGCAAGGCCCCGAACCCGGATGATAAAATAGGGGAAAGACAAGAAAAATGCCCCAAATAAGTTACCCCTAATCTACAAGTTAATTGTTCTTGTTCCAGTATAATTAATGCCTCACAAGATATAATTCTGAATCTAAGCACTGATGTTTTAGGTCTACCACCTGCTTCGTGTCCCTACGTATTAATTCTAGCTGGGGTACCTGCCTTAAGAAAGGAACATAGCGAATCCTGGATCAATCTGCAAAACAAGACTGTTGATTGGTTGACCAAGCATAACATTTTTAACCCACGGTACACAAATGACATCTTGATGGTACGCAGAGCAGGGGGGATTGGCGATTCCTCTAAGAGGATAGATGGTGATTGCATAGTTAAACACTTCCACCGACCCCAGATGGTTCAGAGTCTATTACATCTGCAAGAGGAGACATTCCTTCAAAAACTAGTATCAGTGTGCTCCCTTTAGGCTACTTTTACAAACCATAAGCTAGGAAACCTGCCCATGAGGGCGACACAATTTTATTCCCAAACAGATTTCAGGCGCTATCTGACCTAGACGCCCAAGATTGACAGCCAACTTTGGTAGGGAACAATACACACCTTTCTGTTATCACCCAGTTAAATAGCAGTGTGGCCCAGATATGCTTTTCATCCAAACAGCACTCAAAGGAGATACAGGGTGAGCTAAATGGGTACAATACATCTGATACGAATGAACAACTAGGGGTGGAAGTGCCACAGAGGTTGTCACTTAGTGTTCTTAAGTCCTTTCCTGATGAAACAACTAATCAGCCTGGTCTAAATACAATAAAGATAGGAGTGAAGAAGGAGTCAGAAATACGACTTACTTCTTGGAATATTGCGGGACTTAATAGGAACCTTAGGGACACAGAATGGCTGGAAAATATAGAACAAAGCAACATCTGCCTCCTGCAAGAGACTTGGTCTCTAGAAACCCCCCATAAGGTTGGGTTTAAGACATTTAGTACCAATGCGGTTCCATCAGTAACAGGTAGGCCATCAGTTGGTCTTGTTATATGGATAGGAATTACTCTTAAAATTGAGCTAACCAAGCTGGATATACTGTCCCAGGATCTGGTTGGTGTGAAAATTAAAACAAGGGACAAAAAAGTAATATATCTGATCAACATCTATAACAGGTCAAGTCCAGCCACGAAAAAATCCTTGGTTATAGAACAGCTTGATTGTTTTTCAAACTCAATAGAGCCTGGGGAAATGATAATCGTAGGGGGCAATCTAAATTGCAAATTTGAAACCGTGGTGGGCTTTGAGAACCTCTTTGAAGAGGAAGACACAGTAAACAACATCCCTTCTCTAGAAAGTAGCCTGACAGATTCTTGCAATATAGCTGTAGCACAAATTATGAAATTGATAACAGGGCTGGGTCTTAGAGCTTGCAATGGTCGTCTACCTTCCGATAGACCAAATGCTTTTACCTTTAGTAGAGGCAATTGTAATAGCAACATAGACTATATACTGGTATCAATAGAGTTCTGGCCAAATGTACGCAATTTAAAAATAGATTCTAGATCCGATAGTGATCACCGTCCCCTACATTTGACACTAGCATCTGACTCCTGCATTGACACTACTGTGAGCAATGAAGATACCAATATCCCTACTGATGATATCCTTGTCAGCAATAATCGTCGAGCTTTAAAGTGGCCTCATATATTAGGTAACATCCAATCTATGACGCAGATTTGCACTACTTTTGCATACATTGTTTCCCTCTATATAGATCCACCTGCAGTAGAGTTCCCAATATTAGCCGCACATTATGCTTTGTTAGAAGCTTTAGCGTTGATTGTGAGTAGACTAACCAAGGGTGCCAGTGCGAGCGACTCAAGAATAGGAGCAACCCTTGGTATAATAAAGAGTGTCGGGATGCAAAAGCTGACCTTATTTTGGCAGTAAAAAAAACGATATAAGGGCCACAAGGGAGAAAAGAACTAACTACAAGCGAATTGTTGCTCATGCAAAAAAAACCTGGGACAACAACATTTGGACGAATCTAATGTGTGCAGCCAAATCCAAAGATCAAGTAGGCTCTTGGCGAATATTAACAGAGGGCAATAAGTCTGACAGGGATACTAAGGACCTCTTTCTTGATGCTAAAACTTGGGAGGACCATTTTTCCAGCCTTTATGTGGCAGCACAAACTGAGGGCCGCTTTTGACCTCATACCGCGGAACTTACTCTGGGACTCGCTGAAATGCCAAGGAGTGCCTGATGCAATACTCGGGCAAATAATAAAATTACATGAGGACAACTGTGCCAAAGTAAGATGGGGTCCAAGGGGTGAACTCACAAAGGCAATTCCGGTATAAAGGGGCATGCGCCAGGGGTGTGTACTGGCACCCACGTTATTTTCTTTATATGTCAACGATATCCCGAGGTATTTGCTCGGGTGGGCTCATAATATGCCCAAACTGGGAGGGGATTTGGTGCCAGCACTTTTATTCGCCGACGACACAATATTAATATCACAAACCCCGAAAGGTCTACAATATTTATTGGATTCTTTTAACACCTATTGTAACAAAAAGGGCCTCGAAATAAAATGCCAGCAAATGAAAGTATATGGCAACAAATCCACATAAGTCTTTCAAAAAGAATTTAGCAATCAATAATCAAAAACTAGAATATGTAGGCTTTTAAAAGACCACCTCCACAAAAAGGCAATCTCACAAACCTACCAGAAAATTGTGAACTACCGGCCGGACCGCGCGGCAGCATTAAAGGCCAGATGGGAACTAGAAATAGGTGACCTAGATGAAGCTGACTGGCAGGAGGCTCTGGCATCCCCTAGGGAGGCAGCAATACCATCAAGACTTAGATTGGTGCAATGAAAACATTTGCATCGCACATACTACACTAGGGCACTATTACATAAAATACACCGAGCAGAAACACCACTTTGTCTCAGGCAGTGTGGAGACCCAGGTACATTATACAATACTATCTGGCTCTGTCCAGAGATAGCGCGATACTGGAGAGCGGTGATGCGCACGCTCTCACAGGTCACGACAGTCACGATTCTCCCAGGACCCAAACGTTGCCTTCTCAACATCTGGGAACCTACGGACTTAAACGATACAGCCCAGGACTGAGTAAGACTGGCATGACAGTGGCAAAACGAAATATAGCGCTACGTTGGGGATCCAGACTTAACCCTACCCTCAGTCAATAGTGCAACGATATGGACATGGCAATGGTGGTAGAGAAGTCAGTCTACACCTACCGGGGATGCCCCAAAAAATGGCCAAGGGTATGGGGGAAGTGGAACCCTTACTGCGGAAATATATGTGAACCCCCACAGGATGAGTCTGGGTCAGACATTAGTGAATAAACACATTTCAGCATATGGGGATTGCAAGATATTTTACGGTCTGCCTATTGGTCCCAATGCTCTAGATGGACTAGCCTCTGATGTTGACATACAGCACGAATGTCTATGTAAACTGTGTCCTCTTTGTATAAGCACCGTGAAAGATTATTATACTATAAGGTACTGTTATGATAAACGAAATGTTAATAAAATTGTTTACAAAAAAAAACTAGAATATGTACAAAATTTTAATTACTTGGGTATAACCTTGGATAAAAAGCTGTCCTGAAAAGCCGCAAACGGAAAGAAATAAGATCACCCTGCTTCAAAACTCGCTACCCATAATAAAGAAACACGAGAGAGCAGTATCTCGAAGGCGGTGTCCCCCGCCTTAGAAGTCTTCGAAAAAAGAGATCAATCAGCTTCTCTTTATGGGGCTGAAATATGGGGCCCAAATGCAAAAAGAGTTTTGAACCAGGATAAAATACATTTTTTAGAAGACTGCTAAACTTACCAGTACGAACACCCTTAATCCCTATTGTCATGGATTTAAATGTCAAACGTACAAACCACCACGCAATATTAAGGCCCTTATCATTTTGGGTGCGGCTACAGTCAACCCTAGAACTAACAGCTTATAAGGAAGGTCTAGAGGAGATTTTAAACATTGACCATAGAAAGAGCATTCCGTGGCTCAAGCATGTTTCTTCTTGGTTTGAGAAATTAGGCTTGAGGCACTTCTGGGAAAGTCCGACACAGTTGACATCGATATCCAGGAAATTGCTAAAATCCATATTCTGGACTTATATACAAAATAGTGTGATACATAACTCGGATAATGGTACTTTAACAATTAATGTCCTTCTTTTTAAAGAGGTAGCACGTTTTGAGCCCTTTTTAGATGAAGTTCACCCACAACTTGCTAAATCCTTGTATATGAAGTTCAGATATGGTGTGCTACAAATTAATACTAACACATCAAAATGGACCACAAACAGAGAAAGAAATAGTAATGAATTGTGTGTATTATGCCAAAATGTGTCTAAGGAAAATTATTTACACCTAATATTCGCCTGTCCGGCTTATAGGAAACCCAGGAACAAATGGAATAAACCTATTTGTCAAAACATGAATACTAGAATATGCCTAGAAGCTGGAAGGATACTGAAAACTGACACATCTAAAAAAATCGTTTTTAGTGTCAGCGCTTTTATTTAATGTGAGCCTTATAAGGCCAAAAGCTGGGATAAAACTTTAAAGCACAATAAATTAAGAATAGGTGTTTCTTGAGCTAATGGTTTTAGTAAAACACACGCATGTACTCATGTATAATGGCGCCATATGACAACTTTTGTAGTTATTGATTGCTAAAAAGTATTTGCATTACTATGTTGTCTGAATGGGAATCGTATTTAAAGATATATACAGCGGAATATGAGTTCATATTATATATTGATTCGAACACACTACACAAATGAATTTTAAGATACTTATGTCTAGTTTTAACTTATTTATATATTTTAATTGTAATTTTAGCGGTCAGGTAATTGTATTAATGACAGCCCCTACCTGGATGAAATGTTACCAAATGCAGTGCAAGGTGTTACACTTGTATTTAAGCAAATTGTATGTGAACATTCGTGATGCATCTTTTATGATTGTATGTGAATCGAAATAAAGAATTTGAATGAATGAAAAGATTCTATATATGATGTTTTTTATTTCTCTGTGTCATGTTTTGTGATATTGTGTGCTTTTATGATTCTCTAAAAAGAAATCAAATAAAGCTATATTAAATTGACTTGACTTGAATGAGTGGACTTGAAGTTCTACTCTTTTTATTACTTAGTATTTGAACAATGACCCTCTAAGTTCGGTACATGATGTGTTTTAGAGGGGATATGTTTGTCTAATAGGAGAGTTTCTTTTTAGACATCTGTAGGCTACCACATGGGCTGCTCGTCTTCCTTAGTTTCTCAGGTGGGAGGAAGCTCAGGGAATTCACTTATGTATTGGAATTATGATTCCCTTTTAGTGTGGCCATTTTAAATTCGTTATTAAGTTTATCATTGAATTAATTTGTTTCACTACAGTGTAGTAATTATAGAGTTGGGATTTCTCTACAGCTGGATTTGAAGTTGGCTTGGTAGAGTGTCTTCAGGGTTGTTTTTATCACACCATGATGAAGGAATACTGCTTGGGTAAATCCTCACTGTGGGCCTGAATCACAAAGGTATACTTACACTTTTGAGTACATTTTACTATTTTTGGGTATTCACAAACTGCAAGTTTAATTTTACTAATAGTATACACCTGAAGAGGTTCTGCACATAAAGAGATAGGTCTGATGAGATGAGACGCTTGTATTTCTGGAGACTCATGTGGGTGGAAAAAGTGGTGATTGCTCTGGATTCAGGTGCTAACATGAGTTGATGATGGCCAGCCCTTAGGCCCATTTTCGATAAACATCTCAATTCTATGACTTCTGCCACTACATCACCAACTCTGGATGTCAAATGTCTCTTCGGGTGATCGCCAAGTTCGGCAGGCACATGTCAAGGTAAATTCGTACCACCCCAGGTTGCTTAGGTTTCCTAGCCACCACCTTAGGGGACACCCATGGATTGGGGCCTTCTACCTTCTCAATGATGTCTGCTCGCTCAAGTTTCCGCAGTTCTTCCTCCACTTTGGGGCACAAGTGGAAAGCCACCTGCCGGTGATGCAAGGCGATGGGCTCATCAATACGATCCTTGAGTTAGTCCAAAGTCATTCAGCAAGGACTCTGCATTGGTCGAGTGTATGCTGAATACAAAGGATACTAGCTGGAAGTGCTCCGCAGTCTGACAGCTTTATTCCATGAACATACACCTTAGCTCATGATGTTCATGACCCATAAGTTATGTCAGTTGTGAATACCACCGCTAGCGTGAGAGGTGATGCTGAGCCGAAAGAATATATCTGTGACAACAGAGGATGGGCCAATAAGGGAGGGTTCAGAATGCTGCCTGCCACAGGGTGTTGATAAAAGCTCTAATGCCGATAAGAGCTGGAATTTGGTGCCCAGCAATGGTGACGGTACATCTCGGCGTGCGTCTACTGTGATGCTCCTTGGGATTCATGGCATTTAAGACATGCACCATACCCTCCAGTTTGTCGTCGTCCATGTCCTCATCGTCTTCCTGTATGGCCGGAATTTCCATGTCATTTACTGATTTGGCCTTCCGTCCCTTCTGGGATGTAGTGGATCGAAACCATTTGGCAAAGAAATTGAGTTTGTTAAATGCAGAACATCTTTTAACTTGCGCTGGACAGTTGCCTTGATGAGGGTACGGACCTCTGCACAAGTAGCAAACCTTGGGATGCGCAGCAGGCTTCTGACAAGCCTTCTTCTCCTCACAGATGGCGTTCGCTTTGAGGTCCACTGGTTCTGTTTTGACAGGGCGCTGGAGCACCGACTCCTCCTACATGTGCGAAGTACACACTTGACAGTTCCTCTAAACACACCAGTCAGCGGCAGTAAAACGGGAAATCCACCAAATAGGCTGTGAGGATGTTAGTCATCGTCATTACGGGGACTTGGAGGATGTGCTCACTCAATTTTGCTGAAGAGCAGTCCTGAATGAAGAACTGGGCCCTGGTCTCATCATCAATGTTCAGCAGCATGCGTGTGCTGGCCAGGTCCTTTAACCTGGTGTGGAAAATGTCCATGGATTCCACCGGGACATTTAGCCAGACTTGACGCAAGAGAAACCGCTCATAGTCAGAATTTGCGAGTGGTTCAAATTGGGCAGTCAGGGCTGTCAGGGCTGTCTTCAAAGTGTGATACCTGAAATGTGGGTTAGCTTTAAAGATTGTTGTTGCAAACATGTGGATGGCAGCCCCAGCCAAATGTTGGAGCATGGACCACCTTCTGTCATTGTCCAGACCCACAGGGACATAGTGAGTTTCTAAACATTCATCCATGCATTCCATTTGCTGCCTGCGAGGAAAAGGGGCCGTCCACAACAAACGGTTCAAGGGCTGGGACAGACACCATGGGGCCATTAATGCTCCACACTGGCTGTGCTAGGGGCAAGCCAAACTTTGTGACAGGGTGTCGCAGGGATTCCGTTCTCATACAGAACTGTGCATAGAGACTTGGAACCTCAGTGAATTAGGGTGTGCCAAAACTCACCTTAGTACCCAAAATCCCCTACCAGACTAGCTACAGTGTCTCTTTGGTTATTACAAACTCCCAATGTTTAGACAAACCAGAACATGGACTTAGTACACCTCAGGTAACGTGGAACACATGAACACTCTTTCGTTATACAATCATTTCAATCCAGAACAAGGAGTAAATGAGGACATGTGCCCATTTGAAATGTTTATTTTCTAATGCAGTGTTCTCAAGCGCAGTATCTTAGCTAATACAAGCAAATATATTATAAGAAACAAAGTAATCAGCATAGTTACTAGTCCATAGAATACAAAAGGTGAAAGCATGTTAAAATGCTAAAGCGAAGAAGGTTAAAAAACACCTAATTCTCACCCTCCCTAGCTAGTATATTATATTATTTCTAAGAAGGTCTCTTTGGGTTTTAGCAGGGCGGGCCCATACCTCAGATCCTAGTGGTAAGGGATCACTTCATCTTCCACAAGCTCTCTGCATGCTAAGTACCATCAAGTGTGTGTGTATGCTCTGTGCAAAGCAATATAAAACGCCCCTAAAGCTAGAATTTGGCCGCAGCTTCATGTATGTTATGTCTAGGAACGTGCGAAGATCAGACCTCACAACAACCACTGTGTCGAGATATCCTTGAAGGCTTCAGCACTCACTGTACAGACACAGCTCACCAAGCAAGGCTGATATCAGAGTAACAGCATATTATTCTCGTGTGAATCAAAACACTCTACTAGGCTCAAAGCTAAAGTAACAGTTATGTGTCGTGTGCAGAAGCAGCAGAAAGGTAAAATGGCGTTTAAACTCCTAACAAGCTCATGCTAACTTAACACAGCATACAGGCAAAGCATATCTTTAAGACACCCTCCCATGATCCGAGCACGGATAAGATAATATAATATAAGATAAGGGGCACATTTTTGAAATGCAGAGTTCAAGAACGATAGTCAGTTCACATTTGAGTAAGTGAGAAAAAAATATTTTTGTCACCCAAAACACCAAAATCTCACCATCATGACATTTTAGTGTTCACTTTAATCAAAGTCAATAGGTCCGAGACTTAAAAAGTTTTTCATGTCTTCAAATAAAATTAATGAAAAAGTTCAATGTCAACAAAGGCATCGATAGATCTCAGCCTGGCACTGAATATGCAAAATAAGCAGCAACAGCCTCCAAAAGGAAGTCACTGTTCTCATCCGAAAATAATTCAGCCATCCAATCCAATAGTGGGAAAGAACATACATGCTCTTCAATTACCGGAGCCCCTAGCACCTTCAGAGGGCAACTCAGTGGGTTCTCAATGAAGCTGTGTGCCAAGAAATCTTGCGCCGCTGCGAATATATTCCAACGACTCAGCATTCCATGCATCGCTGCAAAGGCCATAATCCCTCCGTCAGAACAAAGCAATTCATGAGCAACTAAGGGGCTTATGAGCTGGTTATAATCCACCTCGGGAGACACCGTATTGCAGAGACACAAATCCAGGGCCCAGTCGAAATCGCAACTCAGGCAATAAAAGACAGACTGGACACATGTAAAATAGGAAAATCGAAACGATAATCCATAAGCTGCACTTAAGGTGGCGAGCGGCAGCGCACCATAGTATTCAAGCATCCTGTTGCGAAACAGTGCCAGCCGCGACAGCTCGTCTTGGAACACAGGATGTGCATCCATTTTTAATAAAACAAAATAGCACCAGAACGCCTGCAGCCAACGCCAGTAGAACGGGAAATCCACCAAATAGGCTGGAAAAGATTGAATGGAAGAAAGCAGGAATGACTCCAAATATCTTTTGAAATGAAGTCACAAGACCACTGCTAACTACTTTAAAAAAGTGTGCCAGCCCCGATGTGGAGGATGCGTTAAAGATTGTATGAATCAGGGGGCGTGGCCAGCAGCATGGCCGACTAGACGTGCCTGCACAGAGCTCCGGCCGAGCCCACTAATTATCCGGCAATACCTATTCCCCCAAGTCCCAGAAACGCCACCGAAGCAAGGAGCTGACGCCCGGGTACCTGTTACGGGCTGCTTCAGTGCTGAACCGGAGTTGATCCCGCCTGGGCGCCGTATACAACGGCGGCTCCGCTACGTCTCGGCGACCATCATGGCGGCCTAGACACCCGGGGAGGAAGGCACGCCTCGAGAGCCGGCGGTCCCACATAGCATTGTCGCCAGCTCACGGAGGCTCCGCAAGGTGATTGGCCGCCGGGCGGACGGACGCATACCGTCTCCGCCGGACAGTAGGAGCTGGACAGCGGCGATCACCGACCGCCTTTCCCAAGATGGCGGCCGGCGCCATGGCTGGAGACCGGTAAAGGCGAGATCCCACACTGTTGCCGCCGCCGGAGAGGGTCTGTGACCGGACCCGGTCCCAGAGGCGAGGAGGCGGTGGTGCCTGCATCGAGGTGGAGCGGTCAGAACCTGCCCGGCACCGGGAGCGGGGGTCAGCCTCTGAAGCGGCGCCCGCCTTCACCAATATGGCGGCTGCGCAGTAGAGGAACACGGGGAGACGGCGGTCGAGCCGCAGAGGTCCACGGAGGCCTGCCGGGAGAGAGGGGACCCAGCCCTACTGTCCTAGACATCCTGCAGCCCGCACTGGAACGGGAGCGGCTGAGCGACACTGCGAACCCTCCAACTACAACGCCGCACCGCCAGTGCCTGCGCCCGGAGATCCGGGCCTAAAGCGGTAAGACTCTCGGGGGAGCCCCCCACGAGGCACGAGTGGAGGATTATCCCCCCGGATCCCCCCGCCCGGAGATCGGTGACGGTGGGACCCCCCGCTGTGGACACCGCCGAAGAGGGTCTGTGACCGGGGCCCTGCCCCTGAGGCGGAGAGACAGTGGTGCCTGCATCGAGGTGGCGAGGTCCGAACCTGCCCGGCACCGGGAGCGGGGGTCTGCCTCTCAAGCGGTGCACGCCTTCACCAACAGGGCGGCCGCGCAGTAGAGGTGCCCTGGGAAACGGCGGTCGAACCGTAGAGGACCGCCGGGGCCTGTCGGGAGTGAGAAGACCCGGCCCTGCCGTGCTAGTAACCCTGCAGCCCACACTGGAGCGGGAGCGGCGGGGCGACACCTCAAAACTTGCACCCACGACGCTGCGCCGCCTGTGCCTGCACCCTGAGACTCGGGCCTGAGGAGGTGGGACCCTCGGGGGAGGCCCCCCACGAGACACGAGTGGAGGAATACCCCCCGGCTCTCCCCACCCAGGACGGCGCCTGTTAACGGGCCCTGACCCAGAGACTCTCGGGATCACGCTTAGAGGCCACCTAAGGGACTTGAGTGGACGGGGAGATACACAGCTCTGCCTCTATCCCCGGCACACGGTCGAGCCCCGCGATCGCATAGAGGAAGAGGATTTACCCCGGGAGTTCCCGGTCTCTGGGCAACGCAAGCATGGGCAAGAGGGATACGATACCCAAGGCCACGAGACAGGGCCCAATGGACAATTTCGCTGCTCCGAGACCTCTGGTGGAACAACAGCCCGTGCAATCTGGCGCACGCAATGATACGGACATGCTACTGGCGGCCATACAGGCATCTAGAACGGACATCCAAGCTTCACGAGCGGCCCTGGAAACAAAAATTGGGGAGGTAGGGTCCGAGGTGACGCTGTTGCGCCAGGACTTTCGAAACTTTTTTTTTTTTTTTTTTTTTTTTGGTGTAAGACATTTATTATGAGAAAAGGGACAAACGGTTACACTGCGTCACGCCAACAACCCGGAGGCAGGCCGCTATCAGGTGTGCACATCATCCAAGTCAGGATAACAGTCGACAGTAGTACAACTATTGTGGAGCTCCGAGCTCTCAGCAGGGTGTCCAACATTGCAATGTATCATACGTGAGCAACATAACCGTAGCACAGTTAGTGATCTTACATTTTTCCAGTGCAGTAGACAGACGACCATAACAGGAGCTGTGGAAGCTGTCTCGGGGCAATCCGCAGGCCCCAACTCCAGAAACAGCAAGTGGGAAGCACACATCTAGTAGCACCGTTTACACCCAACCTTCCCCAACAAAATTGAAAAGGAAAAAAAAAGGAAACGTAAACAACGCAACAGTGGTGCAAACATAGTAAGTCAACCACGCAGTTCCCCTCGCTTTGGCGGGGCCGCGCGTGTCCGTCAGCTGGTAGCGATCCGTGGCAGTAGTGGAGGTGAGGCTGGCAGCTAGCATACATGGCGGAGGTAGTGAGGGGGGGGGGGCGACTCGGGGGGGGGGGGGGGAAGGGAGATATCTTAGCAAGGCAAGGGGTCGGGACGAGTGGTCTAAGGGAAGGCAAAAAGGGGAACAGGACGCGCTGCTAGTACAAAGTGAAGGAGGGACAGCAGGGCAAGCGTGGTACAGAGCCAGGGCGTGACCGTGCCAGAAGGGGACAGCAGTGCCAAGTCAGTTCAGACACTCACATCAACCACTCAGCCCATATCATCCGAGACACCCACATCAGGCGACCCTCCAGATACCTCCGATCCCGCCCGCTCTCTTGTCCATCGCAGAAAGGGCTCCCAAATGTCATTCGGCCTAGAGGCAGTGGGCATGGTCTCCCAGTAGTGAGTGAGTTGCGTGTGTCCATAGGTGACATCCCCGACCCACCCAGTGAACAATGGCAACGCCCGCCTGCCCCAGTGTAGTGCAACCTGTCGTTTAGCATAGAGGAGGAGGAGTGCATGCAGTTTTCTGTCACAAGGGTCAGTGTCCTTGACGTAGCCCAGCAGGCCCAGGAGCGGCGACGGCATGTCGGTCCTACTCAAGATTTGGTTGATAGCAGCAAAGATATCCGTCCAGAAGTCTGTTAGTTTGGGGCAGCTCCACGCCACATGTATGAAGGACGCCTCTGCCCTCCCGCACTTCCAACAGGACGCGTCTGTACGGATGCCCATGCGATGAAGTAGCATCGGCGTCCGGTAGTATCGGTGTAAAAATTTAAAGTGAATGAGCCGCAGCCGGTAGTTCGGGGACAGTGCAGTCAGTTGTACACAGCAGTACTTCCATATATCATCTGTGAGGGGGACGTCCAGGTCCGCAGCCCAAGCATCCTTGGCGGTAGCCACAGTTACCGGGGCCTGCTCTTGCATACAATTGTAGAGCCTTGATACCAATTTTTTGGGAGAGGGTTTCGACAGCAGGTTCTGTAGGGCATCCAGTGCCCGCGGCTCCTCCGGGAAGTGGGGTCCCAACTGTTTGCATGATTCCCTAAGGGAGTGGTACAGTAGCGTGTCCGCAAAAGATTCAGGGTGGTCCCCAACAACCGTGTGCAACTCGACAAAGGTGCCTTCAGGGTACAAATCGGCGAATGTGTGCAGCCTCTGCCCCCGGAGCGTGAGAACATCGCCTCTGGCAGCTAAGCAGGGCAGCAGTGGGTTCCCACGCAGTGGGATCGCAGGTGCATACAGGGAGGAGAGGCCAGCTCTTCTCTGCAGTTCTCGCCAGGTCCAGCGTACCATTTCTACGGTGTCGATCTCCGTTGAAGGGCGCGCAACCTTCCCATACAGGGCCACGCGCAGGGGCAACGGGGCCAGCGCAGCCATTTCCACCGCTACGTGCGGTTGGTAGGGAGTGGGGAAGGCCCAAAAATGCAGAAACTGCGCCTGTGCACACAGAGAGTATAGCTTTAAGTCGGGAGCTCCGAGGCCCCCCTGCCTAAGTGGGAGTGTGAGCAGGTCCCAGGAGATCCTCGCTTGGCCTCCAGCCCAAACCAGTTTCAACAGCAACGAGCGCACTCGCGCATGGAAGTGTGATGTCATGGGCAGCGGGATGTTCACAAACAGATACAGGAATTTGGGAAGAATTACCATTTTTGCCAGCGCTATCCGCGCGACTAGGGACAAAGGTAGCTTGTTCCAAACCTCAATCTTCCCTTCCATCCAATCTACTGCCTTTCCGAAGTTCAGAGACCATAGTTCTTGCACATCCCGGCTAATCCAAATCCCCAGGTACTTAACAGCCTCAGCTTCCCAACGTATAGGGTAGTCTGCAGATGGCTGGCTCGTCCCATCGGTTAATGGGAAAGCTACGGACTTTGACCAATTGATGGATATTCCCGCCAGGCCCTCAAACCTCACAAACTCTCGGAGCAGCGGGTTCATGTTGTCTTTGGGGTTGATAATATACAAGGTCACATCGTCAGCATATAACGAGATCAAAAGGCTCCGAGAACTAAACCCGATGCCCCTAGCAGTGTGATGTTGTCGTATCCGAGCCGCAAGTGGCTCCATCGCGATGGCGAAGAGGAGGGGGGACAGTGGGCACCCCTGTCTGGTTCCTCTAGTTATATTAAAGGATCCGGACACCAGGCCATTGACACGCACTCTGGCTCTGGGTCCAGTATACAGCAATTTGATCAGGGTCATGAAATTGCGACTGAAGCCCATTCTTTCCAGCACCTTGAATAAATACGGCCATTCCAAAGAGTCGAACGCTTTGGTCGCGTCCAAAAACACCACCGCCGCCTGCACAGATGGATGTAGGTAATGAAGGACCGAGAAAATGGTCCTGAGGTTATGGGACGTGGCTCTACCGGGGATGAATCCGGACTGATCAGGCAAAGCTATAATCGGCAACATCGGTTGTAGCTTGTCCGCGATTATTTTAGCATATATTTTGGCATCTACATTAATGAGGGAGAGGGGCCTATAGGAGTCCAGGAGCATCTCATCCTTGTCAGGTTTTAGAAGAGTGATTATTAAGGCCTCATGCATGGAGTCAGGCAGGGAGTTCAATTCAAGGGCCTCCACAAACACGGAGTGTAGTTTCGGCGCTAGTTCATTAACATAGGTTTTGTAAAAGGACGTTGTCAGGCCGTCAGGGCCAGGGGCCCTGTCAGCCGGCATGCTTTTTATCACCTGAGCGATGTCCTGGACGGTAACAGGCAAGTCCATGTACTGTCTGTGATTGCTATTGAACCAAACTAGTGCAATGGAATCGAGGAAGCTAGGTAAGGAGGCCGGGGCGGTGGGTTGTTTAGAGGCGTACAGAGACGCATAAAAGTCAGCAAAGGCACGCAATACAGCCTCTTGGCCCACAACTAAATTCCCCTCTTTGTCATAGATAGTGTGGATGTAGTGCGACTGTGCCCGAGATTCTATCAACCGGGCGAGGGTTCTGCTGGGCCTATCTCCCTCTCCGTATCTGCGGGCCTCAGCACGTTTCCCCAGAAACCGCACCTCCCTCTCCGCCTCCTCCCGAAAGGCAAGCAGCTTCGTTTTGATTTCACCTGCCGTTTCTAATGTCGGGGCCAAGCTAAAGGCCGCGTCCAGCCCTCGCAACTCTCCCTCCAGTTTAGCCATGGTGTCTCGAATCGATCGTAGCACTCCCGCCTGCCTCGCTATGCACTGGCCCCTTATTACTGCCTTAAAGGCGTCCCATACAACAGCCTCTGAGGCGACGGAACCCGCATTTTCAGCAAAGTATTTAACAATGTCGTCTCTTATCTCCTCAACGAACACCTGGTCCGTGAGTGCGTGTGGGGGCAATCGCCACGTGAATGCTCTGTTAATGGTATCAGGAAGGCGTAGCTCAAGCTCACAGGGGGAATGATCTGATAGGGACCTAGCCTGTAGTTCGACCCTTGTCACCCATGTAGCAACCTCAGGAGATGCCAGCCAGAAATCCAATCTGGACCAAGCCGCTTTATGGCACGTGTAACAGGACCCCATTCTCACATCAGGGTGCCGAATCCTCCACACATCCGACAACAATCCCTCACTCATCACGTCAAGGAGAGCCTGGCGCGCACGGGCATGCATAGGTCTACTCACACCACGTCTGTCCATATCATCATCCAGCACAACATTAAAATCTCCCCCCAACACCACCGACGAACAGTCAAGCAAAGCAATCTGCGCCCACACGTCCCTAAAAAAGTCCGGGTCATCTACGTTAGGGCCGTAAACAGCTGCCAGCACAACAGGCCGCCCCTGCAGGGCGCCATGCAAGATCACGTATCTGCCATTCACGTCGTACACGTGAGCATATTCCCGCCAGTCTAACCCCCTGCGCACAAGTATAGCAACCCCCCTGGCATAGTTGGAGTAAACAGAAGAATACACCTGAGACCACCTAGAGTTCTTCAACCTTGGCGAGGGAGTAGTATTAATATGTGTCTCCTGCAGGAAGCAGACGTCAACATTATGTCTGGCCAACGTGCCATGCATCAATCGGGCCTTCCTATAGTCCCCGAGGCCTCTAATATTCCAGGTCCAAAGTTTAATCCCACCCATATTTGAAGACTTCCAGTGTTGGGACCATCCACGTCCCAGCCCACCCCCCACCCCCATAACGGACCCCATACCTCCTTGCCACGAATCGCGTACCTGAAAATGAAAACAGAGCGGCCAGTTCTGTGCACCATGTCGGAACAAGAAATAACAAAACAACAAACCCTCCCCATTGCCCCCCACCCTCAGCAACCTCCCAATCAGGTCGTGAAATACCCCATAGCAAGGCACACAAGGTGCAACCTAGAACCAACAGCAAAAACAGCGGGAGGCACCCCATGGGGCGTGGTATGCCCAGCGAACAGCCCCGTGTAAACGGGGTGGCTACAATTAGGGATAAGGTTCCATGAGTCCTACGAGCCCCCCCCACGGGATCCAGCAGCCGCATCACCTCCAGGATGACTGTACTCAGTAGGGCACAACAAAGCACACCCAGGAGTCCCGGGGCAGGATCCAGTTCCACCCATTGCGCTCCCAGGGAGCATGTATCAGCAATGAACCCAGTGAATCCGCGCCAACTCACACGAAGTCTGAGGTGGCGAACTCACGACATCCAAGTACCCCCTCCAGACCACCAGTTAGTCATTGTCACTTAGCTGTTCTGACGTATCTTCATGTCTGGGCGATCTTCTCCTGGACCCCGCCCCGCCGATGTGTTTGGCGAACTTGAGCGCCGACTTAGCGTCCGTGAAAAAGTGGGTGGTATTGTCATGCAGCACCTTCAACTTTGCAGGGTACAGCAGAGAGTACGGCACGCCTGCCTGCAGCAGTAGTTTCTTCGCCGGAAGGAACTCCCTGCGAGCCGCTTGCACCAGGGGGGCGAAGTCCGGATAAAAGGAAATGTTATTACCTTTATGGGTGATTTTGCCCTTCTCCCTCGCCAGGCGCAAGACCAAGTCTCTGTCCTGGTAGTTGATCAGTTTTGCGAGGATTGGCCGAGGTGGAGCACCCGTCGGTGGTTTCTTCCCCAGCGATCGATGCGCTCTCTCAACCGTGAAGACTGGGGATAGGTGCGGGTCGAAGAGTTCATGCAAAAGGCCCGCCACATAGGTCTCCATTTTGTCGAAATTTGTAGTTTCCGGAATTCCCGTTATGCGTATATTGGATCTTCGGGAGCGTGCTTCTAAATCATCCGACTTGGCTCGCAATACATCCAACTCTCGTTCCAGAGAAGTAATATGCTTCTTGGCTTGCTGCTGGAATTCACAGCATTCAGTCTGCCTGTTTTCCAAGCAGTCAAGCCGAGTCTCATGTGCGTCTACCTTAGTCTTCACGGATTCCAATTGCGCAGACATGGTGTCGAGTTTAGTATCGATACTTTTCAGGCTGGATCTCACCTCCATGATTAGCGCCCCAAAGTCAATATCGGCCGGTAGCCCATGTGACGGCGCCGTGGCGCCACTTGACTCTGCCGCAGGGTCCTTCGGAGTGCGCTTGTTATCAAAGCTGATCTTGGGTTGTTTGGCCTCGTTCTTCCCCATCGTGGCTGCCTGTCAGTAACAAAGGGCGGTCCAGAAACGCAGGGATCCCTGTGCAGCGCAGGAGCACCAACCCGTGGGAGGCAGGGGTTGCGGAGGCAGTCCCAGGCAGCTCGGATCCGCAGCCTGGAGTACAGGTCCCAGTTGCGTGAATGCTCTCCGCACACGATGCAAGCAGCGTGCCAGGCAGGTCCAAGATGGCGGGCCGAGTGCCCGGGGTATGGTAATGGCGCCGAGACCCAAAATGCGGCAGGGCAGGTGACCGAGGTATATGCTCAGGGCTGGAGCCCCAGAGTTCTGTGGCCGGGTTGGCAGCACGCCTATGGGCTTAGCAGTGAGTATGCACCTCTTCCAGGTGGAGCAGGTAGGGCATCGAGGACACCAGCAGGGGCCCCTCCGCGCGTAGCGCTTCTCGCTGCACCCCAGCCGCCACCGCCCGTGGACACAGCAGGGTAGGAACAGGCGCTCACCAGGATATCGCAGGTCCGATCGCCTCACGTCTTCTCCACTAAGGCGGCAGGTCCGGACTGCGCTCCGCAGGCGAGTTCGCAGCCAGGCAAGGGATCCAGCCCCCGATCGCCTCCACTCCGCCCAAAGTTCACCCGATCGGTGCAGGGCTCAGCAGGGGTCCGCTAGGAGACGTCCTCAGTCGCGGCGCCGCCGCCGATAAGTTATCGCGCCCACGACCTCCGGCCCGCCAGGGCCTCCAAAGCCTCGGGCCACAGTGCGTCGCGCCGCCCAGGGATGTGCACTTCCGCCCAGTGCCAGGATGGGCTGTCCAGCCGGCGGAGTGTTGAAGGGCTCCGGTTTCGGGACCGCTGCTGCAGTGCGTCTCAAATTCACACTCCGGAGTTATGGAGGTGTCCTCTGCCAAACCCCGAGGGAGCGGGGGCCCGCTGGCGCCAGGAGCAGGATTATAAATAGGATTAATTGGTGTAGCCGGCGGAGCTCACTCAACGAGCGGCCATCTCGCAGCTCGGCTTAGCCACGCCCCAGGACTTTCGAAACTTGACCGAAAGAGTCACAGTGGCCGAGTCGAGGCTGACAGACAATGAGGAATCGGTCTCTACACTTAAGAAGGACATGGCGGAGCTCCAGGCCTCTCACCGTCAACTTCTGTGGAAGGTGGACGATGCCGAAAATAGGTCGAGGCGGAACAACCTACGCTTTGTGGGCTTTAGAGAAGGGATTGAAGAAAGGAGTATGTCCGCCTTCCTCCTCGACTGGCTCAAAAAGACCTTCCCGACGGCGCGGTTCTCCCCGTGCTTTATCATAGAGAGGGCGCACAGGGCGCTCCTGGCCAAACCACCGGAGGGAGCGAGACCGAGACCGGTAATAGCGCGCTTCCTGTACTTTGCTGATCGAGATCTAATCCTACGAGAAGCCAGGAACATGGGAGAGATCCGCTTTGAAAATGCTACCATAATGATTTTCCCGGACTACAGTCAGGAAGTCTCAAAACAGCGCCGCTCCTTTGACACCGTAAAGGCAAAGCTGAGGTCCCTCAGCATTCAGTATATGCTCCTCTTCCCGGCCAAGCTCAAGGTCATATATCAGGGCAAATCCATCTTTTTTGCGCACCCGGATGACGCATGGCAGTGGCTCGAGGAGCGCCCCATCCTGAATGGTAGGGAGGCTGCAGGCCGGGAAGCGCTTGCTCAGTCACTACGAGAACGACCGATGTGGGAGAGGCCGAAGCCCCAGCGACGAAGAATACGGAGGACGCAGAAGAAGACGCCGGCGACTCCATACAGGACACGCAACCAGCAGGACAGGAGACGAGGCAGGTCGGCTTCGCCGGGCACTGACTCCGTGACAGGCTCGAGATTTAGTAGTCAGAGAAATGGAATCCGCTCTGAAGAAGAAGATATGGAGGAGTCGGAAGGCCGCGCGTCCGGAGGAGAGGAGGAAGATACAAGGAGTGATTCGTTGCACCCTCTGGCCAAAGAAATCCGGCAACTGGAGCAAGACTCTACAGGTCAAGAGGGACATGTGGACGCACAAGACTCGCAATCGTGAACAAGGGTGAACTGGGATCGGGAAAAGATGGCGGCTCGGCGATACGGAGCAAGCAAGTTGGCACACCCCCACTACTGTTCTTTGTGTTTTTAGCACTGGTTATTGTTTACTGAGGGTGGGATGTGTGGGAGGGCGACAGGCCTTCTCCCGTGGATAGTTAAGTCCCGGAGTGGGATGCAACTGGATGGGGAGGGAGGTGGGGAGGGGGGTGCGGGATGGGGTTTGGTTTCCATGTTCTCCCATGTTGGGGTTGTTGAGAGGGCAGGGGAGGGGGGGGAAGTTCGTCAAACAACAGCAGAGCTATACCAGCCCACACCGGGGGTCTATCCCATGCCGAGCTCCCGCTCGGGGGAGACGCTGTGTTGAGATATGGCAAGCCCACTAGATAATCCACGCAGGAATGATACAGGGGTCACTGTGCTCACCTGGAATGTGAACGGCCTGGGGTCCAAAATTAAGAGAGGTCTGGTTACCGCCTACCTCAAGAGACTGGCGCCTGACATTGTCCTCCTCCAGGAAACTCACCTGAGAGGGAATCACTGCGCTTTCATAGCGAGAGGGCGATACACTGTTCTAGCACATGCAGGCTATACTACGGACTCCAGGGGAGTTGCGATTCTTGTACACAAAGCGCTGCCGTTCACAGTTACTCGCACCTGGTTAGATCCACAGGGCACGTATGTGGGAGTTCAGGGGCTGTGGAAAAGACGGAGATACACAATTCTGTCGGTATATGCCCCCCCAAGTTACAACCATGCACACTTAAGGCAGTCACTGCCATCCTGCTAGATACGGCGGACACAACACAAGTGGTGGGAGGGGATTTTAACGATGTGATGTGCATCGAACAAGATAGGTCCGGGTCATCACGCTCAGGGGAACACACAACTGCCCTAGCACGCCTCATGGATACCGTGGGCCTCACGGACGTCTGGAGATGGCTTCATCCTACACAAGAAACATATTCATTTTACTCAGGGGCACATAAGGTCTTCTCCAGGCTAGATTATGTCTTTGTGTCCCGGCAGGAGGTCTCGGTGGACGACCTGGCGGAATACAAGGCGAGAGGACTTTCTGATCACTCCCCGTTATATGTACACCTGGGGCGGGCGACGGGAGTCAGGCGGGCGCAGTGGAGACTAACGGCGTGGGACATCCAAAAGCCAGAAATACTTGGGGGCATGCGGGCAGACATACGGGTATACCTGGCTGAAAATGAGGGATCAGTGGACTCCGGAGTCACCCTCTGGGAGGCGATGAAACCGGTCCTCCGGGACCGCATCCAGAGTAGGCTGGGAGAAGCCAGGCGGGCGCAGCAGGGCGAGATAGAGAACGCTGAGGCGAATGTCCTAACCTTAGAAGCAAACTACCTCCAGCAGAAAGAGGAGACGCGCCTTAGAAGACTACTAGACACACAGAGACACTATCGGGAACTGGCCACAGATGAGGCACGCACCCAGGCATTGGCGACACTACACAGGCTATATGATAGCGGCGACAAGTCCGGTAAACTTTTAGCTTGGCTGAGCAGGAAGGAACGTGCCTCAAGATGGGTGGATCAGATCAGGTGCGCAGGGGGCAGGAGGGCGAACACGGATGGTGACATAGCGGAGGCTTTTGCGACCTACTATGAGGACTTTTATAGGGCCAGGGAACTGGGAGACAGTGAGGACGCCCAATACTACTTGGGTGACATGGAGGTGCCTACTCTATCCACCGACGCTAGTGTGGCCTTAGAGGCGGACTTAACGCTGGAGGAGCTCTCGGAAGCCATGGCGGCCCTGAAACCAGGGAAAACGCCGGGTCCCAATGGCTTCCCGGCGGAATTTTTTAAACGAACGGCTGACTTATTGCAGCGGCACATGAGGGCCCTATTTACTGAATCGCTCCGGGCGGGGAGTCTCCCTCCCGACCTGGACCTGGCCATCATTGTACCAATTTACAAAGAGGGGAAACCTAGGGATGACTGCTCCTCCTACCGCCCAATCTCCCTGCTAAATATAGAGACGAAAATTCTGGCCACAGTCCTGGCTCGGCGCCTGAGACAGGTCATCACAGAGCTAGTACATATGGACCAATCCGGCTTCCTCCCTGACAGGGCGACCAAGCGTAATCTCCGTCGCACCCACAACTGGCTGCAAGAGGTCTCTGGGAGAAGTGAACCCCACTGGTTCCTCTCCCTGGACGCGGAGAAGGCATTCGACGCGGTCCACTGGCCCTTCCTGATGGAGACCCTCAGACGGTTTGGATTTGGACCTAAATACTTGCGATGGGTTCAACTCCTATACTCGGACCCGAGAGCGAGGGTGCGGGTTAATGGGAGGCTATCCCGCGAATTCCCCATCGGGCGTGGCACGCGGCAGGGCTGCCGACTGTCCCCCCTCCTGTTCACCCTCACCATCGAGATTTTAGCGATAAGGATCAGGCGGAATCAGGCGATCAGAGGCTTTACTTGGGGTGACTCAGCCACCACACAGGAAAAAATATCCCTATATGCCGACGACGTACTGCTGTTCGTAACTGACCCAGACACAACTATCCCAGCGCTGTTTAGGGAGCTCGGCGACTTTGGGGCGCGAGCAGGACACACGATCAATTGGCACAAGTCGATCCTTTACGATCCACAGGGCAAGGAACGGGGAGCCTGCCTGCCAGAGTTATTGATACACACTACAGAAGGTTTCAAATATCTAGGAGTCTTTATAACATTAGACAGGGCACTTTCTTTCGCGGCTAACCTAGCCCGCGTAATGCTGGAAGCAACGACGGAGATGGATAGATGGAGACAGCTCCCGCTCACCATACTAGGCCGTGCTGCCTTATATAAAATGGTCCTCCTCCCTAAGTTTCTTTATGCACTCCAGAACGATTACTATCCTTTGCCGAATAAGACCATGAATAAAATCCACGCTGACCTGCGTGCCTTCCTGTGGCTGGGGAAGCAGCCGAGGGTGGCGCTGTCCACCCTACAGCGACATCAGTATAGTGGGGGGATTTCACTCCCCAACCTCGAGGCGTACTACTGGGCGGAACATCTCTCCCCAATCAATGAGTGGCTGCATGCTGCAGCTGACCACCCCACGTACGCCTTGGAAAGGTCTAAATGGTCAAGTAAGTCCATATTACACTATCTCTATGGGGAAAAGATGGGACGACACTTCCTCCCGGCCACCAGGATTACGTTAACAGCTTGGTATAGAGCGTCCAAAAGAATGGGGTGGGACAAAAGGCCCACTAAACAGACGCCACTGTGGTGCTGCAAATGGCTGGGAGAGTTGCATAAGCTGAAAGGCTTTAGAAGATGGGACGACATCGGAATCTCCACAGTGGGGGACGTGATAGCAAGGGGAAACCTAAAAACCTTCCAGGCACTCCAAGACGAATTTGGCCTATTCAACACCCAATTCTACAAATACGTCCAACTGAAACACGCATGGAGGGCACAACACATTACACTCTCAGACCTTCCAGAATATGCTCCACTTGAGGGTAGACTGCTACAGGAACAGATAGGGAGGGGGGCGGTATCCCTCACATATAAAACCCTGACCAACAACATGCTAGGGGATCTGCAGTGCTTACGGGTCAAATGGGAGGCAGACGTGGGTACCATGGAGGATCTGGACTGGGAGCTTGCCCTCATGCACCCACGGGAGGTGGCCGTCAAGTCGAGGCTACGTCTTATTCAATTTAAGGTACTACACAGATCATACTTTGACAGGGTGAGACTATTTAGGATGGGCAGAATACCGGACACGACATGCCTCAGATGCCGCCACCAGAATGCAGATTTTTTCCACATAATCTGGGGCTGTGCAGTCATTCAAGAATACTGGGGGGATGTGCTCCTGGAACTGGGGGAGGTACTGTGGGCGGACATACCGCGAGACCCTAGATTGGCGCTGCTGGGCACGACCACTGAAGTAGACCTACCCCGTCCCCTGTGTATCTTTCTGGTGTTAGCGCTAGTAGTGGCAAAACGAGACATCGCACGGCGCTGGGGGGCGCCTGAAAAACCAGACTTAGAGGAATGGAGACGAGTACTAGACCTGTACATGGCGGCGGAGAGGGTGACCTACAAAGCCAGGGGATGTCCCAAAAAGTTTCGGAGGGTGTGGGCTAAATGGAGACACCACCACGGACTAGAATGAGACATTGTGCCGTGAGGCCTATGGGACCCTGTTCGAAATAGACTGAACGCAGGGATGCCATGTTTGTAAATATGTACTTTACTGCCCGGTTCCCATTCAAGGAACTGTGGGACCACTTGAGCGGGGAAAGGGGAGACCAGGAGGTGGGTGATGAGAGGGAGGGGGTAGAGGCCTGCTGTTTAATAGACTTATATGGTTTTTGTTTCTTTTTATGTTGCTGGTTCGAAAGCAAGAGTTCTATTGAGGAGTACTATGTTTCACAACATCAGAAAAGTTGCGTGATTGACGGCCAGAGCGGAATGTTGACGCTCTACCGTATGCAGATTCATTACCTTTGTGATCCTTCCAATGCAACAATAAAAATTTATATAAAAAAAAAAAAAGATTGTATGAATCAGTTGACCGAAATGCAATGGAAGGTCAGTATTTAATAAAGCATGCACCTCTGTGCGGGTGTTAGCTACGTGAAGGACAAATGTTTCACGAGCTGATGTCAGGGCAACTTCTTTTTGGGACAATAGAGCTCTTATTCGACTCATCTTTTTGAACTCTGCTTTCAAGGTCGGAATCCTCGGCCAGATGAAAACATCAAAGTTCCCATGCGTGGGTGGATACAACACATTTTTACAGCAAACCACACGTTCACTGACTGTAACAACATAAGCAATGCCTTTTATTAACCCACAGCAATCTTCATTATTTAAAAGTAAATAACTGCCGTTTGCCAGTAATGTGAATGTGGGGACAATAGCGGGGACGGGGGTACCTTTCAACACACAGGCTAAATTAGGCTGTTCTTGATTGCAAGAGCCGTGCAATTGAATATGTCTACACATTAATGAGTGATCTGGTGTTTCGGTGCACTCTTCACCTTTCAGATATACTTCCTTTCCCTCCCTAAGGCATCTGTATGTAAAAGGAAGTGACCAGGCTTCATGTAGATAGGAGCTACCAAGAGGCTCGTATCTACCAATGTCAAAATACTTCATACAATTTTTAAATTTGAAAAGAGCAAATGGTTAAGTTATTAATCCATGGCTAAGCCACGTTGCAGTAGTGGCCTCTGCCACAGAGAATGGTAAAGACTCCAATCGTTCAATGTGTAACATGGAAAAAGATGCATCTCTCATTGAAAGCAAACGCTGCTCATCAGTCAAATTATTATTTTTTTTTAAAATAATTTTTATTGCAGATACACAAGGGGCCATTATACAATCTGTCAGCGTCAGACTCTGTGTACAACAGCTGGTATTGCCTCGCACCCTGAAAAAATACACAGCCATTCAGCCCACACCCCGGAGGTCGGGCGGCGCGCGTCGTCAGTGCCTCAGTTACACTCAAGGTTGCCAGCCATAATCAATCTTAGGCTGCCCAAGTTTCCGCTTTTTCTTTTTTGTGGTAGGTATTAAAACTGTCCCCTTCCCACCCCCCTCCCTCAATCCACGGTGGTCAAACGTTAAAAAACTCAAGATAGAATACAGCGATATACAGGCAGTTTATAAAAAACGTATCATTATCGCATACCTCTCCCACCCTCTCCCTCCCACCACCAACCAGGTACATACATTTGTTCAGAGCTTGTTATGATCAGTGACCCTCTCTTCCTTGTGCGAGTGAAAGCATGTCCATTCGGTCCCTCCTATACCCCAACCGGACAAAATCAGCGGCGCTATCCCTCTACCCTCTCACATCCCACTATAACCCCCGATCCAAACCATGGTAGTGTCTCCATTTAGACCAAACTTTCCTAAATTACCGGGGACAACCTCTCGCCTTGTACGTGACCCTCTCCGCTGCCATGTACAGGTCTAAACCTCTCCTCCACTCCTCCAGGTCCGGGGGTTCTGGCACCCCCCAATGTTTTGCAATGTCCCGCTTGGCAACTACTAATGCCAGGACCAGGAAGATGAGTAGTGGGCGGGTCAGGTCTACCTCAATCGTCATACCAAGCAGCGCCAACTTGGGGTCTATAGGGATGGGGGCCCCGAGGATTTCTTCAAGTTCCTCAAAGATCTGCGACCAGTACTTCTGTATGACAGAACAGGTCCATAAAGTATGGAAAAAGTCCCCCCCCCTCCTGTCGGCACCTAAGGCATCTCGTTCCTTCTATTTTCCCCATTTTGTATAGACGTACCCTGTCGAAGTATGTTCTGTGGAGAAAGTTAAATTGGATCAGTCGCAGCCTGGACTTGATGGCCACTTCCCGGGGGTGTGTCAATACTATCTCCCAGTCCAAGTCTTCCATCTCCCCTACCTCCGCCTCCCACACCTGTCTAAGTTTTGTTAAGTCACCCAACATATGGTTCGTCAGTGTTTTGTATGTGAAGGATACCGCCTGTCCAACCATGTGTTCCTGGAGCAGTCTCCCCTCCAGTGGTGCATACTCGGGAATACCAAGCAGTGAGATATTCTGGGCCTGCCAGGCATGGCGCAGCTGTATGTACTTGAAATGTTGCGTGGTGTGCAACCCGAACTCCCTTTGGAGGGCCCTGAACGACTTTATTTCCCCCTTGGCTATTACATCTCCAATAGTAGAAATGCCAATGTCGTCCCATCTCTGGAATCCACGCAGTTTATGTAACTCATGCAACCAGTGGCAATGCCACAGTGGTGTCTGCCTTGTAGGTTTGTGTTCCCACCCCATGCGTTTTGTAGCTTTCGTCCAGGCCCTTAGCGTTATGGATGTAGCAGGGAGAAGGTGCGCTCTCCTCGCACTCCCATAAAGATACTGCAGTATATTTCTGGGCGCCAGCTTAGCTCTTTCCAGGGAATATGTTGGGTGGTCCGCCGCCGCATGGAGCCAATCATTGATTGGAGTCAAATGCTCCGCCCCCTAGTAGGCTTCCAGATTGGGAAGCGAGATTCCCCCATTGTACTGGTGTCTTTGTAGTGTGGCCAGGGCACCCTCGCCTGCTTCCCGAGCCAGAGGAAAGATCGCAAATCTGCATGGATCCTGGCGAAGACCGTAGTTGGCAGCGGATAGTACTCGTTTTGGAGGGCGTATTGAAATTTCGGTAGGACAACCATCTTATACATTGCCGCTCTTCCCAGGAGTGTTAAAGGGAGCCGTCTCCAACGGTCCATATCCGCCGCCGCGTTCATAATGATACGCTCCACGTTTTTTTGGAACGAGAGAGGGACGTTCGTCGTAATATAAACCCCCAGGTACTGGAACCCTTTGGCTGTCGTCGACAGCTCCCCTGGTAAACTCCCCCACTGATTCCTTCCCTTTGGGTAGTATAGTACTGATTTGTGCCAATTTATTTTGTGGCCCGCCATCTCCCCATATTGTTCCAATTCTCGGAAGAGCTCCGGCACGGTCATCTCGGGCTCTGTTATGTAGAGCAGGACGTCATCTGCGTACAGGGAAATCTTTTCGGGGGGGAACGTAGCCGCCCCGTCAGTGAAGCCGTGGATATTTGCATTGTGTCTGACCCTGTCCGCTAGGGCTTCTATAACAAGTGTAAAGAGAAGTGGGGACAGGGGGCATCCCTGTCTAGTACCTCTCTGGATAGGAAACATTCGGGAGAGCGTTCCATTAACCCTCACCCTAGCCCTTGGGCCGGTATAGAGTAGTCTGATCCACGCCGTGAACTTTGGACCAAATCCAAGTCTCCGAAGCACTGCAAACAGGAAGGGCCAGTGTACCGCATCGAACGCTTTTTCAGCATCTAGGGAGAGGAACCAGTGTGGGTCTTCCCTCTCCTTAACCTCCTGGAGCCAGTTATGAGTTCTGCACAGATTTAGCTTCGTTGCCCTGTCAGGTAGGAAACCTGACTGGTCCATATGTACCAGACCTGTTATAACCGCCCGCAAGCGAACCGCTAGGATGGTCGCCAGTACTTTTACTTCCGTGTTGAGTAGAGATATCGGCCGGTAGGAGGCACATTCAATTCGTGGCTTACCCTCCTTGTATAATGGTATAATTGTGGCCATAGTAAGATCCGGCGGGAGTTCTCCCATCTCAAGGGCGTCAACTAGGAGGCCCCGAAGGTGGGGAGTCAGCAGATCTGATGTGCGCTTAAAGAATTCTGCCGGGAATCCATTCGGGCCTGGCGTTTTACCCGGTCGGAGTCCGGCAATAGCGGTCGCGATGTCTTCTAACGTTATGTCAGCTTCTAATGTTTCCACGTCTTCCGGTGAAAGGACCGGCAAGGTGGTGTTGTCTAGATACTGAAGGGCCTCCTCGAAAGTCGCCAGGTCGCGCGCCTTGTAGAAGGTTTCATAGTGGGCAGCGAAAGCCTCCGCTATTTCTACGTCTGTGTTGACTTCATTGCCTCCCACCGTGACTATGCCTTCTATCCATCTCTCTGCTCTCTCCTTCTTGCTGAGCCACGCCAGTAATTTCCCAGACTTATCCCCCACGTCATATAATCTGTGTAGGGTCGCTAGTGCTTGGGTCTTGGCTTCGTTAGTCACCAGTCCCCGATATTGCTTCTGAACGTCAAGCAACCGCCGCAGGGAGTTCTCGGACTTATGGGCCAGGTATTCGCCTTCCCATTTTAGAATAGCATGTTCCAGGGCTGCTACCTCCACCTGAAGTCTCCGTCTGTCTTCCCCTAGTCGAAGTCTAATCTTATCGCGCATGACTGGTTTCAGGGCCTCCCACAAGGTGATGTTTGAGTCGACCGAGCCTACATTGTCCTCGAACTATATCTTTATGTCTGTCCTCACATCTTTTAGCAGTTTTGTATTCTGGAGGTCCCATGCCGCGAGTCGCCAGTACCCCGCGTCCCCGGCTCTGTCACGCCCCACTCTAACATACAAAGGCGAGTGGTCAGAGATGCCCCTGGCTCTGTATTCTGCTACATCCCCTACTGCTAGCCCCTGCCTGTGCATGAAAACGTAATCAAGACGGGAGAACGTCCGATGTGCCCCTGAGTAGTAGGAGTAGGCGCGCTGCGTCGGGTGAAGCCACCGCCATGCGTCAGTCAGCCCCAAGGAGGACATTAGGTCAAACAATGCAGTCTTGTTTCCGCCGTCAACTGAGGTGCCTGATCTGTCGAGGGCAACGTCCATGACATCATTAAAGTCCCCTCCCACCACCTGTATTGTGTCCGCAGTGTCTAAGAGAATGTTCGTGACTGAGGCATTTGTGCGCGACTGCAGCTTAGGTGGTGCGTAAACAGAGATTAAGGTATACGTGTGCCTATTCCATTTGCCCTGAACTCCCGCATAGGTACCTTGTGAGTCAAGCCACGTATGTGTGATGGCGAAAGGTTGGGATTTTTTAATCAGGACTGCCACTCCCCTGGAGTCTGAAGTGTAACCCGCATGGACCAACACCCTGTATCTGCCCCTAGCAACAAAGGCACACTGAGTACCCCTAAGATGTGTCTCTTGCAGAAAAATGATGTCTGGGTCAGTCTTCTTAATGTAGGCGTTTACCAGCCCTCTCTTGATTTTCGATCCCAACCCATTGACATTCCACGTCAGTATATTCAACCTCCTACCGGCCACGTGCAGTGCTTCTACGGTACCGGCCATGGAAGAGTGTAATGACCTTGCGAGACCCAACACGTACGGTTGGCAGTGGTGCAAAAACATAAATTGCTGAAGTGATCATCTACCTGAGCTTTCAGTGTTCCCACCTGAGTCCCTCCCCGTACCCTGCCCCAACAAATTAGAAGTGCAAGAAACTGTAACGCCCTCCCCCCTGGATCCCCACCAACTTGAGCATCCCCTTCCCCCACCCCACCTCCCTCCCCTTCCAGACGTGTCCTTACACAGGACATAGCTTTCCGAAGGAGTAGGTCTGTCGCCCACCCGCCAACCCACCCCAGTAAACACCCAACAACTCTATCTACGTGTCAAACAAAGCCCACTAAAATGGGTGTGTCAACTTGCGTGCTTCCTGTTTGGCAGGCTGCCTCTCCAGACCTCCCAGTCTTCCAGATGACCGATATTACACCTATCTCCCCGTGGCTCCTGACATAGAACGCAGCTTGCGCAGCAGTCTCCCTTCCGTCAGGATTTGGAGTCCGGAATTTCAGATTTGGGGGCACTGTGCTGTCCTGATAGTTCATGTTCCATGACCCGAATCTCTTTCACCAGCGGATGGTCTGATTGTCCACCATCCTCCTCACCCTCTCCGCCGGATGAATGGCTGTCCAGTGTCTCCTCCTCCTCGCCTTCCGAGCGTGCAGTGGTGCGCAATGCCGCGCCTCGCGACCCAGAAGCAGCTGCCCCTCTTGGAGAAGCGGAGCGTACTTTCCTTGCCCGTCCTGTACCGCGGCTTCTGTATGGCGTCGCTGGGGTTTGCCTTTTTGATCGCCTGGATTTCAGTCTTTGAGATTTCGGATGTTCCCAGTGTGTCGCATTTCTCCGTGACCTGTCTAGCACTTCACGTAATGCACTCTCCCTGCTGTTGAGGATCGGACGTTCCTCCAGCCACTGCCAAGCGTCTTCCGGGTGTACAAAAAAGAGTGACCGCTCATTGAAGATCACCTTAAGCTTCGCAGGGAATAGTAACATGTACGAGATTTTTAAGTCTTTGAGTTTAGCTTTTACTGAGTCGAAGGATCGCCTCTGCTTTTGCACCTCCTGACTATAGTCCGGGAAGATCATGATATGTGCGTTTTCCAGACGGATCTCCCCCATCTTCCTCGCCTCCCTCAGTATCAAATCTCTGTCTGCAAAGTTCAAAAAACGTGCAATGACCGGACGTGGTCTTGCTCCCGCAGGAGGTTTCGCGAGGAGAGCTCTGTGTGCCCTCTCTATTATGAAGCATGGCGAAAATTGCGCCAGAGGGAATGTTTCTCGTAGCCATGCATGGAGGAAGGATACCATGTCGATCTTCTCAATTCCTTTCCTGAAGCCTACAAAGCGTAGGTTGTTGCGCCGAGCCCTGTTTTCGGCGTCGTCCACCTTCCATGTGAGCTGGCGATTCGTGGCCTGCAGTTCCGCCATGTCTCTGTGAAGAGTTGTGATCGAATCCTCGGCTTCCCCCACTCGAGCCTCCGCAGCGGTGACCCTGTCCGATAGATTGCGGAAGTCCTGTCGTAAGAGTGTCACTTCCGAGCCCACCTCGCCGATTTTTACCTCCAGTGCCGCCCTGGACTCTTGAATGTCTGTGCTGGAAGCCTGGATTGCCGCCATCAGTAGTTCAGTGTCCGAGCGGGTGTTCGAGGGCGCGGGTGGACCTTCCGCCCCCTGGCGCGGTGCCGCATAGTTGTCCATTGGGCCTTGTTTGGGACCTTTCGGCAGGGCCTCTTTTTTCCCCATGATTCTGCGGGTCGTCAGCGTCCGGGCACTCCGCCGGCCGGTCACCTCCCGCCGCCTGATGTCGTGAGTTTCCCCCGGGTGCTCACCTACTGCCTGCGGTCACATCAGCCTTGTTCCTCCGCCGCTACCCGGTTGGGTGTCTCACAATGCGGTCCTCTCGCTGTTCCTCAATTCCCCTTGCAGGGCCCCGGGTGTCTCGCCTATCTCCGCACCAGCTGTGGCCCCGTCCGAGCCACTCACCCTCTCAACGGTTTCCGCTGTTATGCCTCAGGCATTGGTCCCGACTGGCCTCCTGTTGTAAGTGTCGTGGGCGCCCTCCGAGCCCTGCCTTCTAGGTGCTGACACTCCCAGGTTCTCCCACACTCCCGTCGCCCCTGTGCAATGGTGCGGGCGCCGTGTGCCAGTGTGTCGGGCCCTACTCATATGCACTCCAGCTTGAGAAGTCGGTATGTGTGGCTGGCTGTGTTCCGTTTCACCTGTGGCTGCTCCCTGACCTGATCACCGGAGGTACATCACCTGCTTGTGTCGACACCCCTGCCGCGATCCCTTCGCCTTCCAGAATTCACGTTTGTACTTAGGTCCCCGGGTTGGTGCAGGCTGAGTCGCTACGTTTTTCCCCCGGGACTCTGTTGTGTAGGCACTGGGCGTCACGTCCGCCGGACTTCCCGGGTCTCTCTCCAGGGCGGGGCACTTGCACCGGCTCAGTCTCGGCCCCCGTCTCTCATATTGCGCTTCGGGCAGCCTAGGATGCGTCTCGTCTTTGTCCCCCACGCGGCAGTTCGCCGCCAAGCGCCCACTGCGGGGTCTCACTGAAGACGCTGCCTCCTCTTCTTGCCCCGGTGCACTATTTCTCCGGGCATCCGACACCTCCGCCGGGGCGCGGGTGCAATCGAGGACACCTCTCCCGGGTATACTGCAGTCCGCACCGGCAGAGCGTCCCTCACCCCCAGAAGTCTTCTCTCCGCTCCGCCGCCGCTTCAGGCACTATGCGGGTCAGGCGGGATTCCGAATCGCGGCACTCAGGGCCGTCGGCTCACTCTCCCTGCCCCGGGCGCCATGTTGGTGAAGGGCTGTCCTCCAGGGTCTCTCTCTAGGCACGCCGAGTGGGGGGGCCGATGCCCGGGCTCTCTCGGGGTGTGCCTGGCGTTGACTGCGGCACCCACCTCGGCATCAGCGCACAGGGGGGGAAGGCAGGGGGGGTCGACGCTCACTTGACTCGGAGTCTCCGGGCGCCAGCCGCCGCCATATTAGTGCAGCATGAAGACGAGCAGATTACTCCGGAGCTTGTCCTGCTTCCACGGCACCGATTTCCTTCCCATTTTCGCCACTCGCCAGCGCCAGGCACCTTCCGCCACAGTTCAGTACCGGTTTGGAGGTCCAAGCCGGGTACTACACGTCGGATTACTAGGCAGCCTCACAGGAGCCCTGTAGGTGCACGTCCTAACCGGCCATGCTGTTGGCCACGCCCCCCTGCTTATCAGTCAAATTAAATGGGGCATAAAGAGAAGTGGTATTCATGTAATTCCAAGTCACTTTCCCGGCCTTAAGCGTCTGCAGGGTCCACGCAAACTGCATAATAGAACGCAACTGATTTTGACCAGGGTATAATACAGAAACATCATCTTGCACAATAACAACAGAAGACACAATATTACCCAATGTGTAAATGCGGGAAGAAAGCGTGTTAATGCTATTATCCACAACTGCAAGCACTTTTTCTAAATTAACTTGATCAATAGCCCTAAGGCAGGTAGCCGCCTCAATCTGCGATGTTTTCCACATTTCATTATAAACTGCATATATCCATCGTCTAGATCTACCTCTAGCCGGGCCTTTTATGAAATCATTCAAATCCATATCGTCAGTCAGTTTAGATAAATGCAGTTTAACTGACGCCAAGGTAGAATGTTTGAGCCAATTCTGACATAATTTGCCTACTGAATAAGTGGTTACAGAATGGTCACTCTCAAAACGGGGATCGACCCTGACCTGTGTAAAGCCATCAGCTAAACCCAGAAATCGATGTTGGCATGAGTCAGCACTTCTGTGCCACAACAGCCAACCTTTGGGATCCAAACTGGATATGTTAAAGGACGAATTTAGCAATAGAGCTTGCAACTCCCTGATCGAAAATTTTGTAGTATTACCCCAACCCGAATATTCCTCCAAATCAGGGAAGGAAGGAGCATTTAATTTTTTAGAAGTAGCCAATCCAAAGCATGTTGTCTGTGAAATGGTAGAATTAAAAAAACAACATATGATTTGAGATGAGACATGCACGGTGCATAGCCTAGGTGCCTTGTACCTGCCAACTTTTAGAACCCCAAACCGATTTAAGGTCAACCATTTCCTTCCATAACTCGTAGCCTCCAACAGCTAGCTGGTCTAGAAAGTACTTCAAGTACAATAACTTAGTATCGGTAAGTCTAACCTTGGACATGGACTCTTCTGTCATTTTAAAATAAAATGAAGCGGGATTGGACTGATTAAAGTCAGTAAAATAAGTGTATTTTTTAAAAAGGTACTCAAACTGCCTCGCAAAGGAGCTGGGCAATGCTCCCACTGTGTATAATTTACAGTACTCCTCCTGGAATTAGTTTTATGTAGGTAGTGATTACCAAAATGTTGGAAACAAAATAAATCACCATAATTAGCTGATTCTAAATACAAATCTTTAGCATCAAAGGCAGCATAATATTTCAAATCAGAAAACAATGCCTCTACGGCCTGAACATCCCAATCATCAGAACGTATGTTTTGTTTAACTACATCCCCCATATTAACTCTAAGCACATTAGGGACATTTATAACCTCAGTGGGGCCATGGATTTGAAATTTAACAGCATCCCATACTATCCCATCCAGGACAGGCCAAGCAGTGATGTTAACAAAATCCAAGTCTCTCTTCAATCTGTGTGTGGTACGCGAGGAGTACTTATATGCAGTATCAGAAGAAAAAGGACCGCAGTGATCTAAATAAACACAACCCAGTGGTTTATTAGAAATGAACAACTGTGTTTGGGGCGGACGCGCAGCAGTTGAAGGCTTAATCTGCTGGCAAATGTCACATTGAAGGACATAATCGCGCATCTGTTTGTACAGTCCCCGCCACCAAAAACGCTGTTGCAATTGAGACACAGTGGCAGAAACGCCCGCAAGCGCAGACGCAACACCTTCATGGGCCGCTGTAATCAATGTATTTCTGCGATCCGAGTTGGGAATCAATCTCTCCCCAACATCAGGAATTTTCACATAAGGAACCTTATCGGGACTTAAGTGGTACGAGTACTTCGAAGGGAACCCCTTAGGATATTTACCTCCCTTCTCAGTGGCAGCAACAGCTGCCAAGATATCATCATCAATCTTACTTTTGGACCATGTAACTGCTGCAACTAAATATGTCAATACTGCTGAGTTCGCTGCCTCATCAGCAAGCGAGTTGCCAACAGCGTGAACTCCAACGCGCTGATGACCAAGAGTATGAATTACAAACATGAGTGGCAACTGCTCTTTAAGCTCAGCCACTCGGACCCAGATCGTTTTATGTTTTATTGTGCTACCCTTGGAATCACGAAAATCATTCTGAATCCAAAAGAACAAGTTCTCATTGTAAGACTGGACACAGTAGTAAGAATCACTTACAATAAGAGTCGACACACTAGGATCAGCGTACTCCAATGCAAGCATCAGAGCACGAAGCTCTGCCAATTGTGCGGTGCAGTCCCCTAGAGTCTGCGTGTGCACGACTCTGGACTTGAACTCATCGTTCACCATGGCACCTACCACAATGGCGCAAGCGGAAACGTATGCGTGTTTAGACCCATGCGCAACCTGCGCCGAACCATCAGTGTATATGATGCAATGGAAATCCTCCAAAGGCCGCATAGCCAAAGGTGCAGGATGAATGAATTCATATTGCAAAAACTCCTGCGACCGTAAGGAGGCATCAAAAATAAATGTGACATCCGGAGATGTCAATGAAGCAGCCCATTGTATCCACCGAGGGTGCAAAGCTTTAGAATTAGGTACACTGGCTTTCGTAACTGCCTCCAAAGCAGGACACAGGGTAACAACCAACATGCGTTTTCTCTGTGACAGTGCACGTTCCTTAAGAATCGCCATCTGTACAGCAGTCAAAACTTTCTTCACAGTGGAAAATCGCATTTCAGCCGAAGTGTACAAGTGTGACTTGTAGGCAATAGGTACTGTGTCTCATTCGTTAAAAGTAAGGTAGGTGAAACCCACCGCCCCAGGGACGATTCTTATCACCAGGTTGGTGTGGTTATCACAAGTCAGTAAGTATTTAGAAGCGAGCAGATCAGCATGCAAAGATTGCAGCATAGCTGAGTGTTCCGGCAGCCAGCATGATTTGGTAAAAGTAGGTTGTATCAAAGCATACAAAGGCTTGATACGCTGGGCATATTCAGGAATGTATGTCCTCCCGAAATTCAAAAATCCCAGCAAAGACTGTAATTTTTTCAGAGTTGTCGGAGCGTGCAGTTGTGTGCATTTCTCCAAGAAGTGAGGAGCTAATCCTCGACCTTCATTGTTGAGCTCATAGCCCAGGAACAAGACTGTGTACTCTGCAATGTGCGACTTTGCAAAGTTAAATTTGTAACCGAAGTCCGCAAAGCTACAAATTATGCGGTCAACTGGACACAGAGGGTCAATTCTCTCCAAGAGAGAGTCTATGCGGGCAGCAAATACCCCAGGACTATTCTTATAGCCCATCGGTAAACGCCTGAACTGTTTTTGTTCGCCGCCGCATGTAAAACTGGTCCATTGGGAACTTAGACCATCCAAATGGTGGGCATAAAAACCGTTGGATATGTCACGCGTGGTCTTAAACCACTTACGCACAAGACTATCCACTAAGGCAGAGCCGTGAGTATTCTGTACTGCACAGGTACGGCAATGCGAGTTCAAATGCCGGTAATCCAATACCAAACGATATGATCCGTCAGGCTTTGTCACAGTAAAAAGAGGGTTATTCTCGGTGACACACATGTTTCAATCACTCCTTGATATTCTAATTGCTCAAGGATTTCCGCAACAGAAGCCTTAGCTTCGCTCCTAATGGGATATTGAGGTTGAGGCTGTGGCCGAGACCGCAATGGTATTTTGTGGTGTGGGGAAAATGTATCCCAACCACAGTGTGTACGGTACAGAGCCGGCGCAAGGGCTCTAGCCCACTCTCCTGCAAAATTCAGCGCATGCTCCTTCGAGACCGTGTGCGCGAAACTAGGGAGGATTACCTCCTCCCCTCTTGGAGCTGCGAGAACAAAATGTGGGGGCCAGTCAGCCTCCGCTAGCAAAATGTCATAGGTAGTTGTAAGATTTTCCCAAAATACCCCTTTTATTGTACGCTGTATGTCACCTTCAATGAACAGGGCTATTTCATAAAGTCTGTCAGGGGGAGAAACTCTAGTGTCAGCTGTTTCCACAACAACATAACGGTCAGTCGCTGTCACCTTCAGTAGTGGACGCAGGGCTTCTCGCACTATGGTGATCTCCGCCGCACTGTCCAGCCAGGTCAGAGCCCATGTCTGATTCCGAAGCTGCGTTCTCACTATCTGTGGCATATCTCGCTGTTAAAGCGGCGACCTTCTTCTTTTGAAACTGGGGTCTTTTTGGTGTGGAATCGTCCTGCTTGCCTTTACCGTCTTTCGGGCGGGGTTGGTCGCGTCCTTGCTGGCCACCCCGACCCCTGCCGCCTCCTCCACCACAGTCGATGAGGCCGATGAGTCCTGAAAAGAACGAGGAGAGCGTTGATCAGAAACTTGAAAACGATCAGGTGATTTTTCCGTCGCGCGATCGCGCAAGTCATAAACACGTTCTGGGGGCGCAGGCAATGGAGACACAGGACGAGACTCCTGGCCCTGTTGTTGTTACTTTCCCTGTTTCTGTTTTTTTGGCCAATTTTGTTTTTTGGTCTTGGGCTGTTCATCAGTTTCTGACTTCTGCCCTTGGGGTTGTTTTTTCTCTTTAGTAGAAAAAGGCTTGAGACCCCTACTATTGCGGCCCACGGTTTTATAAGCCGCCACAATAATCCGTGCTAACTGTCGGGGTTTCTCTACTTCGGGAATCGCCTGCAAAGCATTAGCTACCTGAAAGTTCACCGCATCCCCCTTGACATTAGCAAGTATGAGATTGTAAACCACATCAAAGGAGTCACATAGGCGCATACCCAACTCAACAGCAGCCTCAGGTCCGTGCTCATCCTGAACACGCTTAAGGACCGTTGGCAAAACAGTCATAGACGGAGTGCCGTAACACCTCGCATAGACTGCCGCAAATGTTCTACCCCATGTCTCACAGTCACCAATGTCTGGGGTCAAGTCTTTCGGCATGCTAATTGTCAGAATCCTGTGTTTTTCACCAGGAGTCGTGTTAGGAAATACTGCTTCCAGCTGGTCAAACTTTTCGGCAAGCCAGAAAGGAAAATCATCCTTATCTTGGGGACGCTTGCCCATCACAGCGTTGACCATTACAAGACTAAGCTTCATTCCGCTCTGTCCGGCAGGAAGCGCCGCACCTCCTGGGGCCCCACCCGGGAGATTACGGGTTATGTACTGCACTAACGACCTAATCACGTTAATTGCGACTACATGTAGTCGTCTTAACTCAACCACGGTACATGCCCCGTGTTGAGGATGAGGTGTAAATCCAGCCAAAACAGGCCAATTTGCGCCGGGAATGGACAAAGGACCTAACCTCGGAGCTGTCAAAGAGTGAGGTAGGGCACCATCAAACCAAACGCGGTGCTGCCAAGCATCAATAGGAACTTCCTGTGCCCTATATGGAGTATATTCCTGTGGCACAGCAGTGGGAGTGTATGTGTCGAACACAGTAGTATTTGCGTTCACAGCCGGGAAGGTCACCCACGAGTAAAAGATTTCGTAAGGTTAAGCCACCTCTGCACTCACCACCATAATCACAGCCATGCCATCCACGGGAACATTATAAGTCTGCAAATGATTATGCACCGCAATGCGACTATGTTGCAGAATGTTCACCGCGGCCATAGCGACACAGAAAGACAGAGAAACAAAGTAAACTTTGTAGCACAACTGGGTAGTAATTCAAGGAAACCGTTTAGAAAGATTCAAGCTTGAAAATATAGGTAGGTTTGTCCGACACCACCGTTAACCGGAAACAATAGCGAAGGGGTTAAGGACTGAATATTGCACTACTCAAGTGTCATGTAATAAGACCACCAACTTTTGGGCGCCATGTCGCAGGGATTCCGTTCTCATACAGAACCGTGCATAGAGACTTGGAACCTCAGTGAATTAGGGTGTGCCAAAACTCACCTTAGTACCCAAAATCCCCTACCAGACTATCTACAGTGTCTCATTGGTTATTACAAACTCCCAATGTTTAGACAAACCAGAACATGGACTTAGTACACCTCAGGTAACGTGGAACACATGAACACTCTTTCGTTATACAATCATTTCAATCCAGAACAAGGAGTAAATGAGGACGCGTGCACATTTGAAATGTTTATTTTCTAATGCAGTGTTCTCAAGCGCAGTATCTTAGCTAATACAAGCAAACATATTATAAGAAACTAAGTAATCAGCATAGTTACTAGTCCATAGAATACAAAAGGTGAAAGCATGTTAAAATGCTAAAGCGAAGAAGGTTAAAAAACACCTCATTCTCACCCTCCCTAGCTAGTATATTATATTATATCTAAGAAGATCTCTTTGGGTTTTAGCAGGGCGGGCCCATACCTCAGATCCTAGTGGTAAGGGATCACATCATCTTCCACCAGCTCTCTGCATGCGAAGCACCATCAAGTGTGTGTGTATGCTCTGTGCAAAGCAATATAAAATGCACCTAAAGCCAGAATTTGGCCGCAGCTGCTGTATGTTATGTCTAGGAACGTGCGAAGATCAGACCTCACAACAACCACTGTGTCGAGATATCCATGAAGGCTTCAGCACTCACTGTACAGACACAGCTCACCAAGCAAGGCTGATATCAGAGTAACAACATATTATTCTCGTGTGAATCAAAACACTCTACTAGGCTCAAAGCTAAAGTAACAGTTATGTGTCGTGTGCCGAAGCAGCAGAAAGGTAAAATGGCATTTAAACTCCTAACAAGCACATGCTAACTTAACACAGCATACAGGCAACGCATATCTATATGACACGGCCAGGTGAAACCACTTGGGCAGCCAAAACGCCACCCAACAGCAGCACGAGTGGTAGGCTGGATGCAGGAAATGGCAGCTTCTTTAGGGTACCCCATCAAAGCAGACAGAGCAGGGGTCTCCATACTGTACCTTGTCAATGGTGTGTGCGGCAAGAAATCACCAGGAAAATACCAGGGCACCGACTCAAGCCCAATATGTCAAAGCTCATGTGGTGAGTGGCCGGCAACTCAGACATGCACAGCTCCATCTGTACAAGTTGCCGGATGCAGCACCTCCTGGATGGCCAGTTGCAAGAGGCGGGTTGACTAGCTACGTGGGGCTGGGCCGGAGTGTGAGGTGATCAGCCGGTGGCCACACCATTGCCACAGAGACAAAGGGTGTGCTACCGCACACTACAGAAGCTACCCAAGTATGTGACGGCATAAGCAACACAGCCTGCAGCCTCAGAGCATTCAAGCAAAGCAGTTTGAGCAAATCGAAGTGGGGCAGAAAGACCACCTCTGTGGCACCAGCAGGTGAGTCCAAACACAGCAGGGCGGGTCGGAGATGGGCTGCCATGACTAAGCCCGTGTCTGCAGCTTAGTTCTACCCTGGTTGCCAAATTGTTGTGAAGGGGAGGGTGTTGCTTTGGGCCTACCGACAGACCTTAGGAATTGACCTGTCCTGGGTCCAACAAAAAATACACTCAGACACAGTGGCTGTGCTTTTGACAACAAGGTTTGGTCCTCCCCTCACTTTATTAACTCCCCCTACGACAGACCATGGTATTATTTATTTATTTATATTTATTTATTTGTGTTTTATAGAGCGCAAACTTGACCAGTTAGAGTATCAGAGCGCTTTACAGGATTAGAAGGTTGTATATAAGAGACTTAGAAGGGGGGTGGAAATATATTGGATAAAAACATGTAAAAACCTTTTACGAGAAAAAAGGTCCCAGATCCGAGGGTGGGATGCCAGGAGGTGCCGGGTGGATAGCAGCCGGATAATCCAAAGTGTGGGAGTAAACGGAAGATGATCAAAATCGCTGAGGTGATTGCACGCAAGAGTCAGGAGAGGAATTTGCCCAATAGGTATTACCACCATGTCCGTGCTCAGGGGCAAATTATGTTTAACACCCCTCCCATCGCCAACAGGTTTGGACCTTGGACAAACCAAATCCCATCATCACACACAGTAGTGCTATTTAAAGGCTTAGTAGTGCCGTCTTGTGGCAAGTGTCATCAGTTGATCACAGTGCAGTGAGTCACACACTTTAAATTGCTTGGTATTTTAAGTCCTCCGAGAACTATATTGTTTTTCATTTTACTTCTTTAGCCTCAGCGGAACTCACTTTCGGGATCTGAACACTCCACTCAACAGTTTCGTATATTATCTTCTTGTTTGTTCTTTTATTGTTTTAGCCTGTGAGCCAAAATGTCAATGTACTGTAAACTGAAAAATAGCTTGTGAGCATTATTGAGTTAACATGAGTCGACATGACTCTCAGCCTGATTCATCAATCTCCCGTTTTGCGAGCCCCTAATAGCGATTCATAACGAATCGCTATTAAGGACTTGCAAAACGGGATTCATGTAGGAATTGCATAAAGAAATGTGATTCCTACACATTCCTTATTTGCGATTAGCAAATTGCTAATCGCAAATAAGGAATAACTCCCCATTCATTCCTATGGGCCAAAAGGCCCATAGGAATGAATGGGGAGTATTCCTTATTTGCGATTAGCAATTAGCTACTCGCAAATAAGATAGCGATTTAAAGGGTGCCAGGGGTGTCCAAAGGACACCCTGTAGCACCCCTTAAATGCAAATTGAAACAGGTGTTGCGCACACACATGTCCAAAGGACATGTGTGTGTGCAAGATGCAACTTAGAAAAATGCTTTTAAAAGCATTTTTCTAAGTTTTCGCTATTTACCACGAGGTTTGACCTCGCGGTAAATAGCGGGCCGAAATTGCGAATTCGCAATTTTTAAATGGATGATGAATTGCATTTAAGGAATCTCACATAGAGATTCCTTAAATGTAATTCCTCGCAAAATAGCGAAATCGCTATTACCGAATTTTGCATTTGGGATGATGAATCCCAAATGCAAAAATAGCGCTCGCAAAGGGCCAGATTCTCAGAATCTGGCCCTTTGCGAGCCGATTTCGGCTTGATGAATCAGGCCGTCTATCACATAAGGTTCAACTCTCACAAGTTTTACTCCTGGCAATCCCCCTGACAGACAGAAAGCTCGGATCAGAACTTTCAATTCGGATTTAGGTTCAATTAATGGTTTACGATATGCTGTAAAAAGGATCTGTTGCATTATTTTTATTTAGCTAGTTAAAGACAATTAAAAAAAAGATTTATCTCCTTACATTCCAGAGGAAGGAGAAGACCTGGATGGCTTTTCAAATAATTGTCAAGTAGTTAGAAAAATATTCAGAAGGGCAAAACCATCTGGTAATATTTCACTACAGGTTTTTCACCAGAACTCAATGTCCCAAGCAAATCATTTGAGGCTTTAGGTAAGGCCCTGAAGCTGTTGGTCAAAGATTGCAAATGTGGGGGTTTTCCACAATAACGTACTACGGACCAACTGGTTGCCAGATGCAATTTAAGGAGTGTGCATGAACACCTATTAACTTGCAATAACCTTACCCTTGAAAAGGCCTTAAATATTGTGTAGAGGGTTGAATAATCACAACAGGGTTTAAGACAGTTATGGTCTTGCCAGACTACCATGTTTTATGTTTAAATACTGTGAGTTTTTCCTCTACACATACTGAACACAAATATCTTGTTAAATATCCTTGCAGTAGGTCTGGGTAGTTATAAAAGTTGTTCACTTTCTCACTTACCCAGGTTTCCCAATTATCCTGCTGTTGGTCAAATATGTAGAAAATGATGGCTAATTTAGTAAAGTCTGCCAAGGGGGCAGGGAGACTGAGGTGAGATGTGTCACAGGTGAACCCAAGGAGGGTTAGATGATATTGATCACAATGTTGATAAGTTGGGTTCCTAATGTCTGAATATGTTTGTTCTGCCATTACTGGCTTTATTCGTCATTCCCTCAGAATTCAAAGATATATTAGGATACTGCTAAATAGCTATCCTTTATTGATCTGTCTCTCTGCATTTTCTTCTGCCCTAAAATGTTTTTAACCGTTAGCCTTTGCTGCTATTTTATCAATATTTAACACCTGATTGGCATACAATATTTGGCTATGGGTAAATCGCCAGCGGGGAACTTGTACTATTGGATCTTATCTCATTGTCTGTATGTCTATTATTTTTTCATCTTTTTGTTGATTTCTGCTGCTTTTTAATGGCCTTATTGGCCGAATAAAGTTTTTTATTGACCGACAGACAGACAGACCAGAAAAACTAGCACTGTGCACGGAAGTCCCTGTCGTAAAAGGAAAAGGTGGTCCTCTGTCAGTCGATCAGTGGACAGTAGCAAGGGAGGCGGGATCTGTTGGGAAGGTAGTGCACATTTGCGCTGGACAATCTAAAGGATCCATTTGCCCGAAGTGATCTGCCGCAATTGGGGCAGGTGGTGTCAAATCCTGATGCCAACCAGGCGCCCATGATGGTATAAGGACAAAGTAAAGAGGCTTTGAGGTTGTGGCTGCCATGGGAGTGGAGGCGGCTGATTGGGTTGACTTCTGGCTCTGGTTCCCATAAGGCTTGTGGGAGCCTCGTCAGTGTTCATAAAAGGATTGTGCCTGCTTGCTACAGTGGCTAGGGGGATAGAGGTGTGGCTGATAGCCCCTGCCATAGCCTGGTAAGCGGTAGCATGCAGACTGAGGCTTTTGTGGAATCCTGGTGAGCCCCAACAATGTAGCGGCGGCTCAACTTCTTTAAAGCATTCAAGCTCCAAATCCGCCTTGTCACCAAAAAGGTAAGTCCTATCGAAGAGCATGTCCATAAGGGATGCCTGGACGAACTCCGAAAAAGCTAGTTGCCCTCAGTCAGGCATGATGTCAGAGCACCATTGTGAAAGCAGTGGCTCTGCCAAACGAGACATTCATATCCAATACACATCTGATTGTGATCTTTGCTGCATCTCTTCCATCAACTATAACTTGGAAGAGTATGGGTCAGGCCTTCTCTGAGACCTTAGACAGCACTTGCAACATTGTATTCCACACAAATGTGGGAATAACAGCCCAATAAGCTTGCAGTGTTCATGGACAGCAGAGCCAGGATGGTGGAAGAGAAAATCCTCTTTTCAGTGGTATCCATCCTCTTGGATTCCCTATCCGGTGGTGTGGTAGGGAATGCAGTAGGATTAATTTTAGAGGATGAGGCCTGGACCACCAGGCCCATAGAGTTGTGAAGCTGGGTGAGGAAGGCTGGGTCCCCGGGCAGCAGGAGAGGGTTCTGTGCACAGAAGTCCCTGTGCAGGACTTGGCCCAAGCCCTGAGCAGGACATCAGTGAGGACTTAATTGAAGGGAAGTAGGAGATCTGAGGGGGATACCCAGGCTGAAGCACCTCTGTCAAGACACTGTTCTTGATCTCAACAGTGAGCAACTGCATGTCTAGGTCCAAAGTTGCCTTCTGGAACACTATCACAAAGAAAGCACTAGTCACTAAATTAATTTTGGTATCTATTCCCAAACTGAAGTTAAACATTATAAGGTGTTATAATGTAGTCCACTGTTTCCCTAAGGAATAGCCAGCCTTAGCACAGTCAAAATTTACTTCGGTGATTTTTCACTGTCAGGGCATGTAAAACATAACTACACATACCCTGCTATTTAAATATCATGATTCCTTCCTTATTGTCATACACAGCCTACTTTAGGGTGACCTATAGGTAATACAAAAGGAAGACTTAGGTTGGCAAAAGTTTTATTTTTCCAAGTTGAATTCACTGCATAAAAATCGTCTATGCAGGCTGCAGGAGCTTTGCATGGTCATATTAGTGATGTCACAATCTAGTGACATTAACATACAGGCCCTAGGTACACCGTTGTTCCATATTCTAGGACAATTTGACCCAAACTGTGGTGGTCACAAGCCGATTTTTATTAGGATGTGAAAGTCCAAACTATAAATAAAGATGCCTTTAAATTCTGTATTAATATTTTGAAAGATTTTTTGCTTCAAAGAGAGAGGTCATTTTCAGGCAATGTCTTCTGACAAATTGCTGCTTATTTGTTTAACATGGGGATTGGTGTTTACAAATTCCTCTCACTTTGTAGCCAGACAAAGAAAGCTAACGTGAATTATGGGACAATCTTGCTGGGGTAAAGAGAGTGTGAAAGGAAAGGACATAGGATGTCATTTTTTTCTAACTGACAACACACTTTAAATACCAGTAAATGAAATGTACTCATTCCACAGTTAGGAAAAGTAAATATTAAGCTCACTGTTTTGTAATTCTGAAGTGTGATGGAAGCAAAGCTCTTAATAGGATCAAAATACACCATGACACTTTACTTGGTGATGCACAAATGATAAATATTCACTGACACCTGATTTCCACACATTATCATCTGTGTGTAATATAATTTTATCAGTACAAATGTATGTTGTTGTAAACAGTTCTTAGTTTAACAGGGCATTCTGTGTAGCCCTTCTTCTGTGTTTTCTAATCTCTCTTTTTTGGAATGTTTAATTGATTCCAATGTCTGACCTCAGCCTGTTAGGTTCCAGACTTTGACAGTTTGAAGTCCGGTCAGCAGGCGAGGCGGACGTGCAGTCTTCATTCAATAAACGTATCGTTTATAACTATAATCCTGCTTCAGTGATAGGACATTGCTTAAGACAGGAATGACATTCTGCTGGTCAGAAGAACATACCAACTGCTTTAATAATATCAAGAAAGAACTCTCTGAAGCAAAAGTTTTAGCACCATTTGACATCAAATTGCAATCCATCTTAATGGTAGATGCGAGTAATATTGGCTTAGATGCTGTACTTTTGCAAAGGCATGGGAGTTGTGAACAAACTGTTGCATTTGCTTCCAGACCCCTAACCCCTTTAGAATGTTACTATTCAGTTATTGAAAAAGAGGCTTTAGCTGCAGCGTGGGGCGCAAACTACTTTGGACATATCTCTGGGGGGTGAAGTTCCAAATCAGGTCTGATCATAAACTGTTGGTTAATATTTAAGGTACAGGTATCAGGGAAAGGTTCTCCAAGATTAGTGAGATTAGCCTTGAAGTTACAAGAATACCAGTATGAGTTGTGTTATGTACCTGGTTGGCAAAATGTGCAGGCAGATTGCCTTTCTCAACTTCCAATTAAAGATATCAATTCATTGAATGACTGTAGTGCTGATTCAGAAGAGAGTGCGGTTGTCTTCATTCAAGATGCTGTAGCTTTGAGTGATGATACATTTTCCAAAGAAGAATGGTGTTCTGCCATGGGAAAAGATGTGGTGCTTAAGAAAGTTATGGATCTAATTACGAAGGGTGCTAGACGTGAAAGTTGCGTGGAGCTTCCAGTTCGTCCTTTTATAAAAGTTTTGGATGGCTTATCAGCGGTAAACAATACTATTTTTTTTTTTTTTTCAAAGTTAATTTTATTGATTTCAAAACCAGAGACAAAAAAAAAAAACCAATCAAACACAGCGACAAGATCAATAAGTCCCACAGGGGGGACTCCGGGAATGTCCACTCAACAGACCACAGGAATGCGGGAAGGATAAGTCGCACATGTACTGCAAAGCCAGTGTCCAATCGTGACAGTGGCATATATCAGAACTCCATCAGATGCAGTAATCGATAGGCCAAGCCACCCTCCAGGTACGCCTCAGCGCCGGAGTCCTCTATAGTCCGTTACCATTTGCCGGAAGTCGCGTAAACAAATAAAATCAACAGTCCCCAACCCAAACCCCCCCCTCCACCACCCCCCTCCCGTGGTGGCGACTCAGTACCCATTCATACCTGGAAGCACACGTCCCTTCAATCAAATCTGAAACAGGTGTAGAGCTCGCAGTGCTGACGGACATACCGCCGATGGAAGACCCCGGGAAAGAAACCTGACTAAGGGGCCCCACGTAAACATGAAATTCTTAAAGTTACCCAGGAATATATCGGACACCCTCTCCAAACTCATGCAACTTCATCCCGAGTCAACGCCTCGGGAAGTACCATTTCTTCCATCCGTCCCCCCCCATTGACCATTGCAACCCGAGCACAACCAAGCTGTGGTCCGACACTGAGAGTGGGAAGATGCTGGATACCTGGACGTCCCCCCTTAATGCTTGGCTTATGAAGATATGATCAATTCGAGAATAAGACAAATGTACATGGGAGAAATAGGTGTAGTCCCTAGACTGGGGATAGAGGAAACGCCAACTATCAACCAACCCCAGGTCCCCCACCCGCCGCTGCGTCTCCGCGGAAAAGACCCCCGCCCCGGACCTCTGTGTGCACGAGCTATCCAAGACTTTATCCCACACCATATTGAAGTCTCCCATCAGGAACAGCTGACCCTCCACGAACTCCCCCACTTTATCCAACAGAGTCTGCAAAAAGCCATTCTGCGAAGCATTAGGCACATACACCACCACAAATGTGCACATACGTCCATACAGCAACCCCTTCACCATCAGCCACCTCCCCTCCCTGTCCCCGCTCACCCCCCCGGTTGGAAGTGGAGGGACGCCCGGAACAGTAGAGCCACCCCCCTGTGCTTAGTAGATGTGGATGCCCTGTATATAAGCGGAAAGTGCCGATGGCGGAGCCTAAGTTCATCCTTCCTGGCTAAGTGAGTTTCTTGAAGACCAACCACATCCAGGTGGTGGTCAGCTAGGTACTTCCACACCTTCTGTCGCTTCTGCGGAGAGTTAAGTCCCTTCAGATTCCAGGTGCCTATACTAATAGTCATAACAAATCAAGGACCGCCCCTGCCCCATGTCACACACAGCCGAGGGAGTGATCAGCATTCTGCTCCACCCCTCTACCAACCCCTCGCCCGTCCCCAACCACCCCGCGTACCCCTCACCCCGCCACCAGCCCGCCTTCCACAGCAAAGTGCAAGCCAAGCACGACTCCCAGAAGCCGAAGAACAGGAATGAGTCACAACACACACACTCGCTTCCACACGCAACACCCCATGCACACTGCCAACAGCCGCCACCACTTGCCCCCCCCATGGCCCAACCCCCCCAACGTTCCCCCCCCCCCCGAAGAACAAAGAACAACAAAATGCAACTCAAGGCACTGAACCTGAACCTCGTAGTTATCAGTTCCAGCAGGTCACGGTTCGGAAGTCCCCTACTGGTCTGGAATCGGGGCAGGGGTGTCAACCTGGTGACCCCCAGGGCCAAGGTCCGGGGTGTCTTCTCCAAAAGTACCATCATACCCCGGGGACCTCAGGCCAAGAGCCCCTCCGACGCCATTCAATGAAGCCGGGGTCACGCTGCTCCAGAACTCGTCTGGGAATCCGTCATGGTGGCGGAGGCCACCGATGCCACTGCTGCTCCCCTCTCCTGTTCACTAGTCGTAGGGTCTGGTCGTCGCCACTCCGGGGATGGGCCTACTCTGTGCCAGGAAGAAGAGCGACGCCGCCTCCGGAATGGTGAGCCGCGTGCCTCCCGCGATGGGTCCGTTTCCTCGATGCCCAGGAGATCCTTCGCCACCTGCAGGGAATTGATCTGCCTCAGCCTATTCTCCCAGCGAAATATAATCCGGAAGGGATGGCCCCATGAGTAGGAGACCCCGCGCTCACGGAGGAAGGCGGTCACAGGCCTGAAGTCCCTCCGCTTCTGCAAGGTTGTCGCCGCCAGGTCCTGGTAGAGCTGCGGGTGGTGGCCTCTAAATTGCAACGAGGTGATGGTCCTAGCTTTCCTCAAAATCCTTTCCTTCACCTGAAAGTCATGCACACAGACGAGGATATCTGGAGGCGGGCCCCCGCCCCTCCTGGGCAGCCCCACTCTATGCACTCTGTCCACCTGAATGTCACGCACCTCCTCATCGTCCAGGATCTGGATAAACAAGGCCTGCACGTACCCACGCAGGTCCCCCGCCTCACCGTCCCACGGCACCGCCTTGATACGAATGTTATTTCTCCTGGAGCGGTTCTCCAAGTCCTCTGCGTGGGTCTGCAGATCCAAATTCTGCTCCGTGAGGCGTAGGATGTCCTGTTGGAGCTGGTGTACATCATTCGCCATGCTGAGGTCGTGATCCTCTAGCGTCGCCAACCTCTCACCAATCCCATCCACGTCCCTCCGCACCTCCCGGAGATCCGAGGCCAACTGCGTACGGAGTTCAGAAATGTCATCCTTAATAGAGGCGAAGAGCTCCGTCATGAACGCTTTAGTCGCAGGCGCTTCGTCGTCTGATTGTTTTGAGGAACCGCTGGCCCCCGGCGACGCCGGCTGCTGCGATGACTTGGAGGTCCCATCCTTCGGCGTTTTCCCCCCCCTTCGCTGTGAGTTGGACATGGCCGTGAGTGGCCGCAGCTCTCCTGTCACAAGTCTCGAGTAGCCGCAGCCGGGGGATAGTTCTCAGACCGGCGACTCTCCACTCCGGTACGTCCCGTCAGCAATGCGGCCTCACCCTCCCCAGGGCGACCAACAACCCGTCAGTGCCGCGAGTGCCCGGGGTTCTTTCCAATCCAAGGAGCAGATAGCGGGTGGTAAGGCTCGCACCCCGAAGTCGGCGCCCAGTCACAGAGCGTGCGCGACCCCTCCACAGCAAGTGCCCCCGCCAGAAGCCAAGTCCAAGGACTATTAGGACCGGGTCGCCAAAGGCCGCTTGCAAGGCCCCTCCAAAATGGCGCCACGTGCGAGTCGCAAAAGGGGTGCACCACTCTGGCGGGCGGTAGCCTCGGCGCTCCTTGATCTGGTCTCCGTGCTCTCCAGCTACAGACCCTCCGCCACTTCTGAACGCCAATGCACAGGCCAAAGGTGCGACCACGCTGATGAGGCCACCTGGGCACAGCCGGTTAGGCCCACCTCAGATCCGGGTCCAGGACCCCCCACAGGACAGACCGGTAGAGCCAACGTCCCGCAATGGCACCCAAAGCACTGCCACCGTTATGGTCTGTCTGCCAGCCGTTCCGGCCCGCCCTGCGCTCCACGGGTGCGGGCAAAGCCACTCGCAGGGTCCGCCAGCCGCAAGCCCCCCTTGGGCCCGGCTCACGTAGGCACCGTGGCGCCAGCTCCCACGGCAGATATGTCGGCCCCGTCACTGCTCCGCCTCGCACCCAGCTCCTCCGTAGGCCAGGCACGCCGATCAGCTCCTCCAGAAATGACGGGAGCTATCCGCACTCTCCCCCGCTGGGCAGTCGCTGCTGTGTTCGGGCCGGCCCCGGGTCCCAGAAGGCCGCCGCCACCCAGGTCCCAGCTCGGCCTCTCTCCGTTGATCCCGGCGGCTCCCAGCCACCCGTATGCACTGCCGAGTCCTCTGCTAAGCCGCCTCCGTCGTCCGCAACACCTCCGGCGGGCCTAGCTCTCCGCTCCCCCAGCACGACGCGGGGACACCAGCGCCCGGTGTCTCCGCCAGTGTCCGGATCCGCTCAGTCCCTTGCCGGACTCCTGAGCACGCAAGGCCGCTGCTCACAGGCCGCAGCTCGGCTCCTCACCACCGGCCACCGGAGGCTCCAAATCTCCCAGCTGATGGCACCGAAGCACGCCTCCAGGGATCGGCAGCCCCCACCGACCAAATGGCACCGGTCAGCACGCCTTGGGACCCCGCTATACGCTGCTTTGCAGGTCCGGCGTCGGAGAGGCTCGAGGAAGCGTCCTACTCCGACGCCATCTTGGCCACGCCCCCCAACAATACTATTTTAATGAAGGGTGACAAATATATTCCACCATTTTCAATAAGATCAAAGCTGCTTAAAATTGCGCACGAGGGCCATTTAGGACAAACTCTCACGCAACGTAGATTAAAAGAAAATATTAGGTGGCCTTCTATTGATAGACAGGCAGCTAATTGGGTGGAGAATTGTGAATTTTGCAAGAACAGTGAGAAAAGACTTAAGTTAGCTTCTGGTGCTAGTTTAAGTGGCAACTTTATCTGTCGAGCTGATCAGCCTTGGCACATCATTTGCCTAGATTTTATAGGTCCCATGGATGAATTGCCAACAGATCAGCGTTTTGCAATTGTGGCCATTGATGCATATTCTAAGTGGCTTATTGTAAAATTTGTAAAGGATATTACCACGGATTGTACAATCAATTTTCTTAAGAATGTTTTTCAGGAAGGAGGTTTTCCGTCAATTATTATAGCTGACAATGGCACACAGTTAACCTCTGTAAAAATGCAAGAGTTTTTAGCAAATTGGGGCATAACTCATCATCGTACATCGCTGTACAACCCTCAAGGAAATGGCATTTGTGAAAGGGCTAATAGGTTAGTGAAAGGTATTATTCAGATGACATGTTCCACTGGTGGGATTTCACATGAAACTGTCCAAAAAATGGTTTCGGCATATCGCACAACTGCTCACAAACAAGACACCTAATCCCCATTTGAACTTATGAGGGGCAGAAGCCCTGGAACTAAATTGACTCCATCTTGGATTACGAATAATAGAGATAATATTTCACCTATTCTTTGTAAGGATAAAGTATCTACCTCAATTTCTGTGGGTGATTTGGTAAAAGTCAAACCTGGGAGAGTGTTGAAAGGTTTTTCAAAATTCAGAGGTCCATTTACAGTCAAAAATGTATACCCACATTATATTGTGTTAGAAATTAGTGAGAATTGGAACTATCGCAGAGTTGCTTTATATCAAAAGATTAGAAAAGATATAAGAATTTCTGATCAATCAGAGCATATTAGTGGATACATGTTATCTGGTCAGGAGATACTTAGTTCTTCAACTACATTCAATATCAGAAGGGAGGTAGGAAATGGTGATGCTTCTCAACATATGTCTTCACATGATGTAACCAATCAAGATAATACTTCACATACTCATGATGTTATTCCTCGTGATGCTACAAGTCATGATGTTTCAAGAAGCTCTAGATGTCGACGACCTCCTGTTTATTTAAATGATTACATTTGTTAACATGTTTCAATAATTAACTTGTTGCTTTATCAATTGAAGGGAAGGAGATGTGTTGTAAACAGTTCTTAGTTTAGCAGGGCATTCTGTGTAGCCCTTCTTTTGTGTTTTCTAATCTCTCTTTTCTGGAATGTCTAATTGATTCCAATGTCTGACCTCAGCCTGTTAGGTTCCAGACTTTGACAGTTTGAAGTCCGGTCAGCAGGCGAGCTGGAAGTGCAGTCTTCATTCAATAAACTTATCGTTTATAACTATAATCCTGCTTCAGTGATCCCTACATTTACAACATATGTTTGTGCAGATTTAGTTGCCATTTAAATAGAAAATGTGCTGCCTGTAATGACAGTGTGCTGCCTCTCAGTATTTTAGTTACTTAAAAAAATTGCCCAACTCCTGTCTATTGAAGCTAGGGGGGTTGGGAAAGTTTGTCATTCTAAAAAGTGGGTAAAGGATCTAAAACGTTTGCGAAGCACTGTAATAGGGACTAATATGTAAGCTAAATGTGCAATCAAGATTGTAGTCAATTTCAACAAGTTTTATAGGTCAGAGCACACTGGTGGTCTGGATAGCAGTATCCCAGTGCACAGAGTCATAAAACCAGCAGCATCAATCCAGAAGATATGGGGGAGACCATAGAAAAAGAGTCCTTTTGCTACCATGATGTCTGCCAACACAAGGGAAACACAAGGTGATGATGGACTGAGCGCTGAAACTTTTCAGACACTCACCTCCAGTCACAGATCTGGGTTTAATCCATCATAGGTCTTTAGCTCACTTCGCCCCCTCCCCCCCCCCAGTTCAGACACAGCTATATGGGATGTATGACGTTACAACGCATACATTCACAAGGCATACCATTACAACAAAACTTTTACAACGCAAGATCCATTACAACGCATACCATTACAACGCATGCCATTACAACGTAAGTATGGATAAGTATTTTTTTATTTTACTTAATGGGAATGTAATAGTAGTGTAAATGTTGGATAGTGTAGGGGTTTAAATTACTATTCCAACTCCAGGGGGGTGTAATAGTAGGATAAGTGTTGGATAGTGTAGGGATTAAAATGATTATTCTAACTCCAGGGGGGTGTAATAGTAGGGTAAGTATTGGATAGTGTAGGGGTTAAAATCACTATTCCACTCCAGGGGGGTGTAATACTAGGGCAAGTGTTGGATAGTGTAGGGGTTTAAATAAAATAAATTAAATTAACATTAAATAAAATGATATTACAATATATTAAATTAAATTAAAATTAACTTTAATTAAATTAATAATATTTTTTGTAAGTAAATTTAATTAAAATTAAATTAATATTAATTAAATGAAATACTTACCCATACTTACGTTGTAATGGCATGCGTTGTAATAGCATCTGCGTTGTAATAGCATGCGTTGTAATGGATCTTGCGTTGTAAAAGTTTTGTTGTAATGGTAGTGGTTCCGCTCTGGACCCTTGCCCTCTCTCAGTCTTATCCCCAGTAATGGAGTCCATTGTACCAGTGTTGACACAAGTCTGTAATTCTATTCTGTCTTCAGGGAGCTATCCGAACTTGTTAAAAAACACTTTATTGAAACCTTTATTAAAAAAACCTTTGCTTAGATAAAAACGAACTTAAAAACTATAGGCCAATTGCCAGTCTTCCTTTTTTAGCCAAAGTGGCGGAAAAGGCCATGAATTCCCAACTTTCAGACTACATAGTAAGACACCGATTGCTGGATGACTCACAATTCGGCTTTTGGAGGTACCATGGGACCGAAACTGCCCTTATTAAGGCAGCTGACGATGTCAGGTCTATTCGGGACCAAGGTGGTACTGCAATTTTAGTCCTGCTGGATTTATCAGCAGCTTTCGACACGGTCGACCATAACATCTTGGTCGATCGTGTCGGAAAGTTGGGCATCTGTCACTCTGCTAGAGACCTGCTTGCCTCCTTTCTTGCTGATAGAACTCAAGCGGTCACCCTTGGACCTTTCCAATCTGCTCAACTCTCGCTGCCTTGCGGGGTTCCCCAAGGCTCATCCCTCAGTCCGACACTATTTAATATCTGTGTCGGACCTTTCCAATGTCATCAGAGCATATGGGATGAGCCTAACATCCTATGCAGACGACACGCAGTTGGTATTGGCCATCAAGGGTGACGGAGGACAAGTGGCACAAAATTTTAAAGACGGACTGCTTGAAATAGGAAAATGGATGGCTACAAACTGCCTCAAGCTCAACTCAGAAAAAACTGAGGTAGTCATCTTTGGACCTCTTCTCCCAGCATGGCCATCATGCTGGTGGCCAGCAGCCTTTGGCTCACCTCCCATTCCAACAGCTAAAGTCAGGAACCTGGGAGTCATTTTCGACGAAGGTCTCCGCTTTATGGACCATGCAAACAAAGTTGCTACCACGGCCCATTATAAACTGAAAATGATCAGAAAGATTCGCCCCTTTCTCCCAGATGCAGCAATTAAAACATTGGTTAGTGCTTTAGTTCTGTCATCTTTAGACTATTGTAATGGTCTATTTCTTAATGCTCAGGTCAGGGTCACAAAAAAGTTACAGTCTATACAGAACGCGGCTGCACGACTGCTTTCTGGAATCTCTAAGTTCGATCCAATATCAGAAACGATAAGGCAGTTTCATTGGCTATCGATCCAAAACAGAATAAAGTTTAAGTCCTTGTGTATAGTCTACAAGGTACTTAACAACCAAGGGCCGCACTCTCTCAAAGGTCAATTGAAACCTCACATACCCTGCAGACAGCTTCGCTCTTCTGCCTTACACCAATTAGTGATCCCACGATCAAAAACAGTGTCTTGGGAGGACCGCCGCTTTTCAGTGGCGGCACCCAAACTATGGAATACTCTCCCTCAAAACATCAGGATGAGTTCCTCACTCTACCAGTTCCGGAAACTTTTAAAGACATGGCTCTTCAATCAATGAGACTGTGAGTACGAGTAGGAAACAGATGAATTTTAGCGCCGAGACGCCTGCGGGTATTCGCTGCGCTCTATAAATGTCAAAAATAAATAAATAAATAAATAAATAAATAGTGCGTTGTTGTGCCCGCGTTGTGATGGATGTTTCCCGCTATACGCAAATCAGCTTTGACCCTGTGCCTCAAGGGAACAGTCCAGCCCAAACTGCCAAGCCATGTCTTCCCTGGACCAGAAACAAGCATCCTGGGACGAGTTTCGGGCTAACAGCCCTCATCAGCCAGGTTAGCTTGAATCCAGTGGCAATGTGAGCAAGGGACCCATGTCTGGGCATACCCTGCCAACTTAGGGCAAACAAAGCGAACACAAAGGAGATGATGGATGGAGGGCTGAAACTTTTCAGACACTCAACCCCAGTCACAGATCTGGGTTGAATCCATCATCGTTCTTTTTGCATTTGCCAACACAAGGGTAACAGGGCAGAATTCAGAGTTTGGGCTGTATATTTGTGCTTCCACATGTAATAATTGTCAGATGTGGTGATATTTCTCAGATGATGCCTGTCTCCCTATTCTTTTCAATTCACACTTCTATATAGCATAGGCAGGGATCATCGCCTATGCTATGAAGAACTAGGTTTGGAAGATTTATTTCCCAATATATGGTCCATAAGTTACTAGTTGTAACTTTCCGATCCTATTTTGAGTCGTTAATGTCACCACTCCCACATGTAAGGGGATGGGTAAATGTACATGCACTATGAGGCCCAAATCACCGCCCTCTATTTGTCCATTGCATCTAGGTGGAGATTTACACTCAGATTTGCCTTTGTGAATTGCCCCTACAGTGTTCTGCCTATATATCTGGTGTTGAGTGCTACATATTTTGGCATTCGGCTGAGTGGCACTGCTGAAGAGCTCATCTCGCTCAACGACAAGCCTCTGCTGAAAGCCGTAACTGCTAAGCTGAGGCATCGGCTATCTCTCAGCATTCTGGGGCGTTGCATTAAAACAAATATATTGCCCAAATTCCTTTATGTATTTTGTGAAATACCTTTCAGGGTCCCAGATTCTTTCTTTAGACACTTAGGGGAAGATTTACAAGCCTCTTGCGCCACTTTTGTGTCACTTTTCCCATGTTAAAAGTGACGCAAAAGTGGCGCAAGGGGCTTGTAAATCTGCCCCTCAGAGGGTGTAATAGGCAGCTTTATCTGGGTATACAGGAGAGCATGGTGCACCGTGAAATTCCTAAAACTTCAGTACAGATAGGCGGGATTACACTTATCAGATTTCATATTACTGGGCTGCATTTGCTTGGCAAATACAGAGGTTATTTACTGAGATGGAGGCTGGTTCAACTATGCTTTGATATCATCTAGCATTAAGTCCCGAAATCAAATATACACTCCATAAATTGACAGATCCTAACTACATTAGGATGTTCAGATTTGAGGTAGTTAGAGATATAGTTCAAATTTGGCAGGAGGTTAGTATCAGGTATTTGCTGTTCGCATTAAAAATCTGTACTCCCTTATGGAGCAATCCTATTTCCCCAGGTATATTTCAGGATAATATCACAAGGGAAGGTGCTCCGGAGAATAGTGAAGATCCAATTTATATTCAAAATATGTCTTTTATTGTGCTTCTTCAGTGAAAAAAGGATAAAATCCAGCCAACGCGTGTTGTTCCAATTACTCCCGGAACTTAATCAGGGCTGAAAATAACATACAGACAACAAAAAAATATAAAAAATACAACCATTCTACACATAACAAAATTGAAACAAGTAAAATATTACATACAGAACTATGGTTCTATGGACAAAAAGTCCTGTCAAAAGAACACAACATATTTCATAGACTAGCACATATATGCATAATACTTCAAATATTAAGCATCAAACAGATATCCTTCATCACAAAGCCTCATGTAGGGTAAGGCTAAAACGTGTTTTGCCCCCATGCAATTTTCCATAGGGACCTTTAGGCGCAGCTACAGCCCGAACTGCTGAACGGAATTATACCAAATTTGGCAAAAAGGTAGAGTTTGGTTCACAGATCACACTTTTTATTAAATGGTGTAAATCTGTGCAGTAGTTCCTGAGAAAATCAAAAGTAAAATCACAGATATATCTATAAGCGCGTAGGGTACGCGTACCCTTATGAGCACGAACTGCATGCTAATTGGCTGTCAACTGTCTGTCAACACTCCAAACCAGGAAGTGTTGGCAGCCATCTTGAACCGAGGCACAAGAAAACTGAAAAACAAGTGCGCAAAAAAGATGCGAAGGGGGCAGGGTAGAAACATCCCGGGGGTAATGTAGTTATTTATAATGGGGGCGGGGAACGCCACCCCGGGGCTTTAACGATACGTAAGCGGGGGGCTCACGGCCCCCCCACAGCCCCGGGACTGCCACCCCCGGGGCTTCTTTTTTTTAATAATAATGGGGGGCCAGAGGGGCTCCCCCAGCCCTGGGGACCGCCACCCCCCGGGGCTTTAACATTATGTATGCGGGGGGGCTCACAGCACCCCGGCAACCCCGGGGACCGCCACCCCTGGGGCTTCTTTTTTTAAAAATAAAAAATACCTGTGTGGGGGGCTCAAGACCCCCCCCACATGCCCCGGGGACCGCCACCTCCCAGGGGCACTACATTTTTAAATTGGGGGTTTCCGTGATGGACCCCCCAGCCCAGGGAACCACCACCCCCCGGGGCTTTTAAATAATGGGAAGGGGGCTGCGCGGCCCCCCTCCTGGAGCTTTGTGGTGGCTCTGGGGACCACCAACCCCCGGGGCCGGTTCCTGCTTTGTCCCCGGGTGCCTACGCCCGGGACACTGTAGTTTGCTATGGTTTTTGGAAGAGAGAGCAGGAAACCTGCTCTCTCTTCCAAAATCCAAAAACTATTGCTTTTCTACATGGGAAGCAGCATGTTAGCTGCTCCCCATGTAGAAAAGCAATGCGGGCTCCCGCAGGACACGGGGAGCCGGCAGGGACAGTGGGGGGATTGGGGAACCCACCACGGTCCCCAACAAAGAGGGCCAGACCGGCCCTGGGGGATAGGGTCCCCGGGGCCAGAAGTGGCCCGGGAGGGGGGCCACGCAACCCCCTCCCCATCAAAACATTTAAGAAAAACGAGGCAGAGTCCCGGTGGATGGGGTCCCCGGGGCTAAAAGAAGCCTCATGAGAGGGGCCATGCAGCCCACGTTCCCATTTAAAAAAAATAATAAAGAAATTAGGGGGCAAGCCCTGGGGGATGGGGACCTCAGGGCAAAAAAAATAGAAAAAGAAGGGGGGCTACACAGCCCCCGTTCTTAAAATTTTTTTTTAAAAAAAACACCGGCATCGCGCAGGAGGTCACGCCCCCTTCATGCAGCACTCTGCAAACGCTCCCCCTGGTGCGTTTGCAGAGGGGGAACGAATTCCCCTTGGATACTTGGGATATCTGGGGGCCAACTAGCCCACCAGGAACCTCCAGTATGCGCCAGGGGGCTGCGTTGCAGAGTGGTGTTCTGAGGCCACGCCCCTTTTTACACCTCTCTGCAACGCAGCTCTGTGGCACTTACTAGAGGTAGCTGGTGGGCTAGTTGTGCCCCAGGCACCCTCAGGATTCAAGGGGAATTAATCCCCCTACTTAAAACGCACCGCAGTGCGCGTTTGTACAGTGGTGAAGGTAGGGGGCGGGGCCTGAATTCACCTGTGTGCAAACACGCCCTGTGGCGCAGTTTAAGTTGGGAAATTAATTCCTTGTCACTCCTGAGGGTCCCTGGGGGCCAACTAGCCCACCAGGTACCTCCAGTAAGCGCCACGGAGCTGCGTTGCAGAGTGTTGTAAAAAGGGGCGTGACCTCTGAACATCTCTCTGCAACGAAGCCCCCTGGCGCATACTGGAGGTAGCTGGTGGGCTAGTTGGCCCCCAGGGAGCCTCAGGATTGAGGAGGAATTAATTCCCCAACTTAAAACGCGCCACAGGGCATGTTTGCAGACATGTCACCTCAGGCCACGCCCCTTTCCTTCAACACTGTGCAAACGCGCCCGTGGCGTGTTTTAAGTTGGGGAATTTATTTTCTTTCAGTACTGACGGTCCTTGAGGGCTAAATAGCCCAGTACTGATCCTGAAAAGTTATTCTAACCATACTTACAGAAACTTGAATTTCCTTCCATAGGCTAACATTGACTGGTTTCACTTGGAAATTCTTGTAAGTGTGGAGTTTTGGAACTTTAAAATATTCCTCTAAAATCAGCCGAACTAAGAATTCCGATTTACTCACCTGTTGTCAGGAGAGACCTCAGTGCTGCATCTTTCAGCCCACTACTGATCCTGAAAAGTAATTCTAACCATACTTACAGTAACTTGAATTTCCTTCCATAGACTAACATTGACTGGTTTCACTTGGAAATTCTTCTAAGTGTGACATTTTGGAACTTTAAAAAAATCCTCTACAATCAGCCGAACTACTAATTCTGATTTACTCACCGGTTATCAGGAGAGACCTCAGTGCTGCATCTTTCAGCCCACTACTGATCCTGAAAAGTAATTCTAACCGTACTTACAGTAGCTTTAATTTCCTTCCATAGGCTAACATTGACTGGTTTCACTTGGAAATTCTTTTAAGTGTGGAGTTTTGGAACTTTCAAATATTCCTCTAAAATCAGCCGAACTACGAATTCCGATTTACGAACCTGTTATCAAGAGAGACCTCAGTGCTGCATCTTTCAGCCCACTACTGATCCTGAAAAGTAATTCTAACCGTACTTACAGTAACTTGAATTTCCTTCCATAGGCTAACATTGACTGGTTTCACTTGGAAATTCTTCTAAGTGTGGAGTTTTGGAACTTTAAAATATTCCTATAAAATCAGCCGAAATTCGAATTTCGATTTACTCACCTGTTATCAGGAGAGACCTCTTTGCAGCATCTTTCATGCCACTACTGACCCTGTAATTATAATGTAATTTAAAAAATAAAATATCTAAAAATAAATAGTTTTAAAATATGTAGTAAATCAGTATCAAAAAGGTAAATATGACAATTAATACATTTAAACATTTTCATTTACAAAACCTTTGAAATTCACTGAAAAATACATAGGTTTCACCCACGTTATAGTTAAGAATTAGCATTTAAAAAACCTTAGAAATTCACTGAAAAAACCATAGGTTTCACTCATGTTATAGTTAGCTGGACATTTCACTCATACAAAACCATTGAAATTCCCCTGTTATAGTTAGTTCAGCTAACTATAACTCGCGCGCCCGCAATGCACTGCTGATGACGTCACATATTACATTACTCATGACATGGTCAGTGACATCACTCATGACATCACTGATGACATCTCAAATGACATCACTGATGACATCATCCAGTGAATGTGTGTCTTTCTGAAAAATAATATATGTATATCTAAAGGTCGATGGAAGAATAAATGGGTAAATAAGTGTCTAAAGGGATGTTTTTTTGTAAAATTGATTGTATAACTGACTTATAAAGTGTATCTTAGTGAATACATGTATTAACGAGTAATGTTTAAATATGTAAATATCTGTATCAGTGTCTCACTTTGTGTATAAGTAGCTGCATGGGTTGGTGAGTAGCTACATGAGTGTGTATATGGGTTATTAGTTGGTTTTTTGAGTATCAGTATGAGTGTCAGTATGGTTTGGTGGGGGATATAACTTAGCGCATAGATGCATGAATGACTGACTCGCTGTATGTGTTTTGAAGACAGCATGTGTGCAGGACTGTATGGGTGGATGAGTGTGTGTATGGGTGTGTTAGTGAGTGAATGACTGTCTCAATAGTATATTTATGAGAAAGAACATATGTTTTAAACTAGTAAATGTGAGTATTGATGTATATAAGTGAGTCCCTACTGTGAAGGCCATTGGAGGAGATTAATCACAGAGGAGACAGAATAGACTGATTAATCTCCACTCTGTTTAATTCAAAGGTTCACCGGCATATACATTTGGCGGGTCGACGGTATTCTTGCCAACAAGGGTACTCTATTGCTACAGACTATCCTTACAGCCAACAATTAAATCACATGCTGAGGAAGGCCACTTGAGCTTGTGCTCTCATTTTAGCTACTACAGTCCGCATAACCTCTATGAGAAAATCATGAGAGAAAAATGTTTTCTCTCAAACGGGGTTCATCAAATGTCAGCAAAGGGTCCGCATTTTTCACAGCGTAAAATCAACTGAGAGCCCACCATAATTCCTAAAATTAGTATAACACTACCAACAAAAGATTTATATTGTGACTAAAATCTGGTATCACTTTTTATATGTGCTCCTTTTTGTGACACTTAAAGCCTGGCACACACTACAATGCAATTAAATGGGACCATGCTCCTTTGAGACTCCCCCACATGTCCCAGAGGGTTAGCCAAAATAGCAGTTGGCGTTGTCATTTTTCTAGCTTGGAGTGGATGGCGTTGTGCTAATCCAATGGTTAACATCTCTGCTAGAAAAACATTTTTAAAGTGTTGGTAGTGTTGTAGAGTCCTCCATATACAGGAGCTGCTCTTCACCTAAAACCTAGAAACTACCCAGGGCTCAATTCTTTTTTATGCATAATTTATGTGGCACTCTAATCTTGAAACAGCTTAGATTTCTACTGATTGGGCATTTATGTGTGGATAAAGCTATGCTTCTCCGATGAGCTCTAATAAGAGTGTAACAAGTGTCAGGAGCTGGTTTTATTTATTCCAGCTTGGAATGTCAAAGAATCAGTGGAATTCTTGGGATGGTCAATGAATTCATATAGTCATGTAAATGCCTATCTGGTGCTCTATTTAAGCTTCACTTCCCTTACTCCTAATGTCACATGTCCCCCTCTCTGAGCCTAAACAGGACTTCACGACCCAATCCATTGGGGCTAACATATTCATAAAGGAAAGAGGGGCACATGGTCCCCTACCGAGCCTTTAATAGGTCCCAGGTACTTCATAATCCAGGGATGTCATTTTAATTAAGGGGAGGGGTCATGTGACCCCCCACCCCGAGCCTAGGCGCTAGGAAGTACATTCCACGGGGCAAACTCACTAAATGGGGAGGGGGCGTGCGCACCCCCTCCCAGAGCCATAGAATTGCTCATGCCCCAGGGATGGCTCAGAGACAGTGTCCCGGGGACACCGTCTTACCCTTGCCTGAGAGAGTTAAGTGTAATGTACTCACACCCGGCAAGAGCAGCTTTGTGCTCCCACCAGATGGGAGCCCAAAACATTTCCCTGTCCACGTTCTCAGGCAGGATAATAGAGTGAATTGCTCTGAAGGAGGAGAAGCAATGCTTCCTTCCACCGCACCCAGGATGGGTACAAGCTGTGTGGTGCCCCAGGTGGGCACCAGGACAGCCCACCGAAAACAATTTTAAAAAACATGATGCCGGCTCCTGAAGGAGCAGGAAGCCAGTGGTCACTGAATCCAGACCACAGGAGAACTTATCATATTTTGTTAAAGCACTTCCCAGGCTGGAGCTTTTGCTTTACAGTCGGTAGTGCAGTTCTCTCTAGGGGCAGGTTATCTGGCTGAGGTTTATGTGGCCTGAAGCTACATAAAAAGAAGCAAGGCCGTTTTGTATGATTTTTTTGGGCTGAAAATGTTAAAAAAGGGACAAGTTTGTCTTTTTAAAAAAATGTGTCTCTGACTATTTACTTTCACATTCTTAACCTAGAAATGTAATATTAAAAACTGTAGAAATCAGTATTATAAACATTGCATTGTCTGAATTACGGAAATATAAATTTGATTACATTTAGGGCTCCTGGTTTTATGGTATTTATTTTCTTAACATTTCCATCTGTATTTATCCATATTAATTTGTGGTCATTTTTTCCGTATTTATCCACATTTATTTGTGTTGCAAGCAAAAGAAGACGCTGTAGCTAGTATTTCCCCACATTTATTTAATTAGACAACGCACACTTGAACTCTGTTGTTATAAGTTTAGATATATTTATATATATATATATATATGTCAAATTAAATAAACACAATACATTCACTTGAAAACGTTGCCATTGTAGGACAAGAACATGTGTATTTCAAGAGACTTTGAGGACATTGAGGATCTTTCTGGTTGTTTATTTGCCTTTATGCTGTCTGGTCTCCGGACATTAGTCCAAACTATTCAGAGTACAGACTGAGGGAGTCCCTATGTCCTAGTTATCCATATGGTCTTTACAGCTTAACCCCGGATAGGACTTCTGATCTACAACTTTATCAACTGTTAACACCCTTCACTTTAGAGCAAAAGTAGTCCAGGGAACAGCGTGCAAGTGCCCTCTTGCCGCTTGTACCCGTTACATGAGCCAGCATTTCACTTTAACTGATTTGCCCAGAATCACGGGATGGGTAAGTAAACACAAAAACTCAAATTGTACTTTAATTCCTCCCATTTCTTCATGTTTATCATGTCCATCTTGAATCATTACCTTTTGCTAGGGGAGGTTTTTTTCTCAAAGAAAATAACGTTGATGTTTTACATCGTTGCTCATTTTTGCCTGTTTTGCATAGCGTGCACAAAAGGCATTGAAGACATGAGCGCCAGTCTGATTACACAAGATCACTCTAATTCCTACAGGCACTGGTAAATTTGGTTACTCACTTCAAGATAAATAAGAGTGCTGCCAGTGAAGGCCCAGTCTAAGGGGCTTGGACAAATGAGAGAGCCCTACTTGCCCATGCCCCTAAGCTGTCCCTTATTGGCAACAGTTTGAAGTTATTAAGTACTCCAGTAGAGGGACGACACTGCGTAGGACTCAAAGCCAGATGGCATTTGTTTGTGGTGATGCTAGAGAGGTGTTGCAGATAACCCCTACTGTTTAAACAATTTTTGAGTGGGTTTGGTCGCTGACCAGGCCTTGCAGCTAATCCTCCGCTGCACACAGCCTAAGACTGTGTGCAGCGGGCGACTGGCTGCCCACGGGGGTTGGATGCAGTGGCACACCTTTGGCGGTGTGTGGCAGGGGGTTGGCTTTACATATGGTAATAAAATATTACTTACACAAAAGAAAACTAGAAATTCCCTGAAAAAATAATGGTAAAAGTGACAATACAGTTAGGTGAAGAAAAATGTTCAATTTTAACTTAGAAAACCACTGAAATTCACCAGTTACAGTTATTTCAAGTAGCTAAAAAGTGTGCCTTAAGTTAAATATAGCTCACTCCCTCGCCATGCACTTCTAATGACCCCATATATTACATCACTCATGACATCTATGACATCATTGATGATATCACTGAAACATTTGCAATTAAATTATTGATGAGAAAACTCTGCATGGTGGGCCCAGGATATCGTGATGGGCCTTGAAGAGGGGTGAAACATGTTGATGAGAAATTAAGGTGTAAAGGTAGTACCACCCCAAGACATACCCATATATATATACACATTTTAACGATACTAAAGGCACCCAAAAATAAAGGGAACCTAGGGTGGAATATGATTGAGCCCACCCTGGTTTATAGGGTCCAGGGTGAGGCCCGATGATGAAGCATGACACTAGCAGGATGTGTGAGGGTCTATAAAGAACCTTTTTAGGTTGTTATGTTTCCCCGAAGAACAGGTCAGAACTTAACTTAGGCTGTGTTTTAAGGGTGGTAGGAAACCTAAGTGTTAGAAGAATGAGATAGGGAGGCGGTATCCTGGGATTTATGTATACACATAGAAAATATCTCTCCGCTTCCCACATAGATACACTGATTTAGGATTTAAGTAATCTACATAGGTCATGAGTTTAGAATGCCAAAGATCAATATTAAAGTAAAACACGTACGGAACAACACATTTAGAAGAGTCTTCAATGATGCCACCACAGGTTTCAAGCCTATCCTGAAAAGAAGCAGCTTCAAGATAACATGATGCATCGCCAGCTTTTGAATCTACAAAATAAAGTGACAAGAAACTATAAATCATACTGTGTTCTTTTTCTTAATAAAAGAGGTTTTTTTACTAACATGTTTTGAGTATACAAGAAAAAACATAGCATACGATTTTTGCAGAATTGTGTTTAATATCACAAACATTATTTAAATATTTGTTGTCTAAATTCGCATCATTTTATTGTTACATTTGACTTGTAATATCATTAAAAAAATCGTTTTTAATTGAAAGAATTATTCATGACAATAGGCTCTAATGTTGTTAACAAGGCTTCTGAAAGACAACTGGTAGGTTGTCGAAGAGTCATTGATAGGTAAAACAAGTAAATGATTCAGTGCAAACATGAAAACAAAATCCACATAGAATGGTTCCCATTAGACATGCTCAATATTTGAAAAGCAGATTTAAGTCACATGTGGGCTGAAAGTAAGGAGTGCATAGGCTATTGTCATCAAGGCAACTGTATCTGAATAACTACGGGCCTGATTACGATGAAGTTAGGAAATCTTCCTGACCAAATCAGTTTGGAAATGGTTTCCGACCCACTCAGATCGGGAGAGTCCGACCAACGGAGTACGGAGCATTTGGATGCTTCCTATACGATTTGGTTGAACTCCCATTGACTTCAATGAGAGCCTATGTTCCTAACCGCAGAGTAATCGGGCCCTCAGTCAGGTCGACACGTTCCCGATCCGATTTGGAAGGAGCAAATGCCTTCAGGAGGCCTTCCTAACCGCATCGTAATCGGGTCCTAGGTGGGAATTCTTTCCTAACTGCATCTAAATCAAGCCCTTTATGTATAAGCCAAAAAATCCAATGTTAGATCGAAAAGAAAAACAAATTAAGCCAAAGAGACTGCATGTACTGGCTTGCTGCTAGCAGACTGTAATAAGGAATATCAAGGACGGAATACCAAGGTCACACAATATCATGCAGAGAATATTGCGTCAACATATTGAGAAAGTAAATGCCCAGAGAGAGGTAAAGAATTACTATTCTTAACTCCACATCTATGTAGCCTCAAACAATATATATGTATATCAAGATATGCATATGTGGAGTCAGGTATAGAAAATATCTACATGTGTACTTGTCTATATTTGGTCCTCGGTGTCTGTTCATATTATTGGATGACCTCGATATACCCTCATCGACATCGAAATAATTCCAGCAAGATTGAAGTTTGGAGAAAGGTGGACTTATTCTAGTTAAAGAAAGGAAGAATGTTTGGCCTCCTCTTTCAAGGAAGAAAAATGCAATAGCTAAATGTAAATATTAGTTGTTAAATGAATGTTTTCACTAATATAAGTCAGTTAAAACTGACCTATTGAATTATTGCCTTATGTGGACAATGTTTGTGTTGTTCAGTACCGAACAACATTTTATAGTATAGCATGGCTGAGACCAAATTGCTCAGCAATTACCTTACAAATGATTACAATAGTTCCTTTGTAAACTACCATTCCACTCTTCAGGGTTTTTGTGGCTTTCAGGAGTGTTTCCAACTTTTTGAAATTTGTGTTTAAGGTTTATTTAGCTGCATAAGCCCCAACATGGACAAAAACTTTTTCCAGTGTTTACAAAACGTGACGTTTTGCTGTGAATGTTATAATGAACATATTCAATTGAAAAGAGAAGAATAGGAGAGTAGGTAGTGTCTTTCCTCAAGCAGTATGTCCCATGGGCTTATGGTATAACTTGCCAAATAATGCAGTCTGTATATTGCACTCACAGACCCACACAAGCCCCGGTTCATATTTCATTACCTCTCAAACAAACATTTACAAGAAAATTACAGTGCATTAGGAATGTGTTATATATATTTGTTTCTATCAGTCAATTTTTAGTCACAGCTGGTGGTTATCAAGACTCCTATGAGTCAATCATTTTGCCTACACCTTATATCCAACCCACACAAAACAGCAAGAAACAAAGAAAAAATAAAAAAATATTTTGTGACATCTTTAAACATGAAAATGCAAGCAGACTAATCTTAAACCATTCTTTTGTGACACTTTCTTGACTAACAAAGTCACATTGTTTTGCTGCCTACAAGAATAAATAAAAAATGATAAATTCTCTCTCACTTTAATATCTTTAAATGACAATGATATGGGCTATTTCCCTTACAGATGTTTTTCTAAGTTATAATTGATTTAAAACTAAAAAGGAAAGTCCATGTCTAATATATCAAGCCAATTTGCCATCCCACCAACAACCTTTCTTCAAATCTCCAGCTAAACTTTGACATAATGATGTAATAATTATGCTTGTGGATCTTAAGGCCAAATGCAGTAATCAAAGGAATCATAACTCCTAATGAACAAGTTACTTACCTTCTCTTAGTCCTTATCTGGAAGAGACAATATCTAGCTGCAGATTCCTTACCTTTGAATTTCCCAAAGCGTCAGATTGGATCCGGAAGATTTTTTGTAAGCAGTACCCCTGTGTGTCTGTAGGTGGCATTGATTGGTTCCTCCTGGCATCATCGGTTTTGTCTGCGCTGTAAGTGACATCAGTGCCAACTATATGGGAACCACCCAGGCTTGCTAACTTCAGTTACTCTTCATGACTTTCCACGCCAGAAGTATGGAGCAATAAAGTGCACTGATACTGGTGTGTTCAAACTAGGGCCCTGAAAGGGATCAGCCCTGACCCTAGAAATCTGCCCACAGAGTGTGGAGTATGGGTGGGTCAGTAAGGAATCTACGGTAGATATAGTTTCTACCAGATAAGGCGTTACTGAAGGTATGTAACTTGTTAATCTGATAAAGACTTCTAGTCGCAGATTCCTTCCCTTTGAATAGATACCTCAAACGCCCTGTTCCTGCCTGAAAACTCTGCCAAGCTGCTCACCAACCCTTCGCCGATCCCCTGACCCAGTGCGGACCCGCCCGCCTGTCTCCCGCTGCCCTGCTGCTCTCTGACATCCAGAGTGGGGCTGCCGAGTGGAGACCGGCGAGGGGCGGACTTCATTGTCCTGAGGCCCTTGCGGTAAACCGCGTCACCGGGGAGCGCCAGGAGGCGCTTAAATACAACGTCGGCTCCTTCAAGGGGATGTACCTCAAACTCCCTGTTCCTGCCTGAAAACTCTGCCAAGCTGCTCACCAACCCTTCGCCGATCCCCTGACCCAGTGCGGACCCGCCCGCCTGTCTCCCGCTGCCCGGCTGCTCTCTGACATCCAGAGCGGGGCTGCCGAGTGGAGACCGGCGAGGGGCGGACTTCATTGTCCAGAGGCCCTTGCGGTAAACCGCGTCACCGGGGAGCGCCAGGAGGCGCTTAAATACAACGTCGGCTCCTTCGAGGGGGTGTACCTCAAACGCCCTGTTCCTGCCTGAAAACTCTGCCAAGCTGCTCACCAACCCTTCGCCGATCCCCTGACCCAGTGCGGACCCGCCCGCCTGTCTCCCGCTGCCCGGCTGCTCTCTGACATCCAGAGCGGGGCTGCCGAGTGGAGACCGGCGAGGGGCGGACTTCATTGTCCAGAGGCCCTTGCGGTAAACCGCGTCACCGGGGAGCGCCAGGAGGAGCTTAAATACAACGTCAGCCCCGTCTCGCGGGACGCCGGGCGAAGCCCGGGCCAAGGGCGGGCCCGTTTAAGCCCGTTCAAGACCGGGTAAGACTGGACTGGGCCACCCCTTTAACATTTTGTTCCCCAGTGACTATATAGTTTGGTGTATTAACGTAACGTACGCACTACTTACATCAGGCAAACGTATGCTCGCTGTAATATCAATCCAAGTGCACGTATTATATTTCTATCTTATTAGATACATTTGATATTTGATATCTATTTACTTTACAACCCACCATGAGCCCAAGGGGAACCAGGAGCAAAACTGCTCAGGGGCTAGCCCAGGTCACAGGACCTATTGACCAATTCATTATGAAGGCTAATGAGGCAATTAATCAGGGTATAACTCTTTTAGACAGAAGAGTCTCACAAGATCTTGCTGCAGCGCGTAGGTCCTCAATGGGCCTATTGGCGCTAGCTAAAACTCCAACGCAGCCAGAAGTAACAGGCCCTCTTCATCTGGAAATTCCCGTAGACATCCATACCATCCCTAACAACGTAGATTTATCCGCAACTCAATTCTCAATTGAATCAGAAAGTAGGGCCGATTTAGAGAAAACACCCATTCTGACAATGAGTCCAACTCAAATTGTATCCCCTACCCAATTAGAATTAGTAAAAAAACAGGAAATGGGCATAAGGGAGGGAGCCATTCCAAAACAAAACAACACTAAGAAGAGGCATGATCGTAAACAACAATCCGTCATACCTCCCGTAAAGAATCAAAGATCTTATAAATCTACTTCCAAGCAAAACTGACAAAACTTTGCAGCTAGATCTACCGTTAACCTTCCCTCAACATCACTTAACTTAGATGCTACAGATATGATGGAGGGTGAGTGTAACACAAATGAATCAAACAAGCAGTTGTTAGCCAGCATCGGGGACCTCATTAAGACATCCTTGCTCCCAATGGAACGCACACTGATTAACATTGAAAAACAAATAGCTAAGCTGTCCACCCACTTAATAACCTCGACTAATCATAGCACAGTAGGGGCCACGAATCTAGCGGGTCATAAAGGTACCACTGTACAGAAACAGGCAAGGTCACCAAAACCTAACAACTCCAAAATTATCCTCAATCCCCCAGAAAAATCTAAAGAAGTCCAAGTCTCTTTACAGCCTAATTTGGAGACACCTGGAGGTCCTACCCAAATTGAAAAACAAACGACAATTCCATCTAAAACCCCGGTGTCAAAAGCAGAGGGACCAGACAAAAAGGGAGGGAAGTTTAGGCGCCCCATCAACCTTCCCCCGGAGGCAAGCCCTTATACTGTGATTCTAACAGGAGTCCCAGAACTATCTGAAAATTATGAGAGAAACTACATGGTCCCTAACAAATAAAGTGCAGCAATGGCTTAGTATAAAAAGACCCCTCCCCCCGAATTGTAACTCTAGATTCTCAATGGTGCGCAGAGTCCCCTGGATTGGCGAAACACGGAAAAAAACACTGGGAGACTGTATCATCATAAACTTTGACGTCCCGGGTACGGTCAAATATATTTGCTCGTGGACAACATTGGAGAAAAAAGGAGGTATCGACGCTAATCGTCTATCCTTCTTTTACCCTCCAACATATGATTATGACCAAGAACCCCCGTATCATTGGAATCAATGCTCTGATTGGAATTGGACCCAAGTAGAGCCTCGGAACAGGAGGAGGGACTGGGAGCCATGGTCTTGGAACCCAAGAAGAGAGCAACCCTATACGGAAGGGTGGAGGGGCATCCCAACCAGCAACCGTTTCTCATCCTTAGAAATGGTGGATTGACCACCAGTACCCCAAAATCCATCTCACGAGTTACCGGTGGTTCCCAATAACCAGTTCAGTAACAAGGGAGATGAGGAACTTCCACTCGAACTCACATCAGATAAATCCTTAGCGCAAAGAGACATTGTAGGAATAAACCATAGTTTAACTGAGCGAAGGGTGGGATTAACCCAAAAGGACCAAAGTCTACCGAGGCACAACAAAACCCCTGGGGAATGCCTATCCCTTGTATCATGGAACATTGCGGGTCTCTCTAAAAAAGCCACAGACCCTTCTTTCCTGAACTTTGTAAACAACTTCGATCTAATATCTCTCCAGGAATGCTGGGACCTGGCGCCTACCAACCTTGATGGCTTTAGTACCAACTTTACCCCAGCCATTCGGCCTAGTATGGGTAGAAACTCAGGCGGTCTCTGCCTTTTCGCCTCAAATAGTGCAAATATAACTATAGAGAGTCTGTATTTACCCCAAGATAAGCACACGAATAAAGACAAAAACAAAAAAATGGGATATTCCATGCAGGCATTCAAAGTAAAGAAGACAGGGGCCCCCAGTTTTGTCCTGATTAACCTATACAACAACATAGCAAGGGACGATCAGGTAGCTTTTGTAGATGAACTATCAAATGTCTTGAAGCAGGGCCTGGGAAGTGACAAAGCGGAAAATTGCGCCATAGTGATGGGCGACTTTAACTGCCATTTATGCCCACATAGTGGAACAAATATCTGCGATATAAGAAGCCTTAATGGTGAACTCACTACCCACTTTGAACATACACATTTCGGTAACGTAATGAATAAATTCATACATGAGTGGGATTTAGGATTCTTTAAGGAGTTAACCGAGCCAATGATTGATTTTCAACCTACATTCCATGGAAGAGGGTCACATTCATTGATAGATTTTGTCCTAATGTCAAATACTCACTATCGGAGTGCTGTGGACTTTAAAAAGGAGGATATAGTCATGAGCGATCACTACCCAATTAGTGCGAAATTCGATGTCGGATGTAGTACCACCAGGACATCGGATGTAACCGAAACTTTACATTGTCATTCAATCTCTCTGGCACGCACAAATAGTTATTCCATAAAATGGTCCAAAGTAAACACCAAAACCTTTTTGAAAGATCTGATCATGGAGAATTGTGAACAATTCAAGATCTGTCTCGAAGACCCTCCAAACCCATGTGCAGTAAAATCCGCCTTTGAAGATATAGCAAGCACAATTAAGAAAAACCTTACCAGGAAACAAAAAAACGAGGCTAGGGATAAGTGTGTAGGCTGGTTTAACTCTGAGTGCTCTAAAGCACATAATAATCTAAAAGACGTATTAAAAAGAGTACCCAAAATTCAATCAGAAATTAGAACAGCATGACTGGCCTACAAAAAATCAATTAAGAACAGAAAAACGGAACTTAAAAATGCCGCCTGGGAGGCATTACTAAAAGCTAGCATCCTAAAAGACAATCCGGCCTTTTGGAGGGAAGTGAACGCACCTTTTTTTAAGGAGAGGACCACGGACCTTTTGGAAATTGCTATTATAAAGGACATATGGATCAACCATTTTACATAATTATATAAAATAGATGAGATGGTTGAACCATTTAATGTTGATCTCAGGACGCCACAAGAAAAAGAACAGCAGAGATCCATGGAAAGCACATTCCCATTACATATCCACTTCACACTTCCAGAGATAGAAGAGGCTATAGCGGAAAGTGCAAACTCTAAAGCTCCTGGGCCAGATGGAATTCCAATTGACCTATTTAAAGATAATAAGTCTCTTTGGGCCCCCCTGCTCACAAATGTACTCAATTCTTATACCGTAGCAGGATTTCCTACAACATGGCAAGAAGCTATCATAATCCCAATCTTCAAAAAAGGAGATAGAATGGACCCAAAATGTTACAGGCCAATTTCCTTGCTTGACTCAATGATGAAGGTGGCAGGAAGAGTCTTGCTGAACCAACTACAAACCTGGGCCACAGAACATGGAATCCTTTCAAAATTCCAATATGGATTTGTTGCAGGTCTAGGTACAGTAGAACAATGTCTCAACTTGGCTCTGATTACAAACAAATACGTTGCGGTAAAGAAGACAAACTTATACATGACTTTTGTTGACTTAAGCTCAGCATTCGATTGTCTTAACCACAGCGTACTTTGGGACACCCTAAAGGAGATGGGAATAGATGTAAACATCCTTGCGTTCATAAAGGAATTGTATCGAGGGGCGGGGGCAATGGTACGTTATGATATTAATGGAAAATGCACCAAAAAATTCCCTATGAAAAAAGGAGTACGTCAGGGATGTATCCTTGCCCCGTTCCTTTTTAATTTATATATAAATAGTGTTGCAGACTACCTGGCCAAGCTAGAAGTAGACTACCCTAGAATTAATGGCGTGACAGTTCCAATATTATTATATGCAGACGATGCTGTCATTATGTCCCGAACACAAATAGGTCTGCAAAAAGCACTTACTGGCTTTTCCTCATACATGGGTTCGAGAGGCCTAAGGATAAACGTGGGTAAAACCTTCACAATGTGCTGTAGCTTGAAAAACAAAGTAGATTGTAACACTTTCTTAAACTCTACAAAGATAAGCTTAATTAAATCTTTTACATATGTGGGTATTGTTTTTAACAATAGGGGTTCATGGAACACAGCCATTAACACGCGCAATTTGGCCTTCTGTAGAGAAATAGGTGCTCTAAAGAAACTTGCCAATAAATTGGGCGGTAAGCCGGTTCAGATCCTGCTTAACATCTATGCAGCGAAATGTGTTTCCACCGCAACCTATGGCGCAGGAATCTGGGGCATGGCGGACAGCCGTGAGATCCAAACCACAGAGAACGCCTTTCTGAGATTCCTATTAGCAGTCCCTAGATCTACTTCGACCACCATCTGTCACAACGAACTTGCTAGGGCCCATATCGTTGACATAATTAAGATAAACCCAATATTGCTGTGGCACAAGATATGGACCTCAAATAAAACAACATTCAGCAAGGACGTGATCAGAGACTGTATGGGCCTAGTCCCCATGCGAAATATACCTTGGCTTTCCTATATTAGGAAATTCTTAAACTCCATAGGGCATTCTGATTTTTATGAAAATCCTACGTCATGCAGCTTAATTACAAAGAAGGCCCTCAAAGAATGCTGCTTAGGCCTATTACAAGATAGACGCTCCTACTTAGAAGGAAACAAGCCAAACATTGCGTATCAGTATCTCCTGTTGCACGGAGCTGGTATTCCATTATATTTATCTGCCCAATACACCGTCTACACGAGATTGTTGTTAACAAGAATGAGGACTGGCTGTTTCTACAGATTGACAACATTCCCCACTGCAAATGATTGGTCCGCTAACCTGTTAAGTTGTCCCTGCGATAATACCTCAAAACAATCAAATATCCAATGCATACTATTTTGCAAATACTATGAATGGGGAAGAAAGAGGTATTTGCTTTCGCTGTTAAAAATATGGGGACTCAGGCAATGCAGACCAGCACTGATTAAATTATACATGCTTCAGGATGAAATTACAGTGGCCACGGTAGCCAAGTTTCTGAAATATGCAGTGAAATGTAGAGCATCAATGAACTAAATAATTTTTTTTACAGCTTATATATACATTTTATGAAGAAAATTATTTTTTACTTGTCACTTTTAACATGTATAATGTATTCAATGATTGAAAATGTTTTTATCTATGAAATGTGCGTTTATGGTTTTTTCCTGAAAAATCGAATAAAGCTATCTTAAAAAAAAAAAAAGAATAGATACACAAGCAATACCATCCCTGGAGGAGGGTCTGCAGACCAATTTCAGAGTAGGAAGACCAACAGGACAAAACAGGCGAAGTGCCTCTCTCTGGGGACCTTACTGTCCAGACAGTAATGTTTGGTAAAAGTGTGCAGGGAAGCCCACATTGCTGCCTGGCAGATATCCAGACCTGGAACCCTGCAAGCTAGCACAGTGGTCGCAGCTTTAGATCTGGTGGAATGAGCTCACAAACCTACAGGAGGTTGTTTCTTGGCCAATGCATAGCAGATTTTGAGGGTGAGCATAACCCAGCAGGAGAAGGATCGCTTCTCCAGAGCCTTACCTTTCTTAGCACCAACATACACCACGAAGAGTTGGCTGTCCACCCGGAACTAATGTGTGCAGTTAAGGTAGAACGACAACGCTTCTTTTGGTTCCAGACAGTGGAGTTACTCCTCTTCTTTAAAGGGATGTGAAGAAGTGTATAATGTAGGCAGCATGATCGGTTCCCTTGCGCTAGCACACCTTTGTCAGGATAGACTGAGAGGTAAGGAGGCTTAGATAAGGCCTGCATTTCATTCATTCTACAGTCAGAGGTAATTGCCATCAGGAAGGCTGTTTCGTGCATGATGAGCCTGAGTGGACAGTTGTGTAGAGACTCAAACAGAGCACAATGTCAGAACCAAATTAAGGTCCCACTGAAGCATAATGAATGGTGAAGGGGAAATGGGGGACTAGACCTTTTCCAAAAACTATCTACTATAGGGGATTTAAGCAAGGAGGGTTGGCCAAGCAGCCGCAAGAAGGCAGAAAGATATAACTTAATGGTATTGAGTGCAGAGCCTTGCCGGGCAAGGGGAAGAGCAAGAGTAGAACTTTAGAAAGAGGGGCAGAAAAGGGATCAATGGACTTTTCAGCATACCATGCCACAAATGTTCTCCAGCGACAGGCATAAACAGTCTTGGTGGCGTAACACCTGACTGCCAGAATCAAATTACAGACTTTGGGAGGAAGGTCGAAAGCTGTCAACTGTCACTACTCAATCTCCTCGCAAGAAGGCGGAGAGTGGACAGCTTTCGGTGGTGAACCCGCCACTGCCGCTGCAACAGAAGATCCTCCTGAACAGGCAGCCTGATCGGTGGATCAACAGCCATGCTCAATAGCTCGAGATTCCTGACTCTTTGTGCCCAGTCCAGAGCCACAAGGATGACTTTGGCCCCAGTCATTCCTGATCTTCTTGAGAACTCTGGCCAGAAGTGGTATGGGTAGAAATGTATACAGGAGGTCAGAGCTCCACTCAAGACAAAAAGCATTTCTGAGCAAGATGCAAACTGCAGACTCAAGCATGTTCTTTACGGAGGCAAACAGGCCTGGACAATCCTCTTGGCCGTCCAATCGTGTCTGGGATAGGATCTATCCTAGAGCCAGTCTCTAAATTTGCGGATGCATATCTGAGACCTATGGTGCAACGTACATCAACATATTTGAAAGATACAAAAGACGTCTTGATCCTCCTTGAGAATCTCACTTCTGATCCCAGTAACCAACTACTAATAAACTGTGACGTAGAGAGCCTCTACATGAGTCTCCCGCATCATGCAACATTAAATATCATTGAAAAAGTTTTGCTTGACACCGACTGGGAATATCAAACTCCGAGAAACATCGTGATGGAATGCTGCCATCTAGACCTCAAAGAATTTTTTTTCGAGTACGAGCACACCCTGTACCTCCAAAAACATGAGACCAGCATGAGGAGCACCTTTGCTCCCAGCATAGCTGGTCTCTATGTGTACCACCTAGAAACCACGAAAATACTACATCCAAACAACACTTACCACAAGCACATCAAAACCTGGAAGAGGTGTATAGATGATATTCTGATCATCTGGGATGGGGATGAAACAACTGCTAACCGTTTCATCACCTGGTTGAACTACCAAGATGATTTCTTGAACTTTACCAGCAGTATCTCCAATGAACAACTGGTCTTTTTAGATCTGAACATTTTTCCCAAAAATGGCAGACTAGTGACGACCACCCATTTCAAGACAACATCTAAGAACTGCTTATTGATGTACCAAAGTTTCCATCCCAGACATCTGAGGGATAACTTTCCCAAAGGACAATTTTTACGCTTAAGACGTAACTGCACTGAAATCTCTAACTTCAAAATTCAATCTGAAGAGCTCAAAAAGAAACTGGAAACACGAAAATACCCCCAAAAAATAATCAATAAGGCATATAAAAGGGCACGCACCAATTGCAGAGAAAGTCTCCTTGTAGCTCCCATTGTGAAAACTGAAGAGAAAAGACCTTTTTGCATCACAACCTACAATACTAATTCAAACCAGGTAACAAAAACTGTCAACAAACATTGGAAGATTCTCAATAGTGGTGGTCTGAACATCCCCAAACCTATGTTTTCGCACAGAAGACGGAAGAGCATATGGGACACAATTGTCCACACAAGACCAAAAAAAGCGGCTCTCGAGCGTCCACTCTGGCCAACATACAAGGACATCATCCGTGCGGAAGATGCAAAGTGTGCCACCTCACCAAGAAAAGCAAAGACATCAAATTCCAAAATGGCGCCACATGGAAACAGAGGAAATTCACCACATGCAACAGCGCCAACGTGGTTTATCTAATAACCTGCCCATGCCACCTAGAATATATCCGCATGACAACAAGACCTGTCAAAACTAGAATAGGAGAACACAAAGCAACATAAAGTGTAAGAAATCAACCACAAAGAGAAAGGGCACAATATGAACGATATCTCTTGGACTGTGATTGAACAGGTAGAAAATGAGAGATATTTATTTGAAAAAGAACAAAGATGGGTTTTTTGCCTTAAAACTAACAGGAACGGGCTAAATGATGAAATACCGTTGGGTCAACTGTAATCAGGCCATCAAGATTTACATTAAACATCAAAGTGACAGTATATAGCACCCCCAGCTGTTATAAATCCAAGGTGAATCTTAAATGCTAACATATAACATCCTGCCATCTACATGCCCCACACACCCAGTGTGTATCGGGGGTGAGGGCTTTCACGAAGCATGACAGAGAACTTTTGAACACTGAACATCAGTTTCTCTTAATTTACAGTCAATAAACTGACCGTCAGTCCCTTGTTTTTGCTCAGACTTTTTAAACATCACCCCCCCCTTTTTCTTGAAACCCAAAGGTAGTGAATTTCTTCTTTCCGCTGATATACTCTTTAATAATTTGCAAGATGGCGGTCGAGTGAGACCGATGTGCGGACGGACCAGTGCAGGAGATGTGAAAGTTACAGATATTAGCAGTCTCTAAGCCTTCAAGGAACTCATAAGCCCCATCTAGATGTGCACAGCCTATAGATTGCTTTGACAAAACGGAAAATATATAAGGAAGCAACGTCGATGGCTGGGGAGAAGTTAGACTCCGAGGCGAGTGCAGCGAATGCAGTGATTAGAACCCACCTCATGACTGTAGGCTCCCTGACTGGTTTGGCAGTCATTAGTTTTCTTTGTCGAGATCACCGTAAAAATAAAGATTTCAAGGAGCCCACACAGCGTGTACAGGGCAAAGAGCCCGAAATAACCTACCTGCTTCAGGGATCTGTGCGGGAGCACTGTGAAGGCGTGCGTGGCGGTGGCGACGTCGCTGGGGCAGGTTGTGGAGTAATGGCCCCGAAGAATGCGGGAGCGGCCACTGACGCTAAAGCAAGGGCTGCGGCGGCGGCGAGACTGGCTCAGCGGGAGGATGCTGGGATTGAGAGGCAGCACAGCAGAGCCAAGGCGGGTGCAGGCACCAGTTTGAGGACTCCGAAGCAGGGAGCTGCAGCACCGAGGAGGGGGAGCATGGCCGGCCCTTCTGTGGTTGATCTCCTCCTCCACCGAACACCGGGGGGAGCCCTTCCGGGTCAGAGTGGTCAGACGGGCAGAGCAAGCCGGTGGAGATAGTCGAACAGGCTCAGGAGCTGAATACTGGCACTGTTGACGAGGAAAGTTCTCCTCTACTTTCTGAAGTGCCAGAAAATCTTAATCATGAAGTAAGTCTTGATGCGCATAATGTTGTGGCAGTGGGGGGGATCAAAGCTAATAAACTGTTGCAGAATGATGTGGGAGAGAATGCCCCCCCGCCGAATCTTCAGCTGGCAAACAGTAACAGCAATATTAGCTCAATCCCAGTGCCAGTACCCACGGTGGTCTTAGAGGACAATGCAAATACAATCATGATCAATTCACCTGCGGTGACTGTGGTTCAAATTTGCCGAGTCAGTCTATTGAATCCCAGGCAAAAAGAGCTGATTTAAAGTCACAGATAGCCGAAGCAACTAATTCAAAACCTACTGATATAGATCAAGATAAAGATCCGAGTGACTTTTACTCTTTCTCAGGCGAACTTGAATGGTCCGACGAGACATGTTCCATTTCAACTGAAGGAAGCGGAGATGATGTTAGCAGAGGTGCCCAAAAAACAGTTTTGAGAAAGAAAAAGGGCCATCATGGCGCAAACGATTTAGCATGGGATTATACCTCTACAACACAACTTTCTGCGCAACACACTCTGAAAAGTGCCTCACAACTGTCTCACCAATCGGAGGGCCCTGGATCCCCAAATCCGCCTATTGCTACTTTAGACACAGTAATGGAAACGGTTCTCCAAGCCATTGCGGCTCACCGGGAGGAGACCTCGCAAGATGGGCGCACAGCCCAAGCTGCCCTCCGGAAAGTGCAAGGGATGGTACGCAAGCTAATTAGAACTGTCGGCACATTTGGGGATAAAATGGTGGAACTCGAGCCCCGAATTGTCTCTAATGAAACAGAGATCGCGGCCAACCATGAGCTGGCTGAATCACATGAGGCTGAATTATCAGATGTGAGGTGGAAATTGGAGGATTTTGAGAACCGCTCCGGAGAAATAATCTCCATGTACTGGGTATACCAGAGTCACTGGAGGGGGAGGATGTTCGCTCATTTGTGGTTCAGCTATTTCGTGACTCCTTGCCCGAATTATCTACCTGGAACTGGGAGTTAGAAATTCAACGCGCCCACCGTGTCCCGTTGAACCTAAGACAACCAGTGAAACCCAGGGGGAACCCACGAGCCATTCTTGTTTATTTTGGCAACTTTCTTCTTAGGCAAGCAATCTCTGAGAAGGCTAGACCGGAAGCGAAGCGTGTTAGTGGTGCCATTTCCTATTTTGTTCGCCCACATTTTTGCCACGCAACTGTGGAAAGGAGATGGCGACTTCGCCAGTTGATTAAACCCTTTCAAGAAAAGAAAGCGTTGGCATACTTGAATAATCCTGCCCGCCTTAAAGTAATAAGCGGTGGAGTAACAACATTTTTTACATCCGAAATTAAAGCAAAGGAATACCTGGATGGTCTATAATCAAGGGATTAGCTAGGAGCAGGATATAAGAGGCTCTTTACCTCAGTAGAGCTGATAATCGCTTCGTTATTGCATAATATGTAGACAGTATAATGTTTAAAACAATTATGGTGGTTATTTGGGGTTAATGTGTTTACATCTGTTGAATTTTCTTACAAACTGCTGAATCTGTAAAAAGATTATTATGATTATATATATTGTTCTAGCACTGGTCCGGGGGAGCACACTCATCACATAGACTCTTATGGAGTCTAAATGCCTCACTTTGGGTGTTGCGGTGGGGGGAGGAGGAAGGGGGAGGGTAGTTGTAAGGGGGTGTGGGGTTAGGGGAAGGGGGAAAAAGTAAAAAAAATAGCAACTCCGTATGTACACTGAATTTACAAGTAGTAGGAATGCTCTTTCTAATTACTAAGGAGATAAACTGGTTACTGAATCAAAAAAGGCCATGGGGAGGCTGAGACCTTGCTCCTGGAATGTGGCAGGACTCAATTATAGAACGAAGAGGGCTAATCTATACGAATTAATTAGACAAGTGGCATATGACATATTATGTTTCCAAGAGACCCATATTTCATGGGATGAGAGAGAGTTGTTAAAAATGCCTGGTTATAACCTATTGGCAGCTACAACGCAGACATCTAAAACCTGTGGGATAGCTATTCTAGCCAGGGGCTCTCTGGGACAGGCTAACCGTAAGTTAGTTGATACTCTTGGTAGATGGGTTATTGTCTAATTGGAACTCGGTATTACAATCTGCTCAGTATATGCTTCCAATCATGATGATCCACATATTTTTGAAGACCTAGAGTTAGAACTAGCATCCTGGCCTAAGTCACTGATACTATGTGGGGATTTTAATGTCTCTCTAAGGCCTGTGGGTATGAGTCAAAACCAAGATACGTTTACTTACACGGGAAGGAAACCAAAAGTGTTAAGAGCCATCTCTCAACTTAGGGAGAGCTTAGATCTAGTTGACATATGGGATTCTAGGCATCAATCCGATCCAGGCTATACATATTTCTCATACCCCCATAACAAATATGTCCGGATTGATTATATCTGGAGAGTAAGAGCCCACGCTGGGGATGCAGAAATATATAAATGTCCTAAAACAATTTTGTTCCATAATATGCTAGTCCTTGTCTTCAATTTAGTCAATCTTAATAGGCCCGCTCTATTTGATCATTCGATAGGAAACTCCTAGCAAATAGAGAATATATAGAATACAGAAAGATCCGGAAACAAGGTTTTTTTTAATTGTAATCGGTATAGTTCATCGAGGGACATGGTATGGGACTGTTTTAAAGCTGCCCTCAGGGGAGAGACCATTAGTTTTGTGGCTAAAAAAAAGAAAGAATTAGAAAAAACTAATCATCAACAGATGCAAGATCTGGCCAAAGCTGAGGAGGAAAACACAGGGGTCATGATGAGAGGTGAAGATGGGGGAACTTCAAATGTTAATTCAAAAAACTGCGCTCAATAATAGGATTAATCAGAAGGCAGCAGAGACCTTTCAAACAAGTCGTAATAAAATATATGAAGATGGGGAAAGAGTGGGAAAACAACTAGCTTTATGCACTCGTCAAAAACAGTCACTCAATAAAATTGTTAATATTAAGGCGGATGGTAGGATTTAACCGACACCAGGTGATATTCTGGAGGTTTTTAGAGGATACTACCAAAATCTATATCGAAATGAGGATATTTCTGATCAGGCCGAAATTAAAGAAGCTCTGCGGCTATGGCTAATTGAGTGCAGCTCAAATAAAATCCTTGACGAGATTACTAGAGATGATCTAGAAAAAGATATTATGCTAACAGAGGTACAATTGGCCCTGTCCGACCTTGCCTCAGGCAAAGCTGCTGGCCCTGATAAGATCCCTTTAGAGCTGTACAAAATTTTGGGAGAAGATATCATACCCTATGTATTAGATCTATTTGTAGGGATCCAGGTGAATGGTATTACACCGGAATCCTGGAAGGAAACCAATATAATTATATTCCCCAAAAAGGGTAAGCCCCCAGAACTGCCTACCTCTTACCGCCCGATTTCCTTAATAAACTCGGATTCGAAACTCTATGCAAAGATCTTGGCCAATCGGCTCAGGAGGGTCATAGAGCATATGGTCTCCCCTTGGCAGCATGGCTTTATTCCCCATAAAGGCACCACGGACCACACCCGTAGGGTTATATCGCTGTTTGATATCATGGCTGCGACGGGGGGCCGGATGTCTATGATCCTCCTCGATGCCGAGAAGGCCTTCGACCGAGTTTCATGGAAATATCTGTGGGCGGTACTAGAACACAATAATTTTGGACCTGGCTTTCGGCACTTATGAAACCAAGATACTAGCTTATGCCGATGACGTGGCTGTAGTAACACCTAACCCCTCTGAGGCAATTGAAAATATAGAATGTATTACTCAGGCCTTCGGGGCCTTTTCTGGATATTCTCTTAATCAGGATAAAACCGTAGTCATTTGCACTGACAATATTGATTTTGACGATTCTAGAAAGGTAGCTAGTGCCCTATAGCTTGGGGTATCCATATCTTCTGGGGTAGAAAATATTAACAAACTTAACTATGAGCCCCTATTATTGAAAGCCATAAAGAAAGATCTTATGAGGGTTAACAGTCTTCACCTCTCAATTATCGGTAGAGGAAATTTCGTAAAAATGAATATCCTCCCTAGGATATTATATCTATTTCGTGCAATCCAATGATAGTTGAGGACAAGATGATAAAGGCCTTTGAATCACAAATTTCAAAATGTATCTGGAGTTATGGCAAGGTAAGGAGATCCATGAAATATCTTTCTCTACCACAGGACAGAGGTGGTCTGGTGTTCCCTAACATAATGTATTATTTATGGGCCACTCTCATTCAGGGAATGACTCCCTTACTGAATGTGAATCCACTGTGTATAAATGCAGTAGAAAATAGGATTCCCTCGATATACGAGTTAGCAGTAGGGGATAATGCAAAGGGGCTTCTGTTAAGACAGATAGAACCTTCTTACTACAAAAAGGTTAAGTTCAAAGTCATAAACAGTGCCTGGAAAATATGGAAGAAAGTCTCTAAACATCTGGCTATCCCAAAGATTAATAAGTATACACCGTTATGGCACTCTTTTCTATTATCCAGGCAAGTGAATGACGATATCGCTAAGAGGTGGGAAAACTTGGGGATAATTTCAGTGGGCGATTTTCTCGATGCTGACCTGAATGTTAGGTTTTCTAACCTTCAAAATAAATTCAATATTTCAACCTCTGATCTTTTTAAGTTCATCCAGGTGAATACTATTCTTAGCTCAAAACTTCCAAGTATCTCACTGTCTAATATCCCCATGCTCAAATATTTTGGTAAACGATCTACCAGGATAGGTACACTTTACGGGGTAATAATGGATCAACAGAAGGACGATTTGGAGTCAACAGAAACTGCTTGGGCAAATAAATGGAATAATCCGAATGTTGATATTGATAAGGTGCTACTCCTCAACTCTAGGCTATTTGTAGCATCTAACCTCAAGGCCCAATTATATGAGACCATATATAATTTATATTATACACCGGCAAAACTATTCACGTGGGGTAAAAGAACAAACGACAAATGTCCTAGGTGTGGTACAGGTCCCGCTCATTTGCTTCATATGTTTAATGAATGTACGAAGCTAACATCCTTCAAACTAAAGATATCTGAATTCTGGGAGGAGATAATTGGGCATACCGTGGCTGTGTCATCTACCCTGTATCTACTGGGATATGATAACACCTTAGGGCACAGTAAGGAAGAAGAAACTTGCCTGTTTCTAGGTACAGCTAGAGGTATAGAATAATCCTGGCAGGTCGTTGGAAAGATGCCGACCCCCCTAATTTTCAAATCTGGTTAACACGCTTTCTGGGGATTTTTAATCAGGAAATGGCAATCTATTCAGTAAAGGGGAAAAAGGCTAGACAACATGGAATTTAAATTTGGTCGCCTATTATTGCCTGGAATGATGGTATAAGGAATATGGAATGATTAATTGCTATTAGGTTGTTCAGTCGATATGACATTTCTATTTAATATTGTGCAGTTTTAGTGCTTTTAAAAACTTCCGTGGCAAAGTATTTATTTGTATGTATATTTATCTCATAATGGATTTATGTAAAACATTGAAACATTCTTTTTACTGTTTGTACCTAACTCGAAGTTGCTTAATAAAAATATTAAAAAAATAAAAAAAATTGCAATTGACATTTTTCTTTATTTTACACAATCCCCGTATTTTTAAAATGTCATTTTTCCCTCATTTACTCAGTCTAAATAACGGATCCGGAAGTGAGTACTTCGATATGTATACCGGCAGGACAACAGTGGCGACCATTTTTGTTAGCGCTCAAGTCTTTCTAACGAACGCGCTTGACAGGAAGCAAGTTGCGTGAGTATTTGCACACGCGTAATGGCCCCCCAAAAACTAACAGCTGTTTTGAGTCTGCATATTAACTATCCAATTATCGGGTAGTTAAATAGCCCGGCCAGAACACTCTCCTCAATCACCGGAGCAGCACGGAGGCCAGTGAGAAGGAGAGGACGGATCTCAGGTCATGTGATTAATAGACCCGAGCCGGGGTCTCTAACGATTGGCATTTTTCAGATAGAGGCCATGACCACAGAACGCCTATACTCTGGTCTTACCGATTACCGATCTCAAAGGGTCCCCGACCGGACTTCTAACAGTAATACCTATGTATTTAAGCGGCAACTTTAGATTGTTTTTAAGAACTTTTTTCTCGTTCTCTGGTTCCCCCGCAGTGTTTACCATTGGAGACACCCACCCCTCCGAGGCGAGCTCATGAGGCCAGTTTAAATAAGGAACTATGTATGTATTATATTATATATACCTTCTGACAAACCCCCAAAAAAGCTAAACGATAAACATTTTCTCTCGCTGTATACATATACAGTTTGTTGAAACTTCCAAGCGGTCTGACGTGTGTCTGAGACATGTGAGTAGGTGTGTGTCATTACCTTCCAACGCCACATTTGTAAGTGAATGCAAGCATTTGCGTGAATGTTTTTCTTGTTTACTACGAAAGAGATGTGCATTCATTAATGGAGTAAAAGCAAGGAAACTTCATATTGAAGCACTACCTCGCTAAAGGAGAGAACTTCTTTCTGAGAAAATTATTTTCTAAAAATATATCACGGAAAAATATATCACAAAATATATCACTATTTATGTGTCTGTGTAACGTATGTTCCACGTTAATGGTGATGTGTTGACGAGCAAAGCATACAAACTTTTTTTGCTTTTATATTTCAGATGGCCTAGCGGCCAATTTTTGTAGGGGCGAATTATCAACCCCTTTCAAAACAGATTAGCCTACTTTTGAAATCTGTTTTTAGGACAATAGGCATATCACATATAAGTAGATTTTTGTGAGTGTAGTAGGGATCACATATGGTCCTGACGAGTAAAGCAGAAGGGGCTGCTTACGAAACATGTCGACCAGGGAGGGCATATTAATTACACCCTACCTAACCCCTTTTTAACATTTCCAGCTGGAGAAGCGAATAAAATATATTTTTTCTACTAGCCAGGACATTTTTCAAATGTATTTCACCAGTCACCACACTCCCTACCACCGCCATTACCCACACCACACATAGCCTATCACAAACAATAAATGCTCCCACGTAGTCGTCGGTCGCAGCACGCCCCGCCCCGTAGAGGGACGGGAAGACACCCATGATGAAGCATGACACTATGGGATTCATAGTGTGTGGGGGGTATTTTAAAAACACATAGTGTTCCTCCTGGACATTTCCTGGAATAAACAGCACCCACCTTTGTACACATAACGTGAGAAATTACAAAATATAAAAATATCTAAGGATAGAATCTATGTGTTTATGAACTTTGTACTGGAGGCGGATTCTATCCACTACCTCGATACTCCCTAATTTGTTGTTTTGGCAAACAGGTCTAACCAAGTCTCTCTCAACTGTTGAAAAAGGCCTTGCGCACCTACGGATGGAGACACCATTCATGATCGACTAGGCATCGATGCCTCACCGCCATGTCCAGAAATGCAGGCCCTCTTGACAAAGAGTCCACGTCCCCACCCCGCCCTGATTGCTAAAGTATCACATGGCTGTGGCGTTTTGTTCGTGAACCCCTGCACTAGCCTTCCCTTGATGGAGGGTAGAAAGGCTATCAATGCCAGTCAGATCGCACAGAGCTCCAGCATGTTGATGTGGAGCCCGAATTCCGCTGAAGATCAGAGTCCTCTGATGTCCAGCTCTCCCAGATGGTTGCCCCATCCTAGGAGTGATGCATCTGTCACTACTGTCAGATCTGATTGGGAAAGGGAGAGGAGTCTGCCTCTGATCCAATCACGGTTGGTCAGCCACCACTGCAAACCATTTGCAGTTCCCGCTGAGATCTGGACCAATTCGGAGTGAGTCCCCTAATACTGCACCACTGGAACTTCAGGTCCCACTGCAGAGCCACGCATATGCCATCTGACATGTGTCACCAGCAAGATGCAGGAGGCCATGAGGCCCAGCAGCCTTAGAGTCAGTCTACTGAAATCCAGGATAGCGGCTGAAACATCAGCATCATAGACTGAATATCCTGGACTCGCTGCTCACGAAGATAAGCCAGAAACTGCACTGTGCCCAGAAAAGTTCATATAGAAATGAGCATGTAAGAGAGAGTCAGGTGTGACTTTGGCACATTGATAGTGTACCCCAGCAATTGCAGTAGGTTGGTCGTAGTCTGGCAGTGGGAGCCAACAACCTGGGACGAGCTTGCCTTCAACAGCCAGTCATTGAGATAGGGGAAGACTGGCACCTCTGATGGGCTGCAACCACCGCCATCACCCGAGGGGGGCTGGTAAGGCCAAAGGGGAACACAATAACCCACAGATGGCGCTGGTGTGCCTGCAGGACGGTAATATGAAAATAGGCGTCCTACAAATCTAACACACCCAATCCACTCAGTCTCCTGCTTCCAGGGCAGCTAAGAGTTGAGCAAGCGTGAGCATACTGAATTTCTCCTGCTTGAGGAAGAAGTTGAGGGATCAGAGGTCTAGGATAGGAAGAAGGATATTGTCCTTTTAAGAGGGGAAAAAGCCTTTACAACGACTAATTGACAACAAAGGACCTGAACCAGGGCTCCTTAACAACAACCTGAACCTGAATCATGAGTCTTTCAACCACTAATGCATTTACAACTACCTCTGGCCAGTAGATGGCACTCTTGGACTGTATATGACGGATGTATTACTATTGATAAAATGGTGGATGGCTGTATTTTATATGGTTTTGTAGAGTAGATTAATTGTGTTTTTCTTAACAAAATTAAATTTAGGAAAATAGTGTTTATTATGTGAAAACGTCTTTGAATTTCGTTGTAAATGGTTGCAAGTGTATTTTTAAAGGTTTAGGGTGAGCATGGGCTTTTGGGTGGCACGGGTAATTTTAAGATTTAGGGTGGGTATGGGTTTTTGGGATTGCAAAGGTAATTTTAGGATTTAGGGTAGGCATGGTTTTTGGGTGGCAAGGGTACGTTTAAGATATAGGGTGGGTATGGGTTTTTGAGATTACAAGGGTATTTTTAGGGTATAGGGTGGGTGTGGGTTTTTTGGGTGGCAAAGGTAATTTTAGGGTAGGTATGGGATTTTGGGTGGCAAGGGTAATTTTAGGGTTGGTATGGGTTTTTGGGTGGCAAGGGTAATTTTAGGGTGGGTGTGGGTTTTTGGGTGGCAAGGGTAATTTTAGGGTTTAGGGTTAGTATGAGTTTTTGGGATTGCAAGGGTATTTTTAGGATTTAGGATGGGTGTGGGGGTTTTGGGTGGAAAGTGAATTTTTAGGGTTTAGGGTGGGTATGGATTTTTGAGTGGAAATTGGATTTTTAGGTTTGGGGTAGGTTTTTGGGGTAGAAGGCGATTTTATAACATTAATAGTGAGTATAGGGGTGTGTGTGTGTATATATATTTACAACTACTATGCATGTAACCCATTAATGTATCTATTTTATAGGTAAGTATGAACCCATATATATATATGTGTGTATGTATATATATATATATATATATATGTATATATATATATATATATATATTACCTACTGGCGGTTGCCAGTAGGTAGTTATAGTTAGGAACTAGTTACCATAGGCAAATCGCAACATTCTATTCCTAATAACTTTGGCGCAGATTGACAAATCTTCGCAAATTTTTCAAAACTTATGGCCGCTTCGGTCCGCTCCAATCTTGAAAGTTTCGGGTTGATTCGGCAAGCGGGAGCTGATAAAAAAGGGCGGTTCCAAAACGTGTTTTCTCCATGCAATTTTCCATAGGAAACTTTAGACACGGCTACAGCCCGAACTGCTGAACGAAATTACACCAAATTTAGCAAAAAGGTAGCCCTTGGTTCAGAAAGAGAACTTTTTAGGTCTCGCTGAGCCAGCACATGCACTGCCCGGAGAGACATTTAGTAGGTGAGTGTTCAAAGTGCTACTGGCTGGCCACACGCTTGCGTTCACGTGAGTGTGCACGCACGCAGCCGCCACCTGTCTCCTCTGTCATGGGTCATTAATTTGCTTGTTTTCATTTCCCGTGCTTTTCCCTCTGCCTCAGTCCGATCACTTTTACTTTTGTTTGAATCCAAATGTAAATTACCATGGTGTGCAAACTTTTTCGAGTTGCATCAAAATAGTCTTATTATTATTAGTCTTATGAATAAACTTATTGGTCTCAAACTTTGTAGTCTCTTCCGTGCACGACTACATATTTACTCTGCTCGTAAATGCCCACCAACTGTACAAATTGATATCGGGCCTAATTTAATTGCTCCCAACTCGCAACTTGCATGCATTACAGTACACACACACAAACACACACAACCACACACACGCACAACTACACACACACACCCACACACCCACCCAACCACACACACACAACCACAAAGACACACACAACTACACACACACAACCACAACCACACATAACCACAACCACAGACAACCACACACACGCCCAACCACACACACAGACACCCAACCATGCACAACCCCAACCACACACAACCACACACACAACCACACACCCACCCACACAACCACACACACACAATCACACACACACAACCACACACAACCACACATACAACCACAACCGCACACACACAACCACAAACACACATCCACTCACACAAACACACACACAACCACACACACAACTACACCCACAACTACACCCACAACCACATAGCCAACCACACACACCACATCCACATACAACCACACACAACCACACACACAACCCCAACCACACACACAGAACCACACACAACCATAACCACACACAACCACAACCACACAACCACACACACAACCACACAAACAACCACACACACAACCACACACAAAACCCCAACCACACACACAACCACAACCACACACAACCACACACACACACAACCACACACACACAAACACACACACACAACCACACATACAACCATATACACACAACCACACACCCACACAACCACATACCCACACTCACAACCACACACGCAACCATACAACCACACACACGCAACTACAACCATACACATAACCATGCACTCAACCACACACACACACTCAACCACACACACACAGCCACACACACACAACCACACACACACAACCACACACACACATACACTCTCACACACAACCACACACACAACCATACACAACCACACATCCACACAACCACACATCTACACAACCACACACACACACACAACCACACACACACAACCACACACACAACCACAAACACACACAAACAACAACACACATACACAACCACACACACACACACAACCACGCACTCAATCACACACACACAACCATACACACACAACCACACACAACCCAACCACACACACAACCACACACAACCACATAAAACCACACACACAATCACACACACACCCAACCATACACACACACAATCACACACACACAACCACACACACACACAACCACACACACACACACGACTCAGGGGAACATGGCAGCCGCTGAGTGAGGCGGCCAGGAGCTTTCTCTATGGTCAGCGGTGGGCGTGGTTTGCTCAGAGCTAATGGCGGTGTCAGCGGCTTCGGCAGGATCGCTGGCGTGAGGAGTACTATCGAGTGTCCGAGCGGGTAGCTTCGGTGCAGTTTCTTTTTTCCTAACGCGGCATATTTCAAACCCGAGAACCATCTCGACTTTACTCCGATTACCAGTAGCCGCTTTTCAGCGCGGAACAACGGCACTGGGGAGCGTCTGGAGGGAAGCGGCGGTACGTCTCAGGAGGAGCCGCTCTGCAGTCACAAGACCTGGGTTTCTGCCCTGGGTTTTCCTGAGAGGAGCCTCGCACACAGAGGCCAGGGAGCAGTCCCAATTTGTTTACTTTTTTCTTCATGAGGAGGATTTAAAAAGCTCTTCTCACCTGGGTCCTCGGCAGCTGTATGAAGCAGAATCAATCGTGACTGAGGCAGACAGAGGCTTTAATAATGCAAGACGCTCACAGCCTCCCATGATCCCGGTAAGGAGACAGAAGAGGGGAGGGCAGAAAGACCATAAAGGCACAAAGGAGGGGACGGAGGCCGGGGGGTTAAGCAAGGTGTTAGGAAAGAAAGGCAGGAGCAACAAAAATAAAGAGGAGAAGCAGGGGGAGGAAACATCAGCTGGACACAATTTAAGCCAGGATACAACAAAAAAAAGGTCCACAAAAGTCTTAGCAGTTAATAGATATACTCTAAGAAGTAGAGGAGTCTGGGACGTAGAAGATCTGGCAGTTAGTGTAAAAGGAGTAAACGGAAAACCGGTGGTTCAAGTAATTTCAATTAAGGATCTAAAAGAGACTAATGGGGATAAGTCATCTTCTCCATTATCTGAAATAGAAGGCACTATAACAAAAAGAAAGACAGGGAACTCGGAAAGTAAAGAGAAAGAACCCAGAGGGAAAAGTAAAAAGCTAAAAATCACACCATCTCTACGGTCATATTTTAAAGTGAAATCCCTGCATTCACCTCCTAACTATTTAATTAGCTCTGTAGCACCAAAACAAAGTGCGAATCTGTCAGCGTTAGCCTCAGAATTAAGTGAGAAAAGGAATTTAGATCTAAAAGCTGGACTTCAGGAGGATATTATTGCCCAAATACCATTAAAAAACAGCTTCGGATTACTGGCAGGTCTGGAAAACTCTGCTCCGGTAGATACGGGTGACCACACTATAAACCTCCTCCAAAGTACTCAGAGGGACCAAAGCTGTCTGCCCATGGCAGAACTCCCCTTCTGTCCCCCCGGACGATGGTACTGTGCCAAGTCCAGAGCGGATACAGGAATCTCCTCATGATTTGCGGAAACTAATGTTAACTATTTATGCAGAGATCAAACAAAGGATCATTGTCTCTGAAGAAAACCAAAAAAAAATCCAAGGGCAATGTGAATCGATGGAAGAAAACCAAACAAAAATCCAAGGGCAATGTGACTCGATGGAAGTCAAGATCAACTCTTTAGTTGAGAGGGTCGGAGTTATGGAGCAAGCTTACGGTCAACTTGCAGCAAAGGTTGTCTCCAATCAGATGGGGATCACTAAATTACAAAAGAATGAACAAGAACTGAGAGATAAAATTGAATTTCTTGAAAATAATGCGAGACGTAATAACATTAGAATCCTAAATGTTCCAGAAGGGGCAGAAGGGGGTAACATTAAATCATTTATTGTCTCGCTTATTTTAGAACAGAATAGTGATCTTGATCAAGCTTCTGTAGAAGAAGACATACGGAGAGTTCATCGTGACCCCTTCGTTGCTCACACCGGCAGGAAGTCAGCTAGGAGGATTTTGGTAAATTTTAGAACATACACGCTGAAGGAAAAGATACTCACAGGGGCGTTGAATGCAGGATCATATAAAAAAACGACTGGTCGTACCGTATCAGATCGGACTTATCTCGCACCACGCTTGATCGCCAATGGGAACTTGGTAAATTTATTCCTGAGCTAAAAGAGTTAGGTGCAACAGCAACAATTAGATTTCCTGCTTCACTGAGAGTGATGCTAAATAACAAAATGCACAATTTCAGAGATCCTAATGAAGTAAGAACCTTTATAGATGGCACTAAAGGATAGCCACATCAGTAAGTAATCTGTATATAGATGCCTGTCGAGACAGGGTGGGTGAGGGGGGGCACAGATAGGGAAATAAAATGTATAAAAAATCTTAGGAAAAAATTCACAAAGGGTGAGGGAGCATTTGGGATTTTTTTTTTTTAAAGTCCTCAATTGTCACAGCCGTAGTTTAGGTTTTTTAGGCTACCAAGCAACATGGAGTGTGTTTTACTTTATTTTTTGGAATGCCGGTACAAAATAAAATTAGTGGTCTGAAGATAATGACATGATTATCAACAGATTAAGAGTCTTACCTAGAAGACAAAGAATTTTAGAGTATTTGAGACTCTGTGATTCGGATATTATTTTAGTTCAGGAATCACACTTGGCAAAAGAGGAATGGCCAGATATAATAAAATATCTACCTTGGCTAGATTACTGTTTATATACATCTCAATCAGTTACTACAAAAGGGGTAGCAATTTTGATTAAAACACATGTCATAGTGTACTGGGAGATACACTGGTTGATCCGTTAGGGAGGTGGATTATAGTTAAGCTTAAAGTACAGGGTCTCTGGATAGCTTTAGTGGGGTATTACGGCCCCAATTTGGACAACACAGAACCCCTTAAAACTTTATTTTTACATTTACTTAAGGCGAATCTCCCTATCATCATGGGGGGTGATTTCAATATCACTTTGGATCCAATTCATGACTCTACATCTAAAAGGTCAGCAGCGGCAACCCCAAAAATTAGGGCGGTAGTGAAGCAAATAATGCAAGACCTAGTGACGTACTGGCGGAAGGCATTAAGATACACGTCCCCCAAGACATCTTATTCCCCCACGATCCCGCTCTTGGGTATCCCTCTGGGCTCTGGAACACTCACGATGCACAAACTGGCGCCCTGGCATGACGCGGGGGTGTCGCACGTGGGTGACCTGTTTGGAGAGGGGAACCTATTATCCTTCGAAGACTTTAGGACCGCGAATGGCGTTCCTAGGGGCTCATTCCTCTTACACGCAGGCCTTTGCCATTATATCGTACACAAGTGGTCACCTGAGGGACAGGAGCCTGTTACAAACCCCCTCGTAGCAATGCACTACCTCATGGGCACGGGCGGCCATCTGACAAAATGGCTCACTTCTAGCATCAAGCAGGGGAGGGCTATCACACTGTCACCGCTCCGGGCTGCGTGAGAGAGAGATATCGGCAGGCCCCTGAGAGACAAAGAATGGGAGCGTATCCTTCAGTTTCCCAGGAAGGTAGCTAGAAACCCCAAGTTTAAGTTTATTCAATTGATGTTGCTACATAGAGCCTACCTGACCCCACATCGCATACATATGATGTTCCCTGATGCTGATGGCAACTGTCCCCGATGTGACACTGATGACGCATCGCTACTACAATGCTCTGGCACTGCCCTAAACTGGGATATTATTGGACCACTGTCCATGACTCGCTTGAGAGGGCTGGTGCCCTGTCCCGATCACCTACACCTGAACATACACTGTTAGGGCTAGGACCGCCGACACGCACTAGAACCGTGGCGACACGTTTTACAGACATGACCCTATTAATAGCGAAGCGAGCAATCACGATGAGGTGGAAGTCATCCACACCTCCCAACCCTGAACTATGGAAAGCAGAGGTAATACGGTGGGGCAAAGCAGAAGGTGAGGCACTACAGCGAGAGGAACGCAGAGGTCTCCGGAAAACACAGATCTCCCTAGATTGGTTTACCACTTTGGGAGCGTTTGAAACGGGGGATGATGGGGATGATGAGGATACACATGACTCACCAAATATGGGATGAGCGTTCAGACCTAGTCCTTTCACAGGCCTCCACAGACTAAGGTGCACTGTGATGATGGGGTACGGGAATCCCGGACCATCGACTATTTTACCTCAGCCTACCTGTGTGTATAGACAAGGTTACATGTCAAAATGTCACGGGTGACCCAGAAGTCAATACTATGATTATGCGTATAATGAGAGAGTGCTGGGAGGGATTCTTGAGGGTGGAGGGAGGGTTCGGGAACGACGTGGGATTGTTCAGTTAATATGGTTCCGGACGACATAACGAAAAAATTGGAGATTCTATGTATGTATATGTTTTGAGCAAGCACATGCATGTACCATCCTGATTACAATTGCGCTCCAATATATATGTAACTGCTCTACTTACTATGCTAATAAACAAATTAAAATAAATTAAAAAAAAATAAAAATAATGCAAGACCTAGGCTTGATAAATATTTGGGCTACAAAGGGCACCAAACTTCGACAAGCTGCAGGGAGGTACACTTTTTATAATAAAAAACATGGCCATAGGTCACAAATAGATTTCTTTTTAGTTTCATCTTTGATTAGTAAGCAAATAAGTAAGGTATTGCACATACCAGAACATCTGTCAGATCACTCCGCAGTTGTTTTACATCTCGAGATAAAACATAACACAGAGGAAAGGAGATGGACAATGAATAGATCCTTATTGTTTGATTTAACAATAATAAGTACTCTGAAACATTCCACAAAGGAATTCTTCAATATTAACCTTGGGTCGGCACCTTTGGATATGGTCTGGGACGCTTTTAAAGCTTGTCTCAGAGGTATATTAATTGGTCTCGGTACATCACATAAGAAAAAAGAAAAAAAGAACTCAAGGTATTAGTAGAGGCAGTCAAAAGAGCACAGAGGGTACTGGATGACTCCCATAATACAATTAACGAAGGGGAACTATCCAAAACTAAGGCTACTCTAGCTGATTACCTAGAGATTAAGATAAGACAAAAATGGGAGGCGAGTAAATTTGCAAATCATGATTATGGGGAAGACTGCGGCACATTTTTAGCATGGAAAACAAGGGAAGACCTAGCTAGGAATACCATTAAAGAAATCAAATGTCCGGAAACTGGGCTAGGGATAACAGAAGAGGGAGGGATTAAACAAGCATTTCCATTGTTTTTTCAACATCTTTATACAGAGAATCTAAGTCCAGACACTGATCAAATAGCAGCCTTCTTTCAAGATATTGATCTCCCAAGTATTAGTGAAGAACATAGGAATGAGCTATCAGCTCCCTTTATGATTGAGGAAATTTATGAAGGTATTAAAAGCTTGAAGAAAGGGAATGCTTCAGGACCAGACACTCTACCTAACGAAAAATATTTTACTTTAAAGGAAGAGTTAGCGGCCACTTTATTGGATTTGTTCAACTCCATTTACATCTCACAAATGGCTCTACCTGTATCATGGCAAGCATTCACCATAATTGTATTATTAAAACCTAACAAAGACCCCATGATATGTGAGTCATATAGACCGATCTCCCAACTCAACTCAGATTATAAAATTTGTACTCAGTTAATCACAAAGAGATTGAAGAGGGTGATCGGTCTTGTCATTCACGAGGACCAGAAGGGCTTTATTAAGGGCAGACACTTCACGATTTAAACCATGAACTAATTGGCACAATTGACTTGGCCACCACAAACCTCAAACCGCTAACAATCATGACCTGTGACACAGCTAAAGCGTTTGACAGGGTGAATTGGGTGTTTTTACAAGAAATAATTTGGCGTTTCAATCTAGGCGATTAGTTTTTACAAGTTATTAAATCCTTATATAATAGCCCAGTAGCACGAGTATTGGTAAATGGATCCCTCTCACCGCAATCTAAAATAGGAAGGGGAACCAGGCAAGGGTGTCCCCTTTCTCCATTGCTTTTTGATATGTTTATTGAACCACTCGCTATTAAGCTAAGGAAATCTCATGAAATAACTCCTTTTGTTTGTAATGATTGGAAAAGATGGAGCAATCCTGGAGGGGATGGCGGTGCCTGTTACCTGGCTGGGGGCAGAGATTGTGCCCATCTTTAAGCGGGGCTCTTCTTTGCTCCCAGCCAACTACAGGCCCATTAGTCTAATAGACGTCCCCCAAAAGCGCATTACCTGCAGCGCTCTACTCGCAGCGCGACCTTGCCAGTAGCTATCTGAGTTTTTAAAACTCCCATTTTTGGTCTTTGTGTAAAATTTACTTTAACTGTTTCCCTTGATTTTAATTACGCCGGCCACGCATACTTGCATCTCTGTACCCTCTCCCGCACTCTAATTGGTAACACCACCGCTCTTTTTGCGGGTCCTGCGCCCACGTCTCGTTGGCGGCCATTTCTGGTTGGGGATAGGGTGCACGCGCTAGTCCTCTCTCTAGGAGGCGATCAGTGCATAAATACAGGCAAACCAGGTCAGTTCGTTCTTAACAGCTAGCGCATTACCTGCAGCGCTCTACTCGCAGCGCGACCTTGCCAGTAGCTATCTGAGTTTTTAAAACTCCCATTTTTGGTCTTTGTGTAAAATTTACTTTAACTGTTTCCCTTGATTTTAATTACGCCGGCCACGCATACTTGCATCTCTGTACCCTCTCCCGCACTCTAATTGGTAACACCACCGCTCTTTGCGGGTCCTGCGCCCACGTCTCGTTGGCGGCCATTTCTGGTTGGGGATAGGGTGCACGCGCTAGTCCTCTCTCTAGGAGGCGATCAGTGCATAAATACAGGCAAACCAGGTCAGTTCGTTCTTAACAGCTAGCGCATTACCTGCAGCGCTCTACTCGCAGCGCGACCTTGCCAGTAGCTATCTGAGTTTTTAAAACTCCCGTTTTTGGTCTTTGTGTAAAATTTACTTTAACTGTTTCCCTTGATTTTAATTACGCCGGCCACGCATACTTGCATCTCTGTACCCTCTGCCGCACTCTAATTGGTAACACCACCGCTCTTTGCGGGTCCTGCGCCCACGTCTCGTTGGCGGCCATTTCTGGTTGGGGATAGGGTGCACGCGCTAGTCCTCTCTCTAGGAGGCGATCAGTGCATAAATACAGGCAAACCAGGTCAGTTCGTTCTTAACAGCTAGCGCATTACCTGCAGCGCTCTACTCGCAGCGCGACCTTGCCAGTAGCTATCTGAGTTTTTAAAACTCCCGTTTTTGGTCTTTGTGTAAAATTTACTTTAACTGTTTCCCTTGATTTTAATTACGCCGGCCACGCATACTTGCATCTCTGTACCCTCTCCCGCACTCTAATTGGTAACACCACCGCTCTTTGCGGGTCCTGCGCCCACGTCTCGTTGGCGGCCATTTCTGGTTGGGGATAGGGTGCACGCGCTAGTCCTCTCTCTAGGAGGCGATCAGTGCATAAATACAGGCAAACCAGGTCAGTTCGTTCTTAACAGCTAGCGCATTACCTGCAGCGCTCTACTCGCAGCACGACCTTGCCAGTAGCTATCTGAGTTTTTAAAACTCCCGTTTTTGGTCTTTGTGTAAAATTTACTTTAACTGTTTCCCTTGATTTTAATTACGCCGGCCACGCATACTTGCATCTCTGTACCCTCTCCCGCACTCTAATTGGTAACACCACCGCTCTTTGCGGGTCCTGCGCCCACGTCTCGTTGGCGGCCATTTCTGGTTGGGGATAGGGTGCACGCGCTAGTCCTCTCTCTAGGAGGCGATCAGTGCATAAATACAGGCAAACCAGGTCAGTTCGTTCTTAACAGCTAGCGCATTACCTGCAGCGCTCTACTCGCAGCGCGACCTTGCCAGTAGCTATCTGAGTTTTTTAAACTCCCGTTTTTGGTCTTTGTGTAAAATTTACTTTAACTGTTTCCCTTGATTTTAATTACGCCGGCCACGCATACTTGCATCTCTGTACCCTCTCCCGCACTCTAATTGGTAACACCACCGCTCTTTGCGGGTCCTGCGCCCACGTCTCGTTGGCGGCCATTTCTGGTTGGGGATAGGGTGCACGCGCTAGTCCTCTCTCTAGGAGGCGATCAGTGCATAAAATCAGCCATGTCCACGCGCAGCGGGGACGCTCAGCGGGGACGCCGGAATGACGCCGGAGTTTCGCCAGAGTCAAGCCCGTCTGTGCGCGTCCGGGCCCAGACGGGCCTAGGGCATGATACTCTGCTCAACTCTGCTGTACCAGTGGTTTCCACTCTTAGGTATTCTGGGGAGTCTCTGTTGTCATTACGTGCGTCAAAACATCCCAGCTGCTGCTACCTTTGGGTCGAAGGTACTCCGTTTGCACAATGTTATGTGTGCTGTTCTGGTAATACCAGCATGGACCAGACTTCATTATCGATGGCTCTGCTTAATTGTAGGTCGATACCTTGCCATGCCACAGAAATTAACTCCCTCCTTTTAGACCACTGCTTGGATGCCTTGTTCCTTACGGAAACTTGGCTGACCACGTATTCTGGTCCTGATATCGTTAAAGCTCTCCCTTCGGGCTACCTCATATTTCATCTGGACAGGCCGGATGGGAGGGGGGGAGGAGTGGCTATTGTGTATAGAGACAAATTCGTTTGCAAAGCGGTAGATTGCGGCATTAACAACTCTGAAGGCTGTCAATTCTCCCTTTGCATATCTCCTACTGCCTCTATCTCCGGCCTTCTCGTGTATCGGCCTCCTGCAACGTTGGGAAATTTTGTAGACTCCGTCATTGAGGCAGTGATTCCATTGGCCGCCGCCTCCTCCAACTTTGTGATCCTCGGGGACCTCAACCTACATTTTGATGACCCCGATGATGCAGTGGCAAGAGACCTACAAGGTATGCTGGGCGCATTGGATTTACATCTCGTCAATGTTGGAGTTACCCATAATAGGGGTCATCAGCTGGATGTTGCCTTTGCCAATTCGGAGAACTTGCAAGCCCTCCAGACGTTGGTTCTCCCCTGGACGGACCATTACTTAGTCCCTTTTAGATGGCAGCTGGGGAATCGGAGAGATCCCGTACCCAGACAGTACACAGTAGAACGACTATGGTCGAAGCTACCGGTGGACAGCTGGGTGACAGAGTTATTAAGAACCTGTCCTCCCCCTGTGGCTGACCCCATTATTGCTGATCAGCATATGGGGAAATGGCTGACTAATGCTTTGGACTCGTTGATTCCAAAGAAAAGGAGGCCTGTTAGGGAAAGAAGAATTGGTTCCGCCCCCTGGTATACCCCCGAACTTAGGGGTATCAGAACTTCATGTAAAAGGTTAGAACGTGCATGGAGGAGAGAGCGGACGGAAGAAAGTCGGGAAAATTACAAGAGAGAGATGAGGAAGTACAAAAATGCGTTGAAGGATGCCAAAAGGTATTTCTTCAGTGATAGGATTGAGAGGGCAAGTAATTCACCAGGGGAATCATTCAAAATTTTTAAGGAACTTTTGAAGGCTCCGGTCCCGCCAGTTGTGCATGATAACCCCAAAGAAAAATGCGAAGAACTGGCTTATTTCTTTCATTCAAAAATAGAGAAGATTTTGTCCTCACTGCCTGTGTCCCCTCAGATCCCGGAGTCGGTCGTTAGCCCAGCAATATGTCCTGCTGAGCTGTCCTCCTTCGGCCCTTTTTCGGAGGAGGAGGTTGTAAAAGTATTGAAGGAGATAAAGAGTGGATCCCCTAGTGATCCAGTTCCCATGAAATATCTTAAACTAGTGGCGAACACTCTGTCTACTCCAATGACTGACCTTATTAATCTTTCACTCTCGCATGGTACAGTGCCCCAGAGATGGAAAAAGGCAGTGGTAAAAGCTTTACTGAAAAAAACAGGATTAGATTCTTCTAATTTGGCCAATTTTAGGCCTATTTCACTTCTGCCTGGTTTTTCAAAGGTTGCAGAGAAGTTGGTCAACCGTCAGCTCTCCTATCACCTTGAGTCCAACCACCTGTTGGGAGATTCCCAGACTGGTTTCCGCCCTGGTCAGGGAACGGACACAGCCCTACTGGCGGTAGTGGAGGAAGCAAGGAGCACTCTTGATACAGGAGGGTCAGTGGCAGTGATCCTCCTGGACTTGAGTGCTGCCTTTGACACTGTAAGTCATCAGGTGCTCCTCCAACGCCTGTCAGAGGTGGGTGTGTCAGGGACGGCCTGGAAATGGCTGGAATCCTTCCTCTCCAACCGCTTTTACCAAGTCCGGGAAGGGGCAGAGCAATCGACCCTGTTCCCTCTTCAATGTGGAGTCCCGCAGGGCTCATCGCTGAGCCCTACTTTATTTAATATATATATGACACCGCTTGAAAGAGTGGTTGCCCCTTCAGGAGTGAAGATTATCAGCTACGCTGATGATACTCAGCTGGTGGTGGGCCTCACCCAGCTGGCGGAACAACCTGAAGTTCTGCACGACTGCCTTGCTAATGTCCATCGCTGGATGTCTCACTCTGCCCTAAAGCTTAATGGGGAAAAAACTGAGCTGATGCTCCTGGGTAAATCCAGCCCCTCCATTATTTCTAGCTGTTGGCCCCGGTCTCTGGGTGACCCACCATCTCCCAAGAAGGAGATCAAGACCTTGGGAGTTTGGTTGGAGGAAGATCTGTCCTTTAGGACCCACGCCAGGAAGACCGCGGGGGTTTGCTTTGGTTTGCTGCGGTCAGCCCGCAAGGTGCTACCATTGCTCCCCGACTCAGCAAGTAAGCTTCTGTTGCGTGGTTTAATCCTGTCGAGGCTCGACTACGGGAACGCGGTGTTTCTCGGTGCTCCCGAAGTGACTTTTAAAACCCTCCAACAGGTACAGAATGCAGCCGCTAGAGTGTTAATGGATGTTCCCAGAAGACAGTCTGCTGCCCCGGCCCTGAAAACGCTTCACTGGCTCCCTGTGAAGGAGCGGGTAAAATTTAAAGCGCTATGCACGGCCCATAAAATCCTGCATGGTAAGGGCCCCCCGATTCTTTCTACTATGGCACGCCCGTATAAGCCCACACGTTCTTTGCGCTCGGACCAAAAACATCTTCTGCAGTCAGCTAGAGTAAGGAGAGCTCGCTCGGGGGGCAGGCGTTTCTCAGTGCAAGTGGCGACTTTATGGAACTCCTTGCCCCTTAAGATCCGTTCAGAGCCCAAGATCTTACTCTTTAGGAAACTTCTGAAGACTCATTTGTTTCCACTGTAGTGATTGACCTGAGCCTCTCTTGTGTCCTGTTTCGCGCCGGGATGCCCCTGGGTAACTGAGCGCACTATAAATTTCATATAATAATAATAATAATAATAATAAAAGAAAAATAAGCCTCTATGCGGATGACCTAATGATTTTTACGGGTCACTTACAAGATTCAATATCGAATATCTGGGAAATCATAAAAAGTTTTGGGGAAATATCTGGTTATGCAGTGAATCACGACAAAACTGAAATTATGCAATGGAACACACTTTACAGTTGTGCACAGATTAAGCAAAACATCAGGTATTTGGGCATAGAGGTGGTACAGAAAATCGAATCATTAGCAAAGGTTAATTTTGATAAAGTAACAGCGAAAGTAAGAACACAACTACAGAAATGGGACGCTCTTCCGCTATCCTTTTTAGGCAAATCTAATCTCGTAAAGATGTCTATCCTCCCAAAGTATACGTTTTTATTAACTCTATTCCTCTGGAGTTCAAGAACTAATGGATAAAAAAGGTGCCAAGTCTTTTTATTAGTTTCATATGGGCACAAAAAAGCCCCCGAATAGCTTGGCAAAAGCTTAGAGCTAAAAAAGAGAATGGTGGGATAGCAACTCCAGACCTTCTTCAGTATCAGAGGGCATTTCACCTAAAAAAATTCAGGCAGCTACTGGGTGACACCCCAGCATTTTCACCACTATTTCAGGCCCTAACAGTTACTTATAAATCCCAAGCTAGGTTCTTCTTGTTTAAATTTGGCGACCCAAAATACTACAAGAAAGTGAAATTAAAAGTCCTATTCGCAGCCTGCAGGGGATGGCATCAAATAAGATTATCACAACATATCCCTTATTACAGTACAATGGCCCCAATATGGAACTCACCGGGAACCCCAATTTGTCTACAAGACTCCCTAGTCAAAGCAATTCAAGACAATGGAATAGAAAGGTGGGGGGAGGCGGAGGACGATGTATTAATATCATGGCCAAAACTTCAGGCTGCAACAAAGGGGGACATTTCTAAATTCAAGTATCTTCAGTTATTAAGCTGGGCTAAATCACTTAAAAAACTGGAAATGGTAATGGGTGGTTTGAATGGAAGGCAGCTACTTTTCCAGTGGGACGGAAGGAAATTGCCATATGGTACTGGAATATGATCTACTCCCATGAAGATTTGCAACATGGGCCCGGATCTATTTGGAGGAAAGAGCTGCCGAGCTGCTGAGCTACGATCGGGATACCTTATGGCAAGTATCTCTATCTCTCCTCCAGCAAAGTGTTAAAGCTGCACCATTAAGAAAAAAACATTTATTTACAGTTCATAAGGCTTATTGGACCCCAAGAAGATTATCTAAGATTGGTTCCAGGAGAGTGAAATGTCAAAAGTGCGGGGAAATAGAGGCTGATGAAGCACATATGTTTTGGGGATGCCCAGCAATTCAATCGTTTTGGGAGAATGTAGGTGAGATGATTTTCAGCATCATGGGGGTTGAAGGAAAGGTGAGTCTCCCACAGGTAATATTTGGGGTAATACCAGATGAGGACACATTAACTAGCCTCCCGAAGAAGTATAAAAGTTTAATGTTTGTGCTAATTTTTTGGCACGTAGGGAACTGTGCATTAAATGGGTTTTGCCCGTTCCGCCGTCAGAGAGCGAATGGATCAATTCGGTCCATAGGGTTGCCAAAGTAGATAGAGCAATACGCATAACAAAAAAAAATAGATTTTGGGATATTGGGGACAATTATTGTAAAATCAGATAGGAGCAGACGATGGGTTACATTAGTCATGGTGTAGCAAATATTTTCTCAATGTTTTTCTTCTTTTCTTTCTCTTACTTCATGGTAGATACGTTTTTTCCTTTTTTTCCTTTGTTTTCTTTTTTCTTCTTTTAGTAAATGGTAGGCGATTTCAGTCCTATGATTATGTTTAGCCATACAGGTTTGGGATAGTCCATTGGGTGTGGACTGATAATCCTAGAGCAGAATACTCTGCGGGACCTGTTATAATGAAGAGTGAGCCTGGGGGGTAGAGTGATGGACTATGAGGATAAAGGTCGAGGCCAGGCGAGGACCCGAAGTGTTGTGAACATGCCTTCAGTGAATGAAGCGATCGTGAGTCCCCACTCTGGGGACCTAAGGCCATTAGACTTCGGGCCTTTTCCTCTGCGGGTTCTGTCTCTGCCTCCACATTTGATCTCTCAAATATATATCGGCTATGTACAAATGAGGACAAAACTTCTTTTTTTTTAAACCACACACTCACAACCACACACACAACCACACACAACCACACACACAACCGCACACACAACCACAAACACACACAAACAGACACAACCACACACGCACAACCATACACACACAACCACACACACACAACCACACACAACCACACAAACGCCCAACCACACCCACACCCACACCCCCAACCACACACACCCCTAACCACACACACACACCACACACAACCACACATATAACCACAACCACACACACACACAACCACAGCCACACACACAGCCACACCCACACCCATAACCACACAACCAACCACACACACCACACACACAACCACACACACACAACCACACACAACCACACAAACGCCCAACCACACCCACACCCACACCCCCAACCACACACACCCCTAACCACACACACACACCACACACAACCACACATATAACCACAACCACACACACACACAACCACAGCCACACACACAGCCACACCCACACCCATAACCACACAACCAACCACACACACCACACACACAACCACACACACAAAGCCGCACACACAACCACATGCACGCAACCACACACACACACAAGTGATCACACACAACCCCTCACACAACCACAACCACACACACAAACCCACACAAACACAACCACACACAACCACATACTCACAATCAGACACACAACCACACACAACCACACACACAGCACACACAACCACAAACACACACAAACACACACAACCACACACGCACAACCATACACACACACACAACCACAAACACACACACAACCACACACACACAACCACACGCAACCACACAAACGCCCAACCACACCCACACCCACACCCACACCCCCAACCACACACACCCCTAACCACACACACACACACCACACACAACCACACATATAACCACAACCACACACACACACACAACCACAGCCACAGCCACACCCACACCTATAACCACACAACCAACCACACACACCACACACACAACCACACACACAACCACATGCACGCAACCACACACACACACAACTGATCACACACAACCCCTCACACAACCACAACCACACACACAAACCCACACAAACACAACCACACACAACCACACACACACAACCACAACCCAACACACAACCACACACACAACCACAACCTCACACACAACCATGACACAAACAACCACACACAACCACACACACAACCACACATACACACAAAAGCAGACAAACACACAACCACACACACACACACACAACCACAACTACACACACAACCACACACACACAACCACACACAACCACACACAACCACATCCACCCATACACACACACAACTACACACACACCACACACAACCACAACCAGACACTCAACCACACCCACACCCACACCCACACCCACACCACCCACACACACCCACAACCACACACAACACACACACACAACCACACACACAACCACACACACACAACCACACACACAACCACACGCACAACCTGACACACAACCACACACATAACCACAAATACACACAACCACACACACACACACACACAACCAGAACCACACACACGCCCAACAACACACATGCCCAACCACACACATGCCCAACCACACACAAACACACCCAACCACACACACACAACCACACACACACAACCACACACACACACAACCACACATACAATCACAACCACACACACAGCCAAACATACAACCACAACCACACACACAACCACAGACACAACCACACCCACAACCACACAAACAACCACACACACCACACACACACACAACCACATACACACAACCACACACACTCACAACCACAAACACAACCACACACACATAACCACACACAGCCACACACAACTACACACACAACCACACAACCACACACACAACCACAACCCCACACACAACCACACACACACAACCACACACACACAACCACACACACACAACCACAAACACACAACTACACACACACACAACCACACCCACACACAACCACAGCCCCACATACACACACAACTACACACACAACCACACACACACACAACCACAACCTCACACACACCCACACACACAAAACCACACACAAACACACAACCACATACACACACAACCACAACTATACACACAACCACACACAAGCAGACAAACACACAACCACACACACACAACTACAACTACACACACAACCACACACACACACAACCACACACAACCACACACAAACCACATCCACCCACACACACACACAACTACACACACCACACACACAACCACAACCAGACACTCAACCACACCCACACCCACACCACCCACACACACCCACAACCACACACAACACACACACACAACCACACACACAACCACTCACACACAACCACACACACACACAACCACACGCACAACCACACACACAACCACCTACTCAATCACAACCACACACACCCAGACCCACAACCACACCCACACCCACACCCACAACCATACCCACAACCACACCCAAAACCACAACCACACACACAACCACACACACACAACCACACACAACCACACACACAACCTGACACACAACCACACACATAACCATAAATACACACAACCACACACACACACAACCACACACACACAACCACACACACACACAACCACAACCACACACACGCCCAACAACACACATGCCCAACCACACACATGCCCAACCACACACACACACACACACAACCACACACACACAACCACACACACACAACCAAACACACACAACCACACATACAATCACAACCACACACACAACCACACATACAATCACAACCACACACACAGCCACACATATAACCACAACCACACACTCAACCACACACACAACCACGCCCACAACCACACCCACAACCACACAAACAACCACACACACCACACACACACACAACCACACACACTCACAACCACACACACACACAACCACACACACATAACCACACACAGCCATACACAACCCCACACACACACACAACCACAACCCCACACACAACCACACACACACACACAACCACACACACACAACCACAAACACACAACTACACACACACACAACCACACACACACACACACAACCACAGCCCCACATACACACACAACCACACACACACACACACAACCACAACCTCACACACAACCACACACACAACCACACACACACAACCACACACACAACCACACACAAACACACAACCACACCCACACACAACCACAACTATACACACAACCACACACACAACCACACACACAACCAGCCACACAACCACACACACAACCACAAACATACACGCACAACCACACACACAATCACAACCACACACAACCACACACACCACACACCAAACACACACCACACACAACCACACACACAACCACACCCACACAACCACAACCACACACTCAATCACACCCACAGCCACACCCACACCCACACACAATACACGCACACACAACACACACACACAACCACAACCACACACTCAACCACAACCACACACACACCCAGCCCCACAACCATACCCACACACCCACAACCACAACCACACCCAAACCCACAATCGTTGTTTCCCTTGGTGAGTCACCCTAAGCCGGGCCGGGTAGAGCAAGGCGTAGTCTATCTGCGCAGCACTAAGCTTTTTCTTCACCGCGATGAATTTGCGCCTCTCTTCTTGAACCATCGGGGTGAAATCCGGATATATGGAAAAAGTCACTCGGTCATAAGTTAGGGTGTGTTTGGTACGGGCCGCTCGCAGTGCCACATCCCGATCCCTATAATTGAGTAATCGTGCGATGATGGGTCTGGGAGGAGTCCCAGGTTTAGGCACAGGTCCAAGGGATCAGTGGGCCCGCTCGACAATTAATTGAGTGGAGAAGGCGTCAGAACCAATAGCGGACAAAAGCAGTTTTTCAACATAGTCTTCCATACGTCCAGTATTTGTGGATTCTGGAACCCCCGTTATGCGTATATTATTGCGCCTACTGCAGGCCTCCAAATCCTCATTTTTCGCTGCTATGACCCTGTTAGAAAGGCGAACCCGGGGGAGGCAGAAGGTGTCTGACTGACCACCCCTAGGTCTACCCCTCCTTCAGAGAAGGGACCGAGCGATGTCGAGAGGCCTTCGACGGGAGGGCCCTCTCCTAGAATCGTACAGCAGAGTAACCACACCACTACAAATATACACCACACGTAGATAGAGTTTTCAATCTTTATCGGGTAATTAGTATCGTTTCAATATATATACAGCAGATCCCGAGATCTGGAAAGTCTCGTGGCAAGGGGCAAGGTAGCGGGACAGTCTTATAGATGGTCGGTTGCAAGGAGACCCTACGCACAGCTCTCAATCCTCGAGCTGGGGGGTTCCGGAAGGTTGGGCCGCGGCAGCGCCAGCAGGCTCCAAGATGGTTCAGCGAGTGTGGACCGCGGCAGCCCCAGCAGGTTCCAAGATGGTTCAGCGAGTGTGGACCGCGGCAGCGCCAGCAGGCTCCAAGATGGTTCAGCGAGTGTGGGCCGCGGCAGCGCCAGCAGGCTCCAAGATGGTTCAGCGAGTGTGGACCGCGGCAGCGCCAGCAGGTTCCGAGATGGTTCAGCGAGTGTGGACTGCGGCAGCGCCAGCAGGCTCCAAGATGGTTACAGCAAAGATGGACCGCGGCAGCGCCAGCAGGCTCCAAGGTGGTTACAGCGAAGATGGACCGCGGCAGTGCCAGCAGGTTCCAGGTAGAGCAGCAAGGGGAGTTCGTCTCAGGGTCAGCCGCGACAGCGTCAGCAGGGCTTCTCGACTCCGGGATACAACTGCCGTCCTACTCCGGGGCTGGCCCAGATATAGGTCTGGAGACCTTTGATGTCCGGACCCTCTCACCTGGGGGTCAGAGGGGCCGGGATGATGGTGTCCAGACACCCAGCAGGGGTTGGGGCCAGCACTCAGGGCGGCCGGAGGTCGATCGAAACCAGGCATACGGGGACGGTTGGAGAGCCATCGAAACTCCCCTCTCCTTGTCTCTGGTTGAGTGGCCACTCTACCACCCGGAGGGTTCTTGGTGCCTCCATGGCGGGCTCGCTGGGGCCGTGGCCGCGGCTGGTCCGGGACCACGTGTCTGTGACGTGATGGGCCCAAGATGGCGTCGGGCCTGGAATGTGGGTCCGGGGTGGGCACCGGACCGGTAATGCTGGGGCGGCCCGAGTGTGCCGTGTCAGTGGTTGTGGGCCGCCGGGTGGCGGATCTGGTGGTTTGGAGGGCGTGCAGAGGTGTGCCCGAGGCCGACCCGGGCTGGATGGAGGGCCGATGTCGTCCGGGGCCCGCCATGCGGGAGGGGTAGGACCACGCCACGAGGCCGGGTCCAACACACGTCCCCTCCAGCTGAAGGCGGGGGAGAGTCACCCATCTTCTTGGGGATTCTCCTCGCCAAGGCAGAAGAATCTGGAGAGGCCGTCAGCGTTGGCGTGGTCGTTGCCAGGGCGATGCTCCACGGTGAAGTTCATCCCTTGGAGGGAGATGGACCAACGTAGCAACTTCGGGTTCTCGCCCCGCATCTGCATCAACCACCGCAGGGGCCGGTGGTCGGTCTGTACTCGAAAGTGGGTGCCGAAGAGGTAGGGCCGGAGCTTCTTTAGGGCCCATACGACGGCGAATGCTTCCCTCTCGATGGTGCTCCATCGTTGTTCTCGGGCCAGCAGGCGCCGGCTGATGAAGGCCACAGGGAGGTCAACTCCGTCAGAGTTCATTTGGGACAGTACGGCCCCAATGCCGTGTTCCGAGGCGTCCGTTTGGACGATGAACTCTCGGCTGTAGTCGGGGGCCTGGAGCACCGGGGCGGTGCACATGGCAGTCTTTAGTGTCTCAAAGGCTACTTGGCACTCGGGGGTCCAGTGCACCTTCGGGTGTAGTCTCTTGGAGGTTAGTTCTGTGAGGGGCCCCACAATGCTCCCATAGTCTTTTATGAACCGCCGATAGTATCCAGTGAGCCCCAGGAAGGCTCGGACGGCGGTCTGGGTGACGGGGGGCTCCCAGGCCTGGATGGCGTCGATCTTGGGTTGGAGGGGAGCCACTTGGCCGCTCCCCACTTGGTGTCCCAGATAGGTCACGGACCCTTGACCGATCTGGCACTTGCTGGCTTTTATTGTTAGTCCAGCCTGTTGGAGGGCCGTCAGGACCTTCCAGAGGTGGGTCAGGTGCTCGTCCCAACAGAGGCTGTACACCGCAATATCGTCCAGATAGGCGGCACTGAACTCTTCCAGCCCTGCCAGCACCCGATTCACTAGTCTCTAGAAGGTGGCCGGAGCATTCTTCATGCCGAAGGGCATCACGTTGAAGTGGTAGTGGCCATCGGGGGTCGAGAAAGCGGATCGTTCTTGGGCCCCTGGCGTGAGGCCGATTTGCCAGTATCCGGCCGTGAGGTGGAAGGTGCTGAGGTACCTGGCGGCTCCCAGGCGATCGATCAGTTCATCCGCTCGGGGGATGGGATGGGCGTCGGTCCTGGTGACGGCATTCAGTCCCCGGTAGTCGACACAGAACCGCAGCTCCGGGGGCACCCCGGGGGCGGCGGCCTTACGGACCAGGACGACGGGACTGGACCATGGACTGTCTGAGGGCTCGACTACCCCTAGGGCTAGCATCTTGGAAACTTCGGCTTGGATGCAGGCCCGGACTCGGTCGGGGACTCGGTAGGCTCGGTGCCGCACGGGCGGACTGTCCCCGGTGTCGACGTCGTGAACACACCACTGGGTGACTCCGGGGGTGAGGGAAAATAAGTTTGCAAATTGACCCAGCAGTTTCTGGCAGTCCTGGCGCTGTTTGGGTGTCAGCGCGGGAGAGAAGGAGACCCTCTCGACGGAGCCATCTTTCTCGGAGGTGCTCAGGAGGTCTGGTAGAGGCTCGGAGTCGTCCTCTGCTCCGTCATCGGTAGCCAACAACAGGCTCAGTTCGGTGCGGACAAAGTGGGGCTTGAGCCGATTGGCGTGTAGGACCCGGAGGGGGTTCCGGGGGGACTCCATGTCCACTAGGTAGGTGACGGGGCTCTTGCGCTCCACCACGTTGAAGGGCCCCGTCCATTTGTCCTGGAGGGCGCCGGGGTCGACCGGGGACATGACCCAGACCTGCTGGCCCGGTTCGAATTCAATGGACGAGGCATTTTCATCATACCAGCGCTTCATCTCCGCTTGACTGGCCTTAAGGTTGGTTTCGGCCAGTTCCCGGAACTTCCGAGTCTGGTTGCGGAGAGTCAAGAGGTATCGGAAAACATCAGGCGGAGCATCGGAGGCGGCCAGCTCCCAGCCTTCCTTGACCAGACTGAGGGGGCCTCGCACCGGGTGTCCATATAATAGTTCAAAGGGGATGAACCCCAGGGACTTCTGGGGTACCTCCCGGTAGGCGAACAGGAGGCACGGCAGCAGAACTTCCCATTTGCGCCGGAGGGGCTCTTCTAGGCCCTTGATCATTCCTTTCAGGGTCCTATTAAATCGCTCCACTAGTCCATTCCCTTGAGGGTGATACGGGGTGGTGAACTTATACGCGACCCCGCACTGTTGCCACAGGGACCGCATATATTTCGATATAAAGTTTGTGCCCCGATCACTGACGACCTCTCGGGGGAAGCCGACTCTGGAGAAGATCCCCATTAGCGCCCGACCCACTACGGGGGCTGTGATAGTCCGGAGGGGGATAGCTTCTGGGTAGCGGGTGGCATGGTCCACCAGGACGAGGATGAAGCGGTGCCCCTGAGAGGTTGGGGGATCCAGGGGCCCCACGATGTCGATCCCTACTCGCTCGAAGGGAGTGGTCACCACGGGAAACGGTTGGAGTGGGGCCTGGATTTTCCCCCACTCTTTCCGCTGGCTTGGCAGGTCGGACAGGTTCGGCAGTGGTTGTACACATCGCGGCGCATCTTCGGCCAATAAAAGTGAGTCACCAGGCGGCTGTAGGTTTTGTCCTGCCCCAGGTGCCCGGCGAGGGGCACATCATGTGCCAGGTTTAAGAGAAAGTCTCTGAAGTGGAGGGGGACGACTAGCACTCGGCCGGCCCCCAGCTCGGCGATTTTTTGTTCACTGTACAAGAGGTCCTGGTCCGAATAGATCCAGTGGGACCCCGAGGAGTCTCCTGTGGCTTGCGTGGCGGCTTGTTGTCGGAGTCCCTCAAGGGAAGGACATGTCTTTTGTTCCCGACGGAACTGCTCGCGGGTGGGGCCCCCTTCTTGGCGCCACTGGGCTAGTTCGGGAAGGGGCCCGAGCTCGGGAAGTTCTTCATGGCTGGGGCCCTGCGGCCCCAGTTCGGGTTCGGCTGTGGCAGTGGCGGGTGGCGGAGGTGCCGGCCATTCAGGTTCTTCGGGCAGATTGTCTTCGGTTGGGGCGGCGTCCTGGGTGGACATGGATCGGGTCATTACGCAAACCCATTCAGGAAGGCCTAGCATCCCCAGATGCTCTCTTTGCTCGATCTGTGCCCAGGGGGAACTTTCCAGGTCGTTCCCTAGGAGGCAGTCCACCGGGGCATCGTCTCAGGTGGTGACTTTCAGCATGCCGGACACTCCTCCCCACTCGAAGGGGATGCGAGCCATCTGGCACAGGCTCTCGGAATTGTCCGCTGACCGGACAGGGCACAGAACGTGGGGCAAGATTTGTTCTGGGGTCACCAGATGGCAGCGGACGGCGGTTATGCCGGCCCCCGTGTCACGGAGAGCCTCGGCCCGGCGTCCGTTGATGGTGACCCACTGGCGGTACTTCTGGGTGTTGATCGGAATCTGGTCTCGGGGGATCATGTCTTTGTCGCCCAGGGAGGCGAGGCACATGGCCGCGGACTCCCATTCTTCGGGTTCCATAGGGACCTCCTCTTCTTCATCCTTTTCTTCGCTCAGAGCAGCTGCCGTGATTTGTCGACCGGGGGGCCCGGTGGTGCCGGGCCGCTGGTTCATGGGGCAGAGAGGATCATTGGCATAGTGACCCAGCCGCTGGCATCTGTGGCACGTAACGTTGGGGCGTGGCCCCGGTCGGGCTGGATGGGTCCCCCTCGGGCTGGAGGCTGGTGTAGAGGAGGCGGGCAAAGACCCCGGCGGGAGGTCTCGGCCTCGGCTGATGCCAGACCCGCCGCCTCGCGGCCGGTGGTTCCCCGGGGACCCCCGTCCGTATTCTCCTGTGGTGTTCCGGTGGACGCGGTTGCTCGCCCACCGATCTGCTTCGACCGCTAGCTTTCGCGGCTCGGTCAACTTGCTGTCGAGGAGGTGCTGTCGTAGTTCAATGAAGCAGTTGTTGGAGAGGTGCTCCCATAACATCAGGTCGACCAACTGCTGGTAGGTAGTGACTGCCTTTGACCCACCCCTCGAAGGCTCTGCTAAAAAAGTTCACATATTCTACCCAAGTGGTACCGGGGATTTTTTTACAGTCTCGGAACCTCTGCCGGTACATTTCGGGGGTGAGTCCGTAGCGCGTGAGTAGGGCCGTTTTCATGTGTTCATAGGAGGTCATTTCGGTGTCAGGGAGTTCCAGCAGGGCGTCCCTCCCTTTGTTGACGAACTTCCCCCACAGGCCGGCGCCCCAATCCTTCAGGGGCACCCGATGGACGGTCATGGCCACCTCGTAGGCTTTGAACCATTGTTGGATATCATCGTTCTTGTAGTATTCTTTGACTACATCTTTCGGTAGGTGAACCTTGGTGTCCACGGGAGGGGCCGAGGTCTTGGCCCCGGCCGCGCTATCTTCGTTGATCTTGGCCTTGATTTCTAGTTCTCTCAGGCCTCGTTTGTGTTCATATACTAGTTGTTTTTCTTCGAGGTCACGTTGTCTCCGTTTCTCTTCTAGATCCCCCTCCAGCCGTAGTTGCTCGAGGGCTATCTTTTTCTCCGCTAGCTGGAGTTCTCCGTCTAGCCGGAGTCGTGCAAGCTCCACTTCGTGTAGCCGGTTGCGCTCTCGTTCTCGAGCGTCTTCATAGATGAGGTCCGCGTTTAGTGTTGCGGTTCTTTCCCCCGTGGGGGGTGCGCGGGTTTCCTGTTGCCCGTTCGGGCCACTCTCCTCTTGGGGTGGTCTGTCTCGGGTTTCCACCCAGGCTTGTAGGGCCGATTTGAAGTCCTCTTTTGTGCTCAGGCCAGTGGTAGCGATACCCATGTCTTTACAGAATTGTTTTAGTTCTTTGTGGCTGTATTCTTCTATCTTCTCTTTCTGGAATTCGGCAGGTAGGTTGGTTCCTTGGGTCGTCATGGTCTCTGTGTGTTTTTCCGTCGTAGCGGGTAGATCACTCTCTGTACGATTTTGCGTTGGCTCGGATCGCAGCGCCTGCCACCAATGTTAGAAAGGCGAACCCGGGGGAGGCAGAAGGTGTCTGACTGACCACCCCTAGGTCTACCCCTCCTTCAGAGAAGGGACCGAGCGATGTCGAGAGGCCTCCGACGGGAGGGCCCTCTCCTAGAATCGTACAGCAGAGTAACCACACCACTACAAATATACACCACACGTAGATAGAGTTTTCAATCTTTATCGGGTAATTAGTATCGTTTCAATATATATACAGCAGATCCCGAGATCTGGAAAGTCTCGTGGCAAGGGGCAAGGTAGCGGGACAGTCTTATAGATGGTCGGTTGCAAGGAGACCCTACGCACAGCTCTCAATCCTCGAGCTGGGGGGTTCCGGAAGGTTGGGCCGCGGCAGCACCAGCAGGCTCCAAGATGGTTCAGCGAGTGTGGACCGCGGCAGCGCCAGCAGGTTCCAAGATGGTTCAGCGAGTGTGGACCGCGGCAGCGCCAGCAGGCTCCAAGATGGTTCAGCGAGTGTGGGCCGCGGCAGCGCCAGCAGGCTCCGAGATGGTTCAGCGAGTGTGGACCGCGGCAGCGCCAGCAGGTTCCGAGATGGTTCAGCGAGTGTGGACCGCGGCAGCGCCAGCAGGCTCCAAGATGGTTACAGCAAAGATGGACCGCGGCAGCGCCAGCAGGCTCCAAGGTGGTTACAGCGAAGATGGACCGCGGCAGCGCCAGCAGGCTCCAAGGTGGTTACAGCGAAGATGGACCGCGGCAGCGCCAGCAGGTTCCAGGTAGAGCAGCAAGGGGAGTTCGTCTCAGGGTCAGCCGCGACAGCGTCAGCAGGGCTTCTCGACTCCGGGATACAACTGCCGTCCTACTCCGGGGCTGGCCCAGATATAGGTCTGGAGTCCTTTGATGTCCGGACCCTCTCGCCTGGGGGTCAGAGGTGCCGGGATGATGGTGTCCAGACACCCAGCAGGGGTTGGGGCCAGCGCTCAGGGAGGCCGGAGGTCGATCGAAACCAGGCATCCGGGGACGGTTGGAGAGCCATCGAAACTCCCCTCTCCTTGTCTCTGGTTGAGTGGCCACTCTACCACCCGGAGGGTTCTTGGTGCCTCCATGGCGGGCTCGCTGGGGCCGTGGCCGCGGCTGGCCCAGGACCACGTGTCTGTGACATGATGGGCCCAAGATGGCGTCGGGCCTGGAATGTGGGTCCGGGGTGGGCACCGGACCGGTAATGCTGGGGCGGCCCGAGTGTGCCGTGTCAGTGGTTGTGGGCCGCCGGGTGGCGGATCTGGTGGTTTGGAGGGCGTGCAGAGGTGTGCCCGAGGCCGACCCGGGCTGGATGGAGGGCCGATGTCGTCCGGGGCCCGCCATGCGGGAGGGGTAGGACCACGCCACGAGGCCGGGTCCAACAGACCCGCAATAGGTTCTCCATTCGTGTTAGTTGTGCCATATGCCCCGCCGTGATGTCATCATTTTCGGAAATACGCCGTTCCGTCTCCACAATGCGTTCCTCATGCTGGTCCATTTTGTGTACTATGGCGTCCATTTGAGACGACATTTTGTCCACCTTGTCTACAACTGTGGCAAAGCCTTGCCTAATTTCTTGCAGGAGCTGTTGGTTGTTCGTCTCTGCAGTGGACGGTCCACCTGTCGCCTGGTCAGCTCCACGTGTCGGCGCAGCGTCCTGACTGGAGTTCGGACATTTTTTCCCAGCGTCAAATGTAAGTTTTGGTTGGCGAGAATCCGGTCGTCCCATGGCTGCGCAGCTCCGGGATCAACGCAATCTCAGCACCTCCTACTCAGTTTCCGATATCAGCCTTCACACAGCTCCTCCGGCCCTTCGTATGGCACAGGCGCAAGTAGTCGCAGCATACTAGTTGCGTGATCCCAGAGCAAGATCAAGGGTGGGCGCACTCATCCAAACACTACCTTGCGCAGCGGTGTGCTTCAGTAATCGTCGTGATCTTCCAATGTGCAGTTCCTGCAGTTTCAACCAGCGCTGTTTGTTTCCACCAAATTACAATGTACAGTCACTTCAGTGGTCTCCGATCCGGAAAGCAGGGAGTGCTCAAAATTGTGATGAAATCAGGCATCCGCACTACACCCTATAGGCAGTCTGTATAGGCGCAGTGGTAAGCTCAAAGTGTGACCCCTTCCAAGCTCTTTAGTGGTTCTAGTTAACACAGCCAGCAGCTATAGTGCAAGGTACCTGGGCTCAACGATATAATCCCGCTGTTATCCAATGGGATCAAGCCAGTCCAAAGGCACCACTCCTGTGCTTCCCAAGCATGGTCCAGATTATGCAGAACGCCTCGCTAGACACCACCAGTTATTGGAGGCCAGCCCAAATGTTTTTCAGTTCAGTATAGCCAACAGGCGTCTTCCCGCTGCGTGCACCGCACCCTTCAGGTATGGCCTCCTCTGTTAGCTTCACTGTCTGCCCCAATAGCCAGCCAGCGCCATATGTGCCTCACCGCAATTCCCGTAAGCCTCCGTGACATACCTCCGCAGCACAGCGAGGCAGTCTCCGCTCCCAGTTCGTGGGTGGCCGTCCGCTGCCTCAGCCAGGTACAATGGTGGCCACGACGCAACTGGGCCGCGAGCGCCGCTCCGGGCTTATCTCACCTCGGATCAGGTAAGGAGTCTGTTGTTTAGCGGCCACTGCGTCTCTCCGTGGTGCAGACACTATCTTGAGCAGGTCCACTCGGCAGTGTCGGTCATCTGTATGCGCAGTCTGGTGTCTGCGCCGCTCTCCCTTCCACCTTCCGGCTCTGTGGCCTGCACTCCACGTGTGCAGCCGCGGTGTTTCCTGGACTCGGTCCCCGCCGGTGGCCTCCCTCGAACGTCCAGCTCCAATCCTGGGTGAAGTTCAGGGCTCCGTAGCAACAGTTTCCGCAGGCCGATTGTCATGCAAATTGCACAGAGGGTAGGGATAGATGCAAGCTATTATGTCACGCAGTTTCAGCCGATTCCGATGTCGGTTTAAGAGGATAAATGTCGGATTATCTTCCAGGCTACAGGAGCCTCACCCTCAGGCGGCCATTCTGTAGTGCGCCCTCTAGCGCCTCCATTTTAAATAAATATTGTCAGGGTTTGGCATACATGTTATTGGGAAGGGACATACAAACCTAGGACTATTAGTCTGTTATTAGTACACGGAGACAAAGTTCTATTTTCGCGATGATTTTTACGTTCCGGATATCACGTGGTAATCGTTTTTCTTTCACATAGACGCACATAGGCACCATCTTGTGAGTATTACGATCATAGTATTAGTTGGTGGAGTCAGTTCATTCTTATATATCGAACACAAAATAGCAAAGTTAATCCTTACCTAATCAGATTTTTTTGATTTTTGATTTAATGAGGGTTAGTGTGGAGATTAGTACATCATACAGGGTTTTATCTACTATATTTCCAACATCGGTATCTTATCCAATGGACTCATCATGGCGGAGTTCCTTTCCCAGCACATAATCCTCATAGATTCTACCCAGGCTATATCCTATTTGTTATACAACCTATTAGTAGTCCTGAATTACAAATGAAAGAACCAGCTCATTTATAAAAAGTAATGAAATTCATTATTGATGTTGAGGCCCAATGTTACACATCGAAGTCTACAAATCCATCGGGATTCCATCAGCCTTAGATATAATGTCCTGTCTCCACCTCTTGCATTCACATTAATGTGATCAATCGCATGAAAGGTAATGTCCTTGTTGTCCGGATGACATTCTAGGATATGCTGTACTATCGGATTGGTCACATCACCATGTTTTATATTTCTTACATGTTCTTGTATGCGAACTTTAAGACATCTCACGCTACTCCCCACATAGATTTTATTGCAGGCACAGATGATGACATATACTGTGAATGTTGCATTACAATTGATGAAGGATCCTATCTGAAATTCTTTGGGACCATTGTACCTAAAGAATTTCTTTTTGTTCAAACCAAATTTGCATATTGAGCAGCCCCCACAAGTGTGGAAGCCTGATGGTTTCTCTGGAAGCCATGTAGATAATGTCTGGCTTGTTTTTTTTACTTGGCTTTGGCATAATACCTTTTTTACTGTACACCCCTTACGGTAAACAACTTTAGGTTTTTCAGATACCAAATCCACTAGCAGGGTTTCAGACTTTAACAAGTGCCAATTTTTTTTAAAGATATTGTAAATATGGTTGCTGTAAATACCATACTCTGTGATAAATGTACACTGCCCCTGAGTTTTGTTGGTCTCATGATTTTTTCTTTGTACCAAAGTATCTTTTCTTTTCCGATTCCTAATTTGTTTTCTGCTTTAATGAGACTTGTTTCATCATATCCTCTAGCTTTAAAGTCATTTTTAAGTCTACATATATTTGATACAAAGTTTTTTCCTCGCTGCAATTACGGCGAATTCTCACCATTTCGCCGTAGGGTATAGCGGTAAGTGTAGACTTGGGGTGACAACTTGTTGCACTTTTAATTTTCTGATCTTTTACATATAGTCTCAGATCTAGGAACGAAATGTCCTGCTTAGAGCTGTTTATTGTTAATTTTATATTCCTTCTATTATTATTCAAATAGTGGAAATATTTATTTAACTCATCAGAACTCCCCTTCCAAATCAGGAAGATATCATTGATGTATCTGGTATAGAAAAAGATACTGTCCATCCAGTCGTTGGTACCCGGGCCCCAGGCATGCTCCATCTCATACATGCCCATAAAGAGGTTAGCATAAGATGGAGCAAACCTGGAGCCCATTGATGTCCCTTGCCTCTGTATATACCAATCCTCTTCATGTAGGAAGGCATTCTGGGTCAAAATCATTTCCGCCATTGTGAGTAACATTTGCGTGTGTTCTAAGTGACACGCATTGCGTTTGTACAAAAAATACTTTAAAGATCCTAAACCATCTTCCAGCCCTATGCAAGAATACAAGCTCTCCACGTCCATCGTAACGAACGTGAAGATGTTGTCTTCCCACAACAAATCCTCTAGTTTACAGAGGAGTTCCCTGCTATCTTTGAGGTATGATGGAAGATTATGTACAATTGGTTTAAAAAAAGTATCGACATACTCTACCAGATGTTCAGTTGGGCCGCCATTGCCTGATATTATTGGCTGGCCCGGTAGAAAAGTTCCACCTTTATGAATTTTAGGTAGCGTATAAATACACGGATGCCTTGAGTCACTAGCAAGAAGATATTTATACTCTAAATCCGTTATAAGGCTGGATTCATGCCATTTTGATAATCTTCCATTAATATTTCTTTCAATTGTTTTGGTGGGGTCGGATTGTAATTTCATATAGAACTCTGTATTATTTAGTTGTCTTTCTATCTCATTTACATAGTCCACAAACTTCATTATCACAATATTACCGCCTTTGTCAGCCTCACGGATGACTAGATCAGAGTCATCCCGTAGAGACTGAAAAAAGGCTATTTCACTCTTCGTGATATTGTGCTGATGGACACATTTTGAGTTTAGCTCATGTCTGTCCTCCAAATTATACAAATCTTGCGTAACCTTCATAGAGAAGTTATCTATAGCTAAATTTGTATGTACTGGTGGCATAAATGTAGATGTTTTTCTTAAGCCACTATCTATACTGGTATCCTCAACAATATCCAGGTTCCTAGCATGCTTCACTAGATTACTCATACTTTCTTCTTCTAGAGTGGCAATAACATGTGAGGTAGCAATTTCAGATATTTCAAACTCGGACACATATGGCATATTTATACAAGGAGGGCGGATATTTGGATGTTCAGAAAAGTATTGTTTTAATTTCAACTTTCGTACAAAGCGAAACAAATCTACATGTACATTGTCCAATGACTGATTTCCTGTTAAACAATAATTCAGACCTTTGTTCAAAATCATCAATTCACTAGCATCAAATTGTTTAGAGGAAAGATTAACAATATTTACTGTATTGGTTTCCATGTCTTCTCCAATTCTGTCCAGATAGTGGTTCACAATCTCATTATTGGTCATAGTCAGTTGTTCCCTAGTTTTTTTTTTTTTTTTTTGTTTGTTTTTTTTGGTTATAAACTTTTATTCAGTGACAGTGCAGACACACAGCTCTATGCCTACAACCCTGAGGCCGGCAGCAATGTAAATGAACTTCAAGACAGCATGATAGTATCGGCAGATCTTACAGAGCAATATCCCCCCAGGGAACAGTGGACGTCCCGCCCCTTCACCACTGCTAGACACACTTTCCCTAGGTCCCAAGGCCTCCCCATCCTAACCTCGCCCCCCCCTGTTGGTGCCCACCCAGCCCCACTACGTAATGAAGTGTGTTGGTGTGGAATGTCTGTCTGACCCCTGAACCCGGCTTATAACCTCGCTGACAACTACCCTCCCCGAAACTTATCCCCTTCCCCCCCTTAACTACCCCCGTGCTTGCCTCTGCATGATTCCCAAAAACATGTCCCCTCCCAACCCGTTCTCCCAATCCGTGACCTACTCTCCACCCGCTCCAAATCTCAGTGACCCCTGTGTCCTGCGACTACCCGTCCTGTAAGTAGCACACTTGAAATGGCGTTCAAATGGCACGCTACCACTAGCCTCCCACCACCCTTGAAGACTCACACAGTGACGCACCCAGGCCCCCACTAGTCGCTGAAACCGAGAGAGTCTAGCCCCGAACCTCAGTGTCCTCCTCCCCGCTCTGGTTCTCCTCTCCCTCATGTCCCGAATCCACGTCAGCCTTTTTGGTGGCATACGTCAGGAACTGGTCCCAGAAATTTTTCGGTCTGCTGCGAGGAGGTAGAAGCTCGCTATAGAGCTGTGACTGAGTGCACCCATATAGCATATCTCTGGACCACCCAACTTTGGTCGGGAGAGGTCCTCGCATCCAGCACCGCGCCACCAGCCGTCGGGCCATTATTAGTCCCAGATCCGCAAGGCGACGCATCGCCGGCGGGAGAATTCTGGAGTGCCCCAGGAGTGCCAACGCCGGGTCAACCGGTAGCTCGGTCTCCAGTATGTGGCCCAGCTCCTCAAAAATAGCCGCCCAGAATCTGTTGATGCCCGGGCATGCCCACGCGAGATGCATGAAATCCGCCACTGGTGAGTGGCAGCGATCGCACTCCGCTGATTGTCTGAGGCCGTACCTATGTAGGCGTTCAGGGGTGTAATACACTCTTTGCAGGAATTTAAAGTGGATGAGTCTATGTCGAGCGTTTATGGAAACCCTTCTAGTATTGCGGCAGCAGTATTCCCACATAGAATCGCTGATTTCCGCCTGCAGATCCCGCTGCCATGCCGAACGAGCTTTGGAGATGGTCTGTTGGCCGCTACGCTGGCCTATCCGATACAACCGGGAGACAAGATGGCTAGGGGACGGCGTTTTGATAACGTACGTCAGTTCCGGAGTTTCAGGAGGCTCCTGCATGGTAGTACCCAACAAGTCCCGTAACGCCGCTCGGACCCTGTGGAAATGAAAGCGTTGCATTAGTGTGGCAGACGGCCTGGAATGTGCCAGCTGTGTCCAGGTGATCGCAGTGCCCTCTTGGAATAGATCTCCCAGCTTGAGTATGCCCAATTGACGAAGCGCCAACAGGACCCCTTTCTCCCGCAGCGGCGAGAGCCATACTGCCCAATCTATAGGGACCAGCGGGGAATACAGTAGGTCATGACCATGTCTCCGAGCCAAGGAATGCCACGCATGGTTAGTCGCCGTGATGGAGTCCAATATACCAACCCGACGTGAAGCCGGTTCAAACACTGTGGCAGGCGGGGGGAGAGGGGCAGTGAAAAGGGTTTCAAGTATCACGTGGGGGATGTTGCGATCCCCGTGAGTCCAAGTATGCAAATGTGTCGCTTGCGCAACCCTGTAGTATCTCTCTAAGTCAGGCGCCCCTAAACCTCCTTGCTCATAAGGGAGCGTTAGGATTTGCCACTGTATCCTCGGTTGCTTGCCCCCCCAGGCCAACCGTATGAGTGTCTGGGTCAGTGTCTTGAAGAACACCTTCGGTAGGGTCACCGGGATGGTATTGAACAAAAACAGGAACCGAGGTAGGACTATCATTTTCATCAGGGCTATGCGATCCGACAGGGAGAACGGCAACTTGCACCATCTATCAACATCATCGGACAGTCTGGAATAGGCCACCCCATAATTCTCCCTCACAAGAACATCCGGGTCCGGGTGCAGTTGTATGCCCAGATATCGGACCGGATCATCCGACCACTGTAGTGGATAATCCATCTCAAACTTGCTCGTTGCCGGGGTCAGCGGGAATGCAACGGATTTGCTCCAGTTTACTCTCAGTCCTGATAATGCTCCAAATTGCACTACTTCCCGTAGCACAGAGGAGAGATTGAGCTCTGGGTCTCTAACATAGAGGAGGGTATCGTCAGCATACGTGGATATGCAGATCTTGTACGTAGGGAAACTGATTCCCTCGAGACTATGGTATTCCCTCAGAGCGCACGCTAGAGGTTCAGCAACGAGTGCGTATAGCAGAGGCGATAGAGGGCAGCCCTGCCTGGTGCCCCTGCGTATTGCAAAGGCGTCCGACACTCTGTTGCCCAGGCGAACTCTCGCTGATGGTTCATAGTATAACGCTCCTATCATCTGCAGGAATGGTTCTCCCAGGCCCAGCTTCCGTAGTACTCTAGACATGAAGGGCCATTCGACAGAGTCGAACGCCTTCTCCATGTCCAAAAATACAGCTAGCGCCTTACACTCCGGTTTAACATGTTGCATTGTCCCTAGCACCGTGCGGATGTTGTAGGTAAGGCTCCTGGTAGGGATGAAGCCGGCCTGCTCCGGAGCGACCAGTTCCGGGGTCAAGAGAGCCAGACGTGTCGCCAGCACTTTGGCGTAAAGTTTAGCATCGACATTTATTAACGAGAGTGGCCGGTATGAGCTCCGTTCCGTCGGGGGTTTTCCCGGCTTAAGGAGGGTAATAATGAGAGCCTCTCGCATGGATGGCGGCATGCAACCTTCCTGACATATACCGTCGAACAGAGTCGACAGGTAGGGCACCAACTGGTCCCCGAAGGCCTTGTAGAAGCCAACCGTCAGCCCGTCGGAACCCGGGGCACTGCCCGCGCTCATGCTGTTTAGTGCTTCCACTATCTCTTCCCTCTGAATAGGCATCATCAGGAACTCCCTCTGTGCGTTCGATAGCTGTGGCATTTTAATAAAGTCTAGATAATCATCAATTGCCCCCTCCATGCCAGTAGATTTGGCCTCATAAAGAGTGGAGTAGAATTGTCGAAACTCGTCTAAAATTCGCTCTTCGTCTGTCAGGAGCTCTCCCGTACTCGACACCAATTCGCCGACTACAAGCTGACGTCTTTCGCTGCGAACCATGTTGGCCAGCAGGGATCCAGGCCTCCCACCTTCGCCATAAGTGCGTGCTGTAGCGTATTTGCCCAAGTGTTGGACCTCCCTGTCTGCTTCCGCATTGTATTCTGATACTAGCTGTTTAATAATATCTAGCGTGTCCCCGTCAGGGCTTGTCTGCAGACTCCGCTCCAGTTCCGCCAGGCGCGTTTCCAGGTATTGAAGCCGCTGCCTAATGGACTTAAGGACGCTGGAGTGCTTGGCCATAGCTACACCTCGCACATACACCTTAAACGTCTCCCACAGCGTGTGGAAGTCATCCACGGAGCCCACGTTGACGTCAAAGAAGTTCTGGATCTCCTCTGCAAGTTCGCCCCTAAACAGTTCGTCTAGCAGAGAATATGGGGGAAAGCGCCACGTGAACGGGGGGAGACGAGGCGTCGGCAGTTCGAGAAGCATGAGGAGAGGAGAATGATCCGAAAGCGTGCGGGGCAGAATAAGACAGTCCCTCACTCTGCTAGCCAGAGGTCGCGACGCAAGCCAGTAATCAATTCTCGTGTGTATTTCGTGGTAGGAGGAATAGTGCGTGTAGCCTCCTCTGGCATGATGCCTATTGCGCCATACGTCAAGTAAATCCAGGCGCGCCATTGCAGTCTGTAGCACCGCTGCCGCAGCCGACGGATTCCTATGCGGTCCCGCCGACCTGTCCAGCATCGGGTCAAGAACCAGATTAAAATCCCCACCCCAGAGCATACCGGAACATTCATACAACTCGCATTTCTGAGCCAATGTCGTGTAGAACTCCGGGGAGTCAAAGTTTGGGCCATACACATTCACCACCATGCAATCAAGACCCCTGCCCTTACATCTGCAGAGTACATATCTGCCATCGGTGTCGGCTTCCAAGAGCGTCAGTTTCAGTTTGGAGCCAGGGTTAACCCAAATGAGAGTACCCCTGGAATGAGTCGTGAACCCTGAAGCTACACTACAATCCACCAGACCCTTGTGAAGAAGCATTTTGCTGGTAAGAGGTAAGTGCGTTTCCTGTAATAGTGCAAGATCTATGTGGTGTCTGCGCAGGTAACTGAGGACTTTGCGAAGCTTCCTGAAGTCATTCAATCCCCGTACATTCCAAGTCAAGAGTCTTAATTGTGTATGTTCCGGCTCCCTCAGTGCCGCGATCTCGGAAGTATCAGTCCCACCCGCCATGGTTGAATTTATTAAAGTTGTGGAACAGATGCACGTTCACTGCGGCAACACAGTCAAGCAGGAGAAACGGAGGGGGAGCTACAGCTGCATGTAAATTGGGAGGTCCCCGCAGATATTGGCAAAGCACATTTTCAATCAGGAACAAGAAAAACAGTCCAAGTCCAGAAACAAACCCCAACATTCCACCCCCCTCCCACAGCTGACCCTCCCCAACTCGGCCATGCAGGTCCCTGTCCCACCCGCCCCTCCCCAGTAACCAGTCCAGAAACCCCATAGCCAACGGCACGTGGGCAAAGGTAGCCAGCCACTACAGACTCACCTAGTAAGTCACAACTCTGGAACCCTAAGTCCCCACCCCCCGCCGTACACCATCTAGTATGCATCAGCCCATCAAGCCGTAGACACAATTTCTACATTTCCCCCAGCTTTGCCGGGAATAAACTCCCCCCCCCCCACCCGCCCTCGGTGCATCAACCACAACCCATCAAACGGTAATAGGCCAGAAAGAGCAACAGTCACAATGGATGCAGTCTAGCACAACAAGGGACAATAACTGTGCACACGCCCCATACCCTCTGTTCAGTGACATCTCGGCAGTGAATAGTTCCTACAGATCCAGAACACTCCAAGCACACACGACCTCAAAAAGGAACAATTGGCAAACACTGTACCACAGAGCAGTCATCGCCAGGTCACTCCTGATTGTCTACTTGTTGCTGATCAGATTCTTCCTGGTTATCCGCCTTCTCTTCCGGCCTTTCTCGAGCCCATTTCTTCAATGCTTTTTGCAACTCCGCAGGGTCCGTGAAGATGTGCGAATGGCCCTGCCTATTCACACGCAGTTTGGCTGGGTACAGCATGGCGTAATCGAGGCCCATGTCTCTGAGTCGTTTCTTGTGTGGAGCAAAGTGTTTTCGCGCCTCCTGAACCCGGGCCGTGAAGTCAGGGAAGATGGAAATCACTGATCCCTCGAAGTGCAGATCTCCCTTGGAACGTGCCAACCGAAGTGCCGTGTCCCTGTCTCTGTAATTCAACAGCTTCGCTATAATTGGTCGCGGAGGGAGACCCGGATTAGGACGCGGGCCCAGTGACCGATGAGCTCGTTCGACCACGAACATGGATGAGAACACTCCTTCTCCAAGCAGGTTAGTGAGCAGGGTTTCCACGAACTGCTCCATTCTTCCGGTCTGAGTGGTCTCCGGCAGGCCAAGGATGCGGAGGTTGCACCAACGGGACCGTGCTTCCAAATCCTCTGTCTTATCTTGCAGAGTTTTGATCAACGCCTCCGCCCGGCGTCTAGCAGTATCCAAGTCTGTCTGGGCCTCCTCCACCTCCGTGATGCGCCTTTCCGCCATGTCATGCCTCTCTGCGTGTTTGTCGAGACGCTCCGCCATGCGGTCCATCCTATATGACATGGCGTCCATCTTGGCCCCCAGCGCCGTGATGTTGGTCTGGATATTCGATTCCATGGAGCGCAGCATCGATTTTATCTCCGAATTATCCTCCTGGCGTTCCCCCGCAGGCAACACCTCATCCTGGTGAGCCTGTGGGCTCATCACTTGGACCCTCCGCTGAGAAAAGGGGAGCTTGCTCTGGGTCCTGTCTCCCTTCCCCATGTCTCCTTTGGTCCTGTTGTGCCCTCGCCGCTGCACGAAGTAGTGTCTGGCCACAAAGGGAAGACTGCTGCCTCCAAACCACTATAACAGCACCACTGTGACTTTAAGGAGGTAGTCCAGCGCCAGACACGGGCCTCTAGATCGCCGCGCCACCGCTGGGCCGGCGGCGCAGCAGGTCCGCCTCCACCAGATAGTGCAACCGCCGTAATCAGCGCGGCGGGGCCCGGGCCTCGTGTGGGATAAGCAGCAGGAGAGCGGGGGAGGTGCGCAGCTCCCCGAGTGCCCGTGATCTAGGTAAGGAGAGGGGCAAATCCCGGGCCAGGCGGACCGATCAAGGCTCTCTGGGTGGGTAGGGAGGGGGAGTCCACTAGTCCCGTCGCTCCCCCTACCTCTGCAAGGATCTGGGACTGCAGCCTCGTGTGCCTCAGACGCCCCGGGTCCGCGGAAGGCCGCGCGGGCGCCCGGCCCCCTCCCGGCCCCTCACCGCTAGTTGGAGCGAAGTCCGGGTCCACAGCACCAATATTGCCGGCCGCACTCCCCGCGGCAACACCTCCGATGCCTAGCTGAACTCAGCGGAGGGTCCCGATACCTGGCGGTGCAGCCGCCCAGTCTCCGCCGCACATCGCTGCACGCAACGCGGGCACGTCGCTGCTGGAGACCGCGGATCTCGGGCCTGCCAAGCGTCCCAGCGATGCAGCCCGCCCACTCCGCCGGAGTTGAAGGGAGCAGCCTCAAGTCGGGTCAGCCAAGTCCCCAGGAGATCCGCAACACTTTAGGGGGGAGAGGGGGTCGCAGATCGTGGATTGAGGCAGGATAATGAAGGATTGGAAAGACGGTGTCGGCGGAGCCCCGGGACTATGCGGCCATTTTCCGCGGCTGCTAGCTCCGCCCCCAGTTGTTCCCTAGTTTTGCCTTGGTTATGGATCTGGTGTTTCTTGCCACCCCGTCTAGTTCTTCGCCTACGTTTTTCTTTTTTTTCCCCAACCGGAACCTCTGAACCTCGCGTAAAAAATCAGATGCTTGATTTATACTGGAGCTTGCTATACTAGTCCCTTCCCCTGGGTTACTATCAATAGAGGAAACAGATGAAATCGAAGCACTGCTAGAGGAGATACTCGCAGTCTTCTTTTCTGCTGTTAATACCTCAGTATTTTTAGTGCTCACATCATCCTATTTACGCGCAAACGTAAAGATACGACCGCGTTCATAATCTTTTTGATCCCTTTCTATTTTCAGTTGTTTTTACCCTTAAGGTACAATTGGTATGCTGCCAGTTCTTTCTTAAGGATCACATAATTCTTTTGTGTTGCGTCAACCAAATTCATTTAATTTATCTCTTTTTCAAGGTTCAGGATCTCTTCCCTGATCTTTTTTACCCTACATTCAGAGTTACGAATTAGTATGTCCATCATTTTATATGAGGCAGTATGTAAACCATCCTCCCACTCTCCTAGTAACTCAGGCTCTAGATCTTCATAGTTCGGAAATATGAGTATACGTAGGCCTCGTGGGATGCGCCTATTTTCTAAAAAAATTTTAAAGTTGCGCCATCCCACCATTTATTGAGCTCCTGTTTTTTTTAGTTTTTCTAATCTCACAAATTTATTTTTTAAGCCATCTTTCTTTACACTAGGAGTAGGAGTCTGAGCACTACTTCCATCCTTTTTATTGAATAGATCATTCAATAGTTCCTCCCTACTGTCTTCAAAGTTCATGGTGAGTGTCAACAAGGTTTTTCAAGTAGGTAATACAAATTACGGGCACGGACTGTGCTGGGAAGCTTCACAGATATATTGAATACACACGAATGGGAATCAAAAGCATTGAGAACCCGCACAAGTCCTAAAATCCCTTTTCAATGGCAAATAAACAAGAAAGGTGCAAACACGGGCTGGAGGCACAATTCCCTATACCCCCAAAGGTTTTGGAAGCTAGTCAAGACCACTAACCCAAATGTAAACAAATAAGATAGCCCAGCACACTTTGTACACACAATATAGCAATTTGAATAATCAAAAGATGCTGAATTATTTCAATGATGAGTCGATGTTATGTTCCAGTTAATTCATTATTTTTCATCATAAAGTCAGGGGGACACAGACTCACTCTGACTTGACAATACTGTCTTGGAATGTGAACGGCCGGGGCGCCAAGGTTAAACGTACCCAAGTGCTACAATACATCAAACAACAGGCCCTTGACCTGGTCTTTATGCAGGATACCCACTTAAAAGGCCAGTTTGCAAAAGCCTGGACAGATGGGAATAAACTCAGGATCAATGGGCATGGGTATCCTCCTAAGATCTATTACACCTTACACACCAGGTAGGACGTGGCATGACCCGATGGGAAGGTTTTGTGCTGCAGACGGATATATGGGAGAGTCAAATGATTAATATGGGCTCTGTTTATGCACCACCCAAATTACAGGGGGACACTCTCATGGTGCCTCTCTCTTAGACATGCCGGTGGGCACCCTGATCCTGGGCAGTGATGTGAATGATGTGGTGTCCATGGGGCAAGAAAGGTGGCAGAGAGGGGTGAGGTCCAGGGTAGGGGCCAACGTAAATCCTTTGTGGATGAATTGGGACTGAAGGACTATGGCAGGGGCACCATTGAAATGAGAACTAATCTACCCATTTATGGGCCAGACACTGTAGCTTATCCCGATTGGACTAAATCCTTACCCACTGCGAGAATGTGGACCGCTCTAGCAATACATCGCACTTGGTAGGTGGTATACCCGACCACTCCCCAGTGGTGACCTTTCTGTTGAGGCAGGCCAGAGAGACTGTGCTGCCACCTAGAATAGCAGCTTGGCACTTCAAGGATAGTAAAACCAGAGAACAGAAAATTGAGTGCAAGGAACAATACTTCCAGATAAATGAAGTTTCGGTTGATTCAGCGCGCACCTTGTGGGAGGCTTTCAAGACAGTGCTGCATGGGGACACTGAGGCTCATTGGGATCAAAAGGAAAGAGGGGATAGCACGGAGTTTAGAAATGAAGCCCCTGGATAAGGGAATATCGGGAGGGATGCTCCAGGTGCAGGACAGGTCCATCGCTTCCAGCTCAGACAGAGAGATCTGAGGGACCTCGCAGAAAGTGCTGCATGGGCACGTGCCCTGGACACACAGAGTCGGTCATATGAAGTGGGTGATAAGGCCACCAAGTTCATAGCCTGACTGGACAAAAGAGATAGGGACAGAAATTGGGTCACCAAAATACACGATCTTGATGGCAGGGTGCATGTTACAGGGGTATTACTAGAGTGTGCACTCCCCTGGGACCCGCAGGTCCGGTGAGAACTGTGCGGATCTCCTGAAGGAGCTAACGCTTCGGGTCCTCTCTGCCGACCTCAGGGAAACACTGAAACAAGACCTGACGGTGGAAGAAGTTGAGGGGGCCATCCAAGGGCTGCCATCAGGCAAGGCAGCGGGGCCCAATGGCTTACCAATTGAGCTGTTCAAATGCGTGGTCAGTTAGATTGCGCCTCATCCAATTAACATGGCAAAGGCAGACGGGGCTTCCAGTGGACCAGCGGAGAGCCACAATTGTTGTTCTTCCCAAGAAGGGCAAGCATCCCACGGCCTGTAATTCCTACAAGCCAATATAATTTAAGGTATTGGACAAGATTTTAACAAAAAGATTGGTGAGGGTCATAACTGCAGTGATATACCATGATCAGTCCGGGTTCATGCCGCATAGAGGTACCAGCCTAAATCTGAGGGGTTTATATAGGATGATGCATGTGATGGCAATGCCAGAGTCGGATGAGGCCCTCGTCCTTTCCCTAGACGCGAGTATGACCTTTGATAGTATAGAGTAGCCCTATATATTCACAGTCCTCCCAAACTGGGCGTCAGCCCTAAATTCTGCTCATGGGTCTGACTCCTCTACCAGGACCCGGTGCAGAGGGTGCGCGTGAATGGCACTGTGTCTCGCGCCTTCACTCTTTGCAAGGGCATGCGGCAGGGGTGCCCCCTGTCACCAATTTTTGCCCTGGCTTTGGAGCCTTTGGCGGCTTGAATCCAGCAGGACCCTCTCCTGTGGGGGATCCAGAGTGGCGAGGCGTGCAAGGAGGGGATCTCCATGTATGCCTATGACATTTTACTGTTTGTCTTGCGGCCCTGCTTCACAGTGCATAGGATTCTGCACATTTTCGACCACTTCGAAAGCTACTTGGGCTATCAAATCAACTGAAACAAATCTCTTATCTTCCCACTGTTGGGGAAAAGCCTAGTTCTCAGCACCGGGGGCGATACAGGGATTTCAATACCAATGTATTTTTGTTACCCGGAATGTAGAGGACTTCCTTAAACAGAATTTTATCGCTCAGCTTGAGCGCCCCAGAGAGGATGTGACCCTCTGGAGAGCACTGCCGATCTCTTTGATGGGCAGGGCCGTAGTCTTCAGTGTGATGACCCTCCCCTGCATGTTATACGTCCTTGAGAATACCCACTACAAGGACTGCAGCACTTTATCACCAAAGTCAACAGTGAATGGCACACACTCCTCTGGAACCGAGTCAGCTCCCACATATCCATCTTTAAGGTACGACGGGGGGTGTTTGAGGGAGGACTGGCGGTCCCTGATCTCCGAGCCAACTATTGGGCCATCCAACTGATGGTAGTAAATGATTGTGTATTTGGAGACAGGGAGGAGCCAGCCTATAGGGTCGATAGCAAGGCTATGGGCAACCAGGGATATCCTTCCATCCTATATGCCAGGAGGAGAGTGGGTGCACTCCTGAGTCACACTCAGGCAGTAGTTAAGGCATGAAGGTAAAAGGCACCTGGGGCGGTAAGGCAAACTGACTGCCATGACTCCGCTGTGGGGCAACAAACTCCTTGGGGAGGTAAAGAAATTGAGTGGCTACATTAGATGGTGTTTGATCAGGATAGACAGGCTGGGGGATGTATGGAGTATGACTACAGGCAGAGTATGATATGGAGGATGGAGAGAGGGGGGCGTGGCTTGGACGCCGATGGCGGAGGTTGCCTAGCGTCTTAGCTCCGCGGCCGAGCTCCTATTTATCCTGTTGTAGGGGATCCCTGGAGACACCATTACCCCTCCGGCACACTTCTGAAGGCCCGCTTGCCCTCCCACGATCTTGACGGCCCGCGGAAACCCCTGGACGGAGTAAACAGCCGAGAGAAGACGGCGGCGAAGGAAAGCCCAAGATGGCGCCGACGCTGTACTGAGGGCGACCGGGACCCCGAGATGCGCGGTAGCCCTGCCGCGTGAAGCGTTACCCACCCCCGCTAGGACAGTCCGTCGCCTGCTACCCCGAGGATCCCCATGCCGGGGGCCTGAGGCTGGGACCGGGTGAGAGGCGGAGGCGCAGAGGAGGGGCGGCGCGACCCGACCGCAACCGGGAGGAGGTTCGGACTACTGCCGGCAGTGGAGATGTGACTGCCTGACCAGGAGCTCGCCGAGTGGCGCTGGCAGACCGGCTGCGAGCATTGCGGGACACCCCTGGGCCCCTGGCAGTACTGATTATGTGCCGATAAGCTCCATGATGTGGCACTGAGATGCGGCGGACGGGGGAGGAGCGGTGAAGACGGAGGGCCCATTGGTGAGGCTGCCCTTCATAACAGGACATTACGTGAGGGAAAACGTAGCCCACTGCTGGCCTGAGGAGGGCGCCTGAAGACGATGCCCGAGAGCTGACACAGCCCCCTGTACTCGCAGAAGAGAGTCCTACGCCGAGCGTTATGAGGGGGTGAGGATGCTGTTGACCTGCGGGGACCTCCAGAGGGCCTGAGATCCAGGAGTACAACCCCAGAACTCTGGGGGGGGGAGCGTTTCTACTATTACCCCCGCCGGCCTCCTGTGCGACAGCGGACACGTGCTTCCTGACCAGAAAGTGACCGCGCACAGCCACGGTCGGCGCCCCGGAGGCTTGCTCCGGCCCGACATCGGGCGGCCGCCCTGCCTATCATCCGCCGACCTACTGACCTGACTGGAGGCGGCGCAGTGGGGAGCGACACCGGCATAAGCTTGACCGGCCCCGATTCAGTGGTGCTTGACCGCCGCACACCTCCAGCCATGGGGAAACCGAAAGGCCCGAAGGGGGGTGCCCACGCGGCATCGGACGCTGAACCGCCGGACAACGAGGAACGATCTCACATGGACACTCCAGGGGACCCCCCTATCCAAGCGCAGCTGGATAAGATCCTGCAGGCGATCACGGAGACCAGGTCAGCCTTACGAGAGGACATTGCGCAGGTGGCGACGGGCTTGGGTCTCCTACGGGCGGATCATGGCAAGCTCTCTGACCGAGTGAAGGAAGTTGAAGGATCGGTGAGGCACTTGGAACCGGCGCAGAAAGTTCTGGACGCAACGATGAAGGACGCCTTGACCCGCATAGAAGCGCTGGAAAAGCTAGCGGAGGATGCGGAAGGGAGGAACAGGAGAAATAACATACGCGTGGTTGGCCTGCCCGAAAAAATTGAAGGCGGGGACATGGTGGAGTACCTGGAAAACTGGTTGCGGGCAACAGTGGCGCTGGAGGGATTGTCCCCTTTCTACACATTAGAGCGGGCGCACAGAGTACCAGCCCGACCCCCGCTACAGGGCCGACCCCCCTGTCCGGTGGTGGCGCGGCTGCTCCATTTCCGAGACAGGACCTTATACTCCAAGCTGCCAGACAGAACGGTCCTTATCAGGTGGACAACAGCCGAGTGAACATTTTCCCGGACTACACCTATGAAACGCAAAGGCGTCGGTCATCCTTCCTGGCCGTCAAGCGAGAACTACGAACTGAAGGCATCCAGTACTCTCTACTGTTCCCGGCGTGACTTCGTATCATCGTGGATGGCTCCACCAAGTTTTTTGACACCCCGGATGAGGTATGCGATTGGCTGGAACTGTACAGAGCGGGCAAAGACGGTTTTGGAACTTCATCTCAAACCGCGACGGATGTTGCACCACCGAGGAGATCAAAGAGGTTCCGACACCGAAGGGGCAGGACTACTGGACCGTCCACGCTGGAGACTGCGGCAGAACGGCGTGGGGCATTGGAAATGGTTTCTTCCATTTCTGGCCCTGCGACGGAGCGTGGTGCGGCTCCTTCGGAACCGGGAGAGAGTGGTGACCAATCGGACACGGAGGGCTCCGAGACGGACAGCGTGAGACTTCCGGTGGTTACCCCCGAGACAGTTGAAGGACTACTGGATGAACAATAAAGATATGGGGTGAGGAGGTTCTGGGTGGGGGACTGCGGGAGGGGGGGCATACGTGGGAGTCGAGGGGCTCAGCAGGGTAAATGTTATACTCGCTAGTTGCGGGAGGGGGGTTGTAGGGACTCCCCTTTGCACGTTCTGATATTGTAGAGTTCGGCCGCGCCGCGACCTGCGGAGGGATCCCGCATCGGCGCTCGGTCCCCCACATTGCCCTTAAGGCACGCCTACGGTGACTACCGGAAGGTTAGGGGGAGGGGAGGTTTTGGAAACTACAGTTTGGATGGGGACTAGATGGTGCCATTTGGAACCTGTTCTGGGGGGGTGGATGGGGGTTCATGTTTACAAGTTGAGTTAAAGTTGGTGAGGGGGGGACTCGTCATCGGGGAGGATGTTGTTGAGCATTTACCCTTAGCTGTGCAGTGCGCGGAGAGACTGATGCATGCGACATGGGACAATGGCTGATTTCTCAAACCTGAAATGCGTCACCTGGAATGTGCGGGGCCTGCACACCATGTCAAGACGTCACAAGGTCCATGCTTATTTAGTGCGTAGAGGGGTACAGATCGCTTTGCTACAAGAAACGCATCTCAATAAAACCGAGGGACTTGCGCTACAGCGTAGATGGCGGGGACAGGTATACTGCACTTCATACTCGGCTTATGCGAGAGGCGCGCTGATCTGGATAAAGGCGGGAGTACCCTTGCAGGTAGATGATCACACTATAGATCCTGAGGGGAGGTATGTCGCGCTAGCAGGGAAGCTTGGGGGCAGGGATTTGAGCATCTGCTGCATTTATGCGCCCAATACGGACCAGCTCGCCTTTTTTAATGCACTATCGGGTTCTCTAGCTCGTTACTTGTCGGGACCAGTCCTGATGGGTGGGGACTTTAACTCGGTGCTCGACGTTGACTTAGACAGATCACATCCTCCCCTCCCGGACTCCCCGGCCCATAGAGTGGCGAAGGGTAGACTGACTTGGCAGACTCAGTGGGGACTAACGGATATATGGCGGGTGCATAACCCGGGTACTCGAGATTACTCACACTTTTCAGGAATGCATGAATTGCATGTGAGGTTGGACAGCTTCCTAGGGTCTAGGGAGGTGGCCGCTACGGCGGTACGCTCCGAATTTCTGACGAGGACGATCTCTGACCACAACCCTCTATTGCTAGACCTTAGATGGATTCATGGGGCCCCTTGTGTGCCTTCCTGGAAATTGCGGCCGGAGTTGCTAGAGGATCAGGTGTTTCGCGGAGACCTGGAGGATAAGATAGCAAGCTATTTTGCGATTAACGAGGGTACGACGTCGGAGCGAGCCACGGAGTGGGATGCCTTTAAGGTCGTGGTGAGAGGTTATTGCATAACGCAAAAGGTGGGAGTGCGCCGCGTACTTCTGGAAGACCTGACCAACGCTGACCGGGTCCTCCGTGACCTGGAGCTTTCCCGCCCTGGCCGCCCGGAGCTTCAGCAGCAGATCCTAGCGGCTAAAGAGGCGGTGGCGGTTGAGGTTGAGCTACGACTATAAGACCTACCTATCTAGATCACTAGCGGAAGGCGACAAATCAAGTGCGCTGTTAGCTTGGCTTGCTAACCCTGCTAGACGCTCCTCTCCCACCGTGGCGATGAGGACGGACGGGAATGGGGAGGTTTACACTCCGCCTGCAATCCTTCATTGCTTCCGGAGTTACTACGAGCGGCTGTATCGTAGCCGACTACAACCGGACACTTCCCCGACGGATGCTTTCCTGAGGGACCTACCTATCCCCACTCTTGAATCGGAACAGGCGAAGGCCCTGGGCCGCGATGTGGAACTAGGCGAGATTAAAGGGGCGATCAAAAGAATGGCGCGTAACAAAACGCCGGGCCTTGACGGCCTGCCTGTGGAATTTTATTCCGCATACTCGGATATCCTAGCCCCAAAGCTCCTGCAGGTTTACAAGGAAGCAAAGTCCTTAGGAAGATTACCGGGCTCGATGCGGGAAGCACTGGTGATACCTCTTCTGAAACCGGGTCGTGAGGGAACGGACCCGGCCTCTTATAGACCACTATCGATGCTCACGGTAGACTACAAGATCTTGAGCAGCATATTAGCTGAGCGGTTGCTGGAACACATGGGCTCCCTGGTACACGCCGACCAGGCGGGCTTCATCCCCAAACGCAACACGACAATGAATATTCAACGACTTTTCAGACTATTAGAGATGGAGCACGAGGATGCCCCCGACCCTATGATTCTCTCGATCGACCTGGAAAAGGCCTTCGACAGCCTAGAATGGGTCTACCTTCGCAGGGTTCTTGAGAGATTTGGATTGGGAGAGGGATTTCTGAAGTGGACCGGAGTGCTGTATACCGCGGCGGTGGCCAGAGTGAAATCGGGCCGGCTGGTGTCCCAGCAGTACCCGGTAGAAAGAGGCACGAGGCAGGGTTGCTCGTTGTCCCCATTGTTGTTTGCTCTAGCTGTGGAACCGCTGGCTATCTCAATCCGCACAGGGGCCTATTATAGGGGACTACAGACTTCGCTGGGTCCCCAATACATTTCCCTGTACGCTGATGACCTGTTGCTCTTTCTCGAGGACGCTGATGCGGCCCTGACGGGAGCAGATTCGGTACTCACGTCTTTTGGGGAGTTATCAGGACTTCGGGTAAATTGGGCTAAGACCTGCCTATTTCCGATGCGTCAGGATGGCCCTCAACCGGACACTCACAGAGAAATCAGATGGGAACCGGCCTGCTTTAAGTACCTGGGGGTACATGTTTATCATCGCCCGATCGACATCCTGGAGGGCAATATCTCCAGGGGCATCCGAGCACTCAAAGGCAGCATGGCCTTCTGGTCTACCCTGCCCCTGTCGTTGGCGGGGCGTATCGCTCTATTAAAAATGGTGGCACTGCCCCGATTGCTGTACTGCTTTCGAACGCTCCCGATATGGATCCCCAGGTCGGTTTTTAGGGGCCTCGACTCCATAATAGTGTCGTTCCTATGGGGAGCGGGCCGCCGTAGGGTGGCGCTCGGGACTTTGCTGCGACCGAGAGCGGAAGGAGGGTGGGCGGCTCCGGACTTTGAGACGTATTATTTGGCGGCCCAGTTGCAGTTCTACACCCAAGAAGTCGCGCGTGAGTTCCGAGGCCCGGAAGAGCTGAGGGGCAGTGGCACACCCAGACATGTTTTATCATATATTGCGCTGCAACAGACATTGGAGCTGAAACACCTCACTCAAGAGGACCGCACCGTACGTTCCTGCTGGAACCGTGTACACCGCAGGCTCGGTAGATCGCGACCCTATGCCCCGGAGATCCCGCTGGGAATGCTTACTGCATTACCCCACGGTGGAGACTGGTCTCGTCTCAGTGTTTGGGAAGACATGGGGATACAGACGATGGGCGACCTCTACGAGGATGGGGGGCTGCTGCCCTTCCAGACCCTTTTGGATCGCTACGACATCCCTAGAGGGGATTTTTTGATCCACGCGGCACTCACGAGAGCGATTCAGGCTCACTGGAGGACCGGTCACGAGGAACCGCGACTGTCAACGACGTGTCAATATGTCATGATGTCTGCGGGGACAGTTAGGGCGGTGTCGTGCCTCTACTCCAGAATGGTGGAGGAGAAATTAACCCCCTTGACGGCCCTTAAGTCCAAATGGGAGACAGACATAGGCAAGGAAATTCCAGAGACCACATGGTCCCAGCTGCTGCAGAGGGCCTGGAAGGGGACGAGGAATGCACGCTTCCAGTTGGTCCATTTCTATGTGTTGCATAGAGCCTATCTGACCCCGGCGAAACTACAGCAGTATTTTGGTCTGGAGGCGGCAGCCTGTCCTAGATGTAGAGCACCCGGAGCGGACCTTATACACATGCTATGGTCCTGCTCTGAGCTGACCTCCTTTTGGTCGATAGTAGGTGACACGCTGACCGCGGTAACTGGTAGATCGTTAAGGGTGGACGTGGAGGTGGGACTTTTACACTGGTTTCCGCATACCCCTAAGACTAAAATTACCAGTAAGTTCATCGATTTGGGTTTACTGTTAGCCAAACGGGAAATTACCAGACACTGGAAGGCGCGAGTTGGTCCGTCGGACGATAAATGGCGCAATGAACTGCTTAAATGGGCGGGGAGTGAGAGCACACTAAGATTCCAACAGGCGAAACGAAGACAAGATGAACGGGCGTTAGAGGCGGCGCAGGCTTGGGAAACGATAGTGCAGACCCTGCGCGACCATGACACACATGCTGACACAGACAGTACGGAGGGAGACGGCCTGAATCCCACTGTCGCGCCATGATAAAGTAGCGCGGCGCTACCACGGCAGACTCACGGCCACTTTATCCTCAGATGACCACACACAGGTTGTCCTACCGATGACGAGTGGGGGGGGGGGTAGGGGTTGGGGGACGTGAGCTGTCTCTGATCCTATGCAGCACTGGGACGATGAGTAGTGGTGAACAACCCTGTCTTCCACTGGGGGGAAAGGCGAGAGGAGGGAGGGAGGGGGGATAGTTTTGAGGCAGTTGAATAAAAGCAGATCGGATTTACTCTAGTACCAGTGATTTGTTATGCGACTGGGGAGAAACACGCTTTATGAACATGACATACGCCGCCCGACCCCCGGGTTGTGGGCTAAATGGCCGTGTATGAAGAATAAGTGATTCCCACTCACGCTGGATGGTGTACTGATACGAGTGACAACGTTGTACTTACTTACATTTCCTGCAATAAAAATATATTTACAAAAAAAAAAAAAATGGAGGATGGAGAGAATTTCAAATACTTGCAATTGAGGCATGCATTGCGGTGTCACCTGCCCAAGGGGGATCAGCTACTGGAATACTCGCCCATGGAGGACCGGTTGCTACTAGACCCAATGCCGGCTAAAGGAGTTTCCCTGGTGTACCGGAAAATAATGAATAATTCATTAGATCACCTTCCTTGCTGTGGGAGGCCTGGGAGGGTGATATAGAGCTCATAAAAGATGATGACAGGGCGGAGTCCATCCAGAGCCCCAGGGAAATAGCCATAATGGCCTGTTTCCACTTAATACAATTGCGCATACTGCATAGTTCCACTACTCTAGATCCAGGTTGTACTGCATGGGCCGAAGTGACTCTGCCCTCTGTGCTAGGGGATGCAGCACGATCGGCACCTTCTTCCATACACTTTGGGAATGCCCTAAAATTTAACAATACTGGAGGGAGGTCACAACTGTCATGGCTGCTGTTACAAGCCCAGGGGTTCCGTTGGAGGCTTGATGGCTGATACTGAACATTTCCGGCGATGATACATGGCCAAGGAATCATAAACTGTGATGACACTCGCAGCAAAGGTGGCAAACAGAACATCGCAAAAGCATGGGGGGCAAGTAGACCCCGATTATCCGGGACTGGAAGTATGACTTGGACTGGTGTCAGCTAGTGGAACCAGAGCTGGGGCTGCCCCTATAAGTACGAGAAAGTGTGGGGTAGCTGGGTCCAATACAGAGAGACCTGAGGTAGGTAAGGGGTAGGGATAGAGAAGGGATCAGTGGACATTCGTGCCTAACCTGTTTTTGGTAGAATATTGTGCCTATGGCAGTGTATGTGCAACATATTTTACAATACGATTAATGTTAGGAATGGATGTGGTTTGCACTTCCCATAATTGACTCTCTATATGTACCTTACATTATACATCTATTGTTGTTTACTGAGCAACTGTTCAATTCAAATAATAATAATAATAATAATAATAATAGAAAAAAAGTACTTAACAAATGTATACCAAATCACAAAAAGCACGCTTTTTGGACCACAATCTATATAAATATATCATTCTTGGGTGTGGACCTGATGGAACATGACTATAGCGGAAATGGAGAAGTTAGTTATGTGAGGACCAAATAAATATATATTCCTCACAACTAACTTCTCCAGTTCGGCTATGGTCATGCTCTACCCAGTCCACAACCAAGAAATACTTAATTTGACAAATGTCTGCCTATACTCCTTTAGAAAAGGTCTAGACACCATTGTTTCTCAACAACATGGCATATACATTAGTACACAACCTAGTGGTTATCAGGAAAATTAAAGAGCTTCAGCTAATAATATTGATATGTATATTCACACAACAGATTGAATTTAACCACCAAACGAAGGAGAATATGAGTGATGATGAGTGTGCAGCAAGGTAGCAGGAAGCCAATAAGCTCTTTGTTGAAATTGCCACATCCTCAACTTCAAATGAAGTAACAGGGGAGAAAGTTTCAGCGAATAACAATGGACTAAATAAAATGCCTTCTAGGAGAGTGGGCAGACAGACAACAGTGCGCAGAGCTCTACAAACATTCTTAAAATATTAACAAAGTATGCAGAGCTGGAAAGAGAGGAAATCATGAAAAAAATATCAAAGAGTTGTCTGAAAAATGTGCGCAAGAAACAGATCAAGCCAGAATTACTAAACTCAAACTTGATTTAAAAGGGAGATTGGACAAATATGAGAAACTCATCAAAGAAAGGAAGGCAACTAAATTCTTACGAGATCCTTTGGACTATGAAAATAGGTGTATTTATATATTTGGCAAGCGTTTCGACACAGTAAGGAGGTAAAAAGTTCAAAATAATATGATAACTAATCCGGAAACCTTGCAGAGTGAAATGAGCTCTGACACTGGCTCTGAGGTCGAATAAGAGAACCAGACGAGGAAAGGATCAATGGTTACTAAACGTACGGTAACAGATTAACTCCGTTTTTTACAATTAGCCCAAAGATCAGAACAACAAACAAAGAGGGGCTGGGGGAGACCAAGAGGAAGAGGAAGAGGAAGCAGAGATGTGGAGGACAAGGATATCGGAGGAGCACAACCGAGAGATCTATGCGCTCCAATGTTAAGCAGAAAGGAAAGAAGTAGCACAAAATATACAATCATCAACTTGAGTAGCATTGACATAACAAGTGAGGCTAAAGAAGTGTTTTACCTAGGACTTTCGTACTGTTATAAAAATTATTTTAATTATGAGAACAGTAGGATGGACCTGTACAAACTCACTAGAAACCTTAAGTTGATGAAACTGCATAAAATGAGAAATGTCCTTGGACCACCACCAATACTGGATTTGACTACGACTATACCTGATAATCAAAGCAACCTAACTGTGTCTGACATTCCTGTGTTAGAAGACATGTGGTATCTGATGCAAGACAATGACAATGTTAGCCTTCCTGGAGAGGAAGATGTTAGAAGAGAATTAAGAAGTGAAGAAATAACATCATCCTCTAATGGTGGAGATCGAACACCTTTTCGTCCAACATCAAGATATATACCCCAAATGGCAAGAGATAATATCAATATATTCTCTGAAAAAGTAGTAGGAGACTTATGGAGGCTATATCAAAATATGGGAGATCAAAAAAGATAAATGGATCCTAGAGAGACGCGTAGCCATAAAGTCCTAGGAAAAATCAAAAAGGAAGAGGGAATCCTTGTGAAACCCTCAGATAAAGGCAGGACCGTAGTCCTTTGGGGGAGGGACCTCTACAAAAAAGAAGCTTTAAAACAACTGAACAACATGGAATGTTATAAAAGAATTACACCAACAGAATATGAGAATGTGATCTTGCTCTATTCCAAAAGACTTAAAGAAAAGAAAGAACAAAATCTGTTGAGCTGGGACGAGTACAAATTTATAAAGCAAGAAAACCGGGTAACTCCGGAATTCTACATGATACCTAAGGTCCACAAGGACATTTTAAACCCACCAGGTAGACCGATTATCTCTTCCTGTAACAGCATGCTTGAGAATACCTCTAAATATATTGTTTTTTTCTCAATCCTATCGTGAAGACGCTCCCATCATACATAAGAGACTGATTTTCTTAAACATATTTATGATGTAAGATGGGATGCCAATATGGTACTGGTAACTCTAGACATTTCAACACTCTACACAACTATAAAGCATTCGGATCGCTTGAGAGCTGCCCAGTATTTTTTTAAAACAAGACCAATAAGATTTGCTGCATGTTGGTTGAAATGATGGAATGGTGCCTTAAATTTAAATAAGAACATGCTAAACTTGAATATTGTGGGACACCATAGTAAAAATACTATTGATTTTCTAGATGTCAGAGTGGTGGTTGAGGGGAGATAGGCTGGAAACTACGGTTTTTAGAACGCCAACGGCTGGAAATACAATACTTCACGCGGCTAGCACTCACACCCAGCCCTCACTATCAGAAGTACTTAGGGCCAGATGTAGGTAATCCAAAAATAAAGAGTCCTTAATTGCGAATTTTACCGATTCGTTATTAAGGACTCGGTTTTTCTGATGTACGTAATGAATCAGTAAAAATTACCGAATCGGTATAAATCGCTAAAAAATAGCGATTCGGAATGGATCGGTAGAAAAAAAGATACTGAATCCCCACTACCGAATCGTTAATACCTAGTCAGTAAATACCGATTTGGTAATTTAAAAATCGGTAATTGTGGAATCAGCCAATCCTCTGCATCCTTATTACCTCCCAAACAGGAAGTGGCAACACCCAAGCAGCACTGAACCCGGAGCTGACTGTGAGGCAGGGAGCAGAGCAGAGAAGCCAGGAGCAACACAGCTTTATTTTGCAACAAAAACCTAGCAAAATGGCAAACCAGGAGAGGGAGACGGAGGGAGGTGAAAGGAAAAGGAAAAAAAAATCAGTGAGAGTGAGCTGAAGGTACTCATTGAAAATATCACCAAGGACCATGATAAGTTGTTTGGAAAGCAGTCCCTGCACGTGCCAGAGTCTCAAAAAAGGCAGATCTGGCTTGCAATACAGGATAAAATCAATGCCATTGGAGCCACCCAGCGCTCTATTGAGGACCTGAAAAAAATATGGTACGATTTGAGGAAGACTGCTAAGGCGAGGATGGCAGAGAGGCAGAAGCAGGCCAGCAAAACTGTTGGAGGCAGGAACACAGCACCTGCACCAACTGCTCTGGATCTCCTGGTTATTCATTATTATTTTATTATTTATTTAGAAGTTTTCTGTAGCGCTAACAAGACCTGAAGGTAGCAGAGCGCTTTACAGTAAAAGGAATGAAAAGGTGAACAAAAAGGCACGTAACAAATAAAGGCGATCATCGAAAGACAATAATGGAGGAGGAAAAGTTCGTAACAGTAGGACTTATTGGTAGTAGGATACAGAGATAACACATAGTTCTGGGGATGGTCCTAGTTACCCAGGACCTAGGGAATGGATGAGGAACAAGGATTTGAGTTGGTTGAGTCCACCCTCCAGCCTGAGAGTGCGGGTGGGGTTGGTGATGCAGACAACTCAGCCAGAGCTGCCAACAAACAAGGTAAGATGCATTCACAGCATGCTGTGCAACCCCCCTACCCCCAATCCCCAGAGAGGCATAGGGACTCCCACTCCAGTACATGTTTTACTCATAACCTGCAATGCATTATGGGAGCTGTAGCCAGAAGTAACACATGTAAGAACAGTCAGTCCAGCAAACCCAAAGGCATGTGACATCAATTAGCAATTAGCAAGCAGAGGACAGTCAGTGTGATTGGCAGGCATTAAATGTATTACAATGCAAATGATGCCAGATAAGTGAGCATATCTACATTCTGTCTTCACAGGCGAGCCATCTTGCAGGGCAGCAGAGGGGGGCAGAGGAAAGGCTCCCTTGGTTGTACTCAAATGGGTGACATAACCCATGTTTGTATGGACACTGCTTTTGATCTTGGTGGTGTGCTATGATCATTAAACACCATCACTCAAATACAGTAACTGGCTATGTCTCCTTACTCACTCAGAAATAGTTGTGTGTTATCTCAGCCCGTCTGTGTCTCCCATCCGGTGCTGCTGCAACACCTGCTGCGCTGTGCTCTGGCTGTGGACAGTCCTCACCCTCATCATCAGAGTCAGTTAGTTCCTCTGCTGTTCCTTTCTTTGTGGCAAGGTTATGCAGCATTGCACATGTTGCTATTATTTTGCAGCAGATGATGGGGTGGTACTGGCGTGCATCTCCACTTTTGTGGAGGCAATGGAACCTGCTTTTTAGTAGTCCAAACGTGCGCTCCACAACGTTGCACGTGCTTTTATGTGCCACATTGTATCTCCTCTCACTTGGGGTGGTTGTGGTGAGGTATGGAGTTAGGATAAATGACCGCACGGCATATGCGCTGTCACCTAAATGGGAAAGAAAGTGAAATGAATGTGAGTCACCAATACATTCATCCAAGGTATACATCAGGGTGTGTCACATTGATTTACCTAGCAGGTATCCTTCTCCGAATTCACCAGCAGCCAGACGTGTGTAGATCCCACTGTTCCTAAATATGTAGGAGTCATGGGTATTACCGGAAATTTGGCCACAATGTCAGTAATGATGTAGTCTGCATCACATATCACCTGCACCTTGATGGAATGCATGGATTTGCGGTTGCGGTATATGTATTCTGTAGCTGCAGGTGGGCAGATTGGTATATGGGTTCCATCAATGCACCCTATTACATGTGGGAACTGTGCCTTTTGGTAGAAATCCAGCTTTGTCTTATGCAGTTCCGCCTGTGTGCTGGGGAAGCGTATGTAGTGATGCATTCTCTGCATCATGGCATCCAAAAAGGAGTTGAAGAAACGGAACAAGCAACTCTGTGACACACCACCTGCCGCAGCTATCACACCCTGGTAACTTCCTGATGCGAGTAGGTGCAGGCTACAGAGCCCCTGCACATGTGTTGGTATGGCGTGCGCCCTTGGTGTCTGATGCTCCAGGCATGGGCGTCCACAGAGGGGGGGCAAGGGAGGTCGCTTGCCCCCCCCCCCCGGATCGCTGGTCCGTCCAGTGCCAGCCCAGTGACAATGTGGTAATTACAGCAGGCTGTGCTGTTCCCCTGTGAGAAGCCCCAGGAGTTGAAAAGTTCTCTCACTTGGGGCCTCTCATACTTCTCTCTGAACTCTAGAGGCTGCAGCAGCAGCCCCTCCTCGACCTCGAGCAGACTGTGGACGGGCCTGTTGACATTCTGTCTGCTGCTGATCATCACATAAAGAATGACAATGAGCCGTCTGCCTTTAAGGTACCTTGCAGAGATCCTACCTGTGTTTTCTTTTTAATTAAAGAGTGTCAGCAAACTCTGCTCTATGGGGACCAGGCGATTCACAACTTAGCCTCATTAACAAATAAATGGTCTTTTAAAGACTCCATGTCTGTCTCCCTCCCTCACTCTTTGTGATCTGTCAGGCCAGGTGTCGCAAAGGCAGTGTTATGGGTTGAAAGGCATGAGCCAGGGGTCGCAGCAGCGGCCTCTGGCGACCCCTAAATGACATCCATGGTGCTGTGGCAGGATGCAGTGTGCAGAAACGCAGACCTGAACATGGGAACGCTGCAGACGAGTCTTGAAGTGGCCATGTTACTTGCCTGCAGCAAGCGGTGGGGGGAGGGGGGATTCACTGGCATGCTTCACTGCAATGGCAGCATCCACATGGGTTCAGGGTGTGGGCAATGCGCAGACCGCACAGCATCCTTATGCAGAAGCAGGCCGGAGCCTTTCAAGTCACCTTCCTTTTGTTCTTTCGGGGCCGTTTTCTCTAATTAAAAAGACCAATTCGTTGATCAGATCTGCTTTTCTTTAACATAAAACACTTTGATAGGTGAAGGATTATGAAAAATGCATCCAGTGATTTATGAATGTACTAGGATCATATTTTATAAATAGATCCTGAAATAAATGGCTTCTGTGTAATGATTGATTGGGCTTCAGAGCTGCAGTTGATTCACTGGGAGACAGAGGGAAGGAGACAGAGGGTGACAGACAGAGGGAGGGGGCGACAGAGGGAGGGAGACAGACAGGGAGACAGATAGAGGGAGAAAGAGGGAGAGAGTCAGACAGAGGGAGGGAGATAGAGCGAGGGAAAGAGAGGGAGACAGAGAGAGAGGGAGACAGAGCGAGAAAGACAGAGGGAGGGAGGCAGAGAGGGGAGACAGACAAAGGGAGAGAGAGGGAGGGAGGGAGACAGAGAGAGAGGGAGATGGACAGAGTGAGTGGGACAGAGGGAGACAGGTGGAGAGAGAGAGAGGGGGAGACAGAGAGAGGGAGACAGAAAGAGGGAGGGAGACAGATAGCGATAGAGACAGACAGAGACAGATGGAGGCAGAGACAGGGGCAGACAGGCAGAGAGAGACTGAGAGGGAGACAGAGGGAGGGAAACAGGGACAGACAGAGACTGACAGAGACAGGGACAGACAAATAGAGGCAGAGACAGGGACAGACAGATAGAGGCAGGGAATAGGACAGACAGAGAGGGAGACGGAGGGATAATTAGAGAGGGAGTGAGACAGAGGGTGACAGAGGGAGAGAGAGGGAGGGAGACAGAAAGAGAGAGGGAGACAGAGAGACCGAGGGAGACAAAGGGAGACAGAGAGAGAGGGAGACAGAGAGAGGAAGACAGAGGGAGACAGAGAGAGAGGGAGACAGAGAGAGAGGGAGACAGAGAGAGGGAGACAGAGGGAGGGAGAGGGAGACAGAAGGAGGGAGACTGAGGGAGGGAGACAGAGGGAGGGAGACAGAGAGAGGGAGACAGAGATAGATAGAGGGGGGAGACAGAGATAGATAGAGGGAGGGAGACAGAGAGAGGGGAGACAGAGAGAGAGAGGGAGGGAGACAGAGAGAGAGAGAGAGAAGAGAGATAGATAGAGGGAGGGAGACAGAGATAGATAGAGGGGGAGACAGAGACAGAGAGGGAGAGAAGAGAGATAGATAGAGGGAGGGAGACATAAATAGAGGGAGGGAGACAGAGATAGATAGAGGGAGGGAGACAGAGATAGATAGAAGGAGGGAGACAGAGAGAGAGAGAGAGAGGGAGGGAGACAGAGAGAGGGAGGGAGAGATAGAGGGAGACAGACAGAGAGAGAGGGAGAGGGAGGGAGGAGAGTAGGAGAGAGAGAGAGAGAGAGAGATAGAGAGAGAGAAGAGAGATAGATAGAGGGAGGGAGACAGAGAGAGAGAGAGAGGGGGAGACAGAGCGAGAGAGAGGGAGGGAGACAGATAGAGGGAGAGAAGAGAGATAGATAGAGGGAGGGAGACAGAGAGAGAGAGAGAGAGAGAGAGAGAGAGAGAGAGAGAGAGAGAGAGAGAGATAGAGAGAGAGAAGAGAGCGAGAGAGAGAGAGATGTGTGTGTATGCCAGGTCTGGTGGCTCAGTGGATGAAGGTGTCCGCTGCAGGGGCATGTGTTCAACCTCCTTGTCATAGTTTTTTTTGGTGCTCTAGCTCCAACCCTCTCCCCCACTGACCCCGACCCCACCGGTGTGGCCCTCGGCCACAAACCGCACTGTAAATTTGCCCCCGAGAGAAAGTTCAGAGAGAACCCATACTCTAGAACCACATCAACCTGATATAGAATCTTTTTGTTTTTTCTGGCCATTTTTAGTTTTTCCCTCTGTTATATTGTAGTTTCCAAGTCGTCTGCTGTGGCGCCTCACAAGATTTTTCTCTTCCCCCTATGTGTTTCTTTGTTTAATTAAGCTCTTTGTCTTATTAGATTTTTATTAAATGTATTTAATACTTGTGCTCAATCATGTCGGAGGATGGTGATGAAGTTAAAATGTTGCCCCCTCTGTAAACATTTCTGCGGACGCCCATGGCTCCAGGTATGGGTGCAAGTCCCTTATCAGGTCTAGGATGGTTTGTGGGTGAAGCCTGTACCTCTCATGTATTTCTGCTTCAGTCAATTGGAACAGTGTGACACGCAATCAGTATACACGCTCTTCCCGTCTCCAAACCCTCAGGCCTGCTGCTCGCAAATGTAGCCGCCTTGCTATGACGTAGAGGGCCGCCATTGTGTTCACACTGTTGCATTTTGGGGCTGTTTTTATGCAGTGCACCTGATTCCCACCTGCTCTGGATCAGTGGTAATTATGGATTCTTAAATGCCGGTTTTTGACAAATTTGCTTTTACCGATTTTATGTACATCGCATTAGTGATTTGTTACCGGTTTCTTATTTACCGATTCAGTATTTTGGTTTTTCGGTGTCTGCCGATCGGTAAATAAGGAATCGGTAACTGGTTTCCTTTATGTTTACCGATTCGTTATTACCGATGGCATTCGGTAATACCTACATCGCACATGGCTAAACCAGTTGGTAACGCTGAAATGTACCGAATTTCGGCGTTACAGACCGGTATTAAGCCACCTACATCTGGCCCAAAATTTGGTAAATTCTACAGAGCACGAAGAACTTGTAGCACCATGGAAGATTATTTAAGCATGGAGAAAGAAATGATGACTAGGTTTTTAGAGAGAGGCTATACAACAAAAGAACAAATTGAGTCAGGAAGAAAATACTCAAAGGTTTATAACAACATATAACACGAAACAATAGGAAATGGGGTTAATTTTCAAAAAGCACTGGCACTTTATTAAATGTAACCCTGTAATAGGAACACAAGTTAAAAAGTATCCGGAAATAACCTATAAAAAATTGAAGTCCTTGAGAGACAATATGGTAACTAGTGAATACAGCAAAAGAACTGGTATATAAACTTGGCTACAACATAAAGAAGGTTTTAAAAAATGTCTATAATGTAAAGCCTGCCAGAGTGGGGAAAATCTATCTATTTTTAAAACGTTTTTTAACGAAACTATAAGAATACAACGATTTTTAACCTGTAAGTCAAGTTACGTAGTCTACATCTTAAAGTGCCAATGCGAAAAAACTTATGTGGGTAGTACCAGTCCATAAAAGGACCATGCAACACAGGAGAGCAATAAGTAATAACGATCAAAGCTATCCTGTGGCAAGACACTTGGAGAAACAACACCAAAGTGATCCAAATTCACTGCGTTATAGATGTATAGCCGAAATACCCAAAAAGAAAAGAGGAGGCAATCGAGGGAAAGAATTAGGGAAATCAGAAACCTATTACATCTTAGAATTAGATAGGCAAAAGCCAAAGGGACTTAATGTGGATGAGGATTTGTTTACATGTCTTTATTAAATAAGGCTGTACAAAACTGCACACTCAAGGAAGAACATTTTTAGTTGTTGTATATATAAAAAAATCTTGATCAAGAATAGATCCTTGTGTACGACGGTAATTACTAATATAGGAATGTGAAAATGTTGTCACTTGCGAGTAGCATAAAATGAAACAAACATGTTCCAAGATAGCGCCTAAACTTGTTGACCCCAATACCTCACATTCACATGTTTGAACTGTCCTCTTTCTATGTCAATTTTTGTCCTTTGCCCGTCATTTGTCTAGTAAAGTGCTGTGTATTTAAAAAACCAAAAAATATGGCTCATTATCGTGACCAAGGTTGCAGGCGGCGGCCGAAATGCGTAGATATGTAATTACTGAAATAATAAAAAGTTCAAGGTGATTCAAACTTCTGGAGTGCTGGTCTTTTCCTTTGACTGAAGGAGTTTATCGAAAATTAATATATATCAATATGATTAGAGGATGATTAGGGACTTCTTTAATTTACCTGTGAGCACACCTCTTATACCGATAAGATTTGATCTGGCTTTAAATCCCATTAATGTGGTCACCTTGCTTAAACCCCTGTTATACTGGATCCAATTATGGTCAACTGTAGAGCTGGTACCGTACCAGGAATCACTAAAAGAGTTGATAGAGCTTAATAAAAAAGCACATACTCCCTGGCTGAAGCAAATCAAGAAACTATCAGACAGCATTGGACTGGGGGAATTATGGAGTTCTCCAGTAGTGATAATTAAAATAGATGCATAGAAAGAGCAACAAGTGTTTTGGGAGGATGCAATGCACCAGATTTGGAAAGGTCACTTGGATGGGAGTTTAACAGGACAGTTTATGAATTATAAATGTCTACCTAGGTTTGAACCATATATGGATAGAATACTCCCTTACCAAGCAAAATGTTTACATGTCCAATTAAGATACAGACTTCTTTCATTAAGACCTCATATTTCAAAGTGGGACAAAACACGTTCCCTCTTGATATACTGCCCGCACTGCACTTAGATCGAAGAGACGGAAGCACATTTCCTGGTATTTTGCCCACTTTATGCACCAGCCTGCAAGAAATGTATTATTGCTGTTTGTAGACTCAAGGGTGTGAGGCGCAATCTGAAGGCATTAAGGATTTTAAAAAGTGATTCAAAGGAACAAATAGTTTTTTCTGTATCTTGGTTTTTATATTGTGCATGGAACTTAAGAATCAAGGCTCTACATTCCTAGGTTATGAATATTGAATAACTTTGGCCGGATACCTATATATTATAAATTTGGTTGGCCCTATGTATATTTTATCAGAGGGTGCATACAGATATTTTTAGGTAACTAACCAATTTTAGCTAAAATGAATGAGTCATGTACTATGTATTTAATATATAATGCATGAATTGGTCTATCTTTTTCTAACTCTTATCTTAAATCTTACTTTAAATTTGATAAGGGCAGTATATTCGAGCCATGAGGTGACATTTGATCTAAATTCGATGCATTGAGAATAATCAAAGATGTTTAAATTATAACATGCAACAGTCTTAAGTATTTTTAGCTGATGTAAATATTTGTTCTTTCTATGTGGTTTTATGGATGTAAAACTTTTATGGCTTGAAAGTTGAAATAAAGTTATTACTACTACCTTTTTACTATTATAGACCAGCAACAACCCTGAGCAAATTATCAGATGCTCACATTCGAGAACATACCATTTTGTCAAGACTCAACTATGTCCTGTTCATTAGCATGTACTTTACAAATGCTCTTATCTGTCCAGCATGGAGCAGAACATGATTTCTTTACCTATACAGTTCTCTTTATTGATTTTGTCAACAACTAGTAGAGATACTGTAATTGACACGATGTTCAAGCATGGCCATGTTGCACAGCGTAATGCCTCTCGCAGTTTGAGGTGCCCATATGGTTTCACCAATTTGTATGTAGGCAATTATATTATCATTTATTAAGTCTGCGATAAACAAGTTGTTTTGTTTTTCTTTTTGTTCCTTTTATGTTGTTTTTGTTGTCCCAATGTTGATTATGGTAATTAATTCTATGCAAACTGTTCTTTCATTTTGTATCTCAAAAGGTAGAGAGTTTCCCAGGGACCAGAAAGGACTGGGTATCAACAGTTTTAACAAAAGAGAAATCCTTTCTGTGTATTAGTCTTTCAATAAGTGACCAACAGGCCTACACATATTACTCATTTGGTATTACTTTAGGTTTAAACAGTTTTTCAACATTAGTACGCCACACTAGAATATCATTTTTAGTTACTATCAAAGTTTTTTGTATTTAAAAAATTTTTTTTGTAAAAACTTTTTTTTAAAAAGAAAAACATGTATATTCACAAACTTTATATCACACTTTAAATCATTAAAAAGGGTGCTCTGTTACACTTATAGCTGCTATCTAACAATTCCGAATTACGGTTTCTAGTTCAGAGTCACACCTGGTTCAAACAATGTTTGTATATTCATATTAAATAAATCAAAACAATACAATTCATTTACAATTAATAAGTCCTATTTGTCGACGCGTTTCGGTGCGTAGGTTACATTTGTGGCACCTTCCTCAGGACAGACGAAATATTTAAAACCAACGTGATAGCTTCTTTCTAAAAAAGAAAAAATGAGTATAATCAGTATTTTTTCCTAAGGAGAGTTTTTATTCTAGTTGTGGACTAATTTACTAGTGGTTGCTATTTAGTATATTGGGTCCCCTTACTTGAAATTTAGGGATTTCAGTCCTTGTATTGATCTTTCTGGACTTCTTTATTCCTATTTGGCATTGCGCTTCTCGTCGGTCACACCAAAACCTTATTCACTCATTGACTTTCTACGAGGGAAAGCAAGGGATTATACACCATGCTAGAGATAATATTGGCTGGTACATCCATATCTCATGATTTACTTACTTATGGGGATTTTATTTATCCCTTTAAAATATGGGTATCTGTCAAAGCTGGTACTGTTTTCCAGTCTGGCCCACAAGCATTTGGTGATGTTACTTTGCCATATACATTTAATAATGTTACTGCGCCTGTGGACAACACATTAATTGATTAAGAATTTTGGGCCTTCTTTTTAAGTAGGTTAAGCCTATAAGAGTAATTTTGCTGATACCCACCTGTCAAGTTATTACTCAATGCTGACACTCAGGCTATTTCTTTCTTGCACCCTCTCAAGTGGTATCTGCCAACCTATATTTGGGGTGACATAGTGATGTGTTTAAGTATCTTAACCTTCATTATTTTCACCGTGTTCTAATAACCCTATCTTCTATGCTTCTAGGGCAGTTGGTATGTCATACATACCTTATTTGAATGAAGGGTTTGGCATTAGCCCAGAGTGCAGTCCTTGTTTTTCTTGTACCAGCGCCTTGACTTTTTGGTTGGAGCGGTAATTTTACTTTGATCTGCTCTCTACCTGAAAGGTTAATGGGTCATCTTAAGATGTAGACAAGAACAAAGACGTGTTGACATTACGTCTACGCATTACGTTTCTTGCTAATTTCTGCCGCCTTGACATGGGCATCTACTGTTTAATTATCGCCCAGTATCCCGCTCTTTTCACATAAAGCCCCATGCTAATTCGTTATTATTACTAGCGATCAGATCCCTCACCCTTCGCCTGCTCTTTCATAACATCAAGCCCCATGTTCGTTCATTATTATCACTGGCGGTAAAGTTCCCCACCATTCGCCTACTCTTTCATTCTTTCGTTGAGGCATGGACTATTACAGTCCCCGTCCCCGAGTAACACAGCCCCCGTCAGCTTGTGCATTACCAGAGCGCTTACCTTCTCATTGCCGGCACAGAGTAAAATGCTTGCGACCGCTTCCTGCTTTGGCTGCTTCTGATCGAGCTGGTCACATTGCCTGCACCTTAAGTACCCATGCACATCCTAGATTGGTTAGCAATTGTCTCGTTAATTGAAATCAATTGCTTAATTTCGCGGCAAAATTTAGCGCCATTTTTGTAGTTTTATTCTCCCTGTTTAACTACCGGGCCACGAGTTCGAGTCCTCCGTATTCCCGAATCTGCCCCATATCATTTAATTGATTTAATTTTTCAAGAACATCATGTCCTTGCATTTACTTTATGTCTGTACCACATTCTCGCTACAGTATTGGTTTACCAATTATTTAGCGTGTATAGTGCTCGGCGCCCATCTGTTAGCGCCATTTTGGTAGTTCATGGTGATTGTTGTGGACTACAGGGTCTCAAGTTCGAGCCCACTGTAGACACCCAAAGTTACTCTGTGTCACATACTGTATATTATATATTGGGTAATCTGGGGCCTCATCTCAAATCTAGTTTTATCTACCTAGCCCTTGCACGAATATATTTTTCCCTTTATTTTTAAAAAACGAAGTTACATGTTTTTGTCCATGCATCATTTTCTAGACAAAACATTAAAGCTACACGTTAGAAGCCAGCGCTTGCCCCGTTTCTCAAATGGATACTAATTCTTGCATTTTGTGTAATTTAACAAATACCACTAGTAAAGTTAAAACAATGCACATTCCATATTCACTCAGCAATACACTTATTTTGCAATGGCGCAAAGAGGGCAAGGGACAGACGTGAACCCCTTTTACAAGTATTAATTGTATGCTTTTTATCACAACCTTGGATGCATCTAATCCAGATTAATACCATTTTTCTTTTTTTCTACTCTCTACCCTCGGAGTGATGTTTCACAAGTTCCCTGTGCGGGAACTCAAGTACATAATTCATTTTTGGTCAAATTAAAGTAGATTCCTAGTCATATCATAGTATATGTTTCATTTTGTACAGACTTCAGTAAAGGTGTACCAGGGTGAAAGGTATACTGCCCTGTGGGGTGATTACCGAATCATTCTATCCCACTCCTCCCGTCCATTTAATCCATGATGGTATGACTTGAATTTGGACATATAGAATTGTTCCCTCTGTTTGCGTTTTTTATTTAAATCTCCCCCTCTTACTGATATCTTGATCTTTTCCAGAATAAACCACTTGATGTCATCTATACTGTGATTTTGCGCTGTCCAATGCTCAACTAGGGGGGCATTCTTTTTGTGATTTCTAATTGCAGAACGATGTTCCGTGAGTCGTAGACGCATTTCGCGCCCCGTCTCACCAATGTAGCATTTGTCACAAGGGCACACCAACAGGTACACTACATTAGCAGTGCGACAATTTACGTGTTCGTTCATCCAATGGGTAATGCCCTGCACTTCTAATTTGTCAGTCTTGATAATATTTTTGCAGTGCGAGCAAGAACCACACGGTAGATTGCCCCTGATGGGGTTGTTACTTACAACATCTCGTTGCCCTCCTCTTTTTGGTTCTTTAAAGGTGTGTACTAAGTGATTTCTTATGGTCTTGTTTCTTCTGTATGCATATATGGGTTTACTCATGGGTGTTATTCCTACTTTATTTAGTATGGTCCATATTTTGTTTATCAGATTCTTCACTTTATTACTAAAGCCATTATAGTCGTTTACCATAACAATCTGATCATTACAGTTTTTAGGTTTGGATGATGCCTCGAATAAACTGTCACGATTGTAATACCTTGCACGCTTATAAGCTTGTTTTATTAAGCGATTTGGGTATCCTCTCTGGGCGAGCTTTGTTTTTAAAATAGCTGCATGTTTTTCATAGCTCGCTCTATCACTACAATTCCGCCTTATTCTTAGGAATTGACTAAAAGGTATCCCATCTTTTTGGCACCTCGGGTGATAGCTTTTGTGATGAAGGAGCGTGTTTCGGTCTGTTGGCTTAACGAATAAGTCCACATTAAGGACCCCTTCTTTTTCGTGGATCTGAATATCCAAGAAATCTACTGACACTTGGCTTTTGTTAGAGGTAAACTTCAGGTTTGGATCCCCACAGTTTATCCAGTCTAGGAAGGTGTCTAGCTCGTTTTCCTCCCCCTCCCAAATGAAAAAAATGTCATCTATGAAGCGTGACCAGCACTTCACGTTTTCAAAAAAAGGACACATTTCATTGTAAATGTGCTTTGTCTCGAAATTACCGACATACAAGCATGCCAGGCTGGGAGCACATGTGGCTCCCATACTGGTGCCCTTGATCTGACAATGGTAATCTTGTTTGAATAAAAAGATGTTATTTTTTAGGATTATCTCTATACATTCTATAATGAAAGTGTCATGCGTGGTTAAATCGCCATTCTCATTACCTAAAATATCCCTCATCATTTTTACAGTATCTTCTTGCGGGATATTTGTATATAGCGCTTCAATATCAAGGCACACCAACCATTGAGTGTCCTTATTAAATTCTCTCCCTTCAATTTTTGAGATCATATGGGTGGTGTCCTTGATATATGAGGGCAATTTCGTAACCAGGGGCTGAATAAAATGATCCACGTATTTACTGAGGGGCTCAGTTAAGGAATCGATCCCAGACATTATAGGGCGCATTGGAGGATCCTCCAAGCTTTTGTGCACCTTAGGCAGCCCATATAGTGCTGGGACCTTAGGATTCTTATTTATTAAAAACCTATACTCCTCGTCACATATGAGGTTGTCCTCTTTGGCAAAGTTTACAACATCAAGGACCTTTTTCTTTAAGTTGTCCCATTCTCTCACGCTGCTGGGTCTATAGTGTAACTCATTGTTTAGAAGTTTCATCATTCTATTCTCATAGTCTGTGGTGGTTAAAACCACTATACTCCCACCCTTGTCTCCAGGTTTTATCGTGATTTCCTCACAGGATGACAAGGACTTTAATGCCATCCTTTCTTCTTTTGATAGGTTGTTTTCTGTCCAAGCCTGTGTGTCTAATAATTTTTCTAGGCCACTAGTTACTGCTCTTTCAAAAGTATCTACCTCTGATCCGACCATCCCAATATTGGGTGTCCATGTAGATGGTGGTTTTAGGCCAGATTTGTTTGTGACTTCTCTACCGTCTTTTCCCATGAAGAACTTCTTAATTCTAATTTTTCTAAAAAGGTCCCTTACGTCCCTTTCAATATTAAATCTGCAGCCTGTTGTGCTGGGAGCAAAACCGAGACCCTTTTCTAGGACACTGGTTTCATGTTTGTTAAGTATTTTGTTCGAGAGGTTAATTATTGGGGCTTTAAGGGCTATTCCCTCTGCTCTCTGTCTACACTCTAGGGGTGTGGGATTGCCTCCTATTAATCCCATTCCTTCTGGCTGCGGGTCCGCATATACGGTCTCCGTGTCATTCCCCCTGCCTGTTGGTTGCCCTGACGTCCCCTCCCCCGAGCTCTGAAGCCTCGTTGTTGTCTCCTCTGTGTTTGTCCTAAAAAAACTGGTTGGTATTCTCTAGTTGTCTGGCCTCCCTGTCTCTCGTCGCGACTGGATGTTGCTTATAATAGAGACCGCACAAGCCATCATCATAATAGAGAGGGAAGAAATTGAGACCCTAGAGAAACAGCTGAATGACAGCACAGCGCTGGAAGATGCGAAGAAAAAACTAGATGAGATCAAGGATGATATTAGTGGATACCAGGAGTACATGATAAATAAAAAAACAAATAAATTGCGGAAAGATATAGCCAATTACAAAATAGAAACTGTGTACCCTTATATCCAAAAAGACTACTATGAGCAACCAGCACCAACAGAATACAATGGCAAACACTTCAACTACAATCGAAACAGGTATCACAAAAAGAATGTAACATTCTCCGATACCTCTTATAATAGCTCCGAGTCAGAAGGGGATAATCATCAGGACCAAAGAAACAGATCCGATGAGAGACAGGGAGGCCAGACAACTAGAGAATACCAACCAGTTTTTTTAGGACAAACACAGAGGAGACAACAACGAGGCTTCAGAGCTCGGGGGAGGGGACGTCAGGGCAACCAACAGGCAGGGGGAATGACACGGAGACCGTATATGCGGACCCGCAGCCAGAAGGAATGGGATTAATAGGAGGCAATCCCACACCCCTAGAGTGTAGACAGAGAGCAGAGGGAATAGCCCTTAAAGCCCCAATAATTAACCTCTCGAACAAAATACTTAACAAACATGAAACCAGTGTCCTAGAAAAGGGTCTCGGTTTTGCTCTCAGCACAACAGGCTGCAGATTTAATATTGAAAGGGACGTAAGGGACCTTTTTAGAAAAATTAGAATTAAGAAGTTCTTCATGGGAAAAGACGGTAGAGAAGTCACAAACAAATCTGGCCTAAAACCACCATCTACATGGACACCCAATATTGGGATGGTGGGATCAGAGGTAGATACTTTTGAAAGAGCAGTAACTAGTGGCCTAGAAAAATTATTAGACACACAGGCTTGGACAGAAAACAACCTATCAAAAGAAGAAAGGATGGCATTAAAGTCCTTGTCATCCTGTGAGGAAATCACGATAAAACCTGGAGACAAGGGTGGGAGTATAGTGGTTTTAACCACCACAGACTATGAGAATAGAATGATGAAACTTCTAAACAATGAGTTACACTATAGACCCAGCAGCGTGAGAGAATGGGACAACTTAAAGAAAAAGGTCCTTGATGTTGTAAACTTTGCCAAAGAGGACAACCTCATATGTGACGAGGAGTATAGGTTTTTAATAAATGAGAATCCTAAGGTCCCAGCACTATATGGGCTGCCTAAGGTGCACAAAAGCTTGGAGGATCCTCCAATGCGCCCTATAGTGTCTGGGATCGATTCCTTAACTGAGCCCCTCAGTAAATACGTGGATCATTTTATTCAGCCCCTGGTTACGAAATTGCCCTCATATATCAAGGACACCACCCATATGATCTCAAAAATTGAAGGGAGAGAATTTAATAAGGACACTCAATGGTTGGTGTGCCTTGATATTGAAGCGCTATATACAAATATCCCGCAAGAAGATACTGTAAAAATGATGAGGGATATTTTAGGTAATGAGAATGGCGATTTAACCACGCATGACACTTTCATTATAGAATGTATAGAGATAATCCTAAAAAATAACATCTTTTTATTCAAACAAGATTACCATTGTCAGATCAAGGGCACCAGTATGGGAGCCACATGTGCTCCCAGCCTGGCATGCTTGTATGTCGGTAATTTCGAGACAAAGCACATTTACAATGAAATGTGTCCTTTTTTTGAAAACGTGAAGTGCTGGTCACGCTTCATAGATGACATTTTTTTCATTTGGGAGGGGGAGGAAAACGAGCTAGACACCTTCCTAGACTGGATAAACTGTGGGGATCCAAACCTGAAGTTTACCTCTAACAAAAGCCAAGTGTCAGTAGATTTCTTGGATATTCAGATCCACGAAAAAGAAGGGGTCCTTAATGTGGACTTATTCGTTAAGCCAACAGACCGAAACACGCTCCTTCATCACAAAAGCTATCACCCGAGGTGCCAAAAAGATGGGATACCTTTTAGTCAATTCCTAAGAATAAGGCGGAATTGTAGTGATAGAGCGAGCTATGAAAAACATGCAGCCATTTTAAAAACAAAGCTCGCCCAGAGAGGATACCCAAATCGCTTAATAAAACAAGCTTATAAGCGTGCAAAGTATTACAATCGTGACAGTTTATTCGAGGCATCATCCAAACCTAAAAACTGTAATGATCAGATTGTTATGGTAAACGACTATCATGGCTTTAGTAATAAAGTGAAGAATCTGATAAACAAAAATTGGACCATACTAAATAAAGTAGGAATAACACCCATGAGTAAACCCATATATGCATACAGAAGAAACAAGACCATAAGAAATCACTTAGTACACACCTTTAAAGAACCAAAAAGAGGAGGGCAACGAGATGTTGTAAGTAACAACCCCATCAGGGGCACTCTACCGTGTGGTTCTTGCTCGCACTGCAAAAATATTATCAAGACTGACAAATTAGAAGTGCAGGGCATTACCCATTGGATGAACGAACACGTAAATTGTCGCACTGCTAATGTAGTGTGCCTGTTGGTGTGCCCTTGTGACAAATGCTACATTGTTGAGACGGGCGCGAAATGCGTCTACGACTCACGGAACATCGTTCTGCAATTAGAAATCACAAAAAGAATGCCCCCCTAGTTGAGCATTGGACAGCGCAAAATCACAGTATAGATGACATCAAGTGGTTTATTCTGGAAAAGATCAAGATATCAGTAAGAGGGGGAGATTTAAATAAAAAACGCAAACAGAGGGAACAATTCTATATGTCCAAATTCAAGTCATACTATCATGGATTAAATGGACGGGAGGAGTGGGATAGAATGATTCGGTAATCACCCCACAGGGCAGTATACCTTTCACCCTGGTACACCTTTACTGAAGTCTGTACAAAATGAAACATATACTATGATATGACTAGGAATCTACTTTAATTTGACCAAAAATGACTTATGTACTTGAGTTCCCGCACAGGGAACTTGTGAAACATCACTCCGAGGGTAGAGAGTAGAAAAAAAGAAAAATGGTATTAATCTGGATTAGATGCATCCAAGGTTGTGATAAAAAGCATACAATTAATACTTGTAAAAGGGGTTCACGTCTGTCCCTTGCCCTCTTTGCGCCATTGCAAAATAAGTGTATTGCTGAGTGAATATGGAATGTGCATTGTTTTAACTTTACTAGTGGTATTTGTTAAATTACACAAAATGCAAGAATTAGTATCCATTTGAGAAACGGGGCAAGCGCTGGCTTCTAACGTGTAGCTTTAATGTTTTGTCTAGAAAATGATGCATGGACAAAAACATGTAACTTCGTTTTTAAAAAATTAAGGGAAAAATATATTCGTGCAAGGGCTAGGTAGATAAAACTAGATTTGAGATGAGGCCCCAGATTACCCAATATATAATATACAGTATGTGACACAGAGTAACTTTGGGTGTCTACAGTGGGCTCGAACTTGAGACCCTGTAGTCCACAACAATCACCATGAACTACCAAAATGGCGCTAACAGATGGGCGCCGAGCACTATACACGCTAAATAATTGGTAAACCAATACTGTAGCGAGAATGTGGTACAGACATAAAGTAAATGCAAGGACATGATGTTCTTGAAAAATTAAATCAATTAAATGATATGGGGCAGATTCGGGAATACGGAGGACTCGAACTCGTGGCCCGGTAGTTAAACAGGGAGAATAAAACTACAAAAATGGCGCTAAATTTTGCCGCGAAATTAAGCAATTGATTTCAATTAACGAGACAATTGCTAACCAATCTAGGATGTGCATGGGTACTTAAGGTGCAGGCAATGTGACCAGCTCGATCAGAAGCAGCCAAAGCAGGAAGCGGTCGCAAGCATTTTACTCTGTGCCGGCAATGAGAAGGTAAGCGCTCTGGTAATGCACAAGCTGACGGGGGCTGTGTTACTCGGGGAGGGGGACTGTAATAGTCCATGCCTCAACGAAAGAATGAAAGAGTAGGCGAATGGTGGGGAACTTTACCGCCAGTGATAATAATGAACAAACATGGGGCTTGATGTTATGAAAGAGCAGGCGAAGGGTGAGGGATCTGATCGCTAGTAATAATAACGAATTAGCATGGGGCTTTATGTGAAAAGAGCGGGATACTGGGCGATAATTAAACAGTAGATGCCCATGTCAAGGCGGCAGAAATTAGCAAGAAACGTAATGCGTAGACGTAATGTCAACACGTCTTTGTTCTTGTCTACATCTTAAGATGACCCATTAACCTTTCAGGTAGAGAGCAGATCAAAGTCAAATTACCGCTCCAACCAAAAAGTCAAGGCGCTGGTACAAGAAAAACAAGGACTGCACTCTGGGCTAATGCCAAACCCTTCATTCAAATAAGGTATGTATGACATACCAACTGCCCTAGAAGCATAGAAGATAGGGTTATTAGAACACGGTGAAAATAATGAAGGTTAAGATACTTAAACACATCACTATGTCACCCCAAATATAGGTTGGCAGATACCACTTGAGAGGGTGCAAGAAAGAAATAGCCTGAGTGTCAGCATTGAGTAATAACTTGACAGGTGGGTATCAGCAAAATTACTCTTATAGGCTTAACCTACTTAAAAAGAAGGCCCAAAATTCTTAATCAATTAATGTGTTGTCCACAGGCGCAGTAACATTATTAAATGTATATGGCAAAGTAACATCACCAAATGCTTGTGGGCCAGACTGGAAAACAGTACCAGCTTTGACAGATACCCATATTTTAAAGGGATAAATAAAATCCCCATAAGTAAGTAAATCATGAGATATGGATGTACCAGCCAATATTATCTCTAGCATGGTGTATAATCCCTTGCTTTCCCTCGTAGAAAGTCAATGAGTGAATAAGGTTTTGGTGTGACCGACGAGAAGCGCAACGCCAAATAGGAATAAAGAAGTCCAGAAAGATCAATACAAGGACTGAAATCCCTAAATTTCAAGTAAGGGGACCCAATATACTAAATAGCAACCACTAGTAAATTAGTCCACAACTAGAATAAAAACTCTCCTTAGGAAAAAATACTGATTATACTAATTTTTTCTTTTTTAGAAAGAAGCTATCACGTTGGTTTTAAATATTTCGTCTGTCCTGAGGAAGGTGCCACAAATGTAACCTACGCACCGAAACGCGTCGACAAATAGGACTTATTAATTGTAAATGAATTGTATTGTTTTGATTTATTTAATATGAATATACAAACATTGTTTGAACCAGGTGTGACTCTGAACTAGAAACCGTAATTCGGAATTGTTAGATAGCAGCTATAAGTGTAACAGAGCACCCTTTTTAATGATTTAAAGTGTGATATAAAGTTTGTGAATATACATGTTTTTCTTTTTAAAAAAAAGTTTTTACAAAAAAAAATTTTTTAATAAAAAAAACTTTGAGAGTAACTAAAAATTATATTCTAGTGTGGCGTACTAATGTTGAAAAACTGTTTAAACCTAAAGTAATACCAAATGAGTCATATGTGTAGGCCTGTTGGTCACTTATTGAAAGACTAATACACAGAAAGGATTTCTCTTTTGTTAAAACTGTTGATACCCAGTCCTTTCTGGTCCCTGGGAAACTCTCTACCTTTTGAGATTGTTCTACAGCTTTTTGAGCTGGAGAGTGGGTGCTGAAATAATTTTAAATAAATATATAAAAAAATGGATACCCTACGTACGTTTGGTTTTTCTGAAGACCAATTTAAACAACTGATTGGGGATTCTTCAAAGACCATAAACTCCATGACACTCACGAAAAATGACGATGAGAGGTGGAATAAACTTTGGAATTTAAAGAAAAAGATGATAAGAACAGAATTACATTCTGAGTTTATAATTCAGTATTGTAGGAAGGGTATTATACCGGTTGGTCTTCAAATCAGAAACGAACCAGGTCTATTTGTCAATAATGAGAAGTTCAAGGAAAGCTGGACATTAATCGCGAACAGATGTAGTCGCGACTGGATGTTGCTTATAATAGAGACCGCACAAGCCATCATCATAATAGAGAGGGAAGAAATTGAGACCCTAGAGAAACAGCTGAATGACAGCACAGCGCTGGAAGATGCGAAGAAAAAACTAGATGAGATCAAGGATGATATTAGTGGATACCAGGAGTACATGATAAATAAAAAAACAAATAAATTGCGGAAAGATATAGCCAATTACAAAATAGAAACTGTGTACCCTTATATCCAAAAAGACTACTATGAGCAACCAGCACCAACAGAATACAATGGCAAACACTTCAACTACAATCGAAACAGGTATCACAAAAAGAATGTAACATTCTCCGATACCTCTTATAATAGCTCCGAGTCAGAAGGGGATAATCATCAGGACCAAAGAAACAGATCCGATGAGAGACAGGGAGGCCAGACAACTAGAGAATACCAACCAGTTTTTTTAGGACAAACACAGAGGAGACAACAACGAGGCTTCAGAGCTCGGGGGAGGGGACGTCAGGGCAACCAACAGGCAGGGGGAATGACACGGAGACCGTATATGCGGACCCGCAGCCAGAAGGAATGGGATTAATAGGAGGCAATCCCACACCCCTAGAGTGTAGACAGAGAGCAGAGGGAATAGCCCTTAAAGCCCCAATAATTAACCTCTCGAACAAAATACTTAACAAACATGAAACCAGTGTCCTAGAAAAGGGTCTCGGTTTTGCTCCCAGCACAACAGGCTGCAGATTTAATATTGAAAGGGACGTAAGGGACCTTTTTAGAAAAATTAGAATTAAGAAGTTCTTCATGGGAAAAGACGGTAGAGAAGTCACAAACAAATCTGGCCTAAAACCACCATCTACATGGACACCCAATATTGGGATGGTCGGATCAGAGGTAGATACTTTTGAAAGAGCAGTAACTAGTGGCCTAGAAAAATTATTAGACACACAGGCTTGGACAGAAAACAACCTATCAAAAGAAGAAAGGATGGCATTAAAGTCCTTGTCATCCTGTGAGGAAATCACGATAAAACCTGGAGACAAGGGTGGGAGTATAGTGGTTTTAACCACCACAGACTATGAGAATAGAATGATGAAACTTCTAAACAATGAGTTACACTATAGACCCAGCAGCGTGAGAGAATGGGACAACTTAAAGAAAAAGGTCCTTGATGTTGTAAACTTTGCCAAAGAGGACAACCTCATATGTGACGAGGAGTATAGGTTTTTAATAAATGAGAATCCTAAGGTCCCAGCACTATATGGGCTGCCTAAGGTGCACAAAAGCTTGGAGGATCCTTCAATGCGCCCTATAGTGTCTGGGATCGATTCCTTAACTGAGCCCCTCAGTAAATACGTGGATCATTTTATTCAGCCCCTGGTTACGAAATTGCCCTCATATATCAAGGACACCACCCATATGATCTCAAAAATTGAAGGGAGAGAATTTAATAAGGACACTCAATGGTTGGTGTGCCTTGATATTGAAGCGCTATATACAAATATCCCGCAAGAAGATACTGTAAAAATGATGAGGGATATTTTAGGTAATGAGAATGGCGATTTAACCACGCATGACACTTTCATTATAGAATGTATAGAGATAATCCTAAAAAATAACATCTTTTTATTCAAACAAGATTACCATTGTCAGATCAAGGGCACCAGTATGGGAGCCACATGTGCTCCCAGCCTGGCATGCTTGTATGTCGGTAATTTCGAGACAAAGCACATTTACAATGAAATGTGTCCTTTTTTTGAAAACGTGAAGTGCTGGTCACGCTTCATAGATGACATTTTTTTCATTTGGGAGGGGGAGGAAAACGAGCTAGACACCTTCCTAGACTGGATAAACTGTGGGAATCCAAACCTGAAGTTTACCTCTAACAAAAGCCAAGTGTCAGTAGATTTCTTGGATATTCAGATCCACAAAAAACAAGGGGTCCTTAATGTGGACTTATTTGTTAAGCCAACAGACCGAAACACGCTCCTTCATCACAAAAGCTATCACCCGAGGTGCCAAAAAGATGGGATACCTTTTAGTCAATTCCTAAGAATAAGGCGGAATTGTAGTGATAGAGCGAGCTATGAAAAACATGCAGCCATTTTAAAAACAAAGCTCGCCCAGAGAGGATACCCAAATCGCTTAATAAAACAAGCTTATAAGCGTGCAAAGTATTACAATCGTGACAGTTTATTCGAGGCATCATCCAAACCTAAAAACTGTAATGATCAGATTGTTATGGTAAACGACTATAATGGCTTTAGTAATAAAGTGAAGAATCTGATAAACAAAAATTGGACCATACTAAATAAAGTAGGAATAACACCCATGAGTAAACCCATATATGCATACAGAAGAAACAAGACCATAAGAAATCACTTAGTACACACCTTTAAAGAACCAAAAAGAGGAGGGCAACGAGATGTTGTAAGTAACAACCCCATCAGGGGCAATCTACCGTGTGGTTCTTGCTCGCACTGCAAAAATATTATCAAGACTGACAAATTAGAAGTGCAGGGCATTACCCATTGGATGAACGAACACGTAAATTGTCGCACTGCTAATGTAGTGTACCTGTTGGTGTGCCCTTGTGACAAATGCTACATTGGTGAGACGGGGCGCGAAATGCGTCTACGACTCACGGAACATCGTTCTGCAATTAGAAATCACAAAAAGAATGCCCCCCTAGTTGAGCATTGGACAGCGCAAAATCACAGTATAGATGACATCAAGTGGTTTATTCTGGAAAAGATCAAGATATCAGTAAGAGGGGGAGATTTAAATAAAAAACGCAAACAGAGGGAACAATTCTATATGTCCAAATTCAAGTCATACTATCATGGATTAAATGGACGGGAGGAGTGGGATAGAATGATTCGGTAATCACCCCACAGGGCAGTATACCTTTCACCCTGGTACACCTTTACTGAAGTCTGTACAAAATGAAACATATACTATGATATGACTAGGAATCTACTTTAATTTGACCAAAAATGACTTATGTACTTGAGTTCCCGCACAGGGAACTTGTGAAACATCACTCCGAGGGTAGAGAGTAGAAAAAAAGAAAAATGGTATTAATCTGGATTAGATGCATCCAAGGTTGTGATAAAAAGCATACAATTAATACTTGTAAAAGGGGTTCACGTCTGTCCCTTGCCCTCTTTGCGCCATTGCAAAATAAGTGTATTGCTGAGTGAATATGGAATGTGCATTGTTTTAACTTTACTAGTGGTATTTGTTAAATTACACAAAATGCAAGAATTAGTATCCATTTGAGAAACGGGGCAAGCGCTGGCTTCTAACGTGTAGCTTTAATGTTTTGTCTAGAAAATGATGCATGGACAAAAACATGTAACTTCGTTTTTTAAAAATAAAGGGAAAAATATATTCGTGCAAGGGCTAGGTAGATAAAACTAGATTTGAGATGAGGCCCCAGATTACCCAATATATAATATACAGTATGTGACACAGAGTAACTTTGGGTGTCTACAGTGGGCTCGAACTTGAGACCCTGTAGTCCACAACAATCACCATGAACTACCAAAATGGCGCTAACAGATGGGCGCCGAGCACTATACACGCTAAATAATTGGTAAACCAATACTGTAGCGAGAATGTGGTACAGACATAAAGTAAATGCAAGGACATGATGTTCTTGAAAAATTAAATCAATTAAATGATATGGGGCAGATTCGGGAATACGGAGGACTCGAACTCGTGGCCCGGTAGTTAAACAGGGAGAATAAAACTACAAAAATGGCGCTAAATTTTGCCGCGAAATTAAGCAATTGATTTCAATTAACGAGACAATTGCTAACCAATCTAGGATGTGCATGGGTACTTAAGGTGCAGGCAATGTGACCAGCTCGATCAGAAGCAGCCAAAGCAGGAAGCGGTCGCAAGCATTTTACTCTGTGCCGGCAATGAGAAGGTAAGCGCTCTGGTAATGCACAAGCTGACGGGGGCTGTGTTACTCGGGGAGGGGGACTGTAATAGTCCATGCCTCAACGAAAGAATGAAAGAGTAGGCGAATGGTGGGGAACTTTACCGCCAGTGATAATAATGAACGAACATGGGGCTTGATGTTATGAAAGAGCAGGCGAAGGGTGAGGGATCTGATCGCTAGTAATAATAACGAATTAGCATGGGGCTTTATGTGAAAAGAGCGGGATACTGGGCGATAATTAAACAGTAGATGCCCATGTCAAGGCGGCAGAAATTAGCAAGAAACGTAATGCGTAGACGTAATGTCAACACGTCTTTGTTCTTGTCTACATCTTAAGATGACCCATTAACCTTTCAGGTAGAGAGCAGATCAAAGTAAAATTACCGCTCCAACCAAAAAGTCAAGGCGCTGGTACAAGAAAAACAAGGACTGCATTCTGGGCTAATGCCAAACCCTTCATTCAAATAAGGTATGTATGACATACCAACTGCCCTAGAAGCATAGAAGATAGGGTTATTAGAACACGGTGAAAATAATGAAGGTTAAGATACTTAAACACATCACTATGTCACCCCAAATATAGGTTGGCAGATACCACTTGAGAGGGTGCAAGAAAGAAATAGCCTGAGTGTCAGCATTGAGTAATAACTTGACAGGTGGGTATCAGCAAAATTACTCTTATAGGCTTAACCTACTTAAAAAGAAGGCCCAAAATTCTTAATCAATTAATGTGTTGTCCACAGGCACAGTAACATTATTAAATGTATATGGCAAAGTAACATCACCAAATGCTTGTGGGCCAGACTGGAAAACAGTACCAGCTTTGACAGATACCCATATTTTAAAGGGATAAATAAAATCCCCATAAGTAAGTAAATCATGAGATATGGATGTACCAGCCAATATTATCTCTAGCATGGTGTATAATCCCTTGCTTTCCCTCGTAGAAAGTCAATGAGTGAATAAGGTTTTGGTGTGACCGACGAGAAGCGCAACGCCAAATAGGAATAAAGAAGTCCAGAAAGATCAATACAAGGACTGAAATCCCTAAATTTCAAGTAAGGGGACCCAATATACTAAATAGCAACCACTAGTAAATTAGTCCACAACTAGAATAAAAACTCTCCTTAGGAAAAAATACTGATTATACTCATTTTTTCTTTTTTAGAAAGAAGCTATCACGTTGGTTTTAAATATTTCGTCTGTCCTGAGGAAGGTGCCACAAATGTAACCTACGCACCGAAACGCGTCGACAAATAGGACTTATTAATTGTAAATGAATTGTATTGTTTTGATTTATTTAATATGAATATACAAACATTGTTTGAACCAGGTGTGACTCTGAACTAGAAACCGTAATTCGGAATTGTTAGATAGCAGCTATAAGTGTAACAGAGCACCCTTTTTAATGATTTAAAGTGTGATATAAAGTTTGTGAATATACATGTTTTTCTTTTTAAAAAAAAGTTTTTACAAAATTTTTTTTTTAAATAAAAAAAACTTTGAGAGTAACTAAAAATGATATTCTAGTGTGGCGTACTAATGTTGAAAAACTGTTTAAACCTAAAGTAATACCAAATGAGTCATATGTGTAGGCCTGTTGGTCACTTATTGAAAGACTAATACACAGAAAGGATTTCTCTTTTGTTAAAACTTTCATTTTGTATGTCATATATTTTATGTTCGTGTAGGTTGAAACCAACCTCAGTTCCATATGTACAGCCTTGAAAAAGCACTAGGCCTGCATGCCAACTAAGGGGTAAAACACATTGGTTAGCCCTTTTACTTTTAACATAGGGAATGCCTGTGTAATAAATCATTGTACTAAAAAAAACAATATCTATCTACATTTCAATATTGAACATTAAGAGATTTATCATGAATATTCTGTATATCCACAGCTTGTCTACCCAAGGAATTCGAACATGTTCCTGTTTTTGTGGGATTAGGGGTTTGCCCCACTATTAGGGTAACACAGGTAAAAGCAAACTCATAACCTCTTGGGAGATGCAGGTCCCAGGTTAGTTACCCCTCGCTTTTACCTCCAAGGGGACATGCTGAACTAATTACTTACCTTTGGCAACACCTTTTCTAGTAGAGACTATACCTAGCCACAGATTCTTTACCATAGAATTATCCCAAGTGTTAGACTGGATCCGGAAACTTTACTTGAACAGTACCATTCCAGTCAGATTGGTGGCGTTGTTCAGCTCCGAGTTGCGTCAGCTGCCTCGTCAGTGCCGGAAGGGAAGCTTGCAGTGCGTATATAGGTGCCACCCAGCATGCTAATTTCATTTTTTTCCTGTGACTTTCTACGCCAGGAGAACAGCGTGGTCCAGAACACTGACAACTGGTGCAGACAACTAGGGCCTTGAAAGGGGAACAGCCTTTGGTGGAATGGGTGGAACGCTAAGGAATCTTCGGCTACATAAAGTTTCAACAAAATAGGGGTTACCTAAGGTAAGTAACTTGTTCATCTGATAGATACTTCTAGCTACAGATTATTTACCTTAGAATAGACACCAAAGCAATATCCAAGGTTGGCCTGCGAAACAATTTCACTATAAAAAGTCCTGTAGGACGGAATGGGCTAAGTGCCTATCCCAACGGACCTGACCGGCCGGGCAATAGTGTTTGGTAAACATGTACAGAGATGCCCTTGTTGCTGCCTAACAGATGTCCAAGACCAGAACTCCATGTGCTTACGCAGTAGTTGCAGCCTTCACTCTGGTTGAATGAGCATGCAAATTCTATGGGGTTGCTTTTTGACTAATGCGTAGCAGATTTTGATACACAGCATGCTCCATCGGCATATGGTTTGTTTCTGTACTGCATTCCCTTTCTGGGCTCCGACATATACTACGGGCAGTTGTTCATCCATCGAAACTCTTTTGTGTGGTCAAGGTAGAACGACAACACTCTTTTTGGGTCCAGACAGTGGAGTTGCTCCTCTTCTTTAGAGCAATGAGGTGGAGAATAAAATGTAGGTAGGGTGATGTACTGGACTACAAGAAAGGGAGTGACCACCTTCAGGAGGAAGGAAATTCTAGTTTGAAGGACCAGCTCGTTTGTGAAGATACTGAGGTACACAGGCATAGATGACAAAGTCTGGAGCTCCCAAACCCTCTGGGCAGATGTTGTTGCCACTGGAAATGTATTTTGGATAGATAGAAGACTGAGAGGACAGTTGTGGAGCAGCTCAAAAGGAGCGTAAGAACAAAATTCAGGTCCCACTGAGGCATGATGAAGGGTGAAGGTGGGAACACGTGTTGGAGACTTTCAGAAACCTATGTACAATAGGGGACTTGATAAGGGATGGCAGATCAGGCATCCACAGAAATGCCGAGATGGCAGAAAGATAGCTTTTAAGATGGCCAAAGAGAGAGAATAAACAGAAGGATCAGAGAAAGGGGGTCCCTATGCCCTAAACGAGCTCCAATGGTAGGTGTATCCCCTGTCTTGGTGGAGGGACGCCTTGCTGCCAAGATGACATTACAGACTTCAGGCATAAGGTCAAAAGCTGTCAATTGTCACCACTGAAACGTCACGCATGAAGGCAGAGTGTTGACAGGTTCTGGTGGAGAACACCCCTCTGCTTTTGTGACAGAAGATCCTCCCAAAGGGGGCGCCTGATCGGAGGTCTTAGGCTTATGTTTGATATCTCATGATACCAAACTCTTGGAGCCCAGTCTGGAGCCACAAGGATGACTTGGGCCAAGTCATTCCTGATCTTCTGGAGAACTCTGGGCAGAGGTGGTAAAAAGGCATACAGAAGGTCAGAGCCCCACTCGAGATGTAGTGGTTCAGTGTGAAAGCTACATTGGAAACTGAACTGTGCAGAAGTGCTGACAATGCTCGTTCTTGGTGGTGGCAACCAGATCTTACCATGGCTCTCTCCACAGCTGAAAGAGACCCTGCTCCACTTCGGGGTGAAGAAGCCATCGTTGATCTGCTAGGCATCTTCAGCTGAGTTTTGCACTGCTTTTGGCTGCCATAAGTGTGGCAGGGTATGCTCAGACGTGAGTCCCTTGCTCACTTTGCCACTGGATTCAAGCAAGCCGGGCTGAAGACGGCTGGAATGCCAGAAACCGGTCCTCAAAAGCTTGTTTCTGGTCCATTGAAGACATGGCTTGGCAGTTCGGGCTGGACTGTTCCCATGAGGCACAGGGTCAGACTGATTTGCATATAGCCATGTCTGAACTGGGGTGGCAGAGTGGGCTAAGGAACGGTGATGGATTAAACCCAGATCCTTTGACTGGGTGTGAGTGTTTGATTGATTCAGATGCTCCGTCCATCACCACCCCCTTTTGTACTGCTTTTGGCCGCCATAAGTGTGGCAGGGTATGCTTAGACGTGAGTTCCTTGCTCACTTTGCCACTGGATTCAAGCAAGGCGGGCTGAAGATGGCTGGAATGCCAGAAACCGGTCCTCGGAAGCTTGTTTCAGGTCCAGGGAAGACATGGCTTGGCAGTTCGGGCTGGACTGTTCCCATGAGGCACAGGGTCAGACTTATTTGCATATAGCCATGTCTGAACTGGGGTGGCAGAGTGGGCTAAAGAACGGTGATGGGTTAAACCCAGATCCTTTGACTGGGTGTGAGTGTTTGATTGATTCAGATGCTCCGTCCATCACCACCCCCTTTTGTACTGAGTTTGGCAACCTGGTATTCAGAGAGCCCACCAGGTGCTGAACAACCAGAAAAATGCTCTGACATTCCAGCCATGTCCAGAGATGCGGGGCCTCTTGACAAAGGGCCCACGACCCCATCCCACCATGTGTGTTGCAGTATCACATGGCGGTGGTGTTTTGCGTGAACACCTGCACTAGCCTTCCCTTGATGGAGCTTTCAATGCTAGTCACATTGCTCGGTCCTCCAACAGGTTGATGTGGAGGCTGGATTCCGCTGGACACCCAAGGCCTTTAATCAGGAGGGATGGATGTGTCACTACTGTCAGATCTGGTTTGGTAAGGCAGAGGGGTCTGCCACTTACCTAATCGTGGTTCATTAGCCACCACTGCAGATCTTTGGCAGGACCCCTAAAGAGCTGAACCATGTTGGAGAGATTCCCTGGATGCTGAGCCCACTGTAATTTAAGGTCCCACTGCAGAGCCTATATATGCCTGCGGACATGTGCTACAAGCAGGATGAAGGAGGTAATAAGGCCTAGTAGCCTGAGAGTCAGTCTCACTGAAATCCAAGATAGAGGCTAAAACATCGGTATCACAGCCTGAATGTCCTGGACTCGCCGTTCAGGAGCATAAGGCCCAAAACAGCACTGTGTCCAGAACAGCTCAGATGAAAGGAAGCATCTGAGAAGGGGTTAGGTGTGGCTTTGGCATGTTGATAGTAAACCCCAGAAAGTGCAGGCGGTCCACCTTAGTCTGGGGGTGGGAGACGACTGCCTAGGACGAGCCTGCCTTCAACACCCAGTCATCGAGATAGGGAAATACTGCCACTCTTCAGCCCCCCAGCACGACCCACTCAGTGACTGCCTTGAGGAGCCTCTGAAATAGTTAGCTGCACAAATAATACTGCTGGTAGCAGCATTCACAGAGTCAGAGGCCTGCCGGGACCGGGTGAGAGACTGAGGGTAGGGAGCACGTCAAAAGCGCGGCCCACAGGCTGGGCGCATTCCAGCATATCTGCGGCAGTGGAGGCTCAAAGAGGGGAAGGCTGCTGCGCTGCATCAGGAAAGGCAGGGAACCAGTGCCTCTTACAGAGCCCTGTGTGTTTCTCGGACTTTACCGTACCCTGCATACTGTTGAGGGCGAGCTGGGCTGCTGAATGCAACTGCGGTGCCGGGCCCCAGGTACATGAGACGCAGGGCGCGTTTGGCTGCAGTGCTCTAAGTGCAGATTCCACCGGTAGCGGCGACAGGGGCCACGTCCGGACTCATTAACGGAGGGCTGTGGAAAGCTGCTCAGGTGCGCGGGGCAGAAACGTGCCAACAAAAGTAGTGCTCGCTGGAGAGGGTGTCATAAGCTGGCACTGTTGAATCCTAGCCTGGAGATCTCAGCCTGTCCCCCAGGACGCAGCGCAGGGAAGCATACCAGGCAGGGAGCAAATTATGGGCAAAATGGACGGCAGGCAGTCCAAACTACCTTTTGAGGCACGCAAATCCACCAGAGCTGTGAGTGATCCCGAACAAGCAATGGCCGACAGCCCCAGCTGTGACTTCCAGACCTCCATTGATGACCTTAAGGATCTGCTCCTTACAATGAGACACAGTCTTACATCAATAAAAGCCAAGATGGACGCAATGAACACACGGATAGACAATGTCACTCACAAGCTTAACCAACCCGATGAGCGCATCAAGGAGACGGAACAACGCATTTCCAATTACAAAGACACATCCGCGGGGAGGGCCTGGCAGCTTCTCAACATGGAGTGCCTGCTAAAGGTTATAGCAGCGAAAGATGAAGATTTGGAGTTGAGATCGCGCTGCAACAACGTAAGAATTCTTGGCATTTCGGAATCCAACAACACTGGTCAAGTGTAGGAATTTTTGGAACGCTTGCTTGCGACAATATTTGAAAGCAGCGCCTTCTCCACAATGTTCGTAGTGGAAAGAGGCCATCGCTCCCTGGCTGCTCGACCACCACCTGGGGCTCCCCCAAGACCTATTATCGCTCAAATGTTGAATTATCGGGATTGTGACACAGCCCTGAGGCTAGCACGAGAAAGCAAAACACTTTCCTTTGAGGGCTCTGAAATTGCCATCTTCCTGGATTTCACATTGGCAGTTAAGGATGTCCGGAAAAAGTTCCTGCCCGTCAAGAAGAAACTACAGCAGGCCAACAGCACCTACGCCATGCTCTTCCCTGCAAAGCTCCAGATGACACACCAGGGCAAACAGAATTACTTCACCAACCCGCAACAAGTCACAGATTTCCTGTAAACCACTCTCCGAAGATCCCCTCGAAATAATCCATCTCTGAGCCCGACTCACTCAAATACAGTCCTATATGAAATAGAATGATGCCGCCAGGCCTGAGAGGATTTCCCCAAGAGCCTGCTCTGTTGCTTCAGGCCTCGTCTTGGCGGTCTGCTTAACGGAAAGGATGGCAGAGCCACACAAGGCTCACCTGATCACCAAACACAGGCATTGCGAACCCGAATGGCCGAAGACTTCGCCTGCTTTTGATGCCATCGGGCACTGTGGCTGCAATCGCCACTCATGACATGGACATGTATTCAGGATGAAGGGACACTGAATTAATGCCTGGGTACCCTCGTACCCACGGGGGAGACTGTTGTGCCCTCAAGTGTTTATTTCCAAAGGATCATCCTCATGACGTTTCAAGCTTATGTCTTTCTTCTAGTTTGTTTCACTGTTCCTTGGTTGGCAAGGGAATGTTGTGAATGAAAAAAAAAAAATGCCAGAAAAACTGGGTTTCCGGGTTAGCTCTGCCAGAGCCTTCCCAGGGCGCTCCCCTTCCCCATATCGTCCGGCGATGTGGTACCTCCCTCTTTCTATCAGCCTTCCTGGGTGCTTAGATCAGCGTCGCAGGCCCTGGCGGTTGTGCCTGTGATTCAGCGAGCCCGTATTGGAGGCCGGTCTTTTAGACTCCGTGCCCCTCAGCTGTGGAACTCTCTGCCGCCATCCTGAGACAGTCGAGCACTTTGCTGGCTTTCAGGAAGGAATTGAAGACCTGGCTTTTCGTCCATTAGAGTCACACTGCGCCCACCCTGTTCCGCTTCTGGTTAAAGGCCGGGACACTCCTCGGAGTAGCTGAGCGCTATAAAAATCACGTTATAACATAACATAACAAGGGCTATTTTTTCCCTGCATTTCGAACACAATGGTAGAGGAGGGACTGTACGCACAGTAGAATTGAGCTGCTGATGTGGGAGGGAGGCAGGATTGGGCTGTCGAACGGGGATGGGGGATAGGGACTCTTGGAAACGCTCAACACTTTATGCACAGACACTAACACAAGCTACCTTCCCGTCCACACAGAGCTTTGTAAGCTACTTTACTATACAATGAAATTCCATTACTCTTTACCTGACTCAACCAAGTCCCCCTAGCTAAAACTTCATGACTTGGAATGTGAGGGGCCTGTGGAAGCCCAGGAAACAGCGACATGTACTAGCCTACCTGGCTAGTCACAACATACACTGCGCTATGCTCCAGGAGCCCCATCCACCTTTGCTGACCTGTGGGCTTCATACAGATGCTTTTTTACATATTCCACCTATGCCTGTGGGACGGTAATCCTGGTTATAAAAAACATCCCATATGTAACTACTTGGGCGTTTGCCGACCCTCAAGGGCGTTACTGCCTAACGTGGGGACAGATGGCATCTCAATCCATAACTATTGGATGCTGCTATGGGCCTAACCACGATGATCCTGAGTTTTTCAATGTCCTTTGGGGTAAAATTTCAAACACGGGTTCCACTCACTTCGGGCGGGGACTTCAATGTCACTCTAGATCCGTTCTGCTCAGAATTAGAACAAGAGATCACAGACTTCTTCCCACGCAACATAGGTGCAGTGCCTTAGATTTCTACTTTCTGGGAAGCGTTTAAAGTGACAATTAGAGGAGTCTGCATCGCAGCAGGGGAGGAATCTTAAAAGACATCCGGAACACTCTTCATTCCTTAGAAAACAACCTTAAAAAATTGGAGGAGCAAATGAGCTCCACTTACAGCGCTGCTTTACAAGGACAGATCAGGGATAAGCTAACAGATTATCGAGAGACTGCAGAACGGGAAGGCAAATGTAGAGGGCGGTACCACATCACAGACCACAAAATGGGGATACTCGGTCAAAAGGTGTGTGTTGTTGTACAGAAAACTATGGAAAGAAGAGACAACATACTATACATAACGAGTCATATCTGGCTGAGAAATTCCCATCAGACCACCCTTATTGGCGGAGTATTGTCATATGGGAGTTGGTACTCAATCCAAATACCGCCCAAACCATCAGGCGACGGTGCGGATATGGATCTTTAAAGAAACTCTAGCCAAGATGATGCTCAAAGAGTGGAAAAGATGGGGTGTAGTGCTCTGGTGGAGGTGAGAGTAAAATTGACTACTTAAACAAAAAATATGTTTAATGGAAATTGTCTAAGTGTCAAAATTAAAACCACGCTCTGTAGTGGAAATTAATAACTACAAAGTGGCGCTGTGCAGGACGGTCGACATGTTTCAGCCAATTGGAATAATTATCCGGCTTTCTTCAGGACCCAAAGGTGGAACAGCTACTGCAATTGTACATAGTGTAGTGAAAAAAGAGAAAAAAAGAATTGATTGATACTTTACAATACAGGAGTCTCACTGGACCTTGGAGCCCCAATGTATCCTGGAGAACTAAATTTTCTTTTCCTGTTATAACATGAAAGAAAGAACTTACAACATACATATACATATATAGCCACTTAAAACACAAAGAAACTGTACAAACAACACACATGCATAAGTACTTTTTACTTAGCAACAACTCAAGAGTATTATATCTCTCTCACAGAGAGGTATTAACCTCTACTGAGATACTCACCCAGCTTCATGTGGGAGAAGACCTCACCTCACCCGGCAACCTACTCGGGAAATTGAGGCCCCGCTCTAATTTGCAAAAAAGAAGACACAAATTGGAATCATACAGTGTGTCCAGCTCACTGGCTTTGCATAAAAACCTAATTTACAAAGTAATGGACATCACACCATCAGACCATGAGCCGACTATATACAGGATCGGCTAATATCACTTTTGTTGCTAGATAAAAATGATCAAGTTATTTTGCCAAAGTGTGGTTAGTTATGGCAAAAGGTAACAGCCCCTCTTATCCTACTTCAGCTCACCAAAAGGTGAAAGATAGTGAATATGCGAGGGGGAAAGGCAAACCGATGTTAAAATGCCAAAATGAAACGTAGAACCTAGGGGTACTACAACTGATGGATTATATTGCTCACTGGATAAGCGGAAATTAGAATGCACGAGCTGTGTTTGGAGGTAAAAAACATGAAATCCCTCCTCTTATGGAATGCTTCTATTTTTCTCCAGTCAAAAGGTCTTCGTTAGTTCAAATGTAACAGTGGCTGATACAAACGCTTGCACTATCTTTGTGCGCATGCGCACAGTGCCTTCGAGGATCGCCGAAAGGGCAAGATTACTTAGCGCTACCAGTACAGCTTGGCATAAATAGCAGCGTTACTATAGCGTTTGTATCAGCCACTGTTACATTTGAACTAACGAAGACCTTTTGACTGGAGAAAAATAGAAGCATTCCATAAGAGGAGGGATTTCCCCTTGCTCCTGACTTTTTTTAATTTAACTTCATGTTTTTTACATCCAAACACAGCTCGTGCATTCTAATTTCTGCTTATCCAGTGAGCAATATAATCCATCAGTTGTAGTACCCCTAGGTTCTACGTTTCATTTTGGCATTTTAACATCGGTTTGCCTTTCCCCCTCGCATATTCACTATCTTTCACCTTTTGGTGAGCTGAAGTAGGATAAGAGGGGCTGATACCTTTTGCCATAACTAACCACACTTTGGCAAAATAACTTGATCATTTTTATCTAGCAACAAAAGTGATATTAGCCGATCCTGTATATAGTCGGCTCATGGTCTGATGGTGTGATGTCCATTACTTTGTAAATTAGGTTTTTATGCAAAGCCAGTGAGCTGGACACACTGTATGATTCCAATTTGTGTCTTCTTTTTTGCAAATTAGAGCGGGGCCTCAATTTCCCGAGTAGGTTGCCGGGTGAGGTGAGGTCTTCTCCCACATAAAGCTGGGTGAGTATCTCAGTAGAGGTTAATACCTCTCTGTGAGAGAGATATAATACTCTTGAGTTGTTGCTAAGTAAAAAGTACTTATGCATGTGTGTTGTTTGTACAGTTTCTTTGTGTTTTAAGTGGCTATATATGTATATGTATGTTGTAAGTTCTTTCTTTCATGTTATAACAGGAAAAGAAAATTTAGTTCTCCAGGATACATTGGGGTCCCAAGGTCCAGTGAGACTCCTGTATTGTAAAGTATCAATCAATTCTTTTTTTCTCTTTTTTCACTACACTATGTACAATTGCAGTAGCTGTTCCACCTTTGGGTCCTGAAGAAAGCCGGATAATTATTCCAATTGGCTGAAACATGTCGACCGTCCTGCACAGCGCACTACAGGGCGTGGTTTTAATTTTGACACTTAGACAATTTCCATTAAACATATTTTTTGTTTAAGTAGTCAATTTTACTCTCACCTCCACTAGAGCACTGCACCTCATCTTTTCCACTCTTTGAGCATCATCTTGGCTAGAGTTTCTTTAAAGATCCATATCCGCACCGTCGCCTGATGGTTTGGGCGGTATTTGGATTGAGTACCAACTCCCATATGACGATACTCCGCCAATAAGGGTGGTCTGATGGGAATTTCTCAGCCAGATATGACTCGTTATGTATAGTATGTTGTCTCTTCTTTCCATAGTTTTCTGTACAACAACACACACCTTTTAACCGAGTATCCCCATTTTGTGGTCTGTGATGTCAAGTAGGGGAATGGGATACTAGGTCGGTAAATATTCCCCTTGACCCCCTTTATATAGTATTATTTGTGGAGGTACCACATCGCCAGACGATATGGGGAAGGGGAGCGCCCTTGGAAGGCTCTGGCAGAGCTAACCCGGAAAACCCAGTTTTTATGGCACTGTATTGGAAATTACTGACCCAACGGGTAGGGTGCACACTCCAGATATATTATACGCATTCCACGACTTCTGCAGCACTCTGTATAAGACTCATCGGGCTCAACCAATTGACTTTGAGAAATTTTTTGAGGACATGGCGCTGGGGTGGTTGGGAGAAACCCAGAGGGAATTCTTACTGGCGGACTTTGAAGATGAGGAGATACTCTCCGCAATCATGCCGCTGCAGTCTAGCCGGGCCCCCGGCCCGGACGGCCTGCCTGTAAAATTCTATCAAACATACAGCAAAGCCCTCATCCCTATTTAAAAAACACATATATGAGATGGGTCGGGAGACGGGCACACTTCCGAAAACAATGCGAGATGCACTCATCATCTCTCTGCTGAAGCCAGGGAAACCAGGAGATAAATGCGACTCCTATAGACCACTCTCACTCATAAACTGTGACGCTATCATCTTGGTGTAACTATTCGCTACTCGAATCAGCCCTCTGATGACAGCGCTGGTCCTGCTGGACCAATCAGGGTTCATCCCCGGCAGGGCAACATCGCACAACCTTGGTACTCTCTTTTCCCTTACGCTGGACATTGACCTGGACCAGGCTGCGATGGCTGTCTTCTAAGATGCCACCAAAGCCTTTGAATCCCTTGAATGGGATTATTTGGATTTTGTACTAAACCAGATGGACTTTCCCCCCCTTTTTAGCATGGATCCAGTTGTTGTACACGAAACCACAGGCCAAAATACTTATCAATGGCATGTGCTCTCCCAGGTTCCACATCACGAGAGGAACGAGGCAGGGCTGTCCGCACTCCCCGCTCCTATTTGCCCTGGGGATGGAGCCATTGGCAGTTAATCTCCGGCAACACCACCATAAACATGCCCATATACCTAGCTCTAGAGGCACTCGACGTGTTTGGCAGGGCTCTGCTTGCACGGTCAGCTACTTTTGAGGCTACCTGACTTACCTGATTTTACTTTTTATTTTAAAACGTGCCCGGTTAAAAACGGTCCTCTGTGCTTTTAAAATTGTATCCCATGTATATGTAGCCACAACTTGTTCATTTGCTTTTAATATTGTATCCCATGTTTTTAGACTGTTGTCTTGCCTATAAGTAGCCACAACTTGCTCATTTGCACATCCTTACCTTGTGATCAGCCAGTGCGGTCGTTTGAGGCTTTGGTTGTTTCCCTGGTCGGGTCCGTCCGTGCGAGTGGACCCGCCATTTTGGGTGTAGTTGGGGACACGGTCTAGTGGTCGGGGCTGCACGCTCTGGGCTCCATATAAACAACACTGGAGCGAACGCGCGCAGCGGGCGCGCCGGCGGCGTGCCAAAGGCGCGCAAAAAGGCAAGCCCGTCTGCGCCCATCCGCGCCAGGGAAGCACCGAGCGCCAGTTATGCTGCCGGTTTTGGCCTCCAGGAGCTGTGGGATGACTTTCTTGGTCCTCCCTACTCGAGAGATACGCTTATACAGATCGGTAAGCTTTACTCAGACAAGGGGACTCTTAATTTGCTGCATACGGCCCAGCCACGAACAGATCTTCTTACCAACAATCTGTTGAGATGTGGGCTTTTAAATGTTAGGTCCCTGTCAAAGCACAGCGTGGAAATCCAGTTGCTGATTGAGACGCATGAGCTGGACGTTCTGTTCATGACAGAAACATGGACTCATGCTGACTGTTTGGTCGAACCTGGCTGTGCATGCCCTCCTGGATTTAAATTTTTGCATCTTCCCTGACCTACTGGTAGGGGTGGGGGGGGTAGGAGTCATTTACAATTCCACCTGTAAAATTGACATCATTGACTTAGACGCTATGAAGGGGACAGAGTTGCTGGGTCTATCTATCCGGACTTGTTCTGGGATTGCCTGCACTGGCGTCTTATGTTATAGACCGCCAGGGGCTTTCAGTATTTTGCAACAACAAACACTCTTATCGACGCTGACTAATATCGCAGCATCCCACCATAAGCTGGTCATTCTGGGGGATTTTAATCTTTGGTGCAATGGCCCCCTGGATATGGGTTTCCGTAACGTGCTTCAATCTTGCGAAAGCTTTGGTCTTTCTCAGCAGATTACTGGAGCCACTCACAAGGCAGGGAACCTTCTAGACCTATTGTTCACGGTTCCTGACTTGGTGGTAATGGGGGAAACATTGCCTACACACTGGTCAGATCACTTCCTTGTGAAATTCTTTGTAAACATTCGTGATGTTTACACTAAGGCTCCATTAGTTACTAAGGAATTCTGGTGTAGAGACTGGAAGGCGCTTACTCGTCTGAGCTCACCAAACGGGGTATTTAATGTGAGTAAGTCTTTTAGCCGGGACAGGCAAGTTGAGGAGAATTACTCCTCACTCTGTTCGGGAATCACGGCGGTGTTGGATGCCTATGCTCCCCTAAAAAAACGCTGCTGTGAGGGGAGTGCTTCTTCCCCATGGTTCAATGAGATGTTGGCTAAACTTAAGCAGGGTTGTAAACAGGCAGAAAGGAGATGGAGGCGGGAATATGACGAAACATCTAGGCTGCTTTGGAAAAGCAAAGTCCTGGAAAACAAAAGTATGATTAGAAAATCTAAATCGGATTACTATTCCTCGGTCATCTGCACGGCTGCTAACAGCTCCAGGAGCATCTTTAACATATTAAACAGCTTAACCAGCCCTGACTGTTCTAAGAATGCTATTGTCCCTTCTCAAGAACTCTGTGAAAATCTGGCTAAATTCTTTAAGGAGAAAATTGAGCTGATTGTTGAGAACTTGGAGGGGGACAGGTCATCTGCTGGTCACTATAATGACACCACGCCTGAGGTAACAACAGATCGGGCAGATGACTTAGCCTGGGTGTCGGGGGAATCGCTATCTGACTTCCCTCTTCTCACAGACGATGCATTTTGTGGGCTGGCTATGGGGATCTCCTCTGGGTCTCCTTTGGATCCGGTGCCATGCAAAATTTGGAAGGAGCATAAGGAGGAACTGTTTCCCATACTCCACCTAATCTGTAATCAGTCTATTGCTACTGGCATTGTTCCAGCTCAGTGGAAACAGGCTGTGATTTCCCCTTTGCTGAAAAAGCCCTCTTTGGATCCGGACTGTTCCAAAAATTACAGGACTATCTCTCTGCTGCCTTTTCCTGCTAAGGTGGTTGAGCGACTGGTCAGTGCTACCCTCTCCAAACATCTTGAACAGCATCATCTATTAGAGAACGATCAATTTGGTTTTCGTCCTGCTCACGGGACTGAAACAGCCCTGGTGACAGCCGTGGATGAACTTCAGAGGCGTGCAGACAAGGGACAGACAGCATTTCTGATTCTGTTAGACATGTCTGCCGCCCTTGATACGGTTAACCATAAGATCCTATTGAACCGTTTATCTGATGCTGGGGTGAGAGGCAGCGCTCTGGCATGGTTTCGCTCTTTCCTGCAGGATAGGCAGCAGGCAGTGTCTCTGCCTCCTTTTCAGTCTGTATTCCATAAGGTGGCTCATGGAGTCCCACAGGGCTCGGCGATCAGCCCCATACTTTTTAATTTATATCTAAAACCTTTGATCTCACTTATTAAGACCCATAACATCAAGACTGTGAATTACGCGGACGATATGCAGATGATCCTCTCCTTTGAGGGAGAGGAGTCAACATCAGTGGAAGCTTTCCACAACTGTATGCGGGACACGTCACGGTGGCTTAAGGCTAATTCGCTTCAGTTTAATGCTGCAAAAACGGAGGTGCTTTTTAGCACTGGGAATAAGATCTCCCGCCCGTTTCCAGAAAATGTTTGGCCTCCTGAAACAATGACTACTGTACGACCTGTGGATTCAGTTCGCAATTTAGGGGTCTTGCTTGATCATAAATTAAGTATGGAGACTCATGTCAACAAAACGACCGCCTGCTGTTTTGCTATTCTTCGATCTCTGAGGAAAATCTTGCCACTTCTATCATTCCATGCTCGTGCTCAAGTGGCAAGGTGTACAATCCTCAGCAGATTGGATTACTGCAATGCTCTATTACTGGGTTCCCCTGAGTTTCTCTTGGACAGGCTCCAGAGGGTGCAATCTGCAGCTGCCAGACTGGCTTTGGGGCTTCCCAGAGGAGCACATGGTGCGGCTGCCCTTGCCAAGCTGCACTGGTTACCTGTGCGACAGAGGATACAATTCAAAGCCCTCTGTCTGGTGTTCAGGGCTCTTCACGGAATAGGCCCTGCCTCCATGCAATCTAAATTTACCTGGTACACTCCAACCAGGCACCTGCGGTCGTCAGCGGCCAGGCTGGTGAAAGTACCCAGATTAAAAAAGGTTAGAGCAGGAGGCAGATCCTTTGAGGTGACAGCTGCCAAATTATGGAATCTGCTCCCACTCGATATAAGACAAACCGCGCAGCTTCTCCCATTCAGGAGAAAGATTAAAACCTGGCTGTTTCCTGAGTAACTTGATATGTGGTCTCTGCTCTTCCCGATACATGTCCTCTGCCCATGAGTTAGTTTAGCGCCAGGATGCCTGCAAGGTGACAGTGCGCTTTAGAAATAATAATAATAATAATAATAATATATACCCTGAAAGACAAATCCTCATATCCTTGTATGCGGACGACCTTACCTTATGTCTGCGGGATCTCGAAGTGAGTCTGAACCCTATATTACGGGTGTTCTTGCAGTTTGCCCGGCTCTCGGGTATCAATATAATTTGGACCAAGTCACAAATCTTCCCACTTACGGACACTGTAAAGAAGCACAAGTTACTTACCTTTGGTAACAATATATCTGTAAGAAACATTAGTTAGTTAGATTCCTTACCTTAGAATATCCCCAGGTGTCAGACTGGATCCAGAAAGTTTTTGTCAGCAGTACCCCTGCACGTCGATAGCGTCGTCTGCAGCTCTGCGTCCGTCGTCCACATCGTGATCGCCGGGTTAACGTTGCTGGAGTACTTAGATGCCGCCCTCGCAAGCTGACGTCAGTTCTGTACATAGCTTTCCGCACCAGGAACGCAGAGCCATGCAAGAAACCAACACTGGTGCCATGAACCTAGGGCCCTGACAGGGAAAAGCCTTAACCCTAGATATCGGTTCACAGAACGGGGAGGATAGGTGGGGCGGTAAGGAATCTAACTAATGAACGTTTCTTACAGATATATCGTTACTGGAGGTAAGTAACTTGTGCATCTGAAAGAAACACGTTAGTTAGATTCCTTACCTTAGAATAGATACCCCAGAAATACCAACCCCGGTGGTGGGTCTGTGAACCAAAATCACACCAGAAAGTCCTGAAAAACTGAACGGCCAAAGTAGCCGTCTCTTCGGACTTGGCTGTCCAGGCAGTAATGCTTGGCAAACGTGTGCAGCGAGGCCCACATCGCTGCCTGACAAATGTCCTGCAAAGGAACACCCTGTCCCAAGGCAGTAGTAGCCGCTGTGGCCCGAGTGGAATGGGCGCGCAACCCCTCAGGAGGATCCTTTTTAGCCAAGGAATAACAGATCTTGCAGCACAAAACGACCCACCGAGAGATGGTCCGTTTGTGCACCGCCCGTCCCTTCTTAGTGCGTGATCTCTTCGGTGGCGACTAGATCTAACCAAGGCTCTCCCCACTGTTGAAAGAGACCTTGCGCCATGTTCGAGTTTAGACTCCACTCGTGATCCATCATGCACCGACGGCTGAGTTTGTCCGCCCTGGCATTCAGAGAACCTGCCAGGTGTTGAACCACCAGGGTGATGCCCTGATGTTCCAGCCATGTCCAGAGGTGCAGAGCCTCCAGACAATGGGTCCACAACCCCACCCTGCCCTGTTTGTTGCAATACCACATGGCAATGGTGTTGTCCGTGAACACCTGCACTACACTTCCCCGGACACAGGGAAGGAATGCCTTCAGTGCAAGTTGGATCGCCCGCAGCTCCAGAAGGTTAATATGGAGCCATGACTCTGCCGGAGACCAGGGGCTTCTGATCTCCACCTCTTCCATGTGGCCCCCCCATTCCAGGAGGGACGCATCCATCCCCACTGTGTGCTCCGGTTGGGGTAGGGAGAGGGATCTGCCACTGACCCAATCGCGGTCCGTGAGCCACCACTGCAACTGTCTTGCAGTGCCCTCCGAGATCAGGACATAGTCAAACAGGTTTTCCTGATGTTGTGCCCACTGGAACTTTAGGTCCCACTGCAGAGCCCGCATCCGCCACCTGGCGTGATGTACCAGCAGGATGCAGGAGGCCATCAGACCCAGCAGCCGTAGGGCCATCCTTACCGAAGCTCGGGATAAAGGCTGAAAGATCGGAATCAGAGCCTGAATATCCCGAACCCGCTGTTCGGGAAGATAAGCTTGAAACTACACCGAGTCCAGAACCGCTCCGATGAAGAGGATTTTCTGGGAGGGGCTCAGGTGAGACTTCGGCACGTTAATGGAGAACCCCAACAAATGCAGGAGGTCAGCCGTAGTTAGGAGGTGGGAGACGACTGTTTGGGGCGAGCCTGCCGTCAACAACCAGTCATCAAGATAGGGGAAGATTGGAACCCCTAATCTGCGCAGATTAGCTGCGACCACTGCCATCACTTTCGTAAACACCCGAGGGGCACTGGTGAGGCCGAAGGGGAACATGGTAAACTGAAAGTGCTCGTGGCCTACCGTGAACCGCAGGTAACGCCAATGGGCTGGCAGGAAGGGAATATGGAAATAAGCGTCCTGCAAGTCCAACGCTACCATCCAGTCTCCAGGGTCTAGGGCAGCCAGAACCTGAGCTAAAGTCAGCATCCTGAACTTCTCCTTCCGGAGGAAGACGTTGACTCTCCTGAGGTCCAAGATAGGGCGCAGGCCCCCTTTGCCCTTCTTGGGAACCAGAAAGTAGTGGGAGTAACAACCCCCTCCTACTTCTGGGCCAGGAACGCACTTGATAGCCCCCTTGGCCAAGAGGGCCGTAACTTCCTCCTGCAGACGTTGCAAGTGATCCCCCGACGTGCGTTGGCACTGCGGTGGCATGGCTGGAGGGGTCGTCTCGAAGGGGAGGGAGTAGCCCCTTCGGACGATTTGCAGCACCCACCTGTCCGAAGTGATGGTACGCCAGTGGAGCAGGTGATGGCTAACTCTGCCTCCCACTGGCGTGGAATGGGCCTGAAAGCTCGGACTAGGAGGCCTTGAGGCAGATGCTGCGGGAGCAGACGTGGACTGACAGGCTCTCGGTCCCCCTGATGGAGCAGATTTCATCTGCAGTCAGGCATTGTTTTATTTTTTGTGCTACAGACAGACTGCATTTAAATTGCCACGCACATTTTGGTGCAAGTTAAAAACATGGCACATGAAAAACATGAAAGTGAGGCCTATTCAGTCTGAAATGCTTTTGCTGAATTAACATGTGTTTTTTTGCAATGTAGAGAAAAGTGGCCTTTTTAGCTTTGAAGATTAATAGAACGTGTTTCTCTCTTCCCTTGCAATCTAAATTCACTATTTCTGTCTTAAGAGACTTTGACTTGTTGCATATTTAGATAAACATTTTCAGTTAATAACACCTCTTTTTATAATGTGTGTGAATTAATAATGCACCAAACACTACATATGGGACTAAATGCTTTTTTGCATGAAAAGCTATCTAAAACATTAAAGCATGTTGCTGTGTGCGCTGTATTAACGGTGTGTGCTTTTAAATTTTACATTAAATGCATGAAAATGCTCTGTTGCACATTGCACATTTATTTTGCATGTTGTCATAAATAATAGAAAAGCTGCTTTACACTCATAGCTTGGCTAGGTAAACATTTATAAGGGGTATTAGTATGAGGGAGGGAAACATAATGGGCTGATTTACATGAAATTAATATTATTTTTGTGTCTGTTTTATTTTTGGGGCCTATACAAAACATAGCTGCCTGTGAATCCAGCAAGGCTATGACTTGCAATTTTAAAAGAGAAGAGAGCATGCGCAGACTGTGGCAGCTTTCCTCAAACTGCGGAAGGAGTCAAGGCCATTTTGAACTGTACATTCTTGTGATTGTGCCAATGTACCAGTTAGTTAAAGTATCCGTCCTACTGCGCTGTGAAAGGAAGGAAGAGAATTAGAATGAAACATTTTTCCTAGTAAATGTTGCAAACGTTTATAAATATATTTATTCATGTATGCTTCTTTTGTTAAAACTGGTATAGTCAGGATTTTAGAATGATTCAGGGTAGTGAGAATTCTTGCCATCATGACTGACCAACCACGTACAGGTTTTCCGGAAGATGCAACATTTTTGTGTAGGCTGCCAAGAATTAAAGTATAAATAATGACCTCTCTGGAGGGGGGTTGGCTTTTTTGCTCACTGGTTGGCTTTCAGCTCACTTCTGCTTTTTGCTTCATTCACATGGGTTAGGTACGAGATCATCACAGGTGCAGCCTTGGGTGTCCGAGGAGAGTCAGGTGGGGGGTTCCCTGGTGATTTTTTCTTCCAAAGTCCTGGCACGTCATATTATGGCACTGCAGGCCACATTCCTTTGAGGCCTTGTGAAGGGCGGGCTGTTTTCCTCTTTAGACACAGACAGACAGAGAGTGCAGCTGATTAAGATAGAATTAGATGCTAAACTTTAAGTTTATGCTTTGACTAATTAATTAGGTCTGAAAAGATTTATTTGTCTTATGCATTTATTTCTCTTTATGGGAGAATTTTGCAAACTATTTAATTATTGATTAGCTTTGCAAGACTATTTTTCTTAGAAACTCTTTAGGAATTTTGACTGATATTTTGCACCACATTTTCTTTCCTACATGTAATGCTTATATGCAGACTGTAATGTGTTCTGTATTAATGCTATTTTTCCTGTTTTCCAAATTCTGTAACCTGATTGATATTTTACTAATGAATAAAGGGTCAGAGAAAAATTAACTTTTGACTAGAAAATAAAACCCTTTAAAATACTCAACAGCTCTCTTTATTGGCTTACAATAATAATTGCATTTTTGACTGTTCATCTTTATTTAAAGTCTCATGAAGGTAATACATGGTGTGAAGGGCCCAACACTTTTTTCAGCGGTAAATTAGAGGTAGCATGAGGGTTTTACATTGAGAAACTACCAGAAGAAATTACCGCTCCATCCCCTACTTCACCACGGCAGAATGCACGTCCGCGACCGCGTTGAGGTTGGTTCTGCGGCCTGTGGCTGGACGATGGTGCGGGGGTGCCCCTTCCTTGGCCACGAAAGGAGCAAAAAGAAGAAGGTTGCTGGCGTTGGGCCGACAGGCCCAAGGACTTGGCTGTAGCCTTGGAATCCTTAAAGCGCTCCAGCGCGCTATCTGCTTTGTCGTCAAAGAGGCGACAGCCATCAAAAGGCATGTCCATGAGAGTGCTCTACACATCCCCTGAAAAGTTTGTGGACCTCAGCCAGGCATGACGAAGAATCGCCACCGTCATTGCAATCACTCTGCCCAGCGAGTCGTGGTATCAAGTCCACATCGAATGGAGTATCGTGCTGCATCCCGCCCCTGAGCAAGAGCCTGGGCGAGCTGTGTCCTGGCCTCCTCGGGACACTGGGGCAGCACGCCCGCCACCGTATCCCACAGAGAGTGGGTATAACGGTCCAAAAGGCATGCTGTATTAATGGATCGCACCCCTAGTCTGAGAAAGGAAAACATGTTCTTGCCAAATTGTTCCAGCCTTTTGGATTCCCGGTCCAGGCGTGCGGTCGGGAAGGAGGTCTGGGACCTGGAGCCCTGGACAACCAGGCTCTCAGGGGTGGGATGTATGGACAGAAAGCAGGGGTCGCCTGGAGCTGGGCAGTGGCGCCGGCCCGCGTTCCGATCCACGGGAGGTACTGTGGTGGGCTTGGACCAAGTGTCCATCAGAACATCAGTGAGGGCCTCATTAAACTACAGCTGAGGCTCCAAAGAGCTGACTGGCGGTTGAAGCACCTCGGTGAGGAGGTTAGTTCTCACGGCTGCTGCTGGGAGCTCAAGGCCCAAGGTCTTGGCTGCCTTGTGCAGCACCACAGCATAAGTAGCTCCCTCCTCCGTAGCCACAGATGGAGGAGAGAGAAAACCAGTGTCAGGCAAAGTGTCTAGACCACAGGCCTCCCCTAGCTCATATGCCCAGTCCTAACTTAACTGGCACTGCTGTGCCAGAGGGTCTTCAGACCCCTCCCAGTCTTCCCATTCATCCGTGTCCTGATAAACAGGCAGAAATGACGGAGCCGGGGTGTAGGTGAACAACTCACCAGTCGGATTCAGAGACGGCACCGATCCGATGCCGGGCCTGGGCCGGAGCTGAAACCGGGGCCGGCGTCACCCGAGGATGGCGCCGGTGGTGGCTCTGAGGGGTTTGGCACCGGCGGAGGAGTCGTGAGGTCAACCAGCATCGACAGGGATGCAGGCCTTGATCCCACAGGGTCCTGCGGCGCCAGGACTGAAGTCGACGGCGGCGCCAAGGCCGAAGCTGTGGGCAACACAGGGTTAGGACCCCCAGTCAGACCCGCGGGGCCCGAAGGCGCGCCGGCAGGGTCCAACAGCGGAAAGAGAGTCCTCATGGCCATGAGGAAGTCTCGAATCTGCTCCGGAGTCGTATTGAGCCCAGGGACCGGAGGGTGTGGGGCTGGATGTGACTGCCCGGGCTCCGCCGGAGCCACAAGGGCGGCGCCACCTGAACCCTCAACCGAGTTGCACGACCAGCGAGGGGAGGTCGAAGAACGATGGTGTTTCTCCGACTTCTTTTTGCCATGCCTTGACTTACCCAAGTGCAAGGACTTGGAATACCGACGAGCGGTGATGACTCCGGCTCCGCGACCGGTCCCTCGACCTCCTTCTTGACCAGGACCTCAAGCGGCGCAGAGCCGACTGCCGGAGCTCGAGTAGCTTGCGGGACCGCTCCCGCCTAGCCTTCGACCTCAAGGCCTGGCAGTCGGGGCACGACTTGTCATCGTGGTCGGCCCCCAAACAGTAGAGACACCGGCAGTGGGGGTCGGTTACCCACATCAGTCGGTGACAGGTGTCACACGGCTTGAAACCAGGCATCCCTACTGGCACCAGGAGTCGAGTCGACTCGAAAAAGATAGACAGTAATGTCCAAAAAGTTAGTAAAAAAATGACTAAGGGTACGCTCTTCCCGGATCTGCGCTTGCTGGCGTGGAAAAAAGAAGAACTTACGTCAGCCCATGAGGGCGGCGTCTAAGTACTCCAGCAACATCATCCCAGCGATCACGACGCCAACGATGGACGCGGAGCCGTAGACAACGCCTTCCGACACGTAGGGGTACTGCTGACGAAAACTTTCCGGATCCAGTCTGACGCTTGGAGATATTCTAAGGTAAGGAATTTAACTAACGTATTTCTTTCAGATATACACCCCAGACTTCCCTTCAACTTGGTGTGAGTGTGAGATAAAATACCTAGGAATAGTCATTACTACAGATCGGGAATATCTAATGAGGGCCAACTATGGCACTGCGCTAGAAGCACTAACGAATTACATCACGAGATGGATTCCAATGCCTCTATCAATGGCTGGCTGGATAGCTCTAATAAAAATGATTATCCCCCCTAAGATGCTTTATTACTTTACTAACATCCCCTGCACCCAGTAAACCCTTCTTCAAAGCCCTCAAAACGCAGCTCACTCGATTGACTTGGGGGCCAAAAAACCCTGGCTGAAGTGGGAGACACTGACCCTACCCTTCGATTAAGGAGGTTTTGAAGTGCCTGATATAGAGTTATATTATTGGTGCACCCAGGCAGTCTTCGCGGCTTTCTGGATGCATCCACCACCATACATGCCACATCTCGCGGAAGAGCATTGGCCAATGGTGCTGACCCCATACTCGGCTTAGATAAGCGCTCCTATCAGTCCCAAAGACACTGATCCCACTACTGTGGAATACACAAATAAAGAGCTTGGAGGGCAATAGCTAAGCACAGGAATATAGACATGTTATATTCTCCGCTATTGCCGCTACCAGGCAGGCTAGACATCCCGGGTAGGAGTTAGGGACGGTGCCAGCAAAAGCTTTGCAAATTTGATATTCACACCTGGGATGCACTATATGATGAAGGTACTTTCCGGTCACGTGAACACTTCTTTCACAACTGCCTGCCGACCACCATGGAATTATTTATGTACATACGGCTTCAGCAAGATGTCAAGTCCGCCACCCCTAACTTTCCCGCTGAACCACCTACCCTGGCCCCGCTACACGCGCTATTACAGCGTTCTCCCCCAACACATGCTTTACCGAGCCTCTCAAGTGGATAGTCCTCACGCATCTAATGGAGCGGATCAAGATGGGAGGCTGAGTTAGAATCCCCCTTCACTGACGGCTAATGGTGCTAGCAAACAGGCAGAATCTCGGCAAGCAGTAGACTGCGTATAATACATTTCAAATACCTTCACAACCTTTACTATTGTCATGTATTCCTATAGGTTCTGAATCGATCCCCCTATTCCTGACCCTATTCTGGTTAAACTAACTATCAAGTTAACTAACAGTCAGCCCATGAGGCAAGAAAAGCCCCCATGATGCAGATACCGTTATCTGACGCAGTCACACTACGGCACAGGAACGTGTTATCTGATTAGGTCATAACGCTTGAGATCTAATTAGACAAGCGACATTCCTCCAGCCCCTGATAAGGCATACGACGTTCTCATAACAAATCAAACCTATGACAACCTGGAAAATCCGTGCGGCCATTGTTTTGATTTCACAGAGAACTTCAGTAAAAGAATGTGCTAACGAGCAAGTCGTATGACATCTTTATTGACGTATCTATGTCCATCCTTACGTCAATCTCGGCACCTTTAAGGTATAAATATTGCCAATCTTGCCCTATGCAAACACACGCGTGGTGACGAGACGGAGCAGCCATACTTGCCGAAGCCCAGAAGCAGAGCAGACCCCGCTGGCAGCAGCCCCGCCTTCCTGACGCGCTGAGAGACGCGCTGCTATCTCCCACCGAGAGACCCAGCACCGGCGCTTTCGGGCAGCCCTCGCAGGCAGCCTGGAATATCGAGAGCAGAGAAAGAGATACCATTCCTCATTCATCCTAACTTCCAGGTACAGAACTGAATAACCCCTCACAGAGAATTCTTTAGTTATTCACTTGGCAAAAACAAACTTAACTTAAACTGTAACTTTCTATTCCCGCCCACGCATTAGACTTAGGTCAGGTACACGGGGTAGGCGTATTTAGAAACACCAGTTGAGTACGTTTAGTCAAATGTATATGTGTATGTAAATATATTTTAATCATTTTAAACATCATATGGCTCAGAAACCATATCAATGTTTTTACAGTATTATTTTATACTATTGCTTTTAATGTATGCACTTTACTTAACTACAAGTATTGCAATAATATCGATCCATTTCTCTTGTACGAGAAAAGAGACTGATCAATAAATAACACCTTTTTATTGAACACGCCCGTCTCTTCCTTTTCTCTACAATCTGATGAGACTAAGAATGCACGTACTGACTGAGTAAAATAATTGCCTTGTGCTCACACGACTCTGGAGATACACTCTTGATTAGGGGAGAGCAAAGTTGTCATGTTCTATGGTTGTCAGAAACTAAATCCCTTCTTGTCTAATCAGGGGAGTTAATTCTTTCCTGAACATTCGAGAAAGTTTCTAGCGAACTCTGAGCTACGCTGGCAAACCCAAAACTTAAGTCTAGTATCGACAGTAGTAGACCTAGTTAACGTCTGGCCTAGGCCTTTACTGCTGTAGGTATTATTCCAATGCGCAGAGCCTATTGGGAAGATAGGAACTACACTACATGGCGCCCAACGCGTTTGGAAAGGGCGATAAAACTAACGTAAGACATTTAGAGTAACTCAGTCGTGCTTTCTCACTCAGACCCCTTTTCCCAAATACTCCAAAGACGTCTGGAGTGGGTGAAAGGTAATATCCTCCAAAACCTCGCAGGAGGGAACTCCTATGTAAGGTTCTTGGTATAAGTCAACGTTGAAGGATACACTGTTCCAAAATATTGTGCATCTAATCTTTGTTCCATAAGAAACCTGATCTGCAAACAAACATAATACCATCCTGTCGGTAAAATGGGAGACAGTGATGAAGAAAGAGAGGCAGTTAGATTAGCAGCTGAAATAGTAGCAGCTGATACTGCAGCACTAGATGCGGACGGGGATATAATACTCATCCCGGTCGCCAAAAGGAAATCTATAACCTTAAAACTTATAGAAAATGGACTGACACCTAGAGGTGGCACAGTCATATTCGTAATTGAGGCACACGAATATCGGCAGACAGAGGTATACTATACATGGATACATTTTCCAGCAGCAAATGCTGTAACAAAGTACTTCCACTATTACAAAATAGAGGTTCCACCCGACATTTACACTCCTTTCGAGGAGGTGGAAGTACCACTCAAATTCCAAGAGCATTTGCTCTTATTTGATGGCGCCCTAATACATAACAATCACATTACAAGGCTCGGTCCTTTAGGTAGACCAGGAGCAACGTGGCCGGTCTTAGCCGGATACACACCACACCCAGACATCGAAGGAATGTCTACTGGAGAGCTGTTAATACAGCTAAAACAATTACTAAAAATTCATAGACAATTAGTCCAGTATGTAATGCGGACTTCAACAATTCAGCCAGCGATTAAACTTCCACAGCTGACCCCTCACCAGGGGAACACAAATAAAATTACACCACAGAACATCCAATCCTGCCTAGGTAAAGTTCCGGCTAAACGAGAACAAATACCATTCTGGTTGGCACAGAAAATCACCCAAATAGAGGCGGTGTTTCCTGACACCACCCCGCTAGAAAAACACAGGATTCTGACTATATGTCTCCCAATGGGAATCGCACCACACATAGAGGACTGTGATACTTGGGGTACAGTCTTTGCTTCAATCTACACAAAAACGCACGGTGTTCCATCCATTTCGGTAATACCAGATGTGCTAAAACAAATTCAAGATGAATACGGTCCAGAACCAGCTTTAACTCTTGGTATGAAATTACTGAAAGACTTCAAGCAGGTCTCGGCTATATTATTAGCCAATATAAAAGGTGAAGCAGCAAACGTGGCGATCCGCCAGAGGTTAAAAGAGACAGATATAGCAGACCAACCAGCTGAAATTGCCAGAATCATAGAAAAATCCTATGAGGAACTAGGTAGAGATAGTTTAGGTGGAATACCAGTAAAACCGCAACTGACTGAAAGTCCAGAAAAAATATTTTTTAATAATAATTCACCAAAAAAGAACTGGGATGGAAACAAACAATCCAATCCAAAAGAAAAGAAATTCCAGTCCCGAGGAAGGTCTCCTAGGCGAAGGGAGAAATCTCCGAACCAGAGACACAGGTCACCCCAGAGTGACCCCTCTGGGAAAAGATATAACCTTAGAAATAGGGATAATATTAAAAAACCTGATAGATATCAAGACATTGATACACGTCCCTCTCAATCTTTTCAGACTTCCTCGCAGAAATCGGAAAGAAGAGGACGATCAGAACAAAGAGAAGAGCACGCCAAGTCCAAAGACAAGGAACCTGCTCAACAAAAAAAGAAATTACAATTTCCAAAAAAGAAGGTAGCCAGTATCAAGGTAGTTAACAATGCCGAGAATACTGAGGACACAACTGAAAAACGGAGAGTGGGCTCAGACAATGCTAGACAGCGCAGCAGAAGTGAGCATAGCTCGCAAAGTCCTTATGAATCATCTGGAGACAGTGGACACGAATGAATATCTTCAAGTGGAAACTGCAGACACCAGAGTTAGCAAACCCCACAAGATATACGAGATAACATTACGTATAGAGGGAGATAAGACTAGGAAAATAAGGGGACTATTTTGGGATAACCTCTCCAAGGGTTATGACATCCTTCTAGCTGAAAAAGACTGGCCACCAGAGTTTGTCAGGGAGTGCCCTCATGGCGAAGAAGTAATTATGCCTGCCTTCTCGAATCAAATCCCGATTCATAAAAAATACACACTTGCTAGAAAGTGGGCAGTGGCCTTAGCACCTGCTTTATATAAAAATCATGTAGGATGGGATGAGGATTCTCCTCCTCACAAAATCCAGTTAAAATCACAACCTACTGCACAAAGGCAGTACCCAATTAAGCAAGAAGCTAAAAAACAGGTAAATGAAATACTAGATCAGCTAGAATACCAGGGGGTGATTGAAACTTGCACCTCACAAATGAACAATCCTTTGTTTCCGGTCTCCAAACCAGACAATTCATATCGTCTAGTTTTGGATTACCGACACCTTAACACATGTTGCAAAACCTTTGCAGTGCAAAACTCACACAGTGCTGCACTAATGAATAACATAGTGCGCAAAAAATACAAAACAACCTTGGACATCTCCAATGGATTCTTTTGTCAAAACATAGCACCAGAGAGCAGATATTTAACTGCATTCTCAGTAAATGGCACTCAAAAGCAATTCTGTCGGTTAGCCCAGGGGTACAAGAACAGCCCGGGGGTATTCTCAGCGAGAGTAACAGAATTACTACATCTATATGATGATGAAGCCTTATCTTATGTCGATGACATTTACTTAACAGACGATGACTTGGATACTCACTTGAAAAGAGTGAACACCATAATACTTGGGTTCGCAGCAGAGGGTTACAAATTCAACTTTAAAAAGTCCAGAATTGCCCATCTGACAGTCCTGTTCTTAGGATATGAGTTATCAAGTGAAGGTAAAAGCCTGGCAGACAATTTCCTAGAGAAATGTGCCGTAATCCAAGCTCCTAAAACACTAAAAAACCTACAGTCAATTCTAGGCTTCCTAAATTTCGGAAGAACATACATTGCAAATTACGCAGAAAGGGTCAAACCCCTTTATGATCTAATTAAACCAGACTTTAAAAGATCCAATTGGACTCAAACACACACAGAGATTTTGAGATCCTTACAAACAGACATGCTAATTAAAACAAAATTAGAAACACGTGATAACACACGCAATCTTGTGATTCGAGTCATCCCAGGGAGATGCGGATTCACATACCTAACCTCTAATGAGGGAGAAAGGGTACCAATTGCATTCAAATCACACTTGTACACTAAGGCTGAAATGAAATTTAGCCCAACGGAAAAAATTCTTACAGCAACACAGACAGCTATAGCAAAAGAACAAGCCCTGGCACAAGGTAAACGAATAGTAATCGTGACACCAATACCAGCCTTAGAGGCGGTAACAAAGGCAAGCATTCCAAATGCTAAAGCACTCCATCCAAGATGGATACAATGGGCTAACTCTCTTGCTGCAACAGACGTGGTGTACGAATTTGATCCTTACTTAAAAACACAAGAATTTCTCCAATATGAATTTGAATGTCCTCCGGCAACCGAAATTCTGCCTCTAGATCACTACGGCTGTATAATATATACAGACGGATCAGCACAACCCGCAGTAGGGGGTAAACAAGCTTACAGTGCTGCGTGCGCGATTGTTAAAGGTCGTTGGCACGAAGGGAAATTTAAACCAACCCTCACTAAAACACAATCCCTAGGAGATTGTACAGCTCAGCGAGCTGAACTACTAGCATTCAAGATGGCGCTTGAAAATACCGATCGAGAATTCCCCACACTCATAGTGTGCGATTCGTATTATTGCGTTCAGTCTTATAATGAATATTTGCAGATCTGGCTTCAGAATGGTTTCAAGGATGCGTAAGGTGGCACAATTAAGCATAAAATGCTCTGGGAACAAGTAGCTCTTTTACAAAAAGAACTACCAAAGACTCACGTGATACATACACTGAGTCATCAACGTGATGGCGTTCACGTTGCAGGGAATTCATTGGCTGATGAGGCCGCGAAGGCAGCTGTGCAAACGGCTTCCGTAGCCGCCGTCACCCGGTCAAAAACAAAAATAGACAGCGAAATATTACAAGCTGTCAGCGCTTCAGAAAAGGATTCGATAGAACCACTCCCTAAAGGCTTTCCAGTAAAATACTCATACATAACTGATGCAAACAATGTTCCTTTTGCTCGAATCCCTGGAGTGGGGGATAGAGTGATTCCAAACATGGACAGGAGAAGCTTGTTAATCGCAGACGCACATATGGGCGAGGGTCTCAGACACCTTAAACTGAAAGATTCTCTGGAAGAATTACAATCACGGTACTGGTGGCCAGGCATGAGCCTGCATCACACCATGTTTGTAAAAAACTGCCCAAACTGCAACAGAGATCGCAGTGGGGAGAGAAACAGTTTAATACCTCGTCGTATCAAGGCAGATAATATGACCAATAAAAAGCAGGGCTTGCGATTAACATATACAGGCTAGTTTCCACTTATAATGTAGATCACCAGCACTCGGCTGACGTCCGGACTGTTATACAAAGATTTGCGAGTCTAAATGGCATATACGCTAAGAGCATGCTACGTTCGACCATTGTTTTCACTCAAGCCCACCAGCCTGGGGGGAAACATGGCCGAATGAGCACAGTCCAGCGGGAATCTTCTCACTTCCTTCCTGAGGGTACGGGATGGTGTAAAGAAAAAACCAAGGCATAAAGCAATCTATAGCGGAAAGGAAATTAGGTTCGGGAGCTGGGTGGGTCAAACATCTAATAAGTGTCCAACGTAGTCTAAATAACTTGCCAAGAAATTCTCTGAAGGGATTCAGTCCGTACGAATTATTATTTGGAACTAGAATGATTATCTCTGACCTCGACAGTCAGACTTCAGTGGTTAAAGAAAAAAGCTTTGATGTCAAAGACCGTTTGGCTATTTTGCAGGACTTAAACAAAACAAGAAAAGACCTGAGCAACATACAGTTGAAACAACAGCCAACAACCACTGAAGAATCACCACCTGTCCCAGCAAGACCTGTCTGGATTCCAAAAGTCGGGGATCTAGTCAGGGAGAAGATCGCGGTAAAGAAGGAATTTGGGCCTTCTTACAGAAAAGCAGTTCCTGTCTTGTCTGTCAACGGGACAAGATCAGTTGTACTACCGCCACTTGCTGGTAAAAAGGAGAACCGAGTTGTATCCATCGACCTGGTAAAACCACAACATGTGGCCGATAACAAACAGTAGGCCAAGTGGACTCCCAATAAGTAGCAGAACACCAAGGTTTGCTACCAGTACAGAGGTCCTAACAAAGAGGCTCATCACATTCGAAACGCCTACAGAAGAACAACAAGGACTATGCAACAATGCAATAGAACTCAGACCTCTGAAAACCCAAATAAAAACATTTAGCAGAGACACACCAATCTATAATGAAGTACCAAGTGAAAATGCAAGCAACAAAAATCCTGAAGCAATTGGAACAATTGACAGAACTGCATCCGGCTACTTCATCAACTTCGATGATTCCTCTGAAAGCCTCAGTGAATCAAAGACACAGCCATCATCAAAATCCTTTAAAGGCAAAGCTAAGGAACTTTTGAACCAACTGAAAGAAACATATATGATTTCCCCATGGATTGAATTTTGGGTGGGTTTTGGTGCATTTATCCTCATACTTTGGCTCATCATGGTATTAACTTTGGGACGCTTCATTGAGGGAAAATATGCTAAAATGGACACAGCAAGTCAGAACATCAACTTGGTCCTCAAACCACACACATCTTCACACGTCGAGAAAAGAGAACTTTCTTCAGCCAACTTCACAGCCAATCCTATACCTGGTGGGGTAGCCTGGGACAACACTGACTATGAAATTTATGGTCCGGTCGAGATCCTGAAATATCCACACCAAATCAAGATCTCCTTGAGTGACTTTGCAAAACCAAACTCATTTGCTGATGATTTGGACTTCGAAAGCATTAATAACATGATGTCTGATTTAGTAATGTCTGCTAAATTTACAAAACATGATTATTTGCAAGGTTCTACAAATTATGACAGTATGTATTGCTATAACCACTATGGTAATCACTTTTTACATAAATCTGCACAACCTAGAAATGTTTTAAATTATAATCAATGGGAACATTGTGCAACACCTCCAAAAGGGAGCTCAAGAACCGTTTACGACAAATATTCATATTTTTCAGGTTTTAACACAAGTAATGCTGAAACATTTTATTTTAAATTGTCAAACAAGACAGGGATGAAAACCATGATAACCAACACAAAGTTGATATATTCAGATTCATTCTTCGAAGAAATGAATACTTTTGGATTTGATTATTGGGACAAAAATGTTGATTTGAAAAGTGTTTGGGGTACAAAAGAATGGCAAGTACAGGGTTTAGAAGCTTTGTTTAGAGCTTGCATGATCCCAGAACAAATGATATTTTTAAATGACACTGTTCAACAAACCACCTGTCTTGGCCTAGCCAAAATCAAAGATTTAAATAAACCGTCTATTCCAAAGCCAACAATGTTTAGCAATAGCTCTGATACGGATGAAGAGATAGACGTAAACCATATATTAAACCAAAACAGAACACATCCTGATTGGAAACAATGGTTGATCTGGCCCACAGATACAAATAACTGTCAAGACAGATTCCTGAATAAAACACAGGGGTTCCAAATGACCAGGCTAGACCCTAGATATCCCCAAAGACATCACCCAGGGATAATAACAACCTACAGTGTGGGCAAATTATGCCTTCAGTGGCTACAAACGTCCACACTGCCTGAAATTAAGCAACACCTAACTTTACTTACTGATGGTGCTGACTTGCGTGAATTCATAATGGGACCACGCAAACAGCGTCAAAAGCGTTTCATAGCAGCCTCTGTATATGCAGCATACAATGAGGCCTGGAAGGTTAATCAAATTGAAACAGCAGAGAGAATACGGGAAATTGACCGTATTAATTTGGAAAAATCACTTTCTGTAGTGGACAATGGGTTAATGACTCTGTCCTCCAGAATTTTTTCATTGGACAGCATTGTGTCTTCAGCAATCGATATATTATCGCAAGACTTACTGTTATTACAACATGGTCAGTCACAATTGCGTCTATTGTACAGCTTGGCTGGACGTTACAAATTCTGCGTTCAGGCTATGTGCCTTGGCGTTTAATCAACACAACGTCACTATTCCAAATCTTTAACCTTACTGATAGACAAATCGGTATGGCGCAAAAGGGTGCTGATTATACAATCTTGAGCATTAAAAAACTAGAAAGATTACCAATGACAATGTCAGAACGACCTGTCAGTGAATGGATAATCCACGGAATCATAAATATTCCAATCTCAACCTTCAGGTTTCAATACTGCCAAAAATATATACAGGCTGGCATGTACGAGAAATTGGGGAAGGGGTACCTTAAAACAACTTGGAACCTGCCCTATTCACATGCATGTGTCAGTAATAAAGGACAGAAAGTGTTTCTTAGTGGCAACAATTGTGCCATGTCACTAAGCGGCACGCTTCTGTGTAACGGAATTAGTTTGCATGGAGCCTGTGAAGGGAATTCATACAACCTTTCATGTCACCAGCAAGGCGCACCTGCAACTGAAATAGAACCATTCTTTCAAAGACTCTATAATGGGAGTTACATTCTTATTGTAGACAGCGAATGTTGTAGTCTTATGCCCGGGACTCCTTATCTAGTCACTACGACTGCGAAGGTCAAGTGCTGTGGACGTTCTTTGTTCCCCAGCTCCTTTCCAGACAGGGAGGCAAGGGCATGGCCCAGTTTGAAAATTACTTCTATTCGAATAGATACTTTAAGCAGAATGAAAACAGTGCTTCTTCAGACGCCTACAAGGCTCACGTCATCAAAAGAAACGTATGATCTACAAGTCGCAAGGACGACTGCAGAGATACATACATTATTATCGACTAATTCCCCCGTACATTTCGCGGAAATCCTGAGCGAAATCTTAAATATTTCTGATACCACTGGGGTCTCAAAGGTATTTAAGACAGTATTTTCGATGGCATTAACACCATTCAAAGCCATACTGGGTATTTTTCCAGATTTCGTCCATTCGATTTTTGGCGGACTTCCCCTGATCCTGGGACTAATTGCAGGAATCCTATTCTTAGTCCTTATTTTTCGTTATGGCAACCCATGTCACAGATCAAACTCTCGCGACAATGGAAGATACAATCCTAGCCATTGGATACCGGGACCGGATATCAAAAATCCTGGGACTCTCCCGGCTTAGAGACCTGAACATGACTTGGTTTCTATCATTTCGACCAATGTGGCAAAGATGTGTTTTACCTGTATTGAGGTGTCTGCTATGCGGAGAAGAATGCGTGTTAGACACCTGTCTGACGCTACAATCGGATGCGCCAGTGGATGCAGATACATTGTTGGTTCCTACCAAGGTTCACGCTTTGTGCTGCCCTCAAAGGCTGCCAATCCTGATGACGGCATTCGTGGAATCTTCACCACTACGATTGAAGAGTAGTGAAGTTCAAGATGAAAGCAGCATCGATCAGGTACGACCTTCTGTCAGCAATGCGAATCAGAATGTCAATGGAGGCAATCATGCGCACGAATGCATGGTTACACCTATTTCCGACTTAGTGGAACTTTCCCATGAAGCTGTTGACAGTTTTTTCGAAAGCCTTAATGATATGATGTTCTCTCCAGAACAGAAATAGAGACTTTTGAGCAAGCTCGCACACGGCGTTCCCTGAATTCGGCCTTCAACTTTAAAAATAAAGTCACATGAACAATTTTTCCCACCAGTTCACGGACAACAATTTTTTAGCAGCCCCAAATTATTTTTTACAAAATTTTCGGGACACTTATCTTCTGCTTAAAGTAAGAAACTATTCCTAGAGAACTAAGATTTCTATTTTTAGATACTTTATAAACTTTAGTTGCCCGCTGGTATGTTCACAAATATTTTATTATGTGATGAAATGGTCTCGAACTTTCTTTCTGTATAGCCATATTAAGAGCCATTTCATGTGTATTTCTCATATACCAAATAAGCAATAATGTCTACAAATGCGTGTTTACTTTAGCGTTTAATTCATAGCTTAAGTGCATACAATATATATGACTGCAATTTTTCAGTATATTTGAAAATTTCAAAATGCATTTATGTATTTTGGGGTGGTGAGGTATACACTATACTCTATAGTATGTTGTACTATGTTATACTATGCATAGATTAGTAAATATGACCATAGTTAGCGTGGAGTGGGTGTCATGTATTCCTATAGGTTCTGAATCGATCCCCCTATTCCTGACCCTATTCTGGTTAAACTAACTATCAAGTTAACTAACAGTCAGCCCATGAGGCAAGAAAAGCCCCCATGATGCAGATACCGTTATCTGACGCAGTCACACTACGGCACAGGAACGTGTTATCTGATTAGGTCATAACGCTTGAGATCTAATTAGACAAGCGACATTCCTCCAGCCCCTGATAAGGCATACGACGTTCTCATAACAAATCAAACCTATGACAACCTGGAAAATCCGTGCGGCCATTGTTTTGATTTCACAGAGAACTTCAGTAAAAGAATGTGCTAACGAGCAAGTCGTATGACATCTTTATTGACGTATCTATGTCCATCCTTACGTCAATCTCGGCACCTTTAAGGTATAAATATTGCCGATCTTGCCCTATGCAAACACACGCGTGGTGACGAGACGGAGCAGCCATACTTGCCGAAGCCCAGAAGCAGAGCAGACCCCGCTGGCAGCAGCCCCGCCTTCCTGACGCGCTGAGAGACGCGCTGCTATCTCCCACCGAGAGACCCAGCACCGGCACTTTCGGGCAGCCCTCGCAGGCAGCCTGGAATATCGAGAGCAGAGAAAGAGATACCATTCCTCATTCATCCTAACTTCCAGGTACAGAACTGAATAACCCCTCACAGAGAATTCTTTAGTTATTCACTTGGCAAAAACAAACTTAACTTAAACTGTAACTTTCTATTCCCGCCCACGCATTAGACTTAGGTCAGGTACACGGGGTAGGCGTATTTAGAAACACCAGTTGAGTACGTTTAGTCAAATGTATATGTGTATGTAAATATATTTTAATCATTTTAAACATCATATGGCTCAGAAACCATATCAATGTTTTTACAGTATTATTTTATACTATTGCTTTTAATGTATGCACTTTACTTAACTACAAGTATTGCAATAATATCGATCCATTTCTCTTGTACGAGAAAAGAGACTGATCAATAAATAACACCTTTTTATTGAACACGCCCGTCTCTTCCTTTTCTCTACAATCTGATGAGACTAAGAATGCACGTACTGACTGAGTAAAATAATTGCCTTGTGCTCACACGACTCTGGAGATACACTCTTGATTAGGGGAGAGCAAAGTTGTCATGTTCTATGGTTGTCAGAAACTAAATCCCTTCTTGTCTAATCAGGGGAGTTAATTCTTTCCTGAACATTCGAGAAAGTTTCTAGCGAACTCTGAGCTACGCTGGCAAACCCAAAACTTAAGTCTAGTATCGACAGTAGTAGACCTAGTTAACGTCTGGCCTAGGCCTTTACTGCTGTAGGTATTATTCCAATGCGCAGAGCCTATTGGGAAGATAGGAACTACACTACACTATACCCTGGCACGACTATGCCGATTCGGGCTTCGGGGAAACAACAAATGTGACAGATGTGGAAGGGAGGGAGCAGATTTCTTACACCTAGCATGGGAATGGGCCCCTATTTATTCATACTGGACCACAAGAACTAAGGCCCTTAGCCAGATGACAAGGCTACACATATCTAACACCCCACTTTTTTTTTTTTTTTTCTAAAACCTTTATTAGTGATTAATAAGTAGTACACAGCTACTCGCCTACAACCTGCGTCCGCAGGCCGGCAGCTATTGTGGTCCGAATCATGCGTGTATGGAGATCTAGCAAGGTGAAACAGCAATTATTTAAACACAGCATGTCGCCTACAACCCAGTCGGGCCGGCCGCAATGTAAAGGTAAGGTAAACTGTCAACGGACGCATTATCTAGCAAGCAAGCTAGCAAGGTACATGCAAACAACGGCTACTTGAGGTTCCTTTTATCATTTACAACAAACTAAACATATCAAAAGAAACAGTTCCCTCCCATGGGTCCCATCATACTTCGAAAATGGCGAGAAAAATCTTGAGGTGCAGAGCTGCAAGCAGCACTGCCTATGTCAGAAGACAGTCCACTCCTAGGAGAATGGCAATCTGCACCCAATCGTCCATTCAGGCGGAGATAGGAGGGGAGAGGGGGGTAGTCCATGATCCAATCTGTGAGTACAACATTGTGTGATGTGTCGAATGCTGCGCTACCTGGGACATGCTAGTGTGGTATAGAAACTAGCTGGTAACGGTAACGAACGGCACTCAAGCCATCCGCTGGGGAGCTGTGTCTGTTACGTCCTGTGTTCCAATCATTTGTAATGGCTAAAACAGCACAGTGCATCAAACTATCCACCCATGGGCTAATCATGCAGGCTGTCAGAAAGTGAGATGGTGTATAGGGGGGGGGGGAGGGAGCCTACCAGTTCCCGCCTACCGGGATCCTGGTCCTGGCATGTAGAAAGGGGACAGGCTAGCTTAGTCTACTTCTCTGTTACTTCCTGCCTCTGACGCAGCTTCAGCCTGCACGCGTAGAAGGTATGTAGTGAGGGGACCCCAGAGGTCTTTAGGACGGGACTGTTGTGGTAGAAGATCGGCATACGTGTGTAGATGTTCCTGCCAAGTAGACATCGTGGTCAACCAAATCTTGAATTTGGGCGCAAGACCTCGACACCAGCGACACGCTACGTGCCGTTTGGCTAAAAGGAGGCCTAGTGCAAAAAATGTTCTATGTGTTTTAATCGCTGGATTCGACTGGCCCAGTAGTGCAATCCTAGGACACGGTACTACGTCTACCCCGATCATGTCAGACAGTGCTTTAAATATCTCGTCCCAGTAGGCCGCTACGGCAGGGCACCCCCAAGCCAAGTGTAGAAAGTCCGCCCTTCATTTCTGCATCGGAAACATCTGTCATTGTACCGAAGTCCAAAGCGGAACAGTTTGGCAGGTGTATAGTAAAGTCAGTGCAAAAATTTATAATGAACCAGTCTGAGTCGTGCATTACCTGTCACCGCGGTGGTATGCGAGCAGCACTCTTCCCATTGCTCGTCCGACAACGGTGCTTTTAGATCCCCGTCCCAGTCGCTTCGCGCTCTTAGTGACGGGGGGGATGGGGCAGCTTGTGCATGTTTATATAGCATAGACACTACATGTTTCGGGGAGTCTGTTTGCAGGAGGCCGTGTAGTGGTGCCATAGTTTCCGGCTCATCAGGGAAATTGGGCGTGACCGCCTTGACATTCTGACGCAGCCGAGTATAAAGGAACGTGGCCATTACTGAGGGGGTATTATCCCCAAAGAGCTGAGCCGATGAGCGAAATCGCCCTTGGAGATATAGATCGCCCCATGTACGGAGCGCATATTTCGCGAGCATTTGACGACCAATCTCCTCACAGGGGACACTTAGCCGGGGATCATGCGCAAGGGGCATACATGGCGAGTATAAGAACTTGACTCCCATACTATCAGCTATACGCTGCCAAGCTTGCACCGTACAGTCCACCTTGGTAGGGTCGCGATCCGCGATACGGGCCGGGGCATATAAATAACCCGATGGTTGTGCGGGCCTCATATAGCCGTCCTCCACTGCAAGGTGAGCCATGAAGGGAGGAGGGTGTAGCCAGTACATCGCAAAGTGTCCCTGGGCACAATCATAATATCGTTGAAAATTGGGAACATCAAATCCTCCTTGGTGATAGGGTAGCATGAGTGTCTTCAGACTGATCCGAGCCTGCTTGCCTCCCCAGATAAGCCTAGACAGCTGTGAATTGAGGGAACGGAAAAAGTAGGAGCCTGGGCTGTACGGTATATTAGTAAAAAGATACAAGAGTTTGGGGAGAACCACCATCTTAATCAGGGAAATGCGCCCTGCCATTGACAGTGGGAGATGGATCCATTTAGTGATGGTGTCAGTCAGTTTATCCAGGACAGTACCATAATTAGCCCTAATAAGAGCTTCCCGGTTTCTAGTCACTATGATGCCCAGGTATTTTATTTCATCCGTCTCCCACAGTAGGGGGTAATCCAGAGGGAAGTGTAAGGTCTTGTCTGTCAAAGGGAATTGTGCAGACTTCGACCAGTTGATCTGTATCCCCGAGATGGCTCTGAATTTGGTGATCTCCCGCAACAGAGGGTTAAGGTTCTCCTGCGGTTTGTGTACATATAAAGTCAAGTCATCAGCATATAACGCAATGAGCAGTTGTCGTTCCGGGTATATTAAGGAGCGGTGTTTGTGATGTTGCCGGAGTTTGGCCGCCAGGGGCTCAATGGCGATCGCGAAGAGGACCGGGGAGAGCAGGCAGCCTTGCCGGGTACCTCTACGGATCGCAAATGGAGCTGAACGGGAGCCATTTAACAGGACTGAACCTTGCGGTTTGCAATACAGCAGTCGAATCCAATCAAGAAAGTTATAGGGAATTCCCATCCGTTCCAGAAGGGCCAGAAGATAGTCCCATTCGAGAGAATCGAACGCCTTTGTGGCGTCTAGGAAAACCGCAGCAGCCTCGCATCGAGGATTAATGTCCTGCAGTACAGCCTGAAGGGTGCATAGATTATGCGACGTCGCCCTATTTGGGACAAAGCCCGCTTGGTCAGGCAAGACCAAACGCTCCATCAGTAGATTAAGGCGTGTTGCAAGTACTTTCGCCAAGATTTTTACATCGGAATTTAGCAGTGAGAGAGTCCTGTAAGAGTCGCAGTGGTCTGGAGACTTGCCAGGTTTCACCAGGGATGCTATCAGAGCTTCACGCATAGTGGTCGGCAAAGTTCCCTCCTCTAGGGCCGAATAGTACATTTGTTTCAGCATTGGGGCGATTAGATGAATATAGGCCTTATAAAAGTCTATCGGCAACCCATCAGACCCAGGTGATTTGCCCGATTTCATAGACATGATAGCGTCTTTTATTTCGTCCAGCTCGATTTCATGATGTAGAAATTTCTGCTGTGACGGACCAAGCCACGCAATAGCGGTGTCATCTAGGTACGACTGTAAGTCAATAGATGTCGATCTATGAGAGGTGTATAGTGTGGAATAGTGATCAGTGAGGATACGGTGTTGGTCTTTGAGGTCTCTCTGCGGGACCTGATGTTCGTCCAGTAAAGCAGCAACATAGTTGTGATATCTCGGGGGCCTGATAGCAAAGGCAAGTGCCCTGCCAGGCCTATCTCCCTCGCCATAGAGGTGCGCAGTGTATGGTTTCCCAAGGAACTTACATTCCTTTTCCGCCACTTCCGCATATTCATTCAGCTTTTCCCTGCGGAGCGCTTTAGGAGTATGCCCCATCGTGTCACAAGTCATGCGACGCTCAAGGTCCCGGAGCTCGGTTTCTAGCTTGCGCAGTTCGCCACGTGGTGACTTGAGGACACCACCTCCCTTCGCGATGCACCACCCTCTGACCGTGACCTTGAAGGCCTCCCACACCGTCGTAAGGTTCGACACTGACCCCATGTTACGCTCGAAGAAGTCTTGTATGTCATGTTCAAGTTCTGCCCTAAAGGCCGAATCAGTGAGGTGTGCGGGATTTAGACGCCAACTTAAGTATGGAGAGGCATTCATGGGTATGCGTAATGTGAGGAGGACTGGCGAGTGGTCTGAGAATGTCCTGGCAAGGTGGAGGGCGCCTACCAGCCAAGGAAGGAGGCCCGCCGACAGGAACACGTACTCAATCCGCGCCCATGTGGAATGCACTGCAGAGTGATGTGTACCCTGGTGGAGAGAGGGGTGTAAGTGCCGCCAGGTATCAATGTAGTGGTGTTCTTCAACAATAGTCGATAGTGTACGCTGGGTGTGAGTGTAGTGCACCGCCTGGGGGTGGGATCTATCCCGGCCTGGTTCCAATGCTGTATTGAAGTCACCAACCAATATGACATGGCCTATGCCCAGAGTTTGAATTTTACCCCACATCGTAAGGAGTGCAGACGGGTCATCCGTATTGGGGCCATAATAGCAGGCGAAAAGGACTGTATGCGAATATAGTGTCCCCCAGACCATGCAGTGTCTACCCCCTGAATCTATCTCAGTCCCAGCAGGTGTAAACCGCATCCCTTTCCTGACCACAATTGTCACTCCTCTAGCATAGTTGGAATAAGAAAGGAACACCTTGCACAAGGCCCATCTAGATGCAAACAGAGGGGAACCCTCAGGCCTTAAGTGAGTTTCCTGAAGCATAGCAATTGATACCTTCTGTCTATCCAGGTAACCCAGAATCTGTCTCTTCTTTCGCGGGTCGTTCAGCCCCCGAACATTCCATGAGACCAGCCGAAATTGCTGTGACTCCTGTGAGTCCGCTACGTCACCCATTCAAACAAGTAAAGATTAGTGTAGCATATAGGTGCAGCATCACAGATCACGGTACAATCAATTACATAGAAACAACAGTTCCATCCCACCATCCCCCCCCCCAGATCAGCCCCGAACTTGCGGTACTGCGTCTTGAATAACTCCAACTTTAAATCGGATTGTCATCCCGCCCACACCGGCAACCCCAACCAGCCGGGTACATGTCTCCCACCCCCCCACCCAGAACCAAAACGAAACCAAGTCAAAAAAAAACACTACATATGTCCCTGCCCTCAGAAGGGGAGAGGAATTTAGGGGTTCACCCATTGGGGGTCAGAACTAGGGGCACCAGACTTGCCAACCACCTCCCTACTTACATCCATGATCAACCAGGCTCACCCCGGTCGAGTCATGCGGGACGGAGGTGGGCGATCGAGCACTTAATTAAACCTTAGACCAGTAAGACTTAAAGCAGAATGAGTATCTCACCAGTATACGCAGGCATCAGTTTTCACATACCCGGTGTCCAGGGATTAGTTCGCCCCCGGGGGTCAGCATAACAGTACATCAGATTAGTCCTGTTGTGACAATGGTGATTGCGACCTGGAGCGCCGACGAGTTGATTCCTCCCTGCACTGTTCTTTTCTGCATTGCTTGAGGAAGTCGTCCACCTGCTGCGGATTCTGAAAAAAGTGGTGCTTGCCCTGATGGGAGATTTTTAATTTCGCCAGATATAGCATGGCATACTGTATCTCCTGTGCTTGAAGTTTCTTTTTCACCCCTGCAAACTTGCGTCTGGTTTCTTGGACCGAAGGGGTGAAATCGGGGAAAAAGGACAGCATTGTGTTGTTATAGTTCACCGTCCCCAGTTCCCTCGCGCGCCTCAGCACCGCATCACGGTCCCTGTAGTTGAGAAAACGCGCAATGATGGGCCGTGGTTGGGCACCAGGAGGAGGACGAGCGGCCAAGGACCTATGGGCTCTCTCAACGATGAGGTGTGAGGAGAATGAGTCTTTCCCAAACAGTTCCACCACGAGGTTTTCAACAAAGATCTCCATCCTCCCCGTGTTGGTGGATTCCGCAAGGCCTAAGATGCGGACGTTATTTCTGCGGGACCTCGCTTCCAAATCCTCATTTTTGTCCGCTATTATTTTCAGCAGCCTGTCCATTTGAGTGACTTGTCTGTTGGAAGAGGTTGCTCCATCCTCTAATCCAGAAATTCTGTCTTCGGCCTCCTTAATGCGATTGTCATGATGCTCCAATTTAGCGACCACACTGTCCATGCGTGTATTTATGGTGTCGATTTTGGAGTCTATGGTTGAAAGGCTCTGCTTCATGCCCAGCAAGAGTGTCTTCCAGTCGTCCTCTTGAGGGGCCGAGGTGGTAGGGCTTCCCCCCTCCTCCGGCGTTGTTTTTGAAGTCTTTTTGGATTCAAATGGAATTTTCGACTGTCTGGCATCGCTGCGCCCCATGTCCCTCCTCGGGGTCCGCGATACAGTAGAGAAAGTGGCCGCCAGGTCTCAGGAGGTTCCAGGCGGATGGGGGGCTGATGCAGGCTAGGCGGGAATTACAGGGTATAAGCTGAAGGCTCCCCGACGTTTCTAGCTCCAGTCGAGTGGGGAGGCTCAGGGTCCAAAGGCTTCCGGCAATATGTTGATAAAGTGCAGCCCGTTGTCGGTTTATGGTAGGACGGGATGGGCACCAAGACTAGGAGATGGACGCGGGCAGGCATTGAAGTTGCAGTTCCGCTGACAGCGCCGAGCAAGCAGGGGCTCCTGGCTCCCTGGGGCGGCTCCGTGCGACCAAAGGCGAAGCTAGTGGCGAAAGCGTGGGCAGTGCCACAGTCAGATTCCTCCTGCCGATGGCCGGAGCCACGGTGATGTGTCCCAGGAGTGGATTAGCAGAGCAAGTGGATATAGGGGGAAGCAGGGACAAGTAGAAACCCCCAATAATCGTTATATGACAAGTCTCAGAGAGTCACCTGTATGAAAGGCGGGAGGGGTCAGTACAGATGTACCTGCAGGCCGCAGCAATGTCGGAGCCCCCCAGGGAGAAAGTGCACAAATCCTCAGATGGGGTTCTCGGCAGTAGCACGGGGGGGGGGAGGGCAAGCAGCCCGGCGTAGAGGATCGCGGAGCCCTATCGCGCCATGCAACAGGCGTGACGGCCAGGTCCCTGCAGGCCGGCGGCACCGGGGTATCGTGGGCGGCCCTCCCGCAGATCAGAGAGTCTCCGGGGAAGCGGCGGAGGATGGAAGCAGCTGCACCAGCCAGGTAAGCAATTGAGGGGCTGTGTAGGGAGGTATGAAGCACAAGTGTCTCCAGCAAATACACTGCTCAGCACGTCCGCCAAGACGCCGGGCCGCAGCCCGCACCTGGCGCCCGGACCGCAGGAGTAATAACGCGGTCAGATTTGTTCGTAGCGCCAGGGTGCCAGTTCAACAGCGTCGCTCACCTTCACAGCAGCTAAGGTCGCTATAACGGTAGCAGCACCCTCCGGACCTCCAAATGTCTTTACTCCAGCGGGGGGGGGGGGGGGTGCGGCCTCCCCGAGCCTTCACGCATAGGCCGCAAAGCCACGGCCTTTCCCAGCGAGTGGGGCCGACGGCAGGGAGCGAGCCCCCTAAGGCAGCAGTCCGTCTCTGGTTTGTCGGCTGATATCTCCGCAGCCGAGCAGGCCCCCCCCAACGAGAGAGGTGTCGCTGGATTCGCCTCGGCGTCCCGGTCACTGCGGGGCGGTGATCAGTTCGGTATCTCCGGTTAGGATCCCTGAAGGATGGAAGACAGTGCTCGATCAGGCAGGAGCCTCACTACAGTGCAGCCATCTTGGTCTGGCGCCACCTAGCGCCCCCATCTAACACCCCACTTCTCACATTATTGGGACACACAAAAGACCTCAAGGCACCATTCAGGAGGTGCATATCGTTGGGGCTACTCCTGGCTAAACGGAGGGTGGCCTGCAGGTGTGGGATAGGTAGCACACCAAAGTTTAAGGACTGGCTGCACGACCTCGTCTTCTGCCAGGAGCAGCTGACGGTGTACGCTGAGCTGATGCCACCTACATCTCGCCCAAGAGACATTTGGGAACGCCTACTGGCATATTTGCGGAAGCAGTGTGACGCGGAGGCGGACTTAAGAGACAACACTGGAAACCTGGAACCTGTGCTCTCAGAGATGCGATGAGGGGAAGATAGATGGGATTGTAGTAAACTGTAATGCACAAGTTATGAATGTTATCCAACACATGTCAAAACAACAGGTGATGGACAGCATGCAGAACAATGTCATACATTCACCCCAGTACAGAGATCTGGGCCTAAATCCATCGTTTTGTTGCTCACCATGCCATTCCAGTTTGAACCCAGCCATATGCAAATCAGTCTTGACCCTGTGCCCCATGGGAACAGTCCAGCCTGAACTGCCATGCCAGGTCCTCCCTGGACTGGAAACAAGCATCCAAGGACCGGTTTCGGACTTTCAGCCCTCATCAGCCTGGATAGCTTGATTCCAGTGGCATGGGGAGCACGGGACTCACGTCTGAGCATACATGTCACCTGCAGACAAAAGCTGTAGTCAAATGGATGTATATCAGCAACAAACTCTGAGATTTTCTGTGTATACTATACTTTCTATAACACTGGTTATGTAAGTAAATTCTGTAGGGCTGGCAAGTTGTTGGCTCATATGTGTCTGATTCCTATTGAAAATCAATCAACACATTCTTTTTTTTAACTTCTTGACAGGCAGAAGAAAGGAAAATGCTACTTACCAGTATGCATCTGTTCTTGGCAAATAGAGCTGCAGAGTTACACACTGTGCATAGATCGCCACCTAGTATTGGGCCCGGATGTTTGAGGTTTGTTTATGTCCGGAAAAGTTCTTTGGAAGTCACGAGATAGGTGACTCCACCTTTTGACCACATTGCGCATGGGACTCGGCTCCATCCTCAGATTGTTTTTCGCCATTAGGGAAATGAATGAGCTTTGCAAGAAAAGGAAGGATGTCCATGTAAGCTGTATCTAATTAAGATAATACTGGAACAGACAAGGGTAGCCGAGGAGGCGGGTGGGCGTGTGTAAATCTGCCGCTCTACATGCCAAGAACAGATGCATACTGGTAAGTAGCATTTACCGTTCAAGGCATATGAGCTGCAGATTACACACTGTGCATAGACTGTATAGCAGTACCCACTCTTAGCGGCGACCACCCCTATTTGTTGCAGTAGTTTGACATATTGTTATGAGAGCAGCCTGGCCCACATTAGCTTGTTGTTTGGTTTGCACATCTACACAATAGTGTTTCGTGAATGTGTGCGGTGTCGACCATGTAGCTGCTCTGCAGATGTCATCTTGGGGAATGTTCCCTAAAAATACCATTGAAGCCCCTATTTTCATTGTAGAGTGGGCTTTAGGAGGAACAGATAACGTACGTTTAGCTTTGTGGTAACAAATCTGTATGTATTTGACAATCCATCTAGCTATCCCAGATTTTGAAATGGAATTACCCTTATGTGGTGGTGAGAAAGACACAAAAAGTTGTTTGGTCTTACGAAAGGGTTGTGTTCTCTCGATGTAGTATAGCAATGCTCTTTTGACATCTAGGGTATGAAGAGCTCTTTCTGCAACTGTCTGTGGCTGCGAGAAGAAAACGGGCAGTTCCACAGATTGAGGTGGAAAGGAGCAATGACTTTGGGCAGGAATTTGGGATTAGTACGGAGAACGACCTTATTATGATGCATTTGTAAGAAGGGTTCTTGAATGGTTAGTGCTTGTAGTTCACTAACCCTCCGCAGAGAAGTAATAGCTACTAGGAACGCAACCTTCCATGTTAAAAACTGTAGTTCACATTTATGTAAGGGCTCGAAGGGAGTTCCCATTAGCCGTGTGAGAACAATGTTTAAATTCCACACAGGTGAAGGAATTATTCTCTTAAGGCCTTCCATAAAGGCTTTAATAGCAGGCACTCTGAAAAGAGATAGATGCTGTCTATTTTGTAGATATGCTGCTATTGCAGCAAGATGCAGTCTAATAGACGTGTAGGCTAAGTTACATCTTTGGAGGTGCAGTAAGTATCCTATGATGTGTTGAATAGACACGTTTAGGGGATTAATATTGTTGTTGTGACAATATATTACAAAGCGTTTTCACTTAGCTACATAACATGCTCTAGTGGTTGGACGTCTAGCTTCTTTTATGACATTCATACAGTCTGGAGGAAGGTTAAGATATCCAAATTCTAAGACCTCAGGAGCCAAATTGCTAGGTTGAGCTGAGCTGGGTCTGGGTGCCTGATCTCTCCATGGTTCTGTGTTAAAAGGTGTGGAGACAGGTATAATTTTTGGTGTGGTATTACAGACAGTTGTAGCAGTGTGGTGTACCATGGTTGTCTGACCCACGTTGGAGCAACTAGGATGAGGGTCAGAGAATGCTGCTGTAGTTTGCGTACTACTAGTGGCATGAGTGGTAGAGGCGGAAAAGCGTACGCAAATCTGTTCGACCAGTTCATCCATATCGCATTGCCTTTGGACAGTGGGTGTGGATATCTGGCAGCAAAGCTTGGGCATTTGGCGTTTTCGTGGGTGGCAAAGAGGTCTATATGAGGTTGTCCCCACATCTGAAAGAATGGTTGAAGAACTTGCGTATGAAGTTCCCACTCGTGGGTCTGTTGTGTCTGACGACTTAACAGATCTGCTATGGTATTTTGTACTCCTGGAACATGCTGGGCTAGAAGGAATATGTTTTGAGGTATAGCCCACCGCCATATGTCCTGTGCTAGTTGAGAGAGTTGCAGGGAGTGTGTTCTGCCCTGTTTCTGTATGTAATACATGGCTGTCATGTTGTACTTTAGTTTTAGACAGTAACCTGATTGAATAATTTGTCACACCCACCTGTCTGATGTGATGTTGGTCCAGGCAGGAAGGAATTGTTGTATTTTTCCCCCCACAGGAGTGGAATGGTGTGGGGAAACGGAGGAAAGTCATTGGGTAGGGGTGGAGGCAGAGCGGGAGTTGTTGGTTTTGCCCCTGCCCTTGTTGTTGTTACCCCTATAACCCCCTCTTTGGTAGCCCTTAGTAAATGTGGATTGACTGGGGGTTTTATAGGAAGTGGAGGGGCTATCGGAGGCGTAGCCTCTTGTGTTGCCTCTATATGATGAGTGACGAAAAGAACGTCTGGGAGCTTGCAATTGCAAGGCTCCCATAGATTTGGCTGTGTTGGTGTCTTTTTTCATTTTTTCTAAAGATACATCGACATTAGGGCCAAATAGGTGTTTCTCATCAAATGGCTGATTGAGAATGGAATTTTGCAATTCAGGTTTGAAACCTGAAATACGTAGCCAGGCATGCCTACGGAGAAGGACACTAGTATTAATTGCCCTTGAGGCAGTATCTGCGGCATCTAGGGCACAACGAATGGAAGTGTTGGTGATATTGTTACCTTCCTGTATGAGTTCATTGGCCCGGTTTTTATATTTATCTGGTAGATGCTGCATTATGGATTCTAGTTCATCTTAATGTGCCCTGTCATATCTTGCCAATAGCACTTGAGTATTGTCAATGCGCCATATGTTAGCTGCCTGTGACGTTGTGCGCTTACCAGAGGCGTCAAGGAGTTTAGATTCCTTATCTGGTGGTGAGGCCTCACCTGATGTTTGTGAATTAGCATGTTTACGTGCATTAGATACTACTAAAGAATCTAGTGGTGCTGGACCTCTAATGTAAACTGGATCTGTAGAGGCAGCTTTATATTTTTTCCCAATGCGAGGGTTGAGGACCCGAACCCTGACAGGATCTTTAAATACCTCTGTTGCGTGCTTAATGACCCCTTTAAGCATTGACAAAATGGCAGTGGACCGTTGTGTATTATCAAAAGTGTCCAGTAAGAAATCTTCCTACACAGTATCGGTGTGCAAGTCAACCCCATGGTACTGGGCAACCCTCTGGACTAGTAGGTTAAAACCTATAGTGTCTTCCGCTGGGGAAGGCCTGGAAGGGTATACATCATCTTGGGGGACGTAAGGCACATCAGGGGTGTTATAATCATCCCATGGATTAGGTGACTGAGGGGGACTATTGGTCTCTACTGGGTCATGTGCACCCCCACCTGTGTCATCAGAGTATGTATCTACATCATCATCTGGATTAGTGGATGGTGTAGGCGAATGATGTGGTGGAGGAGGTGTAGGAGGAGGAATCGTATGGGGAGGTGGTGGAGAAGGGACCCTTAATGGAGAGGTTGCAATGTCTCTCTTCTTTGGAGGAGGAGTTGCAGGTACCTCTAGTGGTCTCTTCTTGGAGCTAAGAACTAGTTGGCCAGTCTTAGGATCCTTTACAAGAGTCTTTTGAGTAGGATATGGTGTAAAAAGCTCTTCTGTGTACGGCGGATTCTTCGGCGTCTAAGTTTTCGGTTCCGGAAGTTTTTTCGGCACCGACTCGGTAGCTAGTCTAGGGTCTTTTGGCTTAGAAGTATGACCTTTCGAAATGTCTTTTACCGGATAGTGTTTTTTCGGTTCCGGGTGTTTTTTCGGCTCCGAATCGTGTGACCTTTAGGTGGTATTTTACTCGGCTCCGAGTGCGGTTTTGGAATCGGTGAGCCGGTGCCAGTCTTCGGCGCCAAGTGCTTAGGTGTCGTAGCAGCGGTCGGCGTGGTTGAGAAAGATGGCTTCTACTTCGGTGTCGGTATGGGATCGGCACCGGGAATGGGCTGACTCGAGCCCGAGACTCCTGAAGGCTTAGTAGGCTTCTTTGCCGGGCCCGAAGGCAGGGCGTGGGAAGCAGTCTCTTGGTGTGCACCCGGGCCCGAAGGTGAGGGTGTGATGAAGCCTTTTTTGAGGGTGTCGAGGAAGGGTTGGGGTCGACGGTCTTACTTACGACCCGTTGAGCTGAAGTGATGTCCTTGACATCTGAGTCTTCGGCATCGGAGGAGCTGGCACTTTCTTCGGCCCGCTGGTGTTCTGGCACATCGCCGCCCTCTTCAAAGTTGTCGTCAGGGATCGAAGCTGACGAGGGAGCCATGGTTCTTCGAGCTCGTCGGTCCTGAATTGTCTTTTTGGAGCGGAAAGAGGAACAAGGGGAACAGTCTTTGACCTCGTGCTCCGGTGAGAGGCAAAGGTTGCACACCTCATGTAGATCTGTGTGGGGAAACTTCGACCCACATCGAGGACACTTCTTGAATGGCATCCTTTCCATGAGCCACAGACTAAGGCCTAGGTCGGCCCGAAGGCCTTCGTCGACAAGCGGAATCGAAGACTTCGGAGTGGTGAAAAATCACATCGATGGGGAGCGCGATCGAAACAATACCGTCGAACTGGGTGAGGATTGCATGCCGAAGGAAATTCGGTTCCAAACCGGAGCGCAGGAAACACATCCGAGCCCGATGGCGGAAAAAAACAATCTGTCACCTATCTCGTGACTTCCAAAGAACTTTTCAGGACAAAAAAAAAATTGCAAACATCCGGGCCCAACACTAGGTGGCGATCTATGCACAGTGTGTAATCTGCAGCTCATATGCCTCAAACACATGTTTTTCCCCAAGGTGTCCAGTCTTTTAGGCTCCCTATCCTGTGGGGTGGAAGAGAAAGTGCCAGGATTTACTCTGGAAGTGTAGGTTTGGAGCAATAATCTTTCGGGGCAGGGGGGTGGGGTGGTGGATTGTTTGAGGAAAGAGAGGTCCCTTGGGGCGATGACAGTGGGCATTTGTGCCCTGAAAAAAGCAAAGGTGAGGCACTAGCACAGCAATTCCTTGCTCCATGCATAGAGTCTCCAAAGCACACTCACAGGTTTGCTCCGTATTCACCGACCGACTACTTCCCTGGAGGTGGGGACCCTGTCTGAAATTTGTTCCGGTCCACTGGGTCTCCATTTTGAGACCCCGACACATGGGTAGCCATGTTGGATGTTCCTCATAGACAATAGATCCATATAAAAATAAAAGAAGAACTTCCTATCACACAGAACAGCGGCCATTTTGGACTGGTCCGCCACATATGACACTAAACCACTTCACAACCCTGCATTTTGAGGCCTGACACAAATTGCATCCATCTTGAATGTGCTTCAAAAACACTAAACCTATAATAAAAATAAAAGTAGGACTCAGTCAAACAGAGTGCCAGCCATTTTGGAATGGTCAGAAACCTATAACACTAAACCCCACCACAACCCTACCATTCCCTTTGCCAATTCCTTTATCAGGATTACGTACAGGTAAAATTCCATTCCCAACTTGCCCATATGAACCAAAGCTATGAGCTAAATTCAGGTTCCCCCCCATCGTCTATTGCAACTTCCCAGCAAACAAGTAGTCCTTCAGCTTACCTCTTCTCCAGGTCTTGAGGTCAGCAGACACTAAATCCTCTTCAACTGACCCCTCCTCCAGGTCTTGCGGTCCTAGGACGGCCATATTTAAATGGTCAATAGGCTGTCCCCCCACAACATCCATAAGGGCTCTATTTAACACGTTTTTAGCTTGCTCCGCTACATATGAAAACCATCAAATTATCTTAATACGTCGACTCTAAGGAGGACCTATTCAGCTATTCGTCCCTCCACAATCTCAGGCGAAGCTCATCTCACCTCGTCCACCAGTCCTTGCTGCCTGCCCCTTCGCTGGCTACATCATCTTTTGACCCGGACTCCACTTATTCCTACTACGGACCTATGAGTTGGCTATTGCCCTCATTATGTCCTACCCTTGCCTGTAACTGGCTTTCTTCCGCAGGTACACCTGCTAGACCTATTCCTGCATTCACCCCTGCCCACTTCCTCCAACCCCCTCCGCCACCCTATGTACAGTTTGCTTGTGACATGGATCCACAAAGAACAACCAACACCAACGTGGAGCCATCGGGATGCTATGTTTATAAAATGAATTACCCACTGAATCTATTAAAAAAACCATTTAGGGCCATATGTATCAACATTCCTTTTTGCGATTCCTAAATAGCGATTTTTAAGGAATCACTATTTAGAAATCGCAAAATGGTATGTATGTAGGAAATCGCTTCTTTTTAGCGATTCCTTAACATTCCTAAATTGCGATTAGCAAATTGCTAATCGCAAATTACCCATTCATTTCTATGGGCCAGGAGGCCCATAGGAATGAAGGGGAAATTTGCGATTAGCAATTTGCTAATCGCAATTTAGGAATATTTTCAAGGGTGCAGGGGTGTCTCAAGAACACCCTGCTGCACCCCTGAAAATGACATGTGTGGGCATATGGCGCACATACATGCCCTAAGGGTATGTATGAGCGTCATATGGCACATTTGGATTAAAAAAAATTTTTTTTTAAAAGAATTCGCAACTTACCACCAACTAGAAGTTGGTGGTAATTTGCGAATCCTTATGGGCATTTTTGAATTAATTTTTCTTTGATACATTGCATTTAAGCAATCGCAAAATTTGCGATTCCTTAAATGCAATCGCAAAATAAGGAATGGCAAATTTTTCGATTCCTTATTTTGCAGCCAAAATGTTTCATACATACCATTTAGCATTCGCAAAGGCCGAAATTCTGCGAATTTCGGCCTTTGCGAATGCGAATTTGCTTGATACATATGGCCCTTAAGTCCTTAAAATACAGATTCCTCAAATCTCATCTAGTAACCCTGGTTTTCGCCCCCTACTTTTTGTAAAACCTTTATTTTTTGGTTTAAGAAAGGCAGACATAGAAGGAAGAGAAGAAAACACAAATATCGAGCGACAATTCCGTACAGCGCCCCACACAGGGGGCAAACAAGCGGCTAGACGTTAGTGCTCCGAAGACAGAAGAGCGGACAATATGCACTTAAAGGAGCAGATCAGAAGGTCTCTAGGCAGTCCCGGCAATGTCCGAAACAAGGCGGGATCAAAGGGCGCCTCGGGGAGAACGAACATGTAGGGAAGACAACAACATTTAAGAGTGTCCCCAGTTGCGTAGGTTCCAAAACCGCTTCCGATGCCATGAGGAGTGTTGCAGGAAAACAAGGAAGGAAAAACAAACTTCTCCCTCCCTCCCCCCTCCCCCCAGTGGTGGTGACAACATTCATACCAGCAGACATACCGAGGACACCATTCACACCTGGAATAGATGGAGAGCTCGGACTGTGGCCGGACATACAGCGGACGGTAGTCCCCTGGAGAGGAAGTGTACTAAGGGTCCCCAGCGAAACATAAAGTTTTTGAAGTTGCCCAGGAAGATGTCCGCTACCCGCTCCATGCTCAGTAGTTTCCACAACCTCGTGTGCCACAGGGAGATCGACGGTGCCTCCGCCTTCTTCCAGGCGGCCGCCAGAATGAGTTTAGCAGCTCCGAGACATAGCCACATAATCTGTTTATCCGCTCGTGTTTGGTGTTCGAGTGCTGGATCTCTAAGACCCAGCAGGACATGTGCCATCGAGTCGGCGATCGGGTACCCTAGAATCTCTCTAATATGAGACAAAATCTCTTCCCAGTACGGGCGGATGACCGGGCAATCCCACCAGATGTGGCGGAAATCCCCAAGCAGTCCGCATCCTCTCCAGTACCTGTCAGAGGAGGATGGGAAGATGCGATGTAAGCGGGCGGGGTGCAGATTCCAGTCCATAAGAGTTTTGAGGTGGGCCTCCCTAAGCTCCACCGAGTGGTTGTGCGTGGTGATGTCTCGCCACAGACTTGACCATTCCCTGTCTGAGATGTCTCGACCGAGGAGATCCTCCCAGGTACTCATGTAGCGGGGGCGAGGTGCCACCGCCGAGGTAAGCAGAAGGTTATAGAGGAAGGAGATAACGCCCTTCATGGAGGAGGTGCGCAAGAGGAAGGCATCAAAGGCGGAAGGGGGTCTTGTGGCCGCTGCATTGACTGCAGGGGACGTGGCCCAATGAAGCATCTGGATATGGTGGAAGCGCTCGGAGCGCGACACTCCGTAGTCCCGCATACAATTATCAAAGGTGAGAGGAGCATGGCCATGGATCAGATGCGTGCGAGCACGACATCCTCCCTCTCACCAAGCATCAAAGGGCCCATCATGTAGTGCCGGCGGAAAGGCCGGGTTAAAATGTATGGGTGTAAAGGGAGAGGGGAACGTAGTCCATCGCTCATCCCCAGCCACCGTGTCCCAGACCTTTAGAGTAGTGCTAGTGGGAGTACTAATGTATGCATTCTTGGGCCTGTCATGTTTAGGCCTCCATGCCAGGTCCCAGATTGACCGACCGGCTACACTCCGGTCCATATGCAGCCAATGCTTCTCCGAGAGTTGTTGGGACCACTCCACTAGGACCCGTAATTGCGCGGCCTTGTAATATAGGTGCATATCAGGGAGGCCCACCGCTCCCTCCCTCCGCGGCCGGCAGAGAGTAGCGATAGAGAAGCGTGCCCGTCCCCCTTGCCAGACAAACCGTAGCATCTGGGTCTTAAGACGTAGAAAAAAGTCAGCCTCAAGCGGTATTGGGAGCGCCTGGAAAAGATATAAGAATTTGGGGAGAAGGACCATTTTGAGGGCGTGGATTCTGCCCAGCCACGAGATGTATTTCGGTCTCCAGCGCTCTAGGTCCGCCCGAGTTTGTGCCAACAGCGGGGGGAAGTTCGCGGCATACAGCTGCCCTAGGGAGGGAGTCAACCGAATCCCCAGGTATAGAATGGAGCGGGGGGCCCATGTGAGGGCCGTGATTGGTCGCAGTCACTCCACTTCTGCCGAGGAAAGCGTGAGATTGATTACAAAGGACTTATCGTAGTTGACTTTGAAGCCGGCCACATCCTTGAAGCGCGACAAAACTTCCTGGACGTGCGGGAGGGAGTGAGCTGGATCCTCAAGAGAGAGGAGGACATCATCAGCAAACAAGGTGATTTTATGCTGCTCTCCGGAAAAAGGAAGGCCCCGTATCCCCCCGTGCTCACGAACCGCAATCGCCAGCGGCTCAATACTCAAGGCGAAGAGCAGGGGGGAGAGGGGACAACCCTGCCTAGTGCCGCGCGAGTGCGAGAAGGGGGCAGAAAGGTGACCATTCACCGCCACCCTCGAGCGGGGGCTGCTGTAGTTCGCTCGCACCATAGCAAGGAATTTAGCCGAAAAACCGAAGGCTGTCACGGTGTTGAATAAAAATCCCCAGTCCACCCGGTCAAAGGCCTTTTCGGCATCAAGTCCCACCAGGACAGCTGGAATCCTAAACCTGTGGGCCTTCTCAATCAAGTGGATGACCCTCCTTGTATTATCATGGGTCTGGCGCCCCTTAATAAAGCCAGATTGATCGGGATGGATGAGTGCCGGCATCAAGTCCTGGAGTCAGCCCGCGATAATGGAGGAATACAGTTTGGCATCTATATTGAGGAGGGCTATCGACCGGTAAGAGGAGCATTGAGACGGGTCTTTCCCCACTTTGGGAATAATGGAAAACACGGCCTCGGCCATTGAGGTCGTCGTTTCCCCGGCTTCTGCCATGGCGTTGAAGAGAGAGACTAGAAAGTCGCTCACCTCCGATGCGAAGGTTTAATAGAAAAGAGCGGTATAGCCATCAGGCCCAGGAGCCTTATGAGGTTTCAAGTTGTGAATAGCAGCCAGGACCTCCTCTCTAGTGAATGGGGCCTCCAATAGCTCATTCCACTCCTTGGAAACCCCGGGCAGCGGAAGACCATCCAAATAGGCCTGCTGAAGCACAGGGTCAGAGGTCTCCCCTCTATAGAGCGCCGCGTAGAAACGTCCGAAGAGATCGGCCTTGGCCTCATCTCTGTGGTGCAGTGTCCCCGCCGCATCCTGAATGCCTCCTACATACTCCCGTTCCCGCTTATCCCGGAGTTGGCGAGCCAGGTGTCTCCCCACCTTGTTTCCCTGGGCATAGGAGAGGTGTCAGAGTTTCAGGAGCGTGAACTCCGCTCTGTTGTTATAGTGGGCCCTAAGCTTCCCCCTAACCGCCGTCAATGGGCGAAGGGTCAGCCTAGAGGGGTTCCGCTTATGTTCCTGCTCCTATTCTAACTCCTCTCGCTCCTTACGCCGCAGCCTGTTAAGTTGAGTATTGAGAGCCAAGCACGTTCCCCTCATTGACGCCTTAAAGGCGTCCCAGGTGGTAAAAATCGAAGTGTCAGATACGGGATTAAGGTCGAAAAATTCTCGTATAGCCTTGCGCAGGTCTTTGCACCAAGTGTCATCCCGGACAAGGGAGGCCGGGAAATACCATTTGCGGAGGCCGTCTCCCCTTGCTGACCAGCGTAGGCCCAGCACTAGCAAGCTGTGGTCAGAGATCGAGAGTGGAAACATACGGGCATCGCGGACATCCCCCCTAAGGGATTGGCTTAAAAAAATGTGGTCCAGGCGAGAGTAGGTATGATGAACATGGGAGAAGAAGGTGTAGTCTCGAGCTAGGGGGTGAAAATCGCTCCACCCATCCACTAGCCCTAGGTCACCCACCAGGCATTGTGATTCAGTGGAGAACACCCCAGTATCTGAACGCTGACCATGGGAACTGTCTACTTCCTTATTCCAAACCAAGTTAAAGTCTCCCATCACAAACAGGACACCCTCCACAAAGTCATCCACCCTCCGTAGTAGGTCCTGTAGAAAGCTATTCTGGCCCGCATTCGGAGCATACATAACCACAAACGTGCATTGTCTCTCATACAGCATCCCCTTGACCATCAGCCAACGTCCCTCCTTATCGCTACACACACCCAGGGGCTGGAAGTGAAGAGCGGACCGGAAGAGAAGGGCCACCCCCCTGTGCTTCGTGAGGGCCGAAGACCTGTAAATAAGGGGAAAATGTTTATGTTTAAGGCGTAGCTCATCCTTGCGCGCCAGGTGGGTCTCCTGGAGGCCCACCACATCCAGCTGATGGTCTTGCACATACTTCCAGAGTTTCTGGCGTTTTTGCGGGGAGTTCAGACCTTTCACATTCCATGTACCTACATTAAGCAGCATAGCACAGGAAATACCTCCCCTCTCGCTGCGCGCACCCTACCGGGAAATCTCACAACTCCCCTCACTCCAAACAGCAAAGAATCATGGCGGGGTAGCATTCCCCTAAGAGATACAACATTCCCACAACAGGCATCCGTCCGCAGGCATACTTCCCGGTCACCACCACCGTCCCCCCAAGTCCCAAAACCCCCCCCCACTAGGGCCCACCCACAAAACATCCCCCCCACCCATCCCCAAAACCCCCCCACAGAACAACAGAACAGATGGGAGCAGTGGGAGGGAGCAAGGGAAGATATATCCAAACAGTTCAGAGGAAACAACAAGTCCAAAGGATGAACAGGATTGAGCATTCGTAAAGAAGAGGGGCCTGGGGAATAGTCAGTGATTCCCCAGAGGTCCGGTCCAGGGTGTCTTCCCACAAAGTACATAAGAACCCACCGTACCTGAGTCGGAGACGTCCCTCCGAAACGAGCTGTTCAGCCGTCCAGGACTCAGGCCGCTCCGGAGCTACCTTGTGACGAAGCCACCGTGACCGTGGTCTCGGATGCTACTGCTGCTCCCCGCTCAAGCTGGCTGGCAGAGGGGTCCGGCCCCCCCAACTGCGGCCACAGCGCCCACTCGTTGCCAGGAGGGAGAGCGCCGTCTCCGCCTTGAAGGGGAGTTCCCCCCTCTCGGGGAGGGAGCCGTGTCGTCCAAACCCAGGAGGTCTTTGGCAGCCTGCAGGGATCGAAGCTGAACCAACCTATTCTGCCATCGGAAGATGAGACGGAAGGGATGCCCCCAGGAGTAGGCCACATTGTGATCACGCAGGAAGGAGGTAACTGGCCGAAATTCCCACCGCTTCTGAAGCGTCGAGGCCGCTAAGTCCTGATAGAGCTGAGGATGATGGTTCCGAAACTGTAGTGCTGGAAGCCCCCGCGCTTTTCTGAGTATGCGTTCTTTCAGTTGGAAGTCGTGGACGCAAGCGAGGATGTCAGGAGGGGGAGCTCCACCGCTTCTAGGTAGGCCCACCCTATGGACTCTGTCCATCCGGATTTCGTGAAGATCCTCCTGTCCCAAAATCTGCAGGAAAAGGGCCTCCACATAGCCCCGCAGGTCTCCAGCCTCACCATCCCAGGGCACTGCTCGAATGCGAATGTTATTTCGTCGGGACCTATTTTCCAGGTCCTCCGCATGGGCCTGGAAATCTAAGTTCTGTTCTGTAAGGCGGATCACGTCTTGCTGGAGCTGGTGCACCTCGTCAGCCATCCTCAAATCATGGTCCTCCAACGTGGCCACTCGCTCACCAATATCATCTACATCTCTCCTCATCTTGCGGAGATCCGAGGTAAGTTGGGAGCGGAGCTCCGAGATGTCCTCTTTAATAGCGGAGAACAGCTCCAGCATGAAAGCTTTAGTGGCGGGTGCTTCATCGTCCCTGGGCTTGGGCGAAGCGCTGGGACCGGGCGATGCCGGCGGCTGGGAGCTCCTGGACGGGGAATCTTTGCCCGGTTTCTCTTTCCGTGGTGGTCCAATTTGACAGGTCCACCACCCCAGCGGGGGCGTCAGTGCAAAACCTAGGCGTCGTACGGGTCCTGCAGTAGCTACTCCCAGGCTCCGCAGGCTACGCAATCTTGAGCAGGCCCCAGTGACGAGATAACAGGCCCGCGTGAATCTGCAGGCCGCAAGCTCGAAGGAAGGGGTCCCCAACCCAACTCCGCTGTACTACCACCGCCGGCGTCACAGAGGGCCGACAGCCCCGCCTGGTGGAGCTCCGCAGGGAGAGATCGCCAGGGACGGCGCCACAGCAGGCCAAATTATTGGTGCCCCGGAGAGAGTGTTCCAAGGGGGGATAAAGTCCATCTGCAGTGCCCACGGTAAAGGCAGAGGCCTCGAGGAGGGAACACAGAAACAGCGCTGGCACCAGGCAGAGGAGGGGGTAGTAGGCCCAAGATCCCCAGCCTCAAGTACTGTAGCAAGCCGGACCTCCGGGCGTAGTCACTCCGGAACCCGGAGGGTGCCGGATCCCCGGTATAGTGCTCAGTCTCACCTCCCAGTGGGTGGTCCCTCCGAGTCGCCGGCGGTCCCAGCGGCCCGCGCCGGCAAGCAGTTCCTCACTCCACGCCCGGCTCCACTGGGCCGGCTCGGACGGAGCGCGTGCTCCGCTCCCACATCTCGGGCCACCCGAAAGTTCTCAGGTGGTGTCAGGGGGAGGCTCCGGTCTCAGCAGCAAGACCCCTGTGTGCCGTCCGGGAGGCGGGCTCAAAGGCGGTGTGAGGCAGCAAGGCTGGGCCCGGTCTGCCCGTCAATCCCCGGCCTCGGGTGGAAGCTGGCGCCGGCCAGCCGAGAACACCGGACCATCGGGCCCGCTCAGGAACAGCAGCGGAGCCGTCTCGGCGAACGCAGGGAGCAGGAACGCCAGCCGCGCCTCCCGGAGGGCCCCGGTGCTACCGGCAGCAGCCGCCGTTGTAGTGGCAGTGAGGGGCCCGCAGTCTCCACTGCTACCCATGCCAGGCCCCGGCTCCAGCAGTCCGACCACGCTGTAGGCCCAGAAGTGCGCAGGAGCCGATCTCTCTGCCGGTGGAGCCGTGAGACCCCGCAGGCAGTGTCAGAGAAGCTCCCCGTGAGCCCCGGAGCCAAGGCCACTGGACGGATCTGTCTAGGTAGGGCTCGGACAGGTGCTAGCCAAGGCTAAGGCAAGTGCTGTGTCGGAGGGACGAAAAGTGCGTCTCACTCGTCCGCCATCTTGGACACGCCCCCGCCCCCTACTTTTGTGCGAACAAAGGGACTATAATAAGCGACTTCATTATTTATACAAATAGACGAGCACAGTGGAGGAAAGCCCTGCTCTCACTGCGCTTGATCTCTACAACTTGCAAAACACCACATTGTCTCAAACTGTTGGTAGCCTGCTCATTGGCATGCAGAGCAGCAGTCATCATCACCACCTATAACAATGGTGTTATCATCTTCCAGTCTTCAGATCACCACCTTAAATTATTTGAGGACTTTTTCCCTCTCATGAAGAAACTGAATTGGTTTCTGATTCCTCTGCAGTTCCAGTCCTTCCTATCGCTGTAGGCATCACAAACTCAACTCCATCACCCGGTGGGGTGGAAACCACTGCCCACCACATTAAATTGCAGTCTCATCCCACACCCAAAGCAATTTCTTCAGAGTTACATAGCCAAACTACTCTCACCTTCACCCTAGCTATACTTTTGATCCACCTCACCTGCCTCAACCACTGTTTTCCCCGAATGCTGATGCCCCAATAACACCCAATGACATACCGTTAGTACTCCCTCTCACCCATCTCTTGAGCTCTCCCCCTCCTAATGCCGATCTTACCTCAACCTCAATACACCCTTTCCCATGCCTGCTCCCCGAATACATCAGCACCCTAACTCTATTGACATCATCCTACCCCTTGCCCTCCTGCCGACTGCTTCCAGACCTGACAACACTCCCACATTCCTTACTAGATTCCAGACTGGATGAGATTACAAAAAACTTGCAAAAGCTCAAAGACATCTTACATAGACTTATTCACATCACAAAAGAGATGACCAAGTTTCAGTGTCCTGATAGGAAGCATAGGATGAATTCTTGCAATCATGACCAACCCTTCAACCATCCCGCCATATCTCCTATACATCTCCCTTCCAACCTGACCTTTCCTTCCATGTCCTCCATGCAACGGAGTTCGAGAATTAGACTATCCCAATGCACCCTTGCGACTGATAGGACGGAAAGTCCTTCTATCGGACAGTGATATCCAAACGCTCCTCTTGTCATTTAACGCTTCACACCCTGATAACACTGATAGTCAGGGAATAATCCATTCCATCAAGGCAAACCCTCCTAGAGCTCCTAGGCTCAACTGTAGAGCTGTTAACAAGCACAACCTCAGGGGGGGGTTATCCTCACAGAGTCTACCTCAGCACACCACAATCCCCAATTGAAATGCATGCTTATCAACTACAGCTCAGCTTCTAGACATGCAGGAGATATTGCTCACCTTATCCTCACACATGAACTTGACCTTCTAATCCGGACTGAAATCTTGCTAAATGACTCCTCTGCCCCTATCCTTAACATACTAGTCCCCCCTAACTATGGCATGACTAGGTTTGATAGACTTAGTAGACCAGATTGAGGCATTGCTTACATACACAGATTCAACATATTGGTTAAACATGCATTAACCCCAGTGTTATCCACCTGCGAAAACCTATGCCTCGATGTCACATGCAACAACAGACCTCTATGTAAACTGTACACGCTCTCCCACCCTCCAAGAGACAATCTGGGTTTTATAGAACAAATCATGGAAACCATTGTAACAAACACTTTTTAACAGTGTCCTCAAATCTTCCTTGGAGACTTCAACCTCCACTAGAATGATCTGAATGATCTTGCAGTTAACACCTTTAGAACCTTCCTTGCTGACCTTAACCTGACCCAATTTTGCAACAGGCCCACACACAACAAAGGGTCAACCTCAGACCTTATCATTGCGAAGCCCAATTCAATTCAATTTGAATCTATCCTCCCCCGTGATTGGACCGACCACCACCGAATCACATTCCTCATCACAGAAGCTGTGATAACCAACACAGCTCAACAAACAAAACCCAGGCTCTGGAAAAGAAGCATACACAATATCAGACGTAATGAACTGACCTCACTCAGCCACAACATCCTGCCTCCTCCTGGACAGGTGTCCATGATCTTACAAATAACTACACTTGCTCTATGGAGCCTGTTCTTGACTCGATCGCTCCATTACAATTAAAAAGAGCATCCATAAAATATTCCAAACCTTGGTATAATGGTATCCTCAATACAGAAAGACGCAACTTCAGGCTATCTGAACATCAGTGGAGGTCAGCCTCATCCTTTGACCACGTTAAGCACCTGAGGTCATTGAGGAATAGATACTACAAAACCATCAGAATTTCAAAACAGTATTTCACTGGTTAACCTCCTATCTCCAAAACAGGAATCAACGAGTCAAGGATAATCACTCAATATTGCAGACCACTCCGGGCACATTAGGGGTCCCACAGGGCTCCTCACTTTCACCAATTCTTTTCAACCTGTTCATGGAGTCTCTAACAGAAATTTTGAGTTCATCCAACATCCACTACCATATTTACGCTGACTCAACCATACTTAAAAGTCTCCGCCCCAGAAGACATCAGTTCCCTCAACACAACACTACAGAAAACTCAAACTTGGCTAGCATCCAATCACTTCAAACTATATACTCCAAAACTGAATTCCTCCTAATCGCCCCGCCCAACCAGTCAGCCGTCATTGAAGAATGGTTGAAACATCTAACAACACTCAACTGCATTCCACAAGTCATTGACTTAGTGAGATCACTAGGATTACTCTCAACAAGAACCTCAACATGCAGAAGCACATCAGTGTCATCGCCAAAGGAGAGAATCACCAAATTAACATTTTAAGCAAATTAAAACGCTTCCTCCCCCCAATGATTTCAAGCATGCAGTGCAAGCCTTAGTGATTCCCAGGTTGGAGTATGGAAGTGCAGCCCTCTTTGGACTGCCCAGATCCAAACTGGCTCCTCTAAGGGCCTCACTCTACTTTGCTGCAAGGCTCATCACTGGTTCAAAAAGGAACAACAACATCACCACCAGCCTGAAATCCCTCAACTGGCTCCTTTCTAAGCAATAATCCTGCTACAAATTGCCTGCATTACACATAAAGCCCTCCACTTCAAAACCCCTAGGTATCTTGCTCAAAAGCTTGCACTTTCTGGTGGCTCTAGATCATCCAGAAGGGCCAACACTTTACTTCTAAAACCACAGAGATTCCAGAGAATCTTTGAATCAATCTTTCTCTGGGATAGTCCAGAGAATGTGGAACACCTTGCCTCCTGATGTCAGAAGGAATCCCTCAACTGTATCCTTCAAGAAAGAAGTCCAAGTACTCCTTATGAACACATTTCTTGCCTACATCATAAGATACAGATTCCTCAATCACACCCATGACTACTTCTCACTAGCTATTTTAGTGTTTTCGACTTATCAGGCCCAACATTACCCTCCCTTTTCTCGACATTGCCTGATCCTGCAGTTTTCTTGACTATGATATTTTTGTTTTGATTGGTTTATCTCCTCTGAACATTGTAAAGCATACGCACCCTTTTCTGGGTGCTACCCTTTCTGTACTTTTTTTCTGTAACATGAAATTATTGCTATTATTGTTCTGCTTTCTATAAATTTGCAAACCGCTCTGATACCCGCAAGGGTCATGTTATCACTATAAAAAACCAAAATAAATACAACCAATTGTACTGTTCACAGAACCCCTGTGCAGGGCTCGGACAAAGCCCCTAACAAGACATCCGTGAGGGCTTCATTAAATGGGAGAAGCAGTTCGGAGGGGGTGACTCCTGGTCGAAACACCTCAGCCAAAACAATAATCTTGACAGCCACAGAGAAAAGCTGAAGGTCCAGAACCTCGGCCACACTCCTCACCATCATCGCAAATGTGGCTCCCTCCTCCATAGACATGGTAGGAGGAGAGACCAAGCCAGTATCTGGGGAGGAGGCCAGTCCACTGGCATCCACCAAATCCTCACACCAGTTTACATCGGGGTCTAGGGGCTGGTATTCCTCAAGGTCCAGTGGACCCTCCCAATCTTCTCCAAGTCCGAGCCCATAGGAATAGGGTTCAGGCTCTGGCCAGGAGGGAACGGCTCCAGTCGGCATCAGGTGATGCCCCTCTGGCTCCATGCCAGAGTCGGGGATGAGAATGGGGATGGTGCCACCGGAGGTTGCAGGCTGCGCCAGAAGTAAGGAAAAATATTTTAGCTAGGCATAAATTCAACAATACATCAATAATATATATCTCTGAAGTGAAAATGACTTAGAACAGGCAAACCTACATATTAAGACAAAAAATGGCTATGCACTCATATATATATCAAAACATTGCATTTTATTGTTTTGTATATAGCTTATATTTTAACTTTCGTTATTTTTATATTTCATTTATAGCGGTATAGTTGTACATCCATAATATTTAATAGACGTTAAGATGATGGAGGCAGTGCGGCAGGTGTCAACTACGTGCGTTTTGGCATACGTGCCTTTCCTCGGGTGGGCGTGGCTGGCCTGTCTTGACCGCTGGGGTCGTTAGAACGTTCAGCGCAGCAGTGAAGGCCCTGCTTTGGCACATCTATAAAATAATTGATGCTTGTATTCGGGTTTCACCGGAGATGTTCAAAATCTTGATATATTTGGTTATTTGGCTGAAAGGGAAGTTTCAATCAGCAGATATAATACTCTGTAGCTTGTTAGCGACGATAGTGATTTTTCTTCAATGTAAATCTAATCTTATTCCGTTGTGAAAAATAGAGCGCTACATGGCGTTCACGATAATGCAGCAAAGCGGTTGTATCCAGCTTTCTATGTGGAAAGAGAGTGACCCTGTTCAAAGGCAAGTATTTGTACACCTCTCTTCCTTTCGCGGCAAATATTCAAACGTTGATTGAGTACCGGCATCGGTACCGTTGTCAGCAGTAGGACATGCATCGTCCGGATCCATCCGTAGATCCAGAGGGCCGTACTGGTGCCAAGGTGAACCCACCGGTGGGGAACCAGTCGGGGCAACTCCCAAAACTGCCTGTCCCGAACGTGATCCAGCTCAGAGTTTGGCGGGGGTCGCTCCAGCTCCTTGAAACTTAGGGAGGCCCAGAGACGGCCCATACGCAGACAAGCCTCAAGTGAAGAAGCTTCCTCATCTCGTAGGATGACTTCAACAGACGAGGTGAAGTCGAAGACCTCTACAACTTCTTGCTTTTCTTCTTGTGTAACTTACCGGAGTAGGATGACTATGACTGCGATGAAGATCAATGGCTCCGCGACCAATCCTGGGACCTTCCTTTCGACCGGAATCAAGCAAGACCATTGCAGCATCACACGTTGAGTGCACTACGTTTGAGGGACCTTAAGGCCTTGGGGTGCAAGGTGTGACAATCAACGCAGGTCTTGGCTTCATGGTTGCACTCAGAGACAGACAAGGTGCAGGTCCGTCACCGACATTTGCCGGTGACAGATGCTGCAGGGCTTGAATCTAGCCTTCCTTTTTGAAATTCCTGGCATATCAGGGGACAAGAAAAACTTGGACAAAAAGTTGAAAAAAGACAGTCAAAAAATGTCTGGGGGTAGCTCTCTCTGGATCTGCGCTGAGTGGCGTGGAATGAAAAGAACTGACAGCCCGCTGAGGTGGTGCCTAGATAGGCTCCGCACACGTCAATTTCAGCGTGATGCTGCATGGAGCTAAACAACTCCACCTACCGGCACGCAGGGGTACTGCACACAAAACATTTCAACAAGCACAAAAATAATAGCGTTTGCTTCTTCTCCCACCTGTGTCGTAATTGAGTGTTACTCTGCCATGGAGGCGGCCTGTGCCTTCATCAGTGGATGCCCGGAGCTAGTTCCACTTACGGATGCCGTGTGGCCTGCATAGGAGCCTCAGGCTGCTCTCGCCTGGGAGGGATCCGGCTGATGCAAGAGCCTGGTCGGCACGACTGTCAGCTGGCCGGGCCTGGCAGTGGAGCCAGTGAGGGTTTGGAATCGCAGTGCCTCATTGGGCTGACCCTAAGGCTGCGAAGCAGGGCCCATAGATTGAGGCCTGGTGCCAACTTCAGGACCCGGGGATGCCAACGTCCTTTCCTCGGGTGGGCGTGGCTGGCCTGTCTTGACCGCTGGGGTCGTTAGAACGTTCAGCGCAGCAGTGAAGGCCCTGCTTTGGCAGGGTAGTCATGGAGTCAGTGGAATCGAAATTTGCCTAGCAGTGTAACGGTAAGTTTCAATTCTATTAAGGACACGGAGGCGAGGATTATGCTTTTTACCTTCTTCGCTGATTTATTCACAAACTGACAGCAGCCAAAAAGCACATAACAACAGCCCTACCTTAACAAGGATAAGGGCAAACAAAGAAAAAATGTCCATAAACTACAACTCCCATGAGCAACATAGGGCAGTCCATAATGCAGTCCTTTCTCAGTATCCACTGTGGCTAGATAGGACGTCCCCTTCATGACCACTTCCTCTTTCTTCGCGCGAGGTACGCCATTCCACTATTGGTCCTGCTTGGCGAAAGGGACACTCGTCAGTGACCAAAATCAAAATGCAAAGCAGTCAAGTCATAACCATGGAACTGGAAAACCTAAGTACTTACTGCAGTACGGGAGGGAAATCTCCGTAGGCGGATCGGGCGGGATAATCCTCGCCTCCGTGTCCTTAATAGAATTGAAACTTACCGTTACACTGCTAGGCAAATTTCGATTCTATGTCAGGACCGGAGGCTTCAGATTATGCTAGTTGAAAGCTTACTCACCACCAAATGAGCAATATCGACAACCGGTTTGAAGTAAAACCTTTTAAAGGTAGAGTCCGAAGACCAATCCGCAGCTCTCATCAGATCTTCCAATCTGGCTCCTAAGGAGAAAGCCTTCGAGGCCATGGCCCCTCTAGCTGAGTGAGCACCGAACTGTTTCGTGTCGATGCCTGCTTCCTGCATGATCCACCGTACCCATCTGGCGATGGTGGGAGAAGAGACAGCCTTGTGCGGCTTTCGCAGCGCAATTAGCAACTGTCGTTCGCCCGGAGGACGAAGTTCCAAGGTGAGATCCTCATAAGCCTTCAAACACTGGACCACACACAGCTTGGGAGTGTCCACGAAGTATGGGTAGGAAATAGTCCGTGAAGCACACTTCGTGCGACGCCCCAACGTGAAGACCACCCCTTCCGGGGAAAATACTCTCGCCGTGACATCCAAGGCGCGTACATCTGACACCCGCCTGCACGAAACCAGACACAAAAGCATCGCCAACTTCGCCGAAAGTTCCTTCAAGGACAAATACTTATTCTGCTGCCACGACAAAAAGAGGTTAAGCACCAGGTTAACATCCCAAAGAACCGAATAACGCGGTTCCGGAGGCAAAGAAAGTCGAATGCCCCTCAAGAGGCGACAAACAAAAGGATGTTCTCCTAGCGGGGCCCCCGCCACTGGCTGATGGCCCGCCGAGATCGCTGACCTCATTGCATTAATAGTACGATAGGCCAGGCCGACCGCGGCGGATTCCGCCAAATAATTCAATGCCGGAACGACTCCTGCGACCAAGGGATCCAGGTTCCGTCGTAGACACCAACGTGACCACTTATTCCAGGCAGATCGATAACGCTTTGTCGTGCTGCCTGCCCAGGCCTTCGAGAGGAAATCCTCAGCCGGTCTCGAAAGGCCCGGGAGCGACCAACGTCGCCCGAAAGCCTCCACGCCATGAGGTGAAGAGAGCTCTGAGTGAGCAGGGGATGGAGTTCCCCGTCCGCTCTGAGAAGAAGCCGTGGAAACCGGGGGAGTAGGATTGGAGAATCCCAAGAAAGTTCCAGCAGAACTGGAAACCATACTTGAGATCTCCACCAGGGAGTCACCATCACCACATCCGCCCGCTGGCGGCGCAGATGGGCCGCCGCTCTCAGAATCATTGAGAATGGAGGGAAAGCGTACGACCTCTCCAGACACCAATCCTGGAGGAAGGCATCCGTTGCCTCCGCTAGAGGGTCCGGCCTCCAACTGAAGAAACGTGGGAGCTGGAAGTCCAGACGGGACGCAAAAAGGTCCACCGAGAATGGGCCCCAGGTATCGTCCAGCCATCTGAACACATGTTGATCGAGTTTCCACTGACTGGAGTCCCGCAGATATCGGGAATGCCAATCCGCTACCTGATTGTCTTGACCCGGCAAGTATTCTGCCGTCACCGACACCTGGTGCGCCAGGCAATAATTCCAAAAGACTTTCGCCAAGTCCAAAAGTGCCTTGGAACGAGGGCCGCCCAAATGGTTTACATAGCGCACGGCCGAGATATTGTCCATGCGGAGCAAGACGCAAGAACGGACTGTGTCCTTGGTCCAGCAGCGGACCGCGAAGGACCCGGCCAGCAGCTCCAGACAGTTGATATGGAGCTCTTGTTCCTCGGATGACCAGGCGCCGCCTGTGGAAAACTCCCCACAGCGAGCGCCCCAGCCCGCACGGCTGGCGTCGGACTCTATCACCAAGTCCGGGACCGGACCGAAAATAGCCCGGCCGTTCCAGGCCTCCATATGTGTAAGCCACCAGCTCATCTCCTCCTTCACCTCGTCCGACAGGGGAACCACCTGATCGTAAGTCAGGCCTCGCCGGAGATGATGCGCTTTGAGACGCTGCAGAGCTCGGTAGTGCAGGGGCCCCGGAAAGATTGCCTGGATGGAGGAGGATAGTAGACCCATCACCCGGGCAATCTGACGGAGAGACGTGTGCGATCGAGAGATCGTCTGTCTGAGGATGTGGCGGATTTTCCCTAGTTTCTTGGAAGGGAGGCTCAGGGTGCAGTGCACTGAATCCACAGTAAAACCGAGAAACACGACCGACTGGGAGGGAACCAGGACAGACTTTTCGCTGTTGATCACAAACCCCAGACCCTGGAGCAACGATATCGTTGTGCGCAGTTGGAGCCCCAACTGCTCGGGGCATTGAGCCATCAGCAGGATATCGTCCAGATAGACTATCAGTCGGATACCCTGGCTCCGTAAAACCTCCACCGCCGGCCGGAGGAGCTTGGTGAAACACCAAGGGGCCGAAGAAAGACCGAAAGGAAGGGCGGTAAACTCGAACACCTGACCCCTCCATCGGAACTGTAGAAAGCGACGGTGTGGGGGGTGAATGGGAACCACCAGGTACGCGTCCTTGAGATCCAGACGCACCATCCAGTCGTGTGGAAGCAACACATCTCTCAGAAGATGGATACCCTCCATCTTGAAGTGCCGGTAGACCAACCAACCGTTGAATTCCTTGAGGTTGATCACCGGCCGCTTTCCGCCATCTGCCTTGTCCACCAAGAACAAATTGCTCAAAAACCCCGCCGGGTGTCGAGTGGAAAAACAGATGGCGCCCTTGCGAAGCAGGTCTGAGACTTCGTCGTCGACTAGTCGTGCGTCCGCACAAGAGAACACGATAGGCTGAGGAGGCCTGACCTGCCGGGGTTGATCGTAAAATTCCACGTGAAAACCCCGGATAGTCTGTAAAACCCAGGCATCCGTCGTGATCGCGGCCCAGGCCTCTGGAAACCGGGCCAATCGTCCCCCCACGCGGACCAGGTCCGCTGAGATTACACTCACCGTTGGAGGAGTTTCCAGTCGCAGTCTTGAAGCCACCACGGCCACGGAAGCGTTGTCCTCTGGTAGGGTAGAACGTGTTGTAATTTTGCGAGGAGTTATACTGCCCCCGCCCGGAGCCTTGATTCCTGTTGGTCGCTTGCTGACCACCACGGCCGGTCGCGCGGCCCCCTCCGCGACCGGCCCCCCTGGAGAAACGCTGGTGAAAAACTCTTTTGATGTTTGACTGGGCCCTATCTAGGGACGTAAAGGTATTAACGAACTTTCCCAGTTCTCTGATAAACGGCTCTCCAAAGAGGCCACCCTGGGCCACAGCCCCCGCCTCGGAAGAGGCCAGATCCCCCAACTTAGGATCTAGTTTGATCAAGAGGGATCATCTGCGTTCTGTTGACAGCGCGCAGTTTGCGTTCCCCAGGAAAACCACTACTCTCTGTGCCCAGTTGGAGAGGACCTCCGGGGAGATGGCCGCCCCGGACACTTTGGCTTCCTCCGCCATGTCCAGAATCTTCGTTATGGGGCCGATGGCATCTAATAGCTTGTCCTGGCAAGCCCGCCAGGAACGGTCGATGCCTTTCCTAGGGTCCTTAATGAATTTCGCCAAAAAGGTGGCCATTTTTGGGTCTAACTCAGGGGTCATGGCAACCTTCCCCTCCAGCGTAGGCCTGGGGCACTCTCCACGCAAACAGCTCCTCGCCTCCTTTTCTAAGGGTTTGCGGAGGCGGCCAGCGACAAACTTCGCCACCTTCTCCTCAGGGGCCCAGGCCGCTGACCTCGGATGCATGATCTCATCCGGGTCAAGCATGCCCGAACTGTCCTGAGGGAGTTCGGCGGCGGAGCCTGAAGGCCGCCAAGAACGCTCCGACCCTTCCTCGTCATCGGTGTCCGGCGGGGAGGTTGGAGCCGGTGACAATGGAGCCACCCCGGAGGCCCCCGAGGGGCCCGGGGATGGGGAGGGCGCCGGGGTGGGGTCCATCGCCTTAGCGAGGAATGCATCGCGCAGCCTCTCGAAGGCGTCTTTATCCACACCATGCGCCCCACTCGACACCCCGTCCCTACAGGGTTTCTTAGGGGCCGGGGGAGTACTCCCCGTCGGGGCCGTAGGATTAGGAGGGACCCCTAAATGTGCATGGGTAACCCTTTCACACTCCTGGACGATGCGTGCAGAGAGACGCTCCTCCATAGGCCCAACAATATCTGTGACGCACCTATAGATAGAACTATCTACAGCCTGGTAGAATTCATCATCGTTGAGGTAGCCATGCGACTCCTCCTCCTCATAGTACTCGTCCCCCATCAGTGTCAGGCGCCTAGCGCTAATCCCAAAGCCTTAAAGAATCAAGACTGCCCAGAAGCAATAACTGGCTAATTATACACTGGCTCTACCGGGTACAAAGAACTGACAGGGCTGCAGGATAAAGCCAGAGCAGGGATCGTGGTGCAGAAACGAAGCTGCTAACATAAGGTGCCCAGTGGAACTGGGAATCAGGGGGGCACTCACCCCACTAGCGCGCCGGCCCTCTCTAAAAGACCAGGCCCTCGTCACCTCCCTGCGCGCTAGACACACTCACAGCAGGAAGCCACTTCAGAGTGCCTTAGGCAGCCCGCAGGCGTCAACGCGGTCAGGCCGCCATACAGACCCCCACCGGGGCGTAAATGCAAGAAATGTGGGGCAATACAGGCTCCAGGGAGCGTCAGGGTGAGGCGACAGGGGGAAGGCTCGGTAAACACACGTTCTCCTCAGCGCGCACCATGACAGGAAACGCGCCTAGGAGAACGAGACGCACCAGCACCCCCTAGCGGCCGGAGGCGGCCGAAAAACGGGCAAAGTCGCGTAGGAACAAGAAATGCTCCCGCGACCAGAATGGGCTCTGTTAAAACAAAACGGAGCGTTAGAACAACCCCACAATCAAGTATGAACACAAAACTCTCACTGTAACCTCCCAACAAACCCCAATCATGAAACAAGTGAGGAGAGAGGGAAAAAATCACTTAACTGGCTGCGAAGCAGCGAAGAAAGAGGAAGTGGTCATGAAGGGGACGTCCTATCTAGCCACAGTGGATACTGAGAAAGGACTGCATTATGGACTGCCCTATGTTGCTCATGGGAGTTGTAGTTTATGGACATTTTTTCTTTGTTTGCCCTTATCCTTGTTAAGGTAGGGCTGTTGTTATGTGCTTTTTGGCTGCTGTCAGTTTGTGAATAAATCAGCGAAGAAGGTAAAAAGCATAATCTGAAGCCTCCGGTCCTGACATAGAATTACGGAGCCTCAGAGGACATACATGATGGGGGCCTCCTAAGAAGGCAGAATTTTTCAATTGCTGGGGAGCCCATTGTGTGTTTTGGAGGAATGCTGTGGTGTTTGGACATCGGATCTGACCATAGTGTAGGTGGGGATGCCCTCAAATAGGATGGTGTGAACTCATTCAAGGGGATCTTGAGGCGCCTAAGTGTAGCAAAGTGTGGACCCAGAGCCCTCAGTTCAACCTCTTCACCAGGCAGGGTCCTCTGAACAACCACTTACCTGTTGACTCCTGAGGGGTGCCCTGAGGTGGAATTGGAAGGCACCTACCTGGCTGTGTCATGGGTAGACTGTACCTGCCAGAACCAGTGCACCTGGAATTAGGGTTGTGTCATGGCTGGCAGCTGCTGTGGGGGTCCTCTCCCCCTTCAGGAGTTTCTTTGGTGGCTAGGACTGACGGATGACATCGCCCTTCTCCATGGGTAAAGGCAGGCCTCAGGAGCCCTGTCAGGGAAACACAATGGGTCACTACATGATGCCCCAGGCAAACAGGCACAGAAAGAAGCGACAGGGAGGATCCAGCTGTGATCCCAGCCCAGAACCATCAGTGGTTGAACCTTTGTGAGCAGAACTCTTGGCGTTGATCCTGTTCTCTAGGGTTGCTCTGGAAGGAAAGATTGAATCAGTATCAGTCAAGGTCACTCTGTTTCGCACTGACTTACGCTGTGTGCCCAAAAAGAAGGTGGCCTCACTGCAAAAGGAAATGGCAGGAGTCCTATCCAGGACTGGTATTTTGGATGACAGAGTCGAAGATGCGAAATGGAGATTCAGAAGAAATACCTTTTGGGGTTGCGGGAACATGCGAAGGGAAGAAAGACAGCATGTTTTGATGAGCAATGGGTTTGAGAGGTGCTGCAGCTGAAAGACCTTTCTAGATTATTTATTAGTGAGCTAGTACACAGGGGCCTGACTGCACTGCCCTCTTCTGGGGCGCCTCCCTGGGTTATTATAGCTCATGGTCTCAATTACAAGAACAGAGACAGTATCCTGGAAGCGGCATGTGAAACTGGCAATGCCCACTTCGACAACCACGAAATATCCATTACACACAGCGCGTGCAGGGCTTCAGAAAATCTTACCTGAAGGTCAAGACAAAACTAGGAGAGATAGGGCTAAAGTACCTGCTTCGGTACCCAGCAAAGCTGTGGGTGATATCTAATGGAAATTCACATTTCTGCGACTGCCCGGGGATGTTTAGAGATGGCTGTAAATGTGAGATCAAGGGCCCCACAATCAGGCAGGATCCAGGAGGAGCTGGCTGTGGGATGAGCGTGGGTCTGAAAGTGGCCGGTGGCCTCGAGGTGTTGGTGGCCAAACAGAGCTGGGCCCTCAGGGTAGCCCAGTGGTCTCACAAATTGTGATCCAGGGAGATGGCACCATGGCATTGGACTCTGCTCAGATGAGGTTGGGAGAGGATATGATCGACCAGGTCAAGCTTAAGGAGTCAAAGCCAAGTAACACTGGGGAATGAGGGGGCTAGTCAGGTTTTGCATAAGCTTCTGCCTGCATTGCTATTATGTCTGTGACTTGGCTGATACTGTGGAATGAGATTCTTGAAAGGGGAGATGAATAAGGTGGAGCGTCATACCCCTAGTGGACGCTAGATCTATGTAACTAACTTAAGGGGGGGTTTGCAGTGTTGCTTGATTCCCTCTACTTGGCTGTGCTGCGAGTGGCCATGTTGGGTGCCTTGTTCTTCTATTTTGGGGATTATGCTGCAGGTCCTGGCAGCTTTGCATTGCTGAGTGAACATCCTTTTGTTTTTGGTTGTATTGTTTGCCTGGGGTGGGGGGAAGGGATCCATTTTTTTTGTTTCGCATTTGAGTTATGTAGGGACAGTTATGGTAGAGTTGCAGCTGGATGTCCATTTTCATGCCACAGAATAAGAAAGGGGAACCAATGGCACCAAGTTGCAGGCCCTTCAGGAATCTACGAACAATGGGAGGTGTACATGACTTTTATAGCAGGAACCAGTAATGTAATCTCCTGGAACGTCCTGTGCTTGAGGGATTACACAAAGAATTACTCGGTACACGCATTCCTAAAATGCACCAGGGTCCATATAGCGTGGTTACAGGAAATGCACCTAATGGCCAGTGAAATGCAGAAATTGGGGAAACAACTTTACTAGGCCACATATTCATCCTACGACAGATGGGTGGCTATTTGGGTTGCTCCGGGAGTACCCTTCCACCACAAATATGCAGAAGCAGATATTAAGGGCTGCTACATACTAGTACAGGGCACATTGGATGGGAAGGTCATTGCTATTATGAATATCTCCACATGCATAATCAAGACTAATTACATGACAGCGTAGGCTTCCCTACCATTTGGGCAGGCGATTTCAACTGTTTAGAAAATTGCAAGACGGATAAACACCCAGTTAGGTTGGGAATAAAACCACAGGGGACTTGGTTGCTCTTGGCGGTCTTGCATGACTTGGGTCTCTCAGATATCCGGCGACTCCTTCACCCGCAAGCAAGAGAATACACCTGTCACTCCTTGACACACAATATGTTCAGCCGCTTAGACTCCATGCACAAAAGAGGTAGTGCATTTAGGGAGGTTTCTCTCTGACCATGCTCCGATACTGCTGCGGGTGAAGTGGCGGGAGGAGATACCAAATAGCAAAGGTTGGCACTTACTTACGGAGGCTCTGACAGACGCTGCCTGTAGAGAATCCTTGATGGGTGCACTGATGGATTACATGGAACACAATTGGGATACAACGGCATCTAGGGCCACTGAATAGGAGGCTTTGAAAGTGGTGATGCGTGGCAATTGCATAAGGTCCACTATTGGGATATGCAAGCAGTTGGAGGAGGATGAGGTCTGTCAGGAGAAACAGCTGGGTGAACTTCAGAAGGGGGAGGCAGACTTGCTGGAGACAAGAAGGGAGTGGCCAAGACATGGTGGAAACTAAACGACCTCTGGCACAACTTAGACACTTACACAGTATTGACAATGCTTGCATAGGAAGGACGACAAGGCAGGGAAATTGCTAGCTTGGATTCTGCGCAGATAACAGGAGGGAACTCAAACTGTACACCTGCGACTCCCAGGAGGGTTAATTGCCACTGGTCATCAGGCTATATTAAAGTCCTTCCAAGCTCACCTCCTGGAGGTGTATAGGAAGACGAAGCCATTAAAATATTTGCCAACAATAAGGACATTACCATAAAACCTGCAGACAAGGGTGGAGGTATGGTCTTACAAAGCACAGGAGCATACGGCCAAGAATGCATCAGACTCTTGTCGGATGAAAGAAACTAAAGACGCATCAGAGATGATCCCACTGAACGGATCAGGATCGGAATCACCAGCATGGTTGAAGAAGCACTCACCCATGTCTGGGTAACCAAAAAAGAGGGGAAGTTTATGATCAACACCCACCCGATAGTACCCTAGTTCTACCAAATCCCTAACATACATAAATCAGTGGAGAATCCACCGGGACGACCTATTGTTTCCTGGATTGGATGCATCCTGGAAACACTTTCCAAGTTTGCAGACGCCTTCCTACGTCCACTGATACAAAACACTAACACCTACCTGAAGGACACCAAAGCCGTACTTGGCCTACTAAGGGACCTCCAGTTTGATCCTACATGCAACATCCTGATTGGCTTAGATGTGGAGAGTCTTTATACAAGCATGCCACACAAATAAACTATGGGTATTCTTGAGGAAATCCTGTATGGGTCAACATGGCCCTACCATACAGCAGAAAAAGATGGGAACTTTTGCAGACAGAACCAGACTTTAAAGGATTATTTAGCGACAAACCCACATTTGGATATACTCGTGCGAAGAACCTTCAGGAACTAATTTCATCTCCAAGACTTCCAGTGGAAACACACTACAAAGGTATGACGCGGTGTCACAACTGCATACACTGCAGCAATATGATACTTGGTGTACACCTCACACATCCGCATTCAGGCAAAAATATAAAATTACGACATTCTGCTGATTGTAACACAACCAATGTTGTGTACTGCTTGAAATGCCCTTGTGGCTTTATGTACGTCGGAAAAACTGACTAGCTGAACAAAAAAGCACTATACGTACCCACAGCACAACATCTACTGTAGCTACACACTGGCAAGAAGCTAAACTTAGCATTTCACAAATGAGGTGTCAGATTATTGAAGTAGTACAACAGCTAGAGGGAGTGGACAACCACAATAGATTGTTGCAGCGAGAAATTTATGGGATAGAGCAATTGGGCACAATAACCCCGGAAGGATTGAATGAACAAGTGGATTACAGTTGTTTTTTATAATACCAGGGTGCAACATTATTAACTAGATATCATGATGTACTGGATACACTATGTTGTGAAAATATTGTTCATGGTATACATGGTATAACATTGTTCTACTGTGTTATTAGACTTTTCAGTCATGATCACTTGTTTTTTTAGGATTTGTTGTACACTCTAACTGTTTATATATGATTATACATGACAATATCACTGTCATCACTGTCAACAGCATATGTTATATTGTGTATATTAGGACACTGCAAATAATGTGGGTCACATTTACATGTGCTGCTCTTTAGTTTGTCATCTTATCATACTACATGCACATTGGATAGATCGTGGACATGTTCACCAGGCACATTAGACCAGACACGTCACAAACGGTTAAGGAACAAGTGACATCTGCATTCCACTGATTTCTCATAGCACTCTCACACGGGTTTTCTATACACTAAACTCAATACGTAGCAGCGGTATAGTCTGTACAATCTTATCATCCCCTCAACATATTTTTTGTCAGCTGAGAGTATATTTTTTAATTACACAGGCCCCACACTCATGCAAATTATTTATTTTTCCCCTTCAGCCGGTTCTGTGTTTTCGTTACATACTGCCCAGTTCGTGTCCTTTTTAGTTTCGAGGTAGTCCACTTTCTATTTTCACGTAAGACACTGAGTCAGCACTAGGCCGTCATCAGTTTTTTATTGAGCAGCCCTTTTTCAACCACAGCACTTTTGGGGCGTTTCACCCTGTTTTACCGTATCCAAGTCTAGCTGCATATTGAGAGCGTCCATTTCCCTGTGTGTGGTAGTTTGAACTTCCTTTTATCTTCTGACTTCAAGCGCTTTTGAGGTCAACACATGAAGCTCACACTTATCGATGCATTACATTGCAGATACCGGAACACCCATCAACTATTGGTATATTTCAAACCGCCGACAGGTAAGCACCGGCTTAGTCCCAGTTTTTGTTGACATTTTTTGATAGCTACAATGGGTCCTCAATAGGACTGTGTTTTTAATCGTAAGATTCGATTCCTTCGAAAATCCCAGGACCAAGTTCAATTTCAAGCGGTAAGCGTCCCTCGGCTTTATTAGCTAGGCAATCACCCCCCTCACTGCAATCGATACTTAATCACGCCCGATATTTTGCCCAGATTCTTTTACACTGAGTCACCATACGTGACATTGCAGCTTATGGATTAGCGGTCTTGATATACAGCAGCAGGTACTTTTTTGTAATAACTTTCACTATCAGTATTTTTTTAGAAGAGAGAACACATGCACGAACCTATTGCATGTCACATACACATATCGTTTAGGCGCACTCGCATGGATTGTTTCTTTGGGAGCACTGGGAAACCACCACCTCAGAACACAGTATTGATGGTTAAGATTTTCTCAATTGACTGACAGTTTTGAGACTGGGGTTTTCTAACTATAATCTACCCAGAAATCTTTGAGCACAATTTCTCAATAACAGAGCATGTTACCATGAGCATGCAGGACGCATAATATTCATGATATTTTTGCACATTTTCACCATTTGAATTACATCACCAGCAGTACAAGCATTGTTTTTTTTAATATTTCTTTTTATTGATAAATAAACATAAACAAACAAGGCAATAAAGTCAGTACAAATGGAGAAGCGTTCAGCGAGGAAGGAAATGCATTTCATTTTGATACAAAACATCAATGCAGGAGGGGGGGAGCAGGGGGGAAATTCAAAATCTTAAAGCATTAAAGCTGAAACATCGTTAGGAATGTCGGGTCAGGGGGAAGACGGAACATCCGGAGCATCTGTGAAGGGAGGTGTACATATATCACCCCGGTAGGAGTTCCATTGGCCCCAGATTTTACCCCACTTTTTGGGTCTGCCGCGTGCCACATATACCGTCTTCTCTCTAAACATACACCAGTCCATATTCTCCTTCCATGCCAGGATGGTGGGCGGTCTCTGAGAGCCCCACAACTGTGCGATATCTCTCTTGGCGACCATATTCCCAAGGGTCCCCCACTGAGTCTGCACCACATCATAATCAGTCGGCTCCCAAACATTCAACAAACAACGCCTTGCTTCAGGCAACAGCGCAACACCCATGACCTCCTCCATCACAGCATGCACTCGATTCCAAAACCGTACCACCTCCGGACACTCCCAAAGTATGTGGAGGAAAGTACCGGTTAAACCGCATCCACGCTTACACAACCCATCCACAGAATATCCCATACGAATCAGGGGAGGGCCAGTCACATAGATCCGGTGTAGGATCTTAAGCTGTACAAGCCGGAATCGCAACCTCCTTCGGCGAGGATATTGCCGACTGCCAGTCCTCGTCGTCCAACTCCAAACCATCACTAGTCCAAACCTCTCTAAGTCGGACCAACAAATCAACCCGATCATTAATCAATTTCTTATAGATCAATGAAATAGTGCTGTTGGGAACGTATCCGTCAAGTACCCGATCTTCAAGTGGGGATGCTTCTGGGATAACGGTACCTGGAGGAAAACCGAATTCAGCGCGTGGCGAATCTGCGCATAACGGAAGAATTCCTTATCACTTGGCCCAAACATCACTCACCCTGCAGATACCAATCACGTCCCACCTCTCGAAACCTTTCTTCTTCCACAGGCTTCCCAGTCTCTAAGATGCATAGAGCGGAGTCGCTCGAATCAGTCGACCCCTCCATCCCATTGCAGCATTAGCACATTGCCACACTCGCACCGCTATCTTAGTGGGTCCCGAAAGCTTCTTCCCAGCAGGTTTGGTATAAAGCGCCCTGTTATAATCACCGCCCGGCAACAGCCACTTATCCATTTCAAACGCAGGATTCGACGCAGGACTGTACATTCCATGATTGATCGCCCCTAGCTGGGAAGCCCAATAGTATCGCCTTATATCCGGAAGTGCAATACCACCATCGTACCAGGGAAGCGTCAGCTTAGCGAGGGCGATGCGTGAACGCCCGCCCCATATCAATTGTCTCTGCAAACTTTCCACCTCTCGAAAGTAGCTCGCCGGAATAACATCAAGTGTATTCTGCAGCGCGTATAAAAACCGCGGCAATGACATCATTTTAAAAAGAGCTGCACGCCCGAGGGGGGACAGTGGCAGTTTGCGCCAGGCCACAACATCGGATTTTAAGCATTGGAGCGGGGGAAGCAGGTTACGATCATAACGGACCACGGGGTCCAAGGCGATATAGACCCCCAGATATTTAAATCCCGTCTGCACCACTTGTATGGGACAACCGCGCGGCAAAGAAGGAGAGTCACCCGAGAGTACATAAACACAAGACTTGGACCAGTTAATCACAAGGCCGGAGTTTCTCCCGAACGAGTTCAACACATCAAATAATATGATCAGCGACTTTCGAGGTGACATAAGATACAACAAGATATCGTCTTCATAGAGTGATACTCGGTCCTCAAAATCCGGGGTCCACCGAATACCCCTCTCGATGGCTCCCACCGCAGCCAAGCAGCCAGGGGTTCTAATGCGAGGGCAAAGAGAAGCGGGGACAGCGGACACCCTTGCCGCGTGCCCCTTCCAAGAGTAAACGACTTAGAAACCCGACCATTCACCACAATCTGAGCCAATGGTTCCTCGTACAAAAGTTTCACCCAGCCGATGAAACCAGGGCCAAAACCGAACTTTGCAAGAGCGGCCCAGAGATACGGCCACTCCAGCGTATCAAAGGCCATCGTAGCATCCAAGGAAGCCAAGATGGCCGGTTCACGTAATGACGCCGCTCTCGCAAGAACGCCATGCAAGCGCCGCAAGTTCAATGCTGTATTACGGTGTGGAATGAAACTGGATTGATCTGGATGGATCAGGTCGCTGATTACCTTTATCAAACGATTTGCTAGCAATTTCGCAAGTATCTTGGGCTCCGCATTTAGAAGTGAAATAGGCCTATACGAAGCGCAGCGATCCCGCGGCTTCCCCTCCTTATGAATCACCACAATGGTCGCAAGTCGCTGATCACGAGGGAGGGAGCCGACGTCTCGCGACTCCAGAAACATAGAACGAAGATACGGCGCCATTTTGTCAGGGCGTAGCTTGTAAAGCTCGATGGGGAGACCATTAGGGCCCATAGCCTTTCCCGAATATACGGAGCGGATAGCAGTTGCCACCTCTTCGACGGAAAGTGCCGCGTCCACCAGTTCCCTGTCTAGATCCCGACAGACAGGGCAATGTAATGTCTCGTAACAGCAGATGTGAATCTTCCTCTGGTCTGTCGGATACAGGGGAATACACTGTTTGAAAATATTCCGCAAAACACTCCACGATCTCGGCAGGATCAGTCACTCTCACTCCATCCACTCCCTCCACCAAAGGGACCACACGACTTGCCCTCTCCTTTCTATCCAGCCAAGCAATCAATTTCCCCGCCTTATCTCCCACATCATATAGACGTCCTTGATGCTCTCTACTCATAACTTTAGCGGCATCCGTCACCAATGCCCTATAGTCAAGTTGTTTGAGAATGAGGAGATGAATCTTGTCATGAGTGATACCCAGTTCCAAATCCCCTTCCAACTCAGCTATTTCGGTCTCAAGGCGGACTACCGCCTCGTTTTTACTTTTCTTGGTGCCAGCAATTAACAACAGTGCCTGGCCACGGATAACCGTCTTGAAAGCCTCCCACAGCGAACAGAAGAAGACACAGACCCCACATTCTCGGCAAAATAATGATCCAGTGTTCTACTTAACTCCGCCCGGGTTTTGGGGTGACGGAGATACCAAGGATTAATCGGGGCCACTCGGCCCTCGGCTCCCAACCTCGTATCCATCATAAGCCATAGTGGGGAGTGATCAGAAATACCCCTAGCAAGATGTCTGACCTCCCTGACCGAAGAGGCCTGCGCTGCCGGCATCAGGACATAAAGTCTAGAGAGACTGCAGTGAGCACCAGAGTGGAAGGTGTATTGTGCCTGTCCCGGATGCAGAAGCCTCCAACAATCTACCAGTCTCAGCTTGTCCAAGAAGCCACCCAACCAGGACTGTGATCTCATGAGATCTCGGGGGGGGGGGGGCGGGGGGGGGTAACGGTCATCCCTACCGGAGACAACAGAATTGAAATCACCACCCACTACCAGGATGCCTTCCGGAAGCCCCAGAATTACTCTCCCTAAATCAGCGATGGTCGTAGTCTGCAGGCCAGGAGGAACGTAAACAGAAAGCAAAGAGACAGTCTTCCCCTCTCATCTACCAGTGATAGCAGCGTAGCGCCCCCTGTCGTCAAGGATGACATCGTCGACCTCCAGGGGGAGGGAACCCCTGACTAGGATACCCACCCCCCTAGAACCAGTGGTGAATTCACAGTGTGCCAGAAGACGATAACCCCGCCGATTCATAGCGTGGCATGTATTTCCGATCAGATGTGTCTCTTGCAGTAACACTACATCAGGGGAGAGGCGTCTCAGTAGCCGCAGCACTATAACACGTTTTATCCTATCCCCCAACCCGTTAACATTCCAGCACAGTAACTTCAACCCCCTACCCCCATCCCAGGAAATAACTGCAGAATCCACCCCACAGCGAGCGCAACACCCAGGTCCAGAAGTTAAACAAAGCGTTGCCTTGAAACAAAATGAAACACACACAAATTCCCCTCCCCCACCCCCCAACAAATACCCAAAACACTCCCCACCACACTGCACCCCTGCGTTGGACTCGAAAGCCACCCCCAACTTGCAGTGTGCCTGTCGCCCTAACATTAAACTAATCTACAAAAAGAACCACGGAGGAGGAAAGAGTCTCACCCCCCGCCACCTCTGGGTATCCCACCACTAATAGTGCCAGTATAAAAGTCATCAAACCACAGCTGCCAGTTGTACACAATGTCCAGAAATCTGAAACCGCTGCTCACTCCTGTTCCAACAGGCCGCCTTCAGCTCCTTCGGAATGTTCAGGGCGACCACGCTGCATGGGCAACGTATGGAGCCAGTCACTCACAGTCTCAGGGCGGTCAAAGAAAAACGTCCGATCTTCGTATTCTACACGCAGCCGAGATGGAAAAAGCATCGCATATTTCTTGCCCATGTCTCTCAATCGTCGCTTCACCCCCTGAAACCCCATCCTTTGCTTCTGAACGAACTGGGTGAAATCTGGGTAGAAGCTCACTGTGGTGTTTTCGAACTTCGTAGGGCCACCCGCCCGCGATGCCTGCAGGATAGCGTCTCTATCTCTGAAGTTGAAAATTCTGGCGATGATGGGACGCGGGGTGGTGCCCAGCTTAGGCTTCCCGCCCGGCACTCTGTGTGCGCGTTCCACCGCAAAAAAGTTGCTTGCTCAGGCCTTTGGGAGCAAGATGATTTAGGATGAGGTCCTCAACATGGAGATCCACGGCTGGGTTTTCCAGTTTTTCAGGGACCCCAATAATACGGACGTTGTTGCGTCTAGCCCGACTTTCAAAATCCTCCAGCCGGCGAGAGAAGAGATCATTGGAGGACCGTAGATTGCGTACCTCTGTCTGTAAATCGGACACATCGGTCGTAAGGCTGGAGGTCTTCAAATCCAAGGATTTGACTTTTTTATTAGTCTTTGATAAATCCGCCCTGATCAGGTTGACATCGATTGCCACAGTGTCAAGCTTTAGGGCCAGAGCCTCATATTGTTGGCCGATAGAGGTCTTCATACTAGCAATGGCGCCCATGACATCATGCAGGGTCAAGTCATCCACTGCCGCTGAGTCGTCTCCCGCAACTCCCAGGGACCTACTCGTACCACCGGGGGACCCCTTAGGATGAGTGTATCGAGCCATGACATTCGATTGAATAGCACCCCCTCGGTGAACGGTCTTGATCTTCCGTTTCTCGCTTTCGGGTTTGCCAGCCATATTGGGTGTTGCGCCCCTGAGGGGCCTTCGAGACCTGGTGAAAATGACTCCTCTCAATTCACCCACCAGGATCAACAAAAAACAAGTTTCAGCCCGATGTCACATGACAGAAACACTCAATGGCAATTAAACAGTGGAGTTGCGGGGCAGATTGCATCCCGGGTTGCCAGAGCGGTCTCGAGACAGAAGAATGCCGAGAGCTGAAAACGAAACCGAAAGTTAACTCCGGGGCAGTGAGCAGGGCCCGGTAGGCCGTTGTTGTTCAATTACTATCTGGGCATCACATTGACTCGAGCCCCGGGCAGTGCCATGGAGCAGGCCACAAAAGTTCGAAGTGCCGTAGCTTCGGTTCCTGGAGTCCAAATCGATTTCTGGAAGCAGCTATTATATCAGCTGGGTTGCGTCTTCAATAACCCGTCGTCATAATCTGGATAATGTTCAGGATAGATGCGGGAGGTGGCGAAGGTCCCAAGAGCCCTGTGCTCACGCGGCCATCTCGGTTGCGCGAAGCTCCTCCCTGCAGTACAAGCATTGTTGATGAGATTACCTCCACCGTGCGTACACAATACATTAGTGTGTTGTTTATTTTGTTTTATTGCACATGTACCCCTGAAGAAGGGACCACGGGGTCCCGAAATGCATTTGGTTGTTTTTTTTTAGATCTGCTGATACCAGAATTCTTGTTTGAAAAATATATTTTGTTAATTGTTTATTGTAAATTGCTTTTTGAATACCCACTGTCAATGAGTGGAAACTAAATCCACATGAATTAATATACATTCAATGTTAAAAATCTGTTTGTCAATGCAGCATGATGCATATATTGTAGAGTTAATAAAATTTCGGATCAAAACTTTCATGTGTTCTTATTCAAAATTGGTTTATTGATAAGAGAAGGTGTTTTCTTAATTTTTGGCAAAGGCTTTAGGCACAGTGCTACCCACGCAGGTTTCATTTCCTGCTTGTTTTCTTATTACCTACCATACACCACAACATGTGGTCCTAGAATGCTGCAAATAGGCGCTGACAGAGAACTACTTCCGTTTTGAAGAATCCCTTTTTCAACAGCAACACGGTACCAGCATGGGTAGTACTTTCGTGCCGAGTGTGGCTGGATTGTACGTCCATCATCTAGAGGAACAAAAGATTCTATCAGACCAAAACCCACATCGCCAGAAGATTGTGGAATGGAAAAGATACATTGATGACATCCTAGTAATATGGAGGGGAGACAAAACAGAGGCCAACATATTCCTGGAGTGGCTCAATCTACAGGACCCCTTTCTAAAATTCACCTGCACAATCAGTAGGTCTGAGTTAGTTTTTCTTGACCTTAACATCTATGCAGTAGATGGTACACTCAAAACCACAACATACTTTAAACCAACCGTGAAAAACGGACTCTTACTTTACGACAGCTTTCATCCACCACATCTGAAAGATAATCTCCCCTTTGGACAGTTCCTTAGACTTAGAAGAAACTGCACAGAAACGTTGGATTTTGATAAGCAGGCAAAAGACCTAGCAGAAAAACGAAAAAAACAAAAATACCCTTCCAAAATAATTGCAAAGGCAAGGAAAAGGGCACAAAATAATCATAGGGACGCCCTTCTGGAAATGTATGATAAACAAGAGAATGAAAAAGACAAAAGACCCATCTGTATTACTACCTTCAATATAGCATCAGACAAAGTCTCCAAGCTGGTAAAAAAACATTGGCGGATTCTAAACAGTGGTAACTTGAATATACCAACACCAATGTTCTCACATAAGAGGCGCAAACATCTGAAGGATATATTGGTACACACACGCCCGAAGCCACAAAACAAAAGTATCCAACAGGTAATCAGTACTTTACCAACAGGCCACCACCCATGTGGTAACTGTAGTGTATGCCATCTCACCACAACTACCAAGAGGGTCACTTTCAATACAGGGAAATCATGAGAGTTGTGAAAATGTGAACACAAGCGTTGGCTCCGGTGAGAGTAACGTCTCCAATGTGCACTCCTCAATAAAAGAATTTCGCGAAAAGTTGTTTGTAGTATTTTCAAATAACTATACTTTGTCGTTATATGAAATTTGTCGTTTTTCTCATGTAACAGTTCTTTGAATTTGCGTGTTCGAGAATATGCGAATCTTGGTTGTGTCGAAAAAATCCCTTTAAAGTCTTCCTCCAATGCAAGTAGCGGCCAGTGTTTCAATATGGATTTTTTAAGTTTGTGGCTTCCTCAAAGGTAATGATGAGAGAGTCTATCAATCACATATCACCTTAGCTCACAGAGCAGTTTAGGTAGTTAACAAGGTTCCTTTCAACAACACCTTGAATGTACGTTTTTTACATATTATACTGTTGATAATTTATCCTGTGCCGTTGATTGAATTGTTCTATTTGATGCTTTCAGAACTTAACTCCCCTGATGAAGAGCAAGCCCGAAATGCATTGGGCAGAAATGTAAAAAAATGATGAAAGATGCAAAATGTGCATACTATGAATGCAATAGTATGGAACTGAAAACAAAGTGAAAATAAAAATACAGTTATATAAAAAAATTACTACAAACGACTTTTCGCTAAATTCATTTATTCGAGAAGCGCACATTGGAGACGTTACTCTCACTGGAGCCAACGCTTGTGTTCTAGTTTATTCACCCTCAAGTTCAGGAGGGTTCACCAACGTGGCACCCATAAAACTAAGCACATTTGATCACTTAAATTACCAAGGAGTGCATATATCCACGTTCCAATTGGTCCACATAGTTTTGAAAATGTAACACTTGCAACACTATAGGAGTTGTATATCTGATTACATGCTGCTGTGACCTACACTATGTGGGATTGACCACCAGGAAAGTGAGCACAAGAATTTGCGAACATCGGAGCAACATCCGAGGCCATAGGGCAAGTACCAGAATGACGTCACATTTCAATGAGAAGCAACACACCCCAAATGACATGCGGTGGGTTGTGTTGTAACACATTAAACCCTGTGATAATTTGGAACAGATGCTCCTAGAGAAGGAGCAAAGATGGGTTTTCAAGTTACGCACCGACATCATTGGATTGAACAAGAGTATACCATGGAGCCAATTCACTAGATAAATGAACCCCAATACCTCAGACAGATGGCAATCTCAAATTTAAGATGAAACCTCATCAATTTACAAAACTTTCACCCAGCAAGCGTGCAACCGTAGGACAATTGCACAATACAACACCTATCTTCCAAAACACAGACCTAAGTAACAGCCATATTCTTGAAAGTAGGTAGTTTTGTAATAACCAAAATTATGTGTGAGAAAACATCCCCACGCTGTCTATTGATGTACAGCCACCCTAAAACAGCTAGTGTTTTTGAGACGAAATTTGTTTTCCACTCGTGAAAAAACCCTACCTGGTATGTTTCTATACCTCTGACGTGTCTGTCAAACTGGGACCGCTCTACAAGAATCAAAAAATAAGGAACTTTGATATTTACACCTCATTCTTTTAAACTGGAAGCTGTATGAGGAACAGTCTCTTGCTATTTATGACCACTCCAATATGGCCGCCATTGTAGAGCCTCACAGTGTCCCTAAGACCAGGGTTCGATAACAACCCCCCCCCATTTTTTTTATAATGTTACCTGGCATCTCTCTATAATTCGAAGGAGGGACTACTGTACATAAATAAATAATTTAGACATTTAGAGGCGACTCCGTTTTTGCAGTAAGACAAGAAGAGACACCTAAATACTAGCAACATGGCGGACCATTTCCAAACTAAACAAGACACGCACTAGTCGTTAACAGCATGAGGACATGACTCGGATGTTTGGAAAGACTATTTCTACCGGTACCAAGGCACAGACACGCTAAGATGCGTTCCACCCTGGGAACGAGTAGGGCGTACTGACGGAGGGTTGCTGAGCACCGTAAGACTTTTTCCCCCTACAGGAAATCCAGAAACTCTTTTTCCCGTATTCTCACAGCATTTCTTACCAATTTATAGGATTAGTGCAAGGGATGCTTAAAAGAGAGGAATGGTTTGAAACAAAACCCCTATAATTGCACTTCTTTGTGTATTCTTCTTATTACAATTTAGGGTTCTACAGGCCCCTCCACCCAGACAGACCATGAGGCGCAATTTGGCCATAAAATAAGTACGTTGCAAAAAGAAATTGTTATTATGTTACATGTTGTGTGCGTCCTGTTTTGTCCATGATCACAAGTGTTTTTAACATATTTTTTAACCTTGCTTTCTCATAATAGTGATGTCAAGTGTTGTATATTAATACAAACAGGATCTAAGCACTAATTACTGTTACTTTCAAGGGCACTTACACCATTTTATGAAGTACCTTCATTTACGCACAGCGGAATGCCATAACCTGCCCACAGTAGTGGTGGGCAGGCAGTATATATTAACTTGCATTTTGCTTTTTCTTCTCCGTGACAGATACTACATGTTCAGAATCAACCGTATGTATTTTTTCGCAATGCTCACACAATAGTTGTACATTCATTATCTTTATTTTCACTTAACTATAGATCCTGCACGGAGTGGTACACAAGGGGCTGGCACCCTTTTTGTCCTGAATAAGAGGTTTAGGGGATACCTCGAAACATGTCGAGACAATACTAGTGATTATAATTACATAAGTTATTTTTCCCTTTTATTAACCTCTTGTTATCCTTGCCAACTGGGAGCAGGAATAAAACTTTGTCTCACTAGTTAGGTAAATTTTTTAAATATCACTTACACCACTCCCCCACACTGCACTACACATACCCTCACAAAATAAGTGCTCCTACGTAACTCCGCAAGTCGCAGCACGCCCCAAGCAGTAGATCCTTGAGATGGCCCCAAATGATGAAGCATGCCACCTAGGGGCAACCCTGGGTGACTGAAGGGAACTCAAGAAAATACATTTTTTTTTTCGGCTAACAGAGGTTGTTTCCACCCGATTGGTGAACCACCCGTATGTCCTTGGTTAGGTTCTTTTGATCCGTCTTCCACAGATCCTTTTTGCTACACTTTGAACACAGAGGAGGGTGAACCTAGCCCAATCCTCCTTCTCCCCCTGTTTTTGATTGATATATTAAAGTCCTTCCAAGCTCACCTCCTGGAGGTGTATAGGGCCAGGGCAACGGTCAGTGTGGATGAGTTGGGGATGTACCTTTGGGGAATGGCGCTTTTGGGGCCTGATCTGGATAGTGCATATGAATTGAGCTCAGACCTCACGCTAGAAGAGATAACAGGTGCACTGCAGGATTTTAATAGATCCAAGGTGCCGGAATGAGACGGCTTACCGGTGGAGTTCTATCACACGTATTCTGCACATCTGTTGGAGGTCTTCCAGAAAGCATGTGACAAAAAGATTCTCTCCCCTACCATGTGACAGGGTGTGATATGTGTGATGATAAACCTGGGAGGGGAGGATTCTGTAGACCCTTCCATGTATCAACCCCAGAGCATTATTATTGCTTTTGTTGAGGTGCTTTGTAAACTTCTGTCAACCAAACTATAGGAGGTAATAAGGGACTAACGGCCAGATTCATCAACGTAAAATCGGCTCGCAAAGGGCCAGATTCTGAGAATCCGGCCCTTTGCAAGCGCTATTTTTGCATTTGGGATTCATCATCCCAAATGCAACAATCGCAATTACAGAAATCGCAAAATTGCGAAGAATCTCATTTAAGGAATCTCAATTAGAGAATCCTTAAATGCTATTCATGAACCTTTTGAAAATTGCGATTTCGCAATATGGGGCCGCTATTTACCGCGAAGTGTAACTTCGTGGTAAATAGCGAAAACTTAGAAAAAAGCACTTTAGTGCATTTTTCTAAGTTGCATGTTACACACACACACATGTCCTTTGGACATGTGTGTGCGCAACACCTGTGTACATTTGCATTTCAGGGGTGCTACAGGGTGTCCCTTGGACACCCTGGCACCCTTGAAATCGCTTCCTTATTTGCGATTCGCTAATTGCTAATCGCAAATAAGGAATGACTCCCCATTAATTCCTATGGGCCTGGCCCATAGGAATGAATGGGGAGTCATTCCTTATTTGCGATTGGCAATTAGCGAATCGCAAATAAGGAAGCAGTAGAAATCGCATTTAATTGTGCGATTTCTACATGAATCCCGTTTTGCGAGTGCTTAATAGCGATTCCTTAATAAACGCTATTAAGGACTCGCAAATCGGGACATTGATGAATCTGGGGGTTAGTGCACGAATATCAATCAGGGTAATCACAAGTCAGAGCACAGCTCTCAATCTTCGTAGGTTGGCACAAGTTATGCAGGCAGTGGCAGGGGAGGAACAGAAGATGGCATTAGTGGCTGTTGAACTCGAGAAGGCCTTTGACACGGTGAACTGGTCTTACTTGATGGCGGTATTGAGGGTGCTGGGATTTGGCCTAGTCTTTAGAGACTGGGAACAGTTGCTGGAGACTGGGAACAGTTGCTGAACACTGAACCTATGGCTTGTGTCAGGGTGGCAGGAATGGTATCAGAGAGTTGCTTGGTGGAGAGGGGAACCCGTCAGTGCTGCCCACTTTCACCGTTGCTTTTTGATTTGGCACTGGAGCTGGAGCCACTGGCTGCTCGGCTCTGCCAGGAGACTCGGGGATAAAGGCGAACATCGCTAACCATGTTGTGTCACTGTCTGCAGACGATGGACTTATCTATGTCGGTTCTCCCAGGGAAGCAGTCATGATTCTCATGCAGCAAGTTTGGGCCTTCAAAGTGGTCTCGAGCCTGAAGGTCAACAAAAGTAAGACACTTTTGTTCCCGCTGGGGGGCATAGAGTCAATTCCTTGGGATCACATACTGGAGCTCAGCTTTCAATGGGAGACTGACAGTTTTCAGTATCTGGGAGTTATAGTAGCTCATATAGAGCATGCCAGAACCAACATAATATTGAGCGGGTACTGGGGGTCTCCTCGGGTCCATCCACTTGTGGAACACACTTCCCCATTTCAGTCACAGGTAGGGTGGCGGTCCCCAAGATGGTCTTTCTCCCCAGGTGTTTGTATGCTGAACAGAATTTGCTGTGTCCTACCGGCCATTGGGGCTTCCAGAGACTGGACAGTTCATTAGTATTCTTGGTGTGAGCGGGCTGCCGCAGCAGAGTTGCCTTGTCAGCACTAAAGAGAAATATGGCTGACAGGGGTCTGGCATTCACAGATATGCAACACATATATTATGCAGCTCATTAACAATATGCGGTCTAGTGGCTCACTGACTCGGATAATTGAGAAAAGCGCTTGCTGTAGGGTAAAACAGGAGGCAAGATGCTTGCACAACTCCTTTTGAGAGGAGGACGCGCAGTTTTTTCAGTTCCTTATCTAATACAACAGACGGCGGGAATTTGGGAGGAGGTAGTTTAGAAAGTGATCCTTAGAGCCCCCATTCGACCAGGCATTGCAGCTATGGGACCTTGCACTATTCCCTGCAAACGATGCGGATATGTCCATGGAAAGGTGGAGGGCTTGGGGTTGTCTTGTGGCTGGAGACCTGTTCCCTGGGGAAGAGTTTATTACCCTGCAGGAGGCCCGGGACACTTGTCAACTGATAGGTGAGATGCACGTTCCCAGCTGTGCCTCTGACATCACAGATGCTAGGGGTCAATTCCGTTGGAGGGAGGTGAGGCATCTACTCAAAGTACTGTATAAATTGATTAGGGGGGACCTGGTTCGGCTCCCCCTGCATGCTAGACGAGTGTGGGAGAGGTGGCTGGCAGAGCCCTTCTCAGATGAGGATTGGGAGCTTGGGTGTTCCCTGATTCGTAGGGTCTCGGGCAACACCAGGTTTAAGCTAATACATTTCAATTACCTTCACCGGATGTGTATTACACAGTATCTCCTTAGCAAGGTTCATCCAACAAGGGAGGCCAGGTATCCCAGATGTGGAGAATACATCACCTACTTTCTATACTTTCCATGGGTCTGCAGGGAGGTGAGGTTGTTCTGGGAAGAGGTAGTTCCATGGCTCAAAGCTTCAGCAGGGTTTCCACTCCTGGCCACGTCACAGGCGTGTTTGTAAGAAATAATGAAGCAACCCAGGGGCAGTAAAATACCCTACAAATTCTTCCAATTAGCTCTTCTACTAGCACGGAGGAGAGCGGCCATCAGTCGGATGGGCACTTGTACCCCTTCAGTGAGTCTGGGGGTCAAGTTTCTTGTGAAATGGCGATGGCAGAGGAGCAAAACATCAGACAATCTAGCACAGATGGCAAGGCTCAGGACGATATTGCAACGTAAGTGGGGATGTCGAATTGTTTCCAGGACTATGGGAACAGCAAAACTGTTTCAGAAGTAGAATCAGACTCCGAGAATGGGGAGGAGGTGAGACTCATTGATCACTGCTGGTAGCGACCTGGACTCCAGCAGTTGTAATGTGTGTGGCAAATTGTATTGGACTTCCGATTTGATGTATACGCTTTCTAGAATGTATATGTAATACAATAGTGCTATGGGTCATGAGGGGTGCTGGTTTGGTATTCAGCAAGTAACATGTTAGTAGGGGATATGTTACATTTTCTTATGGGGGTTATTTTTCTTCCTCGGTAACTGAGCAGAATCTAGAAATAAAGGTGTTAATGTCATAGCACAGATGGAGACAACTAGAACTTTTCTGCCAGTAAAATATATACATCCTATAAAAGGTGATAGAATTCTCCTCAAATATACTATACCAGAGAAAACAGCGATCAAACTTACGATGTCATTGAACAATGCAACCGGAACTCATGTACAACAGCTAGCACGTCTCCAACCCACTTTTTCCTGCCACTCTATTACAGCTTATTTCCTAAAACAAGTTTTTCCAGTTTTAACTTTATTTTCTACAAATCTACAAGGAACATCATATAACTTAATATGTTTTATATTTATCTTGTTATTCTGTTGGTTGCTAAACTTTACTGGTGCTCTGAAATAGAGTCCCTAATAACAACCGATAACAGGATACAAACAACAGTTTATGGCATATAAGTTGAAATTTAGTTTCAAATAAGTGCTCAGCTAAACTTTGTACAAAAGTATGATATCCTTTGTTGGCAAATACATGTTTATTTACCACTATTAGGATAAATACTTTAAGTTTGTTATCAAATATTAATTCAGATTTTATAAAACCTTTCAATTCTGATATATACTTTTATTGTATTTAAATCAAAGTGCTACTTGCCCAAAAATGAAAAATACTCCAGTACATATGTTTATAAGACCCACATATTCAGCCAATGCCACAGCACGCTATTGTTGCATCCCTACAAATAAGCAATGTGGTTCAATTACCTGGTCCGAATAACTGCTTGCACTGTACGTCAGGATTTTGGCATATTCCATTGAAGCAATATGACTGTTTATTATTGCACAAATTCCCATCCTGCTGAAAGAAATCACGAGTACAAATTGGCAGTACTCCATCACAATACTCGGGAAAATCACATTCATCCGCTAGTGGTCTACATTCTATTCCTCGAGGCAGAATCTGGAAAAATGAAAACATAAATATACAGTTATTTGCAAAACAGATGAATTCAATACTGCCTAGTCAATATGCAGTCAAACAATCCTGGGAATACCGTTTAGAGAATGCTCTCTTCCTCACATCTCATGCAAGTTACATCGGTTGGACACAGAAATAGACAAACCTGAGAATGTTGCTTGGTTGTGCTTAGTTGATGTCATTCTGATTTTATTTTAAGACGAGAACTGGCACAGCCAATAGGGCTCACCTGTGAAATCTACTGGCTTCGCTAAAGCTTTTTTTTATCACAGTAACTGCCATGCACGTGCAGGGAGGCTATCGTTGAATGGAATTGATTATGCTTTTTAAAAAAAGTAATCCAAAGATGTCTGCCACAACTGCTGGACACGTGCATGAATAATTGGCTCTCTTTTAATGCATAAAAACGGCATTAACCATCAGCTATCTTTATTTAAAACACATGTGGCATAAATTGCCACCAACAGAATCATTATTCTCTGCCACAAGAAGTATTTGCCAAAGCAGCCCAATACGATTTGACTCCAGTGTGGTATCTTGCTCAATCATGTCTACCTTGCTATCACTCCATCCAGGTGTTCTGCTAATACTGACTTCCTGTTTGTCCCACGGAAGCAAAACTGACATTTTCCTGGGTGTCTCTAAGTCTCCTGCAAGCACCTGCTCCCTTCATTCCCCTTTGAAGCACCGGCTCCCATCAGGTGCCCTGCAAACACAGGGTCAAAGCAGGTCCTCTGCAAGCACCAGTCGTCCATCAAGTCCCCCATGACCACCTGCTCACATCACATTCCTTGCAAGCATCAGCTCCCATCTTGTTAAATTGGAAACATGAACTTGATGCAGGTGCCCTGCCTCTAACATGTACTGTCATGTCACTTGCAAGTACGTTTCCATCATGTCTCCCCAAAGCACCGCCTACCACGAGGTCCCCCCAAAGCACTTCCTCCCATCACGTCGCCTGCAAACGCCACTACCTATTATAAACCCTGCAAGCACAGGCTTTCATTATGTCCTCTGCAAGCGCTAACTCCCTTCTGGGCTCTTGCAGACATTTGCGTTTCCCAGATCCCATACAATAAATATATCCCTTCAGATCCCCTGTAAGCACTGTCTTTAATATGTAAAACAGTCATCCCTTACATACAGGCATGTGAATAGAGTTAACTTATTTGTTAACAGTGCCACATGTCCCACAAGGCAGTGATTTTATGTTGGAAACAGAAATCAGTGATTGTTGCATTTCACAAAGTAGCCCTGTATCCCATTATGTGTCTACAATGTCCTTGATTAGATTTGGTACCCATTGAGATACAAGTACCAGACTGGAATAAAATAGGAGTTATGACTGCACAAACAAAAGAATAATTATATATTTGTTTTACACACACACACATATTTATTATATATGGACCAAAGTCCCCTCTACAATATATTATAAGGATATTGCATGCAAGACACAGAGGAATCAAGTCAAGTCAAGTCAAGATAGCTTTATTCGGAATTATTAAAAGACCATAAAAGCACAGTAAAAAATTCATATCATAAAAACAATTTAGTCTATCTATGTACCAACAGGAAAAAACATTAAAAATGTAACAAACATTTATAAAAACTTTATAAAAAAGGCGATCCGAGGAACTCATATGATTAAAAATGCTCTTTAGCTGCTTGTATAAAGATTCCCACTTAGTATTAATTCATGGAGCCTCTTGTTCTAACCACATATTTCAGATATTTGGCAGTTATATTAACAGTAAGTTCATCGGGTAACATATACAGTCTGGTTAGGGCTGGTCTGCATTGACGCAGACCCCACAGTCTTAAAAGTGGAATCAAAAGTCTCTTTCTCCCCCAGTCATAATATTTACAAAAAAGAATAGTATGAATATTTGATTGGGTCGAGACGTCATCACATGGGCATTTTGTCAACAGCACCGACCAGTCACTTGGGGCAGGGAATGTTACCATCCTAAAAAAACTGTCTGTTCTCATTCTGGTTAGAAGCATTCTTGTATATACAGAAATTTCAGGCGCCAAGTACGGGTGTAGGCCTGGACCATGTAAGATGCGGCGATGGGAGACAATCGTTGGCTTATTGCCATCTAAATGCCACCTTCTCTCTTCCAGTAGTTCGAGACAAGAATCTCTTAAAAGTTTTTTCGTGATTGAGGAACATGTACTCGGAGTTGTGAAAAATTCGGGATGCCCGATGGAATTCATAAAAATTTTAATATATTGCAGCCAGGTAATCTCCTTAGCCGCTGATTGTTTCATGCAGTCCTCAATCACGTCCCTGCTGAAGGTCGTCTCTTCCGCGGTCCAGATCTTATGCCACAGCATCACTGGGGTGACCTTTATCTGATCTGTTATGTACACGCGATTTAACTCTTTGTGACAAATAGTGGTGGAAACAGATCTTGGGACAGCTAACAAATGTCTGAGAAAGGCATTTTCTGTTGTTTGGATTTGTGAGCAATCAGCCATCCCCCATATGCCGGAGCCGTAGGTTGCCGTTGATACACATTTAGCTGCATAGATTTTGATCAAGGTATCAATCGGTTTCCCTCCCAGTCGTTTGGCAAATTGTTTGACCGCTCCAATGGTGCGGGAGAAGGCCAGATTACGTGTAGCAATCGCTGTTGTCCAGGTTCCTCTGTTATTGAATGTGATGCCTAAGTATGTAAAAGTTTTGGTTAAGCTTATCTTAGACTGATAAACGTAGGTCCTACAATCTATCTTAGGGTTTTTTTTAGCAGTACAACACATAGTAAAAGTTTTGCCTACGTTAATCTTTAATCCTCTAGACCCCATAAAAGTTGAGAAACCATTTAGTGCCGTTTGAAGGCCCCTCTGGGTTCGCGATACTATTGCGGCATCGTCGGCATATAAAAGAATTGGAACCGATGTGCCATTTATTTTGGGGTAATCAACTTTTAGATTAATTAAAAAGTCTGCTACTTCATTGATGTAGAGATTAAAAAGGAGGGGTGCAAGGATGCATCCTTGCCTAACCCCCTTATCTATAGGGAATTTCCTAGTGCATTCACCATTTCTGCCATAACGAACCCTTGCTCCTGCGCCTCTATATAGTTCTTTAATAAAATTCAAAATAGGGGAATCTAAACCTAACTTCGTGAGAGTTAACCATAACAATTTGTGATCTAGGCAGTCAAATGCCGAGCTTAGGTCGACGAATGTTATGAATAGGTTGCCTTTTTTTTGCTACCGTGTATTTGCTGATTATTAAGGCCAAGTTCAGTCCCTGCTCGACGGTGCCCAAACCTTTCCTAAAACCATACTGAAATTTTGATAAAACCCTCTCTTCATCGACCCAGGCTTGTAATCTAATCAATAGTACTCTCCCTGCCACTTTCATCAGAGAGTCAAGCAGGGAGATAGGCCTATAACATTTGAGATCCTGTCTATCGCCTTTCTTGAAGATTGGGATTACTATGGCTTCTTGCCACGTGTCAGGGAAACCTACTTGAGTGTAGGTATTCAAGACATTTGTGAGAAGCGGAGCCCAGAGGTCCAGACTGTCTTTAAATATATCAACGGGAATACCGTCTGGGCCCGGGGCTTTTGAATTTGCGCTTTCACAAATTGCCTGCTCAACTTCTGCAGACGTGAAAATTATGTTCAAAGGAAACATGTATGGTTGGCGGGTTGGCTCTAGATAAGGATCAATAAAATTGATTGCAGGGTTTTCACGGTAAATACTCTCCAATAAATCGTCTTTTTTATATAAACCCGTGAAATAATTGACCCAATCGTCTTCGGGTATCGCGATTTCGAGAGAGTCAGTCCTGCTTTCAATGAAGAATGGGGCATTAACTTCTCTCCAAAAGGAAATGTTATCACGGAGGGCACTAGCTCTAATCAGTGCTGCCCATGCCTGCTGCTTGAGTTCATTTTTCCTGTTAGCTAAAGCCTGTTTGTATACTGTCCTCGCTTCTTTGACTAATTTAACATCCCTCTGGAGTGTCTTTACAGCCTGCAATAAAGAGGTATGAGCTTTAGTGCAGGCTGAATTGAACCAACGGTTCAATTTGGTCGTTTCCCTCTCTTTATATTTTGTAGTCAGTTTATCCTTTATGGTAACCGCTATCTTACTATAAGCCAATTTGACCTTCTCAGGGGAGGCATCTTGTTCCAAGCACATCATAAAGTGCTCCTGGTCTTTTGTGATTACTTCTTTTAGAAACTTACTAGGGTCAACTTTCGCCCACTTCAGAGCGTAACCATTTCTTTTAGATAGTGAGATGGAGTGATCGTATAGTTTATCAGGAAGACTCGGGACATGGCCATCATGATAGGCTTTAAGCAGGCTAATACTAATTGGGAAATGATCACTAATTGCTAGGTTTTCGATATCAAAGCCCCGGACATAACCCTGTCTATTATTTGATATCAACATAAAATCAATAATGGTCGAGGACCCATGCCCATGAAAGGTTGTCTGAAAATCGACCACAGGGTCACAGAGTTCATTCGCAAATCCTAGATCCCATGCGTGCATAAGATGATTTAGCATAGTACCAAAGGTGGAATGGGCAAAATGGGTGGTCGGTTCACCCTTGAGGTCAGTTATACCACAGATGTCCACATCATTATGGGGACATAGGTGGCAATTAAAGTCACCCATAATGAGGATGCAATCCGCCCTTCCTGATCCCAAATTCAAAATGTTAGTAAGGTCCTCTATAATAGCTTTTGGTTCTTCTTTTCCCGTGTTATTATAAAAGTTAATGAGGAGGAGATTCATTCCCTCAGTAACAACGGAAAGGCCTTGCAGAGATCTAGACACTCTATCATTTACCCCTTCCCCTACTATTCTCTTCACTGTAACTTTTATCAAGTTAGAGACGTAGGTGCAAAGCCCGCCAGAACCCCTACCTCTATTGCCCTGCATAGCTGGTGTAAATATGGTGGAATAGCCCTCTATGTGTGATTCCTCCTGGTCCCAACACTCTTGAAGGCAAATGATGTCATGTTTCCTTACAAGGGATAGAAATAGCTGATCATTCAATTTCTTGTGAATGCCTGCAACATTCCATGAGGATAGGGCCAAGTTAGCTTTCTCCAGTGTTGGTGGAGATGCTAATTCACAGTATTGTGGACTCACAGTGCTATTTTTATTATTTTCGTTATGACCTATTAGATCTATTGGGTCTAACGAACATGTGTTAGTTTTATCTTGTGTTACAGTATCAGATGGTTCAAGGAGTGATGTACTAACAGGGTCAAAGTTTGTAATAGTCGAAATTGAGCTATTACAGGGCTGTTTTAAATTACACAACTCAGATTTATCATCTAACATTGTAATAGTGGACAGGGTGCTACACTCATTGTTCACCCTTAAAGGGTACCCTGATGGTCAATCGACCATATCCAGGCAATCATACCTATTTCTCAAGGGGATACCCCTCCACCCATCCAAGTTATACTGATTTCTCCTTGGTAGCCAGGGCCTTAATTCCCAGTCTCTTGATCTATGTCTATTTCCATTCCAGTGGCCTAATTGATTCCACGTCCAATCCAGATCCTCCTCCCAGTGTTGAAAATCTGCATTATGGTAGGCATTCATAGGAGGATAAAAGAAGGAGAGGCGACAAGCATCGACCCCCCCCTTTTTTTCCAGGTCAGGCCAAGAGCAAATATAGTCCACCGTGGCAGGATCACCACAGCTGACTATGATGCAGTCGCCATGTATGGTTTTTCTAGAATCCCCTATCCATGCTACTCTTCGCACTGATGTTATTCTGCTGGCATATGGGGATTGGAGAGGTCTATTGGAACCCAACCACTGGAGGACCTTGTTCCGAAGGGACCACGGAGGTTCATCCGTGTTTTCCATCAGCTCAGGTGCCCCCGTGAGAATAACTGTATGAGGCGTCGCCTCAGGGGGCAGATGAACAGGGCGCCTAAACCTAGCTCCCTTCTTGTTCCCCTCTCCATTGGGTTGTGTGGGTGCCTTTTTAGAAGAAGGGTATGGTGTAAGGTTTTGGTTAGCTTTCCCCGCAAGGGCCTTGGTTATACCTGGTGTAGACTTAGAAATGTCTTGGGTAGTATTGGAGCTTTCCTTTACTAGGGTAGGAATAGGAGCAACAATGTCTTGTGCAGTTTTACGCCCTGATTGTACATCTGCAGATTTTATAGGTTCTGTAGCAGGAGTTTTGGGAGCAGTTTGGGCTGATTTAGAAGGAATGCCCGGGGCTTTAGGTTTTGTCGCTACTGGGGGCGCAGGAGCCAGAGTTTTCTGGTTAAAAGGCAGTTTATTTAACTTCGCCAACTGTTTCTCAATCTGCATTAAACTTTTTTCGATTGGTCGCAGGTAGCGTTTAAATAGCTCCCCCACACTGTTTAACAAGTGAGCATTTGAGACACATGTGTCAGAGGTACTCCCGGCTATTCGCATATTGTCCGGGGGTTCGTGGATAGTTATAACCGGGGTGTTGGTATCCTTTTGTGAACATTGTGTAAGGTGGTTAATGTCGGGATCTTGTGAGTTTGTTAAGTGTATTGATTGTATAGAATTAAATGTATTCCCTTTTTTTTCCTTTGTATTCTTTTTCTGTTTGGCTCTGGCGCCTTCCCTCTTCCCTTTATCCTTTATTTCTGATGAGACAGCGTGATTTTGACATTGCGACAGATCTGGTGTTTTTTCTAGGTCATCGGATGCGAGTGAATCAAGCGACAGCTGCGTAACAGATAAATCAACCGTAACAGGGACAGAAAAAATGTCTGCCACAGTTTCATTTTCATTTTCATTTTGGCTTGCAAGGGAGATAGTTGGTCTTGGCTGTGTTGGAGTTTGGGCGGAAGCAAGGGGCCCTAAAGAGGATCTCCTTGCTATTTCCAGCTCTTGCGATACCCTCCCCTCCAACAGAGATATGCTTTGATTAATCACCTCGTTAGTTCTGGTGATAAATAAATCAATGGGACCTGTTATTTGGACTAAACTCTGCGCGGTTTTACTTCTGGAGCCTCTCGTAGAAGACATGTCACAACAGGCAAGGTAGGACGGAAAATACTCGAGCAGTTGGGATTCGTTGTTTTCTTGCAGTGTGAGAGACAATGGGCTAGGGCTAATTACACATTAGTATTAGGAGAAAAAATAGAAAAATTAAACCTTTAGGATAACGAATTGTACATAGCGTAGCCCAGTCCAGTCTTACCCGGTCTTGAACGGGCTTAAACGGGCCCGCCCTTTGCCCCTTTGCCCGGGCTTCGCCCGGCGTCCAGCGAGGCGGGAATGACGTTCTATTTGAGCGCCTCCTGGCGCCAAACGCTGTAGTTTTGCCCTGCTAGGGCTGCTGGGATTTGTAGTTTTCAAGGGCCCGCCCACGCTCCGCTCGGCGGCCCTACTCCACGCTGGTTGAGGGAGTTAGGCGGCGGGAGGCAGGCAGGCAAGGACCCCATGCGCTATATATCGTTTTGCAGCAAGGTAAGGTCACAAGCAATAAGCTGGCAGGGCGCTTGCAGATTAGGCGAAAAGTTCCCCCACTCGTCAGGGATGACGTTCTATTTGAGCGCCTCCTGGCGCCAAACACTGTAGTTTTGCCCCGCTAGGGCTGCTGGGATTTGTAGTTTTCAAGGGCCCGCCCACGCTCCGCTCGGCGGCCCTACTCCACGCTGGTTGAGGGAGTTAGGCAGCGGGAGGCAGGCAGGCAAGGACCCCATGCGCTATATATCGTTTTGCAGCAAGGTAAGGGCACAAGCAATAAGCTGGCAGGGTACTTGCTGATTAGGCGAAAAGTTCCCCCACTTGTCAGGGATGACGTTCTATTTGAGCGCCTCCTGGCGCCAAACGCTGTAGTTTTGCCCCGCTAGGGCTGCTGGGATTTGTAGTTTTCAAGGGCCCGCCCACGCTCCGCTCGGCGGCCCTACTCCACGCTGGTTGAGGGAGTTAGGCGGCGGGAGGCAGGCAGGCAAGGACCCCATGCGCTATATATTGTTTTGCAGCAAGGTAAGGTCACAAGCAATAAGCTGGCAGGGTGCTTGCAGATTAGGCGAGAGGAATCTAACAATCATATAGAGGAACGAGTCAGAAGGCCATGTTCCTTATAAGGTCATGGAACTCCAGGTGACTTGCAATATCCTTAGAATGTTCTACAGGGGATACTTTTTGTTATGCTGGCATCATTTGGCGTTATCTCTGGAATTTCATAATGTGAAAATGACATGCAATTCTCAAGATTATGCGATAACACTGCCTGGTGTAAACGAGATGTCAATTGAGGGGAAAAAAACTATCATGAAACAAAAAAAGTTCAGCACCCACTATTTTGAATTAGTTTCAGTAATACATTCAAATTGAGATAGACTATTGCAATATTGAATCCCAACATGTGTTCCAAATCACATTTGATAGATCACAATCAAATCCATGGAGTTGTTTTTGTTAATTATGAGATTTGTTATTCTTCACCAAAATTGATCCTCCGAAGAGTAGCCATGCATTTCGTCCCGTCTTGGGACTTCTTCAGGACTACAAAACACAGATAATAGATACACTTTTAAAACATAATATTTACAACGCTCCATTAAAAAACACAACCAGATTTACACAAATATCAATATAGACAACTAAACATGTGCAGGCACCGTCCACCAAATCAAGATGCTGGCTAAAGACAGCATTTCCATGGCGGCGAGGCCACCATGGAAAGGATGGTGGGGATTAGTGATGGGGGCCCATTGCGGGCCCCCTTTGGGTTGGAGGGAGGTGAGGGTGCACTTGGGGGGGCATTTCCCAGCACCACGTGGCAGCCACCGTGTGTTGACTGCCATGTAGTGCTGTGAAATGCAAACATAGTACTGATCGGGTGTGCAGGACCGCTGCATGCATGGCAGGCAGTCCCGGTTTACACCACACTGGCCAACGGACTCCAGTCCGTCCGCCATCCTAATGAGCCCCATAGTTCCCCGCACAAGATAACGAAACAAAGGAGCCAGTACTGGTCTGACATTAATGTTTCAATATCCCAGATGACATGTTCAGCGACTCTAATCATATCAGGCGAATAGTAAAGTCACCTGATACATCTCAAACCAACATTTACGTTTTGTGGTTGCCATTTTACCATGCCTCATATGGGGTATTCTGCGACCCGAATGAAACCTGTTCAGCGACTTTAAATGTTTCAGACAAGCACTGTGATCTGAATATCAGTTATATTGCTATATTAGTTGAAAACTCGATTTGAATAGTACATGCACAATGTGGTTCACCACATAGTTTGGTGCACCAAGGTACCACTTTTAGATCCTAATATAAACTGATCGTGTAAACCCCTTACCAGATAGTCGGTTAATAAGCGTGCATGGCTAGTCTTTATGTGCAATCCCCGCGTTCAGAATCAAACGGGACCCCATTTTCATGTGCGCCTTTATACACACTGTGATTACATGCGCAATGTACACAGACTGGCTTTCCGTCTTGGTGGCCATTTTGCAATGCATTAACTCAGCATATTAAAAACCTTTATTGTGCTTTTGAAATATTTTAATTTAATTTTCTATCTTTTGTAGTCATATTACAAAATTGGGTGGTATTTCCTATAATATATCTTTCTCTCATTTGCAAAACGAATATCCGTCCGGGCATAGTCCCAAATCCCCTCATTAGTTATACACATGTACTGACTGTTGACATCGGCAGCCATCTTATAATAGGCTTTACATACATATTAGTCAATGTTCAATAGCTTCACAACAACAAGTATATAGACTGTCTGTCTCTATATAAGTCGGCAGTCGCTATTATATAAAGCATGTCATCTTAAATTGGGCTTCATATGCATAACATCGTCATAGACAAGGTCCAAAATCCCCTCATTGGCTATATGCATGTTCTAACTAGCTGCTGACAACAGCAGCCATCTTATAATAGGCTTGACATACAGACTGGCCATTATTTCATTACTTATGATCAACAAGTATATAGACTGTCTGTTTTTATGAGACTTAGCAGTCGCTGTTATATAAAACTTTCCATCTTATATTGGGCTTCATATATATGTAACATTCATAATATTGAATTATGACATACAGGTATATAACTGGCTCTCTCAACTCAATCATTTAAAGTATTCGTAAACAGCCACTTTTGTTATGGACAACCATCTTGTTATGAGTTTGTATAAACACCACCCAGTGTTCATATTAAATCAGACAGATTTTCATATTTCATACATTTTTTGTATCCCAATATGTTTCAAGTTCTCATGTACATAAGGTTCGTCAAAATACGCATAATAATCATAAATATCCACATTATAGATTTTTGCGCGTGAAAATGCAGTCATAGATGAAATGCGATATTCATTAGAAAATAAGCGGAAAAATAGGTTAATGACATTGACACTGGACAAACGTTCAATCAATTGATCAGAGGTAACAAGTAAAAACAATCATGGGAGCACAGAAACAAAGCAGTAGAACCGCAGCAAAATGTTAATGACCCCAATGAGAGCAGCATTTCTTTAATTTGCACACCAACATTACCTTTTTTATCCAAACAGACTGTTAGGGTATATTTTCCATGCAAAATGCATCTTTATTTAAATTCATGTATCTATTATTTTTTATTTACACCCAGGAAGTGACATACAGTGAGGCTACTGTATGTACAGCATTAACTTCCTCTTGCTGTGCTTAGACATTGTTCAGCCGATGGACATTCTTGATATGGATTTTGGTGTAAGACTATCACATTTCCTTTGTCTGCAATAGCTGCTGCATCATCCAACCTTGAATGTTGGAATCGTTACTTTTTTTGAGGAAAATCAAGTAACTGGAGACAAGAAAGCTATTGTTTTTTAATTAAATGTTTCAAGGTTAGGGACTTTATGGCCCGGAAGGCCTAGCAAACTATTGTTTTAATAATCAATTTTTATAATATTGTTATGATGATGGTGACTATGACAACATTACACTAACAAGAAATGCCAAGTTTCACTCTGTTTCTTCTTACTTTTTATTGCATACAGTTATACAGGAGGATACTGACTGAGACAGAGAAGCCTGTGAATTAGCTGACAACGCAGTGTACAGACATGCTACTAAATGCTTCTGCTCATGCTGCTGCCCCACACAGGAAATAAAGAAGATGGTCCAAAGAAGGAAGTTCCTGCCATGAATTTGGCGAGTGGGTACTGGCATCAAACCTGCATTCTTTTTCCACCAATGTGGCACACCTGCTGCACCCTAATTTGAATAGGCAAAGGCCAGGATGAGGATCATCACTGACTCAACGACACCGCCAACACTTAGGCAGATATTTCTCAGTGTTGCAGTCGCTGTCGTTATTGTCAAGAGCAGCCCGAGTGAAATCAATTTGTCCCAGCTGCAAATCAAATCTTAGGTGCAGGAAACTCAACAGCAACTGCTACACCTTATCAAGTCAAGTCAAGTCAAAATACACTTTATTCGATTTTTGTTAAAATCATAAAAGGCAAAGGTAATACATACATTGAAAATATTTTGAAAGCACCCACAATACATGTATTTACACATCTTAAAAAAGTCAAATATTAAAACGCCATAAAGTATTTAAAATTAGGTTAAAAATGAATATGTTAGTGCAATTTTAGTTTAAAACAATACAGTTCCAGGGATTCTTTTGTTTCTTCCTCTATAAGCGGCTGTAAGGAAACTTGCAACACAAAAAGTGACATGTGCATTTGGTAACAGTTGAAGGAAAAGTAAAGCTGGTCTCACTTGTATAAAGCCCATAGTTTTTAAAAGAGGTATTAGATATTTTCCCCTCTCTGTATTATATAACCCACAAAAGAACATAAAATGAAGGGTGTCCTGGTTGGAGAACTGGTCACACTCACAAGGTGGTGCATGCTCTGGTTTTTCCCACACAGGAAAACGACCTAGTGAATAGTGGATCAGGTTCATTCTAAGTCTGGTTAATAAAAATCTGTGCAAGGGTTTAGTTACAAATTGCAGATATGGTTCCATAGAGGGTGAAGAGGATAGGACCAAATGTGCTCTTACTGATGGTTTGTTAACTTCAAGCTCCTCTCTCTCTAAACGGGCCCTCCCCTGGAATTCCTGCTTGATCCATACAATATCTGCCCTCCTGATATTTGAAGGTGTTGTGTATAGATCGGGTCTCCCAAGGGCAGTGAATGATGACTTTATGTATTTCAGCCATAGTATTTTCATTGCCCCCTCCCTTGCAATCACATCTTTAAGAATACTGTGATTTAAAGACAACTCTGTATTTAACCAGGTATTAGCCCAAAAAAGTAAAGGAGCCATTTTCAGTCCATCTATAATGTAGGGTAGGCCTACTTCCTCGTGTATAGAGTAGGTGGGTGTAGAATTTGGGACCGATAGAATTAGTCTGATAAGCTTGTTTTCTACCCTCTGGAGACTATCCAAATTAACATACCCCCAAAGAGCTGAACCATATGAAGCAATGGAAACACACTTGCTTTTGTAGACTTTCGACACAGCTTCCATTGGTTTGGCCCCTAGTTTTTTCGTGAATGCCATCAGGGCTGCTGTGGACCGTGCTAGAGAGATGTTCTTGGCCTTGATCTGCGGGGCCCAGGTGCCTTTCTCATCAAACAGGAACCCTAGATATGGGAAAACAGGGACCCTGGAGAGAACCTCGCACTTACAAGTAAAGGTTTTTGTATGTGATTTACCTTTCTGTGGGCCCACAATCATTGTGTGTGATTTAGTTAATCTTTAGATCTAAGTTTCCCATAAAAGAACCAAATAGCTCCAAAAGGGTCTGTAGTCCAATGCCCGTACGGGCGATGAGAACGGCGTCATCCGCGTATAGGAGAGCCGGGACCTGCTTCCCACCTACCCGAGGGACGTCTGCGTTACCTGCTACCAGGGACTTCCCCAAGCCATTTATATAGATAGTAAATAGGAGGGGGGCCAAGATACAACCTTGGCGCACCCCTTTCTTTGACCTAAAGCTGTCTGAGCATCGCCCCTCCCTAGAAACCCGGAGCTTCGCAGAGAGCCCCTGGTGTAAGCTTGCTATGAGTGCCACCAAAGAATCCTCGATACCAAGCTCACAGAGTAGGGACCAAAGCTTGGACCTATTTACCAGGTCGAAGGCCGAGGAGAGGTCCATAAAAGCCAGATAAACTGACCCCTCCCCGGCCACCGTGTACTTGGAGATTAGGAGGTGTAAGTTTGAGCATTGCTCCAGGGTGACCCGTTTCTCCCTAAAGCCATATTGTATCTCTGCGAGACCCCCACAGAGCTCCAGGTTTGCTCTCAGTTTAGTTAATAGTACTCTGCCCAAGATCTTAAAGGCAGAGTCTATTAGAGAGATGGGTCGGTAGCACCCCGGATCCTCCCTATCTCCTTTTTTGAAAATGGGGACTATAACAGATGTTGCCCATGTATCTGGAAAACATCCATCGTTTGTTGCCCTGAACACATTGGTGAGGACTTTAGACCAGGTACTTGGGGCATATCTAAAAAAGTCCACCGGGACTCCGTCTGGTCCCGGAGCCTTATCTTCCAGAGGGAGGAGCAGAATGTTGAGCTTGCTGGGGAACAGGACGTTCTTGTGACAGTTCTTACACTGGACATGTCGTCTACATTGTCTCCTGCAAAGAAAACAAAGATCACTCTCCCACCTTCTCCAAGCTTCTCTTCTGATGAACTTGACATGAATTGTACCCAACTGATACCCAGCTTGAGTGAGAAGTGAAAGGAAAGTTCCCTAAAGCCTTCCAAGTGAGGAAGATAATGAACCAGAGATTGTTCTTGTGGAAAGTGTTCAGAGTAGGTATTTGGACAAAATATAGAATTACAAATATTGTGATACAAAAATATTGTCAAAAATATCAGATGTCAAAAATATAATTGACAGGTATATGGAAGGTAAAAATATTGTTTTTAATGTAAAAAATAGCGATTTAAAAAATATTGCTGACTTTAATATTGCTTGTAAGTGATGTTCTATATGTAATGTATTGTAATGTGTTTGGTTCTAAAAGGTTATTAATTTTATTTGTGTATTTAGTAAGATGATTTATTAATTATGAAATTGTTGAAATGTGTCTTTTTAGTTGCATTACTGTATACAAATAATGGATTTATATTTTGTTTGCAGTGGGATTTGGGGTTATTAGGGGATAAAGATGGAGAGATTTTTAAAAGTGTATATACTAATGCAAATGCAATGTTGATTAATTAACAATGTGCAGATTAATCTTCTAAAATAATTGCATATTAATGATACTGTATAAAAAGATAGCTTTAATGCAAATATCAAAAGAAATATTTAAAATTACAAACATTACATTTAATACAGCACATTATTCTAAAACAATTTTAAATAATACATTTCAATTCAATGATTTTTGTTTATAAAAATTATTACAATATTTTTATGTTTTATGCTGCAAATTAGGTCATTGTAAAAACATTATTTTCACATTTTTGTTATGAAATTTGGTTTTATATATTTTTTATTTTATGATTGTTAATTTCAAAATATGATTTTATATTTATGGTTCAAAGTGGAGGAATGGTACTAGATATTAATAGTTATTAGTGATAAAAATATTATTTTATACATTCATGAATACATAGGTTTGTAGTCTGGTTGGCATGTTTTTAAGTACATGTTAGTTTATTTTATGGATCCAAAATGTGTGTTATAATAATGATTGTGTACATAAAAAATTTGGTCAGTAGTACCTTGAATAAAATGTTTAGATTGCAGTGAAAAAAGTAGATTTCACCTGTTTAGTGTCCAACACCTTTCCCAAATTGACTTAGAGTGGGAATAGTAAATGTCACCCCTTTGGTGTACAACACCTTCTCCAAACTATTATAGATTGGAGTAGGAACGGTAAATGTCACTCCTTCAGTGTCCAACACCATCCCCAAATTGGTTTAAACAAGAGTGGGAATAGTAAATGTCACCCTTTAAATGCCCAACACCTTCTCCAAATTGTGAGAGAGTGGAGTGAGAATAGTAAATGTCACCTCTTTAGTGTGTGACACCTTCTATAAATTGGTTTAGATTGCAGCGGGAATAGTAAATATCACCTTTTTAGCGTTCAACACTTTCTTAAAAATGGTTTACGTTGAAGTGTGATTATTTAATGTTATAATTTTAGTTTGAAATGCTTTGTAGAAACTGTATCTATATGTAGTGGAAATAGTTTGTTTTATATACTTAGTATTGTTGGTGTTTTGAATTACAATAAAACAATTGTTGTACATTTGTAATAAATAATATTATTAATAACATATTTTTATAGACTAACATTTTTCTACTTTTATTTATGATTTCAAAATGTATTATCTTTTTTACATTTCTAAAACACATATTTAAACAAAAAGAACATGCATATGTAGATAAATTATATATTTGTAATACATTTTTATTACATAAAAATGTACATCATATTTAAATAGTATTGTACTATTCTTTTCAACTGTTAAACTTTTTTTGTAACATTTCTCAAATTGTTTTATTTACGCTTTCAAAATCATTTTAACAAGCTTTTACAGTATATATTAAATAGGTAAATATTTTATACAATCATTTATTGTATACTTTGCAGTGTTTTATTTCATATGTTGTAACATTTTTAATACATTTATTCAACATTTTTCCCATTCATTTAATGGGGAGATAGCCCTTTTCTCCGTTTAATTTAGTGGACATTTATTTTTAACCACTACTTTTCATTTTGTAGTCTATTTATGTAATTTTAGTCTATTTTACCAGATCCAGGTGCAGCTGTTCATCGGAACAAATAAGTCCTTTTGTAAGGGTTTTGAGGGTATGGGGTGACCTAGAGATTACTTATAGTGTTTGTGGGTTTTTGGAAAATGTAGTTGTATTAATAGTAGTTTTTTCACTAGTGTGTAGCTTGAGGTTTTTGTATTCTGTTTTAGTAATGGATTGTTATGTTATGTTGCATTGTTTTATGTTAATTATTTTATGATGATTAAGTGTAATGTCTATTTTTGAGAATGCTATGCATTTTGCCCATGGGTTTTCTTGCTTACTGTACAGTTTTTAGTCAATGAACATTTCATATGGGCATTTTGAGTCACCTTTTTATTTTTTGAAATAAAATCACCTTTGGTTCATGATAAACCAATATTTTTAACTTTGATTTCCTTTTTTCAGTTTCCAGGAGCGCTTTTTTAAAACACTTTTTGGGGTTTTGTTTATGGTTCCTAGATACTTTGGATTGCTTCAAGGGATATCTATTGTATTCATTTTATTTTTGCTTTTTTGGGGGTGGGCTTTTTGGAAGATATGTTTACTGTTTTTGGTGCATTATTACTTTTGATTACATGGATACAGAGGAATATCTGCAACTACCGAACAGTAAGTCAAATTTTGTTTGGGGGGGGAAATGTTATATTTCATTGTTTGTGTAAATATTTGATTGTTATTTGGAAATATGGGGTTTATGTGTTCTATTTATTTAATGTAATTTTTTTGGTTTCAATCTGTTTTATTGAGATTTTTCAATTTTCTTCAGATTATACATTACAGATATGCTTGTGACAGTAACATTACAGGGTATTAATGATAACATGACAGACATATATGCAAATTGATAAACGTGGTACAATGTGCTACATACTACGATTATACAGTGGTATCATACATATACTGATTTTTCGGTGGTGAACATCAGCAAGTCCTTCTTTTACAGCATACTTTAGCAACAGATTTAAACGTTTTTCTGCAAGGTAACATTTTAGAACACACTTTTTATTCACGGCTTTTAGATAATATAATGCGTGCTTCTTTCTGTGTAAGAAACAGCATTTACATGTGAGCAATTTGTCTCAGATCTCGTAACATGCACAGTATATAGGTGAATGAGGTTCATGGTGATAGCTCCCTCTGATAGCCTATCTCCCTAAAACATCATATAGTCGGCTATTTGCTACCGGGATGATATATGTTGGGAATGCCTACCTAAGTAATAGGTTCTGCATCATGTGTTCACAACTGCTCCTTGTCTACCCCTATGGTTAACTCAGCTGCATGTGGGGCAGGTGTTATGTCAGTGTATAAATACGCCATCAGCCCCCCCCATTGTTGAGCAATTTCTGAAGTCCCAGATTATCCTCCCTGTGAAGGGCTGTTCTTTCTGCCTGTGCCCAGTTAGCAAATGAGCGCATCCATGCTATGTCACTCGAGTGGTCAGGGGACTTCTTCCTACGTGTAATTAAGAGCTTCTATATATAGAAACAACTAGAGAATACGGGAAACGTTAACCTGTCCTCTTCCCTAAGTAGTATTTGAACAAACAAAATGGACAAGTTTTTCTTAAGGTTTTCAGGTCAACGGTCCGGGCCAAAACCTTCAAAGAGAGGAGCGCAAACAACTGAATGTAGTTTTAGGAAACCCCTCACCCACCTACCTAGTAGGTGGCATGCTTCATCATCGGGGCCCAGCTGGATCACCTAGCGCAATCCAGCTGTGCTTCAATGCCTGAGTTACAGCGGAGCAGGTTGTTTGTGTAAGGAAAGTGAAGTGCTATGTGAAGTGCAGTTATGGGTTAAAAATGCCTCTAGGAATAACTCTTGGTAAAGTTTTAATAATAGGGCCCTAGAACATAGGTAAAAACGTTATCGGGATCTGCATGGGGTTTTTAACTGTACCTCTGCATCCCTGCCGAATTTAGGTCTACTAGTTTCAGCCTTTATGTTAGTTCATGAGGCTTTCATCAGGACCAAAATGGAGTGTGTGACCAAAAAAGGGAGGAATGGTCACAGTAGTGATAATATCAGCACACACCCTAAAGTGTGCTGTGAGTGTAGTGGATTTTTGTTACTTACAAATCCTCTGTATGGAGTACCTAAAAAGGAAACAATTAATAAATGCAGGTACAAGGCGATTAGTTGTTTGATATGCATATTGTAATTTATGCGCGCTCCTGTATGCGTAGATGATGGCATCATGCATGTGACTGAGTGAAGGCATGCATGATGGCTATCTACAGGATAACTATGCGTGGCTACAATGTGCCCCGGTGGTGCTAAGTATTTTAGGGGTCCAAGAGGTAAATGGATCAATATCGTGTTTTTTATAGTGGGTTTGATATTGTCTTGACAAATATCTCATTCTGGCACATTGTGTGAAAATATTAAAATAAAGTATCTAGTGATTGCGCGTGAATTTTGCTGGGCGAGAACACATGTAACATAAATGATCACAAACTTATGACTGACAACATAAAAGACTGACAATGGTAGCCTCACTTAAACTCTGAGTGTACTATGCCTCATGGATCCGATCAATCTCTGCTGCTCCTCATGCTGATCCTAGGGAGGGGGTAGAGATGGCCAAGGGCAATATGTGTATCAGGCTGTGCAACTCTTTTGCGACACATAAACAGTGTGTCACAATTTTGAGATGAATTGTCATAATTGTGCACTTAAGAGCGGAGTGCATAAAGAGTGTATGCACGCCAAACTAGAGAAAAGAATGATGAACTTTAATTCATGTACAAAAACAGGTAGGCTTCAGACCTATTTAAATTAATCATATTAATGCTGTTCCAATCCTGTTAGCACCCCATGAGAATGAATATGATGAATATGAAAAGCAAGCATTGTCACGTCAAAGACTCTCTGGTAGAAAGCCATCGACAAAGAATGTTATTGAAAAGATAAGTTAATACTACATTACAACGGGTGTCTTGTTCACGAAAAGGACACTGGGATTTATGTATGCAGGCATTGGTTTTGTGCACATGGATATATATATTGATTTCGTAGGGATTAGGGTGCAATGGTTGTTTTGATCAGTTGTATTCAAGGTGTTGAATACGGGGCCACCATTAAGGCTTTTAGAGTTTTTTGGAGGGTGGGGCGAGGGAATCACGTGAGAGGAGGGAACACAGGTGGGAAGGAAATGCCTGGTTTAAAAACAGGTACATAGGTAGATTGAGTGGTTTCAACATGGCGTTTGAACTTGGTGATTAGACCGATCGAGATAACAGCACAATTATTGCAGGTACAAACTGGGGAGTTGGGGAATGAGTTAGATATGCGGTACTACTGCGGGGTCAAATGCTCACGGGAGTGGGAGTTAGACCTAGAGCGGCATTAGAGAGGCATTTTGTTTTAAGTATGGGGTGGGTTACTGAGGTTGTAAACAACAGGGATTGTTTGTGGGTGGGTGAATCGGTGGGGAACAATGTAATTGATAGGAATTATTCATTTGTTTAAGATGGATCGATTATAAATTTTGGGGTGCAGGCAAAATATGTGTTTGTGATTAATCACTGTTTAATGCAAACTATGTGGGGCTGACGTATATTTTTTAATTAATTGTAGATACCCCTGAAGAAGGTTGAAGAATGACCGAAATGCATTGGGTGAATTAATGTACTGGAGGAATTAAGTTTCTTTACGTGCCTGTGAATAAACCCGGATGGGCAATTCTAGTGCAATTAAATTGCATGAAAATTTTTACATTTGTTTCTTTGAGGTGATGGACAAGTATGGACAAACTATGGAAATAAACTGGATGAACTTTGATTACACTACTGATTACGTGTTTATATGTTTCACAAATGTGTATCAGGCTGTACAACTCTTTTGCAACACGTAAACGGTGTGTCACAATTTTGTGAAGAATATCTTCTGGGCCAGGCGAATCAGGTGGCAGACTGGCATTCCCTCACTTTTGGGACTCCAGTGTCTGGGAGATACACCCCAGAGCATTTTCAGACTTACTGAGAAGATGGGGTCCGTTCTCAGTGGATCTTTTCACCTCCTGGTTGGATCACCAGCAACACAGATTTTTCAGCTGGAGACCAGACCCTCAGGCAACAGCGACAGTTGCCTTTCTACAGGACTGGCCCCCAGAACTGGGCTATACCTTTTCCCAATGATCACACGTGCGTCAGCTCAGATTTGCAGGCAGGAGGCGGATGTGATCAGGATCACACCAGTGTGGCAATCTCAAGTCTGGTTTACGGTGCTCCTGAAACTTTCTTGGGACTCTCCAATCCAACTCCCCCTGTTTCCTCACCTCCTTCTCAATCCAGATCAAGTACCTCCCCAATTAGTTCTGGGTGGCACCCTGATCCTAATGGCTTGGAGGATTACAGGAGATGCTGGTTGGTCCCAGGTCATTCGCAAAAATCTGAGGAACTCATATCCATAGCATGGGCAGGCAGTACCATCAAAAGGTACAAATCTTCTTGGATGCGATGGACACAGTGTCTGCGACTGAGTTTTGATCCCGTGGGTGCGGATGTAGTCCAGGTGTTGAATTTCCCAGCAATCCTAGCAAATGAAGGCTTGGCTTACCTGTCCATTAACCCCTTCACTTAACACTTAACACAAAATGATAAAAAATATACAGAGTTTTGTGGCTGTCCTCCAAGTTACTCAGTGGCTGATCACTGGGCCAATGGCTGACATTTGAGTTGGAGTGGAGCAAGCCTGCGGATGTGGCTGAGCGTGCTCGTGCCAACACCCTTTCCTGCTCGGCTTTCCTCATATGGTGCCCACCTCACAGAGCTTTTCAGTGCCCGGTATCCCCCCAGAGGTGAGCCCAATTGTGCTCCATTTTGCTCTCTGCCCGCCTGACACTTGTAAGGTTTTAGCTGCAAATTATGTAGCAATTTCAAGGAGAGTTAACAAAAGAGCTATCCAGCCCTTATTAAAGGTAAAATTCGCTGCACGAGTAGTAGTGCAGTGGGTATTCCTCTTTTTCTCTTTCCTTTTTGCCCTAAACTGCTCTTCTCCCTTGAGTTCTTGGGAGGTGTGTCGTGGTGGTGGGGGCTCACAGTCGGGGTTGGGATTTGGGCTGAAGGACTGGGTTGGAGGTTTTCTTGCTGGGTGTGGGTAGGAGCTCCATGGCTAGGTAAAGGCTGGGTAGGAATTGAGCTTTGTGAGAGGTGGTGGTGGGGGTGTCCCTTTTCACCTATTAAAAAATCTACTCACTGCAAGAGGAACTCCATGTATTCAGAGAATATGACCAAATGAAGGCTGAGAAACAGACATATTGAGATAAGAACCCATGCCACATTTCATTATAAAAGGGTTAGCAAGGTGTGTCATCACGCCCTGCACATAGGGGCTGTAGGTAATGTGCTACGGATTCCAGCATGTTTTACTGTGGGTCCAGTATTGACTAAAGAAACCATTTCTGCTGACTCAACAGTAAATGGAAACAAGCCCTTAGGACATTCTTTGAAGACTGATCCTAATTGGAGTTCTCAATCAGTTGAGGAGACTAAATTGTAGGCTCAAGAGTCTACCGAATTATCTTCCCATAAAAAAATATTGAGTTTTGAAAACAGGACTTGGTAATGGACTTTAATCTTCCAGATGTAGTTATCAATATCAACTGTGCTGTTCTCACAAGTCTAGTAATGGTAGTGGGAGTGATCAGGATAGAAATATACTCCTGCCCAAGAGAGACTTTAGCCCTCTTTGAAAGCAGCCGTTACCCTTGGATGGTCTTTCAAATACTCCAGATTTACCATTAAATGCCGGTGTTCATCAATCTGGGAATATGTGGTCTTATCTGAAGATCTCCTTGTGCTGCAGGGTATAATGGACTCTAGTGAAATTATTGGGGAAATCGACTGATAATCCCGCCCACATTCTGGACTCTTTATCAGCTATACTTCTATTTTTGTCCCAGAAAAAGGCTACAAGATGTTCTATTCTTCCCTTCTCCCTTCAAGACTCTTCATATAAAACACAAGTATTTTCTCCTACGTTTGGAAAAAATACAAACGAGGACAAAGGAAGTAGCAACACCAATGGGTTCGTTCCCCTGACTGTAAGAAATTAAGAAAGGTGGTAACATTTCAACATGAAGTTTTTTACTCACTTTAGAACCTTTTAGCTCTATGTAAAAGGGAGGTTTCAGATCATTCTAAACTAACTCAAGGCAGCTCCCAGGGCCAAAACATGCAAGGGTCTTTGGCACTTTTTCCCATATTTATGAACAAATGGGTCGAGTGAACTAAGTCAACCTTAGCTACAGCTGCGCCTTGGTTTAAATTAAAACCTCAGTTAATAACATTTTGGTTCCTTGTAATGACAGCATTAAGAGAAAAACTAGGAAGAAGGAAAATAAAAAGATCTAGATGTAAAAGAAGAATAAAAAATAGGCAGATGGAAACTAAGGTTTAATAATCGTCCATCATGAACTTCTCTGAATAAGGGAGCTGCCGTCTCCTGGGATTCCCAGGCGGAAGCAGATTTGTCCATCCCCTGTGGCTCAAAGCAAGGGAATATTTAATGTTTAGATAAAGCACGGATGGCTCTGAATACACAGTGTATACCAGAGACTGAAATACATAACCCTACTATTCCTGTAAATAGTTCCCTCAACAACTTGGCAACCTCACCTCTTTGCAGCGAATGAAGCACCTCTAGATCGAGAAAGGATCTTTAAGTTGCTGCACTAATTCACTCCACTAAAAACAATTACTTCTGTGGAAATAAAAAGAGTTTCATTCCCAGACAAAAACAACTTGAACCAGGCAAGAGAAGAGATTGGTCGCGTTTGGCACCTGAAATATTTTCAAATGCTGATTTTTGTTTTTTTAGGAAAATTGGATATGACATCTATCCTATATCACTCCTGCAGAGCTTGGACGAAGAAATGCCTGTTAAAGTGATCTGTAACTCTCCTGAGAACTTATTCCTAACTTACTTTAGTTTTACAGCTCTCCAGACAGACCTGTATTCTCTAGCTCGATCTGTGAAAGTGGAATCAAATCCTTCAGGGAAACAGATGAAAATTCTAGAACAGCAGCACGTAGATCAGTCTCAAAATGGAAGCTGCACCATGGGCATGGCTCCCTGGCGTCTTGAATGGTAGTAAAACCATCCTTTTAAATTCACACATTATTTAGCAGAAATCATACTCTAATACTTTGATGGAATATAGCGGGAATACATGAAAGTAAAATAAACGTCCTTATTTTTCAGAATTCCCCCTTAATCTGTCTTTAAGAAACTAATGAGTAAATGTTTTAATAGTTGACTCTTATTACGTGTTTAATTGCCCAGCAGTGGCAACAAGAAGGGACCATGTTGAAGGGGGTCTAGCTATGTTACTTATGATAAAGTTTGATAGGAAATTTCAAACAATACTTATGGAAAGTACATACCTTCAAGGTTTAAAGATTGTATTGCCATTCATACTACCTTCCTGTGGAAACTCTCTTAATATTTAATGTTTACATGCCTCCAGGCCACTGCAATGAATATGACACTTTAAAGGAAATCGCAAAGAAAATAAAGGTAATACGAGATAAAGAAAAAATGCATGAGATCCCAATCTTGGTGATTTTTATGAGTGACGAAAGGGGTGCTCTCCTTCTGGAAGAGTTTTAAGCCTCTTGGGTATGATACATTTAAATGGGCGGAAATAATCTGATATTCCGGTAAAGGTGACTAGACGAGGTTTTCTTTGTTTCTCCACTATTTATTATACTATAACCTCCTTTGTAATATTCCACGTAGTAGCACATTTCTTAGTGGTAGGAATGCCATAAAGCGATCATGCAACTTTTCGTACTATGTTAATATCATCTCTTGAAAGCACGAAGGACTCGTCACTGTGAGCCTATTCTGAGATGGCGAAGATTCACACAGGAAGAGGTCAATTATATTGGAACCCCCACACCGTGGCTTAGTTTAATAATAATGCTACAGTCTACCTTAGTAGTCTGGAGGAACTGCAGATAAACAACTCACTTTTATGGTATGAGGGTCTGATGGTTATAACAATTAACTGCTTCATAAAAGAGGGGGATAAGCAAAGAATTGAACGAGCATCTAAGGATATTTACAGAAAGACAGTTATCTAAAGTAATAAATGAAGGAGAAAAAGAAACAGCACAGAAGATCAGTTACGTCAAAGCAACATGATTTGCTCTGGATCTCTCTGCATTCTGTTTCACAGAATAATACACAGGATTTCTGGAGCATTATTAAACACAATTCAGGCATACAAAGTGATTGGTCATCAAATGAGATCCCAATTAAAACCTGGTGTGATCACATAACAGTGCTATACAATTCAAATAAGGCCACAATCTCTTTTGAAATTCTACTGAAAAGCTCAGAAGTTATTCAGACACCCAATTATAATCATATAGTAGGGTACATTATGAAAGCAAGAGCATCTGTGGCAATGGCCCAGATGAGTTCCGATTTTGGTGTTGGAAAACAATCCACATTTGTGGGCCAAGTGTCTTGCTCCTTTATTTAAATGTTGCTATTCTACTGGCTACTTGCCAGAATCCTGGAGGCAGAGTGTTATCGTTCTTATACATAAGAAATGAAGTAAGCTGTTATCAGGGAATTATAGGTAGATCTCATTGTTTGACGCAGTAGGGAAGAATTTAGCAAAGAGTATCTTAGAAAGCAAGCATAACTGGGCTCCATAGAATAGTTTGGTTTTAGAGCAAACCAGTCGGTCATTGATAACATACCAGTTTAATTTTTTTTTAATTAGGTAAGTATGTGGTAAGAACTAAGTCATATTTATTTACAGCTTTTATTGACTTTTTAGCCTCACTTGATTCTGTGGACAGACCGACTTTATGGCAAAAAAGATCTGTCCTAGGGATACCAAGTGGTTTACTGCGCCAGTTGGTGTCCTTGCATTCTTCTACTTGGTGTAAAATGCTGTTGGAGGTTCAAGGTCTTTCTAATTCTATCCCTACACCAAATAGTTAAAGCAGAGCTGTGTGTTGGCACCTCTATTATTTACTTTGTACCTCTCAGATTTCCCTTCCTATTTCTGTGAATCGAAAAATGAACCCCCCAAAAATAGGTTCTAAAAACATGATCTTTTGTAGCAGACAATTTAGTTTTATTTGATCAGACTCCCATTGATCTGGCGGACAGGTGTGGTGCAGCAGCCTTGGGAGCTGACCTCGGAGCTCAGGATTCACAGTTCGATCTCTGTCTCCGGCGGCAGCTCACCTCAGCACCATATGACTCTGGGCAATAGCTTACTTAATTTCCATGACGGCCCCCAGCGCCTTGAGACCCGGAAGGGTCAATAGTTCGCGCTTTACAAATACGGTTTTACATTTACATTGGTCTTAAGGCAAGTCTGAACGGTCAGCATTACTTAGCACAAAATAATTTTTTTAAAGTGAATATAGCAAAAACTAAAATTATAGTTTTTAGGAAGAAGAGAAACGCGCCAAAATACACCTGGTATCTAGAAAATGAAATATTAGATAAAGTAAATAGATACACATATGTTGGCAAAACCTTTGATGCAAATCTAAAGAATGAGATGCATATAACTAATTTACGCAACAAAGAACTTGCTCATGCAAATTCTTTGTAGCTCTTTACTGTTCTATGGGTAGAAGACATTTTGAACACCTAATACAAATCTATAAAACGATAATTCTCGCTTCATTATCCTAAGTATTAGAGCACACTCCGATTGAATCTAGGGCATTCCTAAACAAGTGTGAAGGGAAAATTCAGAGAAAATTGTGCTCAAAAAGTTCTGCCATTCCGGTCCAATTATTAAGGCAATAACTTGGATTAGTGGGTACACTTGTGCAATCCTTAGCTTAGCTAATAATTTTTGAAGGGGATATAAAATATTCCATGCACCAAGTACGTCCCTGAGATCTCTGCTTAGAACAGAGATGTTGTATAATACAGCAACATACCCATTTTTTTTTGGGGGGGGGGGGGGGGGGGGAATATGCCTCGAGCTTTGGACTATTTTGAGTGCAAGCTATGTCGTTTAAAGGGATGGTCGCAAGGGCACCTCCAACTCTTTTTAATTGAATCACAGCATTTTACCTTCAAATTGGACAAGCATCACTATGACTCCCTGAAATCATATAACAATATTTGTAATAATTTTTCATTCAGATCAATCAGGCCATATTTATTGTTTCAAATTCCACATAGTGATAGACATCTTATTATGTCTATACATTTTGGAAGAGTTTTTTTGAATAATGTATTGGCATAATGGTCTAAGAATCTCTACAACTCCAATGTTTTCTTGTTGTTTTAGTTAGAGTCCTTGTGTTGACTTGGGACCTCGTTTACTAGCAGGCAAAGAGCCCCTGGAGGCGGTCCTTTGCAATAACCTGCTCCTGGCTACCTGAAGGTGCTATTAAGCGCATTGCTCAGTCCTGCTGCATGTTCCAGGGTCAAAGGCAGGTCAGTTCTGTGCCCGTTAGCAACAGGAAAAGGCAGGGTGGGCCTCCTCCATTGGCTGGTCCCGTAGATACACTGGTGGTTGTGGTCTATTGTCTCCTGTTTTGGCCCATCTTGCTTTGGACCACTCTTGGGTCGCAGATGCAAGTTGAGGTCTTCTCTCCTGGAATGATAGACCCGGTAAGTCTGGGGCCTTACTCTGCTTATAATACCCGGGTTAGTGATTGGTTTATACAATGACAATGCCATTGATTCATCACACAACTATAACTGAGGAACAGGATCCCTCACGAGAGCTCCCAGCCCTCTGGTGGGGTCCAACAACACAGAAAACCTTGTTTCTGGAGGTGCTTACTGATTGGAAGAGGGTAACATGCACTGACATCGATTACTGGCCTTGTAGCGCAGCGCTGTTAAACCAGGCCAGGTTGGGCCTCGTCTTCTGAAAAATACACTGCTCAAATGACATTTAAAATCATGGGGATGAGGAAAGACACAAGCTGGAAGGTTCCTGCCCCTACCAACCAGATAAATAGTACAACTTTGGATTACTTTTTCGTCCGTGCAATAAGTGTTGTCGCAAAGGATAGTGAGCTAGCCGAGAGGCGATTATCCCAGGATTTTGGGGTAGCTTCTGGCAGTTTATTAGCCTCTTCTGCCATTTAATCAGAGATTCTACAAGAGTGCCTTCACAAAGCACCCCCAACCGCCCTTTGCCGTAGCACTGGACCAAGTTGCAACTGACTCAACCAACACTTCCTGTTGTGATCCTGATGCTACCCTTCTCAGTGATAATGGCCCATGTACTAACGAAAATGAAAAACAAAGCAAGGGGGCTGTGCTCAAACCCACGCCAGGAGCAAGAGAGTTATCTTCCTTTACTGCAGCCAAATGAGTTACAAACTATTGACTGGAATAACATTCTGGTGCGGTATGAGTCACTGGTTCAAAATGTGTATCCCATTTGGTAGAAAAGCTACACTCGCTAGAGCTAATTATCAGGTAGGTGGCTTTAACAGTAAATATCCCTGCAGTTCAACAGCCACCTGCACAAGTGCAGTTGATTAATCATGATGTTAGTTATGCTTGTGGGGTGTTTTCTCTCAGATTCTGGAATAGTGATGAGCCATGTCTGCTTTGTCAGGTGCCCGGTGGTCCGCCCCATTCACAGATGGTTATGGTTGGGGTGGGGTAATCAGGTGGGCAGGCACTAAGTAATGGTCCTAAGAATAGGGCTCACAGTGATTCTCAACAGAGGGCCAATCTTCTTGTTAAAGATTCTAATTTGCCGGTGCAACCCAGTGTGAATCTTTTTCTTCCCTGCTGCTACTGGACGAGTGGGTCACAGTCCCACACCATGTGGTAGAAGTCTGCCGGTTCTATCTGGCACCGTGGGCATACGGAGCGGCCAGTAGCCTGCCCGGTGTAGATGGGATGGGGTCCGACAGGTGCAGTGGAGGTAGTAAAGCTGGATTCGTCGAAGTCTGGCAGAAATGGTGATTGTACCGGGGGCCAATAGGGCGTCCTTCCAATCCTTCTCCTCTAGGGGCCCAACCAGGTTTCCCAACGTCATCTGAGGGGTCTAGGGAGGACGGGAAGTTATTGACTAGTTAGCTATACATTTTGAACACCCCATCCCTTCCCAAGGTCACCCATCAGGATTCGGGCTTCTAGAGGACTAAATTCTGGGAATGCGGTGACAGTGGGTGTGTCGGGAGAGGAAATTCCAGAGTTGCAGGTATTTATAGACCTGGGTGGGGTGCAATGTGTATGAGCCTTGTTGATCGAGGAAGGAGTATAAGTGGTTTCCAATCCATACGTTCCCAAGCTGCGATATTCCGATCAAATCCCATTTGCGCAAGCCCTTTAGTGTCACTGTGTCACAAAGCCAGGTTCCAATCCACAAGGGTGTTTGTAGTGTCAGCTTTTTGTCCCATTGTGTGTATATCGCAATGCTGAGCGACAGGCGACCAGGACCGTTCTAATGACTGCGTGGAGTGAGCAGGAACTAGGGGCCTGATAAAGCAGGGATTGGATCAGAGAGAACCCAAGGCTCTCTAGTTCAATTTCATACGCCTGGTCACACCAGCAGCAGTGAACCAATCATGTATCACTAGGAGGCGAGTGGCTCGATAATATAGAAAGAGGTTGGTCATGCCCATTCCTCCATCGTACGGGGCCTTTTGACAGGAGGAGAGGACCAGACTGGGTCTTGAGGTACCCCAGAGAAAGGCTGTTGCTATGCTGTCCAGTGTTCAGAACCACCTGCAAGAAAGGTGAAGTGGAGGATTCTGGATCATGTGTAGGAATCAGGGGAGTACCATCATCTTAAATGGGCAACTCTACCCATCGGGTTGAGGGGAAGGGATTGCCATCTACAGAGGTCAGCCTTCGTTCTCCAGAGCAAGGGGCTGACATTAAGTGACCAGGTGAGCTCCGGGAGCAGTGCCACCCAAATGCCCAAGCATTTGGAGAGCCGCCTTATGGGGATAGTCGTCTGCCAGTTTATGCATTCCCTGGACATGTGTAGAGGGACTAGTGTTGATTCGGCTGGATTTAGGCACAAGCCTGAAGCGACCTCAAAGGAGCGGAGAAGATGGTGGCATCTGGGGTCCAAACAGGCTGGGTCCGCAAGGAAAAGCAGGACATTGTCCGCGTAAAGAGTGATGCGGTCTTCATGTGCCCCTCACCAGTGCCAACCCTGGATCCGCAGGTCTGCCAAGATATAGCAGGTTAGTGGTTCAATGGCAAGGGCGAAGAGGAGGCGTGACAGAGGGCACCCCTACCATGTCCCTCTCTGAATCTGTAAAGTGTCTGAGAGAGCTCTATTTACAAACACCGGTGCCGAGGGGTTAGAGTATAGCACTTGCACTAGACTGCGGAAGTGGTGGCCCGTGCCCATCGCCTCCAACACCCCCTCCAGATATCGCCAATCAACAGTTTTGAAGGCTTTTTCAAAGTTGAGCAATACAAGGGTGAGGTAAGGGGTGAGAAGTTGCCGGTGAGCCAGCGCCAAGTCGAGGCGATGTATGCAGTGTCTCGTGCTGTGTTGGGCATTATTTTCACATTGGCTCGGGCGTATGAGACTGTTGAGGACCGATTTAAGGACTTTGTGGCTAGGATCGTTGCTTAGATTTTAACTTCAGTATTGATTATTGAGATTGGGCGGTACAGGAGGCCAATGGGGGCTGCGTTTTGGGAATGATCACAATTGTTGCCATATCAGTGTCCAGTGGAAAGGTTTCTGTCTCTATCACTTCCTTATAGAGCGTGTGCAGGTGAGGTATTAGGGTGTCATGGTAGGTTGTATAGTTCAATTGGGAATCCGTCAGGACCAGGCGTCTTACGGGACGCAGCTGAGGAAACAGTCTCACTTATCTCCTCTCCTGTAATGGGTTGATGATCTAGTTTGGTCCTTTCTACCCTACAACCTCGGACCGACAGCGTTTGAGGATCACATTAACAAAATAAACACAATTCAAAATAACATTGGCAGTAAACACCCCTCTCCTCTTCCCTCCTCTGCACCAGGTCTACTTTATCCTAGACATAACAGCAAGGAAGACTATTTCTACACACTCCCAGGACTTGTTCCCCAGCTCTCCACCACGGGAGGGCCCCTGCTCACCCTCTTAGGCTAGGAGAAATCACAAGATTCGTAGATATTGGGGGCATGTGATCTCTTGTAGTTCAGTTGAAAGGATCTGGATAAACGGGGACCCCAAGTCAGCATATGTCTCTTCCTTGTGTTCTGCTATCATTGAAATGCGCTTCATTGCTAGCTTTAATCAGAGCTTATGAAGCCATGCTCGATGATCCAGAACATTTGGCGAGCCCCACCGGGCTAAACTTACTTGTTGTGCTGCCAAAATTGCAAGAGCTGTCTGAAGGCCCCTTAGGGAGTGCAGGGGGAACATCAAGGGGTTTAGCAGCCCCAAAAGAGTGTATGCTGTGAAGCGCAGGATTGTCATATTAAATGTATGTCGTCTAAGACAGAGCCCCAGAGAGTGTCAATTTGGGGCAATGCCATAGCAAGTGGACCAGGGATTATGTCTGCCCGTACCCCCTCCCTTAAGTGCGCCGCGTATGCCCAGATGTGGGTCCCGGGCTTACTGTGCCACTGCAATCAAGCTATCCTGGCTGATGAGGGGTGAAACCCCGAAACCGGTCCTAGGATGCTTGTTTCCGGTCCAAGGAGGACATGACTTGGTAGTTCAGCTGGACTGTTCCCGTGAGGCACAGGGTCAAGAATGATTTGCATATGGCCAGGTCTAAACTCGGGTGGCATGGTGAGCAAAAGATTGATGGAGGTGAATGTTTTGTTTTGTTCTGCATTCCGTCCATCAATTGTGTGTCTTTTTGTTTCTCGCCCTATGTGCGCCGGGTATGCCCAGACGTGGGTCCCGGGCTCACTGTGCTACTGCAATCAAGCTATCCTGGCTGATGAAGGGTGAAACCCTGAAACCCGTCGTTCTTTGAATGCTTGTTTCCTATCCAGGAAAAATCTGCCTTGGCAGGTCGGGCTGGACTGTTCCAATGAGGCACAAGGTCAATACTGATTTGCATATGGCCAGGCCTAAACTTGGGTGGCATGGTGAGCAAAACAATGATGGATTTAACCCAGATCTCTTGACTGGGGGTGAATGTTTTGATTTGTTCTGCATTCAGTCCATCAATTGTGTGTCTTTTGCACACCCCATCCAACATCTTTCAGATCGCCCCATGTCCCAGCTATGAATACGCACAGGGGTAAGGTACCAGTATGATAGGACTTTGCAAGCTGATTCTGTCCCTGCCGTGCTGTGCACTGTGTGGTGTGCCCTACAGTATATATCTTCCCACTCTTTGTCGGAGAGAGCGCGCCCCAGTTCTTCCTCCCACCACTGCTGTTCCTTAAACCGCCCTCCCTCACCGCCCCTTGCCAACATCGCATAGATCTCCGATATGAGGTGTATGTCATCTTGTTTGCGCACCAACCATTTCTCAAATGCCGTCAGCCTCCTGGAGACCGCTGACTGGTATGCTAGCGATGTAACCCAGTGACTCAACTGGAGGTACTGAAATGTGTCTGCCTGAGGAATCTCGTACTCCTATTTCAGATGATCAAAAGGAATCACTCCCTTGGGGTCAAACAGAGATCCTATTCGCTTACAACCCTGCTCTCTCCACCTGTTAAACACCTCTGGTTTACATCCCGTCAGGAAATCAGGATTATTTGTAATTGGGGTCATCAGGGAGAGAAACCTTGTCAGACCTTTAGCGCTTGCCACTCTGTCCCACGTTTGAATAGTGGATGATATTACTGGGGAGGAGTATAACCCACATGCTCTGTGTTTACATGGGAGCCAGATCTCCCTCCAAATATTTACTCCTGTGACTGTTTGATCCATAAAGCACCAGTGTTTCTCTGATTACGGCCGGTTCCATTCAACAATTTAGCGGAGTTGTGCCGCTTGTAAGTACATGTGGATTAGTGGCAAACCTACTTCGCCCTCCCGTTTAGGCCGGGTCAGCTGCGCAAAAGATAGGCGACGTTTCATGCCTCCCCAGACAAATCTGGTAATTGCAAGTTGCAAAAAGCGGAGAGCCTGCACGGACTGGGCTAGTGGCAGGGTTTGAAAGGTGTACAAAATACGTTGTAGGACCGTAATTTTGACTTCCGCTACTTGACCAAACCAGGCCAGTTTCAACCGATTCTAGCAGTTTAGTGTTTGTGTTGTTTGGTCGATGAGCACCGCATAATTTAAGGCAAGGGTTTTTGGGATGGATGGGGACAGCAAAATGCCCAAGTAAGATATCGCCTGTTCTGTCCAAGCCAGAAGAAACTCCTTTTCCAGTTTTTCTTTCCGGGCAGTAGTCACCGAGAGGTTCAGGATCTGTGATTTGCTTAGATTTACTTTAAACCTTGAGATTTCTCCAAAACACCTTTGTTCCGCAAGCAAGGCCGAAAGAGACGTCTGAGGACGTGTTAGTGAGAGAATAACATTGTCTATGTTTAGGCTGATAATATGAAACCCCGCCTCAAATTGGATGCCCCTGATCAGGGGATAATCACAAATTGTTTGATCTAACGGATCCAGGTACAACACAAAGATGAGAGGGGATAGCGGGCAGCCCTGGCGTGTGCCTCCTGCAATGAGAAACCAGTAGGAGGACAATGTTGACACGGACGAAGGCCTTTCGGCTTGGTATATGCAACTGACCCATTTGATAAAACCCTCCCCAAACCCAAAGTAGCATAGTGTGTCAAAGAGATAGGACCATCATACGTGATCAATCGCTTTTTCAGTGTCAATTCATAGAAATAGAGCTTCTCTGTGCAACCTGTGTATGGCATCCATGAGGTGAAGAAGTCTTTTTGTGTTATCCCTCTCCCTGTCGAATGGGGATAAAACCAGCCTGGTTCGGGTCTATTAAGCCTGCCATCAGCTGGTTCAGCAGGGCTGCCAGAATTCCAGCGAACAGTTTTGCATCAAAATTAAGCAAAGATATGGGACAGTAGGACCCACACTCTGTTGGATCCTTCGCCGGTTTGAGTATTACTGATATCGAGGCTTCCGTCATAGAGTCCATAAGGGAGCCCGTCTCCCGGAACAAGTTAAATAAACGTGGTAAGAGCGGTGCTAACTGTGGGCGTACGATTTTATAGAATTGCGCCAGGAACCCGTCCTGGCCCGGGGACCTGTATAAGGTAAGGTGTGCAATTGCTGTGATGACTTCTTCGACTCGGATTGGCTGGTCAAGCTGCGCTATGATTGCCTCCGGCAGTCGAGTGATTGGGATGTCTTGTAGGTAGGAGCAGGATTTGGCTCAAGGCATTTCCGGCTCAAAGTATAAAGTCTGGTAGAAATTCTTGAACACCTCCACTATCTCCCGATCTGCCAGCACTTTGTCGCCGGAAGGTTTTTCAATCGAACGAATCACTGCTGCCACTGCCTTAGCTCTGAGCCTCTGAGCCAGCATTGTACCACATTTATGGCTGCTCAGAAAGAACTTCTGTTGGAGTCTGAGGAGAGCGTTTTCTGCCCTATCTAGGTCTAGACGCTTCAGGAGAAGTCTTTTTTTCTCTAGCTCCCTCCAGACTCTAGGTGCCCTGGTACGCTTGTGGATTGCTTCCAACTCTACTACTTTCTGCTCTGTATTCTGAAGTTTCTCGTGGTGTAATCTATTTTCGGCTGCGGAGAAGGCAATAAACTCCCCCTAATTACACATTTTAGTGCTTTCCAGACAGCCGCCAAGGATGTGTGCCCCACATTGTTATTATCCAGGTAGTCTAGCAAGCTCGTGGAATAGATTCCATGACTGTCTTGGATTGCAAAAGGCTTTCCCTATAGCTGCCACCTAGGCGGACCAGATGGATAAGTGTTCGCCTGCAGCGTAACTGTACTCATGGCATGGTCTGATAGAGAGCACCGTTCAATGGAGAGGTCACATAAGTTCGGTACTAGGGCCGTTGATGCTAAGAAGTGATCTATACATGCGTATGTTTTGTGAGCCGACAATTAGAATGTATGGTCTCTTGTTACTGGGTGGTGGTGGTGGTGGCGACAAATGTCCTGTACCACATTATCTGGCAGCCAGCACAAGCCCTCAGCAGAGAAAGACCGAGACTGCACAGACCACTTCCCTGAGCGATTGAGGGTGGGGTCCATGACCAAGTTGAGGTCCCCTCCCACCAGGATAGCTGCACCTGAAGAGGCCATCGCCTCTCATAGAGCACTGATAATGAAAGACTCTTGTTGTGTGCTCGGGGTGTAAATGTTGGCAAGAGTGAAGGAGGACCCAAGTGGGGTTGTGAGGATGAACGTCGGTCTTTGATGAAGTGAGAAGGTCCTGGCAGGGTGTGAGCTAGTGGTCGGAGGGGAGCCGCAGTGCTGGTCGGAGGGACATTGCCTCTTGGTGGACGATTTGTTTCTGCACACAACATCCCATAACGGCGTTGCTGAGGACGGCCCGCGGGTGGTGTTCATAGTGGACCTATAGCGGTACAAAAGGGGGTGGTGATGGACGGAGCATCTGAATCAATCAAACACTCACACCCAGTCAAAGGTTCTGGGTTTAATCCATCACCGTTCTTTAGCCCACTCTTCCACCCCAGTTCAGACATGGCTATATGCAAATCAGTCTGACCCTGTGCCTCATGGGAACAGTCCAGCCCGAACTGCCAAGCCATGTCTTCCCTGGACCGGAAACAAGCTTCCGAGGACCGGTTTCTGGCATTCCAGCCGTCTTCAGCCCAGCTTGCTTGAATCCAGTGGCAAAGCGAGCAAGGGATTCACGTCTGAGCATACCCTGCCACACTTATGGCGGCCAAAAGCGGTACAAAAGGGGGTGGTGATGGACGGAGCATCTGAATCACTCAAACACTCACACCCAGTCAAAAGTTCTGGGTTTAATCCATCACCGTTCTTTAGCCCACTCTGCCACCCCAGTTCAGACATGGCTATATGCAAATCAGATTTTCAACCCCCCAAAGCAGACCCGTCCAAACTCTATTCTCAATGGTATTCCCCTGGAAAGAGTTAAGACTTTTGTCTACCTCGGCATCACTTTGACGGAAAACTTTGATTGGGGTTCCCAAATTTCTAAATCAGCTCTCAGGCTATCCCAAGTAGCAGGAGGTATTAGCAAAGTCCATAGAATCTCAGACTTCAAACCGGCAGCTCCGGTTATTGAAATATATCGACTCCAGGCTAGAACGGCCTCAATGTATGGCGCTGAACTTTGGGGCCACAAAAGTACATCTATGCTCTACTGGAAGAGACTTTGGTCAGTGCCCGAATTGGCTTCCTATAGAGAGGAATTTTTAGAGGTTAGGGCTCTTCTAAAAGGCATGAATATACCATGGCTGCTTCACATCAGGGCTCTCAGCACCCAGATTGGTTTGCTTGAGTTCTGGGAGACCCCTGAGATGTGTTGCCCGGGGATAACCAAATCGGAACTCGTCCGTCAGCTGAGGCACCAGAACTTACTAGCTCCACAGAGTTCAGCTACCCTGGGAAGACTGTCTACAGAGTTCCTCCTAGTAAAAACTGTATCGCGATCAGAGGAATTCCTAGATGTAATTTACCCACCCCTTGCGAGGAAGCTTTACATTCAGCTGAGGCATGGCAGTCTACCACTCAGGGCATTTACCTGTAAATGGGCAAAATCGGAAAATATAGCCTGTCCGGCATGTAACTATAAGCGAGAAGATGTCTGCCATGTTATGTTTTTCTGCCCTGCGTATGGAGTTATAAGGAAATGCTGGTTGATTCCTTTATGCAGAAACCTAGGTTTCAGATTTTGCATCCAAGCCTGTAGGGTTTTAACGTATGATACTCACCCCCCTATCGTCTTTGCTGTATCCCGCTTCTTATTTGGCATGTGGCGTAGAAGGAAAAGTTTTGGATAATATCTGTGTTTAATCATGAGTTTTATATTCTCATGTCCTTGATAACCATTCAGTTTAATTAATTTGTTATGTCTAATATTGACTTGGCCTTCTAGTTATTGTTTTAATGATGATGAAATGAAAAGCCTCCCACTGGATTCTAACTGCCAGCAGCCGCCCCCTGATTTCCGCTATAGTAGAGATTACCTTACTGCTAAATTTTGCACTTAAGAGAATGGTAACCCCATTATTTTTTGGGGATGTGTTAGAGGACCATATTTGGAGGGGGAATCGCTGTGAGCGCATGCGGTTAGTATCCCGCTGCAGAAGATGCATTTCTTGGAGGAGGCAAATATCCCCATTGGAGATCTTCAGCGGGACAATATCGCTGAGCACTTTAATGGGTGGTTTAGGCCCTAAACGATGAGGCTCACGATCCTCAGGTCTCTACCCATATTCTACGTACAAAGAGGCATGGATGTGCTACGGTGTCTAGGCACTGTGCTTCACCAAGACTGTTTAGTCTATAGCTGCCCTGCCTCTGATAGCCATCATGACCTATCTAAAATTGATGGGGAGGAGAAACAAGAAAGGGATGTAGACATGACCAAAAAAGACCCCAACAATTCCCTGCCATACTAATCGTGGAAAATATTTAGGAACCTAAAGTTGGTGTCAGTTTGTCAAGTAGGAAAGTCCAAGGGGCGCAGACCCAATGTCGTCTGGTTGTCCTTGATGTCTTAAATCACTGGGAATCCTCCGGTTGTCACACAAGCAAGGACTGTCGCGAAGGCTGGGTGCCGCCTCGGCGCCGTCTGCTCCAGAGACTCCCAGCGTCCCTATTGATTAAATCAGGGGGATAATGGTTGGCCCGTTGAGCCAGTCAGTGTATTGATTACAGCTTTCTGCTCTTTGGCTATTGTTTCTGAATCCGGTTTATGACTGGAGGGGGACCTTCCTACTCTGTGCCAGCGAGATTCTTTAGGTTTAGGGTTTCTTGCGCTCTTGCTGTTGTCCTCCTGTGTCGGCTCTTCTGTGAGATCCAAGACCTCTTGTGCCTCTTTTAGGGATTTGATCTGCCTCATTTTGCTTTCATGTCAAAATATAATGCGGAAGGGGTGTCCCCACGAGTATGAGATCCTTTTTCTCTAAGATGCAAGGAGACTGGTTGGAATTTTCGGAGCTTGTAAAGCGTGGTCAGAGAAAAAATCAAGCAACAGCAAAGTGTGGCCCCGGAACTGCAATGGGTGATCACTTCTTGTGCAGGGGATGATGGATTCCTTGATTTGAAAACTGTGCACACACACTAAGATGTCCGCTGGGTGAGCTTTATTACTTTTCAGCAGTCCTACTCGGTGCACACGGTCAATCTGGATGTCTGAGGTGCAGTTGTCTCCCAACACTTGCCGAAAACGTGCGGATATTCTCTACTTCTGCCTGGGCTGGGACGCCTCTGATGCGCATGTTATTTCTCCAAGAATGGTTTTCCAGATCCTCCGCTAGTGCTTACAGCTCAATATGCTGTTCTCACAGCCGGAGGATTTTTTGCTGCATCATTTCCAACTCCTCGTCGTTGCTTGTCTCCCACTCTTCTAAGGACGTGACTTGGTCTCCCACCTCATCCAGGTCTGTCCGTACCTCTTTTAAGTCTGCTGATAGTTGGGTTTGCATTGAACGCCAGTATTCCCAGAGAGAGGTAAAGAGTGAGGTCATAAAGGCCTTGGTGGCTGGACCGTCGCTGCAGCTATCTCTTCTCGTTGCTCCTCTTCCCCCATCAGCACCCCAGATGGGTCACCCAACAGGGACAGCTTCACCAGCATATCCTTCATTGATTGGTCCTTTATGGCTCTGGCCACCGCCATTGGTTCTGGGCTTAGTCAGACCCAGGGAGAGTAGCGAAGACAGGACATGTCACTCCCAAAGGCCCTCCCTGGCGTCCTCTTGTGGACTATACCTTTACAACTGGTTGTAACGCCACCCTGGACCAGGTCGAGGGTGTTGCACGGCCGTTGAAGGCATCAGGGTTGGTTTGTGTTTACTGACCGCCCTGGCCCTGCATGTCAGCTTTTGCCTCTAGTGAGGGGAGGCAGCAACAATCTCTTCCTCACTCCCCTGATTGTTGGCACGACCCCCGCCTGTGCTTCCCAGATGCAATCCCAGGTGCCATCACCGGCTGATCTCTGCTGGTTGCTATGCCCCCAGGCTGCTCTGTTTCAGGTGCTTGCTGTCTTGGCTAGTTCAGCTGGGCAAGAATCAATAAGGGCTCGCTGCGCGTATGACTCCACAGGGCCCTAGGTCCTTTGTCCGTGAGCCTACGTTAACCCCCTGGCCTATGGGGCCGGTTATTGGGCTCCACGCTCTCATTGTGAGGCCCACGCCGATATGATGTAGGGTGCTTCCTTGTTGGCCGGGGAAATCCCTTCTACTCTAGCCCCCCTGTCGCTTCCCACTGTGGAGGGATCTTGCAGGCCGCACTGTCTCTTCCAGCCCCCTAGAAGCGCAGCGGCGGGCTAGGCCCCTCGGTCGGGATGCCACTTTGGGGCAGCCTCCTCCCCAGCAGACATGCACCATTCTCCACACTCACAGGTCCCAGCAAGGGCAGCTGCAGGGCCCGACTCCTCCTCAGGCTCTCACCCCACAGGTGGCACCACAGGGTATTTCTCCTGTCAGTGGGGGGACCGGCATTGCAGCCTTCCGCCTCCGGGTCTTCTCGGGGGTCGCTTCTCTTTACCAGGGGTTTCTCTTACCGGTTGCTCCTAGATCCTGGATGCCCGGCAGGCATTGCTCCCCACCTCTGCAGCAGCTCAGCCTGGACAGCTCTAGCAAGGGACCCAACTTCAGGGGACGGGTCTCCAAGGGCAGCGCTGTGTGTGTTGGTTATAGGGTTTCAATATCAGGAATCTCAGGTGCAAATGCGTTTTGTGTTGCCTCATTGTCCTATTCACACACACGCCTATCTCCCCAGGGCTGGCATTGCACTGGGGGTTAGGCTCATTGTCTTCAAGCCTCTATGGGGCCCCATGGCCGCGTACATCCTCCCCTGCTCTGGGTGATGGAGGAGAGCCTCCATGAGGGCGTCAGGCAGGCATTTGAAATCTCACTCCCGGTCTCCCAGGCTGTGTCAAGGCATGGGGAGGGTAGAAAGTGGCCCCCCAACCTCATTGTCATGGGCCAGCAGGTTGGAGGAGTACTACAGTACATTATTGCCTTGATGACCCCTGCGTTCCGCGGATTATGCTTCTGTTGGCAGGGGAGTGGAGGCCAGTTCAATTAGGAGACCTCCCCAGGCACGTATCTGCGATCCACCGGATTCCAAGCACCACCACGAACGGGCCTCCAGCCTGTGAGTCAGGTCCTGCTTTTTCTTCCCTCTATGGCCGTCACCTCCGTTTCATGGATCACACCTCTGATCGGGGGCACAGGGGCCCTGGTTACTCCAGAGCAAGAAGGCAGACTGGTGTGAGTCGCCCACGGGGCCCAAGCAGACAGGGGCCAACGCTCCCAGTGCCCAGGGCACAGATACAGTTTTGGCCTCTGGCAACACGTCAGGGATCGCCATGGGGAAGGACGCAGGTTAGGGCCTCCAGTGTGACGTCGGCACTGTGCCACATTTACATCCCCAGCGCCTCAGTGGGCCTGCCGTGTCTAGGCTGCCAGGCCCTCTGCTTCACGGCCGGTGGCTGCCATTGTGTCTGGGAGTCAGAGTCAAGCTGTTGTGTGCAACTTCGAGCAGCAGGCAGATAGACCGGTCCGGGTCACAAGCTGCTATTGATACAGCCAACACCGTCTCTGGCCAGTCTCCACTGCAGACCTCAGTTCATCACATCTTGGGTGTGGAGCTCCGGTACGCCGCCGCCATCTTTCCTGTGGGCACGTGTCTGATCAGGTCAGCTCCTCAGCCGCAGACACTGCGGAACAGTGTTTTGCGATTCCCGGTCCACCACAGGCATAGCTGGCGTATTGAAGTACTGGCTCTGGTGATCTTTTGGTGGCTAAGGGAGCCTCAGGATGCGAGGAATGACGGAAGTTGTCCGGAGCACTCTTAGAGTGCGACCACCTTCTTGACGCTTAAAGCAATACCCCCCTCCCCCTGCCAACCTCACATGAGGATTTTAGTAATGATAAGGACTATGCCCGGGGCCTCCCTGGAGTCACACTGTCTCCTGTGTAGAGATGAAATGCTGCGGTAATGCGGTTGAATGAGTTTACCCTCAACAATGGCCATTGGACAGGTAACGGGAGATCCAAATCAGACAAGGAGGGGAGACATACCACCACATTGTACCAGACTAATCAACTATATCCCTTTGGATATTAGGCTGTGGCCAGCCTTGGTCAGTATGGTGGTAATCTCAAGGCAGGATACCTATCAAAACGCCTTCAGTCTAGCACTGGTAGCCCTGGGAGATTCCCTTCATAAATCCCCAAATGAGGCTTTAGATCGAAGGTTGGTCCGCACCAACAATCAGCTCAGGCTTAAGTGGAGTATGGTAGTCGAATCAAAGGAAACCCTTAAGAAGGTGTTAGAGGTTGTGATTGTAGTGTATGAAGCAGTGGAGCTGAGAACGTGTCCAGTGGCCATAGAGACTCCCTGGCGAATGTATGTGTAATACATAACTCTATTTTTGCCTCCCTCAGAAACCTACCCACAAAAGAATCTGCAGTTACAGAAGTGAGGGAAAAGGAGTCCACTTAGTACACTAAGTCAAGAAAAGAAGATAGATATGCCGTGCTAAGGTTCATTAGAACAGGGTCCAGAGATGCACACTTGGGCAGTTAGATCGCTTTATAAAGCCCCCGTCTCTAAAGCAAAAAGAGTGTTGGAGTGCAAAAGATGGGTTTTAATGATGCTGAATGGTATTAGAATTAAAGATCATTGCACCTTTTGGAGCTTAAATGCAGGGGTGATTCAGGAATCCATTCTGCGCTTGAAGTTAATATATCGGCAGATGTTTGGGATGAGCACTTTTCCATTTGTATGCTGGAGAAGCAGGCCGTGGATTGATTAATCGGCACTTGATTGATAGTGCATAGGACTTGGAGTGTGCTAAGGATTGCGTAGTAGTGGGATCATTCTTTCATATTCTGTGGGACTGTCTCGCCGTTCAGAAATATTGGAGAGAGGTCACAAGGGTTAGGTCTTAGGTTAAGGGCCTAGAGGTCCCATTGGAGGTGCGATGGCGTATCATTTATGTAACAGTAGAAGTGACTGGGCTCAAATACCACAGTGTTTGACACGTAGTGTTGGCGGTGGTGGCTAAAAGGAATATAGGCAAGGCCTGGGGAACAAATCTCCTACTGAGAGTATCCGATTGATAAATAGACCTGGACTGGAGTAGTCAAGCCGAAAAAAATTGTATATCAGAGCTGAGGCTGTCCGAACAAGTGGGAAAAGATCTGGGGCATGTGGGAGGCATGGTGCAGAGTAGAAATATCGCCACAAAAATATTGTGGGACAGAAATATCGCTGAAAAAATATAGTGGGGAAGAAATATCGACAACAAAAATATAGTTGACAAGAATATCGACTGACAGGTAAGCAATATCGATTACATAAATATCTTTGTAATAAATATCGTTTACAAAAATATAGTTTACAAAAATATCGATTTATTAATAAATTTGTGTATTTTAGTGTTTTTAATGAGAATTGTTTGCCATTTTATTATATGTTTTAGAGTTTTGCTAGCTATTAATTTATTTTAACTTTAACTCTGCGTTTTAGTTCTGTAGCGAGTTGTGGGTTTATAGGGGAATAGGGTGGGCAGTCATTTAATTTTATCAAATGTATTGCATAATTAATGTGTTAATTGATTAATTAATAATAGTTTAATAATTAGTTGTTAATTAATTTCAATTAGTTAATTAATAAATAATTAGGTTCATTGTTTAATTAATTTTAGGTGTGTGTTGTGGTGTTTATATGTGTAAATTGTGTGAAGGGTAGTAAGCAATAAAACATTTTTATTGATTAATTATTAAATACTTTTAAATTAATTACCATTAATTATTAATTATTAATTGTGATTGTGTAATTAATTTTAGGTGTGTGTTTTAGTGTTTATATGTGTAAATGGTGTGAAAGGTGGTAAGTAATTCACTGTGTATTTAATTTTTTATTCATTTTAATTAATTAATAAGTAATTATTAAATTTAATTGTGTAATTGTTATTTAATTTTTTTATTAATTTTGATTAATTAATTAGTAATTATTTAATCTGTGTAATCAATTGTAGGTATGTGTTGTGGATTTTATAGTGTTAAATAATGTGTAAATATTTTTTATATGTGTAAATTGTGTGAAGGGTGGTAAGTAATAAAACATTTTGTATTGATTAATTATTAAATACTTTTAAATTAATTACCATTAATTATTAATTATTAATTGTGATTGTATAATTAATTTTAGGTGTGTGTTTTGGTGTTTATATGTGTAAATGGTGTGAAAGGTGGTAAGTAATTCATTTTGTATTTAATTGTTTATTAATTTTAATTAATTAATTAGTAATTATTCAATTTAATTGTGCAATTTTTATTTAATTTTTAATTAATTTTCATTAATGAGTAATTATTTAATCTAATTGTGTAATCAATTGTAGGTGTGTGTTGTGGATTTTATAGTGTTAAATAATGTGTAAATATTTTTTTTAATTATCTTTGTTAATAATAATATATTTCACCTCCAATATCCTACAAGCATTCGCTGATTACTATACAGACATGTATGCTTATCGCCTAGCTGCGGATGAAGCCGAGCTGCAACAATATTCGGATGATATAGCGCTAGTGTGGCTTTCCCGGGGGCAACAGGTGTTCTTAATGCACCCCATCACCCTAGGTGAAATACAAGACGCTGTTAAAGCCCTTCCTAAAGGTAAATCGTCTGGCACTGACGGGCCGCCAGCGGGATTTTATAAAACCTATATTGACATTCTTGCCCCTTGTTTACGCCAGGTCTATGAGGAAGCTTATGGGACTCAATGCCTGCCTCCAACGTTACGCAAAGTGCTGGTGGTCACGCATCTCAAGCCTGGCAAACCGTCAGACAGGTGTAAATCCTATCGACCATTATCCTTAATTAATACAGATGTTAAAATCTTAGCTAATGTCTTGGCTACCAGATTGCAGCTGCTTCTTCCAGTTATGGTCTTACCGGATCAGCCTGGTTTTGTGCCCACCCTCTCCACCTCCCATAATCTAAGGACGCTCTTTGCGGCTATGCACGTCCTGGAACCCACATTGCCTGCGGTGGCAGTACTCCTTGACGCTGCCAAGGCTTTTGATTCGATCTCCTGGGCCTACATGCTTGCAATTTTACATCATATGGGGGTGCCCTTTGCCTTTACCAACTGGATAAAACTGCTCTATACGCGCCCTACAGCGCGAGTGAGGATTAATGGTGACTAATCTAATTTGACCCACGTTCATCGAGGCACACGACAGGGCTGCCCTCTCTCCCCATTACTATTTACACTTATTCTTGAACCTCTGGCTTGTATCCTGCAGCAGTGTTATTCCCAAGCGGCCTTGCGGTTCTTCCAGCACCCTTTGGTGGTCTCCATGTACGCAGATGACATGGTGCCGTATGTGCGTGAGCCTGCCCTCCATCTGGCTCCACTCCTCTGGGAATACGTTTGCTTTTAATGGTTCTCCGGACTAGGAATAAATTGGTCCAAATCCATGATATTGCCCTTTACGGATTGTACATCTCCCATCGACCTAGACTTTCCCCTGGTATGGTGTACCGATACAGTAAAATATTTGGGTATATGGCTGCAACGCGACCCCCAGATAGTGGTGCGAGCCAACTACAGAACAGCCATCACGCAACTCGAGGAACAGGTCACCCGTTGGATTAAACTGCCCCTCTCCTTTGCCGACCGTATAGCGTTAACGAAAATGGTAGTACTTTCTCGCTTTTTGTATCTATTTTTAAATTGAATATGCTACTTACCAGTATGCATCTGTTCTTGGCATGTAGGGCTGCTGACATTCATATCTATAGCATAGATCGCCGCCTAGTGTTGGGTCCGGATGATTGCACATTGTTGTCCTGGAAGAGTCTTCGAAGTATCACGAGATAGGTGGCTCCTCCCCTGGACTACAGTGCGCATGGGCATCGACTCCATCCCCAGATTGTTTTTAGCCATTGTGGCGAAGATGGAGTGTAGCAGTGTGGGTGAGGACCATGCTAAGAATAAGTGTAAATTCTGCAGCCGCTACAGGCGCCAGGGAGGAGGGCGGGCGATATGAATGTCAGCAGCCCTACATGCCAAGAACAGATGCATACTGGTAAGTAGCATATTCAGTTCGAGGCATGTGGGCTGCTGAATTCATATCTATAGCATAGAATAAATAGCAGTCCCTCCATTAACGGCGGCCGCCTGTGCCAGCTGCAGATGTCTGAAAAAGTGTCTTGAGAACAGCCTGCCCTACAGCTGCTTGCTGCTTGGAGTCAACATCTACACAGTAGTGTTTAGTAAATGTGTGTGGGGTAGACCATGTGGCTGCTCTACAAATGTCTTCCAAAGGGATATTACCAAGGAAAGCCATGGAGGCCCCCAACTTGCGGGTGGAGTGGGCTCTAGGGGGGACCGTTAAAGTGCGCTTATCCTTGTGATAGCAAATCTGAATACACTTAACGATCCACCTGGCTATCCCTGCCTTGGAAATGGGGTTGCCTTTGTGCTGGGCTGAAAAGGCAACAAAGAGTTGTTGTGTCTTCCTAAAATCTGTTGTCCTATCGATGTAGTACATCAAAGCACGTTTGACATCAAGAGTGTGGAGCATTCTTTCTGCCACTGTCTCTGGGTTTTGAAAGAACGCGGGCAGCTCAATGGACTGATTGACATGGAACTGCGAAACCACTTTAGGAAGAAATTTAGGGTTGGTGCGCAGCACCACCCTGTTGGAGTGAATCTGTATGAATGGCTCCTGTACAGTGAGCGCCTGCAGCTCACTGGCAATGAGAAACGCCACTTTCCATGTTAAGAACTGAATCTCACAGGAATGCAGAGGCTCAAAAGGTGGGCCAATCAACCTGGTGAGGACCACATTGAGGTTCCATACAGGAGCTGGAGGGGTCCTGGGAGGGATGACCCGTTTAAGTCCTTCTAGGAAGGCTTTGATGGCAGGCACTCTGAAAACGGAGAGGTGCTGCCTGTTTTGGAGATAAGCCGCTATGGCGGATAAGTGTATCGGAATGGAAGCATATGCTAGATTGCATTTGTAAAGATGTAACAAATAACAGATGATGTTGGGAATGGATGCATCTAGCGGGTTGATGTCGTGTGCAGCACAGTAAATGACAAACCACTTCCATTTCGCTGCATAGCAAGCTCTGGTGGTGGGCTTCCTTGCCTCCCGTATGATATCCATGCATTCAGGAGGCAAGTCAAGGTAGCCAAACTCTAAGACTTCAGGAGCCAGATCGCCAGGTTGAGCTGTTGCGGGTCTGGATGCTGAATGTCGCCACGGCTCTGCGTCAAAAGCCTGGGTGTGAGGTGCAGCCTTTGATGCGGTACCACGGAGAGTTCTAGAAACGTGGTGTACCATGGTTGGCGTGCCCACGTTGGAGCAACCAGGATGAGTGTCATCGAGTGTTGCTTTAGCTTTCGTGCCACCAGCGGTATGAGAGGTGCTGGGGGAAAAGCATACGCAAATCTGCCTGACCAGTTCATCCATATCGCATTGCCCTGCGACTGTGGGTGAGGGAACCTGGCGGCAAAGCTTTGGCATTTTGCGTTTTCCCTTGTGGCAAACAGGTCTATCTCTGGATGTCCCCACTGCTGGAAGTACGGGCGGAGTACTGATGGATGTATCTCCCACTCGTGCATTTGGTGGCTGTACCTGCTGAGCAGATCCGCCATCTGATTGTCCTTGCCCGGGAGGTGTTCCGCCATGAGGAAGATGTTCCTCTGAATGGCCCACTTCCACATGCTCTGAGCCAGATGAGACAACTGCGGAGAGTGTGTACCTCCCTACTTTTGAATGTAGTACATGGCCGTCATGTTGTCCGTCCGGATCAGCACGACTTTGCTGCACAGATGTACTTTGAATGCCTTCAATGCCAGGAAGATTGCCATCAGTTCTAGGTAGTTGATGTGCATCTTCCTCTGCTGCGTTGTCCATAGTCCCTGCACTGTGTAGTGGAGTACATGAGCTCCCCATCCCTGGAGAGATGCGTCTGTCGTCAGGATAATCTGTGGCACAGGCTCCTGGAACGGTCGGCCCTTGCAAAGGTTGTGTGGATTCCACCAATGCAGAGAGCTGTATGCCCGACCGGTCACCAACACAAGGTCGTTCAACTGTCCCTGAGTCTGAGTCCACTGATGAGCCAAGCATTCTTGGAGCGGACGCATATGTAGTCTCGCGTGCGGGACTATGAAGATGCAGGAGGCCATCATGCCTATCAACTGCATGAACACTCGTGCAGGAAGCGAGTGTTGCGGTCTGAACTTTTGGATCAGTGACTGAATGCTGTCGATCCTCACAGAATTCGGCTGAGCTGTGGCTGCCAGAGTATCGATCGTCGCACCCAGATATTGCCGCACATGGGCCGGCTGAAGGTGCGACTTGGGATAATTTAGGGAGAATCTCAGATCGTGAAGGAGGTGAATGGTGTGGGACATGTTGGCGGCGCACTGCTGGGCCGACTTTGCTTGGACAAGCCAGTCGTCCAGATAAGGGTAAACGTGAACGTTCTGCCCCCTGAGGTGCGCAGCTACTGTCGCCAGACATTTTGTGAACACCCTGGGCGCTGTGGTCACCCCGAAAGGCAGGACCTTGAACTGATAATGCCGACCCTGAATAGTGACCCTGAGGTATTTCCTGTGTGATGGATGCAGTGGAATGTGGAAATAGGCATCCTTGAGATCTAAGGTTGCGAGGAAGTCTCCCTGATTGAGCAACGGGAGAACCTGCTGCAGTGTGAGCATATGAAAGTGTTCTGATAGAATGTACTGATTTAGGGGTCTGAGGTCCAGTATGGGTCGGAGGGGATCCGTCCTTTTTTGGGATTAAGAAGTACAGGGAGGACACTCCTGTGCCTTCTTCCTCCACCGGCACGAGCTCGATTGCCCCTTTTTGCAGCATGACGAGTACCTCCTGCTACAATAAGTGCAAATGCTCTGTGGGCATAGGACGGTGTTTTGGTGGCATGTTGGGTGGAGTGGATGTTAACTCCAGACAATAACCGAACTGGATAAGTTTCCTGACCCACCTGTCCGTGGTGATGGATTTCCAGACAGGCAGGAACTGCTGGAGTCTCCCCCTGACAGGTGTAGTATGGTCGGGGGGCAGTGACAGGGCGTCACTGTTTACTGGTGGCGGAGGAGCGGGAGTTGTTGTTTCCACGACCTCTGCCCTTGGTGCTGTTGCCCCGATAGCCGCCTCTACTCTGCTTGGTGTAAGAGGATTGCGCCCCACCTTTATTGTATTGCGTTTGCTGGGACATCTGGCCTCTGGAAACACCTCTATTGCCTGAGCGACGAAAAGTGCTGCCCCGAAACTGCTGGGACTGGAGAGCCCCCATGGACTTAGCAGTTTCGGTATCCTTTTTTATCTTTTCCAAGGTTGTATCCACCTCAGGACCAAAGAGCCTATCGGGGTTAACTGGCTGATTGAGGATGGTAGTTTGTATCTCCGGCTTGAAACCGGAGATCCTGAGCCAGGCCTGACGTCTCAACATGACACTGGTGTTAATGGCCCTGGCCGCAGTGTCCGCTACGTCCAGTGCACACTTAATGGAAGCGTTGGAGATAAGCTTCCCTTCCTGAATAAGCATCTCAGCTGCCTCTTTATACTGATCTGGAAGATGTTGCAACAGGGTCTCTAGTGTGTCATAGTGCACCCTGTCATATCTGGCTAGTAGCGCCTGAGTGTTAGAGATACGCCAGATATTGGCCGCTTGAGCTGCCACCCGCTTCCCTGATGCCACCAGCACTTTAGACTCCTTGTCGGGGGGAGGAGCATCACCAGTGGTTTGTGAGTTTGCCCTCTTCCGGGCATTAGAGACAATCAGAGAGTCTAATGGCAACTGGCCTCTGATGTAGGTGGGGTCGCAGGCGCCGGCCTATATTTCTTTTCAATCCTAGGGTTGACCACCCTGGCCCGTGTGGGTTCCTTAAAAATGTCCGCAGCATGCTTGAGAACCCCCTTGAGCATGGGGAGAGTCTTGACAGTCTTTTCTGCAGTGGAAAAGGTATCAAAAAGGAAGTCCACTTCAATAGGGTCACTGTGGAGGTCCACGTCGTGGTTTTTAGCCGCCCTCTCAATCAGAGCATTAAATGCAGCTGAATCCTCGGTAGGAGAGGTCTTGACAGCGTACACTTGAGGGTCCTGGGCAGTGTGCTGATCCCCTGTGTCACCTGCAACTGTCCATGAGTCGTTGTGATCCTCAGGATCAGTGTTGGCAGGAAAGCCATACTCCTCATCATCACCATCCCCACCCTCCACATCCGAATAAGTGGGTGAGAGTGTAGCCACTCGTGGAGTCGGTGGAGCAAGAGGCTCCACCAGAACAGGGGAGTCCGTAGCAGGCTTCTTGCGCTTCAAAGGAATCGTGTAGGACTCCAAAGGCTGGGTTGCCGTGATCTTCCTCTTGTAGAGGGTGAGTTTCCCGGTGTCGGCGTCGATATAGTGCTCCGACTGCTCCTCCACCGAGGGTTGTCGAGGCTTCAAGCTTCCAAGCGGCTGAGAAGGCTTCTGCGCCGTGGACACTGGGACGGGCGCTTCGGTGACCGACCGTGGAGCGAAGGCCTTCGGTGCCACCTTTGGCGACAACGTAAACAGGAGAGGCGCCGAAGACTTTGGTGTCGTGGCAGCTGGCTTCGCGGCGGAAGCATCCTTCGGTGCGGACGCGGAAGCCTTGTTCCTGATGCGTTGAAGAGAATCCGACACCTGCTTCATAAAGGAAGCGGACGGTTTCGTCGATCCGACAGACGTCTTCGGTCCACCAGCGAGGGAAGACTCTTGCGTGGATGCCTTATGTTTATCCGGGACCGGATCAGCCTGTTTCTGCGCGCTGCGTCCCCCCGCCGGTCCGGCGGCCTTCTGCGTTGACGGCTTCGTGCCGGCGGCCTTGACTACGGGGTGCGGGGCCCCAGTCTTCGGTTTGACGCCCTTCGCCGATTTTGGGACGACGGCCTTGACCGACTTCGACTCGGCGCCCTTGACCGACTTCGATTCAGCGCCCTTGGCCGACTTCCCCGGGTCGACAGACTTCTTCGGCTTCGGCTGCCCCGACGCGTCCGAAGACGAGGAGGCGGCCGGGGTGGCAGACGTCTTCAGTTTCGATGGCGTCTCAATTACTTTTGCTTTCGTCGACACCGAAGGTTTCGGTTTCGTTTTGAGCAACGTTGGCTCCGCAGAAGTGTCCGTAACCGGGCCCAGAGGCGAGGCCGTGGATCGGGGTGGAAGGTCTTGGGTAAGGCCGCGTGGCGATCCCTCGACCTGAGCCGTAGTAATTGTTAGTTCGGGGCCTAGTTCTTCACACGAGCTATCTTCCGTGGCCCCGTAGGCCTCATTGTCGTCTCCTACCTCGTCGACGACTTCTGTGGCCTCAACCACCTCGACGTCTGCGTGGTATCCGTAGTCGATCTCCTCCGCTGGAGGGGAAACTTGCAGATGAATCTCTTGCTCGTCTGCTTCTTCTCTGTCAAAGATATCCACCGGTGCCGGGGCCGACTGCCGGGCCTCCTGGCGCGCCACGCGCCGAAGTCGAATCGTCTTCTTCGATCGAAACCTGGAACAAGCCATACAGTTGGCTTCATCGTGGTCCAGCGACAGGCACTTGTTGCACACAGGGTGGACATCGATGTGCGGGTACTTAGATCCGCACACGGGACATTTTTTGAACGGACTCCGTTCCATGATGTCGTCGTAAGTCTTGCTGCGTCGACTGGGCCCCGAGTACCGAAGAGCCACGCGACTCCTCTGGACATCCGACTCGGGAATTGAGCCGGAACAGAGTTGGGACCGAACGCAAACAATACTGACGGTTAAGATAAGGCCTTCGGGCCGTAAGAAAAGTCTATATCGATTCCGAACTGGAGATGTCGAATATACATCCGAACCCAATGGCGGAAAAAAACAATCTGGGGATGGAGTCGATGCCCATGCGCACTGTGAGGTACTGGGTTTTTAAGAACCGGCACAGAACCGGTAACCCAGCGGTGTCAGGGTACACCCAGAGACCTCGGGTTCTTCCTGATCCAGACCACAGAAACTCAGAGTCTTCTAGGTGAAGTCAAAGATTAGTTTATTGGCTGCAACCAAGGTAGCAAGTGTCCTAGAAGTACAACACGGGGAAGTATATTCTCAGGAGACTGCTCGAATTTACAAAGTCAGGCTTCTCTCTTTATACAGAATATTCAGCTTCAGGCAAACATTCTTTGAATTCGTAGTATGTCATTTACAGTTATTGGTTTACAAAAGAAAAGCAGAGTCATGATGACATGTACATATTTCACGTCGTGCTGCCCATAACAAATCACCTGGCAAGGCCCAACATTTCATCAGATATCAGTGGACCCCCAATAAAACAGGCACCTCCCCATCATAAAGTAAGTGAAGCAAAAGAGTAGAGACAGATGTGAGCAAGATACGGCAGGTGTGCGCGCTGAAATGGTTTTATGGCTTGTTGAGCCTAGATGCTATCTTGCTCGGCCACTGGGAGGGGAACTGACCTAACGAGTTCGGCCTGGGGCAATGATTCCAACTTGCACAGGTCATGGAAAAGTCGATTAAGGAGTATGTGTCCTTATGGAATTGAATTCAGCTGGATTAAGGCCTATGTAAAGGGCAACACATAAATGGAAGCCAAGGGTTCAGAACGCAAATGACGATTTCGAGGTGAAATCGTTACTCGAATATGCTGAAAATATATGTACATGATGTACTCGTCATTCTCGGTATTTTGATACCAAATTCGTCATATTTCGACGAAGTTTTAATTCTCGAGTCCAGAACGATTACACAAATCCAGATTTTCAGAACCACAACTGTAGTCCAGGGGAGGAGCCACCTATCTCGTGATACTTCGAAGACTCTTCCAGGACAACAATGTACAATCATTCGGACCCAACACTAGGCGGCGATCTATGCTATAGATATGAATTCAGCAGCCCACATGCCTCGAACATTCTGGTACATTTGACGCATCACTTTTTTAAATCTCTTCACTCACTTTTAATTATCATAGCATGGGGGTAACATGCCGCGCCTCAAGTGGGAAACACTTACGCTCCCTTATGAGCAGGGTGGTTTTACAGCACCTGACTTCCAATTATACTATCTGTGCGTGCAAGCCCACTTTGCATACTATTGGCAGTATGACCCTGCTTACATTCCCCATGTAGCGGTTGAGGTTGGCGCAGTACACCCCATACCTCTCAAGGTCATGACTGTTAACACCCATACAGTGTTTGAGAAAGGGGAGTTTGATACAGTTCAAACCACGGTTAAAGCATAGCAGGAATTGGGCAGACGGCCGCGGAAACTGCCACTTTATGCATCTAGTATGCCTCTACTTCATCATACTGGTCTCTCGGTTACCACTGAGGTAGGTGCCCTGCAGACCCTCAAAGACATGAATATGGTGAACATGGAGGATGTGTATCCTGGAGGCCAATTCATCACTTCAGCGTCCCTGGTTGCTGGAGGCCCTATCACCCCTATGCACCTTTTCATTTACACCAGATTGAGGTCTGCTATGTGCATGCTGTACTCACAATTTCCTGCTGAGCCACCCACACTAGAAGCACTGCAACTTTTATATACCACTCGCTCTAGGGTGAAGCTGGTCACTAGATTATATCGGGTATCGCAGAAGGAGGTGGCTGTCTCTACTGTAGCAGCTTTGAATAAATGGAATCCAGTTTTACGACACACCATAACTGAGGATGAATGGGCGGACTGTTGCCACTTGACAGGGCATTTAACAGCTAATGGAAATCTGCGAATGGTTCATTTTAAATATGTACATCAGCTATACTATACACCTGCCCAATTGCATAAATATGGTCTGCGAGACTCAGCCGCCTGTAGACGCTGTGGGGCCCCTGACGTCGCTTTTTATCACCTGGCATGGGTTTGTCCCAAGGTATTCTTATACTGGGAATCTGTAACAAAGACTGTAAGCCTGATGGTTGAGCTCCCTCTGGAGTGTACCCCTCAAATATGTCTCCTAGGCCTCGTTTCCTGTGTCAAGGCCTCCTGCAGAAGGTTTCTAGCCATTGCGTTGCTGATGGCCAAGCGGAGGGTCTCTATGTGTAGGGAGAGTAGACTGGCCCCTACTACCAAACTGTGGCTGCAGGATTTAACCTATTGTCGGGACCAACTGGTTTGATATGCTGAAGAGCTGCCTGCACTTTCGAGGCCACTGGACATTTGGTCAGCCCTCACAACCTACTTGCTATCTGTGCCCACTATCTAACCTCCTGAGAATGGGATGGATATGCTTACTACTTGACTGTATTGTACTGTACCCCCTTGCCTCCGTCCGTTTTTCTTATTTTCCGAATTAAATACCTTTTATATGATTGTTTGTGTAGCCCTGACTTGCCCCCAATGAATGTTTCATCTTTGTGTAATGTATAGATACCGAACCATATGCCATGTACTGTACATCTTTGTGGTGTTTGTTTTTTCTTGTTGAAAATGATCAATAAAAAAAATAAAAAATAAAAAAATCTACCATGAAAAAAATAATAATAATAATATATTTAAATGCATATATAAATTATGTTAATATTGGAAATTAAATTTAATTGCAATGTTGATGTTTTTGCTTTTTATTGTTTTGGGATCCAGCGCTTTCCCTACTGTTGCACTCCCTGGAGTGGGAATAGTAATTTTTACCCCTACACTATCCAACGCTTTCCCTACTGTTGCACTCACTGGAGTTGGATTAGTAATTTTTACCCCTCCGCTATCCCAAGCTTTCCCTACTGTTGCACTCACTGGAGTCGGAATAGTAATATTTACCCCTAAGCTATCCAGCGCTTACCCTACTGTTGCACTCACTGGAGTGGGAATAGCAATTTTTACCTCTGCACTATCCAGCGCTTTCACTACTGTTGCACTTATTGGAGTGGGAACAGTAATTTTTACCCCTCCTCTATCCAGCGCTTTCCTTACTGTTGCACTCACTAGAGTGGGAATAGGCAATTTTACCCCTTCGCTATCCAATGTTTTAAGTACTAATTTTTGTATTTTGCTATTAAATGTATGTATTATTTTTTTCAAATAGTTTCATGTTTTAATTAAATAGATAATACTTTATTTTTATTTATTAATATATGTGTTTATTTTATTTTTATATAATTAAAAAAGTTTATAAATTAAATAAAGATATAGTTAATAAAAAGTATTTAAGAAAATATATGTACATGCACACATTTGTATGTGTTCATATGTATTAAATTAAGTTTATTTGTTATTATTAGTCAAAATATATATTACATTTAATTTATTTTGCTAATAAAATTATTATTATGTAATTAATTTATTTTAAGTTATGTTATTTTTTAAAGTCGTTATTTTTTACATCTATATTTTTGAGTCAATATTACTGTACTTACGTGTTTAAGTATATGGATTCGATATTTATGTAACCGATATTTTTACATTGATATTTTTTTCATCTATATTTTTTGTAATCGATATTTAAACATGGAACCAGAGGCATATAGAGGGTATTGACCGACCTGGTTGTAGGCTTGGAAGCAATAGGTAAGAGCCTTCATCAGTTATCTGATATGTATTGCAAATAAATCCACAGAGCATGGCTCATAGCCTTTAGACAGCACTGCCAACCTGAGAAAACTGGGTAAGCAATGTACTGTAGTGTCCTAAATCTGTGTTGAAAGATGTAGAAATGGAAATGTCTAATTAAACTAAGCAAATGTTGAATAAAAATAATTTAAAAAAAACATTCTACACAGGACTCGACCATAGCCAAGGTATTATCCCAGACTACAATCGCTGGCAAAAAAGCTATGTGGAATTGCGGCAACCCGCTTGGCGAGGTCCCTGCTGATTCTCTCATTGATTTAGCGCAACTGGTACCTTATATATCAGGCATAAAGATTTCAAAAGCCCTGGACATGGTTACACCTAACAAGGCACCATAGCTGGACAAAGTGCCGTGTGACCTGTTTAAATGGCTCATGGATATATGGTGCCCATATTTTGTTTTGTTCTTTAATGCCCTATTGACTGGTGCTGATATGCGCCCAAAGAGTGGCCGGGGGACAGATAATAAAAAAAAATGTAAAAGGCCGAATATCTACCTCTGTTAATTATAGAAGAATTTGCCTCATTGATAGTGCACAACATTTGTTCTGTTGTATTATTTTAAACAGGCTGAGGAAGTGGATGGCAGATGCAGACGTTCTGACCCTGTTGCAAGCCAGTTTTAAAGATGGTATCGGTAAAATTGACCTTTTTTTGTCTACAGTTACTGTATTGGAAGTATGTCTCTTTGAGGGGAAGCCAACTCTATGTAATGTTTGTAGATATCTGATCTGCTTTCCATCTAGTCTTCAGAGAATCCTTATGGAAGGTCTTGACGGAGATGGGGGCCCTTGCCTATCTCTTAAAAACCATCATTAGGCAACATCCCAAGAACTATACACAGGTTAGATGGGGACTTCAGGGTGAGCTAACCGACCCCATTCCTGTAAATCAGAGATTGAGGCAGGGTGTGTGCTGGTCCCAACCCTCTTTCTGCTCTGCATTAACGATCTGGTATTCCATCTGGAGAAGTGTGAGGCTGATGTTCCGCCTCTTGCTACGGTTAAGATCCCAGCCCTAATGTTTGCGGATGATACCCTTTTGCTATCCAAATCTCCTATGGTATACAAAAACAAATGGATTGCTTTAGGGGTTCTGCAGGCAGCGGAGGCTGGAGATCAACCTCGGACAAGACCAAATATATGATATTCAACCCCTGCCCAACATCCTGTTCCAATCCCACCCTCAACTGTGAATGTTTCAAGCAAGTTTGAGAGTTTGACTATCTCGGGTCACTCCTTCAGAACACTGACTGGACATTTCAGGTCCAGAAGACTAGATTCAAGCTCGAGCAATAGAGTGGGGATATCTTGAGGGCCCAGAGTACTTCTACATATCACCCAATCACTCCAGCCCTTTAGATCTATAGGTGTCAAGCACTGGGGGCCTCATTATATGGTGGGGAACTGTGGGGCCATTTAGATGCTAGGTTAGTTAGAAGAAAACCGGTTCATGAGTAGTTTAAATACCCTTCCAGCAAGCATCCCTCTGTGCCCACTACTGTTAGATTATGGGCTAAGGTATGTTAATGGCATAGTGGGCTTGCGATCACTGTTGTAATGGTGGAGACTGTGGCTAGCTACTGAGCTCATATGCTTGCGAAAGGCTCTAGAAGAGGTAATGGGGTAGTCAGGCGCCAGTAAGATCCCCTGCCTTAGGGTGGTCAGGGATCGTCTGAGGCAGATTAGGCTTGAGAATCTCTGGTCTAAACTAGCAGATGCTGTATCAGTCTCGAAACAGGCACTGAAGAACAAGTTACTTACCTTCGGTAATAATGTATCTGTAAGAGACGTACATTAGTTATAGATTCCTTACCTTAGAATTACGCCCAGGCATCAGACTGGATCCGGAGACATTTTTCCATAGAAGTACCCCTGCGCGTCGGTAGGTGGCGTAGGTTGACCCCGCTTTCACAGGCGGCGCCCTGGTAGTCAGGATGACTTTGTGGTGTCTACTTAGATGTCCCCTCGCGCGATGACGTCAGTTCTGACACAACTTTCTGCACCAGAAGCGCAGAGCCATGTAAGACACTGAACACTGGTGCTCAAAACTAGGGCCATGTAAGGGAGTCCCTATCCCTAGAAGTCAGTTCGCATAACTGGGAGGATGGGTGGGGCGATAAGTAATCTATAACTAATGTATGTCTCTTATAGATACATCGTTACAGAAGGTAAGTAACTTGTTAATCTGAAAGAGACCATTAGTTATAGATTCCGTACCTTAGAATAGACACCCCAGCAATACCAACTCCGGAGGTGGGTCTGCGAACTAAGTTCACACCAGGAAGTCCTGCAGGACAGAACGAGTAAAAAAGCCATCTCTCTGGACTTGGCTGTCCAGGCAGCAATGCTTAGTAAACGTGTGCAGGGATGCCAACGCGGAGGCCTAGCAGATATCAACTAGCGGAACTTCACGGCCCAAAGCAGTAGTAGCAGCCGTCGCCCTGGTAGAGTGGGCGTGCAGTCCTACTGGAGGTTCCTTTTTAGCAAAAGAATAACAGATCTTAATGCAGAGGATGACCCATCGAGAGATGGTACATTTGTGCAATGTCAGACCTTTGTTGGCGCCCACATAACCCACGAAGAGTAGATTGTCCACCCAGAAGTCTTTAGTGCGGTCAAGGTAGAAAGACAGCACATGTTTTGGGTCCAGATCGTGGAGTCTCTCCTCCTCTTTGGAAGGGTGCGGAGGATGGAAGAAGTTTGGCAATATGATGGTCTGACCTATGTGGAAAGAGGTAACCACCTTAGGCAGAAAAGAGGGCATAGTACGTAGAACTACTTTGTCCGGATGGACAGCAAGAAAGGGAGGTCTGGAAGATAAGGCTTGAAGTTCACTCACCCTGCGAGCAGAGGTGATGGCAAGCAAGAAAGCACTCTTCAAAGTAAGAAGACAAAGAGGACAATTATGTAGTGGCTCACAGGGAGCACACATAAGATAAGTGAGGACAATATTCAAGTCGCACTGGGGCATTATGAGAGGAAAAGGAGGAAAGAGATAAGTAATGCCCTTCAGAAATCTATTAACAATAGGGGACTTGAAAATAGAACACTGATTAGGAAGTCGTAGAAAGGCCAAACTGGCTGAAAGGTAGCCTTTAGGGGTGCCCAGAGCAGAGCCCTGCTGGGTCAAAGAAAGAATAAAGAGGAGAACCTCTGAAAGAGGGGCAGAAAGGAGATCCACAGCCTTTGCTGTGCACCATGCCACAAATGTGTTCCATCTACAGGGGTATACCGTTTTAGTGGAGGGACGCCTGACTGCCAAGATGACATTACAGACTTCAGGAGAAAGGTCGAAAGCTGTCAACTGTCACCACTTAATCTTCATGCAAGAAGGTGGAGACTGGACAGGTTCGGTCGAGGTCCGTCCCTGCTGCTGTGACAAAAGATCCTCCCGAATGAGCAGTCTGATCGGATGATCGATGGCCATGTTCAAGAGCTCACGGTACCAGACTCTTCGCACCCAGCCCGGAGCCACAAGAATGACTTTGGCCTGGTTGCGATTGATCTTCTTCAGCACTTTGGGTAGAAGTGGTACAGGCGGAAAGGCGTAGAGGAGGCAGCAATTCCACTTGCGAAGAAAGGCGTCGCCTAGCGAGTGCCGCCTTGGAAACTCACACCCTGCTCTGTTTGTTGCAGTACCATATGGCGGTGGTGTTGTTCCTAAACACCTCAACTAGTCTTTCTTTGACAGAGGTAAGGAATGCCTTCAGTGCAAGACGAATCGCCCAGAGCTCCAGAAGATGGATGTGGAGCTCAGAGTCCGCCAGAGGCCTCTGATCTCCGCCTGCCCCATTTGGCTGCCCCATCCTAGGAGTGATGCATTCCTCACTACTGTGAACTCTAGTTGGGGAAGGGAGAGGGATCTGCTGCTTACCCAATCCTGGTTCGTGAGCAACCACTGCAACTGACTTTCAATTCCCTCCAAGATCTGGATGACATTGGAAAGATTCCCCGGATGCTGCGCCCACTGAAACTTCAGGTCCCAATGCACAGCCCGCATATGCCATCTGGCATGATCCACCAGCAGGATGCAGGAGGCCATGAGGTCCAGCAGCCTCGGGGTCATTCTCACAGAAATCCGGGATAGAGGCTGAATCATCGATATCATAGCCTGAATATGCCAGACGCGCTGCTCAGGAGGATAGACCGGAAACTGCGCTGTGTCCAAACCGCTCCGATGAAAAGGAGCTTATGAGAGGGAATCAGGTGTGACTTCGGCATGTGGATAGAGAACCCCAGTGAATGCAGGAGATCCGCCATAGTCTGGAGATGGGAGACGACAGCCTGGGGGGAGCCCGCCTTCAACAGCCAGTCGTCGCAATAGGGGAAGAGCGGAACCCCTGATCTGCGCAGAAAAGCTACGACCACCACCATCACTTTTGTGAACACTGGGGGGGGGTGCTGGTAAGGCCAAAGGGGAACACGTGAACTGGAACTTCTTGTGAACTACCGTGAACCGCAGGTAACGCCGGTGGGCAGGCAAGACGGGGATGTGAAAGTAAGCGTCCTGCAAGCCAAACACCACCATCCAGTCTCCAGGGTCGAGGGCAGACAGGACCTGAGCCAAGGTTAACATCTTGAACTTCTTATGGAGGAAGCGGTTAATGTCCCTAAGATCTAAGATAAGACGTAGGCCTTTGTCCTTCTTGGATACCAAGAAGTAGTGGGAGCAGCAACCAGGAACCACTTCTGGCACCGAGACACGTTCAATAGCTCCCTTGGCCAAGAGAGCCGTAACTTTCTGGCAGAGAAGGGCCAAATGATCTTCCAACATACGATGGAGTGTTGGTGACATGGAGGGAGGGGTAGTCTCGAAGGGGAGGGAGTAGCCCCTTCGGACTGTCTGTAAAACCCACCTGTCCGATGTGATGCTGAGCCAGTGGGAGAGGTGATGGTGGATCCTGCAGCCCACTGGCAACTGGTGGCCCTGAAAGGTCGGACTAGGAAGGCTTGGAAGCTGTTGCAGTGGGGGCATTGGTGAACTGACCCCACCCGCTGGCCCCAGACCCACAACGCAGGACCCCCAGCCAAGTCTGCGGGGCCAAAGGTGTGCCGGCGGAGTCGTACTGCCCAAAGATCCAGTGAAACGCTTAGTAAAATTGACGAAGATGGGCAGAACACGCTCCAGCTCCAGGAAAGGGAGGGAAGCGGGGAGTCATCCCAGCGGGCTCTGAGGAAGGAGCCGGAGAGTGACGACGCTCAGGGTCCCACGTTGTGTCGGCTGACGGATGGGGAGAAGGCAAAGAGCGACAATGCTTCTTTACCTTCTTCTTGTGCTTCGACTTACCGGAGGAGTGAGACGACTTCGAAAACGAGTGGTGATGGCTCTGCAACCTCTCTCGTGACCTTCCCCTCAACCAGGACCTCGAGTGGTGCGGAGCAGACTGCCGGCCTCCAAAAGCTTTTGGAACCGCTCCCGCAAAGACTTCGGGTTCAGGGCCCGGCAGCCGGAGCACATCTTCAGGTCGTTGCGCTCCAGGCACCAAAGATACACAAGGTGCGGATCGATGATCATCAACTTGCAACAAGAGACACAAGGCTTGAAACCGGGCCGACGTCTGGACATCCCTCGTGCACCAGGAGTCGTAACACTCAAAGATGTTGACAAAAAGTAAAAAAAGATTAGTCAAAATGTGAATAAGGGGCACGCTCTCTCCGGATCTGCGCTGGCTCGTGCGGTAAAAGAAAGAACTGACGTCAGCGCCCAGGGTTGGTGTTTTAGTAGACACAGCAACGTCATCCCGGCAATCACGATGCTGATGACGAACGCAGAGTTGACTGGCGCGCGGGGGCACTGCTACAAAAAAATGTCTCCGGATCCAGTCCGACACCTGGGGGTAATTCTAAGGTAAGGAATCTATAACTAATGGTCTCTTTCAGATATGTGGCTTTTGGCACTACGTACAGCAATATAACCTAAGTTCAGCCAGGGTGGGTTCCCTCACTGCTTCTTTTTAGAGTTCAAAGTTTAAAATTTTCTGGAGCCAGTTTTGGATGAGTTTGAGCTCACCCCATACTAGGACTTTGCACATCAAATTCTGTCTAGGGACTTTACCCACTCCTGCCTTTACACCTGCATGGAAGCGCAGACATTCTGACTCTATTAGAACTTGCCCGGTCTGTCCCGGAGCGGTAAAAGCGGCAGCCTATGATGGGTATAGGAAGAAGTGGGTATTGCCCGTTTGTCACAACCTGAGTTTTCACAATTATAAGACTGTGTTTAGAAGTGACACAAGGCAATGTATCATCTTTGCACTCTCAAAGTATCTGATGTAGATATGGAGAATTAGACAGAATAAGGTGTCCACTTGATGAACGGTGCTTTCTCCTAATTGTGTATTTTAATTTTCTCATGTGCACTTTATCTTGGTCCTTTTTAATATAATGTATTTTGCCGGATTTTTATATGGACTGTACATTTTTTTTTTAAAACAAACTTTATTCGTCATTGCGCATAGACAACCCAGGGCTCTGAACACCAGAGGCATCTGCCGAATCTGACATATGGAATCATAAAATCAATCAACGTTTTTGCAGATAGTGTCAAAATGCAAAACACAAGCATGCTGACTAAAATAGAAACCCCCCCAAAGTCCCGTCCTCCCTCACCACCCCCCCTAGAATCACCCCTGTCCCCACAGTTCATTCCACAGCTTTGAAAAACCAAGCAAAGAATCCTTTGCTAACATCATGCACCCCATGGTCCACCCCTCCTTCCCGCACCCAAACGACTCTAACATCTACCCTGGTAGATGGGTCTCTGCCTCCGCTGGCGGCTCCAACCATAGACCCGATAATCTGCCCACCACCTCCAGGTCTTGTAATGCTTGCGCGGACAGCCCCTGGCAACAAAAATAGGCTTCTCCAACCCCATGCAAAAATCTAAGCCATTCTTCCATGCGGCTACCGAGGGACCCCGCGTCACCTTCCACTCTTTAGTAATGTCCCACTTTGCCAGTGTGAACCCTAATAACATGAGGTGTCTTTTGTAGATATTGCCCCCTATCCCCTCCATGACATGCAAAAGGGCCAACTGGGGCATGCGATGGAGCTCCCACCCCAGAACCTCTGAGAGGCATGGAAATATCCCCCTCCAGAAACGATCCAGGGATGTACACTGCCAAACAGTATGTAAGAAAGCGCCCTCCTCCCGGCCACAATGAAGAAACTCGGGGGAAGCGGTCAGCCCCGCCCTCCACAGTCGCGTCCTAGTATAGTAGACCGAATGGAGGTATTTGAACTGTACCAGGCAGAGCCGCATGGCAATGGCCGCCCCTGCAGCGCCGCCAAGGCCTCCACCCAGTCCTCCTCCTCCAGAATGCCCACGTCAGCCTCCCAGTCCCCCCGAAGCTTCTGCAGTGAAGAGGAAGAATGAGTGACCAAGGATTGATATATCCAGGAGATCTTCTTGTCTTGCAGGTTCCCCATAAAAACTTTTGCCTCCAACGGGCTAAATTCAGGGAGAGACTCTAGACCCTCCAGACTAGGAGACAGGGCATGGGGAAACTGGAGGTACCGGTAGAATTGCGACTGGGGCATATGGAATTCCCTCTGGATGTCCCGAAAGGGCTTGAGTGTCGTACCCCTCATGACATCTCCCAGGATTGAGATACCTATGTCGTCCCATCCCCGGAAGTCCTGCATGGCCGCCAGGTGGGGCAGGTGCTCAGTATTCCACAGAGGAGTCTCCTGAGTCAGGGTGTTCCTCCAAACCATGCGTCGCATGGCCTGCCTCCAGACCTGAAACACCACCCGTGTGACCGATGGCATCGTGCCCCTCAGTAGTAGGAGTAGAGAAGTTTGTGTAACGAGTATCTTTCCATGAGGTGCCACTCCAGTGCATATACCGGGTCGCTCCTATCCCCGTACCACCATTCATTTAGAATCAGGAGATGCGATGCCTGGTAGTATGAGAGAATGTCGAAAGTCGCAAGTCCTCCACAATACGTGGATAGGAAGCACGTGCGTAGTGCGACGCGCACCTTGCCCCCCTCCCATAGAAATTGCCCAAGCGCCGCGTTCACTAGTTCGAACCATCTGGACGGGATTGGGTACGATTGGTTCTGTAGCTGATACAGAAGCCGAGGAAGTGCCACCATCTTGAATATTGCCGACCGACCAAACAGAGTCAGAGGCATGGGGGACCAGGACTTAAGCTCAGAACGAACCCGCTCCCACACCGGAGCCACATTGCGCTCCCAGGCGATGGCCGGCACGTCAGAAATAAACACCCCTAAATACTTCAAGCACCCCACCGCCACCCGGACCGAGCACGCCCACGCCCCCACTCTCGTCCGATCCCCCAGGGCCCGGATTGTGGACTTACGGGGATTTATGTACAGTCTCGACGTTTCTCCAAAAATCTGCATAATGCGCAGAAGCTGCGGTCCTGTTCTGTCAACAGCCGTGAGGAAGAAAAGGACATCATCCGCATAGAGCGCGATTCTGTCAGACAGACCCGGAGCCCATTCGAATCCCCGAACCTGCGCATCTATGTGCACCCATGCCGCCAATGGCTCCATAGCGAGGGCAAAGAGATATGGAGACAGGGGGCACCCCTGCCTTGTGCCTCATGCTATTGAGAAGGTGGAGGAGATCGCTCCAGCCATCCGAACTGAAGCAGTAAGTTTCGTGTACAGGAGCGTGATGTAAGACAGGAAGCGTGGGCCAAGATTAAGACGCCGCAACAGTGCGAAAAGATAAACCCAGCTCAGGGAGTTGAATGCCCTGTCCATATACGCCAAGAGGAGGGCTGCCGGTTCTTCCACCCGCCGCATGGCCGCTACTGCCTCATGCGCCCTCCTTATCTTATGTCTGGTCGCCCTTTGAGGCATAAACCCCGCCTGATCCGGATGCACTAGGGTAGGGATGTGAGGCAGAAGGCGATTGGCCAATGCCTTTGTCAGGATTTTGGCCTCTACGTTTAAGAGGGAAATGGGAAGATACGAGGCATGTTGTTCCGGGGGTCGACCAGGCTTGTGAAACACCACAACCTCCGCATGCCTCCAATCAGGAGGGAGAAAGCCCCTCTCCCGAGCCTCCTCCACTACAGCCCGATAATATGGGGCCAGCTGCACGTTGTAGCAATAAAAGAATTCACTTGGGAACCCATTGGGCCCGGGCGCCTTGCCGGGAATGAGCTCCCCCAAGGCCGTACCCAGCTCCTCATCCGTCAAAGGGACATCCAGCTGGTCACTCACCTCGTACGACACTGCCTTGGCGGTAGGTCTGCTATAAACTTGTCAATGGTGGCCTCTGAGAGGCATTCCTGGGGGGCATAAAGGTATGCCTAATAAACGGCAAACCTCTCCGCTATAGTGGTGAGGTCTGTAATCGATGTCCCCGCCAAGTCTAGAATACCCAGAAGGTCCTGGGCGTGGAAGGTGCCCTGGCAAAGTCGATGTAGCATCTTGCTGGACTTATCCCCCCATTGGTATACCCAGCTGTGTGTCACCAGCCAGGCCTGGCGCGCTTTATCCATCAATAGGGTGGTGTACGTCTGCTGGGCAAACAGCAATTGCCGCACATAATGGTCCCCCCTGCCTCCTGACTCCGGCGATCGAGAGCCTCCACTTCCGCCTCTGCGAGTGTCAGTTCCTCACTCCGCTTCCTATGGGCTGCCGCACACCAGGAAATGTCCACCCCCCGTAGAGTAGGCTTCAGCGCCTCCCACAACGTTGCGGCCCCCACCACGGACCTCTCATTGTCTGTCAGGAAATGGGCTATAGCCTCGCTCATATGCGTCCCATACTCTTCGTTCTGTAGATGCCCCACCGATTGACGCCACAGGAATGGCGGCTTCTTTCTGCCCATACGTAGCTCAAGAGATACCGGTGGGTGGTTGAAGAGAGGCTGTGAGGCAAGATCTCTACCGACTCCACTCTACCACACCACCCCCCTAGGAACGAAAAAATAGTCAATTCTGAAGAGCGATCCATGGACCGCCGAGAGGTACGTGAACCCCCTCCTATCCCCGTGAAAGCGCCGCCACTCGTCCACCCAATCCAGACCCCTCACCAGTGAATGAAGTTTTGTTGGAAGGCACCTCCAGGGCCACCCCCAACCCTGGTCCTATCTTTGGCTAAGTTCATAACATCGTTCCAGTCCCCACCCACCACGGACAGCACATCTGGCATGCCAGCCCACAAGGAACACAACTTCTCCACCAGATTCCACTGAGGGGTAGCATAGACACCGCCGAGTATCAAGGATTCGTCCCCGATCTTACCCCTGATAAACAAGTAACGCCCCTGTGTGTGGGACCAGTGTTGCGAATGCACATTGGGGATTCTATGGTGGACCAAATCGCCACTCCCTGCGAACCCCGTGTGAACCCAGCATGGAACACCTGTTGGTAGTCATAGCATTGCGTGCAAAGGGCCTTTGAGCCTAGTAGGTGCGTTTCCTGCAGTAAGAGAACGTCGGCCCTAGCCCTCTTTGCCTGGTGGAGTATTGCCCAGCATTTGACTTTATCCAGAGCCCCACGCACGTTCCAACTGACAATGCGGAGACTGCCCGGGATTACCCGGCCATCATCGGACTTCCTAGCCATGGGGGGGCACAACTACCCCTAAAATAGATACCAAGCTGTGGTGACGTATGTGTACATTGCAGCAGGTGTCTAGCTAATGTGCGATTCAATAACCAAAACAACCCCCACCCAACAAACCCCCACCCCATACCTCAAAAACGCTGAAGTATCTGTGAGCAGTAGGGCTAGCCCCCGCACCCCAACGGGGGGACGGAGACTGCGCCCACCAATGAATCCCCAACTCACAGCCCATAACCACTGGGCATGCCTCCGACCAGTCCGACTCTGACGGAGAGGCCAGCCCACAACAAGACTCCGCCTAGCAATAGCAAGCACAGCCCCACAGAGCCTCACCAGGAAAGATTCTATTTCTAAATTGTTCTGATGTATTTTAAGCATGTTCTTTTATGGCCGTTGGACCGAAATAAAAATGCTTTGACTTGACCTGGCCAATGTCTGTGATTTATGCTCTGCAGGCATTCAAGATATGTTTCATGTTTCACATTTATGTTCGATACCAAATGTAGCCAGAGCCAAATACTTATTATTACCACTTATAAAGATCAATAATTTGGATACACATCAGCATATAATGGAGTTGTCAGAAAAAACACCAAATTAATGGGCAGATGATCTGTCCACGGCCACAAAAGGTCTGCATTACCTAGGTGCATTCCTGTCAAGCAATCAAATCATCCCCTGGGAGCGCAATGTGGCATCCTTAATGGAGAGGGTAAAGGCCGAAATAAAATCATGGTTTGGCCTGCCACTCTCTCTCTATGGGCGCTCGGCCATCTTTAAGATGGTGTCTCTTCCTCGCCTACTATACCCACTACAAAATCACCCTTATTCTGTCCCCACGTCATGGTTCAGATGGATGTTTGGGGGACGGAGAGGCGTAGAGTGGCGCAGGGAGCTTCGCAGTACCTGATTTCGAGGCTTACTACCATGCGGCTCAGTTCCAATGGTACGTGCGGCGGATGGCGGGGAAACTGGGAGATGAAGTGGATCGGAGAGGCAGGGACCTGGGGCTCCGTCACTTGATTCGGATACTGCTCCGACTCCCGGTGCGCAAGAGGGAAGTGCCCAGGGATCTCTGAGTTCTGCGGCAGTGCTGGAATAGGGCTCTACGGCGCACTAAAATGAGCCCTGCCTATGCGCCTGAGATTCCGATATGGTTCTGTGGGGAATTACCCCACGGAGGGGACTGGCAATGGCTGCAAGACTGGGGGAGCTGGGGATCTCCTACATTGGGGACCTATACAAAGATGGTACCCTCTTACCCTTCCAGGACCTTATGGAACGGCACGATCTGCCCCCTCAAGACTTTCTCCTGCACGCGGCGGTGACGGCTGTGGTGCGCAGGCACTGGAGGGCAGGGATGGAAGAACCAAAGATCTTCCTCCCTTGTCAATATGTGGATCACTTCCGCGGGTAAAATCAAGGCGGTTACCTGTCTATATAAGAGGCTGTCGCAGGGCACAAGGGCTCCTTTGTAGGAACTGCGCATTAAATGGGAGACTGACCTGGGAACACCTATAGAGGAGAGACCCTGGGAGATGCAACAGGAACGGGCATGGAAATGCTCTCGGAATGCGAGATTCCAGCTCATACAATTCTATGTATTTCACCTGGCATACCTCACTCCTCACAAAATCAATGAGTTCTTCGGCTCCCACACGGCCTGTCCGCACTGAAGACTGGAAGACGCAGCATTCATGCACATGTTTTGGGACTGTCCTTTGCTCCGTGGGTACTGGGTAGAGGTCCTCTCCAAGCTGACAGAAGTGACGGAAAGGGAGCAGCAGCTCACTCCTGAGGTGTGCAAGCTCCACTGGTTTCCTCACACTACCCGCAACAAAACCACCACTAAGTTCCTGGATCTGGGGTTAGTTCTTGTCAAACAAGAAATCACTAGCCATTGGAAGGCGACCAAGGCCACTAGTGTGGCACGCTGGATCCGAGAACTCATAAAATGGGCGGACTGTGAGGGGACACTCAGACTCCAGCTAGCTCAGAGAACTGACAATGACAGAGTATGGGACACGGCGAGAGCCTGGATGGTGATGGTGGAGCTCCTCAAAAACTCGACCGATGACGATGACTGAGCCCTCCGGGAGTGGGGATTCCCCCTTTTTACACGTGAAAGTAACCATTGACCACAGGGCAGGTAGATAGACCGGGAGATGGCTAGACCAGGTGCATTCCCATAGGGGGAACATGGACCACTACCACAAGGATTTCCCCGAACTGAGGGGAGTAGTCACTGTGCAATAAGTACGCTGATAGGGAGAGCGACATGTCTGAGGGGAGGTGTGAGGGGGTTCCCGGGAGAGGGTTAGTGGAGGGAGGAGTGGGTTGGAGGGGGGTGTTTTACGTTATCTGTTGAGATGATCAAATGTCGGCAGTGTCCAAATCTTATAGCGGGCACGATACACTCCGGGCGAGGGAGGTCTCGCGAATTGCTGGACTATCGTTCTCACGACAGGGAGGGCGATGAGCTGGATGAGCAACTATGATGGGGGGTGATGGTCTGCACGGGCACAAGTGACTGCTGAAACATGATAATTTAATGTGATGTATACGATCCCCTGTAAATTGAAGCTATGTGGAGCGAAGGAAATTAATAAAGTTTGTTTAAAAAAAAAAAAGTTCAGATGGATGAACGCAGTTCTGGGGCAGTTTGGGGGGAGGGGTGTTTATCCATGGTGCCCCTGTGAGCCCATTTCCAACCTACCTATTGCAGTGGCATTGCAGCAGCAGATATTCAGTCCTACCAAAAATGCGGGGGACCACCTTTTAGTGTTGAATGAGTAGTGGTAGTGATCCAATGATGACCCTGCATACTTGGTTGAGCACTGGCTACTGGGGGACCATACTCTATACCCATACCTGTATGGCGGGTCGGATGTCCAGGATCTTCCTCCAGCCACCAGAGCTGTGATTGCGACTTGGCGTCAGTCCCTTCATAGGATGGGATGGTTGAGTTGCCTTACACGGGAGACTCTGCTGTGGCATAATAGGCTTTTTCCCTATTTGGCCACTCTCTAGGGATTTTGCAGTTGGGATCGGATTGGTATCTTCTACTTGGGAGATGTTATGCATGGTCACACCCTAAAATCCTCCCAGGAACTACAATCAGATTTTTCCATGCCCGAGGTCAGTTTTATAAATACCTCCAATTACGGCATGCTATCATGCCTTACGTAAATCACCTCACATTTCTCCCTGAGTTTAATCCGCAGGAAGGTAAACTACTGATGGGTGATATAGGGGACCACAAAATCTCAACGATTTATCAATCACTTATTACAAATAATACTACCTCCTTTGAGGCCCTTAGGACAGCCTGGTAGATAATGACGATTGGTCCGAGGCACTGGAGAATCCAAGGGGGGGCAATTTTGTCTCGCTTACGTTAAATACAATTCAAGTTACTACATAGGGTTTACTGTACTAGATACAGGCTCTGGAGGGCAGGTTTTGTGGCATCTCTCTTATTCCTTCGATGTGGTAATACAGTGGACACCTTCTGACACACAGTATTGACCTTTACGGTCCTGGACAGGTTCTGGGGAGGCATTATCACATGTTTGGCCGAGGTTCTAGGGTGAAATCTTCCCAGGTCCCCCAAGCTGACGTTATTGCATAACACGGACGGAATACAGGGCAACAAATATAATTGCCACCTCTTATTTCTAGGTCTCACAATTGCCAAAAGGAACATAGCCAGACTGTGGAAGCTAGATACCCGACCCCTACTGGGTTTCTGGAAGAGAGGAGACTTCTGCATGGGTCTTGAAATATCAGTCTTTGGTGCCTGGGGATGGCCCCAGAAACACAAGAAAATTTGGCAGCGATGGGCGGACTCCAGTGGTCTGACTCTGGAGCCCCCGACAATGATGACTGATTCTGTAGAGGTGGAGATCAGAACATACGGTCATGATGCACAACAGCGCACACACCACTAATTAGACATGATGAGGGCTGTAGGAGGAAGTGGGGGAGGGACACACATATGGATTATAACGCACTATGTTGAACTGTTTTATTTTCTAATTCTCAGACAAAATGTCATGGTAGGGCTTACATGTGTATTTGCTCTCTTATGCAGCCCTTCCAGGACTAGCTGTGGCACTATACTTCATAAAGTTTGTTGTGGAAAAAAAGCCCACCAAATGAATTTACCCATTTTAAAGTGAATTCTTGTAGTGTTGGCGTTCTAGTTCGTAGCGTGCGGATGACGCAGAACGTACGAACTAGAAAGCGTGAGATGTGTGCGTGCGCGTGCGGGGTTCGCGCCATTGAGAGTACGGGACAGAGAGGCACGGAGCGCATCGGAGCTTAGACGCCCGGCGCTCTTCCAGTTATTGTGTATTATAATTAATAAAGATATCTCCAGCCACACAACGAATCCTGCAGCTTCTTTCAGGGGTAAAATACAATCATTACAGTGGCGACGGGGAGTGGGACCTCCCACACACCTACCCCTGAGAAAAAAGGAGGAGAGCAGAACTTCTTCAGTGTGTGGAGGTGCAAGAGGAACCTGGTGGGTGCTGAGATATCCAAACTGCCACCCACACTGGTGGACACAGACGCCAGAAAAGCACTGGAAGAGCGCGGCAGTGGCAAGCACATAGAAAAAGAAGCAAGGGAGCAGTGTTCACAACAGACCCAAGATCCAAACTGCGCCATTTCATGCACTGGAACACGGTAGGAGAGGGGCAGTACCACAGCTAGGCCCTGGCTGAACAAAGTGGACGGGGTGAAGGGGGTGGAAGAGAACCCCGCATCAGCACGTCGCAAGAAAGAAACGCCAGCGCGCCAGGCAGCCCCAGGAACCAGGGAGGAGACGCTAGTGCGCCAGGCAGCCCCACAAACCGAGGGGGCAAAGAGGAAGAACAACCCAAGATGAGCAATCAGGCTTCCTCACTCACAGCGCCGATTCCGTTTCTGCCCAAGCCAGGTGAACCCCAAATGTAATGGGAGGACTGGAGGGAGTATTTCAAGAATTACCTAGAAGCTTTGGAAGATGAAAGCGGAGAGGAATTCTCTAGTGCGAGGAGAAAATGGATACTCCTACACAACTTGGGCCCTGAAGGGATAAGAGTATTCACGAACATAGTACCCGCAACTCGACAAGCGGCAGACGTAGATGTCTTTAAGCATGCCCTGGAGGACTTAGACACCCACTACAGCCCGGCAGTTAGTGTCTCCATTGATCGCTTCAACTTTCAACAGAGGAAACAGAGCGAAGGGGAGTCCATAGATGACTACGTCGCGGCCTTACGTAGACTGGCGGTCAGGTGCAAGTATGGAGCTTTACAGGACGATTTTATCAAAGACCAAATCGTGATGCACACCACCAATAGGGCTGTGAAGGACAAGTTGTGGGCGCACGGTGAAGCGACGCTAAAGGAGGTGATCGCGATGGTAAAGAAAGCAGAGCTTTCGAAGCGTTGTGCCGAGGCAGCAAAAAAGGAAAATGCACAGAGGATCATGGTCAACAAAGTGGACGACGCCGAGCCCTCCGGGAGACACAAAATGACGCCCAGGGACGGTAGAGGAACCAACAAATGGGCGGGAAAGCCAAGCCACGCGAGGAAGCCAATCTCCGACAACAGGTCCATGTGCTACAGGTGTGGCAGCACTTCACACACAGCCCAAGACAGACACTGCCCAGCATTCCGTGCCAAATGCATGTTCTGCGGGCTGATAGGACATTATGAGAAGGTTTGCCGCAGGAAGGAGAAGAAGTCGGTGGTAAAATACATAGCACAATCGCAGCCAGCAGATGAAGAGTACGAGGAAATAGACGAAGATGACCGGGTACTATGCATCGAATAACAGGTGTTGGGCATAGACATCACACGCTCCGATAAACCAATTGCGGACATGCTGATAGGGGGAGTGAAGATCAGGATTGCAATAGACTCCGGATCCCCATACACCATTGTTCAACGGTCAGTGTGGGAGGAAGAATTCATGCCCCACCTGGGTCCCAAACTAGAGCCACCGGACATAAGGCCAATCTCGTACACAAACAACCTGATCCCCATGGTAGGATACAGGAGCCTGAAATTCGAATTCAGAGGAAGGACCGCGACATGCAAACTGTACGTGGCGGAGAAAGGCCCCTCAGTATTGGGATGGAGAGATCAAGGGGACCTAGGGAACTAGACCCAGGAGGCAAAGAGCAAGTGCTGTTGACGGACAGCGACAATTGGCCGGACCTGGAGAGAGTAAAACGGAACTTTCCCAAAGTGTTCGGAGGTACGGTTGGGAAGCTGGAGAAATTCATGCACAAAATCATACTAAAGGAGAACTCCCAGCCGGTATCCAACAAAGTCCGAAATGTGCCCATAGCGGTAAGAGAAGCAGTGCAACAAAAACTGCGCATGCTGGAGGAACAGGGAATAATCAAACCCATCGACAGCTCAGAATGGCTGGCCCCCCTAGTGGTAGCCAGCAAACCGAATGGCAAGGTACGCTTATGTGTGGACCTCCGCGAGCTGAACAAGTGCCTGATAGTTGAGAAGTTCCCACTGCCCCGTATTGAGGAAATGTTTGCAAAAACGAGAGGAGTGAAGTGGTTCTCAACGGTAGACCTCACGTCCGCCTATCATCAAATTGACTTGCATCCTTCTAGCAGGAAACTCACGTCCTTTATAACGCCATACGGATGCTATCAATTCCGCAGGATGCCCTTCGGATTGGCGTCAGCTGTGGCGGTGTTTCAAAAGCTAATTCACCGTCTATTCAAGGACATGGCAGGCATCCAGTATTTCCAAGATGACATATTAGTAATGGGAACTGATCGTGAAGATCATGACAATAAACTGAACAATGTACTAAGTGTGCTGCAGGAGAAGGGTCTCACGGCTGAATGGGAGAAATTCAGGTTAGGGATGACGTCCGTCACCTACCTGGGACACGAAATAGGTGGACATGGGATCACTCCCAAAAGTGAGAATGTGAAAGCCATCTGTGATGCCAGGGCTCCAGTCTCCACAAACGAAGTGCGGTCAATTCTGGGGATGGCCGAGTACTATAGCAAGTTTGTCCAGCATTTTGCCACAAAACATACAAATTGAGACAGCTAATAAGAGACAAAACAGCGTTCCTCTGAGATGACGAAGCGCAGGGAGAGTTTGATGAGTTGAAGAGAAACATCAGCCAGGCGGTGCCTTTGCATGGATATGACCCCACAGGGAAAACGATCCTGACCACTGATGCCAGCGAGAGAGGCTGAGGAGCGGTCCTTGCGCAAGAACGTGAAGACAACACGGTAGAAACCCTTAGCTTTGCCTCCAGGGCACTGTCACCCACAGAACAAAAGTTCAGTGTGATTGAGAAGGAAATGCTGGCTGCCACATGGGCCATGGGAAAGTTTAGGCAGTTCCTGTGGGGCACGAGGTTCCGTTTGCAGACTGACCACAAACCTCTAGTCAAGGTGCTCACCTCAAGTGGGCATGCCACAGCCACCCCGTGCATAGCCAAAATGACTCTTAAACTGCTGGAGTACACGTATGACGTACTGTACATTCCAGGTACGCGCAACAAGGTAGCTGATTATCTGAGCACGGCCTCAGCCATGGAAGATGCGCCCATCCACGTGGCAGAAAACGAAGAGATGGTGGCGGTGATGGAGGACACAGAAAGAGCCATCAGCAAACAAGAGTGGGCACTGGCGTATGAAGAGAACAATGACATCCAGGAGGTCAAGAACTACCTCATCAAAGGGTGGCTGGACAAGAAAAGACTGAGAGAGGCACTCAGGAAATTTTATGAAGTGCGAGAGGAGTTGTCAATGAGCGATTCAGGCATCTTCTTACATCGCGGTGACAAGGTGGTGCCTCCAGAGAAATTGATCTCCACCCTCCTGAATCACCTGCACAAAGGTCATCTTGGTGTTGTGAAGACCAAATCAAGAGTGAAACAAATGTAATGGTGGCAAGGAATGGACGTCCAGGTGAAGAGGCACGTGAGAGACTGCATCCAGTGCTAATGTGCAGACAAAGTACTCAAACCGTTGAGACCAGCGTTGGGAAGATTCGAGCTGACCTACAACCCCTGGGAAGAAGTCGCAGTTGACATCCTAGGGCCAGTGTTGGACCACCAAGGTACTGCAAAATAATTATGTGTGTTGGTTGACAAATACTCCAAGTGGCCGGAAGTGAAGGTGGAAGAAACTATGGACTCTGATGTTGTGATCGAATTCCTCACCTCAGTGTTTTTGAGAGAAGGAATCCCTCGAACCATTTTGACAGACAACGGCCCGCAATTTACATCGGATAAGTGGCAGCGGTACATGGAGAGAAATGGTATCAAATGTAAGCGCACCTCGGTGTATCATCCTGCAAGCAACGGAGAGGTGGAAAGATTCAATCAAGGCAAAGACTGGGAAGCGGAAATCAAGAGAATGCTGTGGGCATACAGGATCACGCCCTCGGCGACGGGGTACAGCCCCTTCCAAATCTTAAGAGGCAGACACCCGTTTACAAAAGACAATGTAGTGTGGAGAGAAAAAACCATCACCAGTAAGTGGTCCCAAGCCGTGGTCCAGCACAATCTGGAGAAAGCCCAGAAAGTGTACACCGAACATTACAATGGGAGAAGAAATGTAACTGAAACAGCGCTAGAAAGAGGGGAGTGGGTGAGAGTAAAGCAAGCTGTACTTAGAAAGAAAGGAGAAAGCAAGTACAGCCCCCCCCCCCTGCAAGTAGAAGAAGTATATGATAGAGCAGCGCTACTCAGTGACGGCAGAGTGTGGTCCCATGATCGCATGGCGAAGATCAATAAAATTGTACAGTGGCCAGCGGAAAAGGAAAGTGAACTGCAAGATCAGAGACGGTGGAGTGATGCAGCAGGAAGGACAGCAGAGAGTGAAGATCTAGGAGAGGAAGGAGTGCACGTAGAAAGAGAAGACCGAGAAAGGCCGAGTGCGGAGGAGGCAACAGCAGGAAAGGAGATGACGCCCCAGAGAAATGAACGGAGTCCTCGGAGAGAGGAGGTAGCGAGCCCCTTGCCCGGTACTCCAGAAACTTCCACTCCGGTAAGACGAACGCGTGCTGGCAGAGTTGTTGTTAGACCTGCACATCTCAGAGACTTTGAATGAGAGGACTATTGGACTCTTTTCACATTTCATTATTGTATAAAAAAGAGAAGATATGTAGTGTTGGCGTTCTAGTTCGTAGCGTGCGGATGCCGCAGCACGTACGAACTAGAACGCGTGAGATGTGCGCATGCGCGAGCGGGGTCCGCGCCATTGAGAGTACGGGACAGAGCGGCACGGAGCGCATCGGAGCTTAGATGCCCGGCGCTCTTCCAGTTATTGTGTATTATAATTATTAAAGATATCTCCAACCACACAACGAATCCTGCAGCTTCTTTCAGGGGTAAAATACGATCATTACAATTCTTTCAATGTTTTTTACCCATTTTTTATTATAGGTTTTACAAGTTTATTTTTAAATTTTATACGATGGAGGTTTTATATGATGGTCTGTATTATTCAGGTATTGATTGTGTGTTTAATTAAAACGTTGCTCGTAGACCTCGGTGGTGGTCAGTAACGATAAAATAAAAAAGCTTTTTAAATGGCTTTACAGAGTAAGATGGATGCCTCAACTCAAGTGGTAAAGCATCTGAGGAATCCCTGATATTTAGCTGCATATAAGTACTAAACACAATAAATTATACATACTAAACTTAGACCATGTGCTACACACCACTGTTCATGTACATTTTCTTCCCAATAGCCATGGCACCGTAAGTTGCTGCACATTCAATGGTATCATTCATAGAGGTAAGATAATTTAGTTGCTGCAAGTGTTCAATGATAGACCACAAACAGATGCGCCAAGGTCAAACCTCTGCAACTTAACCCAGCGTGGGGTGAAATCTGAACTTTCTAATAACACTTTCCATTGTGAATAGTATATCCCCCAGCCAATGTTGATCTAAATTGCAGACTTATTTAGAAGAAAAGGCAATGACAGGAAAATAAAGAAAAGGCACAACAGAAAAATAGATGACATTCACCATTAAAATGCGTCGCCATCAAACTTTTCTAGCTCTGGCCATGGTGTGTTGTTCAAAATAAATGTTACCTGGCAGTTCTTACAGCATTCCCCTGTGGAACACTTTGCCTTGTGTTTAAATGTGCAACTACTTTCACAGCATGGATCATCTTCACACTCCTAGAAAGCAAAAGTTGCTTGTAAGTCTTTTGGTAGGTACATATACCAGCCACACTAAAAGAAAGAATTGTATTTACAGGTGCATTTATTTTCAAGGCAGGGGACAGAGTATTCTACCAGAATGATTTAAATATCATCCTAGAAAAATATCAAAACTTAAAATAATAAATTCCTCACTGTCATAAAAGTCAGGGTATATGGGTAAAGTCAGATTTTCTTTGCTCAACATACATTTAGGTTGGCACCATATGTATACCTTCAGGTTACATAGATGTGGGTATAAGAATAGTAAAACAATGGTTACCTTTATGTACTTGCATTCACAATATCGTGGTAGTCAATATTCTGACTACGATAATTCGGTAAAATGAACTTTTTGTGCACAATATTGTAACATGCAACCTCGGGAGGCCTTCCATTCCTGAAAAACAGGAAAAACTTTTTGGGACTGTAATTAGAACAGTACCATTGGAAAATAAAACAATGGACAATTAGGTTACATAAAGCTTTGTAAGTAAAGCTCTGATTTTAAGACAAATGCATTAATATGGTTCTGGTTTTATGTGTTAGCTGTCTTTTTAAGGTGCTAATGATTCCAAAGGTCGGCACAATGAACAAGTTACTTACCTTTGGTAACGCATTATCTGGTAGAGACATAGTAAATAATAATCCATAATAAATCCTATTCATAAAACTGGGGACAAGGCAAATCCTACAAATTATTATCTCTCTGCCCTCCTTGACTCAAAGGCAAAATATTATGCATCACAAGACTGTCTAGAAAGATACCTACACATCAAGGCCCAAAGCAGGTGTGTGTGTTAGCGGGGGCACCTTTTTAGGTCTGGCCTACGCAGCGCGCATGCGCTGCATAGGAAAGAGACCTATAGCCACTGATTGACTTCTTCAGGCTAAAACGTGCACGCTTTCCATTGCCTTCAATGGCAATGCGTGCACGTACGGCGATTCCCTTGCGGGAGCGAGGTTTGGCAACATATGTTTGTAACTAACTTACAAACACATGGTGCCCCTGGCTCGCTCCCGCAAGAGAATCGCGCAGGCCCCCTCCTCTCTCCCTCCCCCCTGCTGCCAGCGCGAAGCGTGGGCGCTTGTTTTTTTTATGTCAGTCTCCCCGGGGCACAAGCAGGCATCCACTTCGGTCTTTTTGCTGGGATCAGCTGTAATGACAGAAGTGGACGCCTGCTTGTACCCCAAGGGAACTGCAGGACAGCCGAGAATCTGTACCAAAACGGAGGACTTTAAACCGATGCGATGCCACCATGCCTTTCATTGAAGCTACGGTCTGTCTGCAATATAGGTGTGGTGGACAGGTCACCACGACATAGCTGCCAATGTTTAAAATTTCCATGTGTGACATTTTTATAATTTTGGTGCAAATATGAGTAACTTTTTAACAACTAATTGAAACCAAACCTGAAAATTAGGTCAGCTGCCCAACCCCGCAGATAGCGGCACCAGCGATCACACCAGCAGGCTGTCACGGACCTAGTGTTACTGCACTAGGCTCCCTTTCTGCTGATTTATGTGACGTTGCTGACGGCCATGCTTAAAGTCATTTGTTTGACGGGCACCACCAGTCCATTGTTACCCGCGCGGCGCGCTGCGGCTAGCTCCAAAAAGAAAATTAAAACTCAACAATCAAAGTGAGAGTTCACTCATCCTGGCACTACTCACTTACTTTGGCTGTTTAACGACAATTACAGGCCGCCTCATCGTCACAGCTGCATGGCTCCTGAGACAAACGCCGGCCCGCATAATTACAAAGTGCATCAGCAGGCCTGGCTGCACAGGACGTGATGTATACTCAGCCGCTGGCTGGTGGCGAGGTGAGTCGGATGGTTCCAGTCGCCGCGGCTGGGCCACTAATCCACTAATACTGCTGTGCAAGCAGTGCTACCACTGCCAGCCTGTCCAAATCTTGTGCTTTGCCACCGCCAGCCCTGGTGCCACCACGGGCGTCAGCAGGAAGTCCCGCCTGTGCGTCCAAGGACGCCAACTGACCTCCCCCCAGGTCTCTCATTGGTGCGGCAATTATTCTTAAGTTAGTCATCACTAATGTATCAAATATGCAGCGCGGCCGGGGTTGTCAGGTGAATCCTTATTTAATGTTACATTGTTCATTTCAGGAGCAAGCAACAAGATCTTTGGACTCTGAGCTAGACCCTGACCTGGGAGCAGTGTGCACGGTGTGCTGCAATTCTAGCTATAGATGTGTTATCCCACAGGGAGATTTGCAAGATAAAACGTACTAGGACTACATAAGATGTCCTGTTCACGTAGGTGGAATATGTTTCTCTCTGCTGGGGACTAATGGCCGACTTAGAGTGATTTAGTCAGTCAGTCATAAGCTTTTATTCGATACTCAGAGATATCTTATAAGCACATACATAATACAATCAATACAGTATACAAAAAAGTTTATGCCATAAGAAGTCAGTAAAAAGTATTTAGAATGTTTAAGAGTGATAAAAGGGTATAAATCCGTTAATAAATTAGCTAAAACAAGAATTAAACAGCTACTGACAGTCTCTTACATCGAATATGCCAAAACTGCTTTAAAAATTTAGCTATTCCACAGACTATTGAGGGGGAAGTGTCCGTGCTTAGGATACGCAAGGCTACTAAGTAACTGCGTGTGCCCATGTTACGGCAGAGTGGTTTCAGCCAAAAGCTCCTAGGCCTTGCGTAATCCGGGCACTCAAATAGAACGTGCACAATAGATTCTATCCTAGTATGGCAACATGCACAGTTGGGAGAAGTGCGGTCCGCTGTTGCCCATTTCGACACCAGGGCACCCAACGGGAGTGAACCAACTCTAAATTTAAAATAAAGGGCCCGATCAAAGGGGAGAGTAATCAAGTCCAAATAAGGTTCAAAGGCCACGTTGTCTTTAATTTGTAAAAAGGTGGCGGTGGACTTGCAGTGATTTGGGCTGGCGATTAGGCGCTCAGCAATCCAATTCCAAAAAAGCGCCTTGACAACTTCTTTTGGGGGGGCTGAACGGGATGGCCAACAATCCCCTAGGCCTATGTTCTCCAACAACTTTTTGGTGTCCCTTAACCATTTAATTTTGGCCCAACCCCCTTGGCTCATTATGTCCCTCAGTGCATCAGCATAGGATTTTAGTTCTTCGCACCTCCAGATCCGTGTCCACAACAGGAGCGGGCGAAGCTGGGCCTGGTCTTTAATATTTTTACATCCCGTGTCCATCCTCACAGGTACTGATGGTGTGCTCAGGGGGAGAGCAATGAAGGATTTTAATAGCTTGCTCTCAGCAGTAGCTAGGGCATCCAGGCGGCAATGACCCCACAGTTCTGCCCCATACAAGGCTGAAGTAGCTACTTTGGCCTTGTAAATGTCAAGTACTGGGGTTAGCGATCTCCTAGTTGAGGCCCTATATTCCCTCATGAGAGCTCCTCCTACTCTCCGGTGGTTAAGGACCATTTTTTCAATGTGGTTTGCCCATGTCATCCTGTCCGTAATCCGAATGCCAAGGTAGTCAAATTCGGCTACTTTCTCCAGGGGAATAGAGTTAAGTGTAGGTGAGCAGCCCAGTTTTTTAGGTGGATTGAGAACTAGGTATTTGGTTTTGTCCACATTTATTGTAAGACCTTTTGCAGCACAGAACTCCTGGAATCGTGTTAGAAGTTTCTGTAGTCCTTGTGGGGTCTTAGAGATCAGGAGCGTGTCGTCCGCAAAAAGCAGGGTTGGGATGCGGACACCTCCAAGACAGGGAGCGTCAGCTGGTTCTTGTAGGAGATGTTTTACCACCCCATTCAGATATAACGAGAATAGGGTGGGCGCCAAGACGCAGCCCTGTCTTACGCCCCTAGACACTGGTATTTTTTCCGTTAGTTCTCCGTTATTACCCCAACGGACCTGTGCAAAAGTGTGGGCATGAAGGCTTATAAGAAGGGACAAGATGTAAGGTGGTAACCCCATCTCAAAAAGGACCCTCCAAAGCTCTTCCCGGGGAACTAGATCGAAGGCAGTCTTCAAGTCTATAAAGGCTAAGTAAAGACTGCCCCCGCCCAGTTCCACCACCTTCCACCCCAAGAGGGACAACCTGAACACCTGCTCTATAGTCCCCATACCAGCCCTGAAACCTGCCTGAAAGTCTGATAGGATTTTGTTCTCCTCCACCCAATGGAGGATCCTACCTAGGATAGCTTTACCAGCTATCTTTTGGGTGGAGTCTATCAGACTTATAGGTCGATAGTTTCCCGGGGTTTCCCTGCAACCTTTTTTGTAGATGGGGACTACCATCGCCCCTTTCCAGGATTCTGGTACTACTCCTCCTCTCATAATGTCATTTAGTAGAGCAGCTATAATCCTTCCCCATTCCCTTGGGTAAGCCCTCATCAGATCACCCGGAAGGCCATCCGGGCCCGGTGCCTTGCGTGGTGCCACCCAGCCTATTGCCCCCTCAATCTCTGAAGGAGTGAAAAGGTCATAGGCATGAGGTTCAATAGCTAGCGTGAGATCCATCCCCACAGACAGTTCCCCGTCTGGTGGGAGGTAAAAAGACCCAAAGTGTTTTGCCCAACTTTGAGGTGGAATGCTGCAGGGTCTCATGACTGCATCGGATTTGGTCCGTTTCCTTATGAGATTCCAGAACACACCGGAATCCCTGATTTTGCTAGCCTGGAGTAGGTCCTCCCAGTATTTTTCTTCCCACTCCCTTCTAGCCGAATTAAGGATCTTTTTATAAGCCTTCCTAGCCTCATGGATCACACTTTGGGATTTAGATTTAACTGCCTCAACTAGCTTTGTCTTATGGGTCCTGCAGGCTTGGGTATACCACCCCTCATAAACTTTCTTTTTAATTCCTGTAGTGCCCGGCTTATTAGAGGACAGGGTAAAGACATTGGTTAGGTCTTCAACCAGAGACAGAAACAACCCACTCACTTTACCAACCCCTTCTAGCGAAGATTCCAAAGATGTTACCGCGCGGTTTAAGTGGGATTGAATTTCCCCAACCTTCGCCTCGGATAGGACCAGTTTCGCCCATTTAATTCTTCTGCCACATGGGGAGACTTCTGATTCATCTAGTGGTACGAGCGCCTCTTTAATGTTGGCCTTCCATTGGGGTTGCCACCAGTGCTCCATTTCTAGGGAGAGAGGGTTGTGATCACTCTCCGTCGAGGGGACCACCTGCATGTCCTTCACATAAGGCCACAAGCACACATCTATTAGGACATAATCCAGCCTAGAGGTGTGCCCTGGTCTGTTGTAGGTATGTGCACCCCCCCTATCCAAGGAAGTCCTCCCATTCGCTGCCCTTAAATTAAATTCGAGAGTAAGGGAGTAAATTTGGAGCGCCACTTCTGTCCACTTTTTGATCGGTACGATGTCCAGAGCCGGTATTCCCCACCTGGCATCCTCCTCATCCTGGTCGAGGGAAACATCCGAGCCCAAAGGCTCGAACGTGCAGTTCAAATCACCAACAACCAGGGTGCGGGTCTTATTGGGGGTGTTATTTAGCAGGGTCTCAAGAAGAGCTATCACTGGAGACTTTCTCCCACCCTTTGTACCCCGGGCATACACATTAAAGATGTTTAAAACAATTCTTCCCCTTCGGTCTATAAGGGTAATATTTTGTATGTCCGGGGAGCCTGTGGGATAGTCCACCACTCTACAGTCTAAAGATGCCGCGACCCAAATAAGAAGGCCGCCAGCTGGGCGGCCTCTCCCGGATTCTGAGGCCCGCGCAGGAGAGGAGTATGAGGAAAAGCCCACCCTATGGACCGGTATCAAGCTCCAAGTTTCCTGAAATAGACACAAGGAGTGCTTGTCGACCCATGCAGTAAAATCTGGGAGCGCCAATTTTCCAGCAATCCCTGCGATGTTCCAGCTGAAAACCTTAAAGACTAGGTCCGTCACAGGTGGAAAGTCGCAGGACGCTTGAAGGCCCCTATCCCTGGGGCTCCCTCTATATAACCGAGGAGAGCAAGGATCTTGTGGAGTTATTGTAGACCCTCCTATTTCACTTACAGGGTTTGTATGGGCGGATGATACTTCCTCTCGTTCTGCTCTCCTCACTGGTTCCAGTCAACAGGGGCCATTTGCCCGCATATAGTTCTCCCTGTCGCCTCCTACAACCCCGGCCCAGTTTTGGCCCGAATTGAGAGAACTTCCACTTCCTCCAATAGGGCTCACAAGATGCCTAGGGTAGAAATACGTGAGGTCTACCAGTTTCACCCCCGGGGCCCCCATATTTATAATAGGAGTACAAATGGATGGCACCATTCTATAATCTTGGAAATTTATAATAACACAGTCCCCTTCCAGCATTTTTTTCCCTTGCCCCACCCATCCCACTCTACGGACACTTAAGATAATACCGTCCATACCCGGGGGGATTGGTTTATTTGCCTTCAGCCAGTGTATACACTTATTCTTAAGTGATTGATGGTTTTCCAACTGGCCATCCTTTAGAGGAGGCACATTAACCATGACTGCAACAAATGGTTGACAGTCAGGTGGGAGATTAATTGGGGGAATCCGTCGAGGGCGGATACTGGGGGCCTGTGAAAAGATTGTTGGGGCAGGACTTTGTGTTGCAGGCCTGGAAGCTTTCCTAGTCGTTGGGCCACTGGGTTTACTACTAGCTACTAATTTTTGTTGAACCGCCTTTTTGTCCTTAGATGTCTGTTGATTTTTTTGGGAATCTGGTTTTGCCTGATTTTTCTCTGGCTCTTTATTTGTTGGAAGTCCCTTATCGCTTGGCCCTGGATTCAAAATCGGAGGGGGTTTCGGAGCTGGAATTACTCGATTATTAAGAGCAGCTTTATTTTGGGTTATTTGGGGCTCAGGGCCTTTCTGCGCTAACAACTCATTCCCTTTTGCACCCACATCCTTATTTACAGTCACTCTGGTTGCTAGTTTAATTGTTGTCTTGAGTGAATGTAACCCATCCAGAGTTGACTGCTCTAATTTATCGATCCTCTCCCCTAGACCCTTCACTTGAGATATTAATGGTTTCAAGAGGGTATAAACCTTCTCCAGAATATTTTCTACCACTACCAAGTCAGCTCGCTTTGGGACTTTAGTTGAATGAGGGCCCTTTGGAGAGATCAGTATGTCCCCTTCTGTATCAGTTTCGTTCTGGATAGGGGTACCCCTTGTAATACTTGGATTTGGCACAGGAGACTTCCTTACTCTTTGGTAGAGGGCGGCCTGTCTCACTAGCTTACCCTTCTTGCGTTTACGTGATTTTTTACCTACGAGGGGAAACTCCTGCCGAGTATCACAAGACACGTTAATAGAAGATGCCCCAACCAGCTTTCCATCAGATACAGCTGAGGTACATACAAGGGAATTAGGGGACTCTAGGTCTCCAGTAGCATCACTTAACAGAATAAGTGGTAGTGATGCGGAGCAATTACTACGGCCATCATCTTCCAGAGTGTCTATAGAAGGAGGAGCAGCCTGGAATTCCAATCTGTCAATGTTTTGCTCAATACCAGACCGATAAAGGGGTTCCAAGGGAGCACTGTCCATACTGGGGGAGGTACCTCCTTGAACCCGTGTAGTGGATGGTGTGAGCGGCTGGGCGTCTATCCCCAATAATGAGCGACTTGCGGGGAGATATACCTCAGATAGACGCCGCTCAGAGATGGCAATCTCCTTTTCAATCACCGCCGCCACCCTGGTAATGAAGCGGTCCATTGACCCTATCACGGGGCTCGCGGCATTAAGTCCCCTTTCAATCTCACCCCTGAGAGGCTTACCAGATCGTGTAGACATGATTTGGGCAACAGGAGAGCAATAGGCACCAGGCGTGCGTCGTCGTGGAAAGGGACGTGGCCCAGCCCGGCCTCCCTCGGCCCCTGACGGCCACAGACGGCCCGCCCTCTGCCCGGGCTCCGCCCGGCGTCCGCGCGCGTCCGCGACGCGGAGGGGCTGGCCCGCTTTTGAAGCGCCTCCGGGCGCGCTGTCAACGGGGACCGGAAGTGCACGCAAAGCCCGCTGGGAGCTGTAGTCTCCAGCCGCCGAGATGGTGATGGCGGCGAGACCAACAGCGTTCCCGGACCCAGGGGCGTGAGGCTGCGTGTCCAGGTGGCGAGATGGTGCAATGTTCCTCCAGGTGAGCTGCTGCTGCTGCTCTGGCAAAAACCCAGAGTGATTTAAAAAATGGAACCTCATCCGTCAGAGTGAGTGTAGAAAAACGAGAGCCCCAAATGTTTCTTGTTTGCTTCTACATTTCTGACGAATGGTCCACAGTCCCACAGGGATAAATGTCTGTCTAGTGCTCCCCCTCCCCCCACCTCCCGTCCCTGAGGAAGGATGGATAACGCCTTTGATAAGACAAGCTAAGTACTGATCTTATCTTGAGCAGTTTATGTCCACCAATGTAAGGGGGTATGAACATTTATTTATGACAGTGTCATGGGGTGAGACCAGACAACATCTACATGCAAATTAGGGCTTTACCACCACCTGACCGTGACAGACAGACAGTCCTGGTGGAAGGAAATTCCTGCTAGTGAGAGTCCCCACGCATCACTGCCATGCTCAGTGGCAATGGAGCCACAAAATCAGTGCTTAATTTGAACCAGTGGTTTTCATTGTCAGCATAAGTACTCATGACAGTCCATCACATGGTGGCACTATTGGTCTAATTTGGACTTGAACACAACAGCACTTTTTCTTAATCCAATATACATTAAAGAACAAGTTACTTACCTTCAGTAACACCTTATCTGGTAGAGACAATGTCTAACTGCAGATTTCTTACCTTTGAATTCTCCAGGCATCAGACACTCTCTCACAGACACTCTCTCACAGACACCCTCTCACAGACACCATCTCACAGACACCATCTCACAGACACTCTCTCACAGACTCTCACAGACACTCTCTCAGACTCTCACAGACACTCTCTCAAACTCTCACATACACTCTCTCACAGACTCTCACAGGCACTCTCATACAGACTCTCACAGACACTCTCTCAGACACTCTCTCACAGACTCTCACAGACACTCTCACAGACACTCTCACAGACTCTCACGGACACCCTCTCATAGACACTCTCTCACACTCACAGACTCTCCCACAGACTCTCACAGACACTCTCAGAGACACTCTATCACAGAATCTCACAGACACACTCTCACAGACTCTCACAAACACTCTCTCACAGACACTCTCTCACAGACTCTCACAGACACTCTTTCACAGATTCTCAGACACTCTCTCACAGACACACTCACATACACTCTCACAGACTCTCTCACAGACTCTCTCTCACAGACACTCTCTCACAGACACTCTCACATACTCTCAGGGACACTCTATCACAGACTCACAAACACTATCACAGACACTATCACAGACTCTCAGAGACACTCTATCACAGACGCTCTATCAGAGACACTCTCTCACAGACACTCTCTCAGACTCTCTCACAGATGCTCTCACAGACACTCTCACAGACTCTCACAGACACTCTCACAGACTCTCAAAGACACTCTCTCACAGACTCTCACATACACTCTCTCACAGACACTCTCTCACAGACACTCTCTGACTCTCACGCAGATGCTCTCACAGACACTCTCACAGACTCTCACAGACACTCTCACAGACTCTCACAGACACTCTCTCTCAGACTCTCACATACACTCTCTCACAGACTCTCACAGGCACTCTCTCTCAGACACTCTCTCACAGACTCTCACAGACTCTCACAGACACCCTCTCACAGACACTCTCTCACACTCACAGACTCTCCCACAGACTCTCACAGACACTCTCACACTCTCAGAGACACTCTATCACAGACTCTCACAGACACTCTATCACACACTCTCACAGACACTCTCTCACATACTCTCACAGACTCTCACAGACACTCTCTCACAGATTCTCAGACACTCTCTCACAGACACACTCACAGACACTCTCACAGACTCTCTCACAGACTCTCTCTCACAGACACTCTCTCACAGACACTCTCACATACTCTCAGAGACACTCTATCACAGGCTCTCACAAACACTATCACAGACTCTCAAAGACACTCTATCACAGACACTCTATCAAAGACACTCTCTCACAGACACTCTCTCAGACTCTCTCACAGATGCTCTCACAGACACTCTCACTGACTCTCACAGACACTCTCACAGACTCTCACATACACTCTCTCACAGACTCTCAGTCACTCTCACAGACACTTTCTCACAGACTCTCACTGACACTCTCACCGACTTTCACAGACACTATCACAGACTTTCACAGACACTCTCTCACAGACTCTCACATATACTCTCTCACAGACACTCTCTCAGACTCTCACAGACACGCTCTCACAGACTCTCACAAACACTCTCTCAGACTCACTCTCCCACAGACACTCTCTCACAGACACTCTCACAGACACTCTCACAGACACACTCATGGACACTCTCACAGACACTCTCTCACAGACTCTCACAGGCACTCTCACAGACTTACAGACACTCTTTCCCAAACTCTCAGACACTCTCATAGACACTCTCGCAGACACTCAATCACAGACACTCAATCACAGACACTATCACAGACGTACTCTCACAGACACTCTCTCACAGACTCACAGACACTCTCTCAGACTCTCTCACAGACTCTCACAGACTCAAACAGACACTCACTCACAGACTCTCACAGACACTCTCTCACAGGCTCTCAGACACTCTCTCACAGACACTCTCAGACACTCTCACAGACACTCTCAGACACTCTACCACAGACACTCTCTCACAGACTCTCTCTCACAGACTCTCACAGACACTCTCACAGACACTCTCACAGACTCTCACGGACACCCTCTCATAGACACTCTCTCACACTCACAGACTCTCCCACAGACTCTCACAGACACTCTCACACTCTCAGAGACACTCTATCACAGAATCTCACAGACACTCTCTCACAGACTCTCACAAACACTCTCTCACAGACACTCTCTCACAGACTCTCACAGACACTCTTTCACAGATTCTCAGACACTCTCTCACAGACACACTCACATACACTCTCACAGACTCTCTCACAGACTCTCTCTCACAGACACTCTCTCACAGACACTCTCACATACTCTCAGGGACACTCTATCACAGACTCACAAACACTATCACAGACACTATCACAGACTCTCAGAGACACTCTATCACAGACGCTCTATCAGAGACACTCTCTCACAGACACTCTCTCAGACTCTCTCACAGATGCTCTCACAGACACTCTCACAGACTCTCACAGACACTCTCACAGACTCTCAAAGACACTCTCTCACAGACTCTCACATACACTCTCTCACAGACACTCTCTCACAGACACTCTCTGACTCTCACGCAGATGCTCTCACAGACACTCTCACAGACTCTCACAGACACTCTCACAGACTCTCACAGACACTCTCTCTCAGACTCTCACATACACTCTCTCACAGACTCTCACAGGCACTCTCTCTCAGACACTCTCTCACAGACTCTCACAGACTCTCACAGACACCCTCTCACAGACACTCTCTCACACTCACAGACTCTCCCACAGACTCTCACAGACACTCTCACACTCTCAGAGACACTCTATCACAGACTCTCACAGACACTCTATCACACACTCTCACAGACACTCTCTCACAGACTCTCACAGACTCTCACAGACACTCTCTCACAGATTCTCAGACACTCTCTCACAGACACACTCACAGACACTCTCACAGACTCTCTCACAGACTCTCTCTCACAGACACTCTCTCACAGACACTCTCACATACTCTCAGAGACACTCTATCACAGGCTCTCACAAACACTATCACAGACTCTCAAAGACACTCTATCACAGACACTCTATCAAAGACACTCTCTCACAGACACTCTCTCAGACTCTCTCACAGATGCTCTCACAGACACTCTCACTGACTCTCACAGACACTCTCACAGACTCTCACATACACTCTCTCACAGACTCTCAGTCACTCTCACAGACACTTTCTCACAGACTCTCACTGACACTCTCACCGACTTTCACAGACACTATCACAGACTTTCACAGACACTCTCTCACAGACTCTCACATATACTCTCTCACAGACACTCTCTCAGACTCTCACAGACACGCTCTCACAGACTCTCACAAACACTCTCTCAGACTCACTCTCCCACAGACACTCTCTCACAGACACTCTCACAGACACTCTCACAGACACACTCATGGACACTCTCACAGACACTCTCTCACAGACTCTCACAGGCACTCTCACAGACTTACAGACACTCTTTCCCAAACTCTCAGACACTCTCATAGACACTCTCGCAGACACTCAATCACAGACACTCAATCACAGACACTATCACAGACGTACTCTCACAGACACTCTCTCACAGACTCACAGACACTCTCTCAGACTCTCTCACAGACTCTTACAGACATTCTCTCACAGACTCAAACAGACACTCACTCACAGACTCTCACAGACACTCTCTCACAGGCTCTCAGACACTCTCTCACAGACACTCTCAGACACTCTCACAGACACTCTCAGACACTCTACCACAGACACTCTCTCACAGACTCTCTCTCACAGACTCTCACAGACACTCTCACAGACTCTCACGGACACCCTCTCATAGACACTCTCTCACACTCACAGACTCTCCCACAGACTCTCACAGACACTCTCACACTCTCAGAGACACTCTATCACAGAATCTCACAGACACTCTCTCACAGACTCTCACAAACACTCTCTCACAGACACTCTCTCACAGACTCTCACAGACACTCTTTCACAGATTCTCAGACACTCTCTCACAGACACACTCACATACACTCTCACAGACTCTCTCACAGACTCTCTCTCACAGACACTCTCTCACAGACACTCTCACATACTCTCAGGGACACTCTATCACAGACTCACAAACACTATCACAGACACTATCACAGACTCTCAGAGACACTCTATCACAGACGCTCTATCAGAGACACTCTCTCACAGACACTCTCTCAGACTCTCTCACAGATGCTCTCACAGACACTCTCACAGACTCTCACAGACACTCTCACAGACTCTCAAAGACACTCTCTCACAGACTCTCACATACACTCTCTCACAGACACTCTCTCACAGACACTCTCTGACTCTCACGCAGATGCTCTCACAGACACTCTCACAGACTCTCACAGACACTCTCACAGACTCTCACAGACACTCTCACAGACTCTCACAGACACTCTCTCTCAGACTCTCACATACACTCTCTCACAGACTCTCACAGGCACTCTCTCTCAGACACTCTCTCACAGACTCTCACAGACTCTCACAGACACCCTCTCACAGACACTCTCTCACACTCACAGACTCTCCCACAGACTCTCACAGACACTCTCACACTCTCAGAGACACTCTATCACAGACTCTCACAGACACTCTATCACACACTCTCACATACACTCTCTCACAGACTCTCACAGACTCTCACAGACACTCTCTCACAGATTCTCAGACACTCTCTCACAGACACACTCACAGACACTCTCACAGACTCTCTCACAGACTCTCTCTCACAGACACTCTCTCACAGACACTCTCACATACTCTCAGAGACACTCTATCACAGGCTCTCACAAACACTATCACAGACTCTCAAAGACACTCTATCACAGACACTCTATCAAAGACACTCTCTCACAGACACTCTCTCAGACTCTCTCACAGATGCTCTCACAGACACTCTCACTGACTCTCACAGACACTCTCACAGACTCTCACATACACTCTCTCACAGACTCTCAGTCACTCTCACAGACACTTTCTCACAGACTCTCACTGACACTCTCACCGACTTTCACAGACACTATCACAGACTTTCACAGACACTCTCTCACAGACTCTCACATATACTCTCTCACAGACACTCTCTCAGACTCTCACAGACACGCTCTCACAGACTCTCACAAACACTCTCTCAGACTCACTCTCCCACAGACACTCTCTCACAGACACTCTCACAGACACTCTCACAGACACACTCATGGACACTCTCACAGACACTCTCTCACAGACTCTCACAGGCACTCTCACAGACTTACAGACACTCTTTCCCAAACTCTCAGACACTCTCATAGACACTCTCGCAGACACTCAATCACAGACACTATCACAGACGTACTCTCACAGACACTCTCTCACAGACTCACAGACACTCTCTCAGACTCTCTCACAGACTCTTACAGACATTCTCTCACAGACTCAAACAGACACTCACTCACAGACTCTCACAGACACTCTCTCACAGGCTCTCAGACACTCTCAGACACTCTCACAGACACTCTCAGACACTCTACCACAGACACTCTCTCACAGACTCTCTCTCACAGACTCTCACAGACACTCTCACAGACACTCTCACAGACTCTCACGGACACCCTCTCATAGACACTCTCTCACACTCACAGACTCTCCCACAGACTCTCACAGACACTCTCACACTCTCAGAGACACTCTATCACAGAATCTCACAGACACTCTCTCACAGACTCTCACAAACACTCTCTCACAGACACTCTCTCACAGACTCTCACAGACACTCTTTCACAGATTCTCAGACACTCTCTCACAGACACACTCACATACACTCTCACAGACTCTCTCACAGACTCTCTCTCACAGACACTCTCTCACAGACACTCTCACATACTCTCAGGGACACTCTATCACAGACTCACAAACACTATCACAGACACTATCACAGACTCTCAGAGACACTCTATCACAGACGCTCTATCAGAGACACTCTCTCACAGACACTCTCTCAGACTCTCTCACAGATGCTCTCACAGACACTCTCACAGACTCTCACAGACACTCTCACAGACTCTCAAAGACACTCTCTCACAGACTCTCACATACACTCTCTCACAGACACTCTCTCACAGACACTCTCTGACTCTCACGCAGATGCTCTCACAGACACTCTCACAGACTCTCACAGACACTCTCACAGACTCTCACAGACACTCTCTCTCAGACTCTCACATACACTCTCTCACAGACTCTCACAGGCACTCTCTCTCAGACACTCTCTCACAGACTCTCACAGACACCCTCTCACAGACACTCTCTCACACTCACAGACTCTCCCACAGACTCTCACAGACACTCTCACACTCTCAGAGACACTCTATCACAGACTCTCACAGACACTCTATCACACACTCTCACAGACACTCTCTCACAGACTCTCACAGACTCTCACAGACACTCTCTCACAGATTCTCAGACACTCTCTCACAGACACACTCACAGACACTCTCACAGACTCTCTCACAGACTCTCTCTCACAGACACTCTCTCACAGACACTCTCACATACTCTCAGAGACACTCTATCACAGGCTCTCACAAACACTATCACAGACTCTCAAAGACACTCTATCACAGACACTCTATCAAAGACACTCTCTCACAGACACTCTCTCAGACTCTCTCACAGATGCTCTCACAGACACTCTCACTGACTCTCACAGACACTCTCACAGACTCTCACATACACTCTCTCACAGACTCTCAGTCACTCTCACAGACACTTTCTCACAGACTCTCACTGACACTCTCACCGACTTTCACAGACACTATCACAGACTTTCACAGACACTCTCTCACAGACTCTCACATATACTCTCTCACAGACACTCTCTCAGACTCTCACAGACACGCTCTCACAGACTCTCACAAACACTCTCTCAGACTCACTCTCCCACAGACACTCTCTCACAGACACTCTCACAGACACACTCATGGACACTCTCACAGACACTCTCTCACAGACTCTCACAGGCACTCTCACAGACTTACAGACACTCTTTCCCAAACTCTCAGACACTCTCATAGACACTCTCGCAGACACTCAATCACAGACACTCAATCACAGACACTATCACAGACGTACTCTCACAGACACTCTCTCACAGACTCACAGACACTCTCTCAGACTCTCTCACAGACTCTTACAGACATTCTCTCACAGACTCAAACAGACACTCACTCACAGACTCTCACAGACACTCTCTCACAGGTTCTCAGACACTCTCTCACAGACACTCTCAGACACTCTCACAGACACTCTCAGACACTCTACCACAGACACTCTCTCACAGACTCTCTCTCACAGACTCTCTCTCACAGACTCTCACAGACACTTTCTGACAGACACTATCACAGACTCTCACAGACACTCTCTCACAGACTCAAACAGACACTCTCTACCAAACTCTCAGGCACTCTCATAGACACTCTCACAGACTCTCACAGACACTCAGACGCTCTCTCACAGACACTCAATCACAGACACTATCACAGACGTACTCTCACAGACACTCTCTCACAGAATCACAGACACTCTCTCACAGACACTCTCTCACAGACACTCTCTCACAGACTCTTACAGACATTCTATCACAGACTCAAACAGACACTCATTCACAGACTCTCACAGACACTCTCAGACACTCTCTCACAGACTCTCAGACACTCCCTCACAGACTCTCTCACAGACACTCTCAGACACTCTCACAGACACTCGCAGACAGTCTACCACAGACACTCTATCACAGACTCTCTCTCACAGACACTCTCACAGACACTCTCTTACAGACACTATCACAGACTCTCACAGACACTCTCTCACAGACTCAAACAGACACTCTCTCCCAGACTCTCACAGACACTCAGACTCACAGACACTCTCTCACAGACACTCTCTCACAGACACACTCTCACACTCTCTCACAGACACTCACTCACAGACACTCTCTCACAGACTCTCTCACATAGACTCTCTCTCAAAGACTCTCACAAACACTCTCTCACAGACTCTCACAAACATTCTCTCACAGAATCTCACAGACACTCTCTGACAGACACTGTCTCACAGACACTCTCTCAAACACTCACTTACACTCACAGACACTCTCTCACACTCTCACAGACACTCTCACAGACACTCTCTCACAGACACTCTCACAGACTCTCACAGACACTCTCTCACTCCCTCTCACAGACTCACTCTCCCACTCTCTCTCACTGACTGACTCACTCTCTCTCACTGACTGACTCACTCTCTCTCACTGATTGACTCACTCTCTCTCACTGACTAACTCTCTTTCACTCACTGACTGACTCACTCTCTCACTTTCATTCACTCTCACTGACTGACTCTCACTCTCACTGACTCTCTCGCTGACTCTCACTCTCTCACTGACTCTCACTCTCCCACTGACTGACTGACTCTCTCACTCTCACTGACTGACTGACTCTCTCACTCACTCTCTCTGACTGACTGACTGACCGTCACCCTCCTGTTATTTATGCCCCCCATACCAAAAAACCACAGCAAGCAACCATTGGGGCAGGCAGATACAAGTTGCCAGCATTGAAAGGACAACAAAAAAACTAAAGACATTCTTTTTAATACTTTTTTAATACGGTCATTTAGTTTTACATAATGCTTTTTTGATCATATCCAAGGTAACAAAAATGCTTCTGGCACTTCTTTATTATAACTTTTCAGCATGCTGCAAACTTCTGTACAGCACAGCTGAAAGACATAGGTAAAGTCAATATCTCTGGCTAAACACTTATAAGTTCCCAAAGGCGAGACCAATTGGCTATGCCAATGCTTGTTATCTGTTTATGGTGGATCTCACATCTGCACTGGACCAGGCAAATTCCCACCCCCTACCTGCCGGGGCCCTCTCCGTCTTACCCATTTTCCATATACAGACGATATTGATTTATCAGCCACACCAAAGTGGGCTTGCAAAAATCACACCATATACTCGTTTGCTATGCAAGAAATTATGATCTGGAGGTAAATGTGTCAAAAACTAAAACAATGTTAATTACCACCTCTTTGGGCTGAGCACCAACATTTCTATTAAATGAAACTCAGCTTGAGTCAGTAACGCACTATAAATACCTCGGCCTGTACTTCAACTCAAGATGAACCTTCACCCAACAAAAACAACATATTAAGCAAAAGGGGACTGCCCTAACCCATGCCTTCATCATTCTAGCAAGGAAGTTGAACGGCCAAACTCTTTAGCCACTCTCAACTGTAATTGCCTCCAAGTTAATGCCACGATCACCTATGCGAGCATGGCGAAGAGAGGTCGGAACTCGGAAAAGGACAAAACAAATTAACACATTCAGGCAAGTATTCAACCTACCACAGAATTCATCTACAGCACAAATTCGCCTAGAATTTGGCCACATTAATCAAGAATAAGCTAGTAGAGCAGGTAGAAAAAATTGGTACACCATGGTGCCTTATGGTTAGCACTTCAAAATGACCTATCATCGGAACGTCATAAGTATTTGTACACCTCCATCAAGTAATTGGGTTTCACAGAATTATGGGCATTAGGGGCCACATAAGAAAAGTTCAAAAGGGAAACAAATAGAACAACAAAAACGATCTCCTAGCTAGAGGATAACAATTAATTCAGCACCAGTTCGCATGCATGGATGGTAATTAAGTAGCATAGCCATTTCCCCCCGTCCTGTACATGTTTATTAATTTTCCAGCATGTATTAAACATAGATTCTTGTATTTACGTATTGGTAACATACCAGCTCTATCGAGAATGCCTGCATGGAAATACACCAGCCCAATAGTATGCAGGCACTGCAGTGATAAGAAGGAGGACCTTATACACCTGATTTGCATCCGTCCAGGTCTACGAATACCCAGACGGCAATACTTAAAGAACAGTTTTAACGAGAGGCATAAACACACGTGCAGGGAAGCCATAAAAGCTTGTATCAACCCTGACGACCTGTTGGGTTGTGCGGGGCTGCACAATGATGAGGTCAGGGACAATAAGGGGCACAGGGGCCTAAACTTGGTGCTCGTAATAAAGGACACAGAGGCCGAGCTCAGTTTACTCTTGCTCGTCTCCCTTGCCGCGTGAGGCGTACGTGCGAGCGTAGACTCTTTTTATTATAACAGGGTCACGTGACCAATACGTCTCCTGCCGATTAACCCCATCGGCTAGGACACAACATTCCTCCCCAACAAGGATAGAAAACATAAGAATAAAAAAAATAAAAAAAACCAGAGTCTCTCAAAAATCTCAGCTGCAGTCTGTGCATGTCAACTTCGCATACGCAGCAACATTCCATATATATTAATTTAAGAACAGTCTTACGTTAAGTAGTCTCTCAGACGACAGGAGGGCACGGTATTCCGTCGCAGCAGGTACTGGGACCCTCCTCTGCTTTGGATCTCACCGCCACTGGTTTCAGCCGGAGAAGGCATCAGCTCAGCTATGGGCTCACAATCACCCCCGCTGCTGTCGGCACCTTCAGGGCTCTCGCCATCACTCTGGTCGGGAATGCGCTCAGGAGATTCTAGAACTGCTGCGGGGCTAGGACAGTCCACTGCGGTCTTGGGACCAACCTGACCCGGGACAGAGGGTCTAGTATTGTCCGCCCTGCATGGGGGTGTGGTAGGGGCCCATCCACCTTGATACTTTTTTAAATAGGATACATTGCGCGTCACCATCTCCCGGCCTCTGGTGGCAATCACCCGGGTGCCTCTTACATCAACCACTGTCCATGGATCAGGTTCATATGCAAGTCTGAACTTGCCGCTGGTGACTCGGTTCTTCAGCAACACTTGGTCACCTTGGACTACTTGTGGCGCTCGGGCTCTTCTCCGGTGACTAACTTGGGTATAGGTTCTCTGACGTCTGGATTCAACCTGCCCCTCGTTTGGAGATTCAGGCCGCCATTGCGGATGATGGGGTATAGAGTCCATGACCACACGCCTCATGAGGAGATGTCCTGGCGCAACACCCATAGTGGTATGTGGTGTCTGGCGGTAGTTCCTTAAGAATGTGAAGATGGCCAGTTCAATAGATTGCCCTTTTTCATGGGAAATACGGATTACTTTATTAAGAGTCCGCATGAACCTTTCCGCTTAGCCATTCGCTTGTGGCCATCTTGGGGTGATTCGCAGATGCCTGATACCTAATGCCTTCAGGTAGGCCGCTAGTTCTTGGCCTTGAAACAGAGGGCCGTTGTCTGTCTTTAGTTCTTGCATCAAACCATGCGCCACCATGATTTTTTCTAACTTGGGAATGACTTCAGTGGCACTGGTAGTGGATATGATCTCCACCTCTGGATATTTGGAATGATCATCAATGGCCACCATGGTGTGTCGACCATCTGGAAGGCTACCAAAGTCTAGGCTGACGCACTCCCAAAGAGACTTGGGTCTGGGCTCTACCAGGATAGGTGCCGGTCTAGGAGGTTCCCCTGTTGTTTGGCAGGCCGCACATGATCGCACTGTCGACTCCACCAGGTCGTCCATTAGAGGAAACCACACCTTGGTCCGAAGACGAGATTTGGTCTTGACCATCCCTTGGTGGCCCACATGAGCCAGTTGGACAACTTGGTCAGTTAGTGACGAGGGGATCACCAGCCGGTGTCCTCTCAGCAGGCATCCCGTGTTGTCCTCATTCAGCTCCTCTCTCACATGGTACAAGCTGTCCATTATAAGTCGTGCTCCTGGGGTCAGGATCTTCCAGTCCTCCTTGGCTTTGTGCCAGTTTCCACTCTGTACAGCCGCTACGGCCCTTTGGAGGCAGTCATCGGTTTTGGTGGCTTCCGCTATTTCTTCGCACGGCACACTTTTTCGAAGTGGTTGAAGCGTCCACACCCTGAACACTGCTTTCCTTTCGCAGGGCACTCCGCCGCCGGATGTGGTGGACGTCCACAGTAGCTACACGATTTAGGCTGCCCTGTCGGGACTGTCCCGGGGCCTTTCTTGGCCCCTTTTGTTGGAGATTTCACTGTCACTCTATTGACTGGTTCCGCCTTCACGGGCGCCTGGAGTGCCGCTTCCATGTGTGCGGCACGGGCCTTGGAGAGTTCCTTGGAACGTCTCAGCGTCAGGATATCCGCCAGTGGCTTGCCGGACTCTTCTAGGATCCGTTCCCTCAATTTGATAGAGGCGCAGCCTTGAATATTCTGACCACGTATTTCTTCTGTGGTGTCAGCAAACCCACATGTCGACGCAAGGTTCTTCAGGCGCGCATGATACGTGTCTAGCGACTCCTCTGGGAGCTGTCGGGCTTGCCTGAATATGAATCTTTCATAGTCTTGGTTAGCCATAGGCTCGAAATGCACGTTCAGGGCATTTATGAGGGTGTGGTGATTTTTCGGAGTCACTTCCACTATGGTTTTAGCAATATTGTGAATATCCTTGCCTCCCAGATGAAGGACCATGGCCCTCTTCTGTTCCTTGTGAACTTTTGTGGCTTCGAAGAAGATCAACAGCCGGTCTACCCAATCCTTCCATTTGGGGGCTAGCGACGACGGCGATCCCTCCACCACAAAGGGCTCAATGGGAGGTATCGTGGCCATGACCAGTGCAAGGTGCGCAATAATCAACACAGGAAGCTAGCGTTGCTCTTTGCTGTGGGCCTGCGTGCTGTTCCTCGACTGAATACCCCTCTGGAGAGGCCTGAAGCTCTTTGGCGTGGGTAGTGCTGGTTTTTTGCGAGGTAAGTGGCCTGAAGCTCTTTGGCGTAGCCAATGATTGTTTGTTGCACTGTAAGCGTGTGTTTTACGCCCTCTGTTGTTGCCTTTTACCCTCAGCTTTTTCTTGTGTGGGACCCCAGGGTCTGTGGGGCCAACGCCCACGTGGTGTGTCCCGTGCTGGTTATGAGGCCCAGGGTCACTTCCCTCTGCACTCTGTGCACTGCTGGGGGCTGTGGCACGGATTAGCGCCTTCGCTTTGCTCTCCTTGAAAAGAGGGCCAACAGATGGGGCTACACGCAGTGTTACCGCGGTGGCTTTCCGGGAATCGAGGATGCCCCTCCCCCACACGCATGCATCCGCATGTAGTGCCAGGCCGATGCGCAAATGCGCAACCAATGTCCCCCTCAAAGCGCGGGCCGACGCGCCTCACCGTTTCCGCGCGCTGCCGAGCGCAGCCGCGATGCAATCTTCACCCTCAAACTCCGGTATACAGAGCGGGCACACATCGCCAGCGGCAGCCGGGCACGAGCGCCGCGAGCCAGAAGCAGAGCTCACGACCGCCCCACGGCAATTTGCGGGGCTGCGCAACAATGAGGTCATGGACAATAAGGGGCACAGGGGCCTACCCTTGGTGCTCGTAATAAAGGACACAGAGGTCAAGCTCAGTTTACTCTTGCTCGTCTCCCTCGCCGTCGCCTCACTGGCGTACGTGCGAGCGTAGACTCTTTTTATTATAACAGGGTCACGTGACCAAAACGTCTCCTGCCGATTAACCCCATCGGCTAGGACACAACAGCAACCCACAACTAAATTGCAAATGCATCAAGTTTTTGTAAATAGTTTGCAGTGAAAAGCCCGTGGGTAAATAATTTTACTATCGCAGCGTGCCTTTCAACCAAAACAATATGAGGGTGGACCCAAGTCACAACTACTAGGCTTCATGAATTTATCTCACTAACACTCTCAATATGCGTCTTACAAAGCCTAAATGCCAGGATCCCCCAAAGCATCCTATGCACGCTGATGGAAAACATGTAAAAAAGACTGAGGAAAAGAACACTGTTGATGGTTCCCTAGCATACATTTTAAATTGTTGTTTGACTGCCTGGTATCTTGCCTCATTTCATAATGCACCTTAATTTGTACTTTCCATTTCCCCTATCGATCATCATCCGCTGGATCGGAAATGTTCCTTTAACACACTTTGGCCTTGCATTGTATAACGTATATTGATAGGATGTATAAAAGCTATTACCTTGACAACAGATTTTAAGAGGTGGTGCAGATCTAGCCACGTTTTAGGAGACAAAGGTCCTTAGCATTTGTGACAATAAAGAGCAAATATTATATAGAACACAATAGGCTGCTATATATTTAACTTCCTTGTCCAGCCGGACCGGGAATTTATTTAACAAAAGATAAAAGATAATCGGTTACAATACATTTCTACAGCATTGCAGTAAGACACAATCCTGTGCCGTACCAGGGGGGAAAAAAGAAGGATAGAAAAGAGTGGAAGGGGTGTCTCAGGCAAAGGAAAAGAGCAGGCAGGGTACTGTTGTGAATCGGGAGTTTGACAGTATCGCCTGGAGTAGTACATACAACTTAAAATACAAATTGTTTTCATGTATGGCCACTCATAGGTGTCGACGGACGTTTCGATCCCTCGCTCAATCAATAAAGGGGATCATCTTCAGGACTTAAATAATAGTTTTGCCTGGGTTACGGTCGCCTGTTGTGGGAACAATGGGGGACAGAAAATGGAAGATTGTCAATTTGAAGGACTCAGGAGAGCGGTCAGTTCAAACCCTTTTAAACACTTGTAATAATCGGAATCGCAGTGTGTGAAAAGTGCTGGTGAAAGCAATAATACATTCAATCAGGATTTACATACAATACATAACAATTCATCGGAACCGCAGATCTAGCCACGGCAGGAGATTGTTGTTCCCGCCCATTAAAGTTGAGAATAGTTTATCCTGCCTCCTTTTAAAATGTTAACCTCGAAGAAAATGATTGCATGACCTGCATAATGCACCTTCTTTTAGCCTTATTTTAAAAGATGTCAGTGAAATGTAATCTTTTTATATCATTTTGTGAAATTATGGTTTTAATTAACTAAAATAATAAACTTGACTTGAAGATAGAAGACTGGACTTGTGTAGGAAGTTACATGAGAAAAAACAATATCCCCCCCATAAGCAAAGTGGCAAGAAGCACAGAGAACATACGGGAGAAAAGCCTAGGAATACACAGGAAAAACTTGATTATGGAAATGAAACAACACTGTGTCAGAGAACAACAGTGAAAACTATAATACACATTATATAACCCGAAGTGTGATGACTTAAGGATAGCTGGAACTCAGAGGGCCAGAGGCAAAAGCTCCTTTTGCCAGCAAAAATGTATTCAAGGGAAACCTATTCTGGTAATACAGAGAAAGGAAACCCAAAACACATCCAACCCGGAGCAAGCATAAATTAACGCCTGCACCAGAAATTCAGAGGGACAGTCCAAGAACAAGTACTGAATAAAATGGAAGACTTGTCCAGTTGTCCCAGAAAAAACACTCAACGGTAGAGTAAAGATCAGCAAGTTCCCACTAAATGTGGACTTCCAGAAGTGGAAAAGAAGAGCAAGCACATACACAATGACCAAATGAAGGTAGCACTGCCAAAAAAAGAGAGACAGCATCTAAGCAAGATATAAACAGCCCCACTCTCAAATTGCAATTGTACACAATATTGACAGTCATACATATATACGTGTCAAAAAAGACACAAAGTCATATATAAAAATGCTAATATGTATGTGGCACTGCTATATAGATATATATAGAGCATACAGCCATGTATATGTAAACATTCTAATAACAGACAGAAGCCACCACCATGCTGATGTTCAAACAGAACAAGTAGCATGGATGTAAAAAATCAACAGCAAAGTTCCAAAACAATTTGGTAAAGAAACAAAGATGGAGACAATACCCCCTAACAAATAGCCTGGATGGTGAAGCATTAAAACAATGCTATCCAACCAAGAAACGAAAATGAGGCTGTAAAGACTTTAATCCTGAAGAAGACTACAGGAAAAGGAAAACAAGAAAATTAGGTTATCACTTGGCCTAAAGAGGACAAGGAGAAAAAACCCAATATTGGAAATCTCAGAAAAGACGTCCATTCTGCTTGTTTAACTACTATGCATTTCAGACAGAGCATAAGCTAACTGAGGATTAGACACACAAAAAAATGTTTAATGAGAGGAGATGCCAGAGATTGAACCCGGCCCTCATATGTGCAAAGCATACCCTCCACCAAGCTACATCCCCTACTCCACTGCAATAGTTGGACTATATTCCCACAGATATAAACCCAACAACAAAAAGCTAAGCAACTGCGAAGATGCAAACTAAACAAGAGCCACAACAGCTAATTAGAGGAGTAAATGTCTTAAAAGAAGCTGAAAGCTCCTAAGCCACAGTAAGTAAAAGGGCAGGAATCTGACATTCCTTGGTATACCCAGGATAAAGAGCATCTTCCAGAAAGAAGTGCAACCCATAACCGACAGGGAACATTCTCTGAAAGGAAAGAAAAACCAATATTAAAACTATGCATAGGCAATTTCAATGGACATTAATCCACTAGAAATAGTCAAACCAAAAGAACAACCAAGTTCAAGAAGATGGACGAAACCATTCTGATAACTAGTAGTAATAAATAATGGAATCCATCCATAATGAATGAAACCTTTATGTGACATACATGGCTGTTGGAGCATAACAACGTAGCAACTCTGAGGTCATGTGTACGCAAAACTCCAACAAAAAGAGGAGTACACTTATGAATGGTCTGTGGTTGTGGCAAAAACAAAAGATCAGTAGTGTTCCAGCATGGAAAAGCCATCACGGGGGCGTGGCCAAGGCGGCGATGTGAACAGACACGTCTCGGGCGAGCTCCGTCGCCCCGCTGCCCCAACTAGCCATCATAAGCGGAACCCGGGGGGCTTTCAGGGGAAATCTGCCTGCCAACTGCTCCCTGGACAAGGGGTGACCTCCGGGGAAATCGCCCCGGTGCGAGAGACCCAGTGGGGGCCAGCCAGTGCCCAGAACGATTACCGGCCAGGGTGCTCCCGCCATTTTGCCGCCGAGCCCGGCGACTGGCGCCCTGAGCGCGCCTTCATAGCAGGCGTCCCCTTGAGCTGCAGAGGTACCTGGAGGAGCGAGCGGTCTCCGGAGGCGGATTCCCCAGCTGCCGACTACACGTCGGGAGACTAGAGACCGGAGGGAAAGCTGCAGCCGACTTAGAGGCGGCCCCCTGGCGGGGGTGTTGCTGGAGCCCGGCTGCGGACATCACGCGAGACCCCGGCTTCTGCTGAGGCGCTAGGCCGCGACTGGCGCGGGGAGACGGCCGACAGAACTGCTGCTGCGACGCCCTGCTGCGGGACCACGATCGGTTGCTGAGGAATCCTGGAGTGCAGTTCCCGTTGTGCCCGCCGCCTGCCTGCTGACGGCTGAGCCCTGGTCCCTTGAGCCGCGACCGGGCTCCTTCAAGGTACTGTCCGCCATCTTGCCTCCCCTACCGGCCCCCGCCGCCCGGGTGCCTGCCCTCCCGCGCTCCCGGCTGGACACTGCTGGACACCTACGCTCACTCCCCCCTGCCCTCCCGCGACCTGGCTGGACACTGCGGGCCCCGTCGGGTGGTGCCCGCCTGCTAGAGCGGGGCCGGGCGCTGCGGAGAAGGCCCTCCCTGCACCGCGCTGCCACTGGGGTTGAGGGAACCGGCCTTTGCTTTGTGAGCCACAGCGGGTCCCTGTCCCGCCTTTGAATAGCCAGCGGAGCGGGGTGGTGGAGCTGCGGGTGGCGGCGCGCTCCCCGGACTGAGGCGGAGTGACTGCACGGCCGCCGGTCCTACTCCGGGACCCGGCTTCAGTGAAGGGGTGAGGCCGCTCTGGGTGCGGGACGACTGCCGGCTCCCCTGGTGGGGTATCGTCTCGCTCCCCCTGACCCTTGCTGGACTGTCCTTGGCGCCCCCCTCCTGACCTGCGGACTGCTGCTCTGCCGGCGCTCTGGGCTGAGGCGCTGAGACCGGTCACGCTGATTACCTTCCCGGCCGGCTTGCCTCCATATCCTGGAACTGAGCCGCCATTTTGGGCCCCTGCATCAGTGCCTCTGCTTGACTCCGCTACCCTTGGGGACCCTCTGGGAGGCGTTAGAGAGGGTCGGGCCCCACTGGTCAAGCTCCGGTGCCCGCGCTGGACCCTCATCTGCACTTCTGCCCCACGACACCTGGGGGGGGCTTTGGGCTGACCGGCTGCCTGGAGCTATGGCGGCGCCTGGAGCTGCCGCGCAGTGACTGAGAGCGCCGGAGGAGCTGCCCGCTATCCTGGACAGGCCTTGGAGTGCTGTTGCTTGCCACCTCGACTGCACAAGCGACCCCACAGCGTACTGGACCCCTGCTGCCCGGGCGAGCCTCACCTGCCACCAACGGGCCGGGACTGCCCTACCTCGGGCTTGTGGAAGTTGTCCCGCGCCGCCTCCTGATCCCCGGCCTTGAACCCCTGATCGCAGGACCAGGGCTGCTCGACCACCGGGGCGCTGGTGCGACCTCCCTCGATCTTTTCCTCACCACGACCCGGAGGATCCACGCAACAGCCTGCCCTGCTTCTCACTATCCTTGGTCACTCCGAGTTGGTCATGACTCGGGGCAGAGGGACCAAGCCGGACCCCCCCCCAGCGACGACCAGGGGTACATCCGTGGCTTCCATGTGGGGTAAGGCGGGTTCGTCGCCATCTTCTGGGGGTCCCCCGCCAACGGGGGAGAAGCCTCTACCGCCGGCCGACTCCCCTCCGGTGACTCAGGCCTTCATGTCCTCCTTCATGGCAGATCTTAAGTCCGAAATTGGGTCCCTCAGGACGGAGGTCCACACATGCGTCAAGGAACTACGCAAGGAGGTCACCGACCTCGGCGACCGGGTAGATGGCCTGGAGAAGACGGTCGACTCCCGCACCGACGACCTCGAGCAGCTCTGGCAGAGAGTGGCGACCCTCGAAGAGCAGCACATCCAGCTCCAGATCAAGCAGGAGGATTTGGAAAACAGGGGGCGCCGCAACAACCTCCGCATACGGGGTGTGCCACTCGGAGAAGAGGGGACTAACACCATGGCCTATGTGGCGCTACTCCTGCAAGCGGTGTGGGGCGAAGAGGATGCTCCCCCACCGCGTCTTGACCGCGCACACCGCGTCTTTGGAGCGGGGGGCAAAGCTGGCCTCCTCCCAGACATTGTCGTCAGACTTCATTACTTCACGGAGAAGGAGGCCATACTCAAGGCGGCTAGGGATGCCCCGGACCTGCGGTACGAAGGCCACAGAATCCAGATCTTTCAGGACCTGGCCCCCACCACGCTCCACAGGAGGAGGGTCTTCCGACCGATCACGGAGAAGCTCCGGACCCTCAACATTTCTTATCAATGGGGCCACCCTTTTGCTCTCATCTTTAAGTGGGAGGGCAAGCGAAGGGCCCTCCGGTCCTACCAGGAAGCGGCGCAATTGCTTGAAATGCCGGGGTCCCCGGATCACAGCCCGGCCCGCTCTCACCACACAGAGAAGGCTCCTCCGCGCCCCGACTGGTCCACTGTACGTAAACGTCGCCGGTCCCCCCCTGTGGACGCCCTCTCTGCCTCGCAGACCAAGCAGGACATTATTGCCCACATCCGCTCCCTCGAGGGCGACCGCGGGGAGCAGGACTCACAGCTTCCCGCTTCTGGCGCTGAGGGCGGGGACCGTCCTACGACACCGGAAGGCCACTGATTGTGACCACTGAGACCCGAGCTGCCTTCTGCCTCCACTCGCCCATCGGACACACGGACTTATCCTATCGTGTCACGGCGGCCTGTTCCTACTGCTCTTGGAGGGGGACCTCCCCCATCTCTCTAGCGGGTCGCCCCTGCGGCTTCCCCCCCTGTGGGGATCGGGAACATCTGACTCTGGCCGACACCTCTCCTGGGTCCTGCTCCACTCCACTGAGCTTCGATGCCCTGTTGGCGACTGGTCCGCGCATGCGGACCCATGACTCACCCCCGGACTACCTAGCGGCAGCGGGGTGGACGAGCTGCGAGACGACTGGATTCCACTTCATCTACCTAGATCTCCGCTCCCCCCCTTTGTCCCATAGGAAGTGACATTCCTGAGTTCATCCGAACCCTTGGGTAAAGGATGTCTGGTACCTGGGACAATGTACACTGGCCCAGTTGGCCTGTTTTGGTTATATCTCTTCTTTGCGCCCTTTATATTTCTTCTCTCTCATCTCTTCCTCCTTTTCTCTTGCTCTGCCTTCTCTTACTGTTCTCTCCCCGCGCCTGCGGAGGGGTGGCGTGGTGGGTCCTACAGGGGTTGACACGCTGGAGGCGAGTTGAGGCTGCCGCTGCCCTGGCTGAGGGGAGATTTGCTACACTGGGTCTTGCGCTGCTCCACTCCCCCTTGGTACTATGACAGCGAACGTCCCTACACCCTTGAAGGTCCTCTCACTCAATGTCAAGGGGCTCAACTCCCCCAACAAGAGAAATCAGATATGGCGCTACCTCCTACACCACTCCCCTGACATTATCCTCCTCCAGGAGACGCACCTTCTCAGGGGAGACACCACACGCATGGCGCACCCTAGATACCCCACACAGTTCTGGGCATCCTCCGACACCAAGACAGCGGGGGTGGCAATCCTCTGCAGGGCTGGCATTAGGCGAGGACCCACGAAACCCTTCAAGAGTGCTGACGGGCGTTTCCTCCGAGCCACGGTGCAGGTGGGTCGTATACAGCTCACCCTCGGATGTGTATATGCGCCCAACCAGTCGCAGGACAAATACCTCCAGGCACTCCTGCGGGATCAGTTCCCATCGGGTGACCCTAACGTGATCCTGGGTGGGGACTTCAACCTTGTCTGGGACCCTGAGCTGGATCGTGCGGGGGCCTCCTTCAATGGCACGGGAGCGATGTCCGCTACCCTTAGAACGCAGCTTACAGACCTGGGACTCGTGGATGTGTGGCGCTACCACAACCCGGGGACCCGGGACTACTCCTTTTATTCACACTCCCATCGGACATACTCCCGAATCGACTATCTCTTCACATCCCTTGCATTGGCCCGAGACTCCTTGGCTGCCGCTATATCCGACATCTCCCTGTCAGACCACGCCCACGTGGAACTTTTGCTGCAGGACCCCCTGGCCCACGCCACTCGTGAACGCCGATGGGTGCTCCCGCCGAGAGTCCTTCGGGACCCGGAGGACGTCGCCAGCATCCGTGACGCCATAGACTCGTATTTCGCTGTCAACGACACCCCTGACTTGCCCTTTCATACGATCTGGGATGCCTTTAAGGCCACCATTCGGGGCCATATCACCTCCCTGGCGGTGGCGCGGAGGAAGGAGGAGTTCAAGATGGAAACCGACCTGGCTAACGAGATCAAACAAGCGGAGGCCCGGGACCGGGACTCCCCTTCACGGGCGTCGAAGAGAATTCTCGCCAACCTCAGGGGGCAACTCCGCGCTCTGCGCACCAACAAGGCGGAACACTCCCTACTGGCGCTCAAACAACGCTACTACGAGGGCGGGGACAAAGTTGGCCGCCTGCTGGCCGGCAGGCTGCGGGCACGTGCCGCTAGGGCCCACATCGCCAACGTCAAGCGGCTGGACGGCACCTGCGCCACCACTGAGAAAGCCAAGCAGGCCGCATTTGTCGCTTACTACACCTCTCTATATGCTGAGGAGCCTACCTCCGCGGAGGCGCGGGAGGCCGTTCTTGCGGATTTCGAGGGGTCTCCACTGTCTCCGGCGTGTGCAGCTACACTAGAGGGCCCCCTGCAGGAGGAGGAAGTAACGGAAGCTGTTAAAGACCTTCCCACTGGAAAGACCCCGGGGCCGGACGGCCTGCCGTTGGCCTTCTATCGCCTATTCCTGACCCAGCTCCGCCCGCACCTGCTGCGGCTATACGGTTCCTTCTCGGACACCACCGGCCCGTCCCCTGACATGGGCCTGGCGGAAATCGCCCTGATCCCCAAGCCGGGGAAGGACCCCACCTTATGTGCCTCCTACCGCCCCATTGCCCTCCTGAACACTGACCTTAAGATCTACACTAAGATCCTGGCCAAACGGCTGGACCCGTACATGCCGGGATTGGTAAACCCGGATCAGGTGGGTTTTATACGGGACCGTCAGGGGGCCGACAATGTTCGCAGGTTGGCACATTTGGTGGGGAAGGTGCAGCATTGGGATATCCCGGCTTGCCTCCTTTCACTAGACGCGGAAAAGGCCTTCGACCGGGTGGATTGGTCCTTCCTGCGGGCGGTCCTCCGGAAACTAGGCCTAGGCCCTACCATGATTTCTAGGTGCATGGCCCCGTACCTCGGGCCGCAGGCCAGAATTCGGGTCAACGGCCAACTGACATCGCCACTCTCGATCCACAGGGGCACGAGGCAAGGATGCCCGCTTTCCCCGCTCCTGTTCGCCCTAGCGGTGGAACCCCTGGCGGAGCTGATTAGGCGCACTCCTGACATTCACGGGATCCCCCACGGGGGGCGCTCCAACAAGGTAGCACTGTTCGCGGACGATCTGATCCTTACTCTTACGCACCCTCGGGACTCTCTCCCAGCGGTGCATAACGCCCTCACACTGTTTGAACAAGCGTCCGGCCTTAAGATTAACCACACCAAATCTTGGGCTCTGAACCTTACCATCCCCGAGGAGGAGGTCTCTCTCCTGAAGGGGGTCGCGCCCTATCGTTGGGCGGAAGACCACATTAAATACCTGGGCCTGGACCTCACGCCCCACCTCGACTCGTGGTCCACGAGGAACTGGGCCTCCTGCCGCAAGGAGGTTCTGGCGGACCTGCGGAAATGGAAGCCCTTGATGATTTCTTGGCTGGGGCGATTGAATGCGGTCAAGATGTCGGTCCTCCCCCGTATTCTATATGTTTTCCAGTGCCTACCCACCCCGATCCCGCTCCACTGCATCAGGAATCTCCAACGTGACCTCACGTCCTTCATATGGGGTGGCAAGCGACCCCGGTTCTCGCAGAAGGTTCTCATGGAACCGAGAGACAGGGGCGGTCTCGCCTGCCCAAATCTCCTCCACTACTACTGGGCGGCGCATCTTCGGTTCGTGATAGAATGGGGTGCACGCGAAAGCGACAAGCACTGGTTCCACATGGACCGAGTAGTCACGGGGCGCACCATATGGGATCTCCCTTGGCTGCCGCGTGTGGCGCGCTCCAGAAGTGCTTACATGGCGGTCCCAACGAAGACGGTTCTTGAAGTGTGGGACAGAGTGGCAGTGCCCAAGGGACTAACGACGTTCCCCTCACCACACACCCCCATTGCAGGTAATCCGCACTTCCCTCCTGCCGCCCGGACCCGGGCTTTTGAGAGCTGGACACAGGGAGACTGCAGGGTTGTGGGGGACCTCTTTCTTGGGGGGTCGCCTAAATCGTGGCCAGACTGCAGGGACGAATTTAACCTCCCCTTAACCGCCAGCTTACAATATGCGCAGCTGCGCCACTGGACTTCGGGAGACGACATGTTTCGGGCTGCTACCAGGGCATACACTCCATTCGAGAAGTTGGCACGCTCCCTAGGGGGACTGAAGCGGCTCATCTCCCAGATCTACAACATCCTGCAACACCCCACCAATCCGCCCGCACACCCCTACCAAAGGCAATGGCAGTCGGCGACTGGCGCCGATATCACACCTTCTCAGTGGGCTAGGCTGTGGACTGACATTCCCAAAACCTATCGCAGCATTCCGCAGAGGGAAAACGCATACAAGATGCTTACGCAATGGTACTACACCCCCCTGCGACTCAGCAAAATGTTCCCCACTTCCTCCCCACTGTGCTGGAGGTGTGGCACTGCGACTGGCGACTTCGTACACATCTGGTGGTCGTGCTCTACCCTGGCTGTCTTCTGGAAAGAGGTCCTTAGTCACATCAAGAAGGTGTTGGGTTTCCCCCTCCCCGAGGAGGTATGCACACTCCTGCTGGGCATTCGACCCCCCACACTCAGGGCCCTCACGCGCAGCGACTGGATCCTCACCCTTCACATGTTAGGCGCTGCCAAACAACTCATTGCTCTGTACTGGAAGCGGGCTGAGGCACCGCCGATAGCGTCCTGGTTCGTGCGCCTCTGGCAGGTCCTGACTATGGAGCTGCTCACGGCGCGGATACAATCGAAGGGGGTACGCTTCAAGGCGGTGTGGGAACCTCTTGTGCGCCATCTGTGCTCCATCAGCTATGCCCGCCATATGCCTCCCAGACTTCGCGCCCTGCAGTTATTTGAGGACGCCCTCATCCCTGCTGACCCGAGCAGACTAGGCTCTTAGTCGCTTCCCCCGGTGCAGGCTTGCGTCTCCTATCCCCGACCGGCGACTGCAGTTTCTCCCCCTAGACCCCTCTCCGCCTCGCTACTGCTCAGTCCTCTTCCGACTTTTTCTTCTTTCCTACTTGCCTCTCTGGCTTCCGCCCCTCTTTGGGGCAGTTTGGGCCCCGTTGGGCCTTTTGAAAATGTGACATCACTGCTCCCTCTCCTATACGCGCCTCCCCCGCACAACGATGCATCGCCAGCGTATGGTTGCCTCCTGCCGCCATTGCCCCTAAAGCCACGCAGCCGGCCCCCTCCAGGGGTTGTAGGCAGGGCGCTGTGTTAATGCTCCATCCTCCCCTGGCAACGTGAGTTTACACACTCCTTTTTTGCGCGGCCGGCCCCGACTTGGGGTTGTAGGCTTATCGCTGTGTTCACAATAAAACAGTTTTGAACAGGAAAAGCCATCACCAGAACATTGATCATAAAAACACACCATGCAAAGCATAGCAAAAGAGTTGCTATATAAATACAGGATACAACTACACAAGAAAAAATACTAGCGGAATGTTAGATCTGGGGGTCTCTAGTTGGCAATCGTATTCACCTTTGTCCAAATAGGGACCCTTACTTCTAAGTCAGGATAAGGGGATTACACTCCTAAATAACCCCTGCTCACCCCCTTGGTAACTTGGCACGAGCAGACAGGCTTATCTCAGAGGCAGTGTGTACCCCTTGACAAACCTCCTGTAGTAACCCGTGAGTCCTAAAAAGACTCTCACCTGTGTCTGAGTCTTTGTGGGTTCCCATACCAGGATGGTATCAATCTTGGGTTGTAGAGGCGCCACCTGGCCGCTTCCTACCTGGTGACCCAAGTATACCACGGAAACCTTGCCCGATCTGGCACTTACTCGCCTTGATCGTGAGGCCTGCCTTGCGCAGTGCCATCATCACTTACCAGAGGTGGTGCAGATTTTCTTCCCAACTGGCGCTGAGCACTGCAATGTCATCCAGGTAGGCGGCACTGAAATCCTCCAGTCCAGCCAACACCTGGTTGACCAACTTCTGAAAGGTGGCAGGGGAATTCTTCATCCCAAAGGGCAAACCCAGAATTGGTAGTGCCCATCTGGTATGGAGAATGCTGACCTCTATTTGGCCCCATCAGTCAAGGCGATCTGCCAGTACCCAGACGTCAAATCAAACGTGCTGAGGTACCGTGCAGCCCCTAACTGATCAATGAGCTCATCAGCTCTGGGGATGGGGTGCACGTCAGTCCTGGTGACTGAATTGAGCCCTCGGTAGTCCACACAGAACCGGAGTTCGGGTATGGCACCAGGCGCGGCAGCCTTTGGGACCAAAACCACTGGGCTGGCCCAAGGACTGTTTGAGGACTCAATCACTCCTAAGGCAAACATTTTGGAGACTTCTCTCTTAATGTAAGCTCTGACCTTGTCAGTCACTCTGTAAGCCTTTTGCTTCACAGGAGGACTGTCTCCAGTGTCCACATCATCGACGCACCACTCTGTGACACCATGAACCAAGGAAAATAGATCAGAGAATTGCCCCAACAGTTGGCGACAATCTTGCTGCTGATTAGGTGTCAGTGTGGCAGAGAGGCTGACACCATCCACTGACCCATCTTGCTCTGTTGCAGACAGGAGGTGGGAAAGTGGCTCTGCCTCCTCCTCCATTCCATCATCTGTCGCTAGGAGCATGTCCACTTCAGACCTTTCTAAGTGGGGTTTTAGGCGGTTAACATTCAGGACCCTTAAAGGGTTCCTGGGAGACTGCAAGTTCAGCAGATAGGTGACATCACTCTTGCGCTCCACCACCTCAAATGGACCGGTCCACCTGTCCTTGAGCACACAAGGCTCCACCGGTGCCATGACCCAAACTTTCTGTCAGGCTGAAGCTCAATCAGAGTGGCATTCTGATCGTACCACCGTTTCATCTCTTCCTGGCTGGCTTCCAGATTCGCCTGAGCGAGATCTCTGAATTGCTGAGTCTGGTTCCTGAAGGCCAGCATGTAATTGTATACATCCTGGGGAGGTTTCCTGGGAGATTGCTCCCAGCCTTGCTTGACCAAACTCAAAGGTCCTCTTACCGGGTGACCATACTACAGTTCAAAGGGACTGAACCCTAGGGACTTTTGTGGCACCTCTCGGTAAGCAAACAGAGGGCATGCAAGAGGACGTCCCACTTATGCCTCATTGATTCCTCAAGACCCATGATCATGCCTATAAGGGTCCGGTTGAATCTCTCAACCAGCTCATTACCTTGTGGGTGGTAAGGAGTGGTGAACTTGTAGGTAACACCACACTCCTTCCACAGAGACTTCATATCATTGGAAATGAAGTTTGTACCTCGGTCAGACACAACCTCTCTGGGGAAACCCACACGGGAGAAAATCCCCATCAGTGCACGTCCCACCACGGGGGCCGTCGCTGTCCTGAGCGGAATGGCTTCCGGGTACCGGGTAGCATGGTCCACCAAGACCAGGAAAACCTGTTGCCCATGGCTGTCATGGGGTCCAATGGCCCCACAATGTCAATGCCCACCCGTTCAAAGGGGGTATTGACTACAGGGAAAGGTTGGAGAGGAGCCTTGTGCTTACTCCCACTTTTCCCACTTGCCTGGCAAGTTTGATAGTTCCTACAATGAGTATCTGAACTCTTTCGCATCTGGGGCCTATACAAGTGGGAGACACGCCTTTCAAAGGTGGTCTTGTTCTGCCCCAGATGTCCAGCTATAGGAACGTCATGAGCCAAACCCAGTAGGAAGGCTCTAAAGCGCTGGGGTAGCACCAGCACACGGGCTGACCCATGCTCAGCAACCTTATGCTCCCTATACAGGAGGCCGTTCTCCTAGAAGATCCAATGTGATCCAGACTGATCACCTGTTGCCTGGTTTGTGGCCTGTTGCCTCAAACCCACAAGAGAAGGGCACTTCTTCTGCTCTTCACAAAATTCCTCCCTGGATGGACCCCCTTCTTGCTGCCAATGGGTCTGCTCAGGTAGGTTCCCCAGTTCAGAAACGTGCTCCCCTGTAGGTTCCAGGGCATCCCCCTCAAGGTCTGCCTCCTCTTGGACCGTGGGAACAATGGGGGCTGGTTTCCGCGCCCCTTACCTCCTCTCTTTAAGGCAGGTTCCTGGGCCATATTGTCAGGCTCCAGATCTCTTGACCACCCTTAGCTGCCATAGACCGAGTGGTCACACACACCCACTCAGGCAGACCCAACATCTCTAAATGAGCCTTCTTCTCCACCTTAGCCCAAGGGGAGCTTTCCAAATCATTGCCTAACAGACAGTCAACAGGCAAGGCTGGCCTCACAGCTAATTGAAGAGTACCAGAGACCCTCCCCCACTCAAAGGGAACTTGAGCCACTTTGCAATGGCTCTCTGTGTTGTCAGCGGCAACAACTGGGATGAATGCATTGGGGACCACCTGCTCTTCAGACACCAAGTGACACTTGACAGCTGTCACACTGGCTCCGGTGTCTCTCAGAGCCTATACTCTATGGCATCACATCAACACCAGCCCAGTAAGAATCCTCAGTCTCCGAGCACTGACTATGTCAGATTTTTAAACCAGCAGCGACTGCGCGTATTTTAATCAGTCTTCCAGGCACTGACTCCGTCAGATTTTAACCAGCAGCGACTGCATGTAACCGAATTTTAAAAATTGTATTTTGCACATTGCACCTTTGAAATACCAGCACTTTCACCCCCATAACTGCCCTTACCTCCAGTGTCCTGGTGTCCCCCTGGTCCATCGCTGCTTGTGCCGATTGAACGGAGGGGCTAAAACACCATTTTGGACGCCGAGAAATCACTCACTTCCTGTGTGGAATGCAAGGTCAGCGCTCCACACACTGCTGCTACGGTCCCGCCCACTCCCTTCTCAAAACCGAATGCGTCGAGCGGACGCGCGCAGCACATCAACACCAGCCCAGTAAGAATCCTCAGTCTCCAGGCACTGACTATGTCAGATTTTGAAACCAGCAGCGACTGCGTGTATTTTATTCAGTCATCCAGGCACTGACTCCGTCAGATTTTAACCAGCAGCGACTGCATGTAACCGAATTTTAAAAATTGTATTTTGCACATTGCACCTTTGAAATACCAGCACTTTCACCCCCATAACTGCCCTTACCTCCAGTGTCCTGGTGTCCCCCTGGTCCGTCGCGGCCTGTGTCAATTGAACGGAGGGGCTAAAACACCATTTTGGATGCCGAGAAATCACACGACTCACACACTGCTGCTACGGTCCCGCCCACTCCCTTCTCAAACCCGAGTGCGCCGAGCAGACGCGCGCAGTGGCGCGACGGTGGCACGCCGAAGGTGTGCCAAAGGCAAGCCCGTCTGCGCCCGTCCGCGTCCGACTGTCGCCAGTCGCCAGGTACCCTGCCCGTTTCTAATTTTTGACCTGTTCTCCCCAGATAGCAAATGACTATACTACAATACACGTTTCTATTTTTGACCTGTTCTTTCCTGATAGCAAATGACTATACTACAATACACGAGTCAGGAGCTCCACTCCTTAAACACCCCACCCCATCCTCTGCAAAGAAACTCCCTATCCTTACAGACCAACGACTCCACAGAGCAGGAACACTTACAACTTAGTCGGCAACATATAATTGCACCCAGCAACCCTAATAACAGCGAACGCAAGCCCTCACCGCATATACCTAAACACCTGACTTGTCTATACTGCAATGCTCGGTCCCTCCCTAAGCAGTCACTAAAAATATGGTCACTGTTAGACACTGAAAAGCCAGACCTATTTCTTGTGACAGAAACTTGGCTCCAAGACTCATCCTTACCTCACATCTCAATAGCCCTGCCCTCTGATTACAAGATGTTCCGACTGGACCGAACCGGGAAAAGAGGAGGGGGCACTGCAATCGTCTACAGGACAAATATCAAACTACATGTCATCGACACCCTCCTAGTTAATTGGGGCGAAATATGCATCGCCACCATAATGACTGAAAACAAGGAGTCATGGAAAGTCGCCCTTCTTTACAGGCCCCCTGGTATTAAAACCAATTTTGTCAACAAACTCATGGAGATAATAGCCCACATGCCCTGGTTTCTGGTAATTTTTTCTTATTAGGGGATTTTAATTATCACACGGAACTAACTCTAGATCCACATACCAGTGATCTTATCACCAGCCTTCACTCTTGAGGACTAAATATGCTAGCCACCGGCCCCACACCCATGGCAGGCCATTCATTAGATTTCCTGTTCACTAATTCACCGAAAGTCGAGGTTGACCAAATATTCCCCGTCTTATGGTCAGACCATTATGTCATCAGGTTTAACATCGCTATTAATTCAACACAGCCTCAGTCCAGAAAACATGTGAAACTGAGCAGGCCATGGAACAAGATTAACCTGGACTCTTTCTCTACTCATTTCTCCCCCCCCATCACCGAGCTCACCAACCCCAACAAGGCAGCAATCGACCGAGAGTGCGCCATTACCTCTACTCTAGACATAATTGCCCCCAAAAAGGTATCCAGATGTCCTAACAATCCCTCCCCATGGTTGCCCGCAAACTTGGAAAAAACAAAACTCTCGACCAGAGTAGCCGAACGCAAATGGCGTCAAACAAAGAACTTAACAGCCAGACAACAATATAAAGCAGCACATAGACTTTATATGAATGAGATAGCCATAGCAAAAAAAGCCTATCTAGGGAATAGGATACATCAGGCAGCCAACTCACACCGAGAGTTATACAAAATAGTCAAAGAATTCACAAATCCCCCTGCCTGTCAACCCCCACTCATCGAGTCCCAGGATTGGGTCAACTCCATCTCAACCAATTTCCATGATAAAATCAATGAAATCCATACACTTTTCCCCCAGGCAACCAAATCAATTTCAACCAACTTGCCACCCAAACAGACTACCACGGAACCCTCTTCCTCTCGCGTCATAGTCCTTAAAGAATTCAACCTTTTTCAGAAACTGAAGTAGCCCACACATTGAACAAAATCAAATCCGGTTCCCCAGCCGACCCAGCCTCTTCTCAAATTCTACTGAAAATCACACCTGCTATAATCCCCAACCTCACAAAAACTCTTAATCTTTCACTGTCCCACTCCTCTGTTCCTTCCCACTGGAAGGAGGCCATTATTAGACCAATCTTTAAAAAAAACTCTGCCGACCCCAAACAACATTCCAATTACCGCCCAATCTCCCTTTTCCCAATGTTCGGTAAGATCATGGAATCATTAATAAATAAGCAATTATGCAAACATCTAGAGGCAAACCTGCTGTTTGATCCATCTCAATCGGGATTCAGAGCGTTTAATAGTACTGAAATGGTCCTACTCGAGATCGTGAACAACATCAGGATGACCCTCGATGCAAGACAATCCGCCATACTGATCTTGCTCGACCTGTCGACTGCCTTCGACACCATCTCACACCGCATTCTCTTAGAATGCCTGGAAGAGATTGGTGTCGAAGGCCCAGCCTCACTCTGGATCAAAAGCTACCTGAATAATCGGCACTCAAAGGTCCAAATCGGTTCTTTCACCTCAAATAACCAGGAAAACGACAAGGGTGTACCCCAGGGATCAATACTGAGCCCCACGCTCTTTAACTTATACTATCCCCTCTAGCATGATCTCAATTAAGGACTGGATGACCACCAACTTTTTTAGCTCATTGCTGATAAAACAGAGTTCAGTCTTAGGAATAATTTCAAATGGATCCCCTTTCCATCCCGCATGCCCTTGTCCAAGGCCTAATTATAAGCCGTATGGATTATGACAATGCATTACTTGCTTCCATCAACGACAGTCTCCTGGCAAAACTCCAGGTTCTGCAAAACACCGCGGCCAGAATGGTACTTGATCTCCCCCCCCGCACCCTCTTTGTGCTCAGCCTTAGGTCACTGCACTGGACTGGCTCCCTATAAAGAAATGCATTAACTTCAAACTATGCTGCCTAGTCCACAAAACCATCAATGGACAAGGACCAAAATACCTAGAAAAAAAACTCACAAACTACTGTCTGATCAGAACCCTCCGCTCCACTAGCAAGTCTCTCCTAACTGTTCCCAAAGTCCGTACAGTTAGAAACGGCGACAGGTCTTTCTCTAAAATAGCCCCAGAAACTTGGAACGCCCTGCCACCACACATCAGGAATGAACCCAACCACCAGTGGTTCAGAAGAAACCTAAAAACCTGGCTTTTCTAGCTGTCTGGCTACCTGTTCCTTCTTCTGTGCATCTGCAAGTGCTCTGAGACCTACGGGTGATTTATGCGCTATATAAATACAAATACAAATATAAATATGGGCATTGATGGTCACCCACTGCCTGTACTTCTTAGTGTTGTCAGGTAGCTGAGATTTAGGGACCAACTCAAAGTCTCCTAATGAGACAAGGGACATTTCTGCGGGACCCCACCCACCATGGGCACCCATCTCCTCCCCACCCAGGGCTACATTGGCCATGTGACGTGGTGGTACAAGGGGTAGCACATACTGACCCTTTTGGGGACACTGGGGATCATACCAACGGTATCCCATCGGCTTACACTGAAAGCAGGTAACAGGCCCCCTATGAACAGGTTTACCTGTCGGGGATCCTGACTTCTTCTCAGGGAGGCTGGGAACCCTTACCTTGGTTCCCTTGGGAATTACTTCAGGGCACTTTCTGGAACTCCCTCTGTTTACCCTTGTCCCCCCCCCACTCTTCTGCTAGGGACCCTGCCCACATGACCCTTGTGGACCCTGGTACTGACCCAGCGGTCCGCCTCCTCAGCAAGCTTCCTAGGGTTAGTCAACTAGCTATCAAGAAGGTGCTGACGTAGCTCTGGAGAACAATTAGCAGACAAGTGCTCCCTGGCAATCAAATCATAGAGCGCTTGAAAATTATCCACTTGGCTACCCCTCACCAACCATCCATAGCTCTGCAAAAGAAAGATACATATTCTACTCAAGTGGTTCCCTCCAGCTTCTTACAATTCCTGAACCTCTGTCTATAGAGTTCTGGAGTCCTATTCTCACTGGGTAGGTCTAACAAAGTATCACTCCCCTCACTCACAAAGCGGCCCCACAACCCCGCTCCCCAATCTTTCTCAGGGACCCGGTGGGCGAACATTGCTATCTCATAAGTTGCAAACCACTGCCCAACATCTTCACTTTTATGGCAATCCTTGATGACATCCTTGGGAATATATACCCTGCCTTCTGAAGGCACAGATAGTGCGTTGCCACCAGAGGAATTGATTTCTAAGCCCTTGGCCTTGATCTATAACTCCCTCAACATCCTCTCATGTTCATGTTCTCATGTCAGGTCCAAGGAAAAAATTCTATCAAAAAAGTATGTGGGGGGCGTGGCCAAGTAAAATGGTGGAGCGGTCTTGAATCCGCTCCGCGCCAGCCCGATCCTTCTTAGCCCTTCCCTGTGCATAGAGGACGGTAGCCGATGCTCTTTGGACGACTGAGGTTTGCGGGAGGTGTCCGGTTTGATGGGAGGCGACTGCGGTACCGGGAGGCAGCTGTAGCGGCGTCCTGAGAGAGACCCCGGAGGAGCTCGCGGATCCAGGGCGCCATATTGTGGAGGACGGCGCCAGGTGTCCCGAGCGGTGAGAGGTGTCTGACCGGCCTCGAGCGGCTTCAGAGGACCGATGCGAGAAGCCTCCTGTGGCGATTGGTGGCGGAGGAACAGTTGATGGCAGTCTTCCGAGCGGCTGAGGTGCGGCGATGGTGACAGGGCTGCCCACCCGACTTTGGAGCCTCGGCGACGGCGATGTGCAGCGGAGTCCGTGGTGGGTGCTGGCAGTGACGGGTCGGTGCTTGGGCCCCACGCAAGCCCTGGATGGTGACCCTCCGTATTTTGGCTGTCTCCTGAGGCCCTACTGGGGTGGATGTTTCCCGTGCTTCCGACTGTGCCTGACTTCAACATGGCGGCGGTGGAGGCCCCGCGCTTAGCTGCAGTAAAGTGAGACATGTAGAGCGCTGATTACCGGTTGGTGTTGTGGTGGTGAGCTTAGCAGGGATTTGGCCGAGCAGCGGGGGTGCACCTGGTCTTGGAGCGGGCTCCGTTCCTTGGCGGGGAGCCCGGATTAAGCCTGCATTTCTGGTGCGGTGCCTGGCGGTATAGAGAGAATCAAGGTTCTGCAGTGTGACAATCCACACTCTAGTCATCCCTAACTCTCCGAGGGGGACAGCCCTGGACACCTCTCGATCTTGGTTCGCGGTGGGTGCACTGAGGTCGCCGCCTGGCTCCAGGGGGGTGGGACCTTATGCCTCCCAGAAAGCAAACTAACAAGGTCTCCACTTATTTTAAGGCCTCGAGGTAGGTGCCTTCCCAAGACGATCCTACTCCAGTGCAAGACATGGCGCTCATCCGCGAGGATCTTGTGCGACGCTTCGGGATTTCAAGATAGAGCTCTGTCGGGAGTTTAAACAATACCTCAGGTCCTCGGTAGACCAACTAAAGGCTGACCTTACCGAGAAGCTTACCACGCTGCGGCAAGATGTGGACACCATAGGATCCCGTCTGCTGGAGGTTGAAGGGCAGACGCAGTACGTATCGTCCACCCAGGCCACGATGCTTGACACGCAGCAGGCCCTCAGGGCCCAGTTGCAACAAGTCCAACTCAAGGCAGAGGATCTGGAGAACAGAACTCGCAGGGAGAACATTCAGATTCAGAATCTGGAGGAGGGAGCGGAAGGGCCGGACCTGGAGGCCTTCGTGTCCGGCCTTTTCGCTGAGATTCTCGCCCCTTAAGATCAAAATTGACAGAGTGCATCGGGTGGGCCCTCTGCTGACGGGGTCTCGCAAGCAACCGCGTCATGTTCTGGTGAAGCTCCACTCCTTCAAAGTTAAAGAGGCCGTCCTATCGGCGTCTAGGAAAGTGAGGGAGGTTTCTTTTCAGGGGCATGGCTGCTCTTTATATCAAGATCTGGCGACTGCGACTCTGGCCCGCCGGCAAACCCTGCGTCCTGTTACCGCCAAGTTACAGGAGGATAAGATACGCTATAGATGGTGCTTCCCCTTTGGTCTTATTTTCGAGTGGATACGCTATAGATGGTCCTTCCCCTTTGGTCTTATTTTCGAGTATGGTAACAAAACCCACCACATTACCGACCTGACGGAAGGTTTGAAGATCTTGGGGCTTCCGCTTCCTGAGGAGTCTGCCGACTCGGGCTCTGCGGAGGCGGCGGGCACTTCACGGATTGGCTCTAATGCTTAGCACACCGTCACCAGACGCCGTTGAACCTTTTTTGCTTCACTCCGGGCTTTGGCGGCGTTGCTAGAGTGATCGCTGCACTTCCATCAGATCTCTGGATGATCATGACCTCTGGGCGGGGGGTTTCCTACCTGAAGCCCGGTCCTGTCCTGACTGATTGTTGGTGTTCTTCGTGGCTCTGACGTTCATATTTTTTAATGGAGTCTACTTACCCTCTGGAGGCCGTCACCCATATGTGGGTCATTGGGACTTTTGTGCATCTGCGGCCCTCGGCTTGCGACCGAGGTCCCACCTGGGACTTTTGTGATTTTCTGTTTGGTCTCCATGCACTGGCCGCGCCACAGTGGGATGTGTCTGTGGTACCTGAGTTTTGATTGCAGCCATGACTCATCTTGACTCGTCGGTGAGCATCTGTCTCTCGGCTTTTCCAGTCTAAAGACACTGAGGTTTTTGTTTTCTTGCCTGTTTGCTATTGCATTTTTTCCCCTAGGATATTTGAGCTTGACGATTGGGGGGTGCGGGCCTTGTCCGTGATTCCCACTATTCCTCCTTTTGTGATAGGGAGGAGTATTCACCGAGGGTCTTCGGACCCTTTGGCTTTTGGTTTTTGGGGTTGTTTGGGGAGGGTTCAGGGGGGTGGGAGGGATTCCGGTGGTGACTATGGGGGGGGGGGCTTTTTTTGCATTTAGACGGTGCTCTTTTTCAAGGCGGTGGTGTGCTACCTCAGGGGGAGGACGGGTGGATGTGGGGCAGAGTACATGGAAGGGGCTCGGTGGGCAGATCGGGAGGGCAAGGGGGACTGTATGTCAGATGGTTACCATCGCCTCGTGGAATGTTAAGGGTTTAAACTCCCCACAGAAGCATCAAAAACATTTGGAAGTATTTGACAGATCGTAAATTTGAAGTAGTGGCCTTACAGGAGACGCACCTTAAAAGGGCTGAAGTCTCTCGGTTACATCACAGGTGCTACCCAATGATCTTTTCTTTCTCTGCCGCTTTGAAACACAATGGTGTAGCGTTACTGTTCCACATATCCGCGAACTTCCAACTCGAGTCCCAAAAGTCCGACAAAGAGGGAAGGCTGCTCATGGTCAAGGGCCGTTTAAGGGGTGTACCCTGCACTTTTGTATCCTTTTATGCACCAAATTCCGGTCAGTCTGCATTTCTCTCCTAAGCACTTGATTTAATTGGGGGTTTTGCTGACGGGGGTATTGTGATGTTAGGAGACTTTAATCTTGTTTGGCAGAGCTATGTGGATAGCACTAGCGCCAAAAGGACGGCTACTAGTACATTCCCATGTAGGATACAACAGAAATTCACTGATTTGGGGCTCATTGATTCTTGGCGCACACTGAATCCCACCACTAAGGATTACACTCACTATTCCCACGTCCAAAGGACGTACTCGAGAATTGATTATATATTTGTCAGCCAGGCTTTGCTAGGGGCTCTTCAGGCTGCCCAGATATGCCGATCTCAGTGTCTGACCATAGCATGATCACTTAGGGTTTTCAGTGGGCGGGACCCTCCCCCAGAACCCCTCGATGGTATTTTCCTTTAGCTTTACTCCGAGACCCAGCAGCCAAAGAGGAATTGCGTGCAGCTATCGCCGATTTTTTCTCACAAAATGATCTCCAGGACACAACCCCTCAAAACAACTGGAATGCTTTTAAAGCAGTCAATCAGGGTAAGTGTATTCAACTCAACACGACTTTAAACAGGCAGCGGGCGAGGGAACAGGAGGCTTTAGAGGAAGAATTAGGGGCGGTGGAGCGAGCGCACAAGGCTAATCCGACACGTGTTTTGCAGAGGCAACTCATGGCTCTCCGGGGTAAAGTAAGATCTTTTTATTCCAACCGGGCGGAATTCTCCCTATTGAAGATCTTCAGTGCTCTTTCCTGCAGGGTAATAAGGTGGGCCCCCACTTAGCATGCCAACTTCGTGTGCCTCATAGGAACAGTCCAGCCCGAACTGCCAAGCCATGTCTTTCCTGGACCGGAATCAAGCATCCTAGGACCGGTTTCTAGCTATCAGCCGTCTTCAGCCAGGATAGCTTGACTCCGGAGGTGTGGAGAGCATGGGACTCACGTCTGAGTATACCCATCCCACTCGGGGTGACAAATGCAAAACAACAGTTGATGGACAGAATGCAGAACAATGTCATACATTCACCCCAGTACAGAGATCTGGGCCTAAATCCATCGTTTTTTTGCACTCCACACCACCCCAGTTCAGACATGGCCATATGCAAATCAGCCTTGACCCTGTGCCTCATGGGAACAGCCCAGCCCGTACTGCCAAGCCATGTCTTTCCTGGACCGGAATCAAGCATCCTAGAACCGGGTTCTGGCTATTAGCCGTCTTCAGCCAGGATAGCTTGACTCCAGTGGTGTGGAGAGCATGGGACTCACGTCTGAGCATACCCATCCCACTCGGGGTGACAAATGCAAAACAACAGTTGATGGACAGAATGCAGAACAATGTCATACATTCACGCCAGTACAGAGATCTGGGCCTAAATCCATCGTTTTTTTGCACTCCACACCACCCCAGTTCAGACATGGCCATATGCAATTCAGCCTTGACCCTGTGCCTCATGGGAACAGTCCAGCCCGAACTGCCAAGCCATGTCTTTCCTGGACCGGAATCAAGCATCCTAGGACCGGTTTCTGGCTATCAGCCGTCTTCAGGCAGGATAGCTTGACTCCGGAGGTGTGGAGAGCATGGGACTCACGTCTGAGTATACCCATCCCACTCGGGGTGACAAATGCAAAACAACATTTGATGGACAGAATGCAGAACAATGTCATACATTCACCCCAGTACAGAGATCTGGGCCTAAATCCATCGTGTTTTTGCACCCCACACCACCCTAGTTCAGACATGGGCATATGCAAATCAGCCTTGACCCTGTGCCTCATGGGAACAGCCCAGCCCGAACTGCCAAGCCATGTCTTTCCTGGACCGGAATCAAGCATCCTAGGACCGGGTTCTGGCTGTCAGCCGTCTTCAGCCAGGATAGCTTGACTCCAGTGGTGTGGAGAGCATGGGACTCACGTCTGAGCATACCCATCCCACTCGGGGTGACAAATGTAAAACAACAGTTGATGGACAGAATGCAGAACAATGTCATACATTCACCCCAGTACAGAGATCTGGGCCTAAATCCATCGTTTTTCTGCACTCCATACGACCCCAGTTCAGACATGGCCATATGTAAATCAGCCTTGACCCTGTGCCTCATGGGAACAGTCCAGCCCGAACTGCCAAGCCATGTCTTTCCTGGACCGAAATCAAGCATCCTAGGACCGGTTTCTGGCTATCAGCCGTCTTCAGCCAGGATAGCTTGACTCCAGTGGTGTGGAGAGCATGGGAGTCACGTCTGAGCATACCCATCCCACTCGGGGTGACAAATGCAAAACAACAGTTGATGGACAGAATGCAGAACAATATCATACATTCACCCCAGTACACAGATCTGGGCCTAAATCCATCGTTTTTTTGCACTCCACACCACCCCAGTTCAGACATGGCCATATGCAAATCAGCCTTGACCCTGTGCCTCATGGGAACAGTCCAGCCCGAACTGCCAAGCCATGTCTTTCCTGGACCGGAATCAAGCTTCCTAGGACCGGTTTCTGGCTATCAGCCGTCTTCAGCCAGGATAGCTTGACTCCAGTGGTGTGGAGAGCATGGGACTCACGTCTGAGCATACCCATCCCACTCGGGGTGACAAATGCAAAACAGCAGTTGATGGACAGAATGCAGAACAATGTCATACATTCACCCCAGTACAGAGATCTGGACCTAAATCCATCGTTTGTTTGCACTTCACACCACCCCAGTTCAGACATGGCCATATGCAAATCAGCCTTGACCCTGTGCCTCATGGGAATTGTCCAGCCCGAACTGCCAAGCCATGTCTTTCCTGGACCGAAATCAAGCATCCTAGGACCGGTTTCTGGCTATCAGCCGTCTTCAGCCAGGATAGCTTGACTACAGTGGTGTGGAGAGCATGGGACTCACGTCTGAGCATAACCATCCCACTCGGGGTGACAAATGCAAAACAGCAGTTGATGGACAGAATGCAGAACAATGTCATACATTCACCCCAGTACAGAGATCTGGGCCTAAATCCATCGTTTTTTTGCACTCCACACCACCCCAGTTCAGACATGGCCATATGCAAATCAGCCTTGACCCTGTGCCTCATGGGAACAGCCCAGCCCGTACTGCCAAGCCATGTCTTTCCTGGACCGGAATCAAGCATCCTAGAACCGGGTTCTGGCTATTAGCCGTCTTCAGCCAGGATAGCTTGACTCCAGTGGTGTGGAGAGCATGGGACTCACGTCTGAGCATACCCATCCCACTCGGGGTGACAAATGCAAAACAACAGTTGATGGACAGAATGCAGAACAATGTCATACATTCACGCCAGTACAGAGATCTGGGCCTAAATCCATCGTTTTTTTGCACTCCACACCACCCCAGTTCAGACATGGCCATATGCAATTCAGCCTTGACCCTGTGCCTCATGGGAACAGTCCAGCCCGAACTGCCAAGCCATGTCTTTCCTGGACCGGAATCAAGCATCCTAGGACCGGTTTCTGGCTATCAGCCGTCTTCAGGCAGGATAGCTTGACTCCGGAGGTGTGGAGAGCATGGGACTCACGTCTGAGTATACCCATCCCACTCGGGGTGACATATGCAAAACAACATTTGATGGACAGAATGCAGAACAATGTCATACATTCACCCCAGTACAGAGATCTGGGCCTAAATCCATCGTGTTTTTGCACCCCACACCACCCTAGTTCAGACATGGGCATATGCAAATCAGCCTTGACCCTGTGCCTCATGGGAACAGCCCAGCCCGAACTGCCAAGCCATGTCTTTCCTGGACCGGAATCAAGCATCCTAGGACCGGGTTCTGGCTGTCAGCCGTCTTCAGCCAGGATAGCTTGACTCCAGTGGTGTGGAGAGCATGGGACTCACCTCTGAGCATACCCATCCCACTCGGGGTGACAAATGTAAAACAACAGTTGATGGACAGAATGCAGAACAATGTCATACATTCACCCCAGTACAGAGATCTGGGCCTAAATCCATCGTTTTTCTGCACTCCATACGACCCCAGTTCAGACATGGCCATATGTAAATCAGCCTTGACCCTGTGCCTCATGGGAACAGTCCAGCCCGAACTGCCAAGCCATGTCTTTCCTGGACCGAAATCAAGCATCCTAGGACCGGTTTCTGGCTATCAGCCGTCTTCAGCCAGGATAGCTTGACTCCAGTGGTGTGGAGAGCATGGGAGTCACGTCTGAGCATACCCATCCCACTCGGGGTGACAAATGCAAAACAACAGTTGATGGACAGAATGCAGAACAATATCATACATTCACCCCAGTACACAGATCTGGGCCTAAATCCATCGTTTTTTTGCACTCCACACCACCCCAGTTCAGACATGGCCATATGCAAATCAGCCTTGACCCTGTGCCTCATGGGAACAGTCCAGCCCGAACTGCCAAGCCATGTCTTTCCTGGACCGGAATCAAGCTTCCTAGGACCGGTTTCTGGCTATCAGCCGTCTTCAGCCAGGATAGCTTGACTCCAGTGGTGTGGAGAGCATGGGACTCACGTCTGAGCATACCCATCCCACTCGGGGTGACAAATGCAAAACAGCAGTTGATGGACAGAATGCAGAACAATGTCATACATTCACCCCAGTACAGAGATCTGGACCTAAATCCATCGTTTGTTTGCACTTCACACCACCCCAGTTCAGACATGGCCATATGCAAATCAGCCTTGACCCTGTGCCTCATGGGAATTGTCCAGCCCGAACTGCCAAGCCATGTCTTTCCTGGACCGGAATCAAGCATCCTAGGACCGGTTTCTGGCTATCAGCCGTCTTCAGCCAGGATAGCTTGACTACAGTGGTGTGGAGAGCATGGGACTCACGTCTGAGCATAACCATCCCACTCGGGGTGACAAATGCAAAACAACAGTTGATGGACAGAATGCAGAACAATGTCATACATTCACCCCAGTACAGAGATCTGGGCCTAAATCCATTGTTTTTTTGCACTCCACACCACCCCAGTTCAGACATGGCCATATGCAAATCAGCCTTGACCCTGTGCCTCATGGGAACAGTCCAGCCCGAACTGCCAAGCCATGTCTTTCCTGGACCGGAATCAAGCATCCTAGGACCGGCTTCTGGCTATCAGCCGTCTTCAGCCAGGATAGCTTGACTCCAGTGGTCTGGAGAGCATGGGACTCACGTCTGAGCATACCCATCCCCCTCGGGGCGGCAAATGCAAAACAACAGTTGAAGGACAGAATGCAGAACAATGTCATACATTCACCCCAGTACAGAGATCTGGGCCTAAATCTATCATTTTTTTGCACTCCACACCACCCCAGTTCAGACATGGCCATATGCAAATCAGCCTTGACCCTGTGCCTCATGGGAACAGTCCAGCCCGAACTGCCAAGCCATGTCCTTCCTGGACCGGAATCAAGCATCCTAGGACCGGTTTCTGGCTATCAGCCGTCTTCAGCCAGGATAGCTTGACTCCAGTGGTGTGGAGAGCATGGGAGTCACGTCTGAGCATACCCATCCCACTCGGGGTGACAAATGCAAAACAACAGTTGATGGACAGAATGCAGAACAATGTCATACATTCACCCCAGTACAGAGATCTGGGCCTAAATCCATCGTTTTTCTGCACTCCATACGACCCCAGTTCAGACATGGCCATATGTAAATCAGCCTTGACCCTGTGCCTCATGGGAACAGTCCAGCCCGAACTGCCAAGCCATGTCTTTCCTGGACCGAAATCAAGCATCCTAGGACCGGTTTCTGGCTATCAGCCGTCTTCAGCCAGGATAGCTTGACTCCAGTGGTGTGGAGAGCATGGGAGTCACGTCTGAGCATACCCATCCCACTCGGGGTGACAAATGCAAAACAACAGTTGATGGACAGAATGCAGAACAATATCATACATTCACCCCAGTACACAGATCTGGGCCTAAATCCATCGTTTTTTTGCACTCCACACCACCCCAGTTCAGACATGGCCATATGCAAATCAGCCTTGACCCTGTGCCTCATGGGAACAGTCCAGCCCGAACTGCCAAGCCATGTCTTTCCTGGACCGGAATCAAGCTTCCTAGGACCGGTTTCTGGCTATCAGCCGTCTTCAGCCAGGATAGCTTGACTCCAGTGGTGTGGAGAGCATGGGACTCACGTCTGAGCATACCCATCCCACTCGGGGTGACAAATGCAAAACAGCAGTTGATGGACAGAATGCAGAACAATGTCATACATTCACCCCAGTACAGAGATCTGGGCCTAAATCCATCGTTTGTTTGCACTTCACACCACCCCAGTTCAGACATGGCCATATGCAAATCAGCCTTGACCCTGTGCCTCATGGGAATTGTCCAGCCCGAACTGCCAAGCCATGTCTTTCCTGGACCGGAATCAAGCATCCTAGGACCGGTTTCTGGCTATCAGCCGTCTTCAGCCAGGATAGCTTGACTACAGTGGTGTGGAGAGCATGGGACTCACGTCTGAGCATAACCATCCCACTCGGGGTGACAAATGCAAAACAACAGTTGATGGACAGAATGCAGAACAATGTCATACATTCACCCCAGTATAGAGATCTGGGCCTAAATCCATTGTTTTTTTGCACTCCACACCACCCCAGTTCAGACATGGCCATATGCAAATCAGCCTTGACCCTGTGCCTCATGGGAACAGTCCAGCCCGAACTGCCAAGCCATGTCTTTCCTGGACCGGAATCAAGCATCCTAGGACCGGCTTCTGGCTATCAGCCGTCTTCAGCCAGGATAGCTTGACTCCAGTGGTCTGGAGAGCATGTGACTCACGTCTGAGCATACCCATCCCCCTCGGGGCGGCAAATGCAAAACAACAGTTGAAGGACAGAATGCAGAACAATGTCATACATTCACCCCAGTACAGAGATCTGGGCCTAAATCTATCATTTTTTTGCACTCCACACCACCCCAGTTCAGACATGGCCATATGCAAATCAGCCTTGACCCTGTGCCTCATGGGAACAGTCCAGCCCGAACTGCCAAGCCATGTCCTTCCTGGACCGGAATCAAGCATCCTAGGACCGGTTTCTGGCTATCAGCCGTCTTCAGCCAGGATAGCTTGACTCCAGTGGTGTGGAGAGCATGGGAGTCACGTCTGAGCATACCCATCCCACTCGGGGTGACAAATGCAAAACAACAGTTGATGGACAGAATGCAGAACAATGTCATACATTCACCCCAGTACAGAGATCTGGGCCTAAATCCATCGTTGTTTTGCACTCCACACCACCCCAGTTCAGACATGGCCATATGCAAATCAGCCTTGACCCTGTGCCTCATGGGAAGAGTCCAGCCCGAAATGCCAAGCCATGTCTTTCCTGGACCGGAATCAAGCATCCTAGGACCGGTTTCTGGCTATCAGCCGTCTTCAGCCAGGATAGCTTGACTCCGGAGGTGTGGAGAGCATGGACTCACGTCTGAGCATACCCATCCCACTCGGGGTGACAAATGCAAAGCAACAGTTGATGGACATAATGCAGAACAATATCATACATTCACCCGTACAGAGATCCGGGCCTAAATCCATAGTTTTTGCACTCCACACCACCCCAGTTCAGACATGGCCATATGCAAATCAGCCTTGACCCTGTGCCTCATGGGAACAGTCCAGCCCGAACTGCCAAGCCATGTCTTTCCTGGACGGAAATCAAGCATCCTAGGACCGGTTTCTGGCTATCAGCCGTCTTCAGCCAGGATAGCTTGACTCCAGTGGTGTGGAGAGCACGGGACTCATGTCAGAGCATACCCATCCCACTCGGGGTGACAAATGCAAAACAACAGTTGATGGACAGAATGCAGAACAATGTCATACATTCACCCCAGTACAGAGATCTGGGCCTAAATCCATCGTGTTTTTGCACCCCACACCACCCTAGTTCAGACATGGGCATATGCAAATCAGCCTTGACCCTGTGCCTCATGGGAACAGCCCAGCCCGAACTGCCAAGCCATGTATTTCCTGGACCGGAATCAAGCATCCTAGGACCGGGTTCTGGCTATCAGCCGTCTTCAGCCAGGATAGCTTGACTCCAGTGGTGTGGAGAGCATGGGACTCACGTCTGAGCATACCCATTCCACTCGGGTGACAAATGTAAAACAACAGTTGATGGACAGAATGCAGAACAATGTCATACATTCACCCCAGTACAGAGATCTGGGCCTAAATCCATCGTTTTTCTGCACTCCATACCACCCCAGTTCAGACATGGCCATATGCAAATCAGCCTTGACCCTGTGCCTCATGGGAACAGTCCAGCCCGAACTGCCAAGCCATGTCTTTCCTGGACCGAAATCAAGCATCCTAGGACCGGTTTCTGGCTATCATCCGTCTTCAGCCAGGATAGCTTGACTCCAGTGGTGTGGAGAGCATGGGACTCACGTCTGAGCATACCCATCCCACTCGGGGTGACAAATGCAAAACAACAGTTGATGGACAGAATGCAGAACAATATCATACATTCACCCCAGTACAGAGATCTGGGCCTAAATCCATCGTTTTTTTGCACTCCACACCACCCCAGTTCAGACATGGCCATATGCAAATCAGCCTTGACCCTGTGCCTCATGGGAACAGTCCAGCCCGAACTGCCAAGCCATGTCTTTCCTGGACCGGAATCAAGCATCCTAGGACCGGTTTCTGGCTATCAGCCGTCTTCAGCCAGGATAGCTTGACTCCAGTGGTGTGGAGAGCATGGGACTCACGTCTGAGCATACCCATCCCACTCGGGGTGACAAATGCAAAACAGCAGTTGATGGACAGAATGCAGAACAATGTCATACATTCACCCCAGTACAAAGATCTGGGCCTAAATCCATTGTTTGTTTGCACTTCACACCACCCCAGTTCAGACATGGCCATATGCAAATCAGCCTTGACCCCGTGCCTCATGGGAATTGTCCAGCCCGAACTGCCAAGCCATGTCTTTCCTGGACCGGAATCAAGCATCCTAGGACCGGTTTCTGGCTATCAGCCGTCTTTAGCCAGGATAGCTTGACTACAGTGGTGTGGAGAGCATGGGACTCACGTCTGACCATAACCATCCCACTCCGGGTGACAAATGCAAAACAACAGTTGATGGACAGAATGCAGAACAATGTGATACATTCACCCCAGTACAGAGATCTGGGCCTAAATCCATTGTTTTTTTGCACTCCACACCACCCCAGTTCAGACATGGCCATATGCAAATCAGCCTTGACCCTGTGCCTCATGGGAACAGTCCAGCCCGAACTGCCAAGCCATGTCTTTCCTGGACCGGAATCAAGCATCCTAGGACCGGTTTCTGGCTATCAGCCGTCTTCAGCCAGGATAGCTTGACTCCAGTGGTTTGGAGAGCATGGGACTCACGTCTGAGCATACCCATCCCACTCGGGGCGACAAATGCAAAACAACAGTTGAAGGACAGAATGCAGAACAATGTCATACATTCACCCCAGTACAGAGATCTGGGCCTAAATCTATCATTTTTTTGCACTCCACACCACCCCAGTTCAGACATGGCCATATGCAAATCAGCCTTGACCCTGTGCCTCATGGGAACAGTCCAGCCCGAACTGCCAAGCCATGTCCTTCCTGGACCGGAATCAAGCATCCTAGGACCGGTTTCTGGCTATCAGCCGTCTTCAGCCAGGATAGCTTGACTCCAGTGGTGTGGAGAGCATGGGAGTCACGTCTGAGCATACCCATCCCACTCGGGGTGACAAATGCAAAACAGCAGTTGATGGACAGAATGCAGAACAATGTCATACATTCACCCCAGTACAGAGATCTGGGCCTAAATCCATCGTTTTGTTGCACTCCACACCAACCCAGTTCAGACATGGCCATATGCAAATTAGCCTTGACCCTGTGCCTCATGGGAACAGTCCAGCCCGAACTGCCAAGCCATGTCTTTCCTGGACCGGAATCAAGCTTCCTAGGACCGGTTTCTGGCTATCAGCCGTCTTCAGCCAGGATAGCTTGACTCCAGTGGTGTGGAGAGCATGGGACTCACGTCTGAGCATACCCATCCCACTCGGGGTGACAAATGCAAAACAGCAGTTGATGGACAGAATGCAGAACAATGTCATACATTCACCCCAGTACAGAGATCTGGGCCTAAATCCATCGTTTGTTTGCACTTCACACCACCCCAGTTCAGACATGGCCATATGCAAATCAGCCTTGACCCTGTGCCTCATGGGAATTGTCCAGCCCGAACTGCCAAGCCATGTCTTTCCTGGACCGGAATCAAGCATCCTAGGACCGGTTTCTGGCTATCAGCCGTCTTCAGCCAGGATAGCTTGACTACAGTGGTGTGGAGAGCATGGGACTCACGTCTGAGCATAACCATCCCACTCGGGGTGACAAATGCAAAACAACAGTTGATGGACAGAATGCAGAACAATGTCATACATTCACCCCAGTATAGAGATCTGGGCCTAAATCCATTGTTTTTTTGCACTCCACACCACCCCAGTTCAGACATGGCCATATGCAAATCAGCCTTGACCCTGTGCCTCATGGGAACAGTCCAGCCCGAACTGCCAAGCCATGTCTTTCCTGGACCGGAATCAAGCATCCTAGGACCGGCTTCTGGCTATCAGCCGTCTTCAGCCAGGATAGCTTGACTCCAGTGGTCTGGAGAGCATGTGACTCACGTCTGAGCATACCCATCCCCCTCGGGGCGGCAAATGCAAAACAACAGTTGAAGGACAGAATGCAGAACAATGTCATACATTCACCCCAGTACAGAGATCTGGGCCTAAATCTATCATTTTTTTGCACTCCACACCACCCCAGTTCAGACATGGCCATATGCAAATCAGCCTTGACCCTGTGCCTCATGGGAACAGTCCAGCCCGAACTGCCAAGCCATGTCCTTCCTGGACCGGAATCAAGCATCCTAGGACCGGTTTCTGGCTATCAGCCGTCTTCAGCCAGGATAGCTTGACTCCAGTGGTGTGGAGAGCATGGGAGTCACGTCTGAGCATACCCATCCCACTCGGGGTGACAAATGCAAAACAACAGTTGATGGACAGAATGCAGAACAATGTCATACATTCACCCCAGTACAGAGATCTGGGCCTAAATCCATCGTTGTTTTGCACTCCACACCACCCCAGTTCAGACATGGCCATATGCAAATCAGCCTTGACCCTGTGCCTCATGGGAAGAGTCCAGCCCGAAATGCCAAGCCATGTCTTTCCTGGACCGGAATCAAGCATCCTAGGACCGGTTTCTGGCTATCAGCCGTCTTCAGCCAGGATAGCTTGACTCCGGAGGTGTGGAGAGCATGGACTCACGTCTGAGCATACCCATCCCACTCGGGGTGACAAATGCAAAGCAACAGTTGATGGACATAATGCAGAACAATATCATACATTCACCCGTACAGAGATCCGGGCCTAAATCCATAGTTTTTGCACTCCACACCACCCCAGTTCAGACATGGCCATATGCAAATCAGCCTTGACCCTGTGCCTCATGGGAACAGTCCAGCCCGAACTGCCAAGCCATGTCTTTCCTGGACGGAAATCAAGCATCCTAGGACCGGTTTCTGGCTATCAGCCGTCTTCAGCCAGGATAGCTTGACTCCAGTGGTGTGGAGAGCACGGGACTCATGTCAGAGCATACCCATCCCACTCGGGGTGACAAATGCAAAACAACAGTTGATGGACAGAATGCAGAACAATGTCATACATTCACCCCAGTACAGAGATCTGGGCCTAAATCCATCGTGTTTTTGCACCCCACACCACCCTAGTTCAGACATGGGCATATGCAAATCAGCCTTGACCCTGTGCCTCATGGGAACAGCCCAGCCCGAACTGCCAAGCCATGTATTTCCTGGACCGGAATCAAGCATCCTAGGACCGGGTTCTGGCTATCAGCCGTCTTCAGCCAGGATAGCTTGACTCCAGTGGTGTGGAGAGCATGGGACTCACGTCTGAGCATACCCATTCCACTCGGGTGACAAATGTAAAACAACAGTTGATGGACAGAATGCAGAACAATGTCATACATTCACCCCAGTACAGAGATCTGGGCCTAAATCCATCGTTTTTCTGCACTCCATACCACCCCAGTTCAGACATGGCCATATGCAAATCAGCCTTGACCCTGTGCCTCATGGGAACAGTCCAGCCCGAACTGCCAAGCCATGTCTTTCCTGGACCGAAATCAAGCATCCTAGGACCGGTTTCTGGCTATCATCCGTCTTCAGCCAGGATAGCTTGACTCCAGTGGTGTGGAGAGCATGGGACTCACGTCTGAGCATACCCATCCCACTCGGGGTGACAAATGCAAAACAACAGTTGATGGACAGAATGCAGAACAATATCATACATTCACCCCAGTACAGAGATCTGGGCCTAAATCCATCGTTTTTTTGCACTCCACACCACCCCAGTTCAGACATGGCCATATGCAAATCAGCCTTGACCCTGTGCCTCATGGGAACAGTCCAGCCCGAACTGCCAAGCCATGTCTTTCCTGGACCGGAATCAAGCATCCTAGGACCGGTTTCTGGCTATCAGCCGTCTTCAGCCAGGATAGCTTGACTCCAGTGGTGTGGAGAGCATGGGACTCACGTCTGAGCATACCCATCCCACTCGGGGTGACAAATGCAAAACAGCAGTTGATGGACAGAATGCAGAACAATGTCATACATTCACCCCAGTACAAAGATCTGGGCCTAAATCCATTGTTTGTTTGCACTTCACACCACCCCAGTTCAGACATGGCCATATGCAAATCAGCCTTGACCCCGTGCCTCATGGGAATTGTCCAGCCCGAACTGCCAAGCCATGTCTTTCCTGGACCGGAATCAAGCATCCTAGGACCGGTTTCTGGCTATCAGCCGTCTTTAGCCAGGATAGCTTGACTACAGTGGTGTGGAGAGCATGGGACTCACGTCTGACCATAACCATCCCACTCCGGGTGACAAATGCAAAACAACAGTTGATGGACAGAATGCAGAACAATGTGATACATTCACCCCAGTACAGAGATCTGGGCCTAAATCCATTGTTTTTTTGCACTCCACACCACCCCAGTTCAGACATGGCCATATGCAAATCAGCCTTGACCCTGTGCCTCATGGGAACAGTCCAGCCCGAACTGCCAAGCCATGTCTTTCCTGGACCGGAATCAAGCATCCTAGGACCGGTTTCTGGCTATCAGCCGTCTTCAGCCAGGATAGCTTGACTCCAGTGGTTTGGAGAGCATGGGACTCACGTCTGAGCATACCCATCCCACTCGGGGCGACAAATGCAAAACAACAGTTGAAGGACAGAATGCAGAACAATGTCATACATTCACCCCAGTACAGAGATCTGGGCCTAAATCTATCATTTTTTTGCACTCCACACCACCCCAGTTCAGACATGGCCATATGCAAATCAGCCTTGACCCTGTGCCTCATGGGAACAGTCCAGCCCGAACTGCCAAGCCATGTCCTTCCTGGACCGGAATCAAGCATCCTAGGACCGGTTTCTGGCTATCAGCCGTCTTCAGCCAGGATAGCTTGACTCCAGTGGTGTGGAGAGCATGGGAGTCACGTCTGAGCATACCCATCCCACTCGGGGTGACAAATGCAAAACAGCAGTTGATGGACAGAATGCAGAACAATGTCATACATTCACCCCAGTACAGAGATCTGGGCCTAAATCCATCGTTTTGTTGCACTCCACACCAACCCAGTTCAGACATGGCCATATGCAAATTAGCCTTGACCCTGTGCCTCATGGGAACAGTCCAGCCCGAACTGCCAAGCCATGTCTTTCCTGGACCGGAATCAAGCATCCTAGGACCGGTTTCTGGCTATCAGCCGTCTTCAGCCAGGATAGCTTGACTCCAGTGGTGTGGAGAGCATGGGACTCACGTCTGAGCATACCCATCCCACTCGGGGTGACAAATGCAAAACAACAGTTGATGGACAGAATGCAGAACAATGTCATACATTCACCCCAGTACAGAGATCTGGGCCTAAATCCATCGTTTTTTTGCACTCCACACCACCCCAGTTCAGACATGGCCATATGCAAATCAGCCTTGACCCTGTGCCTCATGGGAACAGCCCAGCCCGTACTGCCAAGCCATGTCTTTCCTGGACCGGAATCAAGCATCCTAGAACCGGGTTCTGGCTATTAGCCGTCTTCAGCCAGGATAGCTTGACTCCAGTGGTGTGGAGAGCATGGGACTCACGTCTGAGCATACCCATCCCACTCGGGGTGACAAATGCAAAACAACAGTTGATGGACAGCATGCAGAACAATGTCATACATTCACGCCAGTACAGAGATCTGGGCCTAAATCCATCGTTTTTTTGCACTCCACACCACCCCAGTTCAGACATGGCCATATGCAATTCAGCCTTGACCCTGTGCCTCATGGGAACAGTCCAGCCCGAACTGCCAAGCCATGTCTTTCCTGGACCGGAATCAAGCATCCTAGGACCGGTTTCTGGCTATCAGCCGTCTTCAGGCAGGATAGCTTGACTCCGGAGGTGTGGAGAGCATGGGACTCACGTCTGAGTATACCCATCCCACTCGGGGTGACAAATGCAAAACAACATTTGATGGACAGAATGCAGAACAATGTCATACATTCACCCCAGTACAGAGATCTGGGCCTAAATCCATCGTGTTTTTGCACCCCACACCACCCTAGTTCAGACATGGGCATATGCAAATCAGCCTTGACCCTGTGCCTCATGGGAACAGCCCAGCCCGAACTGCCAAGCCATGTCTTTCCTGGACCGGAATCAAGCATCCTAGGACCAGGTTCTGGCTGTCAGCCGTCTTCAGCCAGGATAGCTTGACTCCAGTGGTGTGGAGAGCATGGGACTCACGTCTGAGCATACCCATCCCACTCGGGGTGACAAATGTAAAACAACAGTTGATGGACAGAATGCAGAACAATGTCATACATTCACCCCAGTACAGAGATCTGGGCCTAAATCCATCGTTTTTCTGCACTCCATACGACCCCAGTTCAGACATGGCCATATGTAAATCAGCCTTGACCCTGTGCCTCATGGGAACAGTCCAGCCCGAACTGCCAAGCCATGTCTTTCCTGGACCGAAATCAAGCATCCTAGGACCGGTTTCTGGCTATCAGCCGTCTTCAGCCAGGATAGCTTGACTCCAGTGGTGTGGAGAGCATGGGAGTCACGTCTGAGCATACCCATCCCACTCGGGGTGACAAATGCAAAACAACAGTTGATGGACAGAATGCAGAACAATATCATACATTCACCCCAGTACACAGATCTGGGCCTAAATCCATCGTTTTTTTGCACTCCACACCACCCCAGTTCAGACATGGCCATATGCAAATCAGCCTTGACCCTGTGCCTCATGGGAACAGTCCAGCCCGAACTGCCAAGCCATGTCTTTCCTGGACCGGAATCAAGCTTCCTAGGACCGGTTTCTGGCTATCAGCCGTCTTCAGCCAGGATAGCTTGACTCCAGTGGTGTGGAGAGCATGGGACTCACGTCTGAGCATACCCATCCCACTCGGGGTGACAAATGCAAAACAGCAGTTGATGGACAGAATGCAGAACAATGTCATACATTCACCCCAGTACAGAGATCTGGACCTAAATCCATCGTTTGTTTGCACTTCACACCACCCCAGTTCAGACATGGCCATATGCAAATCAGCCTTGACCCTGTGCCTCATGGGCATTGTCCAGCCCGAACTGCCAAGCCATGTCTTTCCTGGACCGGAATCAAGCATCCTAGGACCGGTTTCTGGCTATCAGCCGTCTTCAGCCAGGATAGCTTGACTACAGTGGTGTGGAGAGCATGGGACTCACGTCTGAGCATAACCATCCCACTCGGGGTGACAAATGCAAAACAACAGTTGATGGACAGAATGCAGAACAATGTCATACATTCACCCCAGTACAGAGATCTGGGCCTAAATCCATTGTTTTTTTGCACTCCACACCACCCCAGTTCAGACATGGCCATATGCAAATCAGCCTTGACCCTGTGCCTCATGGGAACAGTCCAGCCCGAACTGCCAAGCCATGTCTTTCCTGGACCGGAATCAAGCATCCTAGGACCGGCTTCTGGCTATCAGCCGTCTTCAGCCAGGATAGCTTGACTCCAGTGGTCTGGAGAGCATGGGACTCACGTCTGAGCATACCCATCCCCCTCGGGGCGGCAAATGCAAAACAACAGTTGAAGGACAGAATGCAGAACAATGTCATACATTCACCCCAGTACAGAGATCTGGGCCTAAATCTATCATTTTTTTGCACTCCACACCACCCCAGTTCAGACATGGCCATATGCAAATCAGCCTTGACCCTGTGCCTCATGGGAACAGTCCAGCCCGAACTGCCAAGCCATGTCCTTCCTGGACCGGAATCAAGCATCCTAGGACCGGTTTCTGGCTATCAGCCGTCTTCAGCCAGGATAGCTTGACTCCAGTGGTGTGGAGAGCATGGGAGTCACGTCTGAGCATACCCATCCCACTCGGGGTGACAAATGCAAAACAACAGTTGATGGACTGAATGCAGAACAATGTCATACATTCACCCCAGTACAGAGATCTGGGCCTAAATCCATCGTTTTTCTGCACTCCATACGACCCCAGTTCAGACATGGCCATATGTAAATCAGCCTTGACCCTGTGCCTCATGGGAACAGTCCAGCCCGAACTGCCAAGCCATGTCTTTCCTGGACCGAAATCAAGCATCCTAGGACCGGTTTCTGGCTATCAGCCGTCTTCAGCCAGGATAGCTTGACTCCAGTGGTGTGGAGAGCATGGGAGTCACGTCTGAGCATACCCATCCCACTCGGGGTGACAAATGCAAAACAACAGTTGATGGACAGAATGCAGAACAATATCATACATTCACCCCAGTACACAGATCTGGGCCTAAATCCATCGTTTTTTTGCACTCCACACCACCCCAGTTCAGACATGGCCATATGCAAATCAGCCTTGACCCTGTGCCTCATGGGAACAGTCCAGCCCGAACTGCCAAGCCATGTCTTTCCTGGACCGGAATCAAGCTTCCTAGGACCGGTTTCTGGCTATCAGCCGTCTTCAGCCAGGATAGCTTGACTCCAGTGGTGTGGAGAGCATGGGACTCACGTCTGAGCATACCCATCCCACTCGGGGTGACAAATGCAAAACAGCAGTTGATGGACAGAATGCAGAACAATGTCATACATTCACCCCAGTACAGAGATCTGGGCCTAAATCCATCGTTTGTTTGCACTTCACACCACCCCAGTTCAGACATGGCCATATGCAAATCAGCCTTGACCCTGTGCCTCATGGGAATTGTCCAGCCCGAACTGCCAAGCCATGTCTTTCCTGGACCGGAATCAAGCATCCTAGGACCGGTTTCTGGCTATCAGCCGTCTTCAGCCAGGATAGCTTGACTACAGTGGTGTGGAGAGCATGGGACTCGCGTCTGAGCATAACCATCCCACTCGGGGTGACAAATGCAAAACAACAGTTGATGGACAGAATGCAGAACAATGTCATACATTCACCCCAGTATAGAGACCTGGGCCTAAATCCATTGTTTTTTTGCACTCCACACCACCCCAGTTCAGACATGGCCATATGCAAATCAGCCTTGACCCTGTGCCTCATGGGAACAGTCCAGCCCGAACTGCCAAGCCATGTCTTTCCTGGACCGGAATCAAGCATCCTAGGACCGGCTTCTGGCTATCAGCCGTCTTCAGCCAGGATAGCTTGACTCCAGTGGTCTGGAGAGCATGTGACTCACGTCTGAGCATACCCATCCCCCTCGGGGCGGCAAATGCAAAACAACAGTTGAAGGACAGAATGCAGAACAATGTCATACATTCACCCCAGTACAGAGATCTGGGCCTAAATCTATCATTTTTTTGCACTCCACACCACCCCAGTTCAGACATGGCCATATGCAAATCAGCCTTGACCCTGTGCCTCATGGGAACAGTCCAGCCCGAACTGCCAAGCCATGTCCTTCCTGGACCGGAATCAAGCATCCTAGGACCGGTTTCTGGCTATCAGCCGTCTTCAGCCAGGATAGCTTGACTCCAGTGGTGTGGAGAGCATGGGAGTCACGTCTGAGCATACCCATCCCACTCGGGGTGACAAATGCAAAACAACAGTTGACGGACAGAATGCAGAACAATGTCATACATTCACCCCAGTACAGAGATCTGGGCCTAAATCCATCGTTGTTTTGCACTCCACACCACCCCAGTTCAGACATGGCCATATGCAAATCAGCCTTGACCCTGTGCCTCATGGGAAGAGTCCAGCCCGAAATGCCAAGCCATGTCTTTCCTGGACCGGAATCAAGCATCCTAGGACCGGTTTCTGGCTATCAGCCGTCTTCAGCCAGGATAGCTTGACTCCGGAGGTGTGGAGAGCATGGACTCACGTCTGAGCATACCCATCCCACTCGGGGTGACAAATGCAAAGCAACAGTTGATGGACATAATGCAGAACAATATCATACATTCACCCCGTACAGAGATCCGGGCCTAAATCCATAGTTTTTTGCACTCCACACCACCCCAGTTCAGACATGGCCATATGCAAATCAGCCTTGACCCTGTGCCTCATGGGAACAGTCCAGCCCGAACTGCCAAGCCATGTCTTTCCTGGACGGAAATCAAGCATCCTAGGACCGGTTTCTGGCTATCAGCCGTCTTCAGCCAGGATAGCTTGACTCCAGTGGTGTGGAGAGCACGGGACTCATGTCAGAGCATACCCATCCCACTCGGGGTGACAAATGCAAAACAACAGTTGATGGACAGAATGCAGAACAATGTCATACATTCACCCCAGTACAGAGATCTGGGCCTAAATCCATCGTGTTTTTGCACCCCACACCACCCTAGTTCAGACATGGGCATATGCAAATCAGCCTTGACCCTGTGCCTCATGGGAACAGCCCAGCCCGAACTGCCAAGCCATGTATTTCCTGGACCGGAATCAAGCATCCTAGGACCGGGTTCTGGCTATCAGCCGTCTTCAGCCAGGATAGCTTGACTCCAGTGGTGTGGAGAGCATGGGACTCACGTCTGAGCATACCCATTCCACTCGGGTGACAAATGTAAAACAACAGTTGATGGACAGAATGCAGAACAATGTCATACATTCACCCCAGTACAGAGATCTGGGCCTAAATCCATCGTTTTTCTGCACTCCATACCACCCCAGTTCAGACATGGCCATATGCAAATCAGCCTTGACCCTGTGCCTCATGGGAACAGTCCAGCCCGAACTGCCAAGCCATGTCTTTCCTGGACCGAAATCAAGCATCCTAGGACCGGTTTCTGGCTATCATCCGTCTTCAGCCAGGATAGCTTGACTCCAGTGGTGTGGAGAGCATGGGAGTCACGTCTGAGCATACCCATCCCACTCGGGGTGACAAATGCAAAACAACAGTTGATGGACAGAATGCAGAACAATATCATACATTCACCCCAGTACAGAGATCTGGGCCTAAATCCATCGTTTTTTTGCACTCCACACCACCCCAGTTCAGACATGGCCATATGCAAATCAGCCTTGACCCTGTGCCTCATGGGAACAGTCCAGCCCGAACTGCCAAGCCATGTCTTTCCTGGACCGGAATCAAGCATCCTAGGACCGGTTTCTGGCTATCAGCCGTCTTCAGCCAGGATAGCTTGACTCCAGTGGTGTGGAGAGCATGGGACTCACGTCTGAGCATACCCATCCCACTCGGGGTGACAAATGCAAAACAGCAGTTGATGGACAGAATGCAGAACAATGTCATACATTCACCCCAGTACAAAGATCTGGGCCTAAATCCATCGTTTGTTTGCACTTCACACCACCCCAGTTCAGACATGGCCATATGCAAATCAGCCTTGACCCTGTGCCTCATGGGAATTGTCCAGCCCGAACTGCCAAGCCATGTCTTTCCTGGACCGGAATCAAGCATCCTAGGACCGGTTTCTGGCTATCAGCCGTCTTTAGCCAGGATACCTTGACTACAGTGGTGTGGAGAGCATGGGACTCACGTCTGACCATAACCATCCCACTCCGGGTGACAAATGCAAAACAACAGTTGATGGACAGAATGCAGAACAATGTGATACATTCACCCCAGTACAGAGATCTGGGCCTAAATCCATTGTTTTTTTGCACTCCACACCACCCCAGTTCAGACATGGCCATATGCAAATCAGCCTTGACCCTGTGCCTCATGGGAACAGTCCAGCCCGAACTGCCAAGCCATGTCTTTCCTGGACCGGAATCAAGCATCCTAGGACCGGTTTCTGGCTATCAGCCGTCTTCAGCCAGGATAGCTTGACTCCAGTGGTTTGGAGAGCATGGGACTCACGTCTGAGCATACCCATCCCACTCGGGGCGACAAATGCAAAACAACAGTTGAAGGACAGAATGCAGAACAATGTCATACATTCACCCCAGTACAGAGATCTGGGCCTAAATCTATCATTTTTTTGCACTCCACACCACCCCAGTTCAGACATGGCCATATGCAAATCAGCCTTGACCCTGTGCCTCATGGGAACAGTCCAGCCCGAACTGCCAAGCCATGTCCTTCCTGGACCGGAATCAAGCATCCTAGGACCGGTTTCTGGCTATCAGCCGTCTTCAGCCAGGATAGCTTGACTCCAGTGGTGTGGAGAGCATGGGAGTCACGTCTGAGCATACCCATCCCACTCGGGGTGACAAATGCAAAACAGCAGTTGATGGACAGAATGCAGAACAATGTCATACATTCACCCCAGTACAGAGATCTGGGCCTAAATCCATCGTTTTGTTGCACTCCACACCAACCCAGTTCAGACATGGCCATATGCAAATTAGCCTTGACCCTGTGCCTCATGGGAACAGTCCAGCCCGAACTGCCAAGCCATGTCTTTCCTGGACCGGAATCAAGCATCCTAGGACCGGTTTCTGGCTATCAGCCGTCTTCAGCCAGGATAGCTTGACTCCAGTGGTGTGGAGAGCATGGGACTCACGTCTGAGCATACCCATCCCACTCGGGGTGACAAATGCAAAACAACAGTTGATGGACAGAATGCAGAACAATGTCATACATTCACCCCAGTACAGAGATCTGGGCCTAAATCCATCGTTTTTTTGCACTCCACACCACCCCAGTTCAGACATGGCCATATGCAAATCAGCCTTGACCCTGTGCCTCATGGGAACAGCCCAGCCCGAACTGCCAAGCCATGTCTTTCCTGGACCGGAATCAAGCATCCTAGAACCAGGTTCTGGCTATTAGCAGTCTTCAGCCAGGATAGCTTGACTCCAGTGGTGTGGAGAGCATGGGACTCACGTCTGAGCATACCCATCCCACTCGGGGTGACAAATGCAAAACAACAGTTGATGGACAGAATGCAGAACAATGTCATACATTCACGGCAATACAGAGATCTGGGCCTAAATCCATCGTTTTTTTGCACTCCACACCACCCCAGTTCAGACATGGCCATATGCAAATCAGCCTTGACCCTGTGCCTCATGGGAACAGTCCAGCCCGAACTGCCAAGCCATGTCTTTCCTGGACCGGAATCGAGCATCCTAGGACCGGTTTCTGGCTATCAGCCGTCTTCAGCCAGGATAGCTTGACTCCAGTGGTGTGGAGAGCATGGGACTCACGTCTGAGCATACCCATCCCACTCGGGGTGACAAATGCAAAGCAACAGTTGATGGACAGAATGCAGAACAATATCATACATTCACCCCGTACAGAGATCCGGGCCTAAATCCATCGTTGTTTTGCACTCCACACCACCCCAGTTCAGACATGGCCATATGCAAATCAGCCTTGACCCTGTGCCTCATGGGAACAGTCCAGCCCGAACTGCCAAGCCATGTCTTTCCTGGACCGAAATCAAGCATCCTAGGACCGGTTTCTGGCTATCAGCCGTCTTCAGCCAGGATAGCTTGACTCCAGTGGTGTGGAGAACATGGGACTCATGTCAGAGCATACCCATCCCACTCGGGGTGACAAATACAAAACAACAGTTGATGGACAGAATGCAGAACAATGTCATACATTCACCCCAGTACAGAGATCTGGGCCTAAATCCATCGTGTTTTTGCACCCCACACCACCCTAGTTCAGACATGGCCATATGCAAATCAGCCTTGACCCTGTGCCTCATGGGAACAGTCCAGCCCGAACTGCCAAGCCATGTCTTTCCTGGACCGAAATCAAGCATCCTAGGACCGGTTTCTGGCTATCAGCCGTCTTCAGCCAGGATAGCTTGACTCCAGTGGTGTGGAGAGCATGGGAGTCACGTCTGAGCATACCCATCCCACTCGGGGTGACAAATGCAAAACAACAGTTGATGGACAGAATGCAGAACAATATCATACATTCACCCCAGTACAGAGATCTGGGCCTAAATCCATAGTTTTTTTGCACTCCACACCACCCCAGTTCAGACATGGCCATATGCAAATCAGCCTTGACCCTGTGCCTCATGTGAACAGTCCAGCCCGAACTGCCAAGCCATGTCTTTCCTGGACCGGAATCAAGCATCCTAGGACCGGTTTCTGGCTATCAGACGTCTTCAGCCAGGATAGCTTGACTCCAGTGGTGTGGAGAGCATGGGACTCACGTCTGAGCATACCCATCCCACTCGGGGTGACAAATGCAAAACAGCAGTTGATGGACAGAATGCAGAACAATGTAATACATTCACCCCAGTACAGAGATCTGGGCCTAAATCCATCGTTTGTTTGCACTTCACACCACCCCAGTTCAGTCATGGCCATATGCAAATCAGCCTTGACCCTGTGCCTCATGGGAATTGTCCAGCCCGAACTGCCAAGCCATGTCTTTCCTGGACCGGAATCAAGCATCCTAGGACCGGTTTCTGGCTATCAGCCGTCTTCAGCCAGGATAGCTTGACTACAGTGGTGTGGAGAGCATGGGACTCACGTCTGAGCATAACCATCCCACTCGGGGTGACAAATGCAAAACAACAGTGGATGGACAGAATGCAGCACAATGTCATACATTCACCCCAGTACAGAGATCTGGGCCTAAATCCATTTTTTTTTGCACTCCACACCACCCCAGTTCAGACATGGCCATATGCAAATCAGCCTTGACCCTGTGCCTCATGGGAATTGTCCAGCCCGAACTGCCAAGCCATGTCTTTCCTGGACCGGAATCAAGCATCCTAGGACCGGTTTCTGGCTATCAGCCGTCTTCAGCCAGGATAGCTTGACTACAGTGGTGTGGAGAGCATGGGACTCACGTCTGAGCATAACCATCCCACTCGGGGTGACAAATGCAAAACAACAGTGGATGGACAGAATGCAGAACAATGTCATACATTCACCCCAGTACAGAGATCTGGGCCTAAATCCATTTTTTTTTGCACTCCACACCACCCCAGTTCAGACATGGCCATATGCAAATCAGCCTTGACCCTGTGCCTCATGGAACCAGTCCAGCCCGAACTGCCAAGCCATGTCTTTCCTGGACCGGAATCAAGCATCCTAGGACCGGTTTCTGGCTATCAGCCGTCTTCAGCCAGGATAGCTTGACTCCAGTGGTGTGGAGAGCATGGGACTCACGTCTGAGCATACCCATCCCACTCGGGGCGACAAATGCAAAACAACAGTTGAAGGACAGAATGCAGAACAATGTCATACATTCACCCCAGTAAAGAGATCTGGGCCTAAATCTATCATTTTTTTGCACTCCACACCACCCCAGTTCAGACATGGCCATATGCAAATCAGCCTTGACCCTGTGCCTCATGGGAACAGTCCAGCCCGAACTGCCAAGCCATGTCCTTCCTGGACCGGAATCAAGCATCCTAAGACCGGTTTCTGGCTGTCAGCCGTCTTCAGCCAGGATAGCTTGACTCCAGTGGTGTGGAGAGCATGGGAGTCACGTCTGAGCATACCCATCCCACTCGGGGTGACAAATGCAAAACAACAGTTGATGGACAGAATGCAGAACAATGTCATACATTCACCCCAGTACAGAGATCTGGGCCTAAATGTATCGTTGTTTTGCACTCCACACCACCCCAGTTCAGACATGGCCATATGCAAATCAGCCTTGACCCTGTGCCTCATGGGAACAGTCCAGCCCTAACTGCCAAGCCATGTCTTTCCTGGACCGGAATCAAGCATCCTAGGACCGGTTTCTGGCTATCAGCTGTCTTCAGCCAGGATAGCTTGACTCCAGTGGTGTGGAGAGCATGGGACTCATGTCTGAGCATACCCATCCCACTCAGGGTGGCAAATGCAAAACAACAGTTGATGGACAGAATGCAGAACAATGTCATACATTCACCCCAGTACAGAGATCTGGGCCTAAATCCATAGTTTTTTTTGCACTCCACACCACCCCAGTTCAGACATGGCCATATGCAAATAAGCCTTGACCCTGTGCCTCATGGGAACAGTCCAGCCCGAACTGCCAAGCCATGTCTTTCCTGGACCGGAATCAAGCATCCTAGGACCGGTTTCTGGCTATCAGACGTCTTCAGCCAGGATAGCTTGACTCCAGTGGTGTGGAGAGCATGGGACTCACGTCTGAGCATACCCATCCCACTCGGGGTGACAAATGCAAAACAGCAGTTGATGGACAGAATGCAGAACAATGTAATACATTCACCCCAGTACAGAGATCTGGGCCTAAATCCATCGTTTGTTTGCACTTCACACCACCCCAGTTCAGTCATGGCCATATGCAAATCAGCCTTGACCCTGTGCCTCATGGGAATTGTCCAGCCCGAACTGCCAAGCCATGTCTTTCCTGGACCGGAATCAAGCATCCTAGGACCGGTTTCTGGCTATCAGCTGTCTTCAGCCAGGATAGCTTGACTCCAGTGGTGTGGAGAGCATGGGACTCATGTCTGAGCATACCCATCCCACTCAGGGTGGCAAATGCAAAACAACAGTTGATGGACAGAATGCAGAACAATGTCATACATTCACCCCAGTACAGAGATCTGGGCCTAAATCCATAGTTTTTTTGCACTCCACACCACCCCAGTTCAGACATGGCCATATGCAAATCAGCCTTGACCCTGTGCCTCATGGGAACAGTCCAGCCCGAACTGCCAAGCCATGTCTTTCCTGGACCGGAATCAAGCATCCTAGGACCGGTTTCTGGCTATCAGACGTCTTCAGCCAGGATAGCTTGACTCCAGTGGTGTGGAGAACATGGGACTCACGTCTGAGCATACCCATCCCACTCGGGGTGACAAATGCAAAACAGCAGTTGATGGACAGAATGCAGAACAATGTAATACATTCACCCCAGTACAGAGATCTGGGCCTAAATCCATCGTTTGTTTGCACTTCACACCACCCCAGTTCAGTCATGGCCATATGCAAATCAGCCTTGACCCTGTGCCTCATGGGAATTGTCCAGCCCGAACTGCCAAGCCATGTCTTTCCTGGACCGGAATCAAGCATCCTAGGACCGGTTTCTGGCTATCAGCCGTCTTCAGCCAGGATAGCTTGACTACAGTGGTGTGGAGAGCATGGGACTCACGTCTGAGCATAACCATCCCACTCGGGGTGACAAATGCAAAACAACAGTGGATGGACAGAATGCAGAACAATGTCATACATTCACCCCAGTACAGAGATCTGGGCCTAAATCCATTTTTTTTTGCACTCCACACCACCCCAGTTCAGACATGGCCATATGCAAATCAGCCTTGACCCTGTGCCTCATGGAACCAGTCCAGCCCGAACTGCCAAGCCATGTCTTTCCTGGACCGGAATCAAGCATCCTAGGACCGGTTTCTGGCTATCAGCCGTCTTCAGCCAGGATAGCTTGACTCCAGTGGTGTGGAGAGCATGGGACTCACGTCTGAGCATACCCATCCCACTCGGGGCGACAAATGCAAAACAACAGTTGAAGGACAGAATGCAGAACAATGTCATACATTCACCCCAGTAAAGAGATCTGGGCCTAAATCTATCATTTTTTTGCACTCCACACCACCCCAGTTCAGACATGGCCATATGCAAATCAGCCTTTACCCTGTGCCTCATGGGAACAGTCCAGCCCGAACTGCCAAGCCATGTCCTTCCTGGACCGGAATCAAGCATCCTAAGACCGGTTTCTGGCTGTCAGCCGTCTTCAGCCAGGATAGCTTGACTCCAGTGGTGTGGAGAGCATGGGAGTCACGTCTGAGCATACCCATCCCACTCGGGGTGACAAATGCAAAACAACAGTTGATGGACAGAATGCAGAACAATGTCATACATTCACCCCAGTACAGAGATCTGGGCCTAAATGTATCGTTGTTTTGCACTCCACACCACCCCAGTTCAGACATGGCCATATGCAAATCAGCCTTGACCCTGTGCCTCATGGGAACAGTCCAGCCCTAACTGCCAAGCCATGTCTTTCCTGGACCGGAATCAAGCATCCTAGGACCGGTTTCTGGCTATCAGCTGTCTTCAGCCAGGATAGCTTGACTCCAGTGGTGTGGAGAGCATGGGACTCATGTCTGAGCATACCCATCCCACTCAGGGTGGCAAATGCAAAACAACAGTTGATGGACAGAATGCAGAACAATGTCATACATTCACCCCAGTACAGAGATCTGGGCCTAAATCCATCGTTTTTTTGCACTCCACACCACCCCAGTTCAGACATGGCCATATGCAAATCAGCCTCGACCCTGTGCCTCATGGGAACAGTCCAGCCCGAACTGCCAAGCCATGTCTTTCCTTGGCCGGAATAAAGCATCCTAGGACCGGTTTCTGGCTATCAGCCGTCTTCAGCCAGGATAGCTTGACTTCTGAGGTGTGGAGAGCATGGGACTCACGTCTGAGCATACCCATCCCACTCGGGGTGATAAATGCAAAACAACAGTTGATGGACAGAATGCAGAACAATGTCAAACATTCACCCCAGTACAGGGATCTGGGCCTAAATCCATTGTTTTGTTGCACTCCACACCACCCCAGTTCAGACATGGCCATATGCAAATTAGCCTTGACCCTGTGCCTCATGGGTACAGTCCAGCCCGAACTGCCAAGCCATGTCTTTCCTGGACCGGAATCAAGCATCCTCGGACCGGTTTCTGGCTATCAGCCGTCTTCAGCCAGGATAGCTTGACTCCAGTGGTGTGGAGAGCATGGGACTCACGTCTGAGCATACCCATCCCACTCGGGGTGACAAATGCAAAACAACAGTTGATGGACAGAATGCAGAACAATGTCATACATTCACCCCAGTACAGAGATCTGGGCCTAAATCCATTGTTTCGTTGCACTCCACACCACCCCAGTTCAGACATGGCCATCATCAAATCAGCCTTGACCCTGTGCCTCATGGGAACAGTCCAGCCCGAACTGCCAAGCCATGTCTTTCCTGGACTGGAATCAAGCATCCTAGGACCGGTTTCTGGCTATCAGCCGTCTTCAGGCAGGATAGCTTGACTCCAGTGGTGTGGAGAGCATGGGACTCACGTCTGAGCATACCCATCCCACTCGGGGTGACAAATGCAAAACAACAGTTGATGGACAGAATGCAGAACAATGTCATACATTCACCCCAGTACAGAGATCTGGGCCTAAATGTATCATTTATTTGCACTCCACACCACCCCAGTTCAGACATGGCCATATGCAAATCACCCTTGACCCTGTGCCTCATGGGAACAGTCCAGTCCGAACTGCCAAGCCATGTCTTTCCTGGACCGGAATCAAGCATCCTAGGACCGGTTTCTGGCTATCAGCCGTCTTCAGCCAGGATAGGTTTACTGCAGTGGTGTGGAGAGCATGGGACTCACGTCTGAGCATACCCATCCCACTTGGTGTGACAAATGCAAAACAACAGTTGATGGACAGAATGCAGAACAATGTCATACATTCACCCCAGTACAGAGATCTGGGCCTAAATCCATCGTTTTTTTCCACTCCACACCACCCCAGTTCAGACATGGCCATATGCAAATCAGCCTTGACCCTGTGCCTCATGGGAACAGTCCAGCCCGAACTGCCAAGCCATGTCTTTCCTGGACCGGAAACAAGCATCCTAGGACCGGTTTCTGGCTATCAGCCGTATTCAGCCAGGATAGCTTGACTCCAGTGGTGTGGAGAGCATGGGACTCACGTCTGAGCATACCCATCCCACTCGGGGTGAGAAATGCAAAACAACAGTTGATGGACAGAATGCAGAACAATGTCATACATTCACCCCAGTACAGAGATCTGGGCCTAAATCCGTCGTTTTTTTGCACTCCCCACCACCCCAGTTCAGACATGGCCATATGCAAATCAGCCTTGACCCTGTGCCTCATGGGAAGAGTCCAGCCCGAACTGCCAAGCCATGTCTTTCCTGGACCGGAATCAAGCATCCTAAGACCGGTTTCTGGCTATCAGCCGTCTTCAGCCAGGATAGCTTGACTCCAGTGGTGTGGAGAGCATGGGACTCACGTCTGAGCATACCCATCTCACTCGGGGTGACAAATGCAAAACAACAGTTGATGGACAGAATGCAGAACAATATCATACATTCACCCCAGTACAGAGATCTGGGCCTAAATCCTTCGTTTTTTTGCACTCCACACCACCCCAGTTCAGACATGGCCATATGCAAATCAGCCTTGACCCTGTGCTTCATGGAAACAGTCCAGCCCGAACTGCCAAGCCATGTCTTTCCTGGACCGGAATCAAGTCAAGTCAAGTCAAGTCAAAGAATTTATATAGCGCTCTACATACCCAGAGGGTCTCAAGGCGCTTGAGGAGGGGAGGGGAATTACTTGTCAAATATCCACGTTTTAAGTTGCTTTCTGAATGCTAGGTGATTCTGAGTAAGGCAAAGGTGAGTGGGAAGGGAGTTCCAGGTTTTAGCTGCCAGGTAGGAGAAGGATCTACCTCCCATGGTGGTTTTGTTGATGCGGGGTACAGTGGCAAGGGCTTGGTTGGATGATCGTAGCTGGCGGGAGGGGGAGTAGAAGGACAGTCGTGTGTTGAGGCATTCTGGTCCGGTTTCGTAGAGTGCTTTGTGTGCGTGGGTTAGGAGCCGGAAGGTGATCCTCTTATTGACGGGTAGCCAGTGGAGGTTTTTCAGGTGACCAGAGATATGTTCTTTACGCGGGATGTCTAATATGAGCCTGGCTGAGGCGTTTTGGATTCGTTGGAGTTTTTTCTGGAGTTTAGCGGTAGTACCGGCGTAGAGGGTGTTTCCGTAGTCCAGTCGGCTCGTGACCAGGGCGTGGGTGACCGTTTTCCTAGTTTCTGTGGGGATCCAATGAAATGTTTTTTTGAGCATGCGAAGAATGTTGAAGCAGGATGAAGAGACGGCGTTGACTTGTTTGTACATCGAAAGTGAGGAATCCAGGATGACGCCCAGGTTCCGTGCGTGGTCTGTCGGGATGGGTGCTTTTCCAAGGGCTTCTGGCCACCAAGAATCGTCCCATGCAGAGGGGGAGGTACCTAAGATAAGGACTTCTGTTTTATCAGAGTTCAGTTTCAGACGGCTATGCCTCATCCATTCGGCAACTTCTTTCATTCCTTCGTGTAGGTTAGTTTTGGCGGTGTGTGGGTCATTGGTGAGTGATAGGATCAGTTGAGTGTCATCCGCGTAGGAGATGATGTTGAGGTTGTGTTGGCGTGCGATGGTTGCGAGGGGGCTCATGTATACATTGAAAAGGGTGGGGCTGAGTGAAGATCCTTGTGGAACGCCGCAGATGACTTCAGTGGCTTCTGACTTGAATGGTGGAAGGCGGACTCTCTGGGTTCTTCCGGTGAGGAACGAGGTGATCCATTCTAGTGCTTTTCCTTGGATTCCGATGTTTCTGAGGCGCTGTAGAAGGGTGTTATGGCAGACTGTGTCGAAGGCTGCGGAGAGGTCGAGGAGGATGAGGGCGACTGTGTCTCCATTGTCCAGTAGGGTTCGAATGTCATCTGTTGCTGCGATGAGGGCGGTTTCAGTGCTGTGTTTGGCTCGGAAGCCGGACTGTGAGGAGTCGAGGGAGTTGTTGGCTTCGAGGAAGGCGGCGAGCTGGTTGTTGACGGCTTTCTCGATGACTTTGGCCGGGAATGGAAGGAGCGAGATGGGACGGTAGTTTTTGAGTTCGGAGGGGTCCGCTGTGGGTTTTTTCAGAAGGGCGCTGAGTTCTGCGTGTTTCCAGCTTTCCGGGAAGGTGGCGGAGTTGAGGGAGCAGTTGATGACGTCTCTGAGGTGCGGTGCTATGATGGAGTCTGCTTTGTTGAAGATGTGGTGAGGGCATGGGTCTGTGGGGGATCCTGAGTGGATGGAGTTCATCAGGCGGATAGTGTCCTCAGTGGAGATTGGGTTCCAGTCATTAAGGGTGTTCGATGGTGGTGAAGGTCCAGCAGATGGTTGGGTGGAATGGTCTCCGGGTTGGTTGTCGAAGCTGTTGTGGATGTCTGCAATTTTGTTGTGGAAGAATGAGGCTAGGGAGTCGCAGAGGGCTGGAGAGGGGGTGATGTCGTTGGAGTTGGCCGAGGGATTGGTGAATTCCTTGACGATGTTGAAAAGTTCCTTGCTGTTGTGGGCGTTGCTATCTAGTCGGTCCTTGAAGGCGGTTTTCTTGGCTTTTCGGATCAGTTGGTGGTGTGTGCGAGTGGCGTTTTTGAAGGCTTCCTTGGTGCTGGTGGTTGGGTCTTTTTTCCAGGCCTTCTCCAGGGATCGGCTGAGTTTCTTGGATTTCTTAAGATCATCGTTGAACCAGGAGGCTTTCTTGCTGCCAAGTTTGATTTGTCGTTTTTTCAGTGGTGCTAGGATGTCGGCGCTGTTGGATAACCATAGGGTGAGGTTGGTGGCGGCTTTGTCGGGGTTTGAGGAGTGGGCGGGGGGCTTTTGAAGAAGCGATGAGGAGATCTGGTTGATGGTGATTTTGTTCCAGTTTCTTTGCAGAGTTTGTTGGGGGTGGTTGTTGGGTTTGGGCTTGTTGTAGGTAAAGTGGACGCAGCTGTGGTCAGTCCAGAGGAGAGCCGTAGTGTGGCTGAAGGAGACATGGTTGCTGGAGGTGAAGATAGGGTCGAGTGTGTGACCTGCGATGTGGGTGGGGGAAGTGACCAGTTGTTTAAGTCCGAGGTTGGCGAGGTTGTCCAAAAGGGTGGTGGAGTTATGGTCGTTGTTCTTTTCAAGGTGAAAATTGAGGTCTCCCAGAAGGATGTAATCTTTGGATGGGAGGGCGTGTGGAGTGATGAAATCCGTGATGTCTTCACTAAATTGTGCGCGGGGTCCTGGAGGTCTGTAGAGGAGGGTGCCTCTGAGTGTGGTTTTGGGGTCGGTGTGAATCTGGAAGTGAAGGTGTTCAGAGTTGGCGAGATTGACGTCAATCTCAAAATCAAGCATCCTAGGACCGGTTTCTGGCTATCAGCCGTCTTCAGCCAGGATAGCTTGACTCCCATGCGACTCATGTCTGAGCATACCCATCCCCCTCGGGGTGACAAATGCAAAACAAGAGTTGATGGACAGAATGCAGAACAATATCATACATTCACCCCAGTACAGAGATCTGGGCCTAAATCCGTCGTTTTTTTGCACTCCACATCACCCCAGTTCAGACATAGCCATATGCAAATCAGCCTTTACCATGTGCCTCATGGGAAGAGTCCAGCCCGAACTGCCAAGCCATGTCTTTCCTGGACCAGAATCAAGCATCCTAGGACCGGTTTCTGGCTATCAGCCGTCTTCAGCCAGGATAGCTTGACTCCAGTGGTGTGGAGAGCATGGGACTCACGTCTGAGCATACCCATCCCACTCGGGGTGACAAATGCAAAGCAACAGTTGATGGACAGAATGCAGAACAATATCATACATTCACCCCAGTACAGAGACCCGGGCCTAAATCCATAGTTTTTTTGCACTCCACACCACCCCAGTTCAGACATGGCCATATGCAAATCAGCCTTGACCCTGTGCCTTATGGGAACAGTTCAGCCCGAACTGCCAAGCCATGTCTTTCCTGGACCGGAATCAAGCATCCTAGGACCGGTTTCTGGCTATCAGCCATCTTCAGCCAGGATAGCTTGACTCCAGTGGTGTGGAGAGCATGGGACTCATGTCAGAGCATACCCATCCCACTCGGGGTGACAAATGCAAAACAACAGTTGATGGACAGAATGCAGAACAATGTCATACATTCACCCCAGTACAGAGATCTGGGCCTAAATCCATCGTGTTTTTGCACTCCACACCACCCCATTTCAGACATGGCCATATGCAAATCAGCCTTGACCCTGTGCCTCATGGGAACAGTCCAGCCCGAACTGCCAAGCCATGTCTTTCCTGGACCGGAATCAAGCATCCTAGGACCGGTTTCTGGCTATCAGCCGTCTTCAGCCAGGATAGCTTGACTCCCATGCGACTCATGTCTGAGCATACCCATCCCACTCGGGGTGACAAATGCAAAACAAGAGTTGATGGACAGAATGCAGAACAATATCATACATTCACCCCAGTACAGAGATCTGGGCCTAAATCCGTCGTTTTTTTGCACTCCACATCACCCGAGTTTAGACATAGCCATATGCAAATCAGCCTTTACCATGTGCCTCATGGGAACAGTTCAGCCCGAACTGCCAAGCCATGTCTTTCCTGGACCGGAATCAAGCATCCTAGGACCGGTTTCTGGCTATCAGCCATCTTCAGCCAGGATAGCTTGACTCCAGTGGTGTGGAGAGCATGGGACTCATGTCAGAGCATACCCATCCCACTCGGGGTGACAAATGCAAAACAACAGTTGATGGACAGAATGCAGAACAATGTCATACATTCACCCCAGTACAGAGATCTGGGCCTAAATCCATCGTGTTTTTGCACTCCACACCACCCCATTTCAGACATGGCCATATGCAAATCAGCCTTGACCCTGTGCCTCATGGGAACAGTCCAGCCCGAACTGCCAAGCCATGTCTTTCCTGGACCGGAATCAAGCATCCTAGGACCGGTTTCTGGCTATCAGCCGTCTTCAGCCAGGATAGCTTGACTCCAGTGGTGTGGAGAGCATGGGACTCACGTCTGAGCATACCCATCCCACTCGGGGTGACAAATGCAAAACAACAGTTGATGGACAGAATGCAGAACAATGTCATACATTCACCTCAGTACAGAGAGCTGGGCCTAAATCCATCGTTTTTTTGCACTCCACACCACCCCAGTTCAGACATGGCCATATGCAAATCAGCCTTGACCCTGTGCAGTGATTTCCGTCATCCCCAAACCTGGTAAAGACCCCCATTCTTGCAGTTCTTATCGGCCAATTGCGCTCCTCAATCTGGATGCCAAGCTTTACTCGGCAGTGTTAGCGGCACGATTAGAATCCTTGATGCCTACCCTCATTCATCCCGACCAATCGGGATTCATCAAAGGCAGACAAACCCATGATAACATTTGACGCACAGTCCATTTGATTGAGAAGGCCTCGAGATTTTGGATTCCCGCAGTTTTAGTGGATCTTGATGCAGAGAAGACCTTTGACCGAGTCGATTAGGCCTTCCTTTTTTTAACTATGCGCAAATTTGGGTTTGGAGACCCTTTTATTAATATGGTGAAAGCTAATTATTTTCCGCCTACATCTCGTGTGTTGGTTAATGGGTGTTCCTCTTCCCCCTTCGCTCTGGGTAAGGGCATGCCCCTTCTTTTTGCTTTAAGTATAGAACCCCTGGTGCTTAGATTTCACACTAATGACGAGATCCGGGGCATCCCTTTTAGCGAGATCGAACATAAGGCTTCGTTCTTGGCAGACGATATCCTCCTCTCCCTGATGAATCCGGCTCAGTCGCTGCGCACGGTGCAGGAGGAATTGCGGAGCTTTGAGCAGGTGGCTGGTTTTAAGGTGAACTATTCAGAATCTTTCATACTTAACCTTACTCTCCCATCTGCGGAAGTGTCTGGCTTGAAACTTACGACCTCCTTTCAATGGGCAAAACACTCCTTACTCTACCTGGGGGTGCGTCTTACGACCAAACTATAACGGGAATTACCCGCCTCTTTTAGCTCAGCTCCAGCGAGATTGCAAAGTGGTCACCTCTTTATATCTCCTGGCTGGGGCGGAATAATGCTGTTAAAATGACAGTCTTACCTAAATTTTTATACCTGGTTCAGGCACTTCCCATTGCATTAGAGGATTCGCTTTTGCCGACGCTCCGCACGTTGGTTACTAAATTCCTTTGGCAAGGGGGGGAGGGATTGCCTCCCTTTTCACATACTTCGTGGCTCACGTGATCAGAGGGGACTGGCCTTACCTGATTTTGCCTTATACTATCAGGCTGCTCAGCTACGGGTGGCAACTGAGTGGTCCGCCAGGGAATCCGAGAAACATTGGCTTCACATGGACCGCGCTGTTGTGGGGAGGTATATTTGGGATGTGCTATGGAAGCCTAAACAACACCGCCCTGCCAACGCTTATATTAGCACTCCCACCCGTACGACTCTCATCACCTGGGATAGGGTTTCTGAGAGGTTGGGTTGGTCCCTTCCCCATACACACCTATTGATTTTAATACAGATTTTCCGCCAGTGTTACGCGAGGGGCCCTTTGTTTGCTGGAGTAAGGGGGATTGCCTCAAAATAGCGCATATGTTTTAGGATGGGGAGGTTTTGACTTTTGAGGATTGCAGGAAGGAATTCTCACTCCCTCTGAGCGAACAGTACCACTACTTACAACTTAAACATTGGGGTCTGTCGCCGCCCTTCCGAGAGGCGGCTGTTAGGGAACGTACTGAAATGGAGAAATTCGTGGCTTTGCGGGCGGAGTCCATGAAGGGTGCTATTTCGGCCTTATATGCAATGCTACTCTCCACCACTTTTCCCTCCAGGGCGAGGTACCTGCATTTTTGGGAGCGGGTTGTTGGGAGGGATATAGAGGACGGGGAATGGTCTTATGTTTGGAGGGATATTTTTAAACATAATCGATCCTTAGCTCTACGGGAGGGCCCATTATAAACCCCTCTACAACTGGTCTCTCTACCCTACCAAGCTTAGGCGCACCTTTCCAGACACATCAGATTTATGTTGGCGGGGATGTGGTCTGCAGGGGGACTTCAGGCATATATGGTGGGACTGTCCTAAGATCTGTCCTTTCTGGGATGAAATCGTCTTTCACATCAAGGATATCCTGGGCTATCCCATTCCCATATCTATAGACTTCGCCCTTCTAGGTCTCCGAGACCCTCTTTTGGTTAAACAAACTAAGGCGGACAAAGCGATTATGTGGACTTGTTTGGGAGAGGCCAAGCTCACCTTGGCAGCTGCATGGAAGAAGCCTGAGGCCCCGGCGATTTCTTTATGGCATGCTTGCCTATGGAGGATCATATCCATGGAACGCCTGGCGGACATTCTTCAGACTGATAATGAAGACTTTACACTGCGCTGGGGTCCTCTGGTGTCCTACTTATCACTAAGGGTGGGCGTAGTTCGCGAAGTAGCTCTACGCGAAGTTACGCGAAGTGCACTTCGCACTACACGAACTTCACGTAGCACTACGCGAGCTGCGTAGTAGCATGTTCGCACTGTGCAAGATGCGTTTTCAATGATTGCACAGTGCGGACAAGCATCCGGCACTGTGCAAGCATTGAAAACGGCATCTTGCACAGTGCGAGCTGTAGTTTTTTGCTGCTCGAGTAGATTATTACTCGAGCTGCAGCTTTCTCAACGCGAACAGGTAGTTTCTCATTGAAAGTGGTCGCGATCATGCGCAACCACTCACAATGAGAAACCTGACCACCTCGCGTTGAGAATCTGTCCGGGATGTCATTTTGCTTGCTCGCGGTCGCGAACATGATGTTCAGGACCGCGAACAAGCAAAAAATGACCGCTGCACTAAGCTACGCTGCACTACGCATGTTCGCACTGTGCTACATGCAGCTCGCGTAGTGCGAAGTTGCGAAAACTTCGCAAACTCCGCGAGCGTAGCGTAGTGCTTCGCCCAGGGTTACTTATCACGGGGCTTGCCTTCGGCGGTTTGTCCGCCCACAGTGCGGGCTATGCATCTATTTCAGTTTTAGTGGCCTCTGGCCGGAGATGGTGAGCTCTGATGGCTGCCCCGAGTGTTTTCTAGTCTAGTTTGTGCACTGCCAACATTGCCTTTATCACAGTCTCTTTCTGATTCTGTTACTCACTGTTGTATTTCTTTTATTTTTATTTCGTCACCACCGGACCGGGGGGGGGAGATTTGGTTGGTTTGGGGGGGGGGTCTACTTCTTTCGAACTTAGCATCATTCGCCTGGTATGGGATGGTGACTGGCCTGGAGACTTTGCGAAGCTAAACCCATCATAGCTCCTTATGTCACCTTCCGGGCAGTTACACGCTCTTTGGTACTCTTAAGATTGCAATCCTTTGTATTTGACTGTGTTTGATGCTTAATAAAAAGATAAATTTGAGAACAAAGTATGTGGTCACGTTTGGTCTGCACTCACTAGTAGTGTACACCAATTACTGTATATGAAACACAAATGCAAGTCCAAATCCTCACGGCTGCCCACCAATGCTAGATCTGGGGGTCTCTAGTTGGCAATGGTATTTACCTTTGTCCAAATAGGGACCCTTACTTCTAAGTCAGGATAAGGGGATTACACTCCTAAATATCCCCTGCTCACCCCCTTGGTAGCTTGGCACAAGCAGACAGGCTTATCTCGGAGGCAGTGTGTTAAGCATTTGTGACTATACACAGCAAAACAGTGAAAACACTACAGATGGACAGAACACAGGTTTTATAACAATAAGTATTCTTAATATAGACTTAACACAAGATCACAAACAACAACAATCCATAATACTGTACTTAAAGTTCTCAACAAAGTACCTGGATGTGTAACGCTAAGTGAACAAAAGGCTCGCAAAAGGGGAGATGTATCGGTTCCGTGATCTGGGGGAAATGATGCCTCGTGCCTCAATGCTTGCGCAGAGCTGGGGATGCGTCGTGATCCTTACCGGTGCGGAGGTGATGCGTAGATTCTCGGCATGCGGACCCGATGCGATGCGCAAGATGGCGCCTTGATGAGATGCGATGATCCGGTTGCGATACGAGAAGATGGCCCCCTTGATGTGACAATGCGATGACGATGCGTAGACGCCCTGGCAGCCTTGTGACGACTCTGTACTTTGGAGCCGCGACAGGCCCTGCGACACGCTTCTCCCGTGATGCGATGGCGACTCTCTCAATGGCGTCACGCTTCTCCGGTGATGCGACAGCAGGCAGCTTTCATGAAGACACGCTTCTTGGGAGATGCGGCGGCGGCACACTTCCTCTTGATGCGTCGCGCTTCCAGCTCCCAGCGACAAGCAAATGTCTGTAGATAGAATTCCTAGCAAGGAAATCCAGAGGGGAGCTGGAGATGAAGTCCTTTGTCCCTGAGACTTCAACAGGAGGCAAGCACAGTTCAAGCCCTTGGAGAATATTCTGTAGATGATAAGAGTCCAAAAAAAGGTCCTTCTCCTTTCCCTTGGCAATGAAGCAACCATTGCAGGCCAACCCAGCAAACAGCACACTGGCAGACGGGCAGTCCAAACTCCTGCAGCTTCCTTTGGTTCTTCTCCTTGGCAAAAGGTTTCTTGTTCCAGAAGTGATCTAAAGTTCTTGGGACTGGGTCCCAATATTTATACCCCAAAATCCTTTGTTCTCTGAAGGCAGAGAGGCATCTGCCTGGTCCAAACCAGTTCCTGAGCACTTTGTTTACAAGACTCCTTCCTTCCATTCACTGTGCAGGGCAGAGACATCAGATGCCCCACAGGAGGTGGAGCCAGCACAGGAGAGGGAAGGCACAGTCCTAGAGCACTTTGTTGACATGATTCCTTTTCTCTTTTCACAGTGCAGGGCAGAGACATCAGACAAGCCACAGGAGGTGGAGCCAGCATTGTAGAGGGAAGGCCCAGCCCTATTCAGGTCCCAGATGCAACTCCTCCCTCCCATCTAGATGCAGATCTCTCTATACACCACTGGGCTGCCCCAGCCTGTCTCCTGGAATCCCTCAGCTCTGTCACTCACAAACCCAGACAAGGAATACACAACCTAGCAGAGGCAGGCCAGGACAGTTAGGCAAGAAAATACCTACTTTCTAAAAGTGGTATTTTCAAACACAGAATGTCAAGATCAACTATACTAAAAGCTGTATTTTATCATTCTGAGTTCAGGCATATTAAATTCGAATTTCTACCATGCTCACTGAGTCAGTTAGGATCATAAGAATGTAATAATCTAACTGCCCCTTCTAGCCTATGGAGAACAGGTAGCCTTGCAATAGTGAAAAACGAAAATGGCTGTAATTCACTATTAGGACATGCTACACACACCAGAGCAAGTCTTACCTTATACTTACAATGCACCCCGCCCTTGGGCCTACCATAGGGGTGTCTGATATGAAGTAAAGGGAAGTTTTAGGGACTGGCAAGTGGGTGCACTTGCCAAATTGACATGGTAGTCATAGACTGCACACAGACCTTGCAATGACAGGCCTGAGACACACTTCACAAGCTGCTTCTGTGGGAGGCACAACCAGTGCTGCAAGCCCACCAGCAGCATTTGATTTACAAGTCCTGGGCACACATGGTCCACTGTACTAGGAACTAACAAGTAAATCAAATAACCCAATCATGGAATCACTAATCAATACATCAATTTACATAGGGAGCACTTGCACTGTGGCACTGAATAGCAGTGGCACAGTGCCCAAATCATATAACCAGCAAAAATATATCAAAACAGAGGAGGCAATCCATCAAAAATGGAAGGGAGACTCACGCCAATGATGCCAGGTCTAACACTGAACTATTAGCAAGACCACCTCATAGACTGCAGAGAGGAGCCATGCTCTCTACTGACACAGAGGGGAAACCAACACCTAAAGGTCACGTAAGATGCCCAAAGGATGATTCCTATATTGGATTAGAAAGGGGAAGAGTTTCATCATCAGAAGAATCATTTGCAACATCATATATTTATATATATATTTACTCCTAAGATTAATAAGAAGGTGGTTCCTACAAAGCATATCAAAGGAAAAACAAGTAATGCTAATAAGCATACTGAAAAATGCTCCACCAGGAGCAGGTACATAGGTAATACCTCTAACCATCTGAAAAGAATCTCTAGAGCATGAAGCTCATCTTCAGAGAACACCAATCCTATACAATAGGGACTAAACCTAGGTAGGGTTCACAAAAGAAACCAACTGTCCTTTAACAGTGTTAAAACAATAATACCTGTACAAAACAGGAACACTACACTTGGGTGTCATCAATAGGCAAAATAACAGGAAAGATACTGCCAAAAATGTGTCATATTTTGTAAACAATTAAAGACCAACTTCCCCTCGTGCAATCTATTAATGGGTAAAGATATAGGCAGACAGAAATAAAGCAATCAACAAAGGAAAGGGCCGCTTGGAATATGACGTTTTCTAGTGATGATATACTAATTCAAAAACCCTTCAATCACACTAGTGTCAGAGATCAGAATGCTCCTAAACCATACATAACATGAAAAAGTATTTTGAAATATAACAAAAAACTTACTAATGCATGATCTATTACAAATTTATTACACAGTAGTTACATCAAATATTAAAAAATGCATAAAATCACAACATTAAAAAACATAGATATTCAAAAACACACATAATATACCAATAGAATATGTATAAGAGACAAAAAAGAAAGTAAATCAAGGGTGTTTGAATTAGTATATCATCACTAGAAAACTTCATATTCCAAGGGGCCCTTTCCTTTGTTGATTACATCAGTACCCAGTCCCTTGGTTGGTGTGTCACTCCCTCTCTTTTTTGGAGACAGAAATAAAGAACAGAACAAAGATTCTGCACCACCTCTTTTGTTGCATAATTGCTGCATAGCAGAATCAGCCTGTGCACCAAATAAATGAGTGCCATCCAAGGGCATATCAACCAATGTGTGTTGGACTGCCTCAAAGAACCCAGAATTGCGCAACCAAGCGCAGCGACTTAGCGCCACAGATGACACCATAGCCCTAGCGACAGAATCTGTGGTGTCCATACCACAATAATTCAGAAGCTTGGCCGCCTACTGGCTATCACGTAACAAGGGAGGAAGTACGGGTGAAACAAGCAAGGACACAAGAAGTATTGGTAAATCTCATAGCCTAACTGGTGGAAGTGAAAATTTGCCTGCCACAAGTATCCAGTCTTTTCGCCTCCCTGTCTGGAGGGGTAGGCAGAACAGACCCAATATTTTGAGCAGCCAAAACAGCCTGAACAACAAGGCTATGAGGAGTAGGATGTTTCATAAGACAGGCTGGGTCATCAAGGGTCGAACGATGCCATTGAGAAATAGAACGATCAATAGGAGGGCGCACATCGGGTTTTGCCCAGGCCCCCAACAAGATGTCAAACAAAGCTTCGCAATGAGGAAGAACAGACTCCTCTCAAGATTGACTTTGGTGCAAATTGTTCAATTAAGGGCCCCTGGATACAGCCACAGAAGCAAGAGGCATGTTCGAAACTTCAGCAACTCATTTTAACATGCCTGCAAACATGGATATTATCTCTGTAGCTAACCCATGAGAAGATAGAAGACCTGAGGCTGGAGTAGATTCCAACCACTTGCATTGCCCAGCTCAAAAACCCAACTGGTGTCCAAATTGGGTGGTTCTGAGTGGGAAACAAACACATCCTCTGCTTCACCCCCATATTCACCTGACCAATGAGGTGTAATCACAAGGAGGGTCCAAAAGTAGCCCAGAATAGACACCTGAGCCAGTGGGTTCTATAGGCACTGTATCCAATGCTGCACGACATCAAGCGTAGTCATCATCAGTGCCGGCCAATGGCGCTCGGTGCCGAACAGGGAGTTCATCGGTGGCGGGAATGGAAAGTGGTGCGCTGCTAATGACGTCGAGTGTTTGGAGCCAGGCTCAGAAGGCAGTAACTCTGAGAGGCTGGTCACCGGTGTCGAAAGGGGAATCCCACAGATGGCCTGACTGACACTGAGGGTGAACCTCTGGGCGTTGTAACAGTCTCAGCCTCCTGCACCTCCTTGGAGCCTAAAGGTGCTCTAGGGTAAGGTGTAGACCCAAAAACCTTTTGAAGGGAATAATAATATTCCCTCATCTGGGTTAGCATTGTCCCAGATTCTGTATATGTTGGGAGGTGTTGGTACACTCTTTTCTCAACTCCGTAGGCGAAGTACGAGATCAACGCGGCTTGGACCGCTTTTGTTGTGACTTACAACAAAACTAGGATAGAGAACAGCATCCCCGAGAATGGCCCCTGGAGCGACCCCATTGGCGTTCCCGGGAGTGGGACAGAAACAGAGGCCGACAAGACATCTTGGAGGGCTGCGTCACCGCCAACAGCTTCATCCTCCACTCCTTAAGCCGATACAGTTGACAGGAGTTACACGACGCCGAATCATGATGTTTACTCAGGCACCACTGGGGGGCAGTGACCAACATATGCTAACCACAGAACCCACAAGCCTTAAAAGCTGAGGGCATGAAAAAGGCACACTGTTTACCTAGACAAAAGCCGCCGAAGAAATTGGCTAGCGGTACCACTTTTCTGGATCCGTGTGGAAGCACGGGAAAGAAGAAACTGATTTCAGCGGGTGTCTTTTTATGGACTCTGGTGATATCACAGGTATGGAAGATGTTGTCACGGTGTCGCACTACTCCATCTACCGACGCACAGAGGTGCTGCTGCTGAAAGATTTCCGGATCCAGTCTGGCCCTTGGAGAGAATTCAAAAGTTAAGGAATCTGTGGTTAGATGGTATTGTTGGTTGTGTTGGTATTGGTGGTGGTAGTATTCGTGGTGGTGGTGGTGGTATTGGTTGGATTTGTGATGGTATTGATGGTAAAGGTGGTGGTGGTATTGGCAGTGATATTTGTATTGGCGTGGTATTGGTGGTGGTGGTATTGGTGGAGCAGGTATTGGTGGTGGTGGAATTGGTGGTGGTGGAATTGGTGGTGGTGGTATTGCTGGTGGTGGTATTGGTAGTGGTGGTATTGGGGGTGGTGTTATTGCTGGTGGTATTGGTGGTGAAATTGGTGGAGGTGGAATTGGTGGTGGTGGTATTGGAGGTGGTGGTATTGATGGTGTTGTTGTTAATAAAACAGGCTTTTAAAAACAACCTGTCACATTGAAGCTTTGGCTTTGGGAAGCGCTTTATTCAATGGGTTCAATGTATCTATCATTCCCCTCTTGCTTTTGTTAGAGTGAATGGGGTTTCCTCGACACCCTTCTCGATTGAGAGGGGCACGAGGCAGGGGTGTCCATTCTCGCCCATTCCTCTTCGCCCTATATAAGGATTCTTTAGCCCAGAGGATCCGAGACCACCCACAAACTCAGGGCTTCCGATTTGGAGGCGATATCCATAAAATAAGCCTCTATGCGGATGATGTGATCCTATCTCTCTCAGACCCCCTCACGTCCTTGCCCGCTCTCTTAACTGAACTGGAGTCCTTTGAGAGGGTCTTGGTATTTAAGGTAAACCTCAGCAAGTCCCAGGCCCTTAACCTTTCCTCTCCCCAAGCACATGTAGAACTCTTTCAGGAGAGATTCCCGTTGCAATGGGCCAACCAACCGATAACTTACTTGGGCATCCTTCTGGCTCCTACACTGTCGCAAACGCTTGGTCTGAATTATTCGGCACTGGTGGAACAGACGGCGAGGGCTCTGGATGGATGGTCGAGGCTAAAGTTAGCCTGGTTCGGGCGCATAGCAGCGGAGACAATTACGGTGCTACCACAGATTTTATTTGTTTCAGACCCTGCCCATGATGCCCTCTGCCCCCCAAAGCTTTGCGAGCCCTGCAACTGGCCATAAACAAATTTGTCTGGGGGAAGAGGAAGGCGCGATTATCCTTGTCTCAATTGGTACAGCCAAGGCGCACTGGGCCTTCATGGACCAAGCTGTCACTGGAGCGAATATCTGGAGGGAGGTGTGGCTTCCACGTAAAACTGAGGGCATGGGGCCTTTACTCTTCACCAGTTACGGCAGCGACACTAAAGGTTTGGGACACTGTGGCGCTCAGCAAGGGGCTTGCGACCTTCCCCTCACTAATGACTCCGATAGTGGACAACCCGGATTTCCCTGCGGGTTGTAAACAATTAGGTGCACTGTACAACAACAAGGGCATACTTCCCTTTGCCCAAGTGTGTCAGGACTATGATCTACCCAAATCCAATTGGATTCTACTATCTGCAATTACGGCACTGGGCAACCTCGTTGGCCTACCTGCAGCAAGTTTCACGTCGACTCACCCCCTTCGAGAAATGCCTAATGAGTAAGAAAGATGATAAGCACTTGAATTCAGAGCTCTACACCTTGCTTGCCACTGGACGGGGGGGAGGTGCACAAAAGACCAACTGCGCTGGGAGGAGTAACTGGGGAGGGCCCTCTCGGACAAAGAATGGGCGAACATACACTACAGAGCGCATCACACAGCTTACAACACCTCAGGAGACGAATCTGCATACAAGGTCACATCTTACTGGTACCTTACCCCTGCCCGCATTTATCGCTGGGATACAAATCACACTGAGAAATGCTGGAGGGGCTGCAGACTGACCGGCTCTCTGGTGCACCTGCTCTGGCATTGCCCGATACTGAAGCGCTTCTCGGAGGGGTTGCAGAACGACATAGATGCTGCCTTTGAGACTGAGATACCACGCTTCCCGGCGTGTACACTACTAGGACTTTCAAAAGCGCCGACGTTCCGCCTGTGCTCCCTGCGGGTTCGGCAAATGGCTTTGGCGTTACTGTCAGTGCGACAAGCGATCCTGGCGAACTGGGGCTCTTCAACGGTGCCGGATCATACAGCGTGGCTACACAGACTTTGGTTGACTCTTGCCATGGAACGCCTTTCTCTAGTGCAAGACCACAAGGGTGAAACCTATGCAGAATTTTGGGCCACCGTTATATATTTACTGCCTAAAGAGTTCAGAAAAGTCAAGTGCCCAAATATCTTCAAATTCTGCATTTGATCCCGAGGGTGCAGGATCTGGTACCGTCCTGTATATAATGGGATAGGCCCATGGGGAGGTGCTGCTAGACAAGGGTGAGTGGTGCCAAATGACCTAATATACTATGGTGTAAGACACCTTCCCTTACTTTCTTTTCTTGTTTGAGGAGGATGGTGGGGGGGTTTGTTGTTCTGTTCCTCTTTTCCTGTATTGAGATTAATTCTATCTTCATTGTAGTCATATATACCCAGGCAATCTAGACAATGCACCAGCCTCCAGGTTTTAAGCATTGAAGCTGTGTAAATTTGTTTCGTGCATCTATCCCACACTGCCGGGCAATGTGGTTGTAGGCATACAGCTGTGTACTGACGACAGATTGTCTCATAAAACGAATAAAAGATTTGTTCCATAAAAACAACCGTCAGGTGGCTTTAGTGCAGATGACATGTAACACAGATGTGCTGTTGCTAGCTTCAGCCTATTAGCACACGATTATGTGCTACCTGGAATACACATGACTTAACTCGCTAATCATTTCTAACTCCATTTTACTTGGGGGGTTGAAACAGACACAAGGTAATAGCAGGTTAAAGTGATTGAAAGCAGGCGCCCATGCTTTGTGGCAGCCGTGCTGCTTAAAAAAACACAAGCGGTTTCAGCTGAAGCAGCACATGTCAGGCCTGCAGTAAGAGAAACTCAATAAAGTAAAAAGTGCTTACAGACTAAACAACAGGTCCAGTGTAACAACAAAAGTAAAGGGGGCAGTAGCCATGGGAAGTTACAAATGAAGACAAGGCCGTACTAAGGAGAATGAACCTACGAGCTCTAACATTCGGGCGGTGGCTGTGAACATACTAGGACGCAGGTGGGGAGTCGCTGGGAGAAAAGTAAGTCATGGATGATCTGGTGCATTCACGGCGTTGCGATGTCGACGCTTCGCCGGGTTTGCTTGATCGCCTTTTCTTCTCTTTTCCTTTCTGAAGTACCTCCGGCGTGAAGTACCCCCCTCCACTGGGCCCATGGAGTGAAGTGCGATTTGCTTTCACGTAATTCTTTATGTTTTATACTGCCATTTATTTTCCCCCTCCTCTCTTTTATTGAGCTATACCAACATGCTCGGTTTTTTCATATTACGACCAAGCGGACTCATTGTTATATACTCGAGTCTTCTGACTGCACACTGTTCCTTTAGAATTAACCAGCACTGTCCATACAAAAGATGTGATAGATTTTTAGAAAGTGTTGTGATTTACCAAATGGTTTTGCGACCAGGGGCCATTCAGACTCCTCATTTGGGCTACTATTTAAAGTTATTAAATATTGTGGCAAAAAACTTCTTTTTAGCATTGAAGATATGTGTACCCCACTCGGTGTTTTGTAACGTGGTATATTAAGAACTGGTCTGATAAATGTATTCAGTCAAGTCCAGCACAACAATATATGTATGTTCTTTTCATTTGTTGTTTTGTCTGTGTGTTCCGTTTTTCTTTTCCACAGGTTCGGGCACCTGGAAATACCAGGGGAGTCCGTTACTAAATTGTGAGTTTTTTATTAATTTGATATTTCTTGCACCTTCACCACTGTGGTCAGGGTACACCTTAGCGTGTGTACACCGCCCAGTGGGGTCTTCTTTTTACACCATTTTGTGGTCCTGATGAAAGCTCAGCCTACTTGGCATCTCGAAGCAGAAACATGTCGACCTTTGTTCACCATTTGGACATAGTTGGCTCAAATTATTGGCCAATTGTTTGTCCATAATTGTTTTTAATGAGAACTTGCTGTGTCTCTATTAAAATTAATTTTTGACTACAGCAAGCTCTGTTTTAACTCCACTTATCACCCATTCACTATCACTCATGAACAACCAGCTCCACTGCAATTGCAGGTGTTGTAGCACACTGGGTAGGCATTCGGCCCGCCCAGTGGAACCCGATGATGAAGCATGTCACCCACTAGGGGTGAGTGAGGGTTTTCTTACAAACCTTTGTGGTTTTTCGGCACACTTTTGTCACGTTACTCTTCTTTCTTTTTTTTCTCTTTTTGGCGAAGGATATTAGTCTTTCTGTGTTTTTTGCCAGAATTCTTAGTCACTCCTTAGTTGTTATTTGACTTTAAACCGGGGTACAGGAGTGTCCCTTAAACCCTATCTCTATTGTTGTTTACAAGCGTACTAAGGAGAGACCAACAAGCCTATTAACGAATCTGAAGGCAGCATTTACTAAAGACAACGACACAAGCCAATAAAAAATATGGGCGGAGAGTGGGCGCGGCTTCTCCCCCTTACTGCACTACAGTAGTCTTGCAGAGCGAGCAGCACACACTCGCTGCTGCTAGGCTCGACCTAAAAATGACAATCAAATGGAAGGTGGAAAAAAAAGTTGGATCAACTTATTTAAAAAGATGGTATAGAACTGCCTGGTCCTTTCCACTACTGCTTCCAAGCAGTAGTACTTTGTGAAGGTGTGCCTGTTTTTCCATGTTGGTGTTCAGCAAACATTCACAAGGCACACCTCTATAGAGTGCTAATGATGTTGCAATACTTCTGGTTGAGTGTGCGTTTGACAGTTCCAGTGAGTGGTCGTCCAGCTTTCAGATAGCAGAAAGTGAGTGCTGTAGCATCTCACCTAGAAATTTCTTGTTTTGTGACTGGAAATTCTTTATGTGGGTTGGTGATGGAAACTAGCTACTGGTTTGATTTACTGAATTATTTAGATATGCCCAAGCAGAATTGAAAACGCCTTTGGACATCAAGAGAATGTAACACCTTATATGGTGCGTTAAAAGGTTTTTGTAAAAAAAGAAAGAAAATAGGTTTACAGATTCATTTTGGTGAAATTCTGCTGTGACTTTTGTGATGAACTTCAGTAAAGTATAAATCTTTATTCGCAGATTAATAAAAATCATTGCAAAGAGTACAGTTCAATGAAATTTGAAAATGTACTTATTGTGTAGCGGATATACTATATACCTAATAAGAAAAAATTATTATTAATAATAAAAGGTAGTGAGGCCTAAAAGACACGTATAGACGTAATGAAGTGCGAATGTTCAGTGCTCTGCAGGTTGGGGGGAGGGTTCTAGAATGCGTGTGAAAGTAGATCCAAGTCAAATGGAGTGATTATGCGAGTCTGATGATACCTCCTGGGCTAGTAACAGTCTTAACATGTAATATAAGTTTGTGGTTTATGATTCCTTAAACAACTCGGTAAGTAGAGTGAAAATGTTATATTCCAAGTATAAAAGGGACAGACTTTAGGGTTCATAAAATGTGGCGAGGCGAAAGACTATGTGACACCAAGGGTCACCTCTTATACTTGTAGCAATCTTTTTACTTGCAACTGGAACTTTGTAGCCCTGCAAGAGGCCTGGATGTTTTGGCCACTTAGGAGTGCCATCACAGCTACACAGCAGGATCTGATCTGGGCAGCCCTCAAGGCTGGTCATAACCATAAGGGTCCAACCAAACTGGCTTCAAGGCAGGGATCTGATCGTTTGATGGAAAAGTTCCCATGCAAATTTTAAAAGAAGAGAATGTTGGATGTTATGTGAGATATGATTTGTTAAGTAGGGTTGTGGACTCCAGTTGGCATAGGTGTGTAGACTGACCGACCGTGCTTCTTGCAAGTCATCTCTGCTTTATCAAGTGCCCAAGGGTGTAATTTGGCTGCCTTGTAGGTAATTTACTTGTGGATGCTAAAGCTAATGTTTGAGTCTCAAGCATTGAGCAGATTCAAGGTGGTGAATGCTAGCGGGAGCACAATTTGGGCAGTTATTTTTATAGGTTGGCTGGTTCTCTATTTCCGACTGGCACAGAGTGGCCAGTGAATCAGGAGGGGCTGGCCTCATCTTCCAGCACAGTTTGATGATTGCTGCCATCCTAATCAAGGATTGGTTAAATAGCCCAAACTCCAATCGCACCTGGGCCTGTGAGATATATTGCAGAAGTCGGAAAAAACGTATGAACAGGAGGGATTGCAATTGATTTAGGGTTGTAGCGTTGCTCCCCTTTAGGAACTCTGAGCCACAAGTGTGCTAGGGACGAACCTCGGCTACAATGACCTGTATGAGGTAGGACTTCGATGTGCTCCCCAATCTTTTTTCCGCAAGTTAAAAGTAAAGCATAGCTTTTTGTCCGAGGCCCTCCTCTTTTGTAAATGCTCTTTGAAGGATAATCTGGAATCCACTACTACCCCTAAGTATTTGTAGGATTTAGCCTGGTCTAAATTCTTACCGGCTGCTTTCCACTTGAGCACGGCGTGCTGAGGGGTGGGTTTTGCTGAAAAGCAGATGACCTTTGTTTTGGAGTAATTTAATTCCAGGCCCAACAATTCAATGTATTCAATGAGGCATGTGAAAAGGTGCTGGAAGCAATTGGTGTCTTGCTGCATAAAACAAAGCACGCACTGGATTGTTGGCTAATTTGGAAGACACGTCTGTGATTTCTGTTCGTAGCGTATCTAAATCTGCATCCAAGTAGCGCATAAAGATGTTACAAAAGCAGGGGGCTAAGACGCACACTTGCTTTAGTTTATGGTTACTCACACTTTTTGCTTGATGTGATGCTGTTTTTGACTAGTCTGACAGGGATCCTGCTCATCAGGACCTCAGTCTATCTGCTTTCTCCCTAAACTTTTGTGTTCAGTACCTAGGTACATCCCAGATTGGATTCTGGGGTACCCTTGTCAGTCCCTAGTATATGGTACCTATGTACCCAGGGCATAGGTACCCCAGAGGTCTCCTATGGGCTGAAGCATGCATTATGCCACCATAAGAGACCATTCAAAATGGAACGACAGGTCTGCCATTGCAGCCTGTGTAAGTTGGTGCATGCGCCACTTACTAAAGATATAGGTTTACTATATCTAAGGGTCACTGCACTTAAAAGCTATAAGTCACCCTTATAGCAGGTCTTTACAATTCTGAGGGTGGGGTGCTTGGTTCTGAGTGAGAGGGTACCCCCTGCATGAGCAGGAGACCCCTGCAGCCTGTGGAGTCCATTCTCCCAGGTTGTCAGTGAAGCAGCCATATACTATATGAAAGGGCACAGCTAATCGAGCGATGACCATCTCAAGAATGGCTGCAACAAGTCTCATCATGTTTTGTATCAAACATATTGGAATCATACCCCCACACTGTAAAAGGTGTGGGAGGTATGATTCCAAGCACTGAAAGAGCCCTCCGTTAGGCTCGCAGTGTTCCCGGTACTAGCTTCTTGTCCCGGACAGCACAAAATGGTTGCTGCCGACCAGATATATATGTATGCCCTCCTGCTGCTGAGCCAAGCTCGAGCAGGGGAAGGCAGAACAATAGGCATCTTGTCATAGGGAGGTGTGACCACCTCTCAGACAAGATTTAGTGTATTAGGACTGGGTGGGGGCGCTTGCCAGCACCTGAAAGTCTGCATGAGGGGCCCATGTGGTGTCCCTGTGCATAGCCAAGTTCAAACCAGTCCTGGGAGCCGATGGCTTCTGCTCAGGCACCAAACTGGACAAAGGACATGGGAGTAACCTCCCCCTGTCCAGACCCTCCCCTGGAAGGGTCGCCTAAATCTTCCCAACTCTATCATTATGGTACTTAAGGACTTACCTGGGTGTAGGTCCCTAGATTCGTCGTGGGATAAGATTCAGAACTGAAACCACTGCACTTCTACGGTCTGGGCAAGCTGGACTTCGTTTGGGTCTGACTTTGTCTCCCTTCCAGTCTGCTGCATCGTCTGTGCCTGTGCATCATACAGGAACTATACAAGGCTTGTGAAGCATCAAGGGCAACCGAAGTACTCTCCCTTGGAGTGAAGGAGTAACTCCCCTGCATTCGCAGGCACAGCCACGAAGACGACCGGTTTGCAGATCCTAAGCTCCTCCAGACTCCGTGGGCTCTGCAACAATGGTGGTGGTTTTCCTCAGCTCCCGAGGCCTGCTCTATCCTCTTACCACGCCAAGTTTGAGGCCAATAGTCCTTGTGGGGGTTTCAATAACTGAACCCCTGGGGACTGTGCCTCCTTTGCAGTTGCAAAGGCTTGTTGATATATTTGCAAGAAGATCTTCGGGCTCCAAGTAGCCTCAACCTAGAGCATCTCCAGTGACCAGAATCTTCCGCCACACCGCATTGTATGCATCATGACCTGCCTTTTTTGGGGAGTTGCCTCTCGCAACTCCTGTGCCTTTGTCCTGTGGGTCTATTTGAGAGTCACCTTTGCTTAGGCTCCCCTGATTGCCTGGGGTCTGCTCTGACTCCCCTGCTTGTGGTGAGTCTCCTGGACCTTGCTGGTCCCAACCGTGCACCTTTTTGACTTCCTGCGGGGGTTGCATTTGCCAAGGCTTGTTGGCGCTCCCGTCAGACACTGACCACTCAGTACTCGACATCCTTTGTGGGACAGATTGTATCCGGGTCCTGGTTGTCCTCAGTGTCACCTGGTTCCCGCAGCTGTAGAGTCAAGGTTACTGTCATCTTACTTGAAGCACCCAACATCGGAGGGCACCATCTTCCAAGCCTCCTGGTCTCCCCTGAGTGACATAGACATTGTCCCCTCTGCTTTCCGGTACTCCTCTTCAAGAAACCACATTCGGGCTCGTCCTCACAGTTTCTCCTCTTCCAGCAGCAGCACTTTCCAGAAGTCCTCTATTGGGTTTGACTGTGATTTCCGACGCCATTTCATACCTATGCACCCGGCTCCCCTGAGATAGGTAACTTGGGTACAATGGTACCCACGCATGGAGAGGCTCTCCAAGATTCTGTCTTCCACTGGGTTTCTTCAGGGTCCACTGGGAAGGGTCCCTAATCTTTTCAAACCCGACCGCGACTTGCACATAGACTTGTACGTAGCACACAGTCGTTTTCGGACACTGCACACGCGCTCCGTGGAGTCCCTATCTACTTACCTTGGGTGGTTCTGTGGGTCCCCAGCAATTCTACATCCTCTCAGCATTGTCGTGACTTGAGTTGTGGTTCTTTTTTTTTTTTTTCATTTTGTAAAATTATTAAAAAGTTTTTATATTCTTTTTTTTAATAACTTTTTTTATTGAAAAATATATAAACAGCAAGGCAAGGAAACATTACACAGAGTACCAATTCTAGACGGGGAAGGAAAAAAACAATACAACGAAATCAGCAATCAATGTAAGGAAGGGGAGGGGGGAGGACAGGGGTAAAATCAATGCACATACAATAAAATCGTCAGAATGCGGGGTCAGGGGGAAAGTGGGACCTCAATGTTATCTACTATAGGCGGTGTACATATATCTCCACGGTAGCCATTCCAAGGTCCCCACACTCTACACCACTTCCGGGGCCGACCCCGGGCCAAATACACCGTTTTTTCCCTAACATGCACCACTCCATGTTTTCCTTCCATACTACAACTGTAGGTGGCCTTTGGGATCCCCACAATTGAGCAATGTCTCGCTTGGCAATCATGGCCCCCAGGATCGCCCACTGTGTCTGAGCTGCATTATAATCCGTGGGTTCCCAAACATTCAACAAACATCGTCTAGCTTCCGGCAAGAGGGCAACCGCCGTCACTTCCTTCATTACATCATGTACCCCGCTCCAGAAGGCAGCAACCTCACGACATGGAGAAATGTCCCTATCTGCCCACATCCTCGCTTACACAAAGCCTCCTCAGAAAAGCCCATGCGAACCAAACGGGGGTCCGTGACGTATATCCTATGAAGAATGTTAAGTTGAACCAGACGGAGTCGAGCTGGATTTGCGACCTCCTTGGTAGAGGAGATCGCAGATTGCCAGTCCTCGTCATCCAGCTCAAGGCCGTCACGGGTCCACAAGTCCCGAAGATGCAATAGGAGGCCCGACCTATCATTTATTAATTTTTTGCAGACTAGGGAGATAGTACTATCAGGCACATGACCGTCCAACAATCTATCTTCGAGCGGGGACGATTCCGGAATTACCTCCCCCACTGGGAAAACCGACCTCAAAGCATGGCGGACTTGGACATAACGGAAGTACTCTGAATCACCTAATTCAAACTCCTTCTTTAACAACTCAAACGATTTAACCTGACCCTTAACCCAGAGGTCTCCCACCTTACTAATACCAATGAGGTCCCATTTATGGAACCCCTTGGTCTTCCACAGTTTACCAAGTTTATCAGAACCAAAAAGCGGGGTCGCTCGAGTCAAGCGGTCTTTCCATCCCATCGAACTAGTTGTGTCCTGCCACAGACGTACTGCAGTCTTTGTAGGTCCCGACAAATCCTTAACCACCGATTTAGAGTGCAGCGCCCTATAGTAGTTACCCCCAGGTAACAGCCACCTATCCATGGCAAAGGCGGGGTTCAATTCGGGACCATACATACCATGATTAATGGCTCCCAATTGAGACACCCAATAATAACGTTTTATATCGGGGAGAGCGATACCCCCGTCGTACCACGGGAACATCAGTTTAGCCAGCGTGATACGAGGTCTACCGACCCATACCAACTTCCTTTGAAGACCCTCGACTGCACGGAAATAGCGAGCCAGAACTATATCAAGAGTGTTTTGGAGAGCATAAAGAAAACGAGGCAGCGACATCATTTTAAAGAGGGCCGCACGACCAAGCAGCGACAGCGGAAGCCTACGCCAACCCGCGACATCTTGCTTCAATCGAGACAGGGGTGGAAGGAGATTCTGTTGATACCAAATTGAGGGGTCCAAAGAAATATAGATACTGAGGTATTTAAACCCCGGTTTGTGCAATCTGGATGGGACAGTTATTTGGAAGAAGAGGGACGTCACCTGAAAGGACATATAGATAGGATTTTGTCTAGTTAATGATTAGGCCCGAGTTCCTACCAAATTAGTTCAAAACATCGCACAAAACTATCAGTGATTTCGGGGGCGACGTCAAGTACAGTAAGATATCATCTGCATAAAGCGAGATGCGATCTTCAAACTCAGAGGACCACCGAATACCCTTCATCGAAGGCTCCCACTGGATTCACGCGGCGAGGAGCTCGAGAGCTAGGGCGAACAGGAGCGGCGACAAAGGACAACCCTGACGAGTTCCCCTCCCAAGACCAAACGGAGAAGAAACATCGACCATTCACAACAATTTGCGCGACGGGGTCCTCATAGAGTAGCCTCACCCAGCCAATAAAACCGGGTCCAAACCCAAACTTAGCCAATGCGGCCCATAAATATGGCCATTTCACTGTGTCGAAAGCCATCGGGGCATCCAATGACGCCAAGATGGCCAGTTCACGCAACGTTGCGGCTCTCGCGAGAACACCATGCAGACGCCTAAGATTCAGGGCGGTGTTTCTATGCGGGATAAAACCGGATTGATCCGGATGTATCAACTCGCTAATAACAGTGATCAATCGGTTAGCCAGTACTTTCGCGAGGATCTTAGGTTCAGCATTTAAAAGAGATATAGGCCGGTACGACACACACCTATCTCTCGGCTTCCCCTCCTTGTGAATCACCACAATGGTCGCTAAACGCTGATCACGGGGGAAAGAGCCACACTCCAGAGACTCCAAAAACATGTCCCGCAGATAGGGAGCCATCTTGTCAGGCCGCAACTTGTATAGTTCAATAGGCAGGCCGTTGGGACCCATTGCTTTCCCAGAACGCAGGGAACGAATCGCAAGAGCCACCTCATCAGCTGTTATTGCAGTGTCCATTTGTTCCTTATCGACATCAGAGAGACGTGGTAAAGCGATATCTCGCAACAATAGATGCGAGTCCTCCTCTGGCCTGTCTGACACAGAGGAGTACACTGTTTGGAAGTGTTCCGCGAAACACTGAACAAACTCTTTAGGGTCTGAGACCCGAGCACCACTAGCCGTCTCGATCACAGGCACCATCCGACTAGCCCTATCTTTCTTATCCAGCCACGCAATCAATTTACCAGCTTTATCACCCACATCATACAGACGTCCCTGATGTTCCCTACTCATGGCCTCAGCCGCGTCAGTAACCAATGCCCTGTTCTCAAGTTGTTTCAGTCGTAGAACATGTGTCATAGCACGGGTGACCCCCCGCTCCAGGTCAAGCTCTAAGTCCGCTATCTCTGTCTCGATCTTAACCACCTCCTCATCCCTCCGTTTCTTAACACCCGCTATTAACGATAGGGCCTGACCCCTGAGGACGGTCTTGAAAGCCTCCCAAAGCGATACGGCTGACGAAACAGAACCCTCGTTTTCCAAAAAATACGGGTCGAGAGATTTTACCAGGGCAGCACGAGTTTTAGGGTTTCGGAGATACCAAGGGTTAATCGGGGCACCCGTCCCTCGGTCCCAGAATCCAACTCCATCCGAAGCCATAACAGAGAGTGATCTGAAATTCCCCGAGCCAAATGCTTAACCTCACTGATAGTAAGAGCCTGTGCAGCCGGCACCAAAACATAATCAATCCTAGAAAGGCTACCGTGAGCGCCCGAATGGAACGTATACTGCCGCTGAGCAGGATGTAACAATCTCCAGCAATCTACCAGACCCAAAGTGTCGGGGAAATCGTAAAGCCAGTTCTATGCTCCCCTTAGATCCCTGGGTGGGTGTCGATCAACCATACCGGAGACCACCACGTTAAAATCACCACCTAAAAGCAGTGACCCCTCGGGGAGAGCAGGAATAACCCGCCCCAAGTCCGCGAAAGTAGTCGACTGCAGACCAGGGGGGACATATACAGAGACCAGGGAAAGGGTCCAGCCCTCCCACCTACCCGTAAGAGCGACGTAGCGCCCTCTATCAACGAGGACCGTGGAGTCAATCTCCAGTGAGAGAGAATTCTTAATGAGGATACCAACCCTCCTGGAGCCGGAGGAAAACCCAGCATGTGCGACCAAACGATACCCCTTCCTATTCAGAGCATAACAAGTATTGCCAATCAAGTGCGTCTCCTGAAGAAGGACCACATCAGGGGAGAAACGCTTCAACAGTTGCAACACCACCCCACGTTTTATCCTATCCCCAGCCCATTCACATTCCAACTCACTAGTTTCAGCCCTCTACCCCCATCCCGAAACAGAAAGAGGATCCAGCCCCTGATGGAACTCAATACTTCAATTAAACGATCTAAGGACACGTTGCCTTGCAAAGAAACAGACACACACCCCAACCGAACCACCCATCCCTCACCAACATCCCGTTACAAACCCCCCACCCTGCACCCCTGCGTAAGACTAAAAAGCCACCCAAACCTGCAGTGTGCCTGTCGCCCCCATATCTAAATAAGCTACAAAAAGACACTCAGAGGAGGAAAAAGACCCACCAATAGCCCCGCAACCCCCCAAATGTACATCAAATCGCTTGTCAGTATTATCGAACCACAGTTCGAGGCCTACAAGAGACCCCAGAATACCAAGTAACCGGTGCCTATTCCTGTTCCGTCGGTCCGCCTTCCGCCCCGCCAGACTGCTCCTCCGATGGATGCTGTTTCGGCAGAGTGTCCAGCCAGTCGGCCACCACATCCGGTCAATCGAAAAAATAAGTCCGCTCCGCATGTTCGATCCTCAACTTGGCCGGGAAAAGCATGGCGTATTTAAGTCCCATGTCACGCAGTCGTCTCTTCACCCCCAGGAAACCAAGTTGTTGCTTCTGGACCGTTTGGGTGAAGTCCGGGTAGAAGCTGATAGTAGTGTTCTCAAACTTTGTAGGTCCACCCATCCGTGAGGCCTGCAGAATAGCGTCTCTATCACGAAAATTGAACATTCTCGCAATTATAGGCCGCGGTGGGGCACCCAACTTCGGTTTACCGCCCGGAACTCTGTGAGCCCGTTCGACCGTAAAGAACTTACTCAGTCCCTTAGGTGCAAGGTGGCTAACAATAAGATCCTCAAAAAAGAGGTCAGCTGCTGGATCTTCCGCCTTCTCCGGGACCCCTATGATACGAACATTGTTCCGCCTGGCCCTTCCTTCATAATCCTCCAGACGACGTGTAAGGATATCACTGGTAGTCCTCAAGCGACTGACCTCCGTCTGCAGGCCAGCGACATCACCCATCAGACTGGAAGTCTTAATGTCCAAAGACTTGACTTTCTCATTAGTTTTCACCAGGTCAGTACGTATCAAGTTGACATCAATCGCCACAGTATCAAGCTTATGGGCGAGAGTCGCCATTTGTTGCCCCAATGAGGATTTAATCCCTTCAATTGCGGCCATAACATCTTGCAAGGTCAGCTCAATTGCCGAAGTCGGTGGACCTTTCATGTCCTTCTGCGACCTACCCGATCCACCGGGAGATCCCTTAGCTTGGGCATATTGATCCATAATGTTAGTCTGGGTATAGCCACCCCGCCGAGTATTCTTACGTTTCTGAGTTGCACCCTCCGATTTCACCGCCATTGCGGGAGATAGATCGACTTGGATCGATGAGACGAAGCAGGAAAATGGCGGCCCTTGGCCCACCTCGGGCGGAGGCAGCCTCAGCTAAAGGGCCCAGGCCTAATGTCCTCTAAAACCGGCAAGGCAATGAAAAGTAACACTCGTGGGTGACACAGGGCAGCTGTCCTCAGGCACAGGGGTGGGCTCGTTCCCAGTCACAGGTCTTCTCTGGAAGCAAAACCGAAAGTGAAAGCAACCGGACCGGTCATCCCAGCCCCCACAGGCCGATGTTGTTCAACTACAGCTCGGGCACCATGCCAACTCCACAGCCGGGCTTCACGGAGATGTAGGCCGCAATCTTCAAAGCACCGTAACACCGGTTCCCGGGGTCCGATTCAAAATCGAAATGCAGGTTTTGCCTCACTCGTGGTTCGCCTTCACGAAGACATCAATGAGGGACAGGATGAACGACAGGATAGATGCGAGAGATAACGAGGGTCTCGGGAGCCCTAAGCTCACGTGGCCATCTTGGTTGCGCGCGAAGCTCCTCCTCCGAGTCGTGGTTCTTATACCACTTTCTTAGTATATGGTTTGGTCCCTCCACTTGGGGCCCACTCTGTATTATTGCTATTTACCATGATTTCTTAGCTAAGGTTTTGTGTGCTTAGTGTCTATCTCCATGTAGGAGATACTGTAACATACTAGATAGTGTTATATAATACATATTTTATAAATACTTTGTGTGGTCCTTTTTCATTTAATCTATACTATAAGATTGCAGTCTGGTAAAAACAAGCAGCTTTATACTCCTTCAAGACAAAGCCTGAAGGCTGCTCTACACAGCTACACTTGGATAGCTTTCTAAGGTTTTCTGAGATCTCTTAAATCACCATAAGGGTTGTCTAGACTGGTGCAAGGTGCCCACTTACATTAGCGGACATCATTTACCAGGCCAACTTTTCACATTGGTGTGCAGCGGTTGGGATTCAAGCCTGCATTGTTTGTATTGATTAACAGAAAAACCACTAGTACTAGGCACATATAAATGCAAGCTTAGAATAGTAAGTTCTACTGAATCTAGGATTGGGTAAGTCAAGGGTCTAGCACACCCTTTCTCCAACCTAAGAGAGTTTAGTTCCCACTAGCTTAGGTAGATGCAACACCACACCTCACTTAGTATGTCTACTTAAGGGGATGCCAGTGGCTCTCTGCCTAATAGATACAGTGAACTCTCATTCCAAGAACTGAAAGCCGAAGACAGGGAGAAATGTCAACACTCAACGCCTTGTAGAGGTGTTACTGTTGGATGAGCTTAGGAAAGCCTCTGGGTCAGATGAGCAGGACAGATTGGGTGGGCCAGGGAATGAAGATAGAGCAGGTGGGGAAGCCCTCTCTGACCTAGAGTCTATCCCTGACCAGGTGGAGCATGATGGTTCCCACCTGGACAATTCAGGCCTCCCAGAGGAGAACATAGAGGGCCAAGAGGATGCCCCCTTTGCTCCTCCTGGGAAAGTGCAGACTAGACCAGGAGGTTAAAATCCTCCTCTGCAGAATCCAATACTTCTAGAGAGTCAGTAGGTCCCTCCATTTCTAAAAAAAGGAGGGAACTCTTTGGATAGGGAGTACGAAATGCTTGAACTTCAGAAAGCTAGGCTAAGGCACCGGAAACAACAGTTGGCCCTTGGCAGAGAGGTTCACTGACAAAATATCAATGCAAAAAATATAGAAGTATAAAATATCGATGAAAAAATATAGAATGCAAAAATATCGGAAAAAATCATCGATGTAAAAAATATAAAATGTATATATATATATATATATATATATATATATATATATATATATATATATATATATATATATATATATAACATGTAATAATAAATATTAAATATGTTAAATAATAACTTTAATATAAAAAGTAGATTTGATTATTAGATGAGGCCCGCCAAGTTTGGCTAGCTACGCAGAGTAGAATTTGTCAATGGGGGGACAAATCCAGCACAATGCTCTACAGGTTGTGCCAGGGTACCTTTCAGGCCCAGCCCCTGCCGGGACTCCGAGATGAACTGGGTGGCCCGGTAACGGCCCCGGAGGTTCTGGCCGAGACCTTTGCGCAATACTACGCGACACAATACGCCCCCCGGGAGTCCCTCCCGGCGGAGGAGATCGACAAATTCCTAGCGGATCTCCCGCCCCGGGCGCTCTCGGACGACGATCGTGCCCGACTAGACCTCCTGTTGTCGGCTGAGGAGCTGGGGGAGGCTCTGGGTAAGCTGAACGCTGGCAAGGCCCCTGGGCCTAACGGCTTCCCATGCGAATTTATGAAAACGTTTCATCTCCAGCTAGGAATGCGCTACAGGAAGGCTCTGGAGGCGGCCAGGGACTGTGGGTGTCTGCCGGCAGACTGGCGACACGCAGAGGTGGTGGTCTTTTGCACGCCGGGGAGGCCGCCGGATCGCCCTGAGTCGTATCGTCCGATCTCATTGCTTAACTTTGAAGCGAAGGTTTTAGCTAAGGCCTTGGCAAAACGCCTTCTCCCCTACATTACGGACTTGGTCCATGCTGACCAGGCCGGCTTTATGCCCCATAGAGCGACAAGACATAACATCCGACGCGCACAGTTGGTGGTGGAGGCGGCGCGGGCGGCAGGCATCCCGGCGGCCCTTTTGCTAGCGGATATAGATAGGGCATTCGACTCCCTGAGCTGGCCGTATCTTCGGGCACTCCTTCTCCGCCTCAACCTAGGCCCGCGTTTCCTGTCCTACATTCATTTACTTTATACAGATTTGACAGCGGCGGTGAGGGTAGCGGGAGCAGTGTCCGGCTCATTTCTGATAGGCAGAGGTACCCGGCAGGGATGCCCTCTCTCACCCTACCTGTTTGCTCTGGCAATGGAGCCGCTAGCGGCCTGGGTGAGAATGGATGCACAGCTGCGTGGGGTGGAATGGGTGGGGGGTCCGTCCGACAGAATCGCGCTTTATGCGGACGATGTCCTTTTCTTTCTTACGGACCTGAACAGATCTAGTCCTAGGGTCCTAGATATAATGCGTATCTTCGGCGAGGTGTCCGGTCTCACGCTAAATGTGCAGAAATCGAAATTGTGGGTCCTAGGAGATGGTGCAGCCCTGGGTCCTTGGGCGTCGGCCCTTCAGGAGGCGGCGGGAGGCCTGAAATATCTCGGGGTCTTTCTGACAGATATGTGGGGAGTCTCGTGGACCCGCAATGTGCTACCCGTGTGGGATAAAATACGGTCGGATATGCAAATATGGTCCAGGATGCCCCTTAATGTTTATGGAGGCTCGGCCATCTTTAAGATGGTAGCTCTGCCCCGTATCCTGTACCAACTTCAGAATCACCCGTATCCTATTTCACCGCAGTGGTTTAGACAGGTGGACTCGGCTTTGGGTCGGTTCTTGTGGACGGGGGGGGGGCAGTGAGGGTGGCACTCCGTACCTGCTTCCTCTCGACGTACTGTGGGGGGCTGGCTACATCGGACGTCCAGCCTTACTACCAAGCGTCACACCTGCTGGTCCTCAACGAATGGTGGTACGGGGATCGTGGCGATCTGACCTATGCCCTGGAGAGATACCTGATGGACCCGCACACGCTCCATACAGTCTTATACTCGGCGGCCCTCCGGAAAAGACTCCCAGCGGTCACACAGACAGTGTTCCGGGTGTGGCGCGAGGCGCTCCGACGCATGGGATGGTGGAACAGACTGACGGGGGAGACCCCGCTGTGGCGCAATGGGAGATTGCCGGCGCTAGCTTCCCTGCGTGGCTTCGATGGCTGGGACGCTATCGGCATCTCGGCGCTGGGCCACGTCATGAAGGGCTCGGTCCTTAAATCCTTTCAGGCTCTGCGGGACGAGTATGACATGCCCCAATCCCAATTTTTTCGATACCTACAGCTCCGACACGCCCTGACCCCCACTATAGCGGACTTGACTTCTCTACCGGAGTTCAGCCCCCTGGAGGCAAAACTTTTTATGGGGGAATTGGAAACCAAAAAAATATCTAACATATATCAGACGCTAGTCACCCACTGTTCCCCTTCCCTTGATAAACTGCGGCTGGTCTGGGAGGGAGATTTGGGGTGTTTGGGGGAGGAGGACTGGAGAGAAGCCCTGGAGGCCCCCAGGGGAGCTGCGATTGCGGTGCGCTTGCGCTTTATTCAATTTAAGTACCTACACAGGGCGTACTTTACGAGGGAGCGACTGTGGAAGGCGGGGCTGATAGCCTCCCCGGAGTGCCTGAGATGTGGAAGTGAGATGGGCTCCTTTACTCATACGGTGTGGGAGTGTGTGAGACTGCAGAGATTCTGGACCGGAGTGTGGGATTGCCTGGAGGAGGTACTGGGCTGGGAGCTTCCCCGCTCACCAAAGCTGGGCCTCCTGCATGTTATGGAACAAGTGGGGGGGAATGTATACAAACGTCATCTACTTACCTTGGGCCTCGTCGTGGCCAAAAGAGATGTAGCCCGGGCCTGGAAGGCTCCTAGAGCCCCGTTGCTGGAAGTGTGGAAACGGGGCTTGGACTATTCCATGGGATTGGAACGCCCAATATTTGAGGCCAGGGGGTGCCCTACAAAACACTTTAAGGTCTGGAAGAAATGGGCGGACTACAGGGGCCTTTGCTGAACCCCCCGGCGCCTCGGGCCACCGACGTGGATCGCGCCTTGACTGGCTCTGGGTGAATTGGTACACATGCAGTTATTATGATTGTTAGACTCCTCTTGATGGACACTGTAGACACCGTGCGGGGCGGGGGGAGGGTACCGGGTGGGATGCCGGAGGGTGGGACACGGGGGAAATGTTGACTGAATGTATTTGAACATGATACTTTTATGGGCACACTGCCTCTCTGATTCATAGGGAGGGGTGATTTATTTCCTGTATTCTGTCAGCTTACAAAATCTAATAAAATTTTGTTCTGAAAAAAAAAAAGTAGATTTGATATAAATTAAAAAGCAATATAGGGACTGATTCACAGACTAATCTAGGACAAAATCCTAAACGTACTACTTTTGGTATTCACAGAAGGCATTTAGTAGTAAAGTTAGGATTTTTTTTTAAATATATAAATATATTAAAAATTAAAATACAAATATATTTAATATTTAAAAAAAACATATCATACTGTTAAATATATATGACAAATACCTACAAATATTCTATAAATAAAATAAAAATATTTCCAAACAAATACATATTTGTTTTAGAAATTATTTAGAAACAAAAATATTAATTATTACATACATTTACCTTTTTTATTTCCTACCCTATAACACCACACAATTCACAACCCACATCTAAATAAAACAACATGTACTTCCTTAATTAACATAATTAATTACTAATTAAAGAAACAATATTAATTTAAAAACAAATTAAAACTGATAAAAAAAATTTACCTTCCCACACTTTACCACTGTAATCCGCACAACCCACAGCTACAATTAACCATAAAAACAAATTACACAATTAAAACGTATTTTCAATTAAAAAACTAATAGTACTTAACAACAAATTATAAAGTAAGTAAAATGAATTTACTCCCCACACTTTACCCCTATAACAATAAAACCCCCACATAAACAAATATAAACACCCTAATTAAATATTAATTAATTAATTAATATTCATGAACAAGTAAATTTTAATTAAACATAAATTACTTCCCACCCTTAACCCCTATAAATTCCACAACCCACGCCTAAAATTAATTATAAAAAAATCCATATTTAATTTTCAATTAATTATTATAAATTAACAACTAATTATTATTAATGAAACATAAATTACTTCCTACCCTATACCCCATAAACCCCACAACTAAAAAAATCACACAATTACCCAAATTAATTATCAATTACATTATTTAATATAAATAAACAACTAATTATTAATTATTAAATATAAATTACTTCCCACCCTTTATCCCTGTAAACCCCACAACCCGCACCTAAAATTGATTACACAATTTCCATAATTAATTTTCAATCAATTAATGAATATTAATTTGAAACTTATGAATAATTAATTAAAAATAGATTACTTCCCACCCTTTACCCCATAAACCCTACAACCCACACCTAAAGAAAATCACACACTTACCATAATCAATTATCAATTGATTACTTGATATAAAATAAAAGTACTGAATAAATTGCAGCTAATTCAAAATTCAGCAGCAAGAATTCTATCAGGCACACCCAAGTTTAAATCGATTTCCCCGGTAATACGCCAGCATCACTGGTTGCCAGTTAGGAATTAAATTCAAAGCTCTCTGTATAGCATACAGAGCAGTTAATAATTCAGGACCTAATTCAGGACCTAAGTTCCTAAGAAGGTCAGTAGGGCGTTATACCCCAGTAGACTACTGCGCTCCTCCTCAGCTTGCCTTTTAACTGTCCCTCGTACAAAGAAATCGTCATGGGGAGACAGATGTTTCTCAAGTGCCACAGCGAAACTATGGAACACCCTACCCCCTCACATCAGGGCTAGCCCCTCTCTCCTTACCTTCAGGAAGTCAGTAAAAACGTGGCTTTTCAACCAGTAAACAATATCTCTATCTGCTCTGTACTACTGTTTTTCAGCGCCGAGACACCTCCGGGTATTTGTGTGCTATACAAATTGCATAAATAAATAAATAAATGAAGGCTCTGGAAGATTGGTTGCTTGGCATCAAAAAGTGCCTGATTTGGATGGATTGTTCAGTTTGATTATGAGGGAGCAGATTCTTAATAAGTGCAAAAATCAGCTATTGCATCAGTACCTGGTAGACTCAGATCTGACTTCTCCCCAAGAATTGGGAAAGAAGGCAGATAAGTGGGTCAGGACCATTAAGCAGCAGAAAAAGCAGAACAATAGTGGTGACCAAAAGAAGCAAGTTTCTTTAAAAGCTCAAGATAAGGGTGGGGACAAGGGTAAAGACAAAGGGGCCCATTAGGATGGCGGGCGGATTGCCCCCGCCAGGCTGGCAGTAGCCACCGCCAGCCTGGCGGGAGCAATCCACCCGCCATCCTCTCCTGAACCCCCCCGCCATATTAGTATGGCGGGGGGACCGCTGCGGACAGAAAGACCGTCCGCCGCTTTTCAGCCCCGGTCGCCTTGCGGCCGGGGCGGAAAAGGTTTAATATGGTGGCGGTGTCTATTAGACACCACCAGCCATATTACGATGGGCCAGGACAGATGCCTTTGCGTGGCGGCGATGCCGCCTCGTAAAGGCATGCGGTCTTCACTTTGGGAGCCCCCTGCGGGCCTCCAAAGTGAAGGAGGGGTGAGGGGTGCACACGGGGGGGGGGTACCTGGGGTACCCCCCTGCATTTGCATATACAAAGCGGTAGGCACCGCGCGGTGCCTGTCGCTTTGTGTATGCAAATGCATACATGCATTTATAGCATTGTGGCGGGTGGTGTAGAGAGCACCGCCCGCCACAATGTTATAAATGCAGGATGCGCCCGCCACTGTGGCGGGCGCATCCTAATACCCCCCACGGGACCCCCGCCCTTACGGCGGGCGGTCCCAAATTCCGATAGGATGGCGGGCGGACAAAGTCCACCCGTCATCCTAATGACCCCCATAGAGTCCTCATCAGGCCCCCAAAAACCTGCATTTGGCGGGAGTCACAATCCAACAAGGGAAAAGGCAAAAATAAACCTTGGTGCCATCTCTGTAAACAGAAGACCCATTGGACAAGAGATGCTGATTGTCCAAAGGTCAAGGAAACTACTCCTACCTCCACTGCCTCTAAGGCAAGTGCACACACAAGTGGTGGTACAGGGAACAAGGGATCCGCAGGGCTAATCTTGGGATCTGAGGTGGGTTCTGGCTTAGTCGGAACTCCAGCTCAGGCTGTTCTAGTCTGTGATGGTGGTATGGATATTGCCACCTTCCTTGTCAGTCCCAGTAACCTGGGCAAGTACAAAAAACAGCCTTTGATCAATGGAACAGGGGCAACGGCCTACAGGGGGCAGTGTCACCATGGTGAAAGAGAAACTTGTGTCTCCTGGACAGATCATACTTGGGGAAATGTACCAAGTGACCAATGCAAACAATGTCAGGACTGACCATTCTTTTAACAGTTGTTAATTTCAGCTGGGGAGGGGTAACTGGCCCTAAGAAGGTTGTGGTAAGTTCAGACTTACCAGTAGATTATTTGTTGGGAAATGATTTGGAAACATCAGCCTGGGCTCAGGTTGAATTTAGGACTTATGCAGCAATGTTGGGCATCTCTGCAGATGTGTTTGCTGTGACTAGATCACAAGCCAAACTGACATCCACTGAACAGGCCCTGGATCCTGGAACAATTGACCAGGGGCCTTCCAAGAGAAGGAGCAGAAGAGGGAAGGCTGAGTCTTCCTCCATACTCAAAGTGAGGCTCAGGCTCTTGAGGGAGATGATCTCAGCCCCTGTGAAGGTACTGTCCCAGATTAGCTTAAGCCTGAGCAGGTTAAGTTCTTGAGGACAGGGGGGGCCTTCAAAGGCAGACTTGAGTTTCAAACAGCAAGCCTGCCCCTCTCTTGAACCCCTCAGACAGCAAGTTGCAGCTGAGACTGATGGGAATGCCAGTGGGTCAAACAGGATCTACTGGGAAGAGGGACTCCTTAATTCAGAGGGTAGAGACCCCCGGCCTGGTGCGACCAGGAGGTTAGTTATAGGGCTACCTACTCACCCTAGCAAATGACAATCCCCTGGCAGGACACTTAGGCCAAAGTAAAACTTGGGACAGTCTTGTCCCTCACTTTCACTGGCCTCACGTCACATGTCTGAGGACACCAAGGAGGTTTGATGCTCTGTGCCACATGCAAAGTCAGCTATACCACTTTCAGTGGTGGGGGTTCCCTTTGAGAGGGTTGGGATTGATATCATTGGTCCCATGAAACCTTCTACAGCATTTGGGCACAGTTACATACTAGTGGTGGTGGACCATGCCACTAGGTACCCAGAAGTAATTCCCCTTATGACCACTACAGCTCTTGTGGTGTCCAGGGCCTTATGATTTTTATTCCCAGAGTGGGCTTCCCTAAGGAGGTTTTAACTGACAAACTTCATGTCAAGTTACATCACTGCAATGTGGAAGGAGTGTGGAGTGAATCACAAGTTCACCACATCCTATGATCCTCAATGCAATGGGTTAGTTGAGAGATACAACAAAACCCTAAAGGGCATGATCATGGGCCTCCCAGAAAATCGTAGGCGAAATTGGAATGTCATTCTGTCCTGCCTTCTCTTTGCCGACAGAGAGGTCCCTCAGAAGGGGTTGGCTACAGCCCTTTTGAACTTTTGTTTGGGACTACAGTTAGGGGTCCCTTGTGTTTGGTGAAGGAGGGATGGGAGTTACCTCTCAAACCTCACAAACAAGACATAGTGGACTATGTACTTGGTCTCTTCTCCAGGATGGCCGAATACATGAAGAAGGCAAGTAAAAACCTGGAGGCCAGTCCAGAATTGCAAAAAGCTTGGCATGACCAAAAGGCTATCCTGACTGTTTACTAGCCAGGCCAGAAAGTGTGGGTGTTGGAGTCTGTGGCCCCAGCAGCTCTCCAAAATAAATGGAGTGGGCCCCACGCTATCATTAAGCAAAAAGGTGAGGTCACCTACCTGGTGGACCTTGGCACTCCCAGGAACCCCACAGGGTGCTCCATGTGAACAAGCTCAAACCTTTTGTAGACAGGGCTGACATGGGCTTGCTCATGGCAACTGATGAGGGACAGGGGGAAAAGAGCGACTCTCTCCCTAATCTCCTCTCACAAAACCCTGATGATGGGTCAGTTGAGGACGTAGCCTTGGCAGACAGCCTCGTTGATCAACAGCAGATTGATTGTAGGAGGGCCCTCAATCAATATAGGCACATGTTTTCTCTGACCCCCAGTCAAACCACCTGGTGTACCCATAAAATGGACACAGGTGAGAGTCTACCTGTCAAGAGTAAAATCTACAGGCAGTCTGACCATGTCAGAGATTGCATCAGGACAGAGGTCCAAAAGATGCTGGAGTTGTAAATAATTGAGCCCTCAGATAGCCCTTGGGAGAGTCCAGTGGTCTTGGTACCAAAACCTAACACCAAGGGTGGTAAGAGAGAGATGAGGTTTTATGTTGACTACAGGGGACTCAATACAGTCACTAGGACTGATGTTCCCCCATTTCCTAGGGCAGATAAACTTTTTGACACTTTGGCCTCAGCCAAGTTCTTGAGCACATTTGACCTAACTGCTGGTATTGGCAAATCAGACTAGCTGAGGATGCCAAACCAAAAACAGCATTCTCAACCCCCAGTGGGCATTATCCATTTATTGTGATGCCCTTTGGTTTGAAGAATGCACCTGCCACATTCCAAAGGCTGGTGAATAAAGTTCGCACAGGTCTGGAAGCCTACAGTGCAGCATATCTCGATGATATAACTGTCTTTAGCTCGACCTGGAAGAATCATCTGGTCCACCTAAAAAATGTTTTGGAGGCTCTGCAGAAAGCAGGCCTCAATATCAAGGCTACTAAGTGCTAGATAGGGCAGAGCAAGGTTGTGTACCTGGGCCACCTTGTGGGTGGAGGCCAGGTTTAACCACTTCAGAGCAAAATCCAGACCATAATGGACTGGGTTGCCTCAACTACCCACACGCAGGTCAAAGGTTTTTTGGGCCTGACTGGGCATTACAGAATTGTAAAAGAATAGGGGTCTATGGTGACTCCCTTGAATGATCTCACCTCCAAGAAAATGTCCAAGAAAGTTCAGTGGACAGTTAGCTGTCAGAAGGCATTTGAATATCTCAATCAGGCCTTGTGCACTGCTTCCATTCTGCAGAGTCCTGACTATTCCAAGCAATTTATTGTCCAAACAGATGCATCTGAGTTGAGGGTAGGGGCTGTGTTGTCACAACTTAATGCAGAAGGCCAGGATTAACCAGTAGCTTTTATTAGTAGAGGTTTGACCCCCAGATAGAAACGTTGGTCAGCTATAGAGAGGGAAGCCTTTGCTGCGGTCTCGGCCCTGAAGAAGTTGAGGCCATACTTGTTCGGCACTCACTTCATTGTTCAGACAGACCATAAGCCCCTCTTATGGCTAAAACAGATGAAGAGTGAAAACCCCATATGTGGAGATCGTGTCAGCTGTTCTGTCACCTTTGCCTATTTTTACTAAGACCAATGTATCTAAATACAGATTAATTATGGCCTTAAATAACTTCGGAAATACACCCCATCTGCCCATCTTTGTTGAAATGTGATCTCTCAGGTCTTTGTCTGGCGTTGCTTTTAGATCGATGAAGCAGGTACAGAGTTTATGGCTTATACGACTAAGAGAGTGGGTGCAAGTGGGTTGGTGAATGTGCACATGCCAGCTCTAAATCCCGTCCGTTTACAGAATTATATTTTTAGTTGAAGCCCATTTTTCCATAATAATGAGTAAATTGGAGGCATAGAGTGTGGCTTCAACATCGATAAGTGCAATTAATCTGCAATTCACTGGATTAGAGTGAGACCCGGATTTGAAGCTAGGATATAAGATGCTGCCTCTGCACGATTCCGGCATGGATTTGGAAAAGAAGGGTTGGTTAAACAGTGGAGTGAGATACGTGGCCCTAAACACTTGATTGTGCGTGAACAAAGCATTTGGGAGCTCGTTTGGACCTGGAGCCCCATCAGATCTTCGGATTATTTCTAAGATTAATTATATACTTAGTAAACTGTAAGGTTCTGTACTTGAGAAAGGCTGAACCTCACTTAAAACTCCTTATCGATGTTATGGCCAATAAAGTGGCTATCAGTCAGTCAAAAACTTTATTTCGGTCAAATGACCATAATAGTGCAATGTGCGATACAAATCATGTAGATAACTTAAAATGAATTATTAAGATATAAATTACATAATAGAGGGACGTCAATCAAGTGTTGGTCTGAAGCCAAATTTACAATCGACATGATAGAGTGACCTTCCCAATACTGCGATTAATTACATCTTTATTGGGGAGCACTTCCATATCCCTGCTATCCCATTAGCCTTTTAACCTGATGTCAGCCAGTAAGCGTTTCACATTTCTTATCCAACCTATCTTGTAGTATTTGTCCGGAGAGCTAACTTCATGAAGAGCATTGGCATTCGAGAGCAGGTCAGGAGTGGACCTCATTCCATGCCAAAACAGCAGTGGGCATAGTTTGGCCTAGTCTGCAATAGATTTCCTGTCCATGTCCAGCTTTAAGGGATTTGAGAGGTGTGCTCTGAGGTAGCGAGACTATGCTCCTCAAAACTTGCTCTCAGATTTGGAGAGGTTAATTATCCTATTGAAGCCCCAGAATTCGACCCCATAAAGGTCTGAGCTCACAGCTTTATTATCATCGATCTGGAGGGCAACTGCCACTGGTTTGCTAGAAATGGTGCTATATTCTTTTATCAGGGTCCCAACTGTTTGCTTGTGCTTTAAAGTCATCTTCATATCTTCATCTTAGCCACATCATGTTTCCAGGTCATGTATTTTGATAGCTTTGTAACCAGGTAATCAAAGGTACTGATCCTCTCGATGGTGGCGCCTCCCAGAGACGGTCTTCCTCTGTATGATTTATGAGGGTTAATCATCAAGCATTTCATTTTTGAGGTATTGATCTCTAGTCCTCGCATGTCATTGAAGTCTTTGAATTGATTTAAAAGCAGCTGGAGCCCCCCTGGTGTTTTTGAGACAAATAAGGTGTAGTCCACAAACAAGAGTGTCACAATATTTTCCTTCCCCAGCATGGGAGCACCCGGAGGGGCCTGAGATAAAAACTGAACTATGTTGTTCATCAAGACGGATAAGGTGTGAGTGCCAGTACGCACCCTTGGGGTACTCCTCTGTTACCTTTAATTGGGCCAGTGAACTGGCCTTGCTCGCCCCAGCGCACTTTGCCAAGATTTGCTTTGGAGGTGAATAATTAGAGATAAGATTTCCAAAGGCAACCCCATGTCTTTTAGCATTGAGTTCCGATAAGCAGGCCTAAGCGCACTCCGAGAGTTGAGAAACTAGCAGCATCAGTATAACCTTTCAGTGTGACCAAACAAAAAGAGGCATTTCCTTACAATTTTTTAAACATTAAATTACATTTATGTATAATATTGTATATTTAAGAGAAATAATTTAATATAACCTTATTTTCTCTTGGGTTGAATATAAGTCCCTCCCGCCATTATTTTATATTGGAGGATGTTACAGCACCAGCGGTTGGTCAAATGTGGTGCTGGAATGACTCCAGCTAACAGCTGGAGCACATTTACTACCGTTTTCATCCTTTTTGGCTGTAATAACTTTAGAACTGAAGTTTGTGCATAGGGACAGGCTTACGCTTTTGTAGGTGGGTTCAGATCCCTTACTAAACCTCTCTTAAGCCCTACTTACTCCTCCCTAAACCCAGCCTATTTTGTAGTAAGTATGCCTCATGTTTCAAACACTTCCTTTTCCCTCCCTACTGAGTAGTAAACTTACATGTATGAGCAGAGAAGATAGGAGAGGTAGAAGTGGAGATTTACACTCATAGGTTTGTGAACAGCATTTTGTAGTACTTTAGTAGTACTACTGTAGTGCTACTAAATGTACTACAAAATGCAATTTGTGTTTTGTAGATCTTTTTTCTCTTCACATCAAACCCACTCACACTGATGCATGTTAGAAAGAGGGAGCAAGCATGGCATGATGCTTAATGAGAACACATGTTTAATGTAGAATCCATCATCTCTAAAGAAGCAACTTAGTTAGCTGAACAAGTGTTAAAAAAGCTATCATTCCTGCCAAGCCCAAATAGCGCTAGAATGATGCAGAAAGACTTCTTGTAAGCACTATAAATAATAAGTAATTGCTTTACCATAGTATCTATTGTTGTCTGTGTCAAGTCTCAAAAGAATGAAGACAGGTCTTAACCAAGTTGTTAATGTGGATATTAATATAGCCTTATCATTTATTTGTAACGGATTCTAGTTATGAAATTATTGGACGTCCCAGTAGTAGTGAGTCTACCCTGTAAAAAGTGTAATACAGTGGCACTCTAGGATTCTTGATAGCCAAATATTGATATATGTGATCATCTCGAAAAGGTTCAGATCCCTCCATCTTCTAAGTTCGGTTTGGAGTATCTGCTGGAGTTTTCTTCAGGTAAACTTATTTCTCATGGATGACAAAATGTCCACCTTTATCCACTTAATAAACAAGTTGCTTACCTTCAGTAAGGATCTATCATGTAGAGACTCTATCTTGCTGCAGATTCCTTACCTTAGAATATTTCCGGTGCATCAAACTGGATGTACCTCTGATCACAGGTAGTTGGGCATTTTTCGGCTCTGCAGCGTCTGAGCCGGAAAAAGGCACCATGCCTCTATAGGCTCACCCCAACAGCCTGACGTCAGTTACTTTTTGTGGCCTTTCCATGTCAGAAGCGCAAAGCCATGAAGGTTGCTGATGTACCAGTGTGCAGACACTAAGGACTTTATAAGGGTTACTATATAGAGAAATGTTTTCACAGAGCGGTGAGGACGGGAGGGTCAGGAAGGAGTAGAATAGATACCCAAGCAATACCTCCCAGGAAGGGAATCTTTGTAAAGATTTAGACCAAGAAGTCCTGGAGGACTGGGCAGGCAAGGTGCCCTCACAACAAATTCGACTGGCAAGGGAGTAGTCTTTGGTAAACATGTGCGGAGAAACCCATGTGGCAATCTGACAGATGTCCAGGACTGGAACTCCTTGAGCTAACGCAGTGGTCGCAGCTTTGGCTCTGGTTGAATGAGCTCACAAGCCCTCAGGGGATTACTTCTTGGCCATTGTGTAACAGATCTTAATTCATTGTGGGATGGTATGTTTCTGCTCGAACTTACCTTTTTTCGCCCCGACAAAGCCAATTAAGAGTTGATTATCCACCCGTAACTCTCTGATACGATCAATGTAGAATGCCAATGCCCTTTTTGGGGTTCAGTCAATTGAGTCTGTTCTCCTCTTTGGAACGGTGAGGTGAAGCAAAGAAGGTAGCCAATATGGTGGTCTGGCCTCCATGAAAAGGTGCTACAACTTTCAGTGGTAAAGAGGCGCATGTTCTCAAAACCAGTTTTCAGGGAAAAAACGAAATGTATTGAGAACGTGCTTGCAGTTCACTAACCCTCCTGGCAGATGTAATAACCACTAAAAAGGCAGTTTTGTTTTGATGGTTCGAAGTCATGGAGGGCAATTGTGTATAGGCTTGAATGGTGAGCACATGAGGAATGTCAAGTCTAAGTGCAAGTCCTATTGGGCATGATGAAGGGCTTTGGAGGAAACATATGTTGCAGATCTTTCAGGAACTGAGTCACAATAGGTGATTTAAACAGAGAGGGGAGATGCGGCATCAGCAAAAACGCCAAATTGGGCAAAATATACCCTTTAACTGTGCCCAAAGCAAAGACTCGCCAGGCTGACGAAAGAACAAATAACAAGATCTCTGACAGAGGTGCAAAAGGGAATCAACATTTTTGGTACTGCATCAAGCCACAAATTAGTCCTCATGGCAGACGTAATAAAGACTGGGTTGTGGGATGCCTGGCTGACAACATGATATCACAGATTTCATTAGGAAGGTTGAAAGTTGTCAATTGCTGCCACTCAATCTCAAAGCATGAAAGCAGAGCATGCACAGGTTTGGGTGCAGGACCCTGCCATGTTGCTGTGACAGAAGATTCTCTTGAGAGGGCAGCCTGATCAGAGCACCAATGCCCATGCTCAAGAGTTCAGGATATTATACTCTCTGTGCCTATTCCGAACTCACAAGAATGACTTGGGCCCGGTCGTTCCTGATCTTCTTGAAAACTCTAGGCAGGAATGGTATTGGCGGGCTGGCGGACAGGAGGCCTCAGCTCCGCTCGAGAAAAAATGCATCTTTGAGCTAGACTTGCCTTGGAAACTCCAGTGCACAGAAGGGCTGACATGGTGATTTCTTGGCGGTGGGGGAAAAAAATCTAACAAAGGTTCTCCCCAATCTCTGAAGAGTTTTTGCATCACCTCCAGATGGAGACGCTATTCATAATTCGTTAAGTGCGCCAGGTATACCCAGACGTGGGTCCCGGGCTCACTGTGCCACTGGATTCAAGCTAGCCTGACTGATATGAGGTGATGCCCCAAAACTGGTCTCAGAATGCTTGTTTCCGGTCCAGGGAAGACCTGACTTGGCAGTTCGGGCTGGACTGCTCCCATAAGGAACAGGGTCAAGACTGATTTGCATATGGCTGGGTCTAAACCGGGGTGGCATGGTGAGCAAAAGAACAATGGATTTAACCCAGAGCTCTTGAGAGGGGGTGAATGTTTGATTTGCTCTGCATTCTGTCCATCATCTGAGTTTTGTTTACATTCATAAATCGCTGGGCATTAATGAGGGTGTTTGTCCACTCTGGCATTTAGAGAGCATGCCGATGTTGAAGAACCAGGGGAATGTCTTAACGTTCCAGCCATGTCCAGAGACACAGGGCCTTTTGAACAGGATGAACTACCCCACTGTGCCCTGCTTTTTCCAGTACCACAAGGTGGTAGTGTTGTCCATGAACAACTGACCGCGTAATCTCAACATACCGACATTCCTCTGGTGAAGGCTCACAGCCGAAATGCATAGGGATGAAGGAAAGGATGTTGGACTGATCAACCCAGAAACAATGCATTGTGGGAAATAAAGTTTTGAATACAAGCGAATGATTGTGAAATAAACAATTAAAACTACAAATAATTTTTGGAAAGAACCACTTGAGAAGAGTGTTTATTTGAGAAAAGATCAGCTGTTGTTTCAGCATTCTGATATGTGCCCAGGGAGACACCCCATGGATGTGGGGATGCTACCATATTAACAGTCCAATAACACTCTTCAGAAGGGAGTGATACCCAGGAGCACGGCACAACCGATATACTTCACAATAATACGGCAGTGCACGATCTATTTAAATAGAAAATAAATTACTAGACATGCAGGGCAGGCTAATTAAAGATTGTGTGAATTGGCTGTGCAATTGACTTACAAAAATCCAATGCTTTACAAAGAAGTTACAATTTAAGCTTTAATGACGATTGCGCAAACATGAGACCATCAGGAATGAAACAACAGATCAAGGAATGTATTGCCTATGTTCGAAAATGGAGTGAGATGGATAGATGGGAAGGTAGATGGGCAAAGAAAAAAGAGCAAGAGAAAGTCATATTAGAACTCCCTCTATCTGGAACAGAGGAGGATGAGGATATACACATGCTTTCCATTAGAGAGGTGTTTGGTGGAGGCTATGCCCACATACATGGGGGCAGGACTGATATTGCGTCATTCACAAATGATTTTCCAAAATTGAGAAAAAAAAACAGTGGAATGGTACAGGCAGGTTGATCGGTTTGTAAAGATATCAAACGTTCTGTGGATTGATTTGAATACCTTCTTTGAAATTGTGGTTGTAGGTGACTCATTGGCTGAATGCAAAGTTGCCATGGATTGGCCCGAGAAGGATCCGATGAGACATTCAGTATCAAATGCTCCGTCACAAGTCAAAATGGAAAATTATAATCAAGTGATAACATTTTTTAAATCGAAAATATCTCCTGAACTGTTTGACTGGCTCAAGATTGACAGAACCACTTAAGAGTCTAAAGTATCATAAATGCTTATTATGAGAGACTTTTGTAGGCATTTAAGCAGTTTATCAGGACAGAGACCATTGACACAAAGGACATGGGATATTTTGTGTACAGATTTGTGTATGGATTTAAACGTGAGGTCAGTTTGATGATTCAGAAGCATTTGATTTGTTGACAGAGCAAGTCAATTGAAAAGATATTGAGAATATCTTAAGTTTTGCAGTGACAAATTTGAAATGAAGCACCGGAAGTTGAAAGAGAAGATGATGATAGCACAAAGGAAAGCAGCAACGTCGGAATCAGCAGTTTGTTGGGAATGCTGGTCCCATCAATAGTGTGATGCAAGGTGGAAATGGATTTAAACCACAAGGTAGAGGGCGTGGTGTTCTACTTGATCGGAGTACAGTGATTGAAATGGGGACTTTCAGAAAGTAAAAACCTTGCCAGATTTGCAGCTTGTTGGGACATTAGAAACAGGAATGTAGATTTAATACTTGTAACATGCCAAATGGGAATCAGGTTCAGAATGTTGGATTTGTGCAATCTCAAGCTAATAACATGGCTCAGAAATAGTAAGTACAGAGACAAACAGCTAGATTCATGAAGCCAAATTGCGATCGCAATAGCTGCGATTTAGCAATTGCGATCGCAATAGGAATAAAAGGAATTCATGATAGTGAAATCCCCAAAAAAGCGAAATCGCTAAAGAAAAATTGCGATTTTGCAAATAAATTCGCAGAATCCTGGAAGAAGCCCATTAGCCAATCGGAAATTGCGAGAAACCATGGATTCTGCGATTTTATTTGCGAAATCGCAAAACAATCGCAATCGCTATTCAAGAAAAATTGCTAATTACGAAAAACCCGAAAATCACTATTTGCGACGCGCAATTTAAGGAGAACCCAAACCAGGTGGTAACCAGTAAGGAAAAAAAATGGATTACAAAAAAACTTGAACAAACTACCAACAGGTGCAGGTCTGACCAAACACACTTAAAGAGATGCAGCTGGAGCATGAGGACGCTCACAATGCCAGGACTCTACATGGTGGTCAGGCGGCGAAGGCTACAGCGAGCAGCACGGAACAGACGTAGGATCCAGGAGCAGATATTCCGCCAGCGGGTCACCCTTCTGGGCCAAACCAGGGAGCAAATTTACGCTAAGTACCGCCTGAATGGGGCAATGATCATCAAGCTGATCCGGGACCTAGATCCCCTGATGCAGCACCCAACAAGGAGGACCAATGCCGTGCCCACACATGTCCAGGTATTGTGCAGCCTGCACCTTCTGGCCTCCGGAAGCTTCCAGGGGATAGTCGCTGTTGCAGGGGGGATATCCCAGCCCACCATGTCCCACTGCCTAAGGAGTTTCCTGGAGGTTATGCTGACCCGGCTACACCACTACATCTCATTCCCCACCAGCCAACAGGACTTGAATGAGACCAAGCTTCAATTTTACAACGTAGCACAATTTCCAAATGTAATAGGATGCATTGACTGTACCCACATCCACATCTGCCCACCAGCACAAACGGAATACATGTACCGCAACCGCAAGTCCTACCACTCCCTCAATATCCAAATGGTATGCATTGCTAAGACAATCATCACGGACATAGTGGCACAGTACCCGGGGAGCACACATGACTCCTTCATATTCCGGCACAGCGGCATCCACACACGAATGGCCAGGGGAGACTTTGGGGAAGGACACCTACTAGGTAAGTACACATGCCCCAAAATAGTACACTGTGATCATGTTGCTGCGCAGAAAAGGCACTCACCCTCTGCTCCTTTCAATCAGGTGACAGCGGCTACGCTCTCCGTGAGTACCTCCTCACCCCATACCTCAACCCTGCAACACCACAGCAACGGCGTTACAATGCTGCACACATACGCACAAGAAATTGCATTGAGAGGACATTTGGCCTTTTGAAAAGCAGATTCCGCATACTTCACAAGACTGGTAGGGCCATCAAATACGAGCCTGAGGTCTGCTTCCGCATCGTGGCCTTGTGTGCTATCCTCCACAACATTGCTACCAAGCGCAGGATACCTGTAGAGATCTCTGGCAGTGAGTCGGAAGGGGACAACCACCCACCTGCACATGTGCGTCATGTACGCGGGGAGAATCGTGCAGAAGGACACAGGCGCCGTAACCAAATCAGCATGAACTGTTTCTAGTGCACCCACTCCCCACACCCAAGACTTCACTCATGCATGACAATAGTAATAATGACATGAGTCAGATTAAGTTTAACAGAATATTTCTTATTGTTTTTTGCACAATAAAGTGGGAATTCCCCAAACTGTAACATGATTGGCATATTGCGTCATATGTCCCATGTTCTTGAGGATGGCATGCTTGTAGCAGCAGCATGGCCCTTCATGGTACCTATCAAATGTTCAATGCGGGCTCCGGCCAGATGCTCCCACCCTTCTTTCCACCTCCTTCTCCTGATTTTGCCGTGAAGCAGCAGAGGGCCTGGTCCTGCGGCGGGGTGCTACCACCAGTGGCACGGATTGGCTACTATGGCTGGAATTAGCCTCACTAGTGTCGTCCCCCCCCCCGGCTGGCCATGGCCAGTTGCCTGCATACCCTGAACTGCAGTTGTCACTTGCTCCAGAGCTCTCGAAACGTCCTCACAGCAATGGACCATTTGCGCCTGCATGGCCAAGGAGCGTCGTGCCAGCTGGGAAGTCGCGTTGCCAATGATATAGTTTAACCGCGTGTATGCAGACAGGCTGGTCAGCAGCTGCCAATGTCTGCGCCGGTTGATGTCCCGCTGGCTTAACATGGCCTGGGTGTTGGCCTCCACAGCAGCGGTCATCCTCTCCATACGGTCACTCAGCTGACCTACATTCCTAGTGGTCTTGTTGAGCTGGAGATGTATAGCAGCGAGATGACGGACTTGTGTCTGGTGGACGTGGAGCATACAGCGCTCAATAGAGAGCCCAGGTGCCCGCACGTTCACCCCCCTGCCAGCGCGTGATGTGGTATTGCGCGGCTCCCTCACCAGTCCGCTTGACTGGCTCCTCACAGCCGCTGGGCGGCAGGTTTGTCTGCGTGCTGCTGCTGGTGATGTCAGTCCCACTGGTGTTTGAGTGCCTCGCTGTGGTACTGGTGCGCCTGTTGGTGCAGAGGTGGCACTGTCCACAGGGGCAGGTGTTGTTATGACCGCTGGTGCGGCAGCTTGCCCTGATGGTCCTGGCTTGGGGGATGGATGTACGTCTCCCTCAGTGTCCTCTGTAATTTCATCAATTTGCAGGGCATCGCTGTCCGTACTGGGTACTTCAGCGCCACCTGTGATGTAAAGTGGACGTTAATTAGTGACATGTTACTTACACATTGGATCTTCCTACATACATGCAGGCTACCATTCCCTGACTCGCTGCAGGATTGCCTCTCACTTAACAGGTCTGGCTGTATGGGGCTATATGGTAATTGTGGTCAGACTCCATGTCCCACAATGCAATAGGGTTTTTGTGGTGTGCTTTGGCTGCATGACTGGGGTTTGTAATGGGATGAACTTGGGTCATGGCCATTGTTAGGGGACAGAGTCGCAGTCGCATGGCACTTACCTTGTGTATCTTGGGTGGGTCGGGAGGAGTCCAGCTGGATTACCCCCGGGTGCCGCTCGAAGTTGCGAGGAGCTGCGTGGAGCTTGCTGTCCCTCACCTGTTTCAAGGGGATCACAGGATCTTTTAAGTGCGGAGAAGACACCGGCGTAGCTGCGGGACTGCGAGTCCCAGGACCACAAGCGGACTGCTGACGAGCCGCACCTGGTGACTCTTCCCGTTGGCCGTGCCACCCGCTCTGGGTGCTTAAGACCGCGACTCGCGGCCCCCGCTTCGCGGGCGCCGCTCGAAGTTGCGAGGAGCTGCGTGGAGCTTGCTGTCCCTCACCTGTTTCAATGGGATTACAGGATCTTTTAAGTGCGGAGAAGACACCGGCATAGCTGCGGGACTGCGAGTCCCAGGACCACAAGCGGCCTGCTGACGAGCCGCACATGGTGACTCTTCCCGTTGGCTGCGCCCCCCGCTCTGGGTGCTTAAGACCGCGACTCGCGGCCCCCGCTTCGCGGGAGCCGCTCGAAGTTGCGAGGAGCTGCGTGGAGCTTGCTGTCCCTCACCTGTTTCAAGGGGATCACAGGATCTTTTAAGTGCGGAGAAGACACCGGCGTAGCTGCGGGACTGCGAGTCCCAGGACCACAAGCGGCCTGCTGACGAGCCGCACCTGGTGACTCTTCCCATTGGCCACGCCCCCGGAGGACACAGGCTACAAAACCAAGTCATAGGACGCGCATCGCGGGACGCGCGCGCGGGCAGGCGCCGGGCTAAGCCCGGGCAAAGGGCGGGCCGTTTGAGGCCGTTCGAGAACGGGAGAGACCGGACCGGGCTATCCCCCTAACGCCTTACCTTCCAGGTTACCTTTATTGACCCGCTCGGCTGCTCAGAAGCTTGGATGTAATAAAATGGCCACTAGAGAAACAAGGAGCAAGGCAGCTTCCATGGTCTCAGGTACTCTGGACAATTTTCTTGCTAGGGCAAATACTGTGGTTAATAAGGGACTTACTGTGTTGGAAAATCAAATTGCGGAGGGTATAGAAAATTCTCATCAGGCTTCACCGGGGTTATCACCTAATGTAAGGTCATCACTATTGCTTGACGCCACTCACCTATCAATCATGGATAGTATTGACCAAACCATAGAGTCTGTCCTACAACAGCTAAGGACACCATCTAACCCTCATAGGGACAGAGACTCATTACGCATCATTGATGACGATGTGGAACCCTCCCCCACTGCTGAGTCAGTACCACCTAGGGCTTTGGGGGACGGTCCCACATTAATAGAACATATGGGTCACAGAGAGGATGCTCCCCTGAAAAGGAAACGATCTAGGAAGTCCAAAGGCGCCAAAAGGGCTAAAGTTGATTCCATAATGAGCACTCCTGAAGATAGTGAGGGCGCCCCCGGAACATCTGTCACAGGGAAAGACATGGGAAGCCTTCTGGATCCTCAATCCCTTAACACCTTCAATGCTATGGAGATTTTTCTCCTACGCTGAAGATCCTTATTTCCCATTATTCATGACAAGGTCAGCTCGTCATAAGCACACGTTCAGTGTACTGCATGACGAGCTGACCTTGTCATTAGCATCGAAGAGGTTAAATTAGACTCCATAGAGACTAGACTCCTAGCTATAGAAAGACTAAGTGGTAGTGGTAGCGGTCAGCCAGGGCTAAGAGCAAGCACACATGGAGCCCATGGGTATAATGCTGGGACTTCTCATCCCCCTACTGTTACAACTACTACAGCCCCTATTCTATCAATAGCTCCTTCTCGGGAAAATACCAGCATTGTCCCCGTGCCACCATCTGCCCCCGTACCCCTTCCCAGGCAACTGCCTCCGGTGCCAACTGCTAGGAGGTCGAAGCTGGCTGCTTCGGCCAGCCTACCTAGTCAGGAGAGACCATCAAATGAAACAGTCAACTGCCCAAACCGGTTATTTAGTTCTAATAACCGGCGAAAAGCAGTTAACCTGCCCCCGGAGGCGGCACCCTATACTGTTATCCTGATGGGGGTACCAGAGCTTTCCAGCGACGTGGTGGAATCTTATGATTCCCTACGTAATAAGGTTATTAGCTGGTTAAATATCCAAAGGCCCCTTCCACCAAATCTAAGAGGAGAAGTTCTTATGGTTTGAAGGGTTACATGGGTTGGGTATACCGCAAAGAAAAGTGTGGGGGATTGCATAATTGTAAGCTTTAAGAGTCCACAGGTTGCTACCTATATCTGTAATTGGCTTGGTAGTTCAGGAAATACATCCATAGAATTGGTCCCCCTGTCATATTTTTATCCTAGTCCACGTGATTTAACTATGAAGAGGGATGATGGCTGGACAAGGGTGGGTTTTGCCGTGGATGGGTCAAGATATAGGCCCACTCGTAATGCTATCCCTGCTCATGGCAACTACATACACCCTAACAGATTTAGTTGTTTGGATCAGGTTGATTGACTCCATAAGGGTGCATCTTCACGACGCACCCAAAGGATCGTTAGTGAATCTGTAGGACAGGGGATTGTGAGAGGTGATATTGATATCATCATTCGAGAATTTGATGCATCCCCTCGGGGAAGCTTGACCCCTACTTGCTCCAGGGGCCAAGTAAGTAATTTACCCCAGAGTCCACCAGGTTATAACCTAACACATATAGTCCTCCTTGCTCCTAACTTAACACCCACGGTTCCATCTATCTTGGAAACACCACTGCAAGGGCCCGTAGTTCCTCCATTGTATATTGCATCAGAGAAAACAGGGGGGCTGGGATCAAATCCTCCTGCTGAAATCCTAAAGGTCCTCTCCTGGAATGTGGCGGGTATTGCCAACAAATTATACACAAATGATTGGGATTCCCTAGTAGGCAGTAGTGACATCTGTCTTTTTCAGGAGACGTGGGCCAGGGAACCCCTGTGTAGAGCAGGATATGCAGTCTTTGAAATTCAAGCCAGGTGGAGTGGTAAAGGGAGGCCCTCAGGTGGTTTGGCAGTCTGGGTAGCCAGTCATATTGGGTGCAATGCGGAGAACGTACCTACGTTTTCGCAGGACATACAGTGTGTTCTACTCAAGTGGCCCAATGCTTTAAACCTGGCAATCATTAATGTGTACTCTCTCCCAGTCAGTGTGGCCATGGAATCACCTACACTAGAAGATCTTTCGTCATTCTTGGGCCAACTCCCCATTGATTGTAAGATAGTGATGGGCAGAGATTTTAATTGTCATTTCGAACCATTGGAAGGTTTAAAGGAGGGTGCCCTAACTGCTGAAGATGACTTCTGGGGTGTCCCGCCATGTCATTCCCCCCCACCCTAAATCTTGGTCCCCTCTCGCAGTGCAAATTATGTCCCTTACATTAAACTTTGCGCTAAGGGCCTGTAATGGACGCACTCCTTCTGACATTCCTTCATTGTGTACCTTTAATAGGAAGGACCATGAATCGAGGTTGGACTACATTTTTGTAGACATTGGTCTGTGGTCCAAGGTCCAGGATTTTAGGGTCGTTGTAAGAACAGAGAGTGACCACAACGCACTTTTATTAGATATGGTGCATCCTGCACCTGCTGTTGGGTCACTATCCGCCATTCCCAGTGAAGATCCAGGGAATCTGGTTCTGAGCTCCAATAGACGTAGGGTGAAATGGGGGAAGCTGGTAAACTCAGAAGAGAGTATATGTAAAATCTATGAAATAGCACTCCCTAAGTTAAAAGAAATGGATGTACTAATTAACCAGCCTAGACCCCCAGACTTTAACGAGAAATTAGCTCAAATCCATGTAGACCTGGTGGGAGCTCTAGGTGAGGTTTTCTATCCAGCGGCAGTCTCACGTAAGAAAAAGACTTGAACCTCAACCTGGTACAATTCTTCTTGTAAAAAGGTCAAGACAGAGTTAATAACCACAATAAAAGCAGGTTCAATCAATCAATCAATCAATCACAGCATTTATATAGCGCACTACTCACCCAAAGGTTCTCAAGGCGCTAGGGAGGGGGGGTCCGCTACTGCTCGAACAGCCAGGTCTTGAGTTGCTTCCTGAAGGCGAGGTGGTCCTGGGTCAGGCGGAGGTGGGTCGGGAGGGAGTTCCATGTCTTGGCGGCGAGGTAGGAGAAGGACCGTCCTCCTGTGGTGGCTCTTCGGATGCGGGGGACGGCGGCAAGGGCGTGGCCGTTTGATCGAAGCTGGCGTTTGGGAGCGTAGAAGTTGAGGCGGCTGTTGAGGTATCCCGGGCCTTGGTTGTGTAGGGCTTTGTGTGCGTGGGTGAGGAGACGGAAGGTGATTCTCTTGTTGACCGGGAGCCAGTGCAGGTCTCTCAGGTGTCCGGAGATGTGGCTGCGACGGGGGATGTCCAGGATGAGACGTGCTGAGGCGTTCTGGATCCACTGAAGTCTCTTCTGGAGCTTGGCGGTGGTTCCGGCGTAGAGGGAGTTGCCGTAGTCCAGACGGCTGGTGACGAGGGCCTGGGTGACCGTCTTCCTGGTCTCGGTGGGGGTCCACTGGAAGATCTTGCGTAGCATGCGCTGGATGTTGAAACACGACGAGGAGACGGCGTTGACTTGTCTGGTCATGGAGAGGGATGAGTCCAGGATGAAGCCCAGGTTGCGTGCGTGGTCTGTTGGTTGGGGTGCGCTGCCCAGGGCGGGGGGCCACCAGGAGTCGTCCCAGGCAGAGGGTGAGGACCCCAGGATGAGGACTTCCGTCTTGTCCGAGTTCAGTTTCAGGCGGCTGTTCTTCATCCATTCGGCCACCTCTTTCATCCCTTCGTGTATGTTGTCTCTGGCGGTGGCGGGGTCGTTGGTGAGGGAGAGGATCAGCTGGGTGTCGTCGGCGTAGGAGATGATGTTGAGGTTGTGCTGGCGTGCGATGTCTGCGACGGGGCCCATGTAGACGTTGAAGAGGGTTGGACTGAGCGAGGAGCCCTGAGGGACGCCTTAGATGACTTCGGTGGCTTCTGATCTGAACGGAGGGAGGCGGACTCTCTGTGTCCTTCCGGCGAGGAAGGAGGTGATCCACTCCAGTGCCTTCTCCTGGACTCCGACGTTGCTGAGGCGCTGTACTAGGGTACGGTGGCAGACAGTGTCGAAGGCCGCGGAGAGGTCTAGGAGGATGAGGGCCGCTGTTTCTCCGTTGTCGAGCAGGGCACGGATGTCATCGGTGGCTGCGATCAGGGCGGTCTCGGTGCTGTGGTTTGCCCGGAAGCCAGACTGCGAGGGGTCGAGGGATCCGTTCGTCTCGAGGAAGGCGGCCAGCTGCTTGTTGACGGTCTTCTCGATGACTTTAGCCGGAAACGGGAGCAGCGAGATGGGGCGGTAGTTCTTGAGGTCGGTGGGGTCGGCTGATGGCTTCTTGAGTAGGGCGCTGAGTTCGGCGTGCTTCCAGCTCTCCGGGAAGGTAGCGGTGTTGAAGGAGGTGTTGATGATGTCCCGCAGGTGGGGTGCGATGACAGCGTCGGCCTTGTTGAAGACGTGGTGAGGGCAGGGGTCGGTCGGAGATCCGGAGTGGATGGAGTTCATCGTGCGGATGGTGTCTTCGGTGTTGATCGGAGTCCAGGCGCGGAGGGTGGTGGGGGGCGGGGGTTCGGTCGTGGCGTGCGTCGGTTGAGTGCTGAAGCTGTTGTGTATGTCCGCGATCTTGTTGTGGAAGTAGGAGGCGAGGGAGTTGCAGAGGTCTTGCGAAGGGGTGATGTCGTTGTTTCCGGCGTTGGGGTTGGAGAGCTCTTTGACGATGTTGAAGAGTTCCTTGCTGTTGTGTGCGTTGTTGTCCAGTCGTTCCTTGAATGCGGTTTTCTTGGTGGCGCGGATGAGTTGGTGGTGCTTTCGGGTGGCGAGCTTGAGGGCCGCCATGTTGTCCGGAGTTGGGTCTCTGCGCCAGGTTCTCTCGAGGGCTCGGCAGTTCTTCTTGGAGTTCTTGAGTTTGTCGGTGAACCATGGGGCTTTCTTGCTGCCGGGACTGCTAGGCGGGGTCCTCAGGGGGGCGAGGTCGTCTGCGCAGTCGCTGATCCACTTGGTGAGGTTGGTGGCCGCCTGGCTTGGGTTCGGTGTGCTGGTGGGGGGCTTCATGCTCAGGGAGGTCGCGAGTTGGTCGGCTGTGATCTTGTTTCAGCTTCTGCGTGCAACCTGTTGCTGGTGGTGGTGGATCGTGGTCCTTCTGAAGCTGAAGTGGACGCAGCTGTGGTCCGTCCAGTGGAGTCCGGTGGCGTGGCTGAAGGCGATGTCCTTGCTGGATGAGAAGACGGGGTCGAGTGTGTCCCCGGCGTAGTGGGTGGGGGTGGTCACCAGCTGCTTGAGTCCCAGGTTTGCGAGGTTGTCCAGCAGGGTGGTGGTGTTGCGGTCGTTGTTGTTCTCCAGGTGGAAGTTGAGGTCCCCGAGGAGGATGTAGTGAGCGGAGGGAAGGGCGTGCGGGGTGATGAAGTCGGCGATGTCCTCGCTGAATTGTGTGCGTGGTCCCGGGGGTCTGTAGATGAGGGTGCCTCTGAGGGTGGTCTTGGGGTTGATGTGGACCTGGAAGTGAAGGTGCTCGGCGGGTGCGAGGGTGTCGTCGGTGTTGGTCGTGATGCGGATGGTGTTCCTGTGGATGATGGCGATGCCTCCTCCTGTGTTGTTGATGCGGTCCCTTCGGATGATCTTGTAGCCGTCTGGGATGGCGATGGCGATGTCGGGCGCTGAAGAGGCGTTCATCCAGGTTTCCGTGAAGAAGGCGACGTATGGGGCTGTGGAGTCGAGCAGGTTCCAAATCTCGATGGCGTGTCTGTGGACGGAGCGGGTGTTGAGCAAGATGCATTTCAGGTGGCTGTGGCTGTTGCTCGTCTTGGTCTTGGTCGGTGCTGGTGTAGTGGAGGTCTGGATGCAGGTGAACTTGCAGGAGTTGCAGCAGAAGGGTCCGTGGGTGCGTCTCGGGGTGGCTTGGTAGCATCCCGGTGTTCTTCCGGTGTTGAGTGTGTAGAGTTCGGTGGCGTCGTAGGTCCGGCGGGTGGGCTGGGGTCTGCGGGGGCCAGGGGTCCTAGCGCTGGGCGCGGTCCAGGCGCGGACGGGCTTACCTTTGGCGCACCTTCGGCGCTCAATCGGCGCTCCCGCTGCGCGCGTCCGCTGCGCGGTCGCTGAGGGGGCGTCATAAGTAGGAGCCGTGAGGGAGGGTCGGCCGGGAGGACCAATGGGAGAGGAGGGGAGGTGGAGCTCCGGGTCAGCGGCGGCGGGAAGCACGGAGGTGACCGGGGCAGCGGGGCCGGTGAGGAGCGGGGGCAGAGGCGGCAAGCTGCGGGCAGAAGGCGAGCCCGAGGAAGATGCAGAGGGCAGCGGCGTGGGGGAGGTGAGCGGAGGTCTCGGCAAACAAGGGAGCGGCCAGGCAGCAGCTGAGTCAGCAGGCAGGCAGGCAGGCAGGCGAGCGAGCGGCAGAGCAGCGTGGAGGGAGCGACCGCCTGTGAGGGCACAGGGGTCACAGTGAATGACCCGGCAGGGACCCCTTAAGTAGGAGCCGTGAGGGAGGGTCGGCCGGGAGGCGGGAGGCGGGAGGACCAATGGGAGAGGAGGGGAGGCGGAGCTCCGGGTCAGCGGCGGCGGGAAGCACGGAGGTGACCGGGGCAGCGGGGCCGGTGAGGAGCGGGGGCAGAGGCGGCAAGCTGCGGGCAGAAGGCGAGCCCGAGGAAGATGCGGAGGGCAGCGGCGTGGGGGAGGTGAGCGGAGGTCTCGGCAAACAAGGGAGCGGCCAGGCAGCAGCTGAGTCAGCAGCAGGCAGGCAGGCGAGCGAGCGGCAGAGCAGCGTGGAGGGAGCGACCGCCTGCGAGGGCACAGGGGTCACCTGATAAGGGTTCTGATAAGGGTAAGGTCGTTGAGCTTAGGGGGAAATACAGGGAAGCCATGGCACTGGCTGGGACTGGAACAGATGGCAGGACCTCTCTTCTGCACTAGAAGCGAGGGATTCTAGTAAATTTTGGTCCCTGGTAAATACTGGCACAGGAGAAGCCAAAGCTGCAGTGGAGCTAAACATTGCATCATCTGTTTGGGAAGCCCACTTTGGCAAATTGTACCAAGATAATACTGAATTTGTCAATGATGTGGCCTCCGATGCTTTATCCAATCCTGCAGCTGGACTGGAATTTACCCTCGGCGAGGTGGTCAGTGCAATAGAGAGATTGGCGATGGGGAAGGCCCCGGGACTTGATAGATTGCCCGGCGACCTCTTTAGACACCATCCAGAGATCTGGGGCCCGTACCTCCTCATTCTTTTTAATTCCATTGCGGCAGTTATGGAAATCCCCTGTACTTGGCCGGGGGCGGAGATAGTGCCTATTTTCAAAAAGGGTTCTCCTCTTCTCCCAGCCAACTACAGGCCGATCAGCCTCATAGATGTCTCCCAAAAATTATTTTCTCGCCTTCTCCTGGACCATCTACTAGACTGAATCGAGGACAATGAAATTTTGAGTCCCCTCCAGGCTGGCTTCAGGAAAAACACGTCCACCATGGACCAGATTTTCCGCCTCGTTCTCCTCTACTGGAAAACTGTGAGGATCGAGGGGGGGAGGCTGTACATGGTGTTCGTGGACCTGAGGTCAGCCTTTGACCTGGTCCCCCGCAAGAAATTATGGGAGGTCCTAAAGGAGCTGGGTGTTCCTACTCACTTACTACATGCTATAATTAGGCTTCATGACAGCAATTATGCACAGGTTAGGTGTGGGAGGGATGGAGCGTTGTCATCCAGGTTCCCAGTTCTCAGAGGGGTAAGGCAGGGTTGCGTCTTGGCGCCAACCCTGTTTAGCCTTTTTGTTAACAGTGTCATATCCCATCTCGACAATGTTAGGGACAGTGACGCTCCCCTTTTGGCAGGCAGGAGGGTACCGGCAATTATGTTTGCCGATGATACCCTCCTGCTTTCCAAATACCCGATGGGGATTCAACGGATTCTGGATGGATTTGGTCTTTTCTGTAGACAACATGGTCTAGAGATCAATACAGAAAAGACCAAATTCATGATATTCAATCCTTCCCCCAAAACTAGACCTAACCCATCATTGGGTTCAGCAAGACTGGAAAGGGTAAAAACGTTCCAGTATTTGGGGGTAACCCTGCATGAGAACTTATCTTGGGACCCCCAAATAGCAAGATCCCGGCTAAAGCTGTCCCAACTGTCGGGGGCAATTTTGAAGGTTGCAAACACTTCTACTTTTAAACCCATAAGCCCGGCAGTAGAAATGTACAAACCCAAGCTAAAGCGGCCGCATCCTATGGCAGTGAGTTATGGGGGTACAAAGCAGGGTCAGAACTTGTCAGTGTAGAAAACAATTTCCTCAGACGTCTTCTGGCCCTCCCCCGTGGCACACCCTTGCTCCCGCTAAGATTAGATGTGGGTCTCCCTTCTATAGCTGAGGATTTGGAATCAAAGCCACTAAGATTTTGGCATAGGCTCTGGACTACCGTTGAGCTTGCGCACTATAGGCAAGACCTCACCCATGTAATGAACTTGAACCAGTGTGATAGAATCCCGTGGCTGGCCTTTATAAAGAAAGAACTGTATCGCCTGAGACTCCCTGAGTTATGGGAGGTTCCTGAACAAGGCTGCCAAAGGGTGTCTCGCAAAAGACTGGTGGAAATATACAAGGAGAAAAGTCTAGCTTCTCTGCTGTCTGCACCCAACAACGGCATTTTAACTGATCGATTTCTGGAATCCAAAAATTCTTACCAATTTGAAGGTTTTATGGATATTCTTTTTCCAATTTTAGCAAGAAAATTGTTTATCCAATGGAGATTAGGTACTCTACCTATCAAAACCTTTACCTGCAAATGGCTAAAGAGGGATGACAAAATCTGTCCAGGGTGCAGTAATCATGATGAGGAGGAAATCCATGTTCTGTTTTTCAGCCCAGCCTACAACAGACCAAGGAAATACTGGCTCGTACCATTATGTAGGAACTTGGGCTTTAGGAGGTACTTGTACTCGTACAGAACATTGAAAACAAGTACTCTGCCCCACATAGTTTTTGCAGTTGCCAAATTCATAATGGCCATGTGGCAGATAAGGAAAAAACTATTAAAAGACTGAACATTGATATGAACTGTAATGTAACTCCAATTCATATTAGACTCCTAAGGAAATGTATTTTTATGTAATGTTTTTTCATATATTAGTGAATGTATTTTAAATCTTGAATGTTTTATTGTATCTTTTATGGTCTAAAAGACCGAAATAAAGAATTTTTGGATTGGATTGGATTGATTACCCCCACGCATGCCTGCGGGTTCAGGGTGTCCTCTACTCGGTCCTCAAGTGGGGTGTTGGGTGGGACAGTGGGCTCCCCTCCTCCTGTCGCCACACGCTCCCCAAGCCTCTCTGCGATCTTCTCCTTGGCCCGTCCTCTGAGGTCGTACCAGCGTTTCTTCAAGTCATCCACAGAGAGCTGGGTAACCCCCACGAAATTCACTTTTGCGCAGATGCGCACCCAAATCCTCCTTTTGTCGGCCTCAGGCACCCTTCTCGAGTCCTTTCCGAAGAGGCGGTTGTGGTCCTTGGACACTCCCTCTATAAGATGTTCTAACTCCTGTTCAGAAAATTTGATTTTCCTTTTTCTTCCTGTGAAAGTTTCACCTGCAGCTTCCTGTGACATGTTGTGCACTGGGGTGTCTCCTGGATTTCACTTGCAGGTACTCTGGAGGGAGCTCTGGCAATGCTGCTTCCACTTCAGGCTCACAATGCTGAATGAGGGTGGAACCTGCCTACTTCCTGGTTGTGATGTCATCACTGTGCTCAGTATGCGACTTCCCGTTTTTGCAATCTCGCAATTAGCGAGATCGCAATTTGCGATTTCGGTAACTGCGAGTTCGCTATTTCAACAAGGGTATCGGCCGATTCTGCAACTTTTATGCGATTTTCGGTAACTCGCAATCGGCGATTGCGGACGATTGCGATTCGCATTTCTTATTCGCATTTTTTCATGAATGCCATTCTGCGATTTCTAAATTGCGATTCGCTTTTTCTCGCAATTTAGGAATCGCAGAATTTGACATTGATGAATCTAGGTGAAAGAGTCCAGAATGTTAATGTGCCGCAAGCTGAAGTAATGCAGGTTCCACAAGCCCAAATGCCACAACAAAATGCAAATATACACATATTTAAAACAAATCAGGTTTCCAATGTAAACGCCAATCCTTTTGTGAATCTGGGTATGTCTCAACAGTACTCTATGATACAAACAGACAATGATTACAGCAAAGACCTGTCACGATGACAGGGCCTGAGAGGGGAGGAGGATTGAGTGCTTGGCACAACCTTAGAGGTAGACCAGAGTGGTCCATTGGTGGATGGTAAGGTGAATGTCCGGGCTTGATCGACACTGGGGCTATCTGCTCTACTGTGAGAACACCAGAGGTTCCCAACGTACCCCTCTTGGGAAAAAGAATACAAGTTGTAGGAGTTACAAATACACAATTGACTATCCCAGTTTCAGACGCAGTATCTGTCAAAATATGGTCCTTTGAGAAGAATCGCCGATGTGTGGTGTATGATTTGAGTCTTGTAAATCTGCACGGATGAGATCTTTTACGCAAGCTGAATTTTTTAATTTACTGCACAACATTCAGTATTGAATTTCAGACTCATGATGAAGACATTGCTTTTAAACTTGTCAGTCAGAAATCAGGGATTGGATTATACCCTATTTCAACCAAATATGACTTGCCCCCAGAGTTGAGAGATACAATGTTACCTGAAGTCTAGGACTTTCAGAAAAAGACATAGGTTTAAAAGGGGTTGAATCAGCCCGCATAACAGTGAAACCTAATGCCGAATACCTGAGAATCCCACAAAATAACCAGACCCCTGAAACCATTGCTGGAATTTCTCCCGTGATTGACTCAATGACTGAGCAAGGCATTCTGCAGAAGATTATGGGGAGTCCATGTAACTCACCCATTATGGGTTTGCAAAAACCCAATGTCAAGAACCGCATAGTGCAGGATTTATGAAGAAGTAATGCCATAGTTGTTCCTTGTTCTCCTGTGGTAACGAATCATCTGTGATTTTGATTCAGATTCCATGTGCTTCCGAGTGGTTTTCGGTTATCTACTTGTGTCAAGACTTCTTCTCAATACCGTTGAATCAGGATAGTCAATACCTTTTCGCATTTCAGTTCGGAAGTCATATTTTGGCATTGTGCTGAGTCCCACAAGAGTATATGAAGAGCCCATCCCTCTTTAACCAGATCCTCGAAAAGAACCTGGAGTTTCTGGAGATGCCCTATCACATTGAAAAAGGAGCGAGGAAAGTCTCATAAAAGACAATCTCAGTGATTTGGAAAATGAATCCGCCTACAACTGAGAAGGGAGTCAGTATGTTCTTAGGAATGGTGAGCTTCTGTCGACAGTTGATTTTCAACTTTTCCCTACTGGCCAAGCCTTTACAGAGGCTGACACAAAAAGATGTTTTGGATCTAATACCATGGGAATGACAGCTGCATACATGCCTTCTCAGGGCTGAGATAATTTCTCTGCTGTGCCCCAGCACTTGAAATGACTGATTACAATAAATGTTTTGCTTTGTTTTGCAATAAAAGGTAGGGCTGCGCTCTCTCAGTGCTAACCCAGATGCATGGCAATGCTCGCAGATCAGGCGCCTATTTTTCAGCTATACTTGAACAAGTAGGTGCTGATTTGACCAGCTGTTTTAAAGCTTTGGCTTCCACTGGTATCAGCATTGAGCAGTGTGAAAGCATTGCTATGGTTCATCCATTAAGTGCTTTTTACCCCATTCCATAGAGGTCGTGTTAACTCGCACTAGAACACAGTATCTCACCAACAGTTGCCTCAACAAAAATGAACAAGTCATGCTTGTTGCAGAAAATGTTACCCTCAGGAGAAAGATGCACTACCCTCTTTTGCCAGTACCTGGAATCGATAATGAATATCTTGATGTTACTGAACTATGCACCAAGCCTGGACTAGACATACAAGATGTGCCACTAACTGAATCAGATTATGTGATGTTTGTTGATGGCTCCTGCTTACGAGACCCTAAAAGAAATCTGAGAGATACCTATGCAATCTGTACTGTCTCTGGTGTGGTCAAAGCCTCCTGGCTTCAAGGAATGTTTTCTGCACAAGTGGCCGAATTGATAGCTCTTACTAGAGCATGCTGTGTTTAGGCCATCTGAGAGTGACCATTTACACTCATAGTAAGTATGACTTTGGTGTTTGTCATGACTTTAGACAGTTATTGTTACAAAGGGGGTTTATGGGCTCTTCTGAGTCACCAATAAGGTATGGGAACAGCGTCTACAATCTGTTGAAAGCCTTAAAGTTACCTGCCCAGACTGTGGTTGTGAAGTGTGCTGTACATTGCAATGGAACCAACTATGTGACTGTAGACAACAGGCATGCAGATGAAACCGCAAGATATTGTGCTCTGACCACTTGCACCTTTAAAGGGAAATACCACAATGAAAAATCAGATGAGATGAATCACAATCTGTTTTTAACCAAAGTTGATACTTGAGAAGACTTTAAGAGGTTACAGGAGGAAGTGTCAGAAGCAGAACAGCAAGGCCGGATTAGAGCTTGTTATGTCAAACCCCAGATTCAGACTGATGGCTGAAGGATTGTGTCACAGATTTCTTGTTTTCCATCAGCCAAATCTAGGCAAAAAACTGCAGTAACACTGATTCACATAGGGAGATCAATAAGTCCCTTCAACAGGTTGCAATTGGACTTTGACATGCCTGAGTGCAATGGGCTGAGATATGTCCTAGTGATTGTGTGCATCTTCACACGTTGGGTTGAAGCTTACATGTCTTTGAGGAAGTTAATACCACGTTTCGGTTTCCCAACTTCTCTGAAGTCAGCCGAGGAACTCTCTTTAATAATGAGGTCATGAAGGTGTTGTGTGCAGCATTACACGTCGAACAGAGGCTACATTTCACTTACCGACCAGAGACGTCCGGAATTGTGAAATAGGTCAATGGCACTTTGAAATCCAGATTGGCTAAAATGTGTGCCTTGATATCGCTGCAATGGCCTGATGCTTTGCCTCTTGTGTAGATGAGCCTATGCAGTGCTCCATATAGGAGGAAAGGATTGTCTCCCTATGAAATCAACATGGGCAGAGCTATGAGACTGCCAACTGTGCCTGTGAATGCATTTGTGAACATTAAAGATTACATATTTCTGATGACTGCAAAGGACTGGCTGATGTGGAGCGTTCTGTGTCTCATCAGGTTGGAGAGGCTACAACCCCACCTCAACAGGTACAGTGCCATGACCTCAGTCCCAAAGACTGGGTTATGGTGTGGAAGCACATGCACACATCATGCGTGGAACCTCAGTGGTAAGGCCCCTACCAGGTCATCTTGGTCACTCCAACAGCTGTGAAGCGCAGAGGTCTACCCAACAGGGTGCATTCTGTCCATACTCGCAGAGTCCCTTGTCCCCATGATGATATAACAGCACCTGTCCCTGTAGTGGCAGTTGTTACAGTGAGACTAAGGGAGCAGTTTAGTCAAGCTGTTGGGATCAGCAAGAAGCTAGAACAGCACTTGTTCGGCCTGAGGGGGTTCTGATAGAGTCAACAGTAAAAGTTGGTACAGAAGGGGCCCATCCTGTAGTGTTGACTGTGCCAGATTTAGATCCTGAGGAAGTGCCTAGTGCAGCAGTAAAGAGAGTTGTGACTGGAGACTGGTGGCCAAGAAGCCAGGGACGAGGAAGACACAGATTGTCTGACGTGCATGTGCCACATTCTATCCCAAAAGATACTGAAGGATCTGGCTTAAGTGACAGTGATGAGGAAAGGCCAGTAGTAAGGAGATCAAAGAGCTAGAGTACCCTGTCGAAGGTACTCCTCACCTGAATGGACATACCTAGTTTTCAATGACATTTTGCTATAGCAATTCACTTTAAATTGAACCTCCTTGAACTGAACTTTGTGGCTGAACTGAGCTTGAAATTGCATTGCCACTAAAGAAACTGAGCCAATTCATCCTGGACGCACTCATTAGTGAGTTTGAACTATTCATTTATTAGAAATAACTTAATAGAATTTGCCCAAATTACAAAGAAGAGTGCCAAGGCCCGACTTTGGTAAAAGAGCGCAAGGTTGTTACTTAGAAGAACACGGAGTAGGGCTAGGGAAGTCTCACGAAGATCATTTGTACATACCTTTCTGAAAGGACACTTGAACTTTGCTTTGCTGTCTGCACAGGTAGAAAGAAACCGAGAAGACTGTACTGCAATCTCTCACTTAAACGTCTAACCTCAGAGAACTCATGGAGCCTAGCCCTAGTACTGGTAGACGTAGATGTTTCTGTGTAAGAATGTTTGTCATTGTGACATTAGTATTAATTGCTTTGCTTGTAATGTTGAGTTTACCCCACCCTCTCATGTAGAAGAGCTTAGGTCTACAAGTGCACCTCAAACACCACTTCCTACTGATAGTAGTTTACCTGCAATAAATGGGAAAGACTCACATGTAGATGCATCTAGAAGAGACTATTGAATGAATGTTAACTCAAAATTGCTTTATGAGTATGTTAACACTATGAATGGTAGGGATTGCTACGTCTGCATGCAACTGCCTGCCTCAGTTGCTGAGGAAATAACATTTCATCATTGTGCCTTGACATATGGAGTTATCTGTAGTTTATTGCTAAGCCTGTTCTATGGACAGGGTCATCTTCAATGGTATTAGTCGAATCATGACTTTGTTTTTTCAGAAGTTCCTGTGTTGAAGCATTTGAATCGTCAGCCTGATGCTAAAAACTTAGCAAGTGGGACATTACTTTAGACCCACCATGCCATTAGACACTGCTTATGCACATAGACATAACTTAATTTGTTCCTTAACAGGTGTAGAACAAAATTCATAGATTCAGTAGAAGACAGATGAAGAGACAAATTTGCTAAAGCAGCAAATCATTGTACCTCAATGGGCCAAAGAGGAAAGTGATCATAGGTTAGTGGGAAATATAGCAGTTATAGACATAGATTGGCAACACAAACGGAAATTCTGCATATTCATTAGAAAATCCGTAACGGACACAAATTATTTGGGAAACAGTGAATGTGATCATACATTGAAGTTTGTGGAAATTGGGGATTGCATTTGGATGGACAGGATCCTGTTATTTCTGGTGTTTATTACATATGTGGCAAACATGCATTTTAAACGTTACCCCAAAGGTAGTATGGAGCATGGGGATAGTTTTTCCAAACATCTATCATGTGGGACAACTTGATGACCCAACAAGGGAACAACATGTGACAACCCTAAGTCCCTCTCTTTAATCTGCCAATTCCTGCGTTGCACATAGTCTTATCCAATAAAGCATGGTTCTCAAGACTGCCATGTGCTTTATTCTTTTAATGTTTAGATCCTGATATATGGGTAGGAAGACTTAATAACCTGAATGAGGCTGTCTACACCCCACAACTCAAACCCATACAGAGCTGCTGCTTGGGCCTTATACTTACAGACCTCAAGTGCCGGAGAAATCGCTTTAGATGTAGTGGCTTGATGTTGATTAATGATGACCATTGAACTATGGGCAAGGAGCGCTTTGGCTTTTTTGTATGTGGGACCCATGATAGCCTAGAATCAAGTGTTACATCCAGATAGTTAAAGCTTGTTACATACTCTAGTTTTTACTCCCGAACTGTAATGTTTGGTTATGGGGTTTAATGGTCATGGACTTAGTCTTAGTAGAGTTTATTTATAGACCCTTTACATTGCAATACTCTTTAAAGCATTAGAGTAGCTTTTACAGACCCTTCGATGTTTGTGACACTAGAATGGTGACATCTGCAAAAAGTAATGCATGAACTGGGGCCATGCGAAGCTTTCGGTAATCGAGGTTACACTCTTTCAGGTACTTAACAACATCATTAGCATAGAGAGAGAACAGGGTGGGAGCAAGCATACTTGCCTGTGTCACTCCCCTTTTAATAGGGGTGGGTTCTGTAAGTTTGCCACGCGGGCCCCAGCAGACTTTGGCATAGTTATCCTGATGCAGCCTAATTATCTGAGTTAAAAGATAATTATGTACACCGTGACTTTTTAATATGGCCCTTAGGGGACCTCTAGGTAAGAGTTTGAAAGCTGCCTTTAAGTCAACAAATATGACATACATGTGCCCTCCTCTCAGCTTGATGTATTCCCACAGAATACATAAGAGCCTAAAGACCTGGTATATTGTACTTATATTGTCATCCATCCACTTGTTCAGTTTATATCTATAAGGCATATTAGCCTATAACTGCCAGGCTCCGGTCTGCTCCCTTTCATTTTTTCTTATTTTAACAAATTGGACATTTTTCGCCCCGTCTACATGTTGAGGGAACCCGCGCTCCTCAGGGCACTGCATTACAAATTAGGTTAACATAAGGTGACCATATGCCTTGATCATGTTTGAGTAAGTACTCCGAGATTTTGTAAGGTCCTGAGGCTTTTCCCAGCCTGATGGCTTCAATGGCTCCCCCTAGTTTCCTCTGCGTTAAAGAGGACTATGTATTCTGTGCCATTGTTTATGTGGCTATTCCGGAACCATTGCAATTCTTGGGAATACTCCACGGGTTCAGAAAAGAGATCAGAAAAGTGTTGGACCCAGGTACCAGATAGTGCTCCGTGCGACTGGATGCATTTTTACTTCTATGTACAACTATTTTCCAAAAGGTGGTGATATCTTTACATTTGGCTGATTGGATCAGATCATTCCAATTTGTCTCTTCCCAGCCCCTTTCGGCTCTGGATTGCTCTTTCTTATAGTTGGTCACAACCTCTTGCACGGCTAGTGCACTTTTGGTTTTAACAGCATTGAGTAACAGCTTCTTGGCCTACTTATGGTCCTTCGTGTACCAAGGGTTGCAAAAGGAATCCCTTATGATCCCTTACCCTTCCATTTGGTATGGCAAGTTTGTTAGGTATAACCATAGAATTTCAACCAAGAAATGATGGATGTCTATAATTGGAATTTCTAATAGCAAATTGGCTTATTGCATTGGAGAATACATTGTAGATGTTAGCCAGAGTATCCATTTATGGATGGCCTCTTTACACACTTATGGTTGTGTCCAATGATCGGTTGTATTGTCAGTGGACCCCTGTCAAGTGTCTGTGATTATGGGAGACACCATGACATCTCTAGACCTAGCAGGAGATATTCAATATCTTCCATGCTGTCTACTTTGAAGGCAGTTAACCGATCCAAGGTTGCTACACTGCGTAAAATGTAGTCTATCTTCGATATTACCTCTTTTGAATGCATATGGACTGAGTCCATCCTACCATTGCACGCTCTCAGACTGTTTTCTGGTACAAGGTGTACCACTGCATAGCTGCTACTGTGCATGGTATCACTGGACCAGCCACTAATTAGGGAATGCCTCTTGCTGTGTCCTCTTCCTCCAGAATTGAGTCTAGACCCCCTTATTGGCACGTACGTGCAATTGCAATTGCCACCTATAATGACTGAATCTTAGGGGCCTATGGTGCTGAGAGCATTGTCTAGCATTTTGACCACCTGAGACTTTTCATTGATCTTCCTTGGTCTTACATACATGGTGAACAAGTGAACTATAATTCCATTATGTGTACCTATACTTATTCCCAGGATACCTGCCGAGTCCAGGCGGAGCACGTTGACAGAGACATTTAGGGAAAGTTTTATCCATAAAAAAAACCCTGATGGTTGTGTAGCACATAACATATATGGTGGATCCAATATCCAGGTTGTCTGGAAGAGGCAGAGATGACACTGGTCGATGTACTCTTGCCAGTATAGATCCATTAACTTATGCCTTAATACTGCTACATTCCAGGAAACCAAGTGTATGGATTCTAGTCTTAATGATCTTGAGCTGTGTGGTGCAGACTTTAGCCCTGTCTCCATTCCAGTGTTTGTGTAGTGCTTCCTTCTCTCTCCCACCTGTGATACCTGGGATGTGGCCCTACTGTAACTCATGTCTTTTATTCCATTCAACCCTCTGCCCTGGTTGTGTGGTGGTTTTATGTTAAAGGTGCTGGGAGACAGGGATTTAGTCAGTCAATATACAGTTTTAAGGTTTTTCGTGTTGTGGCTATGTGAGTGTTTCTTCGCTCTGGTCACTGTATTCCTCAGTGAGTAATCTGCATCTATGGTTGGTCTATTCAACTTGAACCTTATTGTGGATTTGTTAAATGGCCTAGCTCTTAAGTCTATGGTGATCAAACCATCACATATAATACTGCTACTGACAGTGAGGACAATGTTATCGTTACTTACATTTCCACTGGGCAATCGTTCTACTTTCAGTATGTTTGAGAGCACAACCGGCAAACATGTCCTGTTGTGCCTCATCTAGTGGTTGACCTTATTTTTGAGCAAGTCTCCATCCTTCCAGCTAACTTGTCTGAACTTCGGGACATTTGTCATATACACTCTGTATTCCCCGACTTTGTGGATGTGTTCACTGCGATGTTGCATGTTTTTGGGGTGGGGGTCCCTTCTGTACTGGGTCATGCTAAGCGATTTACTCTTGATTAGGCCTGAGCAGAGTTTGCGGAGTCACCCTACGTGAAGCTCTTTGGAGCTCGGTAAAGTGCCAGAAAAAACATTGCCGCGCTACGTGAAGTTTCGTGTGAGGCAGAGCCCAGTACGGCGTGCTGTTTGTGCTGATTTTTTAGCACCAGGAATTGCTCCTGTGCTGTAAAATTAGCGTGAACTGCATCACGCGGAGGGCCAGAGGTTGCTGCTTCTTTCTGCAGCTCTAGTAGATTTTCTACTTGAGTGGCAGCTTCCTCAATGTGAACAGCAGCTTTCATAATGTAAGCAGTAGCGACCTGCTTCGGCCACCCGCATTCAGAAATCTCACCAGGAGGTGTTCTAGTGAGCAGTTTCTCTCGCTCGCCAACATAACATTGGCGAGGCGCACAGAGTTTTTCAGAACTCAGCGCAGAGTAGGCAAAATGCTGCAAACTCTGCCAGAAAAGCGGAATTCTTCACCAACCCCTACTCTTGATTGGCATTTGTTGCATGGGTGTTGGTAAATATTGAGGAACTCTGGTGGGGTATCACTGACTTCTCCTTGGGACACTGGGGCCTCTGGCTCTGCAGATGCCCTTTGTAGCATTGTTTTTTTGTGTGTCATAAGTCTGCGCTCTATATCACACGTACCCTGCCAGTTGGGCAATCTTGTAAGGTATGGAACAGGGCTGGACATGGTTGATCCAATATTTGCGATGTGTAACGGGTAGACTTAATCTCTGTGGACAGGATGGTTTAGGTAATGTGGCTCACCTACATGCACTTGTTATGCAAAAATACTCCTTGGCCTCCGAGTTGTGCCATCAGAGATTTCACTAGTCCTTTGAGGTCCACAACCCCGCTTATCGTGCCAATTTTTGAGGTTAGCTCCCTCACTTCTATGTCACTACAGCTACACCTTGACATTTTGGGAAGTTCAGTTGGTTCCCTTGCCACATGGGGTTTCACTATTAATGGAGGCATGTGGATAGTGAGGCTGTGGGCTGGTGAGTTAGTTCCATTGGCACTAGTTGGCTCAATAATGGCCAGGAGTATCTATTAACACAAGTGACCCTCAAAACCGTCTCGCCATCCCTTTCTTTCCCAAATCCTGGCAGCACTATCTTCTCTCTAAGGGTATGACCCGGTGATTGAGTTGGGGCCAATACGATTAAGTCACTGTCTACTGTTGGTAAAGGTAAAATTCCCTGATCCTCACTAATGTAACCCAGGGCAGATTTGGGACATGCTTTATTTCTTTGCTGTACCCCTCCCTTCTTTGTGTAAAAGGAGGTTATTTTTGAAGTGCGTGCATTAAGCATCCTGGCCTTTTCACCCAATATGGACTCAACCTCTTCTATTTGGTCATTTATTTCAGCCATTGTACAGTTGTCCCCTTCATTTGTTTTGGGGATTTCCCCCTTCCCAGGTGAAGCCTCAGATGCTTTGTGCGTCCCCATTCTGTCACCTATTTGTGCTTACAATGCAGCAGGAATAACAGGCGGCACCTCCTCCTCCTGGAGGTTGTAGAATTGTGGGACAGTGAGTTCCTGGGAGGCCCAACGCGGCACGTGATTAGAGCATCCCATGCCGCAAATTAAGTGAAGGCGCTTATATAGCACTAATGGTAGCAACAGGAACAATAGGCTCCCCCTCTTGGAAGTTGAGAATTGTGGGACAGCGAGTCCCTGTGAGTCCCAAAACAGCAGGTGATTAGCGATTCATACAGTATTTTGTGAGTGGCTGTAGCTATACTGCAGCCAACTCAGAAATATATTTGATAGTCCTTAACCCCTTTGCTACGGCGTCAATTCCGCCGCAGCGCTAGGGGGGAGGGGGGCCGCGCGGTGCTCGCATGTGCGTGACGGAACCGCTCCGTCACGAGCCTCGGGTGAGCTGTGCTTGTGACGGAGCGGTTTCGTCACAGCCCTGCCCGCTCAATAGAATGCGCAGCGCAGGTGCGGCAGCTGGGCCGTGACGGAACCGCCCCGTCACCAGCACAGCCCACCCGAGGCTCGTGACGGAGAGGTTCCGTCACAAGCATGCATGAGGTTAAGTAGATTCTATATTATAATTCTGTGTATTCGTTCATTGAAGCTACATTTCTCAACTATTGGAATCTCGTGAGAAACTGGCTAAATATTTGTATCCAGGATTATCTTTTTGAGAATGGGTTTGAGCTTACCAATTGTTTGTGGCTATGGAAGTGAAGCATTGATTATTGGGCACAAGATTTGTTCACATGTACTGATTGACCCGGAGGGGGTGCGGGAAGCTTGGAACTTTCATGCATATTTTGTGGCACTGTGCAGCGATACAGGACTATTAGAGTAAAATTCATGGTAAGATGCGAGAGGTGCTGGGGGTGGAGATGACAATGGAGGCTCGAAGGTGTGTTTTAAATGTCTGGGAACCCACGGATCTTAGTGTGAATGAGAGACAGTGGGCGACCCTGGCGTGTATGATTGCCAAGCGTAACATTGCCCAGTTGTGGGGTGCTAGCCAACCGCTCCGGGTCGAGAAGTGGAAGGAGGACCTGGATTGGTGTATGTACAGGGAGAGGTCGGACTACGTTGCTAGGGGCTGTCCCAACAAGTGGGGGAAGGTTTGGGGAGCCTGGAATAGAATTGTGGTGATATTTGTGTTCCTCCAATTGCTCGGGAAGAAGCAGTAGCACAGGAGTCCCCGTGAATCCAAAATGTTATTCTGTATGTATTACCCTGTGGTACGGAAAAGTATATAAGACAAATGTGAAGCGATGTATGTCACCTGATGTTTTCTTTTGTTGTTTTGTTAATAAAAGATGTTTTAAAAAAAAAAACACCTTATACAAAGTCGATGGTGCCAGATACAGTCTTTGAACTTGATGAATACCTGAACAATAACCTTCCTTACAGTGGGAAGAGAGGAGAAAAAACAAATCTGGAAGTAGAACAAATCCTTATAAAACTTAAAAATGTATTTTATATGTCATTTGATAATACAAAAAATAATCGATATAAGCATCCAAGAATATTACATTAAAATTACTGAATTATGTAAAAACTCATCACTAATACCAAGGAAGAAATGGAAACATCTCTATCAGAACCACCTAGTGGCAGGAATAGAAACTGCTTCTGTAATATTGCTGCACAACATTCTGTTCAGGTCTCGCGCCCTATCCCTGTGGATATGCTCCCCCAAACTAAGTCACACTATTGGAAAAAATACCCATTCCATGTGTGTTTTCTGCACGATGCCAGCAGGAATAACAGGAAAGATATGATTAATGGAAAGAGACCTAAAACTAGTAACAAATTTACTAAAAAGGTAAGTTGATTCTAGTCGTACACCTCCTAACCATATGTCTATCTCAACATGTTAGTAGTGAATGGAACAATAATGGGTGTAAGAGAAAGGCAGAATGGACTGTTCAAGCATACAAACAAAATCATAGGGCATGATTACAAGAAGGGCCTAATCAGTGGTCGGGCTGCCCACCAGTTTGTATTTCTAGTGTCTGGCAGGCTTCTTTTTACGTTCCCAAGGTGGTGGCTTAAAAATGGACACCGCAATGGGAACACCAAAAACAATTTCTGCACAGCATGGACTGTAAAGTCCATTCCATGCAGGAACTTGTGTGGATGCATACCCCCTGTATGCATCCACATCTACAAGATGACTGACACACCTGGGAGCACACATTGGCAGCTGTCCTGGAATGGTTGAAAAATTTTTAATATGGCCGGTCACTGAAAGGATAGTTAGCAGGGCTGAAAGGCACATGATACACCCCCTGCATGTAGCCACATGGCATGAGGAACAAGGGTGCCATGTAGGTCCCCCTTTGGTTCCTCTCTCCCCCAGTTTCATGGCGGTGGAATCAGCATGAAAACCGGGGCGGAAAGGAAACTTGTAATAGGCTTGGTGGTACTGTGGCGGTCCTGCAAAGCAAATTGCCGCCTCCTGACTGCTGCAACGCCACCATGGAATGGCAGTTCCCCGGCGGCTGTGGCAGGGTAATGGCAGTCCAACTGCCCTAATTGTAATAGGGCAGATGGAAGATCACCATTGTCGCGCCTCGCAAGTCTGGAATAGACATTCCTGAGTAAACTTTTGAATGCTCCAGAGATTAAGCCTTGCGAGGTTAGTGATGGCAGAACGCAAGTAGTTACCCCATATAAACACCTGGATTAATCTCTGACAGTAGCATGCACTGAGAATACCACAGACTGCGCCATAGTATTGATGGAGTGAACATGTTCCATGCAGAGCATAGCAATTGGTAATGCATCACATTATCCGTGTAGCAATGGTAGCCTTAGCAACTACTCTGCTAACAGCATTGCTCCTAAACATAACAAAACAAACATTTCGATAAGAATAGAGGTCCCAGGATCAGGCAACATAAAAGTGCTGGTGGGCTTAATGTCCAGATTAAGTGGGATCTCTTTGGTAAAGGAGAAAAAGAGACATGGAAAAATGTTGTGAGAAGGATCTGTTTGTTGAGACGGAGTTCCAAAAACACTTTTGGATTGAAGAAATAGTACGTTCAGAGAACCGCCTTGTGCCAGTAGAACATCATGAAGTATTCTAGGTGCAAAGGGCTAGCAGCTTGCTTATGTGACTATCTGATGTTATGGCCACCAGGAAAGGTGTCTAGCACAAATTAAGTTTCATGTTGCATAGTACCATCAATCTGGAGGGATTCTGTATGAATTTGGTGAGTAAGAGCTTGAAGCCCCATGAGTTGCAGGATACTATAGTGGAGGGAACAACTTTATCAGGCCTGTCAGATATCTTTTCCTGGCCTAATCATCCACGTAGAGAGATTTTTCATGCCGTTACCACTAAGCTCCTATAGCAGTGAGTAAGGTCTGGGAGGCATCCACATACACCCTTGTTTCAGTAAGGTGACTGTAGCCCAAAAAAGACGCCACATCATCTACTGAGCTGACTGATGTTCTTTATTAACATCCAATAAGAAAGTCAGCCAGTTGCTCATAAACAGGTTGTTAAAAGAGGGAGGATTTTAGCATTCTCCCTCCTTCCAAGGTGAGGAGGCCTTTTTTTCTGGGAAAGAAGTAGGCTTAAGTCCCAAATCTAGCAGTGTACACGCTGGAGCCACCAAGCTCACAGTGTTCTGAGTTCTACCTGATCTGTGACAGTTAGTTGCAATCAGAGTGGTTGGGAGAAAGGCATGCATAAACACTCCATCCAGACCACTTGCCTATCCCCACGATCCCTAGACCCTAAAGCCACCCAATAATAAGCTGATTGTACTTGGCTTCATATGAATTGTCTTTGGGTAGATTACCCCAAACTCGAAGATGGTATGGAGGAATTCGAGGGAAATCTCCCATGCATACTTAGACTGTTCTCTTTACTAATGTCCATCTACACAAGTAGGAAACCAGCAGGAATGTGCCTTGTTGCAATTCTCACCCCCACAGAGCTACTGCCGGCTGTCATAGCTGAGGTAAGTAAGGGCCTCACTCTTTCCTGATGTAGAAGAAGGCCATTGTGTTGTCTGTGTGGTGAACATCACCACAGTTGATTTAAGATCTGAAAAGGAAGCCTTCAAACCCAAGTAGATTGCTTTCAGCTCTGGACACATCCCTTAAAATGAAGTAACTGATTTGTTCCATTAGGAACTGACATAAATTCTCCACAATGGGAATCTATCTGTACTCTGAGGAGTTGGTGGTGACCATTAGCTACAGACAGAGCAGGAGAAAGAATAACTCCCCAAAAGGTTGGAAGCATGTCCACATCAGTCAAAGGTTGGAATCATGAATGGATGGACCAGGATGAGCTTTGGCTTGACTTCTTGCAGCTGGCAACGTTTCACAACATCGACTTAAAAGTAACACATGCAGAACATGATTTTAGTTACCATCCCTATGCAGGATAATTGCATACCAAATGCTTCTGGAACCATCAGGTTCTCAGAGTTTAGTTAGTCAAGAATTGATTCACTGTATCGCTGAGGAGTATTGCTGAGGACTATTTGCGCCACTATGGGAACTAAATGGATAATCCATTGGTGTTGCCAGATGAGATGGTTACCCAGGTACTGGAGGCACTGGACGTTCTGCTGTTGCAGGAAGCCCACCACCAGTGATGGGATATTGTGTTAATATACAGTATCATATGCAAATATTACAAGTCTGATTACTATTTCATAAAACAAGGGAAAAACAAGAGCATCTAATCAAAATATTTTCCAAACTAATCCTCACTTTCAGCTTACTGTTAACTTCAGAAACACGTACTGAACACATTGAGAAAAGAAGGGTGAGACTGATTGTGACCATGTGAAAGAGAAAGATGGAATCTGCTTTGAAACATTATTTGAAGATAGCCACGGTAGATAAATTCCTGTTCCGGGCAGTCATACTCAATCTATTTAATTTTTAAAGAAACTCCATTCAAAGATGGCCACCGAGGATGTGTGGAGTAAATGTGGCCATCCTTGAATTAGATTTTGTTTTAAATAACAAGAAACTACAAGATGACTGACACACCTGGGAGCACACATTGGCAGCTGTCCTGGAATGGTTGAAAAACATTTTAAGATGGCCGGTCACTGAAAGGATGGTTAGCGGGGCTAAAAGGGTGAGAAGGAGGTTAATGCAAGTAGCTACTCAGGCTGGGGTTCGAATAAACTTCGGGGAGGAGGGAGAAAAGGAATTTAATAAGAGCAGCGAATAGGGGAAGATGGAAAGCTGGGGGAGAGAGCGAGAGAAAATAGACAGCAAGTATTGATGTCAGCAGGGGAAGGATATATCATCCAATCACAACACAGGGAGACAATAATGCTCTTGGGTAGGACAAATAGAAAAATACGGATTAAAACAGATAAATGACGTAATATCGATGAAAACTATACCTATGTACATAAATATCGGAGATCAAACATTGTTTCCAAAAATATTGCCTTCCTATACTGAACTAACAAACAAATATTGATAACTAAAATACCAATTTTTATTTATACTGATTACATACCGGAAACAAAAAAAGTGATTTCATTAAATATATAAAATGTCGAAAATATCAAAACACAAAATTTCGACTACATTAATTTCACAAACAATTAAGCTAAATATTATTAAACAATATATAAATTCTAAATTAAATTCTCAAAACATTAATACATTTATCATAGTAATTTTAGGTTTAAAGTATTTTATTGCAGTTTCGAAAAGGGTAAATACAGTACCAAACAAATCAACAAAGACAGGTGTCTCAACAAGAATAGTGCAAGCAATAAGGGATAGAAATGCGGCTTGTGGCTACAAAAAAAAAAAAAGGGGGGCAACGCTACTTCAGGTGGTTTGACAGGTGCACCATCGAGTGAGACATAGTCAAAACTCAACTCCCCCCCCAACTCCCCCCCCATTCCAATCCCCACCCTCCACCCCCCGTACTGTGCTGAAAGTGCCCTGTATCATTAAAGTAAAAGAGTGTCCGAGCCCCCAGCCTTTCCACAGTCAGTGGCAGATCAGGTGGTCGGGGTCGACGGGGACGTCAGACGCAGCAGTCTGAGGTACCTTGGGCAAGTGATCTCTCTGAATTCCGACTGCAGCAGAGTATGAAAGGGGAGCCATAACTCCTCAAAGGTGTCAATCTCCCCAGCTGCCACCAGGGACATCTTCTCCATCCCCAAGACATGCCACAACCTGTGTAACCAGCCAACTACAGTGGGAAGGGTAGTGGTACGCCAATGAATAAGAATATTCTGGACTGCCGAGCCCAATGCAATCGCAATTTGCCTACCCTTTTTAGATTTCAACGGGTACATCAGGTCGTTAGGCAGACCCAGCAGGACATAAGCGGGGAATCGGGGGAGCTCAATCTCAAAACATCGGTCAACCTCCTCTAATACCTCCTCCCAGTAGGGGCTCAATAAGGGGCAGTCCCAGAGTACATGTGTGAGTGTCCCGATCTGACCACAATCTCTCCAACAAGTCTGAGGGATATTACGATTCATCTCGTGGAGCCGGGCGGGGGTGTAGTACCAGTAAGTGGAAAGTTTCGTGAATGTTTCGGTGAGCCCTGTGTGGTAAGCGGAGTGTCGTGCTCGGTATGAGATGCGTTCCCAGTCAGTGTGTCCCAGTTGTCTACCAAGTTCTCGTTCCCAGCGTTCACGACCAGGATTATAGATGTGTGTCGAGGGGGGTTGCAGAAATTTATACAGGTCCGAGATGAGCTTGACATCCGAGGATCGTGAGACCAACCAGTGTTCGTATGACGTGAGAGTCCGATCAGCCGAGCCCCGCACCTGTGGGTGGAGCGCCCAGTGGCGCACCTGCATGTATCGCAAGCGTTCCGTTTCGGGCAGCGCATATTCCCGCCGGAGGTCTTGGAAGGGGGTGGCCCCTTCCGGGCCATACATGTGGAACAATGCCGAGCAACGAGCCGCGCGCCAGCGCGCGAATGCGCCAGGCTCCATGCCGGGGCCAAAGTCCGGATTGTCCACTATCGGAGTGAACGGCGACGGGAAGGTAGTAAGTTCGTGCTTGCCGTTCACCGCATCCCATATCTGCAACGGGACCCTCGTGACATAGGAAGCGTAGAGATTGGGCGGGCGGTGGGGCCTACGCAAGAATGGTATCTCCTGCAACGGACGCCCGCTACAGCTTGGTCCTGGAACAACCAGGGTTTGTCGGACTCCCACCTACTCCACTCCACTAGATGGCGGAGCTGCGCCGCCTGAAAGTATTTGGTCAGGTCCGGTACGCCCAGGCCACCGGACTCAGGCGCCAGCGTAGAGAGAGCCCTCTTAAGTCTGGGTTTACGGCCCTGCCAGACGAAACGAGCAACATCCGCCTGGACCTGTCGTATCCAACCTTTAGGGGGCTGAAGCGGGAGGGCTCGAAAGAGATATAGAACTTGCGGGAGGAGGGTCATTTTCACCGCAGCTATCCTGCCGAGCAGCGACAGCATCCCCTTATCCCAACGGGCGAGTTCATCCTTAATCTTCTTGCCCATAGCTGTGTAGTTGGCCGATACCATGGCGGGGAGGGAGGGTGCCAGGAGAATGCCCAGGTATGGCACCAGGTCCTTAGACCAGCTCAAGGGATAAAGCCTCTGCAGGGCAGATTTCGTAGAGGGGGACAGGGATAGGTCAAGAGCCGCCGATTTCCCCAGGTTCATCTTAAAGCCTGCCACCCTGGCGAAGCAGGCCAGTTCGTCCATACATGCGGGAAGAGAACGACCTGGGTCGTCCAGTGTCAATATGACATCATCCGCGTAGAGACTAAGGACATGTACAAATCCCCCCATTCGAATGCCTGTCACCGCCGGATTGGCACGAATCCGGTGGGCGAAAGGCTCCATATAAAGGGCGAACAGGAGTGGCGATAACGGGCACCCCTGCCGGGTACCCCGCTCTATCCCGAAGGCACCAGAACTATAGCCGTTCACGCGCACTACCGCGGAAGGGGACCTGTAGCAATTAAATATCAGGGTGCGAAATTTCTCCCCTATGCCTATCCTGCATAGCACTTTCTCGAGGTATGGCCAATGCACCCGGTCGAACGCCTTCTCAGCGTCGATGGAGAGTAGCATACGTTCACCAGGGACTCTGGAGGCCTTCTCCAACAGGTGGACCACCCGTTTGGTGTGGTCCACAGTTTGCCGGCCCGGAATAAATCCCGCTTGGTCTGGGTCGATAAGCCCCGGCATGTGAAGTGCCAACCGTGCCGCGAGGATCCCCGTATAAAGTTTAAGGTCCGTGTTCAGGAGCGAGATCGGCCTGTAGGACCCACACTCCGATCGGTTCTTGCCAGGTTTGGGGATTACTGATATCGTCGCCAGGAGCAGGTCCCGGGAGATGGCCCCAGGCTCCGCGAACGAATTAAAAAGGCGCGTCAGAATCGGCGTCAGCTCCTGGCAAAACGTCCTGTAAAAGAGGGGGGTGTATCCATCGGGGCCAGGGGCTTTCCCTAGTTTGAGTCGGGAAATCGCCGAGATCACCTCCTCGGGTCTGATATCACGTTCCAGGTACTGAGCCTGCTCCGGGGTAAGGGAGGGCAGAGTAACCGCATCCAAGTAGTCATCCTCCTCCTGTGCCAAGGGGGCCTGCCCCTCATAGAGGCCCTCGTAATATCGGCGGAACCCCTCCGCTATTTGGTCATCCTCCGTCACCGTCCCCCCGCCAGGGACAGACAGGTCTTTCACCCGGTGCCTTTGGTGCTGCACGCGAAGTTTGTTCGCAAGAAGGCGGCCGCATCTATCCCCCCCACTATAATACTTGTGCTTTAGCCGTAACGCCGCATATTCCGCCCTGTCCATGTCCAATGCGGAAAGGAGTTTCCTGGCCGCCTTGAGCTGTCGCCAGACTCTGGGTGCCCCTGTCCTTTGGTGTACCTGTTCCAATTCCCTCACCTTACTCGTGAGCTCCTCTCGCTTCGCACGGCGTTCCCTATTTTCCGCTGCGGAAACCGCGACGAACTCGCCCCGGAGCACCGCCTTCAGAGCAGCCCATTGTGTCGCCCGGGTGGTGTCCCCGTTATCATTGTTGCGTTGGAATTCAGACAGGGAGTCCCGTATTCTTGCGACCACCGAGGTTCTGTGGAGTAGGGTGTCCCTAAGACGCCAAACCCCTCTGGAGGGGGAGACGGGGGGAAGGCGGAAGACGCCCTCCACCGGCGCATGGTCCGACAGGGAGAGAACCCCGACCTCGGATGACAGAGCGAGCCCGCAGACCGGGCCCGAGACCAACAAGTGATCCAGCCTCGCATAGGACCGGTGGGCATGGGAAAAATAGGAGTACGTCCTAGACGTAGGGTGAAGCCGCCGCCACAAATCGTGAAGGTCAAGGTCTCCCATACGGGCCCTGAGCGTCTGAGAGAATTCGCCCGCCTGCGAGCGTCTCTGAACCGACCTATCCAGGGGTGCATCGAAGACCATATTCAGGTCTCCCCCCAGGATAACAGGCCTATCAGGGGAGGTCGTCACCTCCTCCAGAGCCTGAAGCAGAAATCGTTCTTGTCGGTCGTTGGGGCTGTAGATCGTGCCTATCGTGAACACCAGGCTACCCAGTCTAACCCTGTATGCTAAGAGTCTCCCCTTCTGTTCAGCCACCTTGTGCAAGAACTCCCCCTTGAACCTCCCGGAGGCCAGAATAGCAACCCCTGCAGTTTTAGACGTGTCAGAAGAGAAGAACTGTGTGGGGAATTTCGGTGTGCGCAGCCTATGACAATCCTTAGCTAAGACATAGTAATTTTAAAACACAAATAAACTTTAAAAACAAAACATATATATACTTCAATACATCAAATAAACATGAAACTAAAAACACTTAACACAAACAATATAATATAAAACCATAAAAAGAAATACATTATTAACATAAATCATACACCCAGAACACTAAAAAATATAAACATTTATTTTATATTAAAAATTAAACACCAATTATACATCATAAAAAGCAATCACTAAAAAATTCAAACTAAAAGAATATGAACCAATAAAAACAACTATAAAGCAAACTAACCAATAAAACATACAACTAATTTAAAATGCTATATAAAAGAAGCTTTTTGACAAGTGAGTGGACAAGAAAAAAGGATGACAAATATCAGGTTGTTTTCTCCAACACAACATTTAAACAGCTTGTAAATGAATAGTACAATTATATCAAAATATATCAGGATTTTTGAAAGAACATTTTTTGTAATTCAGAAGTGTGATGCAAACAAAGATTTAAATAGGAGCAAAACAAATATTAACACTTTACTTGGTGATGTGCAAATGGCAAATATTTGCAGAAACTTTATTTCCAAACATTGCACACTACATAGTTTTAAACCCTCATGTCATTGACAAATTCTGTGGCCATTTCAATGTAAAATCTGCTGATTGCAAATGACAGTGTGCTGCTACTTTATGCTTTAGTTATGTATTTATTAAAAGTGATAGTTTTTAAACATCAATTTGAGAAACATTCCAGCCCTGATGACAATGCAGTTAATGAACTAATAGGCAAGTCAGCAGGCAAATGTATCCTATATGAGGCTATATTTGTATTCTATATGGAGCTAATGTATAGTTTAATAAATAAAACACAAGAGTTTTCTGTAGAGCAGACATGCTGAACTCTTGTGTTTGAAAGTGCTCTCATTTGTGATAAAGAAGAAATTGCTGTCTCAGTGAATTAAAATACATGCAACAAATACACAAGGGATGCTAAAGGTTTATACCCGGCTCAAAAATGTCTGCTTACTAAACAGTGGGTGCATGTAAAGGCAGAGTCAGGTGAAAAACAGTGTAGAAATATACCCATCAGCCCACCAAATGGCGGAAACTCATCATCTGGGATTTTTGTCTGACTGGTATCTGCTAGGTTACTCACTTAAGGTATCGTGAGAGATCCTAATAACAGATCCGCCAGTGATGGAGGCCAAAAAGCTGTGGTACAGGTGCTGAAATGGGAAAAAGTTGCAGTGCTCAAAAAGTGTGTGAACCAATAATGAAAAGGTGAAAATTAAAATTGCCTAGTGTGGTGCCAAGAAATGACTTTATTAGAAAGGCCACCACAATGGCAAGGTTAAAAGCAGAGTGTAGATAGTGCCAACAAATACTACTATCAATAGATGGAACTGGTCGACATGTTTCAGCCAAAAATGGCTTTCTTCGGGACCTAATGGTGTTAAAACACTACTGCAACAAGTGAGGACAGAATAGAAATTATCTATCCATAAAACCAAATGTACCATGCGGGAAAAAAGGGAACTCACCCAAAAGTTTGATGGGGAAAAACCTCACCTCGCCTGGCACTCGCTCAGGTAGAGAGGCCCGCTCTAGATAGATTGGAAAGAGGAGGAAAAAGAAACTTTCATTTCACTAAAGACAGCCTAAGAGAGATGGTTAAACATAGAAGCTTAACTATTTACGTAATGGATGAAATGAACGTTTCTTTTTCCTCCTCTTTCCAATCTCTCTAGAGCGGGGCCTCTCTACCTGAGTGAGTGCCAGGCGAGGTGAGGTTTTTCCCCATCAAACTTTTGGGTGAGTTCCCTTTTTTGAAAAAAACCAAAATGAAATATGAAACATATGAAATATAAGGATGAATCTAGTCTTGATCATAGGCCATTATTTGTTTATGTTCACAAATTCTCTGCTCTTTATATAAAATTGTATGTGCACGTATTTGTCTTTCTTATAGGTGAGAATGTTGGTGACCATGTCTTCGTTGTCCTACCGTTCAATATTAAACACACGGTAGGTTATTCCCGCATGGTACATTTTGTTTTATGGATAGATAATTTCTATTCTCTCCTCACTTGTTGCAGTAGTATTTTAACACCATTAGGTCACGATACCTTAGGTGAGTAACCTAGCAGATACCAGTCTGACAAAAATCCCAGATGATGAGTCTCCGACATTTGGTGGGCTGATGGGTATATTTCTACACTGTTTCTCACCTGACTCTGCCTTTACATGCACCCACTGTTTAGTAAGCAGACATTTTTGAGCCGGGTATAGACCTTTAGTATCCCTTGTGTATTTGTTGCTAGTTAGATTAGGGGATAGGATGCAAACAGGTCTCTAAATATATTTCCCCTGTAGACCCTATTTTATTTTCTGTTTTTTGTTAATTAAAATACATGCCCAGGATTGCATAATTATAAACCAGTTTATGGGTCAAGAGTATTATAATTAGGTCAAGTAGATAATTTAAGTCACTAGGCCTGCAAGTCTAGTAACATTTTTAGGAATTTTAGAGGCCTGGCTCACTTAACACCCAAGAAAACACAAGCACCGAAAATGTCAATTGGAAATGTACAACAATATTACTCTAATGCCTGCTAAAGGAGAGCTATTCTAAAATATGATGTTGCTATTAATGTGAGATAACACAACCACCCCTCCCCAAATGTCAACAAAATGTAAGTAATGCAAGTACAACAAGATCTGAAAGAGGCAAACACCTGTTCCCAAGAGCCCACTACTAAAATCTGAAAAGATTTAGACTTCCTGTAGTCCTAGAACACATCACAGATCAATAACAGCTATCCCCACTTTAAAACACTTAATAACATGAACTAAAAAAGCCACCAGTGATAATCCTCCCACCCCCACCAGATAGGAAGATATCCAAAATCCTGAACACTTACCCACCACATATAATTGGGAACGTTTCCTTCTACATAACAACCATAATATTGACAAACTCATTATTATACCTGCTACAGCAGGTGGCTTAATAAGACTAAGCCAATGCCAAAAGTAGATGATGGTTGGAACATTTAACATGTTCCCAAACACATTGACTCAGGTATACACCAAACAAGGTGTATATCAAAACATGAATATACGCTTCATACACACCCTACTGTCTAATAAACGAAGTGGCTCTAACTATGAAGTAATTAACCCGATAAAAATTAAAACAAACAGCTACTCCCCACATAAAATATAATCAGGGCTCTCGATTTTATGTATTTATTTTTTGACATTTCCTTCTATATTTATCCATATTCATGTATTTGCTGATGTTATCTGTATTTCTCCATATGGGGGGGGGGGGGGGAATGTGAAAAAATGAAGTTGAGATAAGTATATTTCCCCATGTATGTAACCAATAAATTTGCAAATGAACACCGATAGATGAAAAATCAATGCACGTATATTAAAACAAATATTTTAGTATCAAGGTTGTGCATATCTACTGTTGTTTAAACCTCTTTACTAAAATGCCTTTCTTTTTTTAACCCTGTAGGCACTCATGAATGACAGCATTTAGAATCCAATTTCCATTTTTATCCACATTTAAACTTTAATAAAGACAGACCGGAAACTAAACACTTTTTGTATGTATTTATCTGTAAAAATGGAAAACAGGGAGTCTTAATAATAATGGATTTGGAACAACCAATTATCTAAAAAATGCTGAAAACTATACTCATACACAGCCAAGCAAGATAGTTAGTAACATTTTAACCTCAGTATTTGGAGACATCTCCAACATTCTGCACCAATTCTAGACTTAACAACAAATAGCCAATTTGCCTTTCAAATAAACAAAGAACTGATTCCAATACCCTATATCCCTGTAATCGAGATGGCTAAAAACAACCTCCTTATAGAAAGTCCACTATACCAACAAATCTTACACAAACTAAATCCTCCAATGGACAACTTTGAAGGCACATGGGTTGGCAGACTGCTCTGCTCAGTACGCACACGCCAACCCAAATTTCAAATTCCAAATACCATGGTGGAATGTCTACGACAGCACCATGGCTCAAGAAACCAAAATCAACAACGCAGTAGAAGGCAGGGAAAATGCCTTCCAAGCCACACTAGGAAGAATCTAACCAACACTTTACAAATACATACAAACCCTACAAAAATAACAAAGCTACCATAAACTAAGAATTGTAGAATGTACAACTGCTACAATGTAAAGTTAGAATCGATATAAACAATGAAGGAGTACATTACTTAGAAACAATAACAACATATCTAGTATAAAAATACCAAAATAACTACACAGAAACCAACAAACCTTAACAAAGGTACATACCACTATAATAAAAAAACAAGAGTAACTAATGAATATTTTATACATCCGTCAAAATAACATATATATAAAATCCAAAAAAGACTTAAACATAAAAGATATGTTTACTGATTAATGAAAAATGAACACATCATGAATCACAACATTAGAAATATATTAACCCCTTGCCCGCGGCCGGAATTCCGCTCCTGTGCTGGACATTCCAATCGCGGGCGTGGTCATGACGGCCCCCAGCCGTCATCAGCACATGAGGTGAACAACCTTTACAACTAAACTATTACAACGCACTACCATTACAACGCGGTCATTACAACGCAAACCATTACAACGCATTGCGCTGTGGGGCGCTCTAGGATAGGGAATAAGTTTAATTTTATATCCAACACCTTCCCTAGTGTCCACGGGGACTGGAGTTGGAATAGCAAATTATACTTACCACTATCCAGCACCTCTAAGCGCTATGCGTTGTAAAGGTTTGCGATGTAAAAACCGCGTTGTAAAGGCAGGCGTTGTAATAGCCTGCGTCGTAACGTCATACATCCGCACATGAGCACTGTGTGCCATGACGGCTGGGGGCCGTCATCAGCATGGAAGGGGTTAAAATATAATTAGGTAAATTCAACGCATAGGAATGTAAAACAAAATATTGCAATTACAGCAAATACACATACAAATACAATTTAACACCCCACAAATAAAAAACGATATTGAACACACAGATCTATAGCAGCAGATCATCGTCCATATCAATGTAGTAACAATATAATCCACCATAAACAAGAAACAAGAAAAATAAATCCACAAAAGCCCAAACAATGCAAAAATTAAATAGGTCCAAATTAAATACAACAAAGCAATTCAACTTCATAAGAAGCCTTAAAAACCCAAAGGAATTTTTTTTCTCCAGGAAACCTGAAATATAACCGGAACATATGACACCACAGGGAGAATCCATGCAGCCCACCACGAGAACCCTAGGTTTGACTGAGGGTGACTGCCTAAAATTGCTATCTTGGAATGTAGCGGGAATTAAGTCCAAAGTTCCTGATCCTGAATAGGGTATGTTTATTGACTCACATCACATTATACTCCTCCAAGAAACGTGGGCCATTGAACCAATACTTTGCCCAGGTTTCTTTGCATTTAGCGAATACACAACTCCCTCTCCGGCTGGGCGTCCATCAGGAGGACTTTTGATATGGCTAAGTCTGGACTTATTCCCAGTGGTTAGAACAATCCTTAAGAACGAAAGAGACCTACTTGCCCTGCAAGTTAAAATCAAAACCCGAACAGGCTCCAGATATATAACTCTGGTAAATATATATATCAGGTCAGTCCCCCCAAATGACCAATCTATCGTAGTAAGGTAGGATGGATGCCCATTTGGGACAGTCAAACTAGAACGTCCAAAAAATTGTAGCGGGACACATTAACACTAACATCCCAACTATTGCTGGGTGTGGCCACCTGGAAATGTCCTCCCCACAAGAATATAAAAAAATAACAAGAATTGATTATATACTAGTGGACAACGACTAATGGCCAGACTTACACAATATGCAATTCATCCCTAGATCGGATTTGCTACCACAAGGCACTAAGTGCATCCTATTCTATGATCCCTCTTAGTGATGTAAAACTGGAAATGGTTGCCACCACACCCTTAATTGCCACAACAAATAATCTAAGAAAGTGGGCAGACCTGTTGATGGATGTAAATAAAATTACACTCGTATACAATATTTTTGTACATAAACTGTCCGAGATCGATCCCACCAATGTTCACAATATTAATTTTGTCACTGTACATTGTGAACTCATGGACGCACTAAGGCCGTGCTTTATGACAGAACACAAGAGAGGAGCTCTTAAAAGAAAAATGCCATCTTGGAACAACAAAGCATGCCGAGTAGGAAAACCCCATCTGCTGAGAGCTATCAAAAAAGGCTCTAGTCCAAAAATCATAAAGTCTAGGTGTGATTACAAATCAATCAATCAAGGCATTTATAGAGCGCACTACTCACCCGGAGGGTCTCAAGGCGCTTGAGGGTGGGGGGTGCCGCTACTGCTCGAACAGCCAGGTCTTGAGCTTCTTCCTGAAGGAGAGGTGGTCTTGGGTCAGGCGAAGGTCGGGAGGGAGGGTGTTCCAGGTAGGAGCAGGACCTTCCTCCTGTTGTCGCTCTTCGGATGCGGGGGACGGCGGCGAGGGCGTGGTTGGTCGATCGGAGGTGGCGTTTGGGAGTGTAGAAGTTGAGGCGGTTGTTGAGGTAGCTCGGGCCATGGTCGTGTAGGGCTTTGTGTGCGTGGGTGAGGAGACGGAAGGTGATTCTCTTGTTGACGGGGAGCCAGTGCAGGTCTCTCAGATGTCCGGAGATGTGGCTGCGTCGGGGGATGTCGAGGATGAGTCTGGCTGAGACGTTCTGGATCCGCTGGAGTCTCTTCTGGAGCTTGGCGGTGGTTCCGGCGTAGAGGGCGTTGCCGTAGTCCAGTCGGCTGGTGACGAGGGCCTGGGTGACCGTCTTCCTGGTCTCGGTGGGGATCCACCGGAAGATCTTCCGTAGCATGCGCAGGATGTTGAAACAGGACGCGGAGACGGCGTTGACTTGTCTGGTCATGGAGAGGGAGGAGTCCAGGATGAAGCCCAGGTTGCGTGCGTGGTCTGTCGGTTTGGGTGCGGTGCCCACGGCGGGGGGCCACCAGGAGTCGTCCCAGGCGGAGGGCGAGGAGCCTAGGATGAGGACTTCCGTCTTGTCTGAGTTCAGTTTCAGGCGGCTGGTCGTCATCCACTCGGCTACGTCTTTCATCCCTTCATGGAGGTTGGTTCTGGCGGCGGCGGGGTCGTTGGTCAGGGAGAGGATCAGCTGGGTGTCGTCGGCGTACAAACCCTCCTACTTAAAGCTAGAAGAGAATGGGAAGAGGATCAATGTTTATTAATTGCTGAAACTTTAGAGAAGGGTGACCACAAAGGTTTCTGGAAACTAATATCAGTTAACCACTCTATCTTCCAAGACCCAGTGATAAAACTTGATACTTGGGTCATGTATTTTAGTGGTTTATACGATTGTACGCAGCGACATAACAACCTTGAGAGTCCCCCTCCAGATGGGGCTAGTGGCCATGTGGTCATTCAAACATCAAATGAGAATATTTAATCATTTTTACCGGTAGTCCACCTTACTTTTACTCTATCCAAAACTAATAAAGCCATAAAACAAACGGAGAAAGGAAAGGCACCAGGAATGGATAGTATTCCGGGCGATCTCTTTCTCTCCCAACCAAATATTTAATCCCCATATTTGAATGCCCTATTCAATAGCATTTTAAAAGGCAACCCAATACCCCCCATCATGGCATGGCGCTGTCATTATACCCATCTACATAAAAAGGCAAGATAACTAACCCCTCAAACTACAGACCCATAAACTTGCTAGATAATTCACAAAAAATCTTCTGCTAGCAGGTCCTGTTCAAACTGAACGAATGGATACAACAGAACAACATCCTTGAAGAGACGCAAGCAGGTTTCAGAACAAAGATCAGCACACTGGACCAGGTCCTCCGCTTGAAGGGGCTAACCTGAAAATATGTCACCCTGATGCATGACAATTTATATGTCATTTTCATTGATCTGACAACGGCATTTGACCTGGTCTCAAGAAAAACATTATGGGAAGTTTTGGATGGGTATGGCATCCCTTCAGACTTACTGTGAATATTGAAATTGCTCCATGAAAATACATACACAGAAGTGAGGTGGAACACTGCAAGGGACATGACAGATAGGATAAGATCAAGCAAGGGGTCAGACAAGGGTGTGTCCTTGCTCCAATACTTTTAGCCTATATATTAATGGCTCAGTGAGAAAACTGAAGGAATGCAAACCGGATGCCCCTAACTTGGCGGGAGTACCAACCACAATATTGATGTTTGCAGATGACACCCTGCTAATCTCTCGAACACCTATGGGCTTGCAATATGAAATTAAGGCCTCTATTACCTTTTGTGGGGAAAGAGGATTCAAACTAAATATGTCCAAATCTAAAGTTATGACGATAAACCCCCACAAAAAATGTAGAGGCAATGTGACTATTGAGGGGCTTCCTCTAGAAAAAGTCTCATACTTTGACTATCTCGTGGTGAGGCTAAGAGATACCTAAAAATGGGTTCCCCAGACGGAATAAAGTAAAACCACTCTTCACCAGAAAGCCTCTGCAATAGTGAGGAAATACAAGGTTGCATCGGGAGGAGTTGTGTCCCCGGGTATCACCATATACAGAGCCTCAGCTGTAGCATCAGTGACATATGGAGCAGAGATTTGGGGCTATGCTACAGCAGAGGCTTTAACTAAAATAGAAAATAAGGTCATTAGGGCACTTTTTAAACTTCCCTCAAGCTCACCTGTTACCCCATTGAGATTAGACCTAGCCCTCAACCCTATTCATTTACTTGTATTATTAAAGCCTCTAGTATATTGGGTTAGATTATGGCCCACTCACGTCCGGGAAACATACAGAGACTGTGTAAAAGATCTGCTAGTTCTCGATAGAAACCAGAGTACTCCATGGTTGAAGAACATCAAAGAAATATCTTATAGAATAGGCATCAGTGAGCTATGGACCTCCCCTGAATTAATTGTCAAAGGAGATGCATCAAGAGTAAAACAGTTATATTGGGAGGCAATCCCGTTGCAAACGTGGGAAGCTCATCAGGACATCCGCTTAACAGGCACGTTTTTTTGAACCACAAGTGTGCACCAAGGTTCGAACCATACATGGACAGAACGTATCCATTCTAGTACAAATGCCTACATGTGCAATTTAGATGAGGGCTACTTCCTCTGGAACTCACACTTCAAAATTGGTCATTGTATCCCCTCACTCAGATTCTTGCCCAAATTGCCCAACGTAGACGAATCGGAGACCCATTTTAAGTTTTTTTGGCCCTCATATAGGAACTCATGGGAGTGAGGCATCACTGGGAAGCTGAAAGACTCTTTAAGAGTGACACCAGAGACCTTTTAGCCTTTGTGGTCTCCCTGTACTTTATATAGTGCCTGGAATCAAAGGAAGAAGGCCCTAGCCAATCGCGAAACATGATAGTTAAATTGACAGAGTAAGCCCAAGTAGGATATTTAGAGCTTTCCTTGGTTTTTGTCTTGACCTTTTTACCCATCGACTAAACAATGATCATGAAATGTTTTTATATATATTTATGACTCTTTCTAGATTGCTATATGCATATTTCCCCTATGTAATCAGATTCATTTTTCACTGATTGTTAGTTGCACGAGAGGACCTGCTCTTTTTTTTTATTTTTTAGTTTTTTAGTTTACATTTCTTTTATTGGGATTTTTGAATTTCGTGTTACATTGGCTTACATTTCGTGATAATGCAAATAAGCGAGAAAAACATAAAAGAACATATCATGGAGTACATATCAACCTTATGTATCATTTCCATTTTACCATATAACAGAGTTCTAGCTCAGAAGAGCCTACTGTCGTGGATGCTGCGTCTCCGGTCTTCTAACTTGTAGTAGGATTGGCTGCTCTCTGTCCGGTGACTGCCTGAGTTGGTTTCGGCTCGGGAGTAAATGAAGCAGTAGTTCCCCACTCTATCACTTCACACCGCTTCATTACCTACTCGTGTCTAAGCTCCCAATACTTAAGAGCCTCCTCCAGACATGGCGAAGGCGTAAACAGATAACCATTAACTGGGGGAAAGATAGGGAGTGGAGGGGAAGTCAAGGGGGGGGGGTCGCGTTCTATGGCGTGGCAATCTTCTATCACGTGGGTTGGTTTCACATCTTACGTAAGGTATCTGTGACATCGGCTGATCAGGGCGTGCGGTATCCCAATGGCTCTACCCTCTACGCATTGTGTCTGGGTCCCAGCCTGGGGAGGTCATAGTGGATAGTCGGCTATCTTCCCCTTCCGGCTATTCCGTGCCCATGGTATCTGGTGTGCAGGGGGGCAGGGGTGGGGTTAGGGATTGAGATTGATTTGCTTCGGGGGATTCAGCTTGTGTTATTTCCTGTGCAAATTGGAACATGAGTTGTGCCCATTCTATGGAGATGGGATGTTTATGGATCCCCTTCACTTCCTCATCTCTTATTGCCTCCTCTTCTGCCACCCCCGAACAGTGCCAGTCCAGGCTGCTTCCGGGGGCCCTGCCGGAGCCCTCCAGTACATGGCTATTCCCCGCTTCGCCAGCAGTATAGCCAGGGACGCAAATCTACACTGCACCTTTTCTGTCTTCCACCTGCGGAAGACCCCCGGGGCACATGCCTCCCATGTGTTAATATTCATGAGGTGTACCGTCGCCTCCAGCACCTAATGGACCCTCCCCCAATAAGATTGAATTATGAAACAGTCCCAAAACATGTGTTTAAAGTTCGCCTCGGGGTATGACACCTGGGACAGACGAAATGCATATTCGGGAAAAATCGGCGAAGTCGATGCGGCGTTAAATATGCACGATAAAGGATATGGAATTGAATGTTTTTGAATTGCGGATTTCTGGAAACCTTTTTGGGATATTCCAAGGCCTTTTCCCACTCCTTATCGTTGAGTACTCTTGCTATCTCGTCCTCCCATTTCTGACGCAGGGTGTGTAGTGGGGTCATGATCAGTTCCTTTATCGCCTTGTAGTGCCACGTGACTAAGTGTCTGCCCACCCCCATGCGCAGAATAGTATGGAGAACCGGATGTGTCGGCGGTTCACACTCTGTGAGGTCCCAACATTGACGGGCGCTGTCTACTAAATGCCTATGTACCAAGAATTGGCCCGGGGGGAGATCATAACTGTCCATCAGTTGGGGATACGTTTTCAATTGCCCCTCCTCGAACAGGGATTCTATTTCCGTCACCTCGCAGTCCATCCACGCCCGGAGGGCTCCTGCTGTATAATAGTGCTCTCGGAGCGGGAAACCGACCAACGGGAGCAGCGGAGAATAAAGAGGTTGACCCTTTGACATACGGTATATGCGCATCATGCATTAGCGGGCGAAGGAAACCTGTAGGGGGTGTGTATGCAACAGCTTAGTTCCCGGCATCAACAGCCTCCGGATAGCCGGGAGTGGTACCCTACCTTCATGAGTGTATGTTTCCTCTGTATACATGCCCACCGTCCAATGAGACAGCCATTGAAGCTGTGCCGCCAGAAAATAGGCCTTGAAGGATGGGGCCCCCAAACCCCCTTGCATGGTGGGCAAGTAGAGAGTGTGGAGGGCCACTCTGTGCCTACCGCCACCCCATATCAAGGTGGTAAGCAGTGTTTCCAGTTCGCGAAAAAAGGAGTGGGGAGGCATCACTGGGAGATTAGCGAAGGAGTACAACAGGCGGGGAACCATGATCATCTACCCAAGGGCCACCCTTCCTATGGGGTCAGGGGTAAGGTCTTCCAGAAGGAAACTGCAGCTTGCAGCCCGGCCAACGTTATGCGGTGGTTTCCCTCGTACAGGTCCTCAGGTGAATGGTACAATCGTACCCCAAGATATCGAGGCGCCTCTACGCTCCATCCAATGATTTGGGGGCCTATCCGTATCTCCAACGGGTCCAGATGGGGGCCATGGGGAAATACAGTTGACTTCGCCCAGTTGACTTTAAGTCCCGAGACTTCCGCGAAGTTTTGCAATATTTCCCAGATCACTTGTAATGTCCTTCACATATATCAGAAGGTCATCTGCATATAACGACACGCTATGCACCGCATCTGCAATTGGAATTCCCCAGGCTTCTCCACCCTGCCTCAACCTAATGGCCAATGGTTTCACCGCCAGGGCAAAGAGGAGGGGGGACAGGGGGCAACCCTGTCTCGCTCCACTGGAATCGGATTGGAGAAGTATTTCCCCACTCTCACCCTTGTGGTGAGGCCCCTGTAGAGGAGTTGCCAGTAGGCCAATAGGGTCGGGCCAGAGCACACCTTACGGAGCACCGCGAAGAGGTATGGCCATAGCAATGTATCAAAGGCCTTTTCGAGGTCCAGGATAAGACATGCAGCTCGAGGGAAGTATTTCCGCGCAGCATCCTGAATGTCAAACAGCCTACATATATTCTGCGACACGCTTTGCCTCGGAAGGAACCCATTCTGATCTGGGTGGATCAGTTGAGGCAGAACCTGTGTATATCTATCGGCCAGTATCTTCCCCAGGACCTTACAATCCGCGGTGAGTAACGTTATAGGCCTATATGATGCTGGGCTCGTGGGGTCCCTGTGTGGTTTCAGAAGGTTACCAGGGTAGACTCCCTGAGTGATCCCGGGAGCTCCCCTCTCTGCAATGCATCCTCATATACGGCAACGAGTCTGGGGGTCAATTGTCTGGAAAATGTGACATAGTATTCGAGGGGAAAGCCATCCATTCCCGGCGCCTTGCGTCGCGCCAGGGCCCGGATCGCGTGAGTAACATCTGGGGGTTTTATCTTAGCTTCCAAAGCCTTTCTTTCCTCTGGCGGAATTTTGGGCAATGGCAGGGAGTGAAAATAATGGTCTATTATCAGTGGAGAGATCTGTGGCGGGACACAATAGATTCCCGCATAATAGTCGCAAAAGATGTCCAGGATACCTATTTGCGAATGCTTAAGGTTGCCCCTCGCATCCCACAAAGCTGTAACGGGTTGCAAATCTGTGTCTTGTTTCGCAAGCCAGGCTAAAAGTGTACCCGCCCTATTTCCTTCCCGATGTACCTGAGCAGCGTACTTTCTGAAATTATACTTGCGCATGTCCCGTTCCGTTTCCGCATATGCCGTTGTCGCGTCCCCTCGATCCATGCTCTTTGTGAGGTCCGCTAGACGCCTCTCCGCAGCTTGTAATGCCTGCTCTAACACCTTTCTCACTCCCACTATGTGTTGAATGCAGTGTCCCCTTCCCTCTACTTTGAACGCATCCCATTCCACCAAACGGGTAGATGCTGTGCCTGGATTCAGTGTAAAGTGTTCCTGGATATGGTCACCATGTATTTGGTAGTCTCGGGGGAATTTCCACGTAGGTATCGGGGGTGTGGTGCTCTCCATCTGAGGAGTACTGTATGTGCATCATGATCGGATAGAACCCTACCGATATAATCAGCATACTGTATACTGTATCAAATTCTTAAATTGTGTGGGGCGGAGAAGAATGAGTATACCTTGGCGGTTGGGTTTCGCTCCCGCCACACATCGACCAGTGCCCAGCGGGTCACCCAGTTCTTGAAGTGTTCTGTTTGTTTTAATGCGGGTGATTGTGCTGGTGGGGGGTGCGACCTATCTAGCCCTATGTTCAGGACACAATTATAGTCCCCTCCTAACAACCAAGGGACTGCCGTCTGTAGTGCTAACGTTTCAGTGAGGCAACACCAGTATCGCTCTTGCTCTATATTGGGGGCATATATCCTTCCAATCAACAATTCCTTACCCTCAAGGTGGCCCACCAGTAGGGAGTACCTGCCCTCCTTATCGACTAGCCTGGACTGTTCTCGGAAGGGGATCCCCGGTCTGATCCAGATTAGGGTCCCCCTGGCAAAGGCGGAGTAGGTTGTGGCACATACAATCCCCTGCCATTTTCTGTGTAGCCGTTCTACCTCAACTGCCATTAGGTGTGTCTCCTGAAGCAGGACTATCTGCTCCTGCTGCCGCTTCACATAGGCGTAAAACGCATACCGTTTGCGTGCTGTGTGCAAGCCCCTGACGTTGAGAGTGATCACTTTTAGGTCTGTTTTACAGGTTCTACTCCCCATTGAACTGTGTGTTGGGTCTCTTGGGGCACCCGCTGCGAGGCCCCTAGTGGCAACCGCTCTGCCCTCCCAGCCAAATGTCTATATCTACCACCCAACCTTGTTGTCTGCCTGTAGCATGTGTCCGCCCCGGGGGAGTGAGGTTACAAGGGAACAGGAGGGGTTAACTAGACACCACTGGAAACTTTCCAAACTAACAGGACCTATGCCTCGAGGAGATACGTCCAAACGGCACATCATGTGCTAACTCTAGTTCATTCCGTAGAGAGAAGGGGGTTGCCAGCCGCTTTCTGCCGCGTCGCCCCCGCGGCCCGCATAGTGCCTACATGGAAATTGTTCTTGATTGCTTTCTGGATACTCACTGCCTACCGGTGGGGTCTAGTAACCAGTCCGGCCCTCGGGCCCACTATTTCAGTAGTAGTCATCAGGGTGCCCTCGGAATATCCAAACAGTGTCCTCTGTTCCGGAAGGCATGCGGGCTCTGACGAATTTCTTTCCGATGTGTATACCATTGCAGCTTGGGAGCGTCAAATCAAGGTGACTGCCGTCTGAGGAGTCACCACCGGCGGTGTCGCAGAACCGTCCCCAATGGTGTTGGTTTCGCTGCCCTCCTCCTCCGAGGTGAAGATGTGTGGGCCCCTCTCGCCATCTGAGCTGTCACCTGGGGCTCCCAGCTCTGCCACCGCCTGAAGCGCCCTCCGACGCTCTGCTATGATTTGCATAAGGTCAGGAGAGTGAGTGTGATTTTCTTCTGTTGTCGGCGTCGGCGGCCCAGCGACCCCCATGGCCCGCGTGCTCCCGCGGCTGTCCACACCCGACAGATGCTGCTCGATCCAGTCTCCGGCCTCTGCTGGATCAGAGAAAAAGTGAGTGGTCCCATCATGTATTATTTTGAGGCGCGCCGGGAACAGAAGAGCTTACTAGACATTTTTCTGGCGCAGAGTACGTTTGACCGCCAAGAACGTGGCTCGCTGTTGCTGGACCGCCCGTGAGTAATCAGGGAACAGCATAAGTTGCTTATCTTCCACTCGGAGTACTCCTTGTCGCCTTGCTGCTCAAAGGATGGCATCTCTGTTTTGGAAGTGAAGCAGTTTTAGGAGGAATGGTCTGGGTGATGACCCTGGGGGCGGCCTACGGGCCGGCACCCTATGTGGCCTTTCAATAGAGAAGAACGGGGTAAGTCTTTTGCCGGTGTGAGTTTTGCGATCCATGCTGCGATGTAGTTGAGAGGGTCGGTCCCCTACACACCTTCGGGGAGATTGATGATACGAATATTACTCCTCCGGACCGCCCCTCCAAATCATCTGTTCGGGTCTCCAGGATCCTTACCCGCGCTTGCAAATCTTTAAGGGTGTCTTATTGTTGTTGTAGCTGAGGTTCCATGGTGTGCAGCACTTGTTCCTCTTGTTTTACTATGTCTGCAAGCTTCCTGTGGTTGTCCCTGAGCAGGATGATGTCCGTGGGTAGCTTCCCGAACTTCTGTTCCATGGTGGCCCTGATTGCTCTATTGCCGCTAAGACTTTGTCGAGTTTGCTCGACATTGAGTCCTGGCCCGTAGTCTCTCCTCCGGGCTGCGTGCTGGCTGAAGTAGGGGACATTGTTCTTGAGGGCCCTGTTCCGAGGCCCTCACATGCTGTCGCCCCATGTTGTGCAAATTTCGCATCGGCTGTCGTTAGGGGATCCTTTGCGTCTCTCTCCCGCCCGGCGAGATGCCCGAGACTCGGTCAGGCTCCCGCCTCAACCCGAAGGGATCTTGCAATCCTGTTTCGTATGTGTATCTTCTGGGATGTGCAGGGTCCAATCGGTGATTTCCCCCGAGGCTTCCTGACCGCCCCTCACCTCCTTGGCTCCGCGGGCCCCCGCTACAGCGGTTCTAGGGGCGAACGTCCTACCGGCCTGCAAGAGGCCCTCGAGTCTCTGCAATACGTTCTCGTGAACTCAAGATTCGATGGGGATCAGAGTTATCACTAGCAGTGCAAGCTCACAGACCGCGTGCCCTGTACTGTCCAGGCCGCCGATGCGCTCCCACAGACCGCCTCGCCGCACCAGGCAACTCGGGGAGGTCTCTGTTGTAGAGTGGTTGTAGAGTGGTTTTAGTCAATATGCCCTGTTGTGCTGAACCTGCCAGACCCTCTTCGTGTAGCCAGTCCCCGTACCCATCCGACTCTCACGTCCCTCCCCGATGCACCCTGAAGCCTAGCGCCGTGCCTGGAGAGGGGGCAGGAACCCGCTGTGCACCTCCGCTCGGGGTCGCTGCCTCGGGTGGTCGAGATCTCCCCCACATGAGGCTCCCAGTGTCGGGGGGCCCGCCGACCGCCACCGCTGCACCCCCACCTTCTCACCGCTCCTCACCGTCTGTCTGGGGGCGCCGGGACCTCGTCTGGGCACTCGCCCGTGCCGCAGGATCTTCGTTCGGCCGGCCCTGCCTTCACCACCACAGGAGCACCCAGGGTCTGCTGGTCGCCGCTGTGATGTGGGCCCAGCCGCAACTTCCTCCACGCAGCCAGAAACTCTGCACACTCCACCCCGGCTGCCACTGCTCACCGGGGCAGGAACTCCGCGGTCATCCCAGGGTGGACCAACCTACAGTCTCTGCCAGCTGCCCACACAGGGAGTCCTCCGAGCCCAGCAGGGAGCCACCATTTTGTTGATGTGGCTGCAGCTCCGGCAGAGCCTCATGCACCGACCTGTGGTCCCCGGCGGCTGTGTCCTCGAGCTCAACAAATGCCCTTCTCCGGTGCCTGAGGCCCAACCGCCGATGAGTTAGTGTAGCCACACAGGGCCCCGCCTTCTTCCTCTGCCGCACCGATTCAACCGTTAGAGACCGGGCGCCGCCATCTTGTCAACGCGGTCAAAGCCCGGACGGGGCTCGGCACGCGGGCTCCCGCGACCGCACCCTCTCGTCTGCTGGAACTCCCCAACACCTGCCGAGGCTCGCCAGCCGTTCCTGGCAGGTAGGGATGTAGTTATGGCATCTTAGGTCCGTAAATCCCGGCCGCGGAGCAGAGCTCTACAGAAGCACTGACGCCCCACCAGAGGACATGCTCTTATTCCAGAGATTGATCGTAATCGTAACTGCTCAACACCCGCTCCGTCCACAGACACGCCATCGAACTCTGGAACCTCCTAGACGCCACAGCCCCTGACGTTGCCTTCCTCACGGAGACCTGGATGAACGCCTCTTCAGCTCCCGACATCGCCATTGCTATCCCAGAGGGCTACAAGATCGTCCGGAGGGACCGAAACGCCAACCAGATGGGAGGAGGCATCGCCATCATCCACAGGAACACCATCCGTCTCACGACCAGCACCGACAACACCCTGACCAGCGCCGAACACCTGCATTTCCAGATCCACACCAACACGAACACCACCCTCAGAGGCACACTGATCTACCGACCCCCCGGACCACGCACACAATTCAGCGAGGACATCGCCGACTTCGTCAGCCCGCATGCCCTCCCCTCCGCTGACTACATCCTCCTGGGAGACCTCAACTTCCATCTGGAGAACAACAACGACCGCAACACCAGCACCCTGCTCGACAACCTCGCCAACCTTGGACTCAAGCAACTGGTGTCCACCCCCACCCACCTCGCCGGACACACACTCGACGCAGTCTTCTCTTCCAGCACAGACATCGACTTCAGCCACGCCACAGAGCTTCAATGGACGGACCACAGCTGCGTCCACTTCACCTTCAAGAGAACGACGACCCACCAACACCAGCAACAGGCCGCCCGCAGAAGCTGGAACAAGATCACAGCAGACCAGCTCGCCACCTCCCTGAGCCAGCACCCTCCTGCCAGCTCAGCGAACCCCAGCCAGGCCGCCGACAACCTCACAAAGTGGATCAGCAACTGCGCGGACGAACTCGCCCCACTGAAGACCCCGCCTAGCAGACCCGGCAGCAAGAAGGCCCCATGGTTCACCGACGAACTCAAGAGCTCCAAGAAGAACTGCCGAGCCCTCGAGAAAGTCTGGAGAAGGGAACCGACACCGGACAACAGGACCTCCTTCAAACTTGCCACCCGGAAACACCACCAGCTGATCCGCGCCGCCAAGAAAACAGCATTCAAGGACCGGTTGGACAACAACGCACACAACTGCAAGGAACTCTTCAACATCGGGAAAGAGCTTTCCAACCCCAGCGCAGGAAACAACGACATCACCCCATCGCAAGACCTCTGCAACTCCCTCGCTTCATACTTCCACAACAAGATCGCGGACATACACAACAGCTTCAACAACCAACCAACGCACACCATGACCGAACAACCACCCCCCACCACCACCCTACACGCCTGGACCCCGATCAGCACCGAAGATACCATCCGCACGATGAACTCCATCCACTCCGGATCACCGACCGACCCCTGCCCTCACCACGTCTTCAACAAGGCCGACGCTGTCATCGCACCCCACCTACGAGACATCATTAACACATCCTTCGACACCACCATCTTCCCTGAGAGCTGGAAACACGCCGAACTCAGCGCCCTACTCAAGAAACCAACAGCGGACCCCACCGACCTCAAGAACTACCGCCCCATCTCGCTCCTCCCGTTTCCAGCCAAAGTCATCGAGAAGACCGTCAACAAGCAGATGGCCGCCTTCCTCGAGACGAACGGATCCCTCGACCCCTCACAGTCCGGCTTCCGAGCCAATCACAGCACCGAGACCGCCCTCATCGCCGCCACCGATGACATCCGAGCCCTGATGGACAAAGGAGAAACAGCGGCCCTCATCCTCCTAGACCTCTCCGCGGCATTCGACACGGTCTGCCACCGCACCCTAGTACGGCGCCTCAACGACATCGGAATCCAGGACAAGGCGCTGGAATGGATCATCTCCTTCCTCGGCGGAAGAACACAGAGAGTCCGCCTACCACCGTACAAGTCAGAGGCCTCCGAAGTCATCTGCGGCGTCCCTCAAGGATCATCTCTGAGCCCCACCCTCTTCAACGTCTACATGAGCCCCCTCGCGGCCATCGTACGCAAACACAACCTCAGCATAATCTCCTACGCCGACGACACCCAGCTGATCCTCTCCCTGACCAACGACCCCGCCGCCGCCAGAGCCAACCTGCACGAAGGGATGAAAGAGGTAGCCGAGTGGATGACGACCAGCCGCCTGAAACTGAACTCGGACAAGACGGAGGTCCTCATCCTGGGCTCCTCACCCTCCGCCTGGGACGACTCCTGGTGGCCTCCCGCCCTGGGCACCGCACCCAAACCAACAGACCATGCACGCAACCTGGGCTTCATCCTGGACTCCTCCCTCTCCATGACCAGGCAAGTCAACAACGTCTCCTCGGCGTGCTTCAACATCCTACGCATGCTACGGAAGATCTTCTGGTGGATCCCCACCGAGACCAGGAAGACCGTCACCCAGGCCCTCGTCACCAGCCGACTGGACTACGGCAACGCCCTCTACGCCGGTACCACCGCCAAGCTCCAGAAGAGACTCCAGCGGATCCAGAACGCCTCAGCCAGACTCATCCTCGACATCCCACGAACCAGCCACATCTCCGGACATCTGAGAGACCTTCACTGGCTCCCCGTCAACAAAAGAATCACCTTCCGCCTCCTCACCCACGCACACAAAGCCCTACACGACCAAGGCCCGAGCTACCTCAACAACCGAGTCAACTTCTACGCTCCCAAACGCCACCTCCGATCAGCCAACCACGCCCTCGCCGCCGTCCCCCGCATCCGAAGAGCGACCACAGGAGGAAGGTCCTTCTCCTACCTGGCCGCCAAGACCTGGAACTCCCTGCCGACCGACCTGCGCCTGACCCAAGACCACCTCTCCTTCAGGAAGAAGCTGAAGACCTGGCTGTTCGAGCGGTAGCGGCACCCCCCCCACCCCCCCCCCCCAGTGCCTTGAGACCCTACGGGTAGGTAGCGCGCTTTACAAGTGTCACTGATTGATTGATTGATTGTTCAATCTAAGGACCTAGCAGCTACTAGGAAGCAGGTTAGTTATCATGGGTAGAAGCTGGAACCTCACCTTAGCACCTTATAATAATTACTAAATTGCACCTTAATGATTGTCATGCTTGGCCAAACATTTTAAGTAGATGTTACAATGTCTCTAGATTCATTTTTATCAGGTTTATTATAGTGTGGTAACCGAAACCAAGATATATTGTATTTTGCACAATTTATCAATGTATCTATGAGTATCTCTGTTGTTTAAACTTTGATGTGTTTTATGGGCTGTGCCCGAAATAAGTATTGATTTATTTATTTATTTAAAAGGAAATCATGAATAAAACCATTTGCTTGCTAGAAACCAAAATAATTTTATTTGAAAGAAAAATCAGATCCTCACATTCATAGAATGACTTCAAATCCGTAAAACTGTAAAAATCATACAAAATCCAGCCACAAAAAAAACAATAGTTTTAAATACAAAATAAATATTTCATTAGTATTATAATACACACAAAATATAACATATCATTTTCTAAATTAACTCAAAACTACTACCAAACTCTAACTAGGCCAAACACTGCTACACAAAAAAAACACACACTGCTTCTAAAAAAACTAGAACTTAACCCCTTCCGCGCTCATGACGAGCTCAGCTCGTCATGAGTGACGACGCTCGTAGGCTCATGATGAGCTGAGCTCGTCATGTAACGCGTTTTTTTTTAAAACGCAGCGCACAGCGGGAAAACCGCTAGCGCGCATGCGGTTAAAACCAACACTCTAACTACCATCAACTAATCTAATTTTACCATCTTCCCCACAACCACAAACCTTATAAAAAAGACTCAAAAAAGGTCTCAGATTGTCTGATGTTCTGCATCAGGTTAAAGAGATTCACTCCCAGAAAACTAGTCTAAAAATGACAGGAATAGACTGCAAATGTACACTAATCTGATTATGACTTTGGTGGTGCGTTGCCGGTTCCGCCCTGTTGCTGCACTGCCAAAGTTGAGGTCAGGCCGCCCGCCAGATTTGGAGTTTCCTTCTGTCTGGCAAGCTTTGTTTTTACATTTAACATAAGGCTTTTTTATATGATAAATGTTATTTCTATTTTGTGAGTTTTTGGGTCCGGTGTCACTCTTTCACCAGCTTTATTTTTTCTGTTTGTTTCATGAATATGTTTTGGGAATCAGTGTCTAACGCGGCATGAGGCAGTGTGGGTCAGTCCTGCTCAAGGCTCTGTAGCAGGGATTCTGCTCATACACAGTACTGTGCATAGAGACTTGGAACCTCACTGAATTAGGGTGTACCAAAACTCACCTTAGTAGCCAAAATCCCCTACCAGACTAGCAATCAGTGTCTCATTGGTTCTTCCATACCCCCAATGATTAGACAACCCAGAACAAGGAACTTAGAACACCTCAGGCAATGAGGTTATACTCTCATACCAGTCCAAAACTGGGAGTAAATGAAGTAACGTGCAAGTTTGAAATATTTATTTCTAATGCCGTGTTCTAAGGTGCAGGATCTTAGCTAATACAAGCAGACATATTATAAGCAACACGATTATCAGCATGGTTACTATTCCATAAAATAAAAAAGGAGAAAGCATGTTAAAATGCTAAATGGAAATAGGCTAGATTACACCTAGATTTCACCCTACCTTGCTAGTAGGTTATTTTATATCTACAGAAGGTCTCTTGGGTTTACAAGGGCGGCCCATACCTCTAGTCCTAGTAGAAATGGATCACATAATTTTCTACACCAGCTCTCTGCATGCGAATGTACTCCAAGTGTGTTTGCATGCCTGCGCAGTGCATTATTAAACGCGCAAAATTCAGAGGTGGCCACAGCTGCATATATGTTATGTCTAGAACGTGCGCTGATCAGACCGAACAACAACCACTGTGTTGAAATAACCTTGAAGGCCTCGGCACTCACTGTTCAGACAAAGCTTACCAAGCAAAGCTGCTACTATAGGAAAACATATTATTCTCGTGTGAAGCAAAACAGTCTGCTAGACTCTAAACATTTATAATAATGTGTGCCATGTGCAAAGGCAGCAGAAAGGAAAAATGGCATTTAAACTTCTAATAAGGTCATGTCAACTTAACACAGTGTTAATGCAAGGCTCATCCCCATGACAGCTCGAGTCGGGGTACCACGTGGGTGGACGGTGTCCCCCCACTTATTTTACCGGGAGCTCCATAACTATAAACTGCAACTGAGTGCAAGCCACCTTTCGTGACGTCATTTCCTGTCGTGACGTCAGTGTCACCCCACTTCTTTTTTTAGGACTTGTGCCCTGGTCCTGCTATGGTCTGAGCCTGTCCAACTTCAGCCGACTCCTCGTCGTAATCTCCGCTGCTGGGCAGTGCTAGTAGGTAATAGTGAAACCCCTCCTGGTTAACACTCCCCTTCCCCAAAGGTTGTCCACAAGCCATTGGCCATAACAACAGGGTGGGTTCCTGGGAATATTCACTCCTTCAGGTGTCAGGAAAACAACCTCAGGTCTTGCGTGCCTCCCCATATTCCCATGGTGTCTTGAGACTCACCACTGTGAGCAGTGTTGTTTGACAGATTGTGAGTGCCTGGTCAACAAGAAGATCTAGTGGTGACCAACTGTTTCCCGCAATTTATCCATCCATGGCTGTACAAGGAGATGGACCAAGTGTAGTGTAGTTCCTATATTCCCAATAGGCTCTGCGCATTGGAATAATATAAACAGCAGTGTAGACATAGGACTGAGGTCGACTAGGTCTCTACTGACTATATTAGACTTAATTAGTTTTGCCAGCTAGCTCAGAGGTCACTAGAAACTTTCTCGAATGTTCAGGCAAGAGTTAACTCTCCTGATTTAGACAAGAAGGGATTAGCTTCTGACAACCGCATAAACATGACAACTTTGCTCCCTCAGAATAAAGAGTCTATCTCTAGAGTCGTGTGAAAACAATAGACGGCTATTTCACTCAGTCAATCTAGCGTACTTAGTTTCACCAGAGTGCAGAGAAATAGAGAGACGGGCGTTTTCAATAAAAGGTGTTATTTATTGAGCAGTCTTCTTTCTCATGCAAGAGAAGTGAGTTGCCACAATTGCAATACTTATCATGAAGGAAAGTGCATACAGTAAAAGGAGTATTATGAAATAATACTGTAAAAGCATTGATATGGTTTCTTAGCCATATGATACTTTAAAACGGATAAAATATATACATACATAAAAACATTGACTAACGTACTAAACTGGTGCTTCTAATATACGCCTACCCCGGTGTACCTGACCTAAGCCTAATACGTGGGAAGGAGTAAGTAAGTTGCAGTTTAAGTTAAGTTGGTTTTTGCCAAGGAATCTGAATCAAGAATTCTCTTAAGGGTTTAGTCAGCTCCGTACCTTGGTTCTAGAATGAAGGCGATCTTGTATCTCTTTCTCAGGACTCGATCTCCCAGCAACCCGCAAGGGTGACTGGAAACACTGGAGCTGGAATTTTCTCGGCTGGAGAAAAAGACAGCGTCTTTCTCAGTGCGTCAAAAAGGGAGGGGCGGCTTCCTTCGGCTCTCGCATCAGCTGGGCTTCGGGTAAGTAGATAGCCGCTCTGCTCCAAACCACCGTGTGTTTGCTTAAGGCAACGTTGGTATATTTATACCTGAGAGGTGCCGGGTTTGACGTAAGGTTGGACATAAGACGTCACTAAGAACTAACAGTTCTTTCTGGACTCTAGGAGTTCTTGTGCAAATCAAAACAAGAGCAGGGGGATTTCCCGGGCTGCTGGAGGCTTGGTTTGTTTAAAGAACGCGTTGTACTTTCTAGGAGTCTAGGGGAGTAGCCTTGCCGTATTTGGACTGCATGGGCTATTACTAAATATGGATATGATTCTTATGCTTTTATAAGTATATTATTTGTTATAACCATACAAGGGCATAAATCGGGAATATCTAATTAGGGTCCTAGATAGAAACACAACACCTACTCCACGAACTAATGTCCATCATTACTAAAACTGAGCAATATTAAACATATAACGATGCATGTGTGTTTTCCAACCCACCCCTAAATACATAATTCGCATTTGAAATGGTATATGGTAAATACACGAAAATGAGTATTGGTACTGTACGCTTATTAAGCAGTGTCATCATTCAGTTAAAATGCATATATATATCAGCTGAATGAATTGCGAAAATTACACATGAAATGGCTCTGAATACAGAAAAGAAGGTCGAGACCATTTCATCACATATTTATACAAATGCTGTACATGTGCTAGAGGCTGAGGTAAAATATTGTCTCTAGAGTTCCTAAAATAGAAGCTCTGTTCTCTAAGAATAGTTCTACTTTAAGCAGAGTACCATGTGCCAGAAAAAAGGTAAATATTTTGGAAGAGAAAGAAAAATAATTTAGCTTTCAGGGGAAAAATAGTTCCAAATGTTTTCAGTAGCTGTGTTTATCAAAAACTGAAGGCCGAATTCAGAGTTCAGGGAACGCTGTGTGCTTGTTGTTTCAAAGATATTCTCGTTGTTCAGGGGAGAACATCATATCAGACCGGCTTGCAAAAAATTGGTCTACAACATCAGGTGAAAGTTCAACCAAGTTCGAAAATGCTGAAATTGTGCATATGTGAGAATGATTGCTTTCATCGATGTCAGGATCAGCAATGCTCACAGAAGGTTGTACCTGTTTGGTGTTGCTTTCCTCTCGTACTTCACCGCCACCTACTCGTAGTGGTGAAGTCTCAACGAATGCCGTCATCAGAATAGTTAGCCGCTGGGGACAATACGATGCATGAGTCGTTACCGGACCTAGCAAGGTATCTATATCCATTGGTACTGCTGATGGTAGTGTAAGACAGACGTCCAACACGCATTCTTCTCCGCATAGCAGACATCGAAGCACAGGTAAAATGCAATCTTGCCAGATTGGTCTGAATGAAAGAAACTAGGTTGCACTCAGATCTCTTAGCCGGGCTAACCCGAGGACTTTAGTGATGCGGTCCCGGTAGCGTATAGCTAGGATCGTTTCTTCCATTGTCGCTGGAGTTTTGTCTGTGGCTTGGCTTGCCATATCGGAGCAGAAGGATCAAAAATAATATTCCTGCTACGAGTCCCAAAAGAAGAGGCAGGCCGCCAAATAATGAATGGACAAAATTCGGGAAAATGCCCAGAACTGTTTGAAAGGGTGCTAACAGTCCCGAAAAAATCGTCTTAAATACATGTGCGATGCCACTGGTATCAGACATGTTTAAGATTTGACTTAATATTTCTACGAAATGGACGGGGCAATTTGTTGATAATAGGGAATGTATCTCTGCCACTGTCCTTGCAACTTGCAGATCATACGTCTCTTTGGACGAGGTTAAAGGCACATTTGTCTGTAAAAGAATGGATTTTATTCTGCTTAAAGTATCAATTCGAATAGAAGAGATATTCAAAGAAGGCCATAACACAGCCTCCATGTCTGGATTGGTGTGTGGATACAATACTTGCATACAGCAAATGACCCTGGAAGTGACTGTTACGAGATAGGGTTTTCCTGGCACCATGCCTCAACAGCTGTGGTCACTTATTAGAACATAACTGCCGTTGGAAAGCTGTCTGAAAAATGGCTCTATCTGTTTTGCAGGAGTGCCATGCAGGTGACATGAAAGGTTATTTGAAGACCCTTTGCAGGCTCCATGCAAGTTAATACCTTGACACAGAAGTGTACCACTTAGTGATTTTTTACAATTGTTACCACTAAGGAATACTTCCTTTTTTCCTTCACTATAACATTTGTGTGTATAAGGTAAATCCCAGGTTGATTTGATGTATCCTTTACCCAACCTTTCATACTGGCCTGCTGGTATATACTCTTGGCAATATTTAAACTGGAAAGTTGTTATCGGAATTGTAATTGTTCCGTGTATTATTCATTCAATGACAGGTCTTCCTGACATTGTCAATGGTAATCTCTCAAGTTTTTCAATAATCAGAATCGTATAGTCTGCTCCTTTTTGTGCCAAACTGATTTGTTTATCAGTAAGGTTAAAGATAGAGAATAATGACATTATGTTAATTAGACGCCATGGCACGTAGCCTGAACCCCCCGGTCCCCACATGGAGGTTGCAACCAGACCTCTTGCTTGACGCGCCGTTCCGCGGCTCGTTATTTGCGCAAATAGTGCACTATTTTGAAGAAAATGCGGGCACAGCGTCCGCCCCTCAGATAGAATGGGGCGCGTTCAAAGTCGTGGTGAGGGGGCACTGCCTAGGCACGCAAGTCAATTTGTGGCGACAAGTGGAGAAAGACTTGACTAAGGTGGAGGGTAAGCTACTGCGGTTCGAACAAAGGGTACCAGGGGATGATGGGAGAGGGGCGCAAGACGTCCAGACAGAACACGAGAACCTACTAGAAAGGCTACGCTGCCTGAATTATGCGGCCCATTCGGCGCGCACGCACAATAGGGGAGATAAGCCAGGCAAGTTGCTTGCCTGGCTCATCAGCAAAGAAGACAGGACGAAGCCAGTAGTGGAGATACGAGGAAAAGGGGGTGCTATGCTACGTACACAGCAGGAGATACACCAAGCTTTCACTGCCCATTACGATAGGGTATACCGCTCCGGTCTACCGACCCCGCCCCTGACACTGCAGACTATTTAGCACCGATACCGCTACCGACATTAAGAGACACCCAACGGGACGAGCTAGCAGCCCCGTTCACATCGGAAGAACTCCGAGTGGTTATCATGGCCCTGTCCAACGGTAAATCCCCGGGTCCGGATGGACTCCCAGCGGAGTTCTATAAGGCGTACCCAGACCTGTTAATCCCGGAACTCATTAAGATGTTCGAGGCAGCATTGGAAGACTCCTCGTTACCGCCCACCCTCAACGAGGCCACGTTGGTCTCCCTATTGAAGCCAGGTAAGGACGGGACGCAGATGAGCTCATACCGACCGCTCGCCCTCTTGAACACGGACTATAAGATACTAGCGTCCACACTGGCCCGGAGACTGGCACCACACACGCTCACGCTGGTCCATACGGATCAAAACAGATTTGTGCCAACGCGCAGCACCTCACAGAACATCCGTCGGTTATTCAGGGTGCAGGAGTACGCGAAGACGCCATGGCCACGGTCTGGATGCATAACATTAGACCTAGAAAAAGCATTTGATTCGGTGGAATGGCCATATCTTCGGGCAGTGATGCAGAAACACGAACTAGGAGAGGCGTTCATAGATACGGTCAGCTTACTCTATCACACACCTACGGTCAGAATCCGGACCGGAGGCCTTTTGTCCGAAGCTATCAGAGTACGGAGGGGCACGAGGCAAGGCTGCCCCCTGTCGCCATTGCTCTTTTCCTTGGCAATGGAACCGTTAGCGGAGCTGCTGAGGAGACAGGGCGAGGAATGGGGCATTCCCCTAGCTGATGGCACACACACGGTCTCGCTCTATGCGGATGACCTGCTACTATATATCAGGGACCTCACCAGGATACCGCTGGGCCTCATGGACACACTTGACGCCTTCACGGCGCACTCAGGTTTACGAGTTAATTGGGGGAAGTCAGGAGTATACCCATTTCATCCCGATATGCAGGAAAGTGAGGTGAACCTAGGGGGCCTTAGACTGACCTGGTACGCTGACACATTCAAATACCTAGGGATCCACATCTACCGGTCCCCAGCAGACGTGCTGGAAGGTAACCTGGTCAGAGCTATCTCCTCTTTACGAGCCCAAATGGGTTTCTGGAAAACGCTCCCGCTTAATGTCCCTGCTCGTGTCACCCTAACGAAGATGATAGTGCTACCCAGACTGCTCTATTTCTATTCCAACATACCGGTGTACGTCCCTAACCGTATATTTAGAGAGCTCGAAAGCATGGTCCGGGCGCACATTTGGAGTGCTGGCAGACCCAGAGTAGCGCTGAGGAAGTTATATGCCCCGGTGGCTATGGGAGGGCTTGCGGTCCAAAACCAGGAACTTCACTACCTGGCAGCGCAGCTGCAGTGGGTCACTGGCTGGCTCGCAGGAAAAGGCCTGGCAGACACGACTTTGGATGCGGCGGCCCTAACACACGTGCAGGCACTCATGTTGTTCCACCCCCTGGCCGTGAAAACCCGCCAGACGCAGCTGCACTTGACGGTAGCGTACAAATGCTTCCACCGCGCACTGAGACTCACGCGGGCAATCAAGCCCTATGCCCCCGCGCTCCCATTGGTGGGCACACCTAGAGTGGGCGGCGCTCTCACTGCAGCCGCCATTGAGAGCTGGGAGCGGGCAGGAATAGAAACGATGGCGGATCTCTACAAGGAGGGAGCCCTGCTCCCATGTGAGAGACTCACTGCGGATACCGGCCGACCGGCGGGGCAGTTCCTTCTCTATGCATCCCTGATCCGCGAATGCACGAAACGCTGGGGGGCCATGGCAGAAGAACCGCAGACGCACCTGTTGCTGCAGTACCTACACGTGATGGGCAACGGCTCACACGTGTTACACTGGATAGCACAGGCCCTGCAGATGCATACCGCATGCACGCTTCAGCCGCTGAGAGACAAGTGGGCAGCCGACCGAGGTAGGGAGTGGTCGGACAAAGAATGGGAATGGATCCTAGAGGGACCGCGCAACATACCGCGTAACTCGATGGCAGAGGGAACAATACTTCATAGAGAGGAGACGGCGGGTTTGCGAGCTGTACCGATAGCACAGATATGGGATGACATTCTCAAGTCCTTTAACCAGGCATATCAGGAACGGGGAATCACGTAGGCGGGGGACCGGATGGGTTGTATATGCGTGACAGGACCATAGCAGGGAGGCGCACCAATAAAAAGGGGAAGGAAACAGACGGATGAAACCACACAGGGACCACCGAGAGCACAGCATCAAATATGATAAGAAGGTGAGCGGCCGGGCTGGCTGCATGCGATTCTCCCCTCCCCCACCCTATCCCCCCCCTCCTCCCCGTACACCAATGGGCCCATGGGAACGACTCATAAACAAACAGCGGATGAAAAGATGCGACAAACCGGAGGGGAATCTGCGCCGCCCCCCACCCTCCCCCACACACCACACACCTTACGCTGCAAAGGAAGGAACGCACGAGCAATTGTCCCGGGACTCACACAGACACAACACCTGGCCCACAAACCCGAAAGATTAGATCCAGTAAAGCAGAACTTCTTTTCTTTTTCTTTTTATTAGTTTATAGTTTAGTTCATTCCCTTTTCATACTGTGAATTCCCCCCTCATGTTCAACAGTTGAGTTTAGGCAACTGACCTTTCCCTAGTGGTTAGGGCAACAGCCCGGAGACACATGAGCAGTCCCTCTAAGACACACCAGAAAAGGAGGCACATCGCCCCACACCGACGAAGTGGGGCGTTGCAAAGTGCACACCACTAGGTCGCACGAGCATCGAAACACACCAGAGGGCTGACCTAGCCAACGGGACTCTGACAACATGCGCGCTCAGCTACACTGCGGAGCTCGGACAGAGCATATAACTTGGGAGGAGGTCATTCGCTAGGCGCCCTGAGACTGAATGAGATCGGGGACTCTAGAGAGATGGGTAACGACCCCTGCCGAGGTACACTGCGAGGAAATATTAAACAGTGTATATTACCAAATACCCTGGGGAATCTAACAATGCAGTTAATTGTTGGCTGAAATGTATAATACAATTGGACTGATTATTTCTTGTCATGAGCTGAATGTGGGACAGATTTATGCTTCCTCGCAGTGAAATGTTCGAAATTATGGACCTCTATGTTATATGACAAATGACGATACAAATATTCAAACAAAAAAAAAAGTTATGGTTTAACAAAAAAATAGATAAAAAATTGTTCTACCAAAGAGATCTGGTATATATCTAATTACGCGAGTGTGTCATAAATGCTACAGACATTCTAAACTTGCCACCGGGCCTCCGGGATGCCGGTAGAAAGGCTGTGTTACCATCCTTTTCTCTCTATTTCTTTTCACTTGCGAGTACCCAATGCAAGTGATGGACGTGCCACCGGCCCCAGGGTTGTAGATGTAAGGCTGTGTCACTTGTGTATACCTAAATAAAGACGGTTGAACTACAAAAAAAAAACAAAAAAAAAATGGCACGTAGCCTAAACGCAGGTTTTGCAACGTCCAGCCAAGTTGTACAATAGAACACAATTGGGACTGTCCATGTTGTAACATTAGTAAGTCCTGCTCTATTATATCAATAGCAGATTATACAATGTTATCCAGTGAATATATTCTGGAGGACAGAGTCATTAACCCATTGTCCACTACAGAAAGTGATTTTTCCAAATTAATACGTTCAATTTCTTGTATTTTTTCAGCCGTTTCAATTTGTGTTTCTTTCCAAGCTTCGTTGTATGCAGCGTATATACCGGCCGCTATGAAACGTTTTTGACGCTATTTACGAGGTCCCAATATGAAATCTCGCAAGTCAGCACCGTCTTTAAGTAAAGTCAAGTGTTGCTTAATTTCAGCCAGTGTAGATTTTTGTAGCCATTCGAGGCATAGTTTCCCTACACTGTATGTTGTAACTATCCCTGGATGTTGTCTCTGGGAGTATCTTGGGCCTGTTCTGTTTAAACCCCTGTGTTTTGTTCAGGAATCTATCTTGACAGTTATTTGTGTCTGTGGGCCAGATCAACCATTTTTTCCAATCAGGATGTGTTCTGTTTTGGTATAAAATATGGGAAACGTCTATCTCCACATCTGTAGTGCTATTACTATCAGGTATGGGCTTTGGAATAGACGGTTTATTGAAGTCTTTTATCTTAGCTAGGCCAAGACAAGTAGTTTGTTGAATTGTGTCATTCAGAAATATTATTTGTTCTGGGATCATGCAGGCCCTAAATAATGCTTCTAGACCTTGTACCTGCCATTCTTTTGAACCCCAGATGGTTTTTATTTCAATATTGTTTTTCCAAAATTCAAAACCAAATGTAGACATTTTGTCATAAAATCTTTCAGAATAAATCAATTTGGTATTTGTCAACATTGTTTTCATTTCTGTCTTATTTAACATTTTAAAATAAAACGTTTCTGGATCACTGTTGTTAAACCCTGAGAAGTATTAGAATTTGAAACAACAATAGAGGAGTAACCCCTCGTGGGTAGAGAGAAATAGCTCTCTAACAATGAGCACAAACGCTCTGGTCAGCACATTTTGCCCCAACCTGTTGCTGGATAATGCATATCCTTATAGAAGACCCCTCACTCACCAACCTGGTTGGTGACATGCTTCATCATCGGGGTCCCACCCCATAGGCCGAGTGCCTACAGGGTGTGCTGCGACACCTGATTACAGTGGAGCTGGTTTCGTTTTTTATGTGTTCAAGACTATCAAAATTGTGTTTAAAAAGGGCCAACACTACTCACTTCAAGTATTTTATTCTTGAGTGCTTGAACCCTTAGTAAAATTAAAGTGTGGCACCTTTGCCTAATTAGGAAGGCTTTGGTGTCAAAAGTCTATTAAAATATATAAAAATAGCGAAAGTGTGCTATGTGAATGTGAATATACAAAACTATTGTTTAAAAAGGTCTACATGTTTCAACCCATACATGGATTCAAGGGTTTTCGTCAGGACCGTGGTGATTTGAACTGGGTGGTCCGCCCACGCTAAGGAGCGTCCTGCCCTAGTTCAATTTAGAGACCATAAATAGTGATCTCGTGAAAAAAAGGTGCGTTTTTCTCTTTTGAAAAAAACCTGTGAAAAGACAGGGAAACAAAGAACAGGAAGGGGTCACACACTGGGGTAGACAAATTGGATTATACCACATATAACACATATGTTCATGGTCAGTAGCACAATCGTAACATCCACGTGTGGAATCATGCCAGCATATCAATATCGTGAGTAGAACATATCTATTGCGTGGGTGGCAACAGAACTACAGTGATAAGTTGCCGGGTAGTGCCTTTCAATTGAAGGGCAGGCGCCAAAATGAGGGGTGTCGATATGGTTTTGGCGTCTGGAATATGTGAAAAATCAGGGGTCGGTAAACGGGAGAGTGACCTATTAGCGTGCTGCGATGTGAACGGCTGCCAAACATTTGTGAGCAGTCGTGCAAAAAACCGTCTCAATTGCATGGAGGCGGCTAGTTTTTTTAGTGCTTACGCTTAGAAGCGGAACTATCGCTTCATGGGCACCAGCGTTACCAAGTTGACAGGATTCCGTCTCCTGTAGGTAGAAAAACATGTATCTAGTGTCAGCTCTGTGGTCATTGAGCGCTGACAATCGAGTATTGCCTCAAGAGAAAATGCGGTCAATCATTACCGCATTGCGATCCATCAAGTGTACTTACTTGTCGCTTCTGTTCATCAGACCGAAAAACCTACTTGGTTCTTGCTCGGCGTGCCCCGTGGAGTGTCTCCGGTACCTGAATGCTGCCGGTAATGTGAGCACTTCCTAGTTGGGCGTGGCCGGGTCACGTGTGTTGAGCACGTGATCTAGTGATAGCCACTCACGATGTTTTGATAAACACTGTGAAAGGACTTGCCCAAATGAGTCATTGTGTACATCGCTATGGTAACGATGTGTTGAGATCTCGGGCGAGCAGCGCTCGTTTTGCTGAGGCATAATTCTAGGGTTTCTTTAGCGTTTGTGGGGTCACAAACACGGATTCATATTGGGACATATTTACAAGGTCTTATTTTACAGAGAATACTGAGAATACTAACAGCGCTCGTTTTGCTGAGGCATAATTCTAGGGTTTCTTTAGCGTTTGTGGGGTCACAAACACGGACATATTTACAAGGTGTTATTTTACAGAGAATACTGAGAATACTATCAGGACAGAGAAAAGCGGGCAGGATTACCGCTTTTCTAAAAAGAATTAGATGAAATAAAACAGAAACTGGCACATAGTGATTCCGTGTGGTGGAGTCTGGATTCTGATGAACCCTCTTATGTCAACACATTATTCCACGGTATATTGTCGTTTAAACCGGTTTTATGCGTGGAAAGTCTGTAGACCCACCTCTGTTCCTTTTCAAATAAACGTTTGTTCAAGTTAGTACCAGGTTGCACTTGTTCAATTATTGTCCATTTAATGTCATCGGCAGTGTGACCTATGGACAAAAAATGTTCAGTGAGCTTTGTATTTGTCTTCCTGCACCTGATGGTGCTCCTGTGCTCTCCGATGCGTAGTTTTATCTTCCTACTGGTCATTCCTACATAATGTAGGTCACAGGGGCATGTCAATCTATAGATGACGTTCTCGCTATTGTAATTGGTGTGCCCTCTGATTGTCCATACTTTATTTGGTTCCAGCAGTAGTGTTTTTGTATTTGTGGTAAAGGGGCAAACACTGCAACTTCCGCATTTGTAGTGGCCAGTTACCTTCGGTAGACCCCATAGGTTTATTTGTGTTTCTTTCCTTGGGTGTACCGCTAGGGGTCTGGTATTGACCACTGCATCCTTTATGCTTCGTGCCCTTTTAAAAGAAAATAAGGGTTTGTTCCATCTGAGGTTGCCTGTATTCAGAATGTTCCAGTGCTTTTTTATTATCCTTGACACATCATTGGATATTGTGTTATATGTTGTAACACACGTCAGTGGAATCTCTTCCGGTACCCTTTCTTTCGGTTCCAAAAGCGCTGTGCGAGGTTGATTACGAGCTCGCTTCTGGCTTTTCTGGAGGATTCTGTTTGGGTAGCCTCGGTTTTCAAGTTTTTGAGAGAGATCATTGGCTTGTCTCTTGTAGTCTTCTAGTTCACTACAGTTCCTACGGATTCTAAGGTATTGCCCGTATGCTAAATTTTCGCGTAGGGGTCTGGGGTGGAAGCTTTCAAAACGGAGGAGGTTGTTTTTCGCAGTGGGTTTGTAATGGGTAATAGTAGTCAATTTCCCATCTTTTTTTGTGATTTTTACGTCTAGGAAGACCAGAGTGTCACTGTTTTTTTCATATGTGAACTTTAGATGATTGTCTCGGGTGTTTATCCAGTTGAAGAAAGAGGTTAGTGATTCCTCTGAGCCTTTCCAAATGGTTAGCACATCGTCGATGTACCTACGCCATATTAGGAGATTGGAGCTATAGGGGTTTGTATCACTGAGAATGTATTTCTCTTCAAAATCAAATACATACAAACCCGCTATGCTTGGAGCAAAAGAACTGCCCATGGATGTCCCACCCGTCTGTAGGAATATTTGGCCTTCAAACTCAAAATAATTCCTTTTCAATGCTAGTCTCGCACACTCGAGGACAAAATTTTTGGGTGTTCTTGATGTCCATGTTTCTTTCTCTAAAGCTCTTTCTAGTACTTCCAGTGTTGCATCCTGGGGGATGCTGGTGTACAAGCTCTCAATGTCAAAACTCACCAGGATGGTGTCATTATCCACGGTAAGTTGATCTAGAATTTGTAAAAGGCTCTTTGTCTCCTGTAGGTATGTGCTAGTTCTTTGCACCATGGCTTTGAAAAACACGTCGCAAAATTGCGACAGCGGTTCGAGGACTGATCCCAGACCAGAGACAATTGGCCTACCTGGCGGTGGTGTCCTGTTTTTATGTATTTTGGGGAGGGTATAGAAGTAGGGGATTTTCCCTTCACTGTTGCAAAGGAAATTTGCCTCCTGTTTAGATATAAAACCCTCGGTTTCTCCGTATTCCACTAGCGATGTTATCTCGCTTTTCAGATCTTCTGTTGGATCCACCGGTAATCTGCGATAGCTGTTGTCATCTGCTAGAAGTCGAAGACATTCGTTTTGATAAGCTGTGCGATCTTGCACAACAATTCCTCCACCTTTATCCGCAGGTTTTATCACAATGGTTTCACAATTCCGCAGAGTTTCGAGGACGACCCTTTCCTGGTTGGTCAGATTCATGAATTGTTTCTTTGGTTTTGTATTCTCAATTTCATTGAATACCGCCTGCTCGAATGTGGAAATTTCCACAGGTATCAGGTGTGGCGGAGGGGTGAAAGTGGCTTTGTTCCTCAGACCTGTTTCATTAGGGTCTGGGTTCTCCTCAGTGATTGGTCTTTTTTCGAAGAAAGCTTTTAACCTGAGTTTTCTAAAGAAAGACGAGAGTTCGCAGTGAAGTCTGAATTTGTCCAGATTCGCTGTCAGTACAAATCCTAAGCCTTTATTCAGGACTGATTCTTCGTCTGTGCTCAGTGGTCTAGTTGCGAGGTTGGTTATCAGGTTCTCCGGTTGCTCGGTCCTGCCTGTTGTGGTCTGGGCTTGCTCTGGTTCGCACTCGATCTTCCGGTGCCCAGTGTACATGAGCTCCCTGATTTTGATTTCTTCTTTTTCCCCTTCCCCTTCCGCCCGGAGTTGTCTTCTCCTTTAGATTGAGGGGTAAACTCTGAATCAGAGTATGGGTATGCCTTAGTATAGGAGAATTTCTTTAGATCTTTCTGGAACTTTTGCACTTTCTGCTGAGTCAAATTGTCTTTGTAGTCTGTCATTTCCTTGTTTAATTCATCAAGCTTTTTCTTAAAGCCTGTAATCGTAGTTTTCATATGACTTTCTGTCACCTGGATCTCTACTTGGATTTTTTCTGACAGTCTTAAGGCTGTCTTTAATATCAGTACTATCCAATCGTGCGTGCAGTGCCATGCTATGGCTGCCCAGTCTTTTCGAAAAGCTTCGTCTTCAAGGAAAATGCGGGGTGCATTTGAAACCAATAGCCCTTTTGGTGCCATACTGTTACTCAAATATTCTTTTAGAATTGTCCCATGCAGGATAGTCCTGATTCTATTTCTCTTCATCTCTGTCAGATTTTCCCAATCTTTTGTTGTTGAAATACTTTGTGCTATATTTGCATCTGCGAAAGCAGATAGGTCACTCAAAAAAGCCTGTGGAAATTTCCACATTCGAGCAGGCGGTATTCAATGAAATTGAGAATACAAAACCAAAGAAACAATTCATGAATCTGACCAACCAGGAAAGGGTCGCCCTCGAAACTCTGCGGAATTGTGAAACCATTGTGAAAAAACCTGCGGATAAAGGTGGAGGAATTGTTGTGCAAGATCGCACAGCTTATCAAAACGAATGTCTTCGACTTCTAGCAGATGACAACAGCTATCGCAGATTACCGGTGGATCCAACAGAAGATCTGAAAAGCGAGATAACATCGCTAGTGGAATACGGAGAAACCGAGGGTTTTATATCTAAACAGGAGGCAAATTTCCTTTGCAACAGTGAAGGGAAAATCCCCTACTTCTATACCCTCCCCAAAATACATAAAAACAGGACACCACCGCCAGGTAGGCCAATTGTCTCTGGTCTGGGATCAGTCCTCGAACCGCTGTCGCAATTTTGCGACGTGTTTTTCAAAGCCATGGTGCAAAGAACTAGCACATACCTACAGGACACAAAGAGCCTTTTACAAATTCTAGATCAACTTACCGTGGATAATGACACCATCCTGGTGAGTTTTGACATTGAGAGCTTGTACACCAGCATCCCCCAGGATGCAACACTGGAAGTACTAGAAAGAGCTTTAGAGAAAGAAACATGGACATCAAGAACACCAAAAAATGTTGTCCTCGAGTGTGCGAGACTAGCACTGAAAAGGAATTATTTTGAGTTTGAAGGCCAAATATTCCTACAGACGGGTGGGACATCCATGGGCAGTTCTTTTGCTCCAAGCATAGCGGGTTTGTATGTATTTGATTTTGAAGAGAAATACATTCTCAGTGATACAAACCCCTATAGCTCCAATCTCCTAATATGGCGTAGGTACATTGACGATGTGCTAACCATTTGGAAAGGCTCAGAGGAATCACTAACCTCTTTCTTCAACTGGATAAACACCCGAGACAATCATCTAAAGTTCACATATGAAAAAAACAGTGACACTCTGGTCTTCCTAGACGTAAAAATCACAAAAAAAGATGGAAAAATTGACTACTATTACCCATTACAAACCCACTGCGAAAAACAACCTCCTCCGTTTTGAAAGCTTCCACCCCAGACCCCTACGCGAAAATTTAGCATACGGGCAATACCTTAGAATCCGTAGGAACTGTAGTGAACTAGAAGACTACAAGAGACAAGCCAATGATCTCTCTCAAAAACTTAAAAACCGAGGCTACCCAAACAGAATCCTCCAGAAAAGCCAGAAGCGAGCTCGTAATCAACCTCGCACAGCGCTTTTGGAACCGAAAGAAAGGGTACCGGAAGAGATTCCACTGACGTGTGTTACAACATATAACACAATATCCAATGATGTGTCAAGGATAATAAAAAAGCACTGGAACATTCTGAATACAGGCAACCTCAGATGGAACAAACCCTTATTTTCTTTTAAAAGGGCACGAAGCATAAAGGATGCAGTGGTCAATACCAGACCCCTAGCGGTACACCCAAGGAAAGAAACACAAATAAACCTATGGGGTCTACCGAAGGTAACTGGCCACTACAAATGCGGAAGTTGCAGTGTTTGCCCCTTTACCACAAATACAAAAACACTACTGCTGGAACCAAATAAAGTATGGACAATCAGAGGGCACACCAATTGCAATAGCGAGAACGTCATCTATAGATTGACATGCCCCTGTGACCTACATTATGTAGGAATGACCAGTAGGAAGATAAAACTACGCATCGGAGAGCACAGAGCACCATCAGGTGCAGGAAGACAAATACAAAGCTCACTGAACATTTTTTGTCCATAGGTCACACTGCCGATGACATTAAATGGACAATAATTGAACAAGTGCAACCTGGTACTAACTTGAACAAACGTTTATTTGAAAAGGAACAGAGGTGGGTCTACAGACTTTCCACGCATAAAACCGGTTTAAACGACAATATACCGTGGAATAATGTGTTGACATAAGAGGGTTCATCAGAATCCAGACTCCACCACACGGAATCACTATGTGCCCGTTTCTGTTTTATTTCATCTAATTCTTTTAAAAAAAGCAGTAATCCTGCCCGCTTTTCTCTGTCCTGATAGTATTCTCAGTATTCTCTGTAAAATAACACCTTGTAAATATGTCCGTGTTTGTGACCCCACAAACGCTAAAGAAACCCTAGAATTATGCCTCAGCAAAACGAGCGCTGTTAGTATTCTCAGTATTCTCTGTAAAATAAGACCTTGTAAATATGTCCCAATATGAATCCGTGTTTGTGACCCCACAAACGCTAAAGAAACCCTAGAATTATGCCTCAGCAAAACGAGCGCTGCTCGCCCGAGATCTCAACACATCGTTACCATAGCAATGTACACAATGACTCATTTGGGCAAGTCCTTTCACAGTGTTTATCAAAACATCGTGAGTGGCTATCACTAGATCACGTGCTCAACACACGTGACCCGGCCACGCCCAACTAGGAAGTGCTCACATTACCGGCAGCATTCAGGTACCGGAGACACTCCACGGGGCACGCCGAGCAAGAACCAAGTAGGTTTTTCGGTCTGATGAACAGAAGCGACAAGTAAGTACACTTGATGGATCGCAATGCGGTAATGATTGACCGCATTTTCTCTTGAGGCAATACTCGATTGTCAGCGCTCAATGACCACAGAGCTGACACTAGATACATGTTTTTCTACCTACAGGAGACGGAATCCTGTCAACTTGGTAACGCTGGTGCCCATGAAGCGATAGTTCCGCTTCTAAGCGTAAGCACTAAAAAAACTAGCCGCCTCCATGCAATTGAGACGGTTTTTTGCACGACTGCTCACAAATGTTTGGCAGCCGTTCACATCGCAGCACGCTAATAGGTCACTCTCCCGTTTACCGACCCCTGATTTTTCACATATTCCAGACGCCAAAACCATATCGACACCCCTCATTTTGGCGCCTGCCCTTCAATTGAAAGGCACTACCCGGCAACTTATCACTGTAGTTCTGTTGCCACCCACGCAATAGATATGTTCTACTCACGATATTGATATGCTGGCATGATTCCACACGTGGATGTTACGATTGTGCTACTGACCATGAACATATGTGTTATATGTGGTATAATCCAATTTGTCTACCCCAGTGTGTGACCCCTTCCTGTTCTTTGTTTCCCTGTCTTTTCACAGGTTTTTTTCAAAAGAGAAAAACGCACCTTTTTTTCACGAGATCACTATTTATGGTCTCTAAATTGAACTAGGGCAGGACGCTCCTTAGCGTGGGTGGACCACCCAGTTCAAATCACCACGGTCCTGACGAAAACCCTTGAATCCATGTATGGGTTGAAACATGTAGACCTTTTTAAACAATAGTTTTGTATATTCACATTCACATAGCACACTTTCGCTATTTTTATATATTTTAATACGACTTTTGACACCAAAGCCTTCCTAATTAGGCAAAGGCGCCACACTTTAATTTTACTAAGGGTTCAAGCACTCAAGAATAAAATACTTGAAGTGAGTAGTGTTGGCCCTTTTTAAACACAATTTTGATAGTCTTGAACACATAAAAAACGAAACCAGCTCCACTGTAATCAGGTGTCGCAGCACACCCTGTAGGCACTCGGCCTATGGGGTGGGACCCCGATGATGAAGCATGTCACCAACCAGGTTGGTGAGTGAGGGGTCTTCTATAAGGATATGCATTATCCAGCAACAGGTTGGGGCAAAATGTGCTGACCAGAGCGTTTGTGCTCATTGTTAGAGAGCTATTTCTCTCTACCCACGAGGGGTTACTCCTCTATTGTTGTTTCATATTAATTGGGGGACCAGGAGTTCCCACCTCACATAGTGCCTGTCATTATTATTATCCCTCTCTCTCTCAATTGTTGCGAAGTATTAGAATTTCTCATAAAATGTTTTCAAGCTGCCTTTTGGCGGAGTTGGACAATGTTCCCATTGGTTATAAGTAAAAACATTTCTAGGCTGAGCAGTTTTATGCAAATAGTGATCACCAAAATGATTATAACAATATAACTCTTCATAATTTGATGAACCCTGTAAATAATTATGTTTTTTGAATTTTGTTAACATTACTAAATCTGACATCATATTATTAATGTTTTCAAAGTCCCAATCATCAGAGAAAGTACTTGGTGTCACAAAGTCACTTAAGGAAACCTTAAACTGGTGTGGATATTTCAAGAGCTCAATCGGGCCAAATATTTCATAATCCGTTCTGTCCCATGCTACCCCACCGGGTATTAGATTGGCTGTGATGTTCACTGATGACAGTTCTCTTTAATCAATGTGAGAGGATGTGTGAGGCTTTAGGACCAAGTTGATGTTCTGACTTGCTGTGTCCATTGTACTATATTTTCCATCAATAAATCTACCAAAACATAAAACCATGATGAGCCAAAGCAGGAGGAAAAGTACACCTAACACAATCCAAAATTCAATCCATGGTGACATCAGATATGTTTCCTTTAGTTGGTGAAAAAGTTTAGTTACTTTGTCTTTGAAAGTTTTTGTTGCTGGCGTTTCTTCAGGCTCGCTTGGATCTTCAAAAAAGTCATCGAAATTGATGAAGTAGCCAGATGCAGTTCTGTCAATTGTTGGAATTGCTTCCGGATTTTCATTCGTCTTTGCATTTTTCTTTGTTTCATTAGCATAATCTGAGGCTACATCATTGTAGACAGGTGTTTCTTGACGAACTGTTGCAATTTGGGTTTCAAGAGGCACAAGTTCCATGGCTTTGTTGCATAGTCCTTTTTTATTCATTGCAGATTTATCAAATGTGATTAGTCTTTCAGTTTGAACCTCTTGGATTGTAGCACAATTTGGTCTTCTGCTATTTCTTGGGAGTCCACTGGGCCTACTACTTATTATTGGCCACATGATTGTGGTTTTACCAAGTCAATGGATACAACTTGGTTCTCCTTTTTACCAGCAAGGGGCGGTAGTACTACTTATCTTGTTCCGCTGACAGCTAAGACAGGTACTGCTTTTCTGTAAGAAGACCTAAATTCCTTCTTCACCGCGATCTTTTCTCTGACCAGATCCCCAATCTTTGGAATCCAGAAATGTCTTGCTGGGACAGGTGGTTTTTCTTCAGTGGCTGTTGACTTTAACTTTATATTACTCAGACTTCTTCTTGTTTCATTTAAGTCCTGTAAGAGAGCCAAACGGTCTTTGATATCAAAGGCTTTTTCTTCTACCACTGAAGTGTGACAATCTAGATCCTGAATGTGCATTCTAGTGCCGAACAATAGTTCGTAGGGAGTGAGACCTTTTAGAGAATTTCTTGGCAGATTGTTAAGACTACGTTGGACACTTGTTAAATGTTTGACCCACCCATCACCCGAACCTAATACCCTCACCGTTATAGATTGCTTTATGTCCCGTTTTTTTCTTTCCACTACCGCATTTCCCTCAGGATGGAATGGAGAAGAGTACCGCAATGCAATGCCCATGCTGGCCATGGCCTCCTTGTAAGCCTGAGAGCTAAACGCAGGACCCTGGTCAGAATATAGCATGCCAATTGCGTATGTGTCGATAAAGACTTGCAAATCTTTTATAACAGTTCTGGCGTCAGCCGAGCGCTGATGTCTGCATTTTAAGTGAATCTAGTCTTAATATTTATGGGATCGCTTTTCTCCTGCTGGATTTTTGCGTATAGATAGCCTTATGCTTTCTAATAGAGGTATCCTGGCACTAGCCTGGTCCGGTTCACGACTGCGATCTCGGTTGCAGTCTGGACAATCCTTTGCAAATTTGTAATGTTGCAAGTTCATCCCCAGCCACCAGTACTCTGATTGTAATTCTTTTAGAGATTTCAAGATCTCTTGGTGCCTTAAACCCAATCCCATATGTGCGTCTGCTATTAATAAGACTCTCCGGTTCGTGTTTGGAATTACTCTATCCCCCACTCCAGGGATCTGAGCAAGAGGAACGGAGTTGCATCAATTATGTATGTATAAATGAGTGGATAGTCAAGAGGTAATGCTGCATAGTCGCCTTTTAACGAGGCTTTTTCTGCTAGCATGGTTTCTCCGTCTATGTGTTTTTTAGAACGCTTTTTTGTGGCTACGAAAGCCGGTTGGACTGCTACCGCTGTGGCTCTGTTAGCCAATGAATTCCCTGCAACGTGAACGCCATCACGTTGATGACTCAGTGTATGTATCACGTGAGTCTTTCGTAGTTCTTTCTGCAAAAGAACTACTTGTTCCCAGAGCTTTTTATGCTTTATTGTCGCACCTGTGTCATCTTTGTAACCGTTTTGAATCCAGGTCTGCATGTCATTATTGTAAGACTTGACGCAGTAATGTGAATTGCACACTATTAGTGTGGGGAATTCGCGATCAGCATTTTCAAGCACCATCTTTAAAGATCTTATTTCAGCTCGCTGAGCTGTACAGTTTCTGAGTGATTCAGTTTTGGTGATTATTGGTCTGAATTTACCAAAGCCCCAGCGACCTTTAACAATCGCGCACGCTGCGTTGTAGGATTTTTCCTCTACATCCTAGTGTTGTGCAAATCTGTCCATGTAGATTACGCATGTGTACTGTTCGAGAGGCAGAATTTCGATTGGCAGAGGATATTCTTCTTCATATTGTAGATCTTCTAGTTTTTCCATTTTCGGGTCAAAATAGTGCGTAACGTCTTCTGCAGCAAGAGAATTTTCCCATTGTATCCATTTTGGATCTAATGCCACTGCATGTAGATTGCGTGGGCTTGTTAATGCTTCAAGGGCTGATTCTGCTGTTAAAACAGATATCCTCCTGCCTTGGGCTTGGGCTCTTTCTTTTGCTACAGCAGTTTGAACCGCTATTAGAATTTTTTCAGTAGAATTGAATTTCATTTCAGCTCGTGTGTACAAATGTGATTTGTAAGCTATTGGTACCGTTTCTCCCTCATCAGAGGTCAGGTACGTGAATCCGCATTATTCCTGGGATGACTCGGATTACAAGGTTGCGTACGTTTTCACGTGTTTGCAATTTTGTTTTAGTAAACATGTCTGTTTGTAATGATCTTAAAATTTCTGTATGTTTCTGAGTCCAATTGATTGGTTTGAAATCAGGTTTTATTAATTCATAGAGAGGTTTAACCCTCTCAGCATAATTTAGAGTGTATGTTCTTCCGAAATTCAGGAAACCTAGTATTGATTGTAAGTTCTTCAGCGTTTTAGGTGCTTGGAGTACAGCGCACTTCTCTAAGAAGTTGTCTGCTAGGCTTTTGCCTTCACTTGATAATTCATATCCTAAAAACAGGACAGTTAGATGGGCAATTCTTGACTTTTTAAAGTTGAATTTGTAACCCTCAGATGCGAACCCAAGTATTATGGTGTTCACTCTTTTCAAGTGAGTCTCCAGGTCATCATCTGTGAGATAGATGTCATCGACATAGGATAATGCCTCATCATCATATATTTGTAGTAACTCTGTTACTCTTGCTGAGAATAATCCTGGGCTATTCTTGAATCCCTGTGGGAGTCGGCAGAAGTGTTTTTGTGACCCCATTATTGAGAAAGCGGTCAAATACCTGCTTTCAGGTGCAATGTTTTGACAAAAGAATCCATTAGAGATGTCTAATGTCGTTTTATATTTTTTACGCACGATGTTATTCATTAGTGCTGCACTGTGTGAGTTCTGTACTGCAAATGTGTTGCAACAGGAGTTTAAGTGTCTGTAGTCCAAAACTAGACGATAGGAATCGTCTGGCTTGGAGACAGGAAACAAAGGATTTTTCATTTGTGAGGTGCATGTTTCAATCACCCCCTGATATTCAAGTTGATCTAAGATCTCCCTGACTTGCTTTTTAGCTTCTTGCTTAACAGGATACTGCCTTTGTGCAGTGGGTTGACTTTTTAACTGGATTTTGTGAGGAGGAGAATCCTCATCCCATCCTACATGATTTTTATATAATGCAGGAGCTTGGGCCACTGCCCATTTTCTTGCAAATGTATATTTTTTATGAATTGGAATATGATTTGAGAAGGCAGGCATAATCATTTCTTTGCCATGAGGGCACTCCCTGACAAACTCTGGTGGCCAGTCTTTCTCAGCTAACAGGATGTCATAGCCTTTTGAAAGGTTATCCCAAAAGACACCCCTTACTTTCCTAGTTTTGTCCCCCTCTATACGCAATGTTATTTCGTATATTTTATGGGGTTTGCTAACTCTGGTGTCTGCAGTTTCCACTTGAATGTATTCATTCGTGTCCAATGTCTCCAGAAGAGTCATCAGGATCTTGCGAGCTATGGTCACTTCTGCTGCGCTGTCTAGCATTGTCTGGGCCCACTCTCTGTTTTTCAGTTGTGTCCTCAGTATCCTCGGCATGTTTTATTCTAATACTTGCTACCTTCTTTTTTGGAAATTGTAATTTTTTACTTTGATGAGCAGGTTCCTTGTCTTTGGACTTGACGTGCTCTTCTTTGTGTTCTGACCGTCCTCTTCTTTCCGATTTCTGTGATGAAGTCTGAAAAGATCGAGAGGGACGTGTATCAATATCTTGATATCTATCAGGTTTTCTTAATTTATCCCTATCTCTAAGGTTGTATCTTTTCTCAGAGGGCTCCCTCTGGGGAGACTTGCCTCCTTGTTCTGGAGATCTATTTCTCCGTTGAGGAGACCTTCCTCTGGACTGGAATCGTTTTTCTTTGGGAGTGGATTGTTTATTACCATCCCAACTCTTTTTTGGAGTATTTAGATTATTTTTAATAAAGGTTTTTTCAGGATTTGCAGTTAGATGGGGTTTTATTGGTTTCCCATCCAAACTATCTCTTCTTAGTTCTTCATAGGATTTTTCTATGATTCTGGCAAGTTCAAAAGGTTGTTCTGCTATATCTGTTTCTTTCAATTTCTGGCGGATCGCCACAGATGCTGCTTCTCCTTTTATGTTGGCTAATAATATAGCCGAGACCTGCTTGAAGTCTTTCAGTAATTTCATACCCAGTGTTAAAGCAGGTTCTGGACCGTATTCATTTTGAATCTGTCTTAGTACGTCTGGTATAACCGCCATGGGCGGAACACCATGTGTTTTTGTGTAAATCGAAGCAAAGACTGTGCCCCAAGTGTCACAGTCCACCACATGTGGTGCGATCCCCATTGGAAGAAAGATAGTCAGAATTCTGTGTTTGTCATGAGGTGTAGTATCAGGAAATACTGCCTCTATTTGAGTCATTTTTTGAGCTAACCAGAATGGACTTTGTTCCCGTTTTGCGGGTATTTTGCCAATGGCTGATTGTATATTCTGTGGAGTGATTTAATTTGTGTTCACCTGGTGAGGGGTGGTCTGTGGAATTATTATTGCCGGTTGGACTGTTGAAGTCCGCATGACATATTGGACCAATTGTCTATGTATTTTGATTAGTTGTTTTAGCTGAACTAAAAGTTCCCGGTCTGACATTTTTTGAATGTCTGGATGTGGTGTGTAGCATGCTAGAACCGGCCACGTTGCTCCTGGTCTACCTAGTGGACCTAGCCTGGTGATGTGATTTTGATGTTTTAGGGCGCCTTTAAACCAGAGCAGGTGCTCTTGGTAAGTTAGTGGGATTTCAATGTCCTCGAAAGGAGCGTATTCATCCGGAGATTCCTCTATTTTGTAATAGTGGAATTTGTGTGTCACAGCGTGTGCTGCTGGAAAATGTATCCATGAATAGAATACCTCTGTCTGCCGATATTCATGGGCCTCTACCACAAATATTACTGTACCACCTCGTGATGATACTCCATTTTCTATAAGTTTTGTAGTTATAGTTCTTCTTACATTTACCGGAATGATTATAGCATTCGGGTCATTGTCTTGGAGACTTGTGTCATCCGCTAGGAGTTGAGCTGCTATTCTAGCTTTCTCCCTTTCATCGTCACTTTCCCCCATTTTACTGACAGAAAGTTTTGTTGCAGATCAAGATTCAAGGGAAACAAAGATTAGGTGCACAATATTTTGGAACACTGTATTCTTCAACGTTGAATAAACCAAAAACTAATACATAGGAATCTCTTTCTACTAAGTTGCGGCGGATATTAACCTTTTACCCACTCCAGACGTCTTTTGGAGTTTTTACGGGAAAAGGGGTCTGTGTGAAAAAGCACGACTGAGTTACTCTAATGTCTTGCGTTAGATTATCGCCTTACCAAACGTTGGGCGCCATGTAGTGTAGTTCCTATATTCCCAATAGGCTCTGCGCATTGGAATAATATAAACAGCAGTGTAGACGTAGGACTGAGGTCGCCTAGGTCTCTACTGACTATATTAGACTTAATTAGTTTTGCCAGCTAGCTCAGAGGTCACTAGAAACTTTCTCGAATGTTTAGGAAAGAGTTAACTCTCCTGATTTAGACAAGAAGGGATTAGCTTCTGACAACCGCATAAACATGACATCTTTGCTCCCTCAGAATAAAGAGTCTATCTCTAGAGTCGTGTGAAAACAATAGACGGTTATTTCACTCAGTCAATCGTGCGTTCTTAGTTTCACCAGAGTGCAGAGAAATAGAGAGACGGGCGTTTTCAATAAAAGGTGTTATTTATTGAGCAGTCTTCTTTCTCATGCAAGAGAAGTGAGTTGCCACAATTGCAATACTTATCATGAAGTAAAGTGCGTACAGTAAAAGGAGTATTATGAAATAATACTGTAAAAGCATTGATATGGTTTCTTAGCCATATGATACTTTAAAACGGATAAAATATATACATACATAAAAACATTGACTAACGTACTCAACTGGTGCTTCTAATATACGCCTACCCCGGTGTACCTGACCTAAGCCTAATACGTGGGAAGGAGTAAGTAAGTTGCAGTTTAAGTTAAGTTGGTTTTTGCCAAGGAATCTGAATCAAGAATTCTCTTAATGGTTTAGTCAGCTCCGTACCTTGGTTCTAGAATGAAGGAGGTCTTGTATCTCTTTCTCAGGACTCGATCTCCCAGCAACCCGCAAGAGTGACTGGAAACACTGGAGCTGGAATTTTCTCGGCTGGAGAAAAAGACAGCGACTTTCTCAGTGCGTCAAAAAGGGAGTGGCGGCTTCCTTCGGCTCTCGCATCAGCTGGGCTTCGGGTAAGTAGATAGCCGCTCTGCTCCAAACCACCGTGTGTTTGCTTAAGGCAACGTTGGTATATTTATACTTGAGAGGTGCCGGGTTTGACGTAAGGTTGGACATAAGACGTCACTAAGAACTAACAGTTCTTTCTGGACTCTAGGAGTTCTTGTGCAAATCAAAACAAGAGCAGGGGGATTTCCCGGGCTGCTGGAGGCTTGGTTTGTTTAAAGAACGCGTTGTACTTTCTAGGAGTCTAGGGGAGTAGCCTTGCCGTATTTGGACTGCATGGGCTATTACTAAATATGGATATGATTCTTATGCCTTTATAAGGATATTATTTATTATAACCATACAAGGGCATAAATCGGGAATATCTAATTAGGGTCCTAGATAGAAACACAACACAAGGTGACGGGGTCAAACGGGAGAGGGTATCCCAGGGGCGTAACACAGGCCCCCGCAGCCCTCAGGGTGCGGGGGGGCCCCAAGCTCCAGGGGGCCCCTCGGCACTGCACTCTGGCCGGAGAGCTCCTGACTGAGTCCGGAGGGGGCCCCTCCACGTGCCTTGCAGGAAGGCCTGGCAGGCTACAATGTAACAAGCAGGCCGCAGCATGAGATTCACTGCGACAACCCTGTGCGTCACAGTTGAAATGGCCAATGGATACGACCGATACAGTCCACAGACAGTTCTGAGACTGTCATAAAACTAATATTGGCGGGCCGACTGGCGGCGGCGGCACACAGTTTGGGTTTTATTAGTGGCGCAGCATGCCACTGCTCTCACCGCACGTTTGTTTTTACCTGCAATAATGGACAGTGACTACCGGGACGGTCAACAGTGACCCGGGCTGCCGCCGGAGTGGTGGTGCACTGATAGCCTGCATTACAGTACAGTCTAGGACTGTCTAATCACACCGCGATGACACCCCCGTGCACCATGGGCAGCAGACGGCCGGCCGTACCGTGAATGCGCTGCTCGTACTAGTAAGTGTCACACCCTTCTGCAATATCCAATTATTTAATTTACTTTTCTGTCACTACTTTCTTATCCTGATACTTTAATTTACTTTTGTTTTGAGTGCGCCTAAAGGTGACGCCGCATGATCTTTATCCTTAAAGTTGCAGCTGCAGAGGCCTTAAACTTTAGCAATCGTGCAGATGAAATCATAATCCGAGCTGGGTCCCCAATATGTTCCTGTGCACAGGAGGCGGTGTCAGCTGCTTTTAGATCACGTTTTTCACTGTAAAAGATTCTCTGCCAGGCCTTCACACTTTTTAGATGAGGCAGTTCATCCTCGACACCGCAGGGCTCCAATCAACTCAAGGAAGTAGCTCCAGAGTCTCCTGCTTTAGCCTGCACTCCTAAATCTGTTGCGAAATTCCCTTTCAGTTAAAGATATTTATTAATACAAATATTTTGCTTGTATAGCACCAAGTTTCTGAACGAACACAGCCACATTTTAATGATCCCAGAAGAGCCGAAGGCTGAGGGTGGTAGGGTAAGGATGAGGGGGTTGCCAGACTATGTCACGTAAGTCTCTACAGCAGGCACTATAACCAATTAAGTTATATTTCCCGCTAGGTATATAAATCCCACTCATTTTGAAAGTTATTCCTGACACTATAGTTGTGCTCTTGGTCCTCTCTGTAGACTTCTTGCCTAGTTGTTCCTCTTATTTTTTGCATGCCTGGTCCTGAGTTCCTTCCCTTCGTTGCACAAATGTATTTTCTCCTCAATCTCTATGATTGGTTACCAGTCAGCACTGCACTGGATTTGTTGAGAGATGGTGTAAAAGGTAAAAACGCCGGGCATTTCTGCTGTAAGGGTGTCCGAAAAAGACAAAGTTGTTTTGTACTAGAGTGGACTGAAAATGTACCTTGTCTGGCTCTGAAGATAGCCCATTCTGACTGGCAGTAACTGCCGGAAGTATTAAAGTGAAGCCGAAATCTGGAATAGCCATAAAACCTGTTGAGTGAGCGTGAACAGAATTTGGGGATGTGAAGCAGTGGACATGGGCTGTCATAATGAAGGTTCGTGCAGGCTAAGTAGCCTGGAAGTCTGCCTTCTTGGCGAGCTTTCTCCTCTGCAACACTATGACACTTATTTTATTGTGCCCTCGATGGGGTCTACCGTTCCACAGTATAGAATCTGTAACTTACTGGCGACAGGTTGATGTTCTCTGACTCAAACCTGGTGTGCTGTGAGACTGCCCTTAGACACTAGGGAGAATTAGAACTCCTGCAACCAGTAGCAAAGCACTGAATCCCAAACATACAGTTAATTGATCCTTAAAATAACACTAAAATAACAGCAAGTGCCTTGAGTCTGGAGCTCCAAATGCAGTCTGTACAAAGTTGAGTTCAGCTGCGTAAAACTTAGTACAGCTGATAGCTCTGCATTGCAGTGAGTCACTGTCTCCAGTACAAGAGCAGTACCTTAGTGTCTTTCCATTTCTACAAATGCGTTGCTGCATTTTTAAAGATCTTCCTAGAGTTTCGCATTGCACAAATGGGTGTAATTTCTGATATTTTTATGTTTCCCTCATCTTCATGGCTTGCTTTTGCTCCCAAGAAAGTGTCACTCATAGTCGTTAAAATGTCACTTATATTTTACACTGAAATTATGAAAATGTCACACATGCCAATCTGAAACCTTGGCAGCTGTGGGCCTCCTCGAGTTTCATTACGCCAGTATGTTCTACCCTGCAACAACTTCTCATGTTACGTAGTATATCACACCTTCCTGCGTGATTTGATAGTGTTTGCATCAGTCCTGGTTTGCATTCCAAATTTGAAAACTCATACACACAAAGTACAACTTGGCGATCTGTATGTTATGTTATGTTATGTTATGGGGATTTGTATCGCGCACAGCTGCTCCAGCGAAGGAGCGTCCTGGCGCTTGACAGGGTAACCAACACAACACAACTAGGAAGGTAGCAAAACTAAAAAGCTAACAAGCTTAAGGAAATAAAAAGGTCTTGATGGCCCTACGGAATGAAAAGAGATCATCCAGCACACGTATCTTTAAAGGTAGAGAGTTCCACAGGGCCGCAGCCCGAACTCGGAATGAGCGGCCTCCAGCTCGGCTGAGCTTAAACCGAGGGACCACTGCTAGATCATGGCCTAAGGATCTTAAAGGACGGGCAGGGACATACGGAGACAAAAGATTCAAAAGAATCGGGGCAGAAGAGCCTTTAAGAATTTTGTAGGACAGGCAGAGCACTTTAAATTGAATCCTCTGCTTGACTGGTAGCAAGTGAAGGGAACGCAAAGTGTTGGCAGCGGAGCAGAACCTAGGCAGACCCACCACTGCTCTGGCTGCCGCGTTCTGAACACGTTGTAAACGTGCAATTTCGGCCTGATTCACCCCTACCAGGAGAGAAATGGCGTAGTCAAGCCTGGAGACCACGGTCGCCTGCAACACAAGCTGCCTGGTCGAGGCATCGAAGAATTTCAAGGCTGGTCTTAAACCTTGCAAAATTCCAAAACAGCATGCAGCAGTTCTTTTAGTATGGGAAACAAAACTAAGGACAGAATCTAACCACACCCCGAGATTTTTTATCTCCGTTACCGGGATCGGGGTGGTCCCAAGTTCCGGAGGCCACCAGATGTCACCCCATAGTTCCACCTGCTTGCCGATGATCATTCTCTCAGTTTTTTTTGCGTTCAGCTGGAGACAGTTGGAATTCATCCAGCTGGCAAGCGCCCTCAGTCCATTCTGGAACCTAGGGGCATCCAAGTCAGAGTCCCCGCTGAGCGTGACCGCCAGCTGAGTGTCGTCAGCATATGAGACCATAGTCATGCCCCACTGCTTGACGACATCAGCCAGCGGCCTCACGTAAAGATTGAACAACGTGGGGCTCAGCGAGGAACCCTGGGGGACCCCATGGCCCAGGGGATGGGATTTGGACTGATGGGGCGGAATAGCCACGCAAGAGGATCGATCGGCGAGAAAAGAGCGGAACCACTGGAGGGCAGTCCCTATGATGCCAGCTTCTTCCAGGCGCTGGAGAAGAATCTTGTGAGAGACGGTGTCAAAGGCGGCGCTAAGGTCTAATAAAACAAGCGCCGCCGTTTGACCCGAATCTAAAACCATGCGCAGGTGTTACATGTAGATAACATAAACGAGAGGGTCAGGGCAACAGCTGCACGTCATACATTCCTTTCCAGGTGAGATACATCTGCAGGGTCGGATGCCTGCAGAGTACAATCATTACCTGTAAGATGTCAAGTCTGTAACAGCAAATGCTAGAGAGGAAACAATGTAATGTTAAATTGGGTAAAATTCATTTTGTGAGCTCGTCATAGACAAAGAGACATGAACCATCCAAAGTGTGGCAAAACGTGATAAAGAGTTTACCGGTCCATTGGCCAATTTGATTTCTGGTCTTCTTTCAGAGAGTGACTGACGAGAAATTTTACTTTTTGGATTGATAATAGGGAGCAAGGAAGACGGGGCGTAAAGTATAGTGCCATGGACAAAGGTTACCTGCGTTTTCATTCCTTCATTTAACTTTTTAGGTCTCGCCTAGACGAAAGCAAAAAGCAAAGCTTTTTGCTGTCTAGGGAGACTACTTATGTCGCCACTTTCCAGGGATTCCGGGGAATGTGGACAGCAGACTGTTACTGTTACGAGCGTCTCCTGCTGGAGATTCTACCTCGTGAGCGCGCACGTCGTCACTCACGCATGCGCACAAACAAAGGCATCCATGCACAAACAAAGGCATCCACACACTGCATATACACACACGCACCCCCCCTTAAACATACACACGCGCACACAGACAGACAGACGCACGCACAAACACACTCAAACAGACACACACACACACACGCGTACACCCCACCCCCACTCACCCCTCCTCTCACTCAACTTACCTGTTCTGGCGGTGCACGGCGGCGGCTCCTTCTCCCGGGTGGCGGTAGCGCTTTGCGGGGCTCTCTCACCACATGAGAGCCCCGCCTTCCCCATGCGCCCGGCCGCTCTTCACCCGGTCCCCCATCTCGGGACCGGGACTCAATGCGGAGCCTTCGTGGCTCCTCGGGCAGCTCTCTCTGTCTCTCTGCGCGATGGGGCGGGACTTCCGGTTGGGGCCGCGCTGGCATTGGCCGGCTTCCCAACCGCTTCCGGGTCGTCGCGGGCAGCGCGGCGGCCCGGCACAGCCATGATGCGTATTGTGTTCGAGGCCTACCCTTAACATTTTTATTCCACCCGCATGATCACGCTTATGACAGACCAACACGGGCGCTTTGCCCAATACCACATTTCCTTGCATACGGTATCAAGTGAGTTATAACCACCATGGCTCACTACTTAAAACCCACGTCAGCGCCATTGAATAACCGTCCCCTCCTTCTCTCCCTGCGAACCCTGATTCCTGTCGGACCAAACAACGTGAATATCACTCGTAACTATATATAAAAATGTCTTTTTTCTCAAATAATTGTCCTGAATGGAATGTTCTTTTGTGTTTTATGTGCCATGCTCATGTGCTACTATTTCAATCTTATTCTCCATATAAATGCTTATTTTAATTGTTACTGGTCCATGGTACTAAACACGAACTTTGTCACCTTGCATGTGCCCGCCGAATCAGACTTCAAGGAAAGGATGCCTCTCCCCCACCCGCCGCATCAGTCGTCAAAGGAATGCTCCCCGCCACAGCAATGCTTTTTTCACTGCCGGTTATACTAGGGCACATAGAGCCATCTCACCTCCCGATTACACTAACCACACAGGATCATGGCTACAATACAGTATGCAGACCGTAGAAATACTGACATGATCCTAGCCGTAACTTTTTAATTCCACCCACATGATCACGCTTATGACAGTGTTAAGACCTTGAGGTTCATTATAGCAATACCTGCACGATAATACCAATCATTGCTTGATCTCACCAACACGGGGCGCTTTGCCCAATACCACATTTCCTTGCATACAGTATTAAGTGAGTTATAACCACCACAGCTCACTACTTAATACCCACGTCAGCGCCATTGAATAACCGTCCCCTCCTGCTCTCCCTGCGAACCCTGATTCCTGTCGGACCAAACAACGTGAATATCACTCTCGTAACTAACTGCCTATGGGTTCCTATTTCCTCTCGGTTTACATTTCCCTCCCCCTCGCGCTTTCTTTTCCCTCCCTCTCTCGGCCCTTTGATGCTTGTTATCCCACTCTTGCAGAGCGGCTTCCATTGTACTAAGGCCGATTTCAGCCACTACAGCAGACTCGTGGCAGCGGGGGCGACATAAAGTGCCTTCATTCAAGGCTTATGTATTCGCACAGCTGCTCCCGCTGCACAAAGGGGAGGGGGCAGGGAGAGCCGGGGCGGGTGAGCCACGCAGATAGCATAATGGCAGAACCCAGATCCTGCATAATCGCATGTGTGAGTGAGGCTTGCATAGACGCAGGCACTGATTGCGTACTTTGTGCTCTGAGTTATCTCGGTGACTACCATTCATCTATACATCCATCCGTGTATCCACTCACTCATCCATCCATCCATCTACTCACTGAGCCTTCCATCCATGCATCCATCCACTCACTGAGCCTTCCATCCATGCATCCATCCACTCACTGAGCCTTCCATCCATGCATCCATCCATCCACTCACTGTTCCATCCATCCATCCACTCACTAATCCATCCATCCATCCACTCACTGATCCATCCATGCATCCATCCATCCACTCACTGATCCATCCATCCATCCATCCACTCACTGATCCACTCACTGATCCATCCATCCATCCACTCATTGATCCATCCATGCATCCATCCACTCACTGATCCATCCATCCATCCACTCACTAATCCATCCATCCATCCATCCACTCACTAATCCATCCATCCACTCACTAATCCATCCATCCATCCATCCATCCACTCACTAATCCATCCATCCATCCATCCACTCACTAATCCATCCATCCATCCATCCATCTATCCATCCATCCACTCACTAATCCATCCATCCACTCACTAATCCATCCATCCATCCATCCATCCACTCACTAATCCATCCATCCATCCACGGATCCATCCATCCACGGATCCATCCACTGAACGCCACAGCAACACTCTGCACCACTGAACGCAACAGCATCACTTGGCACCACTGAACACCACAGCATCGCTCAGCACCACTGAACGCCACAGCATCACTCTGTGCAACCATTCAATTCAACAACAACTGGTTCAAATATGTTCTCTCAATGTTTCAAGCTTTATTACAAATGTCACCAAAAAAATGTTAATATTTCACTTCTGTTCTTGGATGTTCGTCACAATAAAATACAATGAACATAATCTTCCCAAAAGTTATTTACAAAAGTTTAAGCTATTGCCATTATAAATTACAATAACTTTTATTTAAGTATTAATTATTTAAAAAAAATAAAAGCCATTGTTATTTGTAATATCAATACATCTAAGTTATGTAAATACAACACATATTGCATTACAAATGCTATAGATGTCACATTTGCGAAAGTTAAAACTATTGGCATTGTAAATGACAAAGCTATTAATTTCGCTATTTTCAAAACCAACACATAAATAAAAAAAAAATCATTTACAATACCAATAGCTCAAACTTTCCTAATGCGAGACCTATTGCATTGCAAATGCTTGTTTTTATTTGTGCATTACGTCTTTCTTTTTTTTAATGCATAACAAACCACCATACCTGCGGTCTAAAGTAATGTACTTTGCGCTATTGAAGAAGAGGGGCACAGTTGTGGCAGAGTCTCGAGCCTTCTCTCGATCGAACCAAACTTACAGAATTAACGTGCCGAGATTTCTTACACCTTTTTAAAAGCTTTTCGGCTGCAATGCACTGCAATAAAATATGGTTATTAAGGGTTCAGACGAATCATCAGCTCCACTAGCCAGGAATGATTATTTGAGTGTCTGACTTCAACTATTTTATCATATTTCCCCAGAATCACAGGATGTTGAGCAGACGCCGAGACTCGATTCCGGTTCCCTAGTTCCAAAGTCGGCAGCTCTAGTTGTTACACCACATCCTCTCACCTTATCTTTGGCCCGAGTGCCCACACCCCCTCGAGGTGTCTGTGAGATGTGAATTCAGCCCAGCGGATATGCGTATGCACTAGCGGGAATTTATGCCTGCACATGTGCACAACTAGCGGACTTTCCATGAAAGAAAATATTTTAAAAGCAGTGCTTAATTTGTAGAAAATTAAGTGCCAGAGCCCTTGTTAGGAGGCCACTGCAGCTAGCACCACCCATTGCCCCCGACAGCACTGCCAATGACAGTATCAACACAACTACAAACCATCACATTTCTAGAAGTGTGACAGTTCAGAATATTCAAGAAATGCAAAAAAACAGTAATAGCCTGGATGCATATATTTTTCATTTCTAATGTACATTGTATTAATAAACAACTGTTGTTGTTCTGATCTGTAAATTAGACAAATAGCACCACCATGTGGCATTCTGTCATAAAAGCCAGTGTTGACAAAGTGCCTGGGCTGAGCACCAGAAACCACCGGTTCAAATTAAGCACTGTTCGAAAGAAAATATCACGGCGGCCGATGAGGCATTCTTGCTTGAGCTGTGTGCGCCTGCGGGTGGGACATGTGCACAGCACAAGCAATGACCTTCTCAATTGGAGCTGCATCATGATGCCGTTTGATTAGGACTACAGATGCACATAGGTTCTGTTTATTTTTCTCTCTATTGTACAATCTACAGCACATATTTTTACTCGAAAGATCATGGTGTTTACTGCATGGCTTCAGACTGAACATCTCGTAAATACAGGGTAGTAATCAGTGCTTAATTTGAGCCAGTGGTTTCCGGTGCTCAGGACCGGCACATAATCATCTACATCGGCACTTTTCACAAGCACCAGTTAAGACACATTCAGTTATGGTAGGCAAGAGGGGATTAAGTGATTTGCCCAGAATCGCAGAATGTTGAGCTGGGACTCAAACTTGGTTCCTCAGCTCCGAAGTCAGCAGCTCTGGCAACTAAGCCACATCTTCTCCCCACTTTCATGCTAAGTAGTTGGTTCTGTTTTAGGCTGGTGCAAGCTGCCTACTTATGAAAGCTTTGGAACATATTTTTTGTTTTTTTTACAAATTAACCACTGGTAGTAGTTTCTCTGTGGGCAAATTGTTTTAAAACTACACGTAACGCAGTACAGCACCCAAAGATTGACAGAGGGAGCAGGAGTGTGCCATATCTACAGAGATATGTCTCTCTCCTCCCCTTTCCGAAGTGCCGCTGTGATTTCAGCTGCCGAGCACCACACACACCTTAGCACCATAACACTAGGGTGTGTGCGTGAGCCTAGCATAGGTTTTGTACAGGAAGGGTATCTTTCCTGCACAAAATACTATGCCTATATAAGTTTAAAAGCTTTTCCCACGTTTTATGCGTGCTAAACACTGCAGCACACATGCAAAGTCGGGAAAGAAAGAAGAACTAAAAACACTTCTCCTGTTAGCGCCAACTTGGCAATGCAGCGAGGGCGAGTTAAGTGGTTTTCTTTTTTATTATGTTATTTTCTCTTGTCGTCATCTGTTGACTCCTCCCCAACCCTTACCTGCACCAGCCTTGGCTACAATTGGGGTTACCATTTCAAATGCATTATAAATTAGGGAGAGAGCACTGGCATTGTGGCCTGGTTAGCAGGCTCCAGTAAATACTATCAGCATTGGGGGAAAAATTGCAGGGGTGGTCATACAAAAAGGGCAGTTTCCTCAGGGCCTTACCTGCCCACCCTCTGGAGATGCCAGTAGCAGTCAGGCCTGTGGAGTATATGCAGGGCACCAGTGCAACAGGGAGGTCATGAACAGTGATGCAAAACAAGTACAGCAGGTATGTTACTGCGGTAAATGGGGCCCGAAAGGGGCAGGAGTGTAACTTCAAGTGGCTTAGGAGTTCCAGATAGCTGCATGAACCAGCGTTGTGGGGGAATGGCCGGTATACTCTATGGCAAATTCGGCGCTGCACTGGCAATCCGTGCTGCACCATTGTTTTCATGAGTGTAACACAGGCCCCTGCAGCCCCTGCGTTGCGGGTGGCCCCGAGCTCTAGGGGCCTCCGCGGCACAGAGTACATTCGCTGACAGCAGGGTCTGTCTGGAACATAGTTTGAAAGTTGCGCCTACCGACCCGCCTCATAAACTAAATGGTGCGTACGTGCTGCATGGTGCGCTGCACGCAGCTGCGTGGTTTTCAGCCTCATGATGAGGGATAAGGTATCGCAGGGCTCGGCCGGGCCAGTATTGTCATGCGCAGCTTAAACTGCATGTGAGGTGGCAGGTGAGTCCCAGGCACTGAGACGGTCAGACCATAATTTAATAATAATTGCTGGCCGTGGTCTTCTGCAGCCCGCCTGTGCCAGCCACCGAGCTGCTTGCCTCAGATGAGTCAGAGACAACTAGCAGTAGAAACCTATGCTTGTTCTACTTTTCTGCATAGAGTGAATCGGATTATAGGCAGTAATGCACTCTAGCGGTCCTGATCGCTACTATTTTCTTTTGTTACCACTTTCTTTTGCGCTACCACCTATTTGTAGAACCAACCTATTGCTTCCTTATAGATAGCTTTCTGAAGCCTGCTTACATTGAAGTGAAAAGAAGTTTATTTTTTTAAACAAAATTCCGAGCTATGCCTGAGGATCTCTGTATTCCCTGGCAGGATAGCTGTAGTTCTTCACAAGTTATTGTGACCATGTGTCTTGTTAAGTTGCTCCTGCTTGCATGTTTAGGCTCTTAATATTGCTACCTAAGCATACATCCAAGTCTTATTCTGCTAATTTGCCATTGGTCAAGGCAGAGACACCGCCCCAGGAACTCTGCAAAGTTTGGGAACTGAAAGGTGCCTGGTTGCACAAGGTGACTGACTCTCATCCAGCCCCTCTACCCTGCCTACAGGCAAGAGGTTGACTGGAGATGGATGCTAATGGAGTGGAAAGAAGACTCCAGGGCCACTTGTGAGCACTATGGGGGAATTAATGGACTGTCCACCTTGAATGGGAATGGTACTTTGCAATTCTATAAGTTTGCAGTGACAAATCCAATGATTGTTGTTTTGTTCCTATTTTAATCATAACATACTTTCGAATGTTGCTAAATAGTTCTGGGATCATTTACTGGGAGGTTTTTGATTCTGCTGTTGTGCTGATACTACTATTCGATACCAAACATTTTCCAAAGTAGCCTTCAAACTCAAATCTGCACTATTAAGGGGTAGACAAAGCTGTCTTAGAGAAACAGTGTTTGCCTGACTATGGGTTAATTTTGAATTGTGGCCGGAGAATTTGCCCCACCAAATGCCCGGCTTCGTAGACATCTTATACAGGGTTAAAGTTCTTGTATCAGCTCTTTTTTTGTCCTTTATGTCATTAGGGGTTAACACAGTTAATACAAAATAGACTGTTGAAAAATAACAACCAATGTGTCAGTAATTGTGTTGTTTTTTTGTATAGTGAAAAGGGTTTTCTGAAGACTCAACAAGGTGCATACAAATAGTGGAGCAAACTTCTCTCAAACACATAAAAGCAAAGACCTGGCTCGTGAAGTGAGCACCAGGGAGCCAGAGCCAAAGGCCCCCTCAGCACAATACCCTGGCTGGAGAGCTCCTGATTCAGTCCAGGGGGCCCCCTCCACATATTTTGCCCGGGTCCCCTCAAGTTTTGTTACGCCATTGGAGTATCCCAGGCCCCCTTTAATATGCCCATGGATTTGTTTCCAATGTGTTTGAAACACGGAGCAGGACCACCAAATAAACTGTGCTGAGGGGGCCCCCTGAAGCTCGGGGGCCTGTGTTACGCCCCTGCTGTACATGCGCTTCAATTCTGGGCACGGATCCGTGAGTAGTCTGGTGGAGTATCTGTCCCCTAACCAGCCCCCGTGTCAGTAGGAGGAGGCTGTCAAGGCCGCTGATTCTGCTGGAGGGAAGGTTGCTCTCTTAGGGTCAACGCGTCTACCAGGACCTCCGTTGTCGGTATACGTTGGGCACCCCAACAAATTAAAACGGGCCCGCGTCAAGGATGCCGAGGCTCACCCGTGCAGCGCGGGTGTCTCTCATGGCTGCAGGCACAGGGGCCGTATAGGCAGCAGCAGGGTCGCCCACCCTTGCCTCCCCAGCTGTTGCATAGCAAGGCGACCTTGGGCACGCTGCTTTCGATCTTGACTTGATGGTCACGCAGAACTCTTCGCAGTTACTCCTTTTGGTTTGTCTTCTGCCACCCTGCACTTTTACTGCCCGGGGAGGAAGGAGTAAGCGTTCTTTTCATGGGATCGGTGAGGTGCCGGAACAGAGCTCACAGCTCTGTGGCTGATCAGGCCACCAACTTGTGCACGCCCCCTTCACAAAGATTTGTCAATGAGGAGACACCTGGGACATTTTAGGACTGATAACGTGCAAACAGATTTGCCCTGATGCGTATTCTGGAGTTTCTTTAGCCACCCCAACATTTTTCCTCTGCAAGTCATTTTGAATCCAGTATAAGGTAGTCTGCACAACAAGCACTACATCTAGCTTTAACTCGAGAAAGTACAACTGTGAAACAACATTTGGCATTGCCTGTGTTAGTTTATTAGAGTCAGACATGCCGACGAAACCGTTCCTTATTTACTAGGTCAATGGCGGGTTTAGGCAGCAAAATGCTAGCATTGACTCAAACCCTATCCTACTATGTTAAAGGGAAAAAACGATTTATTTCTACATACATGGATTGCATAAAGAATGCATTGGCTTATGATTGTGTACTTTTGAGAAATAGCACCTCGTGTATAGGTTTCCAAGCACTCATTAGGAGGTGAAATGATACATCAAACAGCCAATAGCATGAGGTGAGAGAGCTATATTACTCTAGTCAATGGTAACCCCCCTCTAATGGAGGGGGTTGGGGTGAAGCCAACGTACTGGGAACTACATAAGTTTTAAGGAGTCGGAAAAAGTGAACACTGGGACATTGTTGCCTGTTGTGTATAGCTTTCCTTGTACGTTTATCACTAAATGAAATTAAACAAAAAATACAAAAACCCACTGCTAGTTAAAATAATTGGTAGCAAGAGATGTGTCATGCCTAGAAATATGATAGTCTAAGATTCACCTAAATGTTATTATGAACCTCGCCGAAAGTCTGTGGAGTAGAACAAAGGATTTATGCAACTTTTCGGTTGCCCTTTATTCCTCTGGCTGTGTACAGGGGTCTTATTCCTTGTTTCAACTCCCAGCTGTGGATGTATGTTTTAATATACACTGTATACAACATAGCACCAGCCAACATTTTAAATAGTCTATTAACTGTTTAGTATCATATCATATCACTAACCGAAGGACTTCCGCAGTCGCATTCCTCTTCTTCGTCTAGCCACTTATTTCCACATAGTGAGGGATGTAATTCCACTTTCAGATACGGTGACACTAGAAGGCAGGTTGCTCCAAACCTTGAGATAAATGTTTCAAAGTCTGCAACACTACAGTTGCTAAATGTCATGGCCACGGGTCCATTCCTGAAAAAATGTAATGTTGTTTTAATAGCACATTTAAATATTACAAAACTGCAAAATTGTGTCCACCCTGCCGTACTGAAGGACATCAATGCGTTACGAGACCATATGTGATGTAAGTGGGTAAGCCGAGGCAGGGCATCTAATAGTTTTTGGCGGACGTTCGGTAACAGAAAATAGCAATAAGAATGTAAGCGAGAGAAATACACAGTTTCAAATAGGTTAACATTTTTCAATGCAAACCTGAAGTAACAGTAATTGCACAGCGCGGCAATGACTAATGAATAGAGATCAATTCTCATATTCAATGAATACAAATGTAAATATCATAGTACTTCAAAAACTGTATTATTTAACGCAAATGGCAGAATTTGAAAAAAAATAAAAACACTATTATCTACTGAAAATCAATGCATCTGCATGTTCCTAGAACAACATGATAAAGTATGCTAACAAATCAGTGGCAGCTGCCTTCTATACAAAATGGTGAGGCGCGAATGCGCTACTCACCATATACTTGGAGCTGGAGCACAACCGCTGCCGCACTTCTGCCTTCCACAAGCAGGAACAGGCAGGACTTCCTTCCTGCTTGTGGAACGGAACTCCAACCGATCCTGGAGCTGCTTTCATCCTGTCAAATCAGCTCCGGGATTGATGGGAGCAGGCGCACCCAGGGCTCATTTTGAGGCTGGGGGCCTGTAGCAGCAATCCGCGGGCTGTTTCACAGCCTTTGGATTGCTGGGTCTACACTGCACATGTCGGATAAGATGGCTGTGGACAGCTGGCCAATCCGTCATGCGCAATGTAGACCAGTGCAATACTCCAAATGTGAACGTGAGAGCATAACATGTTGACAGGAGCGGCTCCTCCATTATGGCGGAGGAGCGTCATCCCGCCTGCTGCGAGTGCAGCAGGCACACACATTAATAAAATGGTATTAAATACAATTTTATTAATGTGTTAGCACGATGGCGGGGAGCGGGGCTGATCAGTGCGATTCCATAGTAACGCAGCCCCCTGCCAGCGCGCAGGTCCGACTGGCGGGCTGCCTACAGACAACCAATCTCACATGTACTTCAAAGCTTGCAATACCAAGGCTGAGAAACAGCTGAGGGATTGCAGCGCAGGCCCCCAGCCCCAAAATAAGCACTGGGTTAGGCTGCTTAAGCCATGGCCTCATGTTTCCAACCTTGGTTGTTATTGTTTCACAAAAAAAGTGTAATATGTCATGTATTGACCTCAGAAGTGTATAACTGATCTACTTTATGTCTGGAGGGAATTCCGTCTCTAAGGGAAGATATAGAGAAAATAGAAATTGTTTGAAAATAATCATGACATAGAATCAAGAAAAATGAGTATATGTTTTTAAACATGATCAAATAAGTTATGTAGCGTCCAGAAATGTTTAAATCATAACTGAAGAGGAATAGTGAAAAATGGCATAGCCTGTAGTACTGTTTCTATGTCTACAAATGTGATGCAATAGCGTTTGTTTTCAAACGACAAAAGGCCATTCAATGAGTTAATGTGCGCTATGCGAGCAGCCAGGTTTATATTTACAGCTATCCTTCTATAGTATTTTTGGAACATTTATGTCCATATTTAGCAATATTTATTTTTGTTCATTTTGTCATTATGTAGTCTAATTATTTGGTGTTTTGCAGAGAAATAATGTTAGTATCCTCCGCTTATACATTTATGCATCACTTAAATATTCCTGCAAAAATCCATGTTATACTATACTAACAAATCCATCTCAAAACAAATATATCATCACCTCCTTTCACTGCTCCTCAAAAACAAAACATAACATGCACACCAGCATAACAAAATTTCTAAAGCACAACACCTCATTATTGTAGACTCAGCGAAATAGGTGGGAGTGACGCTGGACAGAAATCTAAAGATGCAGAAACATATCAGCGCCTCCACAAAAGGAGCAAATCTCCACATGAACACCTTGAGAAGACTGAAACGCTTCCTGCCATCAAACGACTTCACAGGCAGTTCAAGCCCTAGTAATCCCAAGAGTGGAATAGGGGATGGTAGCCCTATGTGGCCACCCCAGATCAACGATTGCCCTACTAAGAGCCTCAATCAACTCAGCTGCTAGACTCATCACTGGCTCAAAAAGAACCTGACACATCTCCCCAGACCTTACAGCCCTCAACTGGCTACCGTTCAAGGCTAGAATTCATCTGAAAATCGCATGTATGACGCACAGGGCCTTACATCACAATACAACGTGTTATCTAGCTCAGAAACCGGTTCTCCCCCTTGTGGTAATAGAGCCTCCAGGAGCTCCAGGAATCTTCTACTGAAACCACAACGATTTATTAAGAAGAAAACTTACAACCGGACCTTCTAAGGAATGGCTCCCAGAATCAGAAATGCTTTGCCGCGGAAACAAGACTGAATCCTTCTATTGCCGCCTTCATAAAAGAAGTGTTGTCGATTCACATGGCTAAATTTAGTTGAATTACTTACTTATCACTGTAATACAATTACTAGTCTTTATTAGTGATCAGTTTATATCAGAATCACCTATATTTTTATTCCTCTATGCTTGTACCGTTTCCAACATCTGTAAAGCGCTCTGATACCCGCAAGGGTCTTGTTTGTGCTAGATAAAACCTTCAAATAAATAAATAAATAATACTTTCCATCAAAAAATACAAACATACACCCACCTTTCAGACTACACAAATGAACAAACTCCCATTCCAAGCTTTGTCTCTTCTACCCCACCCAACACATATACAGCAACTCTCTTTTAACCGCCTCTCATCCATTGGACAATTTAGAACCTAACTACATGACCCACATGCTGCACCGCCACCACTAATTCATACACCTTCCGCCATAAACAGACGCAAACAAAATAAGAAACATGCCAAATAACTTTGCTTCTCCATGTTTACTGCACAACAAGGTTACACTATAAAAACAACAAAGCACACCAACTCACTCTCAATCACCACCTACACACGCAGACCCATCAAAACGCCTTCTTAGCCTGCTGGACGAAGAACGTGGTACAGAACAGCTACACGATTGTTATCCTCATACAGCTAATACCAACACTAAGGACACACCTTCTACAAGCCCACAAGTGACTGATCACTCTTCTACAAAACAAAATCACACTATTGCCAAAGTACATTCTCTAAACTTTTAACAATACTAGAACTGGGGTATAGGGCACAAAAATGACTTCACTTCGTCCAATGTTTTGTGGTCTAGTTATTTTTGAGGGTGCCAGAGACCTGAAGCCACATACTGCTAGACTTCCAAGGGCAAAGCCCAAAAGCGCTTTTGCAATAAAACACAATGGTTCAGCACCCCACACAGTACACAATAACAATCTTGATCAAATCAATAATATGAAGGAATTAGTTCAGTAGGCCTTAAGATTTTTCTTTCTTGCTTTTATTCAAAATCTTCATACAAAGCGTAGCCAGTGCGTTTCGTCCGAAGGACTTCTTCAGGGCGAAAAATATTGGGAATATGTCATCAGTTTTTCGTTCCAAAAACTTTTTTGGGTGTTGCAGAACTTCAAATATTTTGTGGCAATAGTAGCCTTTTCCTAAAAAAACTAGTCAATTCTTCACAATAGGTATTCGTTTAAGTGGGTAAATCATCAGAACAGTGCCATTATTCACAACCCATTCCTGTGGTGTCTGTAATCACCTTGAATATTTACGGCGCGTTCGTTCTCCCTCGATCACGGCCTCAAGTTTGTGGTTCGAGGCCGTGACCGAGGGAGAACAAACACGCCGTAAATATTCAAGGTGAATACAGACACCACAGGAATGGGTTGGGAATAATGGCACCGTTCTGATGATTTACCCACTTAAACGAATACCTATTGTGAAGAATTGACTAGTTTTTTTAGGAAAAGGGTACTATTGCCACAAAATATTCGAAGTTCCGCAACACCAAAAAAAGTTTTTGGAACGAAAAACTGATGACATATTCCCAATATTTTTCACCCTGAAGAAGTCCTTTGGACGAAACGCGTTGGCTACGCTTTGTATGAAGATTTTGAATAAAAGCAAGAAAGAAAAACCTTAAGGCCTACTGAACTAATTCCTTCATATTATTGATTTGATCTACGTTCTCTAAACTGTCTACTAATAAATGCTCAATCGCTCTCTAAAAACAAACATCACGTCTACGACATTCTCACTGACACAAAACCTGACATACTCTTCATAACTGAATCATGGCTGGGAGATAATATGGCTCCAGATCTCCATGAAGCAGTTCCTCTAGGCTATCAATCGATAACCAAATGTAGTATAGGCAAAAAGAGGAGGTAGCCTAGCTGATGTGTTTAGACAAAAATTATATATCACCAAAGCTGTTGACGTCTTCATAAAAAAACTGTGAGGCCCTTTTCACCAGATGCAATCCTACACCGTCATCCTCCTGTAACTTCCTGCCCCTTTACAGACCTCCACAAAGCAATGCAACATTCCCAGACACACTTCTAGACACTGTTTCAAACCTGAGAACACTACACTCCAAACTATGTATTCTGTGTGACCTCAACATTTGATTTGACAAACCCAATACGCCCCATCCGAAAACAATCATCGCTGGCCCAGACGCACTGAACCTGCATCAGATCATCCACAAACCCACACACATCGCTGGACACATCCTATGTGTCATTTTTGCGAATACAGAACTAGTTACCTTTCAAACAATGACTCCAGTCACATTGTCAGACCACCATTTGCTTGCTTTCCAACAAGAAACACTAAGCGATGCACCTAAAACCACCTTATGTGCATCCACCTATTGACCGTGGAACAAACTCAATTTAGAACACTTAGAAACACAACTAACATCCAATACAGATCTAGAAACAATACATTCTGTTAAAAAACTACATGAGTGGTTCCAAGAAGCTTTTGATAGCCTGATACCACTAAAAACGACACAATAGAACAAAAAAAAACAGCGAGTCATAATGTTTCCAATCGCCACACGTGAGAATTTCTGTTTTGGAAGCATTCAATTTGAAATGGCTCCACGTCATCCATTGATCCACGGCTCTGAGACAACAGAAGATTTGCGGGTTTCCAATGTCTTTGGGGCATTATAGTTGATGAGTATTTGCTCTCCCATGCTTTCCAACATCTACATTACATCATTACCGACACTGCTCAATCAATTTCACCTCACCTGCTATAAATCTGCATATGACACGCAAATACTCCATCTCAAATTGAATGCTTTGAAAACAGAAATATTCACATGTGGCAATTTGAAACATTATGACCCACTCCCACCATGGCCTGATGATCTGGGAACACCTCCTAAAGTATCGAAGGAAGTAAGAAACCTCAGAATGACCATGAACGCCATGCTATCAATGAATGCCCAAGTGAACAAACTAGCAAAATCAAGCTTTGTTACTATAAAAGCTCTGCGATAAATTTCCCCCCATTTGGGATTTCCACACAAGGGTCAGGCTACCATCTCCCTTGTTGTGTCCAAACTCGAGTACGCCAATAGCCTCTACCACGGATCACCTTTAATGACCATGAAAAGACTACAATGGATTCAGAACTCGGCTGTCAGACTACTCTTACACATAAAACCGCAAAACCACACCTCCCCTGCTGTGAAAGCTCTGCATTGGTTACAGGTTGCCAGAAGATCCACGTTCAAGTGGCTGTGTATCACCCACAAAGCGATACATGGAACGGGACCGCTCTTCATTAGGAATAAAATAACCAAACACATTCACAAAGGATCCTCCGCTCTAGAGTGGCACCTCGCTTCAAAATACCAACATACTAGAAAAAAAAACATGGGAGGCACATTCTTCTCTGTTCAAGCAGCCAAACTGTAGAAATGTTTACCCCCGACATAAGATCCACGGATAACCACCTTATCTTCGGAAAACTACACAAGAATTGGCTCTTATCCACATAACCATCATATGCAAACAGCATATCCCTCTGTATATAAACAATTATTTGTACTATAGATATGTTCCTATATATGTGTAATGCTTTGAATAAACATGTAGAATAATTATGTTTGAAAAAATATAGATATTCATTAGTTCTGCTCAACAAATGTACATATTACTGATAGTTACATTATTCTGTATTTAACATGTATATAAGTGACTGCATAAATAAATCTGTTTATCATAACTATTTATCAATAATTGTTCCACTATTGAATTACAAAGAAAATCTATAAATAAATATAATTAATTTGAAGCACAACAACACTTGAAAGCCGTAGTTTATTTATTGCATCTTTAATCTACATAAACTACCTTCCTTTATGCATCTATATACCTTCCATGTACTTCTGGATCTATATATTTATTACTTTTCTTCTAATTCAGCATATTTAATGCACTACCCTATTTCTCACCCTATACCTCTATCATTATATCCTCTACCATCACTCTCTCATTCATCCAAAACCCCATACCACTACTATGACCCCCAAAATAACCCTTTCTAGACTCTTCCCTACTCCACCCGTCCTCGCATCATCTCATACCTCTTTTACTATTCCCATCCCCCAAAACAAGCCTTTCTAAACCCGTCCCTCTGACTCTTCCCCCTCCACCTCCATTTACTAATCCCAAGCCTCCTTCTACTGCTATGAGCTCCAAAACATCCCTTCACTATCCTTTTCAATCCATATAACAGGCTAACATGTCCACCACTCAAATAAATTAATTTCATAATTCACTACACTAATTCACCACTAATCCTTTATGGGTACCCGGAGTAGCGTGCTACTCACGGAAAAAGCGCTGCAATACTTCATCAGGAGTAGCAAGTGCTAAATAAATACAAACCTCTTTCCCTCTTCTATCCTTCAGCTATCCTTCTCAATCCAAATAACTGACTAACATATCCACCACTCAAATTACTTTCATATTTCACTATACTAATTCACCACTAATCCTTTATGTCTTCTGGAGTAGCTTGCTACTCGCTGAAAGAGCGCTTCAACACCCCATCAGGGGTAGCAAGCGCTATGTAAATGCTAACCTTTTTCCCTTTTCTATCCCTCCACTATCCTTCTAAATCCAAATAACTGACTAACATATCCACCACTCAAATTACTTTTGTTTTTCACTACACTAATTCACCACCAATCATTTAGCGTGCTACTTCCTGAAAAAGTGCTTTGATGCCTCGTCAGTGGTAGTAAGCTCTTTATATAAATGCAATTAGGATACAATACCACAAATAGAGCACTTAAGATTATTGAAGTAAGCCCATGTAAACCAATAAGGGTCGTCTGGACTTTTTGCATGGTGTACCCCTACCCCTACATTGGTACACTACATAAAAAGCCAGATTCCTACACATTGTTTTTTAAGTTATTTGTCTGGTAAAACTGAGCATTCACTAGATGTAAACCACACTGGTTAGAATGATTTGTTTTAAATGGTATTTCAGATACTAATCGAAAGAAATTACTCATTTTCATTTTGAATATGGAGATAAAAATATAAAGTATTTAACAAAAGATGCATAACCAAGTCCCACTTACTTTATATTCTGGTTCATTATACACATGCTCCTAGAACAATGGCATGTTCTATTATTATCATGCTTCATTCCTATGCTGTGACCCAATAGATGTGAAATATGTATTGCATATGTCTCAAAATCTCCACCCTCGTACTGAAAGCAAAAACAGTAATACATAAAATCAGTTTCAAAAATTGGTAATCTCAATAATAAGAAATAACAAAAAGACTTGAATACTATTGGCTGGTAAGTGGAATCTTCCTTGGGTGCTGATAGCAAATAACCGTCAAGCTCTATGGTGACTTCGAAAAGAAGACAAGCTAAGCGGATCCACCAGGATTCAAACACCCGACAGTCTGATTACCCAACCACACACACTCATCTTGTTGGATTGGCTCACTTAATGATCTTAATGGCTTGGATTTCATTTCATTTGCTATATGTGTTCCTTTTGTTATTTTCGGCGAGTAATATCACATTTTGAATATTTACGTTGCCATTTATAGTTGGTAAGAGCTGCCAAAACACTTCCTATTTAACACTCCGTTGTTCAAAGTATCTAATTGTCTTGTGACTTGAATGTTCTAGTAATATGCATAGGCAAATAAAAAAACACAATTGTTGTAATATGTAAGTGAATCTGCTCTTTCAAATTGGATGTCTATCTCTTACGAATAAGGACACATTTTTTGTGTTGGTGAATGGGACCACTGTAGTATATGTGCCTGTGTGGTCCAATATTGCTATCGAGGAGTTTTGTGACACACTAAAAAAACAGACTGAAGCACGAGTGATTTGTATTTATCATAGAACCTTGCAAGGATGATAGTAAACGTTGCCAGTTATGTATTCCCTTATGTTACATGTGTAGGGAGTAGTTAACTTATAAAAGTTATTTTTTTACAACAAGGATATGTTCTTTAAAATAGTATAGGAAATATTTAACTATAGTGTTTGGTTACCTATAGTCAAAAAGAAGAGAACAGGATGGCTAAAGAATTGGCAGCCCGGACTGTAGTTGCTGCCATTGTAGACACCCGTTTTCCAATAGCATCCAGACGCCTGGCGTCTCTATCCGGTGGGGCTGCGATCGGGGAGGAAGGATTTCTGGACCGCTTCTGTGCAGCCTGTACGAACACCTAATCTAACTTCGGGTGTCCTATAAGTCAAGCTGGGGACTTTTCAGGTGCCTTATATTTTTTATCTATTCTCGGCAATACTGGAGGGATAGATGCAGGAGTGGACATGACTTTAAGTCCCTCTTTCCAGATGAACTCAATAATTGGTATTGACTTAGTCTGCTTCCTTGGCTGGTCCTTGAAATCATAGAGGAAGCATTCCTCTTGTGTAGTTTCCATCGGAATAAGGAAACGTTTTGTAGCTCTTTCCATCAGCAGGTGGAAACCTCCAATATCCACTGGAGGTGAATCTCCAGTAACCGGAGGTGAAGGAGAAGGTGTTTGGACCTGATAATCGTCCCACTCCAACAACAAAGAACTGTCATCAACTTTACCCTCTTCTCTCTCCTCTTCATCAGATGATTGGTGTTCTTCCGGATTATGAGAAGCTCCAGGCGAAGGAGGCCTTGGAGACCTGAAATCAGACGTGGATGCTTGCACCACAGGCGTAGGAGGCACAGAGTCCGCTTACTCAGAAGGTGGAAAACGCCTGTAATAATCATTAAGCAAGTGCTGTAGGTTCGTTAGAAATGCCACTGGCATCTGAGCTGTGGGGACATTAGTAATGGGTGATGTCACCTGCTCAGGCGAAGGCTGATCATCTTGATCTTCTTCTTCTTGGTACTTGATCAACAATTCCTAAGGGCTTGTTGCTGCTCCAAACCTTTCATCCAAGTCGGAATCTTCTTCACTATCCTCAGAGTTCAGCAACTTGTCAGGGACCTGTAAGGGTACTGTTTGAGGTGATAGGCGTAATGGAGATAAAGGTTCTCAGAGTGTACCCAGGACACAAAGTCCTAGTACGGAGAACGACGATTACGAAAAGAAAGAATTATTTCTTTTTTAGTAAACCCCTCACTCACCGACCTGGTCGGTGACATGCTTCATCATCGGGGTCCACCCGAGTGACCGAGTGCCATTCAGGTGTGCTTCGACGCCTGCAACTGCAGGGAGCTGTTTTTTTGTGAATGAGTGAAGTGGTAAAATTAAAAAGTGTGCTACGTGTACTCCCTATAAACTTTAATATGGAGTCGGTATGCCACTAATAAAAACAGGTGGGATACTACTATTGGAGTAATTTGACCAAGGAGTATCAATCTTTAAGTGAAGAGATGGTCAACATGTTTCAACCGTGTATCAATTGTCGGTTTTCGTCAGGACCAAAAAAAGGAAAAACGGGGGCGGGAGGTCTGCACACGCTAAGGCGCACCCTTCCCTGACCCACCAGTGTGCTAGACCGTGTACCTACGGTTTAGTTTTCTTGCCACCTTCTGTGTAAGGGCAATCTGAAACAATAAAACACAGCATAGTGGTGGTGCAAAGGTGTACAATTGTGTTACAATTTGGTCCATGTGGTATGTCTATCGTCTCTGTGATGTTTGGTTTTGCATGCAAAAATTCGTTCAAACGTGCATGCTATATCACACCATTTCATAAGGTGCCAATTTGTGACCCAGCTGGGTGTCTTCACAAGTTAATGTACATACCCACTGTGCATTCGCCTTCAGATAGTGGGTGTCTTGCGTGCAACGTAGTGATTTTACGGACGCTAAATAACTGCATTGGGTCAAAATGTGCATACAGTCAACGGACATATATACACATAATCACGCAAAATAAGGAGAGGAAGCCAAGGTATCTTTCACTAGTGATCCGATTTTTTTAAAATAAGTGTGAAGTCATAGAAAAGTACACTCAATGGCGGACTTACTGGTAACTGTTAGTAAGGAAACCCCATGGATGCCTGTCGGGGGGGCCGCCTATGAGCGTTCTGTGAACGGAAGGAACACATACGAGCATTAGTGGAGGCTCGTTGTCAAAGAAATCCCTTTTGGATCTCGCAGTAGTGAAGCGCGGGAAATTGCTTGCCCACCCTCTTCCCCCAACACGTGTGTTTTGAAAGGGTGCCGTACGATTGGACCAACGTTAGCCAATCAGAACGCGTAGTCCTTGATCCGGTGACCGCGGCTCCGGAGGCGTGTTGGGGGTGTATTTTGGGATCGAGACTCCAGGATGTTGGTGTTGTAACATCGGGGGAGTCTGTGTAAAGTGTCATATTAATCACAATTCTAACTTTATTGTTCATTCTTACAATTGCGAGATAATACTAACGATTAAAGGAAGTGTATTTAACGATTCAGACTCAAGTGTGTTGTTTGCAAAGGTCCACATTAAAAATTAAGATTTGAACAAAATTGTCCATTTTTACAGTTACGCAATAATGTTAATGTTCAAAGGTGACAAACAGAGGATTAGTGCACATTACAGACCGGTGGTCTCTGGCGGCATTTGTCACTCCGTGGGTCTTCTGAAAGGGGTATAGGGTTGGAATCAACAATAGCTGTCGCAATCATGCCCCTTAGATATGTAGTAGTTAACAAAGAGGTTGAATGTGGGTCATAGTATGTCTTGCTTGGTCCTGAGTTTATACAAACTGGTCATTGTGTCGATCATCTTTGTCTAACAGTATACCAAAATATATTGTCGTTCAGGCCCGATGTATTGGTGGAAAGTCTATATATCCATCTCTGTTCTTTTTCGAACAAACGTTGAGTGGTATTCCCGCCTGGTTGGACAACTTCAATTATGGTCAACCTCATGTTATTCGTGGTGTGGTTCATCGCCAGGAAGTGTTCTATTAGTTTTGTGGTCACCTTTTTGCATCTGATTGTGCTTCTATGTTCGCTGATGCGTTGTTTGACTTTCCTCCTGGTCATACCCACATATTGTAAGCCACAAGGGCAGGTCACTAGGTAGATCACATTTTGACTGTTGCAATTAGTATGGGTCCGCTGTGTCCAGACTTTTCCTATTTCCAGTTGTAGGGTTTTTGTAGCAGTGGTCAGGTGGCACACACTGCAATTGCCAAATGGGTAGTGGCCAGTGACTTAAGGCAGACCCCATGCACTGAGTACTGTGGTTTCTCCATTTGTCCTAGCGAGTTTGGGACGGGTATGTACAAGTGTGTCTCTTATACTCCTGGCTCGTTTGAATGAGAACAGTGGTTTTTCCCAGTGAAGATTACCCGTGTTCAGTATTTTCCAATGTTTAATGATACATTTTGTCATTTTGTTGGACAATGTATTGAATGTTGTGACACAAGTAAGAGGTGGCTGCTTTTCCTCCTTCACTTTATCTTCAAGGAGAGCGTCTCTTGGCTGGTTTCTAGCTCTTTTTTGGCCTTTCTTCAGGATGTGGTTAGGATAACCTCTGTCTGACAACTTCTCAGTCAGATCTTTTGCCTGGCTCTGATAGACTTCTAGTTTACTGCAATTTCTTCTCAGGCGGAGATATTGGCCATACAGAAGGTTTTCTTTAAGTGCCCTAGGATGGAAACTCTGCACTGCAAAACCAAACATCACGGAGACGATAGACATACCACATGGACCAAATTGTAACACAATTGTACACCTTTGCACCACCACTATGCTGTGTTTTATTGTTTCAGATTGCCCTTACACAGAAGGTGGCAAGAAAACTACACCGTAAGTACACGGTCAAGCACACTGTTGGGTCAGGGAAGGGTGCGCCTTAGCGTGTGCAGACCTCCCAGCCCCTTTTTTCCTTTTTTTGGTCCTGACGAAAACCCACAATTGATACACGGTTGAAACATGTTGACCATCTCTTCACTTAAAGGCTGATACTCCTTGGTCAAATTACACCAATAGTAGTATCCCACCTGTTTTTATTAGTGGCATACTGACTCCATATTAAAGTTTATAGGGAGTACACGTAGCACACTTTTTAATTTCACCACTTCACTCATTCACAAAAAAACCAGCTCCCTGCAGTTGCAGGCATCGAAGCACACCTGAGTGGCACTCGGTCACTCGGGTGGACCCCGATGATGAAGCATGTCACCGACCAGGCCGGTGAGTGAGGGGTTTACTAAAAAAGAAATAATTCTTTCTTTTCGTAATCGTCGTTCTCCGTACTAGGACTTTGTGTCCTGGGTACACTCCTTCTATCTGTTGCTGTTTAATTGATTCTAGGGGACTAAGGAGTGGAAACCCAAACCCTCACTCTCTTTTTGTTGATTACATATGATAAAGGTTCTCGTCCAGAACAGTGTCTCTGAAGCAAGGAAGGCTTCGGCGTTGATGTAAAAGCCATAGATGGTGACCAAACCTGTATGGTGGTACATGTAGAGAGTTGCGGCGTTGACGGAGGAATCATCCCCGGGCTCGTCGACGGAGGCATGGATCCTGACGATGATAAGGTCGTCGTCAACGATAAAGTCGTCTTCGTCGATGAGGAAGGTTTCGTCGACGACGGAGTCTTCGTTGACACTGGAGTCTTCGTCGACGATAGAGTCTTCATTGACGATGTAGCCATCGACGAGCTCATCGACGACGGGAAGGTCATCGACGATGTTAGAGCAACCGTCGTCGGGGGCGTCGACGATGAAGCTGTCGTTGACGGTATCTTTTCAAGCTCGGCCGTCGACGGGGCACTGACGATGGCAGTCGACTCTCTCGTTGACGAGATAGGCTTGACTGAGACATAGACCATCGTCGACGGAGAAGACACTGTCGACATGATCATCTCAGGTTTAGGAGAAGAGAAAGTTACCGTAGACGTAGATGTAGCGTCGATGGAGATCTTCGTCGACGAGAGGGGTCCGACTGGGCCTTCTTCTGAGGTAAAGTCTTGTCAGAAGTTGGTTTCTGAGGTAAATTCTTGGTCGCTCTTCTCGGGGGTGTGGATGGCAAAAGTTTGCTCTTAGCAGGGGGAGTAGCCTTAAGGGTGGAGGGCCTCTCAGACTCCTTAGAAGATTGTTGCTTCTTCACAATCTTGGCCCCAGGAGAAGATAACACCTCTTCAGCAGCTCTCTTTCTAGAAGCTGTAGTAGACCCAGAGGCCATACTGCCTACCTCAGAAACAGGATTATCTTGATCCTTGAGCTTTTGTAGCCAAAAAAGCAAGCAGCCCTCCCTGTCCCTGAGGGTCTTCTGAGGGAAAGTCCTCCATATCTTGCAGTCCTTGACCTGATGGTCCGGGTACAGGCAGTAAATGCACTTCTTGTGTGGATCTTCAGAGAAAAGCCATAGCTTACCACAAGACTCACAAGGCCTGAATAAAGATTTCTTTGAGGAAGACATCCTGAAATCAAGGAATCTTGAAGGTACTCTCTTCACACGACGTCCAGTAGGAAATCTGAGAGCCTGAGCCCTTTGAGAGGACTTTCTGGTGGGTGCTGTCGCCTGATTGGCTTTAGTTTGGGCTATACAAAATGACTAGGATAGTCATGAGTGTGGAAGTTTTTTCTATTGTAGCTTGGGATACTTTACTTCCTGGTTAGTTATTACCAAGTTTTCTAAGGATATTATTGCATATTATTGCTTTTTTATGTACCGTGGGACTCCCACTCCGACGACGAGGAATGGTTCAGGCATGTAAATCTATGAAAGACACCCCAATACTGGAGAAAGCCCTGTTCCTAGAAATCAGTTAGCCGAGCGGGATAATGGGTGGGTAGGTACGGAATCTGCTGCTAGATAAAGTCTCTACCAGGTGTGACAAGGAGTGGTGGACCCCCAGAACTGACCCTGTGCTGCCTCCTTCTCTACAGACGGCTCCTTGGGACACAGAACTGGACGAACATGAAGATATAGACCGTGGTCCCTTTAATTGGGAGTTTGTTGAGGAGGAGGCCCGCCCTCCGGCCCACGTCAGAGCCGCCGAATTGGACAAAATACAGGAAGTATGGTATGGGGCGTGTGACGTCACCCCGGTGGAGCAGGAGAGGAGCGGAGCCGAATGTGAGGAGAAGCGAGGAGAACGGAGCAAAGAGAACGAGGAAAACGGAGAAGGGTCCCACGGGAAGCCAGGAGGCCAACGACACCGCGAACCGCCGTGCCACTCTCCCGGGGGAGGAGCGTGGCTCACTCAGGTACGGCAGCGTATGGCGGCCTGGGTGGGGAGCAAGCGCGTGTAGCGAGAGTGTACATAGCCCCTTCAATCCCTAGTCCTCCCATCCTAGTGTGTCTTTACCCCACGTATATCCCTCACCTTCTGTGCTCACCATCTCACGCTCATACGGTGTGTCAAGTCTCACCGGGTGAACCCTTCCACTACACGGCCCCAAGGTGCACGAACCCCCAGAGAACAAAACCCTAACGGCCCTCTTTCTGTTGGTCTTCTCTTCCCTGGGGAACCCGGAGCCTGAGGAGAAGACACCTCGTCGCGACAGCCGAAAGGGGAGACGCACCACGACAGCACAGAGGAAACCCCTACCACCGCCAAAACGGATTCAAGCCAATTCGCAAAAGAGAGACTGACGTTTAGGACAAGAAGGACTCTAATGTTAAACACTAAACGGGGTATCCCAATAAAACCTGCTTTACCCCAACAAACTGGTGTGTCTCTAATCCCTGACCCACCTGCCAGTCCCACAGTGGTGTCAGAAGTGGGATTTACTCCCTCAGAACAAGAAAAAGCGGACATGGAGCAGGTCGTTCAAACCCTGATTGAGGGGCAGCAGAAGTTGGAGTGGGCTGTCAGCCAACAAATAAGCACGGCAGACGCCGACCGAGCCCTCTTTCGCTCCACGATGACGCAGCAAATGGACAACCTACAGAAGGTGGTACAAACCCCAGGAACTGCTGTGTCACAGGATCGAAGACCATTTGGACCACATCCATCCGGAGTGGCCCTGCAAAAGTACGTAACAGGAGAAGACCCCGACGCCTTCCTGGTCAACTTTGAAAGGGCGGCCCGTGCTTGTGGGTGGCCAGAAGAGAAGTGGCCCTTCTTCCTTGCCCCCTTGTTGGTGGGGGAAGCGCAGACGGCCTATCAGGTCGCTAACCAAGCAGGCACCGCCTCATATACGGAGATTAAAGGGGTGATACTAGACCACCTCGGAATGGACGCTGAAGCTTATAGGCTCCGGTTTCGGAAGGAAAAAGGAGTGGCGGGTGAAAACCCGAAGATGCTATACTTAAGACTGAAAATGGCGGCAGAGAAATGGCTAAGGCCAGAAATTCGAAGCAAAGAAGACGTCATGACCAGCATTGTCCTAGAACAGTTCATGGAGGCATTGCCGTATGCAACCCAGAGATGGTTGAAGCAGCATTCCGGTCTTACTGCCGCACAGGCCGTGGAGATGGCAGCCAACTATGCCAGAGCGGCGCCCAGATCTTTTCCCTGGGACACAGAGAAAACTAATAAGACACCGATGCCTCCCCTGAAAACAGAGAAAAAAAGGGCCGTATTTGAGCCTATGAAGCCACGACCATTCAGACCGGACATAACACCCATGAAAGGGCCCCAGTGCTTCGAATGCGGAGAGTGGGGCCATATAGCCCGCTTATGCCCAAGGAAAAGACCCGTGGAGGAGCCCATGGAAGTCGGCTACATCCCTAAAACAGTGCTTTACACCGCGGAAATGGGTCCTTCCTTTTATGTAAGAGTCAGAGTGAACGACTCCCCTGTTAGGGCACTGTTGGATTCTGGGTGTAGGCAATCCGTCATCAGGGAAACCCTGCTATTCCCCTCCCAGATAGGAAAGGAAGGGGTAGTGCACATCCGATGTGTCCATTGTGATGTTAGGACTTATCCCCTGGCCCGCATCCACATACACCCGATAGGACGAGAACCATGTACAGTAAGAGTGGGGGTTGTGGGGTCCCTCCCCGAGGAACTGATACTAGGGGTGGATAATCCTCAGTTCTTGTCTTTATTCAGAAGGGAGCTAGACCTGCGCCCCGCCAAAGCTTACTTGACTGTCGAACCATGGGCAACAGACCGGGGATTTAAGTTCGCCCAGTCCAACGACCCTTCGCTTTTGAACGCGTGGGAGGCAGCCCATATAGCACAGTCAGAAACCACCGCAGCCACATATCCCCGTTTTAGCATAGAAAGCGATCTACTGTATCGGGAAGGAAAAGAAGGGGACCACAAACAACTGGTGGTACCGAAGGTATTTCGTGAACAGATCCTGTTCTATGCACACACCCATCTAACAGCGGGACACAGTGGGGCAGAAAAGACCACTCAGAACATACTGAGATTGTTCTACTGGCCAGGGATATATAAAGAGACCGAGGCGTATTGCCATCGTTGTGAGGTCTGTCAGAGGAGGAATCTCACCAGACCGCCTTCAGTGCCTTTACAACCGCTGCCAATCATTGGCAATCCCTGGGAACGCGTGGGAATGGATCTCATAGGGCCTCTGCCCCGCTCCTCAAGGGGACACACCTATGCCTTGGTGGTCGTGGACTACGCCACCAGGTTCCCCGAGGCCTTCCCTCTTAGCGCCCCGACCTCTAGGAATGTGGCCGAGAAGTTGGTGGAGTTGTTCTCGAGAGTGGGGTTCCCACGGGAAATCCTAACGGATCAAGGGACGCCGTTTGTTTCACGAATGATGTCTGAGATCTGCAAGACGCTGGATCTCCGACACATTCGCACGTCCGCTTACCACCCGCAAACGGACGGTTTAGTGGAACGGTACAACAGAACCCTAAAGACGACCCTAAAAAAACTGTTAACAACCGAACCCAAGGACTGGGACAAAATGCTCCCCTTGGCTTTATATGTAGTGAGAGCACAGGTACAGAGTAGCCTCGGGGTGTCCCCCTTCGAGATGTTGTACGGACGCCAGCCCAGGTCCCTGCTCGAAATCACCAGAGAGGCCTGGGAGAAGGAAGAAGCCAACGAACAGAGATCTCTCCTTGACTACACTCAGCAATTAAGGTCCAGGTTGGGCAAGCTGAGAGATCTGGCCTATTCAAACATGAAGACGGCCCAAACCCACCAAAAATGTTGTTACGACAAAGGAAAAAGGTGGAGAACCCTGGAGAAAGGCGACTGGGCCCTAGTCTTACTCCCCACTACGACTCAAAAGATGAGGAGCGAATGGAAGGGGCCATATCAAGTAATAGAGAAATACGGCCATACCACCTATAGGCTGAGGATAACGTCCACACGCAGCCAAACCTTCCATATCAATCTTCTGAAGAAGTGGATAGGCACGGTCCCCAGTCCTTCTAATCTGGTCATACCAGAACACAGTTCAGGCACCACTTTACCACACCTACCTGTTAATCCCGAGCTAACAACCACGGAGAAACGGGATCTCCACACGGTCCTATCCCCATTCTCCCCCTTGTTTTCGGACCTGCCGGGATGCACCCCTTTGGCAGAACACGAAATCCATACCACTGCCGGGAGCATAGTAAAGCAGAGAGCCTATCGTATCCCCGCTGCAAAAAGGGCCGATGTTAGGAAGGAAGTTGCCAACATGCTAGAACTAGGGGTTATCAGACCCTCCAAAAGCCATTGGTCGTCTCCCATAGTTATGGTCCCCAAGCCAGACGGCTCGACCCATTTTTGTATGGATTTCAGAGCTTTAAACGCTGTTTCGTCATTTGATGCATTCCCCATTCCTCGAGTGGATGAGCTAATCGAACGTATAGGAGAAGCCAAATACATAACCACCTTGGACTTAACCAAAGGCTATTGGCAGGTACCCTTGAGGGAGGAAGACCGTCACAAAACTGCTTTTGCCACCGAGGAGGGCCTGTACGAGTTTATTGTCCTTCCCTTCGGTCTCCATGGGGCTCCTGCCACGTTCCAGAGGTTGATGAACAAGGTTTTGGCCCCCCACCAAAAGTACAGTTCTGTATACCTTGACGACATCGTCATATTCAGTCACACATGGAAAGACCACCTAGAACACCTGACTAAGGTGTTATCATCCCTGAGGGACGCCCACCTTCACGTGAATGCTAGGAAATCACGCGCAGCCTTCCCGAAAGTGAAGTACCTAGGGTTCATGCTAGGAAACGGCGTTATCGCCCCACAAGAGGAGAAAATCAAAGCAATAACAGAGACACCATTCCCCTCAACCAAAAAAGAGTTAAGGGCTTTCTTAGGTCTGATCGGCTACTATCGCCGATTCATCAAAAACTTTGCCGACCTTGCCACTCCCTTGACTAATCTTTTACAGAAAACTGTCAGAAATGTCCTTCCTCTACCTCCCTCCACAGAAGCAGGAAGAGCCTTCGAATTGCTGAAGGAAGCTATCACAACCAGTCCTGTGCTCCTTCCACCCAACTTTGACAAACCGTTCATATTGGCCACTGATGCTTCAGACACAGGCATAGGGGCGGTCCTTTCCCAAATAGGAGAAGATTCCGAGGAACACCCGGTGCTGTTCATAAGTCGTAAGCTTCATCCCCGGGAACAGAAATACCCCACTGTAGAGAAGGAATGCCTGGCCATTAGATGGACCGTTGACAAGTTAAGATACTACCTAGAAGGGGGGGCCTTCCTATTGTACTCAGACCATGCCCCCTTACAGTGGATGCAAAAGAACAGGACGCAGAACGCCAGAATTCTACGGTGGTTCCTGTTCCTTCAGCCCTTTTCATTTACGGTGGTACACAGAAAGGGAAGCGACAACGGCAACGCTGATTTCCTTTCCCGTATGCCGGTCCTCCCCGATCGGGAGAAACCAGGGGGGGTGGAGTGTGACAAGGAGTGGTGGACCCCCAGAACTGACCCTGTGCTGCCTCCTTCTCTACAGACGGCTCCTTGGGACACAGAACTGGACGAACATGAAGATATAGACCGTGGTCCCTTTAATTGGGAGTTTGCTGAGGAGGAGGCCCGCCCTCCGGCCCACGTCAGAGCCGCTGAATTGGACAAAATACAGGAAGTATGGTATGGGGCGTGTGACGTCACCCCGGTGGAGCAGGAGAGGGGCGGAGCCGAATGTGAGGAGAAGCGAGGAGAACGGAGCGAAGAGACCAGGCGGAAACCAGAAGAAGAGAACGAGGAAAACGGAGAAGGGTCCCACGGGAAGCCAGGAGGCCAACGACACCGCGAACCGCCGTGCCACTCTCCCGGGGGAGGAGCGTGGCTCACTCAGGTACGGCAGCGTATGGCGGCCTGGGTGGGGAGCAAGCGCGTGTAGCGAGAGTGTACATAGCCCCTTCAATCCCTAGTCCTCCCATCCTAGTGTGTCTTTACCCCGCGTATATCCCTCACCTTCTGTGCTCACCATCTCACGCTCATACGGTGTGTCAAGTCTCACCGGGTGAACCCTTCCACTACACGGCCCCAAGGTGCACGAACCCCCAGAGAACAAAACCCTAACGGCCCTCTTTCTGTTGGTCTTCTCTTCCCTGGGGAACCCGGAGCCTGAGGAGAAGACACCTCGTCGCGACAGCCGAAAGGGGAGACGCACCACGACAGCACAGAGGAAACCCCTACCACCGCCAAAACGGATTCAAGCCAATTCGCAAAAGAGAGACTGACGTTTAGGACAAGAAGGACTCTAATGTTAAACACTAAACGGGGTATCCCAATAAAACCTGCTTTACCCCAACAAACTGGTGTGTCTCTAATCCCTGACCCACCTGCCAGTCCCACACAGGTAAGGCGGATGCCTTCAAATGGAGATTATGCATCTGGCGCTCATCCAGGCAGATAGACCATACATCTTGCCAGGAGGATGTCACTCTTCCATATTTGCTGCACCTTGCTAAATCTGGCCTACAATTTTTTTCCATCAAAGTCCACCTGGCTGCACTCACGGCATAAAGGAAAAGTCCTTGACAAACTTCTTTCTTTAGGATTCCAGTTATCAAAGATTTCCTGGAAGGGTTAAAGAATGTGTTTTTTCTCCTGTTAGACGCCCCTCTCCACCATTTGATCTTAACAGGGTGCTTTCACGCCTCATGCTATCTCCTTTTGCGCCTAAACATAAGGCATCACTTCAACATCTCACTTGGAAAACTGCCTTTCTTGTGCCAATAACATCAGCACATAGAGTTAGTGAGATACAGGCCCTTTGCACTCATGAGCCATATAGAGTCTTCCACTCTTCCAAAGTAGTGTTGTGTACCCATCCCAGGTTTCTACCTAGAGTTGTCTCGGATTTTCACGTAAATCAAACGACCGCTTTACCCACTTTCGTTCAAAATCCATCTTCTCCAGCAGAAAAAGACCTTCACTCGCTGGATGTAAAGAGAGTGTTAAAGTTCTACTGAGATCAAACAAAATCTATTAGCAAATCGCAACAATTGTTCATCAATAATGAGCCAGTTCTCATAGGGTTGGGTTACCTCCAGTCAGTTTCCAGGTAGATTGTCTCTTGCATCCTATGCTGTTATCAGCTAGATAATTAATCTCTTACTGGCAAACCCAAAGCACACTCCACTAGAGGCAAGGCAGCCACTACTGCCTTGAAGAGAGAAATATTCCTTTGGCAGACATCTGCAAAACTGCTCCATGAAGATCAGTCCACACATTCACTAGGCACTACTGCCTTGACACAGATGCTAGAGCAGATGCTCAAGTGGGACAGGCCTCTCTCAGAAATCTCTTTGCTTAGATAGTTATCTAAATGTTGTTTTTTGTCTCTCCTAGTGGTATTTCCATGATAGTCAAAAGCAACCCTCCCTCCTCCCCATTGGAGTAGATAGACACGTTCATGCTCTGCTATTATTCAGCTAGTACAGCCTTCCAAAAGAACTGAGGAAACTGCCTCTGGCTGAGCATAATGGGATATTGGAGGTCACACAGTTTTTAAAGACACAGTCTCTTTTTTCGTTCCTTATAATGGCAGCCTTAGGGCTACATTACCATGCATTCATCTCTCGCTCTCATAGCAAAAGGGTTTGTGAAGGATTTTTTACTGTGTCCTTACAAAGTTATGAAAGCATTAGGTCCATATGTCCTTGGATGTTCCTCTTTTGCCCCTTCAAGATGAAGAATGGTGACCACTGCAGCTTAATCCTATAGGCTGCATTATGACTTTCTTATATGACTTTTCAAGGACTTCCTAAAGTAAGACGAACTTCAGCACTTAAGAAGATATTTGGAAAAAGTGCTACAGGGTCCCCGCAGGCGGGCAGGACTATTCAACGCTTATAATTATACATGGAAATCCCCTATGAGAGAACTTGCTTATCTGATAGAGACTTGTAGCCGCAGATTCCTTACCTTAGAATAGACACCCAAGCAATACGTCCCCAGAGGTGGATCTACGAACCACTTTCACACAAGTAAGTCCTGCAGGACCAATCGGGTAAAATGCCCATCCCCACGGACCTCACTGACAAGGCAGCAGTGATTGGTAAACATGTGCAAGGAAGCCCACGCTGCTGCCTGGCAGATATCAGGGACCGGAACTCCACGTGCTAAGGCAGTGGTTGCAACTTTGGCTCTGGTGGAATGAGCACGCAAACCCTCAGGGAGTTGCTCTTTGGCCAATGTGTGACAGTTCTTAATGCAGCAAAACCAAAGGTGGTGATGGACGGAGCGTTGACAATACAAGCACTCACCCCCAGTCAACTGATCTGGGTTTAATCCATCACCGTTCTTTAGCCCACTCTGCCACCCCAGTTCAGACATGGCCATATGCAAATCAGTCTGACCCTGTGCCTCATGGGAACAGTCCAGCCCGAACTGCCAAGCCATGCCTTCCCTGGACCGGAAACAAACTTCCGAGGACCGGTTTCTGGCATTACAGCCGTCTTCAGCCCGGCTTGCTTGAATCCAGTGGCAAAGTGAGCAGTTCTTAATGCAGGGCACAATCAATTTGGAGATGGCCCAATTCTGCACAGGCTGTCCTTTCTTTCTCTCCAACATACCCCACGAAGAGTTGGTCATCCACTGGTACTCTCAAAGCGGTCAAGGTAGAATAACATTCTTTTTGGGTCTAGGAGGTGGAGTCATTCCTCTTCTTTAGAGGGATGTGGAGGAGTGCAAAAAGTAGGCAGAATGATGGCTTGGGCTACGTGAAATGGAGTAACCACTTTTGTAAGAAAGAAGGCTCTTGTGCGAAGTACCAGTTTGTCAGGATAGATGGTTTGGTAGGGAGGCATAGCTGACAAGGCCTCAAGCCCACATCCCTGGAGTGACGCATCTGTCATCACTGTCAGATCTGGTTCGGGAAGCCATTCATGGTTCATTAGCCACCACTGCAGATCTTTTGCAGTTTCCTCCAAGATCAGGACCATGTTCGAGAGATTCCCCTGAAGCTGCTCCCAGTGGAAATTTATATCCCACTGCAGGGCCCATATATGCCAATGGACACTCGTCACCAGCATTATGCAAGAGGCCATGAGTCCCAGCAGCCTCAGAGCGAGTCTCACTGAAATCCAGGATGGAGGCTGAAACATCAGCATCATAGCCTGAATATTCTGGACTCGCCGTTCGAGAGAATAAACCCAAAGCTGCACTGTGTCCAGAATAACTTTGATTAAAGGGAGCGTCTGAGAAGGAGTAGGTGTGACTTCAGCAAGTCGATAGTGTACCCCAGTGAATTTTAGAGCGCCAAGACGCCTATCAGCATTAGTAGCGCTTTACAAATTATATATAAATAAAATACAATAAATGCAAGAGGTCTGCCTTAGTCTGGAAGTGGGAGAAGACAGCCTGGGGCGAGCCCGCCTTCAATCGCCAGTCATTGAAACAGGGGAAGCCTGGTACCACTGATCTCCGCAGGTTATCCGCAACCACCGCCTTCACCTTGGTGAACACCCGAGGGGGATGTAAGGCCAAAGGGAAACACGGTGAACGGAAAGTGCTTGTGGCCAACCATGAACCGCAGGTAACACCTGTGGCCTGGCAGGATGGGAATGTGGAAGCATAAATCCTGCCAGTCCAAAGCTACAAACCAGTCTCCTGGGTGCCAGGGCAGACAGGACCTGAGCCAAAGTGAGCATCTTGAACTTCTCCTTCTTGAGAAAGTAATTGTGATCGTGTAGGTCTAGGATAGGACAAAGATCTCTGTCCCTTTTTGGCACCAAGAAGTAGCAACTATGACCTACTTCTGGCATCGGCACACTCTCTATGGCTCACTTGGCCAAGAGTGCCGGACTTCCTGGCGGAGCAGAGAAAGATGATCCTCCATCAGCCAGTCATGAGATGGCAGCATGGGGGGTAGAGGTAGTCCCGAAGGGGAGGGAGTAGCCCCTTCGAGGGATCTGCAAACCCACCTGTCCGATGCTATGGACCACCAGCGGGGCAGGTGATAGCGAATCCTGCTCCCAAATGGGTGCCCATGATGGTACGAGGGCATATTAGTAGGGTTTGGAGCCTGTCTCTACCATGAGAGTGGTGGAATGGCCCGACCAATGGCTGCCTGACCCACAAGGTCTGTGGGTACCGCACCCTTGCCATGCAGAGGATGGTGAGCATGTGTGGTGGCTGGGAGAGGAGAGGCAGGGTTGGAAGCCCCTTCTGTAGCCGTGAAAGGGAGATTGGGGGTGACGTAGGCCATGGAGGAATCCAAGGACCTGCTTGTAGCTCTACTGTCCTTAAAGCACTAGCACCAAATCTACCCTGTCTCCAAAGTGACGAGAGCCATCAAAGTACATGTCTGTGAGTGATGGCTGGACATCCCCAGAAAAAACACTTGTTCTCAACCAGGCATGGTGTTATAAGGCCACCGTCAATGAAACCTCTCTGCCTAGTGAATGTGTGGTGTGAAGTCCACATCTTATTGTGAATTTCGCTGAATCTCTCCCATAGCCAACAGTCTGGGAAAGTACAGCCTGGGCCTTCAGCACCTGTGCAACCGTATCCACAGAGTGTTGAAATAGAAGCCTAAAAGGCTTTCCCCCACAGGGGGTGCAGTAAGGAAAGTGCCAGGGTTTACATGGGATGTAAAGGCTTGGACCACTAAGCTGCGTCGGATAGGGTGCTGGGTGAGGAACTTTGGGTTCCATGCAGCAGGCCGGTGGCGGCAGGCAATCATCCTATTCACAGGAGCCCCTGCGCTCGGGTTGTACCAGGTCCCAAGTAGGACGTCTGTGAGGGCTTCGTTGAACAGGAGTAGCAGTTCTGAGAGGGAAATGTGCAGTTTCAGTCCTTCTGAAAAGATGTTTGTCTTGAATGTCACTGAGGGTAGGCTAAGGTCAAGAACCTCAGCCACCCTCTGCACCACCATAGAGAAGAACACTCCCTCCTCTATAGCCGTAGTAGGGGGAGAAAACATGCCAGTATCTGGAGATGTGTCCAGTCCACTGGATTTATGATTTGTAAATCGCTCAAATACCCAGAGGCGTCTTGGCGCTGGACGGAATTATGGGAGCAACTGAGAGCAAAGTGTGAGAGATCATTTATTAAATAACCAGGTTTTAAGATGGTTCCTGAAAATCATGAGTGAGGGTGCCATTTCAGAGTTAGGGGTAAACGATTCCACTGATGGGCTATTATCCTTAAGAAGCTTCTGCCCCCCCCTCGCCCCTCAAAGTAGGCTTAAAGGAGACAACCTTCAACAGATTGGCTGAGCCACCGTGTAATGTTCTGATGGGAATATACTGCTCAAGGTTTTTCATAAAGAAGGCAGGGGCACTCCTTTCAATAAATCAGCCGGAAGAAATTTTGCAATTTTCTTTAACATTCTAAAACGAAAAAAGAGAATGAGGTGATTTAATTGATTTGATCTTTGTATTTTAATTCGCTGTCCAACACAAAACCTAAATTTTTTACTTTGGGAATTGGCTTGGGTGCTGTACCATAGTCCGATGGCCACCAGAGGGGAGACCAAATGGCTGGATTGTTCTCAAATTGGATAACTTCAGTTTTGGAGGAATTAAGCCTCAAGCAATGGTTGGCCATCCATTTGCTCACTGCCCTCATGCAGTTGTTAAACGCGGCACCAGCAGCGCTTACATCTTACAACGCAAAAGATTTAATCAGAGCAGCAAGTGGGGGGACAGGGAAGAACCCTGAGGGACCCCACATGAGAGACAAAAAGTTCTTGTGCGATAATCTCCAAGGGATACCACTTGTTGCTATCCTGAAAGGAATGATTTAAGCAGGGCCAATGCTAGGTCAGTTATCCATAATTCCCACATATGGTCGATCAATAGTTCATGGTTGACTGTATCAAAGGCTGCAGAGAGATCCAAAAGAATCAAAACTGCATTGCCTCCGCAATCGAGAGATGAGTGAATTTTCTCTGTGGCTGTAAGTAAGCAAGACAGATTCAGCGTTATGATTTTCTTTGAAGCCAAACTGTGAGTCATCCAAAAGATGGCTGTCCTCCAAAAAGGAGGAGAGTTGATGGTTCAAGTATTTTTTTGCAACTTTTGTTGGAAAGGGAAGTCTAGCAATAGGTCGATAGTTGTTGGGATCAAGTGGATTGAGCGTGGGTTTCTTTAACAGGTGAAGCACTGACACTGCTTTCCAGATAGTAGGATAAACCCCAATATCAAACATAGAAATAGAAGAGAAAACCGTAAAAAAAGTATTGTGCTATGACTTCAGGAGCCATTTGAATAATCTTGGAGGGGCACGTGTCAGCTGGAGATACAGCTTTCACCTGTGAAATGAGTTAAAAAATCTGTGCTACTGAAGGGGTAATAAAATGCCTAAAGCTGATTAGCTTAGAACTAGACTGGGGTGCGTCAATTGAACGATTGTGATTAGTAAAATCATAAAAAATATTAAGCACTTTATCCTGAAACTTGCTAGCTAAGGAATTGCAGAAACCTTGATTGATACATGCCGTGTCAGTTTGACTAGTAGTGGTCAGTTGTTTTATTATCTATAACAGGCTTTTGGGGGGGGCATTACTGGCATCTTTTATGTGTGATGTGTAGTAATCTATTTTGGCCTCCAGAATTGATTGTTTATAACTACTTATACATGCTTTGCATTTGTCTCTCTCATATCTGCTAAATTTAGACCTCCACAAGCGCTCTTGTTTGCGGCATTCTCGTTTAATTAATTTAAGTGAGTCATTATACCAGTGCTGGAAGGATTTTTTATGAGATGTATTCAAACTTCTGATTGGCATAATAACATTAAGGGCAGAGATAATCCATGTATTATAGTCCTCAGCCATCTGATCTGGACTAAAATCCTTAATGGAGAGTGATTGAGCAAGTTTAAAGCCTCGATCCGCGGGTTGGATTTTATTCCACGGCTGAGACACCTGACATCTATTCTGAATCCTAGGAGGTGTCCTGTAGATTAAGCTTCCATAGTATGACACAATGATCAGTCCAAATTAGTGGCCTGGTATGGGTAGAATTAATGTTGGGGTTGCTTGTGAAAATCGCATCCAACCGATGGCTGGCTGCATAAGTGGGGCCTTCTACTAACTGGGTGGAGAACTTAACAAGTCCCAGGAATCATCTCTTGAAAAACCTTTTTGTATATATCCTCGTAACTCAAAATACCAACTGAATAGAAGCGTGTACCATATAAGACAGACAATGAAAACAGACGAATTGCAGTAAATTAATACAACTAAGAAAACATTATTTGTTTGTTAAAAAATTGCATAATTTATTACAAGTCAATAAAATCATTAATGCATAACAACAATACAGTGCCATATCATTAAAAAAGTTAACGTATGATTTTTAAAAAAGCCTATACAGATATGTAACAAATAAAAAACATCAAATTCACAATTATCAAGGTAATCAAATCCACACCGTTCAGAGTTGTCAAGGTCGTCCTTATATGGCACTGTATTGTCAAAAGGCTATATTCTTCAGGGTCCAGCAACCCCTTCCATTCCTCTCCAAGTCCTAGCCCATATAAATAGGGCTCAGGCTCTGACCTGGAAGGCATGGCTCCAGTCAGTGCCGGTGTCAGGCGACTTCCCTCCAGCTTCGTGTCAGAGTTGTGGATTTAAATGGGGATGGTGCTGGCCGTGGGCACCATCAGCCTGGGAGCTTTGCCCTCAGGACTGGTGTCAAGAAAGGTGAAGATCGGACGACCAGCACTGCTCCGGATCTATCTGTGGATCCCTGGGGCTGCTCTCCTCCTCCACAACCTCTCGGCAGCCTTCGACATGGTCTCCCACAACACCTTCATCACCACATTGGCATCCAAGGCAAGGCTCCCGACTGGATTGCCTCCTTTCTCTCCGGACAAACGCAAAGCATCCACCTTCCACTCTTTGCCTCTGTACCCAAAAATATAATCTGTGGCATCCCCCAGGGCTCCTCCCTCAGTCTCACCCTCTTTAACACCTACATGACTCCTCTGGCCACCATCGTCTGCACCCATGGACTCAAAAAAGTCTCCAGAAAAACCCAGCTCTTCCTATCCTTCTCAGGAGACCCAGACACCACAAGACTGAACTTCCAAACCACCATGAGAGCCTCGCCACTTGGATGAAAAACAACTGCCTTAAACTCAACTCGGACAAGACAGAGGTCATCATCTTTGGAAACAATCCCTACCCCTGGGATTACACCTGGTGGCCCTCCACACACAGCCCAGCACCCACCCCATTTGATCACATGCTCAACCTCGGAATCATCCTGGACACCCACCTCACCATGAAATAACAGATCAACTCAGTCTCTGCCGCCTGCTTTCACACCCTCCGCATGCTCCGCAAGATCTTTCGCTGGATACCCACCTCAACCACAAAGACAATATTCCATGCCCTAATCTTCAGCCGACTCAACTACCGCAATGTTCTCTACGCCGAAACTACAAAACAACTCCTCAACCGCCTCCAAACCAACCAGAATTCTGCACCAAGACTCATCGTCGACCTTCCCAGAAATTCCAGCATCACCCCTCACCTCAGGGCCCTCCACTGGCTCCCATTTCAGAAAAGATGCCTCTTCAAGCACCTCACTCATGCCTACAAAGCCCTCCACGAAACTGGATACACAGACATCAACAGCCGCCTGACTTTCCACAGCCCGACTAAAGAGCTCTGCTCCTACTTCCTCACCTTAGCCCAGGTCTCAGGCAACCATCGAAGCCAAAACGGGAGCAGCTTCTTCTCCTTCCTCTCCGCCAAGTCATGGAATGGCCTCCACCTACACACACCCCCCTCAGTGAGGGAATTTAGTAAGCAGAAAAAGACCTGACTCATCGACCTCCACCACTCTCTGACCAAGGATTGCTCAAACAGCACAACGTGTGGAAACCCGCCCAAGCATGACAAGTCACACCATACAAGCCTCGATGATTGACTAAAGGTTGGAATCAAGGGTAGACTTAACACCAAAGAAAAAAATCTGAGTTTTGTCTGAGTTAAGCTTTGAAAAGCTGGCATTCATCCAGTCCACAACAGATTTAAGACAAGACTTAAAAGAGCTCAAAGAAGAAGGAACATTTTCATGAATGGCCAAAAGGGGGTGAGTGTCTTCGGCATAGGATACAACTCTCACTCCCCAGGACTCAACAATTTTAGCCAAGGGTGATAGGTAAATATTAAAAAGGGTAGGGCTAAGATCCGAACCCTCAGGAACTTGACAATCCCAGGGTTCTGTGGCAGAGATGAAAGGAGGAGGGAAAACTGCCAGAGTATGGTTACTTATGAAAGATTTGAACCACAGCACGAAGAGATCTTTAATGGCAATCATTTGCAGCCGCTCAAGCAAAATAGCATGAGAGACCATATCAAACGTTGCTGAAAAATCCAAAAGCATTACCATGAGCGGAGGGTTTTAATCAAGGCTTACTTTGATGTATTCTGAGACCTCAAGAAGGCCGTTCTCTGTACTATATCCAGAGCAAAATCTTGATTGTGAGACATGGAGCAGGTTATTTTCCTTCCAAAAGTGTGTGAACTGCCTATTCACATTTTTCTCCAAGAGCTTTGCTACAGTGGGGAGAAGTGAAATGGGACTAAAATTACTGCGAGTCTTACGATTGACTGAGGATTTCTTAAGTACGGGAAGTAAAAGGGTCTCTTTCCAGCCAGAAGGAACATGCACCTGGGCAAGAGAATCGTTAAGAAGACTGTTCAAAGTCGAATTCACCACCAAGATAGCCAGTTTGAGAATGGCCATGAGGCAAGGGTCGAGCGGAGAACCCAACTTGCATTTGACAATTTCCATGGCTGATTCCTCAAGGGATAGAGGGACAATACTGGACAGTAAAGGAGGAGGAGAGAAAGAAACACAATGGGAAATGGAAAAAGGCATCCGAAATTGATCATAAATTGCTTGAATTTTGGCATGAAAACAATCTGTGAGGCCTTCGCAAAGCTCCACCAATTGGAGGAGAGTATTTTTGCAGCCAAAGGGGAGAGAAAGGTGCTGAGCATCTTTAACAACTCCTGAGGTGAATTATCAGCCTCAGAAATAGACATGACAATGACTGCTTTTTGAGCCATCTGGATTGCTGCATGTTAGTTCTGAAGAGCAGACTGATAAATCACTTTTTCATCCATATCATATTTGGTCCTCCATTGCCTTTCTAACTTTTGCATTGAGATTGATCTGATTTAAGGGCATTTAGAGAACCAAGGTGCCTAAGGCTTAAGTCTGGTAGATGAGTTGGATTTCATAGGAGCAACGATGTTCATGGCCATCTCAACTCAATCATTGAAAAGCAGTGTCTTGATCTAAAACTTCAGTCCGATCAATAGTGACGGACTGGAGGACATCTAAACAAAGCTGATCACTGACTTTACGCCAAGGTCTAGACATCTTTATTAAACATGGAGAAATATGAGGGGTTTGTGTTATAATCTCAAAAGGAATAAGGACATGGTCATACCAAATAAGATTAACCACCAGTTGAACTTTGACCAGCAGGGGACTGGCCAGGATAGAATCAAGAGTAATACCAGCTCTGTAAGTAGGCACCTTAACAAGTTGCTCAAGGTTAAAACCCTACAAGGTGCTCACAAATTGCTGCGCAGATTTATTGTTGAGGTCTTTCGTTTTCGTTTAGAAAACTTTATTTCGATTCGTGAAAACAGAATCATAAAAGTATAACATAGCATATTACACAGTTTAAAAGAATCTTGCAATTATATTTATATCTCTAAACATTATATTGCCATTACATGATTTACGAATAAATGTAAAAGAAATCACATATATTAAAAGAAGAAAAATTTTGACAATACAAATACAATTGATATTAGTACCAAACTCAACACTATTCACATAGATAAGAAACAGCAATCCATGACAATAATCAATATCGATTTCTGATTCTGAGTGCTACTCTAATAAAACTAAGCACAGCATTACATATTGCTGGGGTTGATAGTGAGAGTAAATACTCATATCCCTCTTTATAATAGCTAGATCCAAAAGTTAACAGAATCGGTCTAATAAATCTACTTCTTGGATCTTTATACAAGGAACAAAAAAGCACAAGATGAAGAGTGTTTTGAGAGACACAATGGTAAGCTCTCACACCAGCCCACTTGCTTTGGAAAATCAAATAAAAAATGCAGTGTGTTAAGACGGAACCTGGTCAGATAAAAGCACCATTGTGTCCGCCCTATATATGAAAGGTAATGTTGATGCTGTAACCTTCCCCTGTGGTAGACCGCGCTCTCACTATTTCTCAGAACACCTAGGTTGGTGCGATAAGCCTCTTTAATTAATGGCTTTGTCTCAGTACCAATGGTCTCAACATTCGAGAAAATATAACCCAAACCTATCTTGGAGAGGGTTTCCCTGACGTATAATAGCCATGGGATCTTCTCGAAATGCTCAAGCTTGAGGCAGCCTTGTAGTATTTCCTTAGTGAGTTTCAGATCATCAGAACTCCAAACCTTGTTCCAAAGCAGCAGGGGGGAGACATGGATGGTGTCACTCACAAATTCAATACCCGCCTCGGTATGGCAAAAGATGTTAGAAGTACCTGTTGGGACACATAAAAGGCGTTTTATAAACTTCTTTTCCATAATTTGGATATTGTTACAGGATTACAGGATTGCGTGCCCCACACTCCCGCATCGTATGTTGCAACTGGGATACATTTAGCTTTGTATAAAGATTTTAATTCTGCAACCGGCTTCTGACCCAATTTGCTAGAGAAACGTAAGATGGCCTTAACAGTTTGGGTAGCCTTTGGCACACAGGCTGATACTAAAGGATCCCAACTCAAGGTTTTACTAAATAAATTCCCCAGATAATTGGCGCTTTATTGGCCGAGTTTCCATTTCTGCCAGCCCCCGCCTCTTTAGCGCTTATGGGCAATTTAAAATCCGGGTCTCCGCTTGACCCCTGCCCAGCTAAGCTCTTGGGTAAATTGGCGGAGGTGATCAATCCACTGGCGCACCCTCTTCTCAACCTTTCGTTGAGTCAGGGAGTGGTTCCGCCAGTGTGGAAGCAGGCAATGGTCATCCCGCTGCTTAAAAAACCTGGGCTTGACCCGAAGGTCCCAGCCAATTATAGGCCGATTTCGCTGCTGCCGGCTCTTGTAAAAATCTTGGAGAAGCACGTTCAGTCGGTGCTCTCCAATTTTCTGGAGTCCCATGAGATCTTACATGACTCCCAGTCTGGCTTCCGTTCAAATCGTAGCACCGAGACCGCGCTCCTTGAGGTTTCTGAAACCATCAAAGGGGTGTTGGATACCGGGGGCAAAGTCATGCTGGTGTTGTTGGATTTGTCGGCGGCTTTTGACACCGTCCCCCATGATGGCCTTCTCGCAAGACTCTTTGAGATTGGTCTTCGGGGGACGGTGCTCAGATGGTTTTCGTCTTTTTTAGCCGGCCGCCGGCAAACGGTCTGGACATCACCTGACACCGCCGTGATGCCGTCTTTGGGAGTCGGGGTCCCTCAGGGCTCTATATTGAGCCCGACCCTTTTTAACATCTTTATGACCCCTTTGGCGGCGGTGGCGGAGTCATTTGGTGCCCGGATCGTGTCGTATGCCGACGACACCCAGCTCCTCTTCTCCTGTGAGAGAGGGGCTGACTTTGACGGGGAGAGTATCCGGAATTGCCTTGGGGCGGTGTTCACATGGTTCCAACTGAACAGCCTCAAGTGCAATTCCGATAAATCTGAGGTACTCTTCTTCGGGTGCGATACGGAGCCTAGCTGGCAGGCCTGGTGGCCCATCGACATGTTCCCTCCGTCCGGCTCCTCCCCTATGGCTAAAAACTTGGGGGTCAAGATGGACAAGGGGCTGACGATGAAAGCCCAGATCCTGGGGGTGACCGGCACCTGCTTCGGCCTATTAAAAATGCTGCGGAGGTTTTTGCCTCTTTTGTCAGAGGAGCACAGGAGGCTGACTGTGCAGGCTCTGATAGGCTCCAGGTTGGATTATGCCAACATTCTTTACCTGGGCCTACCAGAGTACCTGTTGCAGCGGCTTCAAGTTGCGCAGAATGCGGCGGCCAGGGCCATTTTTGGTCTAAACAGACGTACCAGCGTCTCCGGGTTATTGCTAACGCTGCACTGGCTACCTATCCGCAAACGGATCACCTTCAAGGCTATGACTTTGGCCTACAAGGCGCTCCACGCCGTGGGAGCAAAGCATCTCCAAAAGAGACTGGCCTTTTACCACCCGGCTCGTTCGCTGAGGTCTGAATCTCTACTTCTGGCGGCTGTCCCTCGCGTTAAGAGAGCCCGCCTGGGCGGCCGCTCCTTCAGTCTGCTGGCTCCACAGATGTGGAATTCGCTTCCGCTCCCACTTCGGGGGGCTACTACTCTTCTTGATTTTAGAAGAGGTCTCAAAACTTGGCTGTTCACCCAGCAGTCCCCTTTTATTGTCTGTTTGTTTTCTACTCTTTTTAACTGTGTTATGTTACTCTGAATCAGTTCTCCTTACCTAAAGCGCCGGGACACTCTTTTTGAGTAACCGTTGCGCTATACAAAAGAATAAATAACATAACATAACATAACAATTGAAACTATCAACTTTCACAATGGTTGAGTCCTTCACCATAAGCCTGCGAGATTTTATCCCTTTCGGGCCGCAGACCATAGTGAAGGACTTTGTGAAATTGACCCTTAGGTCTAACCCCTGCATAAAGGTTTCGAAAGCATTTAAGCAAGTTTGCATGCTATTGGCAGTTAGGGTCATTAGGACCGTGTCATCTGCATAAGATAACATCGGTATACGTTTACCATTTACCTGGGGAAAATCAGCACAACTTTCCAACAGAAAGGCTTCCAAACCATTGGTGTACACCAGAAACAAAAAAGGAGCCAGTATACACCCCTGGCGAACCCCCTCAGTCGATGGTATGGACTTTGTCTTCTCACCGGCAGGGCCAAATCTAATCCTTACTGTTGTGGCAGCGTGGAGTCTACGAAGTAGTGTGACCAACGGCTACTCAAACCCCATAGACTCCATCATTTGCCAGAGGTTATTTCTACATAAAAGTGTCGAAGGCACTGGATAAGTCCATGAAAGCCAAGTGGATACAACCACCCTTGGCTCTCATGTACTTACCCATGATTAGTGCCAAATTTAGGCACTGCTAAGTAGTGCCTTTTCCCCGCCTAAACCCGTATTGGGCTTCAACAATAATACCATTTGATTCGGCCCAGGTTTCTAAACGAGCCAGAATCACCCTACCCATTAGTTTACAGGACGCATCTATTAGCGATATTGGTCTGTAACAACAAGGGTCACGTTTATTGCCCTTTTTAAATATCGGGACCACTACCGCCTCTTGCCATGATGTCGGAATACGACCTACCACAACTGCTTTAAACAGGAGCAATAAAAGTGGTGCCCACACATCTGTATTGTATTTAAAAAAGTCCAAAGGCACCGAATCCGGCCCTGGAGCCTTCAGTGAAATGCCCTTTCTTAGTGCGGCCTCTACCTCAGGGAGAGTCAGTGAGAGGCTAAGCATATTTGCTGACTCCCGCTTTGTATCGCAGATCCCCTCGAAACTAGTTACGAGGGGGGCCCCTTTTGGATTAAAAATATTCCCATAGTGTACCTCCCATGTGTTCCCTGGGATCTGCACCTGTAGGGTATCCTTCTCTTCGCTTTTTAGTAAAGGGCGATGTATGACCTCCCAAAAAAGTTGTCTATCCTTTAATTCTGAGGCTTTGCCCAAATCATTACATGCCTGTCTTTTTAAGTCAGTTTTACGCTTAGTGATGGCATCTCTATAGATTGTCCTTGCCCTTCTGACCAAAACCCTATCCAGAGGCAATTGGCGTAATGCCTTCGTTTAGCTAGATTGCGCTCTGGAACATTCTAAATCAAACCATTTACAGGTATTACCCTTATTTCCTCACATAGGTTTCAGGAGATGGGAAGCCACATTGCCTAAAAGAGCCTCAAAGTTGTCAATTATTACCTCTGCCTCATTTGAGGGGATTAGGCAGGCTTCTAACCTTTGTTTATTTATCTTAAAAATCTCCAGCTCTAAAAGTCTTGCATTTACCTTATCCCACCTTAAGGTAACCCCTGGTTCTGATTAAATTTAATTGGGTGCTCCACAATCTGCATTCTCTTGAAAGCGGGGCACAAACTCAGGATAAGTGGATTGTGGTCACTTGCTGGGTTAACCTCAATCTGAAAATCATTAATAAGGTGAGTATATTTTCTTGAGACCAAGGCGAAATCAATAACATTTATCTGACCTCCCGTGCCATGGAAAGTAGGGATACTCATGAGTCTCGAAAAAGTAGACATATCCAGGGCGCAAAGATCATTAATTATTATATTATTGTTTAAGGCCTCACCTTGTTTTGAATGCTTAAAGTGGGCAAAGGGCTGGTCATTTAGGTCTGCTAGGCCACAAACTCTTGAACCACTAAATTTACACAAACAACAATTAAAATCACCTACCCACATGATAAAAAAGAGGAAATATGGTATTAGTTACATTCGCAATCTCATCCTGTAATTTTTGTATGACCACTGTAGTTTGGGAATCAAATATGTTATAATACCAATTGATTAAAAGCAAGGGGACCAAAAATAGGTTCTTAATCACAAGCAGTTGAAACCAAGGGCATTCCGCCAGTGTATCAGTTTTTATCCTAGCATGCTTTACAGAGATAAGACCACCCTTGGCTCTTCCAGCTTGTGAGGGTTCTGCTGGGACATTAAAAGATTGATAACCATCCAAACCAGGGGACCCTCTGCTCCATATCTCCTGGAGACAGACTATATCAAAGGTTTCCACAAATTTTAACCATGCCGGGTCCTCTAGCCTCCGTGAGAAACCAGCTATGTTCCATGAGATCAAGCGGAAGGGGTAACCCTCAACCAAACTGTCTACATCCCCCACGTGTATTGTAGTTTGTGACTGGGATACGTCATTGGCTCTCGGGGTTACTACCAATGAACTAGTATCTACATCCAATGAGACAGATTCTAACTGTCTGGAGATAGCTCTCTCGCCCTGTGGTAAGATGCAATCTATATGCATCCCATCACCTTTCTGGCACCCAGTTGGCGTTGATGGTCAATCCACCATCTCCAGACAGCTGTATCTGTTCATAGTTGGGATTCCTTTCCAGGTGTCCCTGAAAGAAGGTTCTTTGGTAAGATATCTGATGGAATTTCCTCCCCCTGGTAGGGTATCTGCTGCAGTTACCTCCCCAATCCTCCCACTCTCTTCCTAGCGCTCGTTGGCCTACTCTACGCCAGTTCTGTTCGTAAGCTAAGTCATTGTGGGTCCCAGGGGGATAAAAAAAAGAGAGTCGTTTTGTGTCTATACCTTCATTGTTATTTCGGGGGTCCCATGAACAGATGTGATTCACTGTACGAGGATCCTTGAAATTAACCAGTATACAGTCACCCTGGATTGACTTCTTTCCATGACCCACCCAAGGAACTCTGCGAACCGTTATGATCTGACTCGACCAATAAGGTGGTAATGGTCGGTTCTTATTGAGCCAGTATTGGACCTTGTTCATTAGTGCTCAGGGAGGTTCATCTGTGGTGTTTAACAGCTCCGGGACACCAGTCATCACTACCACAAAGGGGCTAGCCTCAGGGGGGAGATTAGCAGGGAGTCTACTATTGGACACTCCCCTATAGGAATCCCTATTGACATTCATCAGGGGTACTATGGGGGTATTACTGACCACCCTGTCCTGCACAGCAGGTTCTTTGGGTTTATCAGTAGTTTTCTTCTCTACTATTGCTGCAGGGGTTGTCGATGTTACAATTTGCCCTGCAGCCACTGTTTTTGTTACTTGTGGGACCACTGTTTTTTCAGTAAGTAGTTTATTTCCCCCTATCTTTGAAATCCCAGGTGTTAATGGGTTTTTCCTTTTTGAAAGAGTAACTAATTCAGCTAGATGTTTTTCAATATGCTGTAATCTAGTTTCTTGCGGGGAGAGATAAGATTTAAATAACTCTCCCACTTCTTTTAGAAATTGATTTTCTACCGCCTTTTCATTTTCTCCCCCTATCGAGATGGTCAAAACATCAGTGGTTACGTTTCCCGAAGGCTCATTTGTAACAGGGTTTAATGAGTTGTTATTTCTGTTTCCCCCCCCCTTCTGCACAAGGTTGTTTAAGTTATCCCCTGGTGCTTGGCTAACTCCTGTGTCCTCTTGGCCCTTCTAGTTTTCTGTTTATCCCTTTTTTTCCTTACGGCGCCCTCCCTCTTTCCTCTCAACTATCTTGTTACCTCTGGTGTAGTGTGCAGTGATAAATCTGGAGTTTTTTCAAGTTCTAGACTAATTTGGGAGTCAGACAGAAGTTCTGATGCCGATAAGTCCACCACGTTTGGTAGGCTATGTACGTCAACGCGAATCTCTGTCGAGGGAGGTTTCCTAATCTGCTCAGGAGTTCTTACAGTAGCAAGATGACACAAAGAAGATCTTTTTTGGAGAGCCAGTGCTAGGTCTTGAGATACTCTGCGTTCAAGGTCGACAATACCCTGGTCAATAAAATAATTTGCCCTTATGAGAAAATTGTCTAAAGGTCCTACTATCTGGCCCCCTTCAGCAGCAGTTTTACTCCTACTTCCTCGTGTAGTCATGATTCAAGGTGAGGGTATACTATTCCAGGCAAACACTTATATTTAAATAAGAACAGTGTTCAGATAGCAATTACTACAAGTGTGAAGCATACATACAGGTCTTTAAAACATATGGTGAACAAATTTAGAGGGGGGGGCCCGGTCCGGTCTTACACGGTCTCTAACGGGCTACAATGGGCCCGCCCTTGGCCCGGGCTTCGCCCGCGCGCGTCCCGCGTTGCGCGTAGGTGGGTGTGTCTAAATAGAGAGGGGAGGAGGCGGGAAGAGGTCCCAGCTGCGGCAGGTAACGAGCCGCTAGGGAAGCTGGACCTCGCAGTCCCGAGTCAGCAGCTCACTCCAAGCCCCAGTGTCGGCTGAGAACCGCCGTCTCCTTCCAAGGTCCCAGGTAACTGTAAACTGCCCAAAAGTCTCCGCCTGCGAGCGGCCCCCTAACTAGTTGCTAATTTCCCAAAAATTAACACCTCTGTCTAATCACTATTTAATTTCAAGCAGCTAGATTGCATCCAGATAGAAATTGACACACAATACCACTTGGCGTGGATCTCAGAGATGTTGCTCTAGATGGAGACAATGATTTGACAGAGTTGCCAACTCCGGAGCTGGGGATGCAGGTTCGTGTCTCAGCTCAAAATCCTGTCGTTCTGGGCAAATCACCTAATCTTCCCCTTGACCATGGACAGCGCCTGGATACCCTCACGGGTGTTAAGCCACGCTATATAAATCTACAAATTATTATTTTGTTCTAGTCGTCATATGAGACGATTTTGAACGCAAAGAATTTGACTATCTCTGCTGAAGGTGACACATAGATATTGAAGAGAGTTAGATATAGATGATCCCTCGGGCGCTGAATGCTACCTGGGAAGCAAAAGACTGACAGAGTAAGAAATATTCTTTGGGTGTTGCCAGTTACAAATCGAGTAAGGTAACTCAGAGCTTTCAGGCAGATGTCTTAATGATGCAGATGATTGAAAAGAATAGAATGAGAGATAGCATTGAAAGCCACTGAGAGATCAAGGAGGATCAGTACCACAGAACGACCTGATCCAAGATGAGGTGAAGATCGTGAGTGCAGCCAAGAGAGCAATTTAGCTACTGTGGGCTTCACGGAAACCAGATTAGGAAGGTTCAATCAGAGCATTAGATTTAAGATATCAGGGGAGTTGGGTACTTACCAATATTTCCAGCAGTTTATATGGATAGGACAAGAGAGATTCTTGAAGTAAGCTGTGGTATTTTTGGAGTACGGGTAATACTTGAACATGTTTTCATACCTCTGACAAGAAGCAGAGGATAAGGAGTGGTTACAAAGGGATGAAGCAGCAGGTCAAGGGAGATTCTTGCCCAATGCATTCATACTATGCTTGCAGGGTTCGAGGGGTTACCCTTTCTTAACAATGGGAATAGTCTTAGTAACGAGATCCTGGTCTAACGGTGTGAAGTTCTCAAACGAGCCACCATTACAGGATAATGATTTAAGGTTAAGAAAGAGCAAGGAATCTAGCGGGGTTGTGAATCAAAGTTAAGTCTGGATTTTCTTGATTTCTGATCCTCTTCATGGTTCTTATCAAGATTTGCTATGGCAAGGCAATACTTTTGAAATCACAAGCAGTACACCGGAACACAAATTTGCATTATCTTGTATTGAGTACAGTAACTATAAAATCACTTCTGCTGAGGACAAATTTCTAACACAATCTTGGGTATTACGTTCTACATATACCTCAGACCAGGGAAACATAAAATTAACTATAAATGGGAAAACTGAAAATGTCCTACCACTGCTATCAGTCCGTATTGTTGAGAACAGATTTTTCCAAAATATGTCATACCTTTATCAAAACTCTTTTCATACCTAGGCATAAAATAGAGATGTGAGAATAGCATACAGTATAATGCAGTTACGTTTAGAAATAATATCTAATCCTTAGAGAAACATTATTGCATCGGACTCAAGCAGAAATGTGATTTGATGGTATTACTATAGGCTTAATTATGGGGTATAAGGAGATGTAAATTCTTTAGGTCACATATGTCTTAAATGCACATTATTCTTTCTTTACATATGCAATGTTTTGCAAATGTAATTTTTACGATTTGAGGAAAATAAAAGAAATTAGTCACATAATGTATGTAAGCAGCTGTATGTTCTGTAGGTCCATACAAATGTTCATATTACCCACTACCCGGAACTGCTATGATTTCCAAGAGCTGAATCTACCTGTCATCTTTCAGTACCAGATACAATAGCATTGGACTGGCCACATACACATCTTCATGCCCATTCATTTGATTTTCATGGGAAAACATTTACACAGCTATGAGCTGTTACATAAGTGTCAGATAACAATGACAGGGTTAATGGCCCGCATATCTGTACTTTACATGCAATTAAATGCAGCCAGAAAGGTAAAACAGATGGTATGAGTTATGTTGGATGTTGCTAGTAATCTGAGGCATTCTATGGGCTAAGTGAATCTATAGATGTGCAAACTGAGTCACCCGTAAAGCCCAGAAAAATGTAGAGAATTTCTTCAACCTGACAGCATAAGCACTCTTGCACAACTCAAAGTTCACATCAACACCAACCATCTCCTTCATGATTACGAATCCAGCTTGAGATCACGATGCAGCATGAAAACAGCTACATTACAAATCACAGACAGCGCTCTCCTGACAGCAGACAATGATGACAGCATGAGATTCACGGGCAATATTCTTCAATGATTCTATCCATCTGACACAGTTTGTTCACCTGGGCCGCTCGAGATCATGCAGAATTGAACAAGGTTCTCTTTTGTTCCCCATCATCTTTAACTCTATTTGGAGCCTCTTGGGACTCTTCTCACGGACAACAGCATATACATTCACCAATATGCTGACACACAACTATATTTGAAAGTCTCCTCCACTTCAGACATCCAAAGCATCAAACAGTGCCTGCACCTTATCCAGATCTGAATGATCAGAACTGCCCTTAACCACTTCCGTGCTCATGACGAGCTGAGCTCGTCATGAGTTGCGCCGCTCGCATGCTCATGACGAGCTCGGCTCGTCATGTAACGCGGCTTTTAGAAAAAAGGCGCACAGCGCAAAAATAACCACCGCACGCATGCGGTTACGGGCATACTATATGCTGCAGCACACCTCATCAAGGGACCGAAGAAATATGCTCACATAGCAACACCCTGTTGAAATTTCAACTGTTCCTCTTGGAAAATTGCACCATTTTAAAAATCGGCTACATCATCTAGAAAGCCATACCAGCTGGCACCCGAGACCCCACCTGGCTGACAAACTTATCTCCTATCATGGGTCTTGGCTGATCCCCAGCTAGGACATAATTGGGATGGAGATGAAGAAGTGCTAGAATTGCCTAGATATTGCTAGGTTCACGCTATACAAATAGCATATACATAAATACATACATAATCCCACCTTGTGAGTTTCACCTGGGAAAAGCAAAGGTATTTCTAGGGAACGAGAGTTTGAGCTGTTTGACTCTGGGAACTGCGGAAAAGACACTTGATCCATTTCTCGCACATCACCTCTACAAATCAGAGGTAGATGTTATGTGTAATGATTTATTATATCTTTAAATCTAATTCAACGTTTTTCTACTGAAGCAAGGGTTATTTTAAAAATATCACATATTGACGTTTAAATATTCATGATTGGGAAGAATACCTATGTTCACTTTTCTGCCCACACCACCATCACAAAGGTCCCTCCCAGCAATTGTTTGTGCTATCGCAAAGTGATTATGTCTGCAGTGCAAGCCTCTTTCCCCCGGATCTACATAGCTTGATCAATAGAAACAATGACACCCATCTCCCCTCACCATGGTATCCTCACCCATTTGCTGTCCCTTGGCTTTGAGAATGAAATTACATTGGCATATTTTCGCATTTTATGAGAATGAGCAAAAATTCTATTACAGTCATCCTGGGTAGATAACAGACGAGGACCCGACTCATCAAACAATAACAAAAAGATCCAGCAAACCCATGCTCTGAATCTAGTGTGAAATAATGGGGATTCATAGAAAGGCTGTGCAGTAAGTCAAACAGAGTAGCACAGTTGAGGTTAAGTGGCTGATTAGCAAAACGGATGCTCTCAGGGTTCAGAACTATCGGATTATTAGGTCATTACAAATAGATTACTAGGAAATGGTCAATTGGGGAGATCAGAACATTGTAAATTCATTTGGAGTATGACGGTCAAGGTACTCTGCCATAAATGTGGCAGAGTACCCTGTCTGCCAAACTGTAAAGATGGTCCAAAGCAGTAGTTAAAGGAGTTACTTAATTTAAGTAAGTAATATAATACAGGTGAGTGCCAGGGAGCATCTGCAATGAAAGACCGCTCCAGTATAACTGACCCTCTACACAAAAGATGCAAGAGCCTACATTCTAAGAGCATACATTCTAACTAGCGTCATATGCATTCTAACTAGAACTTGAGCACAGGTCTTAAAGGCATACAGTATAAGCAACATAACACATCCCCCCTCCTTCCAACAAAACAACAATGAAGAGGAGAAACCCCCCCCCAAAAAAAACCAGAAAAGAAAATAATAAGAAAAATGAAGGAAATAACAAAACTAACAAAACATAACTAAAAATCATAGTTTGTTTCGTAACATAGGGCCCGATGTAGGTCGCCAAATACCGGTCGGTAACGGCCGATTTCGGCCGTTACCGACCGGTATTTTGGATTGGACATGTAGGTGGCCTGAATTGTATTGATTCGGTAAATTTACCAATTCGGTAAAATACCGAATCGGTAAAGTTACCGAATCGGTAAATCAAGATGTAGGTGGCACTTTAAACAGTGCCACAGGCCATTACCGATTCATAATTTACCACCAAATAATATTTGGTGGTAAATTATGAATTTCTGTGTACATGCACATCTGTGCATGTACACCGGTGCCATGTGGCACACATACATGCCCTAAGGGCATGTATGTGTGTCACATTGCACACAAGCCAGAATCTGGGGTGCAACAGGGTGTCAAAGTGACACCCTGTTCCCCTTGTAAATTCGGTAATTTTACCGAATCGGTATTTACCGATTCGGTAATTGCCATTGATTCCAATGGGCCTCAAGGCCCATAGGAATCAATGGCAATTACCGAATCTGTAAATACCGATTCGGTAATTACCGATTTTTACCGATTCGGTAATTGAATCGGTAAAAATACCTAAATCCCGATTGCCAGTTCTTAAATACCGAATCGGTATGATTCGGTATTTAAGAATCGGTAATCTGGGATTACCTACATCGGGCCCATAGTCCTTAAGCCATGAAGGCAAAACACTTGTCCTTTTTCCATGTCCTCGCTCCACAACACTGGAACCACAACAGTCATCATTCAAGTCATTGTTAGAATTTGTACTAACAACCCCTCCTCCCCCTTCACAGAATGATTGACCAACTGGAGCAAAGTCATCCATGACTCCCTTAGTGTCCCTTCCAACCCCAGCCATTTGAGATTGTAAACAACTGTTTTTCAAAATGATCCTCAATCCATTCATAATTATCCTGGCCACTTACAACTCCATCACTCACATTACCACACTGCTTAGGATTAATAGCTATGCTTTTCATGTTCCATACCCTTCCATCACTCAACCTCACAGCGTTCCTCAATACTTCAATCATCTGTTTGGGTGGTTCAAAGCCACTTTCCCCTTTAGGTACTTTAAAAGGTTTTCTAACACGCACCCAATCTCCCACTCCAATTTCCACATCCTTCGTGCCATAGTGATTATCATAAAACTCTTTACTTTTAGCATGGACCATATCCAGATCACTTTTGACCTTAGCTGGATACCATTCTGTAATTTTCCCCTTAACCAACCAACCTGGGTTAACTTTGCTCCTTGGTAATCTCCCTCTCATCATAACAAACGGAGACAGTCCTGTACTTGCCTGCGATGTTGTTCTGTAAGACCACATGGCCTTTTGAACCTGAACCTTCCAATCCATTCTTTTGTTAATGGCTGCCTGAATAACACCTTTGATTACCCTATTAAATCTTTCAACTATGCCATTTTCGAGGAGGAGCCTAGCTCGAGAGCGTAATGGCCGCCTTTTAGCTCGGCTCCGTCGGCCCTCCGGCCAACCTCGAATATCCTGCAATATATCCTGTACTGCGACGATACTTCACTACAGATTTTGGAACTTAACGACCCACTCTTACTCACCGTCTGGTCCGGAGGATCCTGCGTGCTGTGGGTCCGCAGCGGTGCCCTCGGTGGGATTGGGGCCTCCGGGCGCTCGAGACCGGGACCTCGCCTGTGGGACCCGACCGGCGGTGCTGAGATTGCCGGCCCCGGCCGCGAGAGTTAGCCACTGGTGGGAGCCGTTGTGTGTATGCCCCGGCGATCCTGAACCGGCCCCGATTTGTGGACCGTGCGACTGGAGGGGGACGAGATGTGTCGGGGGCTGACTGTGTGAAGGGGTCCCTTCGCCTTTGTTCTGTCCGGCAGCCCTGGACCCCGCGCCTGGCTCTCGCTTGTGGGGCCCGCCACTGTTCGGAGGGGGCCCCCCCCCCATTGAGCGCCGGCCCGTTCTGTGCCGGTGGGGCCGTTGTTGGGAGCCTCCGGAGGTCTGTAAAGTCCTACATTTGGGAACTGTTTGGGGGCCCGCGGTGGAGTGCGGGGCGGCGAAACTCACAAAATGGCTACCAACAACGTGGGGGGTGATCCGCTCTGCACCGACGAACCTTGCTGGCCGGATTGCGCGGAGGCCTGGGCGTGTGCTCGAGCACCCACGCTCGGAGATGTCCTGGACGCCTTGATGTCCTTGTACGCTGTCTTGGCCCCCGGTGCTTCTACCGACCCCATGCGGCCCGCCGCCATTTTGGGTCGTCGCTCTTTCATGCACCCCTATCGTCCTGATGCCTCCATTGCTTTGCCCCCTTCGGCTGCGCCAGGAGTTGCTGTCGCTGTTCTTCGGCCGCTTGATGGGCCGGTGGCTTTTGAACCTCCGCTTTCTCACCGCCCGGACTTCGAGGACATGCACACGACGCGGAGATCTGCTCCTTCCCGGACAATTGGGAACTATGGTGGGCCGCTGTTTGCTCCCGCTTCGATGGATTCGAGCTTTTGTCCTGGTGGGGTACCTTTGCATCGTCGAACTGCGAAACTGGACTCCGGCTTGCTTTTGCTTGCCCTGTCGTTGCTGCTACAATTGACTTGCTTCATTGACTTTTTGTATTCCATTATTATGGTGGCTCTCCCTACTCTACATCACTGCCGTAACCCTGGTCAACATTACGATTATTCTGTGCTGGGTGGCCCGCTCCATGTTATCCTTTATTGGGTTGGTTTCGTGATTAGGAAGGGCTGGGGGTAAGTTGCAAGACACTGATAGACTGCTGGTTTACCTGTCCGTTGCACTGATGCTTGTACTCTCGACATTGTGAAACGTTAAAATTTCCCCCCTCCCCCCCCTGCGGGTTTTTGCTGTATGTGAAGGTGTAGCATTGATTTGATAATTATTCATTTGCTGGTCGGGGGAGGGTCGTAGCCGAGTGTGTTTGTTCATATCCTCTGGCTCCTCCCTCACATTTTATTTTTGTTTCATATTCCCTTTCCTCCTTCTTTTTGTCTCCTTATTCTACTTTCTTCTTTACTATATTTCGGGTTTCGGATTAGGGCGACAGGCACGCTGTTTGGAGGGTTGGACGTAGCCTTCTGCAGGGGTGCGGGGTGGGACGGGTGGGCGGGGTCTTTCAGATGTTTCCTTTTTTGGTTCTATGGCCCTCTTCTATCCCTTTATAGCGGTGCCGCTTCTGTCCTCACTTCTCTGGCATGAGTGGGTTGGGGTCTGTCGCTATGCCACTTTTGTCTGTTTCGATGCTCTGTCGCGACTGCCATACCCTTCTTCTCGCCAGCTCTCTACTTTCTTCTGTATTCTTAGCCGCGGGATGCCTGGCCCGGGGTGGCGCCCATCTTGCACGATTGTGTTTCTCCTTTTATATTTCTTCTATTTTTTTTTCTTTTTTCATTTTTTCGTATATTTTAGATCAGACGGGGGGTCGGGTGGTGTTCCTTTTGGGTAGGATTTAGCACTCTGTGCTTAAGTTGTTTGCACTGTTTATTGGATTTTGTGTGTACGGCGTTGATATTAATACACAGCCATTGAATGCTCGCATATCCTGTTTTCACTTCCCGATTATATTTCTTAGAGGGCCTGTATCCTCCTACATGGCTTGTTCCACGTAAAACTCGCTATATTGTATGACACTGGTTCCTTTCTTCCTGCTGTAAGACTGTGCCCTCTCACGTCCTGCTATATAGTGGTTAAGTTTGCAAATAAATCCTGCAGTGATATATTGACTGGGTGGGCACTGACTGGCGTGGAATGAAGTATAGCGTTTATGTATCCTGCCTATAATGTTCAACGCACAAATCCTAACTATTGCTGCTCTTTTAGTTGATACTATGTCGTATGGCTCGCCCTTTCGGTTGTCTGGTCTGAATGTATGACACCTCTTTAAATTTATAAAATGAAACCTCCGTTATTCTTCTTATGTCTGCTGCTAATACACCGTAGCGCTCTTATTTTTAGCTTTTCCGCATAGTAAGACGACCTGGAATGTTGTTGATTGTCATAGCGGCCGGCCCGTAGAGGTTGTAGGCAGACGCTGTGTAATATGCATAAGATAAATAAAGGTTTTAAAAAAAAAAAACTATGCCATTTTCGCTTGGGTTGTATAAGGCCGTAGTTTTATGCTTAACACCACACTTTTGAAAATAATTACCTGCCATATGTGACAAAAACTAAACTCCATTAACTGTCAAGATACAGATAGGTAACCCTTCCATAATAAAAATTTTGTCTAAAAATTTCAAAACTGTGTGTGTGTCCACCTTGTCCACAAATCTCACAATGGGCCATTTAGAAAATAAATCTATAGCAACTAAACCAAATTCCTTCATCTCCCCAATCGGCCCAATGATATCCACAGCAATGGTATCCCATGGTAGATCTGGAATCAATCCCTCACTCATACAAGGTTTTAAGGTCCTGAGAGTTGTATCCGCAGAATTATACACTTCACAGTTCCTGACAAACTTCTCAGTATCTCTATCTATTCCTGGCCACCAAAACATGTTTTTCACAATCAATTTGTTCCTCCCAATGCCAAAATGACCTTCATGACATAACTCTAAAACCTTCTTTCTTAAAGAAACAGGATGAATAACTCTATCTCCTCTGAAAAGTATATTCTTCTCAAGAGATAATTCCATTCTAACCTCCCAAAAGGCTTTAAGACTGTCTTCAATAAAACACTTTCTAGGCCACCCTTTACAAATATGTTCCAAAACCTTTTTAAGTTCCACATCCTTATCCTGTTCCTCCAACCATTCTGATTGCTAATAGCATGTGCCCCTGAATCATGCACCAAGGCAACACTAAAGCTACCCCACGGGTCATCCTCACACTCCTCGAGTGGAGCAGGCAATCTTGATAAACAGTCTGCAATGAGATTATCTCTACCTGGTAAGTAAACCATTTTATATATAAACTCTCTCATGCGCATGGATAAACTAGCCATCCTTGCTGAAGCCCCAGAAATGCCATCAGAAGACAACATTTTAACCAATGGTCGATGGTCGTTGCGTATGACTACTGGTTTGCCCCACACAAAAGCTCTAAAGTGCTCCAACGCCCATGCACACGCTAATGCCTCCCTTTCAATAATAGGGTACTTCACTTCAGCAGGGGAAAGTGCTCTTGAGGCAAATAAAATAACATTCTCCTTTCCTTTTCCATCTTTTTGGGATAATACTGCCCCCAGGCCCTTATCACTCGCATCCGTTGTCAATAAACACTCAACGTTCGGATCAAAACTTGCTAGTGCATTAACGTTATGTAAATCTTTTTTGATATGTTCAAAATCATCTGACAACTCTTTGTCCACTCAAACTTCACATTCTTTTTGAGTAAATTCCGAATATTAAATACCTTATATGCAAAATTGCTCACAAACTTCGCACAATATTCAGCCATTCCAAGAAATGCCCTCACTTCTTCTTTTGTACTTGGTAAGTAATATAATACAGGTGAGTGCCAGGGAGCATCTGCAATGAAAGACCGCTCCAGTATAACTGACCCTCTACACAAAAGATGCAAGAGCCTACATTCTAAGAGCATACATTCTAATTAGCGTCATATGCATTCTAACTAGAACTTGAGCACAGGTCTTAAAGGCATACAGTGTAAGCAACATAACACAAACGTATGGTTCTTCCATTGTTTTTAAAGTGGGTCGGACTGTCAAGTTTCTGCCAGTGATACTCCTGCTGGTAAAAACATAAATCAACAGCCTTAACAGGCTTGGGGCCAGTCAGGAAATGGTCAATTGGGGAGATCAGAACACTGTAAATTCATTTGGAGTATGATGGTCAAGGTTGTGGCAGAGTACCCTGTCTGCCAAACGTATGGTTCTTCCATTGTTTTTAAAGTGGGTCGGACAGTCAAGTTTCTGCCAGTGATACTCCTGCTGGTAAAAAACATAAATCAACAGCCTAACAGGCTTGGGGCCAGTCAGTCAGGAAATATATTGTTCTGTTCTGGATCCCCAGAAAAATCATGCTGGCACTGAACAGAAGAAATATGAAAATTACCCTACAGCATCTGGGAGAAAACTCCTAGGGTGTCAGGGTCATTAATATACATATATATATATATATATATCCACAAACTTTGGCTCCATCGAGTCAAAAACGGCAAGCACGCTGGTATCCATTTTGTAAATACTTTATTGGAAACCCCTCACCCCCGACAAATATATATAAGCAGCTGCATGAAGAATAGGAGCAAAAGACACAAAAACGTAGGGCGAATGTGGAGCAAATCAAACATTCACCCCAGTCAAGAGAGCTGGGTTAAATCCATCGTTCTTTGGCTTGCCTTGCCACCCCAGTTTAGACCCAGCCATATGCAAATCAGTCTTTACCCTGCTCCTGATTGGAACAGTCCAGCCAGAACTGCCATGGTAGGTTCTCCCTGGACCAGAAACAAGTGTTGTGGGACACGTTTCGGGGCATCACCCCTCATCAGCCAGGCTTGCTTGAGTCCAGTGACACAGTGAGCCCAGGGCCATATCTCGGCATAGCCAATGCACTAGGGTGAGAAAGCTAAAGAAACACTAATGACGGATGAGATGCGGAACAAATCAAACATTTACCCCCCAGTCAAGAGATCTGGGTTCAATTCATCGTTCTTTTTGCTCACCATGCCACTCGAGTTTAGACCAAGCTTTATGCAAATCAGTCTTAACCCTGCTCCTTAAGGGAACAGTCCAACCCAAACTAACAAGCCAGGTCCTTACTGGACCATGAACAAGCATCCTAGGACCAGTTTCGAGGTATCACCCGTCACCAGCCAGGCTAGCTTGAATCCAGTGGCACAGTGTGCCCGGGACCCACGCCTGGGCATACCCATTGGACTTATGGCGAGAAAGCAAAAGAGACATAAATGATGGACGGAATGCAGAACAAATCAAACATTCACCACCAGTCAAGAGACTCACTTTAAATCCATCTTCTTTTGCTCATGTGCCACCCCAGTTTAGACCTAGCCAACAGCAAATCAGTCTTGCCAAGCCAGGTCCTCCCAGGATCCTTTTTTCAGGTCCAGGGAGGACCTGGCTTGCAGTTCGGGCTGGACTGTTCCCAAACATTTTGCCTTCTACAGTCCTGTTTTTCTGAATTGTTATTTGTTGGCCCTAGGACTATGTGCACTATAGCACTGGTCAGTAGTATTAAACCACAGCTGACCAGTGCTAAAGTGCCTGTGCTCACTCCTTTAAATCTGGTAAAATTAGCTTACACCCAATTGGTACATATAATTTACGTATCAGTTCCTAGTAGAGTGGTAATATATGTACACAGGGCCTGTAACTTAAATGCTACTGATGGTCCAGCAGACACCCACTTAAGAAGCTCTTCAAAATATGTGTCAAGCCCGCCATTGCTGCATGTTTGCAGTTTTAAACTGCCAATTCAACTTGGCAAAATTAACTATTTACCCGGGCCCCAGCATTTTTTTTAATACATATATGTCAGCCCAAGAGTAGGCCCTCAAGAGCCCATATGGCTGGGTGCATTGTATTTAACAAGTTGGACATATACTTTTAAGATTTACATGTCCGGATAGTGGAAGACATTTGTTTTTCACTACTGCAAGGCCTACCTCTTCCCTAGAATAACACTGGGTTCCCAAATGACATCCCAGCATTGGGGAGAGAGGAATCTCCTTCAAACAGAACTATGTCCCCTTTTGGTAAATGCCAGAGATCCTCGGAAGCCACAAAACCGATTCACCTGCTTTTGATCAAGATCATCTCCATCGAAACATGGAATGTGAGGACCATACACGAGACAAACAAGACAGCCTAAGTGGCAGCGGGGATGAAAAACTACAACCTTGCCCCGCTTGGCATCAGTGAGACCAGATGAACTCAGTCCAAACAAAAAAGTCTGGTTCAAGGAGGAATGGTGATGTATTCTGGACATGAGGAAAAGAGTGCCCCCACACCCAGGGAGAGGCACTGATACTATCAGAATCATCACATTTATTAACAGCATAAATGGAGAATCACAATTTTACAGGGTGTAGTTCAGGTGCAATTAAACCTCCTCATTGCATTAAATTAATTGGAGTTTTAATGTTTTGCTGTCAATGTGACGTAATTTTAAATGTCACCAACCCTTCACTTCACGCACCTTCACTATTGTGTGAGCACCTGAACTACACCCTGTAAAATTGTGATTCTCCATTTATGGTGTTAATAAATGTGAGATAATTGCAACCTTTTGTCCCTGCATTAATTGCGCAGGAAGTCCCTCCTGGGCATTATTTTATTTGTTTGTTCGTTCTTTGATCAATACCTCTCCAAAGAAATAGTAGCCCTGGCTACCCGAGGACCTTGTGGCCTCTCATACCACCATTGTTTTTCGCTATAATATTGACTGCCCCTGGTCTAAATACTGGGGCCCCCTTGTGTTTGTTTAAATACTCCTCAAAGATGCACAGAAATGGGGCGAATACTCAATCATCCTCAGCAACAAGTTTCAAGTCCTGCAAGAACTAGAAAATGACAGAAAGCCAGATTGAAAGTAAGTGGGAGAAGATTAATGAAAAAGTGACATCAACCTGCCAGGAGGTACTGGATAACCAGCATAAAAAAATGTATCTCTATCGAGTCGCTCCACAAAATCAAAGAGAGAAAGGAAAAGAAAGCTGCGGTAAACACCATTAAACAAGAGCAGAATAAAGTGAAAGCTCAAGGGGAGTACACCAAAATCAACAAGGAAGCAAAGAGAAGCTTAGAAACGGACTAGCTAAGATTTATTGATGATCTTGTCACAGAAGACAAGAAAGCTACAAGCCATGGAAACTTGAACGAACTCTACGAAATAATGAGGAAATTCTCTGGCAGATACAGCAAGATAGAAAGACCCGTTAAAGATACAGCTGGAAAGATAATTATGGGTAACAAAGGCAAACAATGAAGATCGGTGGAGCACTTTGAACGACTGCTGAAACGTCCTATGCCACGGCCATCATGAGACATTCAGACAGTCGAAAAGGATTTGCTAATCGACTGCCGTAGCCAAACCAAGTAAGACAAACAGCAAGTCATCAAACATCTGTGAAATGGGAAGGCAGCAGGACCTGACAAAATTTGTTCTGAGGCACTGAAGGCAGACATTGAAACATCAGCAGATAAGCTCAACTCTATGTTTGGAAGGACCAGGGAAGAGAAAAAGGTGCTATCAGACTGGAAGAAAGGTTATCGCATCAAGATCACCTAGAAAGGTAACTGTGCAAACTATAGAGGGATAACTCTTTTATCAACACCAAGCAAGGTGTTCAACAGAGTCATCCTGAACAGAATAAAGGAAGTCGACACTCAGTTGCGAGAGCAGAAATCTGGCTTCTGCAAATATTGACCTTGAACAGACCAAATTGTAACACTGTACATCACCATTGAGCAATCATTGGAATGGAAATCTCTCCCTCTGTCAATTTTATCGACAATAAGACACTCGACAGCCTGGACATACAGATCTCTTGAAAACTCCTCCGCCACTACGGTGTGCAAGATAAACTCATCAGGAACTCTTAGAAGGGAATGACTTGCAAGGCTGTCCATCGAGGACAACTTACAGAAGTCTTTCAAGCGAGGACTTGAATCTGCCAGGGTTGTCTGCTCTCGCTTTTCTCTTCCTGTAGGCTATAGACTGGATCATGAAGGCATCCACAGCAAGGAGAAGAAATGTGATCCAGTGGATACTTTGGACACAACTTGACGACCTGGACTCTGCAGACAACTGGTCTGACTCTCCCTTACCCATCTGCAGATGTGAAAATGTGGCAGCCACATCAGCACAACTTTGGCTCAACATCCACAGGAGTAAAACCAAGCTCCTGAAGGCTAACACAGCCGGCACCGCAGCAGTCACTGTTGCAAGGGATGTACTAGAAGAGGTTGAGGACTTCACATACCTGCGCAGTGTCATAGACAAGAAGGGCAGCACAGGAATCAAAGTCAAGGCAAGAATCGGCAAAGCAAGGGCTGCCTTCATTCAGCTAAAGAAGCTCTTAAGGCCCAAAGATCTACCACAGCAAATCAAGATGAGGCTTTTTAACACCAATGTAGAATTGGTCCGTCTGCATAGAGCAGAAGTGTGGAAGACAACAGTAACCACCACCAACAAAGTCCAGACCTTTATCAAAACCTACCTGTGGAAAATCCTCCACATTCACTGGCTAAACACAATCAGCAACTACGACCTATGGCATCAGACTCACAAAATCCTTACCCATGAATGAATTATGAGAAGACGCTAGAGCTGGATAGGTCACACTCTCTGCAAGCCTGCATCAAACACCATCAGGCAAGCCCTACCTTGGAACCCTCAAGGAATACCTGCAGCCGAGGCCTTGAAGCTGACTGTAAGGAGATGGGCTACACCTGGAGTCAGACTGAAATAAAAGCCCAAGACAGTGATGGCTGGATAGTCCTGGTTGCCAGCATATCCCCCAAGAGGGGTAGTAGGCATTAGTTAGTGAGTAATGTTTGGCAGGTGATGGTTTGCACAATGAGACAAAGAGTCACAAATTTAGGCAAAAAGGTTGCCCAGGTCCTCAACACCCATTTGCCTGGAAAAAAGATGGAAGAGGGTAGCTGCACCCAGTGAAGCTGGAGTTCACTCATGCAACAAGCTGAAGTGACGGCAATGAGAAAGATGGTTTTGAGAGTAAGTAGACTCAATGAGCATTTCTGATTTGGCTCACAGGACGTACACATGAGGAACATCACAACCAAATTAAGATCTCACTGAAGCTTCACAAAGGATTTGGGAAAGAACATGTGTCAAACCTGTTATAAACTGCATCACAACAGGTGATTCAAAGAAGGAAGTTGGTGCAGCAAAGACAAGCAGGCTGAAAGGAATGACAAATAAGCTTTAATAGTAGCCAATGCAAGGGGGGCGTGGTCTCGCCGAGCAGCAAGCTGGCTGCTCGCTGAGAGGGCTCTTCCAGGCGAGACATTTTCCGCCATTAATCCTAGATTGAAGGAGCGATCTAGGAGTTTGAGGCGGTTGGCGACAGCATCTGACCACAAGCTGCCCCGGCAATATGAACCTTGAACGCCGGGAAACCAGGGAAGCCTGAGAGCCGAAGAACTGCGAATTGGGCCCAGTACATGCCTGACACTCCTACGTAACGTGAGCCTGCTAGTGCTAGCAAAATTTAGTGTGGCAGGTCTGGAGGCGGCGCGGGCCGATGTCTGTGTTCCAACGGAGCACCAAAGAAGAAGAACAAATACGCTCACAGTGATGCAAGAAGAGGCCACCTCTGACAGAACTGTGCCGATCGCCGCAAGGTGAGAAGCTAGAGTTGATGAGGTGAGAGCTTCCCCTGCGGCACCACGGGCGGGCACGACTCAAGGACTGGCGATCACCACTGCTTCGGCCTCTGCCAGTGCTGCCGGGTTAAAACTCATCTGGCCAGCAGGAGGGGGCCTGCAGGGAAGGTTTGAGAGCGCTGGCTGCGTTGTGAAGCAGCCGGGGCTGAGGCGGTCCAATGCAGATCCTCCACAGTGGTAAGGAGATAGGAGCGCTCAGAAGGAGCTGTGGAGCGCAGGGCCCTCCTGAAGGCATATGTGTGCCAGCTCATATGCCCTGCAATGCTGAGATAACAGTGTAACAACGCCACCTGCATAGCAGGTACCACACATACGGCCCAAGCAACAGAGGCTACTGGGAACAATTGAAAACAGCTGCTGGGTCTTATTGACCACACAACTCCGGACTAGGCCGAAACAGCCCACATGGCAGGCCAGACTGCAGGGTACAGTTGCCACTAATAGCCAAGATATACCCCTTCCTGCTACTGACACCCTCCAAGCCACAGAACAGTCCAGCAGTGAGCCACTGAAATACTGCACAGCAAACATGGGGAAAAATGACGCAAAACAGACCAAACTTACCTTTGAGAACAAAAGGATGACACCGCTAACAGATGCTGGGGTTGAATCTGACACTGAATCTGGGCCCAGGGAAGACCCTGTCAATCACATTGACGACCTCTGCACCACACTACTAGAGGTCAAAACTAGCCTCAAAACAATTGACTCTAAACTTGATATACTTACCTCACGGCTAGACCAGGTGAAACAACAGGTAGATACCCACGAAACCATGCTAGATCAACTTAAAAATCATGCTTCAGATGCCCGTGACTATTGGGTAGAATCCAGGGAACATCTGCTGCAAATGGAAAAAGTTCTGAACATAATTAAAGCAAAGAACGAAGATTTGGAGACCCGTTCCAGAAGGAACAACCTTTGTATCAAGGGCATTCAGAAACTACAGCAATACCCAAAATGGAAACATTTGTGGAGTCGCTGTTACGAGAATTGTTCGGACTGGATCTCTCAGCTGTGTTTATTGTAGAACACGTACACCGGTCCCTGGGCACCAGACCAGCTGTGGTGCCACGCCTAGGCCAATTCGGGAGCGACTGCTTAATTATCACGCCTGCGACAAGATCCTACACCTTGCCAGGGAGAGGGACACCATAAACCACCAAGGTAACATTTCATTCTACCTGTATTTCATGCCCTCGGTGCAGGCAGCCCAAGGTGAATTTGCCCCAGTCAAGCGTATCTTACAACAATCTGGAGTACCATACGCCCTTCTGTACCCAGCTAGGCTAAAACTTACCTAGGACGGGCACTCACACTTCTTCACTGACATCAAATCGGCCCTTAAGTTTGCTAAGCACACTGGCAGTAACACACGCCCCTGAATCCTCGAAACATGGCCCCACAGGCACTGGGCTCAGCGATAATGTCTGACCTTTCAATAAAAGAACATTGATTAGCTATGATCTGCGATAAATGGAACACCTCTGGAGGCGATATGGATCTACAGTGGCACAGTCGAGAACTGACTCTGTATATAGACATCAGGCTACCGGATCACTGAAAGAATATCGACTACCACAATATCGAGTACCCAAAATATCGAGGTGAAAATATCTACTACAAAAATATCGAGTTTGTATGTACAAACAGGTAAGTACAAAAATATCGACTACAAAATATCGTTTACAAAAATATCGTTGTAAAAAATATCGACTTTACTAAAAACAATGTTTAATTACATTAATATAAAAAATTAATTACTAAAATATAATTAACAATACTTAAAATAACTTTTAATAATTAAATATTTAATGAAAGTAAAAAAATATATATATTTTTAATCATATTTCTTAAAACATATATATATAGTAACAACATTTAATTAAATAATAGGCAATATTGTATATGTACCCCAAAAACCCAAAACTGACCCTGAACCCTAAAAATACCCCTTTACCCAAAAACTAAAAACTGACCCTGAACCCTAAAAATAACCCTTTACCCAAAAACTGAAAACTGACCCTGAACCCTAAAAATACCCCTTTACCCAAAAACTGAAAACTGACCCTGAACCCTAAAAATACCCCTTGACCCAAAAACTGAAAACTGACCCTGAACCCTAAAAATACCCCTTTACCCAAAAACTGAAAACTGACCCTGAACCCTAAAAATACCCCTTTACCCAAAAACTGAAAACTGACCCTGAACCCTAAAAATACCCATTTACCCAAAAACTAAAAACTGACCCTGAACCCTAAAAATACCCCTTTACCCAAAAACTGAAAACTGACCCTGAACCCTAAAAATACCCCTTTACCCAAAAACTGAAAACTGACCCTGAACCCTAAAAATACCCCTTTACCCAAAAACTAAAAACTGACCCTGAACCCTAAAAATACCCCTTTACCCAAAAACTGAAAACTGACCCTGAACCCTAAAAATACCCCTTTACCCAAAAACTGAAAACTGACCCTGAACCCTAAAAATACCCCTTTACCCAAAAACTAAAAACTGACCCTGAACCCTAAAAATACCCCTTTCATTTAACATAATTAGCAATTAATCAATTAAATAAAATTAATTACCAATTACATTTTAATTAATTAACAAACATTTTTTAATTAACAATTAATTAAATATTACTACCAATTATTAAATTAACATATTTAATTAATTATAATTAAATTACTTCCCACCCTATTCCCCTATAAACCCACAACCCGCTAGAGAAAATAAATTATTTTAATTGACATAATTAGCAATTAATCAATTAAATAAAATTAATTACCAATTAAATTTTAAATAATTAACATATATTATGTAATTACCAATTAATTAATTATTACTACCAATTAATAAATTTACATATTTAATTAATTATAATTAAATTACTTCCCACCCTATTCCCCTATAAACCCACAACCCGCTACAGAATTAAATTACACAATAATTAAAAAAATAATTAATTAAAAAAAATAATAAAATAAATTGACACTTTTCACACATATTATAACATAAACACACTATAAATAATTAAATATTATTTAATAAACTATATTTTTTACTATCTAATCCAATCCAATCCAATCCAAAAATTCTTTATTTCGGCCACATAGGCCATAAAAGAAGCAGTAAAAATACATACAGATAAAACACAATATATACAATAAAACCAATTGGGCTGCAATGTTTAGAAAGTACAAGGTAAAATAAGTTAACCTGACATTTTCTTCCTTATTAGCCATGCTGCCATTAGGAATTTAGAAACCGCAAACACAATGTGGCCCAGGGTGTTAGTTTTCAGGACCCTGTAAGCCTGTAAATAGTTCCTGAAGCCCAGGTTCCGGCATAGTGGAGCTAACCAGCGCCTCCTCGGGCTCCGATAAGCATAACAACAGAACATTATGTGCAGGTCGTCTTCATCCCTAGCTTTGCAGCATGGACAAAGCTTGTCGCCCCCTGACGCCCATTTGTAGGTAAAAACTTTAGTAGGGAGCGTGCCAAACCTCCATTGCAGGAACAATTTCCTCGCGAGAAGCGGGTAAATAAAATCCATAAAAGGTTCAAAGGCATACGAATTTTTGGATGCTAAAAAACGCCCCGTCAGAGTTCCGCTGTCATGTGCATTGGCCATATCAACAAGGCTTTCATTCTTATAGAGTTGAGCGAGGGACTTGCGTGAAATCCTTCTGCAGCCCTGAGCAGGATCGTCCCAAAGGTCAGGCAGTTTCAGGCTAGAGCATTCCGACTTGATGTATGCCAACCAAGGGATCTTATCATTAACGTCCAGCCTCATGATGTGTATAAGGTCCTGCCTATAATGGTGCAGCTCATCGGTGGACCATACCCGGTGCCAGAACTTCATGGGTTTCGACCGTAGGTCCTCTGTGATCGACGGAATGCCCAGGTCGAGTCTTAGAGGGAGGAGTGGTGTGCCCTGCGGGAGAGCAAGTAAGCGTCTAAGGAAACAGTTTTCCACCCCTACCATAGCCTTCCCAGCTTTGTGACCCCATAGCTCACTGCCATACAAGGCAGCTGCCTTCGCCTGGGTCCTGTACATTTCAAGAGCCGGGCTAACAGGTTTAAAAGTAGATCTATTGGACACCCTGAGGAGAGCGCCCGTTAGCTGGGAAAGTTTCAACCTGGATCTTGCTACCTGAGAGTCCCATGTCAGATTTTCTTGTAGGGAAACCCCCAGATATATAAAAGTGGAGACCCTTTCAAGGCTAGTTCCCCCCAATTTTGGATTGGGTCTGGTCTTGGATGGGGGGTTGAAGATCATGAACTTGGTTTTATCCGTGTTCACCTCCAACCCATGTTGTCTACAGAAGTGGCCAAAACCATCCACAATCCTCTGGATCCCCATGGGGGATTTGGAAAGAAGGAGGGTATCATCGGCAAACATTATTGCCGGAACCCTCCTTCCTGCCAAAACCGGGGCATCATTGTCCCCAACAGCGTCAAGGTGTTGTATGACACTGTTGATGTACAGACAGAACAGCGTCGGAGCCAGAACGCAGCCCTGTCTGACACCTCGGCGGACTGGGAATTTACCCGAGGGCTTGCCATCCCTCCCACACCTCACTACCGCAAAGTTGTTCTTATGCAGCCTAATGATGATTCTGAGGAGGTGGGGGGGAACTCCTAGCTTCTGAAGAACCTCCCACAACTTCCCCCTTGGGACCAGGTCGAAGGCTGACCTCAGGTCCACGAAGACCATGTACAGTCGACCTCCCTCTAGCGTGACCGTCTTCCAATACAGGAGAAGGAGGCGAAAGATTTGGTCCATGGTCGACGTGTTCTTCCTGAAGCCAGCCTGAAGGGGGCTCATGATGTCGTTGTCCTCGACCCAGTCCAGGAGATGATCCAAGATGAGGCGCGCAAAGACCTTCTGGGGCACATCTATAAGACTTATAGGCCTGTAGTTGGAAGGGAGCAGAGTAGAACCCTTCTTATGGATGGGCACGATCTCTGCCCCCAACCACGACTCAGGAATCGCCATACCTCCAAGAATAGCATTGAAAAGAATAAGAAGGTAAGGGCCCCAGATGTCCGGATGGTGCCTAAATAGATCCCCGGGTAACCTATCCAAGCCTGGCGCCTTCCCCACTGCTAGACGTTCTAGGGCGAGCTTCACTTCCCCCAGGGATAGATCCATTCCAGCCTCCTGAATACCCAAGGGCAGTTGCAGCTCTGCAGCCGGGCAGGAACTAGTTTCTTGGTAAAGAGCCCCAAAGTGATCCTCCCAGACCGCGGAGGCTATATTAGGCTCAATCGCTTTACCAAGATCCCTTGAACCATTATTTACTAGGGCCCAGAATTTCCTGGAGTCCCTTACTTTAAGGGCATCATAAAGATCCTGCCAATGGTTCCAGTCCCACTCGGTCCTTGCAGCCGCCAGCACCGATTTATAGTGCTTTCTAAGGTCGCATACTTTAGTCTTATCTGACCCCTCTTTTATTGCTGCAACGAGCTCAGATTTTACGGCCCTGCAATCTGAGGTATACCAGGAGGGAACAGGAGTCCTTTTCTTTCGGATTGGGACTTCCGGATGGAGGACCTCGGCCAAGTCCCTCACTAAATCCTGGTGAATATTTCCCAGTTTCTCATGGAAATCTGGGGTTCTCAGTCCATTCAGGAGAGCATCCACTTCCATGAAGCTGGGGAGGGCCGCCTCATATAGTTTTTTGATGGACTCTTCCGAGTTCACCAATTTTCCCCACTTAACCCGGCGCCTGTTTGTAGTGATGGTCAAGTCCCCTGGATCGTCCCCTAGACCGACTGGGGGTAGATCCGTCTTAGGTAGAGGACACAGGATATTTAGGCACAGGGCATTGTGGTCACTGTCTGACCTCTTAATTACCCTGAAGTCAAGCACTTTGGGCCAAAGAGTAATGTCCACCATGATGTAATCTAGCCTCGACTCATGGCCCCTCCTGTTGAAAGTGCACACTGAGGGGGCATCGGAGGGAGTACGACCATTACACGCCCTCAGTGCGCAATTCAAGGTAAGGGACATAAGTTGTAAGGCTAGGGGGGACCAGACTTTAGGGTGAGGAGAAGCTGAGGGTGGGACCCCCCAAAGGTCATCCTCGGCCGTAAGGACACCATCCAGTAGTCCCTCCAGAGGTTCAAAGTGGCAATTGAAGTCTCCTCCAAGCACCACCTTGAGATCACCTGGAAGTTGGCCCAAGAAGGAGGCCAAATCATTTAAGGTAGGTGATTCATTTAGCGAGGGCACTGGACGCGAGTAGACATTGACAATGGCCCACTGCGTCTTGCCAGGCCAAATGAGCCGCACACACTGGATGTCCTGCGAATTCGTGTGGACCTGCTCCGCCTGGCACCCAATGTGACTCGCGATCCAGATTGCCAAGCCACCAGATGGCCTCCCCCTACCAGCCCATTTGGCAGGGATTTCGAAAATTTCAAACCCTCTCCTGGATTGAGCGACCCTCGCCCAAGTCTCCTGGAAGAGGAGTAGATCGCCTCCCTCTACCAAGCAATCCCATTCCGGAGAGCCTTCCTTGTTCGCAATTCCTGCCACGTTCCAGGAGAGAATTCTCAATCCAGGGTCAAGCGGCAGAGTGCCCTGAGCTCCAGCAGGAGCTTGCGGGGGGAGCACTATCTAGATTATATACTTGGATATTTTCACTGTCTATATTATTTACAGTCGATATTACTTCACTTACCTTAAAAACGATATTTTGGCTGTCGATATTCTGTCTAGTCGATATTTTCTCCAAACGATATTTAAAACTCGATATTCTGTCCAGACGATATTTTGGAGTCGATATTATGTCTGTGCACCCAGGCTACCGCCTTCCAGTTTAGTTGTTTGACTGATGATAGCCTTTACTCCTTCAATATTTCTGACATCTCGGCCACCCCGCCGCTAAACAAGGGAGGTACACCCGCGCTCTCACACCCTCTGAGAGATCTCCCATTCCCCTCTTTCTCTTTTGGGGGTTTGTAATGGTTGCGAGAGGGAGGGCGGGTTCTAGTACACAACCTAATTGGTGGGTTGGTGTTCGTGAAAGTTAGTTCAGTTTTTTTGGGAAGAGTAAATAGGGATCACAGAGCTATGACACCCGCTGGGATAGACAGCTACATAGCAGCTTCACTGGTCTTACCGCACATGCAATTCATAACCCAATTATAGTACAACCAGGACATCAGGGTGCAACAGACAACCAAGACTGCCAGGCCAGTTCACATTCACAAATATTACACATCACTGAATTAAATGACAACACTTTCGCTATTCGGAACATCTGAGGCCTAAACAATTTATTTATTTATTTATTTATTTGAATTTATAATGCGCAACAGCTATCCGCAGTGGGTTTCCCGGCGCAAGGGATAGATTAAAGAAGAAAAAAAGGACACAACAAGAGTACCATAAGTCAGACAAAGCAGCGTATATAACTATTGAAAGAGCAAAGTTTTCCGTTTTTTCCGAATTCAGGTCTCTAATTTCAAAGCAATGGGTAGCGCGTTCCAGTATTTGGGGCCTAGATGGGAAAAGGCCCGGCCCCCCATCCTTGCAAGTTTAAATCTTGGAACAACGAAGTCGCCGTTGGCAGAAGATCTTAATGTGCGACTAGGCTTGTAAGGTTGGACAAGACTCTGCAAGTATTTTGGGGCCGAACCCTGCTTGATTTTAAAAAGATAGCACAAGGCTTTGAATTTAATACGGCTGGAGACCTTGAGCCAGTGTAAATCATGAAGAGCTTGTGAGGCCGATGATCTCCTCGGGATGTTACAAAGGAGACGGGCTGACGAGTTTTGTACAACCTGGAGTTTGTTAATGGTAGCAACGTCGGCACCGAGATAGAGGACATTTCCATAGTCCAGGCGAGAAGTTACTAACGCCTGGACAACGGTTCTCCTGGTGGCGTATGGCAGCATCCATAGGATTTTCTGGAGCCATCGCAAGGTGGCAAAACAGATGGCGGCCACCTTAGTGGCCTGCTGACTCATGGAGAGTTTGTCGTCTATGAGAAATCCGAGGTTGCGAACCACAGAGGTTGGCTGGGGGAGGGGTCCCATGTCACTGGGCCAGTGCTGCGGGCCCCAAAGATCTTTATGCTTCCCCAGAATAACAATCTCGGTTTTGTCACCGTTTAGCTTGAGGAGGTGCCTCTGCATCCACTCAGCTATACGTGACAATCCGGTTTTCAAGGTCGATACACTGTTACACTCACAGCTGGAAAGGGAGAAAATAATTTGGGTGTCATCGGCGTATGAAAAAATAGTCAGCCCAGCGTCCTCCGCGATGGTAGCCAGGGGTCTGACATAGATGTTGAACAAAAGGGGGCTGAGTATGGACCCCTGCGGAACGCCGTACACCGAAGGACACGTGGCGGATGTGGCTTTTGTAGAGAAGACCTGGAAAGTGCGCTCACTTAAAAAGGAGGCTATCCAGGCTAACGCAGGACCGTCTACTCCCAGGGATCGAAGAGACTTCAAAAGGATGGAATGGGATACGGTATCGAACGCCGCGCTCAAATCCAAGAGGATGAGTGCAGATTTTCCCCGCGGTCGATACCGTGCCGCAGAGTCTCCCTCCCCCCGAGTAGAGCGGTCTCGGTGGAATAATGCGCACGAAAGCCAGACTGGGAAGAGTGTAAAAATCCCAAGCTTTCCACCAGATGGTTTAACTGAGTGTTAACATGCCTTTCCAACACTTTAGAGAGAACAGGCAGCAAGGATATGGGTCTAAAGTTGGCAAGGTTAGACACATCAGCTCCTGCCTTTTTTAGAAGGGGAACAACCATTGCATGCTTCCAATCCTGTAACACATGAGACTCTAGAAAAGATGCATTTAAGAGTCTCATGAGAACCCGCCGGGGTTCAAGATCCAGTAACTTTAGGATTTTCGCGGGTACAGGGTCAAGAGGAGAGCCCGATCTTACACTGCTCAAGCAGGAAAAGTACGAAGTGTCATCAAATAGTTGCCAGTTTGTGACCATCGCTATTGGGAATAGTTGTTCAATCCCTGCAGCCTGACCCGATAGATGTTCATTTACTGGTTCAAGGGAGTTCAAGGGAGCGCCCATAGAATCGTATATGCGCTCAACCTTGGCGATGAAAAATTCCGCAATGGAGTTACACTGGACTTCCTCCAAAGCTGGGGGTGTCGGGATAGTGTCCGCTCCTGTCAATTTTTGACAACGGAAAAAAGAGTACGTGGGCAATTCTGTGCTTGCGTCACTGTACTCACAGTGTAGGCAACTCTCGCAATTTTGCATTGTGAATGGTATCCTTTAAGAGCTTCTTTGTAAACGGTCTTCTGTGAGACCGAATAAGAGAGCCTCCATTTCCTTTCTAGGGCCTTACATTTGGTTCGTAAGACCTTTAGATCAGCAGAAAACCAAGGTGCCGGGGGACGGTGTGACCTGAAATGTTTCGGGGTTAAAGGAAGGAGGGTGGTAACAGCATTGGAGAGCCAATGTGATACACGGGTATTCAATTCCATAACTGGAGCCTCACTGTCTTCAGGGCGGGTGTTCAAAAGGTGCTGGTTCAACTTTGTGATATCAAGTTTACCCCACCGATGGATTAGTTCACGCTTACTGCAGCCACTCTTTGTCAAGTTCTTATGTTAAATAAGGAAAAGTGGACTGCGAAGTGATCGACCATTCCAGCGGGCGGGCACTCTGTGAACAATCAAAAGGGAGTTTGGAAAGAATGGGATCCAATTGATGTCCAGCAGAGTGAGTGGATCCAGAATTACATAACAAAAGGTTGAGAGCCTCCAGATCAGATAGAAAGCGCTTGCTGGTGGTACATAAAGGATCTTCTAAATGCAAATTAAGATCACCAAGAATGGTGAGGTTTGCTGCCCTAAGAAGTAGGGGGGCTATGATCTCAGCAAATGAAGATATCCAAGTGAGAGCATTGCCAGGGGGGCGGTAGACCAAGAGGCCCGATAGAGTAAGTTGAGGATTAATTGCTAGCTTGAATAGAGCAGTTTCACTTCCGGACAAGGGAAAGGCTTCAAGCTTACAGGTGTAAGTAGACTTGAAAATTATGGCAATGCCCCCCCCCCCCCTTTTCCGTAATCTCTGTCCAATCTCACTATAACATAATTATTAGGGATTGCGGTGGCGATATCAGGACCCGAGCTTTCCTGAAGCCAAGTTTCAGTGAGAAACAAAGCGTCGGGCTGCGCATCAATAAGAAAGTCATAGATATTTTGTTTATGTTTGGGGAGGGACCTGCAATTAATGCTCCAAAACTGGAGTATAGGGCAGTTAAGAGGATTTTTAGTTCTCTTCCGTCTACCTCGTGTGCGAACCTGACGCATTGCCTTACAGTAGGACGTTTTACCAATATGGAAATTGCAACCTGCGCATTTAAAATTACAGATCGGTAGATGGCAGGCGGTACAGTCTAAATGTATAGTAGGACGTAAGGATTCTAGAACCTCACCAATGTATGAAAGAGCTCTGGATGGTACAGGGCCAACACTGGAACTAGATGTAAGAGTCCTGGCCCCTGGGCCCGGTCTAGCGCGGACGAGCGCAGACGGGCAGGACTCTGGCTGGACTCCGGCGTGAATACAGCACGCCCGCAGCGCGTATCCGCTGCGCGGCAACATGGCAGGTTTAAGTAGGGCCGAGGTCAGCCCGCCTAAAGACTAGGGCGCTCACCAAAATGGCGCCGCGATATGTCCCTGCCTACCACTAAGATGGCTGAAAAAGTCTGTGGCACTAAGTGACCTGCCCGAAACAGCGGTGAGGTAACAGATTAGAGTGCGAGTAAGCGCTATATGTGGCTAAAAGAAATTTCAATTTAATAAAAAATCACAACAAGCAATTTTAAAATGCGCGTCTAACGCGATCTAAATACACTGAAAGGCGCGTCATGCAAGCTCAGCGCTGCATTGCAGAATAGTACCTGTGTCCAGGGTTGAGCAGGCAAGGATAATCGTCTTAAGTAGGGCCGAGGTCAGCCCGCCTAAAGACTAGGGCGCTCACCAAAATGGCGCCGCGATATGTCCCTTCCTACCACTAAGATGGCTGAAAAAGTCTGTGGCACTAAGTGACCCGCCCGAAACAGCGGTGAGGTAACAGATTAGAGTGCGAGTAAGCGCTATATGTGGCTAAAAGAAATTTCAATTCAATAAAAAATCACAACAAGCAATTTTAAAATGCACGTCTAACGCGATCTAAATACACTGAAAGGCGCGTCATGCAAGCTCAGCGCTGCATTGCAGAATAGTACCTGTGTCCAGGTAAACAACCATAGAAAATCATGTCTCATTCAGGCATATTTACTTAGACACAATATAGACGTCTGCTTCCTCCAAGAGACGCACCTTAACAGTACTTCATCTACCAAACTACACCATAAACATGACATTTATCTGTTGGCATACGAGGCAAAGCCATGTTAATCCATCGAGGGCTAGGCTGGACCACATCTGACTCACAGATAGATCCCAATGGGAGATTTGTAGTGCTGGGAAGCACATTGGGGACTACTAAGATCACCATGATAGCGATCTATGGCCCCAAAACAGACGACCCAGAGTTTTTTAGCACCATTTGGGCTAAGATCGCACCACTTGGTTACGACACCATCATATGGGGAGGCAATTTTAATGCCATCCTTGACAAAACTCTTGACAGGCGGGGCTCCTCTCGCAAGCTTCATACCAAGGCTGGGTCAACCCTAAATTCAATTATATGAGAAAATTAATTGGTAGATATCTGGCAACAGTGGCACCCGGGTGAGAGGGAGGGCACCTGTATTGACTTCAGGATGGTCACTAAAGACATAGAGACATGGACTGACATTAGAAACTGAGAACGCTGTCCGACCATGCCCCCAGTTCAAACCGTCTGACAATCCCAACGTCTCCGTGTCAGGAATTTAGCTGGCGACTCCCACCTTATGCCCTATTAGATGCCACCTTCAAGGAAGAAATCCATAGGGATGTAGTGGAGTACTTTACATTAAATGAGGGATCAGTATCCTTCCCCTCTACAGTCTGGGAGGCCTTCAAGGTAGGAATTTGTGGGTCATGTATTGCTAGACAAGCCGGTGTACTGAAGGCTATTAGACAGTCTCTTAGGAGGCTGGAAACCTCTATCTGTGACACTGAATTACAATATTACAGCATCAATGAACAGGCACACTTGACGCCCCTCAGGGAGAAAACCTCTGAATTCGAGGACGAGAATCACACTACCTTGGGAAACATGCCACTGCTAGAAGATACAGGGAAGGTAATCGCCCGGGCAAAACCCTGGTCACAATCCTCAGGCCATCGCAAAATGCATCCTATATTACAGAGCTACTAGATGGGGACTCTAACCTGGTGAGGGGCCCACAGGAGATACTAAAACACCTAACGAATTTCTATTCCACACTATATACCTCCACATCCCCAGACATATCTGAGGAACTAACTACCTATTTAGAATCTATCCAGTTACTACGGTTGGGCTAGGCATATTGGGTATACCTCAATGAACCCTTCACCACAGAAGATAGTCTCCAGGTCATAAAACGTCTACCTAGCAACAAGGCCCCCAGGCTGGATGGACTAGCATCCTTCTATAAATGCTATGAGCCACTACTTTTTGCGGTCTATCAGGAATCAATTAAGACCGGGATCCTCCCACCAACTATGCGAGAAGCGGTAATACTAATATTGTTAAAACCCGGGAAGTCCCCAAATCTCTGCATTTCATACCATCCACTATCGCTCATAAATATAGACAACAAAATTCAATCAAAACTACTGGCCATACCTCTTCACCATTCTGTCCAGACTGGGGTTTAGTCCACTATATATATACCACAAATCCGACTCCTGTTCTCTGAACCCACGGCCCGTCTACGTGTATTTGCCTTGTTTTTGACTTAACTCCCCATTACCCATGGCACACGGCAAGGGTGCCCCCTATCACCCCTTTTCTTCGCTATTGCGATGGATCGGCAGACAGCACATCTTAAACAACATCACACGGCCAGAGGGTTGCAGTATACCAGGCACACAAGTGTCCCAGGAACTAGACTAACACAGTCGAGCCATTGAGTTGGGCATGAGAGGGCTTGCGAAAAAGAGCTGGTAAAAAGTGCTGGCCAATAAACTACAATTACCTACATTGATAGACAATGGCAATGTGGTTAAAGTGGGGCAACTTTTGCAGACTTATACCCCTGGGGACACATTCCTGGCCCCCCTATTGCCTGTAGGGGTAGCCTCACCAACTTCCTCGGCCTGCTACTTTACTACCAGATCTGTGCACTGTGTACTAGATACAAAGCACATTTCCAAACACTCCCACACCCTTCCGACCCTTAAACATATGCTGACCGGCCCATCCCCACACACACTCATCACACGCCTCTATAACACCATGCAAAGTACCGCTTTGGTGGCTACATCAAAGGCACTTGAGGGATGGTGCTCAGAGCTACACCCGCTGTGACAGGCGAGCAATGGCATTTTTGCTGCAACCACTTAAAACTGTCTCCTAATTATTTACTTTAAATTCCTCCATCGATTCTACAGAACCCCCTGCAGCTCTGCTGGATGGATCTTAGAAAAGATCCCAAATGCTGGGGATGCCACACCCCACAAGCATCATTCCATTTAGCATGGAACTGGGACCAGGTGGTGCAGTTTTAGGGGAACTTTTTCAAAGCAATCCAAGAAATGCTGGAAATAATGCTGGAACCTACATCCCTGTTAGGCCTGCAGGGATATACTAAAGATGGCCCGATAGCAACTCGCTGTCTCCTAGCCATGTTGCTCCTACTAACTAAATGCAGAGCTGCCATACATTGGGGGAAACAGAACACTCCCACATTTGAAACTTGGTTACATGACATTACTTATTGCCAAGAACAACTGTCCATATTCTGGGACCTGATGCCAGTTGCGTCCAGACCCAAAGATATTTGGGGTATGTTCCCGACATGGATACGCACTCGCAACCCGGATCACTCCATCCTACCCCGTCACCATGACGTCAATAGGCCCATGCACATATTACGTGCGGAAATCTGTTGGATTCCACATACATAACCAGGTTGTCCCAGATTTCCAAACAATCTGTCAATGCATATATGATGTCATTCTATACCATGCTTTGCACATTTAACAATATGTTATGAATATCTCATGTACACTCTCCTACAGCTGCGTATACCTGCTGACTTAAAATCTGCATTGAATAGCTATCTAGCTCCCATGTCCTTCCATCCTGTTTATTGGTTTAAGCTGGTAACAATAGTACACATTTACCATAATCCTACAAATGTCGTATATGTGATAACACTTAAATGCTAATAAAAAGAAGTAATAAAAAAAAACAATAGTACCCACTGCAAGACATTGTTGGACCAAAGATAAAACAAACAATAAACATACAATAGCTTGGCTTTTAAGGGGGTCTGTGTTGTGGACTCCACGTCAGGCATCAAATGTATCATAGCACCCGGCGTAAATTTAATTGGCAACGAGGGTGGCATCAACAACCTTAGGAAGGAGATTGAGTGCAGTTAATTGACACCACTCAATCTCCACAGATGGAGGTGGACATTACCCAGATTTGTGTCAGAATTCTGCCCTGCAGCTGTGACAGAAAATCCTCCCAAAGCAGTAGCCTGAAAGAGAACATGATCATGTCCAGAGATTCCGGGTAACACTCTGTAGGAAAGTAGGATCTGCTTTCATGGCCACCCCCACTTTTTGCTGGTGTCATTGGGGCACAAGCATCAAGCTAATTTGCAATCACAAACAGTGCGAATCGCAGCAAAAAGACCATTTGCAATCGCAAAATAGACCTAAGCAATGCATCATCAAAAATCGCAAAATGTTATATGTATTTGCAATTTTAGCGAATACCTATTTTGTGATTCCCAAAATAGCCAATCCTTATTAACGAATTGCTATTTCTGCCTTGCAAAGCAATGCATGAAAATTCGCTAATTGCAAATAAAGAGGGAATCGCAATTTAGCACTTGCAAAAATACCATCAAATCCATTCAGGTGGTAACCAGGTGAAATCAATCAAATCAGGTGGGAACCATTGTCAAATGATATAAACAGACCCAGAAGGCCGCAGAATGTTTCACAATGGCAGCGCTCTACGTCATGGTGAGGAGGATGAGGCTACGAGCAGCACAGAGAAGAAGGATACAGGAGTGCATATTTAAAGTGCACGTTACTTGTTTGTGGCAGACAGAGGGAGAGATATATGACACGTATAGGTTAAATGCAGACATTATCTATGACCTAATTGCTGAATGATATCACCTACTGCAGCGTCAGACTCGCAGGACACATGCCATCCCCACTCATGTGCAGGTCCTATGTTCACTGCACCTCCTAGCGCCAGGTGGCTTCCAGGGTGTAATAGCTGCAGCCGAAGGTGTATCACAAATTGCCCTATCGCGCTTTTTCAATTCATTCCATGACGCCATGTTGACCAGGATACACCAGCATATAAGCTTTCCATCAACTCAACAGGAATTGCAGCAAACAAAAATTGATTTCTTTCAGGTAGCTCAATTTCCCCACATAATCGGCTGCATTGATCGGACGTATGTAGCCATTTGTCCCCCTCAGTGAATAAGTGCATTTACAGGAACAGAAAATCATACCATTCATGAATATAAAAGTCATTTGCAATTCCAAACTCATCACAACTGACATAGTGGTTATATTCCCTGGCAGTACACATGACTCACGCATATTCAGACACAGTGGCATACACACTCATCTCCTTGGGGGAGAATTTGGCGAAGGATATCTGCTTGGTAAACATATGTTACAATGTCTTGCATACTCTGGGCACATGGTGACACATAGCAGTGAGTAATCTGTTGCTTTCAACCCTGTTGGTGACATTGCATACGCTGTCTGCTCTTACATCCTGAAGCCATACCTCAACCCAAGTACCCCAAGTAAGCAGTGTTACAATGCAGCGCACATCACCACCCGCAACATCATAGAGCGCAACTTTGGCCTACTGAAAAGTAGGTTCCGCTGCCTCAACATGACTGGCGGTGCATTGCAGTACCGACCAGATACCTGCTGCAAAATTGTGGCAACTTGTGCCTTGTTGCACAACATTGCGACTTCGAGAGGCATACCCCTTGAACTGTCTGACAGCGAGCCTGAAGAATACAACCAGCCAGGACAACCACCACAAAAAGCATGCGGGCCGAGTGCAGCTGTGGGGAGACATTGACGTGCAGAAATAACACAGAATTATTAATATATTTTTTTTTACATTTTATTATAGTTCCAAGCAATCATAGGGCATATATAGAGAATCACAGTGTGCATACAAAGAGATCGATAATCACTCGGTCTAGATACAATACATAAAAGGAAAAACATAGGAAAGATAACCTTAGGCTGCAGTGCATTTGGGTACATTTGTGTCCAACCGCAAGTTCCCTTCCCTCACCCCCTACTCAGAGTCACTCTCACTGTCCAATGCCGGGGGGGTCACATAAATATCCTCTGTACTCATTCCATTCAACCCAGATCCGTATCCATTTCCGTGGGCATTTTCGATTTATATACACTGTTCGTTCAGCCAACATTGCAACGTCAAGATCAGAGCACCAATCCCTGAGTGTCGGTGCGCCCTGGGCCCCGCAATCTTTAGCTATATTTCTTTTTGCGTACATCATTCCTAATGTCATCCAATCCTGGGTGGACTGAGTAAGATCATTGGGTTCCCAGATATTTAGGAGACAACATTTGGGGTCCGGTAGTATTGATCCCTTAACCACTTGTGACATAGTCCTTATTACCTTAGTCCAGTAATCTGCAATACATGGGCAATCCCAGATAGTATGAAAGAACGTCCCTTCCTCCCCGCACCGTCGCAAGCAGTATGCATGTTCAGCTCTCCCTATCGCGTGTAGAGTGACCCTAGCATAATATACTCGGTGTAATATTTTCAATTGTACCAGTCGGAGTCGGGAACGAATAGCAACCTTTCTGGGGGAGGAAAGCGCCACCTGCCAGTCCGATTCATCAAGTTCTCCCACCTCCACAGTCCATTTGACCTTCAGTTTTAAAGTTGGGTCCGGCAGGTTGTTAATAAGCTTACGATAGACAAAGGAGGTCGCTTTTTTGGGCATGTGCTCCGTGAGGAGCCTATCTTCCGGCGAGGTGGAGTCTGGGACGTCGTCCCCAGTCTGGATAAGTGATCCTAAGGCATGACTAATTTGCAGATATCTAAATAGTTTGGTGGGAGCCAGGTCATATTGTTCCACCAGTTGCTCAAATGTTAGCACGGCACCTCTTTTCCAAAGGTCTCCCACTGTGGAGATACCGATCAGATCCCATGCGTGGAAGCCCTTACTCTTGCACAGGCGCCCTAATTGGCGCGATGCCCAGAATGGTGTCATTTGTGTAATTACGTTTTTGCACGTAAGGCGGGCCTGGGCCGCATACCACAATTTAACAGTATGGGCTGTAGGGCCAAGCAAGGCCGAGGCGCCCCTCTTGTCATAAAGCCTAGCTAGCACTCCACCTCCACCCAGGTCGTACCTGTCAGCTTTGAATGCGGGCTCAGTCTGGGGAGCGTGCAGCCATTGATTGACAATCTTCAACTGGGCCGCGCAGTAATACAATTGAATATCGGGAGAGAAATTCCGCCGTCATACCAGCCCCGGCTTAGTTTCTGTCTGGAAATGCGCGCCGGTTTATTACCCCACAAAAGGCCTGAGACCAGTGTGTCTATGGATCTGAAGTAAGTTTGAGGTACCAAGAATGGGGTATTTTTGAGGATGTAGAGCAACCGAGGCAGTATCTTCATTTTATATAGTGCCGCCTTCCTCAGGAGGGTCAAGGGCAGGGTGTGCCAGTGTTGTACGTCAGAGCGAAAACGCTCAAGTGGGGGTGCTAAATTACGTCTAAAAAAGGCCTCCTAAGTAGGCATCACCCAAACCCCCAAATATTTAAAGGAATCTTCGGAAATAATCAATTGGCAATCAGCCGGAAGTTGTGGTTGGGGACCTTTAAGAACAAAGAGAACAGACTTGGACCAGTTAATAGTATACCCTGAGACTCGTCCGAAGATTTCAAAGAAGTTAAGGAGAATTATAATAAAGCGTCTGGGTCGGGTCAGATATAAAAGTATATCGTCTGCATATAACGATATGCGGTCTTCCCATTCCTCAGTCCAATTAAGCCCTTTCACACTAGGGTCCCACCGGATCCATGCCGCCAGTGGTACTAGAATAAGAGCAAAAAGCAAGGGTGATAATGGGCACCCTTGGCGTGTGCCACGACTGAGCGGGAAGTCCCTAGAGATGTGGCCGTTAGCAACCACCTGTGCCAGCGGTTTTGTATAAAGCAGTTTTACCCATGCACAAAAATTGGGGCCAAAACCAAGATGCCGGAGAACCGCAAATAAATAAGGCCATTCGACCATGTCGAATGCCATTCAGGCATCCAGGGATAAAATTACCGCAGGTTCTGGGAGGTTTGGGATTGGCGCCATTACCGCGTGGACCCTGCGCAAATTAAGGGCCGTGCTTCTATTTGGCATAAAGCCGGACTGATCAGGATGGATCAATGTCTGAAGATGCGGAGTTATCCAGTTGGCTATCATTTTGGCCAAAATCTTGGCTTCTGCATTGAGTAAGGATATCGGACGGTAGGAATTATATTCGCTTGCCAGGTTTTGCTATTGCAACGATTGTGGCAAGTCGCTGATCCCGCGGCAATTCCCCACTGCTTAAACTGTTGGAAAACATGGTTAAGAGATGTGGGACCATTAATTCAGATACCTGCTTATACAACTCAATAGGGATCCTGTTTGGTCCCATAGCCTTACCCGATTGCAGGGAGTGAACCGCAGCTGTTACTTCCTCTTTCGTAAAAGCGGTTTCTAAAAGTAGGGCATCCTCCTCTGATAGAGACGGCATTTTTGGGAAACATCACTTACAACAAAACTTTTACAACGCACTACCATTACAACGCGGTCATTACAACGCAAACCATTACAACGCATTGCGCTGGGGGGCGCTCTAGGATAGGGAATAGGTTAATTTACTATCCAATAACCTTCCCTAGTGTCCACGGGGACTGGAGTTGGAATAGTAAATTAAACTATTCACTATCCAACACCCAAAAGCGCTATGCGTTGTAATGGTATGCGATGTAAAAACCGCGTTGTAAAGGCATGTGATATAAAAGCATGCGTTGTAACGTCATACATCCGGCATTTTTATATCTTTAATGTAGGTTTGGGCCTCCTCCGTCGTAAAACATGAAGTGGAGGTGTATACTTGCTCATAGTAGTCAGCCAACGTGTTGACAATGTCTACAGGGGTCGAGACTACTATGCCTGAGGAGGAGCGGAGCTGCGCGATCGTCCTCTGAGCCCTCTCCTTCTGATCTAACCAGGCTAAAAGCTTCCCAGCCTTATCCCCAATTTCATAGACAGTGTGACGCGTATGCTGGAGCCTCAATCGAACTTGTTCCCGCTGATGTTCAGTGAGCTCTCATTGTTTAATGAGCAGCTGCCGTGCTGTCTCCGCCGCAGGGGCATTGTCGTGCTGCGACTGCAGCCCGATCAGTTCGGTTTCCATCGTATCTAACTCAATTCTAGCTGCCCCCTTATGTCCCGTTATGGAAGCAATGGCACAGTCTTATAAGCCTCCCAGAGGATGCCCGGTGAGCGAACGGAATCCACATTTTCTTGAAAATAGTGTTTTGTGACGGCAATAAGTTCTTTTCGAATCTTAGGGACCTGCTGATATCCAGGAGAAATCGGGAAGATCCGTTTCCGAGCCTTGACGTGGGAGGAATATGTCAAAACAACCGGCGAGTGGTCAGAGATGCCTCTCGGCCCTATCCGTGTCTCGGTCAAGTGAGAGAGGCTGTCTGCTGATAGGGAAAAAAAATCAATGCGCGAGAGACTGCCATGGACACCGGAGTGAAAGGTATATGCACGGTCCGTAGGATGGGCGTATCTCCACCCATCCGTTAGGCCGAGCGCATATAGGAAACTACTTAATCGGGATTTCCCCGTTCCCTGCAACCTGCCTGGAAAGCGATCCAGCTCAGCATTTAAAACTGCATTGAAGTCGCCTCCTATAATGAGCTCCCCCCCCGGTAATGCCAACAAGAATGTACTCAGGGCTGGAAGGGCCACGGAGTGGAGGGCTGGTGGAATGTATACTGACACTATATTAAATCTCTTCCCCTCCCACTGGCATGAGATAGTAGCAAATCGTCCCTGCGTGTCTTTCCATACCTGCACAACAATTAGGGGAAACCTTTTTCGAACCATTATGCCAACCCCTCTAGAGCCCATAGAAAACTCAGAGTGCGCCACCATCGTATAGCCCCAGCGGTCCAGAGCCTTACATGCCGAGCCCACTAGGTGTGTTTCTTGAAGCAGGGCGTTAGTAGGTGCTGTTCGGTGTATATATTGTGACACCAATCCTCACTTAATTTTGTCCCCCAACCCATGGACATTCCAAGAAACCAAGGTCATAGCGGACACCGGGGCTGGCGGGGGGACACTAACTTCTGCAGCAGTATACACAGTACCCGTTTCTGCCATCAACGTCAAACCAGTGTTGCAAACCAATCTCCTCATTATGCACCTCATAGATCACAGCAATAAAATACAGCCCAGAAAAAAAACTTGAAGTAGAGTCTAAGACCCCTTCACACATTGTCGCCATTGTTTCAGATAACTTTTCAACTCTGCAAGAAACAAACACCCCGCCCTTCCCCCCACGAACTCTTCCCCCCCCTCTTCTCACCCCCCTCCCTGCTCCCCTGCCTGTGGATGTAAAACTACCCAACCCCCAACGCGGCAGAGTGCCTGAATCCCCCTTAACCATGCTAAGAACGCAAAGGGGAACTGAGCCCTCCGCTTAGTGGCCTTCTGAATAGACATACAGCCTTTACGCCACCATAGTCCCATGTAAAACATCATGACATGTCGTAATAAGCGGCAAATGAAACATATTATATACCCAGAGTCTTCTGAAATCCAACTTAGCCTCAAAAAAGGTTTAGTCTTCACTCGCATCATCCCTCCACCCCTCCCCCGCAATACTTGCGTGTGTTTTCAATGTCTGGCCCCCGATGAGGAGGAAATATCTTATTCCTGTTCATTTAAACCACTGGATTCCGCCATATTGTCCATTGCTGTCCGGTTGGGAGCCTCACTGTCTCTCTGTTCTGTCCTCTCCCGTCGACTGCCGCTCTTGCTTCCAACTTTTGTCCAGCCCTCCAACCATTCCCAGGCCGCATCCAGCGAATCAAAGAACCACGGTTTACCGTCCCTTTCTACTCTCAGTTTTGCCGGAAAGAGCATTGCGTACTTTATGTCTCTGCTGCGTAGCTCCTGCTTAACTGCCTGGAAACTTCTCCACTGTGCCTGTACCCGGGCAGTGAAATCGGGAAAAAAGGACACTTCATAGTTATCAATCTTGAGCGGCGGGCCAGTTCTCGAGGTCTGCAGGATGCTGTCCCGATCCCGAAAATTAAAGACTCTGGCAATCAAAGGTCGCGGCGGGGCTCCAGGCCTGGGCCTTCCGCTTGGAACTCGGTGAGCCCGTTCTATAGAGAAGTAAGCCGAGAGTGACTTGGGCTTTAAGTGTTTTGTTATTAGATCCTCTACGTAAAGGTCCGCAGCTGGCCCTTCTGTTTTTTCCGGAACACCAAGGATTCTTATATTATTGCGACAGGCCCGCCCTTCGTAGTCATCCAGCTGCTGCGCCATGCGAAGCTGTCTGGTCTCCATTTTGGACAATTGTCGTTGAAGCTCGGAGGTATCGTCCCGCAATGCAGTCGTCGCTATTTTTAGCTCTTTTACCTTCTCATTCATCTGCTTAAAGTCAGCTCGCAGCAGGGAGACCTCTACTGAAACAGAGTCTATAGATGTGCGCATACCTCCAATGGCAGCCATGACGTCATGTAGCGTAGGCTCCGGTTCCGAATGCGACGACGCCACTGAGTCCCCCTTATCTGCGTTTGGCGAGCCGCTTTTATTGCCACTCTTAGTCCACGCAAATTTGGGCAGTTGTTTCTGGGCATTATTTCTTGATCCCCTGCCCCCTGAGGCCATTGTAGGAGTGTGTTGGGGGGAAGGGTGGGGAGGAGCGGCACACGGGCGCTGCAGCTGGGGCAGAAACGGATCCCCACTATCAAAGTCACTGTCCGTACGCAGCGCAGGGGCCAACTCCGTCGCCGCACCTCAGACTTCCTAGAGTCCCCCACAACAATCAGGAATCCACATGTAGCAACCGCATGCAGCCGTATAATACCCCACACCAGTGGTAGCTGCTCTCTTAAATTACCGTCCACACCCTGCAGCCCCCTGCGCTGTCAACACACTCCAGAACTCCGCCGCAAGTTGCCGTGTTCCAACAAAGATCAATATGCCGGGGGGTGTGGGGGGGGAGCCAGCCAGCAAGTCCCAGACACTATTGCCCCCCCCACAGAGCCTGCAGTGCCATTGAGTCACAAGGCCAGACCAGGGGCCGGGGGGGTATAGCGAAGCCACAGGGACGCCTCCTATGTGTCCTCCAGGAGTCGTCACCAGTTACTGCATTACACGGTTGGCGCACATCAGTCCCACACAAGCAGTGGCACTACAGCGAGCGGGGGGGGGGAAACGTCCTTTCAGAAGGCACCCGTAGTCAGCTGATGACTGCCAGTAGGCTTCCCACCTTGTGTAGCCGGACCGGAGCAGGCCCAGGAGTCCAATGTCTAAGCGCAGGAGTGGCGCAACATTGTCCCGAGCCCTGGGAGCAGAGAAATGTAGCAGCCTGCTCACGGGATGCCTCCGAGCCCTGCCAGTCGGGTCCCCGCAGTCCAGGGATGCTCCAGGTCGTATGATGACCCGCGCGCATGGCCCCCGTCACTCCTCCGCCAGTGCTCGGCTCCTGCTAGGCCGCAATCCGGGGCCTCAATTTAGGGCCCGCCCCCAGGCCGACCTCCGCACCTCCTGAGGGCCTCCAAGCAAGACGATCCGTCCGCCAGCTCCGCGGGGGGGCCGGCGATCTCCCGCATCGCGATCCCGTGCGATCCGCGGGTTGAATTCAGGCAGGGGGGCGAAGGCAGGGAACCTCGGCGCTGGAGGGTAGAGAGCAGGGTCGAGAGCTGCCCTAGCTCCTCCGAGTCGCCATTTTGATCGCCGCTGGCCCTGGAGACATACAAAGTCCCAAGTCGTCCAGGGGGGGTGCTGCAGCCACGAACTCCAGTCTGTCGTCCCCACGGGGGTGTCAGGTTCTTGCAGGGGGAATCTCACCAGGATGACAGGCTGTAGAGGATAAATCGGCCAAAAAACGGAGCGAAGCTCACTCAAGCCGCAGCCATGTCTCTTGGCTGTTAGCCACGCCCCCCAGAATTATTTTTAAGGAGGGTAATGAGGAAACAAGACACTATATGGTTCCAGTGCCATTTTGATTTATTAAAAAAATGTAGCTCTGGTTGTGTTAATGCACACATACCAAGCAGAAAATGTGCACAATGTAAGTCTGAACGCAACAGGATGACTTTGCCATGGCACTTGTACATCCGCCCAGGCAATTTCGGATTATGGTTACCTCACCAAATGAAATCCTGTGCTCATGTCCACACTATTTACGGCGGCCACGCACTCCCATTGACAATACAGGGTGCACTCTGATGCAGGAGTATTCCTTGCGCTGTGCCTCCTGCATTCAGTCACTGGAGCCATGTTGCTACAGAGGCTGGAGGCATCCTCACTATCCCCTCGACCCATGAAACTACTGGCAGCAACTGTAGTAGTATGCATTTGATCCACAGCATTGGTGACCTGTATCAGTCCCGTGGCCACATCACCAAAGCAATGTGTCATTTCAACCTGCATGCCTACTGCACGTCGGGACAGTTGTGCTGTTGTGGAGCTCAGGCGGTTGATGGCCCTGGTGGCCATCCATGCGGCCAAGGAATTGATGTTTTTTGCAGTGGGTCGCATAGTCGTCTTGCATCACTTTGCATAACTCCGTGAGTGACTGTTGCATATCACCAAAGTGTTGTGTGGTATCCGTCTGACCATCCTGCACAGCTGTTGTGAGCTGTTAAATGCTGTCACTCATCTCTCCCATGTTCCTTGCAAGAGATGAAAGGTGTTCCTGCATTGAACTCATTTGTTTGCACTGCAAGCGCTGTTCCCTAAACATTGCGTTCTCCAGCCCAGCAAAGAACGTTGAACTGTCACCTTCAACGGCTCTTAATTGTGCATCTGCCCTGCGCCGCCTGATGCGGATATTTGTATTTCGACTTAGGACACGTGGTCTTGATGTGGGTGTCTGCCCAGACTGTGCTGTTGGCTATACTCTTCCATTTCGAATGCAGGCAATGGTGGGACTGTGATCCTGCGTCTTGTGGGTGCAGGTGTTGTGGGTGAAGGTGACACTGCGATGTCTTCTGATGACTGTGGCTCACTCTCCAGGGGTCCATGACCTTCACTGTCATCTGACTCCTGCACAGGTGCATCTGTGATTAGAAACAGTGCAATTTCAGTTTTCAAAAAAGGACATGTATTTCATCTTGCACTTAGTATTATCATATTTAGTAAATACTCAACACACTGAGTGTAGAGATTAAACTTGCTAGTCACAATTGACTGCACCTATGCTGTTTTGCTTCCCATTTGCCTTTCCAATTGGATTTGCTGACTGCTATTCCCATAATGCATTTGTGTGTTACAAGTAAAATATGGTCTGGAGTACTATTTGCTACACTAACCCGGATCTGACTCACCGATTTTGTTTACTTAATCTAGCATTGTATGGCCATTTGCATGCATCTTAACTTGGGAAGTACTGGGCGGTGCAGAGGAATCGATCGAGGTCACTCCACCAACAGCCTCATGCTGAAGGGTCGACTCAACCAGGTCCTCCCTCTAAGGCTGTGGGTGCTTTTTCTGTGGATGGTCCTCTTCAAGTTTTTTTTAGCATCAGCTAGTCTTGCAGCAACCTTTTCCTTGGCCCTGCTCCGTAGGTTATACCACTGCTCGCGCAGATCCGGAATGGAGCACTGGGTGACCCCCACTGCGCTGATTTTTTATTGTATTCCCTGACATAATTTTCATTTTTCGGACTCTGGGACATGCAGTGACTGTTTGCCAAAATGTTTCTCATGGCTCTTCACAACTTCCTCTGTGAGGATTTCCAGCTCCTTTGCACTGAATTTTAACTTTCTTTTCCTATCCTTCTGTGGTGTTTCTGATGCCATGCTGGAAAATTGCACAGGTTCTGCAGTCCCAAAAAGCTTCCTAGTGCTGTTCTCCTGCAGTCTGCCTCCTCCTTCTCAGTACACAGGTAACAGCATGGGATAGCTTACTTCCTGCTTGTGACATCATCATCCTGCATCTGATTTACGGATTCGCTATTAGCGAATCTCTTTTTTCTGTTTAAGAAATCTTTTATTAGGATTGTACAATTACAATACATAAGCCATAGAGTAGTAAGTGGGTAACAAAATCAAAGAAAACATGGGGCATATGATAGATGTACAATATAGACTAAAAAGGGAAAGAGGATAAGAATAGGAAAATAGGGAAGGAGAGAAGAAAAGAGAAAAAGAAAGAGAAAAAGAGAAAGAAGGGAAAGGGAGAGAAAGAGAGGTCTAATTCATGAAGTAAGTGGAATATTTGCAAAAGTGAAAAAAGACCAGGTGGTTATCTGGGAGATTTGGAGGAAAGATAAGTAGTAAAGGAGAGCCAAAGAAGATCAGATTTAATTTTTAGGGAAACAGAAGAAGAGGAGGCGAGAGAAATCCTATGTTCATCACAAATGAAATGCCACCAGGTAAGTACAGATAGTTTGGAGTTATCTTTCCAACACGATAAAATCACTTTAAAAGCAAGGGTAATGAAACGATCAAGTAGTCTAGCATTAGAGGATACAATATATATATCAGTTGATAAAGAACCTAAAAAAAACATTCAATAGTGATAAAGGGGAAGAACATTGAAACATTGGCATGCAAATATTCCAAACAGAATTCCAAAAAGTTAAAACAGAGGTGTGCCTGTTTCTTTTGAACATGACCAACATAGTGGGGAAGAAAGTGGTGAAAACGTATAAATACTATCAGGTGTAATAACAGCTCTATGGTAGATAAAAAACAAAGATTGAGTGATACGTGCAGCAAAAGAAGCTTTAAACAATTTGGACCATAATCGATCCCATGTTACAACAGATAGAGAAACAGACAAATCAGTTTTCCAGGCAATCTCAACAGCTGATTTAGAACGATCAGGAACAGTGGATAACAATATTTTATAAACAAGGGCAGCTTTAGGTTGATGCAACGGAAATAAAGGATATAGAGGAGTAGATGGAGTGAAAGAAGGTAAAGTAGCAGGGGCTGAAAGAATAGACATGTGAGATTGTATGGCATTGATGATAATGGTATATTCAGTAAGGCAAGATGTAGACAATTGATATATGTTTTGCAACTCAGGAAAAGGAATAATAGAATCATTGGAGAAAAATTGATGGACAAACAAGATATCCTTTTCTTTCCAGTATTTGTAATAGAAAGATTTGCCCTTGTATTTAAGGAATTTATTATACCACACAATGGATGATAAAAAACGTTGAAGAGGGGAAAGGTCTGTAAAAAATGTATTGTAAAGTAGTGTTTGGGAGTATTAGGGTGTTTGGCTAAAAAAGAGCAATTTGACATAAAAACAGTGTGCTGAAATGAAAAATCCTTTAGAAGTGAGCGTTCAAAAACAACCCAACTGGGTATTGGAGTGGTCATAAAATCATAAACTAAGGAAAAGGAGTGTTTAATCAAGAAAGCAGAGTGATAAGTCTTAAAGTTAGGAAAGCGAACACCACCTTCGTTCTTAGGTCGAATGAGTTTGTTTAAGGCAATGCGAGGGTGCTTATCGTTCCACAAGAATTTAGTACAGATAGAATTTATGCGGGAAAAATATGAATTAGGAATTTTTATAGCGAGCATAGAGACAGTATAAAGTACATGAGGAGTAATCATCATTTTGATAGTATCAAGTGTACCCCACCAGGACAGGTATAAAGGAGACCAAATGTGGAGAAGGGATTGAACTTTCTTCATGAGGGCTTCAAAGGTGAATTTAAGTGTATCAACTAGGGATGAAGAAAACCAAATGCCAAGGTATTTAATTTTGGAAGGGCACCACGCAAAATCAGGAGAATTAAACATGTATTGATAACAGATAGAATTCAGAGGTAAGACTTCTGTTTTAGATAGGTTAAGTTTATAACCCGAAACAGATGAGTATAACCGGACTTTGTCCAAAAAAGGCGGGAGAGACGAAACAGGGTCGGCCATATAAACCAATATGTCGTCAGCATATGCAGATAGTTTTGTTTCAATAGAGGCATGTTTGAAGCCAGCAGTCTTAGGGTTAGATCGAATTCGTTCCAAAAAAGGTTCAAGGCAGAGAATAAACAATAAAGGGGAAAGAGGGCAGCCTTGTCTTGTACCTCTGGCTAGGGAAAAAAATCTTGAGAATTGATTGTTAACAAAAATACTGGCTCAGGGGTAAGAGTAAAGGAGTTTAACCAAGGAAATAAAAGAGGGACTAAAACCCAACCAATGTAGGGTACTAAACATAAATTGCCAATTGATGCGGTCAAAGGCTTTCTCAGCGTCTAAAGCCAAAGCTGCTAGAGGGGTTTTAAAATTCTTGCTATGCGAGATAATATTAGAAAACATACGAGCATTATCAGCAGCAAGTCTGCCCTTCACAAAACCAACTTGGTCCGTTTTAATTAGAAGTGGGATAATAGATTCAAGACGGGAGGCAAGGATTTTAGCAAAAATTTTACAATCATAGTTAATTAATGATATAGGACGAAAGTTTTTACAATGTGAGTGATCTTTGTCGGGTTTGGGAATTATATTAATTAGTGCATCCATGAAAGACCCAGAGGCCTTAGCGTCAGCAATGAAGGAGTTAAAAAGTTCTAATAATTTTGGCGCAAAAAGTTTGTGAAAGGTAGAGTAGAACTCAACAGGCAATCCGTCAGGGCCCGGTGCTTTTGATTTTTTCAGGGAATTAATGGCCCGAAGAACTTCCTGAAGGGAATATCCTTCTCTAATTGGTGAAATTCATCAGGGAGCGACGGTGGTAAGGGGAGACCATCAAAGAAAGACGCTAAATTCTGAGCGGAGGGGTGTGTGTCATCAGTATAAAGAGTTTGATAATAATTATGGAATACTTCTGCAAGGGGAGAGGTGTGGCGCCGCGGCCAGGGCGACTGACGCTGGAATCTGGGGATCAGGGTTCGATCCCCGGCTCCGGCGGCAGGTTAGCCCAGCACCATGCGACTCTGGGCAATAGCTTGCTTAATCTTCCCGACGGCCCCCAGCGCCTAGAGACCCTAACGGGTGATTGTGCGCTATACAAATGTGGATTATTATTATTATTAATGTCTTCATCAGACGTGACAAATTTATTAATGGTGTCATTAAGAATAGGGCCTACCGTTTTACGTTCAGATTCAATTTTTAGATAATTTGCCAACATTTTACCAGCCTTGTTTTGACCCCATGGAATTTGGATTTAACTTTAAGCAAAGTATTACATGCTTCAATAGTAGCGATTTTATTAAGCTCCGTTTTCGCTAGTATTAGGTCACGGAGGGCAGCAGAAGACTTAGAGGAGAAATGAGAGTGCTCAAGCTGTTTAATGTTCTGGAGTTAATCTTCATATTTAGTTCTATTTAGTTTCTTTTTTTTGAGACATAAGATATAGCGAAGGCCCGTAGAGCAGCCTTAAAAGCATCCCAAGTATTAGGGATAGAGGTGTCCGATGGGTTATTAAAGGTAAAAAACTTGTTAATAAACACAGAAATTTCTTTTACAAAAACAGTATCAGACAGGAGGAATGTATTGAGTTTCCAGCGACTAAATTTAGAAGAGGTAAGGGAAAGGTCAAGGGTAGCATAGACAGGTGCATGGTCAGAAATGAAAATGGAACCAATTTCAGATTTGAGAATTGAGGGGAGTAAAGATTTATTGACCAAAATGTAATCAATCATTGAGCAGGTATGGTGTCAAGAATCAGTTACCTGAATATGCTGTTTTTTCTTCTGTTGGAAAGCGGAAGCTAGTTTTAACCGACCCATGAATTCCTTGCTCCATCACACTGAATGAGAACAATGTGAAGAAATCAAGAAACCCAAGGGAAGGGGAAATTGGATAAAATAATAAACAGAGAAACAAAACACTGCTCCTGCTCCACTGGTGGCCGGTTTTCTGTGAGCTGGATTCTTGACAGTGTGATATCTAAACACACAAAAATTAAGAGAAACGCTTTACACTTTCCTTCATTCCATACCTTCTTATATTATATACTCATGTTACATATGTTAAAACATTACTAACAAAGCATTATCTCTCTATTCTGGCTCAATAGCTCGCCAGAACTGTGGACCTGAATTAAGTGTTACTTCTTCCTTTAAACACAAAACAAAATCACATTAGGTAAAGCGTGATTAATTCAGAATTCTAAATATGGATTCCACCTGCACCCATGAGATGGCGCTACTCACTTAATATGGGCCCACTGATGCTTATAAATAAACTCTGCTTAATTGCACAATGATTTGTAAATAAAGATTGAAAAGAAACTCTTCTTGGATTCAAAGTCTTTTGAAATTCAACCTGTGGTTTCCATTAAAAGCATTTTGACTCTCAAGGAATGCTTAATAATTAGCATTGGAATATTTGCATCGATTAGAAATAAAGTACGAACGCACTTTGCGTCCAGAGAAATCAACTTCTTTCCCCTTTAAAGTCAATGCGATCGTAAAATCTGCTGATAAGTCTTTGGTTTTGTCCACTTAATTAGAATAATGAGTTTGTTGCTTAATAATGTTAAATACACTTACTTTCAGTTTTCTGGATTTCACGCATGATACCTGTTCAAAGTCTTACTTTTCTTTTTACAGGCGGGACCTAGGAGAGCGATGTCCGAAGGAGACCGGAAATGCAGAGGACGAATTCAGCGGAGGACCAGCACCGATGCAACGTCTTCCGGAGCCGAGGGAAGGAAGGACGAGGCTTCACGAGGAGGAACAAGACAAGAAATTTGGGTAAGTGAGGTGATGTGCAGGATTCGCAGGTAAGCTGGAATCGATGATCACAAGCAATCGGCTTAGCTTCAAGTCGGCTTTTATAGCCAAAGGCGGGCAGGGTCTTTGCACGCGCTGCACGTTTTCAGAATCCGCAGTTTGTAACGTGCAGCGCTAATTACCATACCGGCAAAAGAGTTCTTGTTCATAATTTGGAAGACTGCAAAGAGTTTTAAACTATTCAACAAGCCTTGTTACAACCAAGTGAAGTTAACTCAATGACATTGGTTATCAGTTATATGCAAAAGACTTCCTTTGAACTCATGACAAATAAAGTTCTATTACCACAAGAAATAGCTTCTTTCTTGCTATGCTAAAAGGCTTGCTCTCTGCTGAAGGCAAACCCTAACAGTCGCCCCCCTCAAAGGCCCCCTCACAGACCGAGGTTTACCTGGATTTTTTTTAAATAGAATGTTCTTAGTAATCGGGGGGCATGTACATTGGAAGCTGGTTCCCAAGAATTTTCAGAGCTGTCATAACCCTTCCAAGCAATTAGATAAAATAAACGACCCTGAATTCTTTTGGCATCTAATATTTTCTGGACTTCATATTCTAGGTGACCTGCTATGGTAATGGGTGGTGGAGGTACTTCTTTTCGGGTAAGGGAATTGTGGGGTTTGATTAGGGATACATGGAACACTGGATGTATTGCGTAATCATCAGGAAGATCTAATCACACAGTTACAGGAATCAATACTTCTTTGATAGTAAAGGGTCCTATGAATTTTGGTTGTAATTTTCGGGACCCCTCCACATTTACATTTTTAGTAGAAAGCCAAACTTTCTCCCCAACACTATAAAGGGGTGCTTCAGTTCTGTGTTTATCAGCTTGTTTTTTCATCCTTTCTTTATAGTTAGATAAATGATTTCTGGCTTTTTCCTGTATCTTGATTAAATTAGTTAATCTCTCAGTAGCCTTTGGGAGTAGTGAATCATCTATTTTAACCGGCAATGCTCTAGGATGAAACCCTTGCATAAAATAGAAAGGAGTACAATGGGTTGAAACATGAATAGTGTTATTGTATACAAATTCAGCAATTGGCATTGCCTCCAACCATTCACTTGAATACTCTACTAACAAGCATCTTAACGTTTGTAGTAAAGTTTGGTTTAGGCGCTCAGTTTGTCCATCTGTTTCTGGATGGAACGCTGTCGACAAAGCTGGTTCTATTTAAACTTTGCACAAAGTGTTTTCCAAAATTGTTAATTCAATTGGCTACCTCTGTCTGAGACAATCTTACTCGGCAACCCATGGAGACGCACCACCTCTTTCAGGAAAATATCTGCAAATTCTTCTGCAGTTGGTAAGTTTATTAAGGGAATGAAATGAGTCATTTTTGATAAACAATCCACTACTACAAGAACTGTGGTATATTTTTTACTAGAAGGCAGGTTTACTATGAAATCTACACTTAATATATGCCAAGGTGTTTGTGGAACGGGCATAGGGATTAAAGAACCAGCTGGAGCTTTATGAGATGTCTTTTGACAAGCACATGTAGGACAAGTTTCCACATATTTCTTGATATCCTTACTCATTGTAGGCCACCAGAAGTGTTTTCTCACATTTTCTAGAGTTTTTAACCACCCAGGATTCCTGTTAACAGTGCAGTATGATGCCATGTAACAATCTGCTGTTGCAAACCCAGCGTTGGTACATACAAAAGGGTTCCATGATACAGTAACCCATTTTGTATTGAATTAGTCTTATCCTTTAACCACTCTAGAGAACTGATCAGTAAATGTGTATTATAAAGCTGTGACATGAAATCCTGCTGTTGAATTGGAGCTAATATCTTTTGAGGTTGTATTATAGACTGACCCTTCGTTTCTTGATTTAACTCTGAAAAATGTCCGTACCTGGATAATACATCAGATTGAACTTGCTGTGTACCAGGCCTGTAAGTTATCACAAAATCATACGTGCTAAAAAAGTTCAACCATCGCATTTGACGTGGTGTTAAAGTTTTTACTGAACTAAAAAATTGTAGATTTTTGTGATCACTAAAGATTGTTACAGGAAATTTGGCCCCCATCAAATTATGACGCCAGTCAGTAAAAGCTACTTTTATAGCTAGCAACTCACGCTCAGCCACGGTATAATTTTGTTCAGCAGGTAGCAATTTTTTTTAATAAAAAGCAATGGGATGTAATTGTCCGTCTTCTGAATCTCTTTGGGACAGCACACCTCCTAATGCCACCTGCGAAGCATCAGCTTCCACATAAAATGGGAGATCTGGATCTGGGTGTCTCAGAATGGGTGCTGAAATAAACTTTTGTTTCAAAGTTTGGAATGCCTGGGATGCTGCGGCATCCCACAAAATTTTTTGTCCTTTTCTTAATAATTTAGTGATTGGAGCTACTATGTCTGCAAAATGGGAAATTAATCGCCTATAAAAATTTGCGAATCCTAAAAATCTCTGAACCTCTTTTAGAGATGTGGGATCTGACCATTCTGCAACTGCTGTAACCTTTTTTTTATCCATCACAATACCTTGTGGTGTTAGACAGTATCCTAGAAAATCTACAGAGTTGGAATTAAAGGTACACTTTTCTAGTGTAGCAAATAAATGATGTTCTCTTAATTTAGCTAATACTGATTTAACATGATGAGTTTGTTCCTCAACGTTTTTTGAGTATATGAGAATATCGTCTATGTATACAATTACGCAGACATCTAAAAACTCATGCAACACCTCACTAATAAAGAATTGAAATGCTGCTGGCGCATTACACAGTCCGAATGGCATGACTGTGTATTCAAACAGGCCAAATTTTGTTTTAAAAGCTGTCTTCCACTCATCATGTTCTTTTACCTGAACTAGATGGTACGCCCCACGTAAATCCAACTTAGTATAAATTGTGGAATGTCTAAGTTGGTCTAGGAGCACTGGTATTAAGGGGAGCGGATACTTATTTTTAATTGTGGCCTTATTCAGTCATCTGTAATCAATACAGGCCCGCAAGGAGCCATCTGGTTTTGGAATAAAAAAAAGAGGCGAGGACACCGGTGATGTGGAGTGTCTAATGAATCCAGATTGCAATAACTCGTCCAAATAAGTTCTTAAATAAAGAGTCTCTTTCTCAGTTAAGGCATATACCCTGCTGCTAGGTAGAGGAGCTCCTGGGATCAAATCAATGCGACAATCATAGGAGCGATGAGGTGGCAAAACACTAGCTTTAACTGGATCAAAAACATACCGAAATTCCAAATACTCGGGAGGTATAGGTAAGCTGTCAGCGGAAGCAATAGTGGCACAATGCAACACTGAGAAATGTTCCTGCGTTGCTTCTTTGTAACAATTAGCACGGCAAAAGGATGAGTCTAGAGTAACTGTTCTGGCCACCCAATCAATTTTTGAGTTGTGAAAAATAAGCCAAGGTACACCCACTATTAACCCAAAATTAGGGGTATCAATAAGGTCAAAACTAACTTCCTCAGTATGACCATTATGACATACCATGGTCAATGGACTCGTCTTCTTAGTAATCAAACCGGAGGTTAGATTTGAACCATCTACAGCACACACTGTTTCTGGATGTGATTTTACAACTACAGGTAGTTCAAGTCTCTTTGCCAACGAAATATCCACAAAATTTCCTGTGGCACCACAGTCTAATAACACAGGTAATGTATATCTAATCTGAGTACTCACAATTAAGATGACATATATTAAAAAATGTTTGGGAATTTGTGGCACTGTAAAGGCAGCAGAAAAGGAGGTCTGATTATCACTTTCCCTCGAGCAAGTAACCTCTATCCTTGTCGAGCTTTTTAGTTTTCCGACTCTGATTCCAGAGAAGTTAACACATTCACCTTTTTAGGCATCTTGGGCTTGACTGGGCACTCGCTGGCAAAATGACCAGACCTGCCAGAATATAAGCATAACTGTAGTTTCCTGCGCCTTTCCTTTTCTTCAGTTGTTAAAGGCCCTCTGAGTGTACCTATCTACATAGGTTCCGGATCTGGAAGTTTACTCTTAACTTCCTTCTTTTCATGGTTAAAAAATTACAATCTAGATTCTGTCTTAACTCTATCCCCCTTTCTTTCTCCTAGACGATGGTCTAGTTTGACCACCAAGTCGACAAGATCTGAATAATCTTCAGGAAGGTCCACAATGTGAGCCAAGGCGTCTTTTAAGTCATCTCTTAATCCTTTATAGAAAAGAGATACTCTTTTTGCTTCAGGCCATTGTGTTTCTGTTAACAAACGATTAAAAGAAGTAAGATAGGTTACTAAATCTTTTGTTCCTTGCTTTAGATTTAATAACTCATTGTCACTCGCTTGTATGTAGGTATGTTTTGCAAACAAGTGAGACATCGTTCTCTTGAACAGATTCCAATTATGCAAAATTGGATCATCTCGATCTACATAGGGGATAGACCAATTGGCCGCCGTTCCTCCTAAATAAGATAAGACAACTGTCACCTTAGTGACATCGGTAGGAAACTGCTGAGGCTTGCAGACAAAATGTAACTGACATTGATTTAAAAAGACGTGAAACTTACTACTGTCTCCATTAAAACGTTCGTGAGCTGCCAAAGGGACAACATTGGGGACGTTAACTGTGACCTCTACTGGAGAAGACAAGGTCTTGGGGATTTTAGGCCTAGTATCTGTGTTAAAAGATGGTTTAAACGTAGCAGGAGCAGGTGAACCCCAAAGATTCTCTCTGGGCTTATACCGTATTAACTCTTGTTTTAAGGACTCATTTTCTCTTTTTAAGTGATATAACTCAAATCGCATTTGCTGTAAGAGCCCTGTGACTGTCTCAGGATGAGTCATATCTTCATCTAAAGCTTTAGCCATTTCTACAGTATCAATGGCGTCTTGATCTACCGCAGGGTTCATCTTTCCAACTGAAGTAAAGTTTTCTTCTGTTGGAAAGCTGAAGCTAGTTCTAACCCACTCCTGAATTCCTTGCTCCAATACACTGAATGAGAACAATGTGAAGAAATCAAGAAACCCAAGGGAAGGGGAAATTGGATAAAATAATAAAAAGAGAAACAAAACACTGCTCCTGCTCTACTGGTGGCCGGTTTTCTGTGAGCTGGATTCTTGACAGTGTGATAGCTAAACACATAAAAATTAAGACAATCGCTTTACACTTTCCTTCATTCCATACCTGCTTATATTATATACTCATATATATATATATGTTAAAACATTACTTACAAAGCATTACCTCTCTATTCTGGCTCAATAGCTCGCCAGAATTGTGGACCTGAATTAAGTGTTACTTCTTCCTTAAACACAAAACAAAATCACATTAGGTAAAGCGTGATTAATTCAGAATTCTAAATATGGATTCCACCTGCACCCATGAGATGGCGCTACTCACTTAATATGGGCCCACTGATGCTTATAAATAAACTCTGCTTAATTGCACAATGATTTGTAAATGAAGATTGAAAAGAAACTCTTCTTGGATTCAAAGTCTTTTGAAATTCAACCTGTGGTTTCCATTAAAAGCATTTTTACTCTCAAGGAATGCTTAATAATTAGCATTGGAATATTTGCATCGATTAGAAATAAAGTACGAACGCACTTTGCTCTAAACGCCCAGAGAAATCAACTTTTTTCCCCTTTAAAGTCAATGCGATCGTAAAAGCTGCTGATAAGTCTTTGGTTTTGTCCACCTAATCAGAATAATGAGTTTGTTGCTTAATAATGTTACAAAAGGGGGTGGTGATAGACGGAGCATCTGAATCAATCAAACACTCACACCCAGTCAAAAGATCTGGGTTTAATCCATCACCGTTCTTTAGCCCACTCTGCCACCCCAGTTCAGACATGGCTATATGCAAATCAGAAACCGGTCCTCGGAAGCTTGTTTCCGGTCCAGGGAAGACATGGCTTGGCAGTTCGGGCTGGACTGTTCCCACGAGGCACAGGGTCAGACTGATTTTCATATAGCCATGTCTGAACTGGGGTGGCTGAGTGAACTAAAGAATGGTGATGGATTAAACCCAGATCAGTTGACTGGGGGTGAGTGTTTGATTTGTTCAAACGCTCCGTCCATCATCCCCTTTTGTATCGCTTTGTTCGCCCTAAGTGTGGCAGGGTATGCTCAGACGTGAGTCCCTTGTTCACTTGGCCACTGGATTCAAGATAGCCTGGCTGATGAGGATTATGAATCCGAAACCGGTCCCAGGATGCTTGTTTCCGGTCCAGGGAAGACATGGCTTGGCAGTTCGGGCTGGACTGTTCCCACGAGGGACAGGGTCAGACTGATTTGCATATAGCCATGTCTGAACTGGGGTGGCTGAGTGAACTAAAGAATGGTGATGGATTAAACCCAGATCAGTTGACTGGGGGTGAGTGTTTGATTTGTTCAAACGCTCCGTCCATCATCCCCTTTTGTATCGCTTTGTTCGCCCTAAGTGTGGCAGGGTATGCTCAGACGTGAGTCCCTTGTTTACTTGGCCACTGGATTCAAGATAGCCTGGCTGATGAGGATTATGAATCCGAAACCGGTCCCAGGATGCTTGTTTCCGGTCCAGGGAAGACATGGCTTGGCAGTTCGGGCTGGACTGTTCCCACGAGGCACAGGGTCAGACTGATTTGCATATAGCCATGTCTGAACTGGGGTGGCTGAGTGAACTAAAGAATGGTGATGGATTAAACCCAGATCAGTTGACTGGGGGTGAGTGTTTGATTTGTTCAAACGCTCCGTCCATCATCCCCTTTTGTATCGCATTGTTCGCCCTAAGTGTGGCAGGGTATGCTCAGACGTGAGTCCCTTGTTCACTTGGCCACTGGATTCAAGATAGCCTGGCTGATGAGGATTATGAATCTGAAACCGGTCCCAGGATGCTTGTTTCCGGTCCAGGGAAGACATGGCTTGGCAGTTCAGGCTGGACTGTTCCCACGAGGCACAGGGTCAGACTGATTTGCATATAGCCATGTCTGAACTGGGGTGGCTGTGTGAACTAAAGAATGGTGATGGATTAAACCCAGTTCAGTTGACTGGGGGTGAGTGTTTGATTTGTTCAAACGCTCCGTCCATCATCCCCTTTTGTATCGCTTTGTTCGCCCTAAGTGTGGCAGGGTATGCTCAGACGTGAGTCCCTTGTTCAAGTTCAATCTTTATTTCGTTGCATTGCAACATAAAAGATAACAATAAAATATAAGCATAACATGATACAACTCACAACAATAATCAAACTTACAGTTCATTATAATTGGGCACCCTATTATAAGATCTACATTTCATCATATTTGGACACACAAAATTATAGTTTGAATTTATCACAGAAATTAAATAAATATTTAAAATGTTTAAAAAACAAGTAAAAAAAACATTAAATTAGTTTATAACAGCCAGGAATTTAAGATGGTACAACTAACTAGACATGATTCATGATTTAAACAAGTCCAGGATAAGCATTTTTTCGTAGTTAAAATGAAAAAGTTAATTTCCGTCTAATAAAATATACGGCCAATAAAAATTTGCTGGTTCCGAACACAATTACTTGACTGGTGTCCGTACTTAGGATCCTGCCAGCTTCCCTATGGGAAGTAGAGCCAATATTGCAGCACAAGGGAACTATCCATCTTTTCCTTGCCCTACCATAGCTAGGGCAGAAAAACAATATATGAAAAATATCCTCCCTTTGGTTGTTGGTGCACAGGGTGCAATAGTCATTATCTGTCTTCCCCCATCTTTTCTCGGTTACCTTTGTCCTCAGCGTTCCATATCTGAATTTTATATACAAAGATTTGGCCAATGGTGGCTGGATTTCATCAAAAAATTGTTCAAAGGATGCCTCATTTTTTACCATAAGGAATTTTTCTGTAAGAGGACCGTGTGTTCTTATATACGCAGAATCATGGCTCACATATGACCAAAAGGACAGTTTGACTATTTTCTTGGAGGCTGAATTTAAAGATTCTGGCTCATTCCAATAGTGTGTTAATCCGAGCTTAGTTAACCAGATTTTTACATGTTTGAACCAATAAATTTTACTGTCACTATCGAGCTCAAGGACTTCTTCCAAACCTTTTTTATAGTCGGATAGTTCAAGGGTTGTCCACAATCTGACCCACAACAATACTGGTCTCAATATTACATGATGATCTGTATGTTTGATGTTTAGATCAAGGAATAAGGGTATCAAAGGGGTATTGATGGGAACTTTTAAGAGCCCCCTGATTAATTTATTCTCCAATATTTCGAAGGTTTTCTTGCATACTGGCCCCCAGATTTCCGCCCCATACAGTGCAGCAGATTGAACCTTGTATCTAAAAAGCTCTAATGCTGGGGTGACTGCCTTATTCACACTTTTATTGTATCTCTGTAATATTGGAAAACAATTTTGTTTAAACACCAATTTTGATTTCTCTAGTTGTGGGCCCCATCCCATTGTCGAGTCTAGCAGGACCCCCAGGTATGTAAAACTGTGCTCATAATCTAGTTTTTGACCGTTTACATTAAATTCCATTTAAAAGTTTTATGCGGGTTTAGTGCCATGTATTTTGTTTTTTTTATATTGATTTCTAATCCTTTTGAAATACAATACTGTTGGAACCTATCTAGTAGGGTCTGTAGGCCGCGTGGCGTTTGCGAAATTAAAATTGTATCATCCGCGAAGAGGAGGGACGCAACACGTTCCCCCCCCAATCGGGGCGAGTCATTGTCACAATTTTCCATGTAGGCTGCTATATCATTTACGTAAAGGGAGAAAAGTGTGGGGGCCAGTACGCATCCCTGGCGTACTCCCCTTTTTATGGGGATTGGGTCTGTAAGTTCCCCATTTGGGCCCCCCCTAACCTTAGCATAATTCTCCTGATGCAAGCCCATCACAAGTTTTAGCAATTCGCCTGGTAGTCCTTGCCTATTCAGAGTTTTCCAGAGTAAGTCACGAGGAATTAGGTCAAATGCTGCTCGTAGGTCTACGAAGGTCACATACAAGTGACCTTTGCGGATAATAACGTATTTCCAATACAAGCAGCATAGCCTAAATACCTGGTCAATGGTTCCCGTTTTATTCCTAAATCCCGCCTGATATTTAGATAAAACTGACTCCTCCTCCGCCCATGAATTTATTCGATTTAAAATATGCCTGGCATATATCTTCTGTGTTATGTCTAAAAGACTAATGGGGCGATAATTGGCTGGATCGCCACGATCCCCTTTTTTAAAAATAGTAATGATTTCTGCGCCATTCCATGTGTCCGGAATGTGGCCGCTAGCCGCAACTATATTAAATAAATGATTCAGATAGGGTGCCCAGACGTCAACATTATACAGATAAAGATCGCCCGGAATTTTATCAAGCCCAGGCGCCTTCCCTTTTTTTATCATGGCAATTGCTGTCTCTGTTTCTTGCATGTAAAAAACTACCGGGTAGGTGTTAACTGGTATGGCAGAGGATGCGTCTGTTACAACATCAATTGAAGTTTTAGCTGCATACAGCGATGTAAAATGCTTGACCCATATATCCTCGTCTAGATAGACCTCCCTGGAGCCTTTCTCACGTTTATTCTCCTTAGCTGCAAGTTCCCAAAATTGTTTCTGGTCCTTGTTTTTGGCGGCTGTTAACATGCTGAGCCATATTTCCTCATCCCAAGAGGATTTCGCTCTTAATATTATTTTATTGTAAGCCTTCCTTTTATCTCTAATTTCTATTGGACCTTTCCCTTTAACAGCATCAATCAGTGCAGTTTTGGCAAGACGACATTCCTTATTATACCAGGGTTTACCTGTAGATTTGGCATTAGTCGTACCTACACCTTTTTTAGGTTTTTTTGTAAGGAGTTCTAATAATTTACTGAAAAGGGACTTGTGCAATTTAATGAATTCTTTAGAATCGCAGCTATAAGGACAATATGAGTCAAAGGTATCTGCAAAGATGCAGTAAATGTTGGCCAGTAAATCCTCTCTTCCCAATATGTAGGCCCATTTAACCGCCCTGCGATTGTTACTAAGGATAATATTATCTGTTGTAGATAAGGATGCTAGGCTATGGCCTCCCTCTGTAGCTCCCAGCCCCTTTAACATACTTTGAAGGAAACTAGTTTCTAAAGGGCAATGGTCGCTTTCATATCTCTCTTTGACCTTTAAGTCTACTGTAAAAGGCCACAGGTCAAAAGAGACAATGACATAATCTAGTTTACTTTCATAATCACGCCTCTTAAAAGTGGGGGCTTTCGGGCTGTCAGATGGCATACGCCCGTTACATGCTCTCAGGCCATGAGAAGTTAAAAATCTTGTGATCTGAAGAGCCAGTGCAGTGCTAACGACCATTCTATTTTCATTCAGGGCTGGTATTCCATTGGCAATGTCCTCATCTTCATACAATTGGGCTATGTCTGTAATTGGTTCAAAATTACAATTCAGATCCCCACATAGGATAACACTTGCATCTGTTTTTAATGTATCCATGAATGATTCTAACTTCCCTATACATGGTGATTCCTTGTTGGAAGAGTGGGGACTGTTATACACATTAAAGAGGTAGATCACCCTGTTGTCCGCAGTGGTTATTTCCAGACCAAGAATGTCTGGAGAATCTGTGTTAAGCATTTTTATACCTATTTTGATAGAAACACTGATCCATATTAATAGACCTCCAGATGCACGACCTCTTAATGAGGGCACAGCCTCTATTTGATAGGATTTGTAGCCAACCCTGTGCAACTGTACTGTGGCCCATGTTTCCTGTAGCACACAGATATCAAAAGTGTTCATATATTTGTTCCAGTCAGGATCACATAATTTCACACGCACCCCTGCTATATTCCATGAAACCAATGAAAACAAGGGGGTTCCCTCATTTGACCCAAGAGGCATTACCGGTGAGGCAACGGACAAACTACTATTAACTTCATCACCTATTGCAACAGTACATGAGCCCATCTTTGAACAACTAGTTCCTTTTTCTTCATTACACCCCACAGTACATGAGACATTTTCATCCCCCCTAACATCATCTCTACTTTTTCGACTTGAAGCGAGTGTGAGCAAAGGAGATCCCTCATTTGTCCCAAAAGACACTGCAGGTGAAACAACATGCAAACTGCTGATTGCTTCATCACATATTACAACAGTACGTAAGCCTAACTTTAGACAACTAGTCCCTTGTTCTTCATTATACCCCACAGTGCATAAGACATTTTCAACTCCCCTAACATCCTCTCTACTCTTTAAACTTCAATCACACTCCTCCATGCCACTGAATACCTCAAACCTGTTTGATAATTCTAAGGGAGTGAATGGTATCATGTGAGCCATATTTCCTTTTTCTCCTAAGTTGTGGCTAGTCGGTATAATATTCCACCCAAGCATCGCAGGGGTTGGGGCTGGTTGATGCATGTAGGCAGGATTCCTGGCAAACTCCATATTAGAGAAATGATTGGTGAAGGAGATATTGTTGGTTAGATGTTGGGGGGGAAATACTGTAGATCTTGGATAAAAATAGGTCAAGGGGCGCGGTACAATACAATTGTTTTTGTTGCCATAAGGCCAGTTCAGGATGTATTGAACAGCTTTTTTGTCCCTAAAGTTAACAACAACAATATCACCCCCTATATCTTTTATTCTTCCTCCCAACCATGATAAGCGACGGACATGGACAATTTCTCCATTTACATGACTGTCTTTAGGTGTATACAATGACAACCAGTGCATTATCTTGTTTTTTAATTGAAAGTAACCTTCCGTTTACCACTTGAGAGTCCCTTGTTCACTTGGCCACTGGATTCAAGATAGCCTGGCTGATGAGGATTATGAATCCGAAACCGGTCCCAGGATGCTTGTTTCTGGTCCAGGGAAGACATGGCTTGGCAGTTCGGGCTGGACTGTTCCCACAAGGCACTGGGTCAGACTGATTTGCATATAGCCATGTCTGAAGTGGGGTGGCTGAGTGAACTAAAGAATGGTGATGGATTAAACCCAGATCAGTTGACTGGGGGTGAGTGTTTGATTTGTTCAAACGCTCCGTCCATCATCCCTTTTTGTATCGCTTAATAATATTAAATACACTTACTTTCAGTGTTCTGGATTTCACGCGTGATACCTGTTCAAAGTCTTACTTTTCTTTTTACAGGCGGAACCTAGGAGAGCGATGTCCGAAGGAGACCGGAAATGCAGAGGACGAATTCAGCGGAGGACCAGCACCGATGCGACGTCTTCCGGAGCCGAGGGGAGGAAGGATGAGGTTTCACGAGGAGGAACAACAAGACAAGAAATTCGGGTAAGTGAGGTGATGTGCAGGATACGCAGGTAAGCTGGAATCAATGATCACAAGCAATCGGCTTAGCTTCAAGTCGGCTTTTATAGCCAAAGGCGGGCGGGGTCTTTGCACGCGCTGCACGTTTTCAGAATCCACAGTTTGTAACGTGCAGCGCTAATTACCATACCGGCTAAAGAGTTCTTGTTCATAATTTGGAAGACTGCAAAGAGTTTTAAACTATTCAACAAGCCTTGTTACAACCAAGTGAAGTTAACTCAATGACATTGGTTATCAGTTATATGCAAAAGACTTCCTTTGAACTCATGACAAATAAAGTTCTATTACCACAAGAAATAGCTTCTTTCTTGCTATGCTAAAAGGCTTGCTCTCTGCTGAAGGCAAACCCTAACATATGGTGAACATTTGAGAAAAATGTATATTCAAGGGAGTCAGGATTACATGTTTTCCACACATCATAAAATGGACGAGAGGCATTGGCGGATTGGAAACATTTATGGGATTTGTCAGGTTGGAATTTACTTAAGGAAAGTCTATCGGAAAAAGGGTCAAGCCATTGGTTAAAATCACCTGCAATTACAATGTTTGGACAATCAATTGAGGAGATAAGAATTTTAATATCAGTCCAAAATTTGGGATCAGGTCTAACAGGACCGTAGATGTTCAATAAGACCAATGTTTTATTTTGAATCCCAACCTTAGCCATTGCCCAATGGCCTTCATCATCAGTGTGAGAAGAGAGAAATTGAACGGACAACGCTTTATGAAACAAAATAGCAACACCCCCTTTTTTGTTAATAGCGGGAGAGAAAACAACCTGACCCACCCATTGTCTTTTTATTTTCATCGATTCGACATCCGTACAGTGGGTCCCCTGGAGAAAAACAACCTGTGAATTAAGCTTGGATGAATGAGACAATACCTTTTGACGCTTGACAGGATGCCCAAGACCTTGAACGTTCCACTAAACAAAATTACACATGATGGAAGGTAAGGATGATGGGACACATTTGGAGGAGACACACTTCAAAACGACAACTACATAAAAGGACACAACAAACAAAAGCATTACATATGAATAAAACTCCCAATACACTCACATTAGTAGAATAGCGCAAGCACAAAGTCATAATGAACAACCACATGAAATACTGAGACAAAAAAAAGAGATTGTTCAGGAAAAGAATAGTAGCAGAATACACATGACAGGAAGGAAGGACAGAAAGAGAAAACGCACGGTAGGGAGAGAAGAAAGGAGAAATAGATAAAGAGGAAAAAATAAGTGGACAGATCAAGGCAAAGGAGCCAGGTCTGAGAAGAAAAGAGAAACCAAGACAGCAGGAGCGAAGAGACGCCATAGAGGACACGGATTCCAACGAGCATCAAAAGAGCAGAGAAAAGGGAAGAAAGAAAAATGGATGAAAAAAAACAGAACCTCAAGAAAGGAGTCAAGTAATAGGAGAATCAAAAAGGAGCCATAATATTGTTCTAATCACCATGCAGCCCCGATCGAGCGCTGTCACTTAATTCACCATGAGGCCACAACTGAATACTAAGGCACTAAGGGCCCGATGTAGGTAAAACGCATTTACCGATTTTAAAATACCGATTCGTACCGAATCGGTATTTCAAAATCGGAAAATGATATGTAGGAAATAATCATCGGAAAAATACCGAATCGGTAGCATTCGGTATCGAGAGTCGATACGTACCGATTCGCCAACTACCGATTCGGTATAGGCCGGGTCGGACAAGTCCGAATCGGAAAAAAAAAAATGCGGAACCAACCGAATCGGTAAACGCCGAATCGGAATTATAAATACGCCCCATGGGCCGAAAGGCCAATAGGAAGGCATTATACATTCCGAATCGGTATTTACCGAACACATTCGGAAAATACCGAATCGGAAAATACCGATTCGGAGAATGCCGTTGTGCCGAGCAGGTTGAGTGACACTGAAGACATCAGCCAATGAGCTGTAAGCACCCTCCCCCACAGGGTGTGGCAACCCAGGCAGGTGCAACTCATCAGAACTTTCTGGAAAGCTGCCTGAGCTGAGCAAACACAGAGAGAGCAGCATTGTGAGCAGGATCCCTGTGAGACATGGACACCAGCACAGAGAGCCAGAAGGCAGCGCGTACGCGCAATCCAAAATTCAGCACCATGGAGCTGCAAACTTTGGTGGAGGAGGTGGTGAGGGTGCACACCCAGCTATATGGAAGGCTGTCCCTCACTGTTCTGGAGAGCACCAAGAGGAGGCTGTGGATCGACATCGGGGAGAAAGTGAATGCAGTTGGTGTCACCCACAGGAGCCTAGACGACCTCAAGAAGAGGTTTTATGACATCCGTGGCGTGACCAAGCGCAAACTGGCCGACCTGCACAAGCAGGCTGGACTCACTGGAGGAGGAACAAACCGTGCGCCACCCCTCACTCAGCTGGAGGAACTAGTGGCGACCACCATCGAGAGGGCCAGTGTCGTGGGAATTGGGGACCTGGATAGCTCATCCCAAGCTACAGCTACAGGTAAGAAGCATGCGCAACTTGACACACCATACCAGACACCTCCCCTACAGACCCAATGCACAGCCAAACCCCAGGCCAGTACTGCTAGCAACAGACATGAGCAATGCATCTTGCTAAATGTACTCTGCAAAAGTTACCAAAAATGCCACAGCAGAAGCATGAGATAAATAACTGTAATACAGCATCAACGTGTTTGTAATGAGATGTGCAATGCTTTAATAGTTGTGACTGGAACACATTAGCACCCACTTGACAAATGCTTCTTTGTACCTAGGGGCACCATCAGGCGGGGGAGCAGCATCAGCTCCAGCACCAGCTCCAGCACCAACAGCCAGTGCGGCGGTGGCAAGCACCAGTGCAGCAGCACAGGAGGAGGAGGACAACAGCTGTGCCCTGGCAAATGAGGAGGACACTGGACATTCCCTCACAACTCCACACTCCCCCCGACTGTCTCAGTCTCAGTCGCCCTCATTGGTATTCTCCCCGGAGAACACACCACCACAGAGCCACCCTGCACCTGCCACTTCCCCGGCCCGGAGGAGAATAGTAGCTCCATTAGTCATCATGGAGGGGGCAGCGGGTCAGGCTCCTGCACAAGACCCCGTGACACCAGCGTCACCAGAGCACACACAGCAGGGCAGCAGAATTCCATGTAGGCCACGTGCTACCAGCAGCCCAATACCAGCACCGGGAGGCAGCGTCTTCGCAGGGCTGGAGACCAGCATGGTCACGATACAGAGGATGCAGGCGGAATCCATCCTGGGCTGCCATCGCCAGTTGCGCCTGCACAACCTGCAGATGGGTGAGATGACACAGGGCTTCAAGACCTTCGTTGACAGCAACAAGGAAATAGCGACATCAATTGGCCGAATGACCACTGCCATCACCCAGCTCTGCAACTGGTTGGATGACCATGAGCTGAGTCGTCGCAGGGATGCACGAGTCACGAACAGGTCACTCAACCGCCTTGCGGCTGCGACTGCCCAGCTATGCCAACGTGGGGCAAACATGGAGGCCAGCCTCACACAGAACATGTCCGAGGTCACTAGGGGCATGGGACGTATTACAACCGCCATGGAGACACTACTCATCTCCAACACCGTAGTGAATCCCGTCCTGGGCGAGGCTGGGGACAGCAGCAGCCGCAGCAGCCCGGCCAGCGCTGCGTCAGAGCCGCGCCGGAGCAGCAGGCGCTCAGCTGAGGCTGCAGGGCATTCAGAAGGGGGTGAGGCTCATCCCAGTGGGCCTGCTAAGCGCAGCAAAAAATAGGACTGCCACTGCGGGTGAGGCAACCCGGACATTGGACATTCCTACCCCTTCTTGTTTAACTTTTCTTTTGTTGCACATCAGTGCAGTAACGTTGATGCAACATTATTAAATTTAATTTCTGAAAACATACATTGACCTGTTTGTGCATCTGTACTCACTCAGAAATAGTTGTCTGTGATCTCCTGACGCCTGTATCTGCCGTCAGATGGTGCAGAGACTCCAGTAGGTAGTGGTAGTGGCACAGCATTGTCATCGTCAGGGTCCTCGTAGTTGGATAACTCTACCTCAGTGCCTTTCCTGACTGCAAGGTTGTGCAACATTGCACAGACAGCAATAATCTTGCAGCAGGTGATGGGGGTATATTGCCTTGCACCTCCGCTCTTGTGCAGACATCTGAACCTGCTCTTCCAGATGCCAAAGGTCCTTTCCACTACGTTCCTCGTGCTTTTGTGGGCACGGTTGTACCTCCTTTGGCTGGGTGTTGAGGGGTTGAGGTAAGGGGTGAGAATGAACGAGCGTAGGGCATATGCACTGTCGCCTAGAAGGAGAAGGGGTAACATTACTCACATGCATACATGTATTTCACACTGCAATTTTGGTTATGGGGGTCTGACACTGTGTCTTACCTAGGAGGTATCCTTCGCCAAATTCCCCTGCCATCAGCCGTGCATAAATTCCGCTACTCTGGAAGATATAGGAGTCGTGGGTACTCCCCGGAAACTTTGCAACCAGGTCAGTGATCACACACTTGGCATTGCATATCACTTGCACATTTATGGTGTGCCGTGACTTCCGATTGCGGTATACGTATTCGGTGTCAGCAGGGGGGCAAATCGGTATGTGTGTGCCATCTATGCAGCCAATGATGTGGGGGAATCTTGCCATCTGATAGAATTCAGCTTTTGTCTGTGCCAGTTCTGCATGGGTGGAAGGGAAGGAAATGTAGTGGTCCATCCTCTGGATCATGGCATCAAGGAACTTGTGGAAGAACCTTGACAGGCTGCTCTGGGTCACCCCTCCTGCCACAGCAACTACACTTTGATAGCTGCCAGACGCCAGCAGGTGTAGGCAGCATAGCACCTGCACCTGCACAGGGATTGCGTGTGCCCTTGGGGTGGGGTGCTGCAACAGGGGTTGGAGGTCCCTGATGAGGTCTCTGATGGTGTCTGCCTCCAGCCTGTACCTCTGTAGCATCTCTGGATCTGTCAGCATGCACAGGGTCACCCTCTGCCTGTACACCTGCTCCTCTCTCTGCCATTCCCTCTCTCCTTCCTGCTGTAGCCGTAGCCGTCTTGCTATGACATAGAAAGCTGCCATGTTGCAAGTAGAACTGCATTTTGGGTCCTTTTTTATAGGTTGCACCTGGTTACCACCTGATTCCAATCCATGGTAATTTCCGACTCTGAAATACCGAATTTGGAGCAAAATCGGTATTTCAGTGCTTACCTACATCTCAATCTTAGGCTTTTCGCATGGAATCGGATTTTCACCGATTCGGAATATATACCAAATCGGCGATTTTACCGAATCGGAAAGTCACCGAGTCGGTCGGATTCCGAATCGGAAAAAAGTAGGAATCGGAAAAATCTCCGATTAGGTAATCTACCGAATCGGAGAATTTTTCCGATTCCTAATTTTTTCCGATTCGGAATCCGACCGACTCGGTGACTTTCCGATTCGGTAAAATCGCCGATTTCGCAGGATTTCGGCCTCCTACATCCCGTTGTCTCTATTCCGATCGGTAACGGCCGAAAATACCGATTTTCGGCCGTTACCGACCGACCTACATCGGGCCCTGAGTGAAACGTAGAGCCTAAGGCACTAATCGAAACGCAGGATGCTTGGCATGTTCACCTTCACGTAAGATCCACCCTTGTAAATAAACACAACAATGAAGATCAGTCCTAAATTAAACATGCCTAAATGTAATGCCTGAATTGTTCTTTCTCTCTTTTTCCTCCCTCATTTTTTCCAATGTGTTTTATTATCTCTGGTTAGGTAATGTAGATAGGCTTAGTGATAATAATTAAAAAGACAACAATGTTTATCCCCCTGTCCTGATGATGATGCCCAGAATTTGTTAAGGCATCGAAACGTCGTCGACCTTTTTAAAAAAAACCTTTATGCAATATGATATAGAAATATTGTAAAAATGCAAAGTTGTGGTTTTGAAAATTCATGTCTGTAAATACTGAATACAAGTTCACAGACCTATTGTAGCTTTGCCCTTTCGGCCATTGCTTTCGTTGTTTTGTCTTATATGTTGTGGGTCACGGCTGTGCCCACTTGTTATTTTTGTGTTCTTACATTTTTTTATTGAATTAATACGCTTCATTAAAGCTTCTTGTCCGGCTGGACAATAAACACTACACTTATCAGGTGTTTTGATTATCTGCTTGAAACTCATTCTGTTCATAAGTAGGGACCACTGTTTTGTAAAATATAATATTCACAGAGAACATAACAATTTCAGCCAAGAAGAGAAGAAATATCAAATATTAGTGTCCATGGTAGATGGGGAGACACTCTGCAGGTATGCGCGAAGCTTCTGAGGATCATCAAACGAGCGGGTACGACCATTATGTGTAATCTTACAAAAACATGGATGCAGGATACCATATTGGATGTCCAACTGTCTCATCTGAGGACGAAGATTCAAAAATTCCTTACGCCGGGCATTTGTTGCATTCGAAAGGTCTTGGGAAATAAAAATATTGTGACCAGACCATAGGAGGCGTCGTTTGAGCCTGGCAGCTTTCAAAACATTCATTAACTCTGGAAACTCAAGGAATAGCATAATGATGCCACAAGGCTTAGACGCATTGGAATTAAGACGACCTAGACTATGAGCCCTCTGGATGTTGAGAGGATGAGATGCTGGTTGGAGATCCAAAAGTTCATGCAATATTTCCGTATGAATGACACCATGTAAGAACCCTCAACATTTTCCGGAATACCATGAACACGTAGGTTGTTTCTTCGATTACGGTTTTCAAGGTCCTCAGTATGAAGTTTCAATTTGTGAATCTCTTGCTCCAATATAGGTATTTTAGAGGAAACATCCTGAATGTCACTGACACGCTGTTCTAAGTTCAAAACTTTGCCTTCCATAATGATCCATCTTTCCTCAATTTGCTTACGTTTTTCATTGGTTGCAATCATGAAAGATTGAAGACCCCTTACCTCCTCCAAAATTGAATCCAAAACAGGATTTTGAGAGGTATGAATGGTGGAAGGCAGATCATTTTTTGGTCGCTTAGGCTTTGTTCCGGTGTGGGAAGTCTTTGTATTACTTGCGTCATGTGCCAAGGTTGGAGTGTGAGAAGGCAACCAAAGTGAGTTAAAAAATAGAGGGCTAGGTAAAAGTAAGCACTCCAGAGAAATACTGAGGCAGAAAAAGCAGAAATGTCTCCAAGGGAATCAAAAATATAAAAAGCGACAGATATGATCAATCAGAGAAAGTCAGTGTAGCACAGGAGAGATCAGCTTCAAAATGGAATGAAGGCAGGTGTCATCATTTTAGTAGCAGGATAATAACAAGCACAAAACAATAAGCTCGGAATAAAGTCAAATAGAGTAAAGCCCTTAGACTAAAAAAGGGCCTGCAGAAAAAGGGAGAGTCATTTATACCAAAGCGTGGCTCCACCAATGAAGGAAAACAGTGTAGCAGAAGGAACAGAGTAGGAAAGGATTTTCGTGCCAAAATTTAAAATGGCGGCCGTTCGTCTCAAAGTATTACAAAAATAGGAGCAGCTGACAGAAAACATGTCAAAAATGATGGCGAAAATATCGCGATTTATGCAATACCTGAAATGGTGCTGGAAATCAGGTGGCAACGCGATAGTGGTGCTTGCTAAGGAGGCATCTCACAAGCAGATGGTGCTGCAGCAGGTTGAGTGAGGAAGCGGGCTCAGCGGCACAAAATGGCGGCCGCCCGCGTCCAGCGACGGAAGAAATCCACCGTTATGCACAACTTCGCAAAACCGGCAGGAAACCGGCAAATGGAGCTTCCCTCAGAAGCGGACCATGTTCTGCCAGCAAGACAACTGCAAATTAGGCTCCCAGCGGTGTCTGACGAGGTCCGTGTGGTGAGAGGAATCCCGTAGCTCGACGGAGCTCACAGGGAAGCTGCCTTCCTGCTCCGGCACGTAAGCCACGCCCCTATTAGCAAATCTCTAATATCGTATTCGCTAAAAAAGCGACTCCCTAATATAAAATCGCTAATAGCGATTGTGAATAATACCGATTCACAAAAAATAGCGATTAAAATGATGCATTGAGTTTTGCGATTACCAAAGTGCGATTCGGTAATAATCGCTATCTGGGAATCGCACATTTTGATTTTGATGCATGTACCCCATTATGTTTTCTGACTAGTCTGACAGGGATCCTGCTAATCAGGACCCCAGTCTCTGTGCTTCTTCCCTAAATTGGACATGGCAAGTACTTAGATACACCCTAGATTGGCTACGGGGGTACCTTGTGAGTCCCTAGTATATGTTACTAAGGTACCCAGGGCATAGGTACACCAGGGGTCTCCCATGAGCTAAAACATGTATTATGCCACCCATGAGAGACCACTCAAATGCCATTGCAGCCTGTGTAAGCTGGTGCTAGCACCACTTAGGACAGATATAGGTTTCCCTATGTCTGAGGTCAGTACACTTAAAACCTATAGGTTACCCCTAAAGCAGGCCTTTCAATCCTGAAGGGGGGGCACTGGGTTCTAAATGTGAGGATGCCCTTCATGAGCATGGTACCCCTACAACCCTTGGAGTCCATTCTCCCGGGTTGTAAGTGCATTAGCCATTATGACATATAGAGTGGCCATGCGTCGTTACGCGATGAACATCTCTAAACTGGCTGTAAATACCCTGTCACATTTGAAATCATATCCCCCACACAGTAAATGGCCTGGGAGGTATGATTCCATGCACTGTAATGCTCCTCCAGGAGGCCCTCAGTGCTCTCGGTACCAGTCTTCCAGGACCGGAAAGCAAGCTGCTGCCGGCCAGAGACACTTTTCGGCCCTCCTGCTGTTGAGCAAAGCTCGAACAGAGGAAGGCAGAACCATAGATATCGTGTCACAGGGATGTGTGACCGCCTCCCAGACAGGGTTTAGTGTATTGGGGCAGGGTAGGGGTGCTTGCCAGCGTAACTGAGACTGTTTGAAGGGCACATTTGGTGCCCCCTTTGATACACAAGTTCACACCAGTTCAGTGAGCCATTGGCTCCCACTATGGCGCGAACCTGGACATAGGACATGGGCGTATCGTCCCCACTGTCCATCCCCTCTTCTGGGATGGACCCTGAATCATCCCAGCCCTCTCCTAGGGGTCCTTAAGGGCTTAACTGTAGGTGGGTCACTAGATTTGTCGTGGGACAAGATTCAGATCGCATACCATTTCAACTTCGACCATCTGGACACTCTGGACTTCGCTTTGGGAACCGATACTGCACCGGGGAAGATTCCTGCGGCTCTTGGTCTCGTCGTCCTGCTGGTCTTCAATCAATCAATCAATCAGAGAATTTATAAAGTGCACTACACACCTGCGAGGGTCTCAAGGTGCTGGGGGGGAGGGTGGCTGCAGCTAGCGGTCGAAGAGCCAGGTCTTGAGTAGTCTCCTGAAGGTCTGTGGGTCTTCTGTCTGGCGTAGGGGTAGAGGGAGGGAGTTCCATGTCTTAGCGGCGTGGTGTGAGAAGGACCTGCCCCCGGCGGTGTTTCTGTGGATGCGTGGGACGGTGGCCAGTGAGAGGTCGGCGGAGCGGAGTTCTCTGTTGGGTACGTAGAATGACAGTCCGCTGTTGAGGTATTCTGGGCTGGTGTTGTGGAGTGCTTTGTGTGTGAGGGCCAGGAGTTTGAAGGTGATTCTTCTGTTGACGGGGAGCCAGTGCAGGTCTCTCAGGTGGGGAGTGATGTGGTCTCGCCTGGGGACGTCGAGGACCAGGTGTGCCGAGTCGTTCTGGATTCTTTGCAGTCTACTGATGAGCTTGGATGGGGCTCTGGCGTAGAAGGCGTTGCCGTAGTCGAGTCTGCTGCTGATGAGGGAGTGGGTGACAGTTTTCCATGTGTCTGTAGGGATCCATCTGTAGATCTTGCGGAGCATGCGGAGGGTGTAGAAGCAGGTTGAAGAGACTGCGTTGATTTGGTTGGCCATGGTGAGTTTCGAGTCGAGGATGACTCCCAGGTTGCGTGCGTGGTTGGTAGGAGTCGGGGCGGTGCCCAGGGAGGTGGGCCACCAGGAGTCGTCCCAGGCTGAGGGGTTGGGTCCGAGGAGGAGGATCTCTGTCTTGTCCATGTTCAGTTTGAGCCGACTGTCTTCCATCCAGTTGGCGACAGCCTTCATACCACGGTGCAGGTTGGCTTTGGCGGTGAGGGGGTCCTTGGTGAGGGAGAGAATCAGCTGTGTGTCGTCGGCATACGATATTATGTTGAGGTCGTGGAGTCTGGCGATGCGTGCGAGTGGAGCCATGTAGATGTTGAAGAGCGTCGGGCTGAGGGATGATCCTTGCGGGACGGCGCAGATGGTCTTGGTGACTCCTGAGTGGAACGGGGAAGGCGGACTCTTTGAGTTCTGTCGGAGAGGAAGGAGGTGATCCATTCCAGGGCCTTGTCGCGGATCCCTGCGCTGTAGAGGCGTGTGCGTAGTGTGTGATGGCAGACAGTGTCCAAGGCGGCGGAGAGGTCCAGAAGGATGAGGGCTGCAGTCTCGCCGTTGTCGAGAAGGATCCTGATGTTGTCTGTGCCGGCGATGAGGGCGGTCTCGGTGCTGTGGTTCTTATGGAATACTGACTGGGAGGCATTGAGGATGTTGTTATCTTCCAAGTAGTGGGTGAGCTGGGTGTTGACGATTTTTTCGATGACCTTTGCCGGGAACGGGAGCAGGGAGATGGGCCGGAAGTTCTTGAGGTCGCTCGGGTCCGCCTTGGGTTTCTTCAGCAGGGCGTTAATATCGGCGTGCTCCCAGCACTCAGGGAAGGTCGCGGTCTTGAATGAGAGGTTGATGATGTTACGCAGGTGGGGTGCGATGGAGCTGTCGGCCTTATTGATGATGTGGTGGGGAAGAGGGTCGGATGGGGCGCCGGAGTGGATGGTGCTCATGGTTGTGATGGTGTCTTCGGTGGTCACGCTGGTCCATGCGGTGAGGTGGTCGTGGTCGGTGGGTGCCGGTGGTAACGGTGCAGTGGGGTTGGTGGGGCGCGTCCGGAGATTGAGGCTGTCATAGATGTCGGTGATCTTGCGGTGGAAGAAGGCAGCGAGGGCGTCGCAGAGGGCTTGAGATTTCCTTCACGATGTTGAAGAGCTCCTTTCTGTTGTGTGTGTTGTTGTCGAGGCAGTCTTTGAAGGAGGCCTTCTTGGTGGTCCTGAGGAGGTGGTGGTGGTTGCGGATGGCGTCCTTGAGGGCTGTGTGGCTATCGGGGGTTTTCTCGTCAAGCCAGGTGTTTTCCCGTTTCCGACTAGGAGTTCCGGGGTGAACCAGCTTGCTCTTTGGCTGGGGTCCCTGTTGGTGTGCTGTTTCATTGGGGCTAAGGTGTTGGCGCACTCTTCCATCCAGTGTCTGTGGACGCGGGCCCCCTTCTCGGGGTCGGTGGGGTTGGTCGGGGGGGTTGAGTAGGAGGTGAGCTTGTAGTAGTTCCTTGGTTACTTTGCCCCAGCGGCGTCTAGGGATCTGTGGGGTGCAGTGGTGTGAGACGGTTTCTGGAAGCTGAAGTGGACGCAGTGGTGGTCGGTCCAGGTGAGCTCGGAGGCGTGGCTGAAAGCGACGTGAGGACTGGAGGTAAAGATGGCGTTGAGCGTGTGGCCGGCGATGTGGATGGGTGTCGTGACGATCTGTGTCAGTCCGAGGGTGGAGAGGTTGTCGATCAGGATGGATGAGTTGCTGTCATTGTTGTTTTCCAGGTGGTAGTTCAGGTCGCCAAGGAGGATGTAATTGGTGGAGGTCAGTGCGTGAGTGCTGATGAAGCCTGCGATGGAGTTGCAGAATTGGGGGCGGGGTCCGGGTGGTCTGTAGACGAGGGGGCCTCTTAGGGTGGTCGTGGGGTCCGTGTGAATCTGGAAGTGCATGTGTTCAGCGGTGTTGAGGGTGTCGGTGGTGCTTGTGGAGACTCTGATGGTGCTCCTGTGGATGATGGCGATTTCTCCGCCGACTCCGTTAGTGCGGTCCCTGCGGGTGATCTCTGGGGTGGCGGTTTCGTTCAGCCAGGTCTCTGTCAGGAAGGCGGTGTCTGGTGATGTGGAGTTGAGCAGGTCCCAGAGCTCAACGGCATGTTTGCTTGCGGAGCGGGTGTTGAGCAGGATGCATCTGAGCTGATTTGGTTCCTTCGTGGTTGGTGGCTCGGTTTCTTTGGTGCAGGAGAAGCTGCAATTCCGGCAGGTGAAGGGGCAGTGGGTGCGCATGGGCGCGGCCTTGTGGCATTTGGATGGTCGTCCGAGGTTGAGTTCGATGAGGGTGTTGGCATCGTACCGGATGTGGGCTTCGTGGGTGGTGCTTGGTCCAGGGGTCGTGGTGCTGGGCGCGGTCCAGGCGTGAACGGGCGCAGATGGGCTTGCCTTAGGTGCATCCTCTGCGTGCGTCCGCTGCGTGCGTCCGCTGCGCGGCCTTGCAGCGATTGCCATAAAAGGAGGAGTGGGAGGAAGGCTCAGCTGGGAGGAGGGTGGGGCTGGTGGGAGCGACGAATCAGCAACAGGGGGCGGGCCGCAGGGGAGGCAGCGGTGGGAAAAACCTGGCAGCAAGCGCGGGGAGCGAGGGAGGGGGGCGGGGTACAGAAGGAAGGGGTTGGGGCAATCAGCAGGAAGGCGGCGAAGCAATCAGGGCGGCGAAATCACCGGGGGCCAGGAACCGTGAGGCCAGGAGCACACGGAGTGCTCAGGAGCATGGGCAGGCACAGGAGCAGCGCACAGGCAGGTCAGGAGGCGATCACGGAGGCAGATCGCGGTGGAGCTGCAGCGCGAGGAGAGCGACCTACCAGATGATCAAGGGTCGCAACCTCTGTGTCTGTGCTCGAAAGAGGTTCTTCACCAGGCCTGTGGACATTCAAGACACCTGAAGGAATCTTGCTTGGAGTGAAGGAGTCACTCCCCTGCTTCTGTAGCCACAGTAACACAGCTGACCGGTCTGCTGATCCTGGGATCCTACGGATTCCTAAAGGCTCAGCAACACAGGTGGTGGTTCTGCAACTCCCTCGAGGCCTGCACTTTCTTCATACCCAGTTTGAGGCCAGTAATCCTTGTCGCCACTGCTGGAACAGGACCCCTGTGCACCACTTCGATTTGCCGTTGCCAAGGCTTATTTACTCCTCCACCAGAGATCTTTGAGCTCCACAAAGCTCCCTCCTCAAGCAACTCCTGCAGCCAAGAAATTCGCCCTCACTGCAACCTTTGCACCGTGGGTCTTCATCCTTTGGTGAGCTGTTCGAGGTCCTCTTGCGACTCCAGTGCCTCTGGCCTGTGGGTCCTTTTGAGGGTCTTCTTCGACTCTAGTGGGCTCCCCTACTTGTTCTGGACCTGCTTTGACTTGCCTGCTCGTGGTGAGTCACTTGGACCTTGCTGGTCCCAAAACTGCACCTTTTTCGTCCTCTACGTTGTTTGCAGCTACCAAGGCTTGTTGGTGCCCCTGCTTGACACTGACCCCTGTGCCCTCGCTTGTGAACAGCTCCTGGTCCTCCCCAGCAGTGCCTGGTCCACACAGTTGCAACTTCAAGGGAACCGTCAAATTCTCCAGCATCTCTGACATCGGTGGGCATTCGTCTTCTGTTATGTTATGTTCATTATATTTGTAGAGCGCCAAGTCACCAACAGTCTCTAAGCGCTACAGACCATGAACCCAGTGATCCCATATTACTAGCTGGTCAGGAAAAATTGGGGTAAACTTATCTAAAATCCTCAGTAAACAAGATGGTCTTAAGTTTCCTCCTAAATGGGAGTAAAGTGGTTTCCCCACATAAACTCTCCGGTAACTTGTTCCAAAGCTGGGGAATCACAACCGAGAAGGCACGTCCCCCCCTCCACCCCACGGTGGTTCTATTAAACCGCGGACAGGCCAACAGGTGTGTCTCTGATGAGCAAAGGCATCGACCAGGCACATAAAGCTTCAGTGTCAGCAGGAGATCGGGCCTTGGGTGTTGCTCAGTGTCAAGAGCTGTCAGTTGTTGCTGCAACCGGGGTTGAGAGCGTGGAGGGTGCTGGGGGTCATAACGGCGGTATGTCGGGGGACCTGGGTCCCTGGTGGCAGATGGGCATAGACAGGCTTGCCTTTGGAACTCTTTCAGCGCAGCCTCCATTAAATAGGGGTCGAAGGAGGGCGACCAGCTTGGAGGTGGAAAGGACACACTGGAGGAGGGAGGGGCCGCCGGGGCAGCAGTGGTGGGGAGCACAGGAGAAAAGGGGCAAAAAATTGAAATAAAGGATTCGAATAGAAGAGGGGGCAAATGAGAAAAAGGGGGAGCAACAGGAGAAACAGCAAAAAGAGAAAAAGGGCACAGAGGGCCCAGAACAGTGCGGAACAGCAGAAGAGCAGAGTGCTCTTCCACTGGAGCACCAGGGAGGAGGCGTAGGCAGGAGATTGCGGGTGGAGGAGGGCCTCGAACACCTACCTGGCACTGAAGCTCCGGGCTCAGAGGGCAGTCCCTCAACAGTGGAGCTGCGCGGGGAAGAGTAGTGACACTAATCAGGAAGGTCAGTAGTCTTGCCTTAATCAGGGAGATGCCATGATGCTGCTGCCAAATCCATAGGCACAGAGGACTCTTGGCACAGGATCCAGGACCCCACTCCACACTGCTTGTTGCACTACCACATGGCAGTGGTAATGTCCTTGTTAACCTGCAATGGACTTCCCTAGATGGACAGCAGGAGGCCTTCAATGCCAGGTGGATAAACCACAGGCGCATCAGATTTGTGCTCAACTGAGTATCAATCGAAGACCAAAGTCTTCTGCTCTCCACCTCTCCCTGCTGACCTCGACAACCCGGCAGAGACACATCCATCATCAGTGTCACCTCTGGGTGGGGAAGGGAAAGGTGTCTGATGCTGCTCAGGTTGTGATCGAGCAGCCACCACTGCAGATCTTGTGCAGTCTCCTCAAAACCTGGATGGCATCCGACAGGGTTATTGGTGGTGGAGCCACTGAGCCTTCAAATTCCCACAGCAGAACCGCCTTATGCCACTTGGCGGATGCACGGGGTCATCAGGAAAAGAAGCTTCAGAGTTGGTAGCCTGACTGTCCTAGAGTAGTTGTAAGTGAGGGTAAGTCCAGAATCGCACTATGTCCAGAAGAGCTCCTACAAAAGGAAGGTTCTGTGAAAGAGTCTGTGTGACTTCGACTTCGCTGATCGAGAACCCCAATGTCAGAATGTTTGCATCTTCAAGAGGTGGTCTATAACTCACTGCAGCAACTCTGTCTTGAGAAGCAAGGTAGGGGAAAATTGGTATCTGGAGAAGGTGACCACCGCGTTTGCAGAGCTTTACTCGCTCAGCGCTGTGCTGTGGCTCGCGCTGCTATTTTAACTCATCCTATTTTTATATTTGTGTTTATTTTCTTTTACTTTTCCCTTGCTTTTACTGTTCTGCTGCAAACCCCCCCCCCCCTGGCCCTCACTGCATATAAAACAACTTAAGCACCGCTATTTTGCGGGTCCGGGCTCCGGGGGCTTCGGGGTCACGTGACTACGACGTGACGCCGCCATCTTGGGAAGGCTGTTCCCTTGCTTTGTCTGGGGGTTAGCGCGCTAGCGCTTTCACCGCCACTCGCCTATTTAAGGTGAGCCTTGACTCGGGGTCAGACTGGAGAAGGTGACCACCGCGTTTGCAGAGCTTTACTCGCTCAGCGCTGTGCTGTGGCTCGCGCTGCTATTTTAACTCATCCTATTTTTATATTTGTGTTTATTTTCTTTTACTTTTCCCTTGCTTTTACTGTTCTGCTGCAAACCCCCCCCCCCTGGCCCTCACTGCATATAAAACAACTTAAGCACCGCTATTTTGCGGGTCCGGGCTCCGGGGGCTTCGGGGTCACGTGACTACGATGTGACGCCGCCATCTTGGGAAGGCTGTTCCCTTGCTTTGTCTGGGGGTTAGCGCGCTAGCGCTTTCACCGCCACTCGCCTATTTAAAGCTCGCCTGGAGCGTAGCGGTCTAGCGTAGCGGTCGCGCCTTCGCTACGCCTGAGTCTCGCCAGAGTCCTGCCCGTCTGCGCACGTCAGCGCTAAGGCAGGGCTAGGGCAGGGGACTCTGGCTCTCACAGGATGTTATCTGCTGAGAGCTTGCGCTCGATGCGACACGAGGTAAGAGATTGCCGTCATGGCACCCTGGATCCTCTTAGTGGGCCTTTTCACTGTCCCACCTGCTCATTCCAACTTCCTAAACCGCAGCTTATTGTCAGTCTCCAATCTAGACTGCCTGATGCTCACAAGCCTAACCCTGTTGTAGGCGGAGCTACCCAAACCATCCTGAAAATCTTTCATCTCAATGTCAGATCTCTAACATGTCACCATCAAGAAGTATATTCGTTGATCTCTGATGATGATCCGGATATCTTCTTTTTTACCGAAACCTGGCTACATGATCAATCCATGGCGGTTATCAATTTAGCCCTCCCTGCGGGCTATACCATGTACTCTCACCATCGTAACGCTAGAGGCGGAGGCATCGCAGTTGCGGTAAAATCCCATTACCTATGCGCCTGGAAACCAACTACCATAGCAGGGTGTGAGAGCGCTCACTTTAATATCACTGTGAATCCCCACTTTACTTTCTCGGGATTATTAATCTACAGGCCTCCTGGTCCTGAGGGTGCCTTTCGGCTCAGCCTTCCGGAAGTAGTCGCCTCTTTAGTTACGAAAACTGTGAATTTTGCGATTATTGGCGACCTTAATTTGCACATGGAAGTTCCACTCAGTAACTCGGTCCACTGCCTGTTGGCGGATCTTGAAGCCTTCCAACTAAGCCAACTGGTACAATCACCGACTCACATAGGCGGACACTTGTTAGATCCTTTTTTGACGAATCTGACCACCAATATCTCAGTGCTCCAACCTAGACCTATAGCCTGGACCGACCATTACCTGATCGAAACCCGCATCATTACCCCTACCTCTCCCCACAGAAATAAATCTCCTGACATCCTCAAACGTCCTTGGCGAAATCTAGATCTTGAGCATTTTCATCAGCTCCTGATGAAATACCATCCTCAACCCCCTATAGAAGTTTCCCTTGGCTATGACAATTTCTGCGAGTGGTTAAACCAATCTTTGGATACTCTCATACCAGTCAGGTGGAGTAAGACCAGATCTAGTCCCTCCAGTCCGTGGTATGACGAATCCCTTAAACAGCTCAAATCCTCCTGCAAAAAAGCGGAACGTGCATGGCGCAAAAAATATGATGCTGACCTTAAGTCGGCTTATAGGGCCTGTACCAGAGTTTACCATCGGGCCATTTGTTTAGCCAGGGCTGCCTTCTACTCTCAGGAGATTAAGAACAGCACTAATCCTACCAAGGTCATATTTAGGGTATGCAATGATCTTACTAGTAAAAAGACCAATACTACCTTTCTCGAAGCCTCGTTGGCCCATTGTGAGGATCTGGCCTCGTTCTTCGTGGAAAAGGTAGAAGCCATTTACAGGTCTTTCTCTCAGGCCCCTATTAGGGACAATACCATTGCTTCTACGGTTTCTAAACCACTGCTTATTATTCCCAGCCCCACAATGGAGGAGTTTAAAGCCTTAACGACAAAAGTCAAATCTGGCTCCCCGGACGACCCTATGAGACCCACTCAATTTCGGGAACTCGCCCAGTGCTGCTACCCCGCAATGCACAGTCTGATGGATTTGTCCTTTAACACCGGCACGGTTCCCAGGGCTTGGAAGCAGGCGACTGTTAATCCTTAAAAAGCCTGCCCTTGACCCTACCAAATCTGAACACTACCGGCCTATTTCCCTTCTTCCCTGGCTAGCAAAATTAGCAGAATCTCATGCTAATCAGATTTTATCTTCTCATCTGCAGGAATCCAATATTCTGGATAATTCCCAGAATGGGTTCCGTGCGAGCCACAGCACCGAGACCGCGCTCTTGGTCGTGGTTGAACACATTAGGAAGATGCTGGACCAGGGTCAGACGGCGGCACTGATCCTATTGGATCTAAGTGCCGCCTTTGATACGGTTTCCCATCAGATCCTTCTGCACCGTCTCATGGAGGCCGGAGTCGGAGAGTTGGCACTTGAGTGGTTCCGATCCTTTCTTTCGGATCGAACCTTCAAAGTATCCACACCTCCTTTTGTGTCGGCCTCTCGCCCCATTCATCAGGGTGTCCCGCAGGGATCGGCCCTCAGTCCTACCCTTTTTAATTTGTATGTTCAGCCATTGGCGGAGGTAGCCCATAGTTTTGGTCTCACCATGGTGTCATACGCCGATGACACACAGCTGGCGGTGGCACTTAACCGCATGCGTGCGGTAGGATTTCCGCCCGTACGCTGGGTTTTAGGGATTCGCACTTTACATGACGAGCTGGGCTCGTCATGAGCGTGCGAGGAGGCTACCTCATGACGAGCCCAGCTCGTCATCAGCGTCGAAGGGGTTAATGGTGATTCCAATATGGATGCCCCTAACTTTCAGTCAGCCCTCAAAGCTGTGGCAGGCTGGATGGCGAACAACCGATTACAACTTAATGCCTCTAAGACCGAGGTCATTATTTTTGGTAGGGAAGGTGGACTCTGGGGAGATCAATGGTGGCCATCTGAATTGGGCCCTGTTCCCACCCCCGTTGCTGAAGTTAGAAATCTCGGGGTGTGGCTCGACGACAAACTTTCTTTCACCTCCCACACTAAACGTGTAGCTGGTACATGTTTTGGTGCCCTGCAATGCCTCCGACCCATCTTCAAGTTTTTTGATGCGGACAACAGACAGATCATAGTCCAAGCACTGGTTCTTACCAGACTGGACTATGCCAGTTCTCTGTTGCTGGGTGTGAATCAGGCAGAACTGGCCCGCCTTCAGAGGGTGCAAAACGTGGCGGCCAGGATGCTTGTTGGCCTCCCGAAGTTTGTCTCTGCCTGTCGTACTATTTGAGACCTACACTGGCTGCCTGTTGGGCAAAGAATTAAGTTTAAAGCTTTGTGCTTAACTTTCAAAATTCTTAAGTCTGCCTCCCCTCCTATCCTACTGCAGACAATCCAACATGATGTTCCTTCCAGAGCCCTTCGATCCTCAGGCTCAAATCTCGCCATTGTGCCCCGCTTTAAAAGAGCTAGAATGGGCGGACGCTCTTTTTCAGTGTTGGCGGCAGCTCTTTGGAATTCTTTACCTACTACTCTTCGTTCCATCCCAGATCTGCTCCCTTTTAGGAAGGCATTAAAAACCTTCTTATTTTCTTCAGTTTAACATTGCTTTTCTGGTTATTTCTGCTGTGTTGTGTTCTACCATCTTTGGAAAGCGCCGGGACGCCTCTTGGCTGCGGCATCTGAGCGCTATATAAATTAAAATACCATAACATAACATAACATATCTCCAACCTCAGAAGATGGGCAGCAAGCACTGCCATCACGTTTGTGAACATCTGAGTGGTGCTGGTAATGCCACATGGGAGACCGGCAAACTGAAAATACTGGTGGCCTACCCTGAAGGATTAGTTACTTACCTGTAATCCTAGTTCCCTTCCAGGGGTATCCTCATCAAAGTCATAAGCACTAGAATGTTCCCGCCCATGCGCGGGACCCCGGAAGCACAATCCTATATGTGCCCCACATATATATATCTCCATATATAAATACATATATATGAAAATAAGCAAATGCAGCCTCATACACATCAGAGCTGAACAATGCTGTAAGGAATTCCCAATATAACATGAAATTATGCATTAGAAATAGGGAAAAACAACAATAAAACATGTTTTGAAACTGTTTTAATGCTCAGCAGTGAGCAGAAAACTCTCATAAAGGACTGAAAGCATAGAAAGCTCCCAGGCTGCATTGCAAACATACAGCCTAGAAATACTGAAAAGCTAACTCATAGCACCATAGAAATAAACTGACACCGTGCCTTTAAGGCATTCATGACCTCCAGCTTCCCATCATGCCTCAGGGGTGAGAGTTAGGTCAGTCGTTCTTTGCCGTGACTGAAAAAAGCCATGACACAAAGAGTTGATAACATTTATAGAACTTAAAAAGTCCTTTTCCCGGGGAGGCGGGAGGGTTGCTTATGACTTTGATGAGGATACCCCTGGAAGAGAACTAAGATTACAGGTAAGTAACTAAACCTTCTCTTCCAGGGGATCCTCATCAATAGTCATAAGCACTAGAATAGAATAGCGAGCCTCACCTCATCTCCCTGCGGGCAAAGTAGCATAACCAGCAAATCAACCGACAAAGCTTAAAGAAAACTAAGCCAGTACAAATAGACTGCTATCCAAACAAATTTCTCAAGAAAGCTTGGCCCACTTGAGAATCATCCCTGGAATCAGATTCTAAACAGTAATGCCTTGTAAAGGTATGAACCGATTTCCAAGTTGCAGCCTTACAAATTTCTGACATTGGAACATCATGCAAGAAAGCCACTGTGGCCGCTTTTCCCCTAGTGGAGTGCGCTTTAGGCGACAAAAGCAAGGGTCTTTTAGCTAGCTGATAATCCATTTTATGCAGGACACGATCCATCGGGAGATGGATCTCTTAGAGGCTGGGAATCCTGTCCGCATGGCGCCATAATTCAAGAATACCTGGTCCGTTTTATCTATGTCTTTGGTACCCTCCAGATAGAATTTAAACACCCTCCTGAGGTCCAAGGAATGCAGCGACCTCTCCGCAGGGGTCGACGGGTTAGGAAAAATAGAGGGAAGGGAAATGGATTCATTAATATGAAAATCAGACACCACCTTAGGCAGAAAAGAAGGGTGAGCCCTTAATACCACTCTGTTGTGGTGAAAAACAGTGTAAGGCTCTTTCGCACATAGAGCTTGGATTTCACTTACTCTGCGCGCTGATGTTATCGCTACTAGAAAAGCAGCCTTCCAAGACAGATGCTGCAAAGAGGCTTTGTGAATAGGCTCAAAAGGGGGGCCCATAAGCTTGGCTAGTACAAGGTTCAACTCCCATGGGGGAGAAGGGCTTTGAACCGGGGGATAAACTTTCTTCAACCCTTGTAAGAAGTCCTTAACTACCTGCATCTGGAAAAAAGTGGGCTGGCTGGGTGACTTTCTGTATGCCGTAATGGCTGATAAGTGAACCCTTATAGAAGCATACTTCAATCCTGATTTAGCTAGATACAGAAGGTAAGGAAGGATGACATCCTCCTGTCCCTTTGTAGGATCAAAGTGACGTTCTACACACCAAAGCAAGAACCTTTTCCACTTGAACACATACAACGCTCTTGTGGAGGGTCTTTTAAAATGTACATACAATCTTGTAGAAGTTTTAAGTGTCCGTATTGCAGGACCTCAGGAGCCATGCTGCCAAGTTTAGGGACGGAAGGTTGGGATGAAGAATCCTCCCGCCCATCTTGGTCAGCAGGTCCGGTCTGCACGGCAGTCTCCTGTGTGGAAGCACCGATAGCTGAAGAAGGTCCGGGTACCACCACTGCCGCGGCCAGTCTGGAGCTATCAGAAACATCTTCTTGTTGGACCTGATGAGCTTGGACACCACCTTCAGGATCAGAGGCAGGGGAGGAAAGGTGTAGGCAAATGTCCCTGACCAATCCATCAAAAGTGCATCCCCCCTTGTCCCTGGACGGTGGAATCTGGACGCGAAGGCGTGGCATTTTTTGTTTTCGTCGTCTGCAAACAAATCTATTGATGGATGACCCCACTGATGGAAAAGGTCTGCCACCACCTCGTTGTGCAGCACCCAGTCTGGCTGATCTTCGAAGTGCCGGCTGAGTGCGTCTGCTTTGATATTTTGCTCTCCTGGGAGGTGTATTGCCACCACTGAGAGGTCCCGGGCTAGCAGCCAGTGCCAGATCGCCTGAGACTCCAGAGAGAGAGGGCGTGACCGCGTACCACCCTGCTTGTTTAGATAAAACATGGTTGTCGTGTTGTCTGTCTGGATCAGGACCGAGTTGGACTCAATCGCAGGTAGAAAAGCCTTCAGAGCAAGGTGGACTGCTTGCAGCTCTAACATGTTGATGTGGTAGGATTGTTCCTTTGCGGACCACCGTCCCTGCATCTGAAGACACCCCATGTGCACCCCCCAGCCTTGCAGAGATGCGTCTGTCACCAACGATTACACCGGAAGAGGCTGGTGAAAAGGAACTCCCACTATTAGATTCTGAGGCTGAGTCCACCACTTGATAGAGGATCTCGCTGCTTGGGAGAGCACGATCCGATCTTCCCAGCGACCCGTCGCTTGACCCCACTGGTCTTTTAGGGCTTGCTGCAACGGGCGCGTTCTCAGCCGGGTGTTGGGGATGAGAAAAATGCAGGAAGCCATGGATCCCAGGAGGGACGCCACCTGACGGACTGTTGGATCCTCCATCTGGAGCAGAATCCTGCCCTTCTGCTGCAGTGAAGAAAGTCTCTCCTCCGAAGGAAATGCTCTTCCCGTGTTTGTATCCAGAATGGATCCCAGGTAATGGATCGTCTGGGTGGGCTGCTGCACGGACTTCTCCATGTTGACATGAAGGCCCAGGTCGTGTAACTGCTGCAGACAAACTCGGAGGTCGCTCGTTACTTGTCGAGGGGATGGTCCTTTTAGAAGCCAGTCGTCCAAGTATGGGTAGACGAACTGACCTCTTCTGTCCAGGGAGGCTGCCACCACTGCCATGCACTTGGTAAAGACTCGAGGAGCCGACTAGCCCGAAGGGTAGGACTTTGTACTGATAGTGTTTGTGTCCGACGACAAACCGCAGATACTTGCGATGACCTAGGGAAATCTGTATATGGAAGTGCTCATCTTGGAGATCCACCGAACACATCCAATCTCCTACTTGCAGATGTGGACATATTTGATGAAGGGCCAACATGCGAAACTTCTCCTTCACAATGACTTTGTTCAGAAGTCGAAGGTCCGGGATAGGTCTGAACTTGTGCTCCTGATCTTTTTTGGACACAAGAAAGTACCTGGAGTAGACTCCTTTTCCTCTTTGAGGGAGGGGGACTTCTTCTATAGCTTGTTTTTGACCAGTGATCCCTCGGTAACTATCTCATCGAAGTCTTTTTGGTCTTCCTTTGGCAGCTTTTCTTTCAATCGTTCCAAAGAGTCCCATAAAGACCTGCCGTTTCGGCCTAACAACGCAGCCGGGCTGGAGACCTTCTGGGTTGAAGCCGCCGAATTGCAAACTTTGCATCCCCAAGAGTCCTGGGACCTGCTTTCTTTATCAGGAGGTACCGATGAAGAAGCAGTGACAGCATGCGTTTTTCGTGCTGCAGCAACGATCACCGAATCTGCAGGCGGATCCGTCTTCACGAAGACGGGATCTGAATAAGCCGGTTTGTACTTCTTTTGGATGCGAGCCGGCACTGCCTTGATGGTAGCTGGAGACAGAAAGGTGTCCATTACAGGGTCAAGAATCCATGGAACCAGGGGTAGTAAAGGGCGAGACGCAGCTTTCTGATGCAGAGTCTCGAAAATCACTGTCGTTGCCACTTGAGGGACAGACATCTCGATGTTGAGTTTCTGGGCTCCTCTCTGAAGAACCTCATGGTAGGTGTTAATTTCATCTATCAGAGAGACCCTCGAGATAGGGCTGTCCGACAACGTTGGGGAAGAATCCCTCTTAGACAAGCAGGTAGAGGAAGTGGAAGAAGTAGATGGTGTTCTCCTACTTCTGTGATGGGCACTGTGTCTCCATCCCTGTGATCGGTCCGCGCGTTCCTCACGTCTGGGGGAACGTCACCTGTCATGCCTTCTTTCACGGGATCTTTCCGAGTGCTCTCTCCGTCTAGGGGAGCTCTCTCTGTCCACCTCTTGCACCAGTCTTTGTAGAGGTGACCTGTGGATAGGACTGGCATAGTCCTGCATTTGTCTTGTCGTCACAGAATCCTTCCAGTGATGCAAAGGAAGAAGCCACCGTGGAGACAAAGGTACAGCAGAGGAAGCCTCCCTCTGATGTAATGGAGACTCATGGGCAGGACCTCCAGCCTCTGGAGAGGCTGATCTTGAAGAAGGCTGCCTGGATGAGTGAAAGGAAGAGTGGCGTTAGGCTGACTCCGTCACCAGAACCACCGATCCTTCCTTAGATCTCACTGAGGCAGGTCTCGAAGTTCGGCGTGAGCCCCTCGACGCCGAACCGGATCGCCTCCTAGACACCGATCTCCTGTCTGAAGCGACTGGTCTTGATGGATCCTGACTTCTCGATGTCGGAGCTGACGCCGCCTGGACCTCCCGTCTGCTCGACGTCGAACCTCGACTCGACGGCGACCAACGCCGTTGGGAACCAGGTGAAGGATGTTCATGCCTCGACGTCGAACGCTGGTGTAAAGGCGTCGGCAGAGGACTTCTCCTTCTCGACGCCGATCGTCGCCGAGACGACGACAGAGCAGAGTCTATTCTCGACGTCGAAGGTCTTCGAGGCGACGGCGGAGGGGTGTCTATTCGTCGACGCCGAACGGCGTTGAGAGGACGATGGAGATCTTATCCTCGATGCCGATCGTCACGGGGTTGACGACGGTGGAGGACTCTCGCCCCTCGACGTTGATCGCTGATGGATTTGCGACGACGGAGGGGAACCTGCTCTCGACGCCGAATGTCGTGTCGACGATGGCGAAGGGCCTCTACTCCTCGACGATGATCGTCGCTGGGTTGACGATCGCGGAGGGCTGATACTCCTCGACGCCGATCGTCGCCGGGTTGACGAAGGCAGAGGGCTTCTGTTCCTCGACGCCGATCGTCACCGGGTTGACGACGGCAGAGGGTCACGAATCTTCGACGTCGACGACGTACCTGAGTGACGATGTCTTCTCGACGGCAAGCCCGCTGTTGAAGGTCTTTTCTTGGATAAATGACCTACGGGTGGATCTTTTTTCAGCGCCGAGCCCGACGCTGATGTTGAAGGACGTGAGTTCTTGCTTCTAGATGGTGTTCTAGACCTCTTGGAGTCCTTCCTCACAAGAGACCTTCCTCTTGAGGATTTTTCTGCCAGGCCATAGAGGCGAATCCTTTCTCTGTCCTTCAGAGTTCTCCTGGACAGGGTTTGGCAGTGAGGACAGGTCTTAGGGTCATGGTCCTCAGGTAAACAAAGGATACAGACCTCCTGTGAGTCTGTCTTGGCCTTCTTTTTACCACAAGAAGGACAGGAGTCAAAAAGAGATGGCATTTTGAGATGTAAAAAATGCCTAAAACTGCCAAAAAAATGACAGTTCCTTACTTCACAAGGTGGAAGACGTCGAAGTAAGGTAAAAAAAGTTGTGAAAAATAAAGATTATTTCTGACTAAAATCAAAAAGAAGTGGAGCTGTGTCACCAGGATCCTTCCTGAAGTAGCCAAAAGAACAACTGACCTAACTGTCACCCCTGAGGCATGATGGGAAGCTGGGGGTCATGAGTGCCTTAAAGGCACGGTGTCAGTTTATTTCTATGGTGCTATGAGTTCGCTTTTCAGTCTTTCTAGACTGTATGTTTGCAATGCAGCCTGGGAGCTTTCTATGCTTTCAGTCCTTTATGAGAGTTTTCTGCTTACTGCTGAGCATTAAAACAGTTTCAAAACATGTTTTATTGTTGTTTTTCCCTATTTCTAATGCATAATTTCATGTTATGTTGGGAATTCCTTACAGCGTTGTTCAGCTCTGATGTGTATGAGGCTGCATTTGCTTATTTTCATATATATGTATATATATATATATGGAGATATATATATGTGGGGCACATATATGAATGTGTTTCCGGGGTCCCGCGCATGGGCGGGAATATTCTAGTGCTTATGTCTATTGATGAGGATTCCCTGGAAGAGAACTACATCTAACATCTGTGGGACTTCTGAATGGCTACCTGAAAGTTTGCAGGTCCAAAGCAGCCAGAACTTGGGCCAGTATTAGCATACAGTATCTGTCCTACCGCAGGAAGGCATCAAGGACAAAGATCTAAAATAGGACTAAGTCCTCTACTCTCCTTCTGCATGAGGATATAGTGGGAGTAACAATATAGCACCCACTCACCAGCCCCTTTGGCCAGTAAGGTGTCAAGGATCCTCCGCGAGAGAGGAGTCTGTTCATCCACAGGAGCAAAGATGAAATGTCCCACACACTTCCAGATACCAACGACCCAAGAGAGAAGAGAAAACTCGCTTAAAGTCAGCTGCTACCAAAAAGTGTGGGGGGAATTTTCCCAAGGAGTATACCACTCTCCCCCAGCAAGGAAGATGTAGCTGCAGTCTCGATGGCAGGAGATGGCTGTAAATAAAAGTACAACAAAACTAACCTCACCAACACTTTACAGGACTGATACATAAGTGTTCAACATAGGATTCCACTTACCTCACCAGGTGAGTATCAGGGCTTCAGAGCTAGCAGTCAAGGCGAGTACCAAGAGGTACCAAGGGAACTGGGGTGACTACCAGCAAGGGTATCTTCAAGGCAGTGGATACACCAGGGGCACCAACCAGTCTGGCTCATAAACTGAAGACAGAGCAAGACTGCGGCCACAAACGCAGCTGATGACAAGCTTATGCCACTTATAGAGCTAAAGACAAAGTGACACAGAAATTCCCACTTCCAACTCGTAAACTAAAGACAGAGCGGAGTGAGACACAAAGAACACACTACGAAGACAATCCCCACTTCCTGCTCTTAAACTTAGGACAGAGCGGAGTGAGGAACAAAGAACACACTACGAAGACAATCCCCACTTCCTGCTCTTAAACTTAGGACAGAGCGGAGTGAAGAACAAAGAACACACCATACAACAATTCCTACAATATACACACCGCGTCCACTCGGGGGGGGAAGGACGGAGCGAAGCGGGTGTATCTATAATAAACGGAGCACGAAACACAGGCAAACAAACAAGCCCCGTTGATAAAGTCTGAGTAAACAAGGAGCGAAGGAACTCAGGGGAAACAAAGCGGGAGGGAGAGAAGGCACCGGGGAAAGGCGTGCCGGGAAAGGAGCAGGTAGCGGGAAGGAGCGGGAGGAATTGACCACGGGCAGGAAACGGGCAGGGGCAGGAAATACCGTAACACAAGAACGATACCAAAGAGCATAAACGGGGTCAAGAATGCAGAACAGAATCTCGAAAAGATACAGGAACCTCACGGAGCAGGACGCTGAGTAGAGGGGGCGTGGTCACTAACAAACCAGTAAGCCAAGCACTGATTCGCGGGTGAAACTTCCTTTTCAGTCAGTTAGGGAGCGTCACCAAATACCATTGTAAAAGGATTGTTAGAGCATTAGGGCATGTCTCAAAAGAGGCTCAGGGGCACAGAACCATTGTAACAAGGAACAGTCTACGCAGCCCTGAGGAATCTATGTTGAACACTCATAAATGGGGTCAAATCCGACCACCCCTAACAGTTCTCCCCCTCAAAACCCCCCTCCCGGGGCCGGGTTTCAATGGATGCAACCGATGGAACCTCCTTATCAATCTAGGAGCATGAACACCCTCAGCAGGTTCCCATGTTCTGTCTTCCGGGGGATACCCCACCCAATCTACTAGATACTGGAGTTTTCCTCTCTGTCTTCTAGAGTCTAGGATCTGTTGTACCTCATATTCATCCTCACCTTCAATCTCTACAGGAGGAGGAGGTGGTTCGGGTTTCAACGGGGGAATATATTTCTTGAGCAGGGAACAATGAAATACTGGATGGATCTTGATGTGTGAGGGTAACTGCAATTTGATAGTCACTGGAGTTATGACCTTGTGAATAGGATAGGGACCTATGAAGCGAGGCTGTAATTTCTTGGAACCAGGAAGTCTGAGATTTTTAGTGGATAACCATACTTGTTCACCCACGTTAAACTGAGGCTCTTCCCTGCGATGTTTATCTGCCTGATATTTCATGTTTTCTTTGGCCTTGTTCAATTCTTGAATGGCATTTTCCCATACCATCTTTATGTGTTGATGGTGTTCTTTTAATGCAGGTATCTTGTCAAGATCGATTGGGAAAGGTATAGGAAGGAACCCTGGATGCTGGCCATGATTGAAGTAAAAAGGGGACACTCCTATGGCTGAATGTGTTGAGTTATTGTATGCAAACTCTGCCAAGGGTAATGCTTCTAACCACGTGGAAGGTAAACTGGTCAGGAGACAACGCAAATATTGTTCTAGTGTCTGATTAGTCCTCTCAGTTTGTCCATCCGTTTGAGGATGATATGCCGTGGACAATCTATGATCCATTTGTAATACTGAACACACTCCTCTCCAGAATTTTGAGACAAATTGAGGGCCCCTGTCTGAAAATATTACTGCTGGAGTTCCATGTAAGCGAATAACCTGCTCTATGAAGACGTGTACCAATTCTTGTGATGATGGTATCTTTTTGAGGGGGACAAAATGAGCCATTTTGGACAGCATATCCACTACTACCAGTATGGTACTGTACCCTTTACAACTGGGTAGTTCAGTGATGAAATCCATGCTTATTGTATGCCAAGGTTTAGGAGGAGCTGGGATTACTTTCAACAACCCTGTAGGGGCACAATGGGAAGATTTCTGCCTCGCACACACTGAACAAGCTTTAACAAAAACCGTGATGTCTTTGATGATATGGTCCCACCAGAACCATCGTTGACATAAACTAATAGTCTTGACTGTTCCTGGGTGTCCTGCAAGCACACTATTGTGACACCATTCTAAGACTTGCTCTTGTAAAGGGGGGGAAGGAATGTATAATCGGTTGTCATGAAAATATAACCCTTCTTTGACAGTGTTCAACGGATTCTTTATCCATTCTTGTTTATCAATCAAGTTGTATTGTTCTTTTAGGAGATCCAAAAAGGATGGAGGGTGATGTTCTTCGGCTCCGATTATTTTCTGTTCTGGGATTATAGGAGGTGGTCTGTTCGTATGCTCTATGTTGTTGTTAATTCTTGAGAGAGCATCAGCCTTGCCATGTTGGGCAGCAGGTCTATAGGTGATTACAAAATCATATTCACTGAAGAAAGAGACCCAACGCATCTGTCTCGGTGTAAGAGCTTTGGCAGATTTAAAAAATTGCAAATTCCGATGGTCAGAAAATATCGTGATAACATGTGGAGACCCTAGTAGATAATGTCTCCATTCCTGAAAGGATAGCTTAATAGCAAGGAGTTCTCTTTCACCTATGGTGTAGTTTTGCTCTGCGGGGAGCAAAGTTTTTGAAAAGAAGGCCACCGGATGAAGTAGTCCTGTTCCAGGGTCTCTTTGAGACAATACAGCACCCACAGCTGCTTGTGAAGCGTCAGCTTCCAAGAAAAATGGCAAAGTGTTGTCAGCATGCCGAATGATGGGGGCAGACATGAATTTCTTCTTGAGGTCGCAGAACGCCTGTTCTGCTTCTTTATTCCAAGCAAACTTGATCCCTTTCTTGAGTAACTTAGTTATAGGAAGAATAGTTTCTGAAAAGTGGTCTATGAATCTCCTATAAAAATTGGAAAATCCTAGAAAGGACTGTACTTCCTTAACAGTGGTGGGGCTAGGCCAATCCATCAAAGCCTTGGTTTTCTTCGGATCCATAAGTATCCCTTGAGGAGAAATCACATACCCCAAAAAATCGATGGTATCCGTGTGAAAGGTGGTTTTATCCAACTTGGCAAACAAGGCATTCTCTTGTAATTTTTTCAACACTCTTTGGACGTGTACAACATGTTCTTCTTCTGTTTGGGAATAAATTAAAATGTCGTCTATGTACACGATGACGAAAACATCAAGGCATTCTCGAAGTACTTCATTTATGAAGTATTGAAACGCTGCTGGCGCGTTGCATAACCCAAAGGGCATGACACAGTACTCATATAACCCGAATTTAGTGCGAAACGCAGTTTTCCACTCGTCGCCTGCTTTAATCCGGATCAAATGATAGGCTCCTCTTAAGTCGATTTTCGTAAAGATTTTTGCTCCTCGCACTTGGTCCAACAATACCGGGATGAGTGGTAACGGGTATTTGTTCTTGATGGTTATTCTGTTCAAAGCCCTATAATCCAGACAGGCTCTCAAGCCACCCTCCCGTTTCGGGATGAAAAATAAGGGCGAGGACACTGGGGAGGTCGAATGTCGGATGAACCCTCTTTGTAGCATGTCATCAAGGTAGTTTTTCAAGTATTCAGTTTCTCTTGGGCACCGCCCCGGTATTAGTCCCACCCACGGCCCCAGTCTCTTGTGCTTGTAGGTGGGCTACTTCTGCCTTTAACTTCAGGTTTTCGGCTCTCAACAGGGCCACTTCCTGTTGTAGATTAGTTACTACTACACTGATCTCTTCCATGGAAGGAGCATGTTCCATAGTAACTGCACTAGGGTCTGTATTCATCTTTGCTCGGATGGATTATAAGTTCGTGGGCTTGGCTTTCTGTCAAGGATCCTCCGCGAGAGAGGAGTCTGTTCATCCACAGGAGCAAAGATGAAATGTCCCACACACTTCCAGATACCAACGACCCAAGAGAGAAGAGAAAACTCGCTTAAAGTCAGCTGCTACCAAAAAGTGTGGGGGGAATTTTCCCAAGGAGTATACCACTCTCCCCCAGCAAGGAAGATGTAGCTGCAGTCTCGATGGCAGGAGATGGCTGTAAATAAAAGTACAACAAAACTAACCTCACCAACACTTTACAGGACTGATACATAAGTGTTCAACATAGGATTCCACTTACCTCACCAGGTGAGTATCAGGGCTTCAGAGCTAGCAGTCAAGGCGAGTACCAAGAGGTACCAAGGGAACTGGGGTGACTACCAGCAAGGGTATCTTCAAGGCAGTGGATACACCAGGGGCACCAACCAGTCTGGCTCATAAACTGAAGACAGAGCAAGACTGCGGCCACAAACGCAGCTGATGACAAGCTTATGCCACTTATAGAGCTAAAGACAAAGTGACACAGAAATTCCCACTTCCAACTCGTAAACTAAAGACAGAGCGGAGTGAGACACAAAGAACACACTACGAAGACAATCCCCACTTCCTGCTCTTAAACTTAGGACAGAGCGGAGTGAGGAACAAAGAACACACTACGAAGACAATCCCCACTTCCTGCTCTTAAACTTAGGACAGAGCGGAGTGAAGAACAAAGAACACACCATACAACAATTCCTACAATATACACACCGCGTCCACTCGGGGGGGGAAGGACGGAGCGAAGCGGGTGTATCTATAATAAACGGAGCACGAAACACAGGCAAACAAACAAGCCCCGTTGATAAAGTCTGAGTAAACAAGGAGCGAAGGAACTCAGGGGAAACAAAGCGGGAGGGAGAGAAGGCACCGGGGAAAGGCGTGCCGGGAAAGGAGCAGGTAGCGGGAAGGAGCGGGAGGAATTGACCACGGGCAGGAAACGGGCAGGGGCAGGAAATACCGTAACACAAGAACGATACCAAAGAGCATAAACGGGGTCAAGAATGCAGAACAGAATCTCGAAAAGATACAGGAACCTCACGGAGCAGGACGCTGAGTAGAGGGGGCGTGGTCACTAACAAACCAGTAAGCCAAGCACTGATTCGCGGGTGAAACTTCCTTTTCAGTCAGTTAGGGAGCGTCACCAAATACCATTGTAAAAGGATTGTTAGAGCATTAGGGCATGTCTCAAAAGAGGCTCAGGGGCACAGAACCATTGTAACAAGGAACAGTCTACGCAGCCCTGAGGAATCTATGTTGAACACTCATAAATGGGGTCAAATCCGACCACCCCTAACATAAGGTCTGCACCTCTTGTAGAAAGATAGAAAAGTAGTCCTCTGAAAGCCGCTCTGCTTCATGAGGAAGTTGTGGTGGGTTAGAGAGACACTGAATGGCATAATCCTGCCGGACAATCTGGAGAACCCATCTGTCGGCTATAATGGACTGCCAACCTGACAGAAAATATCTGCTTCTCCCTCCCACTGGGTGGTTGTGTGCCACTAAGGGCAGACTAAGCGACTTTTGGCTAATGCCACAGGAGGGATGATTCAGAGCATTGTCGCTAGTAATCTGGGTGACATATGCTTGATTCCATACCCAGTCACAAAAGGACCGGGGATGTCTGTACACCAGTCCACCAGAAAAACATTGTAAGGAGCGAACTTAATGGGAAAACTGACAAGCATGGGTGGAAAGAACCAAGGATTGCACCATAGCTCTGCTTTTCTAATAGCATTCTAAGGAATTCAGCCTTCTTGCCCAAAAGGCAGGACCCATTGAACAGAATATCCATCAGAGTTGAATGCTCAGTTCCAGAAAAGCTAGTGGATCACATCCACATGTCAGCAGAACACCACACTAGTGCCAATAGCTCACCCCAAGCAATTAGTAGTATTAAGCCCAGCCCTATTAACATATTTGGCGGCATCCCGGTCATCCTAAATGGTTTGAGTAAAAGAAGTCCAAAACTCCTTCCCTCCACTGCAAGATCCCGTTTGCCATATCCCTGAGGGCATGCATATATCAGCCTAACAGGCAGACTGCACTGACCAACCTCACTGCCAAGCTGAGCAAAGAACACTCGCTTCCTGAATACCAAAATCCTTTTTGAGTCTCTGTCCGGAGGAGTGGTGGGGAACAAATCCAAATTTACGTTGCTGGTAGAAGTTTGTGCAACCAATCTCTCAGGAGTAGGATACAAAGTAAGAAAATCTGGGTAGCATGGAGTCAGTGTGTGTCATCTGGCCACTTGCCTGTTCACTGGCAAGAGAAAGGCTTAGTCCAAGTGCCCATAATGGAGTTAGTCAGAGCTTCAATAAATGGAAGTAAGGGCTCAGACAAGGCTGGCTCTGGTGGGAAACCTCAGAGAGGACAATCTTCAACAGAAGGCAGTTGTAGGCCTAGGATCTCAGCTACACATCTAATCACTACAACAAATGCATCACTATCCTCCGTTTGGGCTGTAGGGTCGAAATCAGCTTAGTATAAGGGAAAGTATAAATTCCACCTGCCACCTTAAAAATTAATTTATGCACCGTTGTCATTGTAACTTGGGGGTAAACTGTCCCATCATTACTACCATTATGGTCATGTGGCGACAAACTCTGGTCATTCGCAGAGTCAACAAGATGATGGAGCCTCTGAGGAAGGAACCGTGGCAGGCAAAGTGTTTTGTCTGAGTTAACATATACAGGAACCTGGTGTGCTGAAGTTGAGTCACAGCACAAAACTCGGTCAGGGCAGGGAAAGATTCGATTTGGGGTTGGACCCTGGAGTCGCCAGGGGTTTGACCTCTAGCGCTGGTGATGTCAGGACCGGCCTTGACGAAGAAGGAACCGGAACAGGACTTGCAACCGTAGTTGGCACCAAAATCAGTGCGGGCCCGACGCAGGTTTGAGCAGCTTAGGAGGACCTGAGGATGGGCAGTATCTCGTTCATCTGCTCCCTCCCCCCCATTGCATGCAGGAATACATGCATTGCTCTCACACGGGCATCCATGCACATGCCCCATCAACCAAGAACTCAGTCTTCAAACTACCCACTCATTGACTCATTCTTGCATTCATCCATAATGTGTATTAATGAAAAACATTCAGGAAGGATTGGCTGCCACATTGCAATGCTTCCTCAAATCAAATCAAAATATCTGTATTCGGTTTTACATAGTAAACCATAAAAGGACACGTAAAAACAGACAATTATTATCTTACATAAAAAAAATTTGATACTTACGAACAAAATCACATCTCAAAACCCTCTCCTGATGGCTAATAAAAGTTAGTTGGAATGTAGTAACACAGGCTAGATAAAGCCGATATTAGAAGCCTACTCCTTGCCTCCACCCCCTATTAATGGATAGATTACATGATACTACTATTGTACATTCCAGGCATTTCATATCTAATAATTTAATAGTGCAACCATCAAGATGAAGAAAAAAAGATAAAACATCAAGAACAATTCATCCTTTATAAAATTACAACATTGCCTTTCACCATGCTTTCTCATGAAGCTTAGAATAACCTTTACAAGATAGTTGTAGTATGTGCGCGAGCACCCACACGGGCATCTTGTAATAGTTTTAACCATAATTAAATAAATAAAATATGGATTAATACAGCTAACAGATCTGTGCCCCACTGTAACAACTGGGATCTATTGACATTCCCAATGCGTGTTTCTTCTTCTAATGATGAGGTTTGGGGATCTACGCCAAAATGATGTAATATGATCTTTTTTCCCAGCTCACACATTTAATGTTATTACAGCGGCACCCAATATTTACTTCCATTCTCTTGGCCATATTTGCTGTGGTGCTACATCAGAGGGTTGCCCCTTACATGCAGCTTGTCATTCAGGGACTTTTTATTTCCGGTACAGCCATACCTCGCCACCCAGGGCTCTCACTGCCTGCAGCACTCCCGCTCTTGTCCACTTGTCTGGAAGACAGGTGTGAATGGAAAAATCTGGTAGTCAAGTCCCACGTGTAGAATTCTCCGTGGGGTATCAATTTTGGTACATTATTACATAAAATAGTGCGTGATCCTCTAGTATGTTCCTAGCATTTTTTATATACACACAAATTCAAAATAAGCTTTAGTTGGTTCTTTGCATAACAAACAGAAAAGCACAATACAATAGCAAATCCATAAAAATGTGCAAGCAAAAGACGAACCACAAGTGCAAAATATAAATAGATAACGATCCAGACTCTTACAACCCAATATAAAATCAGTTAAGGTTTTCCGCAATATCACTGCACTTTTCAGAAAACATACCACATTAAAAGTGACTTCTTCAGGTAGCAGTTGCAGGTACAAGAGAGCGGGATGTATTTGATGGAAGTTCAGTTTTTTTAACAAGGGTATAATAAATACCTTCCTTGGAACTTCATAAAATTTACAAAATATTAAAAAATGCAGATTGTCCTGCGGAGACAATTTGTCGCACCCAGTAAAGTCGCAAAGTAACAGTTCTGCACCCGTGGATAAGCCAGCATGAAATGTTAAAGACCATACCTGAATCGTGGTCAACAAAAATCGCTCATAAGTGCTTCTAACAGCAACAAGATAATGATCTATAAATGGGGTGGACTTCAGTAAAAGATGAGCACATATACGGGGTTTCAAAAAAGCACCCTCTTCTCTTCTTAGGCACCTAAGACAGGAAAAAAAACGATTTGGCCCACTTCAGATCAGCCCTCACGGTTCCCTCTGTTGAGATGTATAGCTCACAACTTCCAAGCCACTCGGAAAGACCCTTTATGTATTTGAGCCAGGGAATTTCGAAAACCTGTCCAGGGACATACACTTTTTTAGAATCTCCTTATTTAGCTTCACCGTGGGTCTTGACCAGATGTCTAACCACAGACAAAAAGGGTGAAATGCAGTTCAATCTGTCATGTAGGTCATCACTAGTTCTTCATGCACCGAAAAAGTGCACTATGCGGAGCGCTTAGGAGACCTTTTAAAAAAAAATCCACAACCGGGAGAACAGCCTGATCAACATTTCACTACCGTGCATTACTTTAGAAATACTCTTTGCAGGATAGACTTGTAAAAGGGCCTGAATCGGTCTTCTGCCAAGTCTAGAGGCAAAACTAGACACTGCTGAGTTCGCCCTAATAAAATCCTCCTTCCTTTTCGACAATGGGTGGCAACTCATTTGGGAGTTAACGAGCGGCCCTAAATAGGAAAAAAATTCTGCATTTGGGATAGCACTAGACCTCCAACATAAACTAGTCTTATGTGGACCTACCACATCACGTACGATTTTTGAACACACTCTTATTCTTGAAATTACTTTAATATTTAGCTCAATAAAGTATTAAAGTTCTCACTTACAAATGCACATTAAATTTTCTCACTGCTCCCCACCCAGTGTACCACCCCCACCCCCCTCCAAAGCTCACTGTGAAAACTACCCTGGAGAACCCTCCCTTTCCTTCCTTCATGGCCCTATACTGGCCTTTGCCCCCCCCCCCCCCCCGGAGTCCCTAGAGTATATTTCATTTTTCGACTATTTGCTGCTCCTTGCCCACCAAAATGTATTTCTTTATCTAAGGAGAAAGAGAAGTTTTCTACTCTCTATCCGTTAACTTATTTCTCCCTCTGAAATGGACGGTAAAAATATTGCCGCATCTTCCACCCGCCGGAAGATTTGCATCTTATTGTCATGCATCACCCTTAACGAAGCAGGGAACCTTAATTGTGCTTTAGCGCCCTGTTTCCTCAAAGGATCAAGAAGCTTCCCTAGCTCCCATTGTTTAGTTGCAGTAATTGATGATACATCTGATTGTATTTTGAAAGTGGTTCCATCCACAGTTAATAAGTTCATTTTAACAGCCTTTCTCAAGATCTCTTCTTTATTTTATATGCCATGAAATGAATTAGAATCTTCCTTGGTTTTGCTTTGTTTGGGGTTAACCTGAACGGGTCTCTGTGTACCCTCTGAATAGCAGCCATAAGAGCTTGCTCTGTAAAGCCGATTAGCATTCCTTTTTTAATCAATTTGACCTCAAACTCCTTGAGGTTATTTCCTTCAGCCCCCTAGGAATTTTTAACAACCAGAGGTTGTTTCTTCTTAGAGAATTTTCGAGGAATTCGAGCTTTTCTTGAAAACCCACCTCCTTTTCTTTTAACTGGGTTATCTCTTTCGTAATTTCTTCCGTCTGGGTGGTTAACACCATCACCGTGAGTCTAAGGCTGCTGTTCTAGCTGCCAAGGAATCCATTTTTTCTTCCATCTTCTCACACTTTGACTTAATCTCAACTTGATTAGTTTCCAAGATCTCAAATCTGCTTCTGATTTCCGTTGTCAGCAGCTGTATTGAGTCTGAAACTGACTGAAAGGCTACCTGATCCGATGGCCCAGCCTTCAGGTCGGAAATCAATACCTTGCTTTGGCCATTATCCACTATTTGTGCATCCCTTCCTAACCTACCTCCTCTTGGGAAGGCATGGGACTCACGGCTAAGCCCTTGTTCTCAATTTCCGCCATCGGAACTTCCCTAGTAATTTCCTCCAATGGCTGGGGCTCGTTTGCAAGCACTCGGAATCTATTGGGGCTAAGAATAGCCTCAGTATTTTTTTATGCCCAGAGGACACTGTTTGGGGTAGGAATATCCACGGGCTTTAAAGTTAGGGTCGTTGGCATAACCTTGAAAAAGCTTCTTAATGAGGGGTAATTTTGACCTTGTGTTGTGGCTGAGAGGGAACCTTCACCTTCCTTGGTTGTATCCTCTTAGGGCTAACCCACTCCTCCACCTCAGTCTCCGACTGATAAAACCGAGGACGTATAGGTTTTTTCCCCCCTAAAACATTCTGGTTCTGGGCAGGGTCAGGATCATTTTGGAAACTTCGAGAATTAAGTTTTGGGGCTTTTTAAATTGTCCTGAGCCTGCACTCCTTAAGGCATATCTTTTTTGACTCTCCCCCTAGTATTCTCTCTCCCCACACCCCCTGAAATTGAACGCAGACTTTTCTCTTGCTCCAATTTCACTTTTTTTGCACCCCTGCGGAAGCCACTGTTCCCTACGTGCTTCAATGTCAGCTAGACCGCCCTTTGGGACAATCTCCGTAATTTTTAATTCCTTAATACCTCCTCTCCCGATGCCAATCGCACTTGTGCTGCTCCTGCCGCCACAGACGGGGATCTGCGCAACTGCTCTCTGCCCTCTTTCGAGCACCGCACGAGACCAGCACAACTCCTGGGAGCCCCGAACAGATTTCCCCACTGTCACCGACTCCTCTGACTCTGATGCCGCCATGGTAGAAGAATATGAACATTCAGGCAAATCCCCGCTAATCGTGAGTATTCCGTCTGCTTATGTTTCTGTTGTTATGGCATTACAAAGGAAAAACTTTCAAGGAACATTTAAAAAAGAATCCCAACTCCTGGAACCTCCGCGACCTGCTACTCGCTGGCTGCCATGTTCTCCCCCTTGCCATGTTCTTTAAAAAAATATGTCCGGTTTGCCGTAGTATGATTCTTAGATTCGTGTTGGTAAAAGAAATATGACACAATCAATAAGTGACCAAAGAGTTCAGCTGAGGGTCCTGTTATGGAATGTGAATGGGTTAAGAGTGAAGTATAGTAGGGAAAAAGCTTACAATATCTGAAAGATGCTCCAGAATAAGTTTTAATATTACAGGAAACGCATCTAACGGACATGGAAATAAGGAACCTATTTCAAACTCTAAGCTGGGTCCAAGATCTTATTTGTACCACTCAACAGTTAGCCATAAAAGGAGTGGCAACTCTGATCAAAAGGAGCCCATATATTATAGCAGAAGATAGTAGAGTAGATAAAATGGAGAGATGGGCTATAGTTAATACTAAATGCTATTCACATACATTTACAGTGGTGGGATCTTATGGTCCAAATATAGATGATTCCAGCTCTCTCAGAGGGTTACTTACTGAGCTGTTAAACTTTCCGGATGTCATAATCTTGGCTGGAGACTTTAATGTGGTCTTGGATCCAGAGTTGGATCATTCATTCAGATTTTGCATGTCATAAAATCAGAAAGACACTAAAAATTAACTATTATAGTGGATTGGCACCCATCTGGGATGCACCCGGCTTCACGGAATGGACAAAGGATTCTCTGGCGGCGCCTTTGAGAAAAGCGGGAATATTGTGCTGGAAACAACTAGTCAAAGATGGCACTCTACTTTCTTGGGAAAGTATGTTGGATATCACGGACAATGAGCTATCCTGATTTAAATCCTTACAACTGAAAAGCTGGCACCAAGCAACTGGAGCAGCCGTTGGCACCTCAAATGAACTATTGTCTGTGTTAATGAGAAATGTTGTAAGAAAGAAAGAGGTGGCAAATCTATATTGGCTCCTGATTGATCTTGCAGAGGGCGATTTCAAACTACCAACGGAGCTGTGGGGAAAGAACTTGCCTGGGATCCATCTAGAAGAATTATGGCAAGTATCACGTCATATCTTGTTTTCCACAGTTCAGGCTGCAAATTTAAAGAGAAATCACATTTTTTTTTCTCCATAGGGTTTTTTGGACTTCTCCAAGGCTCTCTAAATTCGAGAAGGGTATCATTCCAAAATGCCCTAAATGTTCCCAAGAAGAGGTAGATGATGTGCCTATGTTCCTGCAGTGTCCAATATTATAACATTTCTGGGCAGATGTAAGTAATAGCATCTCTGCAATACTCTGGGTAGAACTTTAAGTAAGCCCAATGTTGGTTTTCTTGGAGTTTTTTTCAAACTATGAATCTTTATCCATGAATAAAAACAAATTTATGTTTTATTTAATTGTACTTGCCCGAGGGAAATCTGTAAATTGGATAAAGAATGTCCCTCAGACTACTAGAGATTGGATTCATTCTATGAAATATTAAATCAAGTTAGAAAGGGCATCAACAAACAAGAAGAAAAACTTTTGGTTACCATGCATGAGTTGGCTAGAAAATGAAGTAAACACAGTACAATGAGTACGCCTCTACACCGAGATACTTCACCACTCCGGTTGTCTCGTGGGTGGCTCTGAAAGAGGGCCGGAACAAACCAACCACGAAAGGAGAGGTTCTGTGTAAAGTGCACCTTTAGAAAACTGAGCTCTCTGGTTGGTGCCAAACAAGAAGGGGGCCCCAGAGAAATATAGAATAACTGTTAATATCTAAGCCGAATGAGGGCTTAAAAAAACAACAAAAAACAAATGCACATTAATGAAATTCAAAATCAGATCATTTAAACATTGATTGGAAATCAGTATATGTTAATCAAAAACAAAATAACGTTAAGTGTTCTTACGAAAACAGAACTGCCGTATCATAGCGCCTCTGTCTGAAATGGGGTTGATAAATGTACTTGTTAATTTGGGCAAATCTGTCAGATCGAGTTGTTCCATTGCCCAAGTATACCGGATCTGACTCTGCCCAGATATCCAATAAAACTAAAAAGATCTGAATATTTAATTGCTCAAATTTCTAAAAAAAAACAAACAGGAGAGAAAATAGTAAAACATAGGTCTACCTAATACATGAGATGATTTTAAAGTTACAGGAAATATAAATTCAGCTCAAGAAAATAAATAAACAATTGGCTAGACTGCTACATTTGTTAAATTGAAACCGGCAATTTAAATTTATATATACAAATGCTAGCCATGCAAACTAGTATTTAAGTGTAACGTTCTGATCATTTACCAGTAATCATCATTACTCATATTCTTCATTTCTGCTCCCATTTCCTACTTAAATAAGTACTGTGTCAGTATTATTGACTGACAGTTGGTCTCCCATTACAAATCCCTTTTTCTCTTTCAACAACTCCTGCAGGATCTATTCACAGAAATCCTTCCTCTCACAACCTCACTTCCTGTTTTTAACAAGACGCCATTAAAAGCTAATGAGGAAGTAAGGAGTCAGAGAGAGTCAAAGTACTGGTACGAGTCAGGAAGAATCAGAGTAATGAAGATTAACAGTAAGTAGTCTGACCATTACCTTCTCTTCACTTTATTCGTCCAATTCTTTACTTAAATGAAGTATGCCTAAGCAAAAAACCTTCATCAGCCAATTAAGTAAGAATAACAAAAAAAATATTATTGGAGAAAAGGCTGATATCATTCAATACTTTCTCTTTATACAGTTACATGTGGGAAATTACTGAATAATACACTGAAAACAATCGGAGTATCTTCTTTTCCCATTACAGTGACACAGAGCTGTTAATGACTGAGGAACCAAACAACAATTCAGACTCTTGTGCTATATTCAGTCTACAACGAGTGATAAATATGGAGGGATTAGCCCAAGTGGCTGCTTTATAACATCTGCCATAAAACCCCAGCCCATTCTGTCCAAAAGGTAGTCTATCCTCTAGTGGAACGGGTCACGATGTAATTAGGAATGTCTCTGCTGTTACGCTGATAGGCCTGAGAGATGACCACCCTGATCCATCTTGCCAGGATGGAAGAAGATAATTTGCCTCACTGGACTAAAGTTAACAAAAAGTCAATCTGATGACCTATATTCGGCAAAACTTCTAAAATACCATATCTAAGGAATGGAAGGATTCAGAGTGAGAATCCTATTCAGGAAGTTAAAATGGTAAGAATATCTCCTGCTCTCTGTGAGACTTAGAGTTCACCTTTGGAAGATACGCGAGGACAAACGATAGAACAATCTTCTTGTAGAAGACTCACAGGTAAGGATGGTGAGATGCTACCAAAAAAACAACCTACATAGGGGCCGATTCCGATCCGGTAAAAAGCGCTCCGAATTGCCGTTCGGAGCGTTTTTCCCCGTACGAATCGTACCCGTATGCGTCCCCGTACGAATCAGCAAGTACGATCCCAACCAAAAGCGTCACTCCGTACGCCTCGTAAAAAACGCCGTACAAATCGAAAGTCCATACGAATTGCAGTCGGCTGACGCTCCACGCTATGTCCGAACGTAAATAGACCGCGTCTTCCGAACCAGGAAGTACGCTCCGTGTTGAACACACTCCATACGGCTCTTTTTCTACGAGAGCTGAAAACTACCGTAAAACCAGACTCCGGCACGAACCGCACCCCGATACGCGACAAGCAGGACATGAACGCCATCGTCCGTGTCATTCCAATCCTGTACGGCCACCACCTCGTACATAGAAACCGACGACGGCGCAGAAGGTGAGTACAACGAAGTCCAACATACCTGTACGTGGTGCCACATGCGCACATCTCCATTGCACGACTGTAATGCCTGGGTACGTTGCGCCACACCCTCCCGCACATCACCAGTGTAATACGGAGACGTGACGACCTACGTCATTGACCTCGGGGTACGGTACGTCACCGCACATCACCAGTATAATACAGAGACGTGCCGCACCTACGTCATCGCCCTCGGGGTACGGTACGCCACCGCACATCAACAGTGCAATACGGAGACGTGCCGCACCTACGTCATCGACCTCGGGGTACGGTACGCCACCGCACATCAACAGTGCAATACGGAGACGTGCCGCACCTACATCATCGACCTCAGGGTACGGTACGCCACCGCACATCAACAGTGTAATACGGAGACGTGCCGCACCTACGTCATCGACCTCGGGGTACGGTACGCCACCGCACATCACCAGTGTAATACGGAGACGTGCCGCACCTACGTCATCGACCTCGGGGTACGGTACGTCACCGCACATCAACAGTGTAATACGGAGACGTGCCGCACCTATGTCATCGACCTCGGGGTACGGTACACCACCGCACATCAACAGTGTAATACGGAGACGTGCCGCACCTACGTCATCGACCTCGGGGTACGGTACGTCACCGCACATCAACAGTGTAATACGGAGACGTGTGGGACATACGTCTGCCATGTCAGTGTAAGTGTAAGAGGTGTGTAGAAAACACACCCACCAGTGCCCAGCATCAGAGTGTGTGTGTGGCTAAGACCCCCACCAGTGCCCACCAGTACCCAGCATCAGAGTGTGTGTGTGGCTAAGACCCCCACCAGTGCCCACCAGTACCCAGCATCAGAGTGTGTGTGTGGCTAAGACCCCCACCAGTGCCCCGCATCAGAGTGTGTGTGTGGCTAAGACCCCCACCATTGCCCACCAGTACCCAGCATCATAGTGTGTGTGTGGCTAAGACCCCCACCAGTGCCCACCAGTACCCAGCATCAGAGTGTGTGTGTGTGGCTAAGACCCCCACCAGTGCCCACTACTACCCAGCATCAGAGTGTGTGTGTGGCTAAGACCCACACCAGTGCCCTGCATCAGAGTGTGTGTGTGGCTAAGACCCCCACCAGTGTCCCGCATCAGAGTGTGTGTGTGGCTAAGACCCCTAACAGTGCCCACCAGTACCCAGCATCAGAGTGTGTGTGTGGCTAAGACCCACACCAGTGCCCAGCATCAGAGTGTGTGTGTGGCTAAGACCCCCACCAGTGCCCACCAGTGCCCAGCATCAGAGTGTGTGTGGCTAAGACCCCCACCAGTGCCCACCAGTACCCAGCATCAGAGTGTGTGTGTGGCTAAGACCCCCACCAGTGCCCACCAGTACCCAGCATCAGAGTGTGTGTGTGGCTAAGACCCCCACCAGTGCCCCGCATCAGAGTGTGTGTGTGGCTAAGACCCCCACCATTGCCCACCAGTACCCAGCATCATAGTGTGTGTGTGGCTAAGACCCCCACCAGTGCCCACCAGTACCCAGCATCAGAGTGTGTGTGTGTGGCTAAGACCCCCACCAGTGCCCACCACTACCCAGCATCAGAGTGTGTGTGTGGCTAAGACCCACACCAGTGCCCTGCATCAGAGTGTGTGTGTGGCTAAGACCCCCACCAGTGTCCCGCATCAGAGTGTGTGTGTGGCTAAGACCCCTAACAGTGCCCACCAGTACCCAGCATCAGAGTGTGTGTGTGGCTAAGACCCACACCAGTGCCCAGCATCAGAGTGTGTGTGTGGCTAAGACCCCCACCAGTGCCCACCAGTGCCCAGCATCAGAGTGTGTGTGGCTAAGACCCCCACCAGTGCCCACCAGTACCCAGCATCAGAGTGTGTGTGTGGCTAAGACCCCCACCAGTGCCCACCAGTACCCAGCATCAGAGTGTGTGTGTGGCTAAGACCCCCACCAGTGCCCAGCATCAGAGTGTGTGTGGCTAAGACCCCCACCAGTGCCCAGCATCATAGTGTGTGTGTGGCTAAGACCCCCACCAGTGCCCACCAGTACCCAGCATCAGAGTGTGTGTGTGGCTACGACCCCCACAAGTGCCCAGCATCAGAGTGTGTATGTGGCTAAGACCCCCACCTGTGCCCACCAGTACCCAGCATCAGAGTGTGTGTGTGTCTAAGACCCCCACCAGTGCCCAGCATCAGAGTGTGTGTGTGGCTAAGACCCCCACCAGAGCCCACCAGTACCCAGCATCAGAGTGTGTGTGTGGCTAAGACCCCCACCAGTGCCCAGCATCAGAGTGTGTGTGTGGCTAAGACCCCCACCAGTGCCCAGCAGTGCCCAGCCGTTAAATCAAAAACATACCATTGTTAACCTCATTACCATCAGGAGATAGGCACATGTTAACATACCCAAATTTGAACATCACACCAGCTCCCAGGCACACAGCAGTCACAGACATTATCAGACAAACTAAAGTTCAGAAACTACAATAAATAGCTTTATTCAGCTGGTTCAAAATTGAAAACGCAAATAAGAGTCCTTGCTCATAAAAGGCCAATTGCCAGTCCAAACAAGTCAGAATAACAGTTTGTGCCTTCATGGATGTGCTCACACCCAAACTTGCCTGCACATGGAGTTCAATCCGCTGTGGTAACTTTGGGGACATCATCTGTGGAATCCTCCGGCACCGCATGGACAGGAGAGGGAAGGACAGGTGGAGTGGGTGCAGGTGTTGTGGATTCATCCACACTGGCCGGTGCATCGCTGAAAGTAGCAAGATAAACTTGGCTGCACACTTCAGCCAGTTCGGAAAAACTACCACCTGAACCCAGGGACACATTGGGGGTGGAGGTAGAGGGCTGTGAGTCTGTTCTCCTGGGTCTGTGGATGCGTGTGTGAGGTGTGTCCCCTCTCCCTGTGGGTGTGCCTACATCCCCTTGAGATTGTGTGCATGGAGATTTGAGCTTCTTCTGCCGTGTGGGGGGTGTGTCTGGTGTTGTGTCTGACCTGTGGAGTCTGCGTGTATGTTGGGTAGGTATGGGAGAGGCAGAGGTGGATGGGTCTGAAGGATGGGGGGGACAAATGCTGCTGGGTGTACAGAGCTGCCGTCAGTGTTGACTCTATGGCAGCCACACTCCGACGTAGATCAGACATGTCAGATGACATGCCCTCCATTAACGACACCAACTGTGTAATGAATCGTGTATGTCCATGGAGGACAGTCAACATTGATGTCTGACCTACTACAAGCTGCCAGAGTAGGTCCACAGACTCAGCACTGAGGGCAGCAGGAGACACAGGGGCAGGGGCTGCGGTGCTGGGAACAAAGGAGACACGGGGGCTAGCACGGACCCTAGGGACACTAACAACTGGGAGGGTGGAGATGGTACTGGAGGAGGGGAGGCCAGCCAAAGATGAAGAAGTGACCACTGCTGCATATTCCCCCTCCTCCTGAGAGTCTGATTCTGAGCCGTCCGCATGGTAGGATGTGTCAGTCAGATGGGGTCCGGCCTGCAGACTCTCCTCACCCTCCGTGCCACTGCCTCCCTCTGACTCCTCAAAGCAGGTGGCACTGTCGCTGGGTCCCTCTGCCTGGTCCGCACCTGTGTCTCCTCCAGATTCTGATGATGATGCTGTTGGCAAGGAGAATACGAAAAACATATCAGTCACCTCAACACATCAGACAAATCAGCTCAAAATCATTTGGGCACATTTATAAACATGGCATGCATCATGAGTCACATGCCACAGAACTCTGCACAATGCTAAGTCTAGTTTTGGCCAATTGTAAGAGCGGCAACGCTCAATGTATAGTAGGATACAAGCAACAGGCAAGGCAAAAACTTGTATGAGAGACACGTTGATGACCCACTGCCTGACAACAGGATAGCTGATGATGCATCACAGTTCATTTGCCCACCCTGCCACACAAAGCCAGACCTGGTCATGTTTGTTTTGCTTTGACCTTGTGCCACATGGGAAAAGTCCTGCCTGAACTGCCATGTGATGCCATCCTGGGACCTGAACCAAGTGTCCCAACACCTCACACTGGCATCACAGCTGTCTACACCCAAAGCCACATTGTGTGGCTGACCATCAATATTATTTACAAACTACATGCAACATATTTAGAGAATATGCACACACGCACTGCCTAGTGTGAGTATGCACAAGCCACAATTAGTGCACTTGTACAGTGTGCACCTGTAGCTAACACATGACAATTAGAAAGTGTACCATGGAGAAAGGCCACTGAGGCTGACTCGTGCAGAAAACACATGTTGAGACTCAAGATCAGTGCCAAAATATGAAGAAGGGCAGACACAGTGCACATGTGGTGCTACATGTAAGGTACCAACAGGTGTCACAGACCCCCCTCCAACATGATGATGTGCAAAGGAAGATGCATACTAAGACGTTGCACCATAGGAGTACATGTGAAAAACAATCATTAGCCAAAGCCCTGGTCAAATGTGGAGTAGGGCAAGGCATGTAAAGAAGCAGCTGATGAAACTGGGACATTCTTATGTCAATGCATTAAGTGCCTGTCTGACCACACGACTCCAACTATGGGAGTGTTACCATGCCTCGGAGCACTGCAGGTAGCATGTGACACACATGACAACAAACAGACATGTACCTACCCCCTTCTAGCTGCTGTCCCTGCTGCAACTGCCTATGGAGGTCAGGGAACACCACTTCCAGGACCCAGAGCATGTGGGGGGTGAGGTGGCGGGTGCCGCCATGCCGGTGTGGAGCTTCCAGCTTCAGCTGTACTCTGGCGATGCGGCGGGTCCAGCACCGGATGTCCTGTCACCTCTTCTTGATGTTTCTGAGCCTCCTGCGAGACCCCCTCACTCCTGACAGCCCTGGTGATGGCCACCCAGATTTCACCCTTCTCATAGGCAGATACCTGTCACGAATGTAAAGTAAAAGAACATCAGTACACCTGGTCCATGTTTCAATGACACACATATGAGCACAAAATACTTGAGGACAACAGGGCATCGGATGCTCCACACATTTGCATCATTGTCCAGGAGTATGTGGCCTGTGAGCAAACACAACTGCATTACATGCCATTTAAAGGCTACAGATGACATGAGGGGTGCAAACCACTCTTTGAGCATGGCACTCACTGAGCAATATATGCTACATGTGGGTGCACTGCAGCACGTGACATGCTGTCACACACCCCACTACAACAAAGAACTCTCTTGAAACAACACTGTACACCCTGGCACTCACTCCCAACAACATAGCATCTATCCACTATACATACACAGTGGCTATAATGTCACACACACAACAGGTGCACACTCCAAGGTATTGCACACATCACTCACCTGATCCTCTGGTCTCCCATACAGCTTGCTGTAGTTAGGCAGGAGGGCATCCAGCAGGGCCTTGTTCTCACCATCAGTGAATGCAGGTGCCCTCTCCATGCTCAGCTAATCAGGGTCCAGAGGATACAGAGACAGCAGCTGTGGTTACCACTCCAATGTTGTGCAGGCAAGTGCCCTCCCACAGCCACATGCTGCCTTATATTTGTGCTGCAGAGGGTCTGTGAGTCCAAGGAGTAGTGTGTGATAGGCCACCATAGTTAGCATCCTATGTTTCATCCAATCACATCACACATAAGGCCATGACACACATATGCATGGTTTGAAAACTGAGCCAGAGCTGAACAACAACTTTTGCAACATTGTATCCTTTTGCCCAACTGAATTTTCTAGAACACCTGTAGGAGGCTCAAAACTCTCTGTATCCATGACAACCTGGTTGCATTCTGATCATTCCACTGTTCACCTAGATGTTCCCTATGTATTTATTTGAATACCCACACAAGTAAGGTGCCATTGCTGTTGCAAATGCAATCCCTTCAATGGTGTAACGAGGCGTACACACGCACGTACCATTGGGGTATGCTGTGCTCGCGTATGGCTAAAATGCAATAGGGAAACGAGGCGTACACACGCACGTACCAATGGGGTACGCTGTGCTCGTGTATGGCTAAAATGCAATAGGGAAACGAGGCCTACACATGCACGTACCATTGGGGTACGCTGTGCTCGCATATGGCTAAAATGCAATAGTGAAACGAGGCGTGCACACGCACATACCATTGGGGTACGCTGTGCTCGCGTATGGCTACATTGCAATTGGAAAACGAGGCGTACACATGCACGTACCATTGGGGTATGCTGTGCTCGCGTATGGCTACATTGCAATTGGGAAACGAGGCGTACACACGCACGTACCATTGGGGTACGCTGTGCTTGCGTATGGCTAAAATGCAATAGGGAAACAAGGCCTACACACGCACGTACCATTGGGGTACAGTGCGTCAGACATGCTCAAGTGAACGCTTGTGTAGGCTGCGTTCCTGACCTCCTTCATGTCACCATTGGGAGAGTGACTCCAGGAAATCACATTGCAGGGATGTAGTCTACACTCATGTTGACGATGTGGATGCATACATCAGCATGGCATCCTTACATCAGCATGCCCCAGGTGTGGCAGACATTGAAGAAGCACAGGGACTGTGACCTTGTGGCTCAGTTGATGTGTGAAGAGCTGTTGAGACATGTCATTAATCATTTTGCACATGTGTATCACATACATTCAACACTTCGCACCTGAGTAACGTCTGCAACATATCGTGATGCACATCAACACTGGAATGGCACACCATTCAGTACAGGGAACTGTCACATGATGACAGCAACATGCCCACTGTCACAGAGATCGAATTGACGCACAGCATGACCCTGTGTGACCACGTCATGTGTGTGCCATGTGCGACATTGTGCATGCTGTTTGCATATGACATAAACAGGTCAGTATTATATTCCTCACCTTAGAATATCCCCAAGTGTCATCCTGGATATGGCAATTTCCGCTTAGCAGTACACTTGTGTGTCGGTAGGCATCTCCTGCGGCTCCGCGTGTGTCGTTGGCATTGTGTGCGCCGTGATGACGTTGTCTGAGTACTCATACGTCGCCTCTGCGTGCTCACGTCAGGTCCTCTTTTTCACACCACCAGCGCTGTTCCAGTATAAGTGTAACCTTACTCATTTTTCTTTTTCAAATCATAGTACGATCACTTCTGACCACTTAACTTGGATTGTCCGACTCAGGACGGTGCCAATAGGGATGGCCGTTTCCAAGCCTGTGAGGATTGCGACCGACTCATGTCGGTGACTGACCCTCACCGTCGGTGTCTCCACTGTTTTGACGACAAGCACGACAACAAGAGCTGCTACGACTGCCGGGACCAGACATATGAAGCTAGGTGTGAGTGGTCCCAAAAGCCGCTCGGACTCCAGCAGTTGGCCCTGCACCGCAATAGCTCATGGTCTGGACGTAGGTCGAGTGCCTGGGCGTGGGTGTTGAGACATCAGAGCCCCGGAATTTGACATCAGTCCTCCAGGGCAAAGTCGTCAGGTAACCACAAGAAGTCAAAGAGACGTCATCGCACTTCAAACTCACCACAATGCACGTGCAATGCTGCATGGGATTCGGGTGACACCGCTCACGCGGCTCCATCAGATTTGCAGCCGTCATAGCCTGCACCACGACCTCTGGTCCCTGGCCAGCATGCGATGCAGGAGGAGTAAGTGCGCTCCCTCATGGCCATGATGTCCCTCACTCCACCGACGGCCTACGCCGCGGCTTAGGGCCCAGCGGACCCGTCTGGGAGCACTAGCGGGTCTGGTGCTTTGCCCCCGACGCCGTCACTCGCTTTGGCTCTGACGCTGGCGGCGCCTTCGTCCCGGCCCCACTGGGACAGACAGGATCCGATTGGTGATCCTGGTCCTCCCTGGTTCACCTCACAACCTCACCGGCAACAGTCCCCCAGATGTCACCATTGGCGCAGTCCTCGGGTGGTGCTGTCCCCGATAACACACACTATACGGCTCCGGCGTGGGAACTGCGCGGCAGAACACCGCTTTTAATGCTGCATGGGGAGTTAAACTTCAACGAGCCGGGCACAGCTTATGACAACCCTGATTATCAGGGAATGGGTGATAAGGAGTATTGGGAGGGTTCTGAAGACCCACTGACACGTGAGTGTCAGTCCCAAGACGACAGGACAGGTGGACTGGGGGATGCGAGTGGTCTGGACACCTCGCCAGACACTGGTAAAGTCTCTACTCCAAACGTGTCTTTGGATGAGCGGGCAACGTATAGTGTTGTGTTTACGTGGGCGGCCGAAGCCTTGCCCCTTCATCTCCCCGTTGTGGCCGTGAGGACCAACCTCCTCACTGAGGTCCTTAAACTGCAGTCAAGCTCCGCTGAGCCTCTGCAACCGTTTCATGAGGAATTGACTGATGCTATATTGGCCACCATGTCCAGGCCCGCTGCAGGTTTGGCTGTAGATAGGCACGTTGCCAGACGCCCACACCCCTCCCCAGACGACCCATGTTTCCTGTCCTCCCACCCCACCCCAGAGAGCATGGGCATCCAGGCCTCCAAATCACAGACCGCATTCCCGTTTGCTCCGCTGGACAGGGTATCCAAGAGGTATGAGCAGTACGGAAAGATGGTATCATAATCCCTGAGTCTGGGACTGAGGTCTTCCAACATCACATGCCTCTTTGTCGGCTACACACACTCTCTGTGGGACACAGTTGTGGAACTGCTGCCAGAGTGCGCGTTGTAGGTACGGGCAATACTTGGCCAAGCCCTTGTAGAATGCAGATCTGCGACACGGTATTTGATCCGGTGTGGGCTGGATAGCACCGACTCACTGGGCAGAGCGATGGCATCCACGGGGGCAATTTGTTGCAAAGCCTGGTATGTATTCCAAGTTAGGAATATGGTACTAACTACTGTTCCTTACAGATATTTTGTTACAAAAGGCAAGTAACTAGTTCATACTGTTCAGTATACATACTGTAGGAGCATATATGTTGGGTCCTTGCCGTGATGACAGGGTTTCTAATGTACGCACACCATGCCACTTGTGCAAATGAACCGCTCATATGTGTGATGGCATCACAGACCATTTGTCACAAATCAAACATTTATGCTGTCTGATGATGTCCATGTAATAGTTTGGGAAATATCACACCGCAATAGGAATATGTCAGATCTGTGCAAATGATGGCACATGTGATGTGGGTGTGTGTATTGCTGTCAGCTGTCTGGATCTGCAGACAACCTCCTAATGCAATTCACGTGACGTGTGTCACTGACATGATACATTGTCATGCTCACTCAGACCTTCCCATCAGATCATTTGTATGCATGTCATATCCATTCCACAGACCACTGGTCTTTTACTTTTCATGGAGGAGTGGCTGGCAGCTGGCACATGTTTCCTCAGTGTGTATCCCACGGCACACTCAAAATTGTCTAGATTTGTTGAAGCAGTGTTGCTTGTGCCATGTACATTGTTATTGTCTTAGTCTGACAGTTGTACACATTTTCTACTAAATTTGTTTTTCAGGGCACCCCCTCTGGAAAGGCCGTTGCCAGACTTGGAAGCCATGAGGGAACGTAATTGCATACGGTGTTACCGCTTCGGCAGACAGTTGATCAAGGACCTGACGGACAGGCTGGAAGATCACCTGCAACCACGACACAGGTATCCAACTGCGCTGACACCCAAGGTAAAGGTGATGGCAGCCCTACATTTATTTGCCACAGGTACGTTCCAATTTACCATAGCTGATGTGGGAGGGATGTCTCAGACAATGTTTAGCCGTGTATTGACCGATGTATTGGCAGCTATGTTGCTGCACATTGATGAATTCATTACATTCCCTACTCCAGAACAGTTGACACATGTCAAGGGGGAATTCTATGCCCTGTGACGCATGCCACATGTAATTGGTGCAATTGATGGTACACATGTTACTCTGGTGCCACCACAGGCTCAGGAGCAAGCGTACCGCAACAGGAAACACTACCACTCGATAAATGCCCTGGTGGTGTGTCTTGCCAACATGATTATCTCACACGTTTCTGCACGTTTTCCAGGATCATGCCACGATGCTTTCATCATGAGGCGTAGCAGGGTACCACAGATGATGCTGCAGCTGCACAACCACCGGGCATGTCTTGTTGGTGGGTAAACTCTGTCAGCTATGTATGTCAGTATGTCAAAACTTCATGGACTGCATCATATTACACACTCATTTCCATGATGTCAATTTGCAGGAGACGCAGGATATCCAAACATGCCGCGGCTAATGACTCCGCTACGCAACCCCAGGACAGCTGCAGACCAGCGGTACAACAATGCTCATGGGAAGACCAGGCGGGTGATCGAGCGAACATTTGGACTCCTGAAGAGCCGGTTCGGGTGCCTGGACAAGACAGGCGGAGCCCTCCAATACACCCCACGCAAGGTGTGTGACATCTTCACCGTGTGCTGCATGCTACACAACGTGGCAGTGGAGAAGGCCGTGCCACTCTACCTTGATCCTGATGAGCTGGAACATCCACCCGTTGAGGATGAAGGCCTTGCCCAGGATGTCAGTGACGAGGAGGATGAAGACGATATCCGGAGTCACCTCATCCGCAACTTCTTTTCATAATGGTGAGTCATAGGTGCTTTTTGCTAAAACATGTACTATAGAGTTGCATGGGTAGCATGATGTGTATGCAACTGACTGTATGCAATGTCACTTGGATGTTTGTTGTGCAGTGTCACACAGGTGAGATGTAATGCAACACACATACGTGCTATGTGTGTACTTGGAATGTACAGGTGTACTACAACATCAGGCTATTCAACAGGACAATGTCAGAATGACATTATACGGAACTTGACCCCTTGTGTGCCTCTCGTCCCCAGGTCGCCCTGCCTGTTGTCCGTTGGGGTCATCGTGGTCAGTCTGCTATTGCTCATTATGATTGCAACGTCAGCCGAATCAACGGAGCATGCATGGACATGTGGAAAAGTCAATTTGGGTAAGGACTCATATGAGGCTGTTTAGCGTTGGTATGGTTTCAAATGTGTGGTACATGTTCATGCGCATGTAGTGAGACCATGCATACATGCAACAACATAATGTTTCTTATTACATGTATGCCCACTCCCATGACAGGATAGTCACCCCATCTGACAGTCATCTGTTGTAGTTTTAGACTCGGGTGAATGCATCAATGTGTGTAGACATTGACACTGCAACATTGCATATACCATGGTTTGACATTGTGTTAGAGGTCACAACCACGGACTCTGTGGGGGATTGCAGCCTCACTGTGTGCATTAGAATGTGTCTGGTTTCTCACCTCCACCTTGTGGGCCAGTCCAGTTACTTTACCACTAAACCATGTTGTGTAGGTGTGGCCCAGTGTATGTTCCACATGTTAAGACAACTGTCCTGTGATTCTGTTCGCAAGGATGCATTGCCCCTTGTTGCAGTACGTCATGTCACTGTCATGTCGTTACCTCAGTGCAGGTTGTGAATACTGCTACGCCAGCCTTCACAGTGAGTAGCAGTTCTGTTTTAATTCACATGATGCCATGTATGTTTAGCATTAGACATGACAATGTTGGGATGATGCATATGTGAATTATTGTGTTGCACCAGTGGAGTGCGGTCATTCACATGATTCTCTTGTCCCGTGCAGCATTTCTGTGCAATGGTAGGGTATCATTATTTGGCTTGGATCAACATCACTTGCTGTTGAGTTATTTTCAACCTGATTGTCATGTTTAGCATAGTGATGCAAAGTTGATAGATTAAAAGACTGGCTACAGAGTGCCTTCATTGCATGTAGGTCATTAGCTTCCTCATTATATGTGATTCTTACAGCTGTTGTGGGTGATGTCAAGTTTGCCTACATGGCCCTTACATAATCAAATACAGATATTACACTTTGCGTAAGTAGCATTGCCATATGTTTTAATTTGTTTGTAGGGTCCACATCATCAGAGACAGTGAATTAGTTTTTGTCCACATAGATCTCATTGCATGGTAGCTGACTTGTGAGCCTTACACAAGACTCAAATAGATGACAGACTGTCCTAGGTTTTATGTGTCCGTGTTACAGCATCGGATCTCATGTGATAGCATGATGAGTGATCTCTAATTGGCTACAGTCGTTACACTTCACAGGTGTGACTGGTACAGTGTATCTCATGAGGTATGTTTAGTGTCAGTGACATGAGAAACTACTCCTAATGGTTATTTGCCTCTGTTGCAGGTCTCCCTCCCTGCAGTTCCCATCCTCTTCTTCCCTCGCCTGATCACCCTTTTGTGTCTGTCATTTGTACTCAGACCAAGGGGATATTTGGAGGTGGAACCCTTTGAGCATCACACCACTCTGATGAAGAAAGGTATGGCCAGTCCCTGACAGGCTTGTAGCGAATAGTTCTGCTGCATTACAGGTGACATCATTCATAGACTTTTTTGACTTCTTGCCAATGCCAATGCCCATGTATGTTTGATAATGCTCCATGGGCTCACAAGGTAAATCATCATGTTGTGCATGACGTGTGATTTCAACTGAATATTGTGCCTCCTTGATGTCAACGCACATGTCCTTCTAATGTGCATGTATACTATATGGCATGAAGTAAGCTTATGCTTGTTATGTGTTTACGTGTACAGTGACTACATGCATGGCGTTGGTTAAGGCTAAAATACTATGTTGTGTGTGAGGTAGATGGCTGTGTAGCTGCTGTTTAGCTTGGAACACACTAGCTGTAGTCTACACCTGCTGACGCTGTGTGTCCTGTGCCCCACTTGTCCCTAAGGGGCCTGATCCAGTGACCGTGATCTTTGGTGATTACTGTGCCATTTTATTTGCAGTGACCCTGAGCAAAGCAGAAACTCCTGCATTCACATACACATGTCACTTTGTGGCTTGCCAATGCCCTTGTGGTATGTGCTTGTTTTTCAAGTTGTCACACCCCTCCTGCCGTCATGTCTTCACTCATTCCTGCTGCTACATACAAAGCCACAATGCAGCGCACACTATCCAGGACCACACACGCCTACAGGATACCCCTCATTCCATCCATTTGTAGAGCATGCTCCTGCCACCCTACACTCAGAGAACGCCAGACAATCATCCTCCTGGTATCACGATGCCTCAAACTCAACCATTACAGCTTCTATGCCTGTGTGTGCAACACATACTGGCAAGACTATGCTGAGCCACATGACATTGTGTCTACTTACCACCAGGTCATGTGCCTTGTACAACACACACACACCTTCCATAGGCACAATATTGTACAGTGTTACCTTGTCAACACCACAGCAGCAAAAATCGGCTGGTCACACCACTTCAACATAGCCGTCACAGTCAGTCAAGTAGCCACAGGGGACACACACCATGACCACGTCTTTTGGGTGTGGTGTGATTTGCCCGTTCTGGTGTAGATAATTGTCAGACGTGGGTAGTTGTTCTGTATGCGTAGCACCCATCACAGGAGTATAGTACTTGTAGCTCCATAGGGGGAGGTCACCTAATCAGGTGTGCTTGGGTAGAGTGCTACAGCCCATTGCCCACAGTCTGTCCTGCCACCCTAGTCCTGTGCGCCATTCATCACATCCACAGTACAGCATCATGCTGATGATAGTTCACATACCTGAGGACACAGATGTAGGTGCTCCCTACATGGACAACTAGTTTTGTCACACTGATCTTTACACCTCAAAGTGACTCTCCTGGGCCTGGCTGTAATTGCAGTTTTGTGATCCAAACCTCCCTCCAGCATTTACTATCCCACACAGGTGTGTCTTTCCATCCATGCATCTAGTTGTTAGGAATTTGTGAACGATGTGTGTCCTCACCCGGAATCAGATCCAAGTGTGTGGATGGCTGCAGTTTGTTGAATACCCTTGCATTTCATACATTTGCACACACATATCATTTTATACTGTGGGTACAAGAAAACTCACCAAATGCATATGATGTTTAGAATATTTATTGGGTGATCTTGTGCAGGAAACGTGAATAGGTGCTGTACAGAAAGGGGTGGAATCAAAAGTTCACTGCTGGAGATGAGATGCCTTACAGTTTGAGTCAACAGAGTCCAGGCCACAGTGCTTGGCATCATTGGGCAGACTGTGACCAGCAAGTCCACGTGGGAGAGTCTCATAGGTGATGCTGTTGCACCCAAGGGCAATATGCCAGGTCAGGTGTCCTGGGAGTTGTGCATGGCCCACTGCCTCTCAACGTCTTAGCCGTGGACGACCCACCTTCCTTGGGGGACCCTCACGTGCAGGCATGGACGATGCATGGGACGCTACGTCAGACAGTTCCTCCTCCTCCTCCTCCCTCCCTGTGGCTGGTGTTGCACTTTGCCTTGATGTAGCTGGCCTTGTGACACAGGGAGGGTGCTGCATGTTGGCAGCAATCTGACGTAGTGATTGGCTCATTTCCCGATGCACCGTCAAGAGCTCAGCCAGACTTGCCTCCACCCATCCATAATGTTGGTCTTGCCTGGCATTGTGCTCAGTCTGCTGTTGTTTCACCTGGTTGAGGGCCTCCACTAGCTGGCTTACCTCCCTGGTGTCTCGCCGGTATGCCTCCAGGATGTTAGTCAGTTCAGGCATACCAGGCCCTGCAGCTAACTGGCCAGAATCTCGCCTCCGCCTTGCGCCTCTCCCACCACCCTGACCCACACGAGCACGGCCTGCGCTTGTGGGCACATCCGATCGACGGGCCCCCTGAGTGCTGGCAGGGTGGAGGTTGTCTGCCACCTCAGGGGTGCCCGACAAAGGGTGTCCCTCATTTTCAGACAGGCTCTCTGGTGGATCATGGGCAGGGCTCTGACCTGTCTGCTGGGATGTGGTGGGAATGGTTCCGGTGGTTGGCACAGATGTCGCTGGTACAGTTGCTGCAGGGGTTTGGGATCCAGAGGAGCCAGGTTGGTTGGGGTCATCCACAGTGCGTTGAGTGGTGTCGCTGTCGGTGGGGTCAGGGTCCTGCTGAGCCTGGGACTGGGAACCTTCTCCCCCCTGGTTGGGGGGGTCTCCACACGTTGCCCTGTGTGTGGGAGAGACAGACACTGTTAATGCACTATCAAGTGACATCTTAATTAGTTAGCCATTATCAGCATCACAGTTCCCCAAGCTTTACATTGTCGTCATTGTTCCGTTGTGCATGTAGTGGTAGTAATTTGACATGTGCTCTGGGGTATTTTCCTTCTTCCATTCTCTTGACAATGACTGACACAGCCATTGCTGTGTCTTGTCTTGCCGGCACAACACATATACAGCAGTGCTCAGGTTCACGCAACATCCAGGATATGGTGTTAATCCTTATGTCTGAGTCAAGCATGCACAGAGTTTAGATGCAGCATGTTCATGTAAGAGACAGAGCATTATTTAATTGCATACAATCTTCTACTTTGGATAGGTGTTGCTGTTCCCTGATGGCCAAACAATGCCAACACCCCTGGACCTGTACACCCACTTCTAGATCATGGCTTTGGAACGTGGCACTTCTCCAAGACGCATCACCTTGTCAATACCCATGTCCATGTTGGTACTTAAGTGCATCCACAACGTTCATGAGATGGGGCACGTGCATTGTGTGAGAGGCACAATGGACTGGAGCATCTGCAATGTGCATGTAAAAGTTGTATGCGTATTCATATGAGTGAGTGTTTAGTTGTGGTACATGACAATTGGGACAGTGTTGCACTCCATTGCCTGTCCCAAGGGGATGAGTTTCTGTAAGGGGAGTGTATGACAGGCCATGCTAGTAGTTTGCGTGTGATTTGCAAGCGTCCATCCTTCATGATTTGGCTGTCCCCTCATGTAGCATGCTGGCATAATCATGGTTGTGTGTTCCTGCACAGGATGTGTGACCTTGTCCTGGTGTTTGTGTTTGCAATGATCACAGGAGGGACTTGTGCTGCCTACACCTGTGCCCATTGTGTACTACAGAGCCTTCCAAACTGTGTGTCCTGACACAGTACAGTGTCGCCTGCAAATGGTGGGTGTGTTGCAGGCACTTAGTAGATGACTGCTGGTAATTAGGAGACATCCCTAAACACTCTGCTCTATGGTCTTTATAAGGCCTGTGCAGTGCTTGGGTGCAACTGTGTGTGTGCCCAGGGAGCTGGGGTGAGGTGACAGAGGGAGGAACACTGAGGGATGGATACAGAGGGAGGGAGGGACACAGAGGGAGGGAGGGAGACAGAGGGAGGGAGACAGAGGGAGAGGGCGACAGGGATGGAGGGAGTCAGAGGGAGGGAGAGAGACAGAGGGAGGGAGACAGAGGGAGTGAGACAGAGGGTGACAGACAGAGGGAAATAGTCAGAGGGAGGGAGACAGACAGAGGGAGGAGGGCAACAGAGGGATGGAGACAGGGATGGAGGGAGTCAGAGGGATGGAGGGAGACAGAGGGAGGGAGACATAGGGAGAGGGAGACAGAGAGAGAGGGCGACAGGGATGGAGGGAGACAGAGGGAGGGAGGGAGACAGAGGGAGGGAGACAGAGGGAGAAGGCGACAGGGATGGAGGGAGTCAGAGGGATGGAGGGAGACAGAGGGAGGGAGACATAGGGAGAGGGAGACAGAGGGAGAGGGAGACAGAGAGAGAGGGCGACAGGGATGGAGGGAGTCAGAGGGAGGGAGGGAGACAGGTTGTTTGTGCCCGCTCGCTTGCTACACTGCCTTACTGTGTCACAAAATGATGCATCTCCGAAAGGTGTGTCAGCAACATGAAATAGTTTATGAGCTGTGGTCTACTATCTTGTGTGATATTTTCCTATCCCTGTGCATTGGGCATGGTGCTTGGGTATGTCCCTGGGACATATGGGATGGGAGCAGCCTCTTACCCTACACCTTCCACCCTTTGTGCCTCCCCCTTGCAACTACCCCCATTCTGTTGTGTACTGCTGGGACTCATGGCCACCCACCCCATGCTGCTGGGCACAGTTGTAAGTCCACCCATGTAACATGTGTTTTTTGTACACTCACCAGACTCAACGGCTCCTTCAATTCCGTGTACTCCTACCGGTGGCAGCAGGGCCATGACTTTCTCCTCCCAGGGATAGTATACAGGAGGTCTGCGGGGACCACCACCTCCAGTGTAGTGTGCATTGGCGTAGTCCTGGTCCATTTTCTTCTTCACCATCCTCCGCAGATCATACCACCTGGACTGGCATTCCCCCTGGTGCGCCTGATGGGTGCAACAGCATTGACCCGGTCTACGATCCTCTCCCACAGGCGTGTTTTTTCTGCCATGCTGGTCTGTCTGATCAATGCGCCAAACAGCTGTGGCTCGACTCTGATGACTTCATCTGTAAGTATCTCATTCTCCGGGTTAGTGAACTTTGGATTCTTGGGTGTGGTCATGGTGTGGGGTGTATGTGATGGGGGGGATGGTGTGTATGGATGAGGGTGTGTGGGTCTGATTGTGAAGGGGGTGGTGTGGGTGTAGATGAGATAGGGTGTATGTGTGAAGGTGTGTGGCTGTAATTGTTGGTGAGATGTCTGTGTCTTCGCAAGAATGGGTATGTTGCAAAGGATGATGGGTTGTATGTGTGGACCCTTTTATTGGTCAAATAGTGGGTGTGGCTTAATTTGAATTGGTGGTGTGTGTGTTATATGGGGTGGGTGTTAGTGTTGACCTCTGTTTGCCTGTTTGGCTGTCACCAGGACATTGATTCTCAATGGTGTGTACACAGGAGACATGTTCAGTGTTGTTGTGCGACTCGTTAGCAAAGTCCTTGTGCTGGTTTAGGTGTTGGCGTTATGTGTGCGTGTCGTACTTGTGCGCGTGGTTGACTTGTACGGGCCGTTGGTGGGTGTGGGGGTTCGCGTAGGCTTGTTGGTGGGGGTGTGCGTGTCATACTTGTGCGTGCGGTTGACTTGTATGGGCCGTTGGCGGGTGGGGGGGATTCACGTAGGCTTGTTGGGGGGGTGTGCGTGTCGTACTTGTGCGTGCGATTGACTTGTACGGGCCGTTGGCGGGTGGGGGGGTTCGCGTAGGCTTGATGGGGGGTATGCGTGTCGTACTTGTGCGTGCGGTTGACTTGTACGGGCCGTTGGCGGGTGGGGGGGTTCGCGTAGGCTTGTTAGGGCGCGTGCGTGTCGTACTTGTACATGCGGTTGACTTGTACGGGCCGTTGGCGGGTGGGGGGGTTCGCGTAGGCTTGATAGGGGGGTGTGCGTGTAGTACTTGTGCGTGCGGTTGACTTGTACGGGCCGTAGGCGGGTTGGGGGGTTTGCGTAGGCTTGATGGGGGGGGTGTGCGTGTCGTACTTGTGCGTGCGGTTGACTTGTACGGGCCGTTGGCGGGTGGGGGGGTTTGCGTAGGCTTGATGGGGGGGTGTGCGTGTCGTACTTGTGCGTGCGGTTGACTTGTACGGGCCGTTGGCGGGTGGGGGGTTCGTGTAGGCTTGATGGGGGGGTGTGCGTGTCGTACTTGTGCGTGCGATTCACTAGTACAGGCCGTGGGCGGTTGGGGGCGTTCGCGTAGGCTTGATGGGGGGCAGGGGTGCGTGTCGGACTTGTGCGTGCGGTTGACTTGTACAGGCCGTTGGCGGGTGGGGGCGTTCGCGTAGGCTTGATGGGGGGGTGTGCGTGTCGTACTTGTGCGTGCGGTTGACTTGTACGGGCCGTTGGCGGGTGGGGGGTTCGCGTAGGCTTGTTGGGGGTGTGTGCGTGTCGTACTTGTGCGTGCGATTGACTTGTACGGGCCGTTGGCGGGTGGGGGGGTTCGCGTAGGCTTGTTGGGGGATGTGCGTGTCGTACTTGTGCGTGCGGTTGACTTGTACGGGCCGTTGGCCGGTGAGGGGGTTCGAGTAGGCTTGATGGGGGGTGTGCGTGTCGTACTTGTGCGTGCGATTGACTTGTACGGGCCCTTGGCGGGTGGGGGGGTTCGTGTAGGCTTGATAGGGGGGTGTGCGTGTCGTACTTGTGCGTGCGATTGACTAGTACGGGCCGTTGGCGGGTGGGGGGGTTCACATAGGCTTGATGGGGGGGTGTGCGTGTCATACTTGTGCGTGCAATTGACTTGTACGGGCCGTTGGCGGGTGGGGGGGGTTCGCGTAGGCTTGTTGGGGGGTGTGCGTGTCGTACTTGTGCGTGCGGTTGACTTGTACGGGTCGTTGGCGGGTTTCGCGTAGGCTTGATGGGGGGTGTGCGTGTCGTACTTGTGCGTGCGATTGACTTGTACGGGCCGTTGGCGGGTGGGGGGGTTCGCGTAGGCTTGTTGGGGGGGTGTGCGTGTCGTACTTGTGCGTGCGGTTGACTTGTACGGGCCGTTGGCGGGTGGGGGGTTCGCGTAGGCTTGATAGGGGGGTGTGCGTGTCGTACTTGTGCGTGCGATTGACTAGTACGGGCCGTTGGCGGGTGGGGGGGGTTCGCGTAGGCTTGATGGGGGGGTTTGCGTGTCGTACTTGTGCGTGCGATTGACTTGTACGGGCCGTTGGCGGGTGGGGGGGTTCGCATAGGCTTGATGGGGGGTGTGTGTGTCGTACTTGTGCGTGCGGTTGACTTGTACTGGCCGTTGGCGGGTGGGGGGGTTCGCGTAGGCTTGATGGGGGGGTGTGCGTGTTGTACTTGTGCGTGCGATTGACTTGTACAGGCCGTTGGCGGGTGGGGGGGTTCGCGTAGGCTTGATGGGGGGTGTGCGTGTCGTACTCGTGCGTGCAGTTGACTTGTACGGGCCGTTGGCGGGTGGATGGGTTCGCGTAGGCTTGAGCGAGGGGTACACGTGTGGTATGTGTTGATGCCGCTTGCTGTGAGACGAATAATCCCATACGAATCAATCTTCATGCGCGAATACTTTGGGCCGTACGAATAGCGGACAGGCTTTTCGTACAGGATCGTACTAGTGTGCTTGTACGGCCTGGTTACGAATCGTACGGTTCGCTGATATTCGTACGGCGATCGACGGAAATGGATCGGAATTCGCAGGTCGGACGGTAATTTCCCATTCGTACGGAATCGGATACGAATACGAATCGTACGGCGGAATATTTTATCGGATCGGAATCGACGCCTAGGAATTCACATCCAGTATCAGGATCTCTGGGCCATGCACTCTTTTCTCAACCACACACCAACGGTGTGTTGTCGGTATATGTAACTATATGAATCCCAAAGGGGGAGATAATATCGCCAGTGGAGACATACAGATATTAAAAAGGGTCGGATTCAAGGATGAGCCCTGTGGGACTCCACACCTAAGGGGGATAGGTTTGGAAAGGATGTCACCTTCGAAAACCTGAAAGCACCTGTCCTCCAAAAAGGAGTGGAGCCATGGCAAAGCCTTGCCAGGGACTCCAATGCTCCTAAAACGGTGAGTCTGGGTACGGTGGTTCAACGTATCGAATGCTGCGCTTAAATCGAGGAGTAATAAGCCTGCTGTACCTCCAGAGTCAAGGATTTTTCTCGGTTCCTCCACCACCGTTAGTAAGGCTATCTCAGTGCCTTGGCGAGGGCAGAAGCCCGTTTGAGAGGGGTGGAGCACGTGATTGGATTCGAGAAATGTGGAAAGTGTCTGATTTACATTTTTCTCAGCGATTTTGCTAATTGCTGGGAGGAGCGAGATGGGGCAGTAATTGCCCAGATCTGAAGGGTCCAAGTTGTTTTTTTTAGCAAAGCTTTTACTATTGCCTTTTTCTATTCAAGGGCGACTATACCTAAAGAGAGGGAGGCCTTAATCAGGCTGGTCATGATGTCGATGACTGTAGGTGCTACCAGTTTCAAGATGTTGGGTGGTGCAGGGTCCAGTGGTGACCCTGATTTAACAGAAGTTAAGGTGGCTAGAAATGACTCCAGATAATGCTCTCCAGAAGGTGTCTATTTCCATGCTGGCCAGCGGCGATCAGCTCGAGTGTGTCATTATCTCTTTGTGGGAGAAGCTTGAGAATGTTATGAACTTTGGTGGGAAAGTATTCCGCAAGTTCCTTAGAGCGGTATCCCGAAGGATAGGGTGCTGCTGAAGGATCAGGGACTTTGAGAAGTTTGAGGAAAGTCCCTCTGGAGGAATTGCCTGCTGTTGTGATCCTTTCCTCATAGTAAGTGGCCTGGGCTCGTTTTATTGCACAGGGTCAAGACTGATTTGCATAATGCTGGGTTCAAACTGGAAAGGCATGGTGAGCAAAAAAACAATGGATTTAGGCCCAGATCTCTGTACTGGGGGGAATGTATGACATTGTTCTGCATTCTGTCCATCACCTGTTGTTTTTGCTCGTTTTATTGCAGCCTTGTACATTCCAATAGCTGCCCTATATTCCTGTTTCTTAACATGTGAGAAATCTTTCCTCCATGTCCTCTCCAGTCTTTTGCATTGTTGTTTTAAAATGCCCAGCTCAGGGGAGAACCATGCAGATTTGTTAGAACCTGCCTTCTTCTGGATTGATTTCTTAGGGAGCATTGTATTCAGTGACTCCTCAATCCAGTAGGTGAAGTTCTGATAACCCGTAACTGGATTGAGTTCAATATTGGATTTGGAGTTTTCCATTTCCTGTATCCACTCTTCCACCGAGAGGTTGGGCCAGGGACGGATGAGATTTCGAGTAGACTGGGTATGCAGGACGGGGGTTGGTGGGGCCCATACAAACGGAATTAAAAAATGGTCTGACCATAGAATGGGGATGGCGGCTTTACCTTTTAATTCCGTCAGGTTAGAATAAATCGGATCAAGAAGGTGACCTTTGATATGAGTTGCTTGGGAGACCTTCTGGTGTAGTTGACATGCCATCAGGTCTTGAGCTAGTTCATTCACTGAAGATGCTAAGGGGTCATCAAAGTGAAGGTTAAAATCTCCCAGGAGGGTAAAATTAGCCGAGGAGCTAGCCAGAGTCATAACAGTTTCCAGCATAGGTTTACCAAATTGGCCCATTGACCCAGGTGGACGGTAGATCAGTATGCCTGAGAATGACAGTGAGGGAGTAAATTCTATAGAAAAATGAACATTCTCACAGTCTGATAGCGGACTATCTAGTAGTCTACAGGTCAAATAGCCTTTATAGATAATGGCAATGCCACCGCCCACCCCTGTCATTCTGTCTTTCCTCTGGATTAAATATCCAGGAGGGAGTGACTGAACAATGTCCGGCTCTGAGCTGGCGTTGAGCCAGGGCTCCGTGAGAAACAGAGCCTCAGGACCAGAATCTGTTAACAACATAGAAATCTCTGTTGTAAGCTTGGGCAGAGATCTGCAATTGAGTAGGAGTAGGTTGTAGGAGGGGCCCACTGAGAGTAAGAGGGATCATGCGGGTGAGTCTGAAGCTGCAGTGTGAGCATTTGTCCTGAAGTTTCTCCAGGGAGATGGTATGAATGCACTTTGGTCCTGGGACTCTGTTTAACTGCTTCAGCAATGAACTGGGGTAGCAGAGCCTTTCTGGGGGCGCAGAGCCAGGGGTTCTAGCCCCTGGGCCTGGACGGGTGCAGACAGGTTTGACTTAGGCGCGCCAGTGGCGCGATCGCGCCATCTGGCATATTTATCTCGTAAGCTGTGTGCCGGGTTCAGCCACTAGAATGCTGACCCGCTGCCTACACACCGTAAGCCCCGTAAGTCTGACTACTTCCCACGGGAGTGGGACTGGAGTGGAGCCTTCTTCTGCCGTGCCATCAAGAGCATTAATGCCCGCTCACTAATATCACCTTCAGATTCATAAACTCACAATCGGCACAGACCTTTGGGCGACATTTGGCCAAACAGCTGCATTGAACGAACTTGATTTTTCCTAAAAAGTGAAGAGTCCAAGAGTGTGGATGCAGCAGAGATTTCAGACAAAAAGAGAGTGATGCTTTGCCTCCAGAATCCAAATCCAAAATGGCAAAGGTTGAACTAAGCAGAGTGATGAGTCTTCAGAACAGGAAGGCAATGTTCCTACTGCATGTACAGTACTCTCTGGCACTGTCATCCTGTTTACAAATAATGCTATTTACACTCAAATATTACTCAACCCTCCTTTCAGGTTTATATTCAACTCAAAATGTTGTTTTATGCTGATTTCTTTGTCACTCACGTTTAAATCACTGTTGCTCACATTCAGATGTCCACTCAGGTAAAAAAGGTACATGAAATATATGTGCTAACCGCCCGCATTAAAGGAACTGCCGCATGACGAGTTGTTTCCTTACATCTTGCATTACAATTTCTCCCCAAACAGAAGTCTTGTTAGTGAAATGGCGCAAAATTGGTAAGTATGCATACATTTTATGGAATTACTGTAATTACGCCAATAACAGCGGCGTAATTAAAATTATGCCCAAGCCTAATATTTTGCAACATGGTGTCCATTCTGTAATGAACATATCATGTTAGTACTCTAGTCGTTCATTAGAAATATGTGTTAAAGAAGCCCACTGTAGATTAACTTACAAACTACTGTTCCTGTTGAAGGTACATGTTTCACTCAGCCTGCCACACTTGACAAAGATGAGGACAATATTTGAGAATTTATAGAAAAGGTGTCATCTTTTTAACATACCAGAGTTCTTACTGTAATTTCTATGACAAAATGAAACGAATTATTTTGTTAATTTCCTGCAAAAGAAGATAATTGTGATTTTATAGATAGCGTCATCATTGAGCTTCTGGATCACTAACCATCATTTTCATGAAGACATCCATGCCAGAAGCCCATTTTCTGTCAAAGATGGTTCACCTCAGCAGAAGGTCAGCCTTTTTCACTTCGTGAAATCATGTCACTACTAAGAAATGCATTGTATTGAGATTAAAATCTATTGTCACCCTACAATAAGCACCTTACTGAAGCCTCAAAACCCAGACTTTCAATAGAATACATTGCACTGGGATCAGAATGAAAAAACAAATCCAACAGCTGTGCTTCTTGTAAACTTCCACCTAAATTGCACCTTGAAAAACACACCATCTAGCAAACAATTTTGTGAATTTCAACGCAGATTTTAAGGGCATGATTTACAATAGCAATGACATTCAAGAGAGAGGCAATCCCAGTTTGACATTTACCAGGGTGTGATGGGGTATCAGCTTTGCATCAGGACCTTCTGACTTCACAGAGTGCCCTCCTCCTAGAGTGATATTGCTTAAGTATTGTACTTTAAGCAAATTTAAATTGCACGTTCATTGGTTTCCATTTTCTGTGCCTGGCTTAGTTTAAATTTTGTAAGCTGGAGAGTCATAGTGGGGAACATCCCAGAATCACCTGCATGTATGCTTGTCAAAGAAACATAACTATTAAAAAAAAAAATTACAACTTACAGTGTTGACGATTGCCAGAATCTTCATCACATTTTCTGTTACAGATGATGTATTTCCACCTAAATGTATAAACTGCAAAAAATGTACAGAAGGCTAATATCAAAATATACATGGAGTCAAATACAACAAGATTGTGTAAAACTTTCTCTGCCTTTTCATTGAGCACATAACACATTACAGTTGAAATACTTATTTTCACCATTGCATATATAAGAAAATAATGTGCACGCTTGGCAAACTGTTAATATTATCATAATGGCCAAATTAATATTTTTGGTTGTAGGAAAGTGCCCTTCCTATACGAACACCCCACACTTTTTCCCCAATGCTGATTTGTATGACTTTGGAAGTGCACTGGAGCCTGCTATCCAGGCCCCATTGCCAATGTGTTATGCCTAAAAATGATGTAAATAAAATGGTAACCCGAACTGGCAAGGACTTTAACCCCATTATAAGCCCTGGTAAGTGGTACTAGTGGTACATAGGGAATGGGAGTTAAAGGGGTCACCAGGGCCTGAAGAACTGATTGTGCAACCCTGGGTGGCCCAAGTAGACAGACAACAGCAGTCCTTCCATTGCAAACAGCATGAGCAGTGCAAACTGTTCAAACTCAACTTTACCCTCACCATGAGTGGAAGGGTCAAAGTACTATTTTTAATATATGTCAGTCACCTATAAGGTAGACCTCCTGAGCTCAATAGGCAGTGTGCATTGTAGTAAAGGCGTGGACATATAAGTGCAAGCTTATATGTCCCTTCAGTAGCCACTTTCTATTAAGTGCTACTATAGATGTTCAGGGGGCCACAGGATAACATGGGCTGGCACCCTGTCATCCCTAGATTGCCAGTTTCATTTCATTTCAATCTTTATTTCGATCAATTAAGATCATAAAAGAAGTACAGACATATTTTCAATGATAGTGCAAATGAAATACATTAAACATCATTAAAAAACATTCCAAACGCAGATTTTTAAAAACATTTAGCATATGTTACAATTAAAAATCGTCAGTGCAATTCCTTTATTCCACTCTACCTCGTCTTTAAAAGGCGGGAGCGGGTGCGCCACATCGCAGTTAAAAATTTTGCTACAGAAAAGACAGTCATAGGTGAAAGATCCGTCTTTAAAATTCTATATGCAGGAAGGTATCGGGTAAAACCTAGTTTTTTAAGAAGGGGGAGAAGCCAATATTTCCTGGATCTTTGGTAAGCCTCACAGAAAAATATAAAATGCAATTCATCTTCCAAATTATGTGAGCATGACGGGCACTGTTCGCCAAAAGGGGACTGGGCCCAGTGGTTTGTGAATGCCCTAATAGGAAGTATGCCATAACGCCATTGCAAAAATAATTTTCTAGTGAGGACAGGAGCAATGCTATCTAGCACACATTCAAGTTGGTATAAATCTTTGGATTTGATAAACAAGTCTGTCAAAGACCCCTCCGGTATGTTCCCCTTTGTAATTGATAACTTCAGTTCAAAGAAATCCTTCGTAAGGCATTTGCGTGGGATTCTACTACATGCATTACCTGGATCTAGCCATAATTCAGGTCTGCCCAATGTCTCACATGTTTGTTTAATGAACCTGAGCCATGGGATTTGTCTTGATTTAGATAGACCAAGAATCTCCTGGAGCTCGTTCCTATAGTTCGTAAGTTCCGGTGTGCACCAGATACGGCGCCAGAAGATGGCCCTGTCATCCCTAGATTGCCAGTTTCATTATGGTCCCACTGCCAAGTGTCATGTTTGGTATCAAACAACTTGTCTCATTAAATCCCGCTTTTACTCAAAGTCAGATTTAATGTGACATGCACCCAGGTGGCCACAATAGAGGCTGCCCACCTGATTGCCCCAGCCTTTCCTGTGCACTTGTTGGTAGCCTGCAGCTGCTACGGACAAGACCCTTTGCCAGGAGGTGTGAACACGACCAGGAGTCAGAAACAAAGGCATGCCTGGGTAGGAGGTTTCACTCCCTCCCTGACAGGATGGCTAGTGAAGTGGCACATAAAGGCGGTGAGCTTCAAAGCTTTCACCTCCTCTGATATGCAACCAGGCTTCCTCCCAAAGGAGGAAACAGCACTCCCCCCATCCCCAGGCACATTTGCACCTGAGCAGGTGGGAAAATTAGATAGTTAGTAGGTGTACACCCCCAGAAGGCTAGCCACACTCCTAGGGTGGGCTACCTGATCTGTACAGCAAAGGAAGGGTTCTGTTATTTTTAAAAGTTGCAGATAGAGGAGTCTGGGTAGAACATATGGCACCCCCCTCCTCACCCTGGAATGTGGTCACCTCAGGGAAAGATTAGTCACTGGGACTAGTAGCCCATTGGTTATTTGCACCTATACACATAAAGCTCTTAAATCTTGGATTTAAGGGGCACCTCCTGGCACTAGAACCTCAGATCTAACTTGCAACAAAGAACAAAGAAGAGACCAGAGTTTGCGACTTCAAGACCTACACAAAGCAAAGCCGCGATAACCTGCACCTGTGATAACCACCTCACAACTACACGACTTGCCCCAGACCAAAGATCAGTTTCAAAGACATGAGGGGCCTTTCTGAGCACCAAAGGCAACTCCAGAACTCCCTTTGACTAGAGCTACTAATTCCCTGTAGCCCACAGCTACAGCACACTCCTGGAACCAAAGAATCACTGGCCATTGGGCCCACTGAGCAATCGCCTAAAAGTAACTGGCCTTGTGTACTGTGGGAAATGTAATCCTGACCTCCAGAAATTTCAGGTGGATACCATTTTGCCCCAGACTCCAGGACATCGAAGTAACCCAAGGCCGAGCTTGCTGCTGCCAAGGCTTGCTTGTGGCCAGTGCGGCTACCACTACCTTTGTTGGACGATGTGCTTCAAGGGAATCCCGCAGCATCTTCAAATCGACACCTCAGTGGCTCTGTTGTCGAATGTTGCATCTGTTTCCTTACCAGCACTGTCTAAGCGGTAAAACCAGCAACCCAGCAACTCCTGGTTATGCACCAAGGACAGCCAGGACACCTCTGCACCCAGACCCTAAGAGCCAGGTAAAATTCAACTGACAGGTGGGCTTGGTCCTGGAACCTTTATCTCCTTAACCCCCAGTGGTCTCCACTGAAATCGACCTGCAAGTGACTGACTGTCACTAGTCGTTTCTCCGTTGACCGCTACTTTAAGTTTTGCAGTAGTGAATTGCACTGATTTATTTTTCTTTCTAAAATCTATAACTTGAGTTATAATTATCCGATTTTGTTTGTTTTGGTGCCTAAATTTATATAAAATTCTGCTCTATTTTTATAAATTGATGTCGGATTTCTTCTGAGTTGCGTCAATTACTTATCGTCCAAGTTGGTATTCTGAAATGCTTCACACATATTCCTCTAGTAAAACCTGACTGCTCTGTGCCACTACCAGGGTTTAGCTAGGGATTATTGTGAATCCAAAGAACCTATTTTGTGGGTATTGCAAGAGTATTGTAAAGTGAAACCTAACCAGCCTCACTATATAATCCTCCACTTTCCTACAATGGTTTACATCTTTTGATTTATTTTGAAAAGTATTAGTATACAATAACACATTGTTCCATAAACATCGCCCAGGGTACAATATGCCAAGTGCCTGCTAGTGGCTAGTAATTAGCAAATATATACAGTACGGTGAACAAGAAACAACTCCTCAACTCTATTCTCCTAGTACTCCCTACTCCATCTTTTCGATTCACTTGCATTGGTATGCGTAACAGTTCTATTCTATAGACCATCTCTATGTTGTGTTTCGGTGATGAGCTTGGCTTTGATAATGTAGGTCAAAGTTAGTTGACGTAGGCTAGGCAGAGAATTCTTCGGTATTTGGGACAAGAGAGCTCTCTGCCTTCTGTGGACAAGTAATCAATCCATGTACCCCGTTTTCCTTCAAACTGCGCTTCCAGCTTCTCAAAGATTTTTGAAAATGCTTGAGCGCTGAGTCCGCTTTGTCTCCATACAGGTGTGAGCCATCCAACGGCATGTCATTTAGGGACAAGTGGACACCCTGAGAACTCAGTGTACCATACCTTGGCAACAAAGCGCCACTGTACAATCCATGTCTCTGCCTAGGGAATCTGTCGTAAGCATCCCTCACCTAAAGGCGAACTTTGCTGCATCCTGACCATCTGCTAAGGCTTGGATGAGGACAGCAGGGCCCTCCTCGGAAAGCATGGGTTGCAGCTGGGCAACAATGCATGGGAATATCGGCCCAAGAGGCATGCAGTGTTCAACGACTGCAAGGCTAGCCTGGTGGAAAAGAAAATAGGCTTCACAAAGATGTTAAGCCTCTTGGATTCCTTGTTTGGTGGGGTGGAAGTGAGCGCATTTGGGTTGACCTACGAAGTAGAGCCCTGCACATCCAGACTCTGAGGAGAGATGCTGGGATAGAAAAGCTGGATTTCCTGGATCAGAACAAGGGCATTGGGCAATCATGAGCTGCACAGGAGCCCCTATGCAAGGTTTAGCCCAAGCCCCAAGGAGAATGTCAGTGAAGGCTTTGTTAAAGAGGAGCAGTAGCTCAGCCAAACCAGCTCCGGTCTAATGCACCCATGTCAAGACATTAGTCTTGATCTCGACAGCAGGCAGCTGAAAGTCAAGGCCTCTGCCGCCCTGCGCATCACAGTGGTGAAGGATGCACTTTCCTCCAACACAGGACCTGGAAGGGAAAGCATGCCATGGTCTGGTGAGATGTCCATGCCACTGGCATCACCCAGCTCCTCATTCCACTTATTTGATGGCACAGGGACCTCTTCTATGGGATCAATCCTTCCTCTTCATCTACCCCTTCAGGAAAGAAGGGTTAATCTAAGGGTGGGAAGTCCTGGATGGCTCCAGCACTGGTGTTGAAGGGCCCTGTTTCAGAATCAGGAATACCAAAGAGCCGGAATGGAAGACTCCGGATCGAAAGGATACACCTGTGATGGCGTTGGTCCGGATCCATGGGTGGATCCAGAATTGTATCCGGAGGGCCCAGCTGGGGTCGGGGACTAACCAGCCAAAGGTAACCCAGCAGGGGCACCTCTAAGTTCCAGGGTGACCCGAAGGAATGCCAGCAGGAGTTCATTGTCCAAAGATGGTGTGCATGGTGTCGTAACTCTCTTTAAGAGGGGCAGCTGGGGCCGTGGCCAAGATGGCGAGCGGGTAGGATGTGTTTCCCAGGGGCTCCCCACTCCTGCCGCCTAAAATCGGGCAATTTTCCACCCTAAGTCCAGCATAGTTGGACCTCGCTGTTACGGTCGCCACTGGCTGGACTGACCAAAGCAACATCGCACCGGCAGGCTTCTGGGGGTGGAAGAAGCGGAGCCCAACGCACCACGAGGCTGAGGGAGGAAATGGCGGCCGACACTCACCGAGCTCGCTGATGAGGTGATCACCTAGTCATCCTGTGGCTCAGAGATCGGCGTGCCTGGGTCCCCTCGGGTGCCGCTGTTGGAGGTGGAGCGACCGGAGCTGTGGAGGAAGTGGACGAGGCAGTTAGCAAGCATTAGCCGCCAGCGGGGAGGTGACGAAGGTGAGGCTCCCGGGGCCGCGGTCTGCCGCAATCTACATCCGCGGGAGCATTGGCTGGACGTTGGAGAGGCGGGGGCAAACAGATTGGGCTCTGGAGCCAGAGCACAGGGTGAAGAAGCGGGCCACGCGCTGTACACCACAATCTCAACCTAGTGGAGCAGGCGTTGCACACAAGTCCACAGCCCCAAATAGCCGCGGCGACGCTGCCTTCGACCCGGTGTGGTGGAAAGTGATGAGGGGCGGCTGGCGCGATGGCATTCACTGACGAGGGCCTACACACAAGGGGACAGAAAGGAAGCGGGGAGAGACACAGTGCGGCAGGCTCGGCCCCGCCCTTAACTAGTGAGACGGGCCCGAGGAGAACTCAGGTGAGTGGCGCCGCTTGAGATCGCAGCTGGCAGAGCACAAGCATTGCGGGGCCCAGAGAGGACCGGACCTACAGACGTCTAACAGAGCGCACTGACAGCGAGGCCCTAGAGGCAGACAGGCGACCCTGCATGGTGGGGGGCATACCTCGCAGCGTTTTGGCCAGGGTCTTTGCCTGGTGAGCAGGGGTCCAGGAGAGATAAGTGAGGAGGCGCAACCAGAGCGTGGAACAGCCGTGTGTGGGGGGCAGCGGAGGCCCGTGGGAGCACAGACCAGCAGCCGGACATACCGGCTGGTGGGGGAAGTACATTGCGTCAGTCCGGTGAGGACATCGGGAGCATTTTTGCCACCCGTATCAATATTACTCGGTAGCCTTATACAAGGACTTGTCTGTCATCATGTTACAGAAAAGGAGAGAGTTCAGTGAGGTGACCACGCATATGAGGGATAAGGGTGTGGCATACTCCTTCAGACTGATCTTTACATGGGATGGTAAGCTTCAGCAAATTAGGTCCCTACAGGTCACTTGCCAGATGCTCGGCCTGGAGCAGTGGAGCCAGGAGACTATGGCCAGTCAGGAGCGCAGACCCCCACGTGAGCTCTGGCTGAGAGTCAGAAGGAGGCGCCCATCTGGTAACTCCATGGGGCCGGACCCCACAGCCATGGCACAGGAAAGGCAGTCCACCCTTGAAACGGTCCTCAAAGACACAGCGTCTCAGGACAGCTCATGACTTGTGGAAGGATGCCACATAAAACTGAGAAGCATGGCCGGGGGGCGGCGGGGGCGGGGATTGCCAAACCACAATATGCCCCTTCTAACCTTTTTTTTCCAGGTGTTTGCGATTGTGCCCAGTGGACGTGGAACACCGTGGCTGCGCACTGTAGCTCCTGGACAATATATTGGGGTGGCTGTTCCTGGGTTTGTTGGGGTTAGGGAGGGAGGGTCCGAAGTCCAAACAACATGCATATATAGAGTCCCTGGGACCCAGTGCGTGCTTACGCCAGGGTTCACAAGCGGCATTACATACCACTGATCATCAGATTAGTGGTTCCCATTCGTCGGAGGGCGTTATTTACTCTGGAGGCCAGCATAGCTCAACCTGCACCCCCTCATTATGGTTTGGGGAGTAGTGAATATCATTACACTTAATGTCAAGGGGCTCAACAACCCAGTGAAAAGACGCACAATCCTTTCTTACCTAGAGCACGCGGAGGCTGATATATGTCTAAGGATTGCCATCGCATGCGTTCGAGGACGTTCCTTCAACAGTACTTCTCATACACAGTGGAGAAAAAAGCTGGTGTAGCCATTCTAATTTCCCACCGTTGCCAAGGGATAGTGAAGGAGAAAGTAGCTGAAATGAAGGGGAGGCTCCTGGCGTACACCATTCAGCCCAGCACCCAATCCCTAGTGATAGGTTCACTCTATGACCCTAACTCCGGACAAGAAAGATTCCTTCAGACGGCCCTAGCGAGCGTCATGACCCCACAGAATTGCATGACATTGGTGGGGGGGGGGCCTAAACTTGGCCATGGACTTGTCCAGGGAAAGATCCCATACTTCCTACTTTCACATGGGAGAGATGTTAGGCGAGGGGAAGCAATGGCTGAAAGAAATGGGTTTTGTTGACATTTGGAGGGAGGCATATCCTAATTCCACACATTTCACGTTCTACTCCCCGCCCACAAGTCCTATGCACGTTTAGACTACTTCTTGGGTACAGAGGAGATTAACAGGGTGGTGCAAGCTGCAACAATTGAACCTGCAGCCCTCTCAGATCCCGACGCATTGTCCATAGAGATATGTATAATGCCGGGACCACGCCCCTCAGGTAACTGGAGACTCAAAGAATCCATGCTCCATAACAGAATGGTGGAACTACAAATCTCCAAATGCATCACCGACTATTTCACCCTGAATGATACACCAATCATGGCTACCACCACACATTGGGAAGCAATGAAAGAAGCAGTACGGGGGAACTCATACCGATCTCTGCGGCTCACAATAAAGAACGCAAAGAGACACAGGCAAATTTAGCAGCTCAGGTGCAGGAATTAGAGAGGGTGCATAGTAGGACGGGGGCGCCAAGGGTCTGGTGACAATTGAAGGTGGCTGGGGCACAGCTGGCTAGCATTGACTTAGATAGATCGGAGTATGCAGCAGTCCGCTTAAAACACTCCTATTACATTGGGGGCGACCGCAGAGGCCGACAATTGGTGAGTAGGCGTTGGGCCCAAAGACAGAAGACAATGGTTACCTCATTGCATAGGAGTGGCCAGACGGACGCCACGGGGGACCAAGAAATAGCCCAAACTTTCAGAGAGTTTTATGAGAACCTCTATGCCGCAGATAAACCATCGGAACAGGACATCACCAACGTTTTGCAGTCTGTCCAGATGTCCTCATTAACCCCGGAACAGGCAGCAGTATTAGACGCTCCCATCCGCATAGAGGAGGTAATCACCGCGATCTCGCAACTCAGTGTACTACATTGCCAGGTTCAGACGGGTTTTCTGTTCTGTTTTACAAGAAATTTTGTTCCATTCTAGCTCCGGTGCTGACGAGGTTGTTTAACTCCCTTGGAAGCACACACCTGATACCGACCCCGATGCTAACTGAGGCGATAGACGTTTTACCCATGCCGGGCAAAGATAGTCAGCAATGCGGCTCATACCGGCCAATCTCTCTACTCAATATAGATCTCAAACTATTTACTAGTATACTCGCAACACACCTCAGCCCCCACATGCCGAATATCATAGAACCTGATCAAGCCGGGTTTATCCCGTTCCGCCAATGTGGAGACAATACCAAGAGGATACTACACCTCATAGACAAAGCCCATCAAACACAAATGGATGCGCTTTTTCTTACGGTTGACAATGAAAAATCATTCGATTGGGTGGACTGGGAATTCCTGGGGCATGTGTTGGTAGAGTTTGGGTTGGGGGAGAGATTTCGGGATTGGGTGCGGTGCTGCTACAACGGGCCTATGGCAACCATCATAGTCAATGGCACCACCTCAAGACTATTTACCATTCAAATAGGAACTAGACCGGGCTGCCCGTTGTCGCCGCTTTTATTTGCTCTGTACATTGAGCCGCTGGAGCAGAAGACCAGGGCCTGCCCTGGTATCGGAGGCATACCCATTTGGGGGGAAACACACCCTATAAGCTTATATGCGGACGATGTGATAGCAGCACTGTCAGAGCCGCAGTCCTCATTCCCCGCCTTCCTAGAGGAGTTAGAAGCATTTGGTAAGGTTTCAGGTTACAGGGTCAATGTAGATAAATCGCTGATCTTAAATCTGGCCCTCACACATCCCGCACCGGACCCAACTACAGGGCGGCTATCCGGCATCAGAGTGGTACACACTATCCCATACTTAGGGCTGGAATTAGCGGCCACAGTACACCAGATAACCTGTCTGAACTACGCTAAATTACAACGGCAGATCAATAAGGATCTGGGAACCATTTGTTCGAAACCCTGCCAGCGCTGCCCCCCGATGGGGTGATTGTCTCACTACAGCGCAGCATCAACAAATTTGTGTGGCCGGGGACCCGTCTGCGTATGAGCAAAGCTCTAGGGTACATGCGCCCGAAGATGGGGGCTTGGGGAGGGGCGCATTGGGGATACCAGACCTCCTCAACTGCTACAAAGCGGCCCAACTGTGATACCTTGTGGAATAGGCGAGACCGGAATCTGAAAAACGCTGGCTGTTTCAGGATAGAGCGCTGGCAGGTATCCCACTGTGGAAGGTTCCCTTTCTGAAAAGGTCACAGCAACCCAGAGGTCTTATGGGCTCGCTGGTCACCCGGTCAGTGCTGAAAATATGGGATGGAGTAGCAAGCTCCAAGAAACTAACATTTACCTCTCCTCTGACCCCCCCTATTTGGGAACAGCGAGCTCTTACCGGGACTGTCCGACAAGGCGTTTGCGGAGTGGCAGGGAACCTCATGCAGATAGGTGGGACATCTCGTTGATGTCTCAGGCATACTCCCATTCCATCAAATGAAATTAGATTACGGAATTCCCGAAACCGAAAGGTTTAGGTACCTGCAACTGAGACACTGGGTGCTTCAGGAGGGGATTAGGGAACAGGGGGGCCTCAAAATAACCAAATATGAAAAATGGCTAATTACCAAACTCACAGATAAAGGGCTGATCTCTGAAATGTACAATATGATTCGGTCTCGCCCACTGTCCCAGGCCACACCAAGTCAATAGAGGTGGGAGAGGGAACTAGGAGGTGCCCTCACACAAAAGGATTGGGAAGGAATCTATTACAGAGCAAAACACACCGCCCGCAATGTGGCCAGTATCGAAACAGCTATGAAAATAGCTACATACTGGTACCTTACACCGGCGCATCTTCACAGAGGTAATCCAAATAGAAGCCCCTCCTGTTGGAGAAGTGCGATAAGGACGGTACACTGCTTCATATTCTATAGGAATGCCTAGTGTTGTCCAGCTACTGAACTAAAATCCTAGGTGAGGTGGATGCGCTCTTTGACACAGAGATCTCGCGGCTCCCAGTATACGTGGTTTTGGGTCTCCCTAATCCGATAACATTCCCACTCAAAAGTGTGAGAGGTCGTCAGATGGGGCTGGCATTGGGGGCAGTGTTACAAAACATACTGACACACTAGGAGACACCCACTCCCCCTCACATGTAGGCTGGTCACACAGAATGTGGCACATACTAGGGATGGAACGAATATCAGCCACACTACATAACTCCGAAACAGCTTATCAGAAAGTTTGGAGCCCTTTCTTGAAACTGCTCTCATCAGAGTTCAACAAAGTAACACAACCCAAATACCTCAGAGTGCTGCGGTCCACAGACTTAGGGACGGAACAACGAACTTCCCCAACGGCCCCGTAAGGGATATTAAGGTCAAGAGGGAGGGACGGGACGGACATATACCACGGACTATCAGACAGGTAGGGGGGTTTAAGTTTAAGTTTTTATTTTGCTGGGCTAGGCTGCCTTTCCAACAAAGCAATAAAAGTGCTGCTTTTGAACTGTTTACATTGCTTGATGTATGACAATGGTACAATGTCCAATCTGGCACAAGAGCATGTGAGAAATGAAAACCATGCAGCACGTCTATGCCTATGTTTGTGTATTGTGTTGTCTTATTGAAAATGCCAAAAAACACATTTAAACATAAGATGGGCAGGTGTCGCTCCAACTCCAGGGCATTTGGGATTGTGCCAAGCAGGCCCAGAAGCAAGATCTGCAGGTGGTGTGCAGGAGCATGGCCTAGAAGCATGGTGTATGGACATGGAAGATGAAGAACGCTTCAACTTCTTGGATTTACCCAACTTCAAGAAAGAAGTCTTGGACCATGAAGAAGATCCTCTACGAGTGGTCTAGAGATCTCGGAAAGGACTTAATGGGTAAGGACTGGTCCTCTCTCCTGGAGTACCCCAAAAAGGTGTCCAGTGACACCAAATTCAAGCTCATACAATATATGATGCTCCACCGGGCCTACCTCACCCCACATCACCTCAACTGCCTATACCCCGATGCGCGTGTCTGTTGTCCTAGATGCCAGGCTGAAGACGCGTACCTCCTGCATATGTATGGATATGCCCACACCTCAGGGGGTTCTGGTCCCTGTCTCGCAGACCACAGGAGATATAACAGGAACCCCCAACTGGGACACAGCAGAGGGCTGCTTGTTGGGACTATTCCAGCGCCCTAGGTCACAGAAAGTACAACTCCGTTTCATTGAAATGGCCCTCCTCATAGCAAAACGCTCCATTAAAGTGAAGTGGAAATCAGCATTACCCCCAACTGTACCCACTTGGCATGGAGAGATGATCCGATGGGGTGGGGCAGAAAGTTCATTCCTAAGATGAGAGCAATACAGCGGGTTGTGCAAAACACTTATCTCCGTGGAATGGGACCAGATGCTGCAGGCTTTTAAGGCCATTGATCCCCATAGGTCACACCATGTATAGCACACATCACTCCATCTCCTCAGCACATGACACTCTTAAGCTTCCCCACCCATCCGTACCTGACGCAGAGCCTGTCTGCCTGACAGAAGTCCTTACCCTAGTGACCCCCATATGATGTATACATGATCAAAATAGAACCTCAGGTCCAAATTCTTCCATTGTGGGGTGAGCCAGATCAGTGGGAGGAGGTGGGTAGTTAAGGAACGTTATGTTTGTTGTTTGATTTTATTAGACAATTTGCCTCTGAAATAGCGGATGAACTGCTGGATCCTGAAAATGTAAACACCCAGAACGGGTTATCATTCGTACTCTCATGTTAAAAGTTGAAAGATTGTGCTGCAACCCTGTATGTAAGAATCAAGAGAGTTAAGTACCACTGTATCAATTGTTGAAAAGTCTCTTCAAGGTGCCACATTGTATAAAATCAATAAAATATGTTTTTCAAAAGAATATCCTCAACGAGAACGGCCTCACAATCTCCCAGGGGACCAGGATCAGCATGGAGCCTCCTGCTGTGTCACCAGGTGCTTCAACACCCACTTGTGAATAGCATTCGTAGAAGTACACGTCCAGATGATAGTAACTGGTTTCTGTGAATTCAGTGCATTATTTTCCTTCTCGTGATGGGCTGGAGAGGTACAGGCAATAGCAGTATATATTTACTTTGCTGCTGCTAAATAAGCAAGAAATGTAGACCACTCTCTACCATAAATTTCAAACCTGATTATGCAGGCTTAAATTTCTTCCTCCTGCTGCTTGCTACTGTTGTGTTGTGTGGCCTCGCCCTCGTGGTGTGCCCTTTCTAGGTCTCTCCTGGCGTTGCAGCGCGAAAGCGCTGTCACCAGCAAGACTTATTGTCAGCGTGATGCCTCCCAAGGGAGACAGACTGGGTCACGCGCAGATTGTGGTCTGTGGACGCGCTTCTAAAGAGTCGCGCTTGCGCAGATGCGCTTCCACATACACACACAGCCCGCTTTCGCTTAGCTAGCATGCACTAATGGCGCGCGCACACACACAGTCACCCCCCTGCACACACACACACACACACATATGCGCGTGCACACACCGCCCCCCCCGCACACCACCCCCCAAGCCCCACTAACCGCATCGGCGGCCTCAGCCGCCACTCCATAAGTCTGCAACCACCGGGGGACTCTCCCCCAGGCATGGGAGCCCCGCGTCAACACTGCTCCAGCCACTCCGTGGGCGCGGGCTTCCCGCAGAAGACGGTAGTCCCGCCCCACGACAGGCGTGGCGCTCCCGAACTTCCGGTTTCGGGATGTGCATGCTCACGGCTTATGTTTACGGATCTAAGTGCACTATGATCAAACCATGGCGTAGGAAATTAATGCCATACCGTACTAGCAAAGATACGTTATTAACGTATGTTCATATTCACGAAAACGTCATAAAGCAAAGTTATGTCCCTAGTTATTTATTTTCTACATTACAAAATCTTGTTTACTATAGCGATCGCAAAAGCGATCGCTTTCAGTGCTGCTTGTTTTATTTGCCTTTTCAGTAGCAGCCCGCCACGCGAGGCACAGTTTGCTCTGTTGGTGCTAGTAGGTGGTTCTGGGGGGCTGTGTGCCCCTGGCAGTGCTCACGGAGGGTTTCTATTCTTAAGTGGGATAGGGAGGAAGCTTTTTGGGTCACGCATACATTTATTCATTGTGTGGTGACCATAGATATATGACTGCTGCAATTTACATAAATGCCTCTGCAGCAGTGTCTGTGTCCCTCGGTGGTCGGAGGTTCACAACTCCGTGGGAGGTGAAATGGGGCAGTTTTGCCATAAACCCAGCGGTTAGAAGAGGAGAAAGTTGTAAAATAAGGGGCAGCGGCACTCAAGCGCTTCGGCGCCTGGTGCGCCGTGGTGCCCGGCACGTGAGTGCAGGTGCCTGAGGTCTGTGGTTGGGTGGGCTTTTCTTCTTTGGTGGCAGCGTTGACGTTAGGGGCTGTGCACTCTCTCTAAGGGCTATGGTGGTATTGATAACATGAAACAAGGTAGTTGTTAATGACGTGTGTGTGTGGTTCAGGGGGTGTATGTTTCGAGTAGAATGTGCATACATGATGTGTGAAGGACATTAGCAGGAATTGAGCACATGTGGTAGGTGCAAAGGGCGTGGTTAGGATTGCATTCTCGAGTGGGCCGTGCACAAGGAGGCATGTTATGGTTTTTGGAAGTTGATGCATGTGCACAGGCCTCCATCTTAACGTTGGTGATGGATGTTCCAGTTGGCTAGTTACAAATGGTGTCAGCTGGCACCAATTGTTAGAACGAGTTTTGGACAATTTGAAGATAATTTTGGTGAGGAGTTGGAAATTATTAGTCTAGCCTGATAGTAGCACCTGTGATAATAATTTTAATGCACGTACTTCCCTGAGGACATGGTTCCTTAGCTGGGTCCATTAGAAACAAAGTGCATGTGGTTGCTTAAACTCTGCATCAAGATTGCCATATCCCTTTATTTAGGACCGGTGGATCGGATTTTGTTGAAGGGCAGCTTCCTTTATGTGCGCGTGCACGTGCTCTTGTTTCTGGCTGTTCACTCGGAGTGGCCCCCCTGGCCCGCATCCCTCCATGCACTGCTAGGGTGACACAGGCGCGGTCCGCGGCTCGGCAGGGGAGGGGCACGCGCCACCCCCCACCCCCGTCACCGTCGCATTCTGCAAGAGTGTGTCCGTGTGCGATCTGCGATCTCAGACTAATTTGTTTTGAAATGGAGTTTTGATTGAACTCCCCGAAACGATGCTGCTGCAAAATTTGTTTCTCGGGCTTCCCATTAAACGCCATCTTAAGGGGCAGGTTTACTACTCTCCCTGTTGCGCAGTCGATACATTTAATAACAACTTACAGGCTACTTTCAATAAAGTGGCGACAGCAAATTAGTAGCTTTGAACATGACAAGGCTCCTCAGTGACGCCGGGATCGGCAGTGCAGAGTCATTCCGCCCCCTCGTTCCCACTTGCAACCCCCCACACTCACATACGACTGGACCGCAGGCTCAAAGTCTTGAGCTCTAGGTGGGGGGGGAGGGTCATGGGCATGTTAACGTCTGCTAGGAGCCGTTCTCCCTCAGCCTGAGGTGGGCAGTCATGACAGGCCCACACCTCTGGAAGGGCAGTTGGGGGGCTGTGCCGATGGTTCTCAAATGCCTGGCAGACTGTGGGGGCATTCCATGAAAGGGTAGGAGTCTCCAGGCAGACCACTGGAAGGCGGGAGGCACTGGACTAGGGCAGCGTCCCTTGCATGCAGGGCTCAGCTGCTAGTAACCCCCCGAGCCCCGGAAGGGGGAAGTTCCACTGTGAAAGATAGGGATTTCAAGACGGGTCACAGCCTTTTGGAAGGGGGCAGAGTCAGTCGCATTCTGGGGACTGCACAGCCCTCTCCTCTCTGGAGGTGCACAGCTTTCATTGAAAATGTAAGCGTTTCTAGGCAGGTCAGTAACTCTGTAAGGTTAATAGGGCTGTAGCGATGTCAGTCCATGTGCTCTGGCTCTTGCGCCTGTTATAGGCACTGTCTTATTTTCTGTAGGACTGACTTTGTGGGGATTTCTTTAAAAGGGCTAACCCTTAACTGGTGGGGTGGGCGGGCAGGGATTGTTTGGGGGTGCTGTACAATGCTCAGAGAGATTTTTAATTGTGTTCTTCCAGACTCCCATACACTCCCAGGACTCACTCCCCCCACCCCACTGCATCCCCCCTTTTTAGCTGCTGCTCATTTCACATCTCTGGTTTAAAAAAATGATGATGGCAAATTAAGCTCTCTGGGGCTCAGCCAGTTCTGTCCAAATGAAAATTCAATATTAATTAAAAACAAGCATTTGCAATGCAATAGGTCTCGTATTTGCAAGAGTTTAAGCTATTGGCATGGTAAATGACAATGCCTTTCATTTATGTTTCAAAAACCAACACGTAAAAATCAAGGCATTGCCATTTACAATGCCAATAGCTCAAACTCTCACAACTGCAAGACCTATTGCATTGCAAATGCTTGTTGTTTTTTCCTTTTTTGTTTGAGGGGTACCCGGTCCCACCAGGGCACCCCCATGCCTCCAGATCTTAGGGACAGCCGAGGGTGCCCAGCCCTTGCAGCCCTGCAGGCTCGCTCATGTGGGCAGCACATCCCTGTGTTTCCGCGGGAGCCGACGATTCTCTTCTGCCCTGCCCACTCCTGCAGGCAGGGTGCAGCTCATCGTGGCAGCCATTCGCTCTCACCTGGATACAAGCAGGAGGGGCAGGGTGGGCCTGCCACTTGAAGGGGCCATCGGCAGTGCTCTCCCTTTACCTGCATTCGCTCTCACCAGGATACAAGCAGGCGGGGCAGGGTGGGCCTGCCACTGCAAGGGGCCATCGGCAGTGCTCTCCCTTCACCTGCATGTCAGTTGCTCTTTGGCAGTGGGGGTATGGAGTTGGGATCCGGGCTCCATTGTAGCTGCCTTGTGGGGTGGAACAATCTCATGTTTTGTTTTTGCCGCGGGGGTCAGGGAATGAGGTCCCGGCCCCCTTTTGTTTAGAGAGGCTCGGGTTTGGATCCAGGGCTCTGAGAAGGGGGCTCCATGGATGCACCATCCCTCAATCACTTAATGGGAGATTGTTCCTGGCGACCACCGGGCCCTAGCCCACCCCGGGTGGTCTCATCAGCCGGCAGCAGAGCTCCACGTGCTGAGAACATTGGTAGGTCAAAGGTCAAATCCTTCTCCGGCAGATATTTCGGGCCTTGTTGGCGCCTTTTGCGCACTTTTGGAGTCTTTGCCTCTTGGAGCACTTTCCGTAGGCTCCAGGCCTCTAAGATGGCAACGTTTACAGGGGGGTAGTTTCACTGGTCCCTGTGCCAACCTTTGTCCTTGGTTTCCTCTGGGGCTTCTCTCTCCCTCTGCACAGAAGCCCAGTCTTTCCCCCCCAACTAGTCCTCAGGGGGTGTAAGGGGACCAGCTTCCCTGGTCCTGAGGAGAGCCCACTGGTCCTAGGGGAAACTGTAGTCAGAGTCCTGGGTCCAGATGGATGTCAGGGGGTTGTCTTTATCCAGTCACAGAGTTATAGTCCTGAGTTAGGCCCATGTAGAGAGGCAACTTATTCCTTACATTGTCCTAGAAAAAAACATTTCAGGGGTGAACTTTTGCACACATTTGCATGCACGACAATGTTGGATTAGTTTCTCTGAAACTACTTTGTTTACATATCCAGCTCCGCACAACATTATCATGATGCCTTGAACATCATGTACTGGGCCTCTAAGCACTAGGTACAAAAGTCGTCCGATCTTCATCCATGGGGCGACAGCAATATCTACATATCAATAACATCACTAATCTAGCACACACATCGTGAAGGCTGCTTTTTATTATAAATAATGGGCATCCCTATAGATTGGTAGAGGAGGCACTTCTGCGGACACCGAAGTTCCCTGCATGCAGAGAAATCACCACGCACCGGTCTGACATTCCATGAGGAGTGTCCAACTCGAGACCAAGACAGGGTCCTTCGCTCTCTCCCATCAGGTAATGGGGTTGGAACGTCCCTAGGGGGGATTCTTGACTACACCTATACACACTCTAGGTACACTCAGAGTAGGGTCTGCATCATAGGAGTACATTAGATTACCATATTGCATATATGCCTGCATATATTCACTAGTTCAGCACCATGGTAGAAATGTATCTACTGTTCACTCTTTTGGTGCTTTTAAAGTCCTTTATTTGCTTCTGTCTACTAATCATTGCAGAACACATATTTTATGCAAGAATAACGTTGGTTCAATAAATATTATTGAAAATGTTTCACTGTGTATTCTCTGTATGTTTCTCTGAGAATAAGTGAGCATGATTGACTAAGCGAATGTTCTGTGCTGTTTCCACGATCCCTGAGTTATCAGGGTTGTCCTGGTCAGTGGTTGCCAGAAACTGTTCACTCCCTGGTATGTTAGGGGGGCTTACAGTGGCACAGTGAGCTAGCTGGTCTAGAGGCCAACATATCCTGCGGCAGTGTCCGGAATCAGTCTTGACACCAAGCCCTTTTCGTTTATGTTGTCCAAACAATGCGCAAATCCTATGGGTTAGTAGGAACTACACAACACAAGTGTCAAGTAGAAAGGTATAACCAAGACAAGGTCTCCCCCCCCCCCTTGTGCAAGTCCTTTTAAGTGGAGGCAGAAGGTTCCAGAAGCAAGGCACCTCTGGCCTCTCCTGGGGTGTCACATCACCTTTCTGCTCCTGTCCCAACCTGCCTGCACAGCCTGCTGAGACATTTCAAAATGGCATCACCCAGGAGTCACTTGTCACATCAGCTCAGAGGGCCACATCTTCGCCCTATGCTGACATCACTGCCAGTCGGTAAACATGCGCCGTCGATTTACCATGAGTTTACCGTGGGTGAGTCACAGGTTGTGAGGCGCATTCACAGTAAAAAGGTCATGTAGCAGGTGGTCAAAAAGCAAAAAATCTTGCTTGTTTGATGGGAAGAACCAATTCGCATGCACAAGGTTATCATTTTGGAGGCAATCTCCCACTGCAACATTCCATAACAATAAAATGGTGCAGACTCCAAGTAGTCCTCCTTCCTACCACATCATCCCAAGCAACACAAGTCCAGCAGCAACATTTTTTGCATGGAAAATCTAGTGAACAGCATGCATTGTCACTGCTACTAATCCATTATATGCATGTGCCTGTATGGTGAATACTTACATTACAGACTCACATTCGGTAACCACTATAGGAGAAAAAATATACAACACAAAGGGTCTACATTGACTCACTATTACCAGTGACATAACATTTTAAACAAAAAAATGCAAAAAGATAAAAAGGACAAAAATAATGCTCTGTTATCACATCTTCTCAGCAAAGCTAGCTTTTCATGAAGTGATGCCCTCTCTCCAAGATATCAGCAACCACCAAAACCTACCTTACAGGATCAAAGGGTAATAAAGAAATTATTAATTGCCTCATAAAAAACAAGTTATGTACCTGTACACTGTTGTTCTCCAGTATTGATATCTTTTATAGAATCATATGCTTGAATCTTCCTCATCGTCATGGTGAGAGTCCCACAGTAACATAAGAAATAGCAGTAATACAACTTTACCATAGACCTCCATAGAACAGAAAACTCACTTAAGTAACTTTTCAGCCTCATCTTACAACATCCAAACTTCAGCCAATCACAGCTGAGACCTCAGAGCACCCTTTCCCCACAGAGCCACCATACCTCAGATTTCGAGCAAACGTGTAAAGGTATACAAACTCTGAAGTAATTGGTGAGCCTAATCAGGGTGGAGGGAGGGTCGCATGTGAATCTATAAAAGATATCAATACTGGAGAACCACAGTGTACAGGTAAGTAACTTGTTTTTTCTCCAGTATTGAATCTTTTATAGATTCACATGCTTGAATCCGATTAGTAAGCAATAAAAAAACAATAAGAGAAAAGAAATGGTGGTGGGAGGTGAACCATCCCACCATGACTTAAACTTGTAGTATTAGAAAAAAAAGAAGAGAAAAATAAGCATACAAATTTATACACAGTTTATTGAGAACATAACAGGCTAAAAGCTGCCTACCTTAAGCAAAGACGTGTCGGAGTGTAGCTTGTCCTACAGGGACATCTGCCTTTTCCAACCAACTAAAGCCGCGGCACTAAAAGAATTACCGCATTATTTCATTCCTTCCTTTTTAACAGGCTCCGTCCTGTCCGTAATCTTCTACGTATCCAGTCCAATGATGTGGACACATCATGCGCTATCAGGCGCCCTTTCGAGTGTATAAGGTAAAATTACTTTACTAGACCGTGTCATTAGATCGACTTCGGCGTTATGCACAGAGCATTAATGTACCCCTTCTAAGCTTGCCTTTTACAGTCCACGTCCTCTACGCATTGAGAGCATCACACCTTGAAAATTTCTTGACCACTACAGTGGTGAGTATTGTGTCCACCGTCTAGAGTAAATGCCATTGTCACAATGAGTAAACCGGTTCTCTAACTCATGTTCACCTTTTAATTTTCTCTATATATGACAACAGTACCCGGCTGGGCTACCTGTAAGTCAATTACAATTTTTATCACATATGGTGAGATAACAAGCTATCATTCAGGTACCTCAATCCCTTGTTGATATACAGTATATATATAATAAATGTCACACATCATACTCACTCCCACTCCGCCTTCTTTAATTGTAGATGTCCCCCATTGTCCTGTCCTGATGAGACCCATATCCCTAAGGGTCGAAACGCCGTCGACGCCATAAGGAATTGAACCAACAATTAGTGCCTAGGATCATATACAGACACTACGTTCATTCACTATCAATATTTTGGTCATTTTCCTTTCTTCTTGTGACCCCTCATCGCCTCTGCCCTGAGTGGTTCGCTCCCTTGTCTCTCTGCCGAGACACGGTATCGTAGAAGCTGTGCTCATTTGCATTCAACTGTGCCATTGTTTTTCGCCTGCAATTTCATTTGTGTTTGCCTCGCTTGCCTGTAGCATTTCTGCATTGTAGTTTGCTTTTTGCGCGTTATCCCCCGGCGCCCTGATCTGCTCCCCCCTCCATTTTGTCCCTGTTGTTGTTGTTGTTGTGCTTCCTGAGCCCGCCCCGCCTCCCAGCTGAGCCGCCCTCGCCCCTCCCCCTCCACCTTCCATTTATGACAGTAGCTCCCGCGCGCAGCGTTCACGCGCAGCGACCGCGCCCCACTCGCGCCGAAGGTGCGCCAAAGGTAAGCCCGTCTACGCCCGTCCGCGCCTGTACCGCGCCCAGCGCCAGACCCCCTGCCCCTCGCGCTTCCCAGCCCTCTCGCATTACCTACGATGCCGCCACACTACTAGCCCTTAACCCCGGTCGCGCCCCCAACTGCGTCCAAGCCGCTCCTGGACACACCCATGGACCCTTCTCTTGCTACTCCTGCAAATTCATCGGCTCCGACAACATCTCCGCTACGACCACACCACAGATTCCCGACCCCAATTACCTACAATGCATCCTCCTCAACACTCGTTCGGTCCACAGACACGCAATTGACCTATGGAATCTACTAGACACCATCTCTCCAGACGTCGCCTTCCTAACAGAAACATGGATGAACGCTTCCTCCGCCCCAGACATCACCATTGCCATCCCGGAAGATTATAAGATCACACGCAAGGACCGTACCGGCCACACAGGAGGAGGAATCGCTATCGTCCATAAAAATTCAATCCACATCTCTACCAGCTCTGACGCCAACCTCGCCAACTCTGAACGCCTTCACTTCCAGATCCACATCGACCCCAAGACCACACTCAGAGGCACCCTCCTCTACAGACCACCAGGACCCCGCGCAAAATTCAGTGAAGACATCACGGACTTCATCACTCCACACGCGCTCCCCTCCAAAGATTACATCCTTCTGGGAGACCTCAACTTTCACCTTGAAAAGAACAACGACCACAACACCGCCACCCTCTTGGACAACCTCGCAAACCTCGGACTTAAACAACTGGTCACTTCCCCCACCCACATCGCAGGTCACACACTCGACCCCATCTTCACCTCCAGCAATCATGTCTCCTTCAGCCATACAACGGATCTCCTCTGGACTGACCACATCTGCGTTCACTTCACCTACAACAAGCCTAAACCCATCAACCACCCCCAACCAACTCTACAAAGAAATTGGAACAAAATCACCATCGACCAGATCTCCTCATCGCTCCTTCTAAACACCCCAGCCCACTCCTCTAACCCAGAACAAGCCGCCGCCAACTTCACCCTATGGTTATCCAACACCGCCGACACCTTAGCACCACTGAAAAAACGTCAAAGCAAACCTATCAGCAAGAAGGCCTCATGGTTCAACGATGATCTTAAGAAATCCAAGAAACTCTGCCGCTCCCTTGAAAAGACCTGGAAAAAAGACCCAACCACTAGCACCAAGGACGCCTTCAAAAACGCCACCCGCTCACACCACCAACTAATCCGAAAGGCCAAGAAAACAGCATTCAAGGATCGACTAGACAACAACGCCCACAACAGCAAGGAACTTTTCAACATCGTCAAGGAATTTACCAATCCCTCGGCCAACTCCAACGACATCACCCCCTCCCAAGCCCTCTGCGACTCCCTAGCCTCATTCTTCCACAACAAAATTGCAGACATCCACAACAGCTTCGACAACCAACCCGGAGACCAACCCACCCAACCATATGATGAACATTCTACCCCCTTGAACACCCTTAACGACTGGAACCCAATCTCCACTGAGGACACCATCCGCCTGATGAACTCCATCCACTCAGGATCCCCCACAGACCCATGTCCTCACCACATCTTCAACAAAGCAGACTCCGTCATAGCACCGCACCTCCGAGACGTCATCAACTGCTCCTTCAACTCCGCCACCTTCCCGGAAAGCTGGAAACACGCTGAACTCACCGCCCTTCTGAAAAAACCCACAGCGGACCCCACCGAACTCAAAAATTACCGCCCAATATCACTCCTTCCTTTCCCGGCCAAAGTCATCGAGAAAGCTGTCAACAACCAGCTCGCCGCTTTCCTCGAAGCCAACAAATCCCTCGACTCCTCACAATCTGGCTTCCGAGCAAAACACAGCACTGAGACCGCCCTCATCGCAGCAACAGACGACATTCGAACTCTACTGGACAATGGAGACACAGTTGCCCTCATCCTCCTCGACCTCTCTGCTGCCTTCGACACAGTCTGCCACAGCACCCTCTTACAACGCCTCAGAAACATCGGAATACAAGGAAAAGCACTTGAATGGATCACCTCGTTCCTCACCGGAAGAACCCAGAGAGTCCGCCTTCCACCATTCAAGTCCGAGGCCACTGAAGTCATCTGTGGCGTACCACAAGGATCCTCACTCAGTCCCACCCTCTTCAACGTATACATGAGCCCCCTCGCGGCCATCGCACGCCAACACAACCTCAACATCATCTCTTACGCGGATGACACTCAACTGATCCTATCTCTCACCAATGACCCCAGCACCGCCAAAACTAACCTACACGAAGGAATGAAAGAAGTCGCCGAATGGATGAAACACAGCCGTCTGAAACTGAACTCAGATAAAACAGAAGTCCTCATCTTAGGTACATCCCCCTCTGCATGGGACGACTCTTGGTGGCCGGAAGCCCTTGGAAAAGCACCCATCCCGACAGACCACGCACGGAACCTAGGCGTTATCCTGGACTCTTCACTTTCAATGAACAGACAAGTCAGCGCCGTATCTTCATCCTGCTTCAACATTCTTCGCATGCTCAAAAAAACATTTCGCTGGATCCCCACCGAAACCAGAAAAACAGTCACCCATGCTCTGGTCACGAGCCGACTGGACTACGGAAACACCCTCTATGCAGGCACTACCGCTAAACTCCAGAAGAAACTCCAACGAATCCAAAACGCCTCTGCCAGAGTCATATTAGACATCCCGCGTAACGAACACATCTCTGGTCACCTGAAAGACCTCCACTGGCTACCCGTAAACAAGAGGATCACGTTCCGTCTGCTAACCCATGCTCACAAATCACTCTACGACATCGGACCAGAATGCCTCAACTCACGACTGTCCTTCTACACCCCCTCCCGCCAACTACGTTCTTCCAGCCAAGCCCTCGCCACTGTACCTCGCATCAACAAGACAACCATGGGAGGCAGATCCTTCTCATACCTAGCTGCTAAAACTTGGAACTCACTCCCCACTTACCTTCGCCTTACCCAGAACCACCTAGCATTCAGAAAGCAACTTAAAACGTGGATATTTGACAAGTAATCCTCTCCCCCTCCCTAAGCGCCTTGAGACCCTCTGGGTATGTAGTGCGCTATATAAATTCTTTGACTTGACTTGACTTGACTTGTTATTGTATGAGAAACCTTTGTGTATGTAATGAATACATGTTGTGTATGTATTTAACCTTTTTTGGTTTCACATGTACACTTGGGACACAGTGCACCTTTTCTCCTTTTGTGTTCACATGATTATGTGACAAGCTGTATATAATTGTACAATATTGTGATTTGTGATTTGGTTTATAAACAGTATTGAGTATTCTCTCAAATTGGTGGTGCAACCTTTTTTGACATCCCTGATAGCCCTTGTCGTGCGTTTTGAATTGCTATTTAGCTATATAGTTAATGATATATTTCTAGTACTAGCCCACAGGAGCCGTTGTCGTTTGCTATAATTTAATGCCCTGGTTCCCATGTGAGTAGGGTCCTCCTTGTTCTCTTCTGAGACTTTTTGCGCGGTGGCTGCACCGCAAGGGGTTTATTCGTAACTGGATTGTTCCCTCCCTATACAATAATAGGGTATTGTTCTTAAGGGCTGGGATGGCAGAAAAGGATGCACCTTTATACACTGAAGAATACATTACAAAATTGACAAGTGGACCTTCTCTATTTTCGAATTTACCTACCAATACTAGTAGTCCAAGACAGGTGCTTCTAGAGAAATTGGAAAAAGCCAAAAAGAAACATGTAAGAACGGACCTACATGCCCGCATGCTCACCGACTATCTTAGAGCAGGAATAATACCACAGGGCTTACAGATTAGAAATGTACCAGAATCTTCCGTGAGTATCCCAAATTCAAGGGGGGTTTTTGCAATATCTCTGTAACGTGCTCAAGACATTGGATGGTCTTGGGAGTTGAAACTGCCATAGAGCATTCAAAAGCTGAGCTTCAAGAAATAGAGGAGTTGGAGAAAGAACTCCTGGGAGGAGATGGTGTAACGGAAGCTAAGACTTTATTAGATAAACTAAACAAGACGATTGACGAATTCAATACTTTCGAATTGAAAAAGAAAGCAGATAAGGTGTCTAAGGACATAAAAAATTACAGCAAGGAAAGAGCATTTCCCTATCTAAAAGAAGATTATTACACCAATTTTCAAACTCAGAACAGACAGCAAACTTGGGGGCGTTTTAAACGCAACCAACCTGTAACTTTCTCAGAGTCATCTGGAGACTCGAGTGACTCAACTAATTCAGCAGGCCCTAGTCATTGCAACTCACATCAAGGACAACCTTTTTTAGAGAGAGGAGGGAAGACCAAAAAGAGAGTATGGCACCAATATGCTGGGGAGAGGCAGACCCGCAACAAACACTATCAGTGGGGTCCACAACCATACTAGATCAATCCTCCGCAGTACACAACAATGAAACCATACCTATTTTTAATTTATCCAATCATACACTGTCTACCTCTGAAATTTCCCTACTAAGCAAAGGTTTATCATTTGTAGTCACTGAAAAGACAGATTTCTTCAATCTAAAGTCCGAGTTGTTTCAATTTTTTAGAAAAATCCGCCTGAAAATATTCTTTAAAGACAAGACATATTCAGCAAGGCAATCGGTAACTGGCCTTAGACCTACTTCAGTCTTTTATCCAAACAACAGCATGATGCCGACAGAACTCATTACGTTTGAGAAAGTGATTCTACAAAATGTAGAGACTATGAAATTGAATAGACAGTTCATTCCATATAACATCTCGCTTCTAGAGCGTCAGGCACTGAACAATTTAAAACGTGATTCCTCAATATTATTGAAACCAGCCGATAAGGGCGGGGGCATTGTTGTTCAAAATCGTTTTGACTATGAAACAGCAATAAATGAGCAAATATCTGAACAGAAGCACTATAAGAAATTGACACACAATCCTCTCAGTGACATCAGAGAAGAAATCCTTGGTATCACCCAGTCTGGATTAGATCTCGGTTTTCTAAGTAAACACGAATTTGAATTTTTTAACTCTGAGAACCCCAGGACTCCGGTCCTGTATACCATACCAAAGATCCACAAAAGTATTACACACCCTCCCGGTAGACCAATCTTATCGGGTTGTGGCTCGATTTTAGAGCCCATCGGCAAATATGTGGATTTCTTCATCCGTGAATACGTACCAATCCAACCGAGCTATGTTAGGGATACTATGCATATGATTAATTTAGTTGACAATGTACTATTTGATGAAGAAACTGACTGGTTGGCCACTCTAGATATTTCAGCTTTATATACAAACATCCCACAAGATGATAGTATCAAAAGTATTGAATATCTCCGTGACACCAGAATTAGGCCCATGATGGTACCCACCTCATTCATAATCTCTTTACTACGTGTGGCTCTTCAAAGAAACTACTTTGTGCACAATGGTGTCTATTATCAGCAATGCTGTGGGACAAGTATGGGAGCAATTTTTGCTCCAAACCTGGCGAACATCTACATGGACCAGGTAGAACGAACTGTGGCCATTAATGATTCTAACCCATATCGTGCCAACATCAAATGTTGGTATCGATATATCGATGATATTTTTTTAGTCTGGAGTGGCTCCAAAGAAAATTTCAACGCCTTTGTGGTATATCTTAATGGTATACAACAACATCTCACATTAACATCTACAATTGAAAAACACAATATCGCCTTCTTGGATCTTAACATCATGAATGAGGGTGATAAGCTGATCACCTCATTACACAGAAAGGAGACAGAAAGAAATACACTACTCTCATATAAAAGTCACCATCCAAGAGCCTTAAGGGATGGGCTTCCCTTCGGGCAGTTTTTGCGCATTCGTCGCAATTGTGCTCGAAGGGATGACTATATGAGGGACGCAGGGATTCTGAAATTAAAACTACTCAGCAGAGGATATCCCAATAAACTAATAAAGAGATCACTAAAACGGGCATGGTATTGTCCACAGGAAGAAATCTTGGTGACGCGACCAAAAAAAGAGATGCAGAAAATTGTATGTGTAACCACCTTCGGCATCCATACTAATAAGATCCGTAGCCTAATAACTAAAAACTGGCACATCATTAAGAGTATTGATTCTTCTCTTGAGGTCCCACTGTTTGCCTACAAAAGAGACAAGAATTTGAAAGATCATTTGGTGAAATCCTCTAATGAAAAGACCAAAGATCTAACAGGGACATTGGAGTCAGCATGGGGCTTGCCACCAGTAACAAGGCACCACCCATGTGGCAATTGTGTGGTGTGTCCTTTTACGTGTAAGACTACTATGTTTCAACATGGAGAAATCACACACACATTGAGAGCTTTCTCTAATTGCAACACAAGAAATGTTGTGTATTGCATATGGTGTCCATGCGGGTTGCCTTACATTGGTCAAACGCAACAGCCAGTAAAAGCAAGAATAGGCCAACATCGTAGTCGCATCAGAAAACTGGTTTTGACAGCACCACTAGTCATACACTACAGGGACCACAATCACACTGCGGACCAAATTAAGTGGCAAGTTATTGACAACATAACCATACCTGAAAGAGGCGGCGACATTTCTCAGATTTTACAACACAGAGAATGCCATTGGATTGATAAACTTGATTCTATTAGCCATGGGTTAAATTCAGCTGATGAATGGAGAGGATATGTGTCCAACATAATGAATTAGGTTCCCAGAGTTGAGGTGGTGCTCAAGATACTGTGGTTACTACATCTTGTAATGGGTTCACTTTCGCTACCACACACAGGGTAATTCGAATTTGATGTATGTTCATTAAAGTATTACTTCTGTTTTTCCAGGCAGTATAGAACTACATGTTACAGTCATTTTTTACATATTTCTATATATAGGAAAGTGCATGACTGCTAATGCAAATGTTAAACTTTTTTACATGAATCCGATCTAAATATGCCACTGTTATGTACTAATCACAAATACCATGCGTAATTAGGTCAATGTGGCAACTGAATGGTATAATCTGGAAAGACAGCAGAATTTTAATTTAGGTCGAGGTTTCCATAGCGTTATGTTCATTCTACATCTTTGTCTACTATGAAAAGCAGAATCATAAATACAATATAGATTTTGAGCTAACACTCTGTATTTTGACAATAACGTACTGTGGCTACTACATATTCCAATTTTAAATGCAGCTCTTACATGTTTCACTGTGCCTTGATGTCTGTATCTTGAGTAAACTACAGAATTGACCCGGTTTTACTCTCTCGGCACTCTATTCACGGCCCTGACGAGTTACGAGTTTTCCTCACTCTCCTCGTCGAGCCTGTCCACACTCATATCCGGAAAGGCAGTCAGACACCCGATATCAGACTAACAACGCGTGTTTGCGGAAACGCCATTCAGTGGCACCTTTACCGATTCAGGTACGACCATTTGTTTAAAACAGGCTCTATATTATAGCCCTGGACGCAACTAAAGCCGCGGCACTAAAAGAATTCCCGCATTATTTAATTCCTTCCTTTTTAACAGGCACCGTCCTGTCCGTAATCTTCTACGTATCCAGTCCAATGATGTGGACACATCGTGCGCTATCAGGCGCCCTTTCGAGTGTATAAGTGTAGAGTTCAGGACACAGAGATGGATGAAGTGTTGATTAAGTATTTATTAATCACAAGGGCCCGCGGTAGCGGGAAACAACTGGTGTCAACAACGGCAGCTGTCATCTGTCAACTAGCACAGATGACGTCACATAAATACCTTCCTAACATTCCACTGTGACGTGTATGACGCTGCTAATAGAAATAGATAACATACTAACATAACATCTCCCATTACAGTATGATATACAACATCTCCCTTCCTCCATGAAAACAAAACTTGAATTCATTCCATAACATAGTCTTTCAGTCTGGTGGGCAATCTTACTACTCTGCCCGATCTAGACGTTTGCTCCCCACCGGGGTGGTTGCCAACATCACTCACCCCGGCTACTGTATTTCCATTCCTCTCAATTTCATTGTCAATCATTGAATCCTCCTGAACAAAAGTAGAACCTTCCAGGCTAGAGGAGAGTCTGGTGAAGTTCCTATTAGAATCCCACATCTGTCCTGGACTTGCACTAGAATGTAACACCTCTGAGCAACCAGACACATCATCCCATTCTAGGACACTCTCATCGAGATATCCGTCTCCCTCTTCAGCTTCTCTCATAATGATTTGTTCTTGGCCTGGTTTCAGTTTTACTATGTCATCCTTACTGCGCCATCCTTCTCCTTCAACAAACACCGCTCCTCCTGACGCTTTACCAACCTTCATTGGTTTGCTGAGTCTCGATTCTCCTTTGCTTACTAAACCAGGCTTTTTCATTAGTACCCAATCACCAGGTGTGATGACCTTATCCTTAGCTCTGTTTACCTTGTCAGCATACGTTTTATTCGGTGCTTGCTTGCATATTATGTTTTCCCTCACATTTAGATCTTTGTCGCATATTTGTTTTGCCTCAACAGCTGTTTTCTCCCACACACCTATTTTCGGTGTCATGGCATTGTTGCATGCTCTTCCTCTCATCAAGAAAAACGGGGTAAAACCCGTTGCTTCCTTAGGCGTATTGTTGTACGCATTGATCTTGGTTTTAATAAAGTCTTTCACATTCACTCCATTTGCCACAGCCATTTGAATTCCTTCTTTGAAGAACCTGTTTATCCTTTCCACCTGACCATTGCTCTTGGGACTGTATAGAGGAGTCTTTTCCTGTTTTATTCCGCGCTTATCCAGAAACTCGACCATAGCTCGAGATACCAGCTGTGACCCATTATCAGATACAATGACCTTTGGCTGTCCCTCTCTTTCAAAAATCTTATCTAGGAACTTAATTACTACCTCTGTAGTAACTACTTCCACGAATTTGTAACACACCCACTTGGTGTAGTAGTCCATTAGAACTATTAGATGTTTGCACTCATTGGGCAAAATGTTGAAAGGACCTGCAAAATCTATTGCTACCTTAGCCCAGGGGCCATCTGGGATTTGTACCATCTGCAATTCATTTCTCTCCATTCTCCAGTGTTTGTCAGATTTCAAGCATTGCTCACACTTGTCAATAAGATTCCTGACTTCGCTGTCCACCCCCGGCCACCAATAGTGCATTTTCAGGACATTCCTAGTGGCCGTGGTGCCAGGGTGCCCTCTGTGAGCCATTAGAATAATTTTTTGCCTGAGTCCAAATGGTGGTATGAAGACTTCACCTCTCTTCAAGAACCCATTTTCAAGGGTCAACTCATCACTCACTTGTTGATAATTTCTTAGTTCTTTAGGTATGTTTCTCACATGTGGCCATTTGGATTGCACATACTCCTTCACTTTTCTCAACACATTGTCTTCTTTCGTATTATCTTCCCATTCATCTTTACCTATTGATCCATCACACATCACCGTTGCGTCTATGTGCGCAACTATGCATTCGTTGTCGTCCTGTTCCTCATCTTTAACTTCTCTCACTGGCAGTCTGGACAAACAATCTGCTCTACTGTTCATTCCTCCCTTTATGTGCTCAATTTCGAAGTTGAATTCTTGAAGTTTCGACATTAGTCTGATTAGCCTGGAACTTGCATTGCCATTGCCTCGACCCTTGCCGTCCATCATGTGCACAAGTGGTTTATGATCGGTTATCAGTTTGAAACTTTTGCCCCATAGATAGTCTTTGAGCTTGTGTACAGCCCATACACAAGCCAACGTCTCCCTTTCAATAGTGCTGTAATGTCTCTCTGTTTCATTTAGCTGTCTTGAAATAAAAGCTATTGTATTTTCTTCATGACCTTTCCTTTGGCAAAACACAGCTCCTATCCCTTCGTTGCTTGCATCCACAGTTACTATATTCTCCAGTTGTGGATCGTACGGTTTCAGCGCTGGAGCTCTGGCTATCTCCTCCTTGATCAATCTGAAAGCCTCAACCTGATCGTCATTCCATTCGTATTTCTCATTTTTCTTAAGAAGTTTCCTGAGTGGACTCACCATTTCTGCGTACTTTTTGACAAACTTTGCATAATATTCACTCAGGCCAAGGAATGACTTGAGTGTATCCTTGTTCCTTGGTTCTGGAGCTTCCCTTATTGCACGAACCAAATCGTCCTTGGGCAAAATCCCATCGGCATTTAGGACGTGTCCCAGATATTCCACTTCTTCAGTCATGAATTTGCATTTGTCTCTGGCAACTGTCATGCCTTTATCTCTCAAGATCCTCAGAACAGATCCTATCAATTTTACGTGCTCACTTTCAGTTTTAGAATGTAGTAAAATGTCATCTTGAAAGGCTTCTACCCCTTTCACCTTTCCAAACAAGACATCCATGAGTTTTTGAAAAACTCCTGAAGATGACGCCAGGCCAAAAGGAAGTCTTATGTATCTAAAAGCACCAAACGGCGTGATGAAAGTTGTTAATGATTTGGACTTCTCTGATAGACACACCTGATGATAAGCGGCCCTCAAATCTATGAGAGAAAAGTACTTTGACCCAGCTGTCGACTGAAGGATATCCTGTATTTTAGGTAGGGGGTGACAGTTTATTATAATGTTCTTATTGAGCGACCTCAGGTCCACACATAACCTGATGTCCCCTGTTTTTTTCTTCTTGGACACCACAATAGCAGAAACCCATTCAGATTCCTCTGCTTCTTCAATCACACCTTCCTCTTTTAATTTTTCTAGCGCCTCCCTTAGCTCATTCCTTACAGATAAGGGCACTGTTCTTACCTTGTGCTTACATGGAATTGCATTCTCTTTCAATTTTATGTCGTGACTGAACCCCTTTACACAACCAATTACATCTTTGAACACATCCTCATATTTTTGAAAAACAGTATTTAAATCTATGTCTTCACTCCCCTCACTAATACTATTCATCCATTCTTCCCTCAATATTACTGGGTCTTTTGCACCCGGGACCAAAACCACCCCCAGCTGGGCTAAGTCTCTCCATCCCACCAGTATCCTCCCCTTTTCTGCAACATAGACCTTTGTCTCAATCGCTCTCCCCTTAAAGGTTACCGTGTCGATGAAGTACCCCAACATATTTATGTCTTTTTCTCCAAATGCCTTCGGGTTCATGTCAGACTCTGTCAATTCCACACCCTTCCACCTATCCTCAAAAAGGGTATCTGATATAGTAGTGATTGGGGCACCTGAATCAGCTGTAAATTTAAGTTCAACTTCCCCAATCTTGACATCACTAATAGGACCCTTTATTTTACCATCTTCCATTTCTATGTACAAAACAATATTCGCACACATTTCCTCATCAAAATTTCCTACAGTGTTAATACTTGTGTTACCGCTACCTCTCTTGGTCTTGCACAGGGTAGAATAATGGCCATACCTCTTGCATTTAATGCATTTCTTCCCTGCAGCAGGGCAATTTTTAAAGTCTGCCAAGTGGTCACTTGATCCGCATCTAAAACAGCATAGCTGCTTACCTCCCACTCTTCTCTCATTCATGTTCCTTTCAATAGTCTTACCATCACCCTTCTTCTTTTCCTGCAAATACAATACATTAGAATTATATCCTGTAGAAGATATTTCTTTAGTGGAAATCAAAGACCTCTCTATACCTCTAGCAATATCTATGACTTCCATTAAAGTAGGTCTTTTGCATGCCAACAGTCTTTCTTGCACCTTTTTAGTGTAACAATAAAATACGATCTGATCTCTGATGTATATATCAGTCATTTCCTCATACTCGCATTCTACTGCTAATACTCTTAAACATGCAACATAGTCTTCTACAGATTCCCCTTCTTGTTGTCTCCTTTGAGCAAACTTATGCCTGGCAACCATGATGTTATTCTCCTCATCAAATTGCCTCTCCAATCTTTTTAATGCTTCCTGATATTCATTCAGGGGAATAAACACTCCAGGTGGACTTTCATATTCAGGCAGGCTATCAAAGATGTCTTGACCTGCTTTGCCCAACAGTCCGAATAGTAAAGAACATTTTCTTTCAGCATCTAAATTTTTTCCATCTATAGAGACAATATAATTTTCAAAAGCCCTCACCCACTTCTTCCACTTCATGGTAGGTTTTCCGGGCTCATCCAAGAAACGTGGAGGAGCACAAATATTATTGCATTCTGCCATGTTATTTATTTTTCAAAAGATATTCCCACAGAGTTTTTCACATAAAATATGACTTTCCTGCTTCCGATTTATAATTCTGTGGCTTACTTGTGTTATTTTCTACACATTTCGTTATTTCCTTATATTCACTTTCCTGCGCGTGTGATAATTGCCTCAGCTGGCTTGTTTGAACAGCCGATGTTCGGTACTAAAACCCAAAATGGCCGCACGTTGTTTACGTCGTGATGTGCTCCAATCAGCGCGCTCCCGGCATGCTTCACGCGTCTCAGCTGAGGTAACAGACTGACGCCTCAGCTGAGCGCTGCCGTAGTAACGCGCGAAAACTTCCTCGTCAATTTCACACCCCACTGCCGCCTGCTTTGTTTCCTCACAATCGAGTCAGATTTCGCAGCGTGGCCGTCAGACAAGGTTCTCGCTTTCAATTAGCGCTGCACTTCAATACTTAATTTTAAAAGTTAAGATCCTTTGAAGCTTTACTTAACGCGCTACCACTTGTCAATTCACGCAAGCTTTCCTTAATCAGCGCCTCATTCCAACGCTTAGTACTCACTCCGAGTTACACCTGTTTAAATTCTTTGTCTCCCGCAATTACTTGACATGGATGACTCGATCATCAATCATCGGTTAATCCATCCATTACCTCCGCCGACCCTTGTGGTGACAAGACCCTCGTCGCCAATTGTAGAGTTCAGGACACAGAGATGGATGAAGTGTTGATTAAGTATTTATTAATCACAAGGGCCCGCGGTAGCGGGAAACAACTGGTGTCAACAACGGCAGCTGTCATCTGTCAACTAGCACAGATGACGTCACATAAATACCTTCCTAACATTCCACTGTGACGTGTATGACGCTGCTAATAGAAATAGATAACATACTAACATAACATCTCCCATTACAGTATGATATACAACAATAAGGTAAAATTACTTTACTAGACCGTGTCATTAGATCGACTTCGGCGTTATGCACAGAGCATTAATGTACCCCTTCTAAGCTTGCCTTTCACAGTCCACGTCCTCTACGCATTGAGAGCATCACACCTTGAAAATTTCTTGACCACTACAGTGGTGAGTATTGTGTCCACCGTCTAGAGTAAATGCCATTGTCACAATGAGTAAACCGGTTCTCTAACTCATGTTCACCTTTTAATTTTCTCTATATATGACAACAGTACCCGGCTGGGCTACCTGTAAGTCAATTACAATTTTTATCACATATGGTGAGATAACAAGCTATCATTCAGGTACCTCACTCCCTTGTTGATATACAGTATATATATAATAAATGTCACACATCATACTCACTCCCACTCCGCCTTCTTTAATTGTAGATGTCCCCCATTGTCTTGTCCTGATGAGACCCATATCCCTAAGGGTCGAAACGCCGTCGACGCCATAAGGAATTGAACCAACAATTAGTGCCTAGGATCATATACAGACACTACGTTCATTCACTATCAATATTTTGGTCATTTTCCTTTCTACTTGTTATTGTATGAGAAACCTTTGTGTATGTAATGAATACATGTTGTGTATGTATTTAACCTTTTTTGGTTTCACATGTACACTTGGGACACAGTGCACCTTTTCTCCTTTTGTGTTCACATGATTATGTGACAAGCTGTATATAATTGTACAATATTGTGATTTGTGATTTGGTTTATAAACAGTATTGAGTATTCTCTCAAATTGGTGGTGCAACCTTTTTTGACATCCCTGATAGCCCTTGTCGTGCGTTTTGAATTGCTATTTAGCTATATAGTTAATGATATATTTCTAGTACTAGCCCACAGGAGCCGTTGTCGTTTGCTATAATTTAATGCCCTGGTTCCCATGTGAGTAGGGTCCTCCTTGTTCTCTTCTGAGAGTTTTCCAACCATCAAGGCAGTAATGCTTCGTGAATGTGTGAGCATTCGCCCAAGTTGCCGCCCTGCAAATGTCTGGGAGAGATGCTTCCACAAACAGTGCTAAGGTAGTCACCATAGGGAGAGGTGTGGAGCTGCGGCCAGGGCAACTGACGCTGGAATCTGGAGATCACGGTTCGATCCCTGGCCCTGGCGGCAGATTAGCCCAGCCCCATGTGACTCTGGGCAATAGCTTGCTTAATGTTCCCAAAAGCCCCCAGCGCCTAGAGACCCTTACGGGTGATTGTTCGCGCTTTACAAATGTGGATTATTATTATTTCCTTGTAGAGTGAGCTTGTGTTTTTGCAAGGAGCGGACGGCCAGCTTTTTCATGACAGAAGGAAATGATTTAGGTGACCCGCCATGCAATGCTGGCCTTTGTCAAGACCTATCCTTTCCTGGGTGCTGAGAAAGAGATCATTAGCTGAGAGGATTTACGAAATGACTCAGTTTTTTTCAGATAAAATTTTAGGCATTGTTTGATGTCAAGAGAGTGCAACGTCCTTTCCGCTGCTGAGGCTGGATTAGGAAAGGACTTGGGTAAAACAATTGGCTCATTGAGGTGGTAAGTTGAAGGCGGCTTAGGTATAAAAGAAGGGTTAGAGCGTAGGATAAACCTGTCCAGGAAAAACTGCAGATACGGTTCTATTATGGTGAGAGCTTGGATTTCACTGATACGTCTGGCTGATGTAATGGCCAAGAGAAAAGCCACTTACCAGGAAAGGAAATTTAATTCGCATTTGTGTATTGGCTCAAAGGGAGGACGTATGAGTTGAGACAAAACGGTGTTTAATTGCCACAAAACCTTTGGAGGCTTAACAGGCAGGAATACTCTAAAACGCCCCTTCATATATTCTTTGACGAGTCAGTTAGACCACAGAGAAGTTTGGTTTGAATGTCTTCTATACCTAGAAATTGCAGCTAGATGAACTCTTATGGAAGAGTGAGAAAGTCCTGATTTCGCTAAGTGCAAGAGATAAGGCAGCACATGCGCCGGAGATGAAGAGAAAGAATGCACCAAGTACAGAACCTCTTTCATTTAACTGTGTAACATTTCAACATAGACGAAGCTTGAGATGTCTGAAGTATCTTAGTACACTCCTCGGAAAGCCTCAAATCCCAAACTCAGTGTGAAGAGGAGCCAAGCTGACAAATTAAGAGAGGGAATTTGTGGATGGACCACTTGGCCCTGGTTCCTGTAGAGAAGATTCTCCTTTGGAGGGAAGAGAACCGGGGCACACTCTGATGGTACCGTCCAAGAAAACTGGAAGGAGTCTCCCCATGAATTTTGATGAGGATGCCTGCTTGCGAAAAAAGCATGAGGAACAAAGCGAACAGATCTGAAGTTGAGTAACTGTACTTATTAATGCCCCTCTTTGTACGGTTGTGGTAATAACTTGCTCGGTTAAAGATGTGTGTGGTAGTGTTAGAAGCGCTATAAAAACTGAGTTGTAAAGGCATACATGGTTATGGCATGTATTACTCTGTCATACATCCGCGTCAGAACCTTGCATGGGGCATAGACAAATTCTAATGTTTACGACTTTTAAAAGATTGCTACAATGAACTGCCCTACTTTCTAAATCAGTTATTCTTTTGTCTAGTGTGGAGAGGCTTTCATGCATAACTCATAACTCCAATTTTTGTTTCTGCACCTTGTGACAAGACATTATTTTATGCACATTGGTGACATCCCTCAAATTATCTTAATACTTTTAACAGTCCTCTCCATTGAGCTGCATAGTTGACTAAACATCCTTAGTAGCCACATTCATTTATCATAAATTGAAAATGTTTCTAACCAAACATAATTATTGTTGAAGCTTAAAGTCAGTTTAGAAGAAACATCTCACCTGTCCTATCTTAGCTACAGACCTTTTTAGAATCAGTAAATCCCAAATAAATAAGGAAAAAAAGAGGATAAAAAGTGAACAGTATCAACAGATTAAGATAGCTACAGAAAACCAACACGAAGAGAACCTGTCTAGCAATGTAAAGGAGATATATAAATAAGAACTGTAAGAATTGCTGTACCAAATGATTTTCGAGAGCAAAAACTATGTACCGTTAATTTGTCCAAAACAGACCAGGAAGAAAAAGAAATGGATATACAGGACTTTGTATATTTTCAGTGGAAAGAGAAGAGACAGTGCAAAGGTAATGTTTGGCAGGCATAATGATGGTTTTCGCTTGAAAAAAAAGAATAATGGGTTAGGGAACATAAAGTCTGTCAGGATTCAACAATGACAATAGTTCTCATAAGAGAAGGAGAACACACAGTAATGTTTAAGAATGTGGGGTGGCGTGCACATACCCCGCTCAACTCAATCGGCCCGTAACCTGGGCGGGTACATTCAGGCAAAGAGAACAATAAACCAGGCACAAGGTTCCCCGAAGAAATTTGAGAGGGAGGGGCTGCGTGATAGGGAGGATTGAAGGGAGTCGTAGGGAACGTGAGTTTATTATATGTGTAGGGAAGGGGCGGGTTTGGGGGCACCACACTGCTGTTTAACCTGCGATGACACTGGTCACTGTGTGGGAAGAGGATTAAACTCCTAAAAAGGATTATGCTCTTGAGATACCAGGTTTAATTTGTGTTGGAATTGTCCCAGTCTCTCTGTTATTGTGCTGCAAAACAAACTATACACACACACACACTTTTGTTTTGAGAAAAAAGAATATTTAAAAAAAAATGGTTTGGCAAGGTTTTCCATTTTTCCAGGTTAATGGGCTATTCTAAGAACCAAGCTTATGTTTTAAAGAATGGGGCATAGCAATTGTTGAGCGAGTGTAGGCTGAAACACATAACTCTCTCTTGATATGTTCTCCATTTAAATGGAAAAGGAAATGATTGTCTTACCATATCTTGAGCAACAAATACAGCCAGTTTCATGTATCTTGCTGTTTGAATAGTAGATGTCATTACCTAAAAAGTGCATAAACATATTAACCAAATTGTCACCCTCATTTGACAATGTCAATATAACATTAGAAATGGAAAACAGCTGACATAAACAGTAAAACAAGGAACTCCTTTATACAAAAGAGGCACTCGCAGCCAGTGTGAAAACTGCACAGCATAGTAGAAGTTACTAACCTGTAAACGTAAACAGATTACCTGTAAACTTCGTACTCTAATATCGGAATCTTCACTAAATTGATAACGGATTTCATAAACAAGCTTCGCTCCTCTGTGATTACAAAGTGAAAAGCAGAGTAAAATAACAATTAACATATTATAATTGTCAATGCACTACCATGCGGAAGGCTTCTGTAGCCTGCTATTTTAAATGACGATATTTGCCTTTCAGTCAGAAATAGTTTTTTGGCCTGTTTTATCACTTGGTGGGCGGCCTGCCTTCTGTCAGGGCAAAGGAGTGAAATATTCCGTCACCCTGACGTAGTGCCACTGGACACATCTAGAAAGGTCCGCTGGCCCAGCAGACATTTCTAGCACTGGCAGGAACTGCTGTCACAGCGGTCCCTGTCAATGCATTATATTTTTGCTGTATGACAGAGCTGGAAGGCAAACTTACAAAGCTTTTAAACTTTCAAAAAGAAAATCCTGCAGCAGGATATTCATTGTTAAACTAAAAGAACAATGTCTCTCTTGCCATTAGAGTTTCTTCCCACGGTGGTTGAAGCATGGATCACTTTTCAATGCCCTTAAGTGCCAGTTTTTTTTTTTTGTAGTGCCGAATAATGAAGTCTGCCCAGCTAAATTAGGTGGGCGGGCATTTAGCCAAACCTCTGACAGTCCTTACTCTGTCAGGCCCTCAGAGGGGTTAGACCATGATGCAGAGTTGTCTCGGCCGTTGTTAAACCATAGTCCGCATCCTTCAAAATCCGTTGGGCAGACCATAATGTTGGCAGGGAGGGAACTCCGTTGTCGCTGCAACGGAGTTCCTTCTCTGTCAACATATACATCCGGCCCTTAGCCAGTACCACCATTGGCCATATTTCATTCAGTAAGCTAATTAATTGTACTTTCCAAACACAGACATTATTTAAAGTATAGTTAAGCGGAGTAATTAACGTTCAAAGATGCATTTAAGCAACTAGAATGCCCATGTTTACCACTTTAAGTATAAGCATTGCTCTTTTAATCCTGTTTTGGGCCCTTTCTATTACAGATCTTAAATTAAGGCAAGCCATAGTATTCATCCTTTGCTCACCAAATGTGATTTTTTGTAGAAAAGAAACTTTATGAAAATCGCTGATCCTGGTTTTGAAGCGGAGAGGAAGCGTACCAGGATCACAGAGCTCTGGGATGTGTGATAAGTGTCATCAGTGCTCCGTTCGTGAGATTAAGTGCTGCACCCCCACAAAGATTCTAGATACCACATGAATGTAAATATGTACACTTAAATATGGCTGCAATGTTTGTACATAGAGTTTAATATATGTATATTACAAGTGACAGTGCATCTGCTTGAAGACATTGGATACTAATACTCCAGAACAGCAAGAGAGAGAAATTATAATTAAGCCTTGTTACATCTGGGGGTCTCTAGTTGGCAGAGGTAGGTACCAATGTCCAAATAGAGACCCTTGCTTCTAATCAGGGAAAGGGAGATACACTCTTTGGATAACCCTTGCTCACCCCCTTGGTAGCTTAGCATGAGCAGACAGGCTTATCACAGACAATGTGTAAAGTATTTGTACCAACACTCACAGTAACACAGTGAAAACACCACAAATGGACTCCACACCAGTTTAGAAAAATAAAGTATCTTTATCTAAACTACACAAGACCAAAATGACAAAAATCCAACATACACAGTTCAAGAATATGATGTTAATAGAGTTCAAGGGTTTGCGTCAAAATAGAGCACAGTTGTGTCACTTTTAGTCCAAAGTACCTGTAAATGCGACAAAAGTTCCAAGCGGCAACTGAAGCGTCGAAAAACAAGCGATGCGTCACTCATGAGACCCTGGGGAGGCGATGCCACAGCCCCGCTACACGCAGCGGACGTGTTGCGACGAATCCGGTCTGTATGGGAGGGATGCGAAACCTTGTGGGGATTCCGGTGCGCAGGTTCGGTAGGAAGCGTCTCGCACAGGCCCGATGCAACAATTTTCGGGACGGCGATGATCTCAGGTGCGCCGGCAATGCATGGCGCAGCGCCAATCTTCTCCTATCGCGGCCCCTCGATGCAATGGCTCTGTGACGATGTTCGCAGCGACATGATGCAGTCTGCAAGCAAGCGGTGCGATGATCTCACCCAGGGACGACAGGCTCTGCGACCATACTCGCAGCGATAGGAATATTCCCGCACCAGGGCGATACGCTCCGCAAGCGAACAATGCGTCGGTTCTTGCAATGGCAACAGGCGCTGCTACAATCTTCACGGCGACGGGAATTCTCTCGCACTGTCGATGATGCGCTCCCCAAGCGAGGGATGCGTGAAAATTGCAGATCTTCTTTTTTCCTTCTTGTCCAGCTCCCCAAACAGCAGGCACAACTTCCAGAGGCCCCACAATTGGATCAAGCACTCTAGGAAGGGCAGAACTCATGCAGCAGAGTTCAGGGGGGAAGCTGAGGGTTAAGTCCGTTTGTTCTTGGGACTTCTTAACAGGCGGCTAGCTCTTCTCAGGCCCCTGGAGATCTCTTCAAGAAAGGGGACAAAGCAACAGCAAAGTCCTTCCCCTCTCCTTGGCAGCAAAGCAACTACAGGCCAACATTACAGCAGGTCAGTCCTTCTTCTTCAGTCTTCCAGCTTTCTCCTTCGCAGAGGTTCCTTCTTGATTCCAGGATGATCTAAAGTTCAGGGGTCTGGGTATCCTTTTTTATACCAATATTCCCTTGGTTCTCTGAGGGCAGAGATGCCTTAGCCTAGTCAGAACCAGTTCTGGTCAGTCCTGGAGCACTTTGTTTACTTGACTTCTTCTTTCCTTTGAGAGAGAGGGGCAGGGTCGTCAGCCGCCCAGCAGGAGGTGGAGCCAGCATTGTGGAAGGCAGGCACAGCCCTATTCAGACCCAGGTGCTATCCCCTCCCACCACTCAAGATGCAGATGAAGCTATTTAGCCTAGGAATTACCCACTCAGCATCTGGGAGCCACACCAGCCCCTGTCACTCCCAAACCAGACAGTCAATTCACAAACAGGCCAATGCACACAGAAAGGTCAGACAAGAAAACAGCCACTTTCTAAAAGTGCTGTTTTCAAACACAGGATTTAAAAAACATCCTTCCTAAAAGACAGGTTGTGAAATTCTGAGTTCAGGGATACCAGACTTTAATTTTCTATCTTGCTCCTATGGGAAGATATGCAGGTAAACATCATACACAGCATTCCATATTATAGCCTATAGGCAAGATAGCCTTTCAATAGTGAAAAACGAAATTGGCAGTATTTCACTATGAGAGCATGTCACCTACATTAGTACATACACTGCATCCTGCCCAGGGGGGTACCTTGGACCTTCCATGAGGGCGTCTAATGTTCTTAGAAAGGGAAGGGTTAGGCCTGGCCAGTGGGGACACTGGTTAGGTCAGCATGGCATTTAGCAACTGCACACAGGCACTGCGGTGGCAGGCCTGAGACACCATTTTAGGGCTACTCATGTGGGTGCCACAATCAGTGCTGCAGGACCACTAGCAGCATTTGAATTACCAGCCCTGGCACACTCAGGGCACTTTACTGGGGACCTACTGGTAAAACAAATATGCCAGTCATGGATAACCAATCATAATAGTAATTTATACAGAGAGCCGCCTATGCACTTTAGCACTGATCAGCAGTGGTAAAGTGCCCAGAGTCCTATTGCCAACAACCACAGGTCAGGAAAAACAAGGGAGGAAGAAGCAAAAAGTTTGGGGATAACCCTGAAAAAAGGTTCATTTCCAACAAGCCTCCAACAAAACTGATCAAATATAGAAAGGAAATTTAGTTAGGATTAAGTTATTAGTTCACTTAAAGGAAGGTCTAGATGTTTCCATAACCAAAACAGAAATCCCTGCAAGGACAGAGAAGCAATATATGACTGGAGTGTGATAACACCCCCACATCCTGATGTGAAAGACTAGCCACCAGTCACCGAACAGCACCTGCCAAAGTGAGGAGAACGGTGGGGGAATAGGGCATCTATGACCCTCGGACTGACGCTGGACAATCAACTCAATATTTTAGAATCAACGCAGCTGAACTTACATTTGCTTTTTGGGCTTGGCGTGGCACCAATCATGAAAGCCCCCCCCCTCCCACCCATATGGGAAAAGACTACCTAGAGTACAGGACAATTGATGTTGAGGACCCCTGCGGAGTACCAGGCACCACCAGCATGTGCAATCCTCAAAATACCCTCAGCCGATCCAGCAGAATTAAGTAATTACAGACCCATATCACTACTCCCTTTGCTGGCAAAGATACTGGAGGCTCACATTAACAGCCAAGTGAGCCAGTATCTGGAGTCCAACAACATTCTGGACATATCGCAGTCCGGCTTCCGGCCGGGCTTTAGCACAGAGACAGCTATTCTGGCTGTCACGGATTCCATCAGGCGTACACTGGATGAAGGGAGATCGGTGATGCTCATTCTACTGGACCTCTCCGCGGCATTCGATACGGTGTCCCATCGATTGCTGGCGGAGAGGCTCCAGGACTGCGGGATCGGGGACCTGGCACTGAAGTGGTTGGTCCCCTTCCTGTCGGATAGGAAGCAACAGGTCATCATGGGTCCTTTTAAATCATCAAAATACCTATTGGAGAGAGGGGTCCCACAGGGCTCTTGTTTAAGTCCGACCCTCTTCAATATATATATGGCCCCATTAGCTAGAATAGTGCGGCATTATGGGTTTGAGGTCGTCTCATATGCAGACGACACTCAACTGATTTTCCCAATCGGGAAAAATCTGGAAGAGGAAAGAACGCGCTTTGCCCAAGGAATGCTGGCTGTCGCTAGCTGGATGGCTGAGTCCTGTCTCCAACTAAATCCGGAGAAAACGGAGCTGATGTTTCTTGGAAAAAGACAGGAAATTTTTCTAGAGGACTGGTGGCCAGCCGAATTGGGGGCCGCTCCAGTTCCTTCAAACTCTGTGAAAAGCTTAGGCATACAGCTTGACGAGGACCTGTCCATGAAGAAAAATGTGAGTAACATTGTTAGCTCATGCTACTACAGCCTACGACTGCTGCGGAAAATCATTCCATACATACCCCTCAGCCATCGTAGAACAGTGGTGCAAGCCCTGGTAATCAGTAGGATTGACTATGGGAATGCACTGCTGGCTGAAGTAGGAACCACATAGATCGCAAAGCTCCAAGTGATTCAAAATACGTCAGCAAGGATGGTCCTGAATCGTCCACCGGGTACCCCTTCACTCCCCTTACTCAAGGAACTACACTGGTTGCCGGTAAAGAAAAGAGCTTTTTTTCAGACCTGCTGCCTGGTCTTTAAAGCCATGAGGGAAACTGGACCAAAATATCTACAAGCCAAAATCTGCAGATGGACATCAGCCTGCAATCTGAGGTCAAATAGTAAATCCTACTAGTGATCCCACGAATCTACCGTAATTGCCTGGGAGGTAAAGCCTTCTCGTATGTAGGCCCCAAATATTGGAACTCCCTGCCCGAAGAGCTGCGAAAGTCTCCCTCATACTTGACTTTCAGGAAACATCTTAAAGCCTTCCTCTATGGCTGATCCACCTTGGTACCCTGAACTCTCGCTTTCAGGAAAAAAAAGGACTAGGCAGCGCGGAGATGCCCCCGGGTGATTCAGGCGTTTTACAAAAACCCAATAACAATAACAATTAAAAACAGCCCAGAACCAATGGAGGGACATTATCTTCGATCAAAGTCCATAATATACTTCGTAGGACCGCCTGAAACACCACCCAAGGTCCGCAATGGCCAAGACACCTGAAACTGAAGGAGCATGAGGTGCCCAAAAAGCCTGACCTGCCAAACAAAGATGATAGAATCACCATGGATCTTCAAGGATATCAAACTGAGTTTGGGATACTCAGAGCAGAGGTCAAGCAAGGACTAAAAGAAATAAGGAAAGAGGTTAACACGTTAAGTGACCGAGTCAATACCCTAGAGTCCTCCAAGGAAGAGTGATCCTTAGAAATGGACATATACAGGTCCTGAATACTAGAGGTTCATACTGCAGGAAATAAAAGAAGACTTGGAGAAAAGACAGAAACATTGTACTATACATATCAGGGGCCTGCAGGTGGGGAAAGAAGGGTTTGGTATCAAGAACTAAGTGAGGGAATTACAGAAAGCACTCTTAGAGGAGTGAAGATATAACCCTATCAAGATATACAGAGCGCACAGAGCCCTGGCTTGTCCAACACCAAACTTCAACAACCCCCTGACATTACTGTATGCTTACGGGGAACAACCTTTACAACGAAGGTTTTACAACGCGGTACTGTTACCACATAACTTTTACAACGCAAGTCGTTACAACGACTTGTGCTGGGGGGCGCTCCAGGAAAGAAAATAGTTTAATTTACTATCCAACTCCTTCCCTACTATCCATGGGGACTGGAGTTGGAATATTAAATTAAAATATTTACTAGCCACCGCCCAACAACGCAAGTCGTTGTAACGACTTGCGTTGTAAAAGTTGCGTAGTAACGACACGCGTTGTAAAAGTACGCGTTGTAACGTCGTACATCCATGCTTACATCACTATGAGGATACAAAGAGAGTGATGACAAATATTCGTAAAAATAGAGCAATTTCCAAAAATGGAGTCGATTTCTAAATCTTTCAGGACTTATCACCTACCCCACACAGCTGAAGAAGCAGGAAGTTAAGAGAGTAACAACCGCTTGAAAGATGAGAAATCAAATACAAAAGGGTATTCCCCTTTGAAATAGTCTTTTGTAGAAAAGAAATTACTTGTACAAGAAAATCACTAACAGAAGCATGCAAAACTTTGAGACTGAAATCACAGTCTCATGAGTAGACAAAATATTAGTGAGGACCTTTCACGCCTGTAGAGTCTGGACTGGGTTTGAGCTTCAGAGGACACCCAAGATGCTCCCAAACAGAGGAAATCATGGCGAGCTGTTGGAACATCCTGGAGCAGCTACAGAAATCCAAGGGAGATGATGAAGAAGCCATAGCCACAGGGGCCTCAATGTAACTGTAGAAGGACTGTTGAATATATAGTGTAATTGTGGGAATAAGAAAAAGAGGTGGAGAGTGTTAGTGTAGTATGAAAAATACTACCGGGGGCAACAGACACACACACTGACAGCGGCTAAACTGCCTTTAAGGCTCAATGACGCTAGAGAACAATGATCAAAATCACCCTCTTGGTACTCTGGGCTTGGGACAGATAAGCTGGTTTACTTTGAGGGTTTTACAAAGACGCAGTTGTTACAGTTAGAAATTGGGGAGATTGGGAAAGGGAAGAAATATGGCCGGGTTTGACACATATCCTACCATGAAATAATGTGTTGAATACCAGACCTACACACTACAATCTCTGTGGCACACAGTACTCAAATGCACAGAGTAAAAGTATGTCAGGGTCTATCAACAATCTTCTGAAGAGAAAGGTTATCCTATGAGAAATAGCAAGGCTGGGAACTGGGGTGGGCCTTATACCAGAGACCCAGCTACTAAAGGCTGACCAAAAACACTCCTTAAACAATTCTTTTCGTTAACTGACAATTTTTATTGTTAGGTGATATCTCTCTCCAGGAGACCCTTGTCTGTGGATCACTGAAGGATGACCCTTAAGCAGGGATTTACCCACTATATCCCAGGGAGGGGGAGCAGCCATCCAGGCATAGGCAAGTGCCCCCCACATGGCAAGTGCTGCCCTCCTCTAGGAGGGACTGGAGGTGTTTAAGACAAATATCCCACCACAGGGAGGCAGAAAGCTCTCTAGATGCAGGGAAAAATACCTGGTCATAAAAAGGCGTGGAGAAGTCCACCCAGACACTGGGCCATGTCCACACTCCTGAATCAACGTAGCAGTCTTTCAGCCCCCACTGTGGTTGGATTAGTGAAGTTACATCTAATCTTCCCTTGCAAGGAGTGGTATGGGGACAGAAAGACTACTAGACTGAGAAAAAAGTATGGTAAACAAAGAAATAAGAAAGGGTGGTGTCAGTATACCCAGGTTTTAGCCCATGATCCCACCACAGAAACTGTGAACCAGTATTTCTGCCACCCCTGGGGGAGGATAGGTTTCATATACCACCAATCATGGCCTCAAGGGTGGGGGAGGGGAGAAAGCGCATTAGCCACCAAGAATAAAAAAGCCCCCTAAAAAAATAAAGCCCCCCCCCCCCCCGAAGAAATAATGGAGTGGGGGGAAATCCTTACTGGCGTCAGGCCGCATTCACCTCTAAATCCTGAACAGTATTTTCTGCTAAAGCATCCCTATTCCCATGGTAAGTGAGAGGAAATTTTGATTCTTTTGGGCATAGTGTTGACATATGTTCTAGGAGAGTGGGGTTAAATCCCAATGTTCTCTTATATGACGTGCCAAATTGCTGCACGATTCAGGCACAGGGTCAGCCAGCACCCAGGGAAACCTACTAAACATAGCGATTTCTGAAAACTAAACACTTGTGAGAGTGCAGTGTTGACCTTTATCTCAGAACCCCTTTTTACCCACAATAAATTGGAAACCTTAACCTTTGGCTAAAATGCATGTTTTTAGGATATGTTTGAGGATTGCAGGGCATTATGGGTAAAACAAATGACTGGAATCCATGCAAGTCATCTGCTCTTTCTGGCAAATACTCCATGCCATGGGTTTCTAGTTTAAAAAAATGTCTGGGCTTGATAGGTTTGCCTCAGTAGTGGCCGAGGCCCAAATACCATAGTACCCCACTGCCAAAACAGGTAAATTTTTGACAGAAAATATTAACATATCCACTTTGCGTTTTGGAGTATTTTATTTCATAGGTGCAAGAAGAGCCAAACAAGTTGATTTGCGTTTTTAGTGGGAGAAGTGTGGGAAAGCTGGGTGGTAGAAATGTTGTGGCTCACCACAGTTTCTGGAAGTTTGAATCACAAAAATGTAACGAAAATGCACAATTTTAGGCAAAGTCTGAGATTTTGAGGGCACTGTGGGTATTAAAATATTATTAAATAAATGAAAAGCACACCACTCTGGACTCCCCTTGATGTCTAGTTTAAAAAAAATGTCTGGGTGTGGTAGGTTTCTATGAGTGGCGATTGAGCTCATGCTCAAAAACCAAACTAGTTACCATGCTAAACAGGTACTTTTTTTGTATGGAAATACTGATAATCACACTGCGTTGGGGGCCTCTTCTATTGCGGGGCTAGACCAAGCGACCCAAGTGGGGTAGGGTTTTTTTGGGAGAAATGTGGGAATGCTGAGTGGGAGGAATTTTGTGAATCCCTGCAGATTCCAGATGGTTCTGACAGATAATTGAGGAAAATGCATGGCCATAAGCAATGTTTGAGGTTTGTAGGGTACTGCGGGTAAGAAAATATTATGGAATCCATGAAAGTCACACCACCCTAAACTCCCCTGGATGTTTAGTTTTCAAACATATCTGAGTATGATAGGCTTCACTGGGTGGCGGCCAAGGCCGGGTCCAACTACCACAGCAGCCCTTCGCCAAAACAGGTCATATAATAAAAACATTTTTTTACAAGAAAGGCTGCTGTCTCCACTGTGCGTTCTAGGAACTTTTCTGTCGCGGGTGCTTGTACGTGCTACACAAGTAGGGCAGTGTTGTTCTTTTGACACGTGTGAGAACATTGAAATGTATAGCATTTGGTATTAAGAATGGAATTTCTATGCATTATTGGCTTCCAAATGTACACCAATATGCAAGAAAGATAACATTTTACAAACTGCCTTCTGAATCACATGATAGTCAGGTTAACACCAAATTCAGAGGTGTTCAAATATCCACTATTCCTAAACTCGGTATCTTGAACACATTGAAAAAAGACATTGTTTCCTTCATACCCATTTTAAATTCATTTAATTTTACCATACGAATTCCTTGTGTGATTGGTACACAATGAAAAATCATTACTAGCTGCAGCTCAGTTATTAGCTGTAGGTATTGCATGTTTTTGGACAACCGACAAACAATATAAATCTCTGCAACTGGAAGGATCTGAGGGATATAAACAGTATGCTACTTTTGTAACTTGTGAACAAAAACAGGATCTAGCTGTAATTTTAAAGAATGGCAGTCAATATATTTAAACATTGAACAGAGGTAACTATCACTGTCATTTTCTCTAATGTGAACCTCTATTTACTAATGTCTCTTGGGGTTCCAAAGCAGATTGGTTGTAGTGGGATCAGTAAAAGTTCATTGAGATTGCCCACTGGCCAGATGATGCAATTTAAAGGCACTCCCAAGGGTATCTGTTGACGCGTTTTGAAACTCTCGTGGCTTTTAGAGTTCTGCTCAGGACCCTGACTGGCTGGGATCTGTGGGATAGCAATATATAAGGTATATTAGGTGATGAACTTCTAACTCCTTTGAATTAAAAACTACATAATGATACATAATGATAAGGTAAGAGGACAGATGCTCATGCCCAGACGTTCCGGGACCACACTCTCCTGGCCCAATTCGAAGCCACTAGGATGGCTTGGGTCTAGTCGTTCCTCAACTTCTTCAGTACTCAGGGCAGGAGAGGAAGAGGTGGAAGGCGTACAGGAGACCCACGCTCCACTCTAGTCTAAATGCATCTCCAAGAGGGAGTGTTCTTGAGAAATCCAAAGCACAGAAGTTTTGACAGTGCATTCTCGATGGTGGTGAAAGGATCGTGCCAGGCATCTTCCCAGTGTCGAAAGACGTCCTTCATCACCTAGGAATGGAACTGCCATTTGTGATCCCCCATGCATCACCAAATGAGCTTGCCCTCAACTGGCATCTAAATATCCCGTCAGGTGGCTGACCATCAGGGAGATGTTGTGAAGCCTGAGCCAACTTCAGAGGCACAGTAATTCTCTGCACCGGACCCCACTGCCCTACTTGTTGCAGTACTACATGGCGGTATTGTGCAGGAGAATATGTACCAGCCTTCACTTGATGAACGGCAGGATGGCCTTCAATGTGAGGTGGATGGCTCACAATTTTAACAGATTTATGTGAAGGTGGGTTCTCACCGTAGATCAGAGTCCTCTGATAGTCACCTCTTAGATGACCTCCCCAACCCAGCAGGAACGCAGCCATAACCATCATCAGCACTGGGTAGAGAATGGAGAGGGGTCGTGCCTTGATCAGGTTGCGGTCTAGCAGCCGTCATTGCAGATCTTGAGAAGTCTCCTATGAAACCTGGATGACTTCCTTCAGGTTTGCAAGGTGCTCGTCCTCCTTTTGGACTCACTTCAGATCTCTATGGAGAGTCTGCATATGAAAGGTGGAGAGCACAAGCAGGATGCAAGAATCCAGTAGGCCAAGAAGCCTTAGAGGTACTCTCATTAAGATCCATGACTGAGACTGAAACATCAGGATCATAGCCCAAATGCCTTGTGCTTGTTGCGAGAGACTACCTGGAAGGTCCATCTGTTGACTGTGATGGACTGCTACCCTGTGGTAAAATGTCTCATTCTCCCTGCCACAGCGTGGTTGTGCGAGCTAAAGGACAAACTAAAGTGGTTTGGGGCTGATGCACCAGGGGCAGGGACTAAGAAGAGTACAGTCATTGATGACCTTTGCAATGTTTGTTTGATCCACACACAACCTTGGAAGGAGCAAAGCTGATGGGGAACTGACTAGCATGGGCGGAAAGACCCAAGGAACACATTGTGGCTCTGCATTACTTAAGGCATTCAAGAGCAGAGTCAGCCTTCTCGCCAAATAGGCTGGACCCATCAAAAGGCATACACATAAGGAATGCATACACATCTCCAGAAAAGTCATGGTTCATCGCATATATGCATGTCACCGGAGCACCACACTAGTGACCAGTGCTCCCCTCAAGCAATCAGTAGTATCAAGGCCAGCCTTAATAACATACTTAGTGCCATTGTGGCATTCTGGAATGTTTTGAGCCAAAAAGGCCCAAAACTCCTCAGGAACGCCAGTATGATCTCACTAGCCATGTCACTGGCCTTGCATATAACAGCCTAACAGGTAGACCGCAATGACTGACCTCAATGCTAAACTGGTCAAAAAGAACAGTGGCTTTCTGAATTCCTCATTCCTGTTCGACTCCCTGTCTGGAGAAGTAGTGAGGAACAAATTAGGATGTTTTACTTGGTAGAAGCCAAGTCCCAGGAGTAGGATGCTGCGTAGGAAAATCAAAGGTTGCCCGGCGTTGATCTGCGGCATCTGGCTACTTGACTGTTCACTGGTGGGCAACAGTAAGGCTTAGTCCAAGTGCCCATAAGGGTGTCAGTCAGGGTTCATGAAATTAAGAGATCAGATGACGCTGGCTCAGTGTGCAAATGCTCAGTCAGGTCATTTGCCTTGACTTGAACAAAGGCAGCTGTAGGCCTAGAACATCAGCTGCATATCTTATTACTAAAGCACAGTAAGCCTTCTCCTCAGTTGGCACACAATCAACCCAGTATCAGGGGGAAGTATCAAGCCCACTGGCATCCTGCAAATCCATATATACATTGCCATCACCATAATGTGGGAGTAAATCGTCCCCATCATTGTCAGGTGGGGACAAACTATGGTCAGAATCCAAGCAATTAGGAAGGCTATGTGGTAAAGCAAATATTTTGCCTGAGACAGAGCGTGCAGGAACCAGGTATGCTGGAGTCACCGTGCAACCTCAGTAAGAATCAAGACTGATTTGTTTTGGGGTCAGACATTGAAGTCGGCTGGGTTCAACCTCCAGCGATGTCCAAGTGTCTATTAGGAAGGAACCGGTGTAGGTCTTGGAGTCGAAATGTAAATCAGTACCAGAGTCTGTGCTGAACACAAGGTGGGTTTAGGAGCTCAGACGGTGCTGAGTGCAGACCCACAGGCAGTACCCTGACTAGAGAACCCCATGTGATTCCTGGGGGCACAAAGGCATGCCAGTTGGAAAGGGAGTGCCAAAAATATGAAGCACGGAAATTCAGGCACAGAGGAACTAGTTGTTAAACTGGCTCTTCAAACAGGGATCAGAAGCAACATTGATGTGCACCTTGACGCCCTCCTCACATTAGACAGAAAGTGGCAGGATTTTATTGAGTCTCGCTTCAACTTCTTATGATTCTTCCTTGATTTCGACAAACCATACGACTTTGACCAGGAAGAAGACCTGTTGTAGGTAGGGACTCAAGAGCAGGAACTGGTCCATACCCTCAATTTGGAGCAGGAGCACAACTTACATGAGGTATATTCCAACCACAACTTCATCTAGGGTGCACCATATTAGGCCAACGCCTAACTACAGTGGAATATGGATCAGTAATTTTCAGAGGCAAAGATTCAAAACTTCTGGACTGCTTGCAAATTAAAGTCTTTAAGTCTATTATTAATACACCGAAAAGCATTGGCCATGCTAGTGTATGACTGGAATTTGGCTTGACAACCAATCCCTAGTGAGAAAGTCAGCATTTTTAATCTCTTGTTCTCTTCCGAACCATGCACTTTAGCAAAAGAGTGCTTGCAAGAAATAATGATATAGGATTATGCAAATGTCTGGAGAAACTACTTTCTGAAAGCCTTCAGACTTTTAATCTGCAGCCATTTGGCCACTCGGATATAAGTAAAACTTCCCATAAGGAGATATTAAATTGCGCAACTAATATATTATCACTTCTGATGGACAAGGAAACTCTTGCAGAGAAAAGGTTGGTCTGGTTGGTTATCAATTCATTTAATAGGTTAGAGCCTCAGCCATACCTATTGGCAATCCTTAAACCATTCTGTAGGGAACAATTTCTCATGTTAAGATTTGGTAGATATCCAACAAAGGATAGAACCCCAGCATGGATACAAAAATGGTCAACTAACCGCTGCTGCCTATGTGGTGCCTCAGATTACACTTCATTACCTATCCAGGAGGTGAGAACCTGCCGAAAAGCAGTAATATGTTTACTATCAGGGCAATCAGTTTATTTAACCACCCAATGTATTAAGTTAATTCATTTAACTGATCACATACTGAACCAGGACGTATAATCCCCATAGTATGGTACACATGAAGGCTCCTTATCTATTATGCTATGATCATGTACAATCTAAAGCACATATGCATTTTGCTGCTTAGGACTCACAATCACACCAGACTAACATGTATAAGCTTATACAGGATATAGCACATCCGACTGCAGTGGTGTGGATTATATTATCACACGTTCTGAAGTGTTCTTAAGATTGTCAATAGCTCTTACATAACATTTTTCTTGGTTTTATTGGATCTATGGAATGGATTTTAATGATGTAATCACAGAGAACTGCTTTTTAATCTATAATTGGAGATAAACCGTATTCTGCTAGATGTTAACAGGCACACATGGTATCCATGTTCCCAGTACAGCATGTTACCCTCAAAACATCTGTAGAAATGTTGGTTTGAGTTTTATGGATTCCCATGGTTATTGAAATAGTATTTTCCCTGTAAATTATTTGCATGAAATAATGTGTGTTTGACTTCAATTTTCTAATTGTAATTATTTTAATTAATCACACAATAAAGAACCTATTGACATGAGGTATATGACTTTTTCAGTGTTCAGCAACTTACAGCTTCGTTTCACAGTACTGAATAGCGTTCGGGTGTATGCGAATACATTATATCACACGTCTTGAATTTGTGCCCAAAGCCTAAACACCAGGGATAGACTTTGTGTGGCTCTAACACCAACATCTGTGTCAGACAGTCATAGCACAGTTTGAACCCTGTAGTGTTTGGCAGGGACATCATTCCCTTGCATACTGGAAAAAGAGAATTAAAAGGGACTAGTAAACCAACAAAAAGGGTAACAGAGCTCTGAATCTTTGAACAAAGATGGGGAAAGAAAGGAAGTGATGTCAGAGCGCAAGAGTGGTGCCTAAAGGGTGCTCTGCACCATCACTTCGGAGGTGGAATGAGGGCAACACTGAGCCAAAGTATGCCACATAGCAGCATGCAGGACCACTGCAGTGATAACCTCTGGATCCAGTCTGGTGCCTTCAGAATATTTTAAAGCTGAGGAATCTGCGGATATTAGTATCCATCAGATAACTATTGTTGTCCTCCTTATTTTCAACATTTCTTTTTGAAAACCATGTGCAATCTACAGAATGCATCCGCTTCTGAATTTTCAAAATGTTGTCTAGTTTTCGGAACTGTATAGCTTTCTGGGTTCACCCATCAGTTTTACACCTGTTTTCACTACAAACTGCAAGAAGAAGTAAGACAAAATGCAAAAACTTTGGTAAAAAAATGGTTCTTTTAAAACTCTGCTTTATCCTTAAAGCAGGGAAGATTGTTATCTTAGCACAGGAAACCTTTTGTTGATGCACTTTTTAGGAAAACTCCATATGCTTTCTTCCACAGAACTTTTATCTAATTTTTCCCCTAAAAAACATGTTGCTATATATTTGGCTAATATCTTGATTCACTTCAGCGCAATCCACAAACGTTGGGTACCTTTAGACTCCCCAAGAAAAGAAAGGATACATATTTGGCCTAGAGACATTTTGCTGAAAAGAGACATTTTGCGGAAAAAAAAGTTAAGGCTTAAGTGTGAACTACCCCAAACATTCAAAAAAGGGCTCAGCACTCTGGAGAGTGTGGGGCAGTGATATCCTAGTAATCAAGTATTTAAAGTGTTAATGAGTAAAAATATAGACACTTGCTCATCAAGAAAGCATGAAGATTCTGCTATTTCCATTGGGCTTAAGAAGCAAAATGTTAGGCAGAGAACACCGGTAAATATTTGAGTTGGAGTGCACCAACCGCTCGCTAGCGCAGTTCCCAGTGCCGGGAGTGGCTCCTAGGCCAATTATCGCTAGATTATTAAACTATTTAGACTGTGATGCAGCTCTGCGGAAATCAAGGGTACACTGAATGCTGCGGCTTGAAGGAGCAAAGATATCCTTTTTCCCGGACTGTACATTGCAGGTACAGGAGCCGTGCCGACTGCTTATCCCCCACAAGAAGAGGCTATGTGAACTCAACATGGACAACAGCATGCACTACCCTGCCAAACAGAGTGAACCTAGAGGGTAAAATACATTATTTCACAGACCCCAAGTCGGTAATGCAATTCATAAAGAAGAGAGAACAGGTTGAACAGCGTAGGGACTCTCCTGGAGGTCGATGAAGGTGAGACACAGGACACTGAGGAATAGCGAAGCAGAGGACTGACGCACTGAGGGAACAATGGCAAAAAGACTGCATAAACGACGTTGCTGGAGTCAACTGGAGATTTTAAACTTTTTTTAATCCCCTCCACGCTCAGTTAATATCCCACTGCTAGGTGCATAGGTGGGAGGGATCCAGGACTGAACGCCTGGAGTGATCCTGAAGCGCTGATTATTGGTAAGACTGTTCCAATACATATTAATGAATGTAACAGGCTTATGAAGTGGAGATATTGCCTGACTATTAATGTTAAATTAGGCACACAGTGTGGAGTAAGGGCTTCCTGCAGCCTCTGGATCAATGGAGGACTTGCAGTAGCCATTTTGCCACAGACTGCCTAGAGGAGATGAAGGGGCGCCGGAAATAAACTGCACAACAAGGTGTGGTGGGAAGGACCGGGGAGCAGGAGAGCTTGCAAAATCTGTCCCCCAAGGGTGTTCCACCAAGAGTAATACTGTTAATGATCTTTGATCATTTGGGTACTGTTGTATTCTACATATTTGTTTAATATGTATTCTAGCCCTGCTGCCTCTAGCTGCTCAGCCCGAGTGTGTCTTGGTATTAGAATGTTGGTATGCCTGTGATGCGTGGAATGCCTGGGTGACTGAGTGGGGTGAATGTGGCAGTTGGAGATGGCTGAGCAGCTAGGGAGGCTGCTCCTGGTGGGGCTGGTTCCACACTAGGCTGGCTGGAGTACAGAGATGTTGTAACCTTAACTGAAGACTGAATAAAGAAGTCCTGAATATACATCCTGGCTCCAGGTGTCTTTCTACTAGGACACAACATAATTTTGGCGACGAGGACAGTCTTGAACCCCTAGTGACTCCTGGTACAGCAGAGCAACTAAGTATCTAAGAAACTGAAGATCTAAGAGAGTAGCCTAGAGATCCTACAAGTAAGTACAAGAGAAAAAAGAAGGTATTTCCAGGCAAGCCAGCGCCAGCCCCACCAGTGTCCTTCCTTTGGACAGCCCCAACGTGCAGTGTCACCACCAACTGACACTTCAGCCTGGGAATACAACAGTAACTGTGAGTTGGAGGAATAGTACAATTACAACCGATTTTGGATGTTCCAGCCACAGAGGTCAACAGTGAGTTGGTGGAGTAGTTCAACTACAACCTCATCTGGTGTTCCAGCCACATGGTAACGTACAAAAATGCTTGTGAGTTGGATGGGTAGCCTCTCTACAACCAGGTGATGGTGTACCAGCCACATAACGCAAATGTGTGAAGAGTGCCTTTAAAATTAAGTGACAGAATAAAAGTTAAGGCACATTTTGGGATGTGTAGTCATAAAGGAGTTATTATCTAACAGCGTGCAGTGACTACACAATTGGAATACATCCATGACTATTGAGATCGATTTTCACTGGGTCTTTCACAAGAATCTGTACAGATTGAGAAAATAAGGTGTTTACTTACAACTATTGGCCTAGGATGTGGAGGCAATTGTCATAATGCAAACGTTAATACACTGAGGTTTGTTATTATGAGTGTGACTTTGACCATCAGTTTTTGTTAGCAGTGACTTTGGCTTTGGTGTCATCATCATGGCAGTTAAACCGTTGCCAGTTGCCATTTGATCATTACCACATCGGAGTTGCACAGTCTAAAGCTCGTTTTTGAGTGATAAACGAAAGAAATACGACAAGAAAAGAAGACTTTTTTTTGTATATGGCAGTGAATGTGAAGACATTTGAATTGGAAAGCAGAAAGTGCCCTACCTCTTCTTGCGGCAGAGTATTACTGAAGAGTAGTCTGTCTATTTCTCCAGCGCCTGATTTTTGTTCATATTGCACCGGTGAGGAGGCTAACGGGAGGGGCATGGTGTTATCTGCTAAAATGAGTCATATTTATGAATGTCTCCGTGGGCTGCCTAATTGACATCAGCTGTGTGTTCGAAGTGCTCCGTGGAAGTTCGTTGGAACCGAAGCTGGTCATCGGTCTGCTGCTTGTTGAGACTGATGACGCAGAAGAATCCGGCAAAGGGATTTGGTGATCTGTCTGCGTCATCAGTCATTCTGGAACGTGATTGAGCACTCCTCAGCACAGTAGGATGCGTGCTTGAAGCTAGTCTTCATGTCAGAGCTGTGTCTGTTTTTCTCCTCAGCGCAGAAGTGACGAAATTAATCTCTGCCTGTGATCTCACTGTGTTCCGAGGAAAAGCAGTGTCAGTTTTTTTATAGCCCGGCTCAAGCTGTGACATAAATCTCTTCTTCCTTCAGCGCTGAATGGATTTTCGAGGGAAAGGCTTCCTGTGCTAGAAGATGGACTAGCAGGGTGGTGGCAGCTCTCTGTGTGGTCTTTTACCTAGCGCTTGTGCAGATTGCGAGGGGCTCCTCCTCTGCACGCTACTGATGCCCTCGAGATTCGTTTTCTATTGAAGAACTACTTTTCCAAGATCGTACCTCTCATTGTTGCAATTGAAATAATAATTGTAGACTTTTAAAAATGTTTGTTTTAAACTCACCATTACTGTTGTAAAATATCACCCTCAGCCCCGTTCCATCGCGGCTCTGTGCCGTTTGCGTGGAGGGCAGGGTCAGCTCCACTGTGCTGCAGCGTGAGGTCACCTATTGGACGGAGGGAGTGTCTCAGCTGGGGGCGGGGCTCAGGACATAAGTAGGAGCGTGATTGGAGGCACGATCGACTAGCAGGGTGGTGGCAGCTCTCTGTGTGGTCTTTTACCTAGCGCTTGTGCAGATTGCGAGGGGCTCCTCCTCTGCACGCTACTGATGCCCTCGAGATTCGTTTTCTATTGAAGAACTACTTTTCCAAGATCGTACCTCTCATTGTTGCAATTGAAATAATAATTGTAGACTTTTAAAAATGTTTGTTTTAAACTCACCATTACTGTTGTAAAATATCACCCTCAGCCCCGTTCCATCGCGGCTCTGTGCCGTTTGCGTGGAGGGCAGGGTCAGCTCCACTGTGCTGCAGCGTGAGGTCACCTATTGGACGGAGGGAGTGTCTCAGCTGGGGGCGGGGCTCAGGACATAAGTAGGAGCGTGATTGGCGGCACGATCGACTAGCAGGGTGGTGGCAGCTCTCTGTGTGGTCTTTTACCTAGCGCTTGTGCAGATTGCGAGGGGCTCCTCCTCTGCACGCTACTGATGCCCTCGAGATTCGTTTTCTATTGAAGAACTACTTTTCCAAGATCGTACCTCTCATTGCTGCAATTGAAATAATAACTGTAGACTTTTAAAAATGTTTGTTTTAAACTCACCATTACTGTTGTAAAATATCACCCTCAGCCCCGTTCCATCGCGGCTCTGTGCCGTTTGCGTGGAGGGCAGGGTCAGCTCCACTGTGCTGCAGCGTGAGGTCACCTATTGGACGGAGGGAGTGTCTCAGCTGGGGGCGGGGCTCAGGACATAAGTAGGAGCGTGATTGGCGGCACGATCGACTAGCAGGGTGGTGGCAGCTCTCTGTGTGGTCTTTTACCTAGCGCTTGTGCAGATTGCGAGGGGCTCCTCCTCTGCACGCTACTGATGCCCTCGAGATTCGTTTTCTATTGAAGAACTACTTTTCCAAGATCGTACCTCTCATTGTTGCAATTGAAATAATAATTGTAGACTTTTAAAAATGTTTGTTTTAAACTCACCATTACTGTTGTAAAATATCACCCTCAGCCCCGTTCCATCGCGGCTCTGTGCCGTTTGCGTGGAGGGCAGGGTCAGCTCCACTGTGCTGCAGCGTGAGGTCACCTATTGGACGGAGGGAGTGTCTCAGCTGGGGGCGGGGCTCAGGACATAAAATGGCGACCCGGAAGCGCAGCGGTAGAGCGCAGCGGGAGCGCCATCTCCGCGCCGAAGCCGCGCCTAAGGGGTGCCAGTCTGCGCCAGTCCGCGCTGGGACCGTGCTGCGTGCCAGTCTCTCTGGCCTCCTCCGTCCCCAACACATAGCAAAGGTACTGTCTTACTCACGAACACAGCTCCTGAGTATAGGAAATATATCACGTGACAAGAACTGCTCTCACTTTGACTTTGGATCATTGTATAATTATGCTCACATTGCTTGCCCAAATTGTGCGCTCTCGACCGCATCACCCCTTTTTAAACACTCCTGCACCCCTTCCTCCAGAGACAAAAGCGTTAAACATTTAAGCTGTGTACTCATAAATACACGCTCTCTCATAAAACACAGATACGATGTCGCAGAATTAATCACCAGTCAAAATATTGACGTCATGTTTGTTACTGAGACCTGGGCAGATCTTGCATCTGGCCCAGACTTTAACATCGCCACTCCAGATGGCTATCAGGTAACAAGACTAGATAGATCATCAGGGAAAAGAGGGGGGGGACTAGCTATTATATGCCGAGACAAGTTTGCCATAAAAACTGAACCCCTTGATTACAACTTTGCGGAAGCCCTTGCTTTTACGATTTTTGTCTCCCCTATACAAACTTTCAAAGGAACCCTCCTCTATCGACCACCCACTTCACGCACTCTCTTTCTGAATTCTCTTATTCAGTTATTAGAGCCAGTACCTGCTAACCAGGACTACACTATACTGGGCGATTTTAATTTTCATTTGGAGAACGATAATGATAAGGACTCGCACACTCTTATCTCTGACTTCCTGGCAGCTGGCTTAGAACAACAGGTTAATATGGCTACTCATCAAGCAGGACACACGCTAGATGGCGTATTTACTAATAATGCCCATATAACATTCTCTACAGTGCTCCCACTCACGTGGACGGATCACTTAGCTGTCAAATTTACTATTTCAGCCAACTACTCCAAGAACTCGTCCACCGGCCCTTGCTCTCCGATCCTAAGTCGAGATTGGAAAAATATTGATGTCACGGCTCTACAAAATATCCTGGAATCTACGTCACCGGCAGAATTACTCGCTCCTCAGGAGGCTGCCTTGAATTACCAACGATGGCTACATATGGCTCTTGACCAGGTAGCCCCATACAAAAAATTGCAGCCAAACCGCACCAAACCCTCCGCGGCTTGGTTCTCGGAGTCACTTAGGCTCGAGAGACAACGCTGCAGAAATTTGGAGCGGCGGTGGCGTAAATACTACAACAACAATGACAGAGACACTTATAAGAGTGCCTTGCTCAGCTACAGAAAGCTGCTTACTGCTGAAAAACGCACCTTCTACAGCACACAAATAGAACGTGCTCTTAATTCGAATAAACAATTGTACCAGGTGGTAAAAGATTTAGCCAATCCTCCAGCCCCCCCCCCAATCGAACCATCCCAAATATTTTGTAACAAGGTGGCAGATTTTTTTCAGGCCAAGGTTCTGGATATTTTTAATAATTTTACTAATATAACGATCATTGACCCTACCATTCCGGAATCCCCTCTTCTGCCGTCAAATCCTAAACTTGAGGTCTTCTCTCCACCCCTGTCCATGATGGATCTCATAAGTAATGTTAAATCAGGCTCGCCACTGGACCCATGTCCCCCACGTATCCTTAAATTAGTACCCAACCTAATAGCCCCAGTACTCAGCAACATCTGTTCTTCCGTATTCCAGACAGGTGTTTTTCCCCTTGTCTGGAAAAAAGCTATTGTGACACCTCTTTTAAAAAAACCCGCTCTAAATCCTTCAGAGCCAAAAAACTACCGCCCTATCGCCTCTCTCCCTTACCCTTCCAAAATAATTGAAAAGGTCATGAACCAACAGCTGTCGACCTTTATTGACCAGAACGGTCTACTTGACAACACGCAGTTCGGTTTCAGGAAGGGCCACGGGACGGAGACTGCCTTGATAAAAGCTGCCGAGGAGGTCAGGATAATCATGGATAAGGGTGGTGCAGCCATCCTGATACTCCTAGATTTATCCGCGGCCTTCGACACAGTCGATCATACCATCTTGATCGACCGTGTCGCCGCCCTAGGCATTCAGGGCAGGGCAAGAACAACACTAGCATCTTTCCTGGCCAACCGAGTACAGTCTGTTAAGATGGGATGCTTCTGCTCTCCTGATTTCACACTCCCGTGTGGTGTTCCCCAGGGCTCCTCGCTAAGTCCGACACTTTTTAATATCTACGTGTCGGACTTGGCGAGGGTAATCAAGTCGTTCGGCATTGGCTTAACATCTTATGCCGACGACACACAGCTGGTCCTGGAGATACACAAAAACGGTGAAGCAGTGGCAGCGAACTTTCAGGAGGGCATGAAGGCCATCAGCTCATGGATGAACCGGAATTGCTTAAAGCTAAATTCCGACAAGACGGAGGTGATGGTTTTTGGCGAACTGACTCCGTCTTGGTCTCCGGTCTGGTGGCCCTCGGAGTTGGGAGCTCCCCCATCACCTGTAACCAAGGTGAAAAACTTGGGCGTGCTTTTTGATAATAAGCTTACGTTTTTAAGCCATGCCAACGCGGTGGTGTCAGCCTCCTTCTTTACCCTGAGAATGGTGAAGAAACTGCTCCCTTTTCTTCCCCCAACCGCAGGTAAAACCTTAATGTCCTCCCTGGTGTTATCTAGGGTGGATTATTGCAATGGTCTACTGCTTAACGCACAAGAGCAAGTTCTGAGCAAATTACAGCTTGTCCAGAACGCTGCTGCAAGAATTCTCACGGGTATACCTAAGCACGCTTCTATCTCTCCCACAATTCGTGATCTCCACTGGTTACCAATAAGAAGCCGGATAAAGTTTAAGGCCATGTGTATCATTCACAAGGCCTTAAACAATAATGGACCTGATTTCTTCAAAAAAGCATTCAAACTGTACAAACCCAGTCGAACACTACGCTCTTCTTCGGCCCAACAGCTCCAAATCCCATGCACAAAAAAAGTATCTTGGGGAGACAGACGTTTTGTAGTGGCAGCATCAAAACTATGGAATCAGATCCCCTCCTCTGTTAAAAATCAATCATCATTACTCTCATTTCGCAAACACCTCAAGACCTGGCTCTTTAACCAGTAAGACGTCAGTGGAACCCCTGCAATCTGCAAACTCCAGCGCCGAGACACCGAAAGGTATTTGCGCGCTTTAGAAATTTAAAAAATAAATAAATAAATAAATGGAAATATATATGAATGGAACTGTGCAGGTGACAAATGAGTTGGTAAATTTGAGGGTGGATGTCTTTATTCTGATGAGCAACAAAGTAAGCATATAATTATAAGGAGGTATTTGCATGAAGAATTTTTAATCCAAGTATTTTTAATCTAAGATGCGTATTTCATGCAGATAGTGTTTGGTTATTAATCTTTTTAGCGTGCGCAACTGTATAGCGAAAATGTGTACTGTACTGTGTAAACTTTGTGCAGTGTGTCAATTTGGAGAGTACAGTGTTCCAGTGTGTTCATAGTATTTCATTTGGGTGGGTAAGCGCACAATATTCGCTAATATTTCATAGCTGCTGCAGTTTAGTGAGAAGTGATGCTACAGTTATGTGCTAAATAGTCTTACACATTTGTGTGTTTGGTGGTGGTCATCACAGTTATTCCTTAAATTAGGGATAGGTCTGGGCAATAGTCATATCACTATGGGCAATAGTCATATCGCTATTTTTACCTCTTTAATCTATTTTGTCAGATACTCCTTCTTAGGTGTGTCTAACCTCTACAAGGGGTTTGGTACGTGGGTTACCTCTCATGTTGGATCTTTAGTCAGTTCCCATTCTAGATCCAGGTTTATTAGTCCTATAGGACTATGTGTTACTCCTACTCTGGAGTATGTAACTTCCACGCATGGGTTGGGACATGGGTTAGTTCCTATTAGTTTGTTATCTAGGTGAACTACTACACGGGGTTGGTTGTGGGATTTACTCCCTGTTACAGTTGTGCACAGTACTTTTGTACGTACCTTTGTGGTTGGTCATATGGGTGACGACCCGTTTGTTTTTGTTTTCCCTACTCATGGGACTGAGTCGCAGGTTATTCTACCTTTAGCACTATTCTTTGTTTTGCTTTTGGGTCATAGTGCTTTACGTTACAGTGTATTTAGAACATAATCCGATGTATTTATTTATATTTTAAAAAAAAATCTTTTTAAGGGGGATGGGGGATCTTGCATTTAATTGTATTTATCTTAACCATCTTTCCTTTTCAGAATGTTTTCCTCTTGTGATGTTTTGTTGTCACTGCTGCATCCAAGTGATTTGAGATTGATACTATTATTGATTTTCTCCTGCATTATTGATTCCATCTTCTTTGATGCTTTGTTCATTCGCTGTTTCTTTTTGATTTGTAATGTTTATCTAATTGGACATTGTCCTCTACTTTCCTTTTGTTTTGTTTAAGGAAAAAGGGATAATGTTGTATTCTACATATTTGTTTAATATGTATTCTAGCCCTGCTGCCTCTAGCTGCTCAGCCAGAGTGTGTCTTGGTATTAGAATCTTGGTGTGCCTGTGATACGTGGAATGCCTGGGTGACTGTGTGGGGTGAATGTGGCAGTTGGAGATGGGCTGAGCAGCTAGGGAAGCTGCTCCTGGTGGGACTGGTTCCACACTAGGCTGGCTCGAGTACAGAGATGTTGTAACCTTAACTGAAGACTGAATAAAGAAGTCCTGAATATACATCCTGGCTCCAGGTGTCTTTCTACTAGGACACAACAGGTACATTACATTTAAATAAAAGCTTTGGACGTTGGGGAAATACATAGCGTGGAGGGGATTAATAGAAGTGGGCTTTTTACATGATTTCATGAGGGTAGAAACACGACTATATTCCGAACCAGGCGATACACCGGCACAGCACAATTGCAACAATTGCAGACGTAGACCCTGAGGTGCCAGGAGACACAAAGGGTCAGAAATTGATGCTACTCACTTGGGAACGTCAGGGGCCATGATGACAATAGGAAGGTCAGAAAAGTTGTGGTATACATCAAGAGGCATTATATAGACATAGCCATCCCAAATGAAACACACCTCAAACCAGAGGACAACATATTGGTCCAACGCAGAGTGCAGGGCCAGTGCTACATGGCGTGGTATACCTCACATGCCAGGTCAGTGCTCATTTGGGTGGTCCGCTCTCTGGGGTGAAGCTAACGGGACTATATAAAGATCCAGGATATAGATATATAATAGCAAAGAGCCTCAAAGATGATTTGGTCTTTTCGGTGGTCAGGTGTATGGACCAAATTATGATGATCCACAAATGTACCACACTGTAGAGGTTAGGACACACCAATGGGCAGGCCTGCCACATAAATGGGGGGAAAATTTCAACTACATCCTGAATCCAGATATAGATCCGCCAAAGGCCCAGTTAGGCGCTCCTCAGCTGCGGCAAGCGACATACGGAGTCTGATGCAGAGGGCGAGCCTTGTGGATGTCTGGAGATATAAGTTCCCTGACACAGCTAGATACACCAATTACTCCTCGGTAAATGATACCCACACACATTGATTATTAGCTGGTCTCCAAGGAGTTGATACCAAGCATGACAGATTGTGTCCACCTCCCCAGAACCAACTCGGACCACTCCAGAGGACAGCTGACTTTGGAGTATTAAGTGTGTAGGATACCAGCGTTTACCTGGCGTTTCCCGCCGTATTAATTACTGGATACCGTGTTTAAGACAGAACTACAGCAAGCAATTGAAGAATATTTTACATGTAACATTGTCTCAGTCCCTACATTTGCAACGGTATGGGAGGTCTATAAGGGTTTATGTATGGGGGATCACAATCTCTAAACATGCAGAAGTCCTTTGTTCCATAAGGGGAAGGTTAGACATGCTGGAGAGAGAAATAGGCAAGATGAAAGGTATGCTTCAGAGTGAGGAACGGACACACAGTATAGCAAACATTCAACAAAAAGTTTCAGGAGACAGCTAACAATGGGTTTAAGCATAGAGGAGCCATGGGGATGCTGGCGGCCGGATAGTCAGCTCCGTGTTTGCTCTATCTAAAAATGTGTTTAAAATGTGTTTCAACTGAGAAGAACTAAAAAAGTTCCAGGAGATGCTAATGCTAGTCTACCACAGATTCCCTGATGAAGGTAGTAGAAAAATTAATCTAAACTTAATTGAAAAAATCCCGCTGCCAAGACCCAGGACCCGGGACCCTCTCGGCAACAAGGAGGTTCGGTAATTCCACCAAAACTCGTCAAAGTCGGAAAACCTCCCTCGCCGGTAAAAAAGGATAGTGCTCGCACCCGCACAACCCAATAACAAAGCCTTGAATAATAAAGCTATAAAAGGATACGAAATCACAAGCAGGCGATGCAACAAGTCACGAAGATTCATTTACCGGAAAAAGTCGCCGCACTCGGGGAAGGGAAGCATCCACTGAACAGCTCGCTCCGGGCTTACGCAGAACTGTGGGAGGCGGCGTCTACTGCTCAGAAGAATTGCCGGAGGGCAGTGGGAATGATCTCGTTCCTCTTCCGCGGCATGGAGGACGGCACAAGCACAAGCAGAGGTAAAACAAAACCTGGAATATGCGGAGCTAGCTTTGACCCGAGTGAAGGAAGTAAGGGCTAGATGTAGGAAAATCTATTTTACCACTTCTTAAATACCGAATTTTACCGATTCGGTATTTAAGAAGTGGTAAAATAGAGGGGGGGAGATGTAGGTAATACCAGATGTGGAATTACCGAATCGGTAATATTCGGTATTTACCGATTCGGTAAATACCGAATCGGTATTTCCTATTGATTCCTATGGGCTGTGAAGCCCATAGGAATCAATGGGAAATACCGATTCTGTAATTACAGAATCGGTATATACCGATTTTAGCAAGGGTGCAGGGGGTGTCACTTTGACACCCTCTGGCACCCCAAAAATTGACATGTGCGCCATGTGGCACACAGACATGCCCTAAGGGCATGTCTGTCTGTCACATGGCATAGGTGTGCATGCACACATGTGCATGCACACCTGAATTCGGTATTTTAACACCCAATTGGATTGGGTGGTAAAATACCGAATTTGTAGGGCCTTTGGGACTCTGAAGAGTCCCACCTACATCTGAGATTTACCGAATCGGTAAAAATACCGATTCGGTATTTTACAGAATCGGTAAATTTACCGAATCGGTAAAATTACCGATTCTGTAAAAAAGTGCCCCTACATACCGAAAACCCATTTACCGGTCGGTAACGGCCAAAATCGGCCGTTACCAGTCGGTAAATGGCTCCTACATCTGGCCCTAGATCCTCTAAACTATACACAGATGGTGTGGAACCTGCAAACCCTACGAAGAGATTTACCGACCAGCACATGAGCAGGGTAAGCAGGGTGAGCGGGAGCAACGGAGGGAAAGGTGTGGAGGGTGTCAAGGGTAAAAGAGTATCAGAAAAGTCAGAAGGGGCTCAAAATACCAAGGTGAAACAAGCCTGAGATCTCTCAGAAGTAGTTCCACACACAGGCAATAAGGAAGGGGAGGGAGGGCTCTCAAAATACTTACCCCAGATTCATCATGCTCCTCTTTTGCGAGTCCTTAATAGCGTTTATTAAGGAATCGCTATTAAAGACTCGCAAAACGGGATGCATGAAGAAATCGCAAAATTTATAGCGATTTCTACTGCTTCCTTATTTGCGATTCGCTAATTGCTAATCGCAAATAAGGAATGACTTCCCATTCATTCCTATGGGCCAAAGGCCTTTGGCCCGTAGGAATGAATGGGGAGTCATTCCTTATTTGCAATTAGCAATTAGCGAATCGCAAATAAGGAAGCGATTTCAAGGGTGCCATAGCACCCCTGAAATGGTGATTTACACTGGTGTTGCGCACACACATGTCCAAAGGACATGTGTGTGTGTAACATCCAACTTAGAAAAATGCACTAAAGTGCATTTTTCTCAGTTTTCACTATTTACCACGAAGTCAGACTTCGCGGTAAATAGCGGCCAAAATTTGCGAATTCGCAATTCTAAAATGGTTCATGAATTGCATTTAAGGAATCTCAAATAGAGATTCCTTAAATGCAATTCCTCGCAATTTAGCGATTTTAAAATTAGCGATTTTTGCATTTGGGATGATGAATCCCAAATGCAAAAAAAGCGCTTGCAAAGGGCCAGATTCGCAGAATCTGGCCCTTTGCGAGCCGATTCTTGCTTCATGAATCTGGAGAATAGACCCTACTAGCCTGATAACATTGGAAGGAAAAAATCTGAGCACAGAACAGGGAGGGCGATCGTCCTATTGCCTGAGGAACAGGCAGTTCTTTAAGTTAAATCAGCCCGCATCAGTAAAACAAAGCGTCACTCCACGTAGTACAAAAAGAAAGCCCAGGAAAGCGACAAAGATAAAAACTAAGTTGAAAAAAAAGCAAACAGCAGAGAAAGAGGAGAAAGAGGAGGTTGGAGGGGGAGCAATAGTCTTAATCAATGGTAACCTTATGGAAAAAATATACAAAAAAAGAGGAACAAGACAGGGGTGCCCCCTCTCCCCCCTACTTTTCAATTTGTATATTGAACCAGTGGCAGACAGACTTAGAAACCATCCCTCTATATCTCCTTTCTCATGCCGAGGTTGGCATAAAAAGGTCGCTTTATACGCAGACGACCTTATGATTTTTACTAGGGACCTAAATGGATTCTTTAGTGCAATAGAAGACACTTTGCACAATTTTAGGAAAATTTCCGGCTATTAAATCAACCAGTCTAAAACGGAAACCATGAGCTGGAACGAGCATACTAACAGTCCCTATAATAAGGAGAAAATTAGATATCTGGGTATGGATCTTGTCAAAGATCTAGATAAAGTGGCACAAATAAGTATCCACAGGATTGAAGGGGAGGTTAGAAAGTTGCTAAAGGTATGGGGAGATTACCACTGACGCTGCTGGGAAAATCCATTATAGTTAAAATGTCAATCATCCCAAAATTTACTTTGCCTTCGGCGCCATTCCGTTACAATTTAAGAGAGAAACAATAAAGAAAATCCTGGGGGAACTCACAAGCTTTATCTGGTCTTCAAAAGGACCCAGAATCGCATGGAGCAAACTAAGAAGGAGAAAAGAGCAGGGGGGATTGCCAGTCCGGATCTCCTAGAGTACTTTAGAGCTTTCCAATTCCAATTCAGTAGGTCACTTTTGAATACATTTGATAATTACCCACCATATCTCCAAGCAATGACTAGAGGAACCAGTCACTTCCTTTATAAATTTGGTCATCCGACATATTTTAAAAAAGTGAAGCTGAAGACTTTAAAATCTGCAGCAAAATTGTGATATCATATAAGGAGTACTTTGGACATACCATATTTCAGCGAACTTGCCCCAATATGGGAGTCACCAGGCACACCATACTGCCTTAAAGACAGTCTTGCACTCCCTTTGAAAACAGCTGGGATAGAGGAGTGGAGTCAACTAATGTCACAGAGCAAAATAATAGACTGGGAACAGTTATCATTAACAACAAATGCATCTCTAGCCAAATTTAAATTTTACCAACTTTCAAGCTGGGCAAAATCATTGAAAGAAAACAGAAAGGGAAATCTAACTCTAGAGACTGAGATGAGGAAGTAGGAACCCATCCATAAAGAAATCTCCTATTGGTACTGGGCCCTTATTTCGGCGGGGGAGGAGGAATTCCAGATTCCGGAGAGAACCTGGGGGAAGGAACTGCCGACGCTGGATATAACAAAAATTTGGCAAGTATCTGTGGATAAATGTTGGTCTATTGTAGCATTGGCTGCCCTAAAGAGGAATAATTTATTTACCACTCACAGAGCCTATCGGACGCCGAAGAGGCTTTCCAAATTCGACGGGGCAAAAGTGAAGAACTGCCCAAAGTGTGGACTTTGAAAAAGCAAATGATCTTCACATGTTTCGGCAGTGCCCTCAGCTCGATGGTTTCTGGAATGAAGTGGGTAAGACACTAAATGAGGCGCTAGGAAGATAACTGATTGTAAATATTCATTTAGTTATTTTGGGGGTAATGGGTTCTAATGTCTCAGAAAATCTACCAAGAAAGCAAGAGAATCTGCTCTTTTTATTGATCTTACTGGCTGGAAGAGAGATTTGTATTAAGTGGGTAAGTCCGGTACCACCTCTTCATGGAGAATGGCTGGCTTCGATATTAAGATTATACAAATTGGATAGAAAAAGGGTACCTAGTAAAAAATATAATTTCTGGGAGATTTGGGAAGTTTACCAAACTCGCTAACGCTGCTACGTCATTTGAATGTTATAATTCTAATTGTCATGGGTTGTTCACTACTTCAATGTCCAATGATTATGCGATGGCAATAATAGACTAGGCGAAAAGCCTCTTAGAGTAGCCAAGATGGCTATCTCAACCCCCCCGGAGAAAACTATTGAAATAGTAATGGAAATAAGGGGATCCCATCTTCTCTTAATTACATAGGGGAACTGCCCAGATAAAGTACGCAATTTAGAGGCAGTGAAGGACCAGGACAAAGAGAGAAGGGGCCCCGACAACTCCTTACAAATACTATTGCACAATGAGGACAAAAAAAAAAACAAAAAATTGGGACTAAGCATATGGGGAAATAGGCCACTGCGCGCGCCTATGGAGAGGGGGATAGACCAGGGGCAACACTGGCTGGTATGCTCAGACCCCCGAGGGCATCAGAAATGATTACGGACATAGTAGATGATGAGGGACGAACCTTATATACCCTTGAAGATATAGCGCAGCAATTTAGTAGATACTGAAAAACATTATACAGCTCAAAAACTCTGACTGATAATGAGGCAATGACAGACTACTTGACGTACATAAAAATGCCCAGGCTGACTTCGGCGCATGGACAATACTTAATGGCGCCCCTCCAACTGGACGAAATAAGGACCGCACTGCGGGATATACCTGCTGGGAAAGCGCCAGGATCTGACGGCCTGATGGTGTCGTTTTACAAAGACTTCCAAGAGGTATTACGGCCACGCCTCAAAACATTTTAAGAAGAGATGGCTGAGACAGGAACAATGCACCCCACCCTAAGAGAAGCCATTATTGTCACAATATTAAAACCAGGTTAAAAAACCCACCCTCTGTTCCTCATACAGGACACTATCCCTGCTGGACATAGACACCAAAGTATATGCAAAAATCTTGGCCAATAGGCTAGCGCCTCTACTGCCAGGGTTAGTTTGTCTGGAACAAGCAGGATTTGTCCCAGGACGAAACTGGACTCAAAATCTGAGGACGCTATTGAGAGTAATACATTGGGTGGACCCTGAGGTCAAGGCAGCTTCTGTGTTTTTAGATGCAGAAGAGGCATTTGACTCTGTAGAGTGGGGATTTATGATAGCGGTGCTTCATAAAATAGGTGTCGGGAGCTCTTTATACAGCTAGTCTCATTATTGTATACAGCACCAACAGCCCAGGTGTAGGTAGGGAATACAGTATCTAATAATTTCGGCATCTCAAGGGGACCCAGACAGTGATGCCCCTCATCGCCACTGCTATATGCAATAGTGGCTGAACCACTGGCATGTGCACTTCCGAAGTATAACAGTCACAGGCGCCTGAGATAAGCTGGTTATAACATACTTATATCAGCATATGCTGATGACACGTTACTACACATTCGGGACCCTGAAATCAATCTATCCCCTATACTGAGAGAGGTGGTTCAATTTGGGGGTCACTCAGGCCTGCGCATTAATTGGGACAAGTCGATCATAATCCCCCTCACTCCTGGTACAACTGCCCCAAAGTTGGAGTACCCTTTGCAATGGACCACATACTCCGGGCGGTACCTGGGCATTAGAGTTTACACAGACCTCTCGGTGGTGCTCCTTGAAAATTATGAAGTGGCCATGCAGAGGCTCACGGAAGAAGTAAACAGATGGAGCAGACTCCCTCTATCGCTGGTGGGGCGTCTAGCATTAATGTATATGGTGGACTTGCCTAGATATATATTTCTATTCCAGAACATACCGTCGCTACTACCCCACACACTGTTTAAGGGGCTGCGCACACTACTGATTAGACTGGCCTGGGCAAGGCGGCAGCCCAGAGTGTGATTGGACTCACTCACATTACCTTATGCCCTGGGTGGCTGAATGCTCCAGACATGGAGATGTACTACAGAGCTGCCCAGAGCACGTTTGCACATTACTGGATTCATGGCCCACAAAACATGCCACACTTATACTTAGAGAAGAATGCAGCAGCCCCAGCTACTCTCCCAAAGACTCCTTTCTGTCATCCAACTAAACTATACGGGGTCTTTGACTCGCTAGCTATCACGACGCAGGCATGCCAGGCGCTACTGAACAGGAAAGTGGGGGCACAGTTATATGCCCCAGAGATCCCACTACACTGGTGTTTGTGGTTTCCGTTGGGTCAGGAGAGAAGGACACGACAGGCGCTTTGTACCCTGGGGATAGGCACTATGGGTGACTTCTTTGCAGGCGGGACGATCAGAGGATGGGAAAATATCCAAGAAAAGACGCAGAATGTGACGGGATTGGCCAGATATCATTACCATTGAGCTAGAAACACAATGCAAGAGTTGTTAGGGAGGCTATGGCAGAACCTCAAACTATGGATATGCTCTTGACCCTGTTAAAGTCAGAAATGCCATATAAACTAATACCAAAGTGTTATACTAGTGTGCAGGAAGTGCGTAAGCCGGGAATGTTAAAAGTCAGGCTAGACTGGCAGCGGGATTTAGGTTCTCCCCTCAGCGACAAAGAATGGCAATAGTGCTGCACCAAAACGATTTCCATGACTGGGAGGCACAGAATTACACGTTTTAAGTTTTTGCATAGGGCCGATTACACACCTGATAGGCAGTACCGATGCAGGTTGTGGGAAGACTCGAGATGCCAGAGATGTGGCGAGGAAAATGCTGGGTTTATGCCCCTTTTCCCTGGCTCTACCCTGGGGTGCACGAGTACTGGTGCAGGGTGTTCCACGACTAGGGAATCATAGTAAGTGCCAACTTAGAACCGGACCAGAGGAAGGCACTTTTGGGCTACGACTTAGGTATGTACCCGACCATTGATAGGTATTGGTCTTCGGCTAGCTAAGAGAAGAGTAGCGAAGAGGTGAGCAAGAGGCCCAATGCCGAAAATTGAAGACTGGCACAAAGACATCATTTATTGCAACACACAATCTGATGCATTTAATGAGCTGCTCCCTCCCCGCAACAGACCCAAAAGCTGCTGGGGCCATTTAAATCTTATCTAATTAGCAAAGAAACATGAGTTGAAAACGGGAATACAGTGGAGGACAGGTGAAAGGAGAGCCACATGGCATAGTGGGAGTTATGAGGGAAGTAGAGGACAACAAAAACAGCAGAAGAAGTGGGCGATTTTAATGTGTGCAGGGGCACAGCGGGACACCACAGTGAAGGTTACAGAGTTGATTTTTAAGCGTTATTGTCCTTGATGAGATATGTGGTATATTGGGTGTCTGAGATACGCCAGGCGGGGGGGTTGGCTAACATTGTTGAACAAATGTGATGTACTGTAACTGTACAAGGGAAGCTACAAATGTAACGCATAATCAAGATGTAAGCTGTAACTGTTGATTTAATAAAGATAATATATATTTAAAAAAAGGCTTGTTGGTGCCCTTGCCTGACACTGACCCCCCTGGCTCCAGACATCCGACGTGGGACAGCTCTTAAATATCTTCGCCTGGTCTGCACAGCTGCAACCTCAAGAGCACCGTCAAACTCTCCTGCATCCCCGACTTCGGTGGGCATACGTCTTCCGTGCCTCCTGGTCACTCCTGAGTGGCATGGACTCTGTCACCTCTGCTTGCAGGTTCTTCTCACCTTGAACCTACCTTTGGGTTCCACCGGACTCCTTCGTCTTCTTCTGCAGCAGGCCTTTTCCTGAAGTCCTCCATTGTGGTCCACATCGGTTTCAGACGTCACTTGATACCTATGCACCCAACTTCCCTGGTGTAGGTATCCTGGTTCCTGGGGTATCCACGGGTGGGATGACTCTCCAACCTTTCATCTTCCACCAGGTGTCTTCAGGGTCCGCTGGGAAGGGTCCTTTTTCTTTAAAACTACAACTGCGACTTACCAATTGACTAACATTGAGCACGCAGTTATGTTCCCACTCTGCACACGACCTACGTGGGGCTCCTAGATAATCACCCTGGGTGGTTCCTTAGGTCCTCTACATCTTCGGAGTCCACTCTTGTCTTGAGTCGTGGCTCGCATTCCACTATTTTAGTATATGGTTTTGTCTCCCCCTGGAGACCACTTTGAATTTGTGCTAGTTATGTGTTCTATTTCTTAAGTATTGTATGTATTTTGTTTGTATCTACCGGTAGGAGATAATACAAGGTGTTAGTGTTTGTAATAAAATACATATTTTTACTGTGTGATTCTTTTTCACTTAACCTATACCATAAGATTAAGTACTGGTGAATAAAGCTGCTTTACACTCCTTTCTGGACTAAGCCTGAAGGCTGCTCTCCACAGCTACCACTTAGAGAGCTTTCCAAGGTTGTCTACGACCACTAAAAAATTATTATATTTGAGTAAGAGAGCAGGCCTACTCCTGGCTGCACAACCGAAAGCGCAGATCCTTAAGGAATCGGTGACTTTGATAAAGGACATTAATGGACAAGTGAAATAAAAGGATCCTTTAGGGACTTCTACTAATCTTCCTACGAAGAAGAGACAGTCGAGGTAGACGAGGATTTCTCCTGTCTAAGCAGAGACACTAGGTAACCCGATCACAATAGAAGAAAAGATCAGTAGTATATACTGAAATCAGGTAAAGCCCTTCACTATGCTTTCTTTTTTTTAACCAATTTTATTATTTTAATGTAATCACAGGTGATTCATCACATATAGTATGTCTTATTTTTAAAGGATCGCAGTCATTATTTACAGACACTTCTAACAGGACTTTAGATTCATTGATCGACTTTCATCTTATGGACTCAGCGTATGCATGAATTTTAACACTTATTACCATTCTTCATCATTGTATCCTCCGCTCACCTCCGCCTCCGACTTGTTTCCTAAAGGCTGAAGGGTCACTACTGCGTGTTCTAGGATGGACTTATGTAACCATGTGATGAATGTTTTACTATGTTCCACAGTGTGTAGTGCCTATATCACAGCATGTGTCCTTGCCTTCATCTATCAATGTTCCACTGTTTTTGATAGCATGTAGCTCTCTACCATACATAAAGAATTGACCTCTTTATATTCAACACTCCTCCAGTAATGTCCCCTCTGAATAGGTCCCCCACTGTGCATAGTCCCGCCCCGCCCAATGGTCTAACTATTTAATCCCCCAAGGCCTGTGAGGGGTTTTACCGGTGTGTAAGGCAGTACAGGATGTGTGTAACAAATGCTATGCCTTAACACACTAATGGCTCTGACAAGGAGAGGAAGATCTATAGGGATAAGGTTGCCAGGAAATTTAATCTTGTGCAGTTACCCTTCCTGAATCTGTATAGTATATAATGTCTCATTTAGGTGATAGCCGGTCAACCAGTGTAACCAACAATTGCAGCTGTAGAGGTAAGTAGTATTCCTGAAATGCTGGAGCCTTCAACCTGTCTCTGTCAGTGGGAAGTGTCAGTTTGGTCAGCACTACCCTTTGCCCACCAGATACCCATATTAGGTCTCAAAGGAGAATGTCCAATTACAGGAAAATGTGCCCCGGGATCACCTGCAGTAATTTAACAAAGTAGTAGAGAAGAGGTAGCACAACCATTTTGGCTATTGCAATGCGGCCCGTTATAAACAATGGCAACAAGGTCCAGAAGGCAATTTGCAATATTAGGGAGCATTTAGCTCCCCCTAGGTTACCCTCTAAAAGGCCCCCCTCCTTATGATACATGTTGATCCCAAAGTAGTGAAACGTGTGTGGTTCATTGCACTATTTCGCCATAATTCACTTCTCACAGAGGCAGCATTTTCCGGAGAGTGAAAATACAAGACTTATCCCAATATTTCCCAATATCCCGGTATTCAAGTTGTTCAAGACTGACACCGGGTCAAAGTCAACGTCTCATACATAGAGTATCATGTTATCTAAATACAGGGAAATCCTGTGTAAAATCTCTCTCAGTGCGATTCTCCAGGTAGTTCTCAGGCTTACATATGTATTGCTAGGGGTTCGATTGCAAGGGCAAACAAGAGTGGGCATCCTTTCCTTGCACTTCGGGCATGTCTGTACAAATCCGATGTAGGACGACCCACTTAGAACCTTGCTGTTGGTTTAGCATGAAGTAGCGCAATGCAGTTAATCGACTGGGATTCAATGGCAAACTTCTCTAACACCCTAATCATAGATTTCAACTGAGTATGTCAATGCATTGTTCAAAGTCCAATGCCAGACAGGCAGGCTAAGCGTGCCACTCTTTAGTATATGACTGTGCCTCCTAATATTTAAGGAGGCGTTCCATTGTGGGATTACACCATTTTGTTCATTACCTATAAACCATTTTGTCCATCATCTATCATCCCAGGTAAAACAGCGAATAGCCTCTTAGCGAGTTTCTTGTTCAGTATCTTATAGTGTGTATTTAGGACTGACTACGGTCGATCTGAGGACATGTTTAACGGATCCCGTCTAGGCTTTATTATTAAGGTAATCATTGCCTGATTTGTTGTTGGGAGATAGCTCACGTTCCTTGTTTTTTCATATAGCTTGGTCCTGGAGATCAGTTGGACTTCATCAGTAGTGTAAAATGTGATGGTCAAACTGCTGGAGCCCGAGTTCCCGTCTCGCTAATGTATGAATAGTGTACCTCGTTTTCAGTTCAGATGTTGCAGATTCCATATCCTCAATTTTCTCCAGGCACATTTGAAGTAGCTCCATATCGGCTAGTAAATCTTCTAGGGCCTCATCACCAGGGTCAACTGCTATAGAGCATAACTGCATATAATTCCTTAAAGGCTGTATTAATCCCTCTCCATACATACAAGGTTACCTGATCGATCTTCAATGATGAGTATGGAGATATGTAGGTGATGCAGCTTTATCAGCCAGGAAAACAACTTACCATGTCCCTCTCTGTCAGAGTGCATTCTTATTGTATATGACCTAAAGGGCCTCATTTAGAGCGCAACGGATCAAGCATGTCCCGTCAGCATTGTGGAGTACTTTACTACAAACTTTAGAGATGTCCGCCAGCCCCGTGGATACAGCGGCAGCTACTCCGCTAAGGTAGAGGAGTGCCACCCCACAAGAAAAATAAAATGATAATAACACCATGTTATTGTCATTTTATTTTTCCCTAGCGGCTCTGTAGGGGTGGGTGGGTCTGAACTCGGCTGCCCACAGAGCTGGCCAAACAGTCATGCCCATTTTGTATTTTTTCAACCAGCTGTAATGCACAGACTGGGTAGAGAGCATGCACAGCTTCCCAGTCCCTGTCTGAGAGCTGAACCATGGTGCTCAGACCAATAATGACGCTACTCATCAGCGTCGTGGTTGGCTAAGGGAGTCTGATGGACTGTGTGCCTGCTGTTTCCAGGGTCGTGTCAGAAAAGGGGGTGGTGATGGACAGAGCATCTGAATTAAACAGAACACTCATACCCAGTCAAAAAATCAGGGCTTGATCCATCACCGTTTTTTAGCTCACTGCACCATCCCAGTTCAGAACCTGGCTACATGCAAATTAGTCTGTCCCTGGCCCAGTGCATCATGGGAACAGGGCAGACCAAACTACCAAGCCAATTCTTTACTGGAAAGGAAACAAGCTTCCGGGGACCGGTTTCTGCCATTGCAGCCGTCTTCGGCCCGGCTTTCTTGAATCCTGATGGTGCAGTGAGCAAGGGACTCATGTCTGAGCATACCCTGCCACTCCTATAGTGGCCAAAACGATTCAGAAAAGGGGGTGGTGATGGACAGAGCATCTGAATTAAACAGAACACTCATACCCAGTCAAAAGATCAGGGCTTGATCCATCACCGTTTTTTAGCTCACTGCACCATCCCAGTTCAGAACCTGGCTACATGCAAATTAGTCTGTCCCTGGCCCAGTGCATCATGGGAACAGGGCAGACCAAACTACCAAGCCAATTCTTTACTGGAAAGGAAACAAGCTTCCGGGGACCGGTTTCTGGCATTGCAGCCGTCTTCCGCCCGGCTTGCTTGAATCCTGATGGTGCAGTGAGCAAGGGACTCATGTCTGAGCATACCCTGCCACTCCTATAGTGGCCAAAACGATTCAGAAAAGGGGGTGGTGATGGACAGAGCATCTGAATTAAACAGAACACTCATACCCAGTCAAAAGATCAGGGCCTGATCCATCACCGTTTTTTAGCTCACTGCACCATCCCAGTTCAGAACCTGGCTACATGCAAATTAGTCTGTCCCTGGCCCAGTGCATCATGGGAACAGGGCAGACCAAACTACCAAGCCAATTCTTTACTGGAAAGGAAACAAGCTTCCGGGGACCGGTTTCTGGCATTGCAGCCGTCTTCCGCCCGGCTTGCTTGAATCCTGATGGTGCAGTGAGCAAGGGACTCATGTCTGAGCATACCCTGCCACTCCTATAGTGGCCAAAACGATTCAGAAAAGGGGGTGGTGATGGACAGAGCATCTGAATTAAACAGAACACTCATACCCAGTCAAAAGATCAGGGCTTGATCCATCACCGTTTTTTAGCTCACTGCACCATCCCAGTTCAGAACCTGGCTACATGCAAATTAGTCTGTCCCTGGCCCAGTGCATCATGGGAACAGGGCAGACCAAACTACTAAGCAAATTCTTTACTGGAAAGGAAACAAGCTTCCGGGGACCGGTTTCTGGCATTGCAGCCGTCTTCGGCCCGGCTTGCTTGAATCCTGATGGTGCAGTGAGCAAGGGACTCATGTCTGAGCATACCCTGCCACTCCTATAGTGGCCAAAACGATTCAGAAAAGGGGGTGGTGATGGACAGAGCATCTGAATTAAACAGAACACTCATACCCAGTCAAAAGATCAGGGCTTGATCCATCACCGTTTTTTAGCTCACTGCACCAAGCTAAAGCTAAAAAACGGTGATGGATCAAGCCCTGATCTTTTGACTGGGTAGGAGTGTTCTGCTTAATTCAGATACTCTGTCCATCACCACCCCCCTTTTTGAATCGCTTTGGCCACCACAAGTGTGGAAGGGTATGCTCAGATGTGAGTCCCTTGCTCACTGCACCATCAGGATTCAAGCAAGCCGGGCCGAAGACGGCTGTAATGCCAGAAACCGGTCCCCGGAAGCTTGTTTCCTTTCCAGTAAAGAATTGGCTTGGTAGTTTGGTCTGCCCTGTTCCCATGATGCACTGGGCCAGGGACAGACTAATTTGCATGTAGCCAGGTTCTGAACTGGGATGGTGCAGTGAGCTAAAAAACAGTGATGGATCAAGCCCTGATCTTTTGACTGGGTAGGAGTGTTCTGCTTAATTCAGATACTCTGTCCATCACCACCCCCCTTTTTGAATCGTTTTGGCCACCACAAGTGTGGAAGGGTATGCTCAGATGTGAGTCCCTTGCTCACTGCACCATCAGGATTCAAGCAAGCCGGGCCGAAGACGGCTGTAATGCCAGAAACCGGTCCCCGGAAGCTTGTTTCCTTTCCAGTAAATAATTGGCTTGGTAGATTGGTCTGCCCTGTTCCCATGATGCACTGGGCCAGGGACAGACTAATTTGCATGTAGCCAGGTTCTGAACTGGGATGGTGCAGTGAGCTAAAAAACGGTGATGGATCAAGCCCTGATCTTTTGACTGGGTAGGAGTGTTCTGCTTAATTTAGATACTCTGTCCATCACCACCCCCCTTTTTGAATCGATTCCAGGGTCGTGGCACGAAGGACAGCGGAGAGACATCCGCCAGTAAGGTAAGTTTAATTTTCTTTTTTTTACTTTATCCCCCCCAGCGCCACCACTGCTGCTGGCCCATAGCAGTCACTACTGAGTGGATATCTCTTGCAATGACAGGAACCGCTGTGATTGTGATTCCTGTCACTACATTGAAAGTTTGATGGACGGCTCTGTCAACATGAAGGAGCCGTATAGCAAATGTTCAATATTATTTTTTCTTTCAGAATCAAATACCAAAGCAGGATTTTCTTTTTGAAAATACAATGAACTATGGACCCCTCACTATGGGAGATTTTTCCCATTACATGGAGGTAGTTTACAAATTTTCACTACCTTTCGCAGCCAGATTTTATCTTGCGATAATAGACAGTGAAAACTGGTCAATTGACTCCCACTCTAAATTGAGTGGGCAGTCAAATGGGCAAACCTCAGGCGGCCCATTCTCTGATGGGCTGTCGGAGGTGTAGGACAGCAGAGGAGATAGAGTAGTATCCACTTCTGATATACTTCAGCTCTGCACAACTGTAAATGAGGTGGGCAGAGAGGTTACTCAGTTGCCTTTGAGCAGGAGTAGCCTCTCTGCCAATATCTAAATCATGCCCTAAGTCAATACACCGCTGCACTTCTAGCAGCTCTGCATGTCTCACTTTGGCACAGCTTAGTTGTAAGTAATTAGGGTCCATAGTTGTAGCCCTCTCCAGCGCCTGCAGGGAGACTTTTTTAGGTCTGATTCAATCGCTTCTTGAGTTCCTATTGTCGTTTGTCTTCCTTAACATCTCCTTGAACACGGCATCCTCCAGTCAAGATGGTTTCAACCGTTAGGTGGGTTGGAGAGGTGGAGATAGGGCTCCACATATGGTATACACACGGTTGCAGAGTTTCGGATCAGACTATGCGATGCAAACTGAGCATTCAGTCTATGTCGGACCAAACTGAGGGAGAACTTATCATTTCTTTTCTCCTTCGCAATGAGACCACTTCCAAAGCCACAATTGCGGGTCTTTCGCATTGTGGACCGCAGGTGCATCCAGCAGTAAGGAATGCAAGCGGTTAAGTTTTATATATATATATATTCACTGAAAAAACCATAGGTTATAGACCATATATAGTTAGGAATTTGCATTTACAAAACCTTGAAAATTCACTGAAAAAACCATAGGTTAGAGACCATATATAGTTAGCTGGACATTTTATTGACATAAAACCAATGAAATTCCATATATAGTTAGTTGCACTAACTATATATCGCGCACCCGCAATCCACTGCTGATGATGTCACATATTACATCATTCATGACATGGTCAGTGACATCACTGATGACATCTCAAATGACATCACTGATGACATCACTGATGACATCTCAAATGACATCACTGATGACATCATCTAGTGTCTGTGTGTTTTTGTAAAGTTTAAATATGTTTTACATATTGAAGAATGAGTGGATGTATGGAAGACTGAGTGTGTGTGTGGCTGGCTGGGAGGTGTGTGACTCTGTGCATATCAATGTGTACTTGTATCAGTGATTGTATAAGAGAGTAAGTATGTGTTAGTATGTGTGTGAAAAGTATGGTGTTCTGTGTTTAACTGTATAGATGAGGAAATCGAAGTGTGATTGATTCTTCACAGGACTGACTAGGTGTATGAGTGCATATGATAGTGTTGTAATAATGAGTGACTGTATGTATGAGTGATTGTATGGGTGAATGAGTGAATGTGTGTGTAGACGTAGGAATCAGTGAGTGCGTATGTAGTAACTGGTATTGGTGTGTCATGATGTCATCAGTGATGTCATTTGAGATGTCATCAGTGATGTCATTTGAGATGTCATCAGTGATGTCATCAGTGATGTCACTGAAGTATGGTGTTCTGTGTTTAACTGTATAGATGAGGAAATGGAAGTGTGATTGATTCTTTACAGGACTGACTAGGTGTGTGAGTAACTCCATGGATGAGTGGCAGTGTGTGAGTGTCTGCATAGGTGTATGAGTGCATATGATAGTGTTGTAATAATGAGTGACTGTATGTATGAGTGATTGTATGGGTGAATGAGTGAATGTGTGTGTAGACGTAGGAATCAGTGAGTGCGTATGTAGTAACTGGTATTGGTGTGTCATGATGTCATCAGTGATGTCATTTGAGATGTCATCAGTGATGTCATCAGTGATGTCACTGACCATGTCATGAATGATGTAATATGTGACATCATCAGCAGTGGATTGCGGGTGCGCGATATATAGTTAGTGCAACTAACTATATATGGAATTTCATTGGTTTTATGTCAATAAAATGTCCAGCTAACTATATATGGTCTCTAACCTATGGTTTTTTCAGTGAATTTTCAAGGTTTTGTAAATGCAAATTCCTAACTATATATGGTCTATAACCTATGGTTTTTTCAGTGAATTTCATTGGTTTTTTAAAAGCTAATATCTATAGCTGTAAAATATATTCTTTATTACGTGACGTATCACGTAGCCACGTGAGACGCCTCATGACGCGTCGCATAACCGTGACGTATCGGCTCTGCAGCGCAAACAAAACCCGTAACGTAAGCGTGCCGGAGCACGCTTACAGATATATATGTTTTTTTTAACCTTAATTAGACAAAATCCACACGTGCACATATCTTGAGGCCTTGCAAAGGCACATCAAACAAACAGTCCCTACAATTTTGCCAAGTTTGCTGGAAATCTATTCCCTTAATTTTTTTTTTACTGTTTCTCTTGGTTTTCCCCTTGTTACGCTTACCGGGACGCTACCCGGTACGCGAACCGGACGCTCCAAAAACACAAGATGGCGGACTCCCGTTACGCTGCCGGTTAGCTGCCCGGTTCGCGTACCGGGAAGCGCCTCTACCGCGAAAAATTGCGGGGGACTTTAATATCCCCCTCATCAATCCTAGGGGGTCAGGAGGGGTTTACCTTGCCCCCTTTCCTTCAATTCCCCCTTCTTTTTTCACCACATCTTGTCTCTCGAAACTACAGAGAGACAAGATGGCGGCCGCTCCGGACTGTTTACAATGTTGACAGCTACGCTGCCGGTTAGCTGCCCGGTTAGCTGCCCGGTGAGCTGCCCGGTGAGCTGCCCGGTTCGCGTACCGGGACGCGCCTCTACGGCGTAAAATCGCAACAAAAAAAAACATTTATTTTTTGCCCCGCGGGGCACTTTAATATCCCCCTCATCAATCCTAGGGGGTCAGGAGTGGTCTACCTTGCCCCCTTTCCTTCATTTCCCCCTTCGTTTTTCACCACATCTTGTCTCTCGATCGTACCGAGAGACAAGATGGCGGCCGCTCCGGACTGTTTAGAATGTTGACAGACACCGGAGAGCCAATCAGCTTCGCTTCGCGAAGTTCAGTTACGCGTCAGGTACGCGAACCGGGGCGCTAACCGGAGCGCTGTCACAGATATATATATTTTTTTAAACGTTAATTTCTCAAAATCCACTGGAGCACATATATTGAGACATAGCAAAGGCACGTTGGGCAAACCATATCTACAATTTTGCCAAGTTTCATGTAAATCTATTCAGCCGTTCGAGCTAAAAGTGAGTCCAACCGCCCTATGGAAAAATGAATGGGAAAAACGCGTTTTGGGACCCCCCTTTTTTCTCGGCCCCCCCTTGCCGAAACCCCCCCACATTTTCAGGGGCTGCTCAGAAACAAAATGTGCCATTTTCCTGAAAATTTCAGCCAATTCCGTCCACAAACGCCAAAGTTATTAGACATAGAATTTTCAGAAATCCCATAGAGAAAAAATCCTAACTATATATACCCACTGGCTATCGCCAGTAGGTAATATACATATATAAACATATATAATCTGCATATCTATATAAATATAAATGCATGCATACATATACATATATGCAGACATATGCATGTTATTTACATGAAAGTTTTAAAAACACTAATAAAAGCAAAGCTAAAAAGCCACCTCATTACAAACAGAATGGCTTTAACTTAAACGAGGGCGAGATCTATTGCATTTTCAATGCTTGTTTACTTTGGTTCTATCAAGAAGGCATTCAGATGTGTCACACATTTGCCATAAATTCTGAATGTTAGCACTCTAGTTGCTCATTAGATCACTGTAGTAAAGCTAGTGCTCACCAGGGAAGTCTGCTGCTAATCATGGTTTGCAACCATTTTCCCGCATTTTTTATCCCGCAGACTTTCAGTCCGCATACCATTATCCCGCAAGGTCATTGACCTCGCATACCATTATCCCGCATTTTTTCAAAACGCATGTGCATTTATCGCGCATGCCTTTACAAAGAATTACGTTTTAAAGGCATGTATGGTAAATGCATTTGACGAGAGAGGTAAGTGGGTTTGTGTTAATTTTTTCGTGGGTTAGTGATTGTGTAGTGTAGTGTAGTGTTGTGTAGTGTAGTGTTGTGTTAGTCTAGTGTAGAGTTGTGGTGGTTGTTTAGTGTAGGGTCATGCTGGGGGTAGTGTTTTAGGGTTTAGGGTTGTGTTGTAGTGTTTGCGTAGTGTAGGGTCATGCTGGGGGTAGTGTTTTAGGGTTTAGGGTAGTGTTGTAGAGTTTGCGTAGTGTAGGGTCATGCTGGGGGTAGTGTTTTAGGGTTTAGGGTTGTGTTTTAGTATTTGCGTAGTGTAGGGTCATGCTGGGGCTAGTGTTTTAGGGTTTAGGGTAGTGTTGTAGTGTTTGCATAGTGTAGGGTCATGCTGGGCGTAGTGTTTTAGGGTTTAGGATAGTGTTGTAGTGTTTGCGTAGTGTAGGGTCATGCTGGGGGTAGTGTTTTAGGGTTTTGGGTAGTGTTGTAGTGTTTGCGTAGTGTAGGGTCATGCTGGGGTGTAGTATTTTAGGGTTTAGGGTAGTGTTGTAGTGTTTGCGTAGTGTAGGGTCATGCTGGGGGTAGTGTTTTAGGGTTTTGGGTAGTGTTGTAGTGTTTGCGTAGTGTAGGGTCATGCTGGGGGTAGTGTTTTAGGGTTTTGGGTAGTGTTGTAGTGTTTGCGTAGTGTAGGGTCATGCTGGGGTGTAGTGTTTTAGGGTTTTGGGTAGTGTTGTAGTGTTTGCGTAGTGTAGGGTCATGCTGGGGTGTAGTGTTTTAGGGTTTTGGGTAGTGTTGTAGTGTTTGCGTAGTGTAGGGTCATGCTGGGGGTAGTGTTTTAGGGTTTTGGGTAGTGTTGTAGTGTTTGCGTAGTGTAGGGTCATGCTGGGGGTAGTGTTTTAGGGTTTTGGGTAGTGTTGTAGTGTTTGCGTAGTGTAGGGTCATGCTGGGGGTAGTGTTTTAGGGTTTTGGGTAGTGTTGTAGTGTTTGCGTAGTGTAGGGTCATGCTGGGGGTAGTGTTTTAGGGTTTAGGGTAGTGTTGTAGTTTTTGCGTAGTGTAGGGTCATGCTGGGGGTAGTGTTTTAGGGTTTAGGGTAGTGTTGTAGTGTTTGCGTAGTGTAGGGTCATGCTGGGGGTAGTATTTTAGGGTTTAGGGTAGTGTTGTAGTGTTTGCGTAGTGTAGGGTCATGCTGGGGGTAGTGTTTTAGGGTTTAGGGTAGTGTTGTAGTGTTTGCGTAGTGTAGGGTCATGCTGGGGTGTAGTGTTTTAGGGTTTTGGGTAGTGTTGTAGTGTTTGCGTAGTGTAGGGTCATGCTGGGGGTAGTGTTTTAGGGTTTAGGGTAGTGTTGTAGTGTTTGCGTAGTGTAGGGTCATGCTGGGGTGTAGTGTTTTAGGGTTTTGGGTAGTGTTGTAGTGTTTGCGTAGTGTAGGGTCATGCTGGGGGTAGTGTTTTAGGGTTTAGGGTAGTGTTGTAGTGTTTGCGTAGTGTAGGGTCATGCTGGGGGTAGTGTTTTAGGGTTTAGGGTTGTGTTGTAGTGTTTGCGTAGTGTAGGGTCATGCTGGGGGTAGTGTTTTAGGGTTTAGGGTTGTGTTGTAGTGTTTGTGTAGTGTAGGGTCATGCTGGGGGTAGTGTTTTAGGGTTTAGGGTAGTGTTGTAGTGTTTGCGTAGTGTAGGGTCATGCTGGGGTGTAGTGTTTTAGGGTTTTGGTTAGTGTTGTAGTGTTTGCGTAGTGTAGGGTCATGCTGGGGGTAGTGTTTTAGGGTTTAGGGTAGTGTTGTAGTGTTTGTGTAATGTAGGGTCATGCTGGGGGTAGTGTTTTAGGGTTTAGGGTAGTGTTGTACTGTTTGTGTAGTCTAGGGTCATGCTGGGGGTAGTGTTTTAGGGTTTAGTGTAGTTTAGTTGTTTAGTGTATGCTAAAGGCATATTCGTTCTAAAAGTTTTCGTTATTTTAATTTGCGGCCTAATAGTACATGCGGGATTTTTTTTGCGGACTGATGGTATGCGGGATTTCGTCATATATTCGCTAATCATACTTTCTATGGCAAAATGAACCCCCTCATTTTGTTCCTTTTTAAATTATATGTTTTAAGAGTTACCACTTTATTCCAATCAAGATGGCTTCAGGTGTGCCATACCTTTGTAATAAGTAGGACTGTTAGCACTCTAGTTGTTCTTTAGAACACTCTGGGACATTCTGTCATTGGGCTATAGTTGGGCTACATCTGGCTGATATTTGGGCTACATTTGTTTTTTTTGTCTCTGGTGGCCATCTTTGGGCTACATTGGGCTACATTGGGCTACATTGGGCTACATTTGGGCTCCAACATATATATAGCCCAATGTAGCCCAATATATATTTTTCAAAGTTAATTTTCGTAAAAACCACTGGAGCCTATATCTTGAGACATAGCAAAGGCACATCGGGCTACCAGTCCCTACAATTTTGCCAAGTTTGGTGTAAATCCATTCAGCCGTTCAGGCTAAAAGTGAGGCCAACCGCCCTATGGAAAATTGCATGTGAAAAACACGTTTTGGGACCCCCCTTTTTTCTCGGCCCCCCCTTGACGAAATCCCCCCAAATTTTCAGGGGCTGCTCAGAAACAAAATGTTCCATTTTCCTGAAAATTGCAGCCAATTCTGTCCTCAAACGCCAAAGTTATTCGACAAGTTTGATGGACGGCTCTGTCAACATGAAGGAGCCGTATAGCAAATGTTCAATATTATTTTTTCTTTCAGAATCAAATACCAAAGCAGGATTTTCTTTTTGAAAATACAATGAACTATGGACCCCTCACTATGGGAGATTTTTCCCATTACATGGAGGTAGTTTACAAATTTTCACTACCTTTCGCAGCCAGATTTTATCTTGCGATAATAGACAGTGAAAACTGGTCAATTGACTCCCACTCTAAATTGAGTGGGCAGTCAAATGGGCAAACCTCAGGCGGCCCATTCTCTGATGGGCTGTCGGAGGTGTAGGACAGCAGAGGAGATAGAGTAGTATCCACTTCTGATATACTTCAGCTCTGCACAACTGTAAATGAGGTGGGCAGAGAGGTTACTCAGTTGCCTTTGAGCAGGAGTAGCCTCTCTGCCAATATCTAAATCATGCCCTAAGTCAATACACCGCTGCACTTCTAGCAGCTCTGCATGTCTCACTTTGGCACAGCTTAGTTGTAAGTAATTAGGGTCCATAGTTGTAGCCCTCTCCAGCGCCTGCAGGGAGACTTTTTTAGGTCTGATTCAATCGCTTCTTGAGTTCCTATTGTCGTTTGTCTTCCTTAACATCTCCTTGAACACGGCATCCTCCAGTCAAGATGGTTTCAACCGTTAGGTGGGTTGGAGAGGTGGAGATAGGGCTCCACATATGGTATACACACGGTTGCAGAGTTTCGGATCAGACTATGCGATGCAAACTGAGCATTCAGTCTATGTCGGACCAAACTGAGGGAGAACTTATCATTTCTTTTCTCCTTCGCAATGAGACCACTTCCAAAGCCACAATTGCGGGTCTTTCGCATTGTGGACCGCAGGTGCATCCAGCAGTAAGGAATGCAAGCGGTTAAGTTTTATATATATATATATTCACTGAAAAAACCATAGGTTATAGACCATATATAGTTAGGAATTTGCATTTACAAAACCTTGAAAATTCACTGAAAAAACCATAGGTCAGAGACCATATATAGTTAGCTGGACATTTTATTGACATAAAACCAATGAAATTCCATATATAGTTAGTTGCACTAACTATATATCGCGCACCCGCAATCCACTGCTGATGATGTCACATATTACATCATTCATGACATGGTCAGTGACATCACTGATGACATCTCAAATGACATCACTGATGACATCACTGATGACATCTCAAATGACATCACTGATGACATCATCTAGTGTCTGTGTGTTTTTGTAAAGTTTAAATATGTTTTACATATTGAAGAATGAGTGGATGTATGGAAGACTGAGTGTGTGTGTGGCTGGCTGGGAGGTGTGTGACTCTGTGCATATCAATGTGTACTTGTATCAGTGATTGTATAAGAGAGTAAGTATGTGTTAGTATGTGTGTGAAAAGTATGGTGTTCTGTGTTTAACTGTATAGATGAGGAAATCGAAGTGTGATTGATTCTTCACAGGACTGACTAGGTGTATGAGTGCATATGATAGTGTTGTAATAATGAGTGACTGTATGTATGAGTGATTGTATGGGTGAATGAGTGAATGTGTGTGTAGACGTAGGAATCAGTGAGTGCGTATGTAGTAACTGGTATTGGTGTGTCATGATGTCATCAGTGATGTCATTTGAGATGTCATCAGTGATGTCATTTGAGATGTCATCAGTGATGTCATCAGTGATGTCACTGAAGTATGGTGTTCTGTGTTTAACTGTATAGATGAGGAAATGGAAGTGTGATTGATTCTTTACAGGACTGACTAGGTGTGTGAGTAACTCCATGGATGAGTGGCAGTGTGTGAGTGTCTGCATAGGTGTATGAGTGCATATGATAGTGTTGTAATAATGAGTGACTGTATGTATGAGTGATTGTATGGGTGAATGAGTGAATGTGTGTGTAGACGTAGGAATCAGTGAGTGCGTATGTAGTAACTGGTATTGGTGTGTCATGATGTCATCAGTGATATCATTTGAGATGTCATCAGTGATGTCATCAGTGATGTCATTTGAGATGTCATCAGTGATGTCATCAGTGATGTCATTTGAGATGTCATCAGTGATGTCATCAGTGATGTCACTGACCATGTCATGAATGATGTAATATGTGACATCATCAGCAGTGGATTGCGGGTGCGCGATATATAGTTAGTGCAACTAACTATATATGGAATTTCATTGGTTTTATGTCAATAAAATGTCCAGCTAACTATATATGGTCTCTAACCTATGGTTTTTTCAGTGAATTTTCAAGGTTTTGTAAATGCAAATTCCTAACTATATATGGTCTATAACCTATGGTTTTTTCAGTGAATTTCATTGGTTTTTTAAAAGCTAATATCTATAGCTGTAAAATATATTCTTTATTACGTGACGTATCACGTAGCCACGTGAGACGCCTCATGACGCGTCGCATAACCGTGACGTATCGGCTCTGCAGCGCAAACAAAACCCGTAACGTAAGCGTGCCGGAGCACGCTTACAGATATATATATTTTTTTTAACCTTAATTAGACAAAATCCACACGTGCACATATCTTGAGGCCTTGCAAAGGCACATCAAACAAACAGTCCCTACAATTTTGCCAAGTTTGCTGGAAATCTATTCCCTTAATTTTTTTTTTACTGTTTCTCTTGGTTTTCCCCTTGTTACGCTTACCGGGACGCTACCCGGTACGCGAACCGGACGCTCCAAAAACACAAGATGGCGGACTCCCGTTACGCTGCCGGTTAGCTGCCCGGTTCGCGTACCGGGAAGCGCCTCTACCGCGAAAAATTGCGGGGGACTTTAATATCCCCCTCATCAATCCTAGGGGGTCAGGAGGGGTTTACCTTGCCCCCTTTCCTTCAATTCCCCCTTCTTTTTTCACCACATCTTGTCTCTCGAAACTACAGAGAGACAAGATGGCGGCCGCTCCGGACTGTTTACAATGTTGACAGCTACGCTGCCGGTTAGCTGCCCGGTTAGCTGCCCGGTGAGCTGCCCGGTGAGCTGCCCGGTTCGCGTACCGGGACGCGCCTCTACGGCGTAAAATCGCAAAAAAAAAAAAAATTTTATTTTTTGCCCCGCGGGGCACTTTAATATCCCCCTCATCAATCCTAGGGGGTCAGGAGTGGTCTACCTTGCCCCCTTTCCTTCATTTCCCCCTTCGTTTTTCACCACATCTTGTCTCTCGATCGTCCCGAGAGACAAGATGGCGGCCGCTCCGGACTGTTTAGAATGTTGACAGACACCGGAGAGCCAATCAGCTTCGCTTCGCGAAGTTCAGTTACGCGTCAGTAACGCGAACCGGGGCGCTAACCGGAGCGCTGTCACAGATATATATATTTTTTTAAACGTTAATTTCTCAAAATCCACTGGAGCACATATATTGAGACATAGCAAAGGCACGTCGGGCAAACCATATCTACAATTTTGCCAAGTTTCATGTAAATCTATTCAGCCGTTCGAGCTAAAAGTGAGTCCAACCGCCCTATGGAAAAATGAATGGGAAAAACGTGTTTTGGGACCCCCCTTTTTTCTCGGCCCCCCCTTGCCGAAACCCCCCCACATTTTCAGGGGCTGCTCAGAAACAAAATGTGCCATTTTCCTGAAAATTTCAGCCAATTCCGTCCACAAACGCCAAAGTTATTAGACATAGAATTTTCAGAAATCCCATAGAGAAAAAATCCTAACTATATATACCCACTGGCTATCGCCAGTAGGTAATATACATATATAAACATATATAATCTGCATATCTATATAAATATAAATGCATGCATACATATACATATATGCATACATATGCATGTTATTTACATGAAAGTTTTAAAAACACTAATAAAAGCCAAGCTAAAAAGCCACCTCATTACAAACAGAATGGCTTTAACTTAAACGAGGGCGAGATCTATTGCATTTTCAATGCTTGTTTACTTTGGTTCTATCAAGAAGGCATTCAGATGTGTCACACATTTGCCATAAATTCTGAATGTTAGCACTCTAGTTGCTCATTAGATCACTGTAGTAAAGCTAGTGCTCACCAGGGAAGTCTGCTGCTAATCATGGTTTGCAACCATTTTCCCGCATTTTTTATCCCGCAGACTTTCAGTCCGCATACCATTATCCCGCAAGGTCATTGACCTCGCATACCATTATCCCGCATTTTTTCAAAACGCATGTGCATTTATCGCGCATGCCTTTACAAAGAATTACGTTTTAAAGGCATGTATGGTAAATGCATTTGACGAGAGAGGTAAGTGGGTTTGTGTTAATTTTTTCGTGGGTTAGTGATTGTGTAGTGTAGTGTAGTGTTGTGTAGTGTAGTGTTGTGTTAGTCTAGTGTAGAGTTGTGGTGGTTGTTTAGTGTAGGGTCATGCTGGGGGTAGTGTTTTAGGGTTTAGGGTTGTGTTGTAGTGTTTGCGTAGTGTAGGGTCATGCTGGGGGTAGTGTTTTAGGGTTTAGGGTAGTGTTGTAGAGTTTGCGTAGTGTAGGGTCATGCTGGGGGTAGTGTTTTAGGGTTTAGGGTTGTGTTTTAGTATTTGCGTAGTGTAGGGTCATGCTGGGGCTAGTGTTTTAGGGTTTAGGGTAGTGTTGTAGTGTTTGCATAGTGTAGGGTCATGCTGGGCGTAGTGTTTTAGGGTTTAGGATAGTGTTGTAGTGTTTGCGTAGTGTAGGGTCATGCTGGGGGTAGTGTTTTAGGGTTTTGGGTAGTGTTGTAGTGTTTGCGTAGTGTAGGGTCATGCTGGGGTGTAGTATTTTAGGGTTTAGGGTAGTGTTGTAGTGTTTGCGTAGTGTAGGGTCATGCTGGGGGTAGTGTTTTAGGGTTTTGGGTAGTGTTGTAGTGTTTGCGTAGTGTAGGGTCATGCTGGGGGTAGTGTTTTAGGGTTTTGGGTAGTGTTGTAGTGTTTGCGTAGTGTAGGGTCATGCTGGGGTGTAGTGTTTTAGGGTTTTGGGTAGTGTTGTAGTGTTTGCGTAGTGTAGGGTCATGCTGGGGTGTAGTGTTTTAGGGTTTTGGGTAGTGTTGTAGTGTTTGCGTAGTGTAGGGTCATGCTGGGGGTAGTGTTTTAGGGTTTTGGGTAGTGTTGTAGTGTTTGCGTAGTGTAGGGTCATGCTGGGGGTAGTGTTTTAGGGTTTTGGGTAGTGTTGTAGTGTTTGCGTAGTGTAGGGTCATGCTGGGGGTAGTGTTTTAGGGTTTTGGGTAGTGTTGTAGTGTTTGCGTAGTGTAGGGTCATGCTGGGGGTAGTGTTTTAGGGTTTAGGGTAGTGTTGTAGTGTTTGCGTAGTGTAGGGTCATGCTGGGGGTAGTGTTTTAGGGTTTAGGGTAGTGTTGTAGTGTTTGCGTAGTGTAGGGTCATGCTGGGGGTAGTATTTTAGGGTTTAGGGTAGTGTTGTAGTGTTTGCGTAGTGTAGGGTCATGCTGGGGGTAGTGTTTTAGGGTTTAGGGTAGTGTTGTAGTGTTTGCGTAGTGTAGGGTCATGCTGGGGTGTAGTGTTTTAGGGTTTTGGGTAGTGTTGTAGTGTTTGCGTAGTGTAGGGTCATGCTGGGGGTAGTGTTTTAGGGTTTAGGGTAGTGTTGTAGTGTTTGCGTAGTGTAGGGTCATGCTGGGGTGTAGTGTTTTAGGGTTTTGGGTAGTGTTGTAGTGTTTGCGTAGTGTAGGGTCATGCTGGGGGTAGTGTTTTAGGGTTTAGGGTAGTGTTGTAGTGTTTGCGTAGTGTAGGGTCATGCTGGGGGTAGTGTTTTAGGGTTTAGGGTTGTGTTGTAGTGTTTGCGTAGTGTAGGGTCATGCTGGGGGTAGTGTTTTAGGGTTTAGGGTTGTGTTGTAGTGTTTGCGTAGTGTAGGGTCATGCTGGGGGTAGTGTTTTAGGGTTTAGGGTAGTGTTGTAGTGTTTGCGTAGTGTAGGGTCATGCTGGGGTGTAGTGTTTTAGGGTTTTGGTTAGTGTTGTAGTGTTTGCGTAGTGTAGGGTCATGCTGGGGGTAGTGTTTTAGGGTTTAGGGTAGTGTTGTAGTGTTTGCGTAGTGTAGGGTCATGCTGGGGGTAGTGTTTTAGGGTTTAGGGTAGTGTTGTACTGTTTGTGTAGTCTAGGGTCATGCTGGGGGTAGTGTTTTAGGGTTTAGTGTAGTTTAGTTGTTTAGTGTATGCTAAAGGCATATTCGTTCTAAAAGTTTTCGTTATTTTAATTTGCGGCCTAATAGTACATGCGGGATTTTTTTTGCGGACTGATGGTATGCGGGATTTCGTCATATATTCGCTAATCATACTTTCTATGGCAAAATGAACCCCCTCATTTTGTTCCTTTTTAAATTATATGTTTTAAGAGTTACCACTTTATTCCAATCAAGATGGCTTCAGGTGTGCCATACCTTTGTAATAAGTAGGACTGTTAGCACTCTAGTTGTTCTTTAGAACACTCTGGGACATTCTGTCATTGGGCTATAGTTGGGCTACATCTGGCTGATATTTGGGCTACATTTGTTTTTTTTGTCTCTGGTGGCCATCTTTGGGCTACATTGGGCTACATTGGGCTCCAACATATATATAGCCCAATGTAGCCCAATATATATTTTTCAAAGTTAATTTTCGTAAAAACCACTGGAGCCTATATCTTGAGACATAGCAAAGGCACATCGGGCTACCAGTCCCTACAATTTTGCCAAGTTTGGTGTAAATCCATTCAGCCGTTCAGGCTAAAAGTGAGGCCAACCGCCCTATGGAAAATTGCATGTGAAAAACACGTTTTGGGACCCCCCTTTTTTCTCGGCCCCCCCTTGACGAAATCCCCCCAAATTTTCAGGGGCTGCTCAGAAACAAAATGTTCCATTTTCCTGAAAATTGCAGCCAATTCTGTCCTCAAACGCCAAAGTTATTCGACAAGTTTGATGGACGGCTCTGTCAACATGAAGGAGCCGTATAGCAAATGTTCAATATTATTTTTTCTTTCAGAATCAAATACCAAAGCAGGATTTTCTTTTTGAAAATACAATGAACTATGGACCCCTCACTATGGGAGATTTTTCCCATTACATGGAGGTAGTTTACAAATTTTCACTACCTTTCGCAGCCAGATTTTATCTTGCGATAATAGACAGTGAAAACTGGTCAATTGACTCCCACTCTAAATTGAGTGGGCAGTCAAATGGGCAAACCTCAGGCGGCCCATTCTCTGATGGGCTGTCGGAGGTGTAGGACAGCAGAGGAGATAGAGTAGTATCCACTTCTGATATACTTCAGCTCTGCACAACTGTAAATGAGGTGGGCAGAGAGGTTACTCAGTTGCCTTTGAGCAGGAGTAGCCTCTCTGCCAATATCTAAATCATGCCCTAAGTCAATACACCGCTGCACTTCTAGCAGCTCTGCATGTCTCACTTTGGCACAGCTTAGTTGTAAGTAATTAGGGTCCATAGTTGTAGCCCTCTCCAGCGCCTGCAGGGAGACTTTTTTAGGTCTGATTCAATCGCTTCTTGAGTTCCTATTGTCGTTTGTCTTCCTTAACATCTCCTTGAACACGGCATCCTCCAGTCAAGATGGTTTCAACCGTTAGGTGGGTTGGAGAGGTGGAGATAGGGCTCCACATATGGTATACACACGGTTGCAGAGTTTCGGATCAGACTATGCGATGCAAACTGAGCATTCAGTCTATGTCGGACCAAACTGAGGGAGAACTTATCATTTCTTTTCTCCTTCGCAATGAGACCACTTCCAAAGCCACAATTGCGGGTCTTTCGCATTGTGGACCGCAGGTGCATCCAGCAGTAAGGAATGCAAGCGGTTAAGTTTTATATATATATATATTCACTGAAAAAACCATAGGTTATAGACCATATATAGTTAGGAATTTGCATTTACAAAACCTTGAAAATTCACTGAAAAAACCATAGGTTAGAGACCATATATAGTTAGCTGGACATTTTATTGACATAAAACCAATGAAATTCCATATATAGTTAGTTGCACTAACTATATATCGCGCACCCGCAATCCACTGCTGATGATGTCACATATTACATCATTCATGACATGGTCAGTGACATCACTGATGACATCTCAAATGACATCACTGATGACATCACTGATGACATCTCAAATGACATCACTGATGACATCATCTAGTGTCTGTGTGTTTTTGTAAAGTTTAAATATGTTTTACATATTGAAGAATGAGTGGATGTATGGAAGACTGAGTGTGTGTGTGGCTGGCTGGGAGGTGTGTGACTCTGTGCATATCAATGTGTACTTGTATCAGTGATTGTATAAGAGAGTAAGTATGTGTTAGTATGTGTGTGAAAAGTATGGTGTTCTGTGTTTAACTGTATAGATGAGGAAATCGAAGTGTGATTGATTCTTCACAGGACTGACTAGGTGTATGAGTGCATATGATAGTGTTGTAATAATGAGTGACTGTATGTATGAGTGATTGTATGGGTGAATGAGTGAATGTGTGTGTAGACGTAGGAATCAGTGAGTGCGTATGTAGTAACTGGTATTGGTGTGTCATGATGTCATCAGTGATGTCATTTGAGATGTCATCAGTGATGTCATTTGAGATGTCATCAGTGATGTCATCAGTGATGTCACTGAAGTATGGTGTTCTGTGTTTAACTGTATAGATGAGGAAATGGAAGTGTGATTGATTCTTTACAGGACTGACTAGGTGTGTGAGTAACTCCATGGATGAGTGGCAGTGTGTGAGTGTCTGCATAGGTGTATGAGTGCATATGATAGTGTTGTAATAATGAGTGACTGTATGTATGAGTGATTGTATGGGTGAATGAGTGAATGTGTGTGTAGACGTAGGAATCAGTGAGTGCGTATGTAGTAACTGGTATTGGTGTGTCATGATGTCATCAGTGATATCATTTGAGATGTCATCAGTGATGTCATCAGTGATGTCATTTGAGATGTCATCAGTGATGTCATCAGTGATGTCATTTGAGATGTCATCAGTGATGTCATCAGTGATGTCACTGACCATGTCATGAATGATGTAATATGTGACATCATCAGCAGTGGATTGCGGGTGCGCGATATATAGTTAGTGCAACTAACTATATATGGAATTTCATTGGTTTTATGTCAATAAAATGTCCAGCTAACTATATATGGTCTCTAACCTATGGTTTTTTCAGTGAATTTTCAAGGTTTTGTAAATGCAAATTCCTAACTATATATGGTCTATAACCTATGGTTTTTTCAGTGAATTTCATTGGTTTTTTAAAAGCTAATATCTATAGCTGTAAAATATATTCTTTATTACGTGACGTATCACGTAGCCACGTGAGACGCCTCATGACGCGTCGCATAACCGTGACGTATCGGCTCTGCAGCGCAAACAAAACCCGTAACGTAAGCGTGCCGGAGCACGCTTACAGATATATATATTTTTTTTAACCTTAATTAGACAAAATCCACACGTGCACATATCTTGAGGCCTTGCAAAGGCACATCAAACAAACAGTCCCTACAATTTTGCCAAGTTTGCTGGAAATCTATTCCCTTAATTTTTTTTTTACTGTTTCTCTTGGTTTTCCCCTTGTTACGCTTACCGGGACGCTACCCGGTACGCGAACCGGACGCTCCAAAAACACAAGATGGCGGACTCCCGTTACGCTGCCGGTTAGCTGCCCGGTTCGCGTACCGGGAAGCGCCTCTACCGCGAAAAATTGCGGGGGACTTTAATATCCCCCTCATCAATCCTAGGGGGTCAGGAGGGGTTTACCTTGCCCCCTTTCCTTCAATTCCCCCTTCTTTTTTCACCACATCTTGTCTCTCGAAACTACAGAGAGACAAGATGGCGGCCGCTCCGGACTGTTTACAATGTTGACAGCTACGCTGCCGGTTAGCTGCCCGGTTAGCTGCCCGGTGAGCTGCCCGGTGAGCTGCCCGGTTCGCGTACCGGGACGCGCCTCTACGGCGTAAAATCGCAAAAAAAAAAAAAATTTTATTTTTTGCCCCGCGGGGCACTTTAATATCCCCCTCATCAATCCTAGGGGGTCAGGAGTGGTCTACCTTGCCCCCTTTCCTTCATTTCCCCCTTCGTTTTTCACCACATCTTGTCTCTCGATCGTACCGAGAGACAAGATGGCGGCCGCTCCGGACTGTTTAGAATGTTGACAGACACCGGAGAGCCAATCAGCTTCGCTTCGCGAAGTTCAGTTACGCGTCAGTAACGCGAACCGGGGCGCTAACCGGAGCGCTGTCACAGATATATATATTTTTTTAAACGTTAATTTCTCAAAATCCACTGGAGCACATATATTGAGACATAGCAAAGGCACGTCGGGCAAACCATATCTACAATTTTGCCAAGTTTCATGTAAATCTATTCAGCCGTTCGAGCTAAAAGTGAGTCCAACCGCCCTATGGAAAAATGAATGGGAAAAACGCGTTTTGGGACCCCCCTTTTTTCTCGGCCCCCCCTTGCCGAAACCCCCCCACATTTTCAGGGGCTGCTCAGAAACAAAATGTGCCATTTTCCTGAAAATTTCAGCCAATTCCGTCCACAAACGCCAAAGTTATTAGACATAGAATTTTCAGAAATCCCATAGAGAAAAAATCCTAACTATATATACCCACTGGCTATCGCCAGTAGGTAATATACATATATAAACATATATAATCTGCATATCTATATAAATATAAATGCATGCATACATATACATATATGCATACATATGCATGTTATTTACATGAAAGTTTTAAAAACACTAATAAAAGCAAAGCTAAAAAGCCACCTCATTACAAACAGAATGGCTTTAACTTAAACGAGGGCGAGATCTATTGCATTTTCAATGCTTGTTTACTTTGGTTCTATCAAGAAGGCATTCAGATGTGTCACACATTTGCCATAAATTCTGAATGTTAGCACTCTAGTTGCTCATTAGATCACTGTAGTAAAGCTAGTGCTCACCAGGGAAGTCTGCTGCTAATCATGGTTTGCAACCATTTTCCCGCATTTTTTATCCCGCAGACTTTCAGTCCGCATACCATTATCCCGCAAGGTCATTGACCTCGCATACCATTATCCCGCATTTTTTCAAAACGCATGTGCATTTATCGCGCATGCCTTTACAAAGAATTACGTTTTAAAGGCATGTATGGTAAATGCATTTGACGAGAGAGGTAAGTGGGTTTGTGTTAATTTTTTCGTGGGTTAGTGATTGTGTAGTGTAGTGTAGTGTTGTGTAGTGTAGTGTTGTGTTAGTCTAGTGTAGAGTTGTGGTGGTTGTTTAGTGTAGGGTCATGCTGGGGGTAGTGTTTTAGGGTTTAGGGTTGTGTTGTAGTGTTTGCGTAGTGTAGGGTCATGCTGGGGGTAGTGTTTTAGGGTTTAGGGTAGTGTTGTAGAGTTTGCGTAGTGTAGGGTCATGCTGGGGGTAGTGTTTTAGGGTTTAGGGTTGTGTTTTAGTATTTGCGTAGTGTAGGGTCATGCTGGGGCTAGTGTTTTAGGGTTTAGGGTAGTGTTGTAGTGTTTGCATAGTGTAGGGTCATGCTGGGCGTAGTGTTTTAGGGTTTAGGATAGTGTTGTAGTGTTTGCGTAGTGTAGGGTCATGCTGGGGGTAGTGTTTTAGGGTTTTGGGTAGTGTTGTAGTGTTTGCGTAGTGTAGGGTCATGCTGGGGTGTAGTATTTTAGGGTTTAGGGTAGTGTTGTAGTGTTTGCGGAGTGTAGGGTCATGCTGGGGGTAGTGTTTTAGGGTTTTGGGTAGTGTTGTAGTGTTTGCGTAGTGTAGGGTCATGCTGGGGGTAGTGTTTTAGGGTTTTGGGTAGTGTTGTAGTGTTTGCGTAGTGTAGGGTCATGCTGGGGTGTAGTGTTTTAGGGTTTTGGGTAGTGTTGTAGTGTTTGCGTAGTGTAGGGTCATGCTGGGGTGTAGTGTTTTAGGGTTTTGGGTAGTGTTGTAGTGTTTGCGTAGTGTAGGGTCATGCTGGGGGTAGTGTTTTAGGGTTTTGGGTAGTGTTGTAGTGTTTGCGTAGTGTAGGGTCATGCTGGGGGTAGTGTTTTAGGGTTTTGGGTAGTGTTGTAGTGTTTGCGTAGTGTAGGGTCATGCTGGGGGTAGTGTTTTAGGGTTTTGGGTAGTGTTGTAGTGTTTGCGTAGTGTAGGGTCATGCTGGGGGTAGTGTTTTAGGGTTTAGGGTAGTGTTGTAGTGTTTGCGTAGTGTAGGGTCATGCTGGGGGTAGTGTTTTAGGGTTTAGGGTAGTGTTGTAGTGTTTGCGTAGTGTAGGGTCATGCTGGGGGTAGTATTTTAGGGTTTAGGGTAGTGTTGTAGTGTTTGCGTAGTGTAGGGTCATGCTGGGGGTAGTGTTTTAGGGTTTAGGGTAGTGTTGTAGTGTTTGCGTAGTGTAGGGTCATGCTGGGGTGTAGTGTTTTAGGGTTTTGGGTAGTGTTGTAGTGTTTGCGTAGTGTAGGGTCATGCTGGGGGTAGTGTTTTAGGGTTTAGGGTAGTGTTGTAGTGTTTGCGTAGTGTAGGGTCATGCTGGGGTGTAGTGTTTTAGGGTTTTGGGTAGTGTTGTAGTGTTTGCGTAGTGTAGGGTCATGCTGGGGGTAGTGTTTTAGGGTTTAGGGTAGTGTTGTAGTGTTTGCGTAGTGTAGGGTCATGCTGGGGGTAGTGTTTTAGGGTTTAGGGTTGTGTTGTAGTGTTTGCGTAGTGTAGGGTCATGCTGGGGGTAGTGTTTTAGGGTTTAGGGTTGTGTTGTAGTGTTTGTGTAGTGTAGGGTCATGCTGGGGGTAGTGTTTTAGGGTTTAGGGTAGTGTTGTAGTGTTTGCGTAGTGTAGGGTCATGCTGGGGTGTAGTGTTTTAGGGTTTTGGTTAGTGTTGTAGTGTTTGCGTAGTGTAGGGTCATGCTGGGGGTAGTGTTTTAGGGTTTAGGGTAGTGTTGTAGTGTTTGTGTAGTGTAGGGTCATGCTGGGGGTAGTGTTTTAGGGTTTAGGGTAGTGTTGTACTGTTTGTGTAGTCTAGGGTCATGCTGGGGGTAGTGTTTTAGGGTTTAGTGTAGTTTAGTTGTTTAGTGTATGCTAAAGGCATATTCGTTCTAAAAGTTTTCGTTATTTTAATTTGCGGCCTAATAGTACATGCGGGATTTTTTTTGCGGACTGATGGTATGCGGGATTTCGTCATATATTCGCTAATCATACTTTCTATGGCAAAATGAACCCCCTCATTTTGTTCCTTTTTAAATTATATGTTTTAAGAGTTACCACTTTATTCCAATCAAGATGGCTTCAGGTGTGCCATACCTTTGTAATAAGTAGGACTGTTAGCACTCTAGTTGTTCTTTAGAACACTCTGGGACATTCTGTCATTGGGCTATAGTTGGGCTACATCTGGCTGATATTTGGGCTACATTTGTTTTTTTTGTCTCTGGTGGCCATCTTTGGGCTACATTGGGCTACATTGGGCTACATTGGGCTACATTTGGGCTCCAACATATATATAGCCCAATGTAGCCCAATATATATTTTTCAAAGTTAATTTTCGTAAAAACCACTGGAGCCTATATCTTGAGACATAGCAAAGGCACATCGGGCTACCAGTCCCTACAATTTTGCCAAGTTTGGTGTAAATCCATTCAGCCGTTCAGGCTAAAAGTGAGGCCAACCGCCCTATGGAAAATTGCATGTGAAAAACACGTTTTGGGACCCCCCTTTTTTCTCGGCCCCCCCTTGACGAAATCCCCCCAAATTTTCAGGGGCTGCTCAGAAACAAAATGTTCCATTTTCCTGAAAATTGCAGCCAATTCTGTCCTCAAACGCCAAAGTTATTCGACAAGTTTGATGGACGGCTCTGTCAACATGAAGGAGCCGTATAGCAAATGTTCAATATTATTTTTTCTTTCAGAATCAAATACCAAAGCAGGATTTTCTTTTTGAAAATACAATGAACTATGGACCCCTCACTATGGGAGATTTTTCCCATTACATGGAGGTAGTTTACAAATTTTCACTACCTTTCGCAGCCAGATTTTATCTTGCGATAATAGACAGTGAAAACTGGTCAATTGACTCCCACTCTAAATTGAGTGGGCAGTCAAATGGGCAAACCTCAGGCGGCCCATTCTCTGATGGGCTGTCGGAGGTGTAGGACAGCAGAGGAGATAGAGTAGTATCCACTTCTGATATACTTCAGCTCTGCACAACTGTAAATGAGGTGGGCAGAGAGGTTACTCAGTTGCCTTTGAGCAGGAGTAGCCTCTCTGCCAATATCTAAATCATGCCCTAAGTCAATACACCGCTGCACTTCTAGCAGCTCTGCATGTCTCACTTTGGCACAGCTTAGTTGTAAGTAATTAGGGTCCATAGTTGTAGCCCTCTCCAGCGCCTGCAGGGAGACTTTTTTAGGTCTGATTCAATCGCTTCTTGAGTTCCTATTGTCGTTTGTCTTCCTTAACATCTCCTTGAACACGGCATCCTCCAGTCAAGATGGTTTCAACCGTTAGGTGGGTTGGAGAGGTGGAGATAGGGCTCCACATATGGTATACACACGGTTGCAGAGTTTCGGATCAGACTATGCGATGCAAACTGAGCATTCAGTCTATGTCGGACCAAACTGAGGGAGAACTTATCATTTCTTTTCTCCTTCGCAATGAGACCACTTCCAAAGCCACAATTGCGGGTCTTTCGCATTGTGGACCGCAGGTGCATCCAGCAGTAAGGAATGCAAGCGGTTAAGTTTTATATATATATATATTCACTGAAAAAACCATAGGTTATAGACCATATATAGTTAGGAATTTGCATTTACAAAACCTTGAAAATTCACTGAAAAAACCATAGGTTAGAGACCATATATAGTTAGCTGGACATTTTATTGACATAAAACCAATGAAATTCCATATATAGTTAGTTGCACTAACTATATATCGCGCACCCGCAATCCACTGCTGATGATGTCACATATTACATCATTCATGACATGGTCAGTGACATCACTGATGACATCTCAAATGACATCACTGATGACATCACTGATGACATCTCAAATGACATCACTGATGACATCATCTAGTGTCTGTGTGTTTTTGTAAAGTTTAAATATGTTTTACATATTGAAGAATGAGTGGATGTATGGAAGACTGAGTGTGTGTGTGGCTGGCTGGGAGGTGTGTGACTCTGTGCATATCAATGTGTACTTGTATCAGTGATTGTATAAGAGAGTAAGTATGTGTTAGTATGTGTGTGAAAAGTATGGTGTTCTGTGTTTAACTGTATAGATGAGGAAATCGAAGTGTGATTGATTCTTCACAGGACTGACTAGGTGTATGAGTGCATATGATAGTGTTGTAATAATGAGTGACTGTATGCATGAGTGATTGTATGGGTGAATGAGTGAATGTGTGTGTAGACGTAGGAATCAGTGAGTGCGTATGTAGTAACTGGTATTGGTGTGTCATGATGTCATCAGTGATGTCATTTGAGATGTCATCAGTGATGTCATTTGAGATGTCATCAGTGATGTCATCAGTGATGTCACTGAAGTATGGTGTTCTGTGTTTAACTGTATAGATGAGGAAATGGAAGTGTGATTGATTCTTTACAGGACTGACTAGGTGTGTGAGTAACTCCATGGATGAGTGGCAGTGTGTGAGTGTCTGCATAGGTGTATGAGTGCATATGATAGTGTTGTAATAATGAGTGACTGTATGTATGAGTGATTGTATGGGTGAATGAGTGAATGTGTGTGTAGACGTAGGAATCAGTGAGTGCGTATGTAGTAACTGGTATTGGTGTGTCATGATGTCATCAGTGATATCATTTGAGATGTCATCAGTGATATCATCAGTGATGTCATTTGAGATGTCATCAGTGATGTCATCAGTGATGTCATTTGAGATGTCATCAGTGATGTCATCAGTGATGTCACTGACCATGTCATGAATGATGTAATATGTGACATCATCAGCAGTGGATTGCGGGTGCGCGATATATAGTTAGTGCAACTAACTATATATGGAATTTCATTGGTTTTATGTCAATAAAATGTCCAGCTAACTATATATGGTCTCTAACCTATGGTTTTTTCAGTGAATTTTCAAGGTTTTGTAAATGCAAATTCCTAACTATATATGGTCTATAACCTATGGTTTTTTCAGTGAATTTCATTGGTTTTTTAAAAGCTAATATCTATAGCTGTAAAATATATTCTTTATTACGTGACGTATCACGTAGCCACGTGAGACGCCTCATGACGCGTCGCATAACCGTGACGTATCGGCTCTGCAGCGCAAACAAAACCCGTAACGTAAGCGTGCCGGAGCACGCTTACAGATATATATATTTTTTTTAACCTTAATTAGACAAAATCCACACGTGCACATATCTTGAGGCCTTGCAAAGGCACATCAAACAAACAGTCCCTACAATTTTGCCAAGTTTGCTGGAAATCTATTCCCTTAATTTTTTTTTTACTGTTTCTCTTGGTTTTCCCCTTGTTACGCTTACCGGGACGCTACCCGGTACGCGAACCGGACGCTCCAAAAACACAAGATGGCGGACTCCCGTTACGCTGCCGGTTAGCTGCCCGGTTCGCGTACCGGGAAGCGCCTCTACCGCGAAAAATTGCGGGGGACTTTAATATCCCCCTCATCAATCCTAGGGGGTCAGGAGGGGTTTACCTTGCCCCCTTTCCTTCAATTCCCCCTTCTTTTTTCACCACATCTTGTCTCTCGAAACTACAGAGAGACAAGATGGCGGCCGCTCCGGACTGTTTACAATGTTGACAGCTACGCTGCCGGTTAGCTGCCCGGTTAGCTGCCCGGTGAGCTGCCCGGTGAGCTGCCCGGTTCGCGTACCGGGACGCGCCTCTACGGCGTAAAATCGCAAAAAAAAAAAAATTTTTATTTTTTGCCCCGCGGGGCACTTTAATATCCCCCTCATCAATCCTAGGGGGTCAGGAGTGGTCTACCTTGCCCCCTTTCCTTCATTTCCCCCTTCGTTTTTCACCACATCTTGTCTCTTGATCGTACCGAGAGACAAGATGGCGGCCGCTCCGGACTGTTTAGAATGTTGACAGACACCGGAGAGCCAATCAGCTTCGCTTCGCGAAGTTCAGTTACGCGTCAGTAACGCGAACCGGGGCGCTAACCGGAGCGCTGTCACAGATATATATATTTTTTTAAACGTTAATTTCTCAAAATCCACTGGAGCACATATATTGAGACATAGCAAAGGCACGTCGGGCAAACCATATCTACAATTTTGCCAAGTTTCATGTAAATCTATTCAGCCGTTCGAGCTAAAAGTGAGTCCAACCGCCCTATGGAAAAATGAATGGGAAAAACGCGTTTTGGGACCCCCCTTTTTTCTCGGCCCCCCCTTGCCGAAACCCCCCCACATTTTCAGGGGCTGCTCAGAAACAAAATGTGCCATTTTCCTGAAAATTTCAGCCAATTCCGTCCACAAACGCCAAAGTTATTAGACATAGAATTTTCAGAAATCCCATAGAGAAAAAATCCTAACTATATATACCCACTGGCTATCGCCAGTAGGTAATATACATATATAAACATATATAATCTGCATATCTATATAAATATAAATGCATGCATACATATACATATATGCATACATATGCATGTTATTTACATGAAAGTTTTAAAAACACTAATAAAAGCAAAGCTAAAAAGCCACCTCATTACAAACAGAATGGCTTTAACTTAAACGAGGGCGAGATCTATTGCATTTTCAATGCTTGTTTACTTTGGTTCTATCAAGAAGGCATTCAGATGTGTCACACATTTGCCATAAATTCTGAATGTTAGCACTCTAGTTGCTCATTAGATCACTGTAGTAAAGCTAGTGCTCACCAGGGAAGTCTGCTGCTAATCATGGTTTGCAACCATTTTCCCGCATTTTTTATCCCGCAGACTTTCAGTCCGCATACCATTATCCCGCAAGGTCATTGACCTCGCATACCATTATCCCGCATTTTTTCAAAACGCATGTGCATTTATCGCGCATGCCTTTACAAAGAATTACGTTTTAAAGGCATGTATGGTAAATGCATTTGACGAGAGAGGTAAGTGGGTTTGTGTTAATTTTTTCGTGGGTTAGTGATTGTGTAGTGTAGTGTAGTGTTGTGTAGTGTAGTGTTGTGTTAGTCTAGTGTAGAGTTGTGGTGGTTGTTTAGTGTAGGGTCATGCTGGGGGTAGTGTTTTAGGGTTTAGGGTTGTGTTGTAGTGTTTGCGTAGTGTAGGGTCATGCTGGGGGTAGTGTTTTAGGGTAGTGTTGTAGAGTTTGCGTAGTGTAGGGTCATGCTGGGGGTAGTGTTTTAGGGTTTAGGGTTGTGTTTTAGTATTTGCGTAGTGTAGGGTCATGCTGGGGCTAGTGTTTTAGGGTTTAGGGTAGTGTTGTAGTGTTTGCATAGTGTAGGGTCATGCTGGGCGTAGTGTTTTAGGGTTTAGGATAGTGTTGTAGTGTTTGCGTAGTGTAGGGTCATGCTGGGGGTAGTGTTTTAGGGTTTTGGGTAGTGTTGTAGTGTTTGCGTAGTGTAGGGTCATGCTGGGGTGTAGTATTTTAGGGTTTAGGGTAGTGTTGTAGTGTTTGGTCATGCTGGGGGTAGTGTTTTAGGGTTTTGGGTAGTGTTGTAGTGTTTGCGTAGTGTAGGGTCATGCTGGGGGTAGTGTTTTAGGGTTTTGGGTAGTGTTGTAGTGTTTGCGTAGTGTAGGGTCATGCTGGGGTGTAGTGTTTTAGGGTTTTGGGTAGTGTTGTAGTGTTTGCGTAGTGTAGGGTCATGCTGGGGTGTAGTGTTTTAGGGTTTTGGGTAGTGTTGTAGTGTTTGCGTAGTGTAGGGTCATGCTGGGGGTAGTGTTTTAGGGTTTTGGGTAGTGTTGTAGTGTTTGCGTAGTGTAGGGTCATGCTGGGGGTAGTGTTTTAGGGTTTTGGGTAGTGTTGTAGTGTTTGCGTAGTGTAGGGTCATGCTGGGGGTAGTGTTTTAGGGTTTAGGGTAGTGTTGTAGTGTTTGCGTAGTGTAGGGTCATGCTGGGGGTAGTGTTTTAGGGTTTAGGGTAGTGTTGTAGTGTTTGCGTAGTGTAGGGTCATGCTGGGGGTAGTATTTTAGGGTTTAGGGTAGTGTTGTAGTGTTTGCGTAGTGTAGGGTCATGCTGGGGGTAGTGTTTTAGGGTTTAGGGTAGTGTTGTAGTGTTTGCGTAGTGTAGGGTCATGCTGGGGTGTAGTGTTTTAGGGTTTTGGGTAGTGTTGTAGTGTTTGCGTAGTGTAGGGTCATGCTGGGGGTAGTGTTTTAGGGTTTAGGGTTGTGTTGTAGTGTTTGTGTAGTGTAGGGTCATGCTGGGGGTAGTGTTTTAGGGTTTAGGGTAGTGTTTGCGTAGTGTAGGGTCATGCTGGGGTGTAGTGTTTTAGGGTTTTGGTTAGTGTTGTAGTGTTTGCGTAGTGTAGGGTCATGCTGGGGGTAGTGTTTTAGGGTTTAGGGTAGTGTTGTAGTGTTTGTGTAGTGTAGGGTCATGCTGGGGGTAGTGTTTTAGGGTTTAGGGTAGTGTTGTACTGTTTGTGTAGTGTAGGGTCATGCTGGGGGTAGTGTTTTAGGGTTTAGTGTAGTTTAGTTGTTTAGTGTATGCTAAAGGCATATTCGTTCTAAAAGTTTTCGTTATTTTAATTTGCGGCCTAATAGTACATGCGGGATTTTTTTTGCGGACTGATGGTATGCGGGATTTCGTCATATATTCGCTAATCATACTTTCTATGGCAAAATGAACCCCCTCATTTTGTTCCTTTTTAAATTATATGTTTTAAGAGTTACCACTTTATTCCAATCAAGATGGCTTCAGGTGTGCCATACCTTTGTAATAAGTAGGACTGTTAGCACTCTAGTTGTTCTTTAGAACACTCTGGGACATTCTGTCATTGGGCTATAGTTGGGCTACATCTGGCTGATATTTGGGCTACATTTGTTTTTTTTGTCTCTGGTGGCCATCTTTGGGCTACATTGGGCTACATTGGGCTACATTGGGCTACATTTGGGCTCCAACATATATATAGCCCAATGTAGCCCAATATATATTTTTCAAAGTTAATTTTCGTAAAAACCACTGGAGCCTATATCTTGAGACATAGCAAAGGCACATCGGGCTACCAGTCCCTACAATTTTGCCAAGTTTGGTGTAAATCCATTCAGCCGTTCAGGCTAAAAGTGAGGCCAACCGCCCTATGGAAAATTGCATGGGAAAAACACGTTTTGGGACCCCCCTTTTTTCTCGGCCCCCCCTTGACGAAATCCCCCCAAATTTTCAGGGGCTGCTCAGAAACAAAATGTTCCATTTTCCTGAAAATTGCAGCCAATTCTGTCCTCAAACGCCAAAGTTATTCGACATAGAATTTTCAAAAATCCCATAGGAAAAAAATCCTAACTATATATACCTACTGGCTATCGCCAGTAGGTAATATATATATATATATATATATAAATATATATATATATATATATATATATATAGAGTTGCCCCCTCGGAAAAACCAGCCAAAGGTAGGATTTATTTCGTTTATTCTGGAAGTAGCAGTGCAGCTGGCTTGGCACAATGCAAAATTAGTTCAGAATGCCGACGCGTTTCGTGCTATGAAGCACTTCCTCATGGCAAAAGTCATCTTGTCAGCGCAATCCTTGTTAGTGCATACTAATATAGTTTTAAACCCCGCCCATGTGGGCGTCGGCTCCTCGCAGAGCCGTCTGGTATTTGTAGTAAACACTTCTTTCTCCAGTGAGTTGAATTGCGTTGTCAAAGTATCAGACTCATAAGACGCCCTTGTGGGTATGTAAAGTGTCCAACTCACGCTGCTCTGCTTCTTGGCACTTTCCAAAAACCGACCTCCTTTCCATACTCGATGTTAAATCCCATGAACAACATCAGGGCTGCTTTCAAGCAGCGGGGTTTTTCCACGACCGGACCAGCCGTTAAAAATCATCACAAACACAGAGTTGCCCCCTCGGAAAAACCAGCCAAAGGTAGGATTTATTTCGTTTATTCTGGAAGTAGCAGTGCAGCTGGCTTGGCACAATGCAAAATTAGTTCAGAATGCCGACGCGTTTCGTGCTATGAAGCACTTCCTCATGGCAAAAGTCATCTTGTCAGCGCAATCCTTGTTAGTGCATACTAATATAGTTTTAAACCCCGCCCATGTGGGCGTCGGCTCCTCGCAGAGCCGTCTGGTATTTGTAGTAAACACTTCTTTCTCCAGTGAGTTGAATTGCGTTGTCAAAGTATCAGACTCATAAGACGCCCTTGTGGGTATGTAAAGTGTCCAACTCACGCTGCTCTGCTTCTTGGCACTTTCCAAAAACCGACCTCCTTTCCATACTCGATGTTAAATCCCATGAACAACATCAGGGCTGCTTTCAAGCAGCGGGGTTTTTCCACGACCGGACCAGCCGTTAAAAATCATCACAAACACAGAGTTGCCCCCTCGGAAAAACCAGCCAAAGGTAGGATTTATTTCGTTTATTCTGGAAGTAGCAGTGCAGCTGGCTTGGCACAATGCAAAATTAGTTCAGAATGCCGACGCGTTTCGTGCTATGAAGCACTTCCTCATGGCAAAAGTCATCTTGTCAGCGCAATCCTTGTTAGTGCATACTAATATAGTTTTAAACCCCGCCCATGTGGGCGTCGGCTCCTCGCAGAGCCGTCTGGTATTTGTAGTAAACACTTCTTTCTCCAGTGAGTTGAATTGCGTTGTCAAAGTATCAGACTCATAAGACGCCCTTGTGGGTATGTAAAGTGTCCAACTCACGCTGCTCTGCTTCTTGGCACTTTCCAAAAACCGACCTCCTTTCCATACTCGATGTTAAATCCCATGAACAACATCAGGGCTGCTTTCAAGCAGCGGGGTTTTTCCACGACCGGACCAGCCGTTAAAAATCATCACAAACACAGAGTTGCCCCCTCGGAAAAACCAGCCAAAGGTAGGATTTATTTCGTTTATTCTGGAAGTAGCAGTGCAGCTGGCTTGGCACAATGCAAAATTAGTTCAGAATGCCGACGCGTTTCGTGCTATGAAGCACTTCCTCATGGCAAAAGTCATCTTGTCAGCGCAATCCTTGTTAGTGCATACTAATATAGTTTTAAACCCCGCCCATGTGGGCGTCGGCTCCTCGCAGAGCCGTCTGGTATTTGTAGTAAACACTTCTTTCTCCAGTGAGTTGAATTGCGTTGTCAAAGTATCAGACTCATAAGACGCCCTTGTGGGTATGTAAAGTGTCCAACTCACGCTGCTCTGCTTCTTGGCACTTTCCAAAAACCGACCTCCTTTCCATACTCGATGTTAAATCCCATGAACAACATCAGGGCTGCTTTCAAGCAGCGGGGTTTTTCCACGACCGGACCAGCCGTTAAAAATCATCACAAACACAGAGTTGCCCCCTCGGAAAAACCAGCCAAAGGTAGGATTTATTTCGTTTATTCTGGAAGTAGCAGTGCAGCTGGCTTGGCACAATGCAAAATTAGTTCAGAATGCCGACGCGTTTCGTGCTATGAAGCACTTCCTCATGGCAAAAGTCATCTTGTCAGCGCAATCCTTGTTAGTGCATACTAATATAGTTTTAAACCCCGCCCATGTGGGCGTCGGCTCCTCGCAGAGCCGTCTGGTATTTGTAGTAAACACTTCTTTCTCCAGTGAGTTGAATTGCGTTGTCAAAGTATCAGACTCATAAGACGCCCTTGTGGGTATGTAAAGTGTCCAACTCACGCTGCTCTGCTTCTTGGCACTTTCCAAAAACCGACCTCCTTTCCATACTCGATGTTAAATCCCATGAACAACATCAGGGCTGCTTTCAAGCAGCGGGGTTTTTCCACGACCGGACCAGCCGTTAAAAATCATCACAAACACAGAGTTGCCCCCTCGGAAAAACCAGCCAAAGGTAGGATTTATTTCGTTTATTCTGGAAGTAGCAGTGCAGCTGGCTTGGCACAATGCAAAATTAGTTCAGAATGCCGACGCGTTTCGTGCTATGAAGCACTTCCTCATGGCAAAAGTCATCTTGTCAGCGCAATCCTTGTTAGTGCATACTAATATAGTTTTAAACCCCGCCCATGTGGGCGTCGGCTCCTCGCAGAGCCGTCTGGTATTTGTAGTAAACACTTCTTTCTCCAGTGAGTTGAATTGCGTTGTCAAAGTATCAGACTCATAAGACGCCCTTGTGGGTATGTAAAGTGTCCAACTCACGCTGCTCTGCTTCTTGGCACTTTCCAAAAACCGACCTCCTTTCCATACTCGATGTTAAATCCCATGAACAACATCAGGGCTGCTTTCAAGCAGCGGGGTTTTTCCACGACCGGACCAGCCGTTAAAAATCATCACAAACACAGAGTTGCCCCCTCGGAAAAACCAGCCAAAGGTAGGATTTATTTCGTTTATTCTGGAAGTAGCAGTGCAGCTGGCTTGGCACAATGCAAAATTAGTTCAGAATGCCGACGCGTTTCGTGCTATGAAGCACTTCCTCATGGCAAAAGTCATCTTGTCAGCGCAATCCTTGTTAGTGCATACTAATATAGTTTTAAACCCCGCCCATGTGGGCGTCGGCTCCTCGCAGAGCCGTCTGGTATTTGTAGTAAACACTTCTTTCTCCAGTGAGTTGAATTGCGTTGTCAAAGTATCAGACTCATAAGACGCCCTTGTGGGTATGTAAAGTGTCCAACTCACGCTGCTCTGCTTCTTGGCACTTTCCAAAAACCGACCTCCTTTCCATACTCGATGTTAAATCCCATGAACAACATCAGGGCTGCTTTCAAGCAGCGGGGTTTTTCCACGACCGGACCAGCCGTTAAAAATCATCACAAACACAGAGTTGCCCCCTCGGAAAAACCAGCCAAAGGTAGGATTTATTTCGTTTATTCTGGAAGTAGCAGTGCAGCTGGCTTGGCACAATGCAAAATTAGTTCAGAATGCCGACGCGTTTCGTGCTATGAAGCACTTCCTCATGGCAAAAGTCATCTTGTCAGCGCAATCCTTGTTAGTGCATACTAATATAGTTTTAAACCCCGCCCATGTGGGCGTCGGCTCCTCGCAGAGCCGTCTGGTATTTGTAGTAAACACTTCTTTCTCCAGTGAGTTGAATTGCGTTGTCAAAGTATCAGACTCATAAGACGCCCTTGTGGGTATGTAAAGTGTCCAACTCACGCTGCTCTGCTTCTTGGCACTTTCCAAAAACCGACCTCCTTTCCATACTCGATGTTAAATCCCATGAACAACATCAGGGCTGCTTTCAAGCAGCGGGGTTTTTCCACGACCGGACCAGCCGTTAAAAATCATCACAAACACAGAGTTGCCCCCTCGGAAAAACCAGCCAAAGGTAGGATTTATTTCGTTTATTCTGGAAGTAGCAGTGCAGCTGGCTTGGCACAATGCAAAATTAGTTCAGAATGCCGACGCGTTTCGTGCTATGAAGCACTTCCTCATGGCAAAAGTCATCTTGTCAGCGCAATCCTTGTTAGTGCATACTAATATAGTTTTAAACCCCGCCCATGTGGGCGTCGGCTCCTCGCAGAGCCGTCTGGTATTTGTAGTAAACACTTCTTTCTCCAGTGAGTTGAATTGCGTTGTCAAAGTATCAGACTCATAAGACGCCCTTGTGGGTATGTAAAGTGTCCAACTCACGCTGCTCTGCTTCTTGGCACTTTCCAAAAACCGACCTCCTTTCCATACTCGATGTTAAATCCCATGAACAACATCAGGGCTGCTTTCAAGCAGCGGGGTTTTTCCACGACCGGACCAGCCGTTAAAAATCATCACAAACACAGAGTTGCCCCCTCGGAAAAACCAGCCAAAGGTAGGATTTATTTCGTTTATTCTGGAAGTAGCAGTGCAGCTGGCTTGGCACAATGCAAAATTAGTTCAGAATGCCGACGCGTTTCGTGCTATGAAGCACTTCCTCATGGCAAAAGTCATCTTGTCAGCGCAATCCTTGTTAGTGTATACTAATATAGTATTAAACCCCGCCCATGTGGGCGTCGGCTCCTCGCAGAGCCGTCTGGTATTTGTAGTAAACACTTCTTTCTCCAGTGAGTTGAATTGCGTTGTCAAAGTATCAGACTCATAAGACGCCCTTGTGGGTATGTAAAGTGTCCAACTCACGCTGCTCTGCTTCTTGGCACTTTCCAAAAACCGACCTCCTTTCCATACTCGATGTTAAATCCCATGAACAACATCAGGGCTGCTTTCAAGCAGCGGGGTTTTTCCACGACCGGACCAGCCGTTAAAAATCATCACAAACACAGAGTTGCCCCCTCGGAAAAACCAGCCAAAGGTAGGATTTATTTCGTTTATTCTGGAAGTAGCAGTGCAGCTGGCTTGGCACAATGCAAAATTAGTTCAGAATGCCGACGCGTTTCGTGCTATGAAGCACTTCCTCATGGCAAAAGTCATCTTGTCAGCGCAATCCTTGTTAGTGCATACTAATATAGTTTTAAACCCCGCCCATGTGGGCGTCGGCTCCTCGCAGAGCCGTCTGGTATTTGTAGTAAACACTTCTTTCTCCAGTGAGTTGAATTGCGTTGTCAAAGTATCAGACTCATAAGACGCCCTTGTGGGTATGTAAAGTGTCCAACTCACGCTGCTCTGCTTCTTGGCACTTTCCAAAAACCGACCTCCTTTCCATACTCGATGTTAAATCCCATGAACAACATCAGGGCTGCTTTCAAGCAGCGGGGTTTTTCCACGACCGGACCAGCCGTTAAAAATCATCACAAACACAGAGTTGCCCCCTCGGAAAAACCAGCCAAAGGTAGGATTTATTTCGTTTATTCTGGAAGTAGCAGTGCAGCTGGCTTGGCACAATGCAAAATTAGTTCAGAATGCCGACGCGTTTCGTGCTATGAAGCACTTCCTCATGGCAAAAGTCATCTTGTCAGCGCAATCCTTGTTAGTGCATACTAATATAGTTTTAAACCCCGCCCATGTGGGCGTCGGCTCCTCGCAGAGCCGTCTGGTATTTGTAGTAAACACTTCTTTCTCCAGTGAGTTGAATTGCGTTGTCAAAGTATCAGACTCATAAGACGCCCTTGTGGGTATGTAAAGTGTCCAACTCACGCTGCTCTGCTTCTTGGCACTTTCCAAAATCGACCTCCTTTCCATACTCGATGTTAAATCCCATGAACAACATCAGGGCTGCTTTCAAGCAGCGGGGTTTTTCCACGACCGGACCAGCCGTTAAAAATCGTCACAAACACAGAGTTGCCCCCTCGGAAAAACCAGCCAAAGGTAGGATTTATTTCGTTTATTCTGGAAGTAGCAGTGCAGCTGGCTTGGCACAATGCAAAATTAGTTCAGAATGCCGACGCGTTTCGTGCTATGAAGCACTTCCTCATGGCAAAAGTCATCTTGTCAGCGCAATCCTTGTTAGTGCATACTAATATAGTTTTAAACCCCGCCCATGTGGGCGTCGGCTCCTCGCAGAGCCGTCTGGTATTTGTAGTAAACACTTCTTTCTCCAGTGAGTTGAATTGCGTTGTCAAAGTATCAGACTCATAAGACGCCCTTGTGGGTATGTAAAGTGTCCAACTCACGCTGCTCTGCTTCTTGGCACTTTCCAAAAACCGACCTCCTTTCCATACTCGATGTTAAATCCCATGAACAACATCAGGGCTGCTTTCAAGCAGCGGGGTTTTTCCACGACCGGACCAGCCGTTAAAAATCATCACAAACACAGAGTTGCCCCCTCGGAAAAACCAGCCAAAGGTAGGATTTATTTCGTTTATTCTGGAAGTAGCAGTGCAGCTGGCTTGGCACAATGCAAAATTAGTTCAGAATGCCGACGCGTTTCGTGCTATGAAGCACTTCCTCATGGCAAAAGTCATCTTGTCAGCGCAATCCTTGTTAGTGCATACTAATATAGTTTTAAACCCCGCCCATGTGGGCGTCGGCTCCTCGCAGAGCCGTCTGGTATTTGTAGTAAACACTTCTTTCTCCAGTGAGTTGAATTGCGTTGTCAAAGTATCAGACTCATAAGACGCCCTTGTGGGTATGTAAAGTGTCCAACTCACGCTGCTCTGCTTCTTGGCACTTTCCAAAAACCGACCTCCTTTCCATACTCGATGTTAAATCCCATGAACAACATCAGGGCTGCTTTCAAGCAGCGGGGTTTTTCCACGACCGGACCAGCCGTTAAAAATCATCACAAACACAGAGTTGCCCCCTCGGAAAAACCAGCCAAAGGTAGGATTTATTTCGTTTATTCTGGAAGTAGCAGTGCAGCTGGCTTGGCACAATGCAAAATTAGTTCAGAATGCCGACGCGTTTCGTGCTATGAAGCACTTCCTCATGGCAAAAGTCATCTTGTCAGCGCAATCCTTGTTAGTGCATACTAATATAGTTTTAAACCCCGCCCATGTGGGCGTCGGCTCCTCGCAGAGCCGTCTGGTATTTGTAGTAAACACTTCTTTCTCCAGTGAGTTGAATTGCGTTGTCAAAGTATCAGACTCATAAGACGCCCTTGTGGGTATGTAAAGTGTCCAACTCACGCTGCTCTGCTTCTTGGCACTTTCCAAAAACCGACCTCCTTTCCATACTCGATGTTAAATCCCATGAACAACATCAGGGCTGCTTTCAAGCAGCGGGGTTTTTCCACGACCGGACCAGCCGTTAAAAATCATCACAAACACAGAGTTGCCCCCTCGGAAAAACCAGCCAAAGGTAGGATTTATTTCGTTTATTCTGGAAGTAGCAGTGCAGCTGGCTTGGCACAATGCAAAATTAGTTCAGAATGCCGACGCGTTTCGTGCTATGAAGCACTTCCTCATGGCAAAAGTCATCTTGTCAGCGCAATCCTTGTTAGTGCATACTAATATAGTTTTAAACCCCGCCCATGTGGGCGTCGGCTCCTCGCAGAGCCGTCTGGTATTTGTAGTAAAGGAGGTCGGTTTTTGGAAAGTGCCAAGAAGCAGAGCAGCGTGAGTTGGACACTTTACATACCCACAAGGGCGTCTTATGAGTCTGATACTTTGACAACGCAATTCAACTCACTGGAGAAAGAAGTGTTTACTACAAATACCAGACGGCTCTGCGAGGAGCCGACGCCCACATGGGCGGGGTTTAAAACTATATTAGTATGCACTAACAAGGATTGCGCTGACAAGATGACTTTTGCCATGAGGAAGTGCTTCATAGCACGAAACGCGTCGGCATTCTGAACTAATTTTGCATTGTGCCAAGCCAGCTGCACTGCTACTTCCAGAATAAACGAAATAAATCCTACCTTTGGCTGGTTTTTCCGAGGGGGCAACTCTGTGTTTGTGATGATTTTTAACGGCTGGTCCGGTCGTGGAAAAACCCCGCTGCTTGAAAGCAGCCCTGATGTTGTTCATGGGATTTAACATCGAGTATGGAAAGGAGGTCGGTTTTTGGAAAGTGCCAAGAAGCAGAGCAGCGTGAGTTGGACACTTTACATACCCACAAGGGCGTCTTATGAGTCTGATACTTTGACAACGCAATTCAACTCACTGGAGAAAGAAGTGTTTACTACAAATACCAGACGGCTCTGCGAGGAGCCGACGCCCACATGGGCGGGGTTTAAAACTATATTAGTATGCACTAACAAGGATTGCGCTGACAAGATGACTTTTGCCATGAGGAAGTGCTTCATAGCACGAAACGCGTCGGCATTCTGAACTAATTTTGCATTGTGCCAAGCCAGCTGCACTGCTACTTCCAGAATAAACGAAATAAATCCTACCTTTGGCTGGTTTTTCCGAGGGGGCAACTCTGTGTTTGTGATGATATATATATATATATATATATATATATATATATATTCACTGAAAAAACCATAGGTTTTACACACGTTATAGTTAGGAAGTAGCATTTACAAAACCTATGAAATTCACTGAAAAAACCATAGGTTTGACACCAGTTGTAGTTAGCTGGAAATTTTAGTGATATAAAACCAATGAAATTCCACGTTATAGTTAGTTGGACTCACTATATGGTTTTTTCAGTGAATTTCATTGGTTTTTAAAATGCTAATTCAGAAATATCTCGTGTATACAACCTATACTTTTGTCAATAAAGTTCTGGCAATATTTTTTTCGGAAACAAGCCGTTTTCTTCACTGTTCAAGTTGCATAGAGACTCCTTGTAAAGCGATACAGAATTAGAAAGTCTGTACCTTGCCTTTTTTTCAACGCATTAAAATTTGCCTGTAAATAAAAATTGCCTTTCTAAACTTTCGTGCACGACCCGGTGTGCGCACTCTCGGCAACAGTTCTCGATAAAATGGATAGCGCATTTCCAGGCTTTCGTGCGCGACCAACTGCGCGCACCCGCCTATATATTTCGTGAAAACTTTGCAATCTGAACTTATTGAATTTCTTCATAGACCCGTCAAAGAGACTAAACCTAGGCTTCTTTTTTAATATTATGAACATTTTCATTAAATGGAGCCGAATGTCTTTTTAAACTTTCGTGTGTGACCGAATGTACGCACCTTGTTATTTAAAAAGAATATATAAAAGGTTTTATACTTTAACAATTGTATGCTTGAATCGAGCTCAGAAGATATATTAAATCCGGATGTGTTTGGATTTACTCCTTTTCACGTTTTGAAACTTCGCTGAATTAGACCGCTACTTCCAAATGGCGTACGTGACCAGATACTGTCACCGCGTACACGTCCTGAGACGCGCATGTGAAGTCATGTGACTCGAAAACAACACTTCCAATTGGTTCTTAGTAGTTTCTATTCTGCAATTTACACGGAGGACTCAACCCACTTCCCTCACTATCTTTTGTACTCTCAAAAGAGAACAACGTTCAACATCTTTCGGAAGACTTTCTTTTCACGCGATAATGTGAAATACTGAGATTGTTACAGGATTTTCTATCAGATATGTGTTCCCATTGCTGTAGAAGCGCTAACACCGTGGAAAATTCCACCGATAGCAGTAATATTTTTAACGCCGAGCACCGGCGATTTTTATCACTTAGAAGCCTTCCTATTATGAAGGTTTATCTCCTAAGTCTCTGATTCTCAAACTGTGCAACGCGGCTCCCCTGTGTGCCGTAATGAAGTGCTAGGGGCGCCGCCCACACTCTAGTGTGACTAACCATCTATAAATTCCACAGACATCTCTACCCTGTTATCTACAATTGTGAACATCAAAAGGAGCTGCGCTACGCCCCTATGAGAGGTCTCCCTCCCACTGCTGCAACGGCTTGGCAGTCCTCCAGATGCACAGGAACAGCCCCTCCGATCCATTGAAGTTCTGTGTCGGTCTCAATACCACTTACCAAATGAAAATAAGCACTGAAGAATAGTACTCCTCCTGCTACAGCATACAAAATGCATTCTATTACCTATAAAAAAGTCAAACACCCACGCTACAATCATATAGAATACTTCCTCTAAAGAAGCCTGTGAATAACTTTAAAACATCAGGTTAACCTTTTTTTACTCTCATCATTGTCAAAAATTTTAAATGAAACGGTTTACATTTTTACTTTTTATTTCCAGTAAATTTTAAAAATAAATGTTTATAGTTCCATAGGCTCAAGCAGGTCAGCTTCCCACCCTATGTCATACAAATCTGACAAATCGGCATCCTCATCATGTTCTTCATCATCCTCAGGATTTAAATCATCTAAGGGATCTACTTCCACTGATGTTTCAATGACAAGTTCAACGATAAGATCGACATCAACGGATTGCTCATTATCACTCATGGTTGATGTTGTCGTTATCTTTAAAGAAAGAGAAGAACAATAAGATGTTGCAGAGTAAGAGACAAATCTCAGAGACTATAATAGTAAAATTGTTTAACAAGAGTAACATTTTGCAGCTATTATTTAGCCATGTCCAGCGATGCTGAGGAGGTGAGGCCTATGTCCAAGTTTTCAGTGAACAGGACTCATCTCTTCTTAACCTTGGATAAGCCTCACCAACTCTGTGTCCCCTGCTCATACTTAAATGTAAAGAGGCAGATTTATGTTAACTGGCGCATCCCCAGAGATGCACCAGTTAATGTGCACCACTGCTCTGCCACCCATGATGTGCCGCATTTACAATGTGGAGCACCATTGAGTAAAAACAGCACAGATGCGTCACGCATCTGTGCCGCAAAAGCGGCGCATTGCAGGAATCACGTCGCAAGTGCAACATGTCTACTGCAATGCACAGGAGCAAGCCACACATTGCATGGTGCATCACTCCTTATGCCTGTTTCAAACAGGCGTAAGGATTTGATTCAGCAATGCTATAAAGCTGACTCAGTGAAATCTTCTAAATTTCACTGTGTTAGTTTTACAGGGCTTTCATACATGCACCTCTCGCCATTTTGTCGGTTTTGTCGCGTTTTTTTTCCCTTACACAATAGCATAACAGAAACGTGATAGTGCTTTGCATGCAGAGAGCTGATTGATAAACACAAAGGGGCCGATTAGGATGGCGGACGGACTTGCGTCCGTCCGCCACCCTTGAGGAGGAGGGAACGTCCGCAGGGGCTGCGGCGTTCCCTCCGTGCTGATTAGGATGTGACCGCCAGGGTGGCGGTCACATCCTCTATATTTAACATTGCGGCGGGTGCAGCTTCAAGCTGCACCCGCCGCAATGTTAAAAAAGCATGTGTTACATTTACATGCACAAAGCAGCAGGCACCACACGGTGCCTGCTGCTTTGTGCACGCAAATGCAGGGGGGTACCATAGGTACCCCCCATGTGCACCCCCCACCCCCCATTCACCCAGGGGGCCCGCAACGGGCCCCCAAAGTGAATATCCGTATGCTTTTCCATGGCGGAAAAGCCGCCGTGGAAAAGCAGTTTTACACAAACATCATAATATGGCGGACGGTGTCTCATAGACACCGCCTGCCATGTTATAGCTTTTCCGCCGCGGTCGGAAGCCGACCGCAGCGGAAAAGCGGCGGACGGAATTCCAGACCCACCAGCCATCCTAATTTGGCGGTGGGTCTTTGGAGTCTCCGCCGCGGTTTTTCCGCATCCTCCGGCCCGGCGGAAGTGTCCGCCGGCCCGGAGGATGCGGAAAAACCGCCATCCTAATCGGCCCCATAATGTCTAACCACTAGCATTTTTATATATCGTTCCTAAACTGAAAGGCCAGAGACCTTCTTCCATTTATTAAAATATAATATACTTCCTCATAAGAGTGTATAATTAATTTTGCAAAACCATATTCATTTTTCATCAACTATACCATTTGTATTCTATGTACTACTGACTATACCGATTACTTTGTTTTTTGCAATGTCTCTACTCGTATTAGATTAGAAACTTGCCTTGAAAACAGTGCATTTCTGAATAAACATTTCAAATATACACGTTCTCTCTTTTAATCCATAATCTCAACTAAAATGATTGTATACTGAAACAGTATTCATGTGTTCCACTTAACTTCAGCTGTACTAACTTAATATTTTCTTTTGTCGACCTGATTTACTCATACTAGAACCCACAGGCCTATAACAGCCCGTGAACCCTTTCTTAGTAGGTCGCGCACCATGCAGACAGTTGTACCTCTGTAAAAAAATAATTTATTACTCTTCTCAAGCACCGTCGCAGTTCTGCTTCACTCAGTGTTAATCACTGCTCCCACGCTTCTACAGACCAGACGCTATGTCGTATTTCACTCCTTATCACGCTTTAATCTCCACAATAACAAACACTTCTCCGCCAGCCACCAGAGAACAGAGTGCAGATGCAGAGGCACTAAGTAGTGAAATACAACATACCCTCTGCTCTATGGAAGCAACCGAGCTGTAATTCCGAAAGAAAACATTCACTAGCGCTTCAAAAAAGCATTTCAATTATATAAATAGTTTTTTGAAAACGTTCCAATTACTTTGATGCGACTATCTGTGTGTGCCTCCACAGCAAAGTTCCTCAGCCCGGACTGAAGGCAGACACAGACAGACACACACACAATAAGATAACACAGGGCAACGGAGACGGAAAACAGAAGAGAGATAAAGATGCAGTCAAACAGCAGGAGTGAGAGAGATATTTTTATACTCCGTTTGGTACCTCAATTTACGAACACATTTACTGCACAAATCTGTGTACAACCTCATGGTCAGAACTTTTCATTTTATTTTACTCGACCACCTCCCCCTCTCACCCCACCAGTACAAGCCGCGGCCACAAACTACAATGTAATTTTGTCGTCTGTCAGAAAGTTTAAGAATTCATTAAGCATTACCACTTTTTGAAGACGATATCACATGTAATATACCATTTCTCTCTCTATCTGCATTATCTGTCTCTCTGCTAATATCATTTTTTCACTTCATAAACAACTTCTCTCATTATATATAAAGGCTTCAAAATCACACAAATAATTACTCTTTATATTAAACATATTTTATACTTCATATATCACATTTAAATTAAAAATAGTTTTAGAAATACAACACATTATGACAGCCAAAAATGAGTTTAGTTTCAAACTATGAGGAAAATCAATCATTGTTTGTGAGTAAACCATATTTTACGGTACATGACAAAACAAACAGTTACAGACTTACCTTTACCAATGCTTTGTACGATGTACAACAGTGACAGTCACAAAATAGATATTCGTTTGACGGAATCTCAATTATGCTGCTATCACTGCAACCAAAATTCAATGGCACAGATATACAGTCAATACAGACTCATATATGTCTCTTCAGCCAATCATATTTCCTCCCGCAAAATTTTGTATTCAAATTTACATTTCAGTTGGTTGTCCCTCACAATATTTTCAATGTCACATAAAAGTCACCCATCACCCACTGCCATCTCTGGCTGTTTCCATGGTAACACCTCATTCTGCACCTGGCTGAAGGCACAGGTCAAAAGTTCATATCTCAACATTCTACAGCAAACTAACAACACTGTTTTCCCTCCAGAAACACCTGCCTATCCACAGCTCTGTTACATGTCATTTTTTTCACACCCAATACTACTTTTTCTTTTACATAACATTAACATGCAACGTAGTCTTCAATCTTCACGTATTAGAATCAACCAATCATTTTTCGTTTTTCAACCACACCAAGCTTCATCCATTTTTTTATCCTGACTTTCAGCTTCTAACTGCCATTCCACTTCCAGAACCCATCGGAGTACGAGTGCATCTGCCTTGAAAATGAAGGTTTGGCTTTTAGGACACAGCTATATTCACTGGAGTGGAAAATATGCAGCAAGCAGACGAATTTCTAACCTTGATTTACCAAATGTGCAGATAACGTGGATTGGGCAAAGAGGATTAAGATGTCACCAATTAATACCATTGGTGAAAACTTTTATGCATCTCCCAGAACCAGACCTTATAATTGTGCACTGTGGTGGGAACGAGCTTGGCACATTGACTGAGGTAGGTCTGGAAATGCTTCTAAAAGACACCTTTCGACAATTGATGACACTTTTTTCTCGAACTGCCTTGGTATATTCCAATATATGCCAAAGACAGAAATGGAATTGGTCCAATCAACATTGTGCACAAATTGAGAAAGCAAGGAGACATGTTAATAAATCTGTTTCTGCTTTCCTCAGAGATTATAGCATGGGTTCTATTTACCACAACAACTTGCGTTACCACATGCAAGACATCTATAGGACAGATGGTGTTCATTTCACGGATGAGGGAAACAGAATCTTCCTCTGCAACATCAGACTCTGCATCGGTACTTACTTATAAATGCAGAAAAAACTCAATTAACACAAGGGCTCTTTTCAGAGCCACCTTATATCAAAGCACTCAAACTTCTGATTTATCTCCATTTTCACACTCTTGTAAATAGGTGTGCGCGCCCGGGTGCGTGCACCCCGCAACTTAAAAAAAAAAAATATATATATATTTTCGCGTTTAAGGTCCTTACTGCACACCCTGAGAGAACCTACGCAGCAAAACAATCTCTACCTTCTTCCCTTTCCATGTTCCAACGCTTTGAAATGACAATATATTTACTCGCAGTGACAAAATGGCGGTCAACACTTCCTGATTTCCTTCGAATCGAACGTTAACAGACGTCACGCAGCAACAAAAAAAATTCCGCTCGCGCGCAGCCGCTTGAGTGCGCGCACCCGTGCGCGCTTATAGATATATAATTGACTTTAAGTTTAATTTTCTCAGCAACTACTGAACAGATTTACACCAATCCAAAAAAAGCGTAATCTGCGAGCCGGACTCTACAGTTTTCCCAAATTTCTTATAAATCCATTCAGCCGTTCGACCTGTAGCCGTGTCTAAACGTCCTATGGAAAATAACATGGAGAAAACATGTTTTGGGACCCCCCTTTTATCTCAGCCCCCACTTCACCAATCCCCCCCAAACTTTCAGGGAAGGAGCGCAGCGGACCGAGCCATCTTCTTTGAGAAATTCGCAAAGATTCATCCACCACGGCCAAAGTTAATCCAAATAGAATGTTGAGGATTTCCTATGGAAACTAGGTCCTAACTATAACTACCTACTGGCGATCGCCAGTAGGTAATATATATATATATATATATATTACCTACTGGCGGTCGCCAGTAGGTATATATAGTTAGGATTTTTTCTCTATGGGTTTTTTGAAAATTCTATGTCTAATAACTTTGGCGTTTGTGGACGGAATTGGCTGAAATTTTCAGGAAAATGGCACATTTTGTTTCTGAGCAGCCCCTGAAAATTTTGGGGGGGTTCGTCAAGGGGGGGCCGAGAAAAAAAGGGGGGTCCCAAAACGCGTTTTTCCCATGTTAATTTCCATAGGGCGGTTGGCCTCACTTTTAGCCCGAACGGCTGAATGGATTTGCACGAAACTTGGCAAAATTGTAGGGACTGGTAGCCCGATGTGCCTTTTGTAGGTCTCAATATATGTGCTTCAGTGGATTTTGAGAAATTAATGTTCAAAAAAAGATATATATCTGTAGCAGCGGACTGGGCAGCGCTCCGCTACGCGTACTTTTCGCGCAACGGAGCTTTGTGAAGCGAAGCTGATTGGTTCTCCGGCGTCTGTCAACATTCCAAACAGTCCGTAGCGGCCGCCATCTTGTCTCTCGGTAGGATCGAGAGACAAGAGGAGGCCAAAGCGAAGGGGCAAATGACCATAAGGGGGCATAGTACATTGTCGCTCACCCCCTAGGTTTGATGTGGAGGTTTTAAAAGGGCCCCGCGGGGCAAAAAAAAATAAACATAATAATAATCGAACAGCTGAATGGATTTGCACGAAACTTGGCAAAATTGTAGGGACTGGTAGCCCGATGTGCCTTTTGTAGGTCTCAATATATGTGCTTCAGTGGATTTTGAGAAATTAATGTTCAAAAAAAGATATATATCTGTAGCAGCGGACTGGGCAGCGCTCCGCTACGCGTACTTTTCGCGCAACGGAGCTTTGTGAAGCGAAGCTGATTGGTTCTCCGGCGTCTGTCAACATTCCAAACAGTCCGTAGCGGCCGCCATCTTGTCTCTCGGTAGGATCGAGAGACAAGAGGAGGCCAAAGCGAAGGGGCAAATGACCATAAGGGGGCATAGTACATTGTCGCTCACCCCCTAGGTTTGATGTGGAGGTTTTAAAAGGGCCCCGCGGGGCAAAAAAAAATAAACATAATAATAATCGAACAGCTGAATGGATTTGCACGAAACTTGGCAAAATTGTAGGGACTGGTAGCCCGATGTGCCTTTGCTAGATCTCAATATATGTGCTTCAGTGGATTTTGAGAAATTAATGTTCAAAAAAAGGTATATATCTGTAACAGCGGACTGGGCAGCGCTCCGCTACGCGTACTTTTCGCGCAACGGAGCTTTGTGAAGCGAAGCTGATTGGTTCTCCGGCGTCTGTCAACATTCCAAACAGTCCGTAGCGGCCGCCATCTTGTCTCTCGGTAGGATCGAGAGACAAGAGGAGGCCAAAGCGAAGGGGCAAATGACCATAAGGGGGCATAGTACATTGTCGCTCACCCCCTAGGTTTGATGTGGAGGTTTTAAAAGGGCCCCGCGGGGCAAAAAAAAATAAAAATAATAATAATCGAACAGCTGAATGGATTTGCACGAAACTTGGCAAAATTGTAGGGACTGGTAGCCCGATGTGCCTTTGCTAGATCTCAATATATGTGCTCCAGTGGATTTTGAGAAATTAACGTTCAAAAAAAGGTATATATCTGTAACAGCGCACCGCTTCGCGTACTTTTCGCGTTACGGAGCTTTGCGAAGCGAAGCTGATTGGCTCTCCGGTGTCTGTAAACATTCCAAACAGTCCGTAGCGGCCGCCATCTTGTCTCTCGGTAGGATCGAACAGCTGAATGGATTTGCACGAAACTTGGCAAAATTGTAGGGACTGGTAGCCCGATGTGCCTTTGCTAGGTCTCAATATATGTGCTTCAGTGCATTTTGAGAAATTAACGTTCAGAAACAAGATATATATCTGTAACAGCGCTCCGCTTCGCGGAGATAAAATTATATGTGTATTACCTAGCTGTTGCTAACACCAGTTAGCGACGGCTAGTAGAAGATAGCGACCATCTTGGGCCCCACTTTGCATGTGAGTGATATTTATCACTAATGACATGCAAAGTGGGCATGCCAAGATGTTAGCGACTGGAAACAGTCGCTAACATCGCTATCTCCTATTATCAACTTTTGGAAATATTCGAGATAAGGGCGAATATCTCCAAAAGCTACCACCTGCCCTGAGCAGTTCTTAGCCATGTTATCCAATGGGAGGTGGATAACATGGCTAAGAGCATTAGCTCGGTAATGCATGAATATCGCTGAGTTTTCAGCGATATTAATGCATTGCGGTCGTTTTTTATCGTATTTCCGATAAACCTTGATAATAGCAAGGTTTATCTGCGATAATTTCTGACGGTAAAAAAATCGTTGCTAAGCATCGTTAGGGATAAATATCGCTTAACTTTGGTAATATGCCCCAACGTCTGTTAACGTTCGATTCGAAGGAAATCAGGAAGTGTTGAAAAACATTGTCTGCGCCATCTTGTCTTTTTTCAAATGCCACACTTTTGTCGTGCACGGCAGCCATTTTAGATGCCTTGACCAGACCCACTCTGTGCACGCTGTCGATCCTTAGCATGGCTCCCCACCCTCGCAAGCATCTCCCCCAGGCAGTGGTCACCCCCGCTCTCTGTCTTATGCATGGGTAATAAACCTCCCCCATCTGCGCTGCTGTTCCCTGAGAATCACACCCTGTGCCCGCCCGACACCTCCCTTTCGCCCTATTCACTACCGCACCCTCTGACACTCCTTTTCCTCTGTGTCCGATTGTCCAGGCTGGTCCTAGGGTATCAGCTAGCCCTGCAGATGTAGTTTATGGCCACAGCTGTAAAGAATCACCCCTCTTCAAAGGAGTTATAGTAGATCAAGGCCCACACTCGATGAGATCCGTCACAGCAGAAGCGTTGCTATTATCTGAAAACCATCCTGTATTGTGATTGGGGAGGGGACCGAGCCTGAAGCGGAAGATTCCAGGGATGACTGTTTGTACATCAAAGTTTTTACAATTATGTGTCACATTAAAAATATATAGCACTCCGACAAAGTAGTAAGATTATAAAACTTTAATAATTTATAAATATATACAAGAAAACAAAAATAGTAATAACATATAAACATTTTTAGGGAAAAACAACGAAGTAGCGGTCGGCTGTGCGAATAGTCCCAACGCAGCACAACGTCCAGATTTCCGGCGTGGGGCGTCGCGGGGGGTGGGTCATCAGTAGCAAACTGTTGTGCGAATAGTTCCAAGGCAGCAGAACGCGCCGAAATCTAGATGTCACGAAAGTGATGTCTAGTAAGTTGCCACCCAGCAAATAACGGCATGGGGCGTCGCGGGGGGTGGGTCATCAGTAGCAAACTGTTGCGCGAATAGTTCCAAGGCAGCAGAACGATGGCACCAAGGTGATGTCCAGTAAGTTGCCGCACTGGTTTTGGTATCCTACAATGCTGCTCCGAATAACGGCGTGGAGCGCCCCGGGGGAGGCGGCGTGAACGGGCCTCTCCAGGTGGAGTGTCATCTGTTGTAGTGGGGCGCCCCTTTACCGTTTCAGTTGCCATTCCGTCCGTTTTTGGTCCACTGTGTCAAAAGCCGCAATTCAGCTGAGTTGCGCCCACTCTTGCGGTGCAGCGATAGGCGGCTGTCACAGGACTCTCAAAATGGCGGCAGGCTGTTTCCTTTTTGGGCCTGGTCCACTGAAATGGCCCTGGGACACCTTGGAAATCGGACGCTTGTCTGCTAGGTCTTGGACCCCATTCTCGAAAGCGTCCCCTCCGCCTTGAGAATTCATCAAAAGTTTTGGGGGCCCCCGACTCCTGCAGGCTTCTGGTGGGGAGCGGCTGCCATGATTGCTCGCGGAATGACCACGACGGAGCTACGAGATGGTGGTGCTCTCATGCTGACGCCAGCTTCAGTCTGAAACATCCAGAAACAAGGTGGGGCTTTCATCGTTTGGGAAAAAAAAAAAGTTTTCATCCTATGAAAAGTGTTGTTTTTAGGTCACATGATCATGCCTTCCATCATTAGGAAACCAAAAGTAAAATGAACCAATGAAAAGTTTTATAAACAAGTCACATGACCTGTTATGCGGCATAGGGTATAAAATGCGGAGAAAATACGTTGGCACGTGAGGCGGCGTCAGTAGCGGACCGATGTGCGAATAGGCCGAAGGCAACACAACGCGCCAAGATCCGGATGGCACCGAGGTGGTGTCCAGCAAGTTGCAGCACTGGTGTGGCCATCCTACAATGCTGAAAGTCGGCGTGGGGCGCCCCGTTGGCCTGTGAGTTTGCGTCAGTAGCGGACCGATGTGCGAATAGGCCGAAGGCAGCACAACGCGCCAAGATCCGGATGGCACCGAGGTGGTGTCTAGTAAGTTGCCGCACTGGTGTGGCCATCCAACAATGCTGAAAGTCGGCGTGGGGCGCCCCGTTGGCCTGTGAGTTTGCGTCAGTAGCGGACCGATGTGCGAATAGGCCGAAGGCAGCACAACGCGCCAAGATCCGGATGGCACCGAGGTGGTGTCTAGTAAGTTGCCGCACTGGTGTGGCCATCCTACAATGCTGAAAGTCGGCGTGGGGCGCCCCGTTGGCCTGTGAGATGGCGTCAGTAGCGGACCGATGTGTGAATGGGGCCGAAGGCAGCGCAACAATATTTTCTACTATATTTCCGGAGTAGAAGACACCACAAGGCGCTGAGATGCCAAGATCCGGATGGCACCGAGGTGGTGTCTAGCAAGTTGTGGCACTGGTGTGGCCATCGTACAATGGTAAAAGTCGGCGTGGGGCGCCCTGTTGGCCTGTGAGATGGTGTCAGTAGCGGACTGATGTGTGAATGGGGCCAAAGGCAGCGCAACAATATTTTCTACTATATTTTCGGAGTAGAAGACACCACAAGGCGCTGAGATGCCAAGATCCGGATGGCACCGAGGTGATGTGTAAGTTGCGGACCGATGTGCGAATGGGGCCAAAGGCAGCTCAACAATATTTTCTGAAGAGAATACACCACAAGGCGCTGAGATGCCAAGATCCGGATGGCACCGAGGTGATGTCTAAGTTGCGGACCGATGTGCGAATGGGGCCAAAGGTAGCGTAACAAGATTTTCTGTATGGAAGATACCACTAGGCGTTGAGATGCCAAGATTCGGATGGCACCGAGGTGATGTCTAGCAAGTTGTGCCACTGGTGTGGCCATCGTACAATGGTAAAAGTCGGCGTGGGGCGCCCTATTGGCCTGTGAGATGGTGTCAGTAGCGGACTGATGTGCGAATGGGGCCAAAGGCAGCGCAACAATATTTTCTGACTGACACCACAAGGCGCTGAGATGCCAAGATCCGGATGGCATCGAGGTGATGTCTAAGTTGCGGACTGATGTGCGAATGGGGCCAAAGGCAGCGTAACAATATTTTCTGTATGGAAGATACCACTAGGCGTTGAGATGCCAAGATTCGGATGGCACCGAGGTGATGTCTAGCAAGTTGGTGTGGTCATCCTACAATGCTGAAACTCGGCGTGGGTCACCCCATTAGCCTGTGAGATGGCGTCAGTAGCGGACCGATGTGCGAATAGGCCGAAGGCAGCACAACGCGCCAAGATCCGGATGTCACCGTGGTGGTTTCATAGTTGAGAGGCACTTCATCTGCAGTGGGGCGCCGAGATCCGGATGGCACCGAGGTGATGTCTAGCAAGTTGCTGTACTTGTGTGGTCATCCTACAATGCTGAAACTCGGCGTGGGTCGCCCCATTAGCCTGTGAGATAGCTGTTCTTTGGATTTGAGCCTGGTCCACTAAAATGGCCCTGGGACACCTAAGAACTCGAACGCTCGATTTTTTTTTCCTTTCCTGTACATGCAAAAAAAGGTAAATGCCCGGTACGTTACACGCTTCATCTGCCACGATGAACTCTCCAGAGGAACCGAAAAAATATATAGTTGTGGTAACTATACCATGCATCGTCATATGGAGAGGTGGCACCAATTAATTATAGTGCTGCATAAAAGAGAGATTTGGAGGAGAACCCCTGACCTGCTAGTACATTCATTAAAGAAGTGGCACTGAGAGCTTCAGAGGCAAGGGAAACGGTCCCAAATATTTAGAAGAACTTTGGAAAGATTAAAATGACATGTTTAGATTGTGGTAAATTAATTTCATGTGGGCAGATGAGTGTTACTCTAATAAATACAGCATATGAACATCATCATAGTCGATGGTTGGTAGAGACATTTTGACTATATCCTGGACCTGCCCGTCCTCGCCCAAAATGGCGCCGGAATAAATGGGACTCGTAACTCCTTGTTGTGTACTGGTTGCACAACCTTGATATCACGAGATACGTATGCAGTTTTGAAGCACATGGCGGGCGGGGACGAGAATTGATTGAATATTTCGACATCCCTATTGATATTAAGTTCTGATGTGTTATTGATTACTGTACTGTTGAAAATTCGAATTAACGTCACCCATGGTACTTGCCCGCAAATGTATATCTAGATAATTTTATTGTAACTGGCCCTGTCGTATTTTAATTATAAAATGTACGTCCACCGATTCCGTAGCTGTTAGACACCTTAGTTTTTGCAACCTAATGGCCCGCCCGTTACGTTCCTCTACAGTGTAAATGTCTATTCATCATATACGATTACAGTTTGCTCCGTGGCAGGCCCACGTGGTTATAGGCTCGTATTTGTATAATGAAATTTTCACAATAAAGGTTTTTAAAAGAAAACATGGTAGTAGTGTATACATTGGTAAAGTTTTTAATAATAGTCACTGTTTTAGAATCAGTAAAAGGCAAGTGAAATAAAGCAGACCAATTACATGAAGGGTAAAAGGTATAATACGAAGGAACGCAGTAAAGATAAATGGTCAAGGGCTGTTGTGTTTTCTATTCCTGCAACATAAAGTGATCGATAAGAATCTCATATTCAGGCGTATCGGCGACTAAGACAGCAGGTCGACCCTCTTTTGCTCAACGGCTCCGTCATGGGACGAAGAAACGCTCTTTTTCTCGAAAAAAGAATATATTTTACTTGCAGGACAGTTGTAAAATTTCCGGGAAAGTACATTAGCCTGGAACATTATAACATATATTTAAGAGAAAATAATGTTCGGAAGTAATTAAAAGCGTAATTTTTAGGTGATATGACCAAGGCTTTCATCATTAGAATAAGAAAAGTAAAATGAACCAATGAAAATTTTTATTAACAAGTCACATGACTTGTTATGCTTACGTTACGCGCTGCGCGCCCCGGATGACTTCCGGATGCGCTAACGCGGCGCGTCATATGACGCATTACGCGACAACGCAGGTCCAGAATATAGTCAAAATGTCTCCACCAACCAGCGGTCGAAACACAACCCCTTTCAGCAGGCTAAATAGTTCTGTTAAATGACAACAGAAGGGACAGGCAACAAGAACCATCAGTCAAAGAGGGGAGGGCTAGTTCTTCTCTACCGGGTTACATTGGGGCGCTACCGGAACTGATCGAATTGGTAGTCTACAGTGTTTCTGGATGTTTCAGACCGAAGCTGGGGTTAGCATGAGAGCAGCACCATTTCGTAGCTCCGTTGTGGCCATTCCGCAACCAATCATGGCAGCCGCTCTTTATCGTTATTTTGGGCGGGGTGGGTGGCGGAGCCGAGCTGTTTTGCAGCCATCATTGTGTGGAGTTCAGTTCATCTCACTAGTTTTGTATTTGTCATGAGGGGTTGTTCCTAATGTTTCTATTTTAGCGAGGTCAAAAAGAGATCCCATTAGTGGCCTACTGATTTTGCTCGATTCCTTTTCTTTTTTTTTACACGATTTTTCGTTATCTGCAAAGACTAAACAGAGTATTGCGACTCTGTGTTTGTTTGTAAATAGAGAATGAACCAAAGAGAACTAATTCTAAAACAGTAAATACTTGGATAACAATCAATCAAATGGAGAGAGAAGCAGGCACGACGGATTACAACGGGGGCAAAGGCCTGCGTTAACTACCTTTCACTATCTGCAAAGAGAGAGTACTCCTAATAGAAATGAGGGGGGGGGGCACCATTCAAAGCAGATCAGTGTGCATAAACACGAAAATGTTTTCACTTACCACGTACTTCACATTCGACAGCTTATGATATTTGCTATTAAAAAACCATTGAAATTCACTGAAACAACCATAGGTTATAGACCATATATAGTTAGGAATTAGCATTTACAAAACCTTGAAAATTCACTGAAAAAACCATAGGTTATAGACCATATATAGTTAGGAATTAGCATTTAAAAAACCTTATTTTACTCACACAAAACCATTGAAATTCCATATATAGTTAGTTGCACTAACTATATATCGCGCACCCGCAATCCACTGCTGATCATGTCACATATTACATCATTCATGACATGGTCAGTGACATCACTGATGACATCACTGATGACATCTCAAATGACATCACTGATGACATCACTGATGACATCTCATTTGACATCATTCTTGTGCTAATACGATAAACCTCTTCAGACTCTAATATAACCTTAGATACACTCAGTGTATACAGACACTCACACACTGCCACTCATCCATGGAGTTACTCACACACCCAGTCAGTCATGCAAAGAAACAATCTCACCTCCATTTCTTCAACTATACAGTTAAACACACCTTACTTATTGAAACATATACTAACACATATTTACTCTCTTATACAATCCCTGATACAAGTTCACAATGATCGATACAACCACTCACTCATTCAGTGGCTCTCATGCACAGTTATTTATATATGCCAACTCTCACATGTACTGTGTTTTACATATGTACTTACTATGACATGTAGCATTGAGATATCCATTCACTCATCAATACACTCATGCACACAGTCAACTGCCCATGTAGCTGTTTCCACATGCAGTCTTGAACTCATACACCTAGTGAATAAACTGCTCACACATCTATGCATAGAGTCACACACCTTCCAGCCACCCCCACACAAACTCAATCTCCCATAGAAATACTTGGGCAACCAATTAATAACACATATAGCCTCTCGTATAGCTAATGATCAACACATGCAGCAGTTTACATCACAACAGACATAATGATGCACAAATTAAGACAGTTTAGTCACTAACCCATGCATTCAGTGAGACACATTTAATCACTCACTCATACAGTCAGTCACGCACCTACTAAATCCTTCATCCAGACACTTATACATCCACTCATTCTTCAATATGTAAGACATATTTTAACTTTACAGAAACATACAGTCACTGGATGTTGTCATCAGTGATGTCATCAGTGATGTCATTTGAGATGTCATCAGTGATGTCATCAGTGATGTCACTGACCATGTCATGAATGATGTAATATGTGACATGATCAGCAGTGGATTGCGGGTGCGCGATATATAGTTAGTGCAACTAACTATATATGGAATTTCAATGGTTTTGTGTGAGTAAAATAAGGTTTTTTAAATGCTAATTCCTAACTATATATGGTCTATAACCTATGGTTTTTTCAGTGAATATATATATATATATATATATATACACATATATATATATACACTAATAAAGTTCCGATCAGAATCCATTGGATGTCCACCAATTTCAGTGTTTTTGTTGCTGGGAAGCGTTGTTGGGCTACATTAGGGGTATATAAACGGCCCAATACTATGAGTTGTCCATTTTGGCGCCTCTATCCAGTACATATTGCACATCTTAGTCATTGCATATCTCCTTAGCTTCAAGTAGTACACCAGGCTATAGCCAAACTGCACCACCACTCACAAATGTTAAGAACGTTGTGAGAAAGTTCCATCTTTCTTGTCTTGGTATGCCCCCACTTTTTTCTGAACTGCTGATGTACTTTGACTGAGTGTGCCCTGGGTCCCTGCCAATCAGGTACCCAGGGCCTTTGTTCCTTCCCTACAAAGAAAAGCTATGCTGAAACAAAATACCCAATTGGCATCTCTGGCCCCTGTCAGCCCCTAGTAAATGGTACCCTAGGTACCCAGGGCATGGTGACCAGAGAAGACCCCTGAGGGCTGCAGCACTTATTGTGCCACCCTCAGGGACCCTGTATCCTGGCTCCCACACACTGCCTTTGCAGGCTGAGTGCCTAAGTACAGAACTAAAGCAAGAGTCGACATGGCACACATCCCTGTGTGCCATGCTCACAGAACCCACTGCCCTGGCATACTTCAGTCACCCCTCTAGCTGGGTGCCCTATGCCAGAGGTGAGGGCCCAGGTGCATGATCCCTGTGCCCCTACAGTACCCAGGGCCATTCCTGGGCACTGTAAGTGCAGTGTTGCCATTTAAGAGTATATGGTGCTGGGAATTTGTCATTCACGAACTCCACAGCACCATAATGGCTTCACTGAAGACTGACAAGTTTGGTACCAAACTTCTCAGCACATTAAACCTGCACTGATGCCAGTGTGGGATTTAATGTAACATGCACGAGAGGGCATCTTAGAGATGCCCTCCAAAATCCCGAACCTACAATCCATGTCTGGGCTGAGTAGCTGCAGAGGCTGCCACCCTTAAGACATGTTGCTGGACCCCTGGTTGGAGAGCCCCCCGCTCTCCTGGGTCTGCAACAAAGCACATCCTGGGTGAGGTGCTATGTCTCCTCCCCCAGGATGGACAGGGGGAAGCTTCAAAGGCATACCGCCTCTGAGAGCTTCCCCAGACCATTTGCTGTACCCAGCAACCATCCCCCCACCAGTCCTACCCCCACTCTGGCAGGGAAGACTGGCGGGAAAAACTACGTCAGGAAGGGGGGGGGTGCCAACCTGCGCCAACTCCACCCCACGGGTGGAGGAGGCGAGGTGAAGCACGACCCCGGGCTCTCGCCATCTTGTAGATGGGGAGTACTGCCCAATCCCAGCTAGGCTCCTGCCCCCCTCCCACAGAAGAGGAGCAGGCTAGGGGGTGTACTCACCCCAGGACAGGGACCCATTGGTCCCTGCCCTTGCCCTACCTGTAACGCCCCTAAATTTAGTATTTAGGGGCTCCCTGAACCTTCCTTCCTCAGATCCCGATATCAAAAAGAAGAAAGAAGATCAAGAAGAAGACGACCCGCCGTGCAGCTGCTAACAACAGGACAACAACAACTGACTTGGCCCCAGCCCTACCGGCCTGTTGATCCTGGAACCTGCTCCTGCCTAAACCCGGCGACCTCCGCGGACAGCAACCTTGGGACACCCAGAGGACCTGCCTGCCTTGACCCTCTCGACGATTTGGACTCCCATCAGCAGAGGCTCTGCTGCAACAACCCACCTGGAGCCCACCAGGAAGCTCCGGACCAGCCCACTCTGCACCAGCCGAGCCCGGGCCGGGCCAACCCGAACCAAGACCAGGAGGACGTCCCCCCGGCGACTGGGACTGGAAGTCCAGTGCCCAAAGACCCTCCTCGACGAACCAGCTGACGCCTGCAGACTCGGAACCAGGGGCCACCCCAACCGCGACCAGCCGAGGGTAAGCTTTTCCGACACCCAACGACACCCCTGCACCCGGCACTCTACAGCCCCCCGTGCCTCCCTTTGGGGTACCTACCTGTGCTCCAACATCCCAACTTACCTCTTGAAGTGCTGGTCGCCCCTGGAGAATGACCGTCCCCGAGCCTGCACCCTTTGTTCCTTTTTCAAGATCCTCATTGGATAACACTGAGCGCCCAACGGCTCAAAAGCACCCTTCACCCAGCCGCCCGAGTGCCGCTGGCTGTGACCTCTTTGCCCTATCCTACTTCCCCCCTTGCCCAGAGCAAGTGACCAGGAGCCCAGCTCCCAGAGCCGCGTGGCCTGCTAGCCAGCAGCCACCAACCGAAGGCCCCATTTCCCTCATTGGATAACATTGGGCCTACCTACCTCTGCACCCGGCCACCCCTGTGCCGCTGGGACGGAACCAACTGTACTCACCTGACCCTGTGGGACCCCTTGAGTCTATGCCCAGAACCCTAACTTCACCAACCAAGTACTCACTTGGAAACCGGTAATTCACTTACCTGCCATTGGGTAACATTGACCCATTTTTTACTTGAACATTTTCTGTGTGAAGTTTTGAAAACTGAAAATATTCCTATAAGATCAGCCAAGGTCCGAATTCGAAAATACTCACCTGTGATCAGGAGAGAAGCCAGTACTGTACCTTTCAGCCCAGTACTGAATCGCAAAAGTAATCCCTAGCGGGTTTACTAGTAACCTGTATTTTCTCCATAGGAACGCATTGTCTGCTTTTAAGTCTCTTTTTTTGAAAACTGCAAACATTCTTTAAAAATCGTACGAAATACTGAAGCGCAATTACCTACCTGTTTTGAGTTAAGCCCCCAGTGCTTGCCCTAGGAGACTAGTGCTGGGTTACAAAAGTAACGCCATCGTACTTTACCTGTAACCTGAATTTCCTCCCGTTGAATAACATTGTGAGTATCACCTCGAAAAGTTTCTAAGTGTGAACTTTTAAAACAGCTTTATATTCAGGAAAAATCATCACTGTAACTAAAATGTTTTTGCTGATCTGGTTTCAGCTTAGACCCCAGGACTGAATTCAAGATCTAGTCCTGGGACTGCCAAAGTAATCCATAAAGTAATCAACTGTACTTTCCTATGAAAACCCATTGAGCTCAATGCTAGAGTGTGTTTCAGAACTGTATTGCTTATTAGCTAACCTGTGATTAATGTGTATACAAACTTATTGCTCCTCTGCAAAGTATTTACATGAGAGTACTCGTAATGTGAAAAGTATATTTTTATAACTGTTGGTTCTAAAAATAAAACAACCATATCTCTGGATATACAAACAATTGGCTTGGAGTTCAGTCCTTGAGTGTGTGAAACCTTTTGCTGACTGAGTGTGTAAATCAAATGCTTTACACTGTCCTCTGGTACTGCCTTACTGCTCGACCAAGCTACCACTTTGGAGAGTAAGGTCAGTTCTGACTTTAACCTCTGTTATACCTCTGGGGTTGGTGGACTCTATACACACTGTACTCCCTTCTGATCCAGTATATATAGAGCCACTTTCTCACAAACGTGGTGCCAAACAGCTGTCCTCTCCATCTATAACTCAGTCTGCTTCTCTCCTAGTCAGTCAAATGTGTTTCCTGGAGAAATGTAATATGAGCCCCTTGCTTTTTTAGTTAGGCCTGTATCTTGTATATCTTACTGACACCAAAACCCAAATACTCCAGGTTGTAAACATGTATCTACCCAGTTTCCCTATTTTGTGTTTCAGTGCGTCTGTACTCTGTCTGTCATTTGTGCCGACTCTTTCTTGGGGGATTCGTCACCATCTATAGCAGGCATTCTGCAGGACGCACCCTGAGTAGCATTATCCCTCCTCATAAAATCCCAATTAGAAATTGAAATGTCATCTGGCCAGATAACAGTAATGACTTAACTTTATCAAAGTTGCCAAATTTTGTTTAGAACGCAAATACATAACTTAGGGCCAGATGTAGGTGGGAGATGTTGACCATTTACCGGCCGGTAACGGCCGAATTCGGCCTTTACCGACCGGTAAATGGCCATGGAGATGTAGGGGGATAAAAAACAGGCAGTTTCGGTAATTTTACCGAATCGGTAATTTTACCGATTCGGTAAAATTACAGAATCGGTAAAATTACCGAATCTGTATATTTTACCGAATCGGTAAATATACCGGTCGGTAAAATTACCGAAAATGCATTTTTGGTATGTAGGTGCCAAATTTCACATTGACACAGGGCTTTGAAAATCGGTATTTTACCATGCAATACAATTGCATGGTAAAATACCGATTCAGGTGTACATGCACATCTGTGCATGTACACCTGTGCCATGTGGCACACATACATGCCCTTAGGGCATGTATGTGTGCCACATGGCACACAAGCCTAAAACAGGGGTGCCAGAGGGTGTCAAAGTGACACCCCCTGCACCCTTGCAAAATTCGGTATTTACCGATTCAGTAAATACCGAATCGGTATTTGATATGGAATCCTATGGGCTTAAAGGCCCATGGGATTCAATATCAAATACCGATTCGGTATTTACCGAATCGGTAAATACCGATTTTTAGCGATTCGGTAAAATTTACCGAATTTGTACCTACATTAGAAATACCTACTCTTAATTACCGAATCGGTAAAATCCGGTAATTAAGAGTCGGTATTTCTGATTGTGCTACAGCTGGCCCTTAGTCTATTCCCAGGACAAATAATAAGCCTGTTTCTAATCTTATTGTAGTTATGGGCCAAAAACCCAGGTTGTTGAGTACAATGATTTTATATGCATTAGGGTTGGTGGTTGGCCCAAAAGATTGACTCATTAGTCATCAGGTGCTATCAGTTAACCTCAAAGCTGCTGCACGTAAAAGAAATGTTTGCCTTTTAATAACAAGCAATTCTAACCTGCAGTGAGAAAACATCTATTGTAATATGCATCCTCGGCCGCTAGTGGTAGCCCCACCTGCCCTGCTCTTATGTGGGTCAATCTTTCAACTCATGTGGGTACAATGTTACTTTATGTGTGTGCCAAGCCAAGTCAACTCCTTGCAGTTTTATATAAGGTCTTCAGCTATTTGTGGTTTAACCAATAGTTGCCGATTCAAGCTGTCCCTCGAATTCTATGTCGTAGTCTCTTCTTCTGAATCTCATATGGCAGCAATTGTCTTGATGGGTGCTCTTTCACTCTCCTTAGCTTGTTGTCAGGAGGGTACACTTCTCAGTGCATGGCACCTAGGTTTCCTCATCCTGCCTCTGGGGTCCTCACTGGGCGGTGCCATTGTCACTGGTCTGCATTCTGGTTGGTCTTCATTCCTGTCCTAATATTGTTGCATTCATTATCATGGTAGGGGTAGTTCCTCATTGGCCGGGTGGATCACAAATGGTGGAATCACACAACTGTCACTGCTGTTGCTGGGAGACCTTAATATCAGATCTTGGTGCTCTCACACACCTGTTAAGGTGTCATGCTTCATCAATGGACGCTCCTCGTCAGGCCGAAGCTGCACTGCCTGACGGGCCTGGGGGCTCTTTGCCAGAGATCTTTTTATACAGTAACGCCGTTTAGGTGAGTGCATGAGGGAGGGCTCTGTGAGAATGTGATAAGTGTGAAGTGAGGGGTGTCTAAAATGGATTAGTTACTTACCTGTAATCCTAGTTCTCATCAAGGGGTAAACTCATCAAAGTTATAATCTATTGCCAAACAGACAGCTCCTGAGGCGGAAAGCCGGGAGTATCGCTCGCACTTTTAAAAAACATTTAATTCTAAAAACTGTTATTGTACCTGTGTTTCACTCTGCCCTGAGCACTCCCCCCCTGATCTTGAATTCCGATCACACCGCGCAGCCGATCTTAACGCTGCTGCGGGTCTAACCAATCTTTTGCCGCCAATTGCAAGGGCAGTGAGGCCACGCCCACCGTCCTGAGGCCACGCCCCCTCTGACTGGTACTTAAGCTGCGTTATACTTCAAGCACGCTATTGCCAAACAGACAGCTCCTGAGGCGGAAAGCCGGGAGTATCGCTCGCACTTTTAAAAAACATTTAATTCTAAAAACTGTTATTTTACCTGTGTTATACTCTACCCCGAGCAATCCCCCCCTGATCTTGAATTCCGATCACACCGCGCAGCCGATCTTAACGCTGCCGTGGGTCTAACCAATATTTTGCCGCCAATTGCGAGGGCAGTGAGGCCACGCCCACCGTCCTGAGGCCTCGCCCCCTTTCTTCCCCCCATAAATATGTGCCTGTGCCGGACACGCAGTGGACGCGCGCTGCGGGCGCGCCGCCAGCGCGCCGAAGGTGCGCCTAAGGTAAGCCCGTCTGCGCCCGTCTGCGACCAGCCGGGACTAGGGGCTATACCCCCTGCTGGTTTCATTCGAAACTCGTCCACACCTATCCGCTACTCCCGTAGCGAGTTGCTAGCCTTTGCTGATAAAAAGGGTAATAATAAAAATCAATGCACCCAAACGGGCCCAGGATTATCCTATGGACCAATTTCTTGCCTCGCTTGTCGTTGGTCCAGTATGGGTCAACCTCCATTAGGCCATCACACAATCCATGCTGAGAATCACCTGACTTTGAACTGTCTATATCTTAACGCTAAATCCTTACCTAGACATGCCCTGGATATTTGGGACTTACTCATGTCTAAGACCCCCGACCTGGTTTTCATTACTGAAACCTGGCTATCCGATACCAATGCTCCGGATGTAGCTAACGCCCTCCCTTTTAATTATAAAATCATTACGCAAGATAGATCTGGTAAAAGAGGAGGGGGGGTCGCAGTGATATTCAGGGAACATTTAGCATGCTTTGTGGAACCAATAACTGCCCACATTGAACATCAGACCTTATCTTTTAAAGTGCTCTATGAGGGTCTTACCATCGTGGCTGGAGCAGTTATATACAACCCTCCTGGACAACAAGCCAGTCTTGGCGCCAAATTACTCAATCAACTCCTGCCACTTTGTCTAAAATATAAAAATTACCTGATTGTTGGCGATTTTAATATTCACTATGAGAAAATGGATGCTCTGGGAGCTTCCCATCTGGAATATGATATGGAGATTCTTAACCTTAAGCAGTGGGTAGTGGGCCCCACTCACACAGCTGGCCATACACTGGACCTACTTTTTACTAACATCGAATCCACCAACATAAGTGAGGTCCAGCCCCTATCCTGGTCGGACCATTCCCTTATATCCTTTTCACTTGATCTTCCCGGTAAATCTCTGAAACCCAAGGTAGTCCCTCAGATCTCCAAACGAGCCTGGAGATTAGTTAATGAATCCAATTTTGAGCAGCATTTTCAAGAGGCCAATTTTAAATTCCCGGAGGATTCCTCTGTCTGTAATGATGTCACCTTACTAGACGCGGGAATATTGCAAACATTAAATAAACTAGCCCCGATGCAGGAATCTAGAAAAAAAACTATAATGGAGAAATGGTATTCCCCTCATCTAAAAAATCTTAAAAAGGAATGTCGGGGGCGTGGCCAAGATGGCGGCCTGAGAAGACGTGGATAACTGAGGCTCCTCGCCCTAACTCCCCTAACCGTACCCTAAAGCATATCCCCTCGCCTTCCGAGCCCCTTACCAACTGCCTGCGGTAAGCGGGACACGGACCGGAGACCCTGAGGTCACAACGCGGTTCGGACAAAGGAGAGAGGCCCGCGACGTAGCCGCGGCATCCAGTGCCGGCGGAGGTCCCGCCGGGAGAGGCCCGGCGTACGGAGCACCATCACCGAGAGGGCCCGCGGCGGCAGCTGAGCGGCCACACAACCGTAGCGACCTTTCTCCCCTGCCAGCGGAGAGAGGCACGAGCGAAGCAGAGCGCCGGCCCCGCGGCGGACCGCGGCGGAGAGACTGACGGCAAGGGGCCCAGGCTCTGATGGCGTGGGGAGCTAATTGAGGCCCCGGCTTGGGCCTACACGGCGCGGAGGCGGCGGATGCTGAGCCGACAGAGGAGCGGCAGCTTGGGGAGGTGAGGAGCGCCGACCCAGCAGCGGATCACGGCGGCGAGACTGATGGCGAGGGGCCTGGGCTCTGAAGGCGTGGAGAGATACTCGAGGCCCCAGCTTGGGCCTACACGGACGGCGTGAGAGGCCGACGGAGGCGGCAGTTTGAGGAGGTGAGGTGCTCGAGCCCCCGGTGGTGGCCAGGTGGCGCGGGGCCGCGCCATTGCGAGCGGGCCGCGAGGCCCAGAACATTCAGGCCTACGAGGCGGTGAAGGGGTCTCGCCCGAGAGGGCCAGCAAAGAAGTGGGCCCAGACAACAAGGGAGGAGGTTCGGGGGGGCGCTGTACGGGCCCCCGGTGGGGGCCGCAGGGCAGATCGGTGCCTGGGCCCTCAGACTTTCCTGGCGCGGCAACGGCGCCACCCCCGTTGTCCCCCCTGCCACTCAAGGAGCCATAGCGCTTCGCAGCCTGGGTGTGGCGGAGAAGACCCGGGGACTAGCGGCGGTCCTGGGTGGCCAGCAGTGACGCTCTCACTGACTCCACATGGTCTCCGGGGCACGACAGTGGTAGCTGGGCCTGGTAGGCCGAGAGATAGCACGGTCCAGGACCAGGGCCGGTGAGTGATCGGCGATCTTCGCAACACAAAAGACCAGCGAGTGAGACTCCTTCCCCCCCCGCCATCGTGAGGGTCCGCCATTGCCAGCGGCTGCAAAGTACCGAGCGACGCGCCGAGGGGGTTGAGGGGCGAGTACCGGTGTGTTCCCAGTCCCCGGGCACTGGGACCGAAAGAACGAGGCGCCTTCGATGTCGGACAGTGGAATAGCGTGGGGCGAAGCAAACCTCCAAATGCGTGACAAATCCATTCAGGTTATTACCCTCAATGTTAAGGGGCTCAACAACCCCATCAAGAGAAGGGCAGTGCTCTCCTACTTAGAGAACTCTGGGGCTGCGGTGTGCCTCCTCCAGGAGACGCACTTGCTGGCCAAAGACTGGCACCGCATGAAGTCCAGGGCATTCCCGACCCAGCTCTACTCCTCCACCGCGGAGAAAAAGGCGGGAGTGGCACTGTTATTTGCTAGGCACTTCAAGGGCCGGGTGGGGGACAAGGTGGAAGAAATCAAGGGCAGGCTATTAGTCCACACTGTTCACATTGGGAATTTATCACTGACGATAGGGTCCATTTATGCTCCTAACACCAAACAAGAGGCATTCCTTATAGGTGCACTGTCGGAGGTCATGACCACCAGCTCACGACACACACTGCTAGGAGGTGACATAAATTTGGTTATGGACAATGAGAGGGATAGGTCAGGTCGGCGGTTTGGCGACTCAGGAGCTCTTTCTGCGGAAGGGAAACGCTGGCTCGCCAGTCGGGGGTTCATTGATACATGGAGGGAGGTACACCACACTGCCCAGGGGTACACTTTCTACCCACATGTACACCGAACATACGCTAGAATAGCCACTTTCTAAGCTCCGCAGACTTGGTCCCCATGGTACGAGATTTGGAGGTTGCCCCAGCAGCTCTATCTGACCACGATGCTGTGGTGATGCACTTGAAGGTCCCGCGCATCCGAACACATAAGGGTACATGGCGCCTTAGAGAGAATCTACTTTCCCGCAAGGGGGTAACGCAGCAACTCTCCCAAAGCATCTCAAACTGCCTGGGCCAGAACGACACAGGGGAGGTGACCACGGCAGCAGTATGGGGGGCACTCAAGGCGGTCATTAGAGGGGAGCTTATAGCGATCTCGGTGGCGGACAATAAAGAACAGAGGGAACGCCGGCAGGAGCTGACGGCGCAGGTGCTGAAGTTGGAGCGGGTGCATAGTCGGACCGGGGCTCCGAGAATCTGGCGCAAGCTGAAGGCAGCCAGAGCACAGCTTGCGAGCCTCGACCTGGATCGGGCAGAATATGCGGCACTGCGCCTTAAACATACGTACTATGTAGGGGGGATAAGACAGGCCGCTTACTTGCCAGTAAACTGAAGGCGAAAACCGTCCGATCCCAGATCCCAGTCATTCGCGATGAGGGGGGTGAGAAGCTCCGAGAGGACGATCGCATCGCGGAGGCATTCAGGTCGTTTTACACCACGCTTTACAAGGCAGAGCCGGCCTCAGATGCTGAGGCGGGAGTAGCTTACCTAGACGAAGCAGAGGTAACGGCCCTCAACGAGTCAAACGCCAAGGCTCTAGATGCCCCCCTACGGCTGGAGGTAGTTATCTCCGCCATAGCCCGTCTCAAACCACTTAAAGCGCCCGGCCCGGATGGATTTTCGGCTGGCTTTTATAAATCCTTCTGCCCCCTTCTGGCCCCTCTGCTGACGAAACTGTTAAACTCCTTTCAAGGCCCAGGTTCGATCCCGCGAGAGATGCTGGAGGCGGCCATTATTGTCCTGCCGAAGCCAGGTAAAGACATGACCCAATGTGCGGTGTACCGGCCGATCTCTCTCCTCAATCTTGACCTAAAACTCTTCACGGGGATCCTGGCCGCGAGACTGGGCCCGTGTCTCCCGGGCATAATAGAGCCGGACCAGGCGGGCTTTATACCCTCTCGTCAAAGCGCGGACAATACCAAGCGCCTGATGCACTTGATCGATAAAGCACACTACAACGCGACGGATGCGGCCCTCCTGTCAGTCGACGCTGAAAAAGCGTTTGACCGTGTGGACTGGACCCATCTGGATAGAACTTTGGCGAGATTCGGGGTTGGCGACAGGTTCAGGGCCTGGGTGGTGCGCTGTTACGCTTCACCCCAAGCGACAATCAAGGTGAACGGAACGAGCTCTAGGCGGTTCGCCATCCACCGGGGCACGAGGCAGGGCTGTCCGCTCTCGCCGCTGTTGTTCGCCCTATATATGGAACCTTTCGCCCAACACGTACGGGACACCAGACCATCACGGGCATTACATTCGGAGGCAAGGAACACACTATCAGTTTGTACGCGGACAACATTCTGGTTGCGGTGGATAACCCTAGAGTCTCGATTCCGGCATTTCTGGAGGAGATGGCGCGGTTTGGGAAAGTGTCGGGCTTCAAAATGAATGTCAGGAAGTCGGTAGTTCTCCCCCTGGGGTGCAACACCCGTCCTACCAACAGGGGCTCGTTGCAATTGGGAGGACTGTCCACGCAAATGGCGCTCCCGTACTTGGGGATCAAACTTACGCCGGCCACGGCTCAGACGGTCGAAGTGAACTACACCAAGCTCTTGACACGCATTCAAGGGGATATCCAGAGGTGGCGACAGCAGCCGCTGTCTTGGCTTGGCCGGGTTGCTGCGGTCAAGATGTCCCTGCTGCCAAAAGTGCTATACCTCTTTCAGACCATCCCGGTTACCCCTCCCATAGGCATGCTAAAAAAACTGCAAGATGTGATACACCACTACGTCTGGGCAGGTAAACGTTCCAGGATGAGGCGAGACCTGATTACGCGCGTTCCGGCAGAGGGTGGGCTGGGAGTGCCCGACTTACAGCGGTACTTCCGAGCAACACAGATGCGTTACCTCGTGGAATGGTCAGGCCATCCTCGGAGCAGAGATGGCTGTTCCAAGACAGGGCCATGGCGGGGATGTCACTATGCGGTCCGATCGGCAGGGCAGAAAAGGTGGGAGAGGGAGCTGGGGCGAGCGCTCTCCGATAGGGAATGGCAGGACATCTTCTACCAGGCGCACCACACGGCTCGCAATATGGCTTGCCGGGAGTCAGCGGTCAAGGTGGCTTACTATTGGCATCTGACTCCCGAGCGACTCCATCACAGCAATCCTAGTAGGGACCCCAAGTGCTGGAGGGGATGTGGACTCACAGGGACTATGCTCCACCTGTTATGGGAATGTCCAGAAGTGCAAGAGTATTGGGGGAGGTCCTTAATGACGTAGATGGGTATTTTGACATGGAGATTCCTCGATTTCCTGCGTATGCGATCCTTGGTCTGCCTAACAAACTTACCTTACCACTTAAGTCCATCAGGGGGAGGCAAATGGGGCTGGCACTGGGGGCGGCGACGCACCACATCCTGTCACTCTGGGGTACTACACGGAGACCCACCCACACAGGTTGGCTTCACCGGCTGTGGTATATAATGGGGATGGAACGCATACAAGCTTCACTTACGCAAACCTCAGACAAATTCAGAGAACTATGGTCGCCACTGGTCTCCTTACTGTCCCATGAATTCCACGAACTTACCTGCCCGAAATATCTCAGAGTCCTTAGACTAGTAGATGAGTTTCACGCCACACCGACAGATGGGACCCCGGAGGCATGAGGGAGGTCCCCTCACGAGCCTTACGAACACTCAGTGGAACACACCGGAAGGGGTGGGCCGGGGGGGGGCACGGGTGGGAATAGTTGGGGGTGGGGATGACTTAGACAAGGGGCACGTTACCAGAGCCCTTCTATGCATAGCTTCGCGAGGTGCTACCCACATCATCATGCACGGACTCATGACGTTACTCCTCCGGGGGCAGCTTCCAGATGCTAAAGTAATGACCGGCGGAAACCGGTGCACTTTGTATGATGTTTGTCCGACGATCCCAAAAAAAAGGAATGTCAAAAATCTGAACATCTCTGGAGACAGTCCAAGGACAGTGAAGCAAGACTAAACTATGTCCCTAAACGGAAGCTGTGTATTCTTGCCATTAAAAATGTAAAGAAGGACTATTTCACCCAGCGTATCCAAGAAAATAGTAACTCAGCTAAGGAACTGTTTAAAATAGTGAAGGAGCTTAGTAAACCATCTAGTATTTCTCAAACACTCACCCCCTCGGCTGAGGCTTGTGACCGTATTAGCACCTTCTTTTCTGAGAAAATCAAGAAAATTTACTCTACTTTCACCCCCCAACATATTCACAGCAACACAGACAATCCTTCCAATACTGTGATTTTATCAGAAGCATTAACAGCTTTGCCAGACTTGGGAATTACACCCCGCTTAACTGGTTTTGAACCACTTTCAGTAGACGAGGTCCTAGCAGCCATGAACACAGTTAAATCTGGCTCCCCCTCGGACCCCTGCCCCCACTTTGTGTTCTCAAAAATTGCGTACACGCTCTGTCCCCTGATCACACAACTTTTCAATAAATCATTAAGTACTGCCATCTTTCCTGATGCTTGGAAGCATGCCTCTGTGATCCCCCTTTTGAAGAAAGCTGGATCTGATAGTCTCAATCCAGAGAATTATAGACCCATCTCCCAGCTTCCTTATCGCTCCAAAGTTTTGGAGAAATTGGTCAATGTACAACTGACTAGGTACCTAGAAACTAACCTCCTTCTGGATCCCTCCCAGACGGGCTTTAGAGCCAACAACAGCACCGAGGCAACGTTGCTGGCAGTGTCGGACAGTATCAGATCCTCCACCGATCAAGGTGGAGCGGTGGCGCTGATACTGCTTGACCTGTCATCGGCGTTTTACACGGTATCCCACAACGGTCTGTTGAACATACTTCGGAGCAAAGGAGTCCAATCCACTGCATTGAGCTGGTTGCACTCTTTTCTGAGCAACCGCACTCAGGCAGTACACATGGGTCAGTTCCATTCAGGGCCCAATTCCATCGGCTGCGGGGTCCCCCAGGGTGCCTCATTGAGCCCCACTCTTTTTAATGTCTATATGTCATCTCTCGCCGACATTGGAAGGAAGTGGGGCATTGGCATCTGCTCCTATGCGGATGACACGCAGCTGATGGTGGCCCTAGATGAGAGGCCTGATATAACCAAAACCAAGTTACATGACTACCTCTCTGAAATGGCCCAGTGGATGCATTCGCACTGCCTAAAGTTGAATGCAGGTAAATCTGAGATTCTTCAGTTTGGTGGTGCCAAACGGGTGTGGGATGCTACGTGGTGGCCACCCTCATTGGGTTTGGCCCCCACTCCAAAATAACATGCCAGGAATCTGGGAATCATCATGGATGATGTCTTGTCCATGAAGGATCATGTGCGATCCCTCTGTGGCAAGGGCTTTGCCATCTTGAAACTCCTTGCTAGGATATTCCCTTGGATACCTCTGGACTGCAAACGCTCAGTCACACAGGCCCTATTGGTTAGTCGCTTAGACTATGGCAATGCGCTGTTTTTAGGGAAGAATGAACACTTGCTCTCTCGCTTACAGGTTCTGCAGAATCTGGCGGCCAAACTCATTTGCAACAAAGGCAAGCTAGACTCGGCATCAGAATGTTTAAAGAGACTTCATTGGCTCCCGATGCGTCAGAGGGCTGCCTTTAAATTGCTCAGCCATGCCCATAGGGCTCTACATAAGACTGGTCCCACTATTCTTCAAGGGAAGATCGAATTTTATGTCCCTACTAGGAACCTACGTTCATGTCAATCGGCTTTTGTTAGGACCAAACGTATCTATAAAGTTAGAACAGGTGGTCGCTCCTTTTCTTACCTGGCAGCAAAAAGGTGGAATGAACTTCCCATTGACTTGAGACATACTACAAACTATCTCCAGTTTCGGAAAAAGTTGAAAACCCACCTCTTCCCAGATTTTTTTTCTTCTCAACATCAGTCATCAGTAGTTCCTGTTTGGTATAAGCGCCGTGATATCCCTTGGGATGAGTGTTGCGCTCTACAAAAACCTCAAATAAATAAATAAATAAATATTAATAATCCCCACGCATGTGCGGGATCCCGGAACATATAGAAAATACATATATATACATATATATGCATATGTGAAAACATATACATGCAGACTAAAATGTTTCCATCATGGCAAAAAAGCCAAAATTACATAGGTTTGCATTGTAGTAACCATACTTTCCTAACCCATAAGGAAAAGAGGAAGCACTAAACAGTTGCCATACAAAAATGCTTTATTGCCATAAAGAACACTTGTAATTGCAGGCATTTGCCTGTAGGCTGCAGCAGAGTACTAAGAAAGAAAGAAAACTGACACCTTGCCTTTAAGGCATTAGAGTAGGGGTACCGTGCTTTTAAGACCTGCAGGAGACTCCTTGCTCCCATGAGGCACCACAGGTGAGGGGGCATGGCTTGGACGCCGATGTAGGTGGCAGCGGCTCTCGGAGCTCCTCCGCAGCCGCCCTACTCCCGCAAGCATCCTGGAATATTCCTGGTGACCCGGCCCCGGAACGGGCTGAGAACAACATAGAGCCCTAACGAGCAGCAGATCGGCTTGAATTCGGGACCCTCCCGCGACGCGGGATAACTTTTTGCAGAGCGAGGGGCTGCCAGCATTACTCAGTGACAAAATGGCGGACGGAGTACGAGCACAGAGCGCCTGACCACGGCTCCCCTTTGGACGAAGGAGCGACTGTGGGGGCCCAACAAATCGAGCGGTGAGCGCAGGACATTTGCCCACACAGGCCCACAGCGAGGGGGAGCGAACAGAACCCGTAGGGGAGCTCCATAAACAATCAGGCAGTGGAGTGCCTGACCCTAAGATGGCGGCGCCCGTGCTGTACCTCGAGGCACGGTGTTTCGGTGCTCGGAGAGCAGCATGAGGGCCTGAGAGGACGATAGCCCGGCAATCCTACGGCGGCGAGGGTGCTCAGCCTACGACGGAGAGCTGAAATCGCCCACGGACACTAGTGGACAACTACTGACTGCAGGCTTGCCAGGGGACCCAGCCAAGACACGTGGAAACGGCCTAGAGCAAAGAACCCACAGGCGAGGGCCTACTGGGGGCCCACCAAGACCCCCCTGGGGGCTGCGGAAGTGAGGGGCGAACTACGGTGAAGGACGGAAGAGGCCTCCTGCTCGGCTGGTGAGGATTGAGGTCCCGAGCAGCTGAGGCTACTGAACGGCGCAAGAACCCCGTCGGTGCGGCCTGAGAGCCAGCCCCCGGGCTCATATTCGCGCCGAGGAAGAACGGCACACAACACCAACGAGTCACCAGCTATAGGAGACCGACGGCCGGAGGGGGACCACCGCGCTGCATAGATTAGCTGCTTTGTATGAGCCTCTGCAGGAGTGGTGCTACTGTCTCGACCACTGACATAGAGGTCCAGTAACGCGGCACCAGAGAGGGTGTTGAGAGATCGGACACTCACGACACTACCCAGGATGGGCAGAGTGAACAAAAAGAAAGGGTTTGAGGCCCTGTGGCTGGATGACCCGGGACACTCCATGGAAGGTGAGGAATCAGCACCGGGAAATAGTGCTTCCGCGCAAGGGCTAGATCCTTCCTTGGGCGACATCATGCAGGCCATAATGGCCTTGTGAGAGGCCCTGGAGAATCGCATGGACTCCATAGGATCTGACCTCTCCCTAATGAAGGATGACCACCGGAAACTCAGGGAACGATTGGCGTCTCAGGAGCAGACCATGAAAGACATTCCGGACTTGGTTGACGCCTTGCGAACGCAGCTCAAAGAGGTGGTGCAGAGGGTCCAAGTGCTGGAGGTAAGAGCAGAGGACAGTGAAGGGCGCTTCAGACGTAATAATCTCCGCATAATAGAGATCCCAAAGCGAGAGGAAGGATCTGATGCTGTGCAGTTCCTCAGGACTTGGATAAAAGCGGAGGTGGCACCTGAAGGTCCATCCCCCTTCTACGCGCTGGAGCGGGCGCATAGGGTCGCGACACGACCACCAAAGCCGAGGGACCAACCACGCCCGATGGTGGTGAGACTCCTACACTACCGTGACCGCGACTTTATCCTCCAGAGAGCCAGGGAGTTGCAAAACCTGAGAATGGGCAACAGTAAAATAATGATTTTTACGGACTACACCAGGGAAGTGCAGCGCCAAAGAGCTTCCTTCATGGCGGTGAAAAGGAGGCTGAGGGCCTTATACCTTCCTTATCCAATGCTCTTCCCTGCAAGATTGTGGGTCAATGCGGATGGAAATACACACTTTTTCCTCACACCTCAAGCCACATGGGATTGGCTGGAAGCTCGTGGAGTGTCTGGGGAGCGATCACCAACTGCGACCTTGCCTCGTCGCGGATCCCCTGCCACGGTACCAAGACAGCGACCAAGCTCCCCCACACAAAGGCGTCAAGAACGTGACAAAGTGGTTTTGGCAGTGGCGGCCATCAGTCAGGGAATCCTTAGCCCTGCCAGCAACGCCTCGGAGCCTACGAGAAGTGGAGAGCAGAGCCCCAGCTCCAGCAGTGTTCACAAGCTCTCGGAGACCGACTTACCAGTTGTATCTCCACAGACAGCTGATGGAGTGTTTGGCTGATGGAACAGTTACCCGACCGCCATGACTTTGTGAGGTATTGGGGTGGAATACTGGGCCCCGGACTGGATGACTGATGTGCCTGATGGGGGGATGGAGCTGACGGAGAGTGCAGAGAAATTGATGGGGGGGACCAGGGTAGGGAAATGTTCACACGGGAATGATCAGTTCCTTTCTGTGGGGTTCAGGAAGGCGTAGGGTGGCACTGGCGGTCCCGGACTATGAGACATATTACTTAGCTGCCCAGCTTCAATGGCTAACGCAATGGTTGGCGAGGGCCACTAGAGAAGAGGGGGAGGCGGGTGAACCAACGGGCCCCTTACTGGTGCCGTCTCGTATAGTACTGCGCCTCCCGCTTGGGGATATGCAGAATACGCAGGAGTTTGCCACAGCGCGTAAATGCTGGCACAGATATCTAAAACGAGGGGGCTTTGCGGTCCCTTATGCACCCGATATCCCATTGAAGGTGTGTAAGTCATTGCCACACGGATCTCCCACTCCCGGAAGACGAAGTTGGAGGGACCCCTCCACATAGCCCTGGGACGCACCCCCCTGTAGTGGAGTGAAACGAAAGTAAAGTCACTGGCTACTACTTGGTCATTTAAAGCTGCCCCACACTGAGTAGTGAGATGGCTCTTATCGTATAGTAACTACTGGTCCAATTGCGAGATAGGAGTACAGCAGACAACCCTTTACAGCCAAATGGGGGCACACCATGGCACGCCTAAGGGGGGAGGGTAGAGGGGATTGTGGTTGGGGGGAGGTGGGGGGGAGGGAGTTTGTAGTTAGAACAGAAATAGTGGTGGGGGGGACTCGGATGGGGGTCTAGTTGGTCAGGTCTCAGGGGTCCACAGGACCACCTCAATGGCGCGGGACACAGCAGGTATGTGTGCACAAATGTCACTGATATCTATGAGCAATAAGGGGGTGTTGGCCGAAGGGCAGATTGTAGATTAACTTTAGTCCATGCTCCAATAGAAATGCTCTGCGAGACTAAAAGCAATAATATAGGAAGATGACAGATTTACCGTATGAAACCATGCCTTACACTGCACATGGTTAGGTAATCCTACATATACACTCTGCTGCCAATGACCCTTTGTAATCTTGGTTCCTTAGCAGCTTAGAGGAAGAAATGGGGGGTAGGAATTGTGTCTTTGAACTCTTTCTGTGTGTCAGATGGTAGAATGGAGGTTTCACGGACCTCACAGACCTATTTTTCATACTTGCTCAAAACATTTTCATCAGGATGTAATGTATGTGTTTATTGAGAGTAAATGCCAATAAAATATATATTTTTTAAAATGATGCACCACAGGTGGCAGTTAGGTCAGTTCTTTTTGATGGTGTATAGACACCTGAGTAGACATGCAATCAATATACAATAACTCCACAATGCTCGTCCGGTGAGGTGGGTGGGTCGCTTATGACTTTGATGAGTATACCCCTGGATGAGAACTAGGATTGCAGGTAAGTAACTAATCCTTCTCATCCAGGGGATACTCATCAATAGTCATGATCTATGAATAGAGTAGCAAGCCCATACCCAAAGTCTCGCGGATGAGCAGCAGAGTATACAGAACATGAAGTAACATCACATTCAGTTCAGTTCAGTTCAAAGACTTTATTCGGTTATAAAACATTGATAACCATAAAAGTACATAAAAACACATATTGAGACACAATTTGTACAATATGAAACAGTTAAAATGTATATAGGTTATTAAAACACATGGGCTCAGTACAATTAGAAAGAACAGACTTTAAAACATTATCGATTTCCTTGAATAAAAAGCATTTCTAAGGAATATAGAGACAGATGCTACCGTGAATATATCTTCTAGTTTCCGGATTGCCAGAAAGGCTGGGCGGCATTGTCTGAGGTTCATATATTTTAAAATTGGCTTGATCCACCTTTCCCTGGGTACTGAATAAAATGTACAAAAAAATAAAATGTGAATATCCGATTGGGTGGATATATCATCACAGGGACATTTGCTTATACCGTATGACCAGTCATTGTTAGCAGGAAAGCTCAATGTTCTAAAAAGAATCCCAAATCTAAAACGTACCAACAAAAACCTTTCATGTTCCGTCAGCCGCAAGGTTAAGTATGGTTGAATAGCCTGCGAAATTAAAGTCAGTTGAAGAGACATCACTGTTTTTTTGGTCAACTCAGTATGATCTCTTAAATTCGCAAGATACATAATACATAGCCTTTTCAGTTCCTTTCTCGGGATTTTCACCATTGACACAGGGTCATCATAAAATTCGGGGTGATTAATGTTACCACAAAAGCTTTTGATGTATCTCAGCCATTTCATTCGATATACACCCTCCAATTTTAGGGCGTCCCTTAAGATGAGACGGTTCAAATAACACTCATTAGTGGTCCAGACCCTGTGCCACAGGAGAACCGGCTGGATTCTAATGGTATCCTCAATATATAACATACCAAGTTCAGCGTGACAGTTGTAGGTGGATGTACTCTCAGGCGTGGTTAGGTGGTATCTCAAAAAGCTATTCTCTGTCAACTGCAAACTAGTGACGTTAGAGATGCCCCAAATTCCCGCACCATAAGTTGCCACTGCTACACAGCTAGTTTTATAGATGCGTAAAAGCTCTTAGCTGGTTTCTTTCCCATCTTTTTGCTAAAAAGTTTAAGGGCCATTATAGATTTAGTAAACAACATATTTCTCCCCTTGACTGCAGTATTCCACTGGCCTGTGCAGTCAAACAAAATTCCTAAATAAGGAAAGGTAGGGATATAATCTAATGGTTTAGAATCAATTAACATTTTTTTTCTCCTCTGTTTTGTTTTAACGCCACAATTCATGGCAAAGGTTTTGGTGCAATTCACCTTCAGATCCAAACCAGTCATGAAGGTGGAAAAAGAAGTGATCATGGATTGCATTGCTACGGGGGTCCTTGCCATCAGAACGACATCATCGGCATAGATAAGTGCCGGTATGTGACGTTGTGATGCCGTAGGCATATCTATACAATCCCTCAACAAGATGTCCTCTAACTCATTGATATAAATTAAAAATAAAAACAGAGCAAGGACACATCCTTGTCTCACTCCCCTCGCAATATTGAACATTCTGGTGCACTCTCCATTTAAGCCATATCTGATTGTTGCCCTGGCCCCATTATACAGCTCCCTTAAAAAGCAAATAATATTATCCTCTACTCCCAATCGTATTAAAATTAACCATAATTTGCTGTGATTGACACAATCAAAGGCGGAGGTCAAGTCCACAAAGGTTAAAAACAACCTCCCGCCCTTTGCCTTAGTATACTTTTCAAGTAGTATGAATAAGTTAAGTCCTTGGTCTACTGTCCCTACCCCTTCTCTAAAACCATATTGCAGGTCACTAATGATATTATGCTCCTCTGCCCATGACTTCCGCCTATCCAAGATAACCCTACCAACAATTTTAACAGTAGAACCGAGCAGGGATATAGGGCGATAACACTTACAGCTTGCCCTGTCGCCCTTTTTAAAGATCGGTACTATAATTGATTCGTACCAGTATTAGGGAGGCCCACTGTGCAAGCTGCATTAAGAAATCTTGTTAAAAGTGGTGCCCATAGTGTTACGTTATTTTTAAAAGCATCTACCGGTACACCATCTGGGCCTGGTGCCTTGCCCCCCTGACTCGAACTAATGCCCTTCGTTAGCTCATCCAATGTCAAAGAGAGGTTCAAGCCTTCTATATTTGTTGGTGCTTTGGGCGCATCCTCCTCAGTCGGTTCCCTCAGAGGGTCTGCAGGGCTGTAAAGGGACTCAAAATGACTCACCCAGTCATCCTCGGCGATGGCAATCTCGACTCGCGCCTTGGTATCATCCTTAAAATATGGCGTGTTGACTGCCCGCCAAAATGCTATCATATCCCTCCGTTCAGAGGCTCCTAGTAGATCCTCCCATGCTTCCTTCTTTATTTTAGCCCTTCTATTCTTAATGGCCGATTTATAAGATTTCCGAAGCTCCCTGATCTGTTTTTGGTCTTTAAAGTGCCCGTTCAGTGCCCGTTTAAGTTTGGAGTGTGCCTTTGTGCACTCTTGATCAAACCATCCCTTCTTTTTGCTATTATTATGTTTTTTCAGGCTGATCCACAGGCTTTCCTTTATACATGTTACAATTGTTTTAAAATTGTCAAATACTTCAATGTCCTTGGACACCATGTCCAGGCAGGTATTGAAACATGTATTACAGGTCTTAATTAAATTACAAAGAAACTCTTCAGGTACGATTTTTGACCACTTTAGGGCGTATCCATTCTGTCTAGAGATAGTGATATCTCTTGACTGCAACCTAGGGATGCTATCAAAGATGACACAAGGGTCTACGATTTCCACCCTAATGGGGAAATGGTTGCTTAGAGATATCTCCAATACACTGTAGTTGCCAACACAACCCCTGAAACAGAAGGAAATCAAAACATAATCAATTACAGACGAAAACCCTCTACCACAAAAAGTTGCAGAAAACGGGACCTCTGGTTGGCATTCAAAACTGCAACTATGCACACAAATTTCCTAAAGAAGCCTGCCCAACCTGGGCATCGGCCTGGGCATCCGAATCTAGGCAGTAATGGCGTGTAAAGGTATCTACTGAGCGCCATGTAGCCGCCTTACAGATTTCAGATAGAGGAATGTTGTGAAGGAGAGCTGTGGTAGAAGTTTTCCCTCTAGTAGTGTGTGCTCTTGGTCTGCCTTGTAAGGTCTTGTTAGCTAACTGGTAGGATAAAGCTATACAAGAGACAATCCATCTAGAAATAGATCTTTTCGAAGCAGCTAGACCGGTATTTGTAGAACCATAGTTGACAAAAAGCCGGTCAGACTTCCTAAATGGAAGGGTTTTTGCAAGGTAAAACTTCAATACCCTCAGGAGATCTAGAGAATGTAAAGATCTCTCCGGGGGAGTGGTTGGCTGAGGAAAGAAAGTGGGCAATTTAATAATCTGATTGATGTGGAAATCCGAGACCACCTTAGGGAGGAAGCTCGGATGTGTCCGTAGCACCACTCTATTGGCATGGAAGACAGTGTAAGGCTCTTTGCAGCACAGCTCCTGAATCTCACTCACCCTGCGGGCTAAAGTGATGGCTACTAAGATCGCAGCTTTCTAGGTCAGATGCTGCAAAGACGCCTTATGAATAGGCTCGAAAGGAGCACTCATCAACTTGATGAGGACAACATTAAGCTCCCAGGGCGGAGAGGGGGACCTCACTGGCGGAAAACGTTCGAGCCCCTCTTGAAATTCTTTGACCACTGGCATTTGAAAGAATGAGGTCTGGGTAGGAGACTTTCGATAGGCTGTGATAGCAGCTAGACGCACCCTGATGGAAGGGTACTTCAGGCCTGACTTCTCCAAGTGCAGTATGTATGAGAGGATCACTTGCTCCTGACTTTGGGTCGAATCAAGAGTGCTGTCCTTACACCATAGGTAAAATCTCATTCACTTGAAAGCATAAGACTTTCTGGTGGAGGGTCTCTTTGCTTCTCTAAGGATGTTCATACAGTCAGCAGATACGTATAGATGTCCATACTGGATGACTTCAGGAGCCATGCAGTCAATCGTAGAGATGGGAGGTTGGGATGAAATACTCTCTTCGTCAGCAAGTCCGGGAGGCAGGGCAGCCTCCGGTGTGAAACCTGTGACAGCTGTAGGAGATCCGGGTACCACCACTGGCGAGGCCACTCTGGTGCTATCAGGATCATTCTGGTGTTGGTCCTGTAGAACTTCTGCATGACTGCCGAGATCAGAGGGAGTGTAGGAAAATCGTACAGCAATGTCTGTGATCAGCTGATCAAAAGTGCATTCCCCCATGATCCCTGCTGGGGGAATCTGGACGCAAAGACGGGGCATTTTGTGTTTGCTGCTTCTGCGAACAGATCGATGTCTGGCACTCCCCATTGCTGAAAGACGTCCTGAGCGACGTCGTCATTGAGCACCCAGTTGTGCGCTTCTACGAAGTCTCTGCTGAGCCCTTCTGCCTGCACGTTCAGGGTCCCTGGAAAATGAACTGCTATGATCGAGAGACTCCTCGCCAGCAGCCACTTCCATATGGTCTGGGCTTCCAAAGACAGGGCTCGTGATTAGTGCCCCCTTGTTTGTTCAGATAGAACATTGTTGTTGTGTTGTCCTTCTGAATCTGAAGGTAGCTGGATTGAAGGGACAGGTACAAGGACTTGAGCGCAAGATGGACCGCCCATAGCTCCAAGAAGTTGATGTGGTAACTTCTCTCTGTCTTGGACCACAGACCTTGTACCTGAAGCTGGCCCATATGAGCTCCCCAGCCCTGCATTGAGGCATCTGTAACTACTGTCTGGGTCGGTGGTATCTGATGAAAAGGGACACCTTGCAGAAGGTGAGAGCGTTTCATCCACCATTTGATGGAGTCCCTGGCAGCTTGATGAAGGGAGACCCGATCTTCCCAACGGCCTGACCTCTGTGCCCATTGATCTTCGAGGGACTGTTGTAGAGGCCGCATGTGAAGCCTTGCACTGAGCACAATGTATATGCATGAGGCCATTGATCCCAGCAGTGAAGACACTTGCCTGGCTGTGGGAGGTGCAGAGTCGAGAAGAGTCTGGCACGTGAGAAGCATTGATGACAACCTCTCCTCCGAAGGACACACGCTTGCCTTTGCGGAGTCCAGGGAAGCGCCCAGATAGTGTATCCTTTGTGTGACGTTGAGGACCGACTTTTTGTAGTTGACTTGCAACCCCAAGGAATGCAGCAGGTTGAGGCAGTAAGAGAGATGGCTCTGTAGTAGTGCAGGTGTGGAACTTTTCAGGAGCCAGTCGTCTAGGTAGGGATAGACGAAGGTCTTCCGCCTGCGGAGGAAGGCAGCCACCACCGCCATGCACTTGGAGAATGTCCGAGGGGCAGATTTGAGCCCGAATGGAAGCACTCGTTACTGATTGTGCTGGCGAGAAACCTGAAACCTGAAAAATGTGCGATGTTTCACTGAAACAGGAATGTGAAAGTAAGCATCCTGCAAGTCGATGGCACACATCTAGTCTCCCTGGTGAAGGTGCGGAGAGGTTTGATGCAGGGCTAGCATTCAATATTTCTCCTTTCTTATAAACCTGTTCAGCAGGCGCAGGTAGAGGATAGGTCTGTACTCTTTGGCTAAGCCTCGTTTTTGAACTAGGAAGTACCAAGAGTATACCCACTGGTTTCTCTGGAGAGGTGGGACCTCCTCTATCGCCCTCTTGGAGAGGAGGATAGATACTTCGTCCTGTAACAGCCGACTTTGGTGTTGAGGAAGGTGCTTCAATTGCGGTGGCACTTGCGGAGGGGGAGACTTAAACCTCAGCAAGTACCCATGCTGCAGAATATTCAGCACCCATTTATCTTTTGTTATGGTTTCCCATTTTTCCAGGTGAAAAACGATACTCCCTCCTACCGGAGTGGCAAACGGGTGCAGAGGAAGAAATGCCTCACTGCTTGGGAGGCTGCTTAGAGGTGGACTGTTGCTGCTTGTTGTTCCCCCTTCCTCTTCCAGGGCGCCTTTGCTGGAATTGGGACCTCTGCTGGCTCTGGGGGGACCATTGAGGGGTTTAAACCCTGTGTTGAAAGGGACGCTTGTCGCCCTGTCAAAAGCATTTTCTAAACTCCTTCCGTTTCTCCAGACCAACAGGCTTGACAGTATCCAGCTCTGCCTTCATCTTATTCATCTCCTCATCGGCATGCGCCCCGAATAAGGAGGAGCCATTAAACGGAATGTTAAGGATCTTTTTCTGTGCCTTTGGTTTGAGGCCTGTGAGGCGCAGTCAGGCTGAGTGCCGTGAACAAATGCCATGGGAGTTGCGGTGAGGTCTGTGGTGTCCGCCGCCACGCTTATGACCTGATTGGCTACTAGCCCACCTTCTTACAGAATCTCGCTAAAGTCCCGCCGATCCTCTTTGGGGAGCTTTTCGGTAAACCTTGCCAGGGAGTCCCAAAGAGATCTGTCATATCACCGGAGAAGGGCTGAGGCACTTGCAATCTTCATGGATGACGTGGAAGTATTGCATATTTTTCTGCCGTTGGAGTCCATCTGTTTACTGTCCTTCTCCGGGGGAACAGAAGAGGACGAGGATGCTGAATGTGACCTCATGGCTGCAGCCACAATGACGGAGTCCGCTGGTGGATCAGCTCTAAGAAATAAGGGATCCTCGGCTGGGGCCTTATACTTTTTGGCAATCCTGGATGGGACGGACCCCACCGTAGCAGGAGTGAGGAACATGGCCATAGCTGGTTCCAAGAATCCTCACACCAAAGGAAGCAGCGGTCTAGGAGCTGTACGATGGCGTAAAGTGTCAAAGATGATGGACGTGGGAACTACAGGGGTATGCAAAGTGATGTTTAACTTCTGTGCTCCCCTACCCAGAACATCTGAGAAAGTTGCGATGTCATCCACGGGAGACACCCATGATGGAGGAGTCGATGAGAATGTCAGAGAATAGTCCCAGACAGATGACCTCGTGGAGGAAGACCATGTGGGTGATCTCACGCGTCTTCTCTCATGGGGACGTTCGTGATGAGAGCTGTGACGAACCCTGGACCGTGATCGGTGTGTGGAAGGCGATCTTGGTCTTCTGGGAGGAGACTTGGAGGGTCTAGCAGGAGCACTTCTATCAGGTGAGGTCCTGGATGGTGAGTATGTGCGAGAGTAGTCCGGGCCCGGACTTCTGCGGTCACCTGTCCCGACACCCTGGAGCCATCAAGGTGACAAACTGTAGGCCCTCTTCTCTGCAGCTCTGGGAGATTTCTCTGGTGAAATCTGCACAATATGCAGTCCTGGAATGATGACTAAGCTCCAGATGATCATCTGGATCTTGATATTGACTTACGTCGGATCTCCTCCGTGGCCGCTGCAATTTTTTCCCTCGACGTCGAACGCCTCGACGTCGATGAAGTTTGCGTTACCATCGGTGTTGATCGCAGTGATCCTGTTGCTGATGGTAGTCTCGACGTCGATCGCCTATGGCGATGCGGAGACCTTCACGTCGACCTTCGACGTCACCATGGGGACCCCGACGTCAATTTCTCATGACGTCGACCTTCTCGACGTCGAGTGATGGGACCTCGACGACACTCTCGACGTTGACAGGTCCACTTGCGGCGTGATGTTCGCCGACGTAACTCTCAACGTCGGCCCCCTCGAGTGTGGCGGAGAGTGTCTCGACGTCGACGGAAGCCTTGAAGTCCACTGAGTTTTTCCAGGTCTCTCTGGACCCGCAGCCATCGAGCCCGAAGTGCTGTGCCTCGACGCCGACTTACTGGAATGCGGCGGAGAATCTTGACGTCGAGATGGCGATCTGTCCCTCGATGCCGAGGAGTGTCTAGGTCTCTTCGACGGCCACTTCGACGGCGAATCTCCCATCACCTTCTTCTTTCTGGACTCAGGAGAGGTGGAATGTTGCCATTTTTGGTGCTGCTTACTTGAAGAAGGTGCTCTGAAGTCTCCATGGTCACCTCCATGATGGCTTCTGCCCTTCTTCAGCTGGGCATGCAGCTTAATGCGTCCCCTGTTGCGCAGAGTCCACCTGGAAAACTTCTGGCAATGGTAACACTGGTCAGGATTGTGTGAGGATGGAAGACACACAATACACACAGAGTGTGGGTCTGCCAGTGCCATCTTCTTGCCACAGGAAGGACATTTGCTAAATAAGGCTGGCATTCTGACTGGAAAAAACTATGGTAAAACCAAAATAAACAGTAGAATAAGCCTTTAGGAGATCACAAATGTCGAGTTTTGTGAGACAAATCTCAAAGAAATAATTTTCAGTCAAAAAACTGAAGAGCTAAAGCTCCAGGATCCTCACAGAAGGAGCCGGAAAAAAGAACTGACCTAACTGCCACCAGTGGTGCATCATGGGAGCAAGGGGTCTCCTGCAGGTCTTAAAGGCACAGAACCCCTACTTTATTGCCTTAAAGGCAAGGTGTCAGTTTTCTTTGTTTCTTAGTACTCTGCTGCAGCCTACAGGCAAATGCCTGCAATTACAAGTGTTCTTTATGGCAATAAAGCATTGTTGTATGGCAACTGTTTAGTGCTTCCTCTTTTCCTTATGGGTTAGGAAAGTATGTGCAAACCTATGTAATTTCAGCATTTTTGCCATGTTGGAAACATTTTAGGCTGCCTGTATATGTTTTCACATATTCATATATATGTATATATATGTATTTTCTATATGCTCCGGTATCCCGCACATGGGCGGGGAATATTCATAGATTATGACTATTGATGAGTATCCCCTGGATGAGAAAGTATATGTTACCCTTAGAACAAATTTTACAGGGAAGCGTAGCAGGACTAAGTCAAAACCCTGGTGCCATCATGAGGTTGCAATGTACCAAGATAGTGGTTAACAGGGTGAGATCAACATGTTTCGTGCCTAGAGAGCCCAGAATTTTTTCAGCACTTCGTTGGGACCGAAATTAGAGACTTGGAGCCCTCATAGGGACATGGGACCTCCCTTCTAATAAAGGATGGTCGCTCAGTGTAAATGATACTGCACCAGGATGGTTGCAGCACAGCAATTCTACCTAAAACAGAAAGAGACAAAAGGTGGAAAAGCATATGCGACAGAATGTTAAAAATACAAACCAGTACCCACTGCAGAAAAACAATAGAGCATCGGTGAATACACTCGAAAGTACTGGGGTGCACCTCCATGGCTCGAAAAGCAGGTGACCATTACTAAAAACAAAGAGAGTTGAGTAAGCACTCATATTTAGAACAACTTGACAGCACAAGACACCAGAAGTATACCGGAAGTTGTAGGGTCTGAGGTCCAGTTCTTATCCAAAAATGGTGCCTTTGAAGTGGGGTGACGTCAAAGAAGACCTTGAAGTGCACAGAGGTCCTCCCTTCCTGCACTGGCTCCAGACTCACTACAGGGGGTATGCAGCCCTTTGTGTGGGGACAGGACACAGCCTATTCAAGTGTAAGTGTGAGGCTGTGATCAGTTTCTCTCTCACCATCCTGCCAGAATGGCCCAACAAGTCACACCAAAGCTCCTTTTGTGAGTCGCTGTGTAGAGAGAATACAAAAAGCCTAGGTGTCACCTAACCCAGACATGCAATCAGAGACAGTCTGCAGGCACACAGGGCTAAGAGCAAGAAAATGCCACCTTTCTAAAAGTGGCATTTTCGAAATTGTAATGATAAATTAGACGACGCCATTAAAAGCGTATTCATCATTTCAATTATATAGGTATTAAACATGACAGATCTACCTCTCAATCAGGAATTACAGCTCATTAAATGCAATAAGGCATCCCCAATGTTATCCTATGAAAGAGGTAGGCCTCACAGTAGAAAAAAATAATTTGGGATATTTTCACTACCAGAACATGCAAACCTTAAAAGTGCATGTCGTACCTTTAACGTACACAGCACCCTGCCCTCTGGGCTACCTACTGCCTACCTTAGGGGTGACATATGTAATAAAAGGGGAGTGTAATACTTGGCAAGGGGGTTTAAATGCCAAGTCGACATGGCAGTGTACCACTGCATTCAGGCTGCAATGGCAGGCCTGGGAATAGTTTTAGATGGCTACTTAGGTGGGTGGCACAATCAATGTTGGAGGCCCACTGGTACCATTTAATTAACAGGCGCTGGGTATATGGTATACAACTTAACAAGGGACTTACAAGTACATTAAATATGCCAATTAGGTGTATGTCAATCAAACCATGTTTAGAGGAGTGAGTCCAAGCACTTTATCACTGGTCAGAAGTGGTAAGGTGCATAGAGTCCTAAGGCCAACTAAAAGGAATTCAGCAAAATGAGCAAGAAGAAGAGGAGTAATGCCAAACAATTGTGGGTGAGCCTGCAGAGAGGGCCATTTCCAACCAACTTTCTGCAAACCACTGGCCCCTCTGCTAACCTGGCAGTTCCACTGCTTTGGTGAAATATGAGACTTGGCAGAGACCATGACAGACACTGCAGTAACCATCATTCTAAAACCAAATAAAGATTTTCCACAGTGTGGCTCACATAAGCTGAATCTAGACACCAGGCTTTTAATGGGCATCTTAGCTCCCCAACTGGGATCACAGCTGCTGAATCTGATTGCTCCAGACCTGTCAGGTTTCAACTCGGGACAGCAATGTTGCAACAATACCACAAGCCCCTTGGGTTTTATTCTTGATAATGACCAGAGAACGCACAAGACACAAGTTATATGGCTCAGTAGGTTAGCATCACAGTTATTAGTCACTCCTTTAGTAGATGATTTCTAGCCAGTTATCAAAAACCAAATGCATATATCGGAGTCACTAGGACCATCTCCTTATCAACAGCAATCATAAGAGGGAACACCAAAGGATTACCTTCAATTGCTGCTTTTATTTTCTCTCACCCTTGAATGAATTTGTATGTTACAATATGCATACATTTGTGAAATCTTTTTTACCTACATTTCAAAAGGAAACCTTTTATCAACATGTCTGTAGTTGAAATTGTTATATAAAGTATATGATATATGTATTTACTTCAAATTGTTGATCTCTGAGGAGGTCTATCACAAAAAGGGACCTCCATTGCTGCATCGCCTGTTACAACCTTAAATACCTACAAGGACCTCAAGATCTGCAACTTCATTTTGCATGGTGATCCTAAAGTTCAGAAGCTAAAAGTGGAGGTCGCTCCTTTGCCTATCTTGCTTCTAAACTATGGAACTCCTTGCCTATCACGCTATGCAAGAAGGAAAATTAACTGAGCTATTTGTCAGATTCTAGTGGAATTAGGGTGTGTACCATTGGGGCAAGTGCTTAGGCCCAGTTCCCACAAATGTTGGACTGATCCTCTGACCAATCTATGGTCCTTTCAGACACAGCCATCTGCCTTGAGGCTCCACCTCGTTCCACTCCTACTCACCGTCTGCTGTCCTCTTGCTCTCTCTTTTCATACTCTTGCTTTCGCTTTTTCCGCTCTTGGTTGTTCTGCCTGTTATTGTGCCCGTTCTGTGCTTTGACCTGTTGCATTGTCTTATGTACCCATTTTACTGCTCTGTCCAGTCTTTTGCGCCCATTTTACTGCTCTGTCCAGTCTTTTGTGCCCATCTCTGCTGTTTCTTGTCTTTTGTGCCTATGTTGTCTCTATGTGCCTGTATTTGTCTTTTGTGCCCATTTTTTTGCCTCTGTCCAGTAATTTGTGCCCGTATTTGTGCCCATCTTTGTGCTCTATCATCTTGACTCTTTGTGCCCTTTTTGTTGCCTCAACTCGTTTCTGTGACTGCTTTTCTGCTATTTTCCTACTTTCTACCCCGCTTCTCTCCTCGCCTCCCGTGCTTGCCCAGCTTCATATCTACCTACCTGTTTCTCCCATGTCTTCTTCGTGCCTTCTCCTACGTGCGGATTCCCACGTGTCCCTAGCCCCACCCACAGTGCTCCTTTCCCTATTAGGACCTAATTAATTGAAGCCGCTGCATGACTGCCCCTCTGGCGTGCCAAAGAGAAGCCTGTCTTTGCCGGTCCGTGCCTAGACCGTGCCCAGCACTACGGACCCTGGCCCCTCCAACCACTATACTTCCTCCGACCTGCAAACACTCAACACCAGACTACAACCCAGCGGCTGCTCACGCACTACACCGCATAGCATGGAGGGACCTTTCTGTTCGCTCACTGCTGCTTCTTTTTTAGAGTCACTCTTACACCCCATCGACACACACTCCCAGGACATCCTATTTCTTACTGAAACTTAGCTCAATCCATCGCCCACCACCTTTTCAACATCGTCAGAGATTCTACCAATCCAACGGCAACAACCTCTCTGACTTCTTCCACAACAAAGTACTCAAGATTTACACTAATTTCACACTCCAACCCACTGCAGAAAACATCAAGCAACCACCCACCACCACAGAAACGCCCATCATCTAACAAACTGGAGCACATTCTCCACAGAAGACACCGCCCGAATCATGAAGACAATCAATTCAGGATTCCACCTGGACCCCTGCCCTCACCACATGTTCAACCTGGGAAGAACACTGATCAGTGCCAACCTAACCACCATCATCAACTCCTCCATCCCTTAGTGGAACCTTCCCAGATAGCTGGAAACATACAAAATGACAGTGCTCCTGAAGAAACCCTTGGCAGAGCCAAAAGAACTCAGCAACTACAGACCCATCTTGCTCCTTTCTTTCCAGCCCAAAGTCATGGAGAAAGAGATCAGCAGGCAAGTCTCCTCCCATCTAGAACAGCACCATCTCCTGAAAACCTCCCAGCTAGGGTTCCGCAGCAACACAGCATGGAAACCGCCCCCTGGCAGCACCAGACAACATCTGATCCATCATGGATCAAGATGAAACCGCCAGTCTCATTCACTTCAACCTCTTGGCAGCCTTTGACACAGTTTTTCATGGCCCTCACATCGCTAGATTCCGGGACTCAAGAATTGAAGGGCCCGTCTGAAGATCGATCACCTCCGTCCTCTCCAAAATAACTCAACGAGTCAGACTCTCCCTCAAGAAACCAAGAAGCTTGCCTTTGGAGTTCCCCAGGGATCCTTCCTCAGCCCAACCCTACCCAATATGTACATGGCATCCCTCGCCCACATCATAAGAGCCCACAGCATCAACATTGTCCCCTACGCCGACAACACACACCTCATCCTCTCCTTTACCGATGTGAACACCGCCAGGATTAACTTCACCTCCTGCATGACCAACGTGGCCAACTGGATGAGGGTGAACTGCATAAAACTCAACTCGGACTAAACAGAGATCCTGATCTTCAAGTGCTCCCTATTGGACTACACTTGGTGGGTTGAACTAGGTCCCACGCCCTCCCCATGTGACCATGGCAGAAACCTTGGCTTCATTCTAGACCACAAACTCACGATGAATAAACAGATTAACACTGTGGCTACATTCTGCTGCCTCATCCTTAGACTGCTACATAAGATTTTCCAATGGCTCCCCATGCACACAAGATGCACGGTCACCCAGGCCCTCATAACCAGCAGACTTAACTAAGGTAACATGCTCTACAGCGGCATCCCCAAACAGCTCACGCAAAGACTCCAAACCATCCAAAACACCGCAGCCATACTCATCCCAGAAATCCCCAGGAGAACTCACATCACTCCCTACCTCACTGAATTACACTGGTTACCAATCCAGAAACATTGCCAATTCAAACTGCTCGTCCACATCTACAAAGCTCTCCACAACTTCAGAATACCTTAAAGATCAACTCTAACTCAATCATCCATTCAGACACCTATGCGCCACCTCTCTCACCCTTGCACACGTTGCCAGAATTTGAAGAAGTCAGGGGGGCGCACTTTCTCCTTCATGCCCAGCAAGACATTCATAAACTTTCTCAACACATCAGGATAGTTATTTTCCTGCTCAAATTCTGATGAAACTGAAGACCTGGCTGTTCAGATAGGAGCTCCATCCCTGGCCTATGTTCCTGCTCCGTGTATAGTTACAATAGGGTAACTAGGAGGTGTTCATAAATAATTATTATTTTTTATAGGATTTGATCAAAGCATCAAATCATATAAAAATAATAATTCTTCATGAACACCTACTAGTCAAGTGTTGTTGATTTTGTGTTCCAACTATATTGAAACCGATATGGTAATATCCATAAACAAGTTGATATCAATTTTCGTTCTCTTATAAAGTGTATAAATGGCTCAATTGCTGATCTACTCTTCCCAATTAAAGTAATTTTCCTCCCCTACAGAACCACTGTAGCTTTCTGTATATGTTCCTGCTCCAGCACCTGGCTACCCTTATGGGTGATAAGTTGCGCCATACAAATTGATCTAACATAACTGCTGTTTTGGCACTGGGAGACCGGTTAAGTAGCAAAACGATTTATAAATGCCTAGAACAGAAGGAATAGCTACCTCCATTACACAGATAGTGGTTTTAAACAACCCCACCCCTGCTAGCAACAATTTAGAAATATCTGCAGAATTGGCATCTTTGGCACATGTGTTGGCTTGGAAGCATTGCAGCCTTTAAGTTGACAAACACTGCTTATTTAAAAACCCTGTGCACCGCCGAAACATCACTTATTTTGACGTTCTGGCAGGGCACACTGCAAACCCATATCTATGAGGCCACGGAAAGCCACCCTGCTTGGCTTTTCATGGCTTCGTAGATATGGTGTAAGGCAACGCAGCACAATTCACTGCATTGATCACACTGCGTAGGGGAGGAGTACCATGGGTGTTGTGGTGGATGTTCCCACTCAATACCTATGGTTTTTGACATATTCTCAGACTTTCAACATAGCATAAATCTTGGAATGCGTCAAAACCATGTGTATCCCCAGGGGTTGTATAACGAGGAGAAATAACTATTTATCCTTGTCTTTCCTCTTTCTGTGTGTGCTGCATTGATTGTTTTTGTGCAGGAAGGTGTCCCTTCCTGCACAAAAACAGTCCTTCCTACAATGTTGGCACCCTTGCACCATGGTGCAAGGGTACCTACATTGCCGCATAACAGCTATTTGTGAGCTAGAGCAGAGCAGTAGAAGAGGAAAGGAATGTGCCGTACCTCATAGATATGGCCCATTCCTATGACCATCTATATACTCTCTATTCCCGCCGGAGGACTCCGAGCTGGAAGATTGCACACCCCGGAGGACGCGGTAGCGGGAAGCAGTTTGCACGTATGGGGGTGATGTGAGTCAGAATTACACACTGAACGACTTACGGTGAGTTAAGAACGAATACCCGTTCACGGAAGTTGAGCAGGTGTGCTCGATTGAGATACACTGCAAAAAAGAGGTTTCGGGTTGTAAAGCGGAGTGGTTGATGATTGAAGGGGGTGTACTTACATTACGTTATGCCCACTAAGACGAAACGTGATGCGGAGAGAGAGTAGACATTGCCGCATGGTGAACCCTGTAAGGATGCAATGTCGGTAAAAGTGAAAGGAGCGGGCAACTGAGGCAATGCTGTTTTATTAACATTTGTAGGTGACAGGATCTTTGGCAGTCACCCAGTGGGCACGCGATCAGCTGATGCGTGAGCCATTAAGAGATGGTTGCAGGTATGCGGAGTCTATGCAACCAGCTGGTAATGAAACATTCATATTACCTTTTTGAGTGGATTATGATTGTGCTATTTGCTCAAAGTGGTTTTTATAGGTGGCACTGTCTTTCTTTTTAATAATATACCATCATAGGTTTGATGTGGAATCTCACATGAAGTTTAGCTTGGAAACCCAGTAGCCCTGAAGAAGTTGCTTGAATTTCTTGGCAACGAAACATGTTGGCTTAAGAAGATGGATCATGGGTTGATTGGAACCATTTTTAATTTGGGAAGGCTTACAGCATTCAATAAAGTTACTCTGAGCCAGTAAGCTTTACCAGTTTTTTAATGGTGAGAATTATTTGTTTATATTCTCACAGGGGTCCAATGGGCACTTGTAATGACATTATGCACAGATAGTGTATTCACATTTAGGTTTTCCTATTCTTTTTTTCTTACTTCATGGGTTTTGAGACTTCTTCATGACAGAACACACACTTGTTTTCTTTGGAGAGAAGGTAACCTACGATGATAAGTGGGCGTGCTGGTGAGTACCAGCCAGCAGCCCCCTTGGTGTTACGACTGTGAGGTGCTTTCTCTCCTTTCCCACACTTTTTTCTATTTTGGGGTGGGACTATGATGGTATTTTGATTTTCTTGTTGTAATGTGACACATCACAACACTTTGACTATTATGAGTAAATATGCATGAGAGGGAGTTGTAAAGTATAGAAACCCCTCCAGTGTTGAAACTACAGCATTAGGTGTTGTCTCCTATGGTCAGGCCCCTTGTGGGTAGTAGTGCGTGGAGTGGGGGGCGGCCTGCCCTTTCTTCCTCCTGTAGCTCCTGTTGTGTTGATGATACTTCCATGGTGTTTACCTTACCTCGTGATGGAGCGCTCACATTTCTGTGTTCCTTTAGAATGTGAGGCTGACGGCACTCGATGTCTACCAGTTGCTGCTGGATCGTCGAGGTGGTCGGATGCTAGGTTGTGTTCCCAAATAAATCTTCTCAACACAGCTTGTATCCTGAAGATTATTGCTACACTTCGACTTAACAATTTTGCCGACGATTTCCTGTCTTCCTCGGCGTTCCCGGACGCAACCTGGTGATCCATCCGTGGCTGTTCTCTCCTCGCTGGTTTCCTGTGCTATGACTTCGCCCTTCTGGGAAGTTTTCTGGATCCTTTGTGCACCTTGTGAACTTTATGAGATTCTGTGCCATTTATCCGGAGATAAAAATTGCTTTCGTGATTCCGTTGTGCCACGCGCTGCTGCTTGAGCCTCGCGCATCGTCCTGAACCCAACCGCCAGCTGCCTATGTCACTCGTTTGCTGGAACGCACTGCATAACCCACGCTTCCTTCTCAGTGCGTGTCCTACATATGCCGTGCGCAACATCATTAATGTGCCTCCATTTTGTTTGTTCCTATGTCAGCAATTCTCAAAGCAGCTCTGCACGAGTGTGAGTGCACCTCATTTCGTCGCTACTTTGCCGGATATTGGAGCTCACATTTTTTACCCATGTGCAGTTGTAGTTTAACCTTGCAGCGGTGATCTGCACACCTTATTGATTTCCTTGGAATTTCATTGCTGGTGAGTTTATTTCTGCTTGATCTCCAGCGCGTCACATAGTTTGCGTTCCTGTGCAGTGCTGTCTGTCATACTTCGGTGATCTGCACACCATTGGCACTTTTTACTATAACATTACCACTTGTTGTCAGTGAACCCATTTTCGTTACTGTTCTTGTTTTGGGATATTTGTACTTACATTTTCTTTGCTTTTCATAGAGTCATGTGTGAGTCACATCCCAATGTCATTATGCCACCTTTGTTTTTACCTTTGCCGGGTACTACCACTATTATATGGGAGGATTGGTTTGAGATGCTAGAGAACTATATAATAGCGCTTGATGGTATTCATTTTTCACTGGCAAGAAAGAAGGCTTTACTACTTAGTGCTTTGGGAAGTGAAGGTCAGCGTGTCTTTAAGTATCTTCCAGTTGCCATGGGTGCAAATGGTCAACCCATGGATAATGAATACAAAGAAGCCATTAAACGTCTTGAAACAAAGTTCGCTAAAGAGGTAAACTTGATCATGGCAAGATACACATTTTACACTCAACTACAATCTGAGGGTGAAAGCATTGATGACTTTGTAGACAGGTTACGTGAACTTTCAGTAAAATGCCGTTTTGGGATAATGGCCGAAGAATTAATTCATAACCAACTTAAAGTACAATGTTGTGATAAGAAAATCCAAGAAAGACAGTGGGTCGCTAAAGATCCTTCACTCAAAGAGTCCATCTATTTAGCTAAAGTAATTGAGGAATCCCAGAAATGCATTAAGGAATTAAGCAAGAGAGATAAACCTTTGAATGAAATTGCAAACATTGAGATTAGTAAAGATGAAGATGTGGATGTCAATGCAGTTTCTAAAAAATGTGTAAAGAATGTGAATACCTTTGGTTCTATATATGAACCCAAGAATAGAGAATGTTTGAGATGTGGCAGCCAATATCATTTGGCAGATTTAAAAAAATGTTCAGCTTTAGACCAAGTTTGTAGGAAGTGTGGTCGTAAAGGACATTATGCACGTATGTACAAATCGTTTGATACTGCTGACAAGTATAAATCTAAAGTTAATGTGGTTCAACCATTCCCTGCTTTTCAACAGACACTCAATCGGGTGTTGGTTTTAGAAGAAAGCTCTGGTTGTTTTTGTGGGGAAGTCGATCAAGACCTATGCAGAATTATCAGACCTACTGCTGAATCTAATGTATGTGGACAAAATGTCACTCTCATGGTAGACTCAGGCTCTATGTTCACCATCAAACCTGAGTCTCTCTTTAACACACTTTGGGAGGGTGTTACTCTTTCGAATAGGGATATCAATCCAGTTAGTTATCAGGGCGAGTCAACTGATGTTTTGGGCTACATGTATGGGTTCATTAAATTTGGTTCAAGGAGTACGCAAGGTGCACATTGCAAAGGATGGTTGACCAATCATTGGTTGGATACATCAATATGATTTACACATTATCATCACAACCAAATTATGGTGGTTGAAGATGATATACAGATTGACTATATTTTACAAGATGGGCATAAAGTATTTGAGGAGGGATTGGGCTGCGTACAGGGTTATCTGCACAAAATAATTCTTAAACCCGATGCTTGTCCAGTACAGCACAAGCTAAGGAAAGTACCACTATCAGTGAGGCAGGGACTTCTTCTTCAAGAATTGTTGAATTCGGGTGTCATAGAACGTGTAGAAGCGTCATTGTGGATTTCGCCAGTGGTTTTGACACTTAAATCTGATGGTCATTTAAGATTTAAGATCGCTTAACCGAGATATTGTCATAGATACTTTTCCTTTGCCCAATATTAATGAGTTATTACAATCTGTGGGTGGTGGCAAGTACTTCTCTAAAATAGACTTGAGGAGTGCTTATCACCAGATTAAATTACATCCAGACTCCAAGTCACTTACTGCTTTTATTACCACTGAGGGCAATTTCCAATTTACTAGCATGCCGTTCGGTTTGGCGTCGGCGGCGAGTGTCTTTCAGAGAATGATGTCCAACATGGTCAAAGTGATGGTGGGGGTAGTTTACTTCTAAGATGACATTCTAGTTTCAGGAAAAACAGTAGAAGAGCACTACACTCTTCTTAGACAAGTTCTTTGGAAACTTGAACAAGCGGGTTTAACAGTCAACAAAGAAAAATGTAAATTTTTAACTGAACAAGTTGAACAACTAGGGTATACCATTTCAAGTGAAGGGTTAGCTCCTAACCGCAATCTCTTGGAAGCTATAAAAGATGCACCTTGTCCAAAAGACAAAGATCAGCTCAGGTCCTTCTTAGACCTTGTGGAATATTATTCCAAATTTGTGAGAGCTTTTGCTGACATTTCTGAACCTTTGAGATGTCTTTTGCAAAAAGGAACCAAATATGTGTGGAATAAGGAACAGCAAGAAGCTTACTCGAACATTAAAAATAAGATCTGTGATGTGGCTTTTTTTAGCTTCCTTTAGGACAGAGTTCAAATCTTCTCTCACAGTAGATGCTAGTCTCACTGGGATTGGTGTGGTGCTTTCTCAAAACCAACGTGGGGTGGAGAGAACGATGGCCTTTGCATCTAGAACCTTAACACAAGCGGAAAGGAACTATTCCGTAATTGAGAGGGAGGCACTGGCTGCAGCCTGGGGTGTTGAGTACTTCAGAGTATGCCCTTGGGGTTCTAGATTTGTTTTGAAGACAGACCACAAACCTCTGATGAAAATCTTGTCTGGTGGAGGTGCTGGTAAGGGCTCTGCATGCTTGGCTAGATTCGCGGCCAGGTTGCAAGAATACTCATATGATATCGAATTCATTCATGGATGGAGAAGCTTGCAAGCAGATTGCTTGTCTTGTATGTCCTTAGACTGGGAAGTTGTTGGCAAAGATGTTGTCAAGAAACTTGAATCTGAAGAAGCTGTGGCTTTGGTGAGTGAAGTATGTGAATGCAGTTTGGGTGTGTTTTCAAAAGCACAGTGGTTGCAAAAAATGCAGTCAGATACCACCTTGAGGGAAGTTATTTCCTTAATAAGGAAAGGTGCCCCCGTGAAAATTTGGTACCGGTTGCGATCAGGCCATTTTGGAAACTCATAGATGAGTTATCTGTAAGTGGATCTGATGTAGTCATAAGAGGTGACAGGTTTGTTCCTCCAGATGGACTTCGATCACACATCTTTAAACTTGCTCATTAAGGCCATCTTGGCAAAGGCATGACTATCAGAAGAATCAAACAAGAATTTTGGTGGCCTGGAATGGAGGACCAGATTCATAAGTGGGTTGAAAATTGTGTTTTGTGTAAAGAGAGTGAAAAGAGACTCAAAGTTGGCAGTCAGAAAAGCATGGGGCACATTACCGATCCTGGGAAGGCTTGGTACACAATTTGTCTAGATTTTATTGGTCCTCTTTCGGAACTCTCAGTGGATTTGCGTTTTGCAGTAGTCATTATTGATGTTCACTCCAGATGGCCCGTAGTAAAACTTGTTATGGATGTCACTACTCAGTCCACTATTGAAGTATTAGAAAAATTGTTCTTGGATGAAGGAGTGCCGCATATGCTGTTGACAGACAATGGTACACAGTTGACTTCTGGTGACATGCGTTGTTTCTTGGAAAAGTGTGGAGTTAAACATTCTTGCACCTCTCTTTACAATCCTATGGGCAATGGAATGGTAGAGAGGGCAAACAGATTAGTAAAGGGCACCATTCAACTGGCGTTGGCCAATGGACAATCTCCCAGGCGTCTGATTGAAGAGATGCTCTGGGAGTATTGCGCCACTGAGCATAGTGTTACCCACTTGTCACCTTTCCAAAGCATGAGAGGACATGTACCTGGTTCTCGTATGGTTCCAGCGTGGCTGAAAGATTGGGTGTTATCTGGAGGTGAACATCCTGAAGAGTTTTTGATTCTAAATTCATGGTGGGTGATTGGGTAAAATTGAAGTATGGTAGAGTGAAAGCTGGTCTGAGCAAATTTTCAGGTCCCTGTTGAGTGGTCAGTGTTGCCAAACATTTTGTTGTTGTGGAAGGTGGACAAAAATGGAATTTGCGCAGAGTGGCTCTTTACCAGAGGAGGGGGTCTGTTGTCAAGCAATCTTGTCGTGATGAAGGGTGTTCTGGCACAATGTTTATCCCTGATAAGCAGGTTAATGCTGGTCTAGAGGGGATCGGACATGATGTCGTGGCTGAACGCAGCATAGACTCTGGGGGTTCTGGGACTCTTGTTAAAATTCATGATACAGGATCAGATCATCAGATTGGTTATGGTGCGAGAGTTCGCAGACCTCCTTCGTATTTGCAAGACTATGTCACTGTTTGATCTCTTCTGTTTTTTTTAATTTTTTAGGGCTCTTCTTTTGGTTCTGTTCATTAATGAGGAGGATGTGTTTTGATGTTACTTACCTTTTATCTTTTCACAGTTGTCCTTCCATGGTGTTTACCTTGTGAAGGAGCGCTCACATTTCTGTGTTCCTTTAGAATGTGAGGCTGACGGCATGTTTGCCAGTTGCTGCTGGATTGTCGAGGTGGTCGGATGCCAGGTTGTGTTCTCAAATAAATCTTCTTATCAACAGAGCTTGTATCCTGAAGATTATTGCTACACTTCCTCTTAACAAGCTTCAGTGGTCATCTCACCTTCTTTTCAATTGGAAACACTAGGCAAACTTATCACATTAAGAACATGTACTAGTAACTGTATCTGACAAGCAGTAACGCGGATCATAATTTGCGAAGCTATCTTATATTGCAGAATACATGGTTTCAATCATTGGATTGGTCGCAACAAGAAATAGAAGTTGATTTTTGATTATCAGACTTTAGCAATAAGCCCCTCAAGGAAAGACAACACTCTTCCAATGTTTTCATCCTGAAAAATTAAGTAAATGCACTTACTTGCTTAAACGAATGAATACCTAAAGACTTAAACCTTTCTGCCAACTGCATACTTTCTGGATCTGTGTTATTTTGAAAATATGATATACTGTCTTTACTGCCAATAATCAATCTCGAAACCAGGTGTTTAAATCCTTCAAGAAGTGGTAAAGGCTCTATTGTATAGATTTCTTCACCAAACCGTAGTAATCCTCTGTGATATATGTAGAACAGAAAAATGCATGTGTTACAGGATCTCATCTATAAATAAATACCGAGTTAGTATTAATAAAATAACAGCATTACCAATAGTATTAGTGGTATAGCCACCTGTGGTAGCTCTTCAGATAGCAAACGTATGGTAGCATTACTATATGTAAAAAAAGTAGTAATAATAGGTAACAGAACTTCTAGAAGTAGTTTCAGTGGTAGTAGAAAAATAAGCATTAGTAACTGATATTTGTGGGGAAAACATTTTATTGGGCTTTAGATGTTTTAGTAACATTACAAACTTTTGCCACAAGTCTGCGTGTGATACATAAGAGATACAATGGTAATTCTGAGGAGGGGATGGTTGGATGGGTGTGTGTTGATACTGCACTGGTGATGGGAAATGCAGGTTCTGGCGCAGGAAAGCGCACTATAGCATCTCGGTGTACTTAACAGTGGAGGAAGGGACTTAAGAGTTTGGGAAAGGTAGCCGTCGGGGGGAGGGGCAGATCACACCCACTTGGAGGAATTTTCAACTAGGTACCCTTTGCAGGTCCTATGACTGCAGGGATGTAAGATCGTTGTCAATTGTTGGCCAGAAGTGCATGAGCAACATGGCCCACTCAGGTGAGATGGCGCGTCGGCGCACCGGGCGCACCTCTTCATGTTGGTGCGCTTCTTCCTCTGCAACGCCCCATTTGTGCACTGCTCCTGTCCTTGCCTCCTAAGGAGGGCCCACAGGCGCGTCCCAATGCAATGTGATTGCTTGCTTGTCTAAAAGGAGGGCCAGTGCTGTGAAGCGTGTCTGCTCCTTGCATTGCTTCCTACACCTAAATACGTCTAGCAAACAGGCTTCCCAGGAATGGATGTACGGGAGTCCTGTAATTTCTCGCAATGTAGCATGAATAGTGTGCCAGTGGTGCTGTAGAGCTGGGCATGCCCAGAACATGTAACAGTGCTGCGTTAGGGGGGTGACATCGGGGGCAGACAAATTGTGACTCTGGGAAGTGGCCGTGGAGCTGCGCCGACTTAGATATACCCAGTGAAGTATGAAAAACTGTATATTTTTGAAGCGTGAGTTCCGGGAAACCTTTTTGGGAATTCTAGTCTCGCTACCATTCTTTATCATGGAATGGCCTCCCATATTCTTCCTCCAAATTTTAGGTCGAGCCTAGAGCAGCGCATGCGCTGCTTGCTCGGCTCGACTTTTAGTAAGGGGGTTTTCAAAGTGCTACCTTTGCCGGCCACCAGCTTGCTGTTACGCGGACAAACTTGTGCTGCGAGCACAGCTGCTATCTGGCTTTCTACAGCATGTGAATCCCTGCCCCTACCCCCTCCCACTCCCTCCTTGTCAGCATCAGTACGCGCTTGTTCTCCTTTGATCCCCATCTTTCCCTTTCTCAGTCTCACCCTCTCCCTGCCTTTTACAACTGCGGCCGCACCACTGTGCCTGCCCCCACTACCCCTCCCACTCCCTCCTCGTCAGCTTCAGCGCGCACTTGTTCCCCTTTGATCCCTATCTTTCCCTTTCTCAGTCCCACCCTCTCCCTGCCTTTTACAACTGCGGCCGCACCACTGTGCCCGCTCCCACCACCTTTCCTCCTCTACAGTCCCCAATTCCCCCGTCCCATTGTCCTTCAATCCCATCTGACCGAGTCTAGCTGTTGGTTGGGTCAAGTCGTTCTTGATTTCCGTGTCTCCAGTGCTAATATTAATTTAAGAAGGTGGGCATGTGCTGACTGCCCAGCTTTGTTTAATTAATTAAATAATAGTTACAAGTATCGCTGCTACCCCACTCCCCTTTTTTTCCACTCCTCCCTTTTACCAACACATCTTGATCCTCTTCGTCATTTGACCCGCCCCGTGGCAGTCTCGGAACTTCGACGTTTTTTTTGCCTCATGGGGTAGAGCGTGGAATTCGGTTCAAATTACCAACACTCCCAACACCCGTCGCCCCTCTAGTTAATGAAAATGCGAATAAAATTGCGAGCCATCCGCACTACCCAAATGAGCTCTTTTCCACATCCTCTTTAGTGGCACTCTGCACAATGACACTTTTGTGTTACTGTCAATTCACCAGTAAAAAAATAAATAATAATATTGCGAAAGCCAATGTCACGACGTTTAATGGAATTGTTTTGGGCACCTGAAATAAAACAGAGTAATGATGTCACTTATGCAATGGTATGCTGTATGTTTGTCGGCGTGGCCACCTTTACCCGCTACATGGTGGCTCCAGGGTACTTTGTTAAAACCCTAAAACCTGCACATACTGTAAAACCTGCCCAGAATGCGTTAACACCCGACGTCAAGATGCATTTAATACTGGGGTCATATTAAAAATAGTTCAGGCACGTGTTAAACACTGCAAACGGAAATCCGTGCAGGCAATGAAAATGAAGCAGGGAAATCCGTGCATGCAATGACAATGAAGCAGGGATATAAGTTATCACTCATTCTGACCACCAAATAACCCTATGAAATGATCCCTGGCCTAAATGTGCCCCCAAATTAACTTCCCTCAATATGTGATCCCACATTTACTCCGTTAAACATTCTACTTTGAAAAAAAAGTATTTCTCTGCAGTCCTTTTGTTAATCCCACCATATGTAAAGGACACCAAAATGTGTACAACTCGTGATCAAAAGAAATGTCTTTAAACGGGGACTGTCAAATAAACGAGATAGGCGTGTTTGTGATTTGGATTAGACTAGGCTTTTTGAGAATACACAGAAAGAAACTCTCAATATGTACGAAATTAAGCTCTTTATTCACGTGTTGTTGCTTTCCCTCACCTGACAACGCTCCTTCGGTTGCTTTTTGCCCGTTGATATATTTCCCCCCCCTTGTCTGTGTTCCCCTAACCTCACCCTACCTACCTCCTTGTTGCCTCTCACTCCTCCATTTTTCCTCCCACACCTTGTCATTAACAATAAGCATTGGCATAGCCAATAGTTCTCGCCTTTGGGACCTTATAAATGTATAGCCATGAAACAGTTGATGTGGTTGCACCAAGGATATTGTGCTGCATAACTAAATACTTATAAGGTCCCAAAGGCTAGACCTATTAGCTATGCCAATGCTTGAGGGTGAAGTGGGACAAGCGACAACTCTTGTATGGTCTTATACAGCCAGGTGATGGAGGAGGAATTGCCCCGGGGGAGCCCGCTCTCCTGGTTTGATAAGTTGATCAAAAGAGAGAAGTTGACCCCCCACCCAGACTAGATACCCCACCTCGAGAAGCAAGTGATTGGTCCAGACTCAGTGTAATAGCCCCCCTGGCACAAGGCAGGCCAACCAGCGGCAGCCGAGGGGTATAACGCGGAGAGGCGATGTATCCAAACCATACTAGCCCTCGCTATTAACACTTTTTGGGGATGGGTCAAGACGGGCTGGGCTTCTGAAAAAGCAAGCAGCGAATTGCTGGCATCAGCAAGGGCCCAGACTCTTAGCAAGCCTCCACAAGATAATGCTCTGCTGTCCAGCGAGACAGCCACTGGAGCTATGGTACCAAAAAGTATGCCTGGAAGGATGGGGCCCTGAGACCTTCCCGGTCCACCGACAACTGCAGCTGATAGCTGGAGTTCCATATCCTAGGGACACTTGCAGAGAAATATTGCTTCAAACTTAATTTTTTTCTTCTTTTTTTTGAAAGGTATTTTCCAGAAGTTCACACTGTATCCTTTTGACTTCATGGGACCGTTAAAAAGATGTTTTCGTATGAAAGGAGGCTCCTGGAAGTCTTACTCTCACACTGCATCACATCCTACTGGTGGCTTCTTGGCATCACCGTCTCCGGAATGCCCTGTATCATTCTTGCTGCAACATGCACTGAGGGCTGAGTGTATGTCTCTCTATGAATCTTGGTAGTCACATACACCATAGGAAGCCATAGCAGGGCCAGGCGTTCCAGCTGCCTCCTCTTCAATGGAATTCGCCACCGCATAACATTCATGTCTCCTGTTCCTTAACAGGCTTCAAAGATGCACTGAAAAGTTAGCTATTGAGCAATTAATTTTACCACAGCAAAATTACGTGTAAACATGTATACATTGTGTATTGTACATGCAATTCATCTAATATATTCGTCTGCACCTTATGACAGTTGCCACTGTCTCCACTAGCGTCTCCAAGAAATTCTGTTATGACGATCCCTCACTATGAGGTCCAGTCTTGCAAGTTTTCTATGCTGCTTGTATTGCTACGTAAAACATTTCTTTAGTAAATGATCCTTATTCATATAACTAACTAACTAAATAAATAAAATAGCCCTGTAATCAATATCAATTCAGGCCACCATTAGAAAGTGTTTGTCCTCAATGGGAGCCATTTTAAAGTTATTAAGATCAGGGTAATATGGTATGATCTTCCAGCACCAGTACTAGTTAAGCTAATGCATCGGAGGCTGATTTTAATGAGGCCTGGTGCCTTCTTGTCATACCAAACAGTAGGGATTCCTGTAATCAGGTCTAACAGTAAAAGGGATTATAATTTTTTTTTAAAGCTTTCTGTGGGGATAAGGACTTGATAATTGAAGTCTGATTTGATGTTGGGCTATCCCCTTTAGCTAAAGCATTAATATAGACTTACAGGTTTAGGTGTCTATCTTTGATAAACCTTGGAGATTTTGTGTTTTAATAATAAATAGTCTGCACCCGATTTGAATGTATAAATCTCAGCTGAGTAGATTGAATACATCTATTATTCTTATAGAGATGGTGCTATGCAGAATGGAGTATAAAAGAAATACTATTTGCAGGTTTAGTTCAACAATAATTTGTAAACATCTCCTGGTATCATTGTCAGACTGGTTAGTACTTTCATGCATGTCTAACTATCATCCTGTACAGATGGAATGAAATGTTGGCTTCATGTTAACAGGCAAGAGAAGGTTTCTATGTAGAGATTTAAAAGCTTCAGGGAGAGGACAGTGAACTAAGTGACTCCTTGTTGAAGAGGCACTGGGCTTGAGGGAAAACTCTGGAGCATAAAAGACAAGGGGCTAGATGTAGGTAATCTGATTTTACCGATTCTTAAATACCGAATTTTACCGATTCGGTATTCAAAAATCGGAAAATGAGATGTAGGGGAAAATTCGGTATTTTTTACCGAATCGGTAAAATTCGGTATCGGAAAATCGGAAATTACCGAATCGGTATTTACCGAATTGGTATTTACCAAATCGGTATTCCCAATGCATTCCTATGGGCCTTTTGGCCCATAGGAATGCATTGGAAATACCGAATCGGTAAATACCGAATCGGTAAATTACGATTCGGTAAATTCCGAATCGGACAGCAAGCAAAAGTGAAACTTAACAAAACAGCCAATCAGGTGCAACCACCCTCCCCCTTCCTAGCAGGAAGTGGCTACACAGGCAGCTGCAAGTAATTAGAAGGTTCTGGAGAGGCAGTTGGAGCAGAGAGACTGGGAGCAGCAGCAGACAGAGTTTGTGCACTTTCAAATTAAAACATGGCAAGCAGCAAGGACACAGAGCAGGCTGAAAGGAAAAGAAAGCTCAAAATCAGCAGCATGGAGCTACAGGTCCTTGTTGAGGAGGTGGTTAAGGTTCACCACAGACTTTTTGGGAAGCAGTCCTTAACAGTTCCAGAATCAGCAAAAAGGAAGATTTGGCTGGAAATCCTGGAGAAAGTAAATGCAGTGGGAGTGACCACCAGAGTCACTGAAGATTTAAAAAAGAGGTTCTATGACCTAAGGAGCCTCACAAAAAAGAAATTGGCTGACCACCACAAACAGGCCTCCCAAACAGGTGGTGGAAAGAACACTGCACCCCCCCCTCACTGACCTGGAGGAGATGGTAGCCACAACCCTGGAGCATGAAAGTGTCCATGGACTGGGAGAAGTGGACAGTTCGGCGAAAGCTGCATCAAAAAAAGGTAAGATGCATGCACAGCAATCCCACCTCACACCCTCATCCATCCCTCACCCCTTGCAGCTAAGTTACCCCAGTCCCAGGGTGTGTGTGCCAAACTGTAGCAATGCATCATGGTACACGTAGTCAGTTAATGAAAGAGCATGTCACACAGCAGTGTAACCACCAAGTTATTCAACTGAATGCATACATAATGAAGGGCAGGCAGCATGTACTAAGTGCAATTACATATGTTTAATTGTAGTGGCAGTGAGACATTTGCACCCAGCTGATATGTGCTCATATGTCCACAGGTCACACATCCAGAAGGCAGTCTGAGGAGGTAGAAGGCACGGCACCCGAGAGGGATGACAGTCATGAGCCAGGTCCCAGTGCTTCACAGGACACAGGTGTTCCAAGTGGGCAGGCACCTTCCCAAGAACCTGACGTCAGTGAGGAAATGCCGGCCTCCCCAATACCAACACAGTCCCCACTATTGCTTTCATCACCTGAAATGCCAGCATCCCTGGAGGTAGAAACACCTGCTGCACACCCTAGCAGGAGGCATGTTGTTTCCCCACTGCTGGAAATGGAGACAGCTGCTGGTGAAATGGTGGGTGAAGACTCGCACAACTTGGCTGGAGCTGCCATCTCTGTCACACTGCAGCCCAGCACAGAGCCTGTACCAAGTACCACTAGAAGGCGCACAGTACAAGGAAGGAGTGTAGGTGCACGTGGGGAGGGGTGCAGTGTCTTCCAAGGCCTGGAGGGATCCATGGTCAGGATTCAGAGGATGCAGGGCAAGGGCATCATGGCCTGTCAAAGACAAATGCGAAACCTCAACATCAACATGCAGGAAATTGGCAAGGGCATAAAAGAGCTGGTGGAAGTGAACAGGAGCATGGCAACAGGCATACAGCAACTGTGCACAAAACTGGACTCTGAAATTACTTCAAGGCGCAGGGACAAGCAGCGTGCAGAGAGAACTGAGAAATCCATACACCGCCTGGCAACAGCCACATCCCTGCTATGCAGACGTAGCATGAATAGTCAGGAAGTCCTGACTAATAACAGCAATCAGCTCACTAGGGGCATAGCCGGAATGACCGGTGCGCTGGAGGCTCTACTCAATGCCCAGAGTGCACAAACTGCTGCCATTGATGTGCCGGACACTGAAGGTAGCACCAGTAGGAGCAGCACGGCAAGCCCCCATGTCGTAGAGACAAGGAGGAGCAGCAGGCGACAGAGTGAGGCTACAGGCCAAACGCCCAGTGAACAGGTTGAGCCACAAACACCTGCTAGTGCAAAGCGTGGCCGTAAATGAACAGTTGATAATATGGCCTACTGCCATTGGACATTCTAATCATGGTTCAAAAAGTTAAAGTTGCACATTTGTGCCATTTAAACCTGCCTAGTGACAATATACAACTATGGTGGGTGGATTCAACACCTGTGTGTGTGTGTTTGCTCACTGTGAGCATTGCTGTGAAATGCTTACTGTTGCACTTTTGTTCTTTGACATACCTGGAAATATACAAAATTAAACAAAAGCTTGTGCTTTCAATATAGGTTTCAGTGTCATCACTCACTCAGAAATAGTTGCGTGTTATTTCCTCACGTCTGTATCTGCCATCACTTGGTGTTGACACTCCAGCAGGTTGTGTTTCAGGCACAGCACTGTCGTCGTCATGATCCTCATAGTCTGACAGCTCCACCTCAGTACCCCTCTTTACAGCGAGATTGTGCAACATAGCACAGGCAGCAATGATCTTACAGCAGGTGATGGGGGTATACTGCCTTGCACCTCCACTCTTCTGCAAGCATCTGAACCTGCTTTTCCAGATGCCAAATGTTCTCTCAACAACATTAAATGTGCTCTTGTGTGTCCGGTTATATCTCCTTTGGCTGGGTGTTGAGGAGTTGAGGCAGGGGGTGAGTATGAAGGAGCGGAGGGCATATGCACTGTCTCCTAAAAGAAAATGGGTATGATTTATTCACATGCATACTTGTACTGCTTACTGCAATAGGTCTTATAGGGGTCGCACAACTGTGTCTTACCTAGGAGGTATCCTTCACCAAATTCACCTGCAGTCAGCCGTGCATAGATGCCACTGTTTTGAAATATATAGGAGTCATGGGTACTCCCAGGGAATTTTGCCACAAGGTCAGTAATGGCGAACTTTGCATTGCAGATCACCTGCACATTGATGGTGTGGGTGGACTTCCTATTCCTGTAGATGTATTCTGTGGCAGCTGGGGGACAAATAGGAATGTGCGTGCCATCAATGCAGCCAATGATATTGGGGAAACGTGCCATCTGTTAGAAGTCTGATTTTGTTTGGACCAGTTCAGCATGGGTTGCAGGAAATGATATGTAATGCTCCATCCTTTGTAACATTGCGTCAAGGAATTTGTGGAAAAACCTTGACAGGCTGCTCTGGGTCACCCCACCTACCGCAGCAACCACACTCTGATAGCTCCCAGAGGCAAGCAGGTGTAGGCTGCACAGCACCTGCACATGGGGAGGAATAGCGTGTGCCCTTGGGGTAGTGTGATCCAACAGTGGGTGGAGGTCCCTGATGAGGTCAGTGATGGTGTCTGGGGCCAACCTGTACCTCTGGAGTATCTCTGCCTCTGTGAGCATGAACAGGGTTATCCTCTGTCTGTAGACCTGCTCCTCTCTCTGCCATTCCCTCTCCCCTTCCTCCTGTAGCCTTAGCCGTCTTGCAATCACATAAAATGCCGCCATTGTGCAAGAAGAATTGCATTTTGGGTCCATTTTTATAGGTTGCACCTGTTTACCACCTGATTCCAATCCATGGTAAATACCGACTCTTAAATACCGAATTTCAAGCAAATTCGGAATTTCAGAGCTTCCCTACATCTCAATATCCATTTTTACCACTTCTTATTTACCGAATCGGTAATTTACCGATTCGGTAACTTTACCGATTCGGTAAATATTACCGAATCGGTAAATTTACCGATTCGCAAACCTTTGCGATTCGGTAAATTTACAGATTCGGTAATTTTTCCGATTCGGTAACTTTACCGATTCGGTAAATTTACCGAATCGGATGATTTTCGATCTCCTATTTGCCGAAAGCTAAATACCGGTCGGTAACGGCCGAAAATACCGATTTTCGTCCGTTACCGACCGGTAAAGGCCTTCCTACATCTGGCCCATGATGAGGTGTATTTTAGAAGTTGAGAATAGGTCTACCGAAGGTACAACCCACTGTGCCAACATATTATATGCCATCTAGATGCAGACGCCACTCATGATTAGCTGAATGATATCTGCTTTGTTTTTCTGCCCAGATATTGAGGGATCGCCCTAGGTGATTAACCATCAGAGAAATCTTGCGACGTGTCAGCCATCATCAAAGACTCAGAGCCCAGATAACACACGACACCACTCCACCCTACTTGTTGCAGTAACACAAGGCGGTCAAGCTTTGTGTCAGCACTTGGATAGACTTTCTGCAATGTAAGGCAGAAACCTGTTTACTGCCAACCCTATAGCTCACAACTTCAAAAGACGTATGGGGCAGTGCGGCTCCATAAGAGAATAGAGACCTGAAATCTTCACCTACCCCATGTGTCCTTTCTCAGCCCAGAAATTACACATCCCTCACAACTGTGAGCCGGGAGGAAGCGAGAATAATGACCTGCCACATGTCAAACAGGTGTTAATCACCCACCACAAAAAGTCCTGAACCGCTTTGTTGTATATGCTTTGAAGGACAGAGGAACAAAAGGTTAAGGGGGGGTCCGAGGGGAGAAATTATTATAGACCTACTAAGCCTACTATGAGCGGGAGGGGCTGAGGTTGCAGTGCTCAAAGAGCACTGCAACCTCAGCCCCTCCCGCTCATATACTGTCATCTGTTGGTGGAATGTTCTGGGTCCTTCACTAGGCAGTCCTATGGATTGTTTCCAAGGCAGATCCTAGAGGACACCATTTACCAACACATACCCAGATGACGAGATTCCACTTATGAGTGGGCTGATGGGTATTCTTTTCCTCTCTTTGTGTATCTTCTCTTGTTTCTGTGTTCCTGGTTGTTTCCAGATTAACTGTGTAGTCTGGGTATGTAAAGAGGACACTATCAGGTCCCAATAGAGAGATTTGCTATTTTCTTTTCTCTCCCTCTGTATTTCTCAGACCTCCTGTACCTTCCGTGTGTTTTTATGCTTTGAAGGGCCAACATATGCAGATGGGCACAGCAGACCAGCAGGATGGAGTGGAGCTCTTCGTGTCAATGTGGTGACCATTTTTAATGTTCTCTTTGTTTGTTTAATTTTCTGTTTCATGGTTAAAGTTATGATAATCACAAATTATATATGACTTTGCTGTAATTTAGTGCTTGTTTGCAAAGCTGTATGCGGTCAAAGACATGTGTGGCTGAGACGGGGTGCACCATTCCTTCTACTCTGCGCAGGCACTGATATGTGTTTACTTGGACATACGGTGGTTTGAACATGACCTCTGTGGTATGGCCCCGGCCGCAGGAACATTAGACGTGATGGATATGACGAATATACCGGACAATGCCCTTGGCACACCCTAATGTGGGCACCACATGCCTGTCACATGTAACACAAGTGCAAAAGCAGCAATATCGCCCCCTCTCCCCCCGTCCCTTTTATTCTGTCTTGATGTCATTTGTAAACTGTCTATTTTACGAAAAGCAAATAAAGATATTAAAACAAAAAAAAAGGATGGAGTGGAGCTCTTGCCCAAAATATCAGGATCATAGCGTTAATATATTGGGCTCATTGTGGAGGCTTGAAGGTCTTCAAGGCAACAGTGTTCAGAAAGGGGCCCTATAAAGGGTACCTTCTGCACCAGCTGAACATGGGATTTAGGGTCACATATGGAAAACCCCAGGGTGAACACCAATGGCGTGAAGTTTGAAACCAGCTGCGGCAGGCCCACCTTCAGCAGCCAGTCATGAAGCTAAGAGAATACATGCATTCCCAACCTGCGAAGACGGGTCACAACGAATGACAACCTTTGCACATACCCGAGGGGCTGATGATGTAAGTTTGAACGTCAGGACCTTAAAGCAGGGGTACTTCCTGTAGGACTGCAGAATTGGTGTACGAAGTTATATGCCCTGCAGGACCCAAGGACACCATCTAGTCCTTTTCTATCTTAAAGAAGCAGTTCAAGTGTCTAAAAGTGGTCCCAATCTCCCATCCTTCTTGAGGACCAGGAGGAATCTGGAGCTACACCCAGGTCCTCTACCCACTTCCAGGACCAGTTAAATCACTGCTTTTGAGAGCAACACGGAGGGGTGATTCACCAACATCTGAGATTAAACAGGGTGAATGTAGGGAGGTACATGCAGAAATGGAAGTGCAGAACCAACTTAGATAATCTGAAGGATCCTCTGGTCTGATATGATACAGCACCTGTAAAGCAGGCTATGTTGGATGCTGCTGCCCACCAGTATCAGTGTTCGATCTGAATGTTAACTATAAATGCTTTGCAGGGGTGCTAGGAGTGTTACTGCTGCTGTTGGCCTCGTCCCTTGGGTCTCCTACCTCTGCCACTATCAATCAATCAGCATGTGTAGAGCACAGCACTATCACCACTAGGGGTATCTGGGTGCAGTATCTCAATCGAAGAGCCAGGTCTTGAGTCTCTTTCTGAAGTCTGCCAGCGATGGGGCTGTACGGAGCTGGAGGGGAAGGTTGTTCCAGGTCTTGGCAGCAATGTAGGCGAAGGAGCAGCCACCTCTGCGACTGCGATGGTTGTGGGGGGTGCGAGGGCGAGTGAATTAGAGTGTAGGTGTCTAGCGGGTTGGTGAAAGTTCAGTCAATGGTTGAGGTAGGCAGGTCCTAGGTTGTGGAGGACTTTGAAGGCGTGCGTGAGGAACTTGAACTGGCATCGTTTCTGGATGGGGAGCCAGTGGATGTCTCTCAGGTGGGGGGCAATTTGGGTTTGTCTTTGGAGGTCCAGGATGAGTCTGGCGGCAGCATTCTCTGGAGGATTGAGGTGGCTGGTGATGAGGGCCTGAGTGATGGTCATTCTGATGCTGAAAATTCTGCGGAATGTGCAAAGTGTACGGAAGCAGGCAGAGGTGACTGCGTTGACTTGTCATTTCATGGTCATTCGGCCGTCTATGATAATGCCGAGGTTGCGAGCATGGTCGGTCGGTGTGGGTCAGAGTTCTTCAGGCCGCCAGCTGCGGATCAGCACTTCAGTTTTGTCTTAGTTGAGTTGGGAGGCAGTTGTCTCTCATCCATTCGGGTTCGTTAGTCATGGTGTTGTCGAAGTTGGTTTTGGCGTTGGAGGGGTCCTCGGTGAGCGAGAGGGTCAGTTGAGTGCCATCTGTGTAGATTATGTTGAGTCAGTGGAATCTGGCAACATCTGTGAGGGGGGTCATGTAGATATTGAACAGGGTGGGCCTAAGGGATGATACTTGTGGTATGCCACATATGATATCTTTGGGTACGGAGGTGAAGGGAGGCAGTCAGATGCTCACCGTGCATCCTGCGAGGAAGGAGGCGATCTACTTGAGGCCATCTTGCTCTATGCCTATGCTGTGGAGTCAGTTGATGAGTGTTGTGGAAGACTGTGTCAGTTGCCGCAGAAAGGCCAAGAATGATCAGAACCACAGTTTCTCCACGGTCGAGGAGTGGTCCAATGTCGTCTGTGGCGGCAAGCAGAGCGAACTTAGTGCTGTGGTTGGCATGGAATCCTGATTGAGAGCTGTCCCGTAGGTGGTTTTGTTACAGGAATTCAGTGAGCTGCTCGTTGATGGCTTTCTTGAGAACTTTGGCTGGGTAGGGGAGCAGGGAGATCAGACTGTCATGTTTTAGGTCATTGGGGTCAGCGAAGGCTTCCTTTAGGAGGGGTCGGACGCCTGCGTGTTTCCAACTGTCCGGGAAAATTGATGTGGAGATGGAGGTGTTGAGGATGCTGGTGAGTTGCGTGCTGATTGGGTTTGTTGCAAGTTTGTAGAGGTGGTGGGGGCAAGGGTTGGTGGGTGCTCTGGAGTGGATGAAAGATTTGATGGCCGAGTTAGTCAGGACAGTTAGAGGTGACCAGGTGGTCATGGTTTGGCTGGTGTTCGCTGGTTGGTTGAGGGTGGTGGGATGGATGTTGAAATTGATGTAAATGTTGGTGATCTTACTGTGGAAGTAGTCTGAGAAGGTGCCGTAGAGTTCTTGGGAGGGGTGGATGGTGTTCTCTATGGCTGTAGGGTTGGAGAATTCCTTGACTATTTTGAAGAGTTCCTTTTTGTGTGGTTGGCTGCAGCGTCGGTGCGTATGGTGATGGCTGCTTTTTTGGATTCTCTGATGTGCTGGTGATGGATGCTAAGGGCTGTTTTGTGAGCTTGCAATGAAGGTAAAAGGTCCAGTGATCCCAGGTTCATATCTTTCATTTAGATTTACTGGGGAACGGAGGAACCATACTCAAAGCTCTGGACCCTAAGAGCTTCAAAAATTGTAAGTCAAAATTAAGTACGAGTACACGTTCCTTTTGAGTGAACAAGTTGGTCACTTGGTCAGGATAAATCCTTCTTTGCTTTATAATATCTTAGCAGGAGCTGTTTGCAGTGTCTTGAATAATTCAAATCATTTTCATTGGCATTGTTCAAAACATTATTTTATTCAGAAAGCAAAGAACGTAAAGAACAGCCGACACGTGTTTCACCCTTTGTGGCCAATTGCGCCAGGGCTTTCTCAAGACTGTAATAAAACATAGGGACAGGGTACATTGTCACAAATAGTATAAATTAGAAAAACATTGACCCCCAGAAGAAAAAAGAGAGTGAGAACGGGTGCAACGATTCGGTGAGTTAAAAGGATCTTTTAAGACTGATCTAATAGTTTATTTAAAATTTCCAAGGACAATTTTCTAAGGATTAGAAGGACTCTTCAAACAGAGATATGAGCATTAGTCATAATGTTCAAATACAGTGAGTAGGTGAGTAAAAAGAGAAAGTGACAGTCCCCAATAGGTAGTGCCATTCCCATAGACTGATTGAACGGTAAGAGAATAATTTCTTATAGTTTTATTACTGATTTTTATTTAAGTGCAAATACGAGCCAATTTTCACAAGCAAGAGATAGTTCTAGATGGGTTTAGACTATTGACAAAGTACGAAACAGAAGACACCCGAGATGCCAAAGGAAAGTTAGAATACAATCCTGAAAAGAGTAAAGGAGTAAGGATTTCGATACCTAAAGATATTTTATGATCACATCATTCCTTCTTTTTGGATTTTCCAATGTACAATAACATAACAGTTGTATTTCACATTCAATTCTGTAAAAAAATGGTAATTGTCATCAATTCACGGTTCTATAACTTTCTAGAACAATTCGTTTACACCTGTGTACAATGAGTGTCTTTCGTTAGCATCCAAAACAATTAAAGGATATTTTATGGAATAGGAAAGAAGTATTTTAAGCGAGTATAATTTATAAATAAACTAATTTACATGGACATTCTTTATTGCAAACACAATTGCATCATCAGCCCGATAGTTGATTGCATATATAGGGAGAGAGCGATCCCTGATTTGTACGATATTATGTACAGCACCTACATCAGAGTTAAGGGTCTCCCGTATCATATGTTAATACGAAAAACAACAGACCAATATCGCTTGGTTCGAATGGAATGAAAGCAAGAAGCAGTTATGCACTACGACTCCGGAGGTTACGATAGACATTCCCGACGTGACTTTAAATCTACATGCGGATCCGAACAAGATTACAAGGACATGTGTGTAATGGTGAAAGGGCGATTAACTCCGCTGTCGCTAACGAGGCGAGTCGAGATAGGGAGAAAAAAGGCCTCATTACCTCCGAGCCAGAAGGAGCATAATGCACAATCGACTTACTTTCAAAAAGGTGCTAGTGATCCCGGTCAGGCAAAGTCCTCCGGATAATCCGGTGTTAGACGCAGGTCCCGTGTTGTGCTACATGACTGCCGCCATGTTAAATTGAGATGCTCGGGGTTATGACCCGGAAGTCTTACTCCGATGTCACAGCTGTTCGGTCAAAAACAATTTTTTAGGTGATACCAACACCGATAGTATCAGGATAAAGCTAATATCACAAACTCCTGACCAACTTTCTTTATCTGTTAGGCTCATGTGGGAAAACTCCGTTATTCACTCCCCGTTGTGTGGCCTAGACATAGAGGAGAGACTAGGAATTATCAAAAGTAACCTTAGCGGCCACATTGGGTGGATGATGTAGGGCCGGGGGGCTATAATTTGGCTGGCATATAGCTATTTGCATTTCAGCGAGATTTAAGATGATTTGAGGGCACTAAATTAAAGAGTCCAGGAGACGGACTCTGTTTTGTCTGACATACCATAGGTACTAAAATGTGCCCGTTTCCACCAGTGTTATTCAGTTACAGTTAAGAGTCAGCTGACCCTGTCGAGCTCGGTAGATAAGGTTATGCCAACATGATGTATATAGTCTAATTCAAAAATAAGGCGCAACATGGCGTTTAATTATTTGAAGGGGATGTTTTTATGGTCAGAGTGTTTGCCTGGTTTTGATTTGTACTTATAATTGCATTTGTATTATAAGAAGTGCAGTACAGATTATTCAAAGCTCATTAACTTATCTAACCACCAGGCTCTACATTTACTGAGCAAAATTGCACAATAATCAATTCAATCATAATACAGAGTAAGTTTTGCCCTTTCCTGATGTATTCAAGACTCTCTGCACATTTTTCTTTCATTTGTAACAAAGCAGAAACAAAGCATCAGTTTATTCAATGTGATCCTCTTTCTCCATAGAGGATCTCGGATTGCAAGATCTTTTTTAAAGCCAGTGGTGCCACTCATGTTCCTGGTTGAGGCCTTTCTCCACCGTCTCCATGCCTATGACCAGGGCACTTGCCTCCTTCCGAAGGCGTGTTTCCAAGTTGCCGCCTCGTTTGTGCTGTTTCAGTTTTTTTAGACCTACAAATGAAAATGTCAGTTGATGATAGTGATTTTTCAAAAAGTGATCTACCAGAGGTTGTCTTGTGTCCGTCTTGTGGATATTTCGATAGTGTTCTTGGATACGGATTTTCAAAGGTCGTCTTGTACTTCCAATATAGTTTTGCCCACACAGACAGGAGATGAGATAGATCACATTGGTGCTCTAATAGTTGATGAAATCATTGATTTTAAATTGGTGGCCATTAATTGAGACTACTTTTGTTTTTGATTTTCCTAGTTTACAAATTGAGCAGTTGGAACAGGTAAAGAAACCACTTGGTTGTTGCAAGAACGTGATTGGTTTTGGTTTAGTCTCCAGAAAAGATGGGCATAAAATGTCTCTCAAAATTTTACTCCTTGAAAAGCTTAATTGTGGTTTGTCATGTAGAGCAGTAGCGATGGTTGGATTGTCTTTTAGGAGATGCCAATGTTTATTCAAGATTTTGCGGATGTGGAAATGGCCATTGTTATACTGAGTGTTAAAATGAATTGCTGCTTTATGATCTCTGATTTGGTTGTTGTGTAGTAATAATTGTCTGTCAGTATCAGAAAATTGTCTTTGAGCTTTATTCAGGACATGTTCTTTGTATCCTCGTTGCCTAAGACGTTATGTTATTTGATCAGAATGGATTAGGTATTCATCATTTGAGCTACAGTTTAAGCGAGCCCGTCTGTATTCACCTGCTGGGATATTCATTATAGTATGTCCAGGGTGGCTGCTGGAGGGAAGGAGTTGGCAGAAGTGGGTTTTCTGTGTATTTTTGTGTGTAATTTGTTGTTTTCGATATAGATTGATAAATCCAAGTATTCAATCACAGATTTGAGATGGTGTATGTGATATTGATTCCCCACTGGTTGGGTGTCAAAGAATTGATGAAGGATCTAAGGCTCTTTTCCATTCCTTGCCACATTAGCAGGATATCATCAATATATCTGCCCCACATAATGATGCTACTTGTGATATCCACAGGTCTTTCTCCCCATAGCCAATGTTGTTCCACTTCCCCCATCAATAGGCAGGCATACGGGGGCGCATATTTGGCCCCCATTGCCGTTCCTTGTAGTTGTAGGTAGAAATTTCCATTAAAAATGAAGTAGTTGTTAAAGAGACAGAATTCTAGTATGTCAAGGATCATTCTGTTTCTTGCAGTCAGGTGAACAGATCTTTTTTGTAGGAAATTTCTGGTCGCTGCTATTCCGTCAGAGTGTTTGATTGATGTGTACAAACTGGTGATATCAATTGCTATAAGTATGTAGTTGTCTTGCCAGATTATGTTTTCCAATTTCTGCAATACATCCTTGGTATCTCTAATGAAAGATGTGAGGGCCTTCATTAGTGGTTGCAGTTCAGCATCAATAAATGCCCCTACATTTGAACAGATTGAGTCAATACCAGCGATGATAGGTCTTCCTTTTGGTATCCTCCCTGGTTTATGCACTTTGGGTCGGAGATACAGAGTTGGAATAATTGGGTTGTTGATGTATAGTAGACGTTTTTCTTCTATTGTCAATAGATCCTTTTCATACCATTCGTTGAGCAATAGGTGCAATTTGTCTTGAATATTTTTGGTGGGATTGTGACCCAATTTTAGGTAGCATGTGGCATCTTCCAGTTGTCGGTGAGCTTCCAGTAAGTAATCCGATGTATTAAGGATAACAAGGTTGCCGCCTTTGTCCGCTTCTTTTATTGTTAGATTCGGATCTTGTTGGAGTTCCCTCAAAGCTTGTCTTTCTTTTACAGAGATATTTTTTGAGACATATTTCTATTTAGACTGATATTTTCGAAATTCCTTATCTAGATCCTGTATAAAAAAAATTGAAAACATATCAATGGAATTTCCAGATGGTAATGCCGGTGTAAATTTCGATTTCTTTTTTAGCGGTTTGGGTTTTGAGTGAAAGATATCTATTTCTAACTCTTCTGCAGTTGTAGTTAGAGATTCCAAATTATCCGGTGCTGTGTCTGTAGACAGTTGTAACAGGAGAGTGGTATTCTCCAAATCCCGTGCAGTCAGTTCACTCCTTTGTTGATCAACATTAGTTGTTATAGGTCAGTGAAGAAGGAATGTAGCTTCAGTTTCCTGGTGAATTTGAACAGGTCAACTTTTGTTTGAACAGGGTACCATTGTGCAGTAGGGCAAAAACATAATCCTTTGTTAAGGATTTCGTTGTGTGTGTCAGTAAGGATGAAAGAGGATAGATTGATCACTAAGTTGTTGCTTATGTTTTCACAGTATGTAATTCCTTCTTTCTTGTTCTGGTTTGTACTCCTGTTGTGCTTGACTTTTGAGCCCCCAGGTTTGGTGGTCTGTTGCGGTTGCCTTGGGTATTCCCTAGACGGTGTCGTTGGACTTCCTCCCGAAAATTTACTTGGGGACGAGTGTTGCTAGTTGTTGGTAGGTCTTCTACTGACTCAACTTCCGAAGACGTGGGAGTTTGAGTAGGAGTATTGGCCGTGCTGGTTGGCGTTGTGGTATTGATATTATCATATTTTTGTGCAAAGGTGTAGACTCTTCCTAGTTTGTAATCAGTTAGGTCTCGTCTAAATTTGCGATTTTTTCTTTGGATTATATCCTCTTCATATTTATCCAGGATTTTATTCAGAATATCATAGTTTTTAATTGTGATGTCGCCCCAATTTGCTTCCTCGATTCGTTTGGAAAGATTGTCAACTTCCAGTTTGTTTTTTTCGAATTCCTCTTGCAGTGATGGATGCTAAGGGCTGTTTTGTGAACTGCTCTGTCTGCGGGCTTCTTGGTGGCGCGCCATCGTTTCTTCAGTTGGCGGCAGTTGCAATGGTGGTCCCGAGTTATGGGGTGTACCAGGTGGCATATTTGGGGATCCTGTTGGATTTTGCAGGTTTCAGTGGGGGAAACGCAAGGCCAGAGGGAAACGCAGGGCCAGAGGGAAACGCAGGGCCAGAGGGAAACACATTGGCAACGCAGGCGCAGTGGGCAACGCAGGGGCAGCAGGTCACGCAGGAGCAGCAGGCCACACGAGACAAGGGCAGAGGGTACAGTACCGTCAGTTGGGGGTCAGGCAAAAGAGGGCTGGCCCAGACCAGCCTCCTCCGGTCTTCGATGGGCGCAGACAGGCCCGCCCTTGGTCCGGGCTGTGCCCGGATGTATCCCACGATGCAGGAGCCACTGGCGACTCTTATCTTGCACTTGTAGGAGAGAAAGTGAAAACTGTCAGCTTGCCCCACCTCCGGCGCTGCTGGCTAAAGGAGTCCAGTCCTACAGGCCGGCAAAGTCTGGTGGTGGGAGGGGGTATTCGGACGCTCTCAGCGCGGCGGGAATGCCAGCATTTGTAAAGCGACAGATACATTCGGAGAGGTGTCCTGGCGCTGGGGGGCGTCTGGAAGATTAAGCGAGTTATTGCCTAGAGTCACATGGTGCTGGGCTAACCTAGTGCCGGTACCGGGGATCAAACCCTGAACCCAGTGGTCTGAAAACAGGCACCCTGGCCGCTGCGCCACACCTCTTCCAGGAACAAGTCTGTGTGAGTTGCTTTATATTATACATATGGTGTTGTCACTGCCAAAAGCCAAGATTCCTGAAGTACCCTCTGAATTTCGTGCACTGCTGGTTGAACTGGTAATCAGTGAAAGTAACCTCAGTGATTTAGCCATAATTTGCTGTCTTTAAACCTCTCAATCCTACCAGCAAAACAGTTTAGGGCCAAAACATTAAGTCAATTAGGTAAGCCTGGACGACACCTAAGAATCCAGTGGAATGTATCCAGGGATGTTGTCTAAGGATAACACCATTGCCCACAGCACGGACAATAAGGATATAAAAAATAATTTGCAGCCTCTTGACCATCATTCACTGTCTGAGCAAGGGAGCTGCACAAGTCGTCTGGAAAGGCCGACAACGCCTCATGTGCCAAGTCCCAAAGGGTGTGAGCGTAAAGACCCAGAAGACAAATTGTATTCATAGACTGCAATGCCAAACTGGCCGAAGAAATGAGATTCTTTCCCAAACATACATTCTTTTGGATTCTCTGTCTTATGGAGAAGTAGGAAACGAATTTGGATTTACCATGCTTATGGAAGCCTTACCTGCAAGGCTTAACAGGGTTGAATGTTCCATCAAAAATTATGGACCACCTGAACCTGGCATGTGAAGCTTCTAAATTGGGGAGACTCATATCCAGGGCTAAAATTAAAAAGGCTTAGACTCAACAGCCAGGGATCAGTCAGAGCATTATTGAAAGGCTATAAGCACTCAGAGGTGGGTAGATTAGGTTGCAAAATTTCCATGAGGACGTTAGCTTTAGTCTCTTTAGTAGAGAAGGGTGACTCAGATCTTCGGCAGGCCTCCAAAGAACTGTGAAAGCAGCACTGAATGCAAATCGAGAGTGAACTATGTAGAGGTATACAAGCCACTAGATTCCTTTTTTAAATCCAGAAACAGGCCAGTCTCTGTATAAATTGGGTGAATTCCAATTAATCACTTTATGGCAGACTTCAATTTCTGAGACTGTTCCAATGCTCTTGGGCAAAGGAGCTATCCTCCATATCTCCATCAACACTGTATGGAATCCCCTGACAGCCTGACTCACCATTGTCACTCAAGAAATTGCAACCACCACACAGTCATCATCACAGCCATCTACTTGGACGCCTAGGAGCAGACCACAAAATTCCCCCTCCCAAGAAACCCTCAGCAGACCCAAAGGTGCTAGCCAACTACCAGCCAACCTCCCTGCTACCCTACCCCGCAAAAGTCATGGAAAACATGATAAGCAAACATGTAGCCACCCACCTCATTGACAAACTCCATCACAATGCAGAGATCACCCTCGTCATCATCGCAGACAACATGCAGATGATCATGGACAGAGGTGACACAGTGGCTCTCGTCCTACTGGGTCTTTCTACAGCTTTGACACTGTCCCTAACCGCATCTTTATCAAAAGCCTTCACGATGTTGGCATCAAAGGACATGCACTTCTCTTGATTTGCTCCTTCCTGACAGCCTGCCCCAGTCCCCCCAGTCAGTTAGTTTGGTCCACTTCACCTTGGACGCCGTCAACCTCATCTGCGATTTCCACAAGGATCCTAATTTAGCCTCCCTCAGTTCAACCCCTACATGACCCCACTTGCTAACATCATGTGGGCACACAGAATCAACAATATATTCTATGGTTACGACACCAAGCTTATACTCTCCCGTTCTGACAAGACACCAAACACATGGGCCAATTTCTCTGCCTGCATTACCAAAGTCACCAGATGGATCAAAAACGACTGCCTCGATCTCAATACAAACAAGTCAGAAGTCGTAACAAGGCTTAACAGGGTTGAATGCTGAGGAGACAAACAGAGGATAGCTGATGAGAGATTCAACCCTGTTCAACAAGTAGAGGGAGGAGCGCCAGAAAAAATTTGAAGATATATCACACATGTATATATATGGCCCATCCTTTCACTATCACCAGGCGCAGCTTTGAAAAGGAGCGCATGGACCTCAATTCCCACTTCACCTCTAAGTCGGAGCATGTACCACAGAAGTTGGAATACCGACATTATGAACAGTGAAAGAAGTCGGACATCTTCTGGCAGTGCAGCTCAAGCAGAGGGCAGCAGGAATGGCCTTTCCTGCTAACATCACCAACTATGGGGCACCGGTGACCAAGCTGCAGGAATTTGCAGATGCGTTTACATCCTACTACAGGACCCTCCACTCACCGATAATTGTTCAAGAAGCAGATCAAATAAACACCTTCCTGGAAGGTATTCACTTACCTTGCCTCTTAGAGGATGGCAGGCAGTTGCTTCAGGGTGAGATTTTCCAAAGAGGAAGTACAGCAGGCCCTCTCGGATCTACCCTATCACAAAGCGATGGGCGAGGTTTCCTGGCAGAGTTCTATAAATTGACCAAACCAGAGGTAGAGGATCTTCTCTATGAAGCCTTTGCTGAGGCTTCTCATTCAGGCTCCTTGGGTGTATTGTCCAGTAGGTCACCAATTGCGGTGCTGCGCAAACCAGGTAAAGATCTTATCCTTTGTGGAAGCTATCACCCCATTTCCTTGCTCAATGGGGATGTTAAGAGACTGGCAAGCATTCCAACAACTTGCCTTAAGCGAGTCTTTCCATTGCTTATCCCGCATCACGTATGTTTTAGCCATGCTTCCCCAATTGATATTCCTCTCGACCCTCCGTTGAATAGATAAGAAAATAGAGGCCTTCATCTGGGGCTCAGCAAGATCTTGTCTGGCAGTTTAGAAGCTTATTTCCCATAGGACAGCAGGGAGACTAGGCCGGACTTCTGTGGAACTTTAGTGCTTAGCACTACATTTGGCACAAATAACATACATGCACCCTCAAGTCCAGGAAACTCAGTTGTGGGTTATAATTGAGCTCAGACTCCATGAGGCATTGTTGGAGTTACAAGCCCTATATATTCCTGGCCCCTCTACCACCAATTCCCCCAATCCCATACTGAAAGCTATGTACGCTGCCTGGATGCAGGCCCACGTGCTTTTTTCAGAAGACGTGCATCTCCATGACAAAACACCCATGTGGAACAATGCAGGCAATCGCATAGGAGGGTCCATGCTTGACTGGGGTCCTTGCCGCAGAGTTGTGATTCTGAATCTTATGCACTTGATCTCTGGTGGTGAACTCAAGTCCTTTGAGATGCTACGTAATGAATTTGGCATGTTGCAGACTCAACAATGGCAATATGTACAATAATGTCATAGTCTGCTGAGTAAATTGGGTCCCCAACCCTCGTCCCTTCGCCAATCCCCAGTGCTCTCTTACCTCAAGGAGTGATGTCCGAATTATATAACCTCTTAATTCATCATCTATACTCTCAGCCACAATTGTCTAGCCACAGGACGACCTGGACGGCTCGTCTGCAGGTGGAATATGACTAGAAAGAACGGGCAGACCTTTGGAGGCCCTAGAATGAGGAGTCAAATAAAACTCAGTCTTTTTTAAGATCCTGCATGCCCCGCACTGGACACCGGTGCGGCTCCAGGATTGCTCCCTCACTCTGCCTGTTGGAGATGTGATAATGTGCCCTGTGATATTGCCCATATTTTGTAGGACTGTTCCACCATACACCCCTTCTGGACGGCAGTAGAATCTATGCTCCGGGATCTGTGGATCTACCCTCACCACTTCCATACCCCCTAGTTCTCCTTCATGACCTTTAGGACATTCCTGAACTGAACCGCCACGCTCGTAGGTTTCTTGTCACTGCCCTAACAGCTGCCAAAATCTGTATTTTGCGACAGTGGCGCTCTCCACAATTGCCGTCACATGAGGAATGGCTTGCAGAGATGTACAAGACCACATCATATGAAAAGATCATTTACAATTTAATGGAAAAAGCAGATATTTTTCTTTTTACATGGATGCCCACGTCCTTACCCCATAATTTGCTTAGACTGTTGCTTCTTCCTCATTACCATCACTGTGCTGAATACCCTTCACTCCACATCCTCCCTCTTTCTTCCCTATTTTGCAGTTTCCACCTTTCTTACCCTTTTTGTGTCCCTCTTCCCTTCCTCTCTTTACTTTCTTCATTCTATAGCATATTCTCTTGTCCCCCTATTCCTCTCTTAGATAGTATACATAAGTATTGTTTGTCACCGGTGCATGTACCACAGTCAACAAACATTTAGATCTCTATATGGGTATAAGCTGACCTAGCATTTTACTGCTATTATTTCCCAATTCATCATTTTGTCAAGAAAATAATTGATACATTAAAAAAACAGACAGAAGTAGTAGTCTTTGTCAAAGGTACCTCGCTCTGGGACTCCATCTGGTAGCCTGCCAAATTCAGACTCTCACTCCTCAAGGGAACCCATGTGAAGAACCGCGGAATAGTAATCAACAACTGTAGGAAAATTAGGAACTGCTTTCATGGTCACCCCCACTTTTTGCTGGTGTCATTATGTTTTACTGACTAGTCTGTCTGAGATCCTGCTAATAAGGACCCCAGTCTCTGTGCCTCTCCCCTACATTGGACATGGTGAGTACTTAGGTACAGTCCAGATTGATTACGGGTGTACCCTGATAAGTCCTTAGTATATGGTACTAAGGTACTGAGGGCATAGGTACACAAGGGGTTTCCCATGGGCTGAAGCTTGCATTATGCCACCCATGAGATACTACTCAAATTGTGACTGCAGGCCTGCATTTGCAGTCTGTGTAGCTGGGGCTAGCACTACTTACAACAGATATAGGTTTCCTTATATCTGAGGTCACTGCACTTAAAACCTATAAGTCATCCCTAAGGCAGGCCTTTCAATCGTGATAGCAGGGTGCATGGTTCCAAGTGTGAGGCACTCCTGCATGAGCAGGGCACCCTTACAACCTTCGGAGTCCATTCAAGTTCAAAGTTCTTTATTCGACTGACTAAAATGCAGTCATAAAAGCAAGTAAAAATACATATATATACAGTTCATTGTCAGAAAAGTCAGAAAAGTGCAGCGAGAAGGATATAAACAGGTAATCGCAAATAGATTAAATGATACCACAATCCAATGTAAATATACTTATTAGAGACTTAATTGTTAAGATAAAAACAGTTCAGCTGGGGGTCAGCCTTCCATACTTTGTCTAAATTTCAGGGCTGTTTTTAAAAAGTTACAAGTAAAAAAAGTGCTATCATAGTGCAGCATTTGAAGGTATAGTAAAGCTGGCTTGATTTGCACAAAATTCAGTTTTTTTAAGCAAAGGTTTTAAAAATATATTCCGTGGTCTCGAGTAAAAGGTGCACAAGAATAAAAAGTGAGCCAGGTCTTGCGGAGACTTATTGTCGCAGCCGCAAGGTGGCAACACTTGACCTCTATGGGCTCCACTCGGCACAGCTAACAATAGGTGATATAAACCAAAACGAAATCTGCTCAGCAGGAAACGCTCATGTCTTGATATATGCCAAGATAGATATGGTTCAGAGCGTATACAAGTCTTGGTTAAAATATGACTCATTACACTGCCCTTCTTCAACTCGATTTCTTCCCTATCCAGTTGTCGATTTAATAAAAAGGTATCCTTTACATAATTAGCGTCTTTCTTGGATATAAGCTGAGGTGTTGAATAAAGGTCCAACCTGCCCAGATCTTTAAGGCAGTTTCTAATATATTTCAGCCAGGGTATCTTGAGTTGTCCTTCCCAGGTGATGGCCTCAAGAAGGATATTATGGGTTAATGGTATTGAGTCATTCATCCAACAGTTCATCCAGCAGAGCAGAGGATTTACAGCAATTTTATCTTCTAAGTGTGGTGTGCCGAGTTCCTCATGGACAGAAAAATTAGCAATACTTTTTGGTAAACACAGGACCTGTTTCAGGAAGTTATTTTCAAGAACTGTAAGGGCATCCACTGGAGCAAAGCACCAGAGTTCACTTCCGTAACAGGCAACCGCGATGCTTTTTGCTTGGTATAACTTCATTATAGCGGACACCGGTGTGTTACCCATTTTGCGTGCAAAGTCCATTATTCCGGCATTGGTCCTTAGCATTTCGCCTTTCTTTTTGTGTATGGCGGGTCCCCATGATAATTTATGATCAAACAATACTCCAAGGTATGAGAAGGTTTTTGTAGATGGTATTTTTTCCCCGTTGACTGAGAAGGGGTAATGTTTTTTTAACCCTGAACCTACCATCATAACAAATGATTTGGAATTGTTGATATTCAGGCCACGTAAGGTCATAAATTGAAGAAAGGAATCTAATAATTTTTGAAGTCCAAGTGCAGTTCTTGATAAAAGGACGGCGTCGTCTGCGTAGAGCAGAACAGGCACGCCCTTTTTTCCAATGCGAGGATAGTCCGTATCAATTTTTAAAAGGTGTTCCTCGAGTCCATTTATATACAGATTAAAAAGAAAAGGTGCTAAAATACAGCCCTGCCTGACCCCCCGGTTGATTTTAAAGTCTCTCGTTACTTTCAGATCTTTAGTGTAACGGACATTGGCACGTGTGTCATTATGGAGATCAGCCAGAAAATTGATCAAATTGTTTTCAATGCCCATGTTCTGCAAGACTACCCAGAGTTTACTTCTATCGACACAATCAAAGGCCGAAGAAAGGTCCATAAAGGCCATATATAATGTTCCTTTCCTGGCTTGGGTATATTTGCCACTGATTAAATATAAGTTCACACATTGGGTAGTTGTAGAATGCCCTGATCTGAATCCATACTGGGCAGGGGCCATTATGCAATTTTGTTTAGCCCAAGCGTTCAGCCGGTTTAAGAGGATCGCTCCCACAACCTTCGCAACAGAGTTTATCAGGGAAATTGGTCTATAGCAAGCCGCTTTTGTTCTGTCGCCCTTTTTATATACAGGGACGATAGTGGATGCTCCCCAAGACTTGGGAGCCCCAATTTCGACCCCCGCGTTGATGACAGCTGTGAGGATAGGGGCCCAAAAGGGAATATTAGATTTAAATAAATCCGGTGGAAGACCGTCTGGGCCCGGGGCTTTATTACTAGTAAGACCATGGATCCCTAGTTCAACTTCTTTGATGGTAAAGTGCAAAGGTGTGTTTTCAGGAAGTTTGAGAGTTAACATTGTCTGTGGTGCGTCACTCATAAAGATGGAACTGAAATGAGAGATCCATTCGTTCTCAGGTATGACGGTTCCGAGGCTGTCTGCATTCGGGTCATCAAAGAGTGGCTTGTTGATTATGCTCCAGAATTTCAAACTATTGCCCAGAATTGAAGGATCTAGCAGAGACTCCCAGATTTTAGTTTTTATAGTCTTTTTGCGAAGTGCAAGGGTGTTTTTATATTCTGCACGTAGGGCCTTAATAAGTGTAGAGTCTCTTGGCTTATTCTTAAGGGCAGCTTTTAGTTTCCGATTAACTAAGGAACAGGCGTGATCGAACCAGCGTGGTTGTTGGGCGAATGTTCCCTTAATGGGTACAGAGAGCAATTGATCAATCTTTTTTGTCACCACTGTAAATGCAGATAGGATGGATTCCGGAGGAGTGGAGTTTGATCCACAAAGGTTGAGTTCTGGATCACAGTGCTTTACAACGGACTCGTGCAATTTGTCGCTATTTATCAAGTTCCATTTCAAGCGGCGGTTGTTATTAACCGGTTTTAACACTCCCGGGTCCTTGATATTTTTCCGAAGTGCAAAAGGACCACGTTGTAGCTCAAGATAGAGAGGATTGTGGTCACTATAAATACTTTCGAGTATATCAAAGCTGAGAACCTGATTAACCACACCTGCTGAAAGAAGGATGTGATCTATAAAAGAACCTGACTCTGAGCCTTTATAAGTTGGATTTTTAAAGGTAAAGGAGTCGACCTTCAGAGATAATGCCATGGTCAGGTTCAGGGCGTCCATTAAAGTGTTCAATCTTGTTCCACGCTGGCAATGAGCGAAGTGAGGACCTGCTTTATTTCCACAACCCAGAGAGCCCAGAGATGTTATAAGAGGATTACCGCAGATGTGTGTGTTGTAATCGCCAACAATTATTTTATCCTGGGACAGTTTCGTCTGGCTTTCACTTAGATGATTTTGAAGAGAGACGATGTTACATTCGCCCGGTGAAGAAACAGAATTATAAAAATTGACCAAGGTTATTCCTTTCTTCCCCTTTCTAAGGTCCAGAATCTGGATGTTTCTACTTTCCAGCTGCAAATAGTTTATCTCAGATTTAAAGGACAAACTAATAAATATTGCTAAACCCCCCTTTGCCCTGCCACTGGGTGAGGGGGATGCATGAACAAAGAAACTTTGGAATCCCTCAATGAAAACACTACTGTCTACTAACCAGGTTTCCTGAAAACATAATATGGTGTAGTTTTTAACATAGGATACCCACGACGGGTCATTAGTTTTAGAAGCCAGTCCTGCGATATTCCTAGTCAGTATTTTAATTGAGTTGGAGTCATTATGCTCTAGTAATACTGTAGGGGTTGTTTTGATAGTAGCTAGAGATTGAGAGACTATGTAGGTAGGAGGGTTGTATGCTTCAGATGAAGAAGGGGTAGGGATGTGGTCTAGGGAAAAGCTAACTGGGTGGATAGAGCTCGTCATTGTGGCAGTATTGACTAAATTGACATCAGGGAGGTTAGAGGTTATTAGTGAATCGACCTTGGATACTACGGGGTTGTACACCATGTCAGAGCAGTAAACAAAGGGCAAGTCAGATGGCAGTCAATCAATCTCGTCCAGTTGGTCGTAGTTATAAAGTACATCATATCTATTTGACGTTGAGAGCCCGTAATTATTATATTGAAAGTTAGGATGATTATGGGCTCGATGATAAGTGGGCCCTACTCTCTCAGATGTTACTGAGGGTTGATGGTTATATGTTTTACTTCCCCAGGAGTAAGCATATGGGTATGGTTCAAAGCCCACTGGCATGCCTTGAGGGGGAACAGAAGGGGCCGACCAAGATTGTGGATATAGCTGCGTGTTATAGGGTCCTTCTTGAACATGGTGATATTTATATTTATTCCTTTGGCTATTGGATCGAACATGATAAAAGTAACTAAGACCCATTGTACGAATCAGACTGTTTGTCGAAGGGCTCCTCCAGTCTGTAATGAATTTCGCCACTCCTACGTATTTAAAGGTGACCACGATGCAGTCGCCCTCTGTGGATTTAAAACGTGTGCCCACCCACTCTACTCTCTTAACATGCATGATGGTTCCTATTATATGGGAGGGAAGAGGCCTGTTTTTAGTTAGCCATTGCATCACTTTGTTCTTTAATTCCTCGTGTGTTTCCTCCCTATTTTCATCTGCTTTGGGTACCCCAATCATAACTATTGTATAAGGGTTAGACTGTGGTGGTAAGTTTATATGTGATGATATTCGTGTTGTGGAGGGTCTAGGTTGCTGTGCACCTGTTACTTTAGTTGAAATGTTAACATTTGGTGGGGCTGCGTGTTTTATACTCTCCGCAATGCCTATCTTTACATTAGAAGGATAACCCTCTGTCGCCCACTCACTGTCATCATCATCCTCACATACCTGGATATTTTGCGTATTATCTGTAGATGAAGCTGTAAGCTTATCCATAGGATGAGCGTTTTGTGTGTTTAATGCTAAATCAATAGTGGGGTGATTCTGATGCTGTGACTCTTTCTTTTTATCTGTGTCCCTTGACGGATTACTTGACTTGTTTGCGGTTTTTGGATTTTTAACGTTAAGGGTTGTAGAGGCTGGAACAAAAGTAGGGAATGTATTGGGTAATTTAAGGAGTTTGAGAATACTAGTTGAAATATCATTTTGAGTCCTCTCGAACTTGCTCAATGCCTTTTCGATATGAGCGATCTGATGGCTAATAGGTTGAAAGAGTGATTTAATCAGAGTTTCAATCTCACTCATGGATGGTATGTTCGTAGTGCGATTCTTATCTATGTGGCCTGTTTCCTCATTAACCAGAGAACTCCCTTTGTTGTTTTTGTCATTTCCGTGTGTATCGTAATCCTGTAAAGATATTAGGGAGGGCCCTCCATGTGTTGGTTCAGTGGGTTTCCCCAGAGTTGTTTGCTGCCACATGTCTTTGATAGAGCGTTTGGGTTTACCTAATAGGAGATGAGTTTTCCTCATAGGATGTTTTATTTTTCGTTTTCTCCTAGTGCCCTTGTGAATATTGGTTTGTTTAGGAATTTGAGAGTCTGTTAGAACAGTAGCCAATGGTTGTCTCTCCACTGAGTGGGCAACCAAAGCTGGAGAAGTAGCATTGTCGTGATTTATATTGCTTACATGATTGGTTAGAATCAGGAGGCTATTGTCCAGATTGATTGTTGGGTCGTTAAACAAAGATTTAGATGTATTATCTTTAACGTGTGATCTTGGTAACTCCGAGAATGATTGCATCAGTAAAGACTCCTGTGATGAAACAGTATCATCCATATTTTGGGTGTTGTTAGTAGTGTGCGAGGACAAGTTTGGAAAGCATAAGTCTGGTGTCAAAGAGAGTCGCCTCTCCGAATCCTGGATGGCATCCGCCACGACATTAATAGTTTTTTGCAACATTATGTCTATTGCAGTTATGGTTGGCAAAGGTGTACTCACAGTTTTCAATCTGCTGGTAGATCTTGTTGCCATCGGTGTTTTCAAAGGTTTGCTCATCCTTATGCAGTTTATAATGCCCCACGCTCCGTATGTTTCTTATGTTGGCTTTACAATATTAGGGAGGTGGCCCGACCCGGCCACTTCAGGCCACAGAGGGCCCGCCCTTTGCCCGGGCTTAGCCCGGCGCGGCCCCGCGCGCTCCCGCGACGCGGGAGGAGATGCTCGCTTTTCAGCGCCTCCTGGCGCGCTCCGCCTCGACGCGACTTCCGGTCGCGGAGGCCGCTGGGAGTTGTAGTCCCACACTCCCCCGCAGCACAGGTGGAGAGAGGCTGCGGCAGGGGGAGGGAGGTGAGAGACAGCGAGAGCGGCGGTGAGGGCAACAGTGCCGGTGACTACTCGGTAAAGGCTCTCCTGAAGATAAGTCTCTGGTTCCCTGTGCGTGGGCAAAAGAGTTTGTGACAGCACCCGCTCCTCTGCAGGAGATGCTCGCTTTTCAGCGCCTCCTGGCGCGCTCCGCCTCGACGCAACTTCCGGTCGCGGAGGCCGCTGGGAGTTGTAGTCCCACACTCCCCCACAGCACAGGTGGAGAGAGGCTGCGGCAGGGGGAGGTGAGAGACAGCGAGAGCGGCGGTGAGGGCAACAGTGCCGGTGACTACTCGGTAAAGGCTCTCCTGAAGATAAGTCTCTGGTTCCCTGTGCGTGGGCAAAAGAGTTTGTGACAGCACCCGCTCCTCTGCAGGAGATGCTCGCTTTTCAGCGCCTCCTGGCGCGCTCCGCCTCGACGCGACTTCCGGTCGCGGTGGCCACTGGGAGTTGTAGTCCCACACTCCCCCGCAGCACAGGTGGAGAGAGGCTGCGGCAGTGGGAGGTGAGAGACAGCGAGAGCGGCGGTGAGGGCAACAGTGCCGGTGACTACTCGGTAAAGGCTCTCCTGAAGATAAGTCTCTGGTTCCCTGTGCGTGGGCAAAAGAGTTTGTGACGGCACCCCGGAGTCCATTCTCCCAGGTTGTTATACCACAATCAAACATCTATCGGACCAGGAAATAACAAAAACAATCTGGAACTCAGGAGAACTGGCAAAAAAAATCCTAAAAGAAGAAAATCAACTAATAGCTTGGGGGATTCGAATCAAACTGTATCTCAACCCCGGCTATCCCGTACCATTACTCCGCAATCTCCATGAAAACGTTAATTCGACCCTGCCGCCCTGACATACTCAAAAAATCTATACTGAGAGGAGCACGTGGAAGCTCAGCTGAACGAAAGGCCGGAGTATCACCCTTGCAAAAAAACATTGGTCCCTTGATCTTGCTACAAGAAACCTGGTTATCAGAACCGTTCCATCTGCAGGGCTTCAAAACATTCCACCTCCAAGCTAGGAGAACTTCAAAATTTGGACATGAGAAAGGTGGACTATCCATATACACCTCGATACAAACAATAAAGTACGCAAAAGAACTGCTAAATAAAAACACTTCGGGATCGGAAAACGGCATCACTGCAGTTCAGCTGGAAATATCAATAGATGGAACCAATAGACAAGAACTAATTCTGGTCAACACCTATTTGCACCCAAAAGGTAAAAAAAACGGCGCTAAATTCCTGGTGACAGAACTGCACAAATTAATAACGGAAGTGGATACTTCGAACCTTATTGTTTCAGGAGACTTTAACATGTTCCTTTCGAAGTCGTCAGAAAATAATCACCCAACGGAAGATCATTTGCATACAAGGGGGATTCCCCCGACTGGAAGAGTGTCCATGGGGCAAACTAACGAATCTATCAAAAAGCCTAATAGAAGACTTAACACACCTGGGCCTGATTTCGATAAATGGGCGATCACTGGGGGACCGACCCCAAGTAGCAACTTTTTACAACTCTACCTCCAGCTCGGCGATCGACTACACCTTCCTATCTTTTTCACTGTTTACATTAGTACAAGACTTTAAAATTAGCACATCCGACTGCAGGGAGCACCTCCCGCAAGAATCGACATTGAGGGCACAAGGGACAGCTCTAACATTTCCAACTAATGGCCCAAAGCTATCGACCTCAACAAAATACAAAAGAATCAAGTGTAACAATAGTAACCCTGAACGATTGGCGAAAGAAGCGATGACGTGCTGGGAAAGTGTTGCAGTGCTGAAGGACAATAAAATAATCGCCTGGGAGTCCTTTCTGAAAACCTTCGGCCTAATGAACATCAAATCCAACTTCATTAAAGAAACCGACGTACGGACAAGCCAAAAAATATTCGCCCGGCCGATTAGTAACCCAAAAAAATATTCTCAGACTCCTCTAACTTCCAATTTAAGGGCAATAAAAACTGCTATTAACAAAACACTTCGCGAGCTACGGAAAGATGGGAGCGACAACAACCTAGTGACCAAACTGAGATCACTAAAGTGTAATACGAACAAAATCTTGTGGCGAATCAAGCAGGAATCCACCGAAAAAACTTGGGCTAAACTGCTCCATGACTCATAAAATAATAACAGTGCAAGATTCTGGAAAACTGTTAATAAAATAGAGAACCCAAACGCCCCTGGAGTGAACTCCCACATCACTGAGGTCACCTGGGTAAATCATCTGATGAAACACTTTAACGACGAATTCCAGAGTTTGGCCAGGCGAACACAAAGGCCCTAAAACCTCTAGTCGAGGAGTCCAACTTTCCAGGCTCGATTCTGCAGCTGAAGGGTCGAATTGCGAAAGGACGGAAGGAGGGAGCCCCAGGCCCAAATGGAATCCCTCCCATCCTTTACAAGCAAGATCCAACTTACTGGGCCGAACAATTGCTCCCGCTCTTTGTAGAAATCTGGAAGGCTGAGCAATTTCCGTCCTCCTGGAAGGGTTCAATAATTGCACCAATCTATAAAAAAGGCAACAAGAGTGAGGCTAAGAACTACAGGCTCATAGCCCTTATAGATATAGATGCCAAATATTTTTCGGGGCTTCTCTTAGAAGAACTAATTGTTTGGGCGTCAAACAAAAAATTAATCCCTATCAATCAGACTGGATTTCAAAAAAACTTAGGGACCACAACAAACATTCTAGCCCTCTCCCTGCTGATAGATGCTACAATCAAACTCAAAAAACCATTATATGTGTGCTACATCGATTTCTCAGCCGCATTTGACAGCATTGACAGAGGAAAACTGTGGGCAAAGCTTTCAAAGTGGGAGGTTGATCCCAAATTACTGAATCTATTGATTCTACTGCATACAGATACCTGGATCCAAATAAAACTGGGGGCCGGCAATTGTCTGTTGAAAGAAATACTGACTACAAAAGGGTTGAAACAGGGGTGCGTCCTCGCACCGACCCTGTTCAACCTTTTCATGTCTGACCTTTCCATTCTCCCAGGTTGTAAGTGCATCAGCCATTGAGATACATAGAGTGGCCATTCGTCATTATGCGATGGCCATCTCTAAACTGGCTGTAACTAACCCTGTTGCGTTTGGTATCAAACATGTTGGAATCAGATTCCATGCACTGTAAAGCTACTCCGGGAGGTCCCCAGTGCTCCCGGTACCAGCCTTCTGGACCTGGACAGCAAACTATGGCTGCTGCCGACCAGAGTCATGAATCTGCCCTCCTGCTGCTGAGCCAAGCTCAAGCAGAGGAAGGCAAGACAATAGGTATCCTGTCACAGGGAGGTGTGACCACCTCCCAGACAGGACTTAGTGTATTGGGACAGGGTGGGGGTGCTTGCCAATACCACTGAGACTGCTTGAAGGGCACATTTGGTGTCCTCTGTGCATACTCTAGTTCAGGGAGTCACTGGCTTCCGCTCTAGTGCAAAACTGGACAAACGACATGGGAGTATCCTCCTCACTGTCCAACCCCTCCTCTGGGAGGGACCCCTTGAATTGTTACAACCCTTTCCTTAGGGTACTTAAGGGCCTACCTGTGGGTAGGTCCCTAGATTAGTCGTGGGACAAGATTCAGATCACATACCACTTCAACTTCAACCGTCTGGGCACTCTGAACCTCGCTGGACTTCGTGTTGGGAACCGAAACAGGAACTGGGAAGACTCCTGCTGCTCCTGGTCTCGTCGTCCTGCAAGTTTGCTGAACCATCCGTGTCTGTACTCCAAGCAGGTTCTTCAATGGACCTATGGTCATCCAAGACACCTAAAGGAATCTCCCTTTGAGTGAAGGAATCACTCCCCTGCATCTACAGGCACTGCAATGCAGCTGACTGGTCTTCTGATCTTGGGCTCCCACGGACTCCGAAAGGCTCAGCAACACAGATGGTGGTTCTGCAACTCCCTTGAGGCCTGCACTGTCTTCCTACCGAGTTTTAGGCCAGTATCCCTCGTCGGAACCACTGGGACCGAACCCCTTGTGCACAGCACAGACTTGCTGTTGCCAAGGCTTGTTGACTCTCTCCTCCAGAGATCTTCAGGCTCCAAGAAGCTCCTACCTCAAGCATCGCCTGCAGTCAAGATCTGTGCCCGCATCGCATCCTCTGCACCATGGGCCTTCCTTATTGGTGAGCTGCTTGAGGTGCTCTTGCGACTCCTGTACTCGTGGCCCATGGGTCCCCTTGAGAGTCTTCTTTGGCTCCAGTGGGCTCCACTGCTTGCTCTGGGCCTGCACTGACTCACCTGCTCGTGGTGAGTCATTTGGACCTTGCTGGTCCCGACATGGCATCTTTTTCTTTGACTACATTGTTTGCCATTGCCAAGGCTTGTTGGTGCCCCTGCCGGACACTGACCCCTTGGCTCTTGACATCCGATGTAGGACAGCTCGTGCACGACTCCTGGTCCTCCTCGGCATTGTGTGGTCTGTACAGCTGCAACTTCAAGGGCACTGTCAACTCCCCTGCATCTACTGACATCAGTGGGCATTCGCCTTCCGTGCCTCCTGGTCACTCCTAAGTGGCATAGACTCTGTCCCCTCTGCTTGCAGGTTCTTCTCACCTTGAACCTACCTTTTGGGTTCCCCGGCATTCCTTCGTCTTCTTCTCTAGCAGCACCTTTCCTGAAGTCCTCCATTGTAGCCTACGGCGATTTCCGATGTCACTTGACACCTATGCACCCGACTTCCCTTGTGTAGGTATCCTGGTCCTGGGGTATCCACAGGGGGGTGACTCTCCAACCTCGAATCTTCCACAGGGTTTCCTCAGGGTCTGCTGGGAAGGGTGGTTCTTCTTTAAAATTGTGATCCCGACTTGCTATTTGTGTTAGTGAGTGTTAATATTAAATACATAGTTTTTATAACTACACTGTGATTATTTCCCCTTAACCTATACCATAAGATTAAGTACTGGCAAAACAAGCTGCTTTACACTCCTTCTGGACTAAGCCTGAAGGCTGCTCTCCACAGCTACCACTTAGAAAGCTTTCTAAGGTTGTCTAAGACCACTGCAATCACCATAAGGGTTGGCTGGATCAGCTCACTGTGACTGGACAAAGGTGTAGTGTCCATCTTTTGCTTCCACACACTCAAAAAACGCAAAAAAGATCTTCAAATGGCTCTCCACCAACACTCTTAGAACCGTCATACAAGCACTCATCACCAGCAAGCTGGACTACGGCAACGCACTATATATTCTGAAACCAACGCTCATCTGACTAGAAGACTCCAGATCACACAAAACTCTGCGAGCAGGCTCACCAACAAACCTCTCACACCAGACTCAAATCATATCACACCTCAATGAGCTCCACTGGCTTTTAATCCACAAACAAGCACTTTTTAAACTCCTCAGCACACACACAAAGCCTCACATAACATTGACCTCACCTACTTCAACTGCATAAACTTCTACAAACCTCCCAGACCCCTTCGCTCAGCCGAATTCCTGCTTGCACACGCCTTCCACATACGCAGACCCAGATGCGGCAGTCCTGCCTTCTCCTACCACATTCCTAAAGCATGGTATGACTTTACCCATCACACCTGAGCCTCCTCCTCAGTTCTTGAATTCTGCAAGAAACTGAAGAACTGGTTTTTCACCTAGGGTCTGGCTCGGCCCATGCAGCTCCTGCTTCAGCACCAGGATACCTCCCAAAGGAAAGTGTACACTACACAAATACATATAACTTAATAAACGTAACATTTAGCTGAGTTGCTGCCCTCACACACCACAATGCATTGATATTTAAACTATAATAACATACCTTACTATCATAAATGGCAGTTCCCCTGCCATTGTTCTTATGGTGAAATGTAATATGCATTATAACAAATGTCTTTCATATCAGATTCTATCTTTGTCTTGTTGCCTGCCCACTAATACTAAATTCATTATCTTGTGCTCCCTTTCTGATTACCCTATTTCAATCCTCAATTGTCCCCATTTCATTTAACCTCATTGGTCCTAATCCTCTTCAACCTAAACTCACACACAGTTGTCCCCCTTCTATTCTGCTATAGATTCTGTTCATACAACGCTGTGACCATCCTAAAAAATTCCCCTTCAATCCCACCCCAGTGGCCAGTTGTGTGCCTAATCCTGAAAAACCTCTCTCCTGAGCCCCCAGCACCGATAATTGGCTTGCCACCTATACTAGATACAGTAAAATGTAAGCACTGACAGCAGCTTAGCCGCAAGGCCAAACAAGTGTAAACATAAATTCTGAGTTGTGTTCTGCAGTACATTAGCTGCTCTCATTCTAGATAAAATGTGTGAACTTTAATATTTTCTTACACATTTTAAAGAGGTTATGGAAATTAAACTGACCCGCATGCTTACCCTCCGGTTTGTGAAAACTCATTAATAATAACTTATACATGTGTAAAATGTTCAGATTACCTCAATCCAGAACAAGTCCTAATCATCACACTGGAGTTAGGGATGTCTAGAGCATATCCTTTGTAGTAGCAATCATTCTGCAAAACATATATACAAATTATTACAATTATATGTGTATAATACTTTCCTTGCCTAAGCAACAACAAAAATACACAACCAGCAATTGTTTCACACAATATTGTGAATAGGAAATCGGTGTACCTGGCCATGAAGTTGAGCTAGGGTCAACAGATTTTCAGGTACACAACATGGGGGATTTTTTCTGGCAAAAATTTCATGCAAATAGATTAATTCCAAATATCACAACATTTAGGTAAAAAGACTGTGTGCCTTATTTAGATCTTGGCGGACGGATTACTCAGTCACAGCGGTGAGGGATATCCCGTCCACCAAAATATAAATCCCATAGAATATAATGGAATTGATATATACATATATTGAAATGTATTTGAGATTTTTATAGGAAGTAACAAGCAAAAATCTCACAATACTTGCAGATATATATGTGCACCCTCTATAGGTGCCTACATCATTCATCAAAGGTTTTGTGACAAATGCAGTGTAGATCGGTACAATCGAAAACATTTATATTTATTTATTAAAATATCTACTTGTCCATGGGGCAGGCTGCTTCATAAATCTACTTGTCCTGTAACAAATTCCACTTGTCCCTTTAGTGCCATGTAGTGCTTCCACAAATTATGGCAGCAATCTCATTATATAAGAGATCTTATATAGCCTCTCTGAATATGCTAGGGCATATACCATAGTAGTGTTTGAAAACTAGTAATCATTTTATGTTGCCACGTTTCCGCTGATCTACATACTGGGGCTGAAGATGGTGGTAAGCAGTAGTTATAGGGTTGGAATGCTCTATTGAGTCTGTGCAAACCTACTAACTTGCATGTTTTAAGGGTTTTCAACAAATCTTCTCTAATCTTTCCCATACTGAGAAATGTTGGAAATTTACTCCTGAGAGTGGCAGACGTAATCCTTCATTCAGAGTTGGGAAAAAAGTAGTTGGAGGGAAAATTAACTTTCAAACATCCAGGTTTTCACATGAGCAAATCTACACATGCATATTTGCTCATGCTAAAATGCAGTTCACAAATATTTTGTTGAAGTACAATGTCTTGCCCTACTAATGTAAATTCTTGTGAATTCACGAAAGCCATATACCAAAGGTGCACTTTTGAGACTTTCTTTAATAATTGGGCCCCTAATTTGGTCTGGCATTAACCATGACCTTTTGTGTTTATTAAAATTCTCTCTCTCTGAATCGGCTGGCTTCACTGTGAGTCACAGCATTCTGCTTTTTCACAAGGAGCATATCGGTACACAAAGTAGTTTTGTTTAGTGCCAGTAACTAATGTGGCACTGTGTGCTTTTTTGAGACCAAAAACAATTTTTGCGTTTGCCAATGTTTGTTATAATGGTGAGGGCCCGGCAGCTCTCACATCAATAAGGTTTTACAAAAGCCATGCCAAAACAAGTCACGCATTGCCAAAATTAAAAAGCTGACCACCAATGTCAGACCTTCTAGCTTTGCCAAGGCGTTTATTTTTGTTTCCCATAATCTTAATGAAACTGGTTACACAAATTTTCCAATATGAATATTTTTGGGAAATACTAGCATGCATCAACACATTTTACTAAATGATGCTGCAAAGAAATGGTACCTGAAATTTTACAGTAGTTTAGCAAAATGTTTTTTTCTCTACTTTCATTTTTTAGGAACATTTTATATTGAAAGCAAAGAAACATTAATCTTGCTTTCAAGCTTCTGCAAGTATTTGCATCTAACCAGAGAGCATTCTGTGAGCATCATGCATAGCCTCATGCTGCTAAACTTTGAAACCGTGTGTACACATTTTCATACTGGAACCACTGTCAGTAGTGCAGTCAGAACGTACATTTACTTAGAGCGCTCTCCCTAATAATAAAGGCTTTCAATTAGTGAACCATGAATACAAGTTTGAACAGCATTAACATATGCACACAAATATTAACTTAACTACAGGCAGTACCCTTCCCTGATCCTTAATGTGGAACTGCAAACTGGCAGTCAAAGGGTTTGTGATGCAGGGGGTTGGGCCTACTTGTCCCAAGGACAAAAGACACAGTAAAACCTGTTGCCCTTGACCCCAAACAATATATCCTGGGCGTCGGGCTATAGGAATTGAAGAAAAGCAATACAGTTAAATGTGTGCTGCAGCTATTATGTTGACAGGTATCCACAAGCCAGGTTACAATATGTATCTGCAAGCAGGTAACAGAAACTACATATCCCTTCCAGAGTGTTCAAGGCCATATACAGATATCTCGTAACTACTATTATCATGAATTTTCCGCCACTGTGTCTAGGATGAGAGAGGAGATAGTCTGTCAAAGGACCCTAAATATCTTGGGGACCAGACGTCACAGGGAGCAGATCCGCATAATTAAGCAGTTGTTCTTGACAGAATAATAAATCCCTGATCCAGCCCTTGACCTTGGGGGGCGCTGCGGCATGCAACCCTACGGTTGGCCATCAGTAGTGCCATAGCGAGGTATCTGCGAGAGGGTTTTTCTATGAGTTCAGTGTACCCCAACAGCGCAAGTGTTGGAGACATGGCTAGTGACAATGACGTCATCTGTTCCAGTGCTTCAAATACCTGACGCCAGTACTCATATACACTTGGGCAACTCCATGCTAAATGGAGAAAGTTGGCATCGCCCATACCACACCTATCACACCTATCGGTGTTCCTTAGTTTATATTTGTACATTTTGGCCGGCGTGTAATATAGTGAGAAGTTAAAATGTGTAATGCGAAGTCTGCAACTTGCTGACACTTGTTCCATCTGTAGGCAGCAGTAAGACCACTGTTTGTCCGATAGGGTGCTCCAGAAATGGAGCCTGAAGCATTGTATGGAGTGGGGCCAACGTCGGAGGTTCTAGTGGGTAAGCCGGGGTAGTGTCGCGTACACCTTTTCTAAGTCTCACGTAGAGAAACACATCTAGCGGCGAGGATGTATGCTATGGAATATTTGTTCTAAGGTGAGAAAACTTCCATTGTGATAAAGGTCCCCCCAGCTTGTTTTGTGCGTCTTCGCCATGACTTTCCTGAACACCGCCTCTTGTAACAGGGGTGGTATGTCATCGGGAGTAATGGAGAGCAAAACATGGGGGCACATAGTATTTTCATAATGCGTCTCCAGGCAGATACTGTAATTGTAATTGTCGTGGTGTTTATGTCACTGGGTTGTGGAATATTATATATCATGCCTGTCAAAGGGATGGGAACCGCAAGCCATTGCTTCACTACTATTTGTGGCATGTATCGGGGCGGGTGAAACCACCCTGCGAGTATGGTCTGGTAATTACGTCCCACTGCAGCCGTGGTTGCTTGACCCCCCCCCCCCCCCCACACATGTCAGTCTAATAAGTTCCGATCGTAAAGTCGTAAAGAAGTGCCTGCCGGGGTTGTATGGAATATTCATGAATAAATATAGTAACTGCGGGAGAACTACCATTTTGATCAAGGAAGTGCGCCCTGCCAAGGATAACGGCAAGGAGATCCAATGTGTGACAACTTGTGATGTGATCCAATGCCCTACTGTAATTTAAGCGCATTCATTCCTCCCTGTCCCTGGTTATACGAATGCCTAAATATTTAACTTCTGAATTACACCATTCGAGGGGAAAGTCTAGTGAGAATTGAGTGGCAGCTGAGGTGAGAGGGAAAACCTGCGACTTCCCCCAGTTGATGTGGATCCCGGAGAGTCGCCCAAAAATAATGAATTCTCTCAAGATAGGATTGAAGTTTTGCTGTGGGTCTCTTATATACACGGTGATGTCGTCTGCATGGAGGGAAATGAACACCTGAGGCATGGGGCACCACAGGGCCTGATCCTGATGGTGTTGCCAGAGTTTTGCCGCAAGGGGCTCAATCGCCAGCGCCAAAAGCAAAGGGGAGAGCTGGCATCCCGGTCTGGTAGCCCTGGTGATTTGGAAGGCATTCTGTTAATTAAAACTTTGGCAGTAGGGGATTTATATAACAGGCCTATCCAAGCCAAAACCCCATTAGCATTCCCATGCGCTGAAGTATGCCCAGCAAATAGTCCCATTCCACTGAATCAAACACTTTGGTGGCGTCTAGAAAGGCTGCCACAAGTGCCAGATCCGGGTCCACATTTGGTAATACGGAAAAAAGGTACGGAGATTGTGGGAGGTTGCACAACCTGGAATAAACCTCGCCTGGTTGGGGAGGACTAGTTTTTCCATTAATAAATGTAACCTGTTGGCCAGTACCTTAGCCAGAATTTTAGCATCATTATTAATTATTAATCATTATTAATTAGGGATAGCGGCCTGTAAGAGTTGCATTGACTGTCAGGTTTTCCGGGCTTTAAGAGGGAGGTAATAGGCGCCTCTCATCGAGGGTGGGAGAATCCCATTCGCTTGGGACTCTTCGTACACTGTTTTTAGTATGGAAGCTAGGTGGTCAATATACGTTTTATAAAAGTCTATGGGTAGCCCGTCTAGGCCTGGGGCTTAACCAGACTTCATATGCATGATAGCTTTGCGTATCTCGTCCAGCTCAAAATGGGCATCTAGGAATTCTCTCTGTGAGTTCCCAAGCCAACCCAAGGCCACATCATCCTGGTAGCTGGCCAGTTCCATCGAGCCCCTCCGGCTAGTAGAGTTCAGTGTGGAGTAATGAATGCTGCCAGTATGTCAGCACTGTCTCTGCACTGAGCAACATCAGGGCCAATAAGTTCCAATAATTTCCGGTACATAGTTAGAGAAACAAGGTTTGCGTATCACTTCCACTGGAACTTTTTTTTTTTTTAAATTACATTTATTTATGCTTTTTCCAAAAAATACAAATCAGGCAGACATGAGTACACACTGAGTATCAATGCAGGTATACAGATGAAACGGGTATAGTAGGCCAACAACATTGATCTGAGAGTCAATAAACCACAGTAAGAGTATGATTCATACAGTGGGGCACAAGCAACAACATAATGAGAGAGACCATACAGTACATACAATGGCAGCATTCAATCATATGGTGAGGTCTGAGGAGAAAAGGATTGAGGGGGGATAGGGGTGATGCGTGTCAACCAGTCAAGAGTCTGAGGGGCACTGGCAGTCACCAGTGTCAGGTTGTGTGTCATCCACATCAGAAACAGGGTGTGGAAGCAGATAGGGAGTGAGGGGTCCCCAATTGTCTTGAGCCGGGAGGAAAGTGGGAGTAGTTCAGCGAATGCGTACATTTGGTCTTGCCAGAATACCATATCTCGGATCCATGCCTTAAACTTAGGAGCCCGGACTCGGCCCCAACGGCATGCAATACAGCGTTTGGCGAGGAGAAGACTGAAGGAGACACATTTTCTATGTGGCGCTGCTATGGTTGCGATATAGCCAAGAAGGGCGAAAAGAGGAGTGTGTGGGAGGTGTAGCGATGTTATTTGTTCCAGGGCTTCCAAAACCTGAAGCCAATACCTCTGCACAACAGGGCAGTCCCATGCCAGAAGGAGGAAGTCAGCCCCTGTAGCCCCACATCGACTGCATCTATCATCATCACGCAATCGAAAGCAAAAGAGTTTAACAGGTGTATAATATGTACGGTGTATGTATTTATAGTGGAGTATCCGGAGGTGGCTACTGGATGTGCTATGCTCTGTTTGTACGCAGCAATAGGTCCACTGCTCCTCAGTTATAGTTAGCTGCAGTTCTGTGGACCATTTATCCCTGGAGGTGGTTCGTGAAGCAGATTGAGTGGTGTACAGAGATCGATAGAGGGAAGAAACTAGATGAGGTGCCGCATCTCCGACAATATAAGATGAAGTGTGGCGACCTTCGGTGGCTCACTGGGGAAAGATGGAGTGTGTTCCTTAAATCCCTGCCGCAACCCTGATATATAAAAAAAGGTCCATGGGAGAGAGGGGTATCGCAGCGAAGAGCTGTTGTAGGTTCGGAATTTGCCCTGGAAGTAGAGGTCTCCCCAAGTTTTAATCCCATATTTAGCAAGGGTCTTAAATACTCCCTCCTGGAGGACCAATATCTTTGGGTTGTATGACAAGGGAAGCAAAGGTAAGTATAGCATAGGGGCACAGGTTCTTGTAGCAATATGTTGCCATGCCCTAACAGTTGTAGTGATCGGGGTCTGGGTCTCCGCTCGATTAGCACCAGCAGCAAAGATAGCACTGTCTAATGGGATGGGATCTGATAGCCAGTGTTCGGCAGCCACTTGAGGCATGTATCTGGGGGGGTGAAACCAGAAGTGTACATAATGAGCCTGTGTGCATATATAATAGAGTTCAAAATTGGGGATATCGAACCCTCCTTGTGCGTAGGGGTGAGTGAGGATGTACCACTGCACTCTGGGCTGTTTACCTCCCCAAGTGAGGCGAATAAGCTCTGTACGGAGCATCGAGAAAAAACCCCTACCTGGGTCATAGGACACGTTTGTGAAGAGATAAAGGAGTTTAGGGAGGATGACCATTTTAATTAAGGATATGCGGCCTGCCATGGATAGCGGGAGGGTGATCCAGCGGGTAACATTGTCCCTAATCCCATCTAGAGTACGACCGTAGTTGAGGCGCATCAGATCATCGTGATTTGCGGATATCCAAATACCGAGATATTTAACCTCGTCAGGGCACCACTTAATTAGAGGTGAGGGGGAAGAGTTGAGATTTGGACCAAATCATATGAATCCCAGATAGACCCCCAAATCACACAAATTCTCAAAGCAGCGGATTGAGGTTCGCCTGGGGCTCTCTGACATATAGCGTGATATCATCCGCATACAGGGAAATCAGGATATGTCGGAGTGGGCAGCGGAGGGTCTTATCTTGATGGTATTGTCTGATTTTAGCTGCAAAGAGGCTCAATAGCTAAGTCGAATAGGAGTGGCAACAGCGGGCACCCCTGTCGGGTCCCTCAAGATATTGGGATGGGAGATGAGGAGTGGCCGTTAATAAGGACCTTGGCTATGGGTACAGTGTAAAGCAGGCGTACCCAGGAAATGAATCCCCACGGGCAGCCCATGTTTTGTAAAATCCCAAAGAGGTAGTCCCATTCCACAGAGTCGAAATCCTTTGTGGCGTCGAGAAATACCGCAGCAATGGGTATTTTTGGGTCGATCGTGTGCAGTGTGGAGAAGAGCGTGCGTAGATTATGCGAGGTCGCTCACCCAGGAACGAAGCCGGCCTGGTCGGGGAGTACCAGCTTATCCATCAAAAGGCTGAGGCGATTAGCTAGATGTTTGGCAAGAATTTTAGCGCTATATAAAAGATTGTTGTTAACAGTGTCCGTATTAATTAAAGATAAGGGTCTATATGAGTCGCAGCAATCTGCTGCTTTGCCAGGCTTGAGAAGGGACAAAATAAGTGCTAGTCTCATGGAGGGGGGCAGGGATCCAATTTCCAGTGCTTCATTAAAGACGATTTTAAGAATGGGAAGCAGCTGGGCTATGTAAGCTTTATAAAAATCTACAGGGAGGCCATCAGAGCCCGGGGCCTTAACAGACTGCATTTGCATAATTGCCTTGCATATTTCATCATTTTCAAAGCGAGCCGCAAGGAACTCCAGCTGCGTATCGCTCAACCAGCCTAGATTGATATCTTGCAGGAAGGGGGCAAAGTCAGGGGATTCGGTTCTGCAAGTGCTGTATAATGTAGTATAGAAGTCAGAGAAGGTGCGCATAATGTCCTGACTGTCCTTGTGCTGTATTCCCTCAGAATCTTTAATCTCGAGGACATAATTGGTGAATCTAGGCGCCGTACCGTTTGCGCCAACTGCCTGCCTGGGCGCTCGCCCTCCCCTTATCTGCACGCATTATGGTATTTCCTGCAGAAGCGTCCCTCTGATGTGGCTGTTTCTTTATATTCCGTGAGATTTTCTCTAAATGTAGAGAGCTTTCGGCAGTAGTTCAGACCTCAGAGTTCAGTCTCTATTTGTTTGAGTTCCTTCTCAAGTTTGCAAAGGGTACGGCGCAGATCACGTAGAACCCCAAAACCTTTGGCCATGCAGGTTCCGCGTATTGTAACCTTCCCACATCACCCTGTAAGGCTGTCCGAGTGTCTAGTGAAATAAGGGAGGGGTCATTGTTGCCTTTTGACATAAAGTGCCTCTTTATTTCAGGACTTCCTTTGTGTCTGTTTGGTAAAGATTTACACACAGGTAATTTAGGGAACAAGAAAATAACAAAATAATGAGAGGTGGGTTCTGTTTATCCGAAGGGAGCGTCTACTTCTCTTCCTGGATCTGTGGTTCCTGTGACTCCTTCCCCTCGCCAGGCTCCATGGAAGGGCAAAGGTGAAAAGAAGAATGGGACCAGGTTAATCAAACCCGTGCTATATAAAGGTTATAGCCCGTCTGCGCCCGTCCGTGCCAGTTCGGGCCCAGGGCCAGGAAGCTCTGATAATGCCCCTGTCCCAGTCATCTCCTACTCGCGTAAGGCACTCCTCCAACTGAGAGGAAATAGATACTCTGCGTGTGTTAACTCGCTCAGCCCAGAAAATCCCCACGCACACTGTAGTTCTTGCCAATTTTCAATAGCGAGGAAAAAGTCCCCAACCTACATCACAACCCGGGTGAGCATGGCTCTTCTGAACTGTAGGTCGCTGCCCAGGCACGCCCTATAAATCAATCTCCTAATCCAGGATTTCAAATTGGACGTACTGTTCCTATCAGAGACCTGGCTAGTGCCAAATTCCGATCCGGACATAGTCAGAGCCCTTCTCCCAGGATACCTGATCCAGGTCCAGAAGAGGCCAATCGGCAAAGGGGGTGGATTGCCATCATATACAAAGACCAGTTCTCCTGCTGGCTGGTGGACAGCGACATCACAGACTGTGAAAATGTGTATTTCACCATTCAGTTCTCCCCTACTAGAACTATGTCAGGTCTTCTTGTATATTGCCCTCCGGGTGCCCTAGGGCACTTTGGCAGCTCTCTTCTGGCGACAGTTGTCTCGCTAGCCACGTCCTCGACCAACTTTACACTTCTGGGAGACTTGAACCTCCATTTCAATGACCCGCTAGATAAAGTGGCAGGTGAATTACTACTTGATTTAAAGTCTTACGATCTCCTGCTCAAAAACCCTTATACCACCCACTCTAAAGGGCACCTCCTCAATCCTATCTTCTCTAATATCCCAACTTTGGAACCTAGAGATCCACTACCTATCCCGTGGTCCGACCACTTCCTAATTCTGTTTAACTGGGAAACCATCCTAGACACTCCCCAAGCCCCGGCGACACGATGCCAAGAAAGATCATGGTCTAAACTTCCACTCGAGAACTGGACAACTATACTAGAGCAATCTGCTCCTACACATGATCCAGACCCGCTGATAGCAGACAGGAACTTTACTCTCTGGATTGAGCACTCCTTTGACTGTGCCCTCCCGAGGAAAAGAGTAGAGAAAAAAAGCAGACCCTTCAAATCCCCCTGGTACACGCCAGAACTCAGGGATCAAAGGAAAGCTTGTAAAAAACTAGAACGGGTATGGAGGAGGAACTGGGCCAATAACTCGAAAGTTGCTTACAAGTCAGCCATCAGAGCCTACAAAACCTCACTCAAAGCTGCCCAGGCCGCTTTCTACGAGGAGAAAATTTGTGTCTCCTCAAACTCCTCCAGAGAGACCTTTCGGATCGTAAAGGAACTCCTGAAAGTTCCAGAATCTCCCCTAGTCCCTGATACTTCAGGAGCAAAATGCAATCTTCTTGCGGATTTCTTTAAGAACAAAATTCTAAATATTCTAATAAGTCTACCCGGTAACGACGACATGCCGGAACTCAACACTCTCAGTACCCTAAGGACTGGACCCTGTCTGGAAGCCTTCTCCCCAATTAATAGAGAGGATTTCCAAAAAACACTGGGATCAATAAAAAGCGGATCCCCAGGAGACCCGGCACCTATGCACATCAGGAAATTGGTGTCTGCAATCATCACTCCTTTAGCCACCGATTTAATCAATTCCTCCTTTTCGCAGGGTACCGTTCCGCCTAGTTGTAAGAAGGCCATAGTGAAAGCCCTATTAAAAAAGCCACACCTGGATTCCTCAGAGATGGCCAACTATCGACCGATCTCGTTACTGCCAGGGATTAGCAAGATAGCGGAGAAGCTGGCTAACTAGCAGCTATCTGCTTTTTTGGAAGCAGGTGAGCGGCTGGGCAGCTCCCAGGCATGCTTTCGCCCTGGCCAGGGTACAGATACCGCCCTCATAGTGGTTGTTGAAGAGGCAAGACGGATCTTGGACTCGGGAGGATCAGCAGCTGTGATCCTCCTGGATCTAAGCGCGGCCTTTGATACGGTTGACCACCATATCCTCATCCATCGCCTCAGCAACCTGGGAGTCTCGGGATCTGCCCTGGCATGGCTAGAATCCTTCCTACACTCCAGAACCTTTTGAGTCCCGGAAGGCAACATCTACTCTAAATCGACCCCGCTCCAGTGTGGTGTGCCACAGGGCTCGTCTCTGAGCCCGACACTTTTCAACGCATATATGGCCCCACTGGAAGATATCGTCACTCCCTTTGGGATCAAATTAGTAACCTATGCTGACGATACACAACTGGTCGTTTCACTCAATCAATCCAACCACTGCTCTGAGATTCTACGGTCCTGCCTGTCAGAAATCTTTGGATGGATGAATAGATCCATGCTCAAAGTAAATGGAGACAAAACAGAGCTAATGCTCCTGGGTCATAAGACTACATCTGTTTTCAGCTCCATGTGGCCCACATGCCTGGGACCAATCCCAACACCAAAAAGTGAAATCAAAAGTCTGGGGGTATGGCTTGACCAAGACCTCTCGCTCAAAACTCAAGCCAAGAAAACAGCTGGGGTGTGTTTCGGCTTACTTCGTACTGCACGAAAAATTCTACCCCTCCTACCTCCCCACTCTAGGAGGCTTCTCGTGCAAGGTCTGATCCTCTCCAGGCTGGACTATAGTAATGCTTTATATTTGGGTGCCCCAGAAGCCACTATAAACAAATTACAATGAATTCAAAACTCGGCAGCTAGACTACTAACTGGAACCCCAACTAAACTCTCAGCCAAACCCGCCCTCAGATTCCTTCATTGGCTGCCAATACGGGAAAGAATCAAATTCAAATCCCTGTGCATTATGCACGAATCTCTCCAGGGCAAGGCCCCCCCCATCCTGAGAAGCCTGGTTGGCCCCTACAAAGCTAACAGGGCACTCAGATCGGACCATCTATACCTCGCCAACGTTCCCAGAATAAAGAAAGCGCGAACAGGAGGACGTTGTTTCTCAGTCAACGCTGCGCAGCTCTGGAACTTTCTCCCCCTCAACATTCGCACTGAACCTAGTCTCCAGAAGTTTCGCAAGCTTTTGAAAACCTTCCTTTTTCCCTAAGGTTCCTTCAATTACGCCTGTCCGGGTCAAAATTCTTCTCTCAGCGCTGGGACGCCTACGGGTAACCATGCGCTCTACAAATCCTATTCCATTCCATTCCATTCCATAGTGCTAACGTCACCATACGTATGTGCAGGGAAAAAGGGGAAGTGTGTGTGGAAAAGAGAGGTCGACACCGTCAGTGTTATGCCTTTTCACACCACCCATCCCACCAGAATGCTCCCCTTAGTGGCACTTGCCTTGGGCCACGACCCGTCAACAGGGTCGCGGCGTCTGGACCCGGGGCATCCTCTCCCCTCCTTGGGCCGCCGGGTTTGCGCGTCTCGAGGGTACTTGGGTGGTCCTCCTCCGGGTTTCGCTCCCTCCGTGGTTCCCCTCCTCCTGGAGGTACCTCCTGTAGCTGGTCTTCTCCTCCGTTCGCCTCCCGCTGCTGGCCTTCTCCTCCGCTCACCTCCCGCTGCTGGTCTTCTCCTCCGCTCGCCTCCCGCTGCTGATCTTCTCCTCCGCTCACCTCCTCGTCACCCTCCGAACTCCTGGGCATGTCCTCACAACTCCGCTGCCGTTCTGCTCTCCCTGTTCCGGTTTCATTACCTGCCAGCCAATCCTGCGCGTCGACGTCAGCGCTGAGAGCTAGACCGCTGGCAACTTCCTGTCTGGTTCGGACGTCCTCTCCCGGCTTTCCCCACTTCCGGTTGTCGGCTTCCCGGTCTTTCTCACACACCCCCACCGAGGAAACGGAATCTATATTAGTCTGGAAGGGGGGAGGAGCTACGCTAGCAACCAAGATGGCCACGTAAGCTCCCGGCTCCGCCGACCTCCGCCAGCAGCTCGTGTATCCTGATATGGATCCTGAATTCGCACCGGACCCCGTGTTCATGAGGTGTTCCTGAATCTAAAGGTGCAATCCCGAGATTTCCACCTTCTCGAATTATGAAGATACGCCGTGTTTTCATTCTCGGCCTAACCCAGCATGGAAGCCGGGGCCTCGATTTCTGTCCCATCCGGGTTGGAATTGAACATCGGCCGCAGGACTTGGGCTTCGTCCGGTCTCTCGAAGTGGGGCATATTCTGAACGTTTTGGATGGCGGCACTGTGATTGGTTGATTCCGAGGATACAGTAGCGTGACGCACTGGTTGCTGTGGTCGCGGGTCCGTCGCCCGGAGACTCTGCTAGCCGTCCGGGGTCGACGGGCTTGGGCCCTCGCTTGCAGCGAAGGTGTCGATATTGAGAGACTGAGAGCGACCATCGTTGTCATTGGCTTTACGTGTGCCTGTTACCCCGGAGTAGTCGACCTCCGGGGTTCGAGTCCTGCTCTATCGCTTCGCGAGAGGGGATGGAACGAGCGGACGGTACGGCATCACTTCAGGCTGTAATGGCCGCCATTGGGGCGCTCCACTCGCAGTTCACCGCCGCCATTCAGAGGATGATTGTAACAGTGGACGATATCTGCCTGAGACCGAACTACGACCCTTCAGTATGTTTTCAGCAAGCCGTGGTGCCTGCGGTGCAGGGTGCGCTAGAGACTGAGGACCCCGTTCGGAAACCAGATTTGATGTGTTTTGTCGGTTCCCAGATAACAGCCTGCGAGCCTCGGATTATCGTCAGCTCATCCGGCTCAATCCCGATGCCGCCTACGATAGACATGGACAGTTTTATACGCCGTAATAAGTTCCTCAGTGACTATTGGAGTATTATTATCCTTTTCCTCCTTCTTGAGTCAACCATGCTCTTGGGACTCATTTTCGGTGGACAGCTATCCTCGTTTGATTTGTGGACATCGAGAACTATTATCCTGGTTTCAATCCTACTGCACTGACCTGGACTTTTCTGAGCGCTCTGATTCTTCCATTGAGATGGCGGTACGGGTGGGAGGGGCTCGCACGAAAACCCGTAGTGGCCAGGGTTAAACTTGACTGACTGGATTTGATAAAATACCTTGATTCGATAAGGGAATTGTACCTATAATGATGTGGGAGTCGGGTGGTTTTTGCTACCTCCCCCGGTTGGTTTATAACTATAGCTTCATACTGTCTTGATTATGTTTCGGGGTGGTTGCTTCTGGCGGGGGGTAAGGGAGACCGGGGGCATGTTTGATTTCTCCTCCTCCGCTCTTTTCCTTCTTGTAGGGTTAGTTCTTGGGCGACAGGCACGCTGCTAGTGGGGTTAGGCCGTAGCCATTGCAGGGGTGCAGGGTGGGGGGTTTGGGGGGGGGTTTGTTATTTTATCTTATTTTGTTCTATGGCCTTTTTCTTTTCTTCTTTCCTTTTACGAGAGGTGGGTTGTTTATCCTAAACTGATTTTCTCATCCATGTGGGTGTCTACTCCGGCCTTAATTATTCTGTATTTTGGGTGGATGGGTCTTGCAGACGGAAGTCTGGGTTGGTCAGCACATTATCTATCCTTCTTTATATGCTTACAGACGTTTACGTCATAGATTCTTGTGTATTTGTTTATCTGCATTGCCGTATTCACCCATCGCCTACTGTACTATAACTTAAAGTATGACACCCTATTTTTGTAATGCCTCCTCTTGTTTTCTTCAATAAAAAGACTTTCAAATTTAAAAAAAAAAAAAATTGTCTGGAAGGAGGTAATTTCCTCACCTATTTCTGCTCTGAACACTGTATCGAGTAAGGCCTTCGGAGTAAGCCGCCAGATTCGGGGCGTGGATCGCATGTCAGATGGAGCAATAGTTAGGAGCACTAGCGCGTCGTCTGAATATGTCCTGGCGAGGTGGGTGGCACTTTCAATCCAGGAAACAGCACCCCAGGAGACCACCCAGTAGTACAGTCTGGCCAATGAGGCATGGAGAGCAGTGTAATGGGTACCCTCCCTATTTCCAGGATGGGGATGGCGCCAGGCATCGGTGAGCCCATGGTGCTCTCAGGAATTCCGGTAGCGCGGATGTTACTGCGCCGGCTTCTAGCCTCCAAGTCCTCATTCTTGGCAGCAATCACCTTTAAATGATTGTCCATATGGCTCCTTTGGCAGGACATCTGCGAGGTGGTGTCTTCCGTATCAGAGATACGCTTTTCCTCCTCCTTGATCCGTTCATCATGCTTCTCAACCTTTTGGACTATGTATTCCATGCGCGTGCTCATCGAGTCCATTTTGGTGGAGAGGTCAGTCAGGTTGCGTCGCATATCCAGCAGTAGGGATTTGTCCTCATCTTCCGGAGCTGGGGGAGGGATCGAGGAGGACGCAGTAGTTGTTGGGTCCGATTCTTCTGTGCAAGAACGCGTGACGGACCTCTTGGCATCAAAGGGGAGTTTGGTTTGTCGGTCTTCAGGTTTCCCCATGGTGTCTGTGCGGCGGACAGAGTGGTCTGCCTATGGTTGCCTATGTTTTGGTGTAATGAGTGGGGAGGAGGTTAGATCTGTCCATCGCCGGATAGAAAGCAGAGTTGAAGTCTCCCCCCCAGATAATATGAGTGGATCCTACTTGCAGAATTTGACCCCATAATGTGGTGTAAAAGTCCGGGTCATCAGTATTAGCGCCGTAGCTACATACTATCATAACAGATTGGGTCCCAAGCGTGCCCCAGAGTAGACAGCTACATCCCATGCGATCTTGCTGCGTGCCACCCAGGATGAAGGGTAGGTTGCGCTCCACCTGGATGGCCACCCCCCTGGAGTAGGTAGAGTAAGAGGACAAGACATGTCATAGCCCATTTACTGGCAAATGTGGGAGAACGGGAGGGGTCAAAGTGGGTTTCTTGCAGTACCGCTATGTGTACATGACGTCTGTCTAGGTAGGAATTGATGTGCCTACATTTCCGAGGGTCCCGAATGCCCCAAACATTCCAGGAGATTAGATTAAGACGTAGGGGCTCAGTGTGTTATTACAGGGAGGAATGCGTTATTAAGGAGAAGTGGCCTGCAGGGCATATAATACCGTGCATGTCATCAAGTAAAATCTGTGCCTGTCAAAAGGTTGAAAAAAACAATACAGTGAACATAAATCCCTCGTCCACCCCCTCCCACAGCGGCACCCCAAATGTGCCGGCAGTACCACCATCACCCAACCCAACTAACACATTACAACTGTGCAACAAGGAAAAAGTAATTACGAAAGTAGAGTGATTTAGGGGGAATCTCCCACATGGGGGTACGCCAGTGTGCCTCCCCCCAGTGCCGATGTTCAAGGGGGGGAGGGTACTTGGCAAGGACAGTACGATGATCAAACGACCGTTAGCTATATCCACATAGTACATTTAAAATTAGGGAAATTAAAGATGGAAAGATGAAAAACAGCCTCCAAGGGGTACCGGAAAATGGGGAACAGTTTGTGCCTACATAAACATTAAAAAGGTGATAACACACAACTGCGAGATAATATAGTCATTATGCATTTGGTTGCAAAACTTATTGTGGTCTGAGCGAGGAGCATAGGATGGTGTAGTCCAAAATCAGCTGGGTGTTGCAAGGGTGCATACAACAGGATACCACTCCTCAGAGACCTCAGTAGTATGGCCGGGGCAAGGGCAGGACAGGTGTGCCGCAAAGGAAGGAGAACTAAACGCGACTAGGATGCAAGATTCCTCACAGGAAAGAGATAGGGAGACATCTTACTACCAGGAGGACAAAAAGGACAAAGTTCAGTTAGCACTCAGTGATGGTGATTGGGAGAGGCGATCTCGAGAGTCCCTTATCGGAGTGCCTTTTTTGACGGTGCGGAGAAAGTCATCCACCTGCTGTTCGTTCGTGAAGGAGTGGTGCTTATCCCGGTAGGTGACTCTCAGGCATGCTAGATAGAGCAGAGCATACTCAATCTGGAGTTTGCAGCGTTTTTGCTTGGCCGGGCCGGGCCTCCTGCACTACCATTGTGAAGTCGGGATATATTGAGAAGCTGTTGCCTTCAAATTGTAAGTTCTGATGATCCCTGGCCAATCTCAATGCAGCATCCCGGTCTCTGTAATTTAAGAGGCGTGCTATTATCGGTCTCATATTAGCCCCGGGGGCTGGGCGTGGACCGAGGGATCGATGCGCCCGCTCCACTATGAATTGGGATGAGAAGGCTTCCGCTTCGAAGGTGGTGCATAGAAGACGTTCGAGGAAATCTTCCATCCTGCCCGTATTGGTGCTCTCAGGAATTCCGGTAACGCGGATGTTACTACGCCGGCTTCTAGCCTCCAAGTCCTCGTTCTTGGCAGCAATCACCTTTAAATGTTTGTCCATCTGGCTCATTTGGCAGGACATCGGCGAGGTGGTGTCTTCCGTATCAGAGATATGCTTTTCCGCCTCCTTGATCCATTCGTCATGCTTCTCCACCTTTTGGACTATGTAGTCCATGTGCGTGCTCATCGAGTCCATTTTGGTGGAGAGGTCAGTCAGGCTACGTCGCATATCCAGCAGTAGGGATTTGACCTCATCTTCCGGAGCTGGGGGAGGGATCGAGGAGTACGCAGTAGTTGATGGGTCCGATTCTTCTGTGCAAGAACGCGTGACGGACCTCTTGGTGTCAAAGGGGAGTTTGGTTTGTCGGTCTTCAGGTTTCCCCATGGTGTCTGTGCGGCGGACAGAGTGGTCTGGCACAGATGGGAAGCAAAGCCAATGGCAGTCGTGCTTCTCTACAATAGGGGTATAGGAGATGGAGGCCAGGCTAGACCCGGAAAGAGAGTCAGCAGCGCGGTGTAAGGCGGTGAAGGTGAAGCCTCTGTTATAGTGGTAGCCACAGGTTGGACAGAAATGTTGCAATATTTCTTTTGCATACTTAATGGTGTTGCAAGGCATTATATTCTGCGATTGCTGGCGTCCCGCGAGCGTCTGGGGGGAGCAGCCAAAGTTGAAGGGCATATGGCACGCTACTAAGAAAAGGAGCACAGCAACTCAGTGAAGGCAACTCCTTCATAGCCCACAGGCCCCCAAAAATCCAGAGGGGCTTTTACCAACCTACAACACAACCATGATCCCGGAGTGGAGCTGGATGCGAGCCGGGGGCTCCAAAAAGGGATGACGGCGGAAAATCTAAGCCTCTCCTGCCTGCTCTCTACCTTCCTTGAGACTGGAGTTGGGAGGACTTGAAAATGCTTTCTACCTCCTCCTCCCTCTGAACTTTTTTTTCAAAACCAAAAAGCCTTTTTTTCTCCACTTCCCCAGGGATTGAAACATCACTGGGAAGCCTGCAGGGCTGGGTCCTGGCAAGGGAGAGATAGTCAGGCGGACAGAGAGGGACGGGGGAGTAGAAAGAAGGGAGGGGAGGTAACTCTCACTTCGATCCCCTTACTTTGGTCCAGTCCTATAGCCAAGTGGGTCGGGGGCTCTTCTGCAGGGCGCTGTGGAGACTTTCGGCTCTCTACATCCCTGCCAGGAACTGATGTATCTGAATTCCTTTCTTGGAGCCAGGCTGCCCCCACCCCCTCTGGTTAAAGAAACAAGCTGTCGCCATTGCGTTAATGCAAAAAAAAAGTGCTTACTGAGCCATAGGGATCGCCGCTTGATGCTATTTGGGAGGTGGGAGGGGTGTTGTCTGTAGCCTGGCAAGCATACGAGCACTGGATTAAATAATTAGAGAATACCCCGATCACTGCTTGATGCTGTTTGGGAGGTGTGTTCTCTGTAGGCAGGCATATGGGGTTAAAGTGTCATTACGCTACCCAGAGGATCAATCAAGTCACTGTTGCTACGGACACAACACTCTCAGAGAAAAGGGTTTTCGCTTTGTAAAAAAAGTCAAGTTTGTTGGATGGAAATTAAGAGTGGCACGTTTTAAAGATTATGAATAATAAAAACAGACTTGATAGAAAGACTCAAACGTAGTATTACAGAGGCACAAACGATATACAGCCTGAAAAGTTGTTGGGGCGCTGGGCTGCAGCTCAGAGGCAAAGGCATTGTTCTGACTGAATCTAATTGAACAGTGGCCAGGTATGTCAATACAGCTTTGGAACGTGACCTCAGTTGGGTCTGACATGAATTTGACTCTGATCCAGACAAGCCTCTCAGAGAAGGGGGCTCGAGCCTGAGGCAACAGACGGGTGGACGGGGCCTAAGGGAGACAGGGCGTACACCAACCCCACTTCCAAAGAAGCCCAACAGAAAACCAACATCAATAGATCTTGGAAGCGAGCAGCGCATGCGCTGTAACGCAGGCGAGACCTAAAAAAGGAGACACCAGCTTCAGACCTAGACCTGGGAAGATTTGGTATCTCTAAATCAATAGACACTGATGCCTTTTGGAAGGCTAATAATATCTCTAGGTTTGTGGAAAATCCTATGTCAAGTCTGGCTGTGTTGACTGATGCAGAGAGTGGTGGATCATTTCACTTAGATATAAAGCCTAACGTGTGAGGAATAGGTAGTGCTAGAGGAGGAATTTCCGATCTACCTGATAGAGCGCTTACAGCACTCTAAATTGTATGGGTGCATTATACTCCTGGTTTAAACGCACTTACATGTATTTTATTGTTTGCAGTGTTTATTAAGATGCATTTATTTACGCTATATAATTATAGAAATGTAGTGTACACATCCAAGCAGGATTTTACATATATTAGAGATATTTATAAGTCCTGTATGCATAATGTGCAGGATGACATTATACTCATATAAATGTAATTGTGTGTCGTTTAAGTTGCCTGCACTGAAGGCCCAGAATTACAGGTTGTTGTCAATTTAGACTCCTTGGTTGCTCAATAAATAATTAAATGAATCCTTTTGTGTGCAAGGACAGTATGTTCTCATCCTACAGCAGGTGCAGGAATTCGACTTCGTTATTCTTAGTTGGAGAAGATACCCGGAATGTCTGAAGAATTCTGAAAGGCGAGAAGGGAGGATGCCTTCCGTGCCTGGCCTATCTAAAACTCAAGGTTACCGAGCAGGAGCTGAACAACACGGCTCTGGTGGAAAAATACAGACAGAAGAGATTTAAAAGTTTTTGCGATGTATTAGGGGCGGAACATTGTCTTTTTGTATGATGCGCAGGGACAGTGAAAGAGACTTCTGCATTTTTCGTCGGATAAGGAGCATCTTAGAGCAAGCTTCATAGCCTTAAGCTATCTGACCCAATTGACGTGAGTATTTCTTAGGAGGTAAACACGTGGTGACACCTTTGGGGTATGAGATAAGGGAAATAGGCAGGACCCTCAGTGAGAGCAGTGTAGGGAAAGATAATCTTTGGTTTCTTCCCCATGAAAAAGGATTTGGACTCAGCTTCAAGTTTGGTGAGCGGACTCAAGAGAAGTCCAAGATCCTGGAATAGTTTAGTATATGTGATTGTCCAATCAAAAATTGTGGGTGTTGTTAAGGGCTATCGGCAATCCACTTGTGATAGGGAACTTTGCGTGAATGTAGGGGTAACGTCGCGGTGGAAAACCTCAGGTACCAGGGGTAGACTACAGAGATTGGGTGACCAATGCAGGTCAGGGGGTCACAGGGGATGTTCTTGTAAGAGTGTTCTATCAATCTTTTAGCGGACGACAATTACTTGTTTATGTAACTGTAAGTTATTGTGGCTGTGTTAGGAAGCAGTTACTTGGTTTAATAACTTTGGATATACAGTTACTTGTAGTACGAATGTGTTAGCGAGTGTACGAAGTGAAATTTTAAAGGAGTGTGAGCTGCTGTAAAGAGGGAGTTGTGACATCCGTGCAAACCGTGCTGGGATAGGTCGGTTGGTGTAACGCCGCGCTGGGATTGGTGGAAGTTCATCCGAAGTCGAATATTGAATTCTGGATTGCAAATAATTGATTTTCACAATGAGATGTTTTAAGGTGTTGCGTGATTTGTGTAGGGGCGACACAGGGGTAGTAACTCAGGTGGGTGAAGAAGCTCCACCAGAGGATACCACGGCACATTACATGGCAACCAAAGTAGGACTCCATACTATAGCGTGGCTGCAAAATTGGGATAAAATTACAGAGAAAGAGGGAATATTGTATTTCCCTCGTTATCGTTCCTTTCGGAGGGAGGTGCTGTACCAGTTGAGAGGAGTGATGTCTTCTCTGAAACTGCCGCCTAGACCAGGGCAATTTGAGGCATTAGATGCGTGGATGAGAAGAGAAATGGCGAAGAGAAGAGAAGCTTCACAGGGAAGAATGAAGAAAGCAATGAAGGGATATAAGGATGCTAGGTGGGATGCACAATTGAAGAGGTGGAGAATAGATGCCATAGAGGGAGAGCCCTTATATCCACTCAGGTTGCTAAAAGGAGGGTCTGAAGGACAGAGTAAGACAGAGGAGGACAGTGATACAGATGATAGCTTTCTAGAGAGGCTGCTAACAGAAAGTCCTCCACCTTATGACTCCAGGTTGGAACCGGAGAAAACGCAGCAATCTGGGGAAGCTTTAGGAGTGGGTCGAGAGGGTTTAGAGGAGCAGACAACAGGAGTAAGAGGGAGAATGGCAATGGGAATAAGAATTCCAGAGGGATCTGGAAGGCAAGGATATGCAGACCCTGAGCACGACGAAAGTGCATGTACTATGCAGTTACCAGACTCTCTTACAGTACCAGTTACAATTGGATCTGTAGTTTCGATCTATAACCCAAAAGAGAGAGCAGGTGAAAGTCAACATCAGACAAGAGGAGGGGAAGAGACTATATCTGGAGGGAGTCTTACAATGAGTGGAACAGGTATGGTTCAGATGCCAGTGGAAGCTAGTACTCCACTGCCAGCTACTGCTGATCCATCCAGAATGAACAATGGGTCAGAACGAAGACGAACAGGAGCTTTGGAAAATTCTAGGTCAGATACCAGAATGTGGGTTCCACCAGTGAGGGAGTCAATGATACCAAGAGAGGAACTGGAGATGAGACGAGAGGCACCTAAAGTACTATTCGAACCACAGGGTTTGTGTGAAGGTAACCATTGGAGAAGTCTCAGTTGTGAGAGAGAAAGTCGCCCAGTTTTGAGAATGGAGGAGAGTGCAGGTCCAAGGAGGGCACACATTTGTGGCAGGGAAGAAACAGGAAGTGAGAGGGGTCAGAGAATCATACAAGTGACAATGAAGGCACCATTGCTAGATGTGGTACAATTAAAAGCTGAAATAGATGAAGTGATAGAAGGGAATCTGCCAAGAAGACTGGGCCAGCCAGGGAGGGAACCCAGCAGGTGGGAGACGTAATTGAGTCGATGCCAATTTGCCCCCTGCACCAACTGGAACTAAGATTGCTCCAGTGACGACAGCTGAGGAGACGCCGAAGACTGGGAGCTGGACTTGTGGCTTTTCTCCCCTCCCCCACTAAAGACTACGAGTTGCCGAAGACTTGGCATTGGAGGCCGGAGGCAGCTCCACAGCGAGAGGGGTGCTGTGGGTGGCTGTACAAGCACCCCCCTAGCTGGAGGGAAACTGTCTGGCTGCGGCTGGAGTGGGGGTGCCTGTTGGGCCTGAGCCGAGGGCCGCAATGCACTGTGGCCTGCTCCACCCTCCCCGCCCTCTAAAGCGGCAAGAAAGTGCCTGGCGGCCGCAGGGTTTGAGTGGCTGAGGCTGCATTTCCAGTGACCTGTAACCAGGCGAGGTCGCCCCCACACACCCCTGCTACTGCCTCCGTCTGCTGTGCCCTTTTGCTGCCCTCGTTTTTGGCTGTGCCCTTGCTGACCTCGTTCCGCTGTGCCCTTGTTACCTTCTTTTGCTTTTTGCTCCCTCGTTTTTCCTCATTTTTTCCCCTGCTGTGCCCCTTTGCTGCCCCCGTTTTTTGTGCTGTGCCCTTGCTACCTTCTTTTTGCTCCCTTGTTTTTCCTCGTTTTTCCCCTCCTCGCGCTTCTCCACAGGGCGACCCAGCCGCCGCTGAGCCGCCCGCTGCCCTCCTTCCCGCCACTGCCACCCGGCGGCCACGCCCCCCTCCTTCCCATTCGCAGCCCTGCTCCCGCTACCCAGCTGCTCCTCCCTCCCGGCTCCTTCTTAAGGAGACAGCACAGAGGTGTAGGGAGCGACCGCTGAGCCTGTGACCAGGCGAGGTCGCCCCCACACACCCCTGCTACTGCCTCCGTCTGCTGTGCCCTTTTGCTGCCCTCGTTTTTGGCTGTGCCCTTGCTGACCTCGTTCTGCTGTGCCCTTGTTACCTTCTTTTGCTTTTTGCTCCCTCGTTTTTCCTCGTTTTTTCCCCTGCTGTGCCCCTTTGCTGCCCCCGTTTTTTGTGCTGTGCCCTTGCTACCTTCTTTTTGCTCCCTTGTTTTTCCTCGTTTTTCCCCTCCTCGCGCTTCTCCACAGGGCGACCCAGCCGCCGCTGAGCCGCCCGCTGCCCTCCTTCCCGCCACTGCCACCCGGCGGCCACGCCCCCCTCCTTCCCATTCGCCGCCCCGCTCCCGCCACCCAGCTGCTCCTCCCTCCCGGCTCTTTCTTAAGGAGACAGCACAGAGGTGTAGGGAGCGACCGCTGAGCCTGTAACCAGGCGAGGTCGCCCCCACACACCCCTGCTACTGCCTCCGTCTGCTGTGCCCTTTTGCTGCCCTCGTTTTTGGCTGTGCCCTTGCTGACCTCTTTCTGCTGTGCCCTTGTTACCTTCTTTTGCTTTTTGCTTTTTGCTCCCTCGTTTTTCCTCGTTTTTTCCCCTGCTGTGCCCCTTTGCTGCCCCCGTTTTTTGTGCTGTGCCCTTGCTACCTTCTTTTTGCTCCCTTGTTTTTCCTCGTTTTTCCCCTCCTCGCGCTTCTCCACAGGGCGACCCAGCCGCCGCTGAGCCGCCCGCTGCCCTCCTTCCCGCCACTGCCACCCGGCGGCCACGCCCCCCTCCTTCCCATTCGCCGCCCTGCTCCCGCCACCCAGCTGCTCCTCCCTCCCGGCTCCTTCTTAAGGAGACAGCACAGAGGTGTAGGGAGCGACCGCTGAGCCTGTAACCAGGCGAGGTCGCCCCCACACACCCCTGCTACTGCCTCCGTCTGCTGTGCCCTTTTGCTGCCCTCATTTTTGGCTGTGCCCTTGCTGACCTTGTTCTGCTGTGCCCTTGTTACCTTCTTTTGCTTTTTGCTTTTTGCTCCCTTGTTTTTCCTCGTTTTTTTCCCCCTGCTGTGCCCCTTTGCTGCCCCCGTTTTTTGTGCTGTGCCCTTGCTACCTTCTTTTTGCTCCCTTGTTTTTCCTCGTTTGTCCCCTCCTCGCGCTTCTCCACAGGGCGACCCAGCCGCCGCTGAGCCACCCGCTGCCCTCCTTCCCGCCACTGCCACCCGGCGGCCACGCCCCCTCCTTCCCATTCGCCGCCCCGCTCCTGCCACCCAGCTGCTCCTCCCTCCCGGCTCCTTCTTATGTCGCCCCCTCGTACGCGCAGCGTTGACGCGCAGCGGGCGCGCCGATTGTGCGCCGAAGGCGCGCCAAAGGCAAGCCTGTCTGCGCCCGTCCGCGCCTGGACCGCGCCCAGCGCCAGGACCCCTGGCCCCCACCAATGCAAGACGACCCGACGGACCTACGATGCCGCCGCCCTCAACGCACTCAATACCGGCCGGAACCCCGCCTGCTGCCGAGCCACCCCGAGACGCATACACGGACCCTTCACCTGCAAAGCCTGTAAATTCACCTGCCTCCGAACCTGCACCGCACCTGCAAAGCCAAGCACCAGCAGCAACCACCTCAAGTGCATCCTGCTCAACACCCGCTCCGTCCACAGACACGCCGTGGAACTCTGGAACCTCCTCGACGCAACATCACCAGACGTCGCCTTCCTCACGGAAACCTGGATGAACGCCTCCTCAGCCCCCGACATCGCCATCGCCATCCCGGACGGGTACAAGATCATCAGGAGGGACCGCGGCAACCAGACCGGAGGAGGCATCGCCATCGTCCACAGGAACACCATCCGCATCACGACCGACTCCAACGACACCTTCGCTGCAGCCGAGCATCTCCACTTCCAGATTCACACCGACCCAAAGACGACCCTCAGAGGCACCCTCATCTACAGACCCCCAGGACCACGCACACAATTCAGTGAAGACATCACGGACTTCATCAGCCCGCACGCCCTCCCCTCCACTGACTACATCCTCCTTGGAGACCTCAACTTCCACCTGGAGAACAACAAGGACCGCAACACCACCGCCCTACTGGACAACCTCGCCAACCTCGGACTCAAGCAACTGGTCAACACCCCCACCCACTACGCCGGCCACACGCTGGACTCCGTCTTCTCATCCAGCAAGCACATCACCTTCAGCCACTCCACCGGACTCCACTGGACCGACCACAGCTGCGTCCACTTCAGCTTCAGAAGAACCATAACCCACCACCACCCGCTCCAGGTTCCCCACAGAAGCTGGAGCAAGATCACCGCCGACCAGCTCACCACCTCCCTCAGCCAGAACCCACCTGCCAGCACACCGGACCCCAACGAAGCAGCACGCAACCTCACGCAGTGGCTGACCGCCTGCGCCGACGACCTCGCACCACTGAAGAACCCTCCCAGCAGACCCAGAAGCAAGAAGGCATCCTGGTTCACCGACGAATTCAAGGACTCCAAGAAGACCTGCCGCACCCTCGAGAAAGCCTGGCTCCTCGACCAGACCACCGACAACATGACCGCCCTCAAACACGTCACCCGCAAGCACCACCAGCTTATCCGCACCACCAAGAAGAAATCCCTGAAGGATCGATTGGACATCAATGCCCACGACAGCAAGGAACTCTTCAACATCGTCAAGGAGTTCTCCAACCCCAGCACCGGCAACAACGACATCACTCCGTCACAAGACCTCTGCGACTCCCTCGCCTCGTTCTTCCACCGCAAGATCGCCGACATCCACAACAGCTTCAGCGCACCATCCCCGCACCCCACCGTCGAACCAACGCCCCCCACCACCACCCTCCGCACCGGGACCACGGTGACCACCGAGGACACAGCCCGCACGATGAACACCATCCACTCCGGATCACCGACTGACCCCTGCCCACACCACGTCTTCAACAAGGCCGACTCCACCATCGCACCACAACTCCGGAACATCATCAACACCTCCTTCAACACCGCCACCTTCCCGGAGAGCTGGAAGCACGCCGAGCTCAGCGCCCTACTGAAGAAACCAACAGCGGACCCCACCGACCTCAAGAACTTCCGCCCCATCTCGCTCCTCCCTTTTTCCTGCAAAAGTCATCGAGAAGATCGTCAACAGACAGCTGGCCGCCTTCTTCGAGACGAACGGATCCCTCGACCCCTCGCAGTCCGGTTTCAGAGCCAACCACAGCACCGAGACCGCCCTCATCGCAGCCACTGACGACATCCGAGCCCTGCTCGACAACGGGGAAACTGCTGCCCTCATCCTCCTGGACCTCTCTGCAGCGTTCGACACTGTCTGCCACCGCACCCTAGTTCAACGCCTCAGCAACATCGGCATCCAAGAAAAGGCACTGGAGTGGATCACCTCGTTCCTCGCCGGAAGAACACAGAGAGTCCGCCTCCCCCCGTTTCGATCCGAGGCCACCGAAATCATCTGAGGCGTCCCGCAAGGATCTTCACTCAGCCCCACCCTCTTCAACGTCTACATGAGACCTCTTGCAGCCATCGCACGCCAACACAACCTCAACATCATCTCCTATGCCGACGACACCCAGCTGATCCTCTCCCTCACCAGAGACCCCGACACCGCCAGAACCTGCCTACACGAAGGGATGAAAGACGTCGCCGAGTGGATGCAGAACAGCCGCCTGAAACTGAACTCAGACAAGACGGAAGTCCTCATCCTGGGACCATCGCCCTCCGCCTGGGACGACTCCTGGTGGCCCCCCGCCCTGGGTACCGCACCCAAGCCAACCGACCATGCACGCAACCTGGGCTTCATCCTGGACTCTTCCCTCTCGATGACCAGACAAGTCAACGCCGTCTCCTCATCGTGCTTCAACACCCTGCGTATGCTCCGAAAGATCTTCCGATGGATCCCGACCGAAACCAGGAAGACGGTCACCCAGGCCCTCGTCACCAGCCGACTGGACTACGGAAACACCCTCTACGCCGGAACCACAGCCAAGCTACAGAAAAAACTCCAACGCATCCAGAACGCCTCCGCCCGACTCATCCTGGACATCCCCCGACGCAACCACATCTCCGGCCACCTGAAAGACCTGCACTGGCTCCCCGTCAACAAGAGGATCACGTTCCGGCTCCTCACCCACGCACACAAGTCTCTCCACGACCTGGGCCCCAAGTACCTCAATGACCGCCTGACCTTCTACACGCCCACCCGCCAACTACGGTCCACCAGCCTCGTCCTCGCCGCCGTACCACGCATCCGAAGAGCCACCGCCGGAGGAAGACCCTTCTCCTACCTGGCTGCCAAGACATGGAACTCCCTCCCCATCCACCTTCGGCTGACCCAGGACCACCTCGCCTTCAGGAGACAACTCAAGACCTGGCTGTTCGAGCAGTAGCAACCCCCTCCCCCAAGCGCCTTGAGACCCTCCCGGGTGAGTAGTGCTCTACACAAGTGTTATGATTGAGTGATCCCCTTGCCCTCTTACACTGCTTTATAGCCCTGAGACTTGAACCTGCACTCAATCTTGTCTTCCTGGGCCATGCATCATTGGCCTCTGCCCTCCTCCCCCCCATCCCCCTGGGCGACTGTAGTGGTGCAGCCCATGGTGTCCCGGGCGGAGAGGACATCATGGTGAGGCGGGCCCCTGCGGGCCTCTCAACAGTGACGGTGCCTCAGGGGAGGCTGCTGCCTCTGGCCCTGATCATGGCATGCCCAGGGAGCCACAGTGCTAAGATAATCTCAACAGGCCTGGCTGGCCCCTGCAAAGCCTGGTGAGGGACCGGCACGAGGGGTGGTGGAGGGACCCACCTGAGGCTCTTGACAGGGGTAGCTGTGTAGTGGGGGATACAGAGCCCCACCCCCCTGGCCTAGTCCCCTCACTGGCTAAACCTACTCATTAGGCCCAAGATAGGATGCAGGGCAGATATGGACGTTCATCTTGAGCACAGTGAATCGCGGCCTACATGGGAGGCTAGAACCAAGCGCTCTCAAAAGGGCCCTAATGGCCACCCCCTTATGCAAAAGACACACAAATGATGGAAGGAATTCAGAACAAATCAAACCATTCACCCACAGTCAAGAGATCTGGGTTAAATCCATCATTCTTTCACTCACCATGCCACCCCAATTTAGACCTGGCCATATTCAAATCAGTCTTGATCCTGTGCCTCATGGAAACAGTCCAGGCTGAACTGCCAAGCAAGGCCCTCCCTGGACCAGAAACAAGCATCCTAGGACCGGTTTCGAGGTTTCACCCCTCTTCAGCCAGGATAGCTTGATCCAGTGGCACAGTGAGCCCAGGACCCACGTCTGGGCATACCTGGCACACTTAGGGCGAAAAAGCAGACCGTGGTGGCGCAGCATCTGAGTATCTTTCCCTCCAGCGGCTCGCAAAGCAGCAGCGGACCTCAAAAGCACCTACAGTTACCTGCCATCCCTCTGCCCCTCTTGTGCTTGGGATCCTGCAGAGCGTTCCTTAGGAGGGAACCAGGGGCCTCTGCTATACTCTAGCCCTGCCATTAGGGGTTGACAACTCCTCAGAGGTCATAGTATATGCACCACCTGAGTGGTGGCCTGGGCGGCAGACCTGGGGCTGTGTGCCCTGTACTCCTAAGGGCTTCCCTTGACGAACTGTGAGTTGTGCACCTCATTGCCCCAGGGTTATCGAGCTAATGGGCTGCCTGGGTGTACGGCCCATTCCCCATACATGAGTAGAACCTGGTGCATGGACCATTTAAAAGAGCTTGGAATACTGCCCGGACGTCTGGGCTAGCCACCCAATTCTATACCCCAGCAGTTGCCTTCTCTCACTGGGGTACCATGGGCAAGGATAAACTGGCACGCCCAGAAGCTTCTCAGAAGCTCATAGACCAGTACGCCACTACTCAAGGCAACACCACCAGCGTCTCATGCAGCAACACCGCACTCTGCCACTATTTTTCAGGCTATTCACACCTATCAGTCCTCAGTTGAAACCAAAATAGGGAAGGTGCGAGAGGACATGGCACATGACCTTAGAAACAGGACAGCATGGATCACTGAGGCCGAATCCTGCATATCCACTATGGAAGATAACAACACACAGCTGAACTCCAACAGCAGGTGGAGGATGCCGAAAACCGATCCTGCCATAATAATCTGTGCCTATGAGTAGAACCGCCCCAGGTAACCACCTTTCTAGAGGACTGAATAAGTTCATGGATGACCTTCGATCGCTTGTCCCGTGGTTTGTGGTGGAGCCAGCGCACCGTGCTTTGAGACCGAAACCACCACCTGGCGCCCATCACAGGCACTTGATAGCCTGAATTTCCAACTTTAGGGACCGGGACGCCATTCTTCAGGAAACTTACTCACCTGGACTTATCCTACCAAGGCCACAAGGTTCTAGTGTTCCCGGACTACACGAGAGGTGCAATCTTAGCGGCAATCGTATGCAGCTGTCAAGTAGAAGCTCCAAAATCTGAACTTGTCATATCGCCTACTGTTCTAGGCCTGCCTCAGGGTGGTACTTGACAACAAATCCTTCTTCTTTGACACCCGTGAGACAGGCCTGGACCTTACTTAGATAAGGCTGCTACGACCCTTGCACAACTCCCCACCTCCCAATCTGCAAGAGGCCAGAACAGCCAGGTTGGATACAGCCCCCAAGCCAAGAATGCACTGTACTCGCTCACTCAGGGGGCGCAACACCAAGTGAGGGATCTTGCTGTTGCCTGCTCTGACAGCAGACAATCGAGCTGTGTTTCCAACAGCAGCCCCTTCGCCCTGTGGTCATCTTGACGCTGCCTCGTGCCACCATAGCCCTTCAGAACCTGTTAATACTCCACCGGGCGCCCTGGTGGAAGACATTGACCTCTCCAGGAGCCCTACAATGCACTGTATCATCACCTCCACTGACAAGATGAGACTGTCAACACCCGCTTGACTATCCTGAGTCCTGCTGTACCAAACGTGAGCCTTCATCATGGAGGGGTTCACCACTCTGTTCCCAAGTTCTGGTTCTGTTTTCATTTAAGGGATGACAGATGCTTCAGAGTTTGAAGTATCGGGGGTTGGTTGGGGAGAGAGTTGGGGACTATGCTTTGTTGAGGATGTTTTTTTTCTTGCTTTTGTCACATGATGAGATCCTAACCAATGCTTTTTTCTCACAGTCTTAATGTCACACTGGAAGTGCACCACTGCTTTTCTTACATGACACAACGCTACTACCTTGCAGCCCGACCAGGCTGGATAGCTCCCTACAACCTACCCCTATGACTTCAAGTTCCTGTGACCTAGAGCCATCCGGGTGCTCTCCTGGAACGTCAATAAGCTGCTGGACCGCATAAAGCGCACTGCAGTTCTGAAATACTCTCATTATTTCCACTGGTGATCCTGATGTTGCAGGAGACATCTGATGGGGAACCACTGTCCCTTTTTAGCGACACAGGAATACAACAGGATCTTCCACGCCAGCTTCTCACTGGGTTCTCATGGCGTGGCACTCCTTTTGCACCGCTCCTTTCCTCTGACAGTCACGAATACAGTAGCTGACCCGCAGGGACGGTTCCTAGCCCTGACCGGGAATATGGAAGGAAGAATACTAAATCTCGTTTCAGCTTACATGCCCCCAGCACCCACATATACATTCCTTTGTGACCTTTCTGATACTAACTCTAACTTTCCAGAGGGCCTGATGTTTATTGGAGGTGACTTCAATGCAGTAATGGCTCCTCGCCAGGACGCCACTGGGATCCCTTTGGCAGGTCTCCACTTGGGTGCTCGACGCCTTTCGGACTGGACCACCACTCTTGGTGTGTGCGATGTCTGGAGAATATGGAACCCTCAGCAACGCCCGTATACCCACACATCAGCAGTGCACCACAGTCAGTCCCGCATAGACCACATTTTTATGCCGGCCCAGGATGGCAGAGTAGTCTTCCATATTCATAGAATTTCTTGAGGCATCTCGGATCATACCCTTCTGCTTCTTCGTCTGGGTATCCCCAGAGGGGCACCACGACCCGTGCAGCGTTTAAATGCCTGGTGTCTCCAAGGCAGAATTATATACAGGTGCTGGAGAGAGAGATCAAAGCATACTTTCAACTTATCGATGGCACGGTTTAGTCACCAGGCATGCTTTGGGTGGCAGGAAAAGTCACAATTTGGGGTTATGCCAAAGGATACCTTAGGAAGCACCAACAAAATCAGGACTAGTACCTTTTCCCAATGAGAGGCTCAGGCCCTCCGCTTGGAGAGAGAATTAGCCTCTCGAAACAGTGAGGGACAGGAATTTTTCCAGCTTGACCCTATATAGGAAGAAATTTGTCACCTTCCCCTAGAGAATGGCAAACAAATGTGAGGGCTTCAGCAGCTAGAGTCTTCTCTATTGGCTTGCATCCCATTCCAACAACAACAAGGAGCAAAGAGGGAAAACAGGACCTAGGTCTCCCCCCACTCATCAAGTTTCAAATCCAATATTGACCTAGATCACAGGCACTATTCTCTTGTGCTATATAATGATATCTCTCATGTTGCATTTAATTTACAACTACCTCCCCTCTTTCAATGATTATGGGGTAGGGGATATATCACTCATGTGCCCAACTTAAAAAGCCCGTCCCTCTAAACAGATTCTTGTGAAACCACTTAACCACTGTGAAAGAAATATAAAAAAAATGTGTGCGAGCGAGATGGCACCTCACGGGCGCACCACCAATGGGGAACCTGGTAGGTACTCACCAGGATAGCCCTGCTCTCATCATCGGTGCCAAATGAAAACAGATATGTATAGAAGAAAGAGTGCAGTGGAAAGAACGAACAAAACACACAATAGTGTCACACAACGTAAAACATGTGCCTACAGCACAGACGTACAAACTTTATTCCTATTCTTTTAGTGCTGATTGCATAAATTTAAAAAAGTGAATCTGACTGCTGCTTATACAGCCATATTCTACTTGCCGACATGTTTCATTGCCATAGTATTCATCTGGCAATTTCTTCAGGGCATGAAATTTTTAGGCCACTGCTTTAGGACACCAGGGTTTCACAACCTCAAACGGCCAATATATCTCATACCAGCCAAGAGGTATTAAAAAGACACGATTGTGGATCAACTCCTTATGTGAGCTATCTTGCGTCCCCTTCGTATTCTTACGATAATTAGACGGACTGCCGGTTTCTACTCGACCCGTCCCATTCCGACAAACGAGGGGCGCACCCAGCGTACCCTTTGCGGTATCGCACAGACTTCTGCTGACTACTATCGCAACCTCTATACAGCACTTCCAACAACTGAGCCTGAGCTGCGTCCACACCTCCTGCAGGAGATACCTCTCCCATGACTTTCTTCTGCGGAATCTCAGCTGTTGGATCAGCCGCTTTCCTTTGAAGGGGTGGGTGCAGCTATCTCAGTGGTGGCATCTGGTAAAACCCCGGACCTCTACAGGTTTCTTTCAGATTACTACTCCGCATTCCGGGAGGATTTGACACCTCATCTCCATGCCCTGTATGAGGAGGCACGGCAGAGGGGGTTCTTCGCCACATATATTTACATGGCCACGATTGCAGTAATCCCCAAGATGCAACCACCATCAACCTCCTGTTCAGACTTTCGCCTCATTTCTCTTATTAAACACATGAAAATCTACGCAACAATTATAGTCACCCGACTTAGCCCAGTGCCTAATACCCTCATCCACCCCGACCAGTGAAGCATAAGGCATTGCCTCTGAGGCCTCAACGTTGCTCTGGCTAATCAGCACCTCCTCTCATCGAGCCAAGCCCTTCTCCTTATTGATTTTGAAAAGGCTTTTGATACTGTAGACTGGGGATACTTGGAGGAGTTGTTGCTGAGGGAGGGTGTGGGGCCGTGGATTGGGCTACTTGTCCGTGTGCTCTATTCCAATCCCGTGGCCCGAGTTCAGGTGAATTAAGTCCTCGCAGACCCCTTTCCCATTGTAGGGGACAGGTCAATTTTGCCCCCTGTCTCTACTCCTCTGTGCCTTGGCAATCAAACCCTTGGCAAGTCTGATATGATGTGATGCCCAAATTAGAGGCTGGCAATGGGGGGAGGCCCGGAAAGGCCACAGCACTCTATACACAGACAACAGTCTACTCTTTATTTAAGACCCCAGCGCGACGTGCCAGTGCTATCTTCGACTACTCCACCTTTTTGATGAAGCTTCTGGGCTGAGGGTCAACCCAACTAAATCCACTCTGGTACCCCTGGTCCATTTCCATGACTGCGTCGCATTGCAATCTAATATCCCAATTTGGCATTTAAGTTTCCAATACTTGGGGATTTGGGTGGCGTTCCTCCTGGAGCTCACTTGGGCACTAAATCTTACGCTGGTGGTTAAGACAGCACGGGTTGAACTGCAAAGATGGAAGATGCTACAGTTAAATCCAATGAGCAGAATAGCCCTGTATAAAATGATGATCCTTCCTCGATTTCTTTACGCCTTTCAGAATCTGCTGGTCCACCTGCCACGTCATTGGTTCCTAGCCCTAGATAAATTAGCTACCTCGTTCCTGTGGGGTGGTTCCAGACACCGACTAGCTTTTTCACATAGTCAGGGTGGCCCCCCTATGATGGTGGCATGGGAATGTCTAATCTTTATTTTTACTACTTAGCTACCCAATATTGGTACTCAGCGTACCAACTAGAGCTTGCCTTTTCTGGGGTTTTCTAAGATTCAGGCAATGCTGTATGTGTCCCCACTTCATAATTCTATTTCAGAGGTGACCTGGTCGGTTTTCCTGGCATGGAGACATGCGCTTTGGTCGCCACACTGGGACGCAAAGCTGATGCTACAGACCCCTCTCTGGCGTGGCACCTGGTTAATGGAAGTGGCCACGTTGAAAGATGTCGGGAAATGGGACCTTATAGGTATTTCACATCTGGTAGATATTTGGTCAGGAGCCCATTTACGCACGTTTCAGGAACTACTACACAATTGTACAAATACTTGCAGCTTAGGCATGCGCTCACTACCCATATTCCCACTGATACTCCCACCCCAGAATTTAGTCCACTGGAAGGCCAAAATCCTGATGGGGGCACTAGGGAAAGGAGGTGTTTCCTAAATATACCTCACACTTGTTATTAATGCCTTCCTTACGCTAGACGACCGTAGGACACTCTGGGAGCATTGGCTGGGCCCCTAGAGGATGACAACTGGCGGGACGACCCCTCACGGCCCCCCCGGGTCCTTACCATTTCTTCCCGATGGAGACTAATCCAGACATATTATCTGTACTGTGCTTATCTCACCCCGGCTAGACTATACCGGGTGGGCCTTTTATCGAGCCCTGACTGCCCTCGCTGTGTGATGACCCCTGCAGATTTCTATCACATGGTGTGGTTATGTCCGGTGATAGACAGATACTGGACCACTGTAGCTGCAGACATTACTGAGGTATTGGCCTGGGAGGTCCCCCACACACCTGTGGCCTTTTCCTGGGAGTTCATTGGAGGATCTTGAGCAAATAAAGCATTCCTGGGCACAGCCATTATGGTGGCAATAAGAGATAAGGCCACTAAATGGTCAAATCCCTCCCCCCCCCCCCCCCACAGTGTCACAGTGGTGCAGTGGCTTGGACTGGTGCGCTGTTCAAGCGAAACACGTATTTATAGCACAGGGTTGTCCACAGAAACATATTGGGTGTATGACAAATGGTTGGGTCAAGCGAAATAGTACAGGTAAACAGATGTCACTAGTATGTTCAGGTGAGGGTGCATGTGCGCTTCTTAGTGTTGTTGTGGCTGAGATTATATAAATAGCACACACAATACAGTGGGTTAAAAAGTAATTTATCATGCTCGTATGTGGTTGTATTGCATTGTTTGCATTAAAATAAATATAATTGATTATCAAAACAAAAGCTCAATTTGGTTGATCTTTGTGAAATAAAACTAGTGTGATCTGTTTAAATTAGGTCTGTAATTACAGTTTGTAGCCTATTGGCCAGCTTGGCAAGATTTTAGCATCTGCATTAAACAAGGATATTGGGCGGTAGGATTTGCATTGTTCTTGGGCTTACCGTTTAGTGTAATTATTGCTGTGAGGAGGCCTTCTGTTAATTTTGTGCTTGGTATGCGTGATTGTAAAAGGTATATAGGGGCTTGATCTCTTTGTTTGTCACTTTCTTATAAAATTCTATCGGTAAGTCATTGGGCCCGGTGCTTTCCCTGACTGCAGTTGTATGATCGCCTGTCCTATCTAATCCTCTGTGAATAACTCTTCCAGGGAGTTCCTCTGCATCCTTGTTGGGTTGTGTAGGACACTCTCGTATTAAGCCTTCTAAATGCGACAGTGTCGGTGCATGTTGTCACTGGTAAAAGGTCTGGAGACAGTCACCAAACACTTGTGCTGTATGTTGGGTGCCTATCAGTTCTTGTGCCTCAGGTGTGATTATCCTATTGATGTGTGTTTGTTCACATGTTCCCACTCTCAGCTGATCGACCAGGCTAGTAGTTTACCAGCCTTGTAACCTGTTTTGTATAGATGTTTTTGCTTAAAGAGGTAGGATGTTTTAACATCATGAGTCAGTGTGAGCCTATATTATTCTCTATTAACAGTGTAGTTTTGTAGCAGTTTCATTGTGAATCTCAATGCCTGTTTTAATTTACTAATGTCCCAAAATATAACTTTCATCCGTGTCTCCCTCTCTCCCTTTTGTCCCACCTCACCTGATATTATCACTCCTCTAATGGTTGCTTTATAGTCCTTTCACAGCATATCTGCCCCTTGTGTCAATCTTGTCTTTTCTTTGAAATAATGCTCTGTCACAATACCCAGGCTCTCTGCCACCTTAGGGTCCGACGGGCACCATGCCGCCCTTCTCCAGTCCCCATCTCTCGCCTTCTAGATGTGCCTAGTGTAACATGCAGCGGTAAGTGAGTCAATACTCCTCTAGCTAAATACTCTGCTGCCGTTAAGTGTTTTGAGGTGGTGCAGGGTGTAAAGATGTGATCAGTTCTTGAGCCCGTTGTGAACCCAGAGTGGCTCAATAGTCTATATTTCCCTTTTCCAATGAAGTGAAAATTTACACTTGTGAAGTGTGTTTCTTGTAAAAAGACGAAGTCTGTCTTGCATTGTGTGAGTGCCCTTGCGACTAGTCTTCTCTTTATTTTATTCCTCAACCCATTTATGTTCCATGCAGGAGAGTGTGTGCAGGAGTCATTTTGCCTTGTTCATGATTATACATCTATGATTATTAGTCAGGCACGTGTATTTTGTTTCGATTGCAAAGGCACTGGGTGATAACCAATCAACAACATTACCCCAACACCCTACCTCCCTTGTCATGTGGCGATTTCTAAACTAACCACCTCCCCAATACAGGACACGTCTGTTGCCCCAACATATTAAACAATTGAAAATTAGGGGCTAATGAGTCATAGGCTTTCCCACATTGCAATGTGTTTGGTAAGCTTTTCTGGTATTTCTGACACCTGGCATGCTGCTTGTCGGGGAGGGGGGGGGGGCAGTCTATGGGTCATCTGCATTGGACACGAAGATCTGAAGAAGGATGTCTAGATCAAGAGTCACTTGTGTTAACCTACTCAAATCTATGCTGGTCTGTTGTCATTTTTCCAAACATGCCGAACCACCTGTTATTTTCCCATTGCCCAGTAGCCTAGGGGGTAGAAAACTGGGCTGTTTTTGGGGCGGTTGTTCTTCCAGCCATGTCCACGCAGTTTCCAGGGTGTAGAAAAATTGGATTTGTCTTTTTATATGGCTTTCAGACGTGACAAAAAGCGTAACATATAATGGATGCCCATAATGCGCAAATTCTATTTAACTTCCAGAAATTATTTTCTTTGTTGCTGTACTTTCAATATATAGTCTAGGAAAATCATCACGGTGGAGTTTTAATTGCACAGTATTCATTTTTCTGGCCTCCTGTACAATCACGTCTCTGAAAGCAAAGTTGAACATTCTGGCTATCATTGGTCATGGTGGTGCCCCAAGCGGCGGGGGGGGCTAGTGAGTGATGGGCTCTCGCCACCAGAAAGATTGGTGTTAACTCTCTTTCCGTGATCTGCGGCTTCAGCCATGTTGCGATATACTATGTCAGAGGTGGGCCGTTTCTGCCCTCTGGGATGCCCACTACTCAGATGTTAATTTGTTGTGAGCATTCTTCTGCATCTTCTGCACGTGTTTCAAGCACATTTACTGTAGGTTGGAAAGCAGTGGTCTTGTTTTTTGCCATTTTGAGGGATTCCTTTGTTTCTGATATTCATCCTTCGGATTCAGTTACACTTTTCACTGTGTTCTGTAGGTCCTCACACTGAGATTTCTGTGTTCAATTCGCCAATTTACCCCTTCACTGATTGCCGTGACTTGTGAATTGCTTTTAGGATTGGTGCTGTTGACTGGGAGGAGTCCACTTCTTCTTGTTTGTGGTCTGACGGCACCTTCTGCCAGTAGGGGTTAGTGGTTGGCTTGGAAAATATATTTACTTTCCCTTGGGCCAGCTATGAGGCTGCTTTGTCTGTGGGGGATCTCACTGTCATAAAGTATGATGCTCCCAAGATAACAAGTTTCTTATATCCTCAGGGAGGAGGCTGCAGTGGTCACTCCAACCTCCCACTGTGTCGTGACTTCCGTCTCTCTGCGTGGAGAGGATGAGAGGCAAGAGTGTGGGGATAAAAGGGGTGGTGGTCACTGGCTTGGACACTGGAGGGGCCTTCTAGGGGCAATAGCAACTGTTGTTGGTCCTTATCTTTACCTGGATTCTTTTCTGGGAACTGGGTTAGTTTGCTTAGATCCTGATCAAGTGTTTGCCCTTTGCTGTAGGCTGTTGGTTTTAGTTAATGATGGGAGGCACCCCTTATATTGCAATATTATTATTGCTTATTGGTGCAATGAGGTAGAACAGTCAACACCAGTAACCAAGACTGTGCCTTACCATAGCTGTGCCTATATCGTTTACTTAGCGGGCAATGCTTCCCTTAGCTTTTATGGGCAACTTTCGCATAGTAATTTAGCATGCATGTCCCATGTGTCTTTGCCTGCCACATTAATCCTCTACACTTCTCCACGTCGCAACTACCTTGCTCGACTGCAGGATCTTTTTCCCTTTTTAAGGGAGTCCTGGGCCTCCCCTCTCCGATGTGCCCCTCACCCTGCACTGCTTTTCCTGTTAGGCTAACAGTCTCCTTCACTATGCCACAGGCCTGCTCCTGTGGGGCCTTTGTTCCAAAGCTCTTTAGGGGGAGCGGCACGCTGATCTTCCACCCATTCCATGGCTGACTTGGGTGTTTTGCTTAAGCCCGCTGCTTAGGCCTTAGCGGTCCACCTTTGCCCCCAGTCCTTCCACCAATACTCATGGTGAGTAACTGACCATAGCTCTCCGAGTCAAGGGCATCCGCACCTTTCTGTTGAATGTGAGGGGGGCAGCACCCTAGTCTGCCACCTTAGCCCATGGCCGCCTCTAGCGTATATCTTGGTCCCATGCTGTAGGCAGCAGCGGTCTTCCTCCACCCCGGGTCCCTCCGTGGGCACTCGTGGTGGGCCACAGGCCTCGGATTTTGGGCAGGGCACATCAGGACACTGCGAAGACCTGTAATTCTCTTCTTTTTACACTGTGCCACAGCCCCTGGATAGGACGCGCTCTCTGGTCCGTCTTCCCCCTGCTCGTTTTCTCCATTATGGTCGCCAAATTTTAATTTGAACCTTTGTTAGGAGTGTTATTAGGGTTTCCTTCACTATACTCCAGTCATCTGCCCGGTCTTGTGCTACTAAACTTAGGATTTTGTCAGATATTTTCGGGAGATACGGCGGAGCTCAGAGAGTGTGGACGCCATCTTGAACTGCTGGGCTCCTCTCCCAGTATTATTCTTGAGAGTACCATTTGCATGCTTCAACAGACCTGAAGATTGTGGCCCATAACCACACTGAAAAGTCTGGTTAATGCCATGTAATGCTATCAGCCCTCGTTGTGAGAAATGCTTCCACCCAGTTTGAGAATAAGCAGATAATTTCCAAGACATATTTCAAGCCACTCCAATGTGACATAAAATGTATTTGTAGTCTCATAAAGGGGCCTTCTGATATGCCAATGTGCGTGTGTGTGTGACTGTTTTATTGCCTTGATTATTTAAATGGCATCGCAAGCATCTGCTGGAAACATCCTCCGCAACATGTCGAAATACTGTATTTTCCCAGCACTCTTTGAAAATCCTAACTAAACTATCTCTTCCTCCATGTGTCTGATTTTGAAAATATTTATATATGGCTAGTGGCACGGAGTTTGGCAGTATAAACGTTTGTTCTGCATTCACAAGCAAATCGTGATAATTCTTTTTATAACCTAGCTTCTCCCATTTTCTTTTCTCATGCATTTTCCTGCAAATCTCTCAACTCACTCTAAGAGGTTGCATTGAATCCATGAATAAACAATTTACATTAATTACATTTTGCACTGCATCAATTTGAACTCATTATTCTAATTTTCTTGTACAATAGACTCCTGTAATGCACAGTTCTTTCCCTTTTGACCTGCATATCTGTTTCCAAGAGTAACCATATGCTTGCCAGCACTGCGGGATTTACATTTTACAACTGCCATCTCTTTTTGTTCCTTTATTGCTCCCAATAAATCCAATATGTGCTTGTTGTTCTTTATAGGAGCTCCTGAGAATGTCATGAACCCTTGTGCTGACCATAGTCATGAACAACACTAAAACCATACTGGCTGTCTGTGTAGATCGCCATATTCAAATTCTCTGATAAGCAACAAGCCCTCATTAAAGCAATCACTTTTGTCACTTGGGCTGGAGTTACATCTGGCAAAGGAGATACTTCCAAAGTCTCTGAAACAGAGCATACCGCATAGGCAGCTTTCAATGCTCCATACTGATCTCTCAAACAAGAACCATCAACAGTGTCAGATCAACCATTTTTATTAAAGGTATTTCCTTGATATGTGTTCTTGATTTTGAGCACAACACAGTCACTTCAGAGCAAGCATGAACCAGTTATCATCTCTTTCGTCCTCACTGTCTTCACATTTTGTCTGAAATTGGAAGCAGTGCTGCTTGATTCAGGACACTGCATCTTTGAATAGAAGCATTTTCTACTGTTAGAACGGCCTGCTCATATTGAGTCAGTCTATCAATCAATCAATCAATCAAAGACATTTATAGAGCGCACTACCTACCCGTAGGGTCTCAAGGCGCTTGGGGGGGGGGGGTGCCGCTACTGCTCGAACAGCCAGGTCTTGAGCTTCTTCCTGAAGGAGAGGTGGTCTTGGGTCAGGCGCAGGTCGGCCGGGAGGGAGTTCCAGGTCTTCGCGGCCATGTAGGAGAAGGACCTTCCTCCTGTGGTGGCTCTGCGGATGCGTGGGACGGCGGCGAGGGCGTGGCTGGCAGATCGGAGGTGGCGTTTGGGAGCGTAGAAGTTGATGCGGTTGTTGAGGTAGCTCGGGCCTTGAGTCTACAGGTTTTTTATTTGCTGGGTTCTCGTCTTTGTGAACTTCTCATTCATTCTTCTCACAGCAGCAACATTCTGTTGATGACAATACAGGTGCTTTAGCCCAGGCTGCCTCTAGAATCTTCTCAGCAGCAGCACTCACAAAGAAATCTGCCATTCAGACAAAGAAAATAAGAAAGAAAACATTGTGATTTGCAGCACATTTGACAACATTCCAATACTGCACTAAACGTTGTTCAGAATGAGTAACAGTGACACAATAAAAGCGTACTAACATTCCTCGTGCTGTGACCTTGCAAGCACTAGAATCATTACCATCACAAGCGTTACAGATCTATAGGTGAAGATAGTTTGCATATGACAAAGATAAACGGTACCTCGGATCCCTGCTCCCGCAAGGCACTCCCTGGACGCAGAGATCACACCTGCAGATGAAAGGCAAGCAATCCGCGTTCTGGCTCAGAACAAAACACCAGGTCTGGATGGACTGCCCCTAGAATACTACATCACCTTTTTGACCCTCCTGGCTCCCCGATTGACAGCAATGTACAGGGAAGCCCTAAGCGAGGGAAACTTCTCCACTAACTCCGCGAGTCCCTTCTGATCTTAATCCCAAAACTGGATAGGGACCCCTTGCAGTTAGCCTCTCATAGACCCATTGCTATACTGGGGCTGATTACAAAATGTAAGCAAAATATTGGCTGATTGTTACGCCCAAGTTCTCCCTGAGCTTGTACACTCTGACGAAAATGGATTCGTCCCTGGCAGGAGTAACTCCCAAAATATTTGTTGCCACTTTTAAGTGGAGGATCAGGGTGGGGTCGTTTTCCACTTGCTGTCTGTCTCATACTCGACTTGGAGAAGGTCTTCGACATCTTGAACAGGCAGTACCTATGTGCCATACTAACCCAAATGGGGATAAGACCCAAGTTTCTAGCATATACAAAGCTATTGTACACAAACCCAACCTCCCGGATCCGCCTGGGACGTTGTGTGTTGGCTCCCGTCCCAGTGTGCCAGGAAACAAGACAAGGATGCCTGCTCTCCCCCTTATTATTTGAGCTCGCTATGGAGTCCCTGGCCATGCAACTATGCAAGGAAGCCTCAGAGAGAGGCATTTCTCTGGAGGCAGGACACATGCTGTGATGATTTGCTCCTCTAAGTGTGGGGCATAGAGGACGATCTCACACCCATCCAGGACATGCTGGCGAACGTTGCCTCTACAGCTGGGTTTCGGGTTAATTGGACAAAGTCAGATATCTACCCACTCAGCCAAGAGCTTCCATCTCAGGATCTATACATTGGCAACTCCTGCCTCAATTAGCACACGCAAGCACCCCATTATTAGGAGTCCACCTGTACCACACCCCCCATGACCCCTACGAGGGAAACCACCGCAGGGCCTTGGCAGGCATACGATCCTAGGTGTGCTTCTGGCAGACACTGCCTGGCTCCAGTTGGAAGGATAGCCCTGGCAAAAATATGGATTCTGCCCGCCTTGAAGTACCGAAAATTATATTATCACCTCCCAACAATAATCATTACATTACAAAATCCCCTTACCATTACCAATAAGCAGTCGGTCGGCAGTGTAGAAGGTTCAAGCGTTTATTACACAAACACAAACTCTGCCAGAGGAGCTCCTTGCGACCTAACCCACGAGGTCCGCCAAGAAGACTGCTGGCACATTGTCAGCACATCACATATATACAGTTGCGTTGGCATCATCATTGCCTAACATGGAAAAATACAAATTGGTACAGGCTAGTACAGTAATAGGAAAACCCATATAAGGCACACAAAGGGCTCCTGGTTTCGCTCAGGCAGCAAGGTCAGACGGGTGACTCCCTTCTGTCTTCCCAGAGACGGTCCACCCTGCACCCCTCCCGGAATGTGCTTATCGGCCCCTCTTCAGCTAACTACGACCTTGTCGATTCTAACGAGCTGAAACAGCAGTTTCTGCAACAGTTGGTTTCTTTCCCAGGAGCAAGGCTTTAGAGCTAAATGAGAATAGGGCCTGTGCATGCACGATATTAAAGAGGGCCATAATATGGTATTCATATAGCGTAACGTGGTGTGAAGCTAAATTAAAGTAAATACCGCAATACTACTTTTTGCGTGTCTAAAGTATAGGTTTAGGGACACCATGCTAATCCTAACATATCGATTATCAATACTACGTGATCAGGAATCGATTCTGGTACCTCAAACCCTCCTTTTAGCGTGGTGGAGCTAAACAAAACGACGAACGGCTAATCCTCGAATATTTCTTCATCGATAGCCATCATGTCATGTACCTCCTTCTGCAGCATTTGAGCTTTAATAGAGACAGGGGTTGGAACGCACAGCGTGGTGATACGGGAAGCACAGTAAGAACAGCAGGCTGGACCACACTGCATCAAGACACAGCACGTAAAGATGATGCCAGCTGCACCTCCTAAGATCAACATCAGCTTCCATCCCCACGTGGACAAGAGTCCCCAAAACCAACCTGACAATGACCAGGACCCATTTTCAGTATGCATTTCAGAGGCAATGCGGTGCAGCTTTTGGATGGCTAGATGGACCGAGGAGCGGAGTCAGGAATATAAACGCAGCAAGAACTGCCGATGACACGGCATGCCCCACCCCGATCAGCTAAGATAACATCTAAAACCATACGATTTTGAAGCGCTACAAGTCTAGTAGCCTGAAGTTCCACGGTGAGGTTTGTTAAAATATCAGTGGTGATATTAATAACATTCTCCACTATTCTAGACAATCTCCTAATTTCCCTACTATTGAAGATAGGCCCCCAGAAGGGTACTAAACCCTTACTAAAATCCGTAAATTGCTGCAAGGAGGTATCTGTTTGATCAACTTCCGTCATATCAAACTGTCTACGTGATCTGCGTAAGAACGCAATATTGGAATGGCTAGAGATCACAGCGGCGGAGCTTGCTACTGCTGTACTTGTTACAGGGGCGGCCGTATTCTCAGGATGGTATCGCATCGGGTATAACTGATGCGTTTTGTGATAATTGGAGGGGGCCACATAAACAGGAGGAAACAGAAAGGATAGATAGCAACGTCCCGCCCAATTCCGTGGTAACCAAGTGTATGCGTGCTCCCCACACACAAAATACACATTGTGTGGGGTAATCAAAGTTTCTGCTAATACGTTTCTGCAGTCGATAGGTATAATTGCAAATGCTATTCCCCATTTGTATCCTACCCATCCCTTGCACACAAAATCCTGCAGAAACATTCAAAATCGGGATAGGTACAGTACGATCTTTGGTAACATTTCGGTCAATGAAAAGCTGAAAGTATTGTGTGGCATTAAAATCCTTAAAGTCATACAGTTCATTTTGCAACCAAGTTTTGTTCATTACTGCTAAATACAGCTGTATGCAGCCCTGTGGGTCAATTTTCACCTGATCCCCATTACCCGTTCGATTATAAGTATAGCGTGCTCGAACATAGTCAATAATGATATTATGTTCATTGACATCAAAGTCCCTGCGATGCTCACCCCAATGCCGGTATATTGCCAGAAACAGTTTGTACCAAGCTTCACAACTACCTAAATAAGACAGAGGGCGGGAGAGAAACAGATCATGATTGCGCACTACAGATGGCAGGAGCCCACAAACCCAACAATCCGTAGTGTTAGTAACATTGTGTGTCTGGTGCAGCATTTCTATGAATACATTTTTAGCATATTTCTGGCGATGTCTTTCTTTGTGTGGTGCTAGGGTGAACAGGAAATGTTCGGGGGGTGCAACAGTGGTTGGCAAAAACTTCTGTAACGGGTATTTGTGTTCTAAATATACGAACAGACTCATGAACACAGCTACTATAACAGTTATAGTCACAACAAATGCTATTTTGACCTTCGTGGTACATGTGGAAAACATAGGTTCATAAAAAGGTACGTGTCGAGGTGCAATAGGAAACTCTTCTTCTTCGATAACGCGACCAAAAGGGTACATTGCTAGCTAAAAGTCCAAAAGTAGGCCTAGCAGTCCGACCTGCCAGAGGGTTCTTCTTTCCTGCGTCCGTCAGAGTCTCACAGGCAGACTCGTATCCCTATCCCAAAGTAGAAGCCGTCTCGCTTAACAGAATCTTCTTTCTGAACAGAGCACAATGATCAAAAGTTCCAGCTCTCAACGTGTTCAGTCCAGTGTCTTGCTCAGCGCCCCAGACCTGTAGTCTAGCAAGCCCTATCTTATGCAATGAAGTCTTTCCCTATCTCCTAACAAGGGGGTCTGAGGCGCCGCGTGCCGGCTTCCTGAGCCGGAAATTGTATCGCTCGTGACCCGGCACTTCGGGGTCAGAAAAGAGCACACCCGGGGCTTTCCGTACTTGTGAGGTTTCGTCTTCTGGGGTACTTGAAACAGAATTCAAAGCTATTGCACGTTCACTTGCAACTTCAGTGGAGACCAAGTCATTTGATCTCGCCGATCCCTCCTGTAGCCTTCGCTCAATCTCGCAGGCGTCAGAAAAGGGCACAAATGCATCAGCTCTTTCAGTTTCCTGTGTCAGAATTCCCCCTGGACGTGACCGCTCACCAGGAAGTGGAAGTGGTAGTCGTTTGAGATGCGAAACATGTATCCAATGCTTGCGTCCATCCACTTTAACCGCCGTCCGGGTGGCCAACAAAATCTGCCGTGGCTCAGACCATCTAGGAGCCAAGCTGGTGTCCCGCTCGAACTTTTTGACCAGGACCCACTGGCCGGGCTGTAAACGATGACCGGGGCCCTCTGGCAGCGGCTGCAGTACAGAAGCTACCTGCTGATGAACAGAACGAAGGTCTTTAGTCAAAGCATAAAGATAATCAATCAACATAGGATATTCAATATCTGCAAAAGAACGAGGTCTAGGTACCCCCCACACGTTAGCAGGCCTCCCAAACAGTATCTCATAGGGAGAAAGGCCAGATCGGGAGTGCGGGGTGACACGCAAAGACATAAGGGCTAGGGGTAAAGTGTCAGGCCATCTCAACATCGTGCTCTCCTGTATTTTTGCCATTTTCAAATTTTTTTTTTTTTTTTAAAAACCTTTATTCGGAGAAATAAGGAGATACATGCGCAGGCCCACAACCATCATGGCCGGCCGCAAAGACAGTCAATTAAAAACAGGAGAAATGCAAACCAATCGGCAAATAGGATATGTTAAAGTACATCAGACGCGGTAGTGGGGACTGTAACAAAGGATATGAGGTTTTCATTTTTAAATTTTAAAAGAGTAGGGGCTGCCGCGACAAGGACATAGCACCTCACAGAAAGACCAGAAGAGACAAGGGGGACATACCCCATTGGCAAGCGGAGGCAGGCAATGACTGTCGCAACTAAATAATCAAGGCAACCATGGCGGTAATACTAAACAACATGCCATAATACAATAAACAACATCCCTAAATAAAACCCCAGAAATCCCACCCCAAAGAAGTGAGAAACAGGGGCTTGTGGAGACGCCCGAAAAGGAAATAAGGTGCAAGACCAAGAGACAGCCAACCCCACTAAAGAGGGAGAACCCTCCCAAAGCTAGAAAAGAGCGATAGGGACCACAGAACAAAACAAACTAAAATAACAAACCCCCCCCACACCCGCCACCCTGCACCCCTGTAATGGCTACGGCCTAACCCATTAACAGCGTGCCTGTCGCCCCGGAACTGCCCCAAAGAAGGGAAAAAGTACAAAAAGTACAAGAAATGGAGGAGGAGAGAAATAAACAACAAAGGTGGTAAGGATCAGCAGAGGAGGAGGACAATCAACAGATATATTCCCGGCCGCCCGCTCCAGGACCCCGCAACCGATATGATACCAACGGTCGATTCAGTCAATGTCCCGCTCATCCCACACAGTCACAGCAATGCAAGGAATAGTGATCCAAAAAACGGCCTCAACCTTGCCCCCTGCGATCAAGTTGGTAAATGGAGTCCAACAGTCCGGCCGGCGCCGTGGAGGAGAGAGGCGCCCGGGACGGCCAACACAGAATGGGGGGTCGTCCACAAAAGTCCACGAAAACCACTGTTGCGAGTCCGAGAGTGATACAAAAAGGAGCAAGGCAGCGCAACAATCCATCGGAAGCAGCAGGCCAGAGCGACAACAACAGTTCCAGGAAGGGACGAAAAGTCACGCAACCAGAACACAAAGGAGATGGCAAACATGGCGCCCGGGGACGATACACCAACCAATGCATGAAACCACGAACTCCAGACCTCTTCCGAACCACTGCAATCAGCACCTCAGCAGAATCAGAACCGGGAGCCGCCAACACCTCCATAGGCACCTCGGCAAGGAGTTCACTGCGATCTGGTGTAGAGTGTGGCGCAGTGTGCAGCACTTGGGGGCAACCACGGCCCACAGGAGAAATAGCATCAAGCCGGCTCTCCAGATCTCGGGCGTTGACATGAAGAGCAACTTTTACAGCCCCCAGAGCGAACAAGACTGCACCGATCCCCAGCGGTGTCTCAGGAAGAGAGGATGCAGCAGTGTCCTCTACTCCAGGCTCACGGACATGTGGCCGCTCCGGAAGCCGGTCGCCATTGTCACTCGCCACCCACAGACCACTCCGCCGACGTTCCGCCAAGTACAACTGGGCCAGAGACAAGGGGGCAACTGATGGCATCGCAGTACCGGCCGATGCGCTTTCAACAAGCGTCTGGACCCCCAAGCGCGCTCCGAGGATTCCACCGCAGGTGCTGAAGTGCGGTGCATAAAATGGCTTCCGTTACAGGCAGGAGTAACAAAGAAACTGTTCAGACCACTTCCAAGCCGGGCAATGATACAGAATATTTCCAGCAGGCACAATGTATCCAGGCGTGCAAAATCGCTGGGCGGAATGAAGCGCTGCGCCGACGAGCACAACGCGACAGCCTCTCACCAGCCGATCGGCTCCTCCTCCTCCGCGATGGCCGCTGCTGTTGTGGCCGTACCCGGCCGACCCCCACAGACAAAGACCCGGTCCCACTGCCGCGTAGGGCCGGGAAAGGAGCGAGGACGGTTCACCACCGAAATTGCCCGGAATGCGCAGGGAGACACGCCGTTATGTTCAGGATCGTTTCCCCATTCCACTCGCTGGGTGTAAAAGCAGGATAAAAGACAGGATGATGGGGGAAAGCGCGAGGGTCGGCGGAGCCGAGAATCTAGGCGGCCATCAAGGTTGCAGGCTAGGCTCCTCCGCCATTTTCAATTTTAAAATGCCATTGTACTTCTCCACAAGCCCTGCTGATTGGGTGTTCCGGGCAGCGTGGAACTTCTGTTTAATGTGTAGACCCTCACAGATATGCTGAACAAGGGCCCCATGGAAATGTCCCCCGTTGTCCGACCAGATCAAGCGAGGCAATCCAAAGCGAGGCACAAACTCCTTCAGGAGGGCCTTTGCAGTTGCCAGAGCTGTGTTTTCCTTGGTAGGGTATGCCTCAACCCATTTACTAAATGCACAGACTACGACCAGTACGTACTTCAAATTGTTGACGCGTTCCATATGAATATAATCCATCTGGAGCACTTCAAAGGGCAATGTAGGTGGTGCAAAATTCCCGCTCAAGACATTCTCTCCCTTTCCTGGATTATGCTGCAAGCAAACCATGCAATATTGGACCAAGCGGACAGCCGTCCGTTGAATATTTGGGTTATTCCAAACTGGATCCAAAAGCCCACAAATACCTTTTGCTCCTATATGTGCGGGTCCGTGTGCCATGGTTACCACGGCCTGTACCAGTGCATTAGGCAGTAGCCACCTTTGTTTGTCGGTCAAATCAATCCAACAATCATTTTCATCCAATCTCCCTACCTCGCGTTCCCATCTCTCTAATTCTGCGGAGGTGGCTTCCTTCTGCAGTATTCTCACACTTTCCATAGTATTATCAAATAGGCCGGAGTCCCCCCCACCCATCTGGCAGAGGAGTTGACATACATGGGTGACATCAGCGACTGTGCTGTCTGCTTGGCCACCTGATCTGCAAAAGCATTGCCTTCCCCCACCTCATCCACAATTGCTTTGTGAGCACTACATTTTATGATAGCTACTTTCTTGGGTAGGGTGAGAGCATCTAACAACCTCAAAACTAGCTGTCCATTCTGTATCTTCTGACCATGTGAAGTAAGGAAGCCCCTCTCCCTCCACAGCCGCCCAAAACTATGGGCTACACCAAAGGCGTATTGGCTGTCTGTGTAGATATTGACCTCGAGTCCCTCACTCAGCTCACAGGCTCGCAACAAGGCCATAAGTTCAGCAGCTTGAGCTGACCGGTGGGGCACTCGGAGTGTTTCAACAACCGTTTTTAGGGTCGTGATCGCATATGCAGCTGTCGTTGTGCCATCTGTTAGTTTGAAACAAGAACCATCCACATATAGCTCTCCCTGGGGGTGATCTAAGGGTGTGTCCGTGAGGTCAATCCTACCCTTGGTCTCTTCTTCTGTGCGATATATGCAATCATGTAAATCAGTATCCTGTCCATTCATAGGGAGCGGTAATAATGTGGCTGGGTTCAGGGTTGCGCATCGAGTAATCGTAATATGTGGTGCAAATAAGGTCAGCTCATACCCAGTAAGACGTACACTCGTAAGATGCTGCGTTTTTGTTTTATTTAGTAAGGTGTCCACTGCATGTGGCACCATTACAGTCAAATTGGAATTTAAAACGAGTCCTTCTGACTGCCGGATTGCCACTGCCACTGCAGCCGTAGCCCTCAGACAGCTAGGAAGTGCTCTTGCAACATTATCCAATGTCGCTGACAAATAGGCGCACGGTCTTTGCTTACCTCCAAAGGCCTGCGTTAAAACAGACAATGAACAACCGTCGACCTCGTGTACATATAGTACAAAAGGTTTACGATAGTCTGGAGTACCCAGAACAGGAGCGGAGCATAAAGCAGTTTTTAAAGAGTCAAAAGAGAGCTGACATTCATCCGTCCAGGGTAGGGGTTCATGCACATCTTTAGTAGTCAAATGCAACAAGGGTTTAGCCAGAAGTGAAAAATTAGGTATCCATTGGCGACAGTAAGATGTGATGCCAAGAAAAGCGCGGACCTCACGTTGCGTGCAAGGTACAGACATGCTAGAAACGGTGGTAATTCGTTCAGGTGTTAGTCGTCTACCCTCCTTCGATAAGAGATGACCTAAGTAGGTCACCTCCTGTCGACAGTATTGAAATTTGGATAATGATACCTTGTTCCCCTTAACAGCCAAATGGTGCAACAACTTAATCGTAGCTTCTTTACATCCTTCTTCCGTATCAGACGCAACAAGTAAGTCATCCACATATTGCAAGAGGACGTTGCCTTCCGGCAAGTCCAGGTCATCCAACAGGGCCTTGAGGGCCTGGCTATATATGCTCGGACTTTCAGTATAGCCTTGAGGAGCGCGACAGAAGCGGAAGCTTCGACCAGATATTGAAAATCCGAAGATCTGCCTACTATCAGGATGGATAGGAATGCTAAAGAAAGCATTCTTCAGATCGATGACCGAAAAATACTTTGCAGTCGGAGGGATCATGGTGAGAATTGTAGTGATATCTGTTACCACCGGGTACTGTGGTACCACTATCTTGTTAACAGCTCGTAAATCAATGACAAAACGATAGGCAGCACCTGTCTCCCCACCATCATGGTTCCTCTTCAAAATCGGGAGAATCGGGCTATTGCAAACATTGGCGTTTGTTTCTTCTACTACCCCTTTATCAATCAGGTCCTGAATGATGTGCAATAAAGCCTGTTCCCCCGCCGGCGCTATTTTGTACTGCGGGATGCGTGGTAATTTCGCACCTTGTTTCAATGTGATGTGAACTGGGGGAATGTCCAGCTTACCCACATCTGCATCTCCTATAGCCCAAAGGGAAATCGGAATGTCATCGAACTCCGGTGGGAGTCGTTCATTTTTCGTGAAACATTGTTTAACGGGGGCCACAGAGGGACGTATAGTTAAATAGACCCCATCCGCAGAACAATGTATAGTTGCATTCAATCTCTTCAGCATATCCAATCCTAACAAATTTTCCCCACAATTCGAAGTCAATAATAGAGGAGTGTCAATGGTGGCTGGACCGATCGTGAAAGGGAGAGGTTTGGAGATGGGGCTTACGACTGGGACTCCGGAGAAACCCACCGAAACATTATTTTGCCCGGACAGAGCCGCCCCTGGAACCAATGATCGAGCAACGGAACTGTTCATTGCTCCTGTGTCAATTAGAAAATCCTCAGAGGTCCCCAATACTTCCCCTTTCACATAAGGTCCCCTTTGATTGACCGGAATTGACACTTGGCCCCCGCTCTGTCCCTGGCTGTCCTATGCTGGGGCGTATACATCATTATTCCCTTCTGCATAGTCGCCATGGTAGTACTGTCTATGCTGGGGATCATCGAAATGATTTTTTTCCAACTTGCCTGTCCGGTCGTCTCTGTGCATATCACCTCGGTCGGGGCCCCCTCGTCCTCTACCTCATCCCCGAATCGTTCCGTTCTGGGCGGCCAAGTACGGACACTGTGCTTTCCAGTGTCCCTCCTCTTTACAATAGGAACACTGGTTGATGCCTATTGACGGGGCTCCTGCCGAACCCCTTCCTGTCCCCGCCCCTCTCGTCATTGGGCCCCGACTACCTCTACCCCCTCCTTGCCCTCGAACCACTTGCTGTAACAGTACTCGAGTCTTCAGATCCTTAGCTTTCTTATCCACTTTATCTTTATTTTCATTTTCTCTATGTTCATAGTACTGGGCCATGCTTAGGATTACAGACGGGGAAGAGGTAGTCCAGGTACTCTCTGCCGCCTCCAATCGTGCTGAAATTTCCGGGGCCAGGTTCGTAACGAACCTGTTAACGGACAACCTCGTGCCCCCTTCTGTTGCCAAATCTTGCCCGCTAAAATCAATGAAAACTTCTTCGAACCTGGTAAAGAAGTCGGACACACTTTCGTCCTTCTTCTGTCTACAGGCGGACAGTTTGTCCCAGTCAACTTTCCGGGGTGGGATTAAGGTATGCATAAAAGTTATTATTTTTGCTGGAAGAGAAGTTATTTCCGCTCTTGGTTTGTCCCCTGGTTTGCGATCCTGGTCCCAGCCCCTTAGCTCCTCCCATGTGCCACCTAGCTCAACATGACTAGAATCGTGCACCTGTCGCCATATATCCACCGGTACTAGTAGTCCAAAGAACAATTCAACATCAGCTAAAGTAATTACAGCGGAAGTGGCTGCCTCAGTCAGTTCTTTGTAATATGCAGTAGGATTCTTTCGGGGATCTGGCAGTTGGGATTTCAGCGCTAATACCTCACTTCTCTTCCATGGAGTATAAACCCACTGTTCCTGAAACCTAGCCGCTACCCCTTGCCGTATGACTGCCTGATTATCATCTCGTTGCTCGGGGATCTCGGGATGATAGATGGGATGCACCTCTCGCATAGGGTGCTGCGTAGTCCACTGCGGACTCTTCAAGAATAATCGTTTTCGATATTGAACCAAAGTATCTACATTCTTAAATACTTCCTCCGGTGCTAGACTAAATTTATGAGCCCAATCCCTGATAGTATACAGGATCTGAGGGGCCGTCCCATCCCTGAAACTTGTTTCCCAAGACCAAATAAGTGAATTAGACATCTGGTATAGCACATGTTGTTGCATGACCGGTTCTAAATCCTTCACCGTACTCCATATGTCAGCCGTAGTGTACACGTCATTCCGTATCCACTTAACTGCCTGATCTTCTAATGCTTCCTTTTCGCCATATCCCACAGATGATCTAGTGAACAACCGCTTGCTGTCTAGTCCCCCAACAGCCCCCCTCGGGGTCTGTTCAGACCCGTCAGGTGCGATGCAAACCTGGGGGGGAAGGTTTCTCCGGCGTTGGGAAACTCAATTGCAACTGAGGGGATGTGAGTGTTGGTGCAGAATCGGGGATAAGCGTAACCAAAGCCCCTCCATGAGGAGAGGAAACACCGTTATTCCGCCCTAGAGTGACGGAGCCCTGTTCCTCTGGTGCAGATGCCCGTGACCTAGCTTCGGGCTGTCAGGGTCCGACGAGTGCCTGCCCAGTGATGACATTATGGACTACATCTCCCAGAGTACCTAGGGGTCAAGGGAAGGGGAGAGGCTTTAAATCTTAGAGAGACGCTAGGTGCGGTGCACGTGATTTTGTCTTTGTTTGTTCCGGAGTACGAGGGTGTTAGTGGTTCTCTGTGCCTTCGTTTCAAGAAACTTGTTGTTCCTGAAGTAATTCCGCTGCTGTGAATTCCGCTCGGTTTGGTGAAACCGGCACAACGGCAGAGGGTTCATTGACTTTTGGATTAGGGCGTGTTGTTTTGTGGAATGGAGACGCGGGTTTCCTCCCTTCCTTCTTGTGGCTTGTGACTCTGTGTCTATCGCCAGGGACGCCGGATTTCCCCCCCTCGCGATATAAATATTGGTTTGAATTAAGCAGACTCAGAGAGACGCTGGATTGCCCCCTCTCGAGTCAGCACTCATTAGGACCGGCTGAGAGACGCTGGATTTCCCCCTCTCATGTCGGAGTGCACAGGGTCGTAAGGGAGACACAGGAGTGTTCCCTCTCTTACTGCCTGGGCGAACAACAACTGTCCTGGTAAGAAAGCATTGTACAGAGTTTGGATTGTGACTTTCTAGTTTAGTGCGGTGGCCCTATTTACTTAGTTTTCTTTGTACTTATTTCGGGACTATTCACAGGAGCCTTATGAGTGGTGGACCCTTGCATTTCTTATTTGCTACGGGGCGAGAACACATGGTATGTATGTGGGAACGTGTGGAGAGATATCTAGATAGTGGGGCCATCAATTGATTGACCTAGAGTATTGGTTATCTGTCTTTTGTCATTACAGGAAAGGTTATTCCATGGTGTGAGAGAAGTTATCTCATGTACCCAAATACGAGAAGGAAGGGCATAGCAACGTCTGAGACATATCAGGTGGGCAACAGTCCTAGGGTCGTAAGGGAGTGAGGGGTAGGAGCGAGAACACTGCTAATATATGTTCTCTTGTCCTCTACAGATTTCCCTTCCACGACGGTTCCCGTCCCGGCATATTTTTCCCTCACCTGCTTACCATCGTGCTCTGTTACTTAGTTGAGTCAGAGCGCGGGGACAGCTGGAGGTGGACCCCATTATAGCATCTCGCCGATCCTGAGGAATCGTTGGACCGTGACACGGGCTGGACAGGTATTGCGGGATATACACGCTCCGGGGCATATGGCGGGGGAGGCCTCGCGTCTAACAATTCCTCTATCTCATCCTCCGTTCCCCCTCTAGCTACATAACATTGGTCTACTTGAAGCCTAAATTGTCTATCTGCAATTTCGATATTTCGTTCTGTCTTGTTTTTGTCATACGCGATGGCCTTCTGAGTGATAGTCTGTCCCTGCTCTATCTTCATTAATTTTTCAGATCGAATGCGTCTTCTTTTTGCTTCTTCCTGCCATTTGTTAGGGGGTCGAACATCGATTGTCGACTGCGCTTAACAAAAAGGTGTTCTTGTAAATACTGAATCTTCTTTTCGTCGAAAGACCCAGTTTTCGGCCATTGTAATTCTACATTGTCCTTAGTGTATTTGTTCCACAAGGAGTTAAAAATAAGGGGGCCAATACCATGCTTACAATACATATCGTGACTAGGCGTCCCCTCCGGGGGGGTCGGCTGACTCTCGTCTAACCTCCCTTCGTCACTACGGACACAACCAAAGCACAACTTGCTAAGGCACGGCATATTGGATTATCTCGTTTTTGGCTGAAAAGGAATTTTTCCGTTAGTACAAATTCAACAAAATTAAATATCACGTCATCATTGTGCTTTCATTCTCATGGCCATGTCATCAATCATTCTCCCATCCGTCTTTCATTGGAAATCTGACAAAGAATATGAACGTAAAACGTAACACATAAATTCCAACAGTTGCAATCAAAAAGTGGAGCCCGTCGGCTCCCACTTGTGGAGAACTCTTCTGCTACTATTCATAAGGCTGCAAAGAACACTTCCAACAACAGTCTCGTCCTCAGACTGCCTAAAGATAGTCACACAGGTTTTAAACCACAGACCGGTCTACAGGCCATCCGACAGCATTCATGGTTCACTCCCCGAACTATTCTGGCTGAGCCCGCATTTAAGCGCCGCTCCAGATTTGTCCGGGTGCTACCCAATCTCAACCATCGGCTTTCCCGAGAACAGTCCGGCCGAGCAGGAACCGCAGTTCCCCTAGGCGTGTAATCCGTATCTTTAGTATACCCAGAGCGTCCGCACGTGCAGTTCCACACTGCCCCCGTCGGACCCCTGCCCAAATTCTCTCTGTGACAACTAATGACCCAAATGCAAATTCAGAGTTCCTCCGTGACCATAGGCCACCAAATGCGTAAATTCCGCTATCCAGATCCGTATATGCAATTCAACATACAACGAGACACAACACTCACCTGGTGCACGCAGGTCTGCCAGAACGTTCTCCACTGCCGACGTTTGTTAGTACCAACGCTGCAGGTTCTCGGGTCGCACCCGAAGGACTCCGGCGTGGGGCTACTAGCAGCTGAGGCCCTCCGGACCGGGAGGGCAGAGCAAAACCCCGAATTCTTATGTATCAGGTCTGCAACCCCCCCAATCGAGAGCACCCCTTTCAACGTCACCTGTGTTTACACAGGGACGACCCCAACGCGGAGTCCCGGCGGAGTCGCCAACTGAAGTACCGAAAATTATATTATCACCTCCCAACAATAATCATTACATTACAAAATCCCCTTACCATTACCAATAAGCAGTCGGTCGGCAGTGTAGAAGGTTCAAGCGTTTATTACACAAACACAAACTCTGCCAGAGGAGCTCCTTGCGACCTAACCCACGAGGTCCGCCAAGAAGACTGCTGGCACATTGTCAGCACATCACATTTATACAGTTGCGTTGGCATCATCATTGCCTAACATGTAAAAATACAAATTGGTACAGGCTAGTACAGTAATAGGAAAACCCATATAAGGCACACAAAGGGCTCCTGGTTTCGCTCAGGCAGCAAGGTCAGACGGGTGACTCCCTTCTGTCTTCCCAGAGACGGTCCACCCTGCACCCCTCCCGGAATGTGCTTATCGGCCCCTCTTCAGCTAACTACGACCTTGTCGATTCTAACGAGCTGAAACAGCAGTTTCTGCAACAGTTGGTTTCTTTCCCAGGAGCAAGGCTTTAGAGCTAAATGAGAATAGGGCCTGTGCATGCACGATATTAAAGAGGGCCATAATATGGTATTCATATAGCGTAACGTGGTGTGAAGCTAAATTAAAGTAAATACCGCAATACTACTTTTTGCGTGTCTAAAGTATAGGTTTAGGGACACCATGCTAATCCTAACATATCGATTATCAATACTACGTGATCAGGAATCGATCCTGGTACCTCAGCCTTCTCTTTTACTTAGCGAACCTCCCAGTTGTACCACCCCATTCCTTCTTCAAATAACTGGAAAGCTCCTCTGTACACTCATATGGGGAACTGGATGCCGGCGATTTGCTCTGGCTAAATTTCAATTGCTGGCAGACCAGGCAGGTCTCGGGCCCTGTCCTTTGAGGCATATTTCCTGCCGACTCAGCTCCAATGGCTGTCCCACTAGACGGACGAGCTATACCTTGGGGAAACCTACTTGGACACTAGGCCCATGCCACTACCTGCACTTTGTTGCTTGCTCCTACCTGAAGCACAGCCCCTGCTCCCCAGCCCCCTACAGGTGTTGGCTGCGAGGAAAAGTGTTGCCTGGGTGCATCGCCCCTTCCGTGTGACTCCGGTTAATGCCCCCACTCTGCCCCTAGTCGGTCTGCCCCATGGAAGATTGTACTACACCTCCGGGGAACTAAGCGGCTGGACTAGTCATTCACTCCTTGAAGGGGGTGCCCTTTTTTTCAGAGGGCCACCTCCTTTCCTTTGATTAGTTGGCCGAAGAAAGTGGCCTCCTCTGGGGCAGTTACTCATTCATAGGCGACTTACGCACACCTGCTAAACCCTTTGGAATCTCTCCGGGGTGGGGGTGGGGGAGTGATGGTCGCCATCTCATCACCTGGATATACAAATCCATACGGGAATTGTTGGCTGCCTCAATAGCCACACTTTGCCAAAAATGGGAGAATGAGCTGGGGAGAGCTTCACGACAGACAATTGGAACGGGAGCTCAAATTTCCAAAAAAGGTCTCCCGAAATCCACGGTTCAAGAACATACAGTTCTTCATCCTGCACAGGGATTATCTAACTCCTGAACAGTTCCACCGCTACTTCCCAGAGTCACAATTTCCCTGCCCCCCCGCAGCCAGACCTCAAACGCAACACTTATGCATATGCTGTGGTCCTGCCCAGCCCTCCAAACTAATTGGCATACCATCCACGCCACACTCTGAGAGGTCACAGGTCTCCCGGACATCTACACTTGGAAGGCTGGCTCCCTGGGCATCTTCAAACGTGAGAAGCAACACAGGGTAAAAACACGCTTCGCCGCTCTGGCCCTGCTACTTTCTAAACGCACAATCACACTACATTGGCGTACATCCTCGTGCCCTCTAGTGAAGGCATGGATGGGAGCAGTGTGCAAATGGGGTGCAGCAGAGAAGGAGAGAAGGATGCACTCCTATGCAAGGAGGTCCATTGGATATGCCGAAGACCCATTTCTCTGCGGTGGGCTACCTTACTCATGCAATTCCGCCAAACAACTGACAATGATGACCTACCCCGTAACTGCAATGGCCATTCTTTTGCTATGTGCATCTCCCTTCTGGACAACCATCTACCACCATGAAGACTGGACCCTTGAACCCCTAGCCACTCTCAGTAGTGCAGTCACCATCACAATAGGTTGCACCCAGCCCCTTTCCTCGCAGTCCCCTATAGTTCTTCCCCAGTTACGACCTGAATTCATCATGGTATGTAGAATATAAGTAAAAAACATCCACTCATGGGGCAGTTCAATACCCCTAGGAACACTGCACCTCCCGGCCTAGTATCTAATACACTTGCCTAAATGTACCTACATATTACTGCCATTTTGCAATGTTTACTATGCGCTGCAACCTGTCGTATAGGGTTGTTAGCTGAACGATAAAAACCTAATAAAAATGTTTTTCACAAAAATGACAAAGATAAAAGGTGAGTGAGGAAGAGCGATTTCTCTTGAAATAATATAAGGTTCAAATTACCACTAAATATATTTCTAAATTAACACCAATGCTACTAAAAAAGTAATTTTCTACCAATACTAAATCAGATTTGCTGCCTGATGCGTTCCGGGGTGGTAAAATAACTGTTACTTCAAAACATATAAAACACAGAACACAACTTTTTTAACTTACTTTAGCTTGCTTCCTATTAAATTCCGAGTTATTCAGTTTACCATTAATGAAAATTGCAAAGTCAAGTGGAAGAAGTGTTCTGCAAACAAATGAAAATACACAGTAAAATATATCTTCATTACATGTCCGCATCGATTTAAAATAAACCTCAAAACATCTCATGTTCACCCACATAGGCGAATTAGAAATTTCTACATAAACATTTATTTTTGTTTCATCAATCTGGAAAATGTAAGAAAGATTAAATACCCAAAATGTTACCATAAAAACAAAAATGGAAAACCAGTTATCATTGGGTAAATTACAAGGGGTCCATAATTTGCGACAGGGCAAACAACATGAGTTCCGGCCCCATCAGAATTTACAAACGGTTCACTGCTGAAAAGTAGATGAAATGACACAGAGACAATCTGTACTAACATGGAAGGTATGAAATGGTGCAGAAATACTGATTTCCGCATGTGAATTCCCATTATTTTGTAATCAGAGGTACTCTCCCTCCCACACCCTCGGAAATTACAGGTATGCGCATTATTAGTAATTGCTGACACCGGGGTATACTGGGCAACTAAATGGCTCACTTGTACTAAAGAATCACTTGGCCCAACTAAGGCCTAAGCCGGCAGCCGGTTTGGTGTCCAAATCTTCGAGGGCACTCAGAAGGTGTTACTTATATAAAAGGAAGATTTAGGTGCAGTAACACTGTGTGGTTGGAAATAACATTTACGGGTCATATCGCGCACCTAAATTTGGCAATTTTTAGGTTTCCCTCCAGAAACATTCTCCAAATTACCAGGTTCAAATCTCTATGCGGAGTCCCCTTTCAGGGGATAATTAGGCTCAAATTTACCACCTGCTATGAGTAGGGGCAAAAGGGAGTGGTAGTGCCTCTGCTATGGAGGCGAGAGCTTGTGGGTGCAGGAGATGTTTGAACTGGCGAAATGCGAACATTCAGTGCTTCCCTGTACCATAGTAGCAGCTGAGATAACCAGCAGTTTTCCAGGCGGAAAATTTGTGCCAAGTGTCCTTACACCTAGGAAATCTGTGTGCAGTAAGACAAGACATGCATAATCAGACGGAATGGTATACAACCTGAGGATAATACTAACCATCCAACTTGTAATCGGAATTGAAGCAGGGAATTCAATTCCTCTTTTGTTTATGGTAATTATCATGATTAATTAGTTGTTGTTTGAAAGGTAATTTGAAGACGTTTTTCAGAGCCAAAACTGTGTACCATTTCAACTGTATTTCAGGTCTTGTAATATATGGTCATCTTTGGGAAGCCCAGAAAGTGAGTTAAAGTCTAGGCCCATTTACACTATTTCTCTCCAGAGGGATCAGTCTTTCTAGTAGAGTGAGCAGTGCGAGGAATCAAATCACTGGTTATCATTTCAGTACACTGCAACCAATGTGGCTAGACATTAATCCACTCGACTCTTTGATCTAAGTTTAGTAAGTTTAATTATAAGTTCAGAAACAAATCAAGGTAAATGAACCTCAGAAAAATTGTATAAAAGTACAAAAAGATTAGAGTAAGTCCTATTCTCCTTTAAGAGATGTACCCAATATAATACAAAGCAAATGACTAATTCTAAGAAAATGACACAGGTTATCAGAAAGAGAATATGAAGGTTAAGTTGCATCAGATGATTCTCTTTAATGAGCATGAGTAACCTAACTTTCCCTACATTACCTGAATAAAGGCCACCCTAAAATAGAGCATTAAGTAAGAACATAATCAAATAAGGAAAGAAAAAAGGTGTCAGCCATCAGAGTCTTCAGTAGATGCTCTCCAACGATGGGGCAAGTAGCTTAAAGCCACGCAAGCAGTAGCATACATCTGATTCCTAAGGAAACCCAAGCTAGACTCTCTCCCTAACTAGACACAGCACATAATATTATCTGCCATCGACGTAACACTCTCATGTGACTCCTCCTGGGGAAATTTTAATAGCTCTGGTACAACTGGATACTTCAGCACCTTTTCTCAGCCAGATAGCACACTATCTCTCCTTGTCCTTGGCCTTCCTTTCCCATGAGAACTCCTCTCTTCGCATGTTACTGCTATTCCCTTGACCGACTCCTTTTTTTAGGTCTCGCCTCCACAGCGGGCATGGGCTGCAGAGGAAAGAGACCTCTTGGAATCAATTCAGCTTTCCTGGCAAAAACGTGCATGCGCTGCATTGCTTCCAATGGCAACGTGTGCACGTCTGGCTATTCACTCTCGGGAGCGAGCAGCTGGCGCCAAATGTTGTCAGTTATCGGGGCGCCAGCCCCTCGCTCCCGCGAGTGAATCGCGCCGGCCCCCTCCTCTCTCCCCTCCCCTTTGCTGCAGTGCGAGGCGCGCGAGCGGCTCCTCCTGCTGCCGGCAGACCTGCCGTGCTTGTTCTCGCTATCTTCTGTTGTTTTATAGGTATTTATACGGAGCACATCCTGCCATTGCAATGCCTTACAGATCCAAGCAGCTTTAGTAACTTTTTGACTTGGTCTCGGGGATTCCATCACATACTTGAGGCTGGTATTTTTTGTTAATTGGGGAATGCAACAATCAGTGTAAGTAAATTTGATTTCTTTCATTTTATTTTCATTTTCTGGTTAATTAGATGTATTATAAATTCATTGGATATGGCTGGAGGTTTACCCAAGATTGATAATCTGGATTTAAATTGCCCAGTGTGATTGTAGGTGTATCAATTCTCTGGAAGCATCGGATGGTGCTGTTGGTTCCTGATATCCATCTGGTGGCTTATCTGCACAGCGTTGGGTGTGTGTTATCAGATCTATTTCGATTATCTTTGCTATAAGATGGTGAGTGTTGACGGCAACGTTGAATGCAGTTATGGGTATGTTGGTATCCACCTTAGTGGTACAGTCATACAATGCGGGATGCATCTAAGATGTTGCGTGTTATTAGCTATAAGTACAGTCTGGAGCGGGTTCACGCCTATCTGCCTGGCAAGTGCAGTGCTGCTTGCCTGGAGTTCCGTGTAATGTGTTCCAGCTTTTTCTTTGGTCATCATCTTCGATTCTTTTGGTTACTGGCATCACCAGCCACAATGACCCCTTCTTTTGAACTTAGGCCCAGCCTCTGAGCCTTTAGCAACAGTGTGATGGGTCGAAGGACAGATGCTGCATGAACATGAACTATCCCAATACTTATCCAAAAGGTCTCTTAAAGTAGATGTTTTCATCCATTCTGTTTTATGACGTCACATTCGCAATGCAAACGAGATTAAGAAATGACAGGCTGGATTTTCAAGCTACACACATTTCTCCCCAAATCGTTAAAATGTGGTCTACAGGGGGATCGCGTGGCAGAGCAACTGCAAACGCAATCCAATTCTGAGGTCTATCACTTGACTCGGTTTCTGTGCCCCACCAACCACCACAAACCCACAAGTTTACTCTGCAGAGAGCCGGAGGCATCTGGGAGGTTTACATTCCACGCAGACCGGGAGAGAGAGAGCACTAGCGGCTGTTCTTAGTGGAGCATGAAATGGGTCAACACAGGGTCAGCTGGAGTTGGCTTTGGTAAATCCACGACTGAATTCCATGGGATTTAAAGCTTTCCGGCTCAGTTCCACAGAGTGTATTTAACAACAGGGTAAGAGAGGGCGATTCTCCACAGAGCGGGCGGCGCCCACACACCGTGCCAGCAGCAAATGGTGGTGCTTCTGCTCATCTGATTCATTGATAGTCTCCTCTTTCTTCACTTTAGTTCGGGCTTCTGAGGTCCATGATGGCAACACTAACATTCATTATTAAAATGAATTAATGAATGTCCTCGAACCGACCTCCTCAAGAGGATTGTGGTAGCTCCCCTGCTATGAATAATCACAAATTGGTTGTTTAGCCCTCACTGTCACTCTGTGACTACCTATTGGTGACTGCAACAGTCTTTCTTTTCTTGATTGGTCCATACGCCCGTCAGTATTTGGTTGTCCTCTCCTGAGCCGGAAACAGGGATTCTCCAAGTTGGCTTTTGTTCTTGTTTATATGCAATGACTGAAAGATTCAACTTTCCTTAAAGGGTATTTATGCTGGACCATTCGAAGCATGGCTAGCAAAATGATATCCCTGTGAAAAACACATTGTGACACAAAGAAAGGCAATCTATGCAGCGTATTATGTGACAATATGCAAATAATGCAACACATTTAGTGGCATGTTGTCTTGCTATATTTGATTTCTAACACAAGATTCTTGTGATATAAAACTACAAAGGGTTTCTAATGCAAGACATTTGTACACGTTCAGCAGTCCTTTAATGGCTGGTAGAGCCTGCTACAGAGAGATACAAGGCTATTAGAACATTCGCCCCTAGACAGCATAATGTTCTAATTTGTAAAACAAAGGTCTCACGGAGCCTGAGGGGGTTGGAAACCCCTTCGAGCTATGTGAGGCTTTTGTTCAAAGCAACAGCTGTGAAAGAAACATTGGAATGTTGATGCTCCGGGCTACTCCCAGCCATTAGAAGCCCAGATCACTCCATTGTCTTTAATGGAGTGCTCAACATTCTGATGTTCTAATAGCAATTAATAACTTTGTCTTGCATGAATGCACAGGGAGTACATTTTATATACAACCTTGTCCTTGGCAGAAAACAAGCGTTTTTTTTTATAGAGTTTTATATACTGCAAACTCGACCAGAAGATATCAATTATCAGAGTGCATTCCATGAACACAAGTTTCGTTACAGATGGACACATTCTTTTTTGTTGGGCACGGGGAGATTAAGTGATTTGCCCAGAATCACAGGATTTAGAGCGTCATTGCTGAGACTCCAACCCGGTTCCACAGCTTCAAGGTCGACCGCTCAAGCCGTAAGGCTGCATCCTCTCCCACTTACATCAAGCTTACAGCTATATCCGTCACAAAATAAAAAGGTCCGCTTCAACATTCTACCACTACCATTTTTTGTTTTCTGGTTTACCCTCTGTTCACACCATGGACCCTCAGGAGAAACCCTTTCACCTTTAGGAAACACATCTGCAAAGAATACCATGGTGCATTTCATATTTACTATGTGCATGTCTCACTAGCAGGAATGTTAGCATTACAGAAAGGGACCCTTAACAAAAGAATATATATTTTTTGTGGTTCTTCTGATATCTGAGTACCTTGCTGAAACAAGTATTTGCAATGCAATAGGTCTCGCATTTGCGAGAGATTAAGCTATTGGCATTGTAAATGACAATGCCTTTTATTTATGTTTTAAAAACCAACACGTAAATAAAAGGCATTGCCATTTACAATGCCAATAGCTCAAACTCTCACAACTACGAGACCTATTGCATTGCAAATGCTTGTTCATGCTTTACTATCTATTAACACAGAATCCTCTATTCTAAATAAGGAGTCTTATCCACACCTGCAATGGAAACAATTCAGCAGTGTACACTCCATGCTTGAAGGTTAAATGTGAATTTCAAATCATAATGTGAATACCAACTGAACAAATTTTTTCTCGAGTCATAGTTTGCTAAGTTAACATGTGCACAGGGTTACAGAATATGTGACCCTTTCGACATATAGAATAAATGCAACTCCTTAAGACATGAATAAATGCAATGAATCATAAACGTCTCAGTGTAAATGCATTATTTCAAATCACACAAATAATGTTAAACATTAGTTGCACACATCCTAATTAGGTATCTCACAATACAACATTTCAGGTTATTTCCTCCTGTCACGTTAATACATAAATTGTTACATAACTCTATTAATCACATTCTGAATATATATATATATTTCAAACAAAATACCCTTCAGTACAAAATAACCCACCACTTTTAGTGAATTAGTTATGACAGAGTATACTTGAGTGCTGACTATGCGTGAGTATGATGCACTCCTACATTATCTCCAGATGGGATCAAGATTGCACTTCTTCAACCCCTCCCTCTAAAGGCAAATCAATCCATCACAAATGTCTTATTTTGTCTCCTGATCTTATCATATTAACCAAGTTAAACCCTTGTCATGGCAAATGCTGTTCTCTTGAGCTTCTCCAATCGTATTGTTTCATTTCATTAAAATAACCATCCTGTTTCCTCTCAAGTCTCAAATCCTTTCCCTTTCTTGAAATCCCTCTCGGCACTTCTAATACACCTTCACTCTCACAATCAAGAATACTGCGCAAAGCGCAATAATCAACAGAGGTCTCAAAACAGAACCCACTAACCCACTTCCCAAATCGGCAAACCATCTTCCTAAAGAACTAAATTCATGTCTAACTTTTTCCCAAACACCTTCTTCTGCCAATCCACTTTCTTCATTATGCAAGTTAGAATTATTCTGTATAAACATCTCCGAATCCTTACTCCTATATCGGACAAAGGAGCAACACTGTTGGACCGTTAACATCTGGTAAACTCCGCCTTCTTTTGCAAGTAATATGTCTAATGCAAGAGGATTTTGTAAAACCAAAGCTCAAATAGCAATCATCTCAGTATTTACAAGCAAAAAAGACCCAGTAGTATTAGTAGACAATCTACATCTACAGTAGAAAGCTTTCTAATCTTGATATCATTCAATAGCACCCCTACACTTGGTAGGATAGCTCCAAAGATGTCTCCTACTATCTCTCCAGCAGAAGCACCTTGTTTAGATCTGGCACAGGTTGATAAAAATTCTCAACACGATAGATCTTTGGCAATACTGCCCCTACATAACACCTGCCAGTACAATTTACTCGGTACAAGCCATGCCTTCTCTGGACCAGAAACAAGCTTCCTAGGACCGGTTTCTGGCATTTCAGCCGTCTTCAGCCAGGCTTGCTTGAATCCAGTGGCAAAGTGAGCTAGGGACTCTCGTCTGAGCATACCCTGCCAACTTATGGTGAACAAAGCTTGTTTCCGGTCCAGGTAAGGCATGGCTTGGCAGTTCAGGCTGGGCACAGGGTCGGACTGATTTGCATATGGCCATGTCTGAACTGGAGTGGCAGAGTGGACTAAAGAACAGTGATGGATTAAACCCAGATCTGTTGACTGGGTGTGAGTGTTTGATTGGTTCAGATGCTCCGTCCATCACCATCCCCTTTTGTACCGCTTTGTTCGCCATAAGTTGGCAGGGTATGCTCAGACGTGAGTCTCTTGCTCACTTTGCCACTGGATTCAAGCAAGCCTGGCTGAAGACGGCTGAAATGCCAGAAACCGGTCCTAGGAAGCTTGTTTCCGGTCCAGGGAAGGCATGGCTTGACAGTTCGGGCTGGACTGTTCCCATGAGGCACAGGGTCAGACTGATTTGCATATGGCCATGTCTGAACTGGGGTGGCAAAGTGGGCTAAAGCACGGTGATGGATTAAACCCAGATCTGTTGACTGGGTTTGAGTGTTTGATTGGTTCAGATGCTCCGTCCATCACCACCCCCTTTTGTACCGCTTTGAGTACCATTTACTCAGCAACTTAAACTAGGCATTCTCTCCACTGGCAAAATAAACTCCAGGAATCACATGGTCGGTGCCATCAAAAATAACTTCCAAGATCCTTTAATCTCAAAGGGTGATCACATTCACTTTCTCCCACGGGAATACTTTCACAAGTGTTTTTCTCATCATGTATGCACAATGTCCCTTGGTTCTGCCAATCTAATGACAAAGCTCCCGTGTTTCCTGCTGTCTGGTGCTCCACATCTTCTTGTTAGAAACAAACAATCTTTATTCCTATAGCTTACTTTGCCTTAACTGCTCTATATCTATCTTCTATTTGTCCTAGAAATGTATTTTCTATATCAGTAAGAACGCACATCAAATTATATCTGTGTGCAGAAGCCATATGTAGCATCTTAGTTGGTGCAATATAGCTGCTAGCTGTTTCTGCTTCCTGAGAATAGGAATGTTTTTTCAAGTGTATAAACAGTGGTACTTCTGAAAAACGACATCATAATTTGAATGATAGTACTGGAAATGTCTCTGTCCATAGAACATGCTCAACAGCAGACAACATGAGATGCCATCTTTTTACAACTTGTACAACCTGGATTGTTCTCCCCGAGATGGGTAGGTTGGGAACCTCTGCTGATCTCACAGTAGAGCGGGTAGCATCAATGTCAATCAAGAAAGTGACATTGTGGCCATCTACATCAGCATCAACATATGGTCCACTCTGGTCTAACTATAAGACTGCTCCAGCGAAGTCTTCCTCCCCCCTCAGGCACCGTCATTAGGATGGATCTGTATCATAATCATTAGAAGTCTCCAACTTGGGGTAATTCGGAGACACATTCTAATTTGCATTCATGTCCATATTCGGATGAAATCTATGATTCCCTCCAGCCTGCTGTGGCATCAGAGGTTGCAATACCTGCATTACAGGGCCTTGTGAACCAGAAATGTTTTGAGATTTCAGTTTGGGCACATTTTGAGACAGCAAGGTATTTCCCTGGGACAGAACCATGCCCCCATTCTGTTCCTGATTAGCAGGATTTAAAAAACATTCTCTTATCCAATGCCCCTCCTTGTTACAAAAGTGACATGGGTTAGTCTTCTTCAAAGTGGCAATATCAACACCAGTCTTAGGATCTGAAGGAACATCTTTTTCCCTTCCTTGTCCCTGAAAGCCTCCACTTTGTTGCACCGGAGTCCCAGACAGCTGAACTCTCTCTATTGAGTTAATATTTCCTACATAAGACTGTCCTTGACCCCTCTGAGCCTCCTTAATCCCTTCTACCATCAACTTCTCTTTCAACCTTTTGTGCTTCATTTCAATTTTATCACAGCAGTACTTTGCTTATTGCAGGATCTCATCAACAGATTTGTTCTGCGAACAGATTAGATGCTGCAGAATCATCATGCTAATCTCGGGTCTCAATCCAGTCACAAATCTGGACACAAATAGCCCCATGTCCTGGGCTCTAAGGTATCCATTCCACTGTACTGGTTAAAAGCCTGCAGTAATCTTTCATAGAAAGCCTGAATCGTCTCTTTAGGTTCCTGGGTCTTCCTGTCAATTTTTACCCAATCAAAATCCTGTTTTGGTACCGTTGCATTCAACCAAGTAATCCCCTGATCGTACGTCTTCATTACTACAGGTGCCGGACCATGTGTCACTGGATCTCTTTCAGGCTCACCTTCAGGCCAACCTATAGCTATCTTGCATGCTGACCATAAATCACTAGGGACCACAATTTCAAACAATGTTTCCAAGTCAATCCACAGCACCGTAACATTTTTCACAAGTCAATCAACCTGCTTGTACCATTCTATAGGTTTCTTCCTCAATCTGGGGAAATCATTTGTAAATGCAGCAAGATCACCTCTACTCCAAGGTATATGTACATATCTTCCACTTGGTACTTTTTGTAAACGGAACGTTTGGACACCCAACCTCTTTTCTCATCCAGGAGGAGGTTTTCCCAGTATTTCTCTTAGCTTATCTCTCTTCCCATCTATCCAATGTACTTCAAATTCAAATGCATAATATGAGCTCTCGAATTTGTGTTTTTAGCCCTGGTATCCTCAGATTCTCTATATCCTGATCACTAAATGCAAGTCTGTGGTTTTTCTGCAGTGCCTTAGTCTGTTCCATATCAGCATCATATCTATTAGCCAATCCAGATAATTTCTCATGAGCTTGTTTTGCTCCTCTAGTGACGCCTTTACTCAAGAACAATAATTCACCTAGTTGATAAGAGGCTGATCTGTAAATTTCTAAGCTTCCACTTATATGCCTCGAAAAATCTACTTGCCCACTCGCAATTGGGAGTCGAATTTTAGCTTTTTTGAGCACCTACTTGTCCTATCTGGGAGTAAATTCAGGCTGGAAAGGAACAGGTTTTCTGTTCATTCAGAAAGTGAATGCGCAATAAAGATGCCATTAAATCTTGTTTTTATCGTAAGACATTTGGTCTCTGTTCAAGGAAAGAGGTGAAACGTCAGTTTGTCTTTTAACTAATGCTGCTAGGAAAATTAGGTCTATTTTTCTCTCATTTAGTAGAGTTAGAGGTTTTTGTCAGCTGAGCTGTCTAAAGATATCATTGTTCTCTAATACATAACATTTAAATAAATAGCCTGTAAAGTAATATTACAAATATTTCAAAATATATCAGGAATTACAAAAGCACATTCTTTTTTGTAATTAAGAAGTGTGATGCAAACAAAGAGTTTAATAGGAGCAAAACAAACCGGAACATTTTACTTGGTGATGTGCAAGTGACACATTTGCAGAAAATATATTTCTAAACATTATTGTTTGTACACTATATAGTTTTATCAGTAAAGCTGCATGTCAGTGGGAAGGTTTGTGGCTATTTCAATGTAAAATCTGCGATTACAAATGACAGAGTACTACCATTTTACCACTTTATGCTTTAGTTATATATTTATTGAAAGTGATCGTTTTTAAACATGATTTGAGAAACATTCCTGCCACGCCCTGATGAAAATGCTGTTAATGAACTAAGAGGCAAGTCAGGGGTCATGTGTATCCTATATGTGGCTAGATTTGTATTATATATGGAAAGTTGAGTCTAATAAATCAAACAAAATAGTTTTGTGGCAACAGACATGCAAAACTCGTACATTTGAAGCTGCTATCATATGTGATAATGAAGAAAATGGCAGCTCAATTAAATAAATTATTTGCCCACAATCATATAATTTGAAACCAGTTTATCGTTCAAGAGCATTAGGAATAAGTTGAGTAGATTATTAAACTCACTAGACCTACAGGTCTAGTAATTATTTAATGATTTATAAAGGCCTGACTTATCTTTGCATCCAACTCAGTCTTCAATTTGAGCACACCCACAAAACCCACTATTACAGCTGAATTAATAGTCCAGCCGCGGCCGGTGGTGGGAGTACCGGCCGGGCGGTGATGTGGGGAGGGGAAGGGGCAGAATGGGGGGTAGTAATGTATGGATTACGGAGTTTAACAGGTAAGTACACATATATATAAATAAAACAAATTTTGTTGTGTGCACAGCATCACCAAATGCGATGCAGTGCACGCAACGAAATTCGTTTTATTTATTTATATGTGTACTTACCTGTTAAACTCCGTAATCCATACATTACACAATCTCGCTCCCTCAATCATGTCCACTCTCCATCTATTTTGTTTATCATCCCATCTCGCATCTGCGTTTGCACCCATTGCGTTTATCATTCTTCCTTGATACTTGTCTCTCTGCTTTACAAGCTGTAGGAAAGTAGGATATGCTTTCAAGGTTACCCGCACCTTTTGCTCGTGTCAGTATGTTTTTGACTAGTCTGGCTGGGATTTTGCTAATCAGGACCCCAGCCACTGTGCTTCCTCCCTAAATTTGGCATGGTAAGTACGTTGGTACCTCAATAATTCGCCCATACGGGCCTGATCACCGGAGGCTTACTGAACGTCCGATCTTTACCTAAACACGCGACGGAGATCAGTCTCCTTATAGAATCACACCATCTTGATGTCCTGTTTTTAACCGAGACTTGGACGCAGGCCGATTGTAATATTGATCTCGCATCCGCCTGCCCACCCAACTTTAACATCTTGCACCTCCCTAGACCTAAGGGCCGTGGGGGCGGAGTCGGTATTATATTCCGTGCCTCCTGGACGGTCGACACTATAAACATAGACCCTGTGCCTGGGGTCGAGCTCCTTGGTCTGGCCATTAACTGCCACTTGGGAGATATTTTTACGGTCATAATCTGCTACCGACCCCCCGGAGCCTTTTCCCTTTCGCAACAACAAGCACTACTTACAATTTTTACCAATATGGCAACCTCCCATAACAAACTAATCGTTGTGGGAGATTTTAATCTTTGGCCTAATGGTAACCTTGACACTGCACTACATAACCTTTTGGTTTCCTGTGACAGTGTGGGGCTTCACCAACTAATCCGGCAACCAACCCACTCTGCTGGTAATCGACTAGACCTTATTTTCTCGAGTGCAGGTCTAACACAAGTGGGCAACATTCTGCCTATGAGTTGGACTGACCATGCACTCATCAAAATATATATCACTAGTACTACCGCTTACAAGCCCAAAAACTGTCGTCCAGCTGAATTTACTTACCGGAACTGGAAAGCTCTTGGAAAGCCCGGCTCTGCCACCCCAGTCTTTAATGTAGATGACAGTGTCTCCCCCACTAGCTCGGTGGAAAACAACTATAGCACCTTCAGTAGCAGGATAACAGCTATTACGGATTCCATCGTTCCTTTGAAACAAGGTACTTCTAAAGGACGAAGATCCGCTCCCTGGTTTACCGACTCCCTTAAAACCCTCAAGTCAGCCTGTAAACAGGCCGAGAGGAAGTGGAGACACGGCTACTGTGACACCAACAAAACCCTGTGGAAAAACAAACTTTTCGAATACAAAGCGGCCATTAGAGTGAGTAAATCGGACTATTACTGCTCTACTATTGTCAATGCAGCTAACAGTTCAAAAAACATATTTCAAATTTTAGAGAATCTCCTACATCCGGACTGTACGAAAAAAACTATTCCTCCATCCCAGACGCTCTGTGATAACCTCGCAGAGTTCTTTCTGGATAAAATTAGGACAATCATCAACAACCTGGGATCCTCTCTATCCCAATACCCGCTTACCTCTCATGCTACCAGCCCTGCACATTACACCCCCTGTCCAGTCGGCTTGGCCAGGGAAAGTCTTCTGGCTCTCCCCCAGATTCCCGAAGCAGACTTTGAACGACTGGCACTGAGCATCACCTCTGGGTCCCCTCTTGACCCACTCCCCCCAAAAATTTGGAAAGCTTATGGGCACGAGCTATTCCACACTCTGCGAAGGATCTGTAACCAATCTCTCCGCAGTGGAGTGGTTCCTAACCCCTGGAAGCAAGCATTAATCACCCCGCTGCTGAAAAAACCATCCCTGAATCCAGAATGCCTTTCTAATTTTCGTCCCATATCGCTTCTGCCTTTTCCGGCGAAAGTGGTGGAGCGATGGGTCAGCACCTGCCTATCATCTTACCTCGAGCAGAATCACGTTCTGGACGCTTTCCAATTTGGATTTCGTCCAGCCCATGGTACGGAAACAGCTGTACTTACGGCCATGGAAGAACTTCGAGTGCGGGCAGACAGGGGCCAGGCAGCGGCCTTGATCCTGCTGGACCTGTCTGCCGCATTCGATACTGTCAACCACGTGATCCTGCTAGAAAGGCTGAGAGCGGCGGGTGTTGATGGCTCTGCCCTGCTCTGGTTCCACTCTTTTCTCAGCGACAGGAAACAGGCTGTATCCCTCCCCCCCTATCAATCTGCCTTTTCCCCAGTCCCTCACGGTGTACCCCAGGGTTCCTCTATCAGTCCGATTCTCTTCAATGTATATTTACTACCACTGGTTTCTCTCATTAAATCACATACCATGACCACAGTAAATTACGCAGACGACACCCAGCTTATTGTTTCCTGGGAGGGTGAAGACTCTATAACTTTAGAAGCATTCCACGACTGTCTGAGAGACACTGCTGGCTGGCTACACCACAACTCCCTCCAATTTAACTCCTCTAAGACCGAGGTTCTGTTCTGCCCAGCCAGCTGCATACCTCGCCCCCTGCCTGCGGATTTCTGGCTTCCGGAAAATTCGGACAACCCGTCACCTGTGGCCAGTGTGCGGAATTTGGGCGTCATGCTGAATAATAAGCTGAGCATGGAAACACAGGTCTCGAGAACAGTTGCCACCTGCTCTGCTCTTTTGAGATCACTGCGTAAAATTCTGCCACTACTTCCACTTTCAGCCAGAGCACAGATAGTCAGGTGCACCATCCTTAGTCGCATCGACTATTGCAATGCTCTCTTGCTTGACTCCCCCTTGGTACTGCTGGACCGTCTCCAACGGGTCCAATCAGCAGCAGCGAAACTGGCACTTGGATGGTCCAGGAGAGCCTCAACCACTGCTGCCCTAGCCGAGCTGCACTGGCTTCCCCTGAAGCAACGAATTGCCTTCAAGTCTCTTTGTCTGGTCTTTAAGGCACTACATGGGCTAGGACCTATCCCTTTACAACGGATGTTCAGCTGGTACACCCCTACCAGAGCTCTTCGATCCGCTACCGCTCGACTTGTAATAGTGCCCAGATTCAAGAGAGCCAGGATTGGAGGAAGATCATTCCGAGTGGCGGCTGCAAAGCTCTGGAACAGTCTACCTGCTGACATTCGCCACACGTCACTGCTCCTTCCTTTTCGAAAACTAATAAAAACTTGGCTTTTTCCCTAGATTCCCCCCCCTCGCCATTATCTTTCTCCCACTGTTTTTTTTTTTTTTTTTTTTTATCTTAGGAGTAAGCTACTCTAGCGCCAGGATGCCTGCCAGGTGACAGTTGCGCTCTATAAATGTTTTAAATAAATAAATAAATAAATAAATAATTGGCTACTGGTGTACCACTGTAAGTCCCTAGTATATGGTACTAAGGTACCCAGGGCATAAGTGCACCAGGGGTCTCCCATGGGCTGCACCATGTATTATAGAACCCACGAAAGACCACTCAAACTGTGACTACAGGCCTGCCATTACAGCCTATGTGAGTTGGTGCTTTCACCTCTCACAACAGATATAAGTTTCCTTATATCTAAGGTCACTGCACTTAAAACCTATAAATCACCTCTATGGCAGGCTCTTCAGGCCTGAGGGCAGGGTGCCTGGTTACAAGTGTGAGGGTGCTCCTGCATGAGCAGGACACCTCTACAAACCTCATTGTCAATTCTCCAGGCTCTGTAAGTGCACTCAGCCATTTTAAACATATAGTGGGCATCGGTCATTATGAGATGTCTAACTATATAGTGGCTGCACCGAACCCAGTCATGTTTGGTATCAAACATTTTGGAATCATACCTCAACACTGATTCCAGTGTTGGAATTATGATCTCATGTACTGGGGGGCCCCTTAGAGGACCCCCCATACTCCATGTAACAGCCTTTCAGGGTCTGCAAGCAAGTTAGTGCTTCTGCTGACCGCAGACATGATTCTGCCTTCCTGCTGCTGAGCCAAGCTCGAGCAGGGGAAGGTGGAACAGTAGGTTTCCTGTCGCAAGGAGTTGTGACCACCTCCCAGACAGGACTTAGTGTATTGGGCTGGGGTGGGGGTGCTTACCAGCACCACCAGACTGCTTTGAAGGGTACATCTGGTGCCCTCCTTGCATACTCCAGTTTCAAAGGAACCTGATACACACATACCGAGAACCCGGTGGAACTAGGTAATTGAACCTTGAGGAATGCAAGGTTACAGGGAATTACAGGTGTGGGAACTGCAATAGCTGTGAGCAGTGCATTGAAGGTAAGAGCTTTACTTTTAATAAACGGACTATCACAGCTAAGGACCTAAATAATTGTAGAAGTAAAAATGTAGTCTACTTATTGATATGTCCCTGTGGACTGGGTTACGTGGGCGAGACAGGCCGTGAGCTTAGGACTCGTCTGACGGAGCATTAATCAGCAATTAGGAATCAAAAGGCGAATGCCCCCTTGTAGATCACTTTATGCAAATGAACCACACTTGTGATAACATAAAGTGTTTAATCTTAGAAAGGATCAATTGCAGTAGACGTGGTGGTGACATCACGGTGAAACGCAAACAGAAAACAATGGTTTATATCCATTTTTAACACAGTGAGAGAGGGGAAGAACTCAAAGGACGAAGAACTCAAAGGACGATTGGGAATGGCTTATAAACTGAACCTATACCCTCGGAGAAATGAATATATTGGCTAGCATAGGCACTGTAAGAGACCAAAGGGCCTATCATAAAGGGTGACACACTGTTTCCAGGGCTGGACAATGGTATAATGTTAGTCGTCCGGCCGTCTATACATTTTACAAGACAGCCTTGCAACATTGTGCATCTAAGATTGACTATAATATTTTATCCCCCTAGCATTAGAATTTGCTGGACTAGCGCTGTGAGCCTTTAAATCACGTGTGGAAAATTATAAAGATCGGGACTAATAGGGAATACAAACTCAGGTACCGACATATACGAACAAGTAGTATTATTCCCCAGCGCTCTATATTAGGTTTAGGATAGGTTATATATTTGTTTTATAACAACATATATTTTGCATACTCTAATGAGAAGCAGTAAATAACTATCGGTAAAAACCGGGTTAACGGTGCCATTGGCACATACCCCCTAATATTAAAAATAACCTATGGAGAATAATAGAGAGAAGAGTGATATTTGGATATTCTAGATTTAATGGGGAAGATGTTGTACAAACAAGAACATCCTAGATTTAATTAGGAATATTATTTACAAACTAGCAGCCCTTAGCGGGACCGTTTAAATCAGAGTAGAGCTTGTATTAAGAAATGCCCCCTGTGAGAGTGAGGCTCTGACTGGTATTTATGGTATTCCAGTCTTTTCAGGACACACGCGATACTGACGTGACGCCCACGGATGCGCGGCTCGATTGAACATAATAGGCGTGGATTATTAGGAGACAGGATGGCACCATTTAAACGCCGGTTCCCCACGGGAGCATGTTGTAGTTCACAGACACTAAGACCAGAGAAGAATGGCTCCAAGTAGATTTATTGATTGAAGAAAGATCCCAAAAACAGCTTCTTGCCAGACACAGCTGGACCAACTGTCAATGATGCCACAGATGACATCACATCAGAATCTACAGAGCATCACAGAGATGTGCCATTCCAGGCAGCATCTCTCAATGGAATATAACACATGTCTCCCCTTTACAGTAAAATAAAATCAAAACGGGATAAAACAACACATGCCTAAATAAGAAAAGAAAAAAAAAAAAACATAACAAGATGCATAATAAAGTCAAGAAACATAATCACTCAAATAAGCTGGAAGTCTTCTTTCATCAGCTCTCCTCTACACTAGTGATGCATCACCAGAGCCATCTCCCTCCCTTGCACTCATATCATGTTCATCAGGCCGATTACCTCATCAAGAGAAGAAGAATCAACAGACTGTTCTCTTGAAAACTCAGCATCACCCATCAACATCCAAAGCGAACAGTGTTCACCATCAGACTTATCCTCTAACTTTTCCACAAGTTTACAATCACGCCTTTGGTATAACGCCACGCGCCTCAAATTCCACGTTTGACCGTTAGTTAATTTGACCCAGTTACCTCCCACGGCCTTAACTTTGAAGGGACCTTTAAATTTGTTAAGGAAATTGCTGTGCCCCCCAGGTTTCACTTTGACCCAATCCCCTATATCAATGAAACATCTGCTCTCACAACTCAGCTTGCCACAATGTGAGCCTCCCACAATTGGCTTTTCACGCATCCATGAGGGAAGCAACTTAGTGCCAGCCTCCCTCCCCCGCATCATTACAAAAGGACTCTTTCCTAAAGCAGTGTTCACAGTAGTACGATACGCCCAAAGCATTTCACTCACAGAATCAAGCACGGGTAAACCAGCTCCATGTGCTAATTGCATAGTACCTTTAACCATGCGGTTAATGTGCTCAATTAGTCAATTTCCTTGCGGATTGTACAAAGAACAGCAAGAGTGCTTTATACCAACAGAACCCAAAAACATATTCATTTCTGTTGAAGTGAGTTGCGTGCCATTGTCCGTAAGCAGAACTGAAGGAAATCCTTTCCTCTTAAAGATGTCAGACAAAACAGCAATAGTAGCAGAAGTGGTAATACAACTCATGAACGCAACCTCAACCCACTTAGATTTCATATCCACCAAAACAACAGCATATCTCTAACTGCCTTTTAGAAACGAAAAAGGCCCAATAAACAACATGCTGGGGTTCGTCAGAAGAACCAAAGCCAACCCTCAACCTTTTCTCAGATTCCTTACACGCTACACACTTTTCCACCCAATCTTTCACCTGCTGATCCATCGAAGGCCACCAATAAACCTCCCTCCAATAAACCTCCCTCAATCTCTTCACTGTCATAGTCTGCCCCAAATGCCCCTCATGTGCTAAACCGATCAGTCTGCGGAGAAGACATTGTGATTGAGGAGGATAGATTAACCCAAAAACAAAAAAAGGAGAACCCAACTCGTCGAGATCAGCGCTGTACTAAAATTTGGCTGTAAGGAAACAGGAGACATCCTGCAGACAGTACAAAGAGTTTATCGAGGAAAACTCGCACTGAAGAGTGACTGTTATTTGGTGAAATAAACCAGTTACCTGGTAAGAGTTGATAGCGCTGTGTTTGAGGATAGTTGGTGCGCTGTTTCTAGTTAAAAGAATTTGCTTAATGCTCTGAGGAAAAGACATCGTAGCTGTGAAGCTATGAGTAGGAGCGACTACAGATTAAAAGTTAAAGTTAATGCGCTCCACTGATTTAGTACGTTGATCTGGTCGCAGCACGAACATTCGTCAAGTTTTGACATTTTAATGTTAGCACGATGTGGCAGAGCGCAATGATTCAATGATTTATGATCCCGTGGTCTGTGCTGTGTAACATTAGCAACGGAGATATCTTTTAACTGTTTGACAAACATAAAAGGAAACGTCAGTAAGTGGAAAAGTAAAGCTAAACATCGCCCTGTGGCTCGAGTGTCATAATAACATTGCCGTTGAAAGTGTGGAATGCAATTGACGCGCTCGGCGAAGAACGAGAGACACTTGTTAAAACATAATTTATGTGATTATTCTGCGCTGGAAAAGACTGTTTTGGCATGAATTAAGCGGAAACGTTATGTTAAACAGTATGTTTAGGTCAAACTGGTTGTAATACGCAACCGTCATTATCGCACACTCGACATTTGCAGGTAAACACTGTTCAGCGTAGGGAAGAGGCAGAGAACGTTCGTATTCTCCTCGACGCAGTTGACAATATTGTATCGCTAGTTGAGTAAAGTTGCACGATAAGGAGACAAAATTATTGAAAAACTCACATTTGTCTGGCTGAGTTGAAGCTGTGCGTGGTGTTACTGCTGTCCACGAGTGAGATTAAAAAAATTTGGCAAGTTGTAAAGAGCACTCTCATAGGCTATCTCCGTTCCTCTTGTTTTACATTCAAGCTTGAGAAGACGTTGTCAAAGTTAATACTGCCATCGTGTGGAGGAAGTGTGTAGTGCTTGTTCAAATATGGATGTAAGCACTGCCATTGTAATACCTCCTGCTTTTCTGATGTCACCAGGTGAACCCCCTATATAGCATGGGAGGACTGGATAGACTGTTTTGAAAATTATATCGTTGCTTTAGATGGCACTGATTTTCCTGCTGCAAGAAAGAAAGCCTTGCTTTTAGGTTGCCTGGGCAAGGAAGGACAACATGTTTTTAAATATCTTCCAGCTGGAGAAGAAATGGAAGATGTCTACATGGAGGCAGTACTAAAGTTGGAAAAGAGATTTGCAAAACATGTTAATGTTGTAATGAGAAGGCATACATTTTATACAACCGCAACAACAAAACAAGGGTATAGATGATTTTGTTGCTAGACTGAGAGAACTGTCAGCAAAATGCAAATTTGGTGCAATGCAAGAAGAGATGATTCGCGATCAGTTAATTCTTCAGTGCTGTTGCAAGAAAACACAAGAGAGATTATGGGCGTCTAGCAACCCAACGTTAAAGGATGCAATAGCTATTGCAAAGGTTGTGGAAGAATCGGAGAAATACATGCGGGAAATGAAGATCAGCACCAGCAGCAGTAGAGAAACAAAGTTGCAGTCTTGGAAGATGATTCTGATGGAATTTGTGCCGTTAAGAACAAAGTTCAGAGTTTTTCTAGCAATAAAAATAAGTATCAAAAGAACATCAGTAAACCAGCTGGGAAGTGGGCAGGAAAACATTGCCTTAGATGTGGTAGCACTTATCATACGGCGGATTCAAAGCAGTGTTATGCTGTTGGTAAAGAATGTGTGGGATAAAAAGGACATTTGGCGCGTATGTGCAAACAACAAGTGGAAAAGGTTGCATGCGTGGATGATGTAACACCCACCTACAGGTTCGTTGTTGTTAATGATGACATTACTGTTGCAGATGTTGAGGGTCTGGAAAAGAGGAGGACACGACCTAAGGCTGACTTTGAGATAAATGGAAAGTCTGTGTCTTTGATGGTAGATACTGGATCGTTGTATACCATCATTCCACTTGACATTTATGAACAAACCTGGCAAGATGGTTCTTTATCTAGATCTTTGTCTAGATCGGATGTTGTTCTAAAAGCATATCAAGGGAGTGACATTAGTGTGTTGGGGTACATGGAGGCGAAGATTGTGTTTGAAGGGAAAGAAACACATGGCAAGGTTTATGTGGCTGCAGAGGGACCACCAATTCTAGGTTGGCCACACCAGTATGACTTGGACATTAAGGTGGATCCCAGAGCGGAGGTTCCTGTTATGAGTGTGAATGCATGCAAGGTGCAGAGTTTGAATGGATTGTTGAAAAAATTTGATTTTGAACCTAGGTTGGGGAGATTCAAGAATTATCAGCATGTAATCAAGCTAAAGAAAAACTCCATTCCCACTAAGCACGGAGCAAGAAGGGTTTCTATAGCAGCCAGAGCAAAGGTGAAGGAGATCATTCAGCAGCATCACATCAGAATCTACAGAGCATCACAGAGATGTGCCATTCCAGGCAGCATCTCTCAATGGAATATAACGGGTTTGCTTTTATATTTAGGTTGACCGTAGCAGGGAATTTTAAACACGGAGGCACTTGGGACTGTGAAATAAAGCGAGCCTCTACAGAATTCAAAGGCACAGTATTCTTTCAGCCTGCTTATAGTGCCGGATTAATTTCGATTCAGGTACGGACCTGTATATGTAATCACCCATTTGTTCTCCAATAAGGAGACATCAGTGGAGCAATTAGCGCACTGAGGAATGGATGAAGGTGGAAGAATGGGTGAGATATATGTGAGAAAGGGTGCCCAATCAGAGGATTTTTTAATGTTTGTAAATGTCAGGGTTGGTTTACAATCTTTGCAAACGTGGGCTCGACAAAGTGGTTATAAAAAATGAGAGGAAATGTCCATAAAAGATGAATAGGAGATTGACTAGAATTGGGATCTCTGTTAATTAAAATAAATGTCAAATACTGTATTGTGGGGACAACACATTGATATGTATTTTTTATGTTTTTTAGATAATCGCCTTTTAACATTGAGAACGAAAAAAAGAGAGACAACCAAGTATTTTGTCTTGAAAAAGGCGGTGCACATCAGGCAGCACACCGAAACGCGCCAACGCTATTGTTTTTATTAAATCCGAAGAACTAGTGTGCTGTCATTTCCTAATATTAGCTTGACGTTGTTTCAAGATTCCAACGGATTAATTACTTAAGATGTTTTCGAAATGAATCACTTTACTATGTCTCCTCTTTGTAATGTATTTTAACTTATTATGATTGTCTTGTTTAGGGATCATGAATGTGAAATGAATTTTTCATTATTGTGTTTTAACAGTTTTTATTGACTATGTAATACATTTTGAATATTTTTTTACAATTTGGGAGTCTCATTTGCAATGGGTTTGTATTTATAACTGGGGAGACCCTTTATTGTGGCACTAGTGTGGATGAAGTATTGTATGAGTTTGAATGACGATTAGTGACAGTAAGTCCAAGGGAAATTTTACTTTGCACCAATACACCAGTTTGAGCCAGTTCAGGAACCCTTGGCTTCTGCTCTGGCGCAAAACTGGACAAAGGACATGGGAGTATCCTCCCTTCTGTCCAGGCCCTCCTGTGGGAGGGATCCCCAATTCATCCTAACTCCTTCCTTAGGGTATTTAATGGCTCACCTGTGGAAGGGGCCTCAGATTCGTCGTGGAACAAGACTTAACCCTGAACCAAGTCGCTCTTCAATCGTCTAGACACTTGGACTTCGTTGGACTTCGACTGGAACCGAGACTGCATCAAGGAAGACTACTGCTGCTCCTGGTCTCGATGTTCTTCAAATTTTCTTTGCCATCTGTGTCTGTGCTTCTTCCAGGTTCTACAACAGACCTGTGGGCAATAAAGACACCTGAAGAAATATGCCGTGGAGTGAAGGAGTCACACTGCAACAGAGCAGACCGGTCTGCTGCTCTAGTCGTGCTACGAACTTCCTGAGGCTCAGCAACACAGGTCATAGTTCTGCAACTCTCTCAAGGCCTCTCTGCAATTTTGTGGCTAGTATCCCTTGTCGGAACCACTGGGATCAAACCCCTGTGCACTGAGTTGACTTGCAGTTGCCAAGGCTTGTTGGCTCTGCACTCCAGAGATCTTTGGGCTACGAAAAGCTCCAGCGCCTCCAGCATCTCTTTCCTCCAAGATCAGCACCCTCACCACAATCTCTGCACTGTGGTCCTTCATCTGTGGTAAGCGGCTTGAGGTCCTCTTGCGACTCCTGTGCATTCAGCCTGTGGGTCCTCCCGAGGGTCTTCTCTTGCTTACGTGGGCTCCCCTGCTTGCTCTGGCCTGCTCTGACTCTCCTGCTGTTGGTGAGTCCCTTGAACTTTGCTTTTTCCAGCATTGCTCGTTTTTCGTCTTTCACGCCTGTTGTGGCAACCATGGCTTTTTGGTGCTCCTGCCGGACACAAGTGGGGTTAACGGGGATCCAATAACCTCTTGACCGCTGGGGAGTCACTCTTTACCTTAACTGTGATACAGATGATAATTTTACATGTCTCCTTTATGCAAACCAGTGTGTGACTATAAGCTGGACCCTCTGCCGGAAACTCGTGAGCTTTATCTCTGAGAACATTAGAGTACGATTTTAAACAGTTTTAACCGCTACTTTACACAATTGTCACCGTAACATATGCATGCCATTTCCCCGCTATTGAATTTTTGGACACAGCAGCGCATTCTATTGGCAATGACAGTTGTACATCACAGTTCTGTCACAAACCCTACCTCACCGCCGCTTATTATGCGGTTAGTGCACGGACACCACAGTACAGAACCACATGATTTATATGTGTATTTACTGAAGCTAATTTTTACATATGTGTGTTTGTCTGTTTTTTCTACGTGTTTTTCATCCACTAGAGGTATAAAACTGTTAGAGGAAATCCTCCTCTTACCCATATCACACCTTAGCGAGTGCGTCACATACCCGGTCATAAATACTGTATCAACCACGTTTTAATCACTTTTCACATATCAAGGTCCTGAAGAAAGCCAGATTAATATGAGGACTGGCTGAAACATGTTGATCACATTGGATGTGGGAGACCATAGTTACCTCCACGCACATCCGCCGCCTTGCTTTTAATACTGCCAAGGGCCCGTCAATAAAGTAACCCTTGTGGGTAGTGGGCACCCGAGTACAGTTTTTAATTCAAACTCACACACTATCACTGCTGTTAGATTTGGTGGTCTCTAGTTGGCACAGGTAGGTACTTGTGACAAACAGGGACCCTTGCCTCTAGTCAGGGTAAAGGGGGCCACTCCTAAAATAACCCCTGCTCACCCCCTTGATAGCTTGGCATGAGCAGACAGGCTTATCTCAGAGGCAGTGTGTAAAGCATTTTTGACCACACACAGTAACCCAGTGACAACACTACAGATGGACACCACACAGTTGTATATTAAAAATAAGTATTCTTTATATAGACTTAACACAAGACCACAAACAACAAAAATCCACAATACTATACTTAAAAAATGGTAGGGTTAGCTTAATTCAGTTCAGTTCTTAAGATGTGACACTTTGCGTCAATGTACTTTACGATGCGTTGCGCTTCCACAACAAGCAATGTTGCAGCGATGGAAATCCCCCCCCCCTCTTAGATTCCCCCCTTAGCTGGGATGAAATATTATTATCCCTGAAATTATTGACAGCTGTTAAAGCAGCAGGGGTAGATGGGATTCCTACAGAGTTTTTTGTTGAATTTTCAGAACAACTTAAAATAATTATGCTGGAGCTCTTCAAATCCATACTCCAGGGAGGAAACCCACATCCATCTTGGTCCACTGCAAAGATTATGAAGAAAAATAAAAAACCCTTGGAAATGGGCTCCTATAGCCCTATAACATTGATTAATGGAGACTCAAAGATTTACTCCAAACTTCTTGCAGGGCGACTGGCACCGATAATCCATAAGATTGTGTCAACTCGGCAACAAGAGTTTATCCCAGGCAGATCGACAACTGATCATGTACAGAGAGTGATCTCCCTATTTGACTATGCAGAGACAACAGGAGACCCTATGGCCCTTATCTTACTGGACGAGGAAAAAGCGTTCGATAGGGTCTCCTCGAAGTTTTTATGGGCAGCTATGTCAAACCGTGAAGTAACTAATGGATTTATTAAGGCCATCCAAGGACTCTATGTCAACCCGAGCGCTAGCGTAGCGATAAATGAGACTATGTCCGAGAGCTTTATGATCACAAGGGAACCAGACAAGGGTGCCCCTGCTTGCTCTCCTATTTGCGGTGTATATGGATCATTTTATCCGCAAACTTGAAAGCCATCCTCTTGTGTCACCTATTATGATCAATAATTATGATACAAAAGTCCTAGCTTACGCGGACGATATAGCTTTAGTTACCACCGACCCCAACGAGGCTATTAAGATTGTCGAGGAGGAGGCGATACGATTCGGCAGCACCTCCGGATATAAACTCAATACAGGGAAAACTCAGATTGTCATCAATGATAAAATAGAGATGAGGGACAATAGAGTAGTAGAGCATGCTGTTTATCTTGGCGTCAGTATAAGCTCCAAGGTAGATAAAATTGTGCAGATAAATCTCGACCCATTAATAGGACGCACCAGAAAAGATCTGATTAGACTGGATAATTTACATCTGACCATTGGCGGCAGGTGCAATATGATTAAAATGCTGTTCTTACCTAGATTTTTATATTTTTTTAGAACAATTTGTCTTGAGTTCTCTCCGCAATACTTTAAAAATATTGAATCTCTGTTTTCTAGATTTATTTGGGGGTTCAAGAAACCTCGGAGGGCTTTCAAATGATTATGCTACCGAAAGAAAGAGGGGGGTTAGCTATGCCAAACTTTAGGATTTACTACTGGGCAACGGTGGCCAAATATTGTGTGAATCTGATAGCTAATGAATCTAGCAACCTCTTAATCCCTACCCCACAGGAAACGATACTGGGGGATAGAAGCAATGGGTGTTCATGGCGCCATTGTCAATGATAATTATTTTAAGAAAACTAAACTCAAGACTATCTCCAGCATTTGTAAAGTTTGGATCAATATCCGCAAACTGTTAGGGCTGGGACGTTACTGTTGCTATACCCCAGTTTACGGTAATAGCGATCTTCCAGAGATCTTCCAGGATGGGTGCATGTCTAGGTGGCTCGAGGCAGGGATTAGCCAGGTGGGCTGTTTTTTACTGCAAATCGGTTGAAAAGCTTCTCAGAGCTTCGTAACGACTATAACATCAGCAATAGGGACTTCTTTAAATACCTACAGATTAGGGATTTCTTATCAAGGAAAATGGGGGGGCGAGGTAAATTTCAAAATAATACAGCTATAGATAATTTGTGTATGGAAACAACGCCTAAAATTGGGGAAATCTACAAGAATTTCAATAGCACTTTAACGGACAATTTAGATAAGCATTATGCTAGGTGGCAGACTAGTCTAGCAGTGCAGCTAGTAACCCCCGCACGTGCGTTAGAGCTTTCACAAACATGGCTTATGTCAATTAAATTACAAGCGCAATTTTATAAAACATCCTTTGCCCTATACTACACCCCCTATAAAATGGCCAAATGGGCCAGTGGACAGGGAACTACTTGTCCACGCTGCTCACTGGTTGAAGCCGATATCATTCATATGTTCGCCACGTGCTCGGCACTTACTAATCTTAGGATAGATATATCTAACTTTCTATTTGAGATATTCCATTTAGGAATTACTATTTCCTCTGAAGAAATATTACTAGGAGTGGCTGGAATTGAGCGGTCAATACACCAACAGGGGTTGATCTTTGTAGCTATGGCGGCTCTCAGACTGTGTATAGCCTCCTCATGGCTGGACCTTCAACCACCGGCCTTTACGCAATGGAGGGCTAGATTACTTGCAATCTGTAGTGTGGAGATGGCCATAGGTCAAAATAAAGGGATAAAAAAAAAGAGGCATGCAGATCTGGGAACCATTGCTACATTTGATACAAGCTCACGCTTAAGGGCAATATGTCGGCGGAAGGGGGTTTCTTGAAGGAATTAGAGGGATCTTGAACTCAGCCTAGCTATTATTATTCTCATATATGATTATGATGCTGCCTGCTTCTGTTATCCTTCTCGGGATTCACACTTTCCAGTATATGTATGATTTAATATGTCTTGGATTTTTTTTTCTTCTTTGTCTATTTGTGGTGGTTTAACCAAAATGTGTATCATGAACTTGGTCTTCGGGAGGGGAAGGGGTGGGGGCGGGGGAGGGGGGGGAGGGGTGAGTGTATTAATTGTCAAAACTGTGAATAAAAACTTTTTTTTTTAAAAAAAGGAAATGCGGCAAAGTTCCGGTGCAAAAGAAATAAAGATGCCGCTTTCTTTTTGATGCGACACACTTCCCGGTGATGCGGCGGCGTCTGTTGCGATGTCGATCCTCTTCTACGGCAATGCGAGATGCTGTCCTCGATGCAAACCGCGACAGGCCCTGCAACACGCTTCCCAGTGATGCGGCGGAGTCTGCTGCGACGTCGATCCTCTCTCCTGGCGATGCGAGTTGCTTCCACAACAATGCGAGCCGCGACAGGCCCTGCAATGTGATGAGCCATGACAGGCCCTGCGACATGCTTCCCGACGATGCAGCGGCGTCTGATGCGACGTCGATCCTCTTCTCCTGTGACACTCTTCCCGGTGATGCAGCAGCGTCTGCTGCGACGTCGATCCTCTTCTCCGGCGATACATAGCGCTTCATGATGTGAAGTGGCAGCGGCAGTTCGGCGACGCGCTTCTTGTTCTTGAGTCGCGCTTCCAGCTACTTGCAACACGCAAGTCCTCATAAAGTCCAGCACAACTGCAGGCACTTTCAGGAGGACTCTGGGTGAGCTGGTAGGTGAAGTCTGTTGTCCCTGAGGCTTCAGCAGGAGGCAAGCTCTGTTCCAAGCCCTTGGAGATCCTTCACAAGTTGAAAATAAAGTACACAAAGTTCCTTTAACCTACCTTTGGCAGTCAGGCAACCTCTGCAGGCCAATCCCCCAAGCAGCACTTCAGCTTAGGGATAGTCTCTCCTCGGTTTCTTCAGGTTCCTCTCCTCAGCAAAGGTTTCTTCTTGTAGGCCAAAAGTGATCTAATTACTTGGGATAAGGGTCCCAATATTTATACCCCAAAATCCTTTGTCCTCTGAGGACAGAGGGGCCTTTGCCAAGTCCAAACCAGTTCTGAAGCACTCTGTTTACAAGACTCTTTCTATCCTTTCACATTGCAGGGCAGAAACATCAGACGCCCCACAGGAGGTGGAGCCAGCATTGTGGAGGGAAAGCACAGCCCAGGAGCACTTTGTTGACAAGATTCCTTCTCTTCATTCACTGTGCAGGGCAGAAACATCAGACACCCCGCAGGAGGTGGAGCCAGCATTGTGGAGGGAAAGCACAGCCCAGGAGCACTTTGTTGCAAAATTCCTTCTCTTCCATTCACTGTGCAGGGCAAAGACATCAGCCGCACCACAGGAGGTGGAGCGAGTATTGTGGAAGGCAGGCACAGCCCTATTCAGGTCCCAGGTGCAGCTCCTCCCACCCATCTAGATGCAGATCTCTCTATTCACCACTGGGCTGACTCATTCTGTCTCCTGGAATCCCCCAGCCATGTCACTCAAACTCCAGCCAAGGAATACACAATCTAGCAGAGGCAGGCTTTGGATAGTTAGACAAGAACATACCTACTTTCTAAAAGTGGTATTTCCAAACACAGAATGTTAAAACCAACTTCACTAAAGGATGCGGTTTATCATTCTGAGTCCAGGCATACTAAACTCGAATTTCTACCATGTACTCTGAGTCAGTTAGGATTATAAGATGTAATATTCAATTTGCCCATTCTGGCCTATGGAGAACAGGTAGCCTTGCAATAGTGAAAAGAGAAAATGGCTGTAATTCACTATTAGGACATGCCACACACACCAGGACATGTCCTACCTTATACTTACAATGCACCCTGTCCTTGGGCCTACCATAGGGGTGTCTGATATGAAGAAAAGGGAAGGTTTAGGGACTGGCAAGTGGGTACGCTTGCCCAGTCAGCATAACAGTACCTGACTGCACACAGGCTCTGCAATGGCAGGACTTAGACACATTTTACAAGGCTGCTTCTGTGGGTGGCACAACCAGTGCTGCAAGCCAACCAGCAGCATTTGGTTTACAAGCCCTGGGCACTCCTGGTGCACTGTACTAGGGTCTGACAAGTAAACCAAACAAGCCAATCATGGAATCACGAATCCATACAACAATTTACAATAGGGAGCACTTGCACTGTGGCACTGGACAGCAGTGGCACAGTGCCCAAAGCATCTAACACCAGCAAAAACACATGAGGCAACAGCAAAAATGGAAGGAAGACCCACGCCAATGGTGCCAGGACTAACACGTGTCCCCTCCAGCTGAAATGTGGGGAGAACTACCCTACCTCCTGGGTGTTCTCATCACTAAGGCAGAAAAATCTGGACAGACCATCAGCGTTGGCGTGTTCTGTACCAGGGCGGTGTTCCACCGTAAAGTCCATACCCTGTAGGTTAATGAACCTCCTCAACAGCTTTGGATTTTCACCCCTCATATGCATCAACCATCTGCGGGACCTGTGGTCTGTCTGAACCCGGAAGTGAGTCCCAAACAGGTATGGTATCAGCTTCTTCAGTGCCCAGGCAACAGCAAATGCCTCACGTTCAATAGCACTCCACCTCTGTTCCAGTGGAAGTAACCTCCTACTGATGAAGGCTACAGGTTGATCTAGGCCCTCCTCATTCATCTGCGACAAAACAGCCCCCACACCATGCTTTGAAGCGTCTGTCTGAACGATAATCTCTATGGAGATGTTGGGTGCCAGGAGCACGGGCGCCGTGCACATGGCAGCTTTCAGGGCCTCAAAAGCTTTCTGACAGGTGTCAGTCCAAATCACTTTCTTGGGCTGCTTCCTGGAAATCAGCTCTGTCATGGGTGCAACAATGTTGCCATACCCCTTGACAAACCTCCTGTAGTACCCTATGAGTCCTAAAAAGGCTCTCACCTCTGTCTGGGTTTTGGGGGCTCCCAAGAGAGGATGGTTTCAATCTTGGGTTGTAGGGGTGCCACCTGGCCTCTCCCAACTTGGTGTCCCAAGTACACCACGGAACCCTGCCCGATCTGACACTTACTCGCCTTGATCGTGAGGCCTGCCTTCCGCAGCGCCAACAACACTTCCCAGAGGTGGCGCAGATGTTCTTCCCAACTGGCGCTGAACACTGCGATGTCATCCAGGTAGGCGGTACTGAACTCATCCAGTCCAACCAACACCTGATTGACCAACCTCTCAAAGGTGGCAGGGGCATTCTTCATCCCAAAGGGCATCACCCGGAACTGGAAATGCCCTTCTGGTGTGGAGAATTCTGACCTCTTCTTTGCCCCATCAGTCAAGGCGATCTGCCAGTACCCAGACGTCAAGTCAAACGTGCTGAGGTACCGTGCAGCCCCTAGCAGATCAATGAGCTCATCAGCTTTGGGGATGGGGTGTGCGTCAGTCTTTGTGACTGAACTGAGCCCTCGGAAGTCCACAGTGAACCGGAGTTCGGGTGTGGCAACCGGCGCTGCAGCCTTCGGGACCAAGACCACTGGGCTGGCCCAAGGACTGCTGAAGGACTCAATCACCCCTAGTGCAAGCATCTTTGAGACCTCTTTGATGCAAGCCCTCACCCTGTCAGTTATCCTGTAAGTTTTGTGCTTCACAGGGAAGCTATCTCCTGTGTCCACATCATGGACACACCAATCTGTAACACCAGGAACCAGGGAGAACAGGTCAGAAAACTGTCTCAGCAACTGGCGGCAGTCATTCTATTGGTCAGGCGTCAGGGTGGAAGAGAGGTTAACTCCATCCACTGACCCATCTTGCTCTGTTGCAGACAGGTCGTCAGGAAGAGGCTCAGTCTCCTCCTCCATTCCAGCATCTGTTGCTAAGAGCATGCCCACTTCGGACCTCTCCAAATGGGGCTTAAGGCAGTTGACATGTAGGACCCTCAAGGGGTTCCTTGGAGACCGCAAGTCCACCAAGTAGGTAACTGGACTCTTGTGCTCCACAACCTCAAATGGTCCGGTCCACTTATCCTGGAGCGCGCAGGGCACCACTGGGGCCACGACCCACACTTTCTGACTAGGTTGTAGCTCTACCAGAGTGGCATTCTGGTCATACCATCGCTTCATCTCCTCCTGGCTGGCTTCCAGATTCGCCTCATCGAGTTGTCTGAAACGCAGAGCCTGGTTTCTGAAGGCCAGCATATAGCTATATACATCCTGGGGAGGTTTCCTGGGAGATTGCTCCCAGCCTTCCTTCACCAGACTCAGAGGTTCTCTGACCAGGTGTCCATAGAGAAGCTCAAAGGGACTGAACCCTAGAGATTCCTGTGGCCCCTCACGGTGCGCAAACAACAGGCATGGTAAGAGGACGTCCCACTTACGCCACATAGGTTCCTCAAGACCCAGAATCATGCCCTTTAGGGTTCGGTTAAACCTTTCAACCAACCCATTTCCTTGGGGGTGGTAAGGCGTGGTGAACTTGTAAGTTACCCCACACTCCTGCCACAGGGACTTCATATACTTAGAAATGAAGTTGGTCCCCCGGTCAGACACTACCTCGCGAGGGAATCCCACTAGGGAGAAAATTCCCATCAGTGCTCGTCCCACCATGGGGGCCGTCACTGTCCTCAAAGGAATGGCTTCCGGGTACCGGGTGGCATGGTCCACCAAGACCAGGATGAACCTGTTGCCCATGGCTGTCTTGGGGTCCAGTGTCCCCACAATGTCAATCCCTACTCGCTCAAAGGGGGTACTGACCACAGGGAATGGCTGGAGAGAAGCCTTCTGCTTCCTCCCACTCTTTCCACTTGCCTGGCAAGTCTGACATGTCCTGCAATGAGTGTCAAACTCATGCATATTCAGGGCCAATGAAAGTGGGTGACAAGCCTCTCAAAGGTCTTGTCCTGCCCCAAATGTCCAGCCAATGGCACCTCATGAGCCAGCCCCAGCAGGAAGGCTCTGAAGCTCTGGGGTACCACCAGCACACGGGCTGACCCAGGCTCAGCAACCTTAGGGTCTATACAGGAGACCATTGTCCCAGTAGATCCAATGTGATCCTGACTGATCACCTGCTGCCAGGCTTGCAGCCTGCTGCTGCAAGCCCTCAAGAGAATGGTATTCTCTCTGCTCCTTGCAGAATTATTCTATAGAGGGGCCTCCTTCTTGCTGCCAATGGGTCAGCTCAGGCAGGTCCCCTAGTTCAGCTATCTGTTCCCCGGTAGGCTTCAGGGCATCCCCTCAGGGTCTACCTCCTCCTCCTGGGCCATGGGAACTTCGGGGGCCGGTTTCCCACGCCCCTGCCTATTCTCTCTAAGGCAGGTTCCTGGGCCTCCCTCTCAGGCTCCAGGTCCTCTTGAGCACCCTTACGTGCTGCCATTGACCGGGTGGTCACACACGCCCAGTCAGGCAGACCCACCATCTCCAAGTGAGTACTCTCCTCCACCTTTTCCCAAGGTGAGCTCTCTAAATCGTTCCCCAACAAACAGTCAACAGGCATGGTGGGCCTCACAGCTACCTGAAGAGTACCAGAGACCCCCCCACACTAAAAGGGAACCTGAGCCATTGGACAATGGCTCTCTGTGTTGTCGGCGGCAACAACTTGGCAAAATGCATGAGGGACAATCTGCTCTTGAGACACCAGGTGACACCTGACAGCTGTCACACTAGCTCCTGTATCTCTAAGAGCCTCCACCTTATGGCCATTGATGGTCACCCACTGCCCATATTTCTTAGTGTTCCGGGGCAGTTGGGTCTCTGGGACCACCTCACAGTCTCCTAAAGAGACCAAGGACATTTCTTTGGGGACACCAACCTCCTCCCCAAAGGCTACAGTAGCCATCTGCCAGGGCGGGGCACCAGTGGGTGCTGCTTTTCCAAATAGGCGGCACCTGGGATCACTCACCTTGTGACCCAGGTCCCCACATTTGTAACATTTCAGGGGCCCCTGTGGAATAGGACTACCTAACTGGACCCCTTGCTTTCTTTCAGGGGGAGGCTGGAAACCTTTCCATTGGTTCCCTTGGGGACTACTTTGGGGCCCTTTACGGAACTCCTTCTATTTTCCCTTGTCCCCCCACTCCTCTGCTGGGAACCCTGCCCACCTTTGGCTGAGTCTCCCATGTGACCGTTGTGGACCCGGGTGCTCACCCAGGGGTCCGCCTCCTCAGCAAGCTTCCCAGGGTTAGTCAGCTTGCTGTCAATCAGGTGCTGGCGCAGCTCTGGAAAACAATTACCAAACAAGTGTTCCCATGCAATCAAATTCAAGAGACCTTGAAAATCATTAACTTTTCTGCCCTTTACCCAACCATCCAATGCTCTGCAAAAAAAAGTGACATATTCTACCAAGGTACTGTTTTCTATCTTCTTGCATTTCCTGAACCTCTGCCTATAGAGTTCAGGGGTCAAACCATACCTAGTTATTAAGGTATCGTTCATGTGGCTATAGGAATTATGGACTTCAGAAGGCAAGTCCCACAGTGTGTCCCCCCCTCACTAAAGAACCGCCCCCACAACCCCGCTCCCCAATCTCTCTTAGGGACCCAGTGGGAAGACATGGCTACCTCATAGGCTCTGAACCACTGCCCAATATCATCATTTAAAAAAAAACCTCTTTTACGACATCCTTGGGAATGTACGCTCTACCTTCCACAGGCACTGACGCTGCGCTGCACCAGAGGGAGTAATCTCTAAGCTCCTCTTCTCCTGCAATGAGCCGCGACAGGCCCTGTGACGCGCTTCTCGGAGATGCGGCGGCGTCTGAAGTGAAGTTGATCCTCTTCTCCTGCGACACACTTCCCGGTGATGCGGCGGCTTCTGCTGCGACGTCGATCCTCTTCTCCCGCGATGCATGGCGCTTCGTGATGTGAAGCGGCAGGGGCAGTTTGGTGACACGCTTCCAGCTCCTTGCGGCACGCAAGTCCTCAAAAAGTCCAGCACAGCTGCAGGCACTTTCAGGAGGACTCTGGGGGAGCTGGTGGGTGAAGTCTGTTGTCCCTGAGACTTCGGAGTAGTTTTGGATATTTAAACAAAGGAATTAACAAAAACAGAATAGAGAACCAAACAGTTCACCACTCAGAAGTAGTTCAAAATTCAAAATATGGAAATATTTAATTCAGAATTAAATGCGATTCATAATCAAGGCATTAATGGGTCACAGTTTGTTATCTTTCCAAATAAATCTATTTGCAGTGCTCTTGTGAAGTAGGGAAGGAGGAGGATTTGGGGAAGTGGTAGTGAATTGGTAGGTGAGGGACAAGGTAAAGGTGTTTGTGACACATATATAATACACAATATATACAGATAGTCATTTCCGGCCTTTTGAAGGTCACTAAGTTCCCATTTATACATTGCTCATAAGTATTCTCAATTGTAAACAGTTCCGTTTATATGAGCATGAACTGTTTGGGTCTCTGTTCTGTTTTTGTTAATTCCTTTGTTTAAATATCTCCGACCAACCATTTAACAATACTGTATTGACGGCCCAGGCCGGGTGGTTTTTACTTGGGCATAACCCCGTAAAAACTCAACAGTCCCTGAGACTTCAGCAGGAGGCAAGCTCTGTTCCGAGCACTTTCAGATTCTTCACAAGTTGAAAATAAAGTACACAAAGTTCCTTTCTCCTACCTTTGGCAGTCAGGCAACCACTGCAGGCCAATCCCCCAATCAGCACTTCAGCTTAGGGATAGTCTTTACTCGGTTTCTTCAGGTTCCTCTCCTCAGCAAAGGTTTCCTCTTGTAGTCCAAAAGTGATCTAATTTCTTGGGATCAGGGTCCCAAAATTTATACCCCAAAATCCTTTGTCCTCTGAGGGCAGAGGGGCCTTTGCCCAGTCCAAACCAGTTCTGAAGCACTCTGTTTATAAGACTCCTTCTTTCCTTGCACAGTGCAGGGCAGAAACATCAGAAACATCAGACACAGAAGGTGGAGCCAGCATTGTGGAGGGAAAGAACAGCCCAGGAGCACTTTGTTGACAAGATTCCTTCTCTTCATTCACTGTGCAGGGCAGAGACATCAGCCGCACCACAGGAGGTGGAGACAGCATTGTGGAAGGCAGGCACAGCCCTATTCAGGTCCCAGGCGCAGCTCCTCCCACCCATCTAGATGCAGATCTCTCTATTCACCACTGGGCTGACTCATTCTGTCTCCTGGAATCCCCCAGCCCCGTCACTCACACTCCAGATAGGGAATAATACACAACCTAAGGAAGACTTTGGATAGTTAGACAAGAAAATACCTACTTTCTAAAAGTGGTATTTCCAAACACAGAATGTTAAAACCAACTTCACTAAAAGATGCATTTTATCATTCTGAGTTCAGGCATACTAAACTCGAATTTCTACCATGTTCTCTGAGTCAGTTAATCTAACTGCCCATTCTGACCTATGGAGAACAGTTAGCCTTGCAATAGTGAAAAACGAAAATTGCTGTAATTCCCTATTAGGGCATGCCACACACACCAGGGCATGTCCTACCTTATACTTACAATGCACCCTGCCCTTGGGCCTACCGTAGGGGTGTCTGATATGACGAAAAGGGAAGGTTTAGGGACTGGCACACAGGCTCTGCAATCGCATTCCTTAGACACATTTTACAAGGCTGCTTCTGTGGTTGGCACAACCAGTGCTGCAAGCCCACCAGCAGCATTTGATTTACAAGCCCTCTGCACTCCTGGTGCACTGTACTAGAGTCTGACAAGTAAACCAAACAAGCCAATCATGGAATCACAAATCCATACATCAATTTACAATAGGGAGCACTTGCACTGTGGAATTGGACAGCAGTGGCACAGTGCCCAAAGCATCTAACACCAGAAAAAAAAGCGGCAACAGCAAAAATGGGAGACCCACGCCAATGGTGCCAGGTCTAACAACTGCACACTCACTTACCAATTCCTGCTCTGCTGTAAACAGGTGTCGCAGCACAGCCGGGGCACGCTCGGTGCTAAAGGGTGGGGCCCGCTGATGAAGCATGCCACCAACTAGGTTGCTGGGTGAGGTTTTCATAAGAAATGTATGTTTTCTTCACTTGAGAAACACCCATATTGAGCTTCCATCCTTTGGCTAGTTCTTGTTGATAATTTATAACCTCTAGGTGAAACGAACTAGCTTTCCTGTTCCTCCCTCTTTCGTTGATATCCATAACACAATATACTAAGCCAGCCTCCTACACCATCAATGTCCAATCAGGCTGCCTCTTCTCAAGGATCTTCAGTTGCAAGCAGCAGGGGAGGATTTTCCATCTGAACCTGTCAATGCTCAGTCTTTTGGGTGGGTATTGAGAATTGACAGTCGACAATTTTCAACCTTCCACCCGAAGTCTGCAGTGTTATCTTGCCAGCCAGGCATTCCTTCACCAGAACTAGATACGGCTGCTGTTGGGGCAAGTTTGTGGCATGGTGTGCATAAAAACAGGTTGACCCTCTTTCTGCCTCCCTTTCTCAGGTTCTTCTATTTATTTTTTCCCTTACCCAGCAGGGCTCTGCTCTGGGCACATTAAAGGGCTACCTTTCTGCTGTATCAGCCTTTTTGTGGTTGGCTGACCAGCCATCCCTCTTCAAATCAGCTCATTTACATAGATTCTCGTAAGGTTTGCAGCATATGTTTCCTCCTTCACCCTTCATCTTGCCTCAGTTGGACCTTAATCTAGTCCTAACATTTCTGATGTTCACTCCCTTTGATCCCTTGCAACACTGTCCTCTCAGGCTCCTTACCATCAATGCGGCCTTCCTAGTGGCAATAACATTTGATCGGAGGGTCAGTGAGCTTCATGCTTGTCATCCAAGCCTCCATACTTGAATCTCTACCCAGACAAGCTGCTTCTATGAACTAGAGTTTCCTTTCTGCAGAAAGTTGTCACTTCCTTTCACGTAGGTCAAGCCATCACCATGTCTACTTTTTACATGCCGCCACATTGCTCTAAGGAAGAGGAGCGACTTCATCGGCTGGACCCAAAAAGAGCATTGTCCTTCTATCTTGACCGCACAAGAGAGCTCCAGGTGGATGACCAACTCTTCGTTGGGTATGTCAGAGCGAAGAAGGGAAAGGCTGCGCAGAAGCAGACCATCTTCAGATAGATCGTGCACTCCATTAAGATCTGCTATGTCCAAGAAGCTACCCCCTGAGGACTTGTGCGCTTGCAGAGTCCCAGTCCTGGTCATCTGCCAGGCAGCAATGTGGGCCTATCTGCACAAATTCAGAAAACACTACTTCCTGGACAGTCTGGTCTGCACTCTGCCCATTCATTCCTGCATGACTTTTTAATTTGAAATTGTTTTGCAGACCCACCACAGGGAGATATTGCTTGGGTTTCTATTCTAAGGAATAGACTCTGCGGCTAGAAGTCTGTATCAGATGAACAAATTACTTAAGTTCTGTAACACCTTATCTGGTAGGGGCTCTATCTAGCCGCAGATTCCTTGCAGACTCACCCATCCTCTCAGCTATGCGAACGGATGTCTAGGGAGAGGGCTATTTTCCCCTCTCAGTGACTGTCAATGAATGAACCATTTGCTACGAAGAACCCGTCGACGAGGGACCTGTTGATGAAGGACCCAACAATGATGGGTCCGACGGCAAAGGACCCATTGACAAGGGACCCGACGGCAAGGGAAAAAACATTAATGAGAGATCTGCTGATGAGGACGTCGATGAAGGAACCGTCTTCGCCACTGAAATCCACATCGTCATCAATGAAAACACAATTTTTGCCGTGGTCTTTGATTGCTCCAAGAAATTAATCTCCAAGAAAGATTTTCCTAGCCACACCCACAGAGTAAAGTTTCATCCCTTCCACCAGCAAATCCTCTAGATGATGATGATTCAGAAGACGATGGCCTCTTTAGAGTGGCTCAAAGCCCAACAGAGCTTCACGTCAAGTGCCAGGAGGATGAGGATGATAAGGGCAATACTACAATGAATGCTATTATACTACCGGAGAGCAATCTGAGCAATACCTGGAGGAATACTCATCTTATGAGCAACTGTACCGCTCTGGTAATCATCCCTGTTAAAAAGAGCCAAAGAAACAGCAAACGTATGAAAAGACTTTCCAGTAATAATATGTAGATATTACTTTCCGATATGTACAATGAGGAAATCCTTTTTCCAACGACTTGTTGTGGAACAATCATCAAAATAAATTAGACCCTCAGAAAAAAGATCCTTGAAGAGTAATATACTCTCAACAGAACAAACGATAATGTTAATGTTGTCACTGTGATAACCACTGGGCAGTGGTTCGCCACTTGTGGAAGTTATATGCCTTCAGGTAAGAGAAAACGAGTTGCACTCCACAAATTGAGCCAAAGAAAATCCCACCACAAGAGCCGACCAGAAGAGGTTTCCAACTGTAGGAATGTACGGGAACCAAATGAATCTGTGCGTCAGACAGAGAAGCAGGATATTCTGTCCCAACACATGGCCAGCAAGGAGAGAGATTCCCCGCTAAACCAGGAAAAGTCAATGGTACAAGGCGAGCGGTGCAGAGCACCCTTACTGAACCGGTGGGTGATCAACAGTGTCCTTACATTGAGCCATAATCGGGTTAGAATTTCTGACGCTGTTCCGCAATCCATCTTCAGTTTTGTAGGCGGTTCTGTCCACGCACAGCGTTGACTTGCTATGGCTCTTGGGAACTATAGTCCAAGCATTGTTCCGGTCTGTGTGTATATCCCGAATTAAAAGGGGTTCTTTGTGTGCTCATAATTCGGGGATTCCGGGACTACTATGAGGCGCGTTTGAGACAATGAATTCATGACAATAGCCCACCAAGAAATCTGTTTGGGCTATCTTTATCATTGACTTTATTTGGCAAAAAGCCCTCAAAATCATGTAAAATCCAGCTACTGTATCTGCTGTCATCCCCAGGCTTGATAAAAAATACAAAGCTCCTGTAGACTCTCCAACATGCTTAATCGGCCAACCAAAACCAGAATCTGCTGTATCCCAGACGGCCCAACGTCTCTCCAAGAATCTGTTCACTCCAATCTCAGCACCTCCTGACAAGGATGCTCACAGGCTCAATAATATCGGGAAGAAATTCTCTTCTATAGCAGTCACGACATTTGGGGCGCCAAAATTAGGCCACTATGATTGCCAAATGTGCTCAGACCTTTCTACATACATTGTCCTCTTGCCAGAAGACGCGAAAATAGAAGCCCGTAAGATCCTCTAAGAAGGAGAAAGAACATTGGCATAGATCATAGATTGCGCTAATGATGTCTCAGAGACAAGATTCAGAAAGCTCACTGGTACGGAGGTCCTAAGTAGACAAAGATGGCTAAAAGCCACATCTTTCCACCCAGAGGTCCACAGTAAAATACTAGATTTATCTTTTGACGGTGAGTCATTGTTTGATAAGCATGTGGACGAGGCACTCCAATCCATCAAGGCAGATATGGACACTGCTAAGTCCCTGGGCACTCTTCAGTTTTAGATGCAGCCCTTTCGAGGAACTAAGGGTAGAGGAATGTATTCCTACAGAGGTGGTTATCAACCCTACAGAAACCAATATCAGTCTCTCCAGACTCAATACCTTCAACAATATCCTCAACAGAATTACAGACAACCACCAATGGCAGCATATGAAAACCAGACAAAAGTTTTAGTGGTTTAACAATAGCACCCGCAGCCCCCGCGGTGCAGTAGGCCCCAGAGCTCGAGGGGGCCCCCTCCGGGCCTGTGCATGGGCAATGGACACCCTGGCCTTACAGCTCCTGCCTGGGTCCGGAGCGTGGGATGCCCCCTAAGTGATCTTTGCAGTGGGCCCCCATCCTGATTTGTTTATCAACTGGAAAGTTCTCTTCCAGAGGAAGGGATTCCAACAGAAAACAGTGACCCTTGCATCGTGTTGGCTACCCCACACAACTCGCCCACTTCACTGGCAGTTCGGAATTTACATAATTTCTATCAACGGTCTCTTATAGAATCAGACAAGAGGGTGCTAAGTGTGATCACCTGTGGTCATACCATGGAGTTAATCAAAACACTGCCAAACACCCCGCAAAAGGGACCACCCCTCTACACCTGAAACAACTCCTCATGCAAGTATCCATCATGCTAAGAAAAGGCGCAATAGAAGTAGTCTTAAAACCACAGGGCGGCATGGGGTTTTACTCTTGTTTCTTTCTCACTCGTAAGAAGTCAGGAGATTGACGCCCCAGATTAGACCTCTACAAATTCACATTCCTGAAGAAACAATCTTTCCGCATGGTGACAATCCAAGATATACTTCACCTTCTCAGTCCAGGAGATCATATGACGGCCTTGGATCTTCAGGACACATATTTCTATGGACAAATTCACTTGAAACACTAAAGGGTTTCTGCGATTCAAGGTAGCTGGCACTTACTACGAGTTTACGGTCCTTCCATTCGGACTATATTCAGCACTGTGCATTTTCACCAAAGTTTTTGCTCCAGTGGCGGCCTATCTCAGACAGGGTGGAGTTCAGGTCTTTACATACCTAGATGACTGGCTGATAAAGGCACAGACACAACAACAAACAGTAAAGGCCACAACAACCTGTCTAACATTATTCTGCAGACCAAGTCTCATAGTCAATGACTAGAAAAGTTACTTGAATCCCACAACTACCTTGACATTCTTAGGAGCATTCTTGGACATGGTCCAGAACAAAGCTTTTACATTACAAGACAGACAAATACAAATTTGACAACTAGCAAAAAGTTTGTTCACAAAAAAGTCTGTTTCTGTCCGGATATACAACTCGCTGCTCTGATGCTTTCTTCGTGCATTCACCTCATTCCGAACTGTCATCTATGGATGTGGCTGCTCCAAGAGGAACTGGATAAGCAATGGCTGGAGGCCCAAGGTTCATTCAAGGACATCATTCACATCACGCCAACAATGATACGAGCCATGCTGCTTTGGTGGACACAGACATCAATTCTATCCAAGGGTCTATCATTTCTGGAACAAATTCCTGAGTATGTTGTAACGACAGACGTGTCACTGGAAGGCTGGGGTGCTCATCTGCAAGACCTAACTATTAAGGGAAAATGGGACTGCAAGGAAGTAAAACTGCACATAAATCTGCTGGTGCTGAAAGTCATCACTTTGTCCTTAAGATCTTTCATCCCCAAGATAGGACACACATCGGTGCTCATTCGCACAGACTATACCACCATCATGTTTTACATCAACAAGTAGAGAGGAACACACTCCCCAGAGCTATCTATCCAAGCATAGGAGATCTGGAACTGGCTCTGCAATATCACATAACACTCAGAGCAGAACATATGCCAGGAGTATCTAACATCGTCGCTGACTCATCAAGCATGAAGAACATCACCTGCCATGAGTTGGAGCTCAACCAAGACACTCTGGAAAACCTATTCATTCATTGGAACAAACCAAACTTAGACCTGTTTGCGACAAAGCAGAACACAAAATGCCAATTCTTCACAAGTTAGCCTCACCAGGAGGGATCGATGAGATGATCAGGAATCTATGCTTACGCTTTTCCCCCGATCCCATTGATCCTAAGGTTTCTCATGAAAATGAAGAAAGAGCCCTGCTGAGTCCTCCTCATTGCTTCAAGGAGGTTCACTGAGCACCTGCCCTAGAAACCTCACGATCAGCTCAAACCAACACAAACGCTGATGAAGATGAGCCAGGGTCAGGTCCATCATCCCAACCCAACATCGTTACACTTATCATCCTGGCTTCTGAGTTCAATGAGTTTGCCATGCTAGATATTCCTTCAGACTGCAGGGAAATACTTACGTAAGCACAGGCCACTAACCAAATCTACAAAGGCAAATGGAAGCGCTTTTGCATCTGATGAGCAGAACACAAAATTCACCCTTTCTTATTATCACCTGAGCAAATTCTTCAATATTTACTGCATTTAGCAAGGTAGGTGTTGCGAGCCACTCACCTGAACTCCAGGATGTTCAGATGGGGCGATGTTATTCCCCAGATCCACCTGAGACCTGACGTGGCAGCAATGAATTGAAACACTGCTACCTCACAAGTTCCCAGGGGGTAAGTGGTTTGGGAGAGAGAGAGAGAGAGTGAAATACTGGCTTCCAGTGATGTGAAGTTTGCAGTACTGGACTCGGGGTTCAGGACAGGATATAGAACTGTCTGTTGTGCTTGATTCTGGGTTTCAAACAGGAAGTAAGATCGGGATCTATGGACAGCAATTGACAATTCACATGAAGCAGCATGAGTGTATGCAATAAGAGAATATCTTATTAACGTACTGTGATGTCAAGAATTATTCATGAACAATTAGTATATATAACAGCATTACATACACTAAAACCTTCAGTTGACTCATATCGAGATGTCTCTCTTTGGACTGCTTTCTGTTCTTAAAAATAGAATAAATGGTCACTTTTAGATAGTAACTGTTATCCATTTTATAACAGCTGCTTACTGTGCACAACAACCAACAACTTATTTACATACTAGAATTGCTTCCCAGATGACTCCAGTGAAGACCATACTAGAACAGTTCTTGGCAGTGTGAGTCTCTAGTCTTTTTTAAGGGAAATACAGCTTTTTCTACTCTACTGAATAATGATGCACTGCATAGAGTACATTTAAATAGTTTGTCACAGCATTAATATGTCTGAACTGCGCATGGGGTATTCCAAAGGTGAGGAGTCCACAGGCAGATACTGTATCCAGCAGAAAAAGCTTTACCGAAGGTAAGTCATTTTGTTGTCGAGTGGATTAATATGTAGCCACATATTAATGCACTGTAGTGACATGAACGCACTGTAGTGACATGAACCAGTGATTTGATTCCTTTCACCACGCACTCTACTAGAAAGACCTATCCTCTCTGGGGACAAATTGTGTAAATGGGCCTAGCATTTAACAATTGGTAGCATACTCTGATGGTTAGTTAGTAAAGTGAAGGGAATTAGAACTTGACCTAGAGAATCTGGATCTCAACGTTAGTGCCTTTAGTTCAGAATCCAGGATGAAAGCATGGAGAACAGACGGAGTTCCAGTGAGGTACATTGAAAGGGCGGCAAAGGAGGAGTGAGTATTAGTAGGGATGTGTGTGTGAAATGTATGCTTGGCTTGCGGTACAGAATTGATTGCGTGATGTCTGGCGGAGATGTTGTCAGAGTAGTGTGAATGCGGTATTAAGTTGACGCTGTTGAAGTTGTTGTTGGGTCTGACGTGATTTAAGATCCTGGGATATGTAATAAAGGTGCAGATGACACTGTGTTGTAATTGTCTGCTAAGGTTTTGTGCAAGATAAAGTTGTAATTGGTGTGGTAGATGTTTTTGCGTCGAAGGAAAAATATACTGATTTGGGTGATTCCCCGCTGTTCGAGGCTTCAATTATGGATGTGTGTTCTTTGGGTGAGTGATTCTATCAGTTCTTTTAGACAAGCAGACAATTGTTAGATGTTTGAGTATAAACAGAAGTGAGTGAGAGAGAGAGTGTGGAAAGATTACGAAGGAGGATGAACTGCTGCGGGAGTGGGAGTGACGTCAAGGTGTGCCGCTCTGGGATAGCTTGGTTGGTGTAATACCACGCAAGGATTGGTTGAAATTGTTTCTTGGATGCTGCGCTATTATTAGTGATTGTATTGAAATGTGTTTAATCTGATAAAGAAATCTATCCGCAGATTCCTTAACTTTAAATTGTCCTCAGATGTCAGATGTCAGACTGCATCCGGAAATATTTCAACAGTACCTCTGTACGCCAGGGGACGGTGCTGTACAGCTCCGTTATGACGTCGACTCTGGTCATGACGTCAGTAGAGCCATACAAGTGCGCTCTGGCATGCGGAAGTGAGTTTCTTTTCCACGCTGCAAAGTGGATCCAGAGAAGGGGTTCCTCTGGCTGTTTTCGGCATACTCTGACATTTTTTTGTGATTGGGAACAGTGCGCCCTTTTTCCTCTATTACATCAGGCTTTAAGCCTTGTGAGTCCTGTAGTTGGCAAATGTCGGTTACAGACCCGAGGATTGCGGCTCCTGTCAAACGCTGAAGCAGAAAGCGCTTAAAGAGCACCAGGTGAAGTTGTTGGTGGTACATATATTGCGATCTTCAGAGACTTCTTGGCCTCGGACTTCGCCATCCTAGAAAGAGGTCTGTTTGTGGGGTCGATCTAGAAGTGGGAGCCAGTCCAGAGGATATTGTTCTCCAGACACGTTAAAAGGTAGGAAACAGTTGAAGTTACGGCATCCCCCCTGTTTCATCGTGTGGAGACTCTGGGCCAGATGTAGGTGGCTAAATACCGGTTGGTAATGCCGAATTCGGTAAATTTCAACGTTACCGACCGGTATTTAGCCATTCCTAATGTAGGTAAGGAATCAGTAAATAAGGATTCCTTGATACCGATTCCTTATTGCACTTGCATTTAAGGAATCGGTAATACCGAATCCTTAAATGCAATGTAGGAAGCACATTGAAGAGTGCTTTTGAGCCTTAAGAAATTGGTAATTACCACCAGCTTCAAGTTGGTGGTAAATACCAATTTCCCTTAAAAAGCACTTTTTTGCTTTTTTGAAAGTGCCATGTGGCACACATCCATGTCCTTAGGGCATGTATGTGTGCCACATTTGCACACATGCACATTTCAGGGGTGCAACAGGGTGTCCTTTGGACTTCCTGGCACCCTTGAAATACCTCCCGGTATTACCCAAATGTCTTCCCATTCATTCCTATGGGCCTCCAAGCCCATAGAAATGAATGGGTAGGTATTCCTTACTCCCGAATCTCAATTACCGATTCGGTAATAAGGAATATTAAGGATTCAGTATTTTTTACCGAATCTTTACCTGCATAGGAAATACCGATTTCTTAATACCGAATCGGTAAAATTCGGTATTAAGGGATCGGTATTTCTCATTTACCTTCATCTGGCCCCAAGTCTCCCACGGCTCCTACCACTGAGAAGACCTTAGACGACTCTGCACCACGTCTCCCTGTCTTTCCGTGAGTGGGGGCATCGATGGCCTAGATGAGGGGGTACTATGATGCTTTACACCATCTCCTTCTGGAGCGCCTTCGGGCCCCAAGGAAGTGAGTGGAGCGCTGTCGGATGGTTCAACTTCAGTGACGGTTGGGTCATCAGAGTCATTGGGTCAGCACTGATCAATGTCGGCCAGCTCCGCTTTGGCACAGGTATACAATACTTTGGGATCTTCACCTATGGTGCTTGTTTTCAATCAGCCGATACTGCCGTCGGAGGCGCCGGTTGACGTTGTTTCTCCTCCTCCTACAGATCTCGCGGTGTCGCCTTTTCAGTGTCGTACGGCATTGAAGGCGGAGTCGACAGAACATACTGAGGGGAATGTGCTATTGGTTCCTTCTCAGGTGGAGACTTCTGAAAGTCACCTTGTTTCAGCTGAGACAGGGCTTTTTAAGCCTATTTCTGATGCTATTGCATCTGAGGTGGAAGAGGACTGGATATCTGCTCTTGAAGAGGGTAGTGGGCAGGAATCTTCAGCAGCTTTGGGGTTACTTTCTCCCCCTGGTCTCACCAATAAGGCGAGTTGCTACTTTGCATATATGCTGAGGAGAGTGGCTACAGTTTTGAACTTGTCGTTACCTACTGTGCAGAGGTCTACCAACCCTCTGATTGAGGCCCTTTACCAAGGACAGACGGGGAAGAACCTGTTCTTCCGTATAGTGAAGCCCTGTTTGATATTTTATTAGGTACTTGGGCCAAGCCTGAGTCATGGGTCTCAGTGGATTGGGATGTCGCTCGCAGACACTTGCCTGCACCTGGTGACCCAGTTTGCCTCCATAGACATCCTTACACTCGTAGCTTAGAGGTTCAGGCTGCAACATCTTCACATGATGTGGATTCTGTGCCTAAGGCTCCAGTGAATAAGGATTCTAGTCGTCAAGATACATGTGGCAAACACATCTTTCCTTTTGCTAGTTATGCCTTGAGAACCACCAACATGCCTTGTGTGCTGGGACATTTTCCCATGCTGTGTGGGATTCTTTGCAGAATATGTTACAATCTCTTCCGGATAACCTCTGTTGGTGGCTCGATAAGAGATGGTCAAAAGGCAACTAAGCTTTCATTTTGGTGTGGCATTAACATTACAGATTATGTAGGTGAAGTCTGGCATAGGCAGTGGTGCTACAGCGCCGTGCTTGGTTGGCCGCTTCAGATTTTTCGGAGTCTTTACAGTCGACTTTGGCACCATCAAATGGCATGTCGACCAATCTCTGTGGGGCTCAGGCCGATGTGGCATTAAGACGCCTCCATGATAGTTGAAGGAATACAGAGTAGATATTCCTCATTCTCTATTTATATGCTGTATGGCCTATACTTGGATTGTATAGATGAAGCAAGCTCTTTCTTTTTTTAATTTAAAATATGTTATTGAAAAAAAGCAGAGTAAATAATCAGTTGGCAGTCATGATGTACAAATATTGACATAGAAGGCATACATTACAGCGGTGCATTACAAGTGCGAGTTCGGGGAGGACCAGTCCTGATCATCGCCATTTCAGTTGTAGGCGAAGTACAAAGTTCGCCTCTATAAACATTCCAATGTCCCCATTTCTTGTCCCAAGTTCCAGGACACCCCCTGACCTTGTATAGTTTTTCAGACAACATACATGTATCCATCGTAGCAATCCATTTAATCAAGAGCGGTTTATTTGGTGAGCCCCATTGCATTGCTATTTCACGTTTCAGTAAGAGAAAGCCCAGAGCCGCCCATTGTCGTTCCAGTGCAGTGAGATCTGTGGGGTCCCACACATTAAGGAGTCCGCTTTTGGGAGACAGAGGGACAGTTTTTCCTAGTGCATCAGACATCCTATGAATCACTCGCTCCCACAGGTCTTGAATCATCGGGCATTCCCAGATAATGTGGTAGAAAGTGCCAACCTGCCCGCAGTTACGGAGACAGAGATCAGTTGCGCGCCTACCAATCTTGGCGAGGAGGGGAGCAGACATGTATGTTCTGTGTAATATCTTTAATTGTATAAGCCTAAATCTGTGATTGATAGCTGATTCGTGTGGAGACATCAATGCCGCCTGCCACTCAGCATCTTCCATGGCCCCAATGTCGCCTTGCCATTTGTCTCTCAGAAGTTGGAAAGAGTTAGGCATGTTATTGCATAGCTTGCGGTAGGTATAGGATATCGCCTTGGCCTGAAGGGGTTCTGATAACAATCTGTCTTCAAGCGGCGAGGATTGTGGAAGAGAAGAGAGATCAGGGGCATTAGTGAGTATGGAATGCTTGATTTGGAGGTAGCGGAAGGCCTCAGATTGGGCTAAATCATATTTCTCCCGGAGCTCTTCGAATGTCAGTAGCTTGCCCTTGTGAAGCATGTCCTCCAAGGCAGAGATGCCGATCATGTCCCATTTGTCAAAGCCCTGATAGTGGCATAGGGAGCCAGGCTTATGTGAGGTCCAGAGTGGAGTGGATAACGTGAGAGTGTCAGACCAGCTGAGTCGCTTATTCGCTCGGTGCCAGATTGTGAGTGTTTGGGACATCGGGCCTATGTAGCGAGTGCGGGAAGGTTTACCATATAAGGCCCCAAGGTATCCCTCGTGGCCCGTCTGATAACGTTCAAGGTGGAAAGCAGGGTTCGTTGGTGAACCATACAGCCAAGAGTTAGTGGCAGTCAATTGAGAAGCCCAATAGTAAAGTCGCATGTTTGGTAAGGCAATACCACCATCGTACCACCCCTGTGTAAGTGAGGGAAGAGCAATGCGGGGAGAGCCGCCATCCCATAGGAGGAGGCGGAGATCTCCTTCAAGTGTGTTAAAATAGGAGTCAGCAATGGGAAATGGGCAATTCTGTAAAGCATATCGAAAGCGAGGGAGTGCAAGCATTTTAGAGGGCTGCTCTGCCCGGGAGAGACAGAGGGAGCGATCTCCAATGTGATATGTCGTTATGGAGTCTTTGTAGCGGGCCCTTTAGGTTACGGTCATAAAAGAGTGTGGGGTCAGGAGTGACAAAGATGCCAAGGTACTTAAATCCCTCCTGGGCACATCAATCGAGTATCCCCTCGGGGGAGGAGGGAGTGGGCCGTGTAGCCCGTACATTACTGACTTGGACCAATTGATGGAGAAGCCCGAATATTTGCCAAAATTGGTGATGACGTGCAGTAGACTATTGATAGAGGATTTGGGGGAAGAGACGTAGACGAGAATGTCGTCTGCGTATAATGAGATCTTGTCGATTATATCATCATTCCACCACAGGCCTCGGATAGAGTTATCCGTTCTAACCCAGTGGGCTAAAGGCTCCAGGGTGAGCGCGAACAACAATGGGGACAGAGGAAATCCCTGCCTAGTTCCCTTTTGTAGAGGAAATCGTCTGGATGTGTGACCATTGACATATACCTGACCCCAGAGATCAGTATAGAGCAATCGGATCCACTGAACAAATTTGGGACCAAAGCCATAACGGAGTAAGACTTCGAAAAGGTATGCCCATTCTATAGAGTCGAAGGCAAGTGTGGCATCGAGGGAGAGGATAGATGCGTCTTCTTGGAGATATGGTATTCTACTCATAACGTTGTGGACCCTACGGCGATTAAGCGCTGTGTTGCGGCCTGGAAGGAACCCCGACTGATAATCGTGGATTAAGGTGGGGAGGACTGTCATGAGCCTGGTAGCGAGAAGTTTCGCCAGGATTTTCACCTCGGAGTTAATGAGGGAAATAGGCCTGTAGGAGCCGTAATCAGTAGTCAGTTTATTAGGTTTGTGAATTACAACAATTGATGCCAACCTTTAGTCTAACGGCAAGCATCCGGCATCGCGGCTCTCCTCGAACATCGCCCTCAGGTGTGGGAGGATCTCACCTGCCATACCCTTCAGAAATTCAATAGGAACACCATTGGGGCCCATAGCTTTACCTGACTTTATGGCAAATAATGCATTGCCAATCTCCTCTGTTGTGAGGTCTGCCTCTAATTCCTGCGCGTCAGTCTCAGAAAGAGTGGGCAATCTCATTTCATTCAAGAGCAGTCTATGTCAGGATCTGTCTCAACTGCGCCTGCATTGCGCAATAAACACTGTTCAGACTACATCGCCCATGATCCTTTGCGGTGCAGACAGGAAGTTTCTTTAGTGTATGGAACACGCTTCCTGGTGCGTGTTATTCTGGTTCCGGTTTCTTCCTACGAACGTGAGAGTGGCTGCTCTACACGTCGATTCCTGATTTCCAAGCAAGCTCGGGGTTTCCGTCCATTTCCTTACTCGAAGTAGGAATTCCCTGGACACACACTGTCTCGTGTGTTTCTCCGTTCTGCAGTTCCGGGATTCTCCGGTGATTGCAGGAACTGTGCCTTCTCGGAACCCGTGTGTAAGAGGCAGTGGGTGTCCGTATGTTGTAAACTTTGATTTACCGCTTCTGATGAAAGAGGCGGCGTGAATATTTCTTTGCGGTTGCTCGTTGGTGTTTTTCTGGCTATGTGTGCTTCCTTCCAGGAAAAATACAGCGGAATTGAGGCTAAGTGAATGTTTGTCAAAAGCGGAGCGCTGTGGTGAAAGGAACTACGCGCTGCCGTGTTTTGGGGCATTTACTCTCCCTTGGATTACAATTAGCAAAAGCGAAGCGCAGTGGTGATAGGAACTACGCGCTGCCGAGTTTTCATGACGGTTGTATATTGGGGAAAGGGAGCAGAACGCAGTAGTGGACGCAACTACGCGTTACTGTAGCGTCATTTATGTTGGAGACTAATTCGGTATCAAATAGAATGTAACTATTTCTGGACCGAGGGGAGCGGAGTGTTGTGGTTCTTGCCTCCTACACACTACCGTGTCCTGGTTTTTCAAGTCTGACTATTGGCTTGGTTCTATCCTGAGTTCTTTCCTTTTTATTTCTTTAGAATCCCTTTATTCAAATGTCTCCATGCTGCTCAGTGGTAGGTCCTAAACCATGATAGACTCACACAAGTGTTCTTGCTTAGATGTTTCTCATACATGCCCGTGACTGTATATCTATATGCTTCTCGTTTATGTTCCCCTTAGGAATTACTAAGACATCAGTGGAGAAGTGAAGATTGTTACTACATTGAAGGGTCTGGTTCTCTTTCTTTAAGCAGGTATACCTGGCTCCTATTAGCGAGAATATATGAGTGTAGCATTTACGTATATCAGTGGTGTTTATGAAGGTGTCCTTTTGTCATTTCAGATTTCTCTTCCCTGCTGACCCCCTCCTTTCCCTTCCCATTTTTTTTATTTTCTTCTATTTTCCCTCACCTAATGCCTCGAACACCTTGTATGTATCATCAGGGTGTTGGTGACATTTGGAGATGGAACCATTGATTCAACAACTGGATCCTGTGGAGGAATTCTGACAGAATAACACGCCCACGACAATTACTCTACCCGATCCAGTTGTTCGACCATGGTCACCATGGAGGACGTAATGCAGGCACTGGCTTTGGTACAACAGGAGTTAGCCTCCTCTAAATCCGAAACAGCTGCCTTAAGGGAAAAGGTAACCATTAATGCAAAAAGGGGGGTAACCCAAAAGATACGGACCTGGGTATAATGCGCTAAGAATAAACAATGGTCCAGAACCTAATACTTAGTACACTGATTCAATCAGTACATATTAAACATTTGAGTATTCATGGGCGTTTCTCACAGATACGCTCCAAACCATAAATGAGCTAAGTTACTCAGAACAAAGAGCAATATCACTACAACACCAAAGTATCCAAACAGGGGAGAAAACAATGTTTAATTCATTGTCTCTTATCACATAGTTGATATTTCACAAAGTTTTCAATATTATTATAATAACAAAGCGGTTGCCCGAGAGAGCGTGCACAAAAGTAGGTGATTAAAGAAGTGTGCAGTGAATCAAGAAGAAAAGGAAATTCATAGAAAATAAACAAAAATATTCACAATTGATATATTATAATTACGGTCTTACAATTTCCCGTACCCAAACAACCTGGCCCACACAACAGTTGGTAGCACCTAGTATCTAGATCAACTAAATACAGACAATCATGTCAAATGCGTGCACTTATTCATAGATAGCAGAAATGGGTCCAAGGTAGAATTAGTATCGTCGACGTTTCGACTCGACTTAAGGTCATTCGGTGAGTTAAACCTGGACCATGCGAGTCTTCATCAGGACAAACAATAAAGGGGCAACCAAGGGTAGAAGATGACCCTATGAAGAATAAAAAGGGGAGGGATTACCCAGTTGTAGTGATATACTAACGAAACATTAAAAACCCTATTAGGGTCAGTCGCTTACCCAAGGGTGTAAGGCTGTAAAACGTATGCCTCCTGATCAGCCAAACAAATTAAACCTGCAAAACATAATAATGCAGAGTATGGGCTACTAATAATAATAGACCCTATATGTATGTACCGACTCATAGGTATATCATAATGTTACCTTTTGGATTTAATCATACATCAAGAAATGCTGACACGAATTCCAATCAGCCGTTTCCAAAGTTACTTCAATCCTTTTCAGACCTCGCTCAGTGGGGGAGTTCTGAGGAAAAGGGGAAGGGCTTAATCAAAAACTCGTAACATTAAAAACGCTAATTGTTATAGTCTTAACTATCTCCCAAGGGTGTTTACCTTTAATCGGTAGTCTCATTTAGCACCGCTCCTGTCCAATCGTGATCAGGTAGCTGTAGCAGAAAAAGGGGAGAAAAACGATTTGCTTTTTTTATAGAAGGTGGTTAACTTGGGTCTCCCACCTTCCTACTGCCACCATGAATCTGGTCAGTTAACACAAAGGACAGAATATCTTACCGTTCTGTCCTCGTAGCAGGGTTTTGGAACGATAACTTTAGGTCCAAAGAGTATCCACTATTTTCCGCGTCGCCGAACGCGTCACATGACTTCTACTTGGAGACCCTTTGTTATTGGACGAAGAGGCATGGAGCTAAAAGAAAGACTTTTTTTTTGAAACTTTGTTTATTGAAGGTTTTTAAACAAGACAGTACATACAGAGCGACATTACAGCGGCCGGAGTCTGTGGTTTACAAAGCAACATCAAAATGGGGTCAGGAATCGCAGCATAGCGAATTACCCTTAAACGGCTTGGACGACAACAATGCAATAATAAGCAGGTCATACATCAGAAACAGGAGCAGATCAACGGCAATCAAGCACAGGGAGCAATCGTTGGGGTTATACACAACACATCAGGGGTTAAAAAGAAAATAAAAGCAACAAATAAAGAAAGAGAAATACCATAGGAGAAACATAATAGTAAAAGCAACATTACATCATGTAGGTGGTAGGAGTGCATCACAGCATACAGATTCAATGGACAATGCAGTAGACACTATAGTGGAGGCAAAGCATAAGATCGAGTGACTGAGGTACCTTACGCTAGGCTACCAGCACCATCACCAGTGGGACCTCCCGGTAGTGTTTCATCACAAGCATTCCGGGCTAGAAGATAGGTCACCAGGGGCTGCCATATGTCTCTCGGTCTACTGGGTACTGGAAGTAGGTCATTAAATGTCGTGTGCTGCTCCTGACTGTATATCATATCAGCAATCCATTCTTTGAACTTGGGAGCCCTGCCACGTCCCCATCTGCATGCTACGCGCCTCTTCGCCAGTAGGAGCGCAGTGTCCACAAATTTTCTGTGTGTTGAGGGAATATGTGGTGTGTGCCCCAACAGCATGAGCAGGGGGTCAGGTTGTATGGATGACCCAATCATGGATTCAAGAGCGGCATGTACTTGCTGCCAGTAGGCCTGTAAGGGGGGGCATTCCCAAGCTAGGTGCAAGAAGTCTGCATGTTCTGCGCGGCAGCGGTCACAGCGATCAGTGTCAGCTAAGTGAAACCTAAATTTTTTTACAGGGGTATAGTACAAGCGCTGTAAGTATTTGTAGTGAATTAATTTGAGCCTACTGCTCGCCGATATACGAGCCGTAAGAGTACAACAGTATACCCATTGGTCCTCAGTAATGTCGATTGCCAGCTCTGAAGCCCATCGCGTTCTCGCAGGTGCCATAGGCTGCGGGCTATCCGCGCGGATATGGCGGTACATTCCCGAGACCAGGTGCGAACCATCGCTCGAGGTTAGCAGGAAATGAAGTGGAGGCGAGACAACAGGCTCCGCAGGATAGTCAGGGAGTATTGCCCGCATGCCCTGGCGGAGTCGCAAATAATAAAACACCTCAAGAGGGGTGCGTGCATGTTCCTTGAAGAATGCATCAGCGGATTTAAATCGGCCCCCAGTAAACATGTCCCCCCAGCACACGACCTTCAGGGTCCCACAGAGGCGCTGAAAGCCTTTCTCCTGCAGGAGTGCGAGTTCGGGATGATATGCGAGTGGCAGCAAGGGAGAGTATAAAAGTTCACAACGCAGTCTCTTAGCCAGTCGTCGCCAAGCATCAACAGTGCATGTGACCGATGTGTGGGGCGTCGTAATGGCGGAGGGCTGACAGTGCAGCAGACCTCGCAATGGCAGGGGAGCGGCAATCCAATCCTCAACCGCCAGCTGAGGTAGAAAGGGAGTAGGGCGAAGCCAGTGGTACGCATAATGTGCCTGTGCACAAAGATAATAGGCCTCGAAGTCTGGGAGGTCAAACCCCCCTTTATCATACGGCAGGATCAACAGGGACCATTTAAGTCGCGGACCCTTGCCACCCCAGAAGAGTCGACACAGCTCTGATCGTAGTGTCTTGAAAAAATAGGCCCCCGGGTAAAAGGGAATATTTAGAAAAAGATAGAGGAAGCGTGGGAGCACCACCATTTTGATCAGGGAAGCTCTGCCTGCCATGGAGATGGGTAGGGTGATCCAGCGGTCAACCAGGGCAGTGAGTTTGGTCATAGCCACCCCATAATTAGAGCGAAGAATCTCATCCCTGTCTCGCGATATCTGTACGCCCAGATATTTAAGATCAGAACTGCATCGCTCCAGGGGGTAATCCAGGGGAAAGTCTGGTACAGCAGCCGTGAGCGGAAAAAATTGGGATTTCGTCCAGTTGATCTGAACCCCCGACAAACGGCCAAAAACCACGAATTCCCTGAGTAGAGGGTTCAGATTATGTACTGGGTCTTTAACAAACAAGGTCATGTCGTCCGCATACAGGGAGACATCAATTTGGCGCTGGAGGCAGCGAAACGCTCCCTCACCATGGAGTTGGCGGATCCGGCAAGCCAGGGGTTCGACAGCGATTGCAAATAATAAGGGGGATAAAGGGCATCCTTGCCGCGTGCCTCTGGAGATATCGAGCGACGTGGAGAGATGGCCATTGATCAGCACCCTGGCAGTAGGCCGGGTATATAACAAACGCACCCAGGAGATAAAGATGGGGGGGAATCCCATGCGGGTCAGAACAGCAAACAAATAAGGCCACTCGACGGAGTCAAACGCTTTTGAAGCGTCCAAAAAAATCGCTGCAACAGGGAGGTCAGGATGAATTGTATGTAGTAGGGAAAAAAGGGTGCGAAGATTATGCGAAGTGGAGCGGCCAGGGACAAAGCCAGACTGGTCGGGTAGTATTATCCGAGTCATAAGGAGAGATAACCTAGTGGCTAGTACTTTTGCCAGGATTTTAACGTCGCTATTCAAGAGCGACAAGGGGCGATACGAGTCACAGGATGTGGGAGCTTTACCAGGTTTCAACAATGAGGTGATGACCACCTCGCGCATGGACCCCGGGAGAACACCGTCCTCGAAGGACTCTGTGAAGACCTCCCTGAGGACCGGAGCCATGATATCCACATAAGTTTTGTAGAATTCCGCGGGAAGACCGTCCAGGCCAGGTGCCTTCCCATTACGCAGTGACATGATGGCATCCCTTATTTCCTCCAATTCGAAAGGGGCAGCAAGGAATCGCCTGTCGACGTCGCTTAACCAGCATAAGGCTATGTCACGGAAAAAATCGTCGTACTGGACTTCAGGGGTGGTGACTGTGGTATATAGGGTGCGATAGTGGGATACAAAGGCATCCAGCAAGTCGTCCGAGTCCCTGACAGTATGCCCTTGGCCATTGACTACTTCAACGATAGTATTGCCCCCTCGCAATGGGCCCGTCAACATGGCTAATGCCTTGCCGGGCCTATCGCCCTCACAATATTTCCTCGCCTGCCAATGTTTATTTCGGAACCTGGTCTCCCTGGTCGCCTCCTCCTCATAGTGTGTGAGCTTGTCCCTGAACTCAGCGTGTGCAGCAGTGTGGTCGCCCTCCACCATTCTCGCCTCCAACGCCCTCAACTCATCTTCAAGCCTCCGAATCGTGCGCTGTATGTCACGCAACACCCCAAAGCTCTTAGACATGCAGTGACCCCTAATCGTGACCTTGAACGCCTCCCAGATAGTCTCGATGGAGGCAACAGAGCCCTTGTTTCGGGGGAAGAAGGCAGCGATCTCATCCCCCAGTTCAATTCGAAAAACTTCATCCAGCAGAGCCGTAGGTTGCAGTCGCCAACGCATCCGAGGGTAATCCCATCCCGGCAGTAAAACAGACAGCAGCACAGGGCTGTGATCCGAATAAGTGCGCGGGAGGTGGGTCACCGCGTTCACCCCAGGCATGGTCACACAGGTCAGAAAAAAGTAATCAAGGCGTGCCCAGGTACCAGTCTGTGACGTGAAGTGTGTGCCCTCCCTACGGCCAGGGTGTAGCTGTCGCCAGGCATCTAGTAGACCGCCTTCCGAGAGCACCCCCTCCAATGCCTCACGTGATCTGGGTTTGTAAATTGTCGCACCATCAGCCCTATCTAAGTGTGGCGCCAGCGCTATGTTGAAATCTCCTCCCCATAGGATGTGACGGGATCCAACATCTATGATCTTACCCCACAGTATCGTGAAGAAACTAGGCTCATCAACATTCGGGGCATAGCAGTTAACCAACGTGACTGTGTCGCGGCCCATTCGCCCCCAGAGTATTACATAGCGGCCCTCCTTGTCCGCCAGTTCCCCACACACCTGAAAGGGGACATTACGTTTAACCAGGATGACAACCCCTCTAGCATATGAGGAGTAGGACGAGAATGAACGGGCAGCAGCCCATTTACAACCAAATGTAGAACGCCCCTGTGGGGCTAAGTGCGTTTCCTGCAACATAGCAATCTGTACCTGTTTGCGATCTAAATATGCAATTACATTTCTACATTTTTTAGCATCATTGAGCCCCCGGACGTTCCAAGACAAACAGTGCAAAGGTATGGTAATCCCAGAGTTAGCCATTATCCAGACAGGGAAGAACTAAAACACTGCGCCATCTCAGACTCCCAAAATGCAACATCCTATATACAAAAGCACAGAGCACCGGTAACTGCCGCCCATATGTCGCCCACAACAAACCAACCATCCCCGAACCAACCCCCACCCCACCACCCACCACTGCATCCCAATCATGCCAGTAGCCAGTCCAATCCATGCCCTCCCACCGCCCACTCCCCAGAAATTCCCACAACTTGGATAGAGCAGCGGGGTACTCCCGTAGGGGGAACATCAGCATAGGCACACAGCCGCCCCCATACCCAAACGCCTCACAATCGAAACCGTCCATGGAAGAGGCTGGGACTGTGGGGGCAGTTCCTACAAATCTGTAACCGTCTGGGGTCTCAGTCATTTCCAGCCCACTGGACCCATACCTGCACCAAAGTCTGCAACAGTGTGAAGTCAATGAACGGAGGGCAGGTAGAAGACAGATACTTATGGGGATGGCGGAGTCCGTCAATCTTCATTAACTGCCGGAGGCATGTCCTCTTCGGGTATCTCACGATCCTCTCGCCGCTCCCTCTGCGTTCTGAGATGATGTTTCAGGAAGTCTTCAGCCTTATGTGGATCCGTGAAGAAGCGTTGTTTACCCTGGTGCGTCACCCTTAGCCTGGCCGGATATAGCAGAGCATAGTCTATCTGAGCCTCTCTCAATTTTTTCTTGACTGCCAAAAATTTCCGTCTTTCCTCCTGCACGATAGGGGTAAAGTCAGGATAGAGGGAGAAAGCGACTCCATTGTAGTGCAGGGTGCGTTTGGATCTGGCAGCCCTCAAGGCAACATCTCGATCACGGTAGTTTAGCAGTCGGGCTATGATAGGCCTGGGCGGGAGTCCAGGCTGCGGCACAGGAGCTAGGGATCTGTGCGCCCTCTCCACAATGAACTGAGAGGAGAAGGCATCTTCCCCTATGGATGCCCGGAGGAGGGACTCGATGTAAAGTTCCATTCTACCAGTAGCCGTGGATTCCGGAATGCCCGTGACGCGGATGTTGTTGCGTCTGCTACGGGCTTCCAAATCCTCATTCTTGGCCGCTATAACCCTAAGCAGGCTATCCATTCGAGCAAGTTGGGAGGTGTGAGCGGCAGTGAGGTCATCGGTGTCCGATATACGTTGCTCTGTTGCAGCTATTCTCTCCTCATGTTTGTCAACCTTGTGAACTAGTGCGTCCAGCCTAGACGAAATACCGTCCACCTTCTCCACCACAGTGGCAAATCCTTGGCGCATTTCCTGGAACAGGCCTCGGAGATCAGACGCGTTCGTGGGAGAAGACGCGGCAGCAGAGCCCGCGCCGCTAGGCCCAGGGTCCCCTCCGGTCGCCTTTGAGTTCTTCTTGGCGCTCTCAAAGCTGAGCTTCGCTTGTCGGTGCTCCTGGCGCACCATCGTGCCCTTGCGCAGCTCGTGAGCCACCGGTGCGGGGTCCGACAAAGCAAGCACTGGCCACCCCTTGGGCAGAAAGAGCGGTGAGGGTCGTCCCCGGTGGCCCCCGCAGCAGGCGGTGTGGTATGGTTGGGGGAAGGGGAACCACTAGTCACGCAGCGCTCACACGACCCTCACGAGCTGGAAACTCGTAGGTCAGCATATGCACCTCCAGGGCCCCTCGGTGACCGCACACGCAGCGCAGAGAGTCAGCCGGCCAAACTGAACAGGATGAAGGGGCAGATGAGGCCGCAGCGCCAGCCGGCCTTCGCCGAACCGCGACAGAGGTAGGTTAGGCCGTCCACTGAAGAGGCGTCTACATGCAGCAATCAAGCAAACCAGATATCATCAGCCGCAGCCGAGCACTGCCCAGGATGCCCAAGATGCGGACCGTTACTCACTGCGTGGGTCCGGACACCAACAGTATGCGGGCAGCTCCGCCGGCGAAGGTCTCCTCCGCGCTCCCATGCACGGCCGCGGCCATTAACCAATGGTCTTCCTCCGCCGCCAGTCGCGGCGCCACTGGTATTGCAGCCAGCACCCTCTGCCAGTCCAGAAGCAGAAGGGTGTGAGCAGCTCCGCAAGGATGTCCGCCGCAGTCGGGGGCCGTGCAGCGTAGCCCCGTTCTGTCAACCAGGGCGCATCGGGTTTCAGCCTCGCCTGGGGCCCTGCACCTCGTGGTCAACCCCGGCCTCGCGTGAGCGCCGGAGGCCGATGTCCGCACCCCGGCGTGATCCGGGAGTGCACCGGTGAAAGTTCCGGAGAGGATAAAGCAGCGGGGGTGACTCACAGCGGGCCCAGAGTCGGACCGAGTGTAGATGAGGCTGGTGGGTATCGGTTCCGCTATTGCAGGGCCAGAGAGGCCGCCAGACAGCAAGGATTCCTACAGGATCAGTAGCGTAGGAGACGGGAGCCGCTCACTCAAGCGGCCATTCCGTTTGCGCGCCAAGCCACGCCCCTGCTAAAAGAAAGACTTGACGCTCACTCGCCACCCCGAAAAATAGATAAAATTGCCTCAAAGTTATGGCTTGAGGGTGATAAAAATAGTAATGAATATAGTAAAACCCGTAACCAATTATCCATTAATTATTCTCATAGAAGTCCAACCGGTCTGAAAAACGGGTGTCAAATTGAGAAAGAGAGCAGATAATGGTATTTTGTAGGTTGCAAAACCGGATTTTTATACAGATCCTTGGGTCAAAGATATCCTCCTAAATGTACAATAAAGGATATAGGATTAATTAAAAAGTATTCGACTGAGATGTAAATCGCGGGCGCCATTTTGAGATGGGAACAATAGGGTATCAAAAAATATTGTCATATCAAACACATATCATACGAAACATTGAATCTCCACATAATCCCCCTACAGTGTAAATTCACAATAAGTCCCATACATAGCATAACGATATTGTGGATGTGACACAATACAGAGCATTGCGATAGCATAAGAATTACAACATCTTTAAACCTACAATGTAATGAAATTGTTAATACAATGCAAATTCACATTCGATAATAGCCTCAAATTGCGATGCAAAACCAGCCCCAGTAAGCGATGTATACATGGTTCTCAACCTTGGCTAAGATGGACCTACAGCCCTAGGAGTGACACTTGTTTATTGATTTCCTCTAATTCATTCAATCCAGTGTTCACTGTATCCAAGGTATGTATCCATTTACACTCCCATCTGTTAAGGATATCATGCATCCCCCCTCCTCGTGGGTTGGCTGACACTTTCTCTACAACCCACCATTTTAGGCTGTTTTCAGAATGTTCAAAACGTAAAAAATGCTCCACCAGGGGAGCCCCCCTGGTGCCACAGCGAATGCGGCTCATGTGCTGTAGAATCCGGCATTTAACTTTCTGCATGGTTTGCCCTATATACAGAAAACCACAGGGGTAAAGGATGGCATATATAGCCCCTGAGGTATTGCAGTTACTGTGGACCTTCAAGTTGTATGTCCGGTCATTGTGGGTAAATACAGTACATTCCACTGTCAGTGGACAGGCCTTACATGTGCCACATTTCGTATGCCCAACCACTGCTGGAAGACCCCAAAGTGTAGTTTGATTCCCTGGTTGTTTCATAGGTAACAGGGATTTGACCACATGCTCCCTGATGTTTCTACTCTTGCGGAAAGCATGTAGGGGAGGTGCCCTTCCCCCTACTTCCTCAATAATTAGGTGCCAATGCCGATTTATACATTTTTTAATGGCATTACTCTGAGTGTTAAATGTAGTAACACATACTAATCTCTTCTCAGATGATTTTGGTTGCATTTCAAGCAAGTGTTCACGATGATTGTGCCAGGCACGTTTACGTGCCTTCTTTAATAGTCGTAGTGGGTAAGTCTGGCCATCAAAAGAGCAGATTCATCAAAATAGTCCTCTTTTTTGTAACAATTCCTTCGCAACCTTAGGAACTGTCCAAATGGCAGATTGTCCCTAAGGTTGCGGGGATGGTGACTCGTATACCTCAGCAACGTGTTTCTCTCGCTACTCTTCCTATATAAGCTCGTGTATAGGAGACCTGCTTCTGTCGTAATTTTTAAATCCAAGAAATTAATGGAAGTTGTATCTGACTCAATTGTAAATTTAATATAGTTAGAACGTCCATTAAGCCATTCATGGAAATCCATGAGTCCCATATTTTCGCCCTCCCAAAGGAGGAGGACGTCATCAATATACCTGGCCCATAATAAAATGTTCTTCCGATATGGGTTAACTGAGTTCTGAATGTATGTATTTTCATATTCACTCATGAAGATGATGGCTAAGTTTGGGGCAAAACTTGCCCTCATAGCCACCCCCTTAGTTTGAATATAATATTTACCCTGTAATACAAAGAAATTTTTTGCCATGGCTATTGATAGCAAATCGATGATAAACTTGGTTGGGACTCTATGTGGGGCAGTTCTTTTATTTAGGACATGTTCAATACATAGTTGCGCTGCCTGCTGGGGAATGTTCGTATACAACGCAGTAATGTCCAGCGTTGATAGTAGACATTTGTTACAATCGTATGGGAGACCTTCGACCAACTGGATAGTGTGCATTGAATCCCTGATGTATGTGGGTGTAGAAATGGCAATGGGTTTTAAAAACACATCCACATATTTGCACAGTGGTTCCAATAAAGACCCACACCCCGAAATGATGGGTCTACCGGGGGGGGGGGCCTCCAGGTTTTTATGGACTTTGGGGAGGGTGTAAATAGTTGGCATACGCGGATCCTTTTTATTAAGGAACTGGTGTTCGACTTTAGTAATTACCCCCTCTCCCAGTGCTTTATCTGTCAGTTTGGTAATGGCCTCACTAATCTCCTTGGTAGGGTCTTTCTTAAATAAGATGTAATTACCCTCTACCGCTAGTTGGGACATTATTTCAGTTTTGTAATTCTCAAGGCTTTGGACCACTTTAGCTCCGCACTTATCGGCGGGCTTAATAACGATGTCATTATTGGTCTTCAAGGAATGTAAGGCAGCCTTCTCCTGTCGGCTTATATTATAAGGGACATACTGCCGTTTGTTTACTACCTTTTCCACGTCACGTGTGACCACTTGCTCATACGCCATTATTTTGTGATCCATCAGGTGCGTGGCAGGACTGAACTTCGATGGAGGTCTTAATCCACTGCCTGAGAAAACAGGGTTATAAGGTACTTTCAAGAAATAATGTCTTAAACGAATTTTCCTGAAAAATTGTTGTAATTCAATCTTCAGGTTGAATTTATCAGGTGTTGACGTAGGCAGGAATTACAGGCATTTTGCCAAAACATCCAGTTCAATAGGTGTCAGTTGATAATCAGATATGTTAATTACAGGGTTCTCAGGTCTATGCGCTATCACCTGTAGTGCTGGCGCCTCGTCTGGATCTCGCCATGGGAATCCTGCTGGAAGCGAATTTGCTTCCTCCCTCTCCCTTTGCCTCTGTTCCAAGGAGTCGAGCGGCTCCCCCTGCGTCTCCCCCAGGGGCGTCCTCTCCCAGGCGGGCCCCACCATTGGTCCTCGCCCAAAAAAGGTTGCTGTTCTGGATGATTTTGGGCCGAATTGTTGGAACTCGCGTCTGCACTGGTGCTGGGACGCTCCGAGTCACTATCTGAACTGCTGCCAAAAGAGGAGCCCGAGAAGGTATTGTATCTCCTATATCCCCCTCTGCCTCTACTTGACACACCTCCTCGCTGGTCTCTTACAAAGTATCCCTCCTGTAAGTATGGATACGTGATCTTTTAATCGTATCTTTTTATATCTTTTACAACTTTTTCCAATTTGGTGCTTTGGGTGTATATATCGAACTCCCTAATAGTTTTTTCAAGCCTGTCCAGAGCCTCCTTGGCATTCACCAAGGCCTTATCATCAGTGATCTCTTTCCTTAGCTCAGCTATCTCTCTAGTCAATCTTTCTACCTCCTCAACTGCAGTTTCAATGCCCAACACCATCCAATGTCTGGAACACGTGTTGGACACAACACTGAAGTTTTCTTTAAATTTTGGGTTCTCCAGAAAGATAGCTAGCTCGTTCCGCACCTGCAGTCCACTGGGGATTACATTCGAACGGAGATACTTAGCCAAGGTATGACCATGCAGTCGTGTCCGAATTAGCTTTTTTTCAAGTCTCTCTATTTTAGATATCTTCCCATTTAAAGACAAATCACTAGTAATAGTATTGCTGGTAGTGAATGTCCCACCTCCTTCCTCTGTTAAGAGTTTGTCAATATAGTCATCACTATATGACAAAGTCTCTTTATCAGACATAGTCTGATGCAAACAACAATTAAACCATACAGAAAGTTAAATGCCGGATTCTACACCACATGAGCCGCATTCGCTGTGGCACCAGGGGGGCTCCCCTGGTGGAGCATTTTTTACGTTTTGAACATTCTGAAAACAGCCTAAAATGGTGGGTTGTAGAGAAAGTGTCAGCCAACCCACGAGGAGGGGGGTTGCAGGATATCCTTAACAGACGGGAGTGTAAATGGATACATACCTTGGATACAGTGAACACTGGATTGAATGAATTAGAGGAAATCAATAAACAAGTGTCACTCCTAGGGCTGTAGGTCCATCTTAGCCAAGGTTGAGAACCATGTATACATCGCTTACTGGGGCTGGTTTTGCATCACAATTTGAGGCTTTTATCGAATGTGAATTTGCATTGTATTAACGATTTCATTACAGTGTATGTTTAAAGATGTTGTAATTCTTATGCTATCGCAATGCTCTGTATTGTGTCACATTCACAATATCGTTATGCTATGTATGGGACTTATTGTGAATTTACACTGTAGGGGGATTATGTGGAGATTCAATGTTTCGTATGATATGTGTTTGATATGACAATATTTTTTGATACCCTATTGTTCCCATCTCAAAATGGCGCCCGCAATTTACATCTCAGTCGAATAATTATTAATTAATCCTATATCCTTTGTTGTACATTTAGGAGGATATCTTTGACCCAAGGATCTGTATAAAAATCCGTTTTTGCAACCTACAAAATACCATTATCTGCTCTCTTTCTCAATTTGACACCCGTTTTTCAGACCGGTTGGACTTCTATGAGAATAATTAACGGATAATTGGTTAAGGGTTTTACTATATTCATTACTATTTTTATCACCCTCATGCCATAACTTTGAGGCGATTTTATCTATTTTTCGGGGTGGCGAGTGAGCGTCAAGTCTTTCTTTTAGCTCCATGCCTCTTCATCCAATAACAAAGGGTCTCCAAGTAGAAGTCATGTGACGCGTTCGGGGACGCGGAAAATAGTGGATACTCTTTGGACCTAAAGTTATCATTCCAAAACCCTGCTACTAGGACAGAACTGTAAGATATTCCGTCCTTTGTGTTAACTGACCAGATTCATGGTGGCAGTAGGAAGGTGGGAGACCCAAGTTAACCACCTTCTATAAAAAAAGCAAATCGTTTTTCTCCCCTTTTTCTGCTACAGCTACCTGATCACGATGGGACAGGAGCGGTGCTAAATGAGACTACCGATTAAAGGTAAACACCCTTGGGAGATAGTTAAGACTATAACAATTAGCGTTTTTAATGTTACGAGTTTTTGATTAAGCCATTCCCCTTTTCCTCAGAACTCCCCCACTGAGCGAGGTCTGAAAAGGATTGAAGTAACTTTGGAAACGGCTGATTGGAATTCGTGTCAGCATTTCTTGATGTATGATTAAATCCAAAAGGTAACATTATGATATACCTATGAGTCGGTACATACATATAGGGTCTATTATTATTAGTAGCCCATACTCTGCATTATTATGTTTTGCAGGTTTCATTTGTTTGGCTGATCAGGAGGCATACGTTTTACAGCCTTACACCCTTGGGTAAGCGACTGACCCTAATAGGGTTTTTAATGTTTCGTTAGTATATCACTACAACTGGGTAATCCCTCCCCTTTTTATTCTTCATAGGGTCATCTTCTACCCTTGGTTGCCCCTTTATTGTTTGTCCTGATGAAGACTCGCATGGTCCAGGTTTAACTCACCGGATGACCTTAAGTCGAGTCGAAACGTCGACGATACTAATTCTACCTTGGACCCATTTCTGCTATCTATGAATAAGTGCACGCATTTGACATGATTGTCTGTATTTAGTTGATCTAGATACTAGGTGCTACCAACTGTTGTGTGGGCCAGGTTGTTTGGGTACGGGAAATTGTAAGACTGTAATTATAATATATCAATTGTGAATATTTTTGTTTATTTCCTATGAATTTCCTTTTCTTCTTGATTCACTGCACACTTCTTTAATCACCTACTTTTGTGCACGCTCTCTCGGGCAACCGCTTTGTTATTATAATAATATTGAAAACTTTGTGAAATATCAACTATGTGATAAGAGACAATGAATTAAACATTGTTTTCTCCCCTGTTTGGATACTTTGGTGTTGTAGTGATATTGCTCTTTGTTCTGAGTAACTTAGCTCATTTATGGTTTGGAGCGTATCTGTGAGAAACGTCCATGAATACTCAAATGTTTAATATGTACTGATTGAATCAGTGTATTAAGGGAAAATGTAGACAGATTATCTAGAAATCCTTTTGATGCCTCCTCGCCACAGATACAGGTCACTGTCCCTCCTCCTATCCCTCTGGCTAGTCCGGAGAGGTATTCAGGAGATCCTGCCAAAACGCAAGTGTTCCTGACTCAGATTCTGCTTCGCTTTTCATGTAAGCCAGCCTCCTACCCTAATAATCACTCTCGTGTGGTATTTGCCATTTCATATCTGTCCGGTGACGCCGCCAATTGGGCAGTACCCTTGGTGAGAAATAACGATCCTGTGCTTTCAGACTGGTCTGCTTTCCGCACAGAATTCGAAAGGGTGTTTGATAGACGGGCCACTACCTTCAGCGCAGATAGGGAACTGTTAGAATTAAGGCAGGGCCGAAGCGATTTAATTACCTATTTAACAAAGTTCAATAGATTAGTGGCCGAGACATCCTGGCCGGAAGAGAAAAGAATGTCTCTTTTTTACCAGGGATTAAGAGATGGTCTAAAGGATGTGATTGCCCAGATTGATCCCCAACCATCCAACTGTATTGATATGGTTAATTTGACGCTGAGATTGGATGGTAGAAAGGCTGATCGAGGGGGAGATAGGAGAAGATGGGATAGGGGTCCTTCTAGAACTGAGTGGACTCCCCGCAGGGCTTTGCCTTCCACAGAGAATACTTCAGAGCCCATGGAGATAGGGGCGGTTAGGGCTCCCCTCACCCGAGAAGAAAAAGAAAGACGTAGGGTGGCCGGGCTTTGCATGTACTGCGGCAAGAAGGGTCACTATGTCAGAGAATGCCCCTCCAAACCAAAAAATTTAGGGGGTTGGAAAAGAAACAAAAGAGTAGCCACCACAGTGGTGGGAGCAACGGAAGAGGCAAGTGGGACATCTAAGACTAACCAGAGTGAGGTACAACCCTGGAAAGTTCCTTCTCTCACTGTACTCGCATTGTTGGAATCCGAGTCACATATCTTGTTGCCCATGAGGTTAGAGTGTCAGCTACAGGTTCATCCAGTGATGGTCATGATAGATTCCGGGGCCACAGGCAACTTTATTGACAGTGGGCTGGTGTCTTCTCTATCATTGGACAGAGTGCCCGAGACACTCCGGAAGAGGTCCTAGCTGTAGATGGGAAACCTTTATCTTCGGGTCTTATTACAGAGCAAACCGAGATGATAACATTGTCGGTGGAGGTAAAGGGAGGCAGACACAAGGAAGAGTTGTCTTTGAATATTATTGAAGCCCCCCAGTATGAGGTGATCTTAGGGATGCCTTGGCTTAGTCATCATAACCCTAAGATAAACTGGAAGGAAAAGACAGTACAGTTTTTGTCCAAGGAATGTACGACACATATGGAGGGGCATAAGAGAGCTCAGTCTTCACCTACGCTGATCCCTTTGTTGGTGTCCACAGCAGCCGAGAAAACAGTGTGCTTACCTATTGAGTATCACAGTTACAGGGATGTCTTCAGCGAGAGCAAGGCTGAGCAGCTCCCCCCGCACAGGCTCTACGACTGCCGAATAGACTTAATAGAGGGGGCCACCATTCCGTCATGCAGAGTATATGCATTGTCCGTTCAAGAGACAACCGACTTGAAAGAATATTTAGACCATTATGTGGACATAGGATTCATCAGGCCATCCAGATCTCCTGCCGCTTCTCCTCTGTTTTTCATCAAAAAAGCTCATGGGGATCTGAGAGCCTGTGTAGACTATCGGATGCTAAATAAAAAAACGATTAGAAACAGATACCCTCTACCCCTTATCGCAGTTTTATTGGATCAGGTGAGGTATGCCAAGGTTTTCACCAGGCTGGATCTGAGAGGCGCGTACCATTTGGTTCGCGTACGAGAGGGGGACGAATGGAAGACCGCCTTTAAGACCAGATACGGTTTGTTCGAATATACTGTAATGCCGTTCGGACTGTGTAATGCTCTGGCGGCGTTTCAGTATTTCTTGAACGACGTTCTGAAGAAGTTTGTGGACATCAGTGCAGTGGTGTACATAGACGATATTCTGATATATTCTGAGGACACCTCATTGCATCAACAACATGTGGTAGAGGTAGTGCAGAAGTTAAGAGAACACAAATTGTTTTGCAAAATCAGCAAATGAGAATTCAGCGTGTCCACTGTTGAGTTCTTGGGCGTTTTGCTAAGTCAGGAGGGATTGTAAATGTCTGAAAGAAAGATACAGGCGGTTCAGGAATGGTCTACCCCTACCTGTGTGAAAGAAGTGCAGAGCTTCTTAGGCTTTGCAAATTATTACCGCTGATTTATTCTGCGGTTCTCACATGTGGCTGTGCCCCTGACAAGGTTGCTCCGAAAAGGGGTTAAATTCCAGTGGTCGACAGAAGCAGCGGAAGCCTTCGAGTATTTGAAGAAAGCATTTACCACCGCTCCTATTCTTGCCCACCCAAAACCAGAACATCCTTATATTGTAGAAGCAGATGCATCGGATGAGGCCATAGTGGCCATCCTGTCCCAGAGGGATAAAGGCACAGGACAACTCCACCCTGTCGCTTACCTTTCTAAAAAATGGAGCCAGCCAGAGAAGAACTATACCATAGCCGAGAAGGAGCTGTTAGCCATAAAAAGGGCTTTCCAAGAATGGCGTCAGTATCTATGGGGGGCTAGATTCCCAGTCACAGTTTTCACAGACCATAGAAACCTTCAGTATATGAAGACAGCCCGTCATCTCACGCAGAGACAGATGAGATGGATGCTATTCTTCTCAGAGTATGATTTCACCATCACTTACCGACCAGGGGTGGATAACCTGAAAGCAGACACCCTCTCCCGACGAGATCAGGTTGAGGAAAAGGAGAATAACGATGTCATGGTAGCCATCGTTGACCCAGGAAAGGTGGTTTGCGTGATTCAGGCTGACTCTTTTTTGGAGATCGTTCGCAAGACAAAGGATCAGAATGCCTGGGTTCTTTGGGCTACAAAGGGTACCAATCGCTCGTTGAAACAAGGATTGCCTTTTCAGGACAACAGGCTGTATCTCCCGACTACAGCGTTGCAAAAGAAGGCATTTGCTTGGTGCCATGACTCCCCGTTGGCTGGACACCAGGCCGTACAAAAGACCTTACAACTCATGAAACGTCATTTTTGGTGGGAAAATGAAAAGACCGATGTAGCCAAATGGATAGAGCAGTGCGAGGCCTGTGCACGAGCCAAAAATTTAACTGGAAAAAGAAAGGCCTATTGATGCCCTTGCCTTCACCCAGAAGACCATGGCAGAACATCAGTTTAGACTTCATTACCGGACTACCCCCTGATCAGGGTAAGTCGGCCATCCTTGTGGTCATAGACTGTCTCACTAAAATGGGGCATTTCATCCCCTGTGTGAACCTCCCTACAGCAAGCCAAACGGCACAGTTACTATTGACCAATGTTATCCGACTACATGGAGTACCTGAGGTTATTGTTTCTGATAGGGGCCCACAATTCGTTGGCAGGTTTTGGAAGACTTGGTGCCAGGCTTTGTGGATCCAATCCTCGCTCTCCACCAGCTTCCATCCGCAGACAGACGGGCAGACAGAGCGTCTGAATCAGACGCTGAAAAAGTATCTCCGTTGTTACGCTACAGACGCCCAGGATTCATGGGTTTCTATGTTATGGATGGCCGAAATCGCTTATAACAACGCCTATGGTTTTGATGCAAGAATCCTTCCGGTTAGTATCCCTGAGGAGGTGTCTAGGCAACCCACAGTATTGGGGCAGATGCAAAAAACTTCACAACATACACAGGAAGATCAGGGTTCATCTGCTACAGGCGAAGAAGGAATACAAGAAATGGGAGGATAGACACCGGATTAAGGGTCCAGTTTATCAAGTGGGAGACAGAGTGTGGATATCAACTCGCAACATCAGATTCAAGCTACGCAGTGTATTTCATCCCAGGTACATAGGGCCCTACACCATAGTGAAGCAGATCAACCCGGTGGCTTACAAACTGAAGTTGCCTGGTACGCTCAGAATACATCCTGTGTTTCATTGCAACCTTTTAAAGCCTGCTCATTCTGCTAGAAGGCGAGCACCTCCGCCTGTGGTCTGTGATGCTGGGTCTGAGTATGAGGTCCGGAGTATAAAGGACTCGAGGATAAAAAGGGGCGTTTTGTAGTACCTGGTCTCCTGGAAAGGCTACTCGGCTGAGGACGATTCGTGGGAGCCTGTGGGGAATATGCATGCTCCTGCTGCAATTCGCTCTTACCATCGCCGTTTTCCTTTGAGGCCTGGGCCTAGAAGGCGCTAGGAAGGGGGACATACTGTCAGGATCTGTCTCAACTGCGCCTGCATTGCGCAATAAACACTGTTCAGACTACATCGCCCATGATCATTTGCGGTGCAGACAGGAAGTTACTTTAGTGTATGGAACACGCTTCCTGGTGCGCGTTTTTCTGGTTCCGGTTTCTTCCTACGAACGTGAGGGCGGCTGCTCTGCACGTCGATTCCTGATTTCCAAGCAAGCTCGGGGTTTCCGTCCATTTCCTTACTCGAGGTAGGAATACCCTGGACACACACTGTCTCGTGTGTTTCTCCGTTCTGCAGTTCTGGGATTCTCCGGTCATTGCAGGAACTGTGCCTTCTCGGAACCCGTGTGTAAGAGGCAGCGGGTGTCCGTATGTTGTAAACTTTGATTTACCGCTTCTGATGAAAGAGGCGGGGTGAATATTTCTTTACGGTTGCTCGTTGGTGTTTTTCTGGCTATGTGTGCTTCCTTCCAGGAAAAATACACTGGAATTGAGGCTAAGTGAATGTTTGGCAAAAGCGGAGCGCTGTGGTGAAAGGAACTACGCGCTGCTGTGTTTTGGGGCATTTACTCTCCCTTGGATTACAATTAGCAAAAGCGGAGCGCAGTGGTGATAGGAACTACGCGCTGCCGAGTTTACATGACGGTTGTGTATTGGGGAAAGGGAGCAGAACGCAGTAGTGGACGCAACTACGCGTTACTGTAGCGTACCTTATGTTGGAGACTAATTCGGTATCAAATAGAAAGTAACTATTTCTGGACCGAGGGGAGCGGAGTGTTGTGGTTCTTGCCTCCTACACACTACCGTGTCCTGGTTTTTCAAGTCTGACTATTGGCTTGGTTCTATCCTGAGTTCTTTCCTTTTTGTTTCTTCAGAATCCCTTTATTCAAATGCCTCCATGCTGCTCAGTGGTAGTTCCTAAACCACGATAGTCTCACACAAGTGTTCTTGCTTACATGTTTCTCATACATGCCCGTGACTGTATATCTATATGCTTCTCGTTTATGCTCCCCTTAGGAATTACTAAGTCAGCAGTGGAGAAGTGAAGATTGTTACTACATTGAAGGGTCTGGTTCTCTTTCTTTAAGCAGGTATAACTGGCTCCTATTAGCGAGAATATATGAGTGTAGCATTTACGTATATCAGTGGTGTTTATGAAGGTGTCCTTTTGTCATTTCAGATTTCCCTTCCCTGCTGACCCCCTTCTTTCCCTTCCCGTTTTTTTTATTTTCTTCTTTTTTCCCTCACCTAATGGCTCGAACACCTTGTATGTATCATCAGGGTGTTAGTGACATTTGGAGGTGGAACTATTGATTCAACAACTGGATCCTGTGGAGGAATTTTGACAGTCGAGACTCCTCGGCACTGTAGTGTGCCCTAGCTGTGTACACTCCCTCTAGATGGGCAGCAAAGATCTCCGCTATTTCCCCAGGGTCTGTGATAGGGGAGTTGCCTGGTCCGGCCAATTCTGGGATCCATCTGGAGCCTTGCTTGCGTTTTTCGAGCCACGCCAGCATTTTACCTGCCCTGTCCCCCAGTTCTTATACTCGGTGGTGAGTCTTTAAAAGTTTGACCTGCGCCTTCTCCAAAGCTAGTGCTTTATATTCTATTTGTTTCGTTCGGAGGCGGGTTGCCGTCTCTTCTGAGGGGTTCGCGTTGTGGGTCGATTCCAGGTGGACTAGGTCCACCTCGGTCTGGATTAGGTGTTCACTCTGTTTATGTATATAGCCAGTTTTGAGAGCTAATGCCTTCCCTTTGAGTACAGCCTTATAGGCCCCCCAGATGGTTATAGCCGACTTCACGGATCCAACATTTTCTGTGAAGTAATATTCGGTGTGTTCGAGCAGGCAGTCTTTTATGTCGGGCATTTTTAGGAGTCAAGGGGTTATGATTATGGGGCCGCGGGATCTCTGGCGGTGGTACGTAAATTCTACAAGGAGTGGGGAGTGATCCGAGATTCCCCTGGGGAGCCCCCTAGGATGGCGGAAAAGTTCCATATCAGTTGTGGGGGTGAAGAGTTAATCTATGCGAGAGCTACTATTGTGGGCGTTAGAATAGTGCGTGAAATAAGAAGTGGTCCGGTGAAACGAACGCCATATATCTTCGAGTCCCATCGCCTGTGCAAAATCTAGGAGATCAGAACTCTGTCTGTGTGATGTACGCTGGGGATGTCAAGCGGATCGTTCATAGTCATATTGAAGTCACCTCCAATAAGCAGGGGTCCGTGTGGGAGATCCAGTATTAATCGCTGCAGAGTCTGCAATGCATCTATTCCTAAGGTTGGGGTAATGTAAACTGACATAACATTTAGTGGTTTTCCCTCCCAGATAGCCTCCAGCACAGCGAAGCGGCCAAGTGGGTCAGCCCATGTCTTTGTACACGTTAGTGCAACATTTTTGCGAACAAGGATACCGGTCCCTCTGGAACCAGAGGTGCCCCCTGCGTGCATGAGCAATTTGTAACCCCCCCGGTGTAGTGCTTGACACGTGTTACCCATTAAGTGTGTTTCCTGGAGGAGAACCAGATCCGGAGCGTGACGTTTGAGATATTGCATGACTATCCCTCTTTTTATTCTGCTGCCTAGGCCATTGACATTCCATGTCATGAGGGAGAGAGACTTAGTCAGGGGGGGAGTCATGGTGGTTTAAAAAATGGAAGATATTTACGGAGTATAGGCCTCTGAGTCACAGAGTGTTTCCCAGTGGTAATAGCGCACCTAAGTCGGCCAACGACAGAGTCCAAAGGGGACCCGGTACTTCCTAATGATGAGTACGGAACGCCTTGTGGGGGCACGTATCGCTGTGTAGTAAGCTCCATGTCTAAAAAACCTCTTCAGCGTGTAAACAAAAACAAAGACAAAAACAATAATAGTATCATAGCAAACTTCCCAACTACCCACATCTCTGGCATATGTGGCTTTGGAAGGAGCAGTGAAGCGGAAGAAGGAAAGACTTTGCTGAAGACACAAAAGAAAACCAACAAGTCTAGAACAGAACATCTCAAACCCCCCCTCCCTCCCGATCCAACCTCCCACCCAGCCCCCCTGCCCGCAGACTTGAAACTATCCACTCCCCAACTAGGCAGAGTGCCTGTCGCCCTCCCAAACATAAACGGGGTGTGCGGAGAGCCATAGGTGCCCTCGCCCAAAAGTGACGAATATTTGAGTCTAGTGCAGCTTAAATAACCATGTATCAACAACAATATTCACATAGTACATTAAGCAATGACATGACCTTGAAGCTCTCAGGCGTCTGGACCGCTGGGAGTAGAAATCAGCAGAGGTGAAGATAAAGTCACAGTGCCCTCGGCCACCCAGGGTCAGAAGACTCCAGCCGTACAGTTCGAGCCTCAGAACAGCATTCCATTGGTGGCGGAAATGAACAGTCCGCTGGCGAGCTCACAAGTCTGTCCGAGTGTCTTCAGAGAATAGGTCTTGACTTTCTAGGGGCAAATCAGGATCAGCACGTTCGGTCGACCCGCCACGTCGACGCTGAGTAGCCCCCGATTGACGACATCCCTCAAGCCAGTCCCATGTTTCCTCAGGTGACAAGAAGAACCAAGTTTTCCCGTTCGTCTCCACTCGTAGCTTGGCGGGAAACAGCATGGTGTACTTAATGTCTTTGGCACGGAGCGCCTTTTTTACTTCGAGGAAGCTACGCCTACGAGCTTGAACCTTCACCGTGAAGTCGGGAAAGAAAGTTATCTGGGCGTTCCCCAGTCGTACAGGTGGACCTGCTCGCGCCGTTTGAAGGATCATATCACGGTCACGGAAGTTAAACACCCGGGCAATTATTGGACGGGGGGGGAGTGCCCACCTTCGGCCTCCCTCCAGGGACTCTATGTACTCGTTCGATAGAGAAGTAGTTGGAGAGTTGTTTTGGTTGGAGGTGGTTTTTAATTAGGTTTTCTACAAAGAGGTCAGTGGCGGTCCCTTCCATTCGTTCCGGGACACCTAGGATGCGGAGGTTATTGCGCCTAGCGCGTCCTTCATAGTCGTCCAGGAGTTCCCCCATTTGTGCTTGTTGTGTTTGAAGTTTATCCACCTGCTTTTGGAGAGTAGAGGTGTCATCCATGAGCGCCGTGGTTTTGACCTCTATCTCCCGTACCTTGGAATCCATTTTTCGAAGGTCTGCTTGTAGTAGGGTAACCTCTACGTTAACCGAGTCTATTCGGGTCTCCAGTGACGAACGAACTCCGGCTATTGCTTCCATCACGTCTTCCAGCATGGGGATACGTGTTGCCGGGGGGGGGGGTCGCAGTTTTGGGCGCATTGTCAGGGTTCACCTCTTTGGGTTCCCCTTTAGAACCCAACGAGAGTTTGTTGATTTGCCTCTGGTTGGATGTCTTACTGGAGGCCATGTTGGGGTGTCAATACGCCCGATGCAGTCCGGTGGCGCTGGACTAGAAATAGTCAACAGGAGTAGACCCTTTCTCTCCTGATTCAGGCAGGGTGACACCCCTCTCGCCAGACCAAAAGCACTGGGGTAGTGACGACCTGGCAGGGCGAGGAGTATAGCGGCGTCGCTTAAGCAGCAGTAGTTCACAGATACCGTTGAAAAGCACCTCTCGCAGTTAAGAGCACCGACAGGTAGGTCATAGGAGTTAAGGGGGGGGTGCCCCGAGGGTCCGGTCACTCTGTGGTATTGTATTCTCTCAGAGAGGTCCACAAGCACGAGAGCGTCTCCAGAAGAAATGGGATGGTGGTCCACTCCCGCGATACAGGGCCAGACGCCAGGCAGCGACCGTTCGATTTAACCCCGAGTCCCGCAGCTGGTCCCCTCGGGGCAGATGTGGCGATGTCCTCTGCAGAGTGTTAAATCATAGTTGCAGTGTTGTAAGGAGACGTTTTCCAGGTGTCCGGAGGCAGAGCATATGGGCCTGGAGAGTCCGGCCAACGGAACCCCCACTGGCGGGTCACGAGTAGGCCGCAGATCGTCTCAGTTCGTTTTAAGTGGAGCTGCCCGATAGGGTAACACTGCGTCTCTTGGGGGCCCCCTCACACCTCACAGGGAGCATTGATAGGCCCGGACCATCAGGGCAACAGTGAATGCGAGAGTGTCCGGCCAAGATGAGGGCGGCGTGGAGGAGTCCCCGGCAGAAGGCCCAAAGCCGGGGACTCGTGTAGTTGTCACTGCGGACTCTGGGGGGGCCCGCCGTCCACAACAGCTCTCCAATGCCGATTGCCCCAGTCAGGCGGAGGAGCCACACAATGGGAGACACTCGGCGGTGTTCCCCGCGGAGGGTTGAATCTCAATCGCAGCGTTGCTAGGAAGTCAGACACTCAGGGCAGTTCTTGTGCGTTCCGAGAGCCCAGCCACCGGAATTCTCTCCGGCGGGTTGCAGGTAGGCCGCCGATCTCTCCGGTTCTTTTTAGGTGGAGCGGCCAGACAGGATAGCACGCCGTCTCGTGGGGGCCCCTCTCACCTCACAGGGAACAACGATGGGTCCGGACCATCGGGGCAATGGTTGATAGTCAAGGAGAGTATCCGGCCAGGGTGCAGGCAGCGTGATGCGGTCTCCGGCAGAAGGCCCAAAGCCAGGGACTCGCTTAGTTTTCACTCCAGGCTCCAGGGGGGTCCGCTGTTTGCAGCAGTTCCTCGGTTCTGATCGTCCCACCAGGGCGGAGGAGTCACACAGTGGGAGAGAGTCGGGTCCGTCGGGTCCGACTCTGGTGCGGTGTGTTCGTGGAAGCTCCCCGCTCTCAGGGTCAGCGCCGGAATCGAGGCTCACGATAGTTAGTAGCTCCGGCCGCCATTTTAAGCTGATGAGGCGGCAGAGCCTCGGGAGTCCGCGGCGGCCGTAGGGGCCTGGAGGCGGCTGGGGAGCAAGAGAGAGCGTCCAGGCAGGTCAGCGATAGATGCTCTTTCGATAATGGGTCATCTATGGCACCATCTGAGAGTGGAAATCTTCATTATGGGCGAGAGCCAAGGAGCCGGTTTAGAACGCGGCCATTCCTCTCGGCTGCTAGCCACGCCCCCCGAAGCAAGCTCTTTCTTTATCAAGGGTTAAGCATTGTTAGGGCATTGTCATGTCCACTTTTGGTACACCAGATGGTGTTCCTGCGAGGAGCAGATGTTTTTGTTTTAATACCATTTTTATTGGTGTCTAAAGGAGGGTTGTGTCCCCTTTTTTCTTTTACCTCCGAGGATGAGCTTTACACTCAAGAGGTTTACTGAAAGAGAAATGTCTTCCAGTTGGGAAGCTTATCTATTCACATGCCTCTTTGAAGCAGTTCAGTATGCTTAATTTGTATGGTTTTTTCTGTCTTTTAGTATTTCTTATAGAGAAATATTGTTATGACCATTATTAGACCTATTGCATAGGGTGTATATCAGTTTTTGCATATACTCGGATTTTCCTTGTCAAGATAATCAGCACAGTCCTTTTTCTCTTTTTAGGCGGAGTGCATGTTCTTTTGTTGAAGCATTGCACTGGTAAGCTCAGAGTCTATGTTTTGTATTCCTTCGATTCCTCACACTCTTGGTTTCTTCCTTCATTGGAGGGTATATGTAATTCCTATGTTTTGGAACATGGTGATTCTATGCACTCTGTATTTAAAGTTATCTAAGAGGCAGTGTCTGAAAAGACTTTACCTTCAGGCTGTTTTCGGCCATGTCTATAGTAGGGGGATTTTAAGCTTTCTTCAAAGCTCTTATTCTTTTTTCTTTATTTTCCTGCAAAGTTCTTGACATGCATTATTCTGTCTGGGGGTTAAGCTTCACCTGTCTCCTTGTGGACATTTGTTCCTCCTCTTGTATGCATTTGTTATTCTCTGTACTGTACAGTCCTTGAGAGATCATGTTGTAAGCATATGATCTGTTGCTTCTTGAAGGAACAAGTGAGATTATGTGTGTTTGCTGCTAGCAAGGGTTAATTTTTTATGTTTTCCTTTAGGTAGTATCAACTTTTCAAGATACTTTTGTCAGACAGCATTATCTTTATGTAAGTCACCTACAGTGGTTTATTGATGGTGCGATATTCCTTTCGATGATATCGTGTATGGCGTTGAGAGGCTGATTATTCAGTTCTGTTCATCTGTTGTGTATACAGGGTATACATAAGTGTGTGCAGATGTGTTTATATATATTAGCTACTGGTGGTTGCCAGTAGGTAGTTATAGTTAGGACCTAGTTTCCATAGGAAATGCACAACAGTCTATTTGGAATAACTTTGGCGCTGGTGTACGAATCTTCTCGAATTTCTCCAAGAAAATGGCCTGCTCCGCTCCGCTCCTTCCCTGAAAGTGTGGGGGTGATTCGTCAAGTGGGGTCCGAGAAAAAAGGGGGTTGCAAAAGGTGTTTTCCCCATGCAATTTTCCATAGGGACCTTTAGCCAGGGATACAGCCCGAATGGCTGAACGGAATTACACCAAATTTGGCAGAGAGGTAGAGGTCGCTTCGCAGATTGTGCTTTTTGTTAAATGGTGTAAATCCGTTCAGTAGTTCCAGAGAAAGTCAAAAGTAAAATCATAGCGATATCTAGAGACGAAGTACAGCACGCGTACGGAAATCCGTACAATTACGAGCACGAGCTGCATGCTGATTGGATGTCAACTGTCTGTCAACACTCCAAACCAGGAAGTGTTGGCAGCCATCTTGTGCCTCGGTAGCACCAAGTCACAAGAAAACAGTAAAACAAAGTTGAAAAATAAGGAAAGGGGGTAGTGTAGAAACATGTTGACCTTCCAGGCCTGCTCATTGGGTCTCACATGGATGTTTAGGCGCAAATTATTATTATTTTTTTTTAAATAAAAAAAACGTGTTGTACGCGTATTGTACTCGTACGTGGTGGAAAAGGAAAAAAAAAACTAGAAGTTCGTTTTATTCCTAATTAGCCCCAGGGGGGCCAAATCCCAGGGGCAACTTTTTTCTATAATGGGGGGCTTGGTAGTGTCCAACAGGAAGAAAAGAATGGAAAAAAAAGTCATGTCGAGGACAGTGATGCTCCTGCTTCCTGCGTTTTATCAGGTCAATAGACTGTTTCCCATAACATAAAAGTGTATTGCAATAAATGTATAGAATTTTAACTTGAGCAAAATCAGGATGAATTTGTGTGCGTGGACTGTTTGCTGAAAATGCTGGTGCAGCAGTTGATGTGCTTGGTGCAGTAGCAGGTGGGTTGTCCTTCAACCTATGTGTTGCAGCTCGAGCAAAGTTGTTGGGGTGTAAGTTCTTTACATGTCGCTCCATATTTGCTGTGCTAAAGGAGTATTTTTTAGATGGATCACCCCTTGAAAGAGTTTGGAACATTTTACAGGTTACTTTTGGAGCATTAACCTTTTTTTGCCCTTCTGGAAAAGTAAAAAAAAGCCTAATTAGATCTTCTTTCCTCTTCTTTGGAGTTTCTTTAGGAATGAAATATTCTTCTGAAGAATGGCTGGAAGATGTGTCCATTGCTGTTAATATGGTAAACTTCGTTCTATTTGACAAGATTCTCAGAAGAGATGTTTCTTTTTATAAAGTCAAAGTAGAATTTTTAAAATGGGACGGAAGTTTCAACAGTTGTAATAGGACGAGTTATGAACCAATGAAATTTCTTCTTTTAAAGCCACATGGCTTTGCGTACGGTTACGCTGTTATTACGGTGTTCTTAGGATGCGAGTACGCAAGACTTTTCACCGCGATTGGTGGAATTGCTTTTAAAAGTAATGTAGGATTATTGGAACTTAAAAAAAAATGTTTTCATAATTATCCTAGATAATGTGTTCTGTTAGTATGTTCAATAAATACATAAATACATAAATATTTGTTTTTAAACAATTAAAAGCATTTGCGTCTTTGCATACGGGGCGCCGTACATGATGTCACATGGAAGCTTTGATGCGACGCGTAACGTGAAAGCGTATTCGTAGCGTGTGGCGAGAATGATTAGCAGTACAAACTATGGTGCGATCACTCTCTCACTGTCAAATCAGAGCACAGGGCGCGCTATGAGAATGGTTAGAAGTGGTCACTCATTGGAAATCCGATTCAGCTGTGTGGCTTATCCACGGTATCATAACTTACTTTTCAGCCTGTTTAAGTTTGAGGTTTGCATGTAATACTATGGTATAGGCAGATATGGATGTTTAGGCAGCGCTTATCTCCATTAAGCTTGGTTATTATCATTTACATATAGGTGTCTGAGGGAGGGAAAAGAAGTCTATGTGAATGGTGAGGATTGCATAATAGCACTACATCACTCCTTAATTTGTAGACACATACAATTGCATGACTTTTGTAATCAAGATGCGCCTAATTTGGTGTGACTTTTGAAAGGAACTGCGACACCTGCTATCATACCATCGTTCAGTTTACTGGAAACGTGAGTTATTTAATTTGAAATAATGCAGATTGTTGTGCAATGTTACCAGGCATCGGTTACATGATTACAGTAACTGAGCGTGTGGTTTGCTAAAAAAAAGTCGTGTTTACTCCTCTGCATGGGAAGTTGGATGTTTCCATCTGGCCGTCGATTCCGACCTTGAAAGCAGAGTCAACCAAGTGAGCCGTATAAGAGCACTATTGTCTCAAAAAGAGGTCGCTCTTACATCTGCTAGAGAAACATTTGTCCTTCATGTAGTAAACACCCGCACAGAAGTGTATGATTTATTAAATACAGACGTGCCTTTGTATTTTGGGGAGTTAATACAGAGTATCTTTAATGCGTCCTTGACTACGGGGTTCTTACTTTTTAAAAGTTAGAAGCAAAAGCCTTGTGAGTTCTTTTGAAACTATAATTGGTGTCTTTTCGGCAGTTTTTCATTCGATGTTTTCCAGCATCTTTGGTGGATTCCCTTTAATAGTCGCATTAGTTGCCGGTGTGCTTCTATTAATTTGTTTACTTAAATATGGATACACATCCTCCAGCACACGACAATATTTCTTGGCTGTTGCTGCTCCGCAACCGAATGCTTAGTTATTACGGAGCATTGCCTCTGGCTACATTGAGTGCAGCTTATGGATTGTCGTTTCGATTCTCCTTTTTCACATGCGTTCAACCTGTCTTCCATTGCCTGAGCTGCGATTTCGACTGGGCCCTAGATTTGTGTCTCTGCAGTACGGTGTCTCCAGACGCGGATTATGACCAACTGATGAGCCCCTTAGTGGTTCATGTTCTGGCGGCGGGATTATGGCCTTAGCAGCACTACATGGAATAATGGGACGTTGGAATGTTTTTGCAGCTTACTAGTCTGGTAGGGGGTTTGGGAACTAAGGTGGGTTTTGGTACACCGTAATTCACTGAGGGCCTAAATCTTTATGCACAGTTCTGTGTAGGAGCAGAATTCCTGCAACAGTAGTTACAACAAAAATGCTCGATAAAGGGCCTTGAGTTTGAATCAGAATATGAAATTGAAGAATAATTGATAACCCCAGCCAAGAAAAGGAGCAAGTGTGCAAATTTCTTCGGCTGGGGTACTTGTTACAATAAAAATGTTCGATAAAGACCTGCACTTTGAATAGGTATATGAAATAGAAGAATAGTTGATAATCACAGCTAATGTATGCAGCAAGCAGTTGTGTGTATGTGTGGATGATGTGTTGATTGAGTGGAAGATGAAAAATGTGAAAAATAAGAAAGGTTGGAGACACGCATACTACCCACTGCCTTGTCAGTGAAGAGAATCTTTGGATTTCCAGCAGTGGAAGCAAGAGAAACGAGTAGCACATCTAAGGAAGCAAGAAAGTGCATAAAGTACACATAGTGTGCGGTAGTAAGGACGGAAGAAAGGACAGAAGTGTGGAAATTACCCACTGCTATTGGTGGGTAGTAGTTACGAAGAAGGCTGAATAAAGGGCCTTGAGTTTGAATTTGAATTAAAGAATAATAATTGATAAGCCCAGCCAAGAAAGGCAGTAAGTAGGTGTGTGTATTTGTGGATGATGTGTTGATTGAGCGGAAAATGAATAAGGTGAAAAATAAGGGAGGCTGCAGAGATGCAAACTTTCCATTTCTTTGTAAGGGAAGTGGGTGTTTAGTTTTTTTTAATGCAAATTCCGAACTATAACGTGCCTGAAACCTATGGTTTTCAGTGAATATATATATATATATATATTGTATCCCAAAGTGCCCTGAAGCATTTAGGAGGTCACTCGACCGAGCCTTCTCATACGGCTTCTAAATGCAACCTGCTTAAGTGCTCCTTTTCATTTTTAAAGCCAACGCGTTTCAGGATTACAAATCCCTTCTTCTAGGGCTGCCACAAACCAAAGACCTGAGCCTTGCATTGTGTTTGAATTTCAGCTTTATTTGTCATCATTGCTACCCTCTGGTGGGCGTATGCTGAGTGCAGTTAATTAGTGCATGCTGGGAAACAGAGTTCCTAATGCGAGCGTTTGTTAGTCACTTCTGGTAAGTTCAAGTGTTTATTTGTAATATTTAGGCTTACTTTCTGTCCTTAGTAGGTTCTGGATCATTAGGCAGGTTAAATCAGCATATGAGGCTCTGTACTGAAAGGATAGACGCCCGAGTAGAACACGTCTGCAAGCACCAGTCTTGAACCTTTGACGATTGATTACACATCAGTCAGGGATTGTTCTGCCTTTTGAACAACTAATTTATAACAGAGACCCATATTTCAAAGTTAATAAAGATAAGCATACAGGCGATACTATGTTTGTAAACACAATCCACTGGAGTATAAAAACTTAAACTTTCATAAGTATTTAAGAAGCTCATAATGTGCTCTTACTTAATTTACCTTTCTGAGGAGATGATCAACATTAGCAACTAAGAATAGCTTAGTCTGTTCTGTGAACATTTTGATATCCAAAATAATGAGTTTATCGAAGCTTTATGACCTTCATTTAAGAAGGGTGCTGTCCTTTCCCTTTAATGATAAGTATTAAATAAAGCCCTTCTTTGCACCAGAGGGGAAGTTTGGAATCTAACTATATTTTCTGAGCATTACCATTGGACAAATAGCTGTGAAGGGGTCTGTCACATGCCTTTTGTTCTGGCTGAATACACAGAAAGGACAGCGCCCACAAAACTCAGTAGTCAATTTGTTCGGGTGCAAGAGTATTCTGTTAGCTATAGAGATGGGCGGCTAAGTATGACTTATGCTGTAGGATTATTTGATATACAGCTGAGGGCTGGAGCTGCTAACCAGTCACCATTTTCACCATACTGCTAAAAGAATCAACTCTAAAACCATTTTCAATATCAATTGCGTATTGTTAATGACACAAAACAAGGTTGAATAAAAAAGAAAGCTTGTTACACAATTACAAAATTTTTAGCATTAAAACCTCGACAATCTGTCTGCATTCCAACATTATATTGCTCCTTTTATTTCAAACAATATGACATTTTCCTAACTGATTCATATTTACATGGTTTCAAATCTATAACAGTTTAAACACAGCAATGTATGAAATGGGAAGAAACATTGGATTTTTAAAATTAATGATAAGGCAAAATCTTAGAAATAAATTTAAGGTGAATTAGGCTAGAAAATAGGAGTCATTCACAAGGATTCTCTACCATCCTTTCGGTTGCTATGATCCAAATCTAAGCAACTGGACTAGTGTCACCAGTGGCCATGAGAAGAATAGGGTCTACACACAGTAACTGTAAGAAATAATTTCTTCTACTTTACACTTTAATTTATTGTCTAAAAGTGGTTAAGCTGTAACATAAAGGATCTGAATGTGCATTTCTTTTTTAGATAAAAAGGTGTATTACAGAAAATCTATATGGGTATTATACAGTACTGTCAACACATATTGCCTAATAATCTGTACACTTAACAAAATTTACAACAATCTTGGCTGAAAATTGTCATGAAAAAGTTAAGTAACTAAACAAATATTATAAATAATTAATTGTTGCGTTTTTTTATTACAGGATGAATAGGTTTGTGCTTTAAACAATGATATGGCTTGCACTAATGCTAATTAGACAAACTGTAGTATTGATACTATATATGTGAATGAAAACATCTGTCACTTACTGTTTCTTAAGGGAAATAAAATATTTCTTTGCTGATATTACAATTTCATACATCAGAGAATCCTGAAACATACAGAATAGAACATTGAATCAGTGATTCTGTACCATATATCTCCATGCACGAGAGCTCTGCCTCAATTCGGTATACTATAGATCACAGGAAAAGTTAGATATAAGATGTTCCAAGTCCAGTTACGTTTACTTGCCTTTCATGTATCTCAAACAGCTTCATGAATGGCTGAGCAGCTTTAAATTTACCATACTGAGACTCGCCTTTCACAAAGATCAACTAAGTTCCCAATCATAAACATTTGCAAAATGGATAACATGTGCATAATATTAGTCCTGATGTAAATCATGTTCTACACTACAACGAGAGAACCTTTAATATCACTAAATTTAACATTAAGAGACTTGTAGTTGGAATACGGTAGGAAGATGACTCTATATATACTATACCAAAGTAAGGTATAGTGTGCACAGACTCCAGCAGATCCCCAGAGGCTTTTCAGAGACTAAAGTAGATAATACTAAATGCTCTCTTTTGTAGTAGTGTGGGTGAGCAGTTAGGCTTATCAGAGGGCTGTGTTAAGCATTTGTTGCACACACTCAGGCAAGAAATTATTGCACACACTCAAAGACTTAATCTGAGACCAATTGTTTGTAAAAAATATTACTTTTTGTATGTTTAATTTAGAACCAAAGATACTTTGTTCCAGTAAAGTATGGTTTGTAAAATAACAGTTTTTAATTAAATTGCCTCTTTCAGGGTGTAAAAAGCCTTTTGACAACTATCTGTCCAATGTATTTTCTTGGGCATCTTCTTGGAGGTGAGTTCTGTGAGGGGTGTCACAATGGAACCATACCCCTTGACAAGCTTCCTGTAATACTCAGTGAAGCCAAGGAATGCCCTGCCTTGGGCCTGGGTTGTTGGAGCTTCCCAGTCCAGAATTGTCTGGATCTTGGGTTGTAAGGGCTGCACTTGGCTTCCACCTACAAGGTGGCCCAAGTATACAAAAGTACCCTGCCCTACCTTTCATTTGGATGCCTTGGTAGGTAGGCCTGGAGATTGCAGGGCCTGTTTAACCTTCCCCAAGCGGACGAGGTGATCCTGCCAAGATATGCTGCACTAAAGATCTCCAGCCCAGCAGGGACTTGATTCACCAACCTTTGGAAGAAAGCATGTTGACTTTGGGGATCCTGCTAGTGCCCTTTTGGTCATACCAGAGCTCTGGAGCTCTTAGCTGGCCTCAATGTTATTTTCATGTAATGTGCCACCCTGGAGCATAGGCCTAATAAATAGTTCACAATATCCTGCTTAGGTTCTAGGAGAGGGATCTCCCGACCTTCCTTCACAAGAGAAATACACCCCCTAACAGGATTGCCATACAGAAGTTCAAAGGGGGAAAACCCTAATCACTTCTGAGGCACCTATCCGTAGGCGAAAAGCAGGCATGGAAAAGGACATATCATCTCCTTTTGAGTTTTTGAGGGAGTCCCATGATCATACTCTTCAACGTCTTGGTGGAGCTTTCAACAAGGCCATTGTTTTGTGGGTGATAAGGTGTAGTGAACTTCTAGGTCACTCCACACTCAATCCACATGTGTTTCAGGTATGCAGACATGAAGTTGATACCTCTGTCTGACACCACCTCCTTAGGACAGGCCCCTATGAACCTAAGGCTCTAGGTGAATCTGTGGCACACTGACAGAAAAACCCAAGCCAAACAACAGGGTTGCTGTAGAGGGTTAGTGGCGCAACACCCTCTGCTGCAATCCAGCTTGAGCAGCCAGTCATCAACCTATGAAAATACCAGTATCTCCAACTTCATGTGGTGAGGTACCACCATCATCTTTGTGAAGACTCGAGCTACTGATGTCAATTCAAAACCAGAGGCCCGCAAACTGGTAGTAAGTGGACCCTATCACGAATCGCTGCTACCTCATGTGAGCCTGCAGGATCAATATGTGGAAATACATGTCCTGCAAGTCAAGGGACACCATGTAGTCTCCAGCTTGCAACGCTAATGGAGCCAAAGATAGCATCTTAAACTTTTCCTTACAGAAGACCCTGACATCCAGGAATGGATAGAGACTGCTGTCCTTCCTTGGCACCTAGGAAATACAGAGAGTAGAACTCCTGCTCAATTTCCTACTCTGGCACCAAATCCACTGCTACTTTCTGCAGCAGAATTGCCACCTACGTCTGCAGTATGTAGATTTGATCTTCTGACTGTAGAGACGTTTGTAAAGGGATCTGGGGAGGGCCCTGTTGGAAGTCTAGGATATTTCCCCTTTACACAATTTGAATTACCCATTGTTCTAAAGGTATGGTCTTCAAGGACTGTAGAAAGGAGCGCACCCAAACTCCCATTGGCCTCACATACATCGACATGGGTGAACTAAAACTGTTTCCCCAGGTGGGACAAGGAAAAATGAGGAGGGGGAGGAGAACGCTGTTTGCGGAATGGTGCCGCCTCTGCTTTTGCTTCAGCTCCTGTAATGCCCAAGCAGTGTGTTTTACTTCTATTGCTGGGTCTGTGTTGATTGCCTCTGTCAGAAATTAAAGCCTTGTACAAACCCCCAAAATTTCTGAAACTGTTTATGGCTTCCTTGAGAGGGTTGGAGTCCTAGGGACCAAGAAGGTACCATGCTTGTTTTAAATCTCTCAAGAGCAGAGTTGACTATTTCACCAAACAGTCTTATCCATCAATGGGTGGAACCATCAATGCAGGTTGGACAGTCAGAGAATAGCCTTAAAAATGAAGCCAAGCATGGTAGCAAAGGTTACAGAGTACCCACATTGATCTTGCCACCGAATCTGCAGTATCTAATCTCAAATTCTATCTCAATGTGGTATGCACATCTCACACCAGCTCACAAAGTCCCATAATGCGTTAGGGCAGCGCTTCAATAGGCAATTTGCCTTTATGGTTTTTAGTGCCAGACTCTCCGCTGATAACATGGTATTGCTAAAAGCCTACAGCTTTTTTGCTTCTCTGACTCCTGGGGCTGCAAGGAATGATCCAGGTGATTATGTGGACGAGCATGAGGCCAGCACAACTAAACTATTGTGGATATAAGAGATGGCAAAAATTATGGATCACCAGGTGCAAGTCTGTAATACCTGATCATCTGTCTGCTGACTGCAGGGGATGATGCGGTCTTCTCCCACGCAGCCTGTAAATGGCCTTAGAGTGCCTGTGGACATGAGGTTCAGATGACTGGTTAAGCAGTTGCATTGGTCTCAGCAGTTATGAGAGGAAGCTGCAAAGCCATGCCAACCACAATGTAGTATGGGGTCACCTCAGGGGGACAGTTCCCCCAAGGGCTCTCCATTTCCAAATCAAGAGATGTATCCATCTCATGTGAATCTCTTAAAGCTTGGAAATCAGAGCCTGTGGCAAGAAGTGGCATTAACAGTGCAGTGTCACTGTCATCATCAGTGTCATATCTGCAATTTCCAGGAGGTAAGAGTCAAAAACAAACATAAAGTGAAATATCTTGCTATTTTGTCCTAACCCAGCTGCCTGGCCCTCCCTGTACTGATGCTCCTCCAGTAATTTTTGGGCCTCTGTTAGTTACCTGAAGGGGTTCCCGGCTCAAGTAGAGTATGGTCCGGTTAAGGGACCTGCGTCGTCTGGCTCTGAGCCGGCAATTCCATTGGTGGTACAGAAATAGATGTTGGGAGAGCCGGAGTGGTACCAGCTTCGGAAGATGTGTTGTCGGCAAAGGCCGCGGCACCAGAGGTTGAGGGAGGAAGGGAGTGAATGGCACTGATGAAATACCTGCTTGCAAAAGTCTGAAAGGCACACATAGAGCTCCCTCTGGGCCAAGAGTCACTACGGGGGGACTCAACTTAGTTTCGACCGTCTGAAAATGTCAAACACAACATTTGAAAAAACATAAAGGGCATGATCCCTGAGTGGGAAATGCAGGATAAGCTTGTCGGACGTGGGGTCTCAGAGATGTGGGGTCTCAGAGTGAGTTCATGAAGCAGAGAAGGAGTCAGCATCTCCGCAGGCCCAACAATGCCACAGGAGCCATGTCTTTGACCTTAACTAGTTTGGGACCTGAAGAAAACTCAGATGGTGTCGGCGAATGTCTAAGTGACTAACCTTGTAATGAATGATTCCTGAAGGAGTCACTATGCCTCCTCTTCCACTTGTGTTTGTAAAGCATCTTCCTGGATGTAAGATAGTCAGATTCAAACCATTAACCTGAAGCAAGCGACCAGCAGGGGCGATGTACGAAGCACAATAGCCCTTTTCCCCCCGATGGTGCCTACTGGGAGTAAATGATGGACAACGGCCAGTGAAAGGTAGGCGCTGAACACCTAGAACAACCTTAGCCTCCTTAGTCACTGGCCCCACATTAGAGGTTGTTCTCCCTTGTATAAGCGCAGTGACACCTTGGATGCTGTCGCCAACGAAGCCTTGCCACCATCTTACGTGATTTGAAGTGGCCCACAGGGCTTCTCTCTCTCCTTTCTTAACGTCTGTATCTGCCCATTCTTATAGATGAGCAATCATGGAGGGCTACAATCCCAAAGATACTCTCATGACACCGATCTTTTAAGGGCGATGACCGGCTCTTCTGGACATTGCAAAAAAATGACCAACTATTTGACAGGAATTTTGACCTGGACGCGTCATACCAGGCTCCAGTTATAGGGAACGAAAACTAAAGTTATCCACTTCAATAGCACAATGGAATCAACAATGCCCAGCCGCACGATTCCCTCCCCACTTTCTTGAGCCAACAGTAATAAATTATACGCACAAAGAGTGAGAGAGGCATTATGGTAACAACACTTATAGGGTTTAATCCCAAAAACAGAGAAAGAAAGGGATGACAGAAATAAATGCTTGTTCTCTAGATGTTGTGGAGAATCCTTTTATTAATTGGTTTACACAAAACAACCAATGCGTTTCACCAGAAGACACACTCGCCCTCACCTTCGAACGCATCAGGGACGGGGGGGCCTGGGAGAGCAGCCTCTACGCTTGTCAGAGAGGCACAACATTTCATTAGGCTCAGGGTTCCTCCTGTTGATAAAGCAAAGTAGAGAAGAGGAGAGGCTGCAGAGCTGTGTTACATACACAGCGTAACCAGATGGTGTCACTCCATGTGAGGGTGTCACCCGGTGCGGTGCGCACCCCCCGCACCCCACTAGTGACGCCACTGCTACCTCACTGCATCTCCAGTATGGCTCTGTACACTCCCGTAGGGGGCCCGCGACAGGGTACCAAACGCGCACACCTGGGTGGAAAGTTTTCAGGACTATGACACAGCTAAGTACTATTAGCTTCCTATACTGCTTTTACCTCTGTTTCCAAGTTCTATCCTGTGGCAGTTGCTATGTATGTTGAATGTAAGTAAACTTTGATTGGATGCGCACAAACTGACACACTGCATTAGAACACAATAGGTTTGTAATCATTGTTCGTTTTGTATTTTACACAGAGCACATTGGCAGCACTACATGTCCCAGAAAGAATAGGACCACGTCTGCCTCACTTCAGTGGATGATGCTATCTCCTTCCTCGAGGCTGATTTCCTTTTTGTTTCTTTTATCCCTTTTTTTCCCTTTCCCCAAAATGGTGTCTGCTGAGTGAGTCTCGTTTCAGTGGGGATCCACATGTAGATCCTGCAGAGCATGCGGCGGGTGTTGAAGCAGGAGGAGGAGACGGCATTGACCTGTTTAATCATGGAGAGGGTGGAGTCAAGGATGACCCCTAGTTTGTCAGCATGACCCCTAGCATGGTCGGTGGGTGTTGGAGCTGTTCCCAGTGCGGTCGGCCACCAGGAGTCGTCCCAGGCCAAAGGGGTGGATCCGAGGGTGAGGACCTCTATCTTGTCCGAGTTCAGCTTCAGTCGGCTGTTCCTCATCCATTCAGCGACGGCCTTCATTCCTTCGTGAAGGTTGGTTTTGGCGGTCGTTGGTGAGGGAGAGGATCAGCTGGATGTCATCGGCGTAGGAGATGATGTTGAGGTCGTGGCGACGGGCGACGTGGGTCAGCGGTGCCATGTAGATGTTAAACAGAGTTGGGCTGAGGGATGAGCCCTGGGGTACGCCGCAGATGGTCTTGGTGGCTTCAGAGCTCATGGGGGGAAAGCAGAAGCTCTGTGTTCTGCCGGAGAGGATGGAGGTAGTCCAGTCCAGGGCCTTCTCTTGGATCCCGGCGTTGTGGAGGCCTGTTCGTAGAGTGTGGTGGCAGACGGCGTCGAAGGCGGCTGACAGGTCCAGGAGGATGAGGGCCGCTGTTTCTCCGTTGTCCAGCAGGGACTTGATGTCATCGGTGGCAACGATGAGGGCAGTCTCGGTGCTGTGGTGGCTGTGGAACCCGGACTGGGAAGGGTCCAGGATGTTGTTGTCCACGAAGTAGCGGGTCAGTTGTTCATTGACGGTCTTCTTGATGACCTTGATGATCGGGAGCTGGGAGATGGGCCGGAAGTTCTTGAGGTCCTTGGGGTCCGCCTTGGATTTCGTGATTAAGGCGTTGATCTCGTCATGCTTCCAGCTCTCCGGGAAGGTTGCTGTCTCGAAGGAGGTGTTGATGACTTTCCGGATATGGGGTGCGATGGATGTGCTGGCTTTGTTGAAGATGTGGTGTGGGCATGGGTCTGACGAGATCCAGAGTGGATGGTGTTCATGATCTTGATGGTGTCGTCATCGTTGATGTTGGTACAGAAGATCAGGCGGTTGGTGCGGATGGTGATCGTGGGGGCGGAGGTCTCAGTGGTTGTCGGGGCGGTTGTGGCGTAGAAGCTGACATTGATGTCTGCGATCTTGCGGTGGAAGAAAGTGGCCAGCGAGTCGCACAGGTCTTGCGAGGGTAGGACGTCGTTGGTGTTGGAGCTGGGGTTGGAGAGTTCCTTCACGATGTTGAAGAGCTCTTTGCTGTTGTGCGCGTTGTTGTCTAGGCGGTTTTTGAAGGAGGCCCTTTTGGGAATCTGATGAGGTGATGGTGTCTGCGGGTGGTGTTCTTGTGGGCTGCATGGCTGTCCGGTGTTCGTTCACAGAGCCAGATCTTCTCCAGCTTTTGGCAGGTTTGCTGGGAGGCCCGGAGGTCTTCAGTGAACCAGCTGGCTTTCTTGTTGGTGTGACTTTTGGAGGGTTTCTTGATCGGGGCGAGGGTGTTGGCGCACTGTCTGAGGTTGCGGGTGGTGGTGTCGGGGTCGGCAGGTGGGCTCTGGGGGAGGGTGGTCATTAGCTGGTCTTCGTTGACTTTGCTCCAGCAGCGGCGAGGCATCTGTTGGGTGCGTTGGTGGCTTTCTTGAAGGTGAAGTGGATGCAGCGATGGTCGGTCCAGTGGAGGTTGGTGGTGTGGTTGAAGGAGATGTGGGGGATTGCGGAGAAGATGGGTTCTAGCGTGTGACCGGCGGAGTGGGTGGGTGTTGTGACGAGTTGTCTAAGTCCGAGGTTGGCTAGGTTGTCGATCAGGGTGTTGGAGTTGGTGTTGTTGTTGTTCTCGAGGTGGAAGTTCAGGTCCCCGAGGAGGACGCAGTCCATGGAGGCGAGGGTGTGTGAGCTGACGAAGTCGGCGATGGAGTCGCTGAACTGTGGTCGGGGTCCGGGGGCTCTGTAGATGAGGGTATCTCTGAGGGTGGTGTTGGAGTCGGTGTGGATCTGGAAGTGCAGGTTTTCGGTGGTGCTGAGGGTGTCGTCGGTGTTAGTCGAAACTCTGAGAGTGTTCCTGTGGAGGATGGCGATTACTCCTCCTGCTCCGTTGGTGCGTTCCCTGCGGGTGATCTTGTAGCCTTCTGGGACGGTTATGGCTATGTCGAGTGCCGAGGCGGGGTTCAGCCAGGTTTCCATCAGGAAGGTAACGTCTGGGGAGGTTGAGTCGAGTAGGTCCCAGAGTTCAACGGTGTGTTTGCGGGTGGAGCCGGTGTTGAGAAGGATGCATCTGAGGTGGTTGGGTTCTTTCCTGGTCGGCAGCATGGTGGGGCGGATGCTTGTGAAGCTGCAGTTCCGGCAGGTGAAAGCTCTGTGGGGTGCTTCGGGGCGGCCAGGAAGCAGGTGTGTGATCGTCCAGTGTTGAGCGCGTGGAGGGTTCTGGCATCGTGGAGGGTTCTGGCATTGTAGCGGTGTCGGGCGTTGCGGCATTCACAGGGTCCAGGGGTCCTGGCGCTGGGCGCGGTCCAGATGCGGATGGGCGCACACGGGCATGCCTTAGGCGCGCCAGCGGTGCAGCCGCTGTGCAGCCTCCATATGAGGGGATGTGGGAGGGAAGAGCAGCTTAGAGGTGGGCGGCGAATGGGATTGCAGGGGGGGCAGGAAAAACGGGGGGGCCGCGAGGACCAAGGCACAGGAAGGAAAAACAAGTTTAGGCAAGAAAACAAGTACAGGCACAGAGGAATAAAAACAAATCTGGGCAATAAAGCAAGTACAGGCACAGGGGAATAAAAACAAGTATGGGCAGGAAAGCAAGTACAGGCACAGGGGAATAAAAACAAGTCTGGGCAAGAAAGCAAGTACAGGCACAGAGGAATAAAAACAAGTCTGGGCAAAAAAGCAAGTACAGGCACAGGGGAATAAAAACAAGTCTGCGCAAGAAAGCAAGTACATGCACAGGGGAATAAAGACAAGTCTGGGCAAGAAAGCAAGTTAGGCACAGGGGAAAAACACAAGATTAGGCAAAAACAATGCAGGCGGAGCCGTGCAAGCGTGGTGAGTGACCTGCATGCGAGCAGGGTCAGAGGTCGCACCTTTCTCCGCTGAGCGGCCTCCATATAAGGGGATGTGGGAGGGAGGAGCAGCTGGGAGGCCGGGAAAAATGGGCGGGGCCGCGGGAGAACTGGGCACAGGAAAGAAAAGCAAGTTTAGGCAATAAAGCAAGCACAGGCACAGAGGAATAAAAACAAGTCTGGGCAAGAAAGCAAGTACAGGCACAGGGGAATGAAAACAAGTCTGGGCAAGAAAGCAAGTACAGGCACAGGGGAATAAAACAAGTCTGGGCAAGAAAACAAGTACAGGCACAGGGGAATAAAAACAAGTCTGGGCAAGAAAGCAAGTTAGGCACAGGGGAAAAATACAAGATTTAGGCAAAAACAATGCAGGCAGAGCCGTGCAGCAGCGTGGGGAGCGACCTGCCTGCGAGCAGGGTCAGAGGTCGCTCCTTTCACCGCTGCTCGACCTCCATATGAGGGGATGTGGGAGGGAGGAGCAGCTGGGAGGCGGGAGCGGGGAGGCGAATGGGATTGCAGGGGAGCGGGGCCGCAGGGACACAGCGGCAGGAAAAATGGGCAGGGGCAGCTGGAGAACTAGGCATAGGAAGGAAAAACAAGTTTAGGCAAGAAAACAAGTACAGGAACAGAGGAATAAAAACAAGTCTGGGCAAGGAAGCAAGTACAGGCACAGGGGAATAAAAACAAGTCTGGGCAAGAAAGCAAGTACAGGCACAGGGGAATAAAAACAAGTCTGGGCAAGAAAGCAAGTTAGGCACAGGGGAAAAATACAAGATTTAGTCAAAAACAATACAGGCAGAGCCGTGCAGCAGCGTGGGGAGCGACCTGCCTGCGAGCAGGGTCAGAGGTCGCTCCTTTCACCGCTGCTCGACCTCCATATGAGGGGATGTGGGAGGGAGGAGCAGCTGGGAGGCGGGAGCGGGGAGGCGAATGGGAATGCAGGGGGGGCGGGGCCGCAGGGACATAGCGGCAGGAAAAATGGGCAGGGGCAGCCGGAGAACTAGGCACAGGAAGGAAAAACAAGTTTAGGCAAGAAAACAAGTACAGGAACAGGGGAATAAAAACAAGTCTGGGCAAGAAAGCAAGTTAGGCACAGGGTAGAAAAACAAGTCTGGGCAAGAAAGCAAATACAGGCACAGGGGAAAAAAACAAGTCTGGGCAAGAAAGCAAGTTAGGCACAGGGGAAAAATACAAGATTAGGCAAAAACAATGCAAGCAGAGGCGTGCATCAGCGTGGGGAACGACCTGCCTGCGAGCAGGGTCAGAGGTCGCTCCAGAAGGATGGATCATTCTTAAAGATGGCTTGTGGAATGCTATTGGGTCCTGGAGCACCGTCTCCTCTACCTTTCTTAATCATGCCTATTACTCCATCAGCTGGCATTGAGGCCTGGTTTGTCTTTGCATTTGGGGAACTGGTGCCATTCTTCCCCTGCCTTTTGATTTTTGCCTCCACTGGCTTTGCACCGGAGACCTTTTTTTCTCTTGTTTGACACTTGCTGACCTCTCCTGAGTTGCTTGTGTCGCCGACCCTTTGTGTGGTGACTTTAAATTTTTTATTTTCCTCAGCTAGTTCCTGGGTGTTCAATTCTGGCATGTCAGGATTTACAAATTTAGCCCACTCGTGTTGTTTGATGATAGCATGTTCACCGGCCTATGCAATTTATTTATTATTTCCCAAAATGTGTTCGAGTTGGGTTTCTTAGCACTACAAAGCAATTCAGCCCAAAATTTGTCCTTGTGGTTCTCTGATCTTCCCATAACTTTTTTTATAAGTTTTCCTCAGCTGACGTGCATTTTCCCAGGCTACTTGGTCGAGCAATGTTGTTTTTAGCCTCTCCTGATAGCTTTTTTAAGTTCACATTTCAAGGATCTCAGTCCAACTGATGATTTTTCCAAGTGAAAAGGGACAGATAGTAAATGATGGCAATTTTTAATGTTTTGGGGTGGTTTTGTGTTGAACGGGTGCTCCGTCCGCCAGTAAGCTAAAAAGGAATCTTCAAATAGAGTAATAGTAACTTACCCTTTATCTGGAAAATGAATTCAAATAGGCTTTGATTATGTTTAGTTTATACCCCAATTATAAGCCAAATCGATATGTGGCATATTCAGTAGACATTTAACAAAGTACGGTGCAGTATTTTGTTTGTGGAATAGCAGCAGCAAGGGATAATATTAGAAGCAGCCTAGTAGTTAAGGACAATTTGGGTGCTTAAGTTTGTATATTAAAAATAATATCAATGTTACTCTGAATGTGATCTGGGAGTCAAAGAGGACATCCTCTTGACTTCATTTGCACCCAACTATATAGAGCATAGGTCTCAGCTCTAACTTCCTTGGTGTCAGCTCCCTCCAACCCTCTATGCCATCAGAAGCCTTAGATCTTTTGGAACAACTGGAATGATTATCGTGGAAATATTTGTCCTTTCCCCCCGCCCCAAGTGTCTCTCCTCCAGATGAACCTCCCTCACCGCAAATGCAGTGCAAACTCACAAACTGTTGTTCAGGAAATGTAGCAATTGTGATTCCTAATGTATGTGGTATTTCTCCTCTTTCTTGCAATCTGTACAGAAGCATCCAACTCTTCGCAAAAGATTTGGCAGTCCAGTGCTCAACTGCATGGATTAGCCAGGCAAGTTTTTTTTCTGCAGGGCAGGTGAAAATTACTGCCACCAACACTCTACAAAGTGTACCATCATACTACTCCCTCAGTTTTCATTAGACTGGGAGGGCAGGTAGCACTCATTTCTGGCAACTAAATGGAATGTATGCACTTTCTGTCTGCTTCCACTGCTCCCACTCTCAATTTAGGGGTGGCCTACCACTAGCTCTGCTCCTTCCTCTTCCAAGTTGATGGAAGAAACAGGAGCATAGCATAGCACTGCATTTTCACGTTTACCTCAAGATGTTCTGCAAGAAATAAAGAATCATAAGTTATAGCTAAACATTACATTAGAGGGACTGGGGTCCAATCACAGGGGGAGAAGGTGAATTATAGAAGCCATTGCTGTGGCAGAATTTAAAAAGAGATCTCTAATATGTCTAAGCTGAACACTCTGCCCCTCAGCTGATTCCCTTGTGAGCATTAGAGGGGTCAATGCTAAACAGTGATAACTGTTCTGTAAACCATGTCACACTTCCAAAAGCGCCGCTCTTATACAAGTAAACAACCACTTTGAAAGACTTTTCTACTTCCATATGCTTGCAATCCAGCGAAAGACTCTTCTACTTCCTTATGCTTACAATCCAATACATTGTGTAAACATTTGGTATCTCAGTGCGCTGACTTTCATAAAACCTACATGAAAGCAATCCATGAGATGAGACCTACCAGATAAAGTTCCCATTCCCCAGAAATCTAATTCTAGTAGACCTACCAGTCTCATAAAAACCTTCTACCTTACTGAGAGGCCCCTTTCTGACTTGGATCACGGGCCTATCAAATCCCACTGACTTTCCAGATCTCTGCTAAATCCTAAAATGTACCCCAGGAGCAAAAAAAAAAAAAAGATTCAGAAAAACACATGCTCAACTTCTTCAGAAAGATAAATAGATCTGTGTCGCCCACCTCCCCACTCTCTTCAAAGGATTCATATACAACTTTATTGGTGGGTAGGAAGGACCCCAACTGACAAATTCGAGTAATAACTCTATGACTCCTGCTACATCTCTGCAATAAACCTCTGACGCTGACTTTTACTGGTGTGTCTATAGCCAGAGACCAGATTACAAATTGACATGTCATCTACCATTACCACATGTGAAACTGTTCATAACATATCAAGTATCTAAAACTAATGAAGTATCTCACTCGAATATAGTTTATGCATCAGCTGAAAATAATGCATGCTAATATAATTAATTTAATATAATTCATCAACTAGATGAATAGGATGTGCTTCATCAATCTCGATATATATGATTCTCAATCACAACAGAAAACTCACTCAAAACGTGGCACCTAAGCTATATATAGTTGGCAAAGAAATAAACCACCCCAACAGTGCAATCTTCTGCCCACACAACTTTCCCTCTTCAACCCAGCTGAACTTATTAGTCATATCACTGTTAACCCTCATACATATTACAGAAGAAAATGTTCACACCATTGAAATTTCTTCCCAACGATACAACACAGTTCGCAGACACACCAGTGCCCCCAGCAACAGAGCACATTAGACAGCCTTCATACACACCCATGCGCACAATGCAACACTAAAGTCATATGGCTCAAGAGCACTACAATTTTCATCATGGAAACAACCTTTTTACTGGGAATAAAACAGGTTAATCAGAACACCAGTGCCATAGCATGCACAGCATCAAAGCTGGATTCAAAGTAATCAAAATATACCTGTATTGTATAATGAGTGAACTCTTTACTACACTGGGCACAATGGTCCTGGTAATACCATCTTTTATTCTCAGTATCCCTGGTAATGTTCACCTCTTGAGAAACAAGCTGACATTGTGCTCATTAGAAATTCTAGTTACAAAGTGAGACAGTGCAAGGGAATGGGAAGCAAACTATTCCCTCAATGTCAAGATGGAAGGAGATCCTGGATAAGTGCATGGGAGATGATCTGATAACATACGAAAACTGACGAACCATTAGAAATTCACCATAATACCGGGACCTTGGACCAATCACTGTGGAATTAACATTCTTACTGCGATCACACCCTCAACTTTCTTAACTGGTCAAATTCTTGGGGGGATATTCTTGACCTAGAGACTAATCTTTTCACTACATGCACGGGTGACTGTGTATTCACAAATTAACATGTTCATGTTGACCGGTATCATTGTGTATATTATGAGCTGAACAGCCAAGAATAAGGTTGTACATAAATTGTTTTATAAATTTTATTTTATGACCCAAATTAACTATAAAGGAATAATAGATTAAAAAAAGATGCAACACCAAAGCCATATGTTGGCAAAGCAATGTTCTCCTACAGTAGGACACACTCCTCACACATACCAATTACCCTCTATAACAGAATACAAGAGACAGTTCCGAGGCACCCCTAAATGCACAAGATATTACCAAATTCTCATAAGTTGGCAGAGTGAGTCTAGGTAATAGTATAACACACTCTTTACAAAAAATTCCCCCAAAGAGCCAAAGGAACAAATGAATCATATTTTCCAGCACTCTCATATATATTGGATGTCTAAGAGCAACCCAACCAGCAAGGCAAAGGATATATGACAACCCATGTGAAACGAGACAAATAGAAGTGGTCTATAGCTCACTAAACAACAACCAAACCCATCTTCATCTTTATTTAAGCCACACATATGTAATGTACCACTCAACCTTTAAACCATCCTTACTTCAAAAACATCAAAAATTTACCATTTGTTTAGTGGAGCTATTACACATGTGTACAACCTTTAATAATGCATATATATGCTATTTAGTATTTATATAATACTGACACAAAACATTAATAACAAATACAAATCAGAGTATTATAAAAAGAAGTCTTCTCCAACCGTCTTAGAAGTATAAACATACAAGTCTAAAAGACTCTTTTTTAAATTCTTTTTATTAAACAGCTGCTCATCATACATTGCAGAACTGAATAAATACAGTCAGCAATTATACTTTGTTCAACATTAAATCAACTACACAGTACGGACAACACGCCAGAGACATAAATTACCCTGAGTACTCTTACGGCCATATGATAATTCAAGTTAGACTCTCAACAACAGTCTAGACAATCGTACAGCTTACTAGGCTGTCAATAATGTGAGCACTATATCGTTGCTCCGGAATTCTCGCCAGGCTACCCACACCTTTTCCCACTCTTTGGGGCACCCTTTGCTTTTATATATTACTTCTTCCTCCCTCTGACCCCAGTCAAAATCCGCCTCCCATTCTTCGACATTTGGGTGGAGACTAGCCCTCCACTTCCTTGCAATATTTTGTTTTGCAACTATCGCAGCAAACTTCAGCCAAATCCCTGTATAGCAAGGTCAATTCTCTTCCCCCTGTATTGCTAGTAGGAGGCATCAAGTGGCACCTGCTGAAATATCACTTGGGACATCACCATGGTCACTCCCTTCAGAAAATCCTGGATCACTGGGCATTCCCAAAGGATATGGATAAAGGTGCCTTCTTGGGCACAGCCCCTAGCGCACTGTGGCGTGCTGGCCTTCCTGATCTTATGTATGGTGGTGCGCAAATAATACACCCTGAGGAGTACTTTCAGCTGGATTAATCTGAATCTGGCATGAATAGCTATTTCAAGATTCAAGATTCAAAGATAGCTTTATTCGGTATTTTGACAAAAAACCATAAAAGCAGACAGAAATGCAAGATACAAACATGAACACACTGAAAAACTTTCTCATTAAAAACTTATTACAAAAGTACACATATCATATAGACAGGGCATATAAAAAATTCTTAAAATACGTGAAAAAGTTATAAAATTCATTAAAAGATCATAAAATTCATACGGTGTCCTGGGATGCATGTTTCATTTAAATTATTATGTATTATTTGATGTGATTATGCACAAGATAATACATTTTTATCCTCAAAATCCTAGTCATTACACATGGTCCCTCTACATTTTACGGCGAAAGTCAAGAATTTTATCGCCGTCACAATGGTAAGTTCATCTTGCAACATATACAGTCTGAGCAGTGCAATTTTGCAATTTCTCAAACCCCATGTCTTTAACAGTGGTAACAAGTATCTTTTTCTCCCCCACTGATAGTACTTGCAGAAAAAAATGCAATGTATATTTGACTGGGTGGATGAATCATCGCACGGGCATTTTATCAAATTGACAGACCAATCATTCGGAACAGGGAACGTTGTTAACCTATAAAAAGACTCAGTCCTCATTCGTGTCAAAAGCATTCTATGGTAGCACGAATAGGTTGGCGCCAGATAAGGATGAAGGCCCAAGCCATGGAGGATGCATCGGTGGGCTACAATAGTAGACTTATTCCCATCTAAATACCATCTCCTCTCCCCCAGTAAGTCAAGGCATGCCACTTTTAAAGCTTTTTTAGTTATTCGTGAGCATGATGTGGGATTTAGATAGAGATCTGGTTGACCAATAGAGTTCAAGAATTTTTTAACATAGGCTAACCATGGCTGCTTGCTAGAAGCGGATTGGTTTAAGCAGTCTTGAATTACTTCCCTGTTGAAAGTTGTGTCCTCACATGTCCAGATCTTAAACCACAGCATAACTGGAGCTATCTTTATCAAATCAATGATATGAGCTCTATCAAGTTCGTTATGGCATATGGTGGTAGATGTGGAACGAGGGACTGATAAAAGGTACCTCAAGAAAGCGTATTCCACTGTTTGTATTTGGGTGCAATCTCCCAATCCCCAAATGCCAGCCCCATATACAGTAGTGGACACACATTTAGCTGCATAGATCTTGAGTAATATATCTACAGGTTTCCCGCCCAGTCTTTTTGCAAATTGTTTAACCGCACCTATCGTGCGAGAAAAGGCCAGGTTCCGGGAGGTAATTGCTGATGTCCATGTACCCCTGTTATTAAAAATAATACCTAAGTAAGAAAATGTTTTGGTCATGGCTATCTTTGTGTTGTTAACAAAGGTTTTACAGTCTGGTATGTTTTTTCTAGTAGTACATGACATTGTGAATGTTTTTCCAATATTTATTTTTAGACCTCTAGTAGTCATAAAGGTTGAAAATCCCGCTAATGCCCTCTGAAGACCCAGCTGTGTGCGAGCCATGATCACCGCATCATCAGCATATAATAATAGTGGGACTGAGAGGCCATTTATTTTAGGGTAATCCACTTCTAGATCATTTAAGAAGACTGCTACCTCATTAATATATAAATTAAAAAGGAATGGCGCAAGGATGCAGCCCTGTCGAGCACCCTTTTCTATTGGGAATTTTCTAGTTCGCTCTCCGTTTTTGCCATATCTAACCGTGGCGCCTGCATCTCTGTACAATTCCTGTATAAAATATAAAATATTTTTGTCTATCCCCAATTTAACCAAGGTTTTCCATAACACTCTATGATCTAAACGGATGTATGACGTTATAACGCATACTATTACTCCGCAGACCATTACAACGCGACTTTTACTCCGCATACCGTTACAACGCATAGCGCCTTGGGGCGCTGGATAGTGGTAAGTATAATTTACTATTCTAACTCCAGTCCCCGTGGACCCTAGGGAAGGTGTTGGATAGTAAATTATACTTATTCCCTATCCTAGAGCGCCCCCCAGCGCAATGCGTTGTAATGGTATGCGGAGTCAAAGTCGCGTTGTAATGGTAGTGCGGAGTAAAAGATCCGTTGTAACGGGTGTATACCGATCTAAACAATCAAAGGCCGAGGTTAGATCGACGAATGTTAGGAACAGGTTCCCTTTTTTTGCTCCAATATATTTGTTCGTTATTAGGCCCAGGTTTAAACCCTGCTCTACAGTACCTAGGCCGGTCTTAAAGCCGTATTGGAATTTCGAAAGAATCCCATTGCTCTTGGTCCAGGTTTGTAATTTAGTTAGCAACACTCTGCCTGCGACTTTCATCAGAGTGTCTAGCAGGGAAATGGGACGATAGCATTTTGGGTCCTGCCTGTCCCCTTTTTAGGTCTCGCCTAGACGAAAGCAAAAGCGAAGCTTTTGCTGTCTAGGGAGACAACTTATGTCGCCACTTTCTTGGGAATGTAGGGGAATGTGGACAGCAGACTGTTACGAGCTTCTCCTGCTGGAGATTTGACCTCGTGGGCGCGCACACATCCGCTCTCTTCAAAGAGAATGTGCACGTCCTTCAATGAATGAACCTGCAATATCTCGCAGCCATGCCTAGTGAAGTCCCCATCTGAAGTTTACTGTCCTCCCTCTCGCTAAGGCTCTCTCCGGGTCCTTTCCCTACCTGCCTCTCCATGCTCCGCTCTGTGCTCCTCTAACTCTTCGATGTCGAACGTAGAGAAGTCCAATTTTGTATATATCGTTCATGTTTAGGAAACTAGTAATGTTAGAGGGAGTACTTATCAGATATATAAATGATTTCTGGGCAGAGTTGAAATTATGGACAAAAGAAATTGTCCTATAAAAGTATATACACATAATTAGTATTAAGATATCGCGTTTTAAGCGAATTCCTACATTCCCAAAATGCTCTTCGGCTATATGCAAATAAGGTTTGCACACTCATTGGAGAGTGCGTCTACCCCCTTTCACACACCCCTTTCGTTTGTGCTCCTTCCGATTGGCTTACATCGGAATTGAAAGGACGCTACAAAAGCCACCATCTTGGAAGAACTAGATACCAAGCCCAGTCAATACAGATCTACCGGTAAGAAAGCAAACGTTGCGACGTTTATCTGTTTAATGCAATTAATGTGAATTTATGAGCAAGAACAAAAACATGTTGCATTTGCTACATGTTGTAAGTTTGCTTGAAATTTACATTGAACAACAGAATCAATAATTAGAAAATTACACGGACATTTACAATACCTGGGTATATAAGTGCTTCATTTCAGTTTTGACGTAGAACTAAACCGGCGAGCACAAGACAAGATGCACCACTTTCATGACGATCGTTACACGAAAGGACCGCCTTCATTCTCATGCGTGCCTGGAAGTTGCCTGTTTGTCCCTTTTCTGTGTTGCTGACAGCCAGACCTTGCCCGCTTCTCAGACACGCCTCCGCTAGTTTGTACAACTCTCTTGCATATCTTTGGCTCTCCTCCTTTACGGCGAGTACCCTGTTACCGATTGATGCTTGGGCACTGTGCTCCACTGTTAAGGTAAAATAAAATAAAATAAAAACTGTTAAATAATAATTGACGTTTTACAACGAGGAGTCACACTGTTTTCGAACACTTACGAACTTATCTGTTTTGACTTTTTGCCCAATGTTCCTTTAAATCCCACCGTGTTCTTCTTTGTTGCATCAGGTGACCGAGGAGGCTCCTTCAGGAAAGTATATTTTTTCAACCGATTTTGCAGGAAAGAGCAGGCTGAATCAATGTTTTTCTTCAATCCGAGTCAATCAGGAAATGAATTTCCCCTGCATTTGTTCCTGAAACTCTCTCTAATCTATTCCAAAACATCGGACCGCATGAATTCCCCTATAATTGCAAAGCACTAATGCGCTTCGATGCCTCTGTAGGGGTTTAACTCACAGCGCATAAGAAGCTCCCCAAACTGCTTTGTCTTGTTCAGTAGAGAAAACATCTATAATTGTTTTATTTACGCGCCGCAATGTGTTTCAGAAAACAAGAAACTTTGACTGTACCGGATTTGTTTATTATAATTAAATGCATGTATTGTGTTCTACTATTTTTGTGACTAGAATAGCCGCGTAATTAGGTCCCGAACCCCGAAATTCTGCAGGACGCTTGTTATTTATTACACTCCCGCTTTTTACTTGCCTTCTCGGACACTGACAGAAGGAGACCGCTAGAACTACTTATCCCTTCACGCTCCGTGGCTGGCAAGTTGACATACATTCTGCGCGACGTGGAGTGCTGTTTACGGTAGCTGAAACTGAGGGCTAGCGATATCTCTGTTCCCGGCCCTTTCTGACAGTACAAATGACGTTCAAGCCAACAAAAGGAAAGGTGAGTGAGAGAGAAAGTCCTGCTTTCTGGTGGGAGCTTGGGGACGGGTAGTCTGAGTTCGTAGAAGAGTTCTTCTGTTTCCCATGCGCATGTTTCAAAACCTCAACTTTGAGTTTAGAAATCCCTGCGACTTGGGAGTCAGAGATAAGGGATCCCATGGATACGGGGGTAAAGGCATTATTTTATGTGTGGGAGTGGGGATAGGGGCCGGGGCAGGGGTATAGGAGACTACATTTCTGTTGTGGCGAGCGTGGGCCGGTAGCGGGGGAGGTGCTGTGTTTGGTGGCAGGGTCAATTTTTGGGGACCCACTACAAATTGCCTTTGGGCTTGAGGCCTGTTTCTGTCACTCTGCTAAATTTATTGTGCCGCACACGTGGGACACGCTGCACCGTATTCACTACATCCACCTTTCCCAGGCAGTCTCATGTCTCGTCTGAGCATGCACATATAAACAGCATCTTGGTAATGAGCCGGCTCTGAGGGCTGCGAACAAAAATATCACTGAGCATGCTTCCTCACTCCCAAATCAGATTCCGGGTCTACAGATCGCACTGTGCAGTATGTCACTGTGTTACTTTTAGGGTAGTTTTGGATTAAGATTCGCTGCTTTCAGGGCTCTTTTCGTGTCTGTCTGTCTGTCTGCTTGCCGTGTGTATCTAGGCTGCTTATTAGGAGCTAGGGAGTTGTGCCGTGTTTCCCTTGCTTCTTTTCGTCTCTATCTTCCTGGACTGATCTTCAACAGGGGATAGTGCGGTGCACGCGGATTCTATTCTCTCATCGGTTTTCATAGTGAGAGAGTAACCATAACCTTTTTTGCCTGTTTCTGTCTCGGTCTCCCTCTGTCAAAAATTGCGCTTGGGGACTGTGTGTATGTGCCTTGTCTGTCCCCCAAACTCTGCACAGTCGCATACATTCGAGAAGAAAATCTTTCATCTGGAATATTACAATGAAAATCAGGGAAGGAAGATCCAAGCGGGATTCAGAGGAGGTAAGCACCAATTGTTGTTGAATGTGTTTTTAGTTTTTAGCTGTGTAAGAATGTATTTCCTCGATGCCATGGACTTTATAATCCTAGCTCTTTTCTGGTTTTATAATTGTGACAAATGCCTTGATGAATTGACTTACATTTGTCGTCCTCCTTAACCTATTTTCTGAATTCCAATGGTTATACTTAACTGCTCAGATAAAGATTTTTTACCTACATTGTGCTTGCTCTCATCCCCATCCTTGTGGGCGATCTTACTTTGATCCATCGGTTACATGCTGTATGTGCATATCCACACAAGCCCCAGACATGATGCACAAATTCGCAATTAACATTGGCATGGCCTGTCTGTACCCGTCATTTAGCTCATATGAGGGGGTGACCCAGTGCCTTGAGACCCTGACCGGTGCGTAGTTGTGCTTTACCAACTCCTGATGGATTGATATGTCTCTGCCACTTCTATCATTCATACACTCACCCTCTTTGTACGGTGCTCATGCTGGAGATGCAGGGTCGAAGAGTTCTGTGTGCCCTATACACCTAGCCCAAATAAAGTCTCCGTGCACAGCAGTTCCGTTTTTAAGCTGAGAATGTTCACAGCCCTGGAAGATGTTCTCTGGCCCCTCACTGCAGTCTTCCCCTCGCCTTAAATGCACATCTTCTGTGATGTCATTCAGTTTGAACTGTTATGGTGCTTGCCTGCTACGAATGGTTTGTCCATGCTCCTAGTGCATGTTTTCGCTGCCAGGGAATGCTTGTGCTCACCTGCAAGGGATGTCCTGTCCACTCTTCTGATCTATGAGCCCGGCTGCAACAGATTGTTTAGTTGTACAAAAAATGGATATATTCATGTGCAGTGGATGGTTAGTGTGTTTTTAAACCTTTCATGGTGTGGCATATCTGCTGATCTTGCTTGGTGCTCACCTGCATTATTGCCTATGCAGGGTGGCTGCATTGTTTCTTACCCTTGCTACAGGCAGTCTGTCTGAGTCACGCATGATGTTTGCACAGCCATGAGTTTTCTACTCGTGTTATAATTTGGGAAGCACACATTGGTTTACCACATCCTGAGTGTTTGCTTGCATTAGCCTCTCTCTTACCTCACCTATTGGCCTTCTTTGTCTCTCTATTTATTGATGTCCTCTTTCCCTCACGTTTTCCCATTATTTTATTTCTTTCTCTCTACAATGCTCTCTCTGCCTCTTCTGCTCCATCTATCACTCCCTTTGCTTTCATCTCTCTTTCTATCCCCTTCACTGTTTCCGTTCACTCTCTCTGCTTCCAATGTCTCGCTCGTTTAATACACCTGTCTTACCTCTGTCTCTCTCTCCCTATTTCACCATTCTCTACTTCTCCCTCGCTCTTCCTATGTATGAGCCTCATCTCTTTACCTCATCTGCACCTCTTTTCTCTCTACTTCAATGCAATAGCTCTCGCATTTGCGAGAGATTAAGCTATTGGCATTGTAAATGACAATGCCATTTATTTATCTGTTTTCAAAAACAAAACATAAATAAAAATGTTGTCATTTACAATGCCAATAGCTCTAACTTTTCAAAAGGCGAGACCGTTGCATTGTAAATGCTTGTTTAAATATTGGAATTACTATTGCTTCATGCCATGTGTCGGGAAAACCTATTTTGCTATAAGCATTTATTACATTTGCTAGTAGGGGAGCCCAAAGATCTACATTCTCTTTAAATAAATCAATGGGAACTCCATCTGGACCAGGGGCCTTTAAATTAGCGCTCTGGCAGATTGCTTGCTCAACCTCTAAGGGGGTAATAACTACATTTAATGGGAAACTACCATGAATCAATGCCTGATCCACCTGCCCAGTATTCAGATCGTCTTGTGGGGTCGTTGTTAGTGAGTCTTTCTTATATAGGGAGGTAAAGTAATTAACCCAAACATCTTCCGTTATGGCTATCTCCATGGAGTCAGCCTTACTATCCGAAAAGAAGGGGGCATTAATTTCTTTCCAGAAAGAGGTGTTATCCCGTAAGGCACTTGCCTTAATCAGAGCTTCCCATGCTAGATTTTTCAGTTCATCCTGTCTAGTTCGAAGGGTCTGCTTGTAGGCTCGCCTGGCGTCCTTAACTAAACCGCTGTCTTTTGGGACAGTCTTTAATGCCTGTAGAAGGACTTTATGGGCTTTGGTACAAGCAGAATTAAACCAGCCGAATAATCTTCTTTCTTCCCCTTTCTTTTGTTTTTTAGTTAACTTGTCATTTATTGTGGCAATTATCCTATCATAGGCCACTATAATTAGCTGGGGATTAGTACTAAATTCTAAACAGGTAGAAAAATGTTTCAATTCTTTCTGGAGTAAGTCCTTCAAGAAATTAGTGGAGTCAATTTTCGCCCATTTTATGGCATATCCATTTTTTCTAGCCAACGAGACCGAGTGACAATGAAGTGTACTAGATGTGCTTGTTGTAAGGCTCCCGGGCTTTCCTACAGAGATACTGGCGCTAATCGGAAAATGATCACTTAATGCCAGATCTTCCGTATCAAACCCCCCCAAACAGCCCTGATTCCTATTAGACACTAAGATGTAATCAATTACGGTGCCTGGCCCTCGACCAAAGAAGGTTGTCTGGAATACTACAGGTGGCTCACAGAGTTGTTGGCAAAACCCAAATCCCAATCATGCATGAGTTGATTTAGCATGTTGCCCAAATTAGAGTGTTCAAAATGTGTGGTGGGATCCCCTCTTAAATTATAAATGCCACAATTTTGTGTGTCACTATAAGGACATAGATGACAATTAAAATCTCCTACTATGAGGATACAATCTGCGTCCTGCCCACCTCTCTTAAGCATTGCAACAAGCTCAGCTATTAAGGCTTTGAGATCAACTTTTGGCACATTATTGTAAATGTTAATCAGGAAGAAGGACCGCCCATTTGCTTTAATCGCAAGTCCTTGTAGTGAACTGCCTACACCTACTTTAGGTCCGCTCGCCTCGTATGTGGTCATTTTTATATTACACAGGTTAGAGGCAAAGATACACAGACCCCCAGAGCCTCTGCCTCGATTTCCCTGTGTAGAAGGAATATAAAAAGTGCTAAAGCCCTCAATATGAGTCTCCTCCTGATCCCAACACTCCTGTAAACAAATTATGTCCTGCTTTTCCATAAAGTTTAGAAATAGCTGGTCCCTTGATTTTTTGCCTAGCCCTGCAATATTCCAGGATGTTATTTTTAATCTGGATTTACCCTCGTTTTGTAAACAGGCTTCTGCCTGCGTAGTTAACGACTCAATGCCCTCTTCCCTATGTTCTACCTCATTTTGGATTGGTATAGTGTCCGGCAGACATGGGTATATGCTCAGGCCGTTAAATTTTTCTTGGGCTAAGGATCCTTCCCCTATTAAACCCGTAATTATTTGTTCTGGTAATTGCTGGACTGGGGACAGTAATTCTCCAAGTGGGGCATCAGGTATATTCTCTGTTGGAAAAATATTAATGCTATGAATCTGGGGATCATCATTGTGGGTCTCAACTGAGAGGACTGAATTTACTTCTTCCCCTTTTGTTATCATTGTTGGTCAATCGACCATGTCTAAACAGTCATACCTGTTCCTTGTTGGGGCCCCCTTCCAATAGTCAGGGTTTGGGTGTTCTCTTCTAGGTAACCAGGGACGAGCATCCCACCCTCTGGTCCAGTAATTATTACTGTTTCTATTTCTATTTCTATTGAAGTGCCCCACCTGTGTCCAAGGCCAGTCCAGAACTTCCTCCCAGCTGGTAGAATCGCCATAGTTGAAAGTATTTGAAGGTGGATAAAAGAAGGAGAGACGCTGTACGTCAATCCCCCCCTTTTTTTCTAGAGCTGGCCAAGAGGAAATATAGTCAACTGTAGAGGGGTCATCACAGTTGACTATAACACAGTCGCCCTGTAAACTTTTTTTGGTATCACCAATCCAAAACACTCTTCTCACTGAATTAATTCTACTGTGATTTGATGATTGTAAGGGTCTATTTTGACTCAACCACTGCAATACCTTGTTACGCAGTGACCATGGGGGTTCGTCCGTACTATCTGCCAACTCGGGGACCCCTGTAAGGATGACAGTATATGGGGTCGCCTCAGGAGGAAGATGTATCGGACGCCTATACCTAGCGCCTTTCCTCTCGTTGGCCTGAGGTTGAGAAGGCTGGACTTTGTGTCTTATGTGTGGAGTCTCCTTCCGCTTAACTGGCTGAGTGTTTGGTTCCAAAGGAGCCGGAGTAGTTTGGGAGTTATCAATAATGCCATTTTATTTTCCATTCCCCTCTGTTAGTGTGGGTTTTGGGGTGTTTTGTATGTTTGGTATGGCACTCTTGATAATTTGGGAGTTTACAGCTCTTTCGAGCGAAGAAGGCTTTGGTCGAGTGACTGGTAAAGAAGAAGGTTGGGCCGGTTTACTTGGCTCTTTAGGTTTCCCCTCCCCTATGGCTAGTGTGCCTAATGATTTCTGTATGAGTGTTGGGGTGTTTAGTTTCGCTAATTGTTTTTCAATAATCATAAGGCTCTTTTCCATGGGTTGCAGATGGCGTTTTAACAGCTCCCCCATACTATTTATGAGGAAATCGTGTAGTGTCACGCATGCAGTGCATGGTTTCTGCATGCCACCCACGGCTCCCCTAGCATCTGGGATCTCTCGTGAATCAGTATTTTGAGAAGTCAAGATGTGATCAGTATTTTTGGTAGTGGGAGTCGGTTGATCTAACACGATTGTATCGCTGTTTGGATTGAGAAAGATCTTGATGTTGTGCGGATCAGATGTGGTCTCATGTAAGATTGTCTCTATGTTTTGCCTCCTAGCTATAGCACCCTCCCTTTTACCCGTAGAATTGGGGTCTGATGTATCCACGTGATTGTGGGAAAGTTGTAAATCTGGTGTTTTTTCCAAATCCTCGCTATAATTAGACCCTAGAGACAATTGGGTAGCAGACAGATCCACAATATTTGGGACCGTATGTATTAGTACATTAGTATTTTCTGCTTGATTGAATAGCGGTATGATCGATCCCTGGTGGATAGGCGTTTGGGCAGAAGCTAGGGGCCCCATAGATGATCTTCTTGCAACCTCCAATTCGTGTGACACCCTGCGTTCTAAGATATTTATACTTTTCTCAATCACTTCGTTGGTCTTAGTGATAAATAAGTCTATAGGGCCAGTTATCTCGGTGACTTTAGGGGTCTTTTTTCTTCTGGTGCCCCTATTCATTGTTACACAGTGAAGAGCAAGTTCAATAAGAAATGAATAATCTGAGTTGGCCGCAATGTGCAACAAGCGTGTGAAACCACACGGTGTCTAACAGGGAAATGCGAGTAAGAGATAAGAAAATTGAAATACCGTGGCCCAGTCCAGTCTCTCACAGTCTTGAACGGGCTTAAACGGGCCCGCCCTTGGCCCGGGCTTCGCCCGGCGTCCCGCGAGACGGGGGTGACGCTGTTTTTAAGCGCCTCCTGGCGCGCAAATGTCTCGCAAAGTGCCGCTATGGATTCTGGGTAGTGTAGTTTTTGGGCACCACGCCGCGCTCCACTCGGCGGCCAGACCCCAGAAGGTAACAGGAGTCGGCGGCGGGAGGCGGGCGGTCGCAGGCACAGGTCCCAACAAACCCAGATGGGCTCAAGCTCTACACAGGTCCGTGAGTTCAGCAGGTGAAGTTGGCAGAAAGAGTTCCCCTATATAGCTATTTCCTTAGGACCCTGAAGAGCCTCAGCCCAGTTCTCTTCGTCGAGTCTGCCCAGGCCCTCCGTCCAGGTATTGAGCAGGCTTCCCAGCTTCCCAGCAGGGCAGGGGAATTAAAGATAAATTTTTGTTAAATCGTGAAAACCCCTTTGTCCGGTATGGACACCGTGAGCAACCAATCCTCTAGGAGGGAGGCGTCTGGAAGGTCCACTCCCTCTCGAATGTGGACCCGCAATGCATGTCCTAGCTGTAGATAGCGAAAATGTTCGGCATTTGCCAGTTCATATTCCTGGCGGAGGACCTCAAAGCGCACAAAGGATCTCTCCCTCAATATGTTTCCCAGGTGTTCTGTACCTATTGTTACCCATTGGAAAAAACCTTTGTGGTTGGCCACCTCACGGAGTAAGTTGCTATGCCACAGTAGGATCAATGCCCTAAGTCTGCCCTTCCAACCCAAATAGCTACACTCTCCCTCCGGACCTTGGCTATCAGCCCCGTGTGTGTGGGCACTGTCTTTTCCAGCTTTTTGAAGTAGACGACCGGTTCATGCTTACTGTTCCTCATGGTGTCCCTATCAAGCCGGTAGGCCGGTACCCATCTACTGAGAATACCCATTCATTACCACTAATAGTTGTGCGGCCCACTGCCCAGTACTATTACCTGACATTTGGGAGTGCACGTCCCCCGTCATAGACCCACCTTTGAAGTTTACGAAGGGCAATACGTAGTGCCCCCCCGTTCCGAAGGAGTAAGCGGAGTTTGTGGTCAATTTGGGTAACAAACTCTATCGGAATTGGGTCTGGTGTATTTTAGAGCGCGTACACGAGCTGTGGAAGGGTTATCAGTTTATAAAGCTCAGATCTGCCTGGTAAGGTCAGCGGCAGTGCTCTCGACAAGGGGAAAATGTCTGATTTGGCCCAACTAATTCGGAGTAGCTACCGAAGAGATCGACATTATCTAAAATTCTAGCAAAGGAAACGTACTGTCTTGTGGCATACAGCAAGATGTTATCAGCGTACAAGGAGGTATGTTCCTCCCAACCTCTAGCTGCTCGGATTCTCCAAATCAAAGGGTCGCAGCAGATCCAAGACACCAAAGGTTCAAGTGCCAAGGCAAAAATCAAGGGCTCGAGGGGGGAGACACTGATAGGTGCCCTTCCGCAGTTTAAATCTATGGGACACAACCCCATTTAACACACACTCTGACCATGGGGGCTTTACCCATACACAAGATTTATGACCAAAACCCATTCTGGATAGGGAAGCAAGATATACGGCCACTCTATACTATCGAATGCCATTTTGGCATCTAAAGCCATCAGTACTGATTTTTTCGCACTAGGGAGGCCAGTCAGATGTAACACGCCATAAAGGCATCTCAAGTTGAGGCAAGTACTCCTGTGGGCCATAAAGCTGGACTGATCCACATGTAATATGGTTGTGAGGAACCTGCTAGAGTCGCATTGCAAGGACCTTCGCCTCTACATTGAGTAATGATATAGGCCTAGGAGCGGCAGTGCTCTGGAGTATTCCCCTGTTTGCGGATAACCACTATGGTGGCTGTACACTTGTCTTCGGGGAGACAACCAGCTGTTTGTTCCACCTGGAACATCTGTAGTATAGGTTTGTTTGTCTATTTTGCCCATCAGCCCCTTAAATAATTTAATGGGCAGGCCGTTGGGACCCGTGGCCTTACTAGGTTGTAAGTCTCAGATGACGTGAGCAAGTTCTTTCTCAGATAGGTCAGCCTCCAACGTCTCTATGGCCTTACTCATGAGGACCTGCAGGGGCAGGTCCCGTAGGAGCTCCTCACAGTCTGCACCAGTCTTGATGTTCGTGGGGGTGTATAGGTCTTCATAATAAGACAGACAGGTATCTGTAATAGTCCTGCTTGTGGTATTAAGGATTCCCTCTGGCAGGCCAAGAGTTTGTTTGCCTTATCACCTCCATCGTATAGGCAACATTGTGTCCCCAATGCATGAGTTTGTGCCGCATTGTTTGACAGGGCCCACGGTACCCCAGATTTACTTGAAAATACAATTCTGTCGCTGTGTTCAACTTCCAATTGATCTCCCTATCCCGCAAGAACCATGTATCAAGTCTAGGTAACGTGGAAGTGCCATATGTCTGTCCGCTCACCCCACCCCCCTACAGGAAATGGATGTACGTTGTTACAACGCATGCCTTTACCACGCAAGTCTTACAACGCAAGTGGTTACAACGACTTGCGTTGGAGGGCGTGGATTTAGGAATCTTATAATTTTATATTCCAACACCAGTCACCGTAACAGTAGGGAAGGTGTTGGAATATAAAATTGCAAGGTTCCTTATCCCACAGCGCCATCCAGCGCAAGTCGTAGTAACGACTTGCGTTGTAATAGCTGCGGGGTAAAGGCACTGCGGTGTAAAAACCGCGTCGTAAATGATGTTCCCCACAGGAAATGATCAGAGATCCCACGTTCATAGTGAGTCGTTGCTATAAAGACCCTACCTTGAGCATGGTGTGCGAGAATATGATCTTAGCAGGAAAATGAACCATGTGCAGCCGAATTGTATGTGTATTGTTTAAAGTGAGGATTGTGGGTCCTCCACAGGTTGAACAAATCCAGAGCAGACACAAAGGTAGGCAGAACATCTTCATCCAATTGTGTATGTGTTGTGCTCAACCTATCTCTCTCGGGGGTCATAACAGCATTCATATCTTCTCCCAACAGGAGATTGCCTGGTCAATAAGACTTTTTTTTAAACAATACACAAGCCACCTACTAGCTGAGTTTATAATTGAACAGGTTGTGTGTCGTTTTTTCATTATTATATTGCACAATATAAAAACAGTAAAGGAGCATGCCAAATTATCAATGCAGCATTTTGGTGAATCGATAGGTTAATCCCACCTTCTTCAAAGAAAGCATATTTTTACTCTTTAGCAGATCACTGATATAGCACAACAAATCTTTTTCCATGTGCTCTCAGTTGACCCTATAAAAGTACATAAACACTGGTCGTAGTGAATTGCCCCCACACAGTAAATATCTATATCTCTGTATTAATGAAATAAAGAACAAGAGGAGACCTAATGACTGATGGATATATTTGCTACTGATTTGAAAAATTATTAAAAGCAATATCGAGACAAAAAAAAGCAATATCGAGATGCAAAATACTAATGTAACAAAGTAAAGGTTTGCCCTCTATAAAATAAAAAATAAAAAGCAGATGCCTAACGTTTGAAGGACATGTACAACAAAGATTGGAGGTTTGGGAAATTAAAGAGTGAACATTTTTTTTGTGGATTGGTAATGATGGAATGCGCCTAAGGTAATGAGCTGTGTATTACAATAATATTTCATGCTTGATGTTTTTTAAAGAGTTGTGTGAACGCAATTGAAAAACAAAATTGTTGCGATGTATAAGTTTAAAAGTATGTTTTGACCTACGTGGACAATTGATTATGTTCCATGACTGTTTTTAAATTGTGCAATATATTTGATGGGAAATAACTTACAAACTGTGCCTTGACAAAATCAACACTATGGTGAAATGTGGATTGTTTTAAAAAGGTCTTATTTACGTGCACGTTTATACTTTAAAGGTGATTGAAGCAGAGATATTTTTTTTACAATATATTGATTTTATGTGCTATAAGGTCTAGTTGTCAACGTTGTATTAAGAATAAATAGCATATATTTTTATTATTTTATTTTTTATTTTTTAAACTCTTTATTCATGACTGTATCAGATATTACAATACACTTTTTATCATCGTACATAGTGTCAGTCTTTTCCATTTTCTTTAACTTAACTGTGGCATATCATTCCTACTATCCATTTATTTATCAGGCCTCGTAACAGTCCCAAGAACACTGTAATACATCTTATATTCCGCGTCCGTAGAATACTGTAGTGCCTCAACAAATCCCCTCCCTCCCACCTCCCTCTTCCCGTCTCCTGGCAGTCCCCTTGTACAACGTCCACAAGGTGTATATACCAGATTTAAGCCTGTGTAAATGAACATTACATTGGATAGGCGTGGTTACCGGCGTAAGCAGGCTAGGTAGCCCCGTACATATACACTCCTCACCCAAGCATGCTGTCAAACAATATGTGTCAGTCACAGTTCTGGGTTATCGTCCTCCAGTTCTAGTAACATACGGTCCCAGTCCTGTGCAATGGGGTATTTACGGTGGCCCTTCTGTTCCTCCCTGCGTAGCTCCGCAGCCTCTGCCTTCCCCCATTTCAGCATGTCGGACCTCCATACCTCTACATCTGGGGGTCTAGGTGACTTCCATCTCATGGTGAGGGTGCAGAGTGCCAGCAAGAGAGCCAGGTCTATAAATTTCAATTGTGCCTTACAGGCCTTGGGTCTCTTCCTGTTGCCTATCAGGCAGGGCAAGGCACCCTCAGGGATCTGTAGAACAGTTATAGTGAACAGTGTATTCCATATATTTTTATTATTAAAAGTTGTTCACATTTGTTTATTTGTCATATACAGCTCTGCAAAAAACAGTACATGTTTGATGTTTTTTAAATAGGAATACTTTAAACTTAGGGGCGGTACATTACATTTGTGGCTTGAACTGAGCTGAAGAGAAGTTTGTTTCTTGACTGGACTAAGACAAACTGTCTCCTTTGGTTGTGAGGTTTGACGCTCTTTTTATCAATCTTATATAGCTAACAACGACTGCGTTGTGATTCCGCATACCATTACTCCGCAAGTCGAACAACGACTTGTGGGGAGGGTGGGGGGGGGGGGGGTAGAGGTGTTGGTTTTAAAATCCAACACCTTCCCTATTGTCCGCACAGACTGGAGTTGGAATAGTAAATGATACTATTCCAACATCAGTGCCCCCCTCCGCAAGTCGTCGTTCCGACTTGCGGAGTAATGGTATGCGGAATCACATTGCGGTCATTGTAACGACCGCGTTGTGATTCCCTGCGGGGAGAAATACAGCGGAAGAATGTCATGCATTCGCCATATACAGGGCTCAGAAATGCCTACCAGCACTTAACATGGAAGCATGATTTTCGTTCATGTAAGTCAATTAAGTCAATCTTAGTCTTTGCATACCCACTCTTTCACACATTTTATCACCATTAAGTGGGTTGAGTGATCCTAAATCAGTCAACTCAGTCACCATTTTTCCCTACCTCAAAATCTTACTCAGGAAGTACTACCTTCTCATCACTATCCATCTTATTCACTTCATCAACTTGTAAAACATTTTCTTCATGCCTTCTATCACCACATCCACTTATTGTAGCTTTCCATATATAGATTCATGTGCATAATTGTCAGGCATACCACACTTTCTACACACAGAGTTCTACTCTTCAGGGTGTATCCCAAACCTCTGCTTCTGTAACAGAACTAGGGGCCCCATTAGGATGGCGGGCGGACTTTGCCCGCCCGCCATCCTCGCGGTACTAGGGACCGCCCGCCATAAGGGCGGGGGTCCCGTCGGCAGCATTAGGATGCGCCCGCCACAGTGGCGGGCGCTTCCGGAATTCCTACCATTGTGGCAGGCGGTGCACTCAGCCATGCTGTGCATGGAACTGCTGGGGGGTACCATAGGTACCCCCCATGTGCACCCCCCACCCCCCGGAGTCCCTGGGGGCCCGCAATGGGCCCCCGCAGGGATTCTCCGCATGCCTTTCCATGGCTCCCATCATAATATGGCTGGCGGTGTAAGACCAAAGACCAGGGGAGGAGGATCAAGTGGGGACAGGTAGTACCAGATGATTTCTTTCTCACCATAACCGCTGAGGCTGCAGAACAATTGAACATCTGTGTTAATCCCCTCTCAAAAGGAGAGGAGGTTTTAACCTCATTTGAAGGCATCTGCCATATAGTATCCCTGAATTTAACATGTAAAGGTCAGGGAGGGAAAAATAGACCGGCATTAGGTTGGTTTGACACTACCTGTAGTAAAGCTCACAACCGCCTAAAAAAAGCACTTAATACCTCCCCAAGGGACATAGCCTTAGTGCGGCAGCTGAGAAAGGATTACTCCAGGGCAACCCAAGTACGTAAACATGATCTAAAAAGGGAAGCCTGGGTGGAGCTCATGGATAAAGCTACCTTAAAAATAGCTCGAAGTTCTGGTCAATAATAAATACCCCACTATTTGCACGTGATCAAAACGTGGAACTGGAACTTAACATCCCTGAGGACGACTGGCTTAACCATTTTGAAGAAATTTATGGAAGCAACTTGGAGCAGGAGCTCTTTGAGCTTCCTGCTTCAGAATTTCCTATAGTGCCAGTAAATTTCAACATAATTGAAGTCATTGAAGCAATCGAGAGTAGCGCAGGACAAAAGGCACCTGGACCCGATGGGGTTCCTTCGGATATGTTTAAGGCTAACTCGATTTTTTGGGCAGATATTTTATCTAAAGTTTTTAATGCTTCAACTGTCGTGGGATTCCCGAAATCTTGGTCCAGAGCTACCATAATCCCCGTGTTTAAAAAAGGCCAGAGGGGAGATCCAAGATGCTATAGGCCCATATCATTATTGGACTCCTCTGTTAAGATCTTAGGAAAAGTTGTACTAGCCAGAATAACAGCTTGGGCTACCAGGAATAATATCCTGACGGATGTACAATATGGCTTCAGAGCGGGGTGGAGCACAGAGGACCAATGTCTTAACCTTCACCTGATAATATCAAAGTATACAAGGGCTAAAAGGGGATCTATATTCCTAGGCTTTATGGACCTATCCACAGCTTTTGATCTAGTTAATAGATCAAAGCTGTGGACTATGCTCCTGACAATGGGCTTTGATTCCTCTTTGGTATACTTCCTGGCGGAGCTGCATAAAGATCTAAACGCCTCCATTAGGATGACTACCGACGGGAAGTGTACAGCAAACTTTAGGTCCCGACGTGGGGTACGCCAGGGCTGTATTTTGGCCCCAATGTTGTTCACGTTGTACGTGAATTCGTTGGAGGCCAACTTAACAGCTGTAACTCAGGACATACCGAGCATGGGGGGAGGCCAATCCCGGTGCTCCTCTATGCCGACGATGCGGTGCTGATAGCCATGACCCCGATTGCCCTTCAAAAACTCCTTGATTCTTTTGGATCCTTTATGTCCAATCTGGACTTGGTCATTAATAGTGCCAAATCACATACAATGTCAGTGGGTTGTTCCAAAAGCAAAGAAAAAACGTTCTACTGTGGCAGTGAAGTTATCTCCGGTGTAAAGGTTTTCACCTACTTAGGTGTAGTGTTTGATCAAAGGGGAACCTGGGTTCCGCAGCTAACCTCCAAGGCAAATGCGGTTAGAAGTTCTGCTTCCGCAATATTGGGGTTCGCAAAAAGACTTGGGGGGAAACCCACAGAGGCTATTCTGGCCATTTACAAAGCCAAATCAGTTTCTATAGCGCAATATGGGGCAGCAATTTGGGGATACACAAAAACAGATTGCATCAAAGTGGAAGAAAATAAATTCCTACGATTAATGCTTGGTCTGCCCCATCAAACAGCGACCTATCTCCTACACCTTGAATTAGGGGTGGGTTTTATTACTGATCTGCTAAAATTAGCACCCATTATGTTATGGATAAAACTCTGGTTAAACCAGAACCTTAGTCTGAATCATAAAATCATTAAAGACTTATGAAACTAGACCACGTGAGGGATATTCAGTGGTTGTCATATATAGAGAATGTGGCTGTAAAGCTAGGACGACCTGAGATAAAAAAAAAAAAAACGGAATCCCTATGTAAAGAAGATCTAGTATGGGTGAAGATCAACTTCATTAAGCATTGTGACGCGGAGCGAGAGGCGAAGGAACTGGGCAAACCCTCAGTGAGGAGTCATGTAATGATAACTACTACTCCTGAGATGGCGCCTTATTTGTCAGTGGTAACAAACTTTTTCCATAGATGGCTACTGACAAAATTCCGCTTCAATCAAATTCATAAAGTCTTATGGGATATGAAAATCTGGTGTAAGTTAGAGGATTCTACCCCATGTAAATGTGATGATAAATCTATTCAGGATACTGCGCATTTTCTATTTTTTTGCCCTTGGTTTTCGGAACCCCGTAAGCGATATGTCAAACCTTTGTTGAAAGAGATGAGTTTTTCTCAGTATAAACCTGCACTGCTATTTTTGTTAATGCTGGAAACCCCTGCCATTATGTATTGTATTGCTAGCTTTTTGACAGCTGCTGTAAGAATTAGGAGATTAAGATTGGACTTTTAATGCTGCAAAACATCTTATTTAAAAACTGTATTTTGTATATGAATTATCGATCGTGGGGTTTGTATGGAAAGGGAATCATGAATTTAATTGTATCAATTTGACCTTTTTATACTGTTTTAATATGTATTTAACATGTTTTAGTATACTTTTATGATTTTAATTAATCGAATAAAGTGGTTTTGACTAACTGACTGACTGACTGGCTGGCGGTGTCTGATAGACACTGCCACCATATTATTCCTTTTCCGCCACGGCCGAAAGGCGACCGGGGCGGAAAAGCGGTGGACGGTCTTTCCGTCGCCAAGGTCCCCCCCGCCGTACTAATATGGCGGGGGGAATTTGAATGCGGGTGTCGGGCGGATTGCCCCCGCTGGCGGTATCCAGGCTGGATTCCGCCAGCCTGGCAGAGGCAATCCGCCCGACATAATAATGGGCCCCTTAGTATCACAACTATACTCATTTTTGTTCGCACCCACATTGAACTTCTGGTGCTTATTTTTATCTATTTTTCCTGAATCTTTGACTCTAGCAATATTACTCATATCACCGCCCTCCTTCTGCATGTCCTTCATTCAACCCAAGATATTTCCGATGGCTATAGCAATTTTAGCAGATTTTTTAAAGTGAGGGTTTTCTGGCCAAAAATGCATCTTGCATTCTGGGATTGTTGGATAATTACAAATGTGTGTTCACAACTGCTAATCCCTACAGGTCTTTTTTCTAAATAGATTTTTTCTTTTGTAAACATATAGAGCCTCATTAATAAGGAATTGGCAAAGGGCGGTGCTGCAAGTCTTCTTGCTGCAATATCCTACGCTGATGTGAACGGGCAGGAATGCATCGTATTTATGAAATACATTGCTGCCTAGCACCGACATAGACACCCTTGCAGAATGGTTTATAGGTACGGATGTTCTGAAATAATGCCAAGCTGTATCCATTTCCTTTGCTTGTGGATGTAAATTCATACTTTTCTGTAAGGGGACTTTTGAAAGAATCATGGCAAAATTGGAATCAAATTATTCAAAGTATTCCCGAGTATATACTAAGCTATGCAAAATACTAAATGTTATTGCACAAAATGATGTGATGGTATGTCACGTCCTCTGCAGCTGGTGAAGGTAAGTGAGCTCAGACAAAACAGCCCTCTGCATCTAAAGCTTGTGTATATTGTTGAACTAACCTAGAATAAACATTTGTTGTGTAATCTTCTTTCATGAGATCTACAAAGGAAGTTTTAAATGTATCTTAAACTAATGCGTGTGCACATGTAATGTTACTAAATACAGATGTACATTTCTCTGTTTCTGGTGTCTTATGTATCACTATCGATAATGCCATAGCTATTAATACTGCTACTAAAAATGTAATATCCATGATAATCTTGCATCTAGCCCAGGTTAGGAAACACATATTTGTTTAAAGTCAGACCAGTAAATAAAATATTGCAGCAAGTGAAGTCAATAATTTGCTCTTAGATGTTTTCATAAGCAGGTTCTCGATTTCTTTTTGACTTATACAGATAGTTTTTTCAGCTTCATTTACAGCAATCTTCAGATATTCATCCCTATCCCTGTTCCGTCTTGTTAACCCTACTCTTGTACTGCAACCTTGGGCCTAGGGAAATCTTAATTATTTTTTGTTTAACATCTTATCAGTCTTTATTTCAGTCTGATGCACTTTGCATTCAATAAAGTGTTCCCAACTTTTTTTTTCTACCAGCAATCTTTTTCAGCAGCTTTTCCCAATACTGTTTTAGTATTATGTCATGGAGGTTCAAATGGTTCTGATGACAAATCAAAGAAATCCGATACTGATGTGTTTAGCGCTTGATAGTAAATCCATTCAGTCGCAGAATACCTCCGACAAGGTAATCTCACTCTTTTTTCCTTGATCTTTTTTATTAACTGTGTAAGCTCAAATACAGTCTGGTTTCATTATACATTTCAGTTTGGCTTTAAGTCTCTCCCCCTCCCTCTGCCCTCTGCTCATCCTTTAAGACATTGTCCGCTTCGCCGGTTCCTTGACCTGTCCCGGTGTCTTCAATAGCACCTCGGTTAAAATTAGCACATTTGTGGCCTCTATAAGTGTTCCAGTCCTTCCAGAGTTTCTCCCATTTTCAGAGACAATCCCTGCCCTCATAGACCATCCGTTTCGTTATCATACATCAGCATGTCCCACTTCTAAGCACCCATATCTGCGGCCATTCCGGCTCCCTATGCTTTTGCAATATTTTTTGGGGCCACAGCCAGTCTACAGTCATCCATATCCTTTGTGCCTTTGTGACTTCAGTCTCAACCCAAGATGTACAAAATACATTGTTTTGTAAATACACTGATGCGCTCACCCACCACCATCCTCAGTAATTCTACAACTGCTGCCCAATGTATTTGCACTCCCGGGCACACCCAAAGGATATGAAAAAGGTACCTGTCTGCCCGCAGCCTTAGCGCATCTGCAGCCTGTCCCATCTTCATCATTTTTGTCCAGACAAAATAGGAGCAATGGAAGATCTTGATCAGACTAATCTGAGTCCAGAGTGTATGGCAATCTCCTTAGGTGCAGCCAGGGCCTCTTCTGACTCTCCACCATCTACGTCACCCATCTTTCGCTCCCATCCCCTAAGGGGCAGCAAGATGTCGGGGAAGTGATTAAGTAGCTTCTTATATGTCAAGGACATGCCCTTTTGGGGCATATATTCGTCAAGTAGCCGGCCCTCTAAGGGCGAAGACTCTGGAAGATCTTTCCCTTTTGGGAGTATCGCTGTGAGTGCCTGCCTGTGTTACAGATTGCAGAAGACTTCAGAGGGCACCAGTTGGTATTCTCGCTGCAGGTCAGGCCACGGGACGACGTCGCCCTGCGCCCATACATCATCTCCCTTGGAGATCCCTAAAAGGTCCCATCTTGCAAAGCCTGACTGGACCAAGAGCATCTCCAGCCCTGCTGCCTTCCACAGTGGCATCGCTCGCGTAGTCCTGACCGCCCATCCCAAGATGCCTTGGCCATCGTGTAGAGTTTCACCACTATCAGCGTGGGGTCTGAAACGCTTGTTCAATCTGTAGGAGAAAGGCCCAGTTGTTAATCGTACTCAACTTTGTCACCCAGCGGGTCAGATACATTATTTTAAACACCGCCGCCCTCCCCAGTAGCAAGAGTGGTAGTGACCTCCAGTGTCTCACATCCTGCCTCAACCTGTATCAAAGTGCGTCCACATTTTCCCGCTGAAAAGATTGGCATTTGGTGTGATGAAGAGCCCCAGCTACTAGAAACCTGTAGGGGACACGGACTCAATGTAATTTGGTGGTAGCAGTGGCACCTGACCCTTCAGTGGGTAGAGCAGAGATTTATGCCAGTTTTGGTATATTTCAAGTATTTGCTAAAAGTCGTAATGATCTGCATTAGCCGAGTTACCGCCAGAACTGTCACATACAGTAGCACATTGACTATACATAATGATATTTTGTCCTCCCATTGTCCCTCTCACTGCATACCCCTCACTAGAAGATCTTGACAGATCCACGCCGCCAACGGCTCAAGCACCAAGGCAAGAATTAGTGAGGATATTGGGCAGCCCTGTCTGGTACCTCGTTGAAGCTTGAATGTGCGAGACTGCTTACCATTCACCTTAAACTGTTCCATCCGGCCTGTGAAGAGAAGTTAAACCCACTTTATGAAATTCAGACCAAAGCCAAACTTGGCCAGCACCGCGAAGATGTAGCCTCATTCCAACGTATGGAATGCCATCTTGGCATCAAGAGACAGCAACAGCGCCTGTTTTTCAACATTAGACGATTGTCTCAGAACACAACAAAGGAGGCAGAGATTAAGGGCCAGATGTACGACCCTTTTTTGCGCTTGCAAATGGGAGATCGGTCCATTTGCGGTTGCAAAAAAGGGTAATGGCATGTACAAACTCTATTTTCCGAGCCACTGAGTCACAAAATAGCGTTTGTGAATCTCTCGCTGTTAGAAAGGGGTGTCCCTTCCTAATAGCGAGACTCACTGCCTTGTACTATTATTTACCACCTACATCAAGTAGGTGGTAAACCACTCGCAAAAGGGAAGGGGTCCCCTTAGGGACCCTTTGTGAGTGTGTGAGAAAATAGTTTTTAAGAGCAGGCAGTGGTCCCAGGGACCACTGCCTGCCCTTAAAAAATGAAACTGAAAAGTTTCATTTTTCTTTTTTAGTTGCATTCCGTTTTCCTTTAAGGAAAACGGGCTGCATTAAAAAAAAACTTCTTTATTGAAAAAGCAGTTCCATCCCTGGGAGTGCTAGCCATTCTCAATGGGGTCGCAAATTGTGCTTGCCTCATGAGTATTGATGAGGCATGCAATTTGCGACCCCATTGGGAATCGCTTATAGTGTCTGTGACACTGTTGTACATTGCATTTTGAGAGTCTCAAATTGCGAGTTGCAAAGCGACGCTATTTGCGAGTCGCAAAATGTAAGGGTCGTACATCTGGCCCTTATAGCAGTGTTATGATGGGGCAACAATCCTGATTAATCTGGGTGGATCAGAGATTGGATCACTTTGATCAGACGCAAAGTCAACAGTTTAGCTAATATTTTAACTTCCGCAATAAGGAGAGAGAACAGCCTTTGAAAAGAACATCCCTCAGACAGCTTCACCATCTTATGTATGACCACAAAGGTGGGCAGTCTTTGATCTTCTGACAGGGCACCCATCTGTCTACTTTCCTTATACATACTCAATAAGTGGGGAGCTAACTTAGAGCCTATCATTTTGTAGAGTACAACCGATATGTCATTTGGGCTCATGGCTTGGCCGAAGTGATATTCACTTGCCATTCCAAGCTGCTCCTCCTCAGTAACTCTCACTCTTTTTGATTTCTTTGGTGCCTGTTGATCCCATTCTGTGTCACTTATACCGCTTGATTCTGTCTCCTCAGCAATTGTTGGCAGTATGCATTCAACTGACACACTTAATCTCAATTTTTTCCAAACATACTTTTGTGGCCATTCAGCATCATTGGAGACTCTTCTTGATCTAGTGCTTGTCCCTTTACCTGAATCTTCTCATTGTTCTGGAGATGTCTCATCTTTTACTTCAGGTTGAGCTCTTGTTGCTTCTTCCTCACCAGAAGCTTCAATGGCACTTTATGAAATCACAGGAATTGAGATTGGTGTGACTTTATGGTTCCATTGAGCTGTTCAACAATTCCGGAGGCTTATGGGTGATAACTACAGTGTAATCTCTGTTCCATTTGTAGAGCAGCACAAAGCATTCTACGGACCTCATTAATAAAATGAGCCCCACGAGCTGACTCCAGAGACACCAGTAACCCGAACCTCGGCATTAGCACTTGCAACAGAAGTTTTCCTACAGTGAGACTGTCATTTCTCCATCATGGGTAGGGTTGTATGTCAATACAACGCTGGCTTAAACCCCGCATGCCATTACAACGCGGGGATTACAATGAAAGTCGTTACAACGACTTTCGCTGGAGGGCGCTGGATAGTGGAATAGTTTAATTTTCTATTCCAACTCCAGCCCACGTTGACAGTAGGGAAGGTGTTGGATAGAAAATTAAACTATTCCCTATCCAACAGCGCCCTCCAGCGAAAGTCGTTGTAACGACTTTCGTTGTAATCCCCGCGCTGTAATGGCAGTGCGGGGTAATCCCCGCGTTGTTATGGCTGTTCTCCATGGGTGTTATATAGAACAGGGTTAACCCAAATGTAGTCACTGGGACCTGGGTGGATAATTGTTGTAAATAGAGGGGTCCCGGACTGGGAAAGGAAAAGAATTAGAGAAGGTAGAAACAAGATAAAAAGGCAGAAACAAATCTAAAGTACGATGTTTTTATTCACATGGTACTACAACCCTTATTAGTGGTTATACTTTATACATCTTAAATTTTAAGAATAAATCTGCCCACAGATATAAGGGGGGAAGAGGGGAAGGGAAGTGTTGTGAACGGGTTTCGTGAGGAAAGTAAAGAAATAACGTTTTTTTTGGTGACAGATAAATCCAATTGTCTTTGTTTCTGTTTCGCAACGGAGAACGGTCTTTAAGATACTATACTGATCAACACCTCAAAAATCGGGTGTGATCGATGTAATCCATGAATGTAGGTACCATCAAACTAATCCATGATCTGTGCATCCGTCTGGTAACATACCTGCGCTCTTAACATTTTTTCACTTATTCTCCATTGATAATTGCAGAACCAGTAACGTCTACAATGACTCACTAGTAAAAAATTTTTAGATAATCATTTACCCGAATATTGGGCAAATAATTGAGAATTTCAGTAACTCTAGTGTAGTCTTTTTTCTGCCTTACCTGAGCCTTTTAGCAACCTAGGGCCAGATGTAGGTAGGCCAATACCGGTCGGTAACGGACGAATTTACAGATTTTCAGCCGTTACCGACCGGTATTGGGCATTTGGGATGTAGGGGACCCGAAAACATCCGAATCGGTGAATTTACCGAATCGGTAAAGTTACCGAATCAGAAACCTTACAGATTCGGAAAAAATACCGAATCGGAAATTATACCGAATCTGTAAAGTTTCCGATTCGGTAAATTTACCGAATCGGAAAAAAGACTGAATCAGAAAATATACCGATTCGGAAACCTTACCGATTCGGTAAATTTACTGATTCGGAAAATAAGAAATGGTAAAAATTCGTTTTTGGGATGTAGGAAACCTCTTAAATACCGAATTTGCATGAAATTCGGTATTTAAGAGTCGGTATTTACCATGGATTCAAATCAGGTGGTAAACAGGTGCATGGTATAAAAAAGGCCCCAAAATGCAACATTTTCACCAGAATTGCGGCATTCTATGTCATTGCGAGGTGGATACGGCTACAGCCAGAAGGAGAGAGGGTCTGGAGGAGGGAGGAGCAGGTGTACAGGCAGAGGATCACTCTATTCCAGCCTACTGAGCCAGAGATCCTACAAAGGTACAGGCTGGCTCCCCAAACTATCCTGGACCTAATCAGGGACCTTCACCCACTATTGGAACATCCAACCACAAGGGCACACGCCATCCCACCAAATGTGCAGGTGCTGTGCAGCCTACACCTGCTTGCATCTGGGAGTTACCAGAGTGTGGTTGCTGCGGTAGGTGGGGTGTCCCAGAGCTGTCTGTCACGTTTCTTAAAAAAATTCCTTGATGCCATGTTGCAGAGAATGCATTTCTACATCAGCTTCCCTGCAACGCATGCAGAACTGCTAAGGACAAAGACAGACTTTTATCAGATGGCGCGTTTCCCAAACATAATTGGCTGTATTGATGGTACCCACATACCAATATGCCCACCTGCTGCCACAGAGTACATTTATCAGAACCGGAAGTCCACCCACACCATAAATGTACAGGTGATCTGTGATTCCAAGTACATGATCACTGACCTAGTAGCCAAATTCCCCGGGAGTACCCTCTACTCCTACATCTTCCAAAACAGTGGGATCTACGCACGCCTGACAGCGGGGGAATTTGGCGAAGGATACTTGCTAGGTAACACACTGTGTGAAACTCCCTTGATACGTATTACAGGTGAATGTGTGTGTGTGCATGTGAGTAATGTTTTTTCTCTTGCCATTAGGGGACAGTAGATATGCCCTCCAGTCCTTCATCCTCACTCCCTATCTCAACCCTACAACATCAAGTCAGAGGAGATACAACAGGGCACACAAGACAACCCGAAACATTGTGGAGCGCACCTTTGGCATGTGGAAGAGCAGGTTTCGCTGCCTCCATAAGAGTGGAGGTGCCCGCCAGTACACACCAATCATCTGCTGCAAGATGATTACAGCCTGTGCTATGCTGCACAACCTTGCGGTCAAGAAGGGCACAGCAGAGGATCTCTCAGATTACGAGGACCCTGATGATGAGGAAGCAGTGCCTGAACCACACGCATCTGGAGTTGCAACACCAACTGATGGCAGACACAGGCGGGATGAGATCACACGCAACTACTTTTAAGTAAGTAAAGAGACACAGACAGGTGGAGTATGCACCAAATGTAGTTTAATTCGGTAATGAGGTAGGTTATTTAAGCACAACTGTGCAACAAAAAGTATTTAACTGCAATGATGTCAGTCCTGGTTCACCTCACCATGAACTTTAAAAGTCATTTCCTTCCACGTTTCCCTGTAACACCTATAGGTTGCTCACCCTGCTCACTGTCTTGCTGGCCTGTGGCCTCAGCATGGCGCCTGCTCCTCCTTGTTTCAGGGACAAGGGTGCTTCCTATGCTGCTCCTGCTAGTGCTCTCCTCACTTACAGGCACATCCAGAGCAGCTGTATGTGCAGTTTGGGCATTTAACAGCGCCTCAAGAGCACTGGTCATCCTGCCCATGTCCCTAGTGACCTCATTGGTGTTTTGGGTCATAGCCTCCTGCATGTTACTGCTTCTCCTGCATGACAGGGAGGTGGCAGTGGCCAGGTGGTCGATGGCTTGATTTAGCCCATGACCACGCTGCCTTTCTCTGCGCCTTGCCTCGAAATCAGTGTCTAGTTTGGTGCATAGCAGCTGCACCGAGTTGCCAATTCCGCGCATCCCTGCTGCCATCTCTTTGTTGACTTGTACCAGCTCACTGATGCCCTTTCCTATTTCTCCTATGTTGCTGTTCAGGGACCTCATTTGTCGTTGGCATGCCTGGATGGCTCTTCCCTGCATCCTCTGTATTCTCACCATGCTCCCCTCCAGACCACGGAACACACTTGGACCCTCAACTGGTGCATCTGCTGGCCTCTCTTGGACTCTGCGGCGTCTTGCACCACTATGGGCCACCCCTGCACTGGAGTGCCTTGTACCAGTGCTGACATATGCAGGCAAGTTGTGTGTTTCGTCGCCCTCAATGTCAGCTGCTGCTGACTCCATTTCTAGGAGTGGGGCCACAACATGCCTCCTGCTGGGTTGTGACGCAGGTGTAGGATCATGCTGTGATGCTGGCATTTCTGGGGATGACAGCAACAGAGGGGATTGAGATCTGTCAGGGGGCGCCAGGAAATCTTGAGGCATTTCTGAGTCTTGTGCAGGAGGATGGCTACTTGATGCACCTGTGTCCTGTGGTACGGTGTGGGTAGTTGGACCTGCTTTCTGACTCTCCTCCCTCTCAGGTGGTGTGCCTTCAGTCTCCTGCGAGCGCCTGCGAGACGTTTCACCTGTGGATATATGAGCGTACATTAGCTAAGCGCTACTGTCTCACAGTCACTACAATTAAATATGTATCACATTGGCTATATTCTCTATGCAGTCATTTCCTTCACTAGTTGGTTGTTGTGCTGTATGACATGTTATTACATCTCTTGACTACATATCGCATCATGCATTGGCCCTGTATAGTGCTAGCAGTACTGGACTGGGGTTCACTTGGCCACAAAGGGTACAGGTAAGGATGATGGTATGGGGGGGAATGCTGTGCATGTCTCTTACCTTTTTTGCTTGCAGCTCTGGCTGAGCTGTCTACTTCTCCCAGTCCGCAGACGCTGTCCGGTTCAATGGTTGAGGCCACCATCTCCTCCAGGTCAGTAAGTGGGGGTGTTGGTTTCTTGCCTCCACCAGTTTTTGATGCCTGCTTGTGATGTTCAGCCAATTTCTTTTTGGTTTGGCTCCTGAGGTCATAAAATCGTTTTTTCAGGTCCTCTGTGTCACTGGTGGTCACCCCAACTGCATTTACTCTGTCCAAAATTTCCAGCCACATTTTTCTTTTGGCAGATTCTGCCACAGTGAGGGACTGCCTGCCAAACAGTTTATGGTGCACCTTCACCACCTCCTCAACAAGGACCTGCAACTCCATGCTGCTAAATTTGAGTTTCCTCCTCCTCTCAGGCTGCTCTTTTTCCTTGCTGCTTGCCATTTTACACTTTTAAAAGTGCACCAAACCCTTTCTGCTGCTCAGTGACTCAGCTCAGCTCCAACTGCCTTTCCAGGAGCTTCTAATTAGTTGCAGCTGCCTGTGTAGCCACTTCCTGGGAGGGAGGGGGAGGGTGGTAGCACCTGATTGGCTGCCTACCTAAGTTTCACTTTTGTTTGCTTTCCGATTCTGTATTTACCGATTCGGTATTTACCGATTCGGTATTCCCCATGCATTCTTATGCGGCAAAAGGCCCATAGGAATGGATGGAGAATACCGAATCGGTAAATACAGATTCGGTAAAAACAGATTTGGTAAATACAGAATCGGTAAATACCGATTCGGTATTTTCCGATACCGAATTTTACCGATTCGGTATTTTTTAACGATTTTCTTCCTACATACCATTTACCGATTCTAAAACACCGATTCGGTAAAATTCGGTATTTTAGAATCGGTAAAATCGGTTTACCTACATCCGGCCCTTAGTCTTTTTTTGCCTTTTTTCGTTAGTTCCGGATTTGGCCACGCCCCTGACAACCTGTTCCTTAGTTACGGGAGCCTCGTGTTTTCACTCGGTGCATTGACTGCCCAGCAATTAAGCCTTCATGCTGGCCCTTTCTGGTTTGATTTTACGCATTATAGGTGAGCCTTTACATTTTATACTTACTAGCTTGGGTTGCGCTCTGGACATTACTTGTTGAGCGTTTTACAGTAAAGGATTCTGTTGTTCCAGATACCGGCCCCCCAGTGGCGGTCCTTAGTGGAGACGTTTGCTTTTGTTGGCGTCTACTCTGTGATTACCAAGGATTAGGATACTGAGTTTTACGGCACAATTACATAATTAATAGGTGAGTGTGCTCTTACCGACATTCGTAGGTCCCACCCTTGCCATGCGCCCTTTCATATTTTGAGCGCCTAGTAATGGGTCCTTTGTTTCTTTTAGATACTGACCCCGAGCATAGAGACCAGTTGAAGCTGACGTTTCTGTGACTTAAAGATTTCCTTTTTCCGTTTTCTAACTAGCACATCACACGGATAGGTGAGCCTTTGATTATGTGGAGCAGTTTCTTTCTTTATTTTGATACTGTATTTGTTGTTGTCAAATAGTAGATCCCCTTTTCTGATTGTAGTTTTCTGGCATCATTCTTTCACAGTAATGTGAGAACACGGTCTACTTTGGATAACTACGACACAAATAAACCCCCTCCCTAATCACGAGGTAATTATTAAGTCCAGATGGCGTTGTAAGTCTCGTTTTCTTTGTGGCCTCACTGGAGGGTGGTATGTGTGTTTTTAATACTTCGTCCTTTTGTGGCCCCCTTGGAAATTTGTCGTGGTCAAGTGACTAGGACTGCGTGGCCTGCGGCATACTGTCCGGAGCCCACGGTAATCACTCACTTATTTTTGGAGAATATCTTCCGCTACAGTGATGGGAAAAGATATTATGGTTATCTCGTATCCTATTGAATTTTAAGATAAGTCATGTTTTTAATTCTCTGTATAAATATGTGAGTTTTAAGTTTTCTCTAATGTGGGGTTTCCCCGCTATGGTATGGTAGGGATCTCTCTGTGAGACCCTCATTTAATAGTTTGTTTCTTTATTCCCCTTAGGAGGTCTGCCCACTTCCAACCCCCACCCCTCTTTGTCCTGACGAAGACCCGCAACGTAAGGGAAACTACCAGTACAAGAACCAGGGTCGAAACGTAGACTCGCTACACCTTAGACACCAGCTTCTACCGCTAGCAGGATTTGTACGGCTGTATTGGAAGCCTGTTTTTTTTTTTAAATGTGTGTTGACCTTTGCAGGCATACATTTTTTTATAAACAAAGACAATTGGATTTATCTGTCACCAAAAAAAACGTTATTTCTTTACTTCCCTCACGAAACCCGTTCACAACACTTCCCTTCCCCCCTAATATCTGTGGGCACATTTATTCTTAAAATTTAAGATGTATAAAGTATAACCACTAATAAGGTTTGTAGTACCATGTGAATAAAAACATCGTACTTTAGATTTGTTTCTGCCTTTTTATTTTGTTTCTACCTTCTATAATTCTTTTCCCTTCCCAGTCCGGGACCCCTCTATTTAGAACAATATTCTCCATGGGTAGCCTTCCATCCATCGAGAGAAAATGCTCACTATAACTAGGACATATCTCAGCCCATTACAAACCAGCATCTCAATAAAGTCCATTAGTATCCTGTTGAAGCTACTCCCTGTACTTCCTAGATGACTCAAAGTCACAGGTGTTTTTCCCCTATGTGCATCTGCTGCCTTGTTACACATCAATGGCACAGTACTTCTGCAAGCATCGTAAATCTGGGGTTAAACCAATTCTGCCTAAATAATTTCACCATTGCATCTCTACCTAGATATGTTGGGCCATGGAAATGTTGTGTCATGAGAAACAATAAATTGTTTGGCTATACCGGTCTCCCATCTGTTGAAATCCAAATGCCATTTGTTTTTCCCCACATCCTGCTCTGATCCAACCCTGCTGTTCCTTCTCTGAAAAAGTTTCCCGTAATCTCTTGAGCTCTACCCATGTATCAGCTACTGAAAACAATATCGAAAAAGCTGTGTACTCTTCAGATTCATTTGTGTAAGCCTCGTTAAATGTGCAGGCCACAAGTGCCCCATACTGGGAAACTTAATCTGTAAATCTTTTTCCAATTGCAACATATCCATCGCCATTTATGTGAGCTGAACACTTAACCACTGCAACTTCGGTAGGCATTTGCAATGTATCAAGCAATTTTCTTACATGGTCCACATTTCTGATGGGTGTGCTAAATGAGGTCTTGAAACCCAACCACTGTACAAAGTCAAGGACCACACCAAACCATATTGAATATCAGTAAATTGAGCCACTCTCAATTGGGCTGGTATACTACAAGTTCTTGTAATATATATATAATGGCAATCAGTTCTGCAGCTTGTACTGAGGTAACACCTCAAAGTCATGAAGCTACCACAACCTCATGAATTATACATACAGAGTAGGCATCTCATGGTACCTTCATTGTTTTTCAGACATAAGCCATCAACAAAGATTGCATAATCAGGCTCAATCAAAGGTTCACCTTTTATGTCTGGCCTTGGTGCATAAATCTGTGACATCTAGACAATCATGTTCAACCTCATCATCACTGACAATCTCATTTACAGGTACCAAGGTGGATGGATTCCAAATTTGGCATCGTCTGAGAATGATTTTTCAGTTGCAAGTATCTGTTGCTTGTTCTTTGTAGGTCTACTGTTTTTCATATACTGTTTTTGTTCGAGTGAGCAAGATCTCTCCAGAGTCAGGGACCGTAACAGTTAAAGGATGTCCCATCACTATATTTTCACATCTTTCAATACTGACAGCCACTGCAGTGACGGGCAGTCCTGCAGCTACAGGGTCAAGGGTAATAAACAACCCACAGATCTTCGTGAATCTCCATGGACATGAGCAAGTACTGAGCGAACACAGCCCTCCCTCTCACTGCAAAACAATGTGAACATCTTACTGTATACAGGCATTCCTAGTGCTGGGGCACAACAGAGACTTTCTCTCAGCTATAGAAAAGCATTAAATCACTTGTTGTCCCATGTAAGCGGATCAGGTACATCTTTGTGCGTCAACCAAAGTAAAGGCTTAGCCACTAGGGAAAGGTTCAGTATCTACGGTCTACAGTACCCAACCATTCACAGGAAGATTTTTACTTCTCTCTGAGATTTTCGTGGAATCATTTGGAGGATTGTTTCCAATCTTTCTTGCAACATCTTTCTCGTTCCCTTCTCAATGAAATTGTAGTGTAGTTCCTATAGTCCCAATAGGCTCTGCGCATTGGAATAATATATTCAGAAGTGTAGACGTAGGACTGAGGTTAACTAGGTCTTTACTGACTATATTAGACTTAAGTTTTTTTGCCAGCTAGCTCAGAGTTCACTAGAAACTTTCTCGAATAGGCGAGGAGGAGTTTAACCTCCCTAGATAGACAAGAAGGGATTTAGTTTCTGACAACCATAAAACATGACAACTTTGCTCTCCCTGAATAGGAGTGTATCTCTAGAGTCGTGTGAAAACAAAAGACAGCTATTTCGCTCAGTCAAAGGTGCGTACTTAGTTTCACCAGATTGCAGAGAAAAAGAGAGACGGGCGTTTTCAATAAAAGGTGTTATTTATTGAGCAGTCTCTTTCCTCATACAAGAGAAATGAATTGCTACAATTGCAATACTTATAGTTAAGTAAAGTGCATACAGTAAAAGTAGGATTATGAAATAATACTGTAAAAGCATTGATATGGTTTCTTAGCCATATGATACTTTAAAATGGATAAAATAGATACATACATATATACATTGACTAATCATACTCAACTGGTGCTTCTAACTACGCCTACCCCGGTGTACCTGACCTAAGCCTAATACGTGGGAGGGAGTAAGTAAGTAGCAGTTTAAGTTAAGTTTGTTTTGCCAAGAATCTGACTCAAGAATTCTCTGTAAGGGTTTAGTCAGTTCAGTACCTGGGTATTAGAAGGCAGGAGGGCTGGTATCTCTCTCTCAGGACTCGGTATCCCAGTCACCCGCAAGGGTAAGCTGGAAATGCCAGAGGCTGGATTTCTCGGCAAGAGAAAAGACAGCGTCTTTCTCAGCGCGTCAAAAGGGAGGGGCAGCGTCCGTGGGCTCTCGCATCAGCTGGGCTCTTCTGAAGTAGATAGCTGCGCTGCTCCAGGATTACCACCGTGTGTTTGCTTAAGGCAACGTTGGTATATTTATACCTGAAAGGTGCCGGGTTTGACGTAAGGCTGGACATAAGACGTCAATAAAGATGGCACTAAGAACTGGTCGTTCTTACAGTGCTTTACAGGAGTTCTCGGACGAAATCAAAACAAAGCAGCGGGGATTTCCCAGGTTGCTGGAGGCTTGGATTTGTTTAAGAACTCGGTGTGCTTTCTAGGGGGCTGGAGGAATAGGCTTGCTTAATGTGACAGCATGCGCTATGACTGAATTATGAAAAGGGTTTCTATGCCGTTTGTAGGGATATTATTGATTTATAACCGGAAAAGGGCAAAGAATAGGAATATTGATTCAGGTACCTAGATAAACACACTACACCCACTCCACGAATTCATGTCCATAATTACTAAACTAAGCAATAGTAAACATATCTAACGGTGCATGTGTATACCAATCCACCCCAAAATACATTATTTTGCATCTGAAATGGCATATGCGAAATACACGAAAAATGAGTATAGGTACTGTATGCTTTCAAGCAGTGTAATCATTCATTAAAAAGGATGCATATATATATCAGCATGAATGATTTGCGAAAATTACAATGAAATGGCTCTTAATACAGAAAAGAAAAGTGCGAGACCATTCCATCACATATAAATACAGTTTTGTTTTTTTGCGTAAATATGCTAGAGGCTGAGGTAATATATTGTCTCAAGAGTTCCTAAAAATAGAAGCTCTGTTCTCTAAGAATAGTTCTACTTTAAGCAGAGGATGAGTGCCAAAAAAAGGTAAATATTTTGGAATCGGGGAAAAAATAATTTCGTTTTTCAAGGGAAGAAGTCAAAACAGTTCCAAATATTTTCAGAAGCTTTTGTTTTTCAAAGCTGAAGGCCAAATTCAGAGTTCAGGGAACGCTGAGTGCTCGTTTGCTTAAAAGTTTATTCTTTTTGTTCAGGGGAGAAAATCATTTCAGACAGACTTTCAAAAAAGCAGTTTACCGCTTCAGGTGAAAGTTCGACCAAGTTGGAAAATGCCGCAACTGTGCAGTCGTGAGAATGATTGCTATCATCGATGACAGGATCAGCAGTGCTCACAGAAGGTCGTACCTGGTTGATGCTGCTCTCATCTTTCACTTCACTACCCTTTAATCGCAGTGGTGAAGTCTCAACGAATGCCGTCATCAGGATGGGTAACCGCTGGGGACAACACGATGCATGAGCCTTTACTGTACTTAGCAAAGTATCTGTATCCAATGGTACTTCTGATTGTAGTGTAAGACAGACGTCTAACACGCATTCTTCTCCGCACAGCATACATCTTAACACAGGTAAGATACAGTTCTGCCAGATGGGTTTGAACGAAAGAAACCAGTTCATATTCAGATCTCTTAGCCGGGCTAATCCAAGGACTTTAGTTATGCGGTCCCGATAGCGTCTAGCTAGGATCGTTTCTTCCATTGTTGCTGGAGTCTTGTCTGTGACGTGGCTTGCCATAACGAAGCAGGAGTATCAAAAATGCCTGCTACGAGTCCCAACAGGAGTGGAAGGCCGCCAAAGAGTGAATGGACAAAATTAGGAAGATGCCCAGGACTGCTTTGAAAGGTGTCAACAGTCCCGAAAAAATTGTCTTAAATACACTCGCGATACCATTCGTATCAGAAATGTTTAAGATTTCATTTAGCATTTCTGCGAAGTGTAGGGGGCAATTTGTTGATAAAAGGTTATGTATCTCTGCCGTTGACCTCGCAACTTGGAGATCATACGTTTCTTTTGATGACGTCAAGTGCACTGGCGTCTGTAGAAGAACATACTTCATTCTGCTTAAAGTATCAATTCGAATAGAAGAGATTTTCAAACTGGGCCAAATTTTTCCCTCCCTGTCTGGAGTGTCGTTTGGATACAATACTTGCATACAGCAAGTGACCCTGGACGTTACGCTTACCAGATAAGCTTTTCCTGGCACCAAGCCACAACATCTGTGGTCCACTATTAGAATGTAGCTCCCGTTCGAAAGCCGTCTAAAGAATAGCTCTATTCGAGTTGCAGGTGTGCCAAGCTGGTGACATGAAAGGTTATTTGAAGTCCCCTCACAGGCCCCATGTAGATTTATACCCTGACACAGAAGTGTACCACTTAGTGATTTTTCACAATTATCACCACTAAGAAATACATTCTGTCCTTTTTCACTATAACACGTGTGAGTGTAAGGTAATTTCCATGATGACTTGATGTATCCTTTACCCAACCTTTCATACTGGCCTGCCTGTATATACTTTTGGCAGTATTGAAATTGGAAAGTCGTTATCGGAATAGTTATTATCCCGTGTATTATCCATTCAATGACAGGTCGTTCTGACATTGTCAATGGTAATCTCTCAAGTTTTTCAATGCTCAGAATTGTATATTCTGCTCCTTTTTGTGCCAAGCTGATTTGTATATCAGTAAGGTTAAAGATAGAGAATAGTGACGTTGTGTTGATTAAACGCCAAGGCACGTAGCCTGAACGCAGATTTTGCAACGTCCAGCCAAGCTGTACAATAGAACGCAATTGGGACTGACCATGTTGTAACATTAGCATGTCCTGCTCTATTATATCGATTGCAGATGATACAATACTGTCCAGTGAATATATTCTGGAAGACAGAGTCATTAACCCATTGTCCACAACAGAAAGTGATTTTTCCAAATTAATACGGTCGATTTCCCGTATTTTCTCTGCTGTTTTAATTTGAGTTTCTTTCCAAACTTCGTTATAAGCTGCATATATAGAGGCCGCTATGAAACGTTTTTGACGCTGGTTGCGTGGTCCCATAATGAAATCACGCAAGTCAGCACCTTCTTTTAGTAAAGTTAAGTGTTGCTTCATTTCTGCCAGTGTGGATGTATGTAGCCATTCAAGGCAGAGTTTTCCTACACTGTATGTTGTTACTATCCCTGGATGTTGTCGCTGGGAGTATCTAGGGTCTGGCCTGGTCAATTTGAACCCCTGTATTTTGTTCAGGAATCTATCTTGACAGTTATTTGTGTCTGTGGGCCAGATCAACCATTTCTTCCAATCAGGATGTGTTCTGTTTTGGTTTAAAATATGGGATACGTCTATCTCAACCTCTGTAGTGCTATTACTGTCAGGTGTTGGCTTTGGAATAGACGGTTTGTTTAAGTCTTTAAATTTGGCTAGGCCAAGACAGGCTGTTTGTTGAATTGTGTCATTCAAAAATATAATTTGTTCTGGGATTATGCAGGCTCTGAATAATGATTCTATACCTTGGACTTGCCAGTCTCTGGTACCCCAGATCGTTTTCGTTTCAATGTTATTTTTCCAAAAATCAAAACCAAATGTATTCATTTTTTCAAAAAATGATTCTGAATAGATTAATTTTGTATTTGTCAGCATGGTTTTCATTCCTGTCTTATTTAACAGTTTGAAATAAAATGTTTCTGCGTCACTTGTGTTAAACCCTGAGAAGTATGGGAATTTCTCATGGAATGTTTTGGAACTACCTTTTGGTGGAGTTGCACAATGTTCCCATTGATTATAATTTAAAACATATCTAGGTTGAGCAGATTTATGCAAATAATGGTTACCATAGTGGTTGTAGCAGTACATCTGATCATAATTCGATGAACCTTGTAAATAATCATGTTCTGTAAATTTTGCTGACATAACTAAGTCTGAAATCATATCATTAATACTTTCCAAATCCCAATCATCAGAGAATGTACTCGGTTTTACAAAGTCACTTAATGAAACCTTAAATTGACAAGGATACTTCAAGAGCTCGACCGGGCCATATATATCGTAATCTGTTTTGTCCCATTCTACCCCACCGGGTATCGGATTGGCTGTGAAGTTTACTGAAGAAAGTTCTTTTTTCTCGATGTGTGAAGACTTGTGTGGCTTTAGGACCAGGTTGATATTCTGGCTTGCTGTGTCCATTGTAACATATTTTCCCTCAATGAAGTGTCCCAAGCATAGCACCATGATGAGCCAAAGCAGGAGGAAAAGTACACCTAGCACCACCCAAAATTCAATCCATGGGGAAATCAGATAGGTCTCTTGTAGTTGATGAAAGAGTTCTTTAGTTTTGTCTTTAAGAGTTTTTGTTTTTGTTGGCTGTTCCTCAGGTTCGCTCGGATCCTCAGAAAAGTCATCGAAGTTGATGAAGTAGCCTGATGCAGTTCTGTCAATTATTGGAATTGCTTCTGGATTTTTCCTTGTTTTATTAGCAGAGTCTGTGGATACATCGTTGTAGACAGGTGTTTTTTGACAAATTGTTGCAATTTGGGTTTCAAGAGGCATATGTTCCATGGCTTTGTTGCATAGTCCTTGTTGATTCACTGTAGGTTTATCAAATGTGATTAGTCTCTCAGTTTGAACCTCTTGATTTGTAGCAAACTTTGGTGTTCTGCTATTTCTTGGGAGTCCACTTGGCCTACTACTTATTATTGGCCACATGATTGTGGTTTAACCAGGTCGATGGATACAACTCGGTTCTCCTTTTTACCAGCAAGGGGCGGTAGTACAACTGATCTTGTTCCGTTGACAGCTAAGACAGGTACTGCTTTTCTGTAAGAAGGCCCAAATTCCTTCTTCACCGCGATTTTCTCTCTGACCAGATCCCCAATCTTTGGAATCCAGACAGGCCTTGCTGGGACAGGTGGTTTCTCTTCAGTGGCTGTTGGCTGTTGTTTCAACTTTATGTTGCTCAGGTCTTTTCTTGTTTCATTTAAGTCCTGTAAAATAGCCAAACGATCTTTGATATCAAAGCATTTTCTTTCTACCACTGAAGTTTGACTATCGAGATCCTGGATATGCATTCTAGTCCCAAACAATAGTTCGTACGGACTGAAACCTTTTAGAGAATTTCTTGGCAGATTGTTAAGACTACGTTGGACACTTATTAAATGTTTGACCCACCCAAACCCCGAACCTAATACCTTAGCCGTTATAGATTGCTTTATGTCTCGGTTTTTTCTTTCCACCATCCCATTTCCCTCAGGAAGGAAGTGATAAGATTCCCGCAATGCAATGCCCATGCTGGTCATGTCCTCCTCATAAGCTCGAGAGCTAAAAGCAGGATCCTGGTCAGAATGTAGCATTGCCTATTGCGTCTATGCCGCTATAGACTCGCAAATCTTTTATAACAGTTCAGACGTCAGCCGAGAGCTGGGGTCTACATTTCAAGTGAAACCAGTCTTAAATAATATTAATGGGACGCATTTCTTCTGGGTATTTTGTATTGGTATTCTTGTGATCTCTAAAAGAAGGGCATTGGTAGCACTCCGGGCATTTCGCCACTGCGGTCTCTGTTGCAGTTTTGACAGTAAAATGCAAATTTGTAGTTTTGCAGGCTCATTCCCGGCCACCAATATATTGATTGTAATTCTTTCAGAGATTCCTTAATCTTAAGGTGTCTTAGACCCTCACCCATATGTGCGTCTGCTATTAATAAGTTTCTCCTGTTCGTGTTTGGACTTACCCTATCCCCCACTCCAGGGATTTGAGCAAAAGGAACGGAGTTTGCATCGATTACGTATGTATAATTGAGTGGATAGTTGCCGGGTAGCGCTGCACAGTCGCCTTTTGAAGACATTTTTACTGCCAGCATCGTTTCCCCGTCTACGTATTTTCCTGAACGCTTTTTTGTAGCTACGGAAGCCGGCTTAGTTGCTTCCGCTGTGGCTGTCTCAGCCAATGAATTCCCTGAAACGTGAACGCCATCACGTTCATGACTCAATGAATGTATCACGTGAGTCTTTGGTAGTTCTTTCTGTAAAAGAACTACTTGTTCCCAAAGCGATTTTTGCTTTATTGTGGCACCTGTGTCATCTTTGTAACCGTTTTGAACCCATTTCTGCAAGTCGTTATTGTATGATTTGATGCAGTAATATGAATCGCACACTATTAGTGTCGGGAATTCGCGATCGGCATTATCTAGCGCCATTTTTAACGCCATTACTTCAGTATGTTGATCTGAATTATTTTCTACAGAATGTGATTTTGTTACCAGAGGTCTCAATTTACCTCCGCGCCACACGTATTTAACAATCTCGCATGTGGCGTTATAGGCTTGTTTTCCCCAAACTGAGGGTTGTGCATGTCCGTCTGTATATATTACACAGGCGTACTGTTGTATGGGCCGAATGTCGATTGGCAGAGGATATTCTCTTTCATATTCTATATTTTTTTATCTTTTCATGTTTGGGCCAAAATAGTATTTCACTTTGTCTGTAGCAAGAGAATTTTCCCATTGTATCCATTTTGGATTTAATGCCTCAGTAGGTAAATTACATGGGCTTGTTAATGCCTCAAAGGCTGATTCTGCTGTTATAACAGTAATCCGTCTGCCTTCGGCTTGGTCTCTTTCTTTTGCTACACCTGTTTGAACCGCATTTACTATGTTTTCCTTAATACTGAATGTTTTTTCAGCTTCTGTGTACAAATGTGATCTGTATGCTATTGGTACCGTTTCTCCCTCATTAGAGGTCAGGTATGTGAATCCGCATCTTCCTGGGATGACCCGGATCACAAGGTTGCGTGTGTTATCGCGTGTTTGCAATTTTGTTTTAGCTAACATGTCTGTTTGCAATGATCTCAACATTTCTGTGTGTTTTTGAGTCCAATTGATTGTTTTAAAATCTGGTATTATTAGTTCATAGAGAGGTTTAACCCTCTCTGCATAATTTAGAATGTACGTTCTTCCGAAATTCAGGAAACCTAGAATTGATTGTAAGTTTTTCAGCGTTCTTGGTGCTTGGATTACAGCACATTTCTCTAAGAAATTGTCTGCCAGGCTTTTGCCTTCACTTGATAATTCATATCCTAAAAACAGGACGGTTAGATGGGCAATTCGTGACTTTTTAAAGTTGAATTTGTAACCCTCTGCTGCGAACCCAAGTATTATGGTGTTCACTCTTTTCAAGTGAGTATCCAAGTCATCATCTGTTAGATAGATGTCATCGACATAAGATAATGCCTCATCATCATACATTTGTAGTAACTCTGTTACTCTTGCTGAGAATAATCCTGGGCTGTTCTTGAACCCCTGTGGGAGTCGACAGAATTTTACTGCGAGCCCATTATTGAGAAAGCGGTCAAATACCTGCTTTCAGGTGCTATGTTTTGACAAAAGAATCCATTAGAGATGTCTAATGTTGTTTTGTATTTTTTGCGCACAATGTTATTCATTAGTGCTGCACTGTGTGAGTTTTGTACTGCAAAGGATTTGCAACATGAGTTAAGGTGTCTGTAGTCCAAAAGTAGACGATATGAATCGTCTGGCTTGGAGACAGGAAACAAAGGATTGTTCATTTGTGAGGTGCATGTTTCAATCACCCCTGGTATTCAAGTTGATCTAAGATCTCCCTGACCTGTTTTTTAGCTTCTTGCTTAATTGGGTACTGCCTTTGTGCAGTTGGTTGATTTTTTAACTGGATTTTGTGAGGAGGAGAGTCCTCATCCCATCCAACATGGTTTTTATATAATGCAGGAGCTTGGGCTACTGCCCACTTTCTTGCAAGTGTATATTTTTTATGAATTGGAATGTGAATTGAGAAGGCAGGCATAATCATTTCTTCGCCATGAGGGCACTCCCTGACAAACTCCGGTGGCCAGTCTTTTTCAGCTAAAAGGATGTCATAGCCTTTTGAGAGGTTATCCCAAAATAGACCCCTTATTTTCCTAGTCTTATCTCCCTCTATACGTAATGTTATTTAGTATATTTTATGAGGTTTGCTAACTCTGGTATCTGCAGTTTCAACCTGAATGTATTCATTCGTGTCCACTGTCTCCAGATGATTCATCAGGATCTTGCGAGCTATGCTCACTTCTGCTGCGCTGTCTAGCATTGTCTGAGCCCACTCTCTGTTTTTCAGCTGTGTCCTCAGGATCCTCGGCATGTTTGACTATTTTAATGCTGGCTACCTTCTTTTTTGGAAATTGTAATTTTTTACTTTGATGAGCAGGTTCCTTGTCTTTGGACTTGACGTGCTCTTCCCTGTGTTCTGACCGTCCTCTTCTTTCCGATTTCTGCGAGGAAGTCTGAAAAGATCGAGAGGGACGTGTATCAATATCTAGATATCTATCAGGTTTCTTTAAATTATCCCTATTTCTAAGGTTGTATCTTTTCTCAGAGGGCTCCCTCTGGGGAGACTTGTGTCCTTGGTCCGGAGATCTTTCTCTCCGCCGAGGAGACTTTCCTCTGGACTGGAATCTTTTTTCTTTCGGAGTGGATTGTTTATTTCCATCCCAGCTCTTTTTTGGAGTGTTTAGAGTATTTTTAATAAATATCTTTTCAGGATTTTCAGTTAGTTGGGGTTTTACTGGTTTCCCACCCAAACTATCTCTTCCTAGCTCTTCATAGGATTTTTCTATGATTCTGGCAAGTTCAAATGGTTGTTCTGCTATATCTGTTTCTTTCAATTTCTGAAGGAAAGTTATATCCTCAGTTGCCACTTGAACTAAGTCTCTATATGCCTGTGTTAATTCTTTTATTTTAACTAAGAGTTCTTCGCTTGACATTTTAGTAATGTCAGGATGTGGTGTGTAGCTGGCTAGAACCGGCCACGTTGCTCCTGGTCTACCTAGTGGACCGAGCCTGGTGATGTGATTATTATGTTTTAGGGCGCCTTTAAACCAGAGCAGGTGCTCTTGGTATTTTATTGGGATTTCCACCTCCTCGAAAGGGGTGTACTCATCCGGTGGTTCCTCTATTTTGTAATAGTGGAACTCATGTGTGACAGCGTTTGCTGCTGGAAAGTTTATCCATGAATAGAATACCTCTGTCTGCCGATATTCATGTGCCTCAATTACAAATATGACTGTACCACCTCTCGATGTTAGTCCATTTTCTATTAGTTTAAGAGTTATAGTTTTTCTTATGTTGACCGGGATGAGTATTGCATCCGGGTCTTGCTGTAGGAGACTTGTGTCTTCCTCTAGGAGTTGAGCTGCTATTCTAGCTGTCTCCCTATCTCCTTCACCGTCTGACATTTTACTGACAGGAAGGTTTTTTGTTGCAGATCAGGTTTTCAAGGAAACAAAGATTAGGTCACAATATTTTGGAACACTGTATCCTTCAACGTTGAATAAACCAAAAACTATACATAGAAATCTCTTCCTACTAAGATCCGGCGGATTTTAACCTTTGACCCACTCCAGACGTCTTTGGAGTATTTACGGGAGAAAGGGTCTGTGTGAAAAAGCATGACTGAGTTACTCTAACGTCTTGCGTTAGATTTATCGCCTTACCAAACGTTGGGCGCCATGTAGTGTAGTTCCTATAGTCCCAATAGGCTCTGCGCATTGGAATAATATATTCAGTAGTGTAGACGTAGGACTGAGGTTAACTAGGTCTTTACTGACTATATTAGACTTACGTTTTTTTGCCATCTAGCTCAGAGTTCACTAGAAACTTTCTTGAATAGGCGAGGAGGAGTTTAACCTCCCTGGATGGACAAGAAGGGATTTAGTTTCTGACAACCATAAAACATGACAACTTTGCTCTCCCTGAATAAGAGTGTATCTCTAGAGTCGTGTGAAAACAAAAGACAGCTATTTCACTCAGTCAAAGGTGCGTACTTAGTTTCACCAGATTGCAGAGAAAAAGAGAGACGGGTGTTTTCAATAAAAGGTGTTATTTATTGAGCAGTCTCTTTCCTCATACAAGAGAAATGAATTGCTACAATTGCAATACTTATAGTTAAGTAAAGTGCATACAGTAAAAGCAGGATTATGAAATAATACTGTAAAAGCATTGATATGGTTTCTTAGCCATATGATACTTTAAAATGGATAAAATAGATACATACATATATACATTGACTAATCATACTCAACTGGTGCTTCTAACTTCGCCTACCCCGGTGTACCTGACCTAAGCCTAATACGTGGGAGGGAGTAAGTAAGTAGCAGTTTAAGTTAAGTTTGTTTTGCCAAGAATCTGACTCAAGAATTCTCTGTAAGGGTTTAGTCAGTTCAGTACCTGGGTATTAGAAGGCAGGAGGGCTGGTATCTCTCTCTCAGGACTCGGTATCCCAGTCACCCGCAAGGGTAAGCTGGAAACGCCGGAGGCTGGATTTCTCGGCAAGAGAAAAGACAGCGTCTTTCTCAGCGCGTCAAAAGGGAGGGGCAGCGTCCGTGGGCTCTCGCATCAGCTGGGCTCTTCGGAAGTAGATAGCTGCGCTGCTCCAGGATTACCACCGTGTGTTTGCTTAAGGCAACGTTGGTATATTTATACCTGAAAGGTGCCGGGTTTGACGTAAGGCTGGACGTCAATAAAGATGTCACTAAGAACTGGTCGTTCTTACAGTGCTTTACAGGAGTTCTCGGACGAAATCAAAACAAAGCAGCGGGGATTTCCCAGGTTGCTGGAGGCTTGGATTTGTTTAAGAACTCGGTGTGCTTTCTAGGGGGCTGGAGGAATAGGCTTGCTTAATGTGACAGCATGCGCTATGACTGAATTATGAAAAGGGTTTCTATGCCGTTTGTAGGGATATTATTGATTTATAACCGGACAAGGGCAAAGAATAGGAATATTGATTCAGGTACCTAGATAAACACACTACAAAATGTCCCAAGTATTGAACTTCTTTTTGACAGTACTGCAGTTTACCCGGAGACACTTTGAGCCAGATTTTGATGGTTTCACTGCCTACCTACTTGGCGGTCCGCTCGCTCAATTTAGATTTTAGCGGGTCCATGGACTAAATACCAAGTGCTGCTGACCCAGCCAGGATTTTCCTCCCACATCAACAGCACCATGGGCAAAAGCAGTTGTAGGAGGGAGTCCAGCCAGGATTACCTCTGACCTAATCACGATGTGCCTTTCCGTCGGGACAACTGAGGCAGGGATACCTTCATACTTAAGTTGACAGATTCAAAGGAAATGTGTACAAACTTTTTTATGTTTCCCACTTCCATGTATGTCTTGAAACCCGTTGTCCAGGTCCGTCCTTTGCTGCTACAACTTGGCTATGACGCTAGTCAACTCTGTTGTCACCGGGATCAAAGGCAATTTTTACACGTCTTACTATGAATCGTGTATAAACATTTCCTTTAGTCTTGTGTATTTTTAGTTGCCCTTACATGCAAGTTTTTTCTTAAGTGTAATTAAAAAGTAATCCTTTTACAACTAATCAATGCAAAATGAACACACCTGTATTGAAACTGAATTTTTTGTTTTTTTTGTTTTGGTGGTTGTGGGTGTACATTCAAAAGTGTGTGTATGTTGTATGTGAGCCTTGCTTAATGTACAAAAAGAGGTGTGACACATTATGTACATATATTTTTTAACTGCACACAACCTATATTTGAGTGACACATTATATAGATATAAATTCTTTAATCAACGCAGAGCCATAAATGTACATAAAAACATATAATTTGATTAAAATCAATTGGTGCAGTACATAAATAAATAAAGTAATAAAATCATTGCAGCAATACAATTTAGAAGTAAATTTACGTACATAATACATACAAATCAAGTAAGAATAAAAACAGGATCACTGGACTGAAGATATGTCAACGTTAATCTCCATTTAAAAAACAGAGATTGTGAGACCGTAAACACTATGGATTGCCTTGTATCGCTACTCAGTATCCTAATTGCTATTCTATAGTCTTGTATACACAAAAGCCGACAAAGTGGAAGTATCCATTTTTTCCAATATCCTTTGTAAGCTGGGCAGAAGAGGAAAACATGTTCAATGGCCTCTTTGAATCCAGCACAAAGAGGGCAAGTTCCTTCCAGATCCCTATCTGCTCGCTGCCATCTAGAAGTAAAGGAACATAGATGAAGAGGCTCATAATGGAATTTCAAGTATAATGACTTAGCTAAAAGGGGCTCAACCGCTACAAAAAAGGGTTCCAATTAAAAATGTACTTTAAAATCAAGGAATGCAGAAGCCAGAGAGCCTGTTCCCAACTAGCCCAATATATATGTGGACGTCTAATACTGCAAATACAAGCTCTTTAAGGCAGCCTTAGTTATCCCACTAAGGTCTGCTGGAGTAGTCCTAAGACTCGCACAGCCTAATTTGATAAAACAATTACTTAATATAACTGACCCATGGTATTTTTAAGGCACCAGGTGACATCCTCCAGACCCTGTCGATAGGCTAATAGCTCGGGTGTCACTCAAATTCTGCACCAATACAGTATTCGTCTAAGCCCTATTTTTGCGCTAAGCTCTCTCGGTCCCAGGTTTAAGCGCAAGGTAATGAGCAGGGTGCTAACAGGGAGGTCGGTCAGTGAATGCATAAAACAATTTTCAACTTTGTACAACGAGCTAGAGTCTTTGTGGTCCCAGTGTTCTGCACCATACGATGCAGCCCCCACTGCTTGCATGTTATAATTTGTAGGGCTGGGAAAATAGGGTGAAATTGGGAGCACCTAGAGGACCTAATAATTCCACCAGAGTACTGTTCCAGCTTCAATCTACATGTTACAGTATGCGGAGACCAATCAAAGCTCTTGGTGAGTGTGACCCCCAGGAATTAAAAGATTGGAACTCTCTCCATCTCTCCAACTGTACTCCGTGAAGTTCGGGGTTAGCCCTAGATGTTGAATAAGGACTGAAGACCATATTCTTAGCTGATGTTGACCTCCAAGCCCCTCTGCTTGCAGAAGCACCCAAACTGAGTCAAGAGCTTTTGGAGCCCCATTGGAGATCTAGAAATCAGAAGGGTGTTGTCCACAAACAGTAAAGCCGGTATCCTAGCACCAGCAAGACTTGGTGCATCATTCTAACAATCAGCCAAGTATGCCACCAGACCATTAATTATAAGCAAAAATAGAGTTGGGACCAAAACACATCCCAGTCGAACACACTGATTGACAGGGATAGCATCTGTGAGTCACCCTGTGTCCCACAGCGTACCTGTGCAAAGTTGCCAGAGTGTAATCTGATCTAAACCAACAAAAGATACTTAGGGATACCCATTTCACGCAAAACTTTTCAGATGACATCCCTTGTAACAAGATCCACAGCTGACCGAAGGTCATCAAACGTCACATATAGACAACAACCCCTGAGTAATACATGCTTCCAATGCAACAAAAGAAGTAGGAAGACTTGTTCGATAGTACCAACGCCTTCTCTGAAACCAGCTTGTAGTGGTGTCAGTAGCTCGGCATCTGTGAGCCACCCATGCAACCTAGCCAGAATTGACCCTACTAAACATTATTTTCTGTGTGCTGTCAATGAACCTATTGTGCCTGTAGTTAGAGGGGAGAGACTGAGAACACTTTTTAAAAATCTGAATTATCTCAGCCCCTGCCCAAGTGGGCGGCATTGGTGGGCCTTGTAGAGCAGTATTAAAGAATGTGACCAAGTATGGACACCAAATGCCCTTTTCTGCCCTAAGTAAGTCTCCTGGAACTTTGTCCAAACCTAGGGCCTTGTTAGGGATGATCCAGTCCAACGCAGTCCTGATCTCAGAAAGAGCTATAAGATTGCTGTCATAATCAGGGACGTCAAGTGGGGAAAATACTTGCCCAGCACCCACTGGGCCAGCACCATATAAAGAGTTCTCACGAAAATCAGAAGTGGGAGAATAAAACTTAGAAAAGTGGATAACCCAATATGCTACCACGTTATTATTTTCCAGAGAGTAAGAATTTTCCAGACTTCCATTAGCTAAAGTATGTCAAAAAGAACGATGGTCTCTATCCTTGAAGGCGTTGAGCATAGAGGCCAAACTATCAAGGACCCAATCTTTCTTAGCCCAGGCTAAAGTAGCCTTGTAAGCTTGCCTAGCTTCTGATATCAGTGTCCTGTCCTGACCTTGGATGGCTTTAGATAGCTTCGCTGCTTGACTTTTTGTACCATGATTTAATGGACATTGCTTCTTATGTGATTTTAACTCCACACAAAAAGTCCATCAGTGTTGTAAACATAGCATTACAAACAGTGGAAAGAGATCTGCCGTAGACATGTTGGTCTGGGATTGGGCCAAACATTGCACAGCCTCGAACCCTGCTGCCCCTATACTGTAAACCTCCTTGATTACAACGGGGAGCGCACAACTGAGCTCCATTTGAGTCTACGCCTGTTATTAGAATAACTGAGCAACCTGACAAAGGGTTCAGTACAGTTACTGGCCAGGGCAATTCCTAATGGGCTCAACTGCAAATCTAAGGCATTATAGTCGCTGTCCTGTTGAGGGGCAATACACATGTCTACAAATATCGCTAGAGTTTAAGATCAAACAATATATAATCTATTAGACTAGCGTGCTTTGGACAATTATATGTGTGCATCCCTTCTTTATCGGAGGGGGCTCTCCCATTACAGGCTCAGAGACCTTGATTTAGAGTAAACACATTGAGCTGAAGTACAATAGCAGTCCACCTCCGGACGGGTGGAAGTATTAACTGGGGGACTATCCAACCTTGATCTTCTTCACAAACAAGATCCTCATCGGTGTTGGCATCCAGAGGCTCAAACTGGCAATTAAAATCACCAACAACAAATGTATAGGCATCAGAAGGAAGGGCTGCCAGGTGTGTATCAACACATCTATAAAGCTAGACTCCGACCCACTACCCTCTGGCCTTCGATCTACAATATTGATATAGTACCCTGCTTTGGGAGAGAATTGCAGGCTGACAGATAACATGTCGGGCAATCCCACCTCAGCAACAGCTATAGTAGGGTAGGGTGTTTTTAACCCAAGTAGTCAACTTACCAGATGGTCGGCCCACCCCCTTGAAAGTGGCAGGCTTGGTAAAATTTACACGATCGGGATAAAAAAGGGGGATAAGGCCCAAGTCTCATGGATAAGACATATGTCAAATTTACTATCAAACTCGCGCCATTCATCACACAGTAATTTGGAGGCTAACCCTGCAATATTCCAAGATAGAAGCCTGGTAGGGCGCGCAGATGAACCTTCAACAATGGGAAAACTAGAATAGATTGGGCTTACTGCCACAGGACGACTAGTGCCAGAGTAGAGGCAGGAGACAGTCATCCCCCTGAAGACCAAACTCTGCCACACTATGGTCCAAAGAGTCCCAGTTAATACCTGATAGGAAGACTTCTACAATGGAAGAATTAGGATGTATTGTACTATCTACCATACAGCTACTAAAGACAGTGGTAGGGTGAAATAAGTTGTTCCACTGCAACACCGACTCAGCTACACAGGGGTCCAAATATTCTGCAATAGGGTTGGGACGTCAACATGTGACAGGTCAGACAGCGGGATGAAGCGATTGGAAGTGGTGACGGCTCTGCCAAGCAACTCATCAGATCTAAATGACAAAGGCCTCCACCCCCTCACTGGTTCTAAATTCGGATAAAAGAAACCTAGTTGGACAATATTTATGAGACCTCCTTACAATTTCTTGTTAGCAGCAGTTTGTATTAAGCATTTGGCTAGGTGGGGGTATTTACAATTGATCACAAACACAGTCCCCGTAAGATTTTTTTTTAGGCTCTACCCAACCAACCCTCGTACCAAGCAAAATATCATTATACTCATGTAATTTAAAATCAGAGTTGCTGGACAACCAGTGACAAACTTTGTTTTTCAGTTCTAAAGAATGTTCCTCCCTGGTAGTTTGCAGATACGGCACGCCAGTTAACACAGCAACATTATAAAAGTGGTACTTACCAGTCGGCAGTCGACAAGGGACTCACTCCGTCAGGGAACCACCGCTAGGACAACGCCAGCACAAGGGGTACTGTTAGCCACCAATGCAGTCTGCAGCGTCGACGGAGGTGCGCCGCTTAATGCGACGGTAAACAGTCCGTCGATGCGTACAGCGGTTTATTCAGAAAACATCTAAATAAGGTGAGCAGGACTCCGTCAGCTCAATGGAGTACTTGTAACCTCCGCCTTCGAGAGACGACATGAGTCCCGCAAGATCTAATCAGGCCCTTTATGTGCATTCTCAGCTTTGTGACTCAACAAACCAATGGTATCTTGTCTACAAGCTTCTCAAGTGCTTGATGACACAAGCAGGTTATCGATGTATTGCACAAGAACTGGATCACACGGCATCTGCAGACTCAAGATTTTTATTCAGGATCTGATTAAATATTTAGGGTCTCTCAATGTACCCCTTTGGAACTCAGCAGAATGCCAAAATACTCTCTCTAAATACAAAAGAGAACACAAATTGGCTGTCCTCATGCAATGCAATACAGAAAAAGACCTGGCACAAATCCATAAGGGTAAACCATTCTGCAGTGCACAGAATTTGGAATGGATGGTGGCTGGATTTTGTACCACAGGACAACACGGAACAATAATGTTAATCTTTCGGAGGTCTTGAACCATCCAATATTTACAATTAGGCTTCTGCAAGCCCATGATCGGTGAGTTGAATGGTTCCCAACAATTTCTCTTAGAATTCCTTCCCTCAACATGGTTTCGATTATTGTATGGATACCTTCCACTATCTCTGGGTTCAATTGTATTGGAAAGATTGCTTATGGCATCACTGTGAATCAGACTGATTCTACACTTTCATTAGTCCTATGTTTTTCCCTGTAAGATCTCACATTTCTGGGTTCACAGTTTCTTTCAAAACTGGAGCTATATCCTCCACTGTCCTCACTGGATACAATCCTGCTTCTTGTCGGCCATTTTAAATTCAACATCTTCATCGTGAGTTTGAAACTCTACACCATCCAGTGTAGAGTAAACTGTGCAATTTAACTTGCACAACATATCCCTTCCTAAAAGATTTTCAGGACTTGAATCACACACTACAAACTAGGGTTTTGATTCAAATGAACCTATTTTTACAGGAACTCCGTCTGACACTGGTTTTGCTTTCTGTTTATTTGTAACTCCTAGAACTTAGATCTTCTTTCCCGAGAGGGGTAGTTCTGGGACTTCTGCTATTCTTACAGTGGAAGGGGTAGCTCCAGTGTCAATCAGAAATAACACTTGGTGGCCATTTACCTCTCCTTCTGCGAAGGGCCCACCCTTGTCTCCCACCAAGACTGTGCCAAGTACACAATCTTCTTCTCTCCTCAGGCATGGTCTATGCAAATTACCAGAGCCAAAAATCTATGGGGCATATTTACAAGGGGATCTCCCCACCAGAACAACACTTTTTGCGACGTTCTGCTGACAATATGCTCTTCTCCATATTTACAAAGCAGCGTTAAGCCACTTTTTGTAGCTTAATGCTGCCTTGTAAATAAAGGCCTCTTTACACGCATCACTTAGCGTGAAAGAGGCGTGCAATGGGTGTTGCTGTGGGCGTTCCCCTGTAACACCCATTGCTTTTGATGCTGCCCCAGATTTACAAGGAGGTGTAAATCTGAGGCAGTTCCAAAGAGCAGGTGTTAGAATGGTGAAACAATGATAAATACTTTATTTCTTTTTGCTTTTTCTGTCACAACTTGCTCCCTGCGTTCTCGTGTCCACCACTAGGGGACTGAACTGTGGGACTCTTCAGAGGTCTAATAAGCTTCCCTTCATGTAGATACTGACTTCCAGCCATTTAGATTCTACTTGCAAATTGCGATCCATTCCCAATCCATGCCAGGTTTTGTGGAAGCCAGCCTGCTCATGCTGGAAACTCCATTACCCAGAATTCTCTGCTCACTGCTTCATCTCCACCCCTGCAGGCCAAGGTTGGGTGGAGGAATTCAGCTCACCTGTGGCTGGCTGCTCCTAGCCTGCTCACACCTTATGCATGTCATTACTGTGAGCTCTTTTAAGCCCAAGTTTCCTTCAGTCCAGGGTTGGTCATTGTAGCTGTATACCGGTGAGACTGATCCTTGTTTCCAGTGTTTCCTGAGCTGTTTGATATTCCTTGATTCCTGAGCTATAGCTTATTCCTTGTACCTGAATTGGCACTGCCTGCAGTGCTACCTTCATTCCTGAGTTCCTGAGCTATAGTTATTCTTTGTTCCTTTTTCTGGGCTTAAGCTGTTTCTTGTTTCCGATTTGCACTGCTCGCAGTGCTCTTTTGACTCCTTGTTTCCTGAGCTGTAGCAATTTCATGTTTCCTTGAACTAGCACTGCCTCCAGTGCTACCTTGACTCCTGAAGCTTTAGAAATTCCCTGTTCCTGAACTAGCACTGCCTGCAGTGGAGAAGCGTGGCTCAATGGTTAGAGCGGCAGACCCTTATGCATAGGTCTGGCCCGGGACCAGGGTTCAATTCCCGCCTCGACGGCTCTTGGACTCAATTTCCCCGGACCTGATAATTCTCTCCTCGGTGCCTAGTCTAATCATGGGTCCCAATTTGTGACTCTGGGCATTAGCTTGCTTAATCTCCACAACGTGGTACAAAAGGGGGTGGTGATGGACGGAGCATCTGAACCAATCAAACACTCACACCCAGTCAACAGATCTGGGTTTAATCCATCACCGTTCTTTAGCCCACTCTGCCACCCCAGTTCAGACATGGCCATATGCAAATCAGTCTGACCCTGTGCTTCATGGGAACAGTCCAGCCCGAACTGCCAAGCCGTGCCTTCCCTGGACCGGAAAAAAGCTTCCGAGGACCGGTTTCTGGCATTTCAGCCGTCTTCAGCCCGGCTTGCTTGTTCGGGCTGGGCTGTTCCCATGAGGCACAGGGTCAGACTGCGTTTTGAAAATGCCGGAGAACGGTGTGGCCAAATTTAGCACAGTTCGCGCTCTGACATTTTCTTGTAAATATGCCCCTTACTGTCCAACATAAGTAACTATTGAAATGGGTTTTGATTTTGGGTCTGAAATGGATTTGAATGTGCTCTTGGCATCTGATTCACCTTAGCTCTAGGGTTTCCTATTGTGAGACCATCCAAGCTTTTGGGATCTGAATCATTGGAACCTGTGTCTGAATTGGTTCCTTCATTTGTTGAAGTGGTACATTCTGCATCTGCATTTGATTTCCTCCTTGCATTTGACCATCACCACTCATTCTATTTTGATTCAGCCTATACTCCCTCTTCCAATGCCAATTTTTCTACAAAAAGGACAGGGAGTCGTTTTCTTCAACGTTGCAACATATATACCAGAATTCAGATTGACTAGAATTGCTAGACCTCTATCCTTTGAAACAATCATACCTCCTTGAACACCTTGAATACCAGCGTAAAACCCAACACCTTGTATTCCACCAGAATTCCCTGCAAACAACTGATCCTGAAATCCCCTCTGTGCCAATTTCATCTACGCAAGCATAACCTTCCCCTTAAATTTCTTCTGCTTCATTTCCTGTTCATCACTACAATATTTTGTATGCCTCAGGATCTCATCTAATGGTTTTGCCTGCCAACAAATTACACTTTGTTGTACATGCATATGATTTCTGATGGTCAAAACCCAAGAACAAACTGCGACACTAAGAACCCCATATCACGCTTGTCAGGCTGTACCTGTCCACTGTGTTCTCTAAACACCTGCAGTAATCGTTCATAATAGACATGTACAGATTCATTGGCTCTTGGGCTGCTCTTTTTATTTTCACTCAATCAATATCCTTTGCAGGAACTTTGACTTTCAGAAAGGTAATGGATGGTGCATTAGTATGTACATCTCTCGTTGGTTCTGTACACGGCCATTGGACAGCAATTTTACACTCTACCAACATATCACTTGGCACTACAATATTGATGAACATATTCAATACAGTCCACAGCACCACTGAAATGTTTACGAATCTGTCAACTTGTGTGTACCACTGTATAGGATTATATCTCAATTTTGCAAAATTATTTGTAAATGCTGCAAGATCGCCTCTACTCCAAGGTACAAGGACATACCCTCCACCTGGTATTTATTTCAACGGAAAAGCTGAGTCTTCTTTATCTGATGGACCTGATGGTGGCTTACTATTTGCCTCAGCCATGTCCGATTGTTTCTTCTCATGTTTCTTTACCCCTTTGCTCTCTAATTTCACAACATCAATCCATTACGAATCAGTTTTACTAATTCAGTAAGTAATGTGTGATCACTTTCCTGCAGAACCCTATTGTCTTAGAAGCTTCATCATCCAGTTGTGCCATGAAACCTTTGATTTATTTCATATTTTTGGCCCAATTCAGTTAATCTTTTATGTGTAACTGCTGCATGCATAGTAATCTCTTTGCTCAAATACATCAGCACTTTCTCTTGGTATTGATTCACATGCTTAAGATCTAAACATCCTCTGATTATGTATTCTAACTCGGTTTTTAACCTCCAGACATTTAAGTCTTTCCTCCTCTGTCTCTTGGCTAATGACAACCTGATTTTCTCCATTTCCTGTCTTTTTATTTTTGAGTCATGGAGGAAAACATCCTTCTTCAAATAAAATAGTCTTGCCTTGTGCTATTGGTGTTGTAAAGACAATCTTTCTCCCTTCCCTCAATGACCGAACAGTTTGTGTTGGTGTCCAAGCAACCATTTGTGAATTCTGCGATGTCAGGATGAATCTTGTTGCAGGTGCCCCTTTAACAGCTCCTCAAACTACAGTATTTGGGACAATTTTAATTGGAGCAGGTTCTGTGCAAATTCGCAATGGCTGTGCTGTCAAAATACTAGCAATAGGTGCTGGTGCAGTCACAATAGAAGCAGTAACACCTGAAGGCATCACTGTACAGTCTCAACTCGGGCAGGCACAACATTCGATATAACAGATTGTACAACAGGCAGTGTCATTTAGAATGGTCTTTCAATATGGATCGCATTTGGCTCAACAGGGACTGTAGCCATGTCGAAGCACCCTCAGTATTTATAGTAGAGGCCACATAAGGTGGTGGAAGCGCAGCTAACAATGTATGCAGACTTTCATTCCCTGAATCACTATCAATGTCCAATTTCTTTCCATTTTTTTCACCTTCATTCCCCTGTGCTTTATACTTTTTTTCAACTTTTCAGTTTTTTTTACTTGCTGGGTATAATATAGTTTCTTAAACTACAGAATTCCTCCATCTCTGCTGTTCCTCGTTCCATCTAGCATATGCATAATAATTCACCGCTCTCTTAGCCTTGTTCTGATATTTTTCTCTTTCTTTAGAATGTGCTGTTTTCTCCCAAGCATGCAATGCTTTATACTGTGTAGGTCTAGGTGGTGAATTAATCTCATATATCTTTTCTCTCAATCTTTCAACGATTCTTAATTCAAATGTACCGTATTTCGGAACACTCAAAGTGCCCCCATTTTTAATGATCTTACACCATTGACGAAGCCACAACATGTAAGAAATCCCATACTCGTTTCCATAGAATGTGCCTGTGTACCCAGCCTCTTCACCTTCCCATACTGGAATTGTCACATCACCTCTCACAAATCCTTTAAAAGCTTTAAGACACTTCAATGTTCCTGATTCTATGCTGTATACATCAGTTTCTTTCTCTAATCCTGTTATAGCTATAATACTTGAAGATAAATTTACCAATATCAATGCAGCAGTTGCCCAACAATTGGCCTATGCCAGCACGGATAGCAGTGCAACCGTACACCAACCAACCAACCAACCAACCAACCAATCTCTGCTTAGCGCTCTATGACCCAACCACTCACACCTTGCAGCAGCTCACTCTACTTTTGCAATTTCTCATAAACACAATCCTACAACTCTAAGCAAACACAAAATAACAATCTGTGTCAACTCCTCTAAAGAAAACCAAAGGCAACTCAACAACCAGAATGTTTAGGTATTTACACCCTCCAACTTTTCCACACAGAAAGATTTTTCACACAAGCAAATTAAATCTCAACCATCGAGAAATCACTCTAATTAATGGAGCTCCTCATTTGTGTAAATAGGTTCCGCTAACATCAATCAATATTAGTACAATCACAACAAATCGTTATAGTCCGATCTCAATTGTGCAGTTGACGGTACCTCAGGACCTGCACCTCAGACCTTTTAGCTGACAAGAAAACCATAAAGCAATCCTTATTTATCCATCACAGGATCTTACACTACTTCAGAGTCTGATAAGCTCTTCAGCTTCTTTTCAATAAGCGCATAAACATCACTAATTTATTCAATACGCAAACTACAAAACTCGAACAAAACATAGGAATATCCACGGTGGGAGACTTATGGGATAAGGGCACAGTAATTTCATTCGCCCAGCTCCAGCAACACTATGATCTAAGCCCGAACGAAACCTATAGGTATGTGCAGATTCAACACGCACTATTACAAGCACTACCAGCGAACACTGAAGTCCCTGAATCCTAGCTACTGGAAGATAGACTGCTCACTGATTTTTTGCAACATAGTGCCACTTCCCTTACCTACAAAAAACTGCTACATAACCTGATAGACCCCACATTGAAACTGCGTGAGAGATGGGTGGAGGAGGTGGGCGAAATGGACGACACAGAGTGGAACTAAGTGCTGGCGTCCCCAAGGGAGGTAGGCATCTCAGCCAAGTTTCGGCTGGTACAATTAAAAATCCTTCAGCATATATACTACACTCGAGTCACGCTGCACAAACTCCAGCGAGCTCCACATCCTTATTGTCTTCGGAACCGCGGCATTGAAGGTACCCTGTTCCACACCCTCTGGGATTGTCCACACATTGCGGCTTACTGGCGACAGGTAATGCGTACTATTTCACAGACACTTAAGGTCTCACTAACACCAGAACCACGCAAATGTCTTTTGAATGTATGGGATCCAAACGATCTGTCTAGGTGTGGTCTGATTTGGGCCACACTGGCACTCATGGTGGCGAAGCGAGATATAGCACAAAAGTGGGGCGCTGCGGACCTGCCGACACTAGCACAATGGAGCAAGAACATGGACTTATTAATGGTTACTGAAAGAGCGGTGTATGTCAACAGGGCATGCCCTCGTAAGTGGACAGGGTCTGGGCTGCTTGGAATGTATACAGGGGGGAGATTTATGAACCGCTCCCCGAAGATGACGAAGATAGCTCAGATGATGATTGGGGGGGGGGAATGGGACTGTGAATAAGGGAACTGCTAGATATAAGGGAAGACGTGTTGTGCTCTTTGCGGTGTTAATGTGCTTATATCTTATGATGCTGCATAACTGTGCACTCGCATCTTACTTGAACTATTGTCGTACTAATTGTCAATGTGACTGTTTAATTTGCTGAAAATAATAAAAATTGTTTAAAAAAAATAAAAAAACTCGAACAAAATCCTCAATAACCAAGACAATTGCGATGCATCACCCTATTGATACTCACACCTCTTATTCTGTAACCTCCTTCGAAATAGCACTCTGTCAAACTTCAAAATTCAAGCTTTCGGCTGCGGGACATGGGCATCTCTCTAAATCAGGGGAATTAATTACAGCTCCTCTTTCTCAAAATGGAAACCGTCCTCTCACTACCAACTTTGATGGGTCTTTGTCATTGGCTGTACATCACTTTATATTGACATTACCATCTCTACTCTACTTTCTTTCTGTTTCCTGTATTTTTTGTATTTCTCTATTGTATTTTTCTTTCAGTGATTTTTTTTCTCTTGTTTTATTTCTCCTTCTATGCCCTTTCCTTCTGCACTGTTCTCTTTGCCCCCTTTGCGCTTCCCAACTTCACTGCTGCCTGCAGCCTGCCCCCTCACAGCGCTGCTTCCCACCTCCTGCCTCCCAGCAGAGCAGCACCTCTCACCTCCCCACCACTACTTAATGGTGTCCACGCCTCTGGTATGCAGAAGGCTTTCCAAAGGCAAGCCCGTCTGTGCCCGTCCGCACCTGGTGCATGCCCAGTGCCAGGAACCATGGTTTCCGCAGCCACCACCGCTACGACACCAGCACCCTCCACGCCCTCAACCCCAGACGCTCCACCACCGGCTGGCATCTTACGTCTCCGAAGGACACCTAAGACCCGTTCACCTTCTGCAACTGCGCCTTATCCTGTCTCTGCACACCAGACCCACCGACCGCACGACCTTTGAGAACCAGACCCAACCACCTCAGCTGCATCCTACTCAACACCCGCTCCCTTCAGAAGACATGCCATAGAGATCTGAGACCTGCTTGACACCATCTCCCCTGACATCGCCTTCTTCAAGGAAATATTAATGAACCCCAACTTCGCCCGGACATCGCAACCGCCATCCCAGACTGCTACAAAATTATCCACCAGGAGCGCACCAACCGGCCAGGAGGAAGCATCGCCATCGTACACAAAAACACCCTCCGCCTCACAACCAGCCCCTAGAACAACTCACCCGACACGGAACACCTCCACTTCCGACTGTAGACCAACCCGAACATCACCCTCTGTGGCAGCTTCATCTACAGACCGCCCAGAACCCGCCCTCCCTTCAGGGAAGCTATAGCCGACTTTATCGCTCACCACACTCTCGACTCAACAAACTACATCCTCCTTGGCAACCTCAATTTCCAGCTGGACAACCTCATCAACAATAACACCTAATCCCTACCGGAGAACCTTGCCACCCTTGGTCTCAAACAACTGGCCACTTCTCCAACCCACTCAGCAGGACACATGCTCAATCCTATCTTCTCCACAAGCAACAACATCTCCGTCAGCCATACCTTTGAGCTACATTTGACGACCACCACATTATCCACTGCTCCTTCACCAAACCCACCGTACACCACCAAACGCACCGCAGTCCTTGAAGAATTTGGAACAAGGTCACTGAAGACCAGCTCACCACCTCCCTCAGCAAAACCCACCAGCGACATCCACAGACACCAACGCCTCAGCACAAAGCCTCCACCGTTGGATCTCCAGCTGCGCCGAAACACTGGCTTCCCTCAGTAAACCCTCATGCAAGCCGCCCTCTAAGAAAGCCAGCTGGATCTCTCCCACCCTCCAAGAATCCAGGCGCACCTGCAGACAGCTGGAGAACAAATGGAGGAGCAGCAAGATCATGGCAGACCACCTCATCAGAACAACCAAGAAAACAGCCATACAGGAACTCATCAAAGCCAATGCACACAACAGCAAACAACTGTTCACCATAGTCAAAGAATTCGCCAAGCCCAGCACAGAGACAACAGACATTCCCCCCCTCTCAAGACCTCTGCAACAGCCTTGCCACCTTCTTCCACTGCAAGATCAAGGAGATCTACGACAGCTTCGCAACCCAAGATCCACCCTCACCACCCGCAACCTCCGTATACAGTGGCTCCAGACCCCAGCAGACCATGACCAACTGGTCCACCTCACCTCTGACGACACCCTTAGGATCATTAAGACATCCACTCCAGAGCCCCCTCGGAACCCTGCCCTCACCACATCTTCAACAGAGCCGGCACCTCCATTGCCCCAGAACTCTGCTGCACCATCAACTGCTCCATTGAGTCTGCCACCTTCCCCGAAGACTTGAAACACACAGAGATCAACCCCCTGCTGAAGAAACCGTCTGCTAATCCAATGGACCTCAAGAACGACAGACCCATCTTCCTGCCCCCCTTCCTAACCAAAGTCATTGAGAATGCCATCAACGCCCAACTCTCTGAGTTCATGGAAACAAACCACATCCTGGATCTCTCCCAGTGGGGCTTCAGAAGCAACCACAGCACTGAGACCGCACTCCTTGCAGCCATAGACGACCTCCGCGCCCTCCTCGCCGAGGTGAAACTGCAGCCCTCATCTTGGCCTCCTTCGACACTGACTCCCATTACACCCTCTGCGCAAGACTCCCCGACACCAGCATCTGTGACAAAGCCTTAGAATGGATCCGCTCCATCCTCACTGACCAAACACAGAGAGTCAGACTTCCACCCTTCTACTCAGAGCCCACAGAGATCAGCTGCGGAGTGCCCCAGGGATCCTCCTTGAGCCCCACCTTCTTCAAATATCTACATGGCCCTGCTTGCAGGCAACGTCAGAAAACACATACTGAACATCGTCTCCTGTGTCTGACAACACCCAGCTGATTTTCTCCCTCACAGTCGAACCCACAGCCGCCAAGAGCAGCTTCCACAACAGGATTAAGGACAGCTGCCTCAAGCTCAACTCAGACAACACTGAAGTCCTCATTCTAGGCTCGAACACCCCCCACACCCATGTACCATGCATGTAACCTCGGCATCATCCTGACTCCTCGCTCTCTATGAACTGCCAAATCATCGCCGTCTCGTCCTCCTGCTTCCACACGCTACACCTGCTTCGTAAGCTCTTCAAGTGGATCCCCACGAGTCCAGGAAAATCGTCACCCATGCGCTCGTCAGCAACAGACTCGACTACAGCAATGCACTCTACGCTAGCAGCACCCAAAAACTGTTACAGAAACTACAGAACATCCAGAACGGCTCCACAAGACTCATCCTGATCATCCCGCACTGCAGCTACATCACTGGTCACCTTAGAGATCTCCACTGGCTCCTGATCAACAAAAGAATTACCTTCAAGCTCCTCGCGCACACCTACAAAGACCTCCACAATACCAGACCTGCATACCTCAACCACTGCCTCTCCTTCTGCACTCCCACCCGACATCTCCGTTCCGCCCAACGGGCCCTGACCACCATTCTACAGATCCGCAAGACCACGGATAGAGGAAAATCCTTCTACAACCTCGCTGCAAATACCTGGACCTCCTTGCCTCTACATTTCAGGCAATCACCGTCTCTGCCTCAATTCAGGAAGGACCTCAAGACCTGGCTCTTCTACTGAACCGCAGAACCTCCCGCCCCCACACACTCAGTGCCTTGAGACCCGAACGGGTTGGGTAGGTGCACTCTACAAAAATCCTGATTGATTGAAAGTCAGTTCAATAGGTCAATAATCAATCATAGCAGAACTTCTCATAAAGACGGGTTCAAGAAACTCAGTAGAGTCTCATATACAAGCATGACGGGTTGTGTAAAAACTGAGAAAAAGCTTCTGGGTCTACTCAAGGAACACACCCTTATATAGGCAACACATATTTTCAATGTTGCAGTTAGTTGTCTGATTTTCTTCATCCAGCTAACCATCTTTCGATGCTCTCATGGGAACAGGATCCCTCCTCTTCTTATCACCGAAAAATACAATGAGCTTCAGCAGCAGTGTCACATGAAACATTTCATCAAATATAATGTTATTTCCCTCACATATTCACATAATTCATTCTCTTTAGAAATGCTGAATCATCATATGTGAACTTCTTCATTACCTCACTAAGGGCCTGATTATGATGGCGGTGAACAGAAGGCCAATTACCGCCGCCAGATTGTGCTGGCAGGCGGTGTGCTGGCGGGCGGAATGCCCGACCGCCATGGGTCAGACACAAGCAATCGTTACAATTGCCTGTCGGACCGCCCGCATCCTCACAATGGTGGCAGTGCTTAGCAGGCACCGTCTGCCAGACTAAGATGCTGGATCACCGACAGCCTTCTCAATGGCATTTTACCTGCCATGGAAAGGCTGGTGGGAGAGCCGATGGCGGTGGAAGCGTGAGCCTGCAGCTCCGCGCTAGCCCCGCCGATTATCCTGACCAGGGGACCGCTGTGGCCCCCCCCCCAAATTGGCCCCCGGTGTAGGGGAACATCGATGGTGCTTGCCCCGGTAGTTTGTGGAGGCTGGGCGACCCCCTGGATGCGCTGGGAGCCCTGCTGCGGCCCCTGGCTCGAGACGGGACTGTGAGTCAAAATGGCGGCGGCCATGGAGCGGGCGGAGTGTCGGAGCTCCGCGGATCCCCATCCCGCACGCCTCGGAGTCCGGGAGTGAGGCTGGATTTCTGTGGAGGTAGGGGACGGCTGTGGAGAGGAACCCCCCTGGCGGCCCCGACAATTTCAGCAGCGGCGCAGTGGTGGCCCGCGGCCACCCTTCTCTTTAAGCGGATCCGGGAGGCGGGGTCGGCCGGCGGCTGGCCAGCGGTGCCTCTGGGCTGGGCCTAGCAACAGACCGGAGTTTCGCCTCCTGCTGGATGCGGGGACCCGAGTGGCGGCCGGACTGCGGGCGAAAGCCGAGTGAGGTGGGGGGTACGGGAGCGGCGCGGAGGATCGTGAGCACCCCCCCTCTTCTCTAATGGGATCCTTTCTGTTCCCCCCCTTGGCGGTGGCCCTCTGGGGGCTTTGGATGGCAGTGCAGCCTGAACGAGTATTGGGTGACACGCCCGGGACAGGGAGGACGCTGGAGTGCATTGGGGCACGGGCAGCAGAAGGACTGCCCTGCTGCCCGTGTTGAGGTGGCGGCGCTGCAAGAGTTGGCACGGAGCGGACCCCCGCCCTATGAAGACATTGGGGCTGCTGGTGGGATTCGATTGCTGTGGGCACCTGGCGCCTGACCTACCGGTGAAGTGGGCGGGACCCTTGTAGGGGGCCCTGCGCTGAGGGCGAGTTCTCCTTCCCCGCCTCGACGTACTCGTTGTCTCACAGGTGGACCGCCTCTTGCTCCGCAGCGAACGGCTTCAGCAGGAGGCGCTCTGTGCGTGGCTGAGTGGCGTAGAACAGGAACGGAGAGGGTTGCTCATAGCTGGACCGTTGGGGGCCCTGCAACTCTTGGTCTTCCTGGGTGGAGTTGATTTGCTGTGGTGGCCCTGCCGGGCCGGACCCTACCTGATTTTGGAAATTATTGCTGCGGGAACTGGGTGCATATCGGCGGTGCTTGGCAGTCCCTTACCCCCCTTAGACTATCCCGGGGCCTGAGGAGGGAGATTGCATCCTGGCCTGACTTGACCCGGCAGCCCTTGAACATGGGGAAACCCCGAGGAAAGCAGGGGGGACCTCCTTGGACGGCGCAGAACCTGATGTGGAGCGGGGACCGCGGGACCCGGACACCGTCCCTCCTGGATCACTCCCGCAACACCACGTGGACCAGATCCTACAGGCTATAACGGACACTAGAACGGCCCTTCAGCAAGACATCGCGCAGGTGGCGACGGGCCTGGGGCTCTTGAGGGCTGATCATGCTAAATTATCGAACAGGGTGCGATAAACGGAACTCACACTGAAGGACGTGGGGCCTGCACAGCATAAGTTGGACGCCCAGATGGTGGATGTTGTGGCCCGGTTGCAGACCTTGGAGAAGAGAGCGGACGATGCGGAAGGCCGCAATAGGAGGAATAACGTCCGAGTAGTGGGCTTGCCGGAACAGATTGAGAGGACTGATATGGTGGCCTATCTGGAGCGCTGGTTCCGGGAGGTGGTTGCACCGGAAGGCCGGTCGCAGTTCCACACACTGGAGAGAGCACACAGGGTGCCGGCGCACCCACCGAACCCGGGACGCCCGCCTCGACCGGTGGTGGCACGCCTTCTTCACTACAGAGACAGGGATCTGCTCCTTCAAAAGGCCAGGACATCTGGCCCCTATACTGTGGACAATAGCAAAGTCACGCTGTTTCCGGATTACACGCTCGAGGTGCAACGAGCTAGGGCTCTCCTTTTTGCCGGTCAAGAGGGCGCTATGCGACGAAGGCTTGCAATATTCTTTGATGTTCCCGGCTCGGCTGCGGATTTTCCTGGATGGCAAAACACACTTTTGCAATACTCCTGAGGAAGCCTGCTCCTGGCTGGAGGAGTATAGGGCTGGCAAGGGTGAGGCTGGGTTGCCTTCGAGGCGACCAGCGCTGGAGCAACAACTTCGTAGATCCCGCCGTAACGGGAGACGACTCTCGGTGCCTGGGGGCCCTTCACTGTCCCAGATGGAAGCGGAGTGACTAGCAGCACTACAGACGGTGGTGGTAATTGTTGGAGCAGAGGCGTCCTCCCCGGGGCTGGCTGCGGGGTCTGGAGAGGAGGCTGATGGGACTGAAACGGAGCTGTCGGAGTCTGGCAGCCAGATCCTTCCTAAGGTGACACCGGGCACGGCAGGCGACATGGTGGACGCTCCATGAAGATGGGATAGTTCCAAGACTCTGGACCTTCTATGGTGATAGCTATTGATTTGAACTTCCTGGAGTGTTGGGGGTGGGCAGCTGGGGTCTGGGGTGCCCGGGGGTCTGGGGGGAGAAGCCTGGCCACCAATGGAACTGTTAATCACTGACAGGGGGCAATGCCGCTTTCACCGCTGGGGACTTGGTTGCTGCTGAGTGGCTGGAGCTGGAGGGCTTGGTTGATTGTTGTTGTTCGTTAGGTTCTAACCCACCCCCGCGGGATGGTCCACAGTTAGTGCGCCTTGACATTTTGCGAGGGCATTTGTTGGGATCAGTTTGGATGGGATTCACTATGTTAGTGCCTGTTCTGGGGAGGGAGGGACGTGTTTGGGGGGGAATGGGGGAGTTGGGGATGTGGGGAGAATTAGTTTGGGAATGGTACTCACCGGCGTGTCTTGGAGCGAACAGCCGTTCATTGTGCTTTTACATATTGACTATGGGGCCATTACCTGATGTTACATGTATGACTTGGAATGTGAGGGGCTTACACTCAGCGTCGGCACAAGGTCCACTCCTACTTGGTACGCAGGGGCGCGGAGATAGTATTCCTGCAGGAGACACATCTGACTAGGGCTGAAGGGGTGGCGATGCAGCGTAGATGGCGTGGGCAGCTTTATTATACTACCTATTCGGCCTTTGTGAGGGGAGCGCTGATTTGGATTAGGGCCGGGGTTCCCTTCCAGATGACTGAACAAATGGTTGATCCTGAGGGCCGCTATGTGGTGGTTGCAGGACGCCTTCACGGGCGAGACGTGACCCTCTGCAGTATTTATGCCTCCAACATGGAGCAGGCGACCTTTTTCACTCATATGTCTGAAAAACTGGCAGTTTATTTCACGACCCCGGTAATAATGGGGGGAGATTTCAACTCCATAACGGATGTGACCATGGATAGGTCCCACCCCCCCACTGCCTGGTGCCCCCATTCATAGGCTTTCAAAGGTCAGAGCACAGTGGCAGGATAGTTGGGGATTAATAGATATATGGCGGACGCAACACCCAGATGAACGTGATTACTCCTACTTCTCAGCATTGCACGAGTTACATGTGAGGCTTGACACGGTGCTGTGTAGCTCCGGCCTGGCTACTATGGTGATACGAAACGAATACCTGCCGTGCACTATGTCCAATCATAACCCGCTATTGGTGAGTTTCTGCTGGGCCCAGGAGTGCCCTGCCGTGCCGACCTGGAGACTGCGTCCGGAGATGCTTGAAGACCTGGTCTTCCGCGCCGAGCTGGAAACGGGAATAGAACGTTATTTTGCCGATAATGAGGGTACAGCCACGACAACTGCCCTGGAATGGGACGCCTTTAAAGTGATGATCCGAGGGTTGTGTATTGCCAAATGGGTGGGCGTGCGGAAGTTGCTGTTGCAGGAAATCAACACTGCGGAACAGACACTTAGAGAGGCAGAGAGAGTGCACTCGACTAACCCTGAGGCCCAGGATTTAGTGTTGAGATCAAAGGAGGCCGTGGCGGTAGTTGTAGAACGCTTGAGGTGTTTTGACCATAGGGCTTACCTAGCTAGGGCGCATGCCAAGAGAGATAAGATGGGTACCTTATTGGTTTGGTTGGCTGACCCCCTACCCCGCGGCGCCCCCATCTTAGCGTTGAACTCCTCGACGGGTCAAACAGATTATACTCAGTGTCAGATTAATACCCACTTTCGCAACTTTTACGCAGCATGATAGCAAGCTGCGGACCAGTGTGGTAGACGTCCGAGCTTTTTTGGAAGATTTGGAGCTTCCTACATTGGATGCAGAACAAGCTGATTCCCTTGGCTGAGACATCACACTATCTGAAATTAGAAGCGCTATCAAGCATATTGTCAGGAATCGCTGCCGGTTGTCATGCTAGCTGCGCGAGAATCGGAAAATGAGTAAAGCAAGGGAAAAAACTACATATCCCATGATTCCTGGTAGTGGCGCATAGAGCGTAACGAGTAAGTCGCGCCGGAAGTCGGATAAAGCCGGCAGAACGAAGACCAGCGCTGCCGATAATTCCCCGTTGCTAGATGAGCAACACTGCTGTTCTTGGCTCTTAGGACTCGGCGGTAAGATTGGAGTATGCTCTTGACCTTCGCCTATCAAGGATTTCAGGTATTGTGCTTGACTTTGTTGGTGCTCCTCTGTTGGATGGGACGCATTTTCCGCGTTCTCGTGCAGAGGAGACACCGTGCCTGTAGCGGTGCTTGGGCAGTTGGAGAAACTCCTTGAGGGTTTTGTGCAGGGAGGTAGTGGCGCCCGCGACCTTTTGCTTTGGTAGTTGCCTGATTACAAAAGGCAACGAGACTTTACACAGTGAAATTGAAAGTGTTTAAGATATATTAAGCACACCAAGAGTATTGCTGCAAAGACAGAACGTTATGTTATGACTTTTCCATGCCTTCTATGATACAGGATTGTATTTCTGCGAAACTACTGCCATGTTGATTTCCCAGTAGCCACACATTTTGTTACTTCTATGATTTTGAGGAGAGAGAGAGAGAGTGCATGATGGATGACTAAAGAACAGAAGCGCCATACTACTATAGAGCCTGTGCTAGTCTGGATCGTGTTGCCTCTCTCACCTCTCTTCTAAAAGGATTCAAGAGCAGTTATCTTTCTTTACAGGTAGGAGCTGCTGGTATTGAGGAAAGAGAAGGCTAAGCGGGTAGAGAAAGAGAACCTTTTGAGTCAGGGTTTTAATTATATGTTCTTGTCGCCCTTACAGGTCTTCCTCCCCGCAGTTCCCTCCCTTTCCTCCGCTCAATTGCTCCCAAAAGTCTGTGCATGCTTGCAAACCAGACTTGGGTTGATTCAGAGGTGGGCCCCCATCGAGCATCAACACAGCCCTGAGGATCTGGATTTCGGAAGGCCTGACACATATGGCGCGAAACAAAACTCCAGGAATTGATGGCCTGCCCATAGAGTTTTATGCAGGGAAAAGAAAAAATGGAAAAAGGAGGAATAAATAACAAAATATTTCAACACATAAGAGGCTACCAATTCTCCTGTGTCAGTGGCCTTAGTCCACTGTTCTAATATTGTCGCTTATAATTACCCTCACTATACACAGAGGACGTGGTTACATATTTTATTTATAGTAATCACAATCAGTTATTTTCCCTAATTTTTTGGTCTATTATATACACTATACACACTTATACATACATATGTACACAGATATATACAACACTACAAACACAAAACCAAATATCACTTTGTGCACAAAACAAATTACAACCAATTTCTTCTTCACCCAAAGAAAAAACGTGTTAAGTGTCCTTCTATACACTCTAGAAGGCACACAAAGAGGTAGTCGGACACAAATGGTTCCAAGGGTAATTGCACAGAACCTGAAAAAAATGTGTGTCAAATGGTTATGAATTCCAAAACATTTAAACATAAGGACTCCTCTGTAATGAAAGTGTCGGTCGCGTTTCGGCCTTCCAATAAATCTGGCCTCCTCAGGACAGGGTGATAAAGAATTCTAGGAACCAATCCACTGGCACCCTACGTCAAGACTCGCAATTTTTGAGAATATCTTAATGGGCAACTAGCTTCGTTCTGGTATCAGTGCATGAAATGCGGCACAGGGCGAAAGGGACGGGGAGGGCGCCCCTGCGGGAATCCTGCTCCACAGTCACACGGTCCTTAAATGACCAACTCCACTCGGCATCGCTGGGATATCTCACTCCACGGCAGGCGGGTACCATCAGAAGGAAAAGATAACCGGCATGACCCGGACTGTCGGTTCGTTTTACTCTCATTGAGCATCAACACAGCCCTGAGGATCTGGATTTCGGAAGGCCTGACACATATGGCGCAAAACAAAACTCCGGGAATTGATGGCCTGCCCATAGAGTTTTTTTTATGCGACATATGTGGAGCTTCTTGCCCCTAGGTTATTGTTGGTCTTTAAAGAAGCTAGAGAACTAGGGATATTGCCGACCTTGACTAGGGAAGCTATCATCATTCCCCTATTAAAACCAGTGAAGGCCTCCACAGACCCTGCTGCATATCGCCCCTTGTCTATGCTCATCTCTGATTACAAGATTCTGAGCCGCGTGTTGGCTACCCAACTCCTTCCGCACATGGTGCATCTGGTTCATCCTGATCAGGCGGGCTTTATCCCTACTCGCAATACTGCAGGCAGTGTGCGCCGACTGATACGCATATTGGGAGGGGACCACGATGGGGACCCAATGGCAGCAATCCTATCTGTGGATATTGCAAAAGCGTTTGACAGTTTGAAATGGCCCTATTTATTTTTTGTTATGAGAGCTTTCGGGCTTGGGGAAGGTTATGTTCGCTGGACCGAAATATTGTACTCCTCGGCGTGCACGAGAGTGAAAGTGGGGACGGTTGTTTCCTCCTCCTACCAAGTGGGCCAAGGCACACGACAGGGGTGCCCGCTTTCCCCGCTGTTGTTTGCCCTGGCCATAGAGCCATTGGCTGTCAGGGCTAGATTGGGGAGGGCATTCCAAGGTTTACAACTCCGGGGTCAGACGCATTTCATATTGTTATATGCGGACGATCTCCTACTGTTTTTAAAAGACGCGGGAGACGGTTTGGAAGGGGCTCGAGCACTGCTCCATAAGTTCGGGGATGTCTCTGGACTTAGAGTGAACTGGGCAAAGACTTGTGTTTTCCCGGTTAATCCGGCATGTGGCACGCCTGCAGTGGCCCAGGACATTGTGTTGGAACCTCACTGTCTTCCTTATTTAGGGACACATATTTATCATACTCAGGAAAACCTACTAGATGGCAATATTGGTCAGGCGATGCGGGCCTCAAGAATGGCATGCAGTTCTGGGGGACACTGCCATTATCAGTGGCAGATCGTGTGGCCCTGTTAAAAGTGGTAGCACTTCCCCAGCTACTTTATTACTTTAGAACGTTGCCGGTGTGGATACCCGCCTCCTTATTTCGACAGCTCAGGTCTATTGTGGGTGGCTTCATTTGGGGGAGCGGAAGACGGAGAGTAGCACTTGACACATTAACGCGCTCGAGAGAGGAGGGGGGTCTTGCAGTCCCTGACTTCGAATTATATTATCTAGCTGCACAGTTCCAGGTGCTTACTCAAGCGGTGAAGAAAGAAGGGGGTTCCCCAGTGGGATTTAATGATGAGGGCAGGCAGGAGGGGGGAAAAACAACTGTAAATAGAACACGAAAGAACAACCCTGCCCATATGATATAATGGTCCCAGAGGGGATCCAACAAATTTTAAAGGGGTGGTTTATCTAGGAGCCAACACTGCACGAAACAAGAGTCAATTCAGTCTAGATATACTCAGAGAGAATATATTCTTTTTAAATACATTTATTTATTCTTTTTCTTGAAGTTTTTTTTGTATCAAACGGTGCAAGTATAGTTTACATTGTTTAAATCCACATTATATATACAGCATACAATACACATGATAGGTATCAAAAAGATAAAATAGACAGGAATGGTCCTACACCTGTAGCAAGGCCTACCCAGTAACATACCACACAGCATTCATTCTCTTATATTCACTCATTCCAGTTCAATCACTCTAGTGTTCTTTCATTCAACTTTCATTCACTAATATGGACCTGGTGCTTGCAACATGAAGATGTTTAAGTTTGTTGCATAGGTCAGGGTATTTTTCCAGGGAACAGACGACATAAAGAGATCCTGATGAATGTGGATTAGTGTGTCGTTTTCCTGGAAACACAAGCCGACGCGCGTTTCGGTGACAGGTGGGGGGCCAGGTACCTGATACGGTTGGTCGGTCGGATTTGAGCCGACGGAACCCCACTAAAGGAGGAACTATCTGAATTCCGAGGTACCCCTGCAGACAACAACGATCGGGACCTATGGTACCGCTATTACCGCACTTCGCCGATGGATAGCAGTCTGCAATCGTGCTCCGGAACCCCTGCCTGCGGCAATGAATACTATTTATGAAAATTTAAAAGCCATCTCTCACCCCCGGAAATCAGCTTGAAATCTTCCTGGCAGCCCACCTGAGTAGAGAGTGAAGTTCCTCACTAATCGTGCGAATAACCAACATGTTCTGACTAACACCATATTTCATGCCTGTCCCCCTCCCAGCTAACAACTTCTAGCCCTGACGAAGGTGTGGCCCCCCGGCCTGTCACCAAAACGCGCGTCGGCTTGTGTTTCCAGGAAAACGACACACTAATCCACATTCATCAGGATCTCTTTATGTCGTCTGTTCCCTGGAAAAATACCCTGACCTATGCAACAAACTTAAACATCTTCATGTTGCAAGCACCAGGTCCATATTAGTGAATGAAAGTTGAATGAAAGAACACTAGAGTGATTGAACTGGAATGAGTGAATATAAGAGAATGAATGCTGTGTGGTATGTTACTGGGTAGGCCTTGCTACAGGTGTAGGACCATTCCTGTCTATTTTATCTTTTTGATACCTATCATGTGTATTGTATGCTGTATATATAATGTGGATTTAAACAATGTAAACTATACTTGCACCGTTTGATACAAAAAAAACTTCAAGAAAAAGAATAAATAAATGTATTTAAAAAGAATATATTCTCTCTGAGTATATCTAGACTGAATTGACTCTTGTTTCGTGCAGTGCTGGCTCCTAGATAAACCACCCCTTTAAAATTTGTTGGATCCCCTCTGGGACCATTATATCATATGGGCAGGGTTGTTCTTTCGTGTTCTATTTACAGACGCTTACTCAAGCGGTGGCAATGGAATTCAGGGACCCTGAAATAGACCATGAACCGGAGATACTTCGGCATGTGCTATCGTTTATTATACTCCAGCAGAAATTGCGCGTAAATTCGCTGTCCATAGAGGAAGGCACTTTGCAGCTCTGCTGGAAATGTTATTTTGGTAAAATCAAGGTGCGGAGTCCCTATGCCACGGAAATACCCTTAGGTATGTGTACCGCCCTGCCACACGGTGGGGACTGGCTGGCCCTTGCGGAGTGGGAGTCCCTCGGGCTACAGGTAGTGGGCGACTTGTATGAGGGTGGCACGTTGCTGCCCTATAGCGAGTTGCAGGAGAGATTCGGGCTCCCACGCGGTCACTACTTACTCCATTCGGCCCTGATGGCTGCGGTGCGAAAGTACTGGGGCGAGGGCCTTTCGGGGGCGAGGGCCTTTCGGAGCCGCCGGTAAGCACGGCATGCCAATATGTGGTGATGGCAGCGGGCACTTACAAGGCAGTCACCGGTTTATATAGGCGCATGCTTGGGGAGGGAACGCAGCATCTACAGAGGCTGCGTGACCACTGGACGACAGACATTGGTAGAGACATACCGGACCCGGCTTGGTCACAGATCGTTAAGAGGGCATGGAAGAGTATCAGAAATGCCAGATTTCAATTGGTTAATTTCTTCATACTGCATAGGGCCTACCACACCCCGGCGAGGATCAACCAATACTTTCATGTAGACCCAACGCAGTGCCCTCGCTGTAGGCTTGCGGATGCGGGCCTGCTACATATGTTGTCGGACTGCCCGCAATTGGGCACATATTGGGAAGATGTGGTGGAACTACTATGCAGGGTCACGGAACGGCAGATTACACTGGATAAGGGTGCTTGTCTATTGCATTGGTTCCCCCATACCACTAAGACCAAAATAACGAGTAAATTCCAAGATCTGGGACTTGTGTTGGCCAAAAGAGAAATGGCAATTAATTAGAAGGCTGTCGGGGGGCCTAGTTATGCTAGATGGAAGGCCGCAATGCTTACGTGGGCGGGAAATGAGAGTGTGATTCGCCTGCAACAGGCCCAGAGGTCCCACAATGAGAAAGCGTTAGATGCCGCCCGGGCGTGGGAAGCCCTAGTTACGGAATTGAAGGCTACTGATGCGGACTCTGGGTCAGATCTGAGTGTGCATTCAGGGAGTGGAACTTCACAGGCAACAGCAACAAAATGAGGAGCGAAATGTATGAGTGTGCCCCCTTCCCTATCATAGTCATGATCTTCTATGGTAATTGTATGTATAATACCCTGAACAGTCATGTAGCTACAAATGGTTTCTGGTATAAGGTACGCTGTAGTGGGTGCACGCCGGTGAGAGGGGGTGGGTGAGGGAGGGCTATGGGGGGGAAGAATAGTTGCATTAATATTGTATAGTTCTACAGCACAAGTATATATAAGCTGCAATTGGCTGCACTATTAGTAATAGGAGGATGTTGGGACTACCCAAATGTTCTTGGACAACTGTTTATTATTTATCCTGACTTCGTACATCGACTGTATCATTGCATGCCATGTGCCCTTATTGTTATTTCAATTGAGACAGTAGTGCTTGTTTGATAATACTCAACTATTGGATGTGTTGATCTTGGTTGAAAATTAATGAACAGATTTAAAAAAAAAAAATTCTAAATGGAAAGGCTGGTGGGGATTGACTTTGGGGGCCCATTGCGGCCCCCCCATGGGCAGGGGCAGTTTGGATTTGCTCTTGGGGGGCACCTATGATGCCCCCTACAATTCCCTGCACCATCTGACCGGCACCACCAGGTACCTGACACGTAGTGCAGGGGAAAGCAAAACCTACCTTTTTAGCACTAGGGCGGGTGCTGCAGCCAGCAGCACCCGCAGCAATGTTAAAAATGCCTTTTGCGGCCGCAGTGGTGGCGGACACATTGTGATTTGATATGTGGGACCGCCCCCTTATAGGCGGGTGGTCCCCATCACCAGGACGATGGCAGACAGACTTCAGTCCCTTCGCCATCGTAATGACCCCCTAAGTAACAAATCTCTATTCATTACTTAACAGTGAAATTTTGTGTAAGCAGACACATTTGCAGAGTTAGATGAAAACATTTATGCAGCTATTATTCATTATGAAAAGCAGGTCCATGTAAATATCAGAAAATATGTTTTATCAAAGAGAACTTGATCTGGAGTGGGTGCTTCTAGGGTATGTTTGTTTTGGAAAGAAAACACTTATGTTTATAGGATATTGGAGTTACCTAACACCTCATTAAATATCTGCCTCTCGTTTTTATCAACTGCCAAGGGCCAATCGATTAAAATTGTCTTTTTCATCCCAGGGACCCTTAGGAAAGATTTTTTAACATTCACTCACTTCTTCTCATTGAACTCTCACAGGACAATACCAGCTCCGCTGTATCCAGGCGTTGTAGCACACCCAAAGTGCACTCAGTGCCTTGGGTGGGCCCCGATGATAAAGCATTTCACCAACTAGGTTGGTGAGTGAGGGCTTTACTATAAACACAATGGAGTCTATTATGATGGGGGATTGCCACTGCCTGCATGGTGGTGGCGATCCACCCGATATCATCCCCCGCACGCCTCCCATTTCCCCCCACTATATTATGATGGCGGGGGGATCGCGGCGGACGGGAATATGGGACGGGTTGAATATGGTGGCGGTGTCTGCTAGACACCGCCATCCATATTACAATGTCAGCGAGAAGCAGCCTTTCCGTGTTGGAGTTGCCGCCACGGAAAGGCATGCAGATTCCTCAGTTGGGGGCCCGTTGCGGGCCCCCATGATGTTGGGGGGTGGAGGGGGGCTCATAGGGGGTACCTATGGTACCCCCTGCATTTGCATGGACGACGTGGACCACGTGGTTCCTGCCAAGTTGTGCATGCAAATGCCTTTTTTGCATTGTGGCGGCTGCTGCTGACACTGGAGATAAGAGACTTTTTAGATATACTGGAGCACTTTTTCACTTTTTTCACCTTATTATAGTTTTGTGGATATTTAAACTAATAGGATAGAACATGGATAGAGGACCCAACTCTTTAATACCACTGGGCTCGAAAGAACTTCCAGTCCCACCTCCGTTTTTTTACCACTTCTCTCAGCTAGCAAACATTACTCATGGGCACTAGACCAGAGATAGCTGTAGTGACTGAACTGTAGTGAATGGCTGTATGGGGAACTTGTATGCCATAAAGTTCAGGCGGCGGCACTAGACAGCGAGTATTGACTCCATCCTCCATCCTCATAACCATAAACCATAACGGTAGCGGATATTGTATTGGAATATGCAGACCTTGTTTACACATCCCACGGGCACTAGACCAGAGATAGCTGTAGCTATAGAGAATGGATGTATGGGGAACTTGAATGCTATAAGATTGTGAGGCAGCGGCACTAGACCGCAAGTATTAGACTTATCCTCATAATCAAAACAGTAATAGATAATGGTTTTGGAATATGGAGACTTCGTTTACATAAATCGACTGCTATACGGTATTATTGAAGCCCATTCTGGGACCGTTAAGATATAAGGAAATCAGTTATATTCTTAATTGTTTGTTCAAATATGTGTTGGACTACATTTATTCCAGACAAATTGCAATTTACACTTATTTGCAAATATTTCAGTTTAATATGTTTTTACGTGACACTGAAATGTAACCTTTCCCAAGATGTCTGCGAAGTACAACGTAGGATGTGGCTGGGTAATGGTGCCTCTTCTATGTCTGTTATTATTTAAGCACGCATTGTAGAGCTGTAAAAATCGTGTGATCAAGAGACAGGCTTGTCTCGAAACGCGTAGCGGTTCTAAGAAATTAAAAACTCTTTTTGCAGCATCCCTTGACCTCTGAGTGTGCGTTCTATCCTGTGGATTTGTGATTATTGAAATTATGACCGGCGTGGGTCTTGCCGGCTAAACGCACCACCTCACTATGGGAGTCGATCCCGGAAGGACCCTTTCTGTTTGGATATATATATATATATATATATATATATATATATATATATATATATATATATATATATATATATATATATATATATATATATATATATATCCATCCACATCCAGGGATCCAATTCGGAATGGCCACACGGAAGCTGGTGAAAGCACTCGTTTATTGCAGCATACTGGTGAAAGATATGCAGGAAAACACTTCCAATCTTAAAGTAGACAAACGCGTTTCGAGAGTGGAAGCTCTCTTCTTCTGTGGCTTTGTAAAATGAAGTTGCTGCATAAAATAGTCTTTCTTTTAAACACCTGCCCCTCTCTGGGCATGGCCACACTCGGCCTCCTGGGTCTCGTAGTACGATAAGTAAATATAGTCCAAGTGGATGCGCACTTCATCATTTGTATAAAAAAGGTACTTCCCTAGTGGGTGGAAGTGAAAAGCATGCCATCCGTCACCTTGCTTTGTTGATGCAAATGAATGTGGGCACAACGGATCCCTTCCGCCTTAAACATCATGACATCGATGAATGCCAGACAAGGTCATAAGTTCATGAAGGGCCATTACCGTGGCCATTCCGAATTGGATCCTTGGATGTGGATGGATATATATATATATATATATATATATATTCACTGAAAAAACCATAGGTTATAGACCATATATAGTTAGGAATTAGCATTTAAAAAACCTTATTTTACTCACACAAAACCATTGAAATTCCATATATAGTTAGTTGCACTAACTATATATTGCGCACCCGCAATCCACTGCTGATCATGTCACATATTACATCATTCATGACATGGTCAGTGACATCACTGATGACATCGGCCTATTCGCACATCGGTCCGCTACTGACGCCATCTCACAGGCTAATGGGGTGACCCACGCCGAGTTTCAGCATTGTAGGATGACCACACCAGTACAGCAACTTGCTATACATCACCTCGGTGCCATACGAATCTTGGCATCTCAACGCCTAGTGGTATCTTCCATACAAAAAATATTGTTACGCTGCCTTTGGCCCCATTCGCACATCAGTCCGCAACTTAGACATCACCTCGGTGCCATCCGGATCTTGGCATCTCAGCGCCTTGTGGTGTCAGTCAGAAAATATTGTTGCGCTGCCTTTGGCCCCATTCGCACATCGGTCCGCTACTGACGCCATCTCACAGGCCAACGGGGCGCCCCACGCCGACTTTCAACATTGTAGGATGGCCACAGAAGTGCGACAACTTACTAGACACCACCTCGGTGCCATCCGGATCTTGGCGCGTTGTGCTGCCTTCGGCCTATTCGCACATCGGTCCGCTACTGACGCCATCTCACAGGCCAACGGGGCGCCCCACGCCGACTTTCAGCATTGTTGGATGGCCACACCAGTGCGGCAACTTACCACCTCGGTGCCATCCGGATCTTGGCGCGTTGTGCTGCCTTCGGCCTATTCGCACATCGGTCCGCTACTGACGCAAACTCACAGGCCAACGGGGCGCCCCACGCCGACTTTCAGCATTGTAGGATGGCCACACCAGTGCTGCAACTTGCTGGACACCACCTCGGTGCCATCCGGATCTTGGCGCGTTGTATTGCCTTCGGCCTATTCGCACATCGGTCCGCTACTGACGCCGCCTCACGTGCCAACGTATTTTCTCCGCATTTTATACCCTATGCCGCATAACAGGTCATGTGACTTGTTTATAAAACTTTTCATTGGTTCATTTTACTTTTGGTTTCCTAATGATGGAAGGCTTGATCATATGACCTAAAAACAACACTTTTCATTGGATGAAAACTTTTTTTTTTTTCCCAAACGATGAAAGCCCCACCTTGTTTCTGGATGTTTCAGACTAAACTGGCGTCAGCATGAGAGCACCACCATCTCGTAGCTCCGTCGTGGTCATTCCGCGAGCAATCATGGCAGCCGCTCCCCACCAGAAGCCTGCAGGAGTCGGGGCCCCCAAAACTTTTGATGAATTCTCAAGGCGGAGGGGACGCTTTCGAGAATGGGGTCCAAGACCTAGCAGACAAGCGTCCGATTTCCAAGGTGTCCCAGGGCCATTTCAGTGGACCAGGCCCAAAAAGGAAAGAGCCTGCCGCCATTTTGAGAGTCCTGTGACAGCCGCCTATCGCTGCACCGCAAGAGTGGGCGCAACTCAGCTGAATTACGGCTTTTGACACAGTGGACCAAAAACGGACGGAATGGCAACTGAAACGGTAAAGGGGCGCCCCACTACAACAGATGACACTCCACCTGGAGAGGCCCGTTCACGCCGCCTCCCCCGGGGCGCCCCACGCCGTTATTCGGAGCAACATTGTAGGATACCAAAACCAGTGCGGCAACTTACTGGACATCACCTTGGTGCCATCGTTCTGCTGCCTTGGAACTATTCGCACAACAGTTTGCTACTGATGACCCACCCCCCGCGACGCCCCACGCCGTTATTTGCTGGGTGGCAACTTACTAGACATCACTTTCGTGTCATCTAGATTTCGGCGCGTTCTGCTGCCTTGGAACTATTCGCACAACAGTTTGCTACTGATGACCCACCCCCCGCGACGCCCCATGCCGGAAATCTGGACGTTGTGCTGCATTGGGACTATTCGCACAGCCGACCGCTACTTCGTTGTTTTTCCCTAAAAATGTTTATATGTTATTACTATTTTTGTTTTCTTGTATATATTTATAAATTATTAAAGTTTTATAATCTTACTACTTTGTCGGAGTGCTATATATTTTTAATGTGACACATAATTGTAAAAACTTTGATGTAGAAAGAGTCATCCCTGGAATCTTCCGCTTCACGCTCGGTCCCCTCCCCAATCACAATACAGGATGGTTTTCAGATAATAGCAACGCTTCTGCTGTGACGGATCTCATCGAGTGTGGGCCTTGATCTACTATAACTCCTTTGAAGAGGGGTGATTCTTTACAGCTGTGGCCATAAACTACATCTGCAGGGCTAGCTGATAGCGTAGGACCGGCCTGGACAATCGGACACAGAGGAAAAGGAGTGTCAGAGGGTGCGGTAGTGAATAGGGCGAAAGGGAGGTGTCGGGCGGGCACAGGGTGTGATTCTCAGGGAAGAGCAGCGCAGATGGGGGGAGGTTTATTACCCATGCATAAGACAGAGAGCGGGGGTGACCACTGCCTGGGTGAGATGCTTGCGAGGGTGGGGAGCCATGCTAAGGATCGACAGCGTGCACAGAGTGGGTCTGGTCAAGGCATCTAAAATGGCTGCCGTGCACGACAAAAGTGTGGCATTTGAAAAAAGACAAGATGGCGCAGACAATGTTTTTCAACACTTCCTGATTTCCTTCGAATCGAACGTTAACAGACGTTGGGGCATATTACCAAAGTTAAGCGATATTTATCCCTAACGATGCATTGCAAAGATTTTTTTACCGTCAGAAATTATCGCAGATAAACCTTGCTATTATCAAGGTTTATCGCAAATACGATAAAAAACGACCGCAATGCATTAATATCGCTGAAAACTCAGCGATATTCATGCATTACCGAGCTAATGCTCTTAGCCATGTTATCCACCTCCCATTGCATAACATGGCTAAGAACTGCTCAGGGCAGCTGTTACTTTTTGGAGATATTCGCGCTTATCTCGAATATTTCCAAAAGTTGATAATAGGAGATAGCGATGTTAGCGACTGTTTCCAGTCGCTAACATCTTGGCATGCCCACTTTGCATGTCATTAGTGATAAATATCACTCACATGCAAAGTGGGGCCCAAGATGGTCGCTATCTCCTACTAGCCGTCGCTAACTGGTGTTAGCAACAGCTAGGTAATACAGATATAATTTTATCTCCGCGAAGCGGAGCGCTGTTACAGATATATATCTTGTTTTTGAACGTTAATTTCTCAAAATGCACTGAAGCACATATATTGAGACCTAGCAAAGGCACATCGGGCTACCAGTCCCTAATATTTTACCAAGTTTCGTGCAAATCCATTCAGCCGTTCGATTATTATTATTATTTTTTTTTTTTTGCCCCGCGGGGCCCTTTTTAAACCTCCACATCAAACCTAGGGGGTCAGCGAGGATCTACTATGCCCCCTTATGGTCATTTGCCCCTTCGCTTTGGCCTCCTCTTATCTCTCGATCCTACCGAGAGACAAGATGGCGGCCGCTACGTACTGTTTGGAATGTTTACAGACACCGGAGAGCCAATCAGCTTCGCTTCGCAAAGCTCCGTAACGCGAAAAGTACGCGAAGCGGTGCGCTGTTACAGATATATATCTTTTTTTGAACGTTAATTTCTCAAAATCCACTGAAGCACATATATTGAGACCTAGCAAAGGCACATCGGGCTACCAGTCCCTACAATTTTGCCAAGTTTCGTGCAAATCCATTCAGCCGTTCGATTATTATTATTTTTTTTTTTTTTTGCCCCGCGGGGCCCTTTTAAAACCTCCACATCAAACCTAGGGGGTCAGCGAGGATCTACTATTCCCCCTTATGGTCATTTGCCCCTTCGCTTTGGCCTCCTCTTGTCTCTCGATCCTACCGAGAGACAAGATGGCGGCCGCTACGGACTGTTTGGAATGTTGACAGACGCCGGAGAACCAATCAGCTTCGCTTCACAAAGCTCCGTTGTGCGCAAAGTACGCGTCCTGGGACGCTGCCCGGTCCGCTGTTACAGATATATATCTTTTTTTAAACGTTAATTTCTCAAAATCCACTGGAGCACATATATTGAGACCTACAAAAGGCACATCGGGCTACCAGTCCCTACAATTTTGCCAAGTTTCGTGCAAATCCATTCAGCCATTCGGGCTAAAAGTGAGGCCAACCGCCCTATGGAAAACTCAATGTTAAAAACACGTTTTGGGACCCCCCTTTTTTCTCGGCCCCCCCTTGACGACCCCCCCCCAAATTTTCAAGGGCTGCTCAGAAACAAAATGTGCCATTTTCCTGAAAATTTCAGCCAATTCCGTCCACAAACGCCAAAGTTATTAGACATAGAATTTTCAAAAATCCCATAGAGAAAAAATCCTAACTATATATACCTACTGGCGACCGCCAGTAGGTAATATATATATATATATATATATATATATATATATATATATATATATATATATATTCACTGAAAAAACCATAGGTTATAGACCATATATAGTTAGGAATTTGCATTTACAAAACCTTGAAAATTCACTGAAAAAACCATAGGTTAGAGACCATATATAGTTAGCTGGACATTTTATTGACATAAAACCTATGAAATTCCATATATAGTTAGTTGCACTAACTATATATCGCGCACCCGCAATCCACTGCTGATGATGTCACATATTACATCATTCATGACATGGTCAGTGACATCACTGATGACATCTCAAATGACATCACTGATGACATCACTGATGACATCTCAAATGACATCACTGATGACATCACTGATGACATCATCTAGTGTCTGTGTGTTTTTGTAAAGTTTAAATATGTTTTACATATTGAAGAATGAGTGGATGTATGGAAGACTGAGTGTGTGTGTGGCTGGCTGGGAGGTGTGTGACTCTGTGCATATCAATGTGTACTTGTATCAGTGATTGTATAAGAGAGTAAGTATGTGTTAGTATATGTGTGAAAAAGTATGGTGTTCTGTGTTTAACTGTATAGATGAGGAAATCGAAGTGTGATTGATTCTTCACAGGACTGACTAGGTGTATGAGTGCATATGATAGTGTTGTAATAATGAGTGACTGTATGTATGAGTGATTGTATGGGTGAATGAGTGAATGTGTGTGTAGACGTAGGAATCAGTGAGTGCGTATGTAGTAACTGGTATTGGTGTGTCATGATGTCATCAGTGATGTCATTTGAGATGTCATCAGTGATGTCATTTGAGATGTCATCAGTGATGTCATCAGTGATGTCACTGAAGTATGGTGTTCTGTGTTTAACTGTATAGATGAGGAAATGGAAGTGTGATTGATTCTTTACAGGACTGACTAGGTGTGTGAGTAACTCCATGGATGAGTGGCAGTGTGTGAGTGTCTGCATAGGTGTATGAGTGCATATGATAGTGTTGTAATAATGAGTGACTGTATGTATGAGTGATTGTATGGGTGAATGAGTGAATGTGTGTGTAGACGTAGGAATCAGTGAGTGCGTATGTAGTAACTGGTATTGGTGTGTCATGATGTCATCAGTGATGTCATTTGAGATGTCATCAGTGATGTCATCAGTGATGTCATTTGAGATGTCATCAGTGATGTCATCAGTGATGTCACTGACCATGTCATGAATGATGTAATATGTGACATCATCAGCAGTGGATTGCGGGTGCGCGATATATAGTTAGTGCAACTAACTATATATGGAATTTCATTGGTTTTATGTCGATAAAATGTCCAGCTAACTATATATGGTCTCTAACCTATGGTTTTTTCAGTGAATTTTCAAGGTTTTGTAAATGCAAATTCCTAACTATATATGGTCTATAACCTATGGTTTTTTCAGTGAATTTCATTGGTTTTTTAAAAGCTAATATCTATAGCTGTAAAATATATTCTTTATTACGTGACGTATCACGTAGCCACGTGAGACCCCTCATGACGCGTTGCATAACCGTGACGTATCGGCTCTGCAGCGCAAACAAAACCCGTAACGTAAGCGTGCCGGAGCACGCTTACAGATATATATTTTTTTTAACCTTAATTAGACAAAATCCACACGTGCACATATCTTGAGGCCTTGCAAAGGCACATCAAACAAACAGTCCCTACAATTTTGGCAAGTTTGCTGGAAATCTATTCCCTTAATTTTTTTGTTTACTGTTTCTCTTGGTTTTCCCCTTGTTACGCTTACCGGGACGCTACCCGGTACGCGAACCGGACGCTCCAAAAACACAAGATGGCGGACTCCCGTTACGCTGCCGGTTAGCTGCCCGGTTCGCGTACCGGGAAGCGCCTCTACCGCGACAAATCGCAACAATTTTTTTATTTTTTTTGCCCCGCGGGGGACTTTAATATCCCCCTCATCAATCCTAGGGGGTCAGGAGGGGTTTACCTTGCCCCCTTTCCTTCATTTCCCCCTTCTTTTTTCACCACATCTTGTCTCTCGAACCTACCGAGAGACAAGATGGCGGCCGCTCCGGACTGTTTACAATGTTGACAGCTACGCTGCCGGTTAGCTGCCCGGTTAGCTGCCAGGTGAGCTGCCCGGTTCGCGTACCGGGACGCGCCTCTACGGGTAAAATCGCAAAAAAAAAAAAATTTTTTTTTTTTGCCCCGCGGGGCACTTTAATATCCCCCTCATCAATCCTAGGGGGTCAGGAGGGTTCTACCTTGCCCCCTTTCCTTCATTTCCCCCTTCGTTTTTCACCACATCTTGTCTCTCGATCCTACCGAGAGACAAGATGGCGGCCGCTCCGGACTGTTTAGAATGTTGACAGACACCGGAGAGCCAATCAGCTTCGCTTCGCGAAGTTCCGTTACGCGTCAGGTACGCGAACCGGGGCGCTAACCGGAGCGCTGTCACAGATATATATATTTTTTTAAACGTTAATTTCTCAAAATCCACTGGAGCACATATATTTAGACATAGCAAAGGCACGTCGGGCAAACCATATCTACAATTTTGCCAAGTTTCATGTACATCCATTCAGCCATTCGAGCTAAAAGTGAGTCCAACCGCCCTATGGAAAAATGAATGGGAAAAACGCGTTTTGGGACCCCCCTTTTTTCTAGGCCCCCCCTTGACGAAACCCCCCCAAATTTTCAGGGGCTGCTCAGAAACAAAATGTGCCATTTTCCTGAAAATTTCAGCCAATTCCGTCCACAAACGCCAAAGTTATTAGACATAGAATTTTCAGAAATCCCATAGAGAAAAAATCCTAACTATATATACCCACTGGCTATCGCCAGTAGGTAATATACATATATAAACATATATAATCTGCATATCTATATAAATATAAATGCATGCATACATATACATATATGCATACATATGCATGTTATTTACATGAAAGTTTTAAAAACACTAATAAAAGCAAAGCTAAAAAGCCACCTCATTACAAACAGAATGGCTTTAACTTAAACGAGGGCGAGATCTATTGCATTTTCAATGCTTGTTTACTTTGGTTCTATCAAGAAGGCATTCAGATGTGTCACACATTTGCCATGAATTCTGAATGTTAGCACTCTAGTTGCTCATTAGATCACTGTAGTAAAGCTAGTGCTCACCAGGGAAGTCTGCTGCTAATCATGGTTTGCAGCCATTTTCCCGCATTTTTTATCCCGCGGACTTTCAGTCCGCATACCATTATCCCGCAAGGTCATTGACCTCGCATACCATTATCCCGCATTTTTTCAAAACGCATGTGCATTTATCACGCATGCCTTTACAAAGAATTACGTTTTAAAGGCATGTATGGTAAATGCATTTGCGTTGTGAAAACCACGATGACGAGAGAGGTAAGTGGGTTTGTGTTAATTTTTTCGTGGGTTAGTTATTGTGTAGTGTAGTGTTGTAGTGTTTACGTAGTGTAGGGTCATGCTGGGGGTAGTGTTTTAGGGTTTTGTGTAGTGTTGTAGTGTTTGCGTAGTGTAGGGTCATGCTGGGGGTAGTGTTTTAGGGTTTAGGGTAGTGTTGTAGTGTTTGCGTAGTGTAGGGTCATGCTGGGGGTAGTGTTTTAGGGTTTAGGGTAGTGTTGTAGTGTTTGCGCAGTGTAGGGTCATGCTGGGGGTAGTGTTTTAGGGTTTAGGGTTGTGTTGTAGTGTTTGCGTAGTGTAGGGTCATGCTGGGGGTAGTGTTTTAGGGTTTAGGGTAGTGTTGTAGTGTTTGCGTAGTGTAGGATCATGCTGGGGTGTAGTGTTTTAGGGTTTTGGGTAGTGTTGTAGTGTTTGCGTAGTGTAGGGTCATGCTGGGGTGTAGTGTTTTAGGGTTTAGGGTAGTGTTGTAGTGTTTGCGTAGTGTAGGGTCATGCTGGGGGTAGTGTTTTAGGGTTTAGGGTAGTGTTGTAGTGTTTGCGTAGTGTAGGGTCATGCTGGGGGTAGTGTTTTAGGGTTTAGGGTAGTGTTGTAGTGTTTGCGTAGTGTAGGGTCATGCTGGGGGTAGTGTTTTAGGGTTTAGGGTTGTGTTGTAGTGTTTGCGTAGTGTAGGGTCATGCTGGGGGTAGTGGTTTAGGGTTTAGGGTAGTGTTGTAGTGTTTGCGTAGTGTAGGGTCATGCTGAGGGTAGTGTTTTAGGGTTTAGGGTAGTGTTGTAGTGTTTGCGTAGTGTAGGGTCATGCTGGGGGTAGTGTTTTAGGGTTTAGGGTAGTGTTGTAGTGTTTGTGTAGTGTAGGGTCATGCTGGGGGTAGTGTTTTAGGGTTTAGGGTAGTTTAGTTGTTTAGTGTATGCTAAAGGCATATTCGTTCTAAAGGTTTTCGTTATTTTAATTTGCGGCCTAATAGTACATGCGGGATTTTTTTTGCGGACTGATGGTATGCGGGATTTCGTCATATATTCGCTAATCATACTTTCTATGGCAAAATGAACCCCCTCATTTTGTTCCTTTTTAAATTAAATATTTTAAGAGTTACCACTTTATTCCAATCAAGATGGCTTCAGGTGTGCCATACCTTTGTAATAAGTAGGACTGTTAGCACTCTAGTTGTTCTTTAGAACACTCTGGGACATTCTGTCATTGGGCTATAGTTGGGCTACATCTGGCTGATATTTGGGCTACATTTGTTTTTTTTTGTCTCTGGTGGCCATCTTTGGGCTACATTGGGCTACATTGGGCTACATTGGGCTACATTGGGCTACATTTGGGCTCCAACATATATATAGCCCAATGTAGCCCAATATATATTTTTCAAAGTTAATTTTCGTAAAAACCACTGGAGCATATATCTTGAGACATAGCAAAGGCACATCGGGCTACCAGTCCCTACAATTTTGCCAAGTTTGGTGTAAATCCATTCAGCCGTTCGGGCTAAAAGTGAGGCCAACCGCCCTATGGAAAATTGCATGGGAAAAGCACGTTTTGGGACCCCCCTTTTTTCTCGGCCCCCCCTTGACGAAACCCCCCCAAATTTTCAGGGGCTGCTCAGAAACAAAATGTTCCATTTTCCTGAAAATTTCAGCCAATTCTGTCCTCAAACGCCAAAGTTATTCGACATAGAATTTTCAAAAATCCCATAGGAAAAAAATCCTAACTATATATACCTACTGGCTATCGCCAGTAGGTAATATATATATATATATATATATATATATATATATATATATATATATATATAGATATAAAATAATACATAAATTATAAAATTAACTTAAAAAATAAATAGATGTAATATACATGTAATTTTTTTTTACAAATATAACAAATAGACTTAAGTTATAAAAGGTAAACACACATATATAATAATTATTATATATATATTTACTGTAAAACAATTAATAAACTATTCAGTTTAATTTATTTTATAATTTTAAAATGATATAAAAATGGAACAAATAAATATATATATATATACATATACCAATAGCATAACATTGATTTTTTTTAAACATTCTATTATAAATTAAAACATTAAACTAGTACAAATATTTAAACTTACATTTCCCACTCCAGTCAATGCAACAGTAGGGAAAGTGTTGGATAGCGGAGGGGTAAAAACTTACAATTCCCATTCCAATGAGTGCAACAGTTGGGAAAGTGTTGGATAGCAGAGGGATACAAATTAGTATTCCCACTCCAGGCAATTTAAAATTAAAAACAAACAAAACATCAACAACTAAAATATATAAAAAACAAAATAAATAATATATATATAAATGTTAAAAATTAAAATACAAATATATTTAATGTTAAAAACCTAAAAAAATAAAAACATATTATAATGTTAAATAACATATCACAAATACCTACAAATAATATATTAAATAATATAAAAATGTTTTTCAAACAAACAAATATTTTAAGCTAGAAATTATTTATAAACACATTACATACATTTATTTATTTTACCTCCTACCCTATAACACCACACAATACACAACCCACATCTAAATTCAAAATAAAATGTACTTCCATAATTAGCATAATTAATTATCAATTAGATAAAAATTACTAATTAAAAAACAAATTAAAACACATACAAATTAATTAACTTCCCAACTTTTACCCCTATAAACTCCACAACCCACACGTAAAATTAATTACACAATTTCCATATTTAATTTTAATTTAATAATAAACAACTAATTATTAATTAATTAAAAATAAATTGCTTCCCACCCTTTAGCACTATAAACCCCACAACCCACACGTAAAATTATTTAGACAATTTCTGAATTTCATTTTCAACTAATAATTAATATTAACAACTAATTATTATTTAATTACAAATAAATGACCTCCCAACCTTTACCCCATAAACCCCACAACCCGCATCTAAAATTAATTACACAATTACCATAATTACCAATTAATTAACAAATAAACAATTGTTAATAAATGCATTATTTCCCACAATTAACACTATAAAACCTCAATTAAATAAATATTAATAAATAAAAATTATCATTAATTTACTATAATTAAATTACTTCCCACCCTATGCTCTAAAACTAAAAAACGCAAAATGTAATTACAATAAAATAACTACTAAAAATGTAACACGTATTAAAAAACGTAAACAATCCTTATACAAAAAAACACATCACATACATTTCAAATATGTACTAAAATACATTACACTAATAAAAAAAATTATATTTTAAACAACTATATTTTTGCAATCGATATTAATTACTTTTATATTTAGTGCGACATTTCCAACTCGATATTTCTTCTGCACACCATCACAATAACATGTAGATACCAACAGATTTGTAACGCAGAAATACAAGAAATAGTTACACACGCATAACTGATATTTGTAATACACGAACTCAACATGGTAAAGGACAATGTATCAAAAGCTTCTGCCACTCGATCTAACATTGATAAATACACCTTGCGATTAGTAGGTACGGGCATTAGACAGAAAACAAAGGTACAAGAAGAGCCAGAACCAACACTTGCAGATGTCTTTAAAGGTGTGCAAATAAGAGAACCTCGTTCGAGTTCGTAGTGGATACAGTTGCGTGGACCAACATCAAATGCAAGGGGACTTGCACAACATCACAGAGCGAGTATGGCAAGTCAAGTGACAAGTGGGAAATCCAGAATTAACTAAATCTGCAAAGCATTGCAAGATGACTTGCTACACAGAATAAAAGTGTTGGGGGGTAACACCAAGACAGCAATTGCTGAGGGTGCGCTTCTTTGGGCTCTGCTGCTGATAGTCCCACAGGCGTAGGATCCTGAAGCGTCCCTGGACCTAGAGGGGCTTAGTGGGCCTGACGAGCTGCTGGAAACAACGAGGAGCCTTCCGACCCCCGATGAAGTGGCCCCTGCCCATGGAGAGCAGCGCTGCAGGCGGGGACTCCGACAGTGACAGGGCCCAGCAGAGCGGGAATATAAACTGGCTGCCACCACACGGCAAGTGAAGCCAGGGTACGTGGGTTGGAGAGAGCCATCCGGGCCCTCTACTACAATGTTGCGATTCACACGCATCTATACACCCCTCGGGGCGGGCTCGACCCAAGGGTATAAATAAACGTCCGGAGACCGTTCGTGGTCTTTCGGCTACGAGATCGAAAGTCACTGTCTTGTGTGTTTTATATTAACGCAGCTGTGACCTACTTCCACCCAGGGCCCGCCCCGCTCCACATCACCGAGGGTAAAAAGGGGACCCTGCTCAGCTGCCACACGGCTGAGGACCTAGGACTTGTCTTCTTCACCAATCAGATTCATGACTCCCATGCAGAAGCGATGCTGAAGGAGTTCCCGGCTCTCTTCAAAGGACTGGGGAAGCTCAAGGTCAAGAAGTTCAAGCTCCACATTGACCCCTCGGTATGACCTGTGGCTTTCAGGCACCGACGGGTGCCGTTCAACCTGCGCCCGCAAGTCGAGGAAGAGCTTAGAAAGCTCGAAGATCTAGATGTGATCGAAAAGGTCTCTGGCCCCACCCCGTGGGTGTCCCCGCTGGTCGTGGCACCCAAACCCAAGCAACCAGGAGCCTTTCGGCTCTGTGTCAACATGAGGCTGCCAAATACAGCTGTAAAGAGGGAACATCATATCACCCCGACAATGGACGACATTGTGGCGGACCTAAATGGGGTCAAATGGTTTTCCAAGCTAGACCTGAACGCCGGCTACCATCAGCTGGAACTGGAGCCCGAGAGCAGGTATATCACCATCTTCTCGACGCACGTTGGCCTCCGAAGATACAAGAGGCTCAGCTTTGGAGTGTCGTATGCCGCTGAAGTCTTCCAAAATGCCATCAGGGAAGCACTATCGGGGCTGCAAGGGGTGATCAATCTGAGCGATGACATACTGGTGTTCCCAAACACGCTCAATGAGCATCACACCCACCTCCGAGCCACTCTGAAGAGGCTAGTAGACTGTGGGCTGACTCTGCACAAGTCTAAATGCTCATTTTATCAGGAGACCGTCGACTTGTTTGGATATACATTCACCCTAGAAGGGCTCCTGGTGGACCCGAAAAAGGCCGAAGCTATCCGAGCGTCCAGCACACCACGAAACCCCACTGAGATGAGGAGCTTCTTCTGCATGGCCACGTATTGTGGGCATTTCATCCCCAACCTCCCATCCATGTCAGAGCCACTGCGGGTCCTTACACGCCATGATCAGAAATGGGAGTGGACACCGGCGGCCAAAACGGGGCTGCTAGACAAGACAGTGATGGCCTACTTCCATCCGAGACGACGCACGGAGCTGGTCATCGACGCCAGCCCTGTGGGCCTAGGTGCGGTCCTCCTCCAGGAACACGGCCCGGAAGTCTGGAAGCCAGTCACCTATGTCAGCAAAGCTCTAACTGACACTGAGACCAGGTACGCCCAAATTGAGAGAGAGGCGTTGGCTATCAAATGGGCGTGTCAACACTTCCACCTGTATCTGTGCGGCCAGGAGTTCCACGTTGTGACTGATCACAAGCCGCTGCTCCCACTGTTTGCAGGCTCATCCTGGCTAGCGCCCTCGAGGATCGAACAGTGGGTAGTGCAGTTGCAGTCATACAACTTCAAAGTAATCTATCGTACAGGGGCCCACAACCCAGCCGACTATCTGTCCCATCACCCGTCGGCGGATGCCTTTAACACCAAACCCTTCGTCAACATGGTGTCGCAAGCGGCGTGTCCCACGGCCATGAGGCTCAAAGAAATTGGCCTGGCCACTCAGGAAGACCACACTCTCTCCCGAGTGAGAGGAGCGCCGGAGAGCAACGGGTGGGCCCACTTCATGGATGGAGCCCGCGCCCTCCGGCTGGAAGTCAGCCACGCTTGACAACAACTATGGCAGGTCCGCAATGAACTCAGTGTGGGGGTAAAAGGAGTTGTTTTGAGAGGACACTTAATAGGAGTCCAGGAGAGTTAGCAGAAATGGATCCTCACGCTGGCACATGTTGGCCATCAAGGAATGGTGAAGACCAAGGCCAGGTTGCGTGACAAGGTCTGGTTCCCAGCGATGGACTTCATGGTGGAGGAAATGGTGAGACAGTGCCATGCCTGTACGATCACCGGAGGAGATCCAGCGCCTGTACCCGTAATTACTGAAGAACCAAGCAAGACCCCCTGGACACATATCAGCCTAGACTTTGGGAGCTTTCCAGATGGACGTCACATGCTGGTCATAGTGGACTCATTCTCGAAGTTTCCCATCGTCGAAATAGTGTCGTCAACAGTATTTCCCCAGGTGAAGAGGGTCCTAGACAGGACTTTTGCTATGATGGGACTGCCTGAAGAGGTAAAGTCCGACAACGGACCCCCATTCCAGGGCCAAGAGTTTCAGGAATACTTGGAGAATAAGGAGTCATAGGAAGATCACCCTGTTATGGTCACAGGCAAATGGGGAGGTGGAACGGCTGATGAGGACCCTCAAACAAGCGCTGCACATCGGCGTGGATGAGGGAGAAGATGCAGAAACAGCTCTCGACCAATTCCTTGGTGCGTATCGACAGGCCCCTCACAGCACAACCAAGTGTGCTCCGGCTCATATACTGTTCAAGCGGGCCCCACAAGACAGTATCCCGTCGGATCCGGCGTGGGTGCCAGTGGAGCGGGACGATTAGGCGATTCAAGTGAGGAGGGAGACAACAAATTGAAAGGCTAGTGAAGCCCGAAGGGCACAAGAACCTCAGCTAAGAGTGGGAGAGCGGGTAGTGATCAAAGACTGACACCCAGGTTGGAAGTTCCGGATGCCCTACGAGCCAGAAGTATGGATAGTCGTGGGCATTCAAGGGACCATGGTCACGGCTCAGAAGGGACAGCACTCTGTAACAAGGAACGTGTCCAGTTTCAAGAAGATGGGCGATGGTGAGCCTAGCCAAGAAGCGTCCGAATATCCTGAGACACTTCTGAGTTTCTTTACCCCTGCCTCTCCTAGTATGGGGAGTAAGCCACCGGAGATGTCGAGGCGGGCCAGCCAAAACGTGGAGGACTCTGTTGTGTCAACCTATCATATCACAGCACCTGAGTTGTCCGAGAGTATCATGTCCAGCACCCCGGCCCGGTCCAGTGCCCGGAGCCAGAAGTATGGTCTCCGGCCGAATCAGAGACTAAAAGACTTTGTATATACGTCCCCAGGAGCGGGGAGAGCCTGGTGGTCTGGAACTGAAAGAAAGGGGGGATGTAGAGAGCCATACCGGCCCTCTACTACAATGTTGCGATTCACACGCATCCATACACCCCTCGGGCGGGCTCGACCCGAGGGTATAAATAAACGGCCGGAGACTGCTCGGGGTTTTCCGGCCACGAGATCGAAAGTCACTGTCTTGTGTGTTTTATATTAGCGCAGCTGCGGCCTAGTGCCACCCAGGCCCCGCCGCGCTACATGGGTGACATATGTCTGCCTAAGAGAGGGAGTGTCCTCCCAGTAGAGCCCCACCTCTGTTGGGTGCTGGGGTGCGCCAGACCTGAGGACACAGTGAGCAAGCAAATCTATGCAGAGACAGCACACGCCGAGCACCGAGCCGCGGAAAAAATAGAAGCTCACTACGGCTGCGGCCTGTCCTCTCAGGTGGTGTGCACGTGATCAAACAGCAACGTATCGACAGAGACAGGCAGCCAGCAGCCTTCTAAAGACAAGGGGGGCCCAATGTGAGAGCTGCCCCTGCCCATAGAGGATAGTGCCGAAGATGGGGACCCCGGTGGGGATGGAGCTGGGTGGGAGGATCTGGCAGGTGCCACCATATGGCAAGCTGGGAAAGTTGGGTGGAATACAGCAACCCAAGAGTAGGGGTGACAAAAACATTATTTATCTCCACAAGGCCCTATGTACTTTGCAGAACTTTCTGTTTATGAACCCTGACCGCTTCTTTGAGATGGTCAATGCCATTACCGGGCTCCTGCTGTGGAACAGATGGGCACTACAAATAGCATTGACAACATTGGCTAAGAAAACCTTCGATGGAGGATTAGCTCTACTGAATCTACATCTTCACTACTGGGCAGCCCAATTAGTAGTATTAAACAACTGTTCATTCCACACCAAACACTACAAACTCACTGGGCCAATACCTGCACTATCTACAAACAAGTGAGGCACATCTTGTTGAAATGTATAGATCCTCTTGAGGAAAGCCCTCTGAAATAGAGAGTTCTGTGGTCCCCACTACACCACCATGCCATTTTGCTAATCTACAACACTCTGCTGCCAAATAGCTTATTTCCCCAGAGGGCTCAAAGGGATAAGTGGGAGGCTGGGGTTAAAAGAAGATGACAAATGGAACAAGGTCTATCGGTACTTCAGCAAATTTGGGATTAGAGCAGGATTCAGACTCATACAACTCAAAATCCTACAAAGAGCATACTACACTAGAACACTACTGTTTGTAATGGGTCAGGCCACATCCAATAGGTGCCTGAGGTACTGTCACACTATTTTCAATTGAAAGAGGGAGCACAATGCCGGCAATAGCCCTACAACAAGGTGCACTGCTAGAAACATTATTTTCTCTGTACTCAAATACAAGGAGCAGGATGTAATGTTGCAGACAGCCAAGCCTAGAGGAGAACTACAGATTAAAGGATCGTGCATAATGCTGTTCTGGGACTACACACCGCAGGTCCAAAAGCTCCACCGCTATTTTAAAGCCATCAAACAGGAACACGGAGAGAAAAATATGAAATATATGATGTTTTCCTGGAAAAACATAAAATTGTCCATGAAGATGAAGCACATTTTACTGAGGTAAGCCTAGCATGAAACTGGCTGGACAGTCAGAGAGTTCCTGGGGGACAAATGCCATGCCTACCTCACTGGCGCCCGGCCTCTGGATCCAGTGACAAAGAGTTGGGTGGCCAACACCGTGCGGCAGCACATAGATCTGGTGGAAAAGACTGAAGCAACTGAACATACCTACACCACCTCTACATACAGAGGGCAAGTTACTAACCTTCGGTATCACTTTATCTGGTAGAGACTCTATCTAGCCACAGATCCCTTACCTAAAATTTTCCCCAGGCATTAGACTGGATACAGAAAATCCTGAACAGTACCTCTGCGTGCCACTAGATGGCACTGATTGGCGCCATTTCAGTGGCGGTCGCGCCGGATGTTACATGCTTGGTGCCTATATAGACAGTTTCTTTACATGACTCTTTATGCACCAGAAGCAGGGAGCCATGCCAGAAGGCCAATTAACCAGTATGTAGAAACTAAGGGCCTACAGGGACCTTTTAGGTAGGAAGACCATTTAAAGGAAATGGTGAAGCTAGGTGGGTGAGTAAGGAATCTGAAGCTAGTTAGAGTCTCTACCAGATGACGCATTATCAAAGGTAAGTAATTTCTTCATCTGATAGAGGCTTCAATCAATCAATCAATCAATCAATCATAACACTTGTATAGCGCACGACTCACCCGGAAGGGTCTCAAGGCGCTTGGGGGAAGGGGTCCGCTACTGCTCGAACAGCCAGGTCTTGAGTTGTCTCCTGAAGGGGAGATGGTCCTGGGTCAGCCGAAGGTGGATGGGGAGGGAGTTCCATGTCTTGGCCACCAGGTAGGAGAAGGATCTGCCTCCGGCGGTGGCTCTTCGGATGCGTGGTACGGCGGCGAGGGCGAGGCTAGTAGACCGTAGCTGGCGGGTGGGCGTGTAGAAGGTAAGGCGGTCGTTGAGGCACTTGGGGCCCAGGTCGTGGAGAGACTTGTGTGCGTGGGTGAGGAGTCTGAACGTGATCCTCTTGTTGACGAGGAGCCAGTGCAGGTCCCTCAGGTGGCCGGAGATGTGGCTGTGACGGGGGATGTCCAGTATGAGTCGGGCGGAGGCGTTCTGGATTCGTTGGAGTATTTACTGTAGCTTGGCTGTGGTTCCGGCATAGAGGGTGTTTCCGTAGTCCAGTCGGCTGGTGACGAGGGCCTGGGTGACCGTCTTCCTGGTTTCAGTCGGGATCCATCGGAAGATCTTGCGAAGTATGCGTAGGGTGTGAAAGCATGATGAGGAGACGGTGTTGACTTGTCTGGTCATCGAGAGGGAGGAGTCCAGGATGAAGCCCAGGTTGCGTGCGTGGTCTGTTGGCTTGGGAGTGGTGCCCAGGGCTGGGGGCCACCAGGAGTCGTTTCAGGCGGCTGTTCTTCATCCACTCGGCGACGTCTTTCATCCCTTCGTGTAGGCTGGTTCTGGCGGTGTCGGGGTCTCTGGTGAGGGAGAGGATCAGCTGGGTGTCGTCGGCGTAGGAGATGATGTTGAGGTTGTGTTGGCGTGCGATGGCTGCGAGAGGTCTCATGTAGACGTTGAAGAGGGTGGGGCTGAGTGATGATCCTTGCGGTACGCCGCGGATGACTTCGGTGGCCTCGGATCGAAACGGGGGTAGGCAGACTCTCTGTGTTCTTCCGGCGAGGAACGAGATGATCCACTCCAGTGCCTTCTCTTGGATACCGGTGTTGCTGAGGCGTTGAACTAGGGTGCGGTGGCAGACAGTGTCGAACGCTGCAGAGTGGTCCAGGAGGATGAGTGCCGCTGTTTCCCCGTTGTCGAGCAGGGCTCGGATGTCGTCGGTGGCTCCGATGAGGGCGGTCTCGGTGCTGTGGTTGGCTCTGAAACCGGACTGCGAGGGGTCGAGGGATCCGTTCGTCTCGAGGAAGGCGGCAAGCTGTCTGTTAACGATTTTCTCGATGACTTAGGCAGGAAAAGTGAGGAGCGAGATGGGGCGGAAGTTTTTGAGGTCGGTGGGGTCCGCTGTTGGTTTCTTCAGTAGGGCGCTGAGCTCGGCATGCTTCCAGCTCTCTGGGAAGGTGGCGGTGTTGAAGGAGGTGTTGATGATGTTCCGGAGTTGGGGTGCGATGGTGGAGTCGGCCTTGTTGAAGACGTGGTGGGGGCAGGGGTCGGTTGGAGATCCGGAGTGGATGGTGTTCATCGTGCAGGCTGTGTCTTCGGTGGACACCGTGGTCCAGGTGCGGAGGGTGGCAGTGGGCCGCGTTGGTTCGACGGTTGGGTGCGTGGATGGTGCGCCGAAGCTGTTGTGGATGTCGGAGATCTTGCGGTGGAAGAACGAGGCGAGAGAGTCGCAGAGATCTTGTGAGGGAGTGATGTCGTTGTTGCCGGTGCTGGGGTTGGAGAACTCCTTGACGATGCTGAAGAGTTCCTTGCTGTCGTGGGCGTTGTTGTCCAGTCATTCCTTCAGTGATTTCTTCTTGGTGGTGCAGATGAGCTGGTGGTGCTTGCGGGTGGCGTGTTTGAGGGCGGTCATGTTGTCAGTGGTCTGGTCGAGGAGCCAGGCTTTCTCGAGGGTGCGGCAGGTCTTCTTGGAGTCCTTGAGTTCGTCGGTGAACCAGGAGGCCTTCTTGCTTCTGGGTCTGCTGGGAGGGTTTTTCAGTGGTGCGAGGTCGTCGGCGCAGGCGGTCAGCCACTTCGTGAAGTTGCGGGCCGCTTCGTTGGGGTCCGTTGTGCTGGCGGGTGGGTTCTGGCTGAGGGAGGTGGTGAGCTGGTCAGTGGCGATCTTGCTCCAGCTCCTGTGAGGAGCCTGTTGTGGGTGGTGGTGGGTTGTGGTTCTTCTGAGGCTGAAGTGGACGCAGCTGTGGTCGGTCCAGTGGAGTCCGGTGGAGTGGCTGAAGGTGATGTGCTTGCTGGATGAGAAGATGGGATCAAGCGTGTGGCCGGCGTAGTGGGTGGGGGTGTTGACCAGTTGCTTCAGTCCGAGGTTGGCGAGGTTGTCCAGCAGGGCGGCGGTGTTGCGGTCCTTGTTGTTCTCCAGGTGGAAGTTGAGGTCCCCTAGGAGGATATAGTCTGCGGAGCGGAGGGCGTGTGGGCTGATGAAGTCCGTGATGTCTTCGCTGAATTGTGTGCGTGGTCCCGGGGGTCTGTAGATGAGGGTGCCTCTGAGGGTCGTCGTGAATCTGGAAGTGGAGGTACTCGGCGGCGGCGAAGGTGTCGTTGGAGTCGGTCGTGATGCGGATGGTGTTCTTGTGGACGATGGCGATGCCTCCTCCGGTCTGGTTGACGCGGTCCCTCCTGATGATCTTGTACCCGTCCGGGATGGCGATGGCGATGTCGGGCGCTGAGGAGGCGGTCATCCAGGTTTCCGTCAGGAAGGCGACGTCTGGTGATGTTGTGTCGAGCAGGTTCCAGAGTTCGACGGCGTGTCTGTGGACGGAGCGGGTGTTGAGCAGGATGCACTTGAGGTGGTTGCTGCTGGTGCTTGGCTTGGCGGGTGCGGTGCAGGTTCGGAGGCAGGTGAACTTGCAGGTTTTGCAGGTGAAGGGTCCGTGGATGTGTTTCGGGGCGGCCCGGTAGCAGGCGGGGTTCCGGCCGGCATTGAGTGCGTTGAGGGCGGCGGCGTCGTAGGTCTGTCGGGTCGTCTTGCATCGGTGGGGGCCAGGGGTCCTGGCACTGGGCGCAGTCCAGGCGTGGACGGGCGCAGACGGGCTTGCCTTTGACGCGCCTTTGGCGTGCAATCGGCGCGCCCGCTGCGCGTCAACGCTGCGCGTCAACGCTGCGCGTAGGCATGCACTCTGCCATAAGTGGAGAGTGGGGAGGGGAGGGGCGAGGGAGGAGCAGCTGGGAGGCGGGAGCGGAGTGGCGAGAGGGGGGGAGCGGTGATGCTGGAGGGAGCGGGGGTGGGGCCGCGGGGGAGCAGCGGCAGGGAGCGGGGTGGGTCGGCGGTGGAAGCAGAGGCTAGCTAGCTGCAGATACTTTACCTTAGAACAGATGCCACTGAAACTCCCCACCCTCCCCCCACAAAGGTGCGTCTGAACTGGTTCAAACCAAAATGTACTGGAAGACCAAACAGGCAAAGTACCTGTCATGGCAGGCCTGACTGTCAAGGCAGTAGTGTTTGCTGAATGTGTGCTAGGATGCCCATGTCGCAGCCTGGCATATGTCCATGACGATGGACTCCGGAAGCTAACACAGTGGCCACAGCTTTGGCTCTGGTGGAATGAGCCTGCAACCCTCAAGGAGCTGCTGTTTGGCCAATGCATCCGGATCCTAATGCAGAGTACAATCCATCTAGAGATGGTCCGTTTCTGCACTGCATTCTCCTTTTTCAGTCCAGTGAACCCAACAAAGAGCTGATCATCCACCCAGTGTTCTTTGGTGTGCTCGATGTAGAACATCAATGTTCTTTTGGGGTCCAGGACGTGAACTCTATCCTCCTCCTTAGAGGGGTGAGGCAGAGCAAAGAAAGCAGGTAGTGTGATGCTTTGCTCAACGAGGAAAGGTGTGATCACCTTCAGGGTGCAGAGAACCAGTTTGTCTGGGAAGAAGCTAGCATATTTTTTGTTAAAAGAAAGAGCCTGTAGCTTGCTGACCCTCCTGGCTGATGTGATACCCACTTAAAAACTTGTCTTGATTGTCAGGAGTCTTAGCAGGCAACCAATGTATGAGTTCCAAATTAAACACATTAAGAAAGCTAAAACCAAAGTATGGTCCCATTTGGGTATAGCAAAAGGTTTTTGTTTTTTTAAAAAACATTTTTATTGTTTTGTAGAACAACAGCAGGGCATAAATCAGTTAAAAGGCGCATACATTGATTGAGGCAGGTCAATATACATAACATTATAAATACATGGCGGAGATGAATAGGATAGTTTATAGGAATTTCACTTGGTAAAGTGCTTAAGTCCCTTATTTCCTCCCCTCTCTTACTCGGTGTCATCCTCGCTTTCTCGCATTGGGGGTTCGCACAAATATCCCCTATATTCGTTCCAGGCGCTCCATATTCTGTCCCATTTCCGAGGGCACCCCTGGTTCAGGTATCCCGCCCTCTCCGCTAACATTGCTAAATCCAGATCTTTACACTAATCTGCGAGCGCTGGTACCTCTACAGAACCCCAGTACTTGGTTATGTTTCTTTTAGCGTACATTATACCTAATGTTACCCAGTCCTGTGCTGGGTGAGTGAGATCGTTTGGCTCCCAGATGTTCAGTGAGCAACACCGTGGTCTGGGATGACCGAGTCCTTCACCACCTGCGACATAGTCCTCAAGACCGTAGCCCAATATGTCGCCACTTGGGGGCACTGCCATATGGTGTGAAAGAACGTTCCCTCTTCCCCACACCCTCTCAGACAATAACAGTGTGTGGCTCTTCCTATCTTGTGCAGTGTGACCCTAGTGTAGTACACTCTGTGTAATATCTTGAGCTGTACAAGTCGGAGTCTGGACGGTATGGCGACCTCTCGGGGGGAAGATAACGCCGTCCGCCAGTCTGCCTCGTCAAATTCTCCTAAATCAGCAGACCAAGTGTTCTTTAGTTTCAGGGTTGTTAATTAGTTTACGGTATACAAAGGAGGTTGCTTTTTTGGGCATGTGTTCAGTTAATAACCTGTCTTCTAGCGGGGTGGATTCCGGTACATCCGCACCAGGCGGAACAATAGACCCCAGGGCATGGCTTATTTGTAAGTACCGGAACTTCTCAGTGGGCGCTAAATCATATTGGGTTTGGAGCTGCTCGAATGTCATTATGGCACCTCTTTTCCATAGGCCTCCCACCATGGAGATACCTATTAGATCCCATGTCCTGAAGCCTTTACTATTGCAAAGTTTACCTAGTCGCTGCGAAGACCAAAGCGGTGTCATTTGAGTAATAGTGTCTTTACATTTAAGACGGGTCTGAGCCACATACCAAAGACTAACTGTGTGTGCCGTTGGACCAATAACAGCTGAGTCGCCTCTTTTATCATACAGTGCTGCAAGTACACCGGCCTCGCCCAACTCATACCTGTCTGCCTGAAATGCTGGTTCCGCCTGGGGCGCGTGCAACCACTGGTTTATTATTTTTAATTGGGCCGCCCAGTAGTACAATTGAATGTCTGGGAGGGCCACACCTCCATCGTACTAGCACCTAATTAACTTATTCTGCGATATGCGCGCTGGTTTATCACCCCAGAGTAGGCCAAAACCAGTGCGTCAATCAATTTAAAATATTTCGGGGGACAGGGAACGGGGTATTTTCAAATACATATAGCAGTCGGGGAAGTGTCATCATTTTATATAAGGCCTTACCTAATAGGGTCAGGGGCAGAGTATGCCAATGCTTTACATCGTTACGGAACCGCTCAAGGGGGGGCTCCAAATTATGGCGGAAGAAAGCACTCTGACTAGGCGTCACCCAGACACATACGTTTTTAAAAGGCTCTTCCGTGATCCTTAGGGGGCAATCTGCCGGGAGCTGTGGGGGGGCCCTTAAGTACAAACAAAACTGATTTGGACCAGTTGATGTGATACCCGGAAACCCGCCCAAAAATTTCGCAAATATCCAGGAGCACTATGATTGATCGTCTGGGGGAAGTCTGTTGTGTTTCTATCTAGGACCCTAATTCGATATTCCCGATTTATGCCCTTATATGGCTATAATAAATAATACCCTTATAAAGGCATAAGAATCATATCCATATTTAGTAATAGCCCATGCAGTCCAAATATGGCAAGGCTACTCCCCTAGACTCCTAGAAAGTACAACGCGTTCTTTAAACAAACCAAGCCTCCAGCAGCCCGGGAAATCCCCCTGCTCTTGTTTTGATTTGCACAAGAACTCCTAGAGTCAGAAAGAACTGTTAGTGCTTGGTGACGTCTTATGTCCAACCTTACGTCAAACCCGGCACCTTTCAGGTATAAATATACCAACGTTGCCTTAAGCAAACACACGGTGTTTTGGAGCAGAGCAGCTATCTACTTGCCCGGAAGCCCAGCTGATGCGAGGAGCCGAAGGAAGCCGCCCCTCCCTTTTGACGCACTGAGGAAGACGCTGTCTTTTTCTCCAGCCGAGAAAATCCAGCTCTGGTGTTTCCAGCCACCCTTGCGGGTCGCTGGGATATCGAGTCCTGAGAGAGAGATACAAGACCTCCTTCATTCTAAGAACCAAGGTACGGCGCTGACTAAACCCTTAAGAGAATTCTTGATTCAGATCCTTGGCAAAAACCCAACTTAACTTAAACTGCAACTTACTTACTCCTTCCCACGTATTAGGCTTAGGTCAGGTACACCGGGGTAGGCGTAGATTAGAAGCACCAGTTGAGTACGTTAGTCAATGTTTTTATGTATGTATATATTTTATCCATTTCAAAGTATCATATGGCTAAGAAACCATATCAATGCTTTTACAGTAATATTTCATAATACTCCTTTTACTGTACGCGCTTTACTTCATGATAAGTATTGCAATTGTGGCAATTCATTTCTCTTGTATGAGAAAGAAGACTGCTCAATAAATAACACCTTTTATTGAAAACGCCCGTCTCTCTATTTCTCTGCACTCTGGTGAAACTAAGTATGCACGATTGACTGAGTGAAATAGTTGTCTATTGTTTTCACACGACTCTAGAGATACACTCTTTATTCTGAGGGAGCAAAGTTGTCATGTTATATGGTTGTCAGAAGCTAATCCCTTCTTGTCTATCCAGGGAAGTTAAACTCCTCCTTGTTTACTCGAGAAAGTTTCTAGTGACCTCTGAGCTAGCTGGCAAAACTAATTAAGTCTAATATAGGCAGTAGAGACCTAGTCCACCTCAGTCCTACGTCTACACTGCTGTTTATATTATTCCAATGCGCAGAGCCTATTGGGAATATAGGAACTACACTACATGGCGCCCAACGTTTGGTAAGGCGATAATCTAACGCAAGACATTAGAGTAACTCAGTCGTACTTTTTCACACAGACCCCTTTTTCCCGTAAAAACTCCAAAAGATGTCTGGAGTGGGTAAAAGGTTAAAATCCGCTGGAACTTAGTAGGAAGAGATTCCTATGTATAGTTTTTGGTTTAGTCAACGTTGAAGGATACAGTGTTCCAAAATATTGTGCACCTAATCTTTGTTTCCCTTGAAACTTGATCTGCAACAAAACTTTCCTTCAGTAAAATGGTGGAAAGTGAAGACGAAACGGAGAGAGCTAGATTAGCAGCTCAACTCCTAGCGGATGACACAAGTCTCCAAGATGAAGACCCGAATGCTATACTCATTCCGGTAAATGTAAGAAGAACTATAACTAAAAAACTTATAGAAAATGGAGTATCATCACAAGGTGGTACAGTAATATTCGTGGTCGAGGCCCATGAATATCGGCAGACAGAGGTATTCTATTCATGGATAAATTTTCCAGCAGCACACGCTGTGACACACGAATTCCACTATTACAAAATAGGGGAACCTCCGGATGAATACGCTCCTTTCGAGGATGTTGAAATCCCACTAACTTACCAAGAGCACCTGCTCTGGTTTAATGGCGCCCTAAAACATCAAAATCACATCAGCAGGCTCGGTCCACTAGGTAGACCAGGAGCCACGTGGCCGGTTCTAGCCAGCTACACACCACATCCCGACATTGAAGAAATGTCAAGTGAAGAACTCTTAGTTAAACTTAAAGAATTAACAAAGGCATATAGAGAATTAGTTCAATTGGCTATGGACGATATAACATACCTCCAGAAATTGAAAGAAACAGATATAGCAGAACAACCATTTGAACTTGCCACAATCATAGAAAAATCCTATGAAGAACTAGGTAGAGATAGTTTGGGTGGGAAACCAGGAAAAAAAAACAACTACTTGAAAATACTGAAAAAACATTTATTAAAAATAATCTAAACACTCCAAAAAAGAGTTGGGATGGAAATAAACAATCCACTCCCAGAGAAAAACGATTCCAGTCCAGAGGAAGGTCTCCTCAAAGGAGCGAAAGATCTCCAGAACAAGGTGGCAAGTCTCCCCAGAGGGAGCCCTCTGAGAAAAGATACAATCTTAGAGATAGGGATAAATTGAGAAAACCTGATAGATATCAAGATATTGATACACGTCCCTCTCGATCTTTTCAGACTTCCTCACAGAAATCGGAAAGAAGAGGACGGTCAGAACACAAGGAAGAGCACGTCAAGTCCAAAGACAAGGAACCTGCTCATCAAAGTAAAAAATTACAATATCCAAAGAAGAAGGTAGCTAGTATTAAAATAATAAAACATGCCGAGGATACTGAGGACACAACTGAAAAACGGAGAATGGGCCCAGACAATGCTAGACAGCGCAGCAGAAGTGACCATAGCTCGCCAGATCTTGATGAATCTTCTGGAGACAGTGGACACGAATGAATACATTCAAGTGGAAACTGCAGACACCAGAGTTAGCAAACCCCATAAATTATATGAAATAACATTATGTATAGAGGGGGACAAGACTAGGAAAGTAAGGGGTCTCTTTTGGGATAACCTTTCGAAAGGCTATGACATCCTGTTAGCTGAGAAAGACTGGCCACCAGAGTTTGTCAGGGAGTGCCCTCATGGCGAAAAAATGATTATGCCTGCCTTCTCAAATCATATTCCAATTCATAAAAAATACACATTAGCAAGAAAATGGGCAGTGGCCCAAGCTCCTGCATTATATAAAAATCATGTAGGATGGGATGAGGATTCTCCTCACCATAAAATCCAGTTAAAAAATCAACCCACTGCACAAAGGCAGTACCCAGTTAAGCAAGAAGCTAAAAAGCAAGTCAGGGAGATCTTAGATCAACTTGAATATCGGGGGGTAATTGAGACATGCACCTCACAAATGAACAATCCTTTGTTTCTTGTCTTCAAGCCAGACGATTCATATCATCTAGTTTTGGACTACAGACACCTAAACTCCTGCTGCAAAACATTTGCAGTACAAAACTCTCACAGTGCAGCACTAATGAACAACATCGTGCGCAAAAAATATAAAACGACATTAGACATCCCTAATGGATTCTTTTGTCAAAACATTGCACCTGAAAGCAGGTATTTGACCGCTTTCTCAATAATGGGGTCGCAAAAACACTTCTGTCGACTCCCACAGGGATTCAAGAATAGCCCAGGATTATTCTCAGCAAAAGTAACAGAGTTACTACAAATATATGATGATGAGGCATTATCTTATGTCGATGACATCTATCTCACAGATGATGACCTGGAGAAACACTTGAAAAGAGGGAACACCATAATACTTGGGTTTGCAGCTGAGGGTTACAAATTCAACTTTAAAAAGTCACGAATTGCCCATCTAACTGTCCTGTTTTTAGGATATGAATTATCAAGTGAAGGCAAAAGCCTAGCAGATAACTTCTTAGAGAAGTGTGCTGTACTGCAAGCACCTAAAACGCTTAAGAACTTACAATCAATACTAGGTTTCCTGAATTTCGGAAGAACATACATTCTAAATTATGCAGAGAGGGTTAAACCTCTCTATGAATTAATAAAACCTGATTTCAAACCAATAAATTGGACTCAGAAACACACAGAAATCTTAAGATCATTGCAAACAGACATGTTAGCTAAAACTAAATTGCAAACTCGCAAAAACGTACGCAACCTTGTAATCCGAGTCATCCCAGGAAGATGCGGATTCACGTACCTAACCTCTAATGAGGGAGAAATGGTACCAATAGCTTACAAATCACATTTGTACACACAAGCTGAAATGAAATTCAGTTCTACTGAAAAAATTCTAATAGCGGTTCAAACTGCTGTAGCAAAAGAAAGAGCCCCAGCCCAAGGCAGGAAGATAACTGTTTTAATAGCAGAATCAGCCCTTGAGACATAACAAGCCCACGCAATTTAAATGCTGTGGCATCAGATCCAAAATGGATACAATGGGAAAATTCTCTTGCTGCAGAAGACGTGAAATACTATTTTGACCCGAAAATGAAAAAACTAGAAAATCTAGAATATGAAGAAGAATATCCTCTGCCAATCGAAATTCTGCTTCTCGAACAATACACATGTGTAATCTACATGGACAGATTTGCACAACACTACGATGTCGAGAAAAAATCCTACAACGCAGCGTGCGCGATTGTTAAAGGTCGCTGGCGCTTTGGTAAATTCAGACCAATAGTCACCAAAACTGAATCACTCAGAAACTGTTCAACTCAGCGAGCTGAAATAAGATCTTTAAAGATGGCGCTTGAAAATGCCGATCGCGAATTCCCCACACTAATAGTGTGCGATTCGCATTACTGCGTCAAGACTTACAATAATGACATACAGACCTGGATTCAAAACGGTTACAAAGATGACACAGGTGCCACAATAAAGCATAAAAAGCTCTGGGAACAAGTAGTTCTTTTACAGAAAGAACTACAAAAGACTCACGTGATCCATACACTGAGTCATCAACGTGATGGCGTTCACGTTGCAGGGAATTCATTGGCTAACAGAGCCACAATGGAAGTGGTCCTACCGGCTTCCGTAGCCACAAAAAAGCGTTCTAAAAAATACATAGACGGAGAAACCATGCTAGCGGTAAATGCCTCATTAAAAGGCGACTATGCAGCATTACCTCTCGGCTATCCACTCAATTATACATACATAATAGATGCAAACTCCGTTCCTTTTGCTCAAATCCCTGGAGTGGGGGACAGAGTAATTCCAAACACGAACAGGAGGCGCACACATGGGATTGGGTCTAAAGCACCAAGAGATCATGAAATCTCTAAAAGAATTACAATCAGAATACTGGTGGCCGGGGATGAGCTTGCAACATAACAAATTTGCAAAAGATTGTCCTGACTGCAACCGAGATCGCAGTCGTGAACCGGACCAGATTAGTGCCAGGATACCTCTATTAGAAAGCATAAGGCTATCTATACGCAAACATCCAGCAGGAGAAACGCGATCCCATAAATATTAAGACTAGATTCACTTAAAATGCAGACACCAGCACTCGGCTGGTGCCAGAACTGTTATACAAAGATTTGCGAGTCTTTATCGGCATATATGCAATTGGCATGCTACATTCTGTCTAGGGTCCTGCGTTTAGCTCTCGAGCTTACAAAGAGGCCATGACCAGCATGGGCATTGCATTGCGGTACTCTTCTCCATTCCATCCCGAGGGAAATGCGGTAGTGGAAAGAAAAAACCGTGACATAAAGCAATCTATAACGGCGAGGGTATTAGGTTTGGGTGATGGGTGGGTCAAACATTTAACAAGTGTCCAACGTAGTCTTAACAATCTGCCAAGAAATTCTCTAAAAGGTCTCACTCCCTACGAACTATTGTTCGGTTTTAGAATGCATATCCAGGACTTAGATAGTCACACTTCAGTGGTAGAAGAAAAAGCCTTTGATATCAAAGACCGTTTGGCTATTTTACAGGACTAAATGAAACAAGAAGAAGTCTGAGTAATATAAAGCTAAAGCCAACGGCCACTGAAGAAAAACCACCTGTCCCAGCAAGACCTGTCTGGATTCCAAAGATTGGGGATCTGGTCAGAGAAAAGATCGCGGTGAAGAAGGAATTTGGGCCTTCTTACAGAAAAGCAGTACCTGTCTTAGCTGTCAGCGGAACAAGATCAGTAGTACTCCCGCCCCTTGCTGGTAAAAAGGAGAACCGAGTTGTATCCATCGACCTGGTAAAACCACAATCATGTGGCCAATAATAAGTAGTAGGCCCAGTGGACTCCCAAGAAATAGCAGAAGACCAAATCTTGCTACAATCCAAGAGGTTCAAACTGAAAGACTAATCACTTTTGATAAACCCGCAGTGAATAAAAAAGGACTATGCAACAAAGCCATGGAACTTGTCCCTCTTGAAACCCAAATTGCAACAGTTCGTCAAGAAACACCTGTCTACAATGATGTAGCATCGGACTATACTAATATCTCGAAGAAAGATCCAAAGACTAAAGAAAATCCGGAAGCAATTCCAACAATTGACAGAACTGCATCTGGCTACTTCATCAATTTCAATGACTTTTCTGAAGATCCAAGTGAACATTAAAGAAACGCCAGCAACAAAAACTTTCAAAGACAAAGTGACTGAACTCTTTCATCAACTCAAAGAAACCTATCTGATTTCTCCATGGATTGAATTTTGGATTGTGTTAGGTGTACTTTTCCTCCTGCTTTGGCTCATCATGGTTCTTTGTTTGGGAAAATTCATTGAAGGAAAATACAGTACAATGGACGCAGCAAGTCAGAACATCAACTTGGTCCTAAAGCCTCACACATCCTCTCATCTCAAGAAAAGAGAACTGTCATCAGTGAACATCACAGCCAATCCAATACCCGGTGGGGTAGCATGGGACAAAACGGATTATGAAATTTATGGCCCGATTGAGCTCTTGAAATATCCACACCAGTTCAAGGTTTCATTAAGTGACTTTGTAAAACCAAGTACTTTTTCTGAAGATTGGGACTTTGATAATATTAATAATATGATGTCAGATTTAGTAATGTCAACTAAATTCACAGAACATGATTATTTGCAGTGTTCATCAAATTATGAAGAGTTATATTGTTATAATCATTTTGGTCATCACTATTTGCATAAATCTGCTCAACCTAGAAATGTTTTAAATTATAACCAATGGGAAAATTGTCCAACTCCGCCAAAAGGCAGCTCAAAAACATATTATGAGAAATTCCAATACTTCTCAGGGTTTAACAACAGTGATCCAGAAACGTTTTATTTAAAATGTTAAATAAGACAGGAATGAAAACAATGTTGACAAATACTAAATTGATTTATTCTGAAACATTTTATGAAAAAATGACTACATTTGGTTTTGAATTCTGGAAAAACAACATTGAATCAAAGATCATCTGGGGTACAAAAGATTGGCAGGTCCAAGGTTTAGAAGCATTATTTAGAGCCTCCATGATCCCAGAAAAATTAATATTCCTGAATGACATCATTCAGCAAACAACCTGTCTTGGTCTAGCCAAGATAAAAGACTTAAATAAACCGTCTATTCCGAAGCCCATACCTGATAGCAATAGCACTACAGATGTGGAGATAGACGTATCCCATATTTTACACCAAAACAAAACAAATCCTGATTGGAAAAAATGGTTGATCTGGCCCACAGACACAAATAACTGTCAAGATAGATTCCTGAACAAAATACAGGGGTTTAAACAGACCAGGCCAGACCCTAGATACTCCCAGAGACAACATCCAGGGAAGTTACACCCCTGTGTCAAGGTATTAACTTGTATGGAGCCTGCGAAGGGTCTTCAAATACCCTTTCATGTCACCTGCACGGCACTACTGCAGCACAGATAGAGTCATTCTTTAGACAGCTTTCCAGCTACGTTCTAATAAGTGACCACAGCTGTTGTGGCATGGTGCCAGGAAAAGCCTATCTCGTGAGCGTTAGTTCCATGGTCACTTGCTGTATGCAAGTATTGTATCCAAACAGCAATCCAGACATGGAGGCGGCAATATGGCCTTCTTTGAATATCTCTTCTATTTGAATTGATACTTTAATCAGAATGAAATCCATTCTTTTACAGACAACTGTGCCTTTAACCTCGTCCAAAGAGACGTATTATCTGCAAGTTGCAAGGACAGCAGCAGAGATACATTCCCTATTATCAACAAATTGCCCCGTGCATTTCGTAGAAATGTTAGGACAAATTTTAAACATGTCGGATACCAGTGGCATCGCACATGTATTTAAGACAATTTTTTCAGGACTGTTAGCACCCTTTGAAACAGTTCTGGGCATTATCCCAAATTCTGTGCATTCATTATTTGGCGGTCTGCCTCTTCTTTTGAGACTCTTAGCAGGAATTTTATTTTTGATCCTTCTGCTCCGATATGGCAAGCCAAGCCACAGACAGAACTCCAGCTACAATGGAAGAAACGATCCTAGCAATACGCTACAGAGACCAAATCACTAGAGTCCTCGGATTAGCCCGGCTAAGAGATCTAAGTGCAACCTGGTTTCTTTCATTCAGACCAATCTGGCAAGATTGCATCTTATCTGTGCTTCGATGTATGCTATGCAGAGAAGAATGTGTGTTGGACGTCTGTCTTACACTACCATCAGCAGTACCAATGGATATAGATACCTTGCTAGGTCCGGTAACGACTCATGCATCGTGTTGTCCCCAGCGGTTACCTATTCTGATGACGGCATTCGTTGAGACTTCACCACTACGAGTAGGTGGCGGTGAAGTACGAGAGGAAAGCAGCACCAAACAGGTACAACCTTCTGTGAGCATTGCTGATCCTGACATCGATGATAGCAATCATTCTCACATATGCACAATTGCAGCATTTTCAAACTTGGTCGAACTTTCACCTGATGTTGTAGACCAATTTTTTGCAAGTCTGTCTGAAATGATGTTCGCCCCCGAAAAACAAAAAGAATAACTTTTTAAAACAACGAGCACACAGCGTTCCCTGAACTCTGAATTCGGCCTTCAGTTTTGATAAACACAGCTACTGAAAACAATTGGAACTATTTTTTCCCTTGAGAGCAAAATTATTATTTTTTTTCACTTCCAAAATATTTACCCTTTTTCTGGCACAAAGTACTCTGCATAAAGTAGAACTATTCTTAGAGAACAGAGCTTCTATTTTAGGAACTCTAGAGACAATATTTTACCTCAGCCTCTAGCACATGTACAGCATTTGTATAAATATGTGATGGAATGGTCTTGACCTTCTTTTCTGTATTCAGAGCCATTTCATGTGTAATTTTCGCAATTCATTCAGCTGATATATATGCATTTAACTGAATGATAACACTGCTTGAAAAGCGTACAGTACCAATACTCATTTTCATGTATTTGCCATATACCATTTCAAATGCATTTGAAATATGTATTTTGGGGTGGGTTGGAAAACACACATGCATCGTTATGTTTAATATTGCTTAGTTTTTAGTAATGATGGACATTAATTCGTGGAGTGGGTGTTGTATTTCTATCTAGGACCCTAATTCGATATTCCCGATGTATGCCCTTATATGGCTATAATAAATAATACCCTTATAAAGGCATAAGAATCATATCCATATTTAGTAATAGCCCATGCAGTCCAAATACGGCAAGGCTACTCCCCTAGACTCCTAGAAAGTACAACGCGTTCTTTAAACAAAACAAGCCTCCAGCAGCCCGGGAAATCCCTCTGCTCTTGTTTTGATTTGCACAAGAACTCCTAGAGTCAGAAAGAACTGTTAGTTCTTGGTGACGTCTTATGTCCAACATTACGTCAAACCCGGCACCTTTCAGGTATAAATATACCAACGTTGCCTTAAGCAAACACACGGTGGTTTGGAGCAGAGCGGCTATCTACTTGCCCGGAAGCCCAGCTGATGCAAGAAGCCGAAGGAAGCCGCCCCTCCCTATTGACGCACTGAGGAAGACGCTGTCTTTTTCTCCAGCCAAGAAAATCCAGCTGCGGTGTTTCCAGCCACCCTTGCAGGTTGCTGGGATATCGAGTCCTGAGAGAGAGATACAAGACCTCCTTCATTTTAAGAACCAAGGTACGGAGCTGACTAAACCCTTAAGAGAATTCTTGATTCAGATACTTGGCAAAAACCCAACTTAACTTAATCTGCAACTTACTTAGTCCTTCCCACGTATTAGGCTTAGGTCAGGTACACCGGGGTAGGCGTAGATTAGAAGCACCAGTTGAGTACGTTAGTCAATGTTTTTATGTATGTATATATTTTATCCATTTTAAAGTATCATATGGCTAAGAAACCATATCAATGCTTTTACAGTATTATTTCATAATACTCCTTTTACTGTACGCACTTTACTTCATGATAAGTATTGCAATTGTGGCAATTCATTTCTCTTGCATGAGAAAGAAGACTGCTCAATAAATAACACCTTTTATTGAAAACGCCCGTCTCTCTATTTCTCTGCACTCTGGTGAAACTAAGTATGCACGATTGACTGAGTGAAATAGTTGTCTATTGTTTTCACACGACTCTAGAGATACACTCTTTATTCTGAGGGAGCAAATTTGTCATGGTATATGGTTGTCAGAAGCTAATCCCTTCTTGTCTATCCAGGGAAGTTAAACTCCTCCTTGTTTACTCGAGAAAGTTTCTAGTGACCTCTGAGCTAGCTGGCAAAACTAATTAAGTCTAATATAGTCAGTAGAGACCTAGTCGACCTCAGTCCTACGTCTACACTGCTGTTTATATTATTCCAATGTGCAGAGCCTATTGGGAATATAGGAACTACACTACAAGTTAAATATAAAAGAATTTCGTCCGCATATAAGGATATGCGGTATTCCCGCATTGCAGTCCAGTGTGGCCCCCTGATCATGTGGTCCCACCGAATCCAGACCGCCTATGGCTCTAATGCCAACGCAAAAAGCAAAGGGGACAGCGGGCATCCTTGGCGCGTACCGCGACCTAGTGGGAAGTTCCTGGAAATATGGCCGTTAGCCACGACATGTGCCAGGGGTTGCGAGTATAATAATTTCACCCATGCACAGAATTTGGGTCCAAAACCGAGATGCCTGAGGACAGCGAACAGATAAGGCCATTCTACCATGTCAAACGCCATTCGAGCATCCAACGAGAGGATGACCGCTGGCTCACGGAGACTTGGTATCCGTGCCATCACTGCGTGGACCCTTCGTAAATTAAGAGCGGTGTTCCTGTTGGGCATAAACCCGGATTGGTCCGGATGTAGCAAAATGTTTTAGATGGAAACATGTTTAAGACCCATCGCAAAAAGTCCGGACATAGACGCCATTGTTGATCCATGAGGCAGCGACAGATGAGCTTGTCCGCTTTGGCGTTCAGAGACCCCACGAGGTGTTGCACAACAAAGAAAATGTCCAAAGGTGCAAAGCCTCTTGGCACAAGGTTCAGGACCCCACCCTACCCTGTTTGCTGCAGTACCACATGGTGATGGTGTTGTCTGTGAACACCTGATCTAGCCTTTCCTTGATAAACAGAAGGAAGGGCTTTAATGCCACGAGAATCACTATCAACTCCAACAAGTTGATGTGGAGCTCAAACGCCACTGGAGACCAGAGTCCTCAGATCTCCACCTCTTCTAAATGGCTACCTAACCCGGGAGTGATGCATCTGTCACCACTGTGAGATCTGGGTGGGGAAGAGAGAGAGGTCTGTCGCTGACCCGATCTGAGTTACCACTGTAGGGCTTCTTAAATTCAATTTATGGACACGGTCCGAGAGCCCCTTAATGCTGTGCCAGCTGGGACTTCTCGTACCACCTCAGAGCCTGCATATGCCTGCAGGTATATTGTACCCTCAGGATGTGGGAGGCCAGAAGACCCACCAGCCTCAGAGTCAACCTAACCAAAATCCAGGATAGAGGCTAAAACATTAAAATCATAGCCTAAATATCCTGGCCGCTCTGAAGGATAGTTACGGAACTGCACTGTGTCTAGAACGGTTCTGATGAAAGAAAGTCAGGTATGACTGGCACGTTGATGGAGAACCCCAGCGAATGCAGAAGGCCCACTATGGTTTGGTGGTGGTTGACAATCGCATGGGGCGACAGCCTGTCATCGAGGTAAGGGAAGACTGGAATCCCTGACCTCCGCAGATGGGCTGCAACCAACGCCATCACTTTTCGGAACACCTGATGGGTGCTGGTGAGGCCACAGAGGAGCACAGTGAACTGAAAGTGCTCTTGGCCCACCGTGAAATGCAGGTAACATCTGGTGGCCAGGAAGAAGGGTATATGAAAATATGCGTCCTGCAAGCCCAATGCTACCATCCAGTCTCCAGGGCAGACAGGACTTGAGCCAACATGAGCATCTTGAATTTCCCATTTTTTAGAAAGTAGTTGAGAGAGCACATGTCAAGTATAGGGCAGAGGCCTCAATCCTTCTTCGGAACCAGAATGCTGCGAGAATACCAACCATGACCTCCTTCTGATGTCAGCACCCTTTCGGATGCTTTAGCCATAACAGCCTGCACTTCCTGACTGTTAGAATTTGGGTCTTTAGTTTGCAGATATTTGCACCCTGCCAAGTAGGTGATCACCACTCTAGACAGGGTAAGTCAGATACATACTAAAAGATAACTTATGCTCACTGGATATTGGCACAGAGCAGTCAGGCTTTTATAAAGTGGCAATGTGTAAAGTATATGACACACACACACACACACAACACCACAAAACGACTCCACATAGTTTAGAAAAATAGATAATATTTTATAAATAAATCGAGACCAAAAATTGAATAAGCAAAAGTCGAGTTATGAATTTTTAAAGAATAAAACGTTTGAGCGCTTAGAAGCAATAAGTGGCAATTGTGGCTATCTGGTTAAATTGGACCTGGGCAAAGTCAATAGTTTGGGCCGACCACAATGGATTGCAGGTCTCGGTGAACAAAGTACCTTGTCCTGGTCGCAACAGTGAGATGCAGGGGGCACTTAAGCGATGCATCGATGTCAATCCCACAGTGGTGGCGATGTGTTGGTTATGTAGATGAAGTGCCAAAGCCGAGATGTTTTGGTTCCGAGTGTGATGCGCCTGGGTCTCCACGCAGTCAAGGACACTTCCGGTCGGACGGCACGAAGAGCGGGTAGCGCTCTAGTGTTTGACTTCCTGGGGGTTATTTAGCCCTCGCAGGACTACGAGCGCGCAGCCGTCGCGCGCAGCCCCGCCGAAGACCCGCCAAAGAGCTGCCCGTCTGCGCCCGTCCGCGACAGGACGTGGCGTAGGGGCCAGGGCCCTTTGTGCTATGGGCCCCGCTATTGCAGGTACTCGATTTATCTCGTATTCTTCAAGTTATCTGCGCCAGCTTCAACCCGCGCGCACCTGCGCTATACGATTCCCTTGCAAGGTACTCGAGGGTTGCCTCTCTTGTCAACAATGTTGCTATCAATTTATGGTGCCAACTGACAGTTCTTATGCTAATGTTTCCATATCTACTCCCCCTACAGAACTTAAGTGTCTTCTCCTTAATGTACGATCCCTCCCAAAACACCAACTTCAGATTTGGGATCTGATCTCTTCTAAGGAACCCGATATATGTTTCTTCACTGAAACGTGGATGAAACCCCACACTACTACTGCTATTACACTCGGGGTCCCAGTGGGTTATAAAATCATACATGTGGATAGGCCTATCAAAACTGGGGGAGGATTAGCTATCATTTTTAAAGACTCCCTTAAGATAGTAATGATAGAACAGAGTTTTACTTCTCGTCTGGAAATCATGATTTTTAAAATTACCCTGACAAGCAATATCTCATGGAAGGGCGCATTAACATATCGCCCACCGGGACAGAATCCAGATTTTGCTTTGTCTCTTCTGGAATTACTGGCCCCTAATGTCAGAGCTAAGGAGGACTTTCTTCTCCTTGGGGATTTTAACATACATATGGATAACCCCGAAGATCATGAATCTATTCAATTAACTGCAGATCTGTCCAATCTTGGATTGGAGATAAGAAATAGCGGAGCTACTCATATAGCTGGTCATACTCTTGACTCTATTTTCACAAATTCCACAAAAATAAGATGCCTTCCTGCAACAGAAATCCATTGGACCGATCACTTCTTGATTGAGTTCTATCTGGCAGGACCCACCAAACAATCATCCAGAACGCCATCTCCTCCTATTTTCCGTCGCCAATGGCACAAAATATCAGTTGAGAATCTGAGTGAACACTGGCAACAACCTCAATTCACCGAAGGAGACTCAGCTGAGGAGGCACTGGAAAAATACAATAAATCTCTTAAATTAGCTATTGACTCTCTTGCCCCGTTAAAACTTCATAAACAGTTCCCTCCTACTAAACAAGAGAAGTGGTACACTTTGGATCTCAGGAAGGAAAAACAGAAATGCAGGAGATTAGAAAAAGCATGGAGGAAATCAAAAACTGAGCAAGAAAGGATAATGTTTTTAGAAGCTCAGGCAAAATATTATAAAAACATAAGACTCGCAAGGAAAAATGATTTATCTCTACAATTAGAAGAGGCTGGAAACTGCCTGAGGGAATTATTTAAAATCCTGCTTAGCTTTGTCAAGCCATCAGCTAGTGAGAGCCCTGACGATGCCTCACAGACATTGTGTGACGAAATCTCCATGTTCTTTGAGGACAAAATTAATCTGATTTATAATAAAATCTTGGCCTCACAAGGTACTGCAACAGGGCCCCCCCCTCCATGTGCACTTCCTGCACAGATCAAAAACACCTTTTCTACTATTCCACCAGTTAGTGAGTCAGATCTCCCACTCCTCATTAACCATATAAAAACTGGCTCCCCGAACGATCACCTTCCTGCAAAAATGGTGGCCCCGTTAATTTCCATCTTGGGGCCCGCCATCCAGTCAGTTATGAACATCTCACTGACGCAAGGACAAGTCCCGAGAGAATGGAAGATAGCGGCGGTAAACCCTATCAGGAAGAAGGCGGCTCTCCCCTGGACAGATTTGTCCAACCTTCGGCCCATTTCCCTCCTACCCTACATCGGTAAGATGACGGAGAAGCACGTTAACACCCACCTATCGACTCACCTTGAAGCAGCAGAAGGCCTGGACCCCTCTCAATCTGGGTTCAGGCCAAACCATAGCACCGAATCGGCCCTACTGGAAGTGACCAATAACATCAGGTTGACACTTGATAGTGGGGGGTCTATGATTCTGGTGCTCTTGGATTTGTCTGCTGCTTTCGATACGGTGTCTCATGAAGTGCTTCTCGACCGCCTGAGGGGTGTTGGGCTGGGAGGAACGGCCCTGTCTTGGGTAGAGAGCTTCCTTTCCTGTCGCTCACAAGAAGTCAGGCTGGGCTCCCATAAATCCATCTCTAGGGAGCTCACTAGGGGTGTGCCACAGGGCTCATGCCTTAGCCCCACATTATTTAATGTGTATGTGGCCCCCCTAGCCGACTTAGTGAGGCCATTTGGGTTTACCCCGATATCCTACGCTGATGACACCCAGCTGTTGTTCCCCTTTAAAACTTTCTCACCTGCTCTGCAGAAATCTTTTGCAGAAGGCATGAGGGCTGTGTCATGTTGGATGGCTGAGAATTGCCTACAATGCAATGTGGGCAAAACAGAGGTTTTATTGTTCGGTGAGGCAGCAAAACTATGGTCTGGAGAGTGGTGGCCTACAGAATTAGGACCAGTTCCTGTCCCAAAGCAGACTGTCAAAAACTTGGGGGTGCTATTCGACCAAGCCCTGACTTTTAAACAACATGTCAACCAAGTTGCGGGCACCTGCTTTAGAGCCATCGGACTTCTGAAAAGGGTGTTTCCCTATATACCTGATGGGCACAGGAAAACCTTAGTTCAGGCACTGGTGATCAGCAGATTGGACTACTGTAATGGCCTTCTTTTGTCAACTAATGAAGGCCAATTAAACAAACTACAAGTAGTCCAAAACACGGCGGCGAGGCTAGTTCTCAATGTACCATCTAGAACACCCTCCCGGCCCCTACTAGCCAAACTTCACTGGTTGCCAGTGCGAGAACGCACAAAGTTTAAAATTCTGTGTACCATCCATAGGTGTTTGATAGGAAAAGGCCCTAAATACCTGACTAAAGCCTTTCTACCCTATGCACCAGGCCGATCACTTCGATCGAGCAATCTTCACCTATTACAGGTCCCAAAAATAAAAAAATCTCGTCAGGGAGGTCGTGCGTTGGCACATACAGGACCTGTTCTTTGGAATTCCCTCCCCATTCATCTGAAACTTACTATCAACCACTTATCCTTTCGTAAAAATCTAAAGACTTACCTTTTTCCCTCTAACTAATCTGCACATGGTTCATTATTTCTGTTGATGATCAGGCATGGGTCAAATGTACTTGTTTTTTTCACCATAAGCGCAGAGATATCCTTTCGGGGATTTAGTCAGGCGCTATATAAGCACATAAATAAATAAATAAATAAATATATAAGCACATAAATAAATAAGGATGCATCGATCTCTGTTGACTGCTGTAGCAGGCGAGGCGTGGGTCCGCGCTTCAGTTTCTGCAGCCGCTGCAGTGGTTTCAATGCGATGAGCCGGGTTCTGCTCCTGCCACAGTCACGATGCGTTGATTTCTGCTCACACAGTCAGCAGATGTGTTGGTGTCTCTGAAGCAAGTATCTGGATCTACTTCCAGTGAATAAGGCATAAGAGCAGGGGTAGAGATTTTGATTTCAATGAGTCTCAACAAGAGGAGACAAGCCAAAAAGCCCTTGGAGAACACTTTGGGATGTAAGGCCAAGTCCAGCTCTCCATCAGCAAAGTCAAAAAGCTGTAGACAGCAGAGCAGCACAGCAGAAAAGCAAACCTTCCAGGTCCTTGTTGCAGCACAGCAGTTCTTCTGACAGAGTCCAGTTGTAGGTCCAGGAGTGTCTGATTTGGTGGGGTCAGAGCCCCAGTACTTATACCCAGTTGTATCTTTGAAGTGGGGGTGACTTCAAAGTAGGGTCCTTGAAGTGCACAGAGGTCCTTTCCTCCCAGCCCTGGTTCTAGGCTATCAGTGGGGGGTAATCAGCCCTTTGTGTGGAGTCAGGGCACTACCTGTTCAGGTTTAAGTGTCAGCCGCTCCCTCCCATTCTGCCCACAAAGAGCTATCCAAATGTAGATGAGTAATCAGACACACCTAACCTTCCTGTGTTTGTGGCTGTCTAGAGGGAATGCTCAGAGTGTAGCTGTCACCCACCCCAGACATGTATCAAAGAGAGAGGCTGCAGGTACTCAGAGCTGTAAAAGCATATAAATATCTGCTTTCTAAAAGTGGCATTACTAAAATAGTAATGGTAAATCCACCTTTACTAGTAAAGAGGATGTATCATTACCATTCCAAAGATATAAAACATAATACAGCTACTCCTTTCTAATCAGAAATTACAGCTTAAAAGTGTATTAAGGAAATGCCAATGTTAACCTATGAGAGGAGTAGGCCTCACAGTAGTGAAAAACAAATGTAGGTGTTTTTTACTACCAGTATATGTCCTACCTTTTACTTACACAGCACCCTGCCCCGTGGGCTACCTATGGCCTACTTTAGGGGTGACTTATTTGTAATAAAAGAGGAGTTTAAGGCTTTGAAAAGGGTTTGGAATTCCGAGTCGAAGTGGAAGTAAAACTGCACACACAGGCTCTGCAGAGGAAGGCCAGAGACATATTTAAAGGACTACTTGTGTGGGTGTCACAATCAGTGATGCAGGCCTACTAGTAGTATATCATTTACAGGCCCTAGGTATATGGTATACCACTTTCCAAGGGACTTACAAGTAAATTAAATATGCCAATTGTGTATAAACCAATGTTACCATGTTTAGGGGAGAAGCACATGCACTTTAGCACTGGTCAGCAGTGGTAAAGTGCTGAAAGTCCTATGGCCAATGAAAAGAATCAGCAAAAAGAGGAGGTAAGCAGGCGAAAAGATTGGGGGGAAGGCCACCCTAAGGCTGACAGGTCTAAAACTGACACACCAGGAAGAGATGGTCCTCCGTCAACTAATATGAGGATGGTGGCATGGGTGGCAGGGTTTCCGTGAATGGAAGCGTGTACAATTTGGAGCACCAATTTGTCCAAAGTTATGCGCTGCTAGTGGGGAAGGTAGTGCTTGATCCTGCCACTGACTGGTTGCATGTGATGTTGCGAAGGCATATTAAAGAGGTTTGGAAGCTGTGGCTGCCGGGGGAGTGGCCAACTAGACAGATCTCTGGCTTTGGGTCCTACAAGGATTGTTGGAGCCGCCTTCACAGCCATGAAAGGACTGGGCAGCCTGCTGGCTGGGGTAGCTTGGTGGAAATATATGTGGCTGGTAGCTGGTAGCCCCTACTGTAGCCATGAAAGAAGTGGAAGGCAGATTGAGAGCCACGCAGAGAGCCAGCCTGGGACCTTCCACAGCAAGGATACTACCACCATGCCAAGGATACTATGAACGCCAAATTTAGAGATGTCCTCCAGCCCAGCAGACATCTCTTGCATTTTCATGGACTGATGTCACATTGGTTCCTGCAAATGCATTGAAAGTGTGTCCTGCAGCTCCATCAATATGACCGCAGCAGACTGCACACATTAACCTTTTTTTTGATCTTCAAAAACAAAATCCTAAAGCGTGATTGTGTTTTTGAAAATAAAAAAATAATGACCCGCATGCTGAGGAGACTGTCTACTGAGCCCAGGGCTGTCCACAGGAGTAAGCAAAAATTTAGGGCTGTTGGAAGGAACTCCGAAGAACCTCCTGAAGATGCCAGCATGCTGGGTGGGTGGTACTGAGTGCTGTCTGAGCAAGTGATTATTGAGTCAAATATAACAGAGCAGGCGGCATAGGCCCCGGGCCCCAATACACGAGATGGACATGGAAGAATAGGGCCCCGCTGGTGTTCTAAAACGTACATGTATGCAATACTTCTCCGCCCGCCATCGCCCCGGGAAATGGGACTGCCCGCTATGTGTGCGGCGGTCCCGCATGTACAATTAGGATGCACCCACCACACTGGCAGGATGCATTCGGCATTTTTTGCATTGCGGCGGGCGGTGCTGTCAGCAACACCCGCCGCAAAGCAAAAAAGGCATCTGTGCATTTGCATGTACAACGTGGTAAGCACCGCGCGGTGCCTGCCATGTTGTCCATGCAAATGTAGGGGGGTACCATAGGTACCCCCCATGTGCCCCTCTACCCCTCCAACATCCTGGGGGCCCACAACGGGCCCCCAACTGAGGAATCTGCATGCCTTGCCAGCACGGCAAGGCTGCTTCCAGCTGACATTGTAATATGGATGGGGTGTCTAGCAGACACGAGCCACCATATTCAATCCTTTTCCACCCGGTCGACTCGTTGACCGGGCAGAAAAGCAGCGGACGGTCTTCCCGTCCGCTGCGGTACCCCCGCCATCAAACTATGGCCGGGGGAAACGGGAGGCGGGCGGGGGATGATGTCGGGCGGATCGCCACCGCCATGTGGGCAGTGGCAATCGGCCCAACATCATAATAGACCCCTATGTGTGCACTACCTGGAGAATATCTTGTTTCTGTACTAAGTTGATTCCTATGAAACTCAATAAAAAGATGTTTAAAAAAAAGCAATGCTCCATTGCCATGGGACCATGGAAGTTTCCTTCCATTACATATGGGTCATTAAAAGGTAGTTTGTAAAAGTAAAAACAGCACATGTGCCCGCCCACTCAAGATCGAGCAGGCTGTCAAGGCCCAACCTGTGACGTCCCTTACTATGTCTGGCAATATTGAGACGTCTGAGAGGTATTTAGCCGGCAGAGTGCCGTGGTATCTGCCATGTACATGCTGAAGGTCCGCCAATCTGCAAATCAGGCGGGTGGACCTTCAGTTTGGTGAAGAGTTTAGTCCTTTGCCTTTGGGATGGAGTACCTTCTGCGCCAACTCGAAATTGGGCTGTTGGTCTTTAAAGGTAAAAAATCATGAAATATATAACTAGGGTCTTGTACACAGCCTGCACAATAATATTTTCAAGTATTAATTAACATGCCATGATGGGAAATGGGTCCATGTAGGTTTCTGCTGTTTAAGACAGTCTTCAACCTTAATATTAATTGAGCAGTATGAGCAGCATGGCACTATGTCTGCTTTGGAAACACGAAACATAATGCCAGGTCGAATGCATCCAGGGATACTTGGATCTTTCTAATTCAAACTACCATGCACAATGACCTCTCTCAAGAGCGTCTCACTATCTCTTCTACCCGTAATTCTCTCTCTCTGTCTCTTGCTCTCGCTCATGACAGCTGATTTTGGTATCCATCTACCCATCCCAAAATACTCAGCATGTTAAAATTTTAAGCATGATGACTTACTGTGTGTTCCTCCGCTATTCCTAGGCGTATATGTGGAACTGCCACTTCAGATGCAGTCAATAAACATTCAAATCCTAAGAAACCAAAATAATTAACAGAAAAATATAGTAAGAGGAAGTAATAATCAGCTGATAGTATTTATTGAACCACAATGATTTTCACCAGGGCTTGATTGAGCACGGCTGGCTTACGCCCTGGTGGCGCCCTGTGCAATAATGTTTGTTAGCATCCCCCATGACCGCCTTCTCCTCAGATTCCCTTGCTCCCACCCTTTAAGATAGCCCCTCAAAGTCTACATAAACACTCTCTCACACATGCATTTCTTTTGTTTTAAAGTGCTACTCATACCAGTGTAGGGTGTCAGAGCACTATACATTAGATAGACATTACACAGGAACAATGAATCATGGGTGTAAATCAGTGTATAGGAAATGTTACATAACACAAAGGACTACACGTTTGAAGAGTCACATATCTTCCATACTGGTAGGCTGTATAGTTTAAGATTGCTTGGTCTGGAGAAGCACAAACTCGGAATTTAAGCGTTAACACCATGGTTGGAAGTTGCCTTTAGTAATAAGAAGTAATTTCTACCCAAATGAACCCATTTTGTAACAATAGGCTAATGAAAGACTGGGGGAACAATCATAACGCCTAACCTATGCCTTGCAGATTGCATGCAGCTCTTTGACAGTTAATAGCTAACTGTTCTCTGTTAGGATTTTAACTTCTAAACTGCAAGTAACAAAAGGATCTCTCTGACAAAAGCAGTAACACGCTGAACTCTACATTATATACACTTCTGTGATCTAAATGGTAGAGTGCTTTGCAACAGGTATATTAACCCTCTGCGCTGCTTTATGATGAGTCAAAACTTCCAATAGACAAAACTCTGATCTCTCTCCAACAGGTTCATTAATCACCAGATTTATCTTGCATTTTTATTGGTGCCTAAAAATTGCTAGAGGCAAGGAAAGCTGCAGCAGGTGCTTTTAACTCCATAACACATTTGAAAACATGGCGCCCCGTAGAAGTCAGCTCCCGGGCGGTGGCACCAGTTGCACCACCCTAAAGTCGGCTCTATAACTATGTTTGGGGGAGTTTACTAGTAAAAGACCATCAAGGAAACAACAATGAACTTTCACAAAAAGGTGACTACTGTGTACATAACATACCTGAAAACACTCCCCAGCATGTTAGGGAAACAAAATATGCAAGAAATCACTATACTGGTTATACATTTTCAGTGTCCGAAGTAGGTGGGGATATTGGGGCGAGGAGTTGGCCTAACGGCTAGGACGGACGGCCTCGAATCTGGGGAACCGGGTTCGAGTCTCTGTAATTACGCAGAACATCCTGTGATTCTGGGCAAATCACTTAATTGCCCCGTGCCTAACAAAAAAAATGAATGTGTCCTTGTGTAACGCAACTGGTGCTCATGTAAAGTGCTCTGATACCCGATACCTTCGGGTCCAGTTTGCACTTTATAACACTCCATAACATTTTTTTTTTATTCCACCTTGCATGACAGGCTTGGTATGTATTTCGAGGAGGACCCGGCCTGTCAGTGCAGGCTGGACTGTTCTCATGGAGAGCAGGATCAAGACTGATTTGCTTACGACTGGTTCCAAGCTGGAATAGCATGGTGAGCAAAAATAAAGGTGGATTTGGGCCCAGATCTCTGTACTGCGGGTTTGACATTGTTCAGCATTCCATTCATCAATTGTTCTTCTGGCATTGGTAAACATACTTATGCAGATGAAATTGCTCATCACCACACCTCTACACAAATATTGGACTAGGATTGAAAATTGTCCCGGACAACAAAATGAAAGTGGTCCTCATTAGCGAACCAGGGGCCCGATGTAGGTTGGTCGGTAACGGCCGAAAATCGGTATTTTCGGCCGTTACCGACCGGTATTTGAGCTTTGATATGTAGGGCCACTTATTTTACAGATTCGGTAAATTTACCGATCGGTAAATTTACCGAATCTGTAAAATACCGAATCGGTATTATTACCTATTCGTTAAATTTGATATGTAGGTGGGACTCTTCCCACAACCCTTACCGAATCTGTATTTTACCATCAAATATATTTGATGGTAAAATACCGATTCCGGTGTGCATGCACATGTGTGCATGCACACCTGTGCCATATGACAGGCAGACCTGCCCTTAGGGCAGGTATGCCTGCCACATGGCCCCCGAACCTTTTTTGGGGGTGCTAGAGGGTGTCAAAGTGACACCCCCTGCACCCTTGTCAAAATCGGTATTTACCGATTCGGTAAATACCGACCGGTAATGCCCCATTCATTCCTATGGGCTTCAAAGCCCATAGGAATGAATGGAGCATTACCGGTCGGTATTTACCGAATCGGTAAATACAGATATTTACCGATTCGGTAAATGGAACATCTGGATGTTCCTACATACCCCCCTTCTTATTTACCGATTCTTCTTCTTCTTCTTATTATTATTATTTATTTTTGTAGAGCGCGTAGTCACCAGGAGGTATCCCAGCGCTGGTGGACCCTATCTCCTAAGTTCAGTGGGCCAGGGGGGAACGTAAGGGATGGGGGCGGACAGAAGGGTTACAGCGAGCGTGAATCATTGGGGAAAAAGGTGGGTTTTAAGCAGCTTCCTGAAGCGAAGATATTGCGGTTCCAGTCGTAGGTCGTGAGGAAGCAAGTTCCAGAGACGTGCAGTATGGACCGAGAAACGTCTTCCTCCTGAGCGGGCTTTCTTGTATCTGGGGATCATGATGAAGTTTTCCGTGTCCGAGCGAAGGGGTCTTGTAGGTTTGTAGGGTATGATGAATTTCCTGAGGGCAAGGGGGCCTTGATTTCGTAGCAGTTTATGGGCCAGGCACAGGGCTTTGAATTTGACCCGCTCCCTTATCGGGAGCCAGTGGAGGAGTTTTAGGGCCGGTTTAGCCGAGACTCTGGCAGGGGTGTTTGTGAGAATCCGCGCCGCCATGTTCTGGATTCTCTGGAGCTTGTTAAGCGTCGCTTCGGGGGCGCCCAGGTAGATCACATTGCTGTAATCCAACCTCGAGAGTATTAGCCCTTGGATTAGCAATTTTTGGGAGTTGGGGGGTAGGAGGGGCAGGACTTTCCTCAATGATTTCATGAGCCCGAAGCAGGTCCCGGCAACTGTCTTTGCTTGTGTGGTGAATGAGAGGTCTTTGTCCAGCCACACACCAAGACTTTTTGCTTCTTCCTTTGGATCAGGGGGGGGGCCCATGCAGGCTGGCCAGATGTTCGGGGAGAGTGTAAGTCCTTTTGGGCCAAGGAGCAGAACCTCAGTTTTTGTCCCATTTAATTTCAAGGCTGAGCTGTTCATCCAGCAGTGGACCTGCGTAAGGCAGTTGGATAAATCTGCTGATTGTTGTCTGGGGTGGGATAGTGACACCACTAGTTGAGTGTCATCAGCATAGCTTACTACGCTTACTCCGAACGGGGTGATAACCTCCTCCAATGTGGACATGTAGATATTAAATAATGTTGGGCTCAGGGAGGAGCCCTGAGGCACCCCACATTGGAGGGGAATTTCGGAGGAGCGGGCGTTCTTCTCCCAGATCTGATAGTTCCGCTGAGTCAGAAAGGATGTTAGCCAGGAGAGTGCCAGGCCTTCCACACCAACTCTCTTGAGTCTTTTAATGAGAAGTTGGTGGTTAATTACCGAATCGGTAAAATTCGGTAATTAAAAATCGGTAAATGATTCCTACCTACATCTGGCCCCAGATACCTAAAAAAGTGGCCCAAATTTGCAAATCGGAACTGTTTTGAACCTATAAAGATATTCTGATAGGTGCTTTCCAAATGATGGGAATTTTTATTTGCTGCTGGCAATTTTGGGGGTAATAGCAGGGAAATTGACAGTAAAAACCAGCCTTGTATGGCCACAAAAAAGGTCCACATACAGCCAAAACAACGGCCCATGCACTGACTTGTCAGACCAACACTCTGGCACTTCCATATTGCCCTAAAGTCCAACCCTGCTCTGCGCATGCAAAGAATCACCTTCAAAGGCCCAGATGGGTACTTTGGAGTAGAAAACTATGCCACATTTACTTCTAGACTGACTCTTATTGCTGGTAGGTTTACCCATCACTCTGTGAGGTGCAACATGCATGAATGCCCGGGGGCGTCTTGGCGCTAGGGACAGTAGGGCAGTATCGTTATAGTGCCAGTTGTGCGCCATGTCGGTTTGTGAAGAGCCAGCTCTTCAAAGCTCTTCTGAATGACATAAGAGGTTCCAGATTTTAATTGTTCCCACTAGGAAACTCTTCCTCCCCAACGAACCTGCTTAAACTTGGGTGTTTGTAGCAGTTTAGAGTGAGCAGATCTTAGGCTCCTACCTGGTGTATACCATTTCAAATGCATCTTCAAAAACTGCGGGCCAATGCCTTTCAATGCTTTAAAGGCCAGGCATTGAGATTTTAAAATAATCCTTCCGGCCACTGAAAGCCAATGTAACCCTTCTAATCTATGGGCAACCGGCTCATGTCTGGGGATGTCAAGTATCAATCTAGCTGCTGCATTCTGCAATCTCTGTAGTTTCAGTAGCAGTTGTGATTGCAACCTTACATAGAGAGCATTGTCGTAGTCCAGTCTGGACAAAGCAAGAGCTGTAACTAGTTTCTTCAATGCCTCGCGAGGGATAAAAGGACGAATTCTCCTAATCATTTTTATGATAAGCCAAAAGGTAGAAGTTAGCTTATTGATCTGGGCATTAAATGTAAGCTTATCGTCAAAGACAAACCCCAAGTTCTTAGCCTTAGATAAAATGGTTCTCCCTGAGCACTCAGAACCCAATTTTTTAAACAAATTATCATCCAAAAACATCAAATTCTTCAAATGCAGGAAGACAAATATATTCCAGTCCTTATATTGATCCAGTCAATACAGTCCTTGTGTTCCAGTTAGATTTTATTCATCCACTGTTATCTTCAAAACGCAGCCCGTGGGAGACATTTTTGAGTAACTTTCCCTCAAACTTGAGCCGAGCGCCCTGTTTAACTGGTTACCAATTGTATTTGTGTTCTTAGCCTTGGAGACTGGGATTGGACAGTTGCCCAGACTATCAGGCCACCATCTCGGCGACCAAAAGGAAGGGTTAGGTCCTAACAGTATAACTTCCTTCTTTTCCCGTTTAACTTTAGACAGTTGGCCTGCATTCATTCATTCACCTGCGTCATGCAGTGGTTGAAACAGTCAGCTGTCTCTTCCAAATTATTTGAGACGGACACCACCACCTGTGTGTCGTCAGCATACGAGACAGCGAAGAACCCACATTGTCTAATAATAGAAGCCAATGGCGCCACATACAGATTAAAAAGGGCGGGGCTGAGTGAGGACCACTGAGGTACCCCACCTGGCAGTTTGAATAATTTGCAGATGTCTGATTGTATAGCAGAGATAAAGCCAGAGAAAAAATATGTTGAGACATTTTATCCATTTCAGATGTTAATATATATTTACTTTTAAAATCTACATTGCAATTTATGTTCCATCAGAAACAAACACCGACATCGTTGTGCTAATAAAAAAACGCAGAATAGAAACAGGCTTGTTTACATTATATGTACAAGTGCTATTAGCCCGGCAGTCAGAAAAGGCACTGGCAAAGTCAACAGGTCTGACATGCTTTGTAAGTTATGTGTACTTTGTTGTAAATGGTTTAGCTTTGTGCGATAGGTTTTGGATACACAAACAGAAAGCACACACAAGGAAACTCATGGCCATTCTGACAATATTCAGTCCCAGTCATAACTCTGCTAGCATTCAGGACCTCAACCAAACATGGAGAAATGCACCACCAGTTGGCAGAGAACCCTACAGGCACAGTCAGCAATTTTGCCAGTATTGGAGCTTGTTGGGAAGGTAAATTTCCCTACAGGTTATACAGTTGTATTCCCTGTTATGTCAATGCCTTATTGAGAGTATCCGGTATCCTAATTTTTATTTGGCTGCAGCCTCATGCCAATGCAGTGTGGTTGCAAAGAGGCCTAGGCTTGTCCCTTGACTTATAGAAGCAAACCAAGTATGACCTGATATACTGACAGTGGACTATCATAACTGTTGTAGGTTTACCATTTACAGCTGTGGTAGCCACATACCATCCTTTGTGAATCTGTGCCAATCACTGTCACTGCTGTGAAGGTCTACTGGACCACACATGTAAGATTCTACTTCTATTCGTTCATTTCGAGTGCATGTTATGCATGGAAGTGTATGTGGCCTGTGATGTACATGCATTGTCTGTATGAGTGAACTACAATAATGGATGCCCAATTCCATTTTGGAAGGGCCTGTCCTGTTCATGTACACTAGATGAAGGTGAGGCTGTTTTACCAGAGAGTGGGAGTGTATTGTTAACATTACTTAAACTAGAGGGAGAAGACCTAGAATTGGACTAGGACCTTCTGCAAAGAGGAGCTTTTGATTAGTCTTCCTAAACTCTGTCACTTGATAGACTGGAACTGCAGCCTCTATTATTCAGAGCAAGAGGGATCTTTAAGGTAAAGACAGCCTTTTGCATCTTTCCTGATCACTGTTCGTTGTGGCTGTTGATAGCCAGTTGCAGAAAGTTTACACCTCTGTGTGCCTCTGTTGCGAGTACTCCAGGATCGAGACTACACTACTTTAACCCCTTCGGCGGTTATGATGAGCTGAGCTCGTCATGAGGCACAGTAGAGCTGTGCTCCTCGCCATAACTGCTGCGGAACGCCCACACTGGGCTAATTCCCCTCCTGTGCAGGCGTTCCACAGGAGTGGCGGAGCTCGTCATGAGCACAGCTCCGCTGTGCAGCATGATGAGCTGGGCTCGTCATGAGTACCGCGGTGCAGCGCGCGGCCCCCCTCCCTCCGCATCACCCTACACAATATGGGTGTCTGGAGAACAGCCTGGAGGACGATACATGAAAAAACACCCCTCCCCCCCACACCAAAACCGGTTCTGAAAGTGCAGACAGAGATCTGCATCACCTGTTTTATATGACTGTATGAAAAAGGGAGCTGCTGACCCACTTCTTGTTGTTTTTGGCCATGTTCCAAGTTCCGATTGTGGAAACAAAGAGTGTGCTGTTACTTTGTGAGTATCTAGGTCAGGAGAATGGTTAGTGGAGTGGAGTACTCCTTTTAGTAGCATGGGCCCTCACACACCCGAGGGGTGCCATGATTCATCATCAGGCATCTTTTATTTGGGCTGGCGCTGCAATGCCCAATGGGCTCCTTGAGGGGTGTCTGTCTTTTCTTTTTTGCTGATGTGATATGCACAACTGAGTGACAAGATGTGAGTAGAATGGGTGTGAGTTATGTGCGTTAAAAAATGACTAAGAGGATCCAAGCAAGGACTACATTTTAATGGTGGGATCCCTTCGTCAAGGATAAAAAACGTGATTTGAACATAAACTAAATATAATGATCGTTTTAGCTGCAATAGGTGTAAGTACAAAGGTCAACATGTTTCATGCCTCTAACAGTCCCTAGTGGATCTTGGCATTTTGTCAGGACCAGGAGGACCTTATTCTACTCTCACAGGGATGGGTGAGTGAAGAGTGTATGCACCATGCCCTATATACGTTACATAGACTTTTTGGATATCTCCTGGGTTTATACCTAGATATGGGAGAGGCAACACCATACAAAAAGGGATTAGAAATTAAAAGCAAATATACATAATCATGTACAAATAGAGATATTCGTGAGAACTACCAGTGTGGGCTGACAATATTTGTGGTGCGTGTCAGGTAAGCTAGTGGAGCGTATTGATATATGCTCATTGCAAGTGGGTAGATAATCAATCATACGTGTCCCCAATTACGTACTGCGGTTCAGAGATACGGTGTTCAAATAAGAAACTATGGTGAAGTCAACCACTTCAGACCGAGTGTCCCCTGTCAGGAGAGTGGCGCGGCGTTGCACAAGCCGGTAAGCATGACACTACACAGTAGTGGGTGTGGCCCCTAAGGGAAACGCGTTGTGACCCTGCGGGATTCACAATGGGAACTTACCCAGGGGTTGAGGAGAAAGAGGCCCCAATCAGACCTGACAAGGCATACGCTGGCTTAGCGTATCGTCAAAACTGAAAAAGAGGAGGTAAAAGTGTTGATTATTCACTCAAAGGCACTTAATGAAGGTGCCACAGCACGCCTTGCCGGAGGAGAGCTCAGCTCGGGCTGCGGCCAAGGACGAGCATATTGCAGCGTCAAACCACCAGGGTATACACCCAATACATGTGGAGGGAAAAAAGAAGGTTAAGTTACTTACTGTGTTGAAGCACAGTGTGGTTATCGACCTACCCAGGGCCCTGCCAGTGCTAGAGTGTGGACATCGGTGAGCAAGCTGGAGAAGTACTTCCTGGTGTGACGTCTGGGGCATAGGACGTCAACCAGTGGCGGCGTGCACCATCTTGGAAGTAGTTGCCTGCCTGGCACAAACCAGTGGGCGGGTGGGGCAAGGGTCGTGCCTGGATGCGGAGGGGGGACCCTGTAGACATTGGGTGTTATGAGACAGGAAAGAAAGTCCTGGATAAGGCGCTGGCCTAGAGCCCGACAAACCAAAAGGGGAGGGGCCATGGGGGGGGGGGGGGTCTGTGATCACTATGGTGGGGGGAAATGGAAGGAATACTCAAGCGCATGGCCGCCAGGCTCTGAGACTGCTCAGGTGCTGCATAAAGGTGTACAAGAAACTCCTGTATACTCTGGTGAGTGAGACAGGATCATAGAAGGTGCGATGCACCAAGGGACGATCCAGGGAGTCGGAAGGGCATAAACTGCAGTAGCAGGATCTGTGAGGGGCCAAGAGGCACATCATGTGCACAGGTGCATGTGTTGAAGTTGGCTAGGGAGGAGGAGTGAAACGGACATAACAATGCATGGGGTCAGCATAGTCAAGCTCCTGGAGGTGCCAACCGCTCCGCAGTCAATGAAAAGGACGCAAGGAGAAGTTATGCCAGTGTGGTTCCTAGAGTGACACTTCCACCCATGGTATCCAGTCATTGAGACCGTTGATATGTGATGACAATCTATAAACCCATTGTTGTTCTCAGTGGAATAGGTAATCGCTGTGTAGATGTGTGTGTGCCTCAATAAATATCAAACGTAGATCCTCAGGTGTATGACCTCTCTCAATATAGTAGGTGCTTATTTTGGTTGTGAATCTCTTGCATTTCACATTACTACGATGTCCAGTGATTCTGATCTTAACTGCCCTAGTTGTCATGCCTATATAGTGTTTTGTGCATGGGCAGGTAACCATATAGACACAGATTCTTGTGCTGCAGTTCGTGTGTGAATGTTGTACCCAAGGTTTTGATGTTCCGAAGAGGATTCTTTATAAGGTTGAGTAAGTGTACAAACACTACATGATCCACATGGGTAGTGTCCCATGACTGGCGGGAGCCCGAAGAGTGTCTGTTGAGTACCTGGTCAGTTTTTTCTGGTGTGGACAACAGTGTCTCTGAGATTACTAGTACGCTTCAAGGCAAACCGTGGCTGGGCTAGCGTAAGATACCCATTTTTCAGGTTTGACCAGTGTTTTTTAATGATCTTCTGTATATAGTTGGCCTGTGGGGTGAATGATGTGACACATGTCTACACCTTGTTCTCTTGGCGCTCATATTTTTCTAGTAGAGCCACCCTGCTATTGTTCCTTGCTCTTCTGCAGGCAGTTCTCACCACAAGTGGCGGGTATTTACCTGCAATGAGATGGGTAGTCAAGGTTTCTGCTTGGTCTTTGAAGTCGCTATCTGAACTACAGTTACGACAAAGATGGAGAAATTGGCTAAAGGGCAAATTATCTCTGAGGTATCGTATCTCAACAGGCTGTTGCAGTCTTTTTTGTATGTAGACGTGCACAATTTGTCGTCTTTGATGGTTAGTAACAGGTCAAGAAAGGGTCTGTGTGTCGCTGAGATATGTTCGGTGAACCTAAGGTAAGGATTCAATGTGTTTTCCCATTCGTAGAACCTTTCACAAGTGTCTATTGAGCCTTGCCACAGGATCAGAATATCGTCACTGTAGCGACGCCAGATCAGGATGTTGTTAGAAAAATGGTTTATCTTCCCCAGGATGTGCCGTTCTTCCAAGTCTGCCATGTAAAGGCAGGCCAGGCTCGGGGCGAAGGTGTGTTATGACTTCACTGTGGTCGCACCCCCGCGCCACAGTGGAATGTCCCTACGCTGAACGTTCTGACACAGGAACGGTTATGGGCTGCCAAGGACCCATCTCTCAAGGATGCAATTGATATTGCTAAAATAATTGAGGAGTCTGATTCGTGCATGAAAGAAATGGACCGTAGACACGTTAAGGTCAATATGTCAAGTGAAAGTGAGACTTCTGTGGTACAGGGTTGTGAAGGGGAAGTGGCTGCTTCAACAAGGTTTAGAGGCAAGGTGCAGGCCATAGAAGAACATTGTGTCTTGTGATAATGCTGATCCTGGAACTGAAAAAAGTTTTCTTTTAGGGCGATGTGGCACACTCTAAGATAAAGCTCACTGTTGTAAGGTATGACCAATCTTCTCTGAGTGGGGTGTTCTCTATCAACCCTAAGGTGGGATCCTGGGGTATGTTGGTGTATAGTGCCTCCACATCCAACGAGACAAGTAAATCAATTTGGATGTTGTCAATTGTACTCAGTAAATTGAGGACATTAGTGGTGTCTTTTACAAACGAGGGGGTCTTGGTGACCAGGACCTAGATAAATTGCTCGCAGAATTGCAACAAGGGCTCAAGGAGAGAACATATCCCTGGCACTATGGGTCTACCTGGTGGGGGCCGTGTACCCTTGTGAACCTTGGTGAGTGTATAGGAGTAGGGAGTCCTAGGATTCCTGTTGATCAGGAACTCTGACTCTTTTTTTTAGAAATCTAACCTTGTACTAGAGCCGACGTGACAAGCGCAGTTATCTTGTGGTTCAGCCTTTCTGTGGGGTCCTGCATGATAGGTGTGTAATATGCCTGGTTCCCCAGTTGTCGTTGCCATTCGGTGGCATAGTCATTGGTATTCATAATCACTATTGTTCCTCCTTTATCAGCAGGTTTTATGTGATTGTAGTGTCATGGCCCAAAGTTTGAATGGCGGTAGTTTCAGTGTTAGACATATTGTAAATGGTGCGTTTTTGTGGGCATCTCTTAATGTCTCTCAGGACTGCCTGTTCAAATGTGAGCACCTCGTTGGGTACCATGCCTCCCGTGGGTGTGAAGGTAGATTCAGGGTGTAGACCTAAATCGTGATTGTCAGTGCCGATTGACCAAGAAGGGACTGATTAGCATATTACTCCTAACACAATTATGCAACAACAACTGGCGTCTGCTAGACAGCCAGCTTCCCAGAGGCGAATGGATATCACCTGGAATCTTACTTGGAAGGAAAAGGCTGTGTCTCTGTTCTTAAGTGCCTTGAAACCAACTTGCCTGGTGAGACAGAAGGAGCTTACCAATCCTGCAGGAGATGTGATTTATCAAGGAGAGCCAAAAGCAATTTGACCAATGAGCATGTAGACACACAGGATGACTGAGAAAAACAATCTGCATGGTCTAGGAAAAATTAGCACTGTCTCCCACAACAAGAGATTCAGGTCTGAAATCGTGGCTTCGACGAAATCCACCCACGCGAATTCTGTCGCTGCATTTACAGACTGTGGCTCAGGAGACTGTGATAGTCCATCTACAGACTGTGCCCACATGGACTGCACTACCGAATAGCAGGGTTGTGTTGCCTTAAAAAGACTCCATCCAAGTGGCCCATGAACTTTGATCCTGTAGCCCACAATACCACCCCACCCAAAGTCCAGAGTAGACTTATAACCAGGCCTGCTATGATGCCAGATCCTTGCAAAGACTCCAGATGATTACATCCACTACTGCCTACTGTTGTTAAGGCCCAAGAGGACTAGCCTCAGCAAGTGCATCTTCTCCCACATGAGGAAGTGAGCCAGACATGTGCTGCAGTTTCTGTGTGACCACGCCACAGGAACTGACTGACTCTGCTGTGGAGAGAGAATGACCCATAAGGAACATAAAGTAAACTAAGGGCAAGAACCAATAAAGGGGTGAACTGCACATGACTGATACCCTCCCAGATAGATCTTGACCCAGGGAAAAAGGAAAAGAGGAATGAGGATATTACAGGCGTCCAAGCGCAGTGCTCTGTACCAGTAAGGCATTCATATCCATTGCCTTTCATGGGTACTGTGAGAATCTGCCCCATTTTTGTGTTTACACTTCTTTCTTGCTGAATTGTATTGATGATTGTGAAACTCTGAACATTTTGGCACTACTGTCCAGTTCCCAGTGTATGTGCTCTAACTCCTAAAACATGTATGAATGATTGGAGTATGTAACTCTCCTATAATTCATAATATATGGTTTAGAAACTGCACCCTGTCATGGAAAGTTAAATGTCACCCGTGGTCTGCAACACTTATGTGGCTTCCACCAGTGTGATAAAGAAAACTGGGCTTCAGATATACCATTGTAATATTAGTAAGTGATCCAGAGGAAGTCCGTGTAGTCCACAAGGTAGGGTGCATGGTATTTAAAAGTAGGACATGTAGAAAATAATGTTACCATGTCCCTATAGTGACAAATCCCCACAAGCTCTTTTCACTGTGGTAGGCCTAGCTGTCCTATGTAGAAAATCATACTACAGATTAAAATACTAAAAGTGTATCTCAGAAATGGGACCAGCTAGAAAAATAATTACACAAGTATGTTTACCCATTATTAAAAGTCCAATCTAATGATAAAGTTGGTTTTGAATAAATATTAGGGAAAATTAATTATTAAGTTCCTGGAGGCTTATTTTATAAACTCTCCAGCATCTCCCAGCATCTACTAAGCCTGAATAAAGTGTGAAATTCTGCAAAGGAACTAAACAATAGGTCACTGTGCCTGGTAATTTTACCTGAATGGGCAGGGACTCCATTGAGCTCAGCAGAAGGGTGGGAGCTGCCATTCTGTAGGCTCAGTGTAGGAAAGTGCCCCCTTTTGACATGGTCACCCCCACTTTGTGCCTGATACGTGATCTGATTTTGACTAAAAGTGAAATGGGTCATTTCGACGGCGGCGACCAAGATGGCCGCTTAGGGACTTGGCTCCGCCGAACCCTCTCGCCTGCCCCGTTATCCTGGCCATTATCCTGAGCCCTGCACACACCCTCTTGTGAGGGAGCGGTAGCGACGCCCGCGGGAGGTTTAACGAGCCGCCCCCGAGATCCGACGGCAGAGCAACACTGTCGTGAAAATAGCAGCCTACCACAATTGAAAGCCGGCGCCTCGCGTGGCGAAGTGGCCGGCGCCTAGTGCGACAACACCGGCCGCCGGGGATCGGATGGCGTCGGCCTGATTGCGAGACGTGCTGCTGGCGGCCTGAGGTGAGAGGCGGGCCCCCACTGCGGAGGGGTGTCGACTGGATGGCGGGGGGTGTGTGGATGCGAGGCTGCCCCCCCGAGATCTGCTTGCTACTATCGCCAGTGAGATCCCCAGTAGATTGAGACTTGGGGGCTGTCCAGTGAGCGCTGAGATTGCGCGAGTGACTGCAGTCATGCGTGGATGGGGGCGGCTTCTTCCTTCTGGGGTCTGAGTATCTCTGCTCCCTGCCAGCCGCTTTAAATAATGCACCTGGATGAACCGGACGCTGCATGACACTGCCACCTTCCCTTGAGATGGCAACTAGAGGCGCTGCCATGGAGGGCAGGGATTGTGAGGCCCACAGTGGGAAGGACTATTGCCGAAGGTGGTGAGGAGTGCACTGGTGTGGCGACTGAGTGGGATTCCCTGAATAGTCTGCTAAGTGATAACTGCAGCTGAGATAACATTTCTGTCATTGACCTCCGTGCCCACCCGGAGTGAGTTGCGCCCGAGCCCTCGGACACGTGGCCGCGGGGAGTGGTGAGGCGCTGTCTTATAAATTGGGTCAAGAACCGCCCGGAAGATATGAGAAGCGGCCGGCTGTTCAGTGGGGAGTAGGGTGTGGCACCCTTATTGTTGCACGTCCCTTGCCTCTGGAGAGGAAACTGAGGCGGGTGAGCTCCCCTGAATAATAACACAAACCCCTGGGTGTTATACAATCTACGCGATGTGACTCGGGGTGTTGTCTGGACTCGGCCTGGTGAAGTGTATACGCTATATCTGGAGTCGGCCCTTTGATTGTTTGATAATCTGATCAGGGGGAGTAACACGACCTTAACGAGAGTGGTGGAGAGGGCACACATGCTATCAGAAGGCGATATGGCGGCAAGAGCCGACTCGGATAAATCCCAATCCAAGGCCACTAGAGGTTCCAGAACTATTCAGTCCAACAAATTGGACCGTTACACTCTAACTAAAGGGTCACCGATGGATCTGAAGAAGGGCCCCACGGGGGGGGGGGAGGGAGGGCGGAGGACGCTCCTACTGGTGGCGAGCCGACGCTGGCAGATCTCATGGTGGCCATCACCGGGGTCCAGACTTCCCTGGGCCAGAAAATGGAGGTCTTAGACAATAAGCTTGATACCGTCACAATTGAGATGTGGTTAATAAGAGCAGACCTCACAAAGGCAGGTGAGAAAGTTAAATCGCTGGAAGTCAAAACAGCTAGCCTCATAGACGATGTGAACTTGTTGCAGCAAGGTGCGCGAAATCTTAAGGCCTCGAGAGTTCTCACCGATCGCAAGCTCGATGACTATGAAGGGAGGGCAAGGTGCAACAACGTTCGTATACTGGGGGTGCCAGAGAATTCAGAAGGACATACTCCGGATCTATTTGTGGAAAATCTTATTCTCAAACACCTTAAACCTAAGGATTTGAGTAATTTCTTCACTGTCGAGCGTGCCCACAGGATTCCGGGAGGTAGACCTAGACCGGGGGCCCCTCCCCGTCCTATGATCGCCAGAGTTCTGAATTTTCAGGACAGAGATGTGATCCTTCAGACAGCGCGGACCGGAGCTCCATTGAAATTTGAGAACGCAACTCTCTCCTTGTTTCCAGACTTCACTCAAGCGGTGCAAAAACAAAGATAAAGCTTTATGGCAGTGAAGAGGAAACTGAGAGACAAGGGTATAAAGTATGCCATGATGTTTCCGGCCCGCCTCAGAGTGGAACTCAACGGGAAGGCCTGGTTTTTCGATAAACCTGAGGTGGTGGCTGATTGGTTGGACAGTACTCACATGCCTAGTATGGATAATCAAGACCGAGAAGAGGCGGAGGAACAATGAGCCTGTTCATATCGAACTTAATTGGCTCAAATTGTCGTAAGCCGCTGCCGGGCTGAATGGGGCGTGCAAATATTCCCCTGTTTAGTTTTCTTTTGTATTAAATTTGTGATTTCAATAGTACAGGGGTGGCGAGGGGTGTGGGGTGGTAGGGGGTGGCAGGTCGTCCCTTTGGCCCTCCTCTGTTTTCTACTTTTAGTTACCGTTAGACTAGATTAAGGGCGACAGGCACACTGCTAGTTGGGATTTGCGTTGTTCACATGCAGGGGTGCAGGGAGAGGGATGGAGAACTCAGTTTTGTGAGTTGGGTTGGGTTTCGGTTTGTTTATTGTTTATTTTCCTTTCTTTTGCATCAGGTGACAATATCCTATCTCTATGTTGATGGTGTGGGGTGAATGTCGAGTGCTAATCAGGGATTGGGGTGAAAGTGTTGAGTTGAAATTTCAATGGGCTGGGCGACAAGATCAAACGTGGAATGGTGAATCAGCTCATTAGGAGGTACTCCCCGGAGGTGGCGTTGTTGCAGGAGACACACCTGGTTGGGAATCGATGTCTGGCCCTACATAGAGGTGGATACAAATTAGTAGCGCACGCTTGGTTTAAGTCTGGTTCTAGAGGGGTTGGTATTCTGCTTAAAAACTCTTGCCCGTTTGAGCTACGGGCTACATGGTCGGACCAGAGGGGCAGATATGTAGGTGTTTCGGGGCAGCTAGGGGGTAGGACAGTTACCTTCCTATCTATATATGTGCCGCCGGGCATTCAGGCCGACACCTTTAAAGATCTGAGTTCTATCTTTCTGACCCTGCCTTTGGGTCTTCTTGTTCTGGGGGTTGACTTCAATGCCGTGTTGGATGGTGGAATTGATAGATTCCCTCCGCGTCCACATGTAACATCACAGAGGTGACTCCCTGACTTTCTTGAATCACTGGGACTGGTAGACAGCTGGAGATTGCGTAACCCAACTCGGAAATGTGTCACCCATGTCTCGGCCGCGCACAATAGCATGTCTAGATTAGACTACATGTTGGTTCCTGAGGCCATGGCGCACACAATTAGAGAGGTAAGATACTTGGGGGGGGGCATTTCTGACCACTCACCGGTGTGGTTGCAACTTGAGGTGGGACAGCCAGCAATGGGTAGAGTTGCACCGATCAATGCCTGGCATTTGAGGGACCCTGCCACAAAAAAGGAGGTACGCCAGATATCGAAACATTATTTTCAGGACAACCTAGGTACGGTGGATTCATCACAGACCCTGTGGGAGGCATACAAGGTTGCATTGCAGGGTGCGGTCCATTCTTTGATTGGGGGGAAAAAAGAGGCACCAGACCGAGGTGGTCAAAGTGGAGGTGGAGGTAGTAGATTTGGAGAAAAAGGTGTCAGATTTGGCGACTCAGGAGGACATGCATTTGTTAAAATTGAAACAAGATAAATATAAGGGCCTCTTGAGGGAACGTGCTATCGCACAGAATAACGATGTGCAAAGCCGAATATACGAACATGGAGGCAAGGCCGGTAAATTAATCGCTTGGCTTGAGCATGGAGAGCGTGCCTCTCGTCTGGTACCGGAGTTGGAGGGGTCGGGACCTGAGAAAGTCACAGATCCACAGGCAGTGGCAGACACCTTTTCTGAATATTATAAGGAGGTGTACACCTCTGCGAATGGTTTTACCGAGACAGAGAATGGAGAGATGATTAGCGATATAGCCATGCCCAGCCTGTCAGAAGAAAATAGGGAATACTTGGACTCACCCATTACAGACAACGAAGTTGCACGAGCAATTAGAGCAATTAGAGGCATCAAGTCCGGGAAGGCGACAGGCCCTAATGTACTGCCTATAGAACTGTATAAACTAAATGCCAATAAAATCGCTCCCCATGTACGTGCCATGTTCCTTGAAAGTAGGGACCTGGGGCAATTGCCTTATGATCAACGGGTGGCAAATATTGACGTCATCCATAAACAAGGCAGGGTTAGGATGTCCCCTTCCTCGTACCGGCCTATCTCGCTTCTCAATGCTGAACCCAAGATACTGACAAAGTTGCTTGCCATTAGGTTGGTCAAGGTCATCACTACTCTGGTACACCCCGATCAGTCGGGTTTCATACCGCGTCAGAATACAGCCCTGAATCTGCGTAGACTTCATGGAATATTGGGCGGCTCTTCGAAACTACTAGAACCATCAGTCTTAGTGTCCTTAGATGCCACCATGGCATTTGATCGAGTTGAATGGGCCTATCTCTTTGCTGTTCTTATTAAATTGGGCTTTGGCCCTGACTTCATTAGATGGGTTAGATTGTTGTATACCGCTCCACTGGCCAGAGTGATCGTAAATAACTGCAAATCAGCCGACTACGCTCTTGGAAGGGGCACGAGGCAGGGATGTCCGTTGTCCCCACTTCTCTTTGCGCTAGCATTGGAGCCGCTGGCGGCATGGGTCCGGGGGGGACTGGTCAATATGTGGACTGCGCTGGACATTGGACTGGGAGGATAGAATCTCGCTTTATGCAGATGATATCTTGTTATATCTCACAAAACCTAGTGTCTCCCTGAGTAATTTCCTAGATGTTCTGGTGATATTTAGCAGATATTCGGGGTTCGCAATAAACTCGACGAAATCAGTATTGTTTGTCATATCTGGTGATCCGCCTGTTGTCCCACAGGCATGCCCTGTAAGGATAGAGCAGGTCGGATTTAAGTACCTAGGGATATATATAACGTTGGATCCAAAAGTGAGATATACTAATAATTTAGAACCTCCCTTGAGTCGGCTTAGAAGGGGCGTGGAATAATGGAGGGCCCTCCCCTTGTCATTACTTGGTAGGGCGGTCCTGTTCAAAATGATGGCCTTGCCCCGGTTTTTGTACATACTCCAAAACTCCATGGACCCTGTTGCCTGTTGCTTATTTTCGGGAGATTGAAGCACTCCAGCGGCAGCTTCTTTGGGGAGGTAGTGCTCGTATAGCCTTTGTCAAACTTACTCTTCCTTGGTATGATGGTGGAATCGGACTGCCAGACTTGAAGAAATACTACTGGGACGCACATCTCGCGGCAGTAAATCACGTGATCTACTGCCCTCCCGGAGACCCTGGCTTTGCCATGGATCGTGGACTCGCCTCGGGTGGAGACACAGTCAGAGCATTATATGCCAGACCAGGGAGATTTGCCCTGTCGGGTCCGACGGCGCATGCTGTGTACGTCTGGCATGCGGCCACCAGGGGTTTGGGATGGGAAGGGAAGTTAACAATGGCTACTTCCCTGTTCACCTCAGAGAGGCTTGGGAGTCTGTGGCGTACCAAGGGGTTTGATAAATGGGACCTCATTGGTATTAGCCAGATTAAAGATGTGTGGGGGAGGGGCTGTGTGCAGACCTTCGAGTCGCTCCAAAAGCAGGATAACTTGCATACCAATGAACACTTTAGATATCGTCAGATTAGACACGCCCTTCTTGCTCATGTGCCGTCAGATACAGAGCTTCCGGAGGCTTCCCCCCTTGAAGATCGAGTACTTGATGGGCACCTCCCTGAAAGAACCGTTTCGCTGAGCTATAAGAAGCTAATTAATAACATGGAAAATCCGCTCGGTAGTATCAGGGATGCGTGGAGTGCAGATGGATTGGAACTGGACGATGAGGATTGGACAGAGGCGGTTTCTTCCCCGAGGGTTGTAGCGGTCCAGATGAGGTTCAGGTTGGTGCAAATTAAAATCCTACATAGATCATACGTCACAGGGCCAAGGCTGGGTAAGATGGGGAGAGTGGCTAGCGGGGATTGCAGGAGGGGGTGTGGTGAAGTGGGCTCGTCCATACATATTTTGTGGCACTGTGACGAGATACAAAATTACTGGATGAAAGTGCATGATGTTATGGGCGAAGTACTGGGGATGGTGATTCGACCGGAAGCCCGTAGATGTAGATTGAATGTGTGGAACCCACTGATTTAAATGGCTATCAGAAACAATGGGTGACGTTGGCGTATATGGTGGCGAAACGTAACATCGCTCAGCTGTGGGGAGCCAACCAATCACCACAGCCTGCCAAGTGGGTTCAGGATCTGGACTGGTGCATGTTTCGGGAGAGGGCGGTGTATGTGGCTAAGGGCTGTCCCGAGAAATGGGGGAAGATTTGGGGGGCCTGGAATAGACACCGGGGCGAAATATGTACGCCCCCGCAGACACTGAGAGATGATGCAGCGCTGGAATCCCTGTGATCCCAATTACTATATATACTGTAATGATTATTAGCACGATTGACAGTAATACCCCTATCATATTGTCAAGATTTGCGCACCTGATGTTTTATTTGCTATGTTGTTCTTTGTTTAATAAAAAGATATTTAAAAAAAAAAAAGTAAAGTGGGTCCCTGCTGACCAGCTCCTCAGGGCCAGAGCTCTTTCCCAAAAATGTATCATTATTTCATAATTGGCACAACTTCATCCCCCCCTGTAAGTCCCTTGTAAATGGTACTCCTGGTACCTAGGGCAGTGAGACTGAAGAGGCTCCACTACGGCTGCCGCATGAATTATGCCATCCTAGGGACCCCTCACCAAGATCATGCAAACTGCCATTGAAGGCTGTGTGTCTTAGTGCAGACAAACCGAAGAATCAACATGACACACAGCTCTGTATGCCATGCCTACAGACACTCCATGAGATATAGGTAAGCCACCCCTACAGCAGGCCTTACAGACCAAAGGCAGGGTGCACTGTGTCCCATGTGTGGACAAATCTGCCTGAGCACATATGACCCTACAATCTCAAAGTCAATTTTTGGACGGAAGTGAACAGGAAAGCCATATCGAGTACATGGGCTGGACACTCATCATTACGAGTTCTCCAGCTCAATGATGGCTTCACTGTACCCCAAGATGTTTGGTACCAAACATCTTGTCTCAATAAACATGCACTGATGGCAGTGTCAGATTTATTAATAAATGCATTCAGAGGGCACCTTAGAAGTGCCCCCTGAAATCCTACTGACTAGGGGTTACAGACAGGTTTCAGCCAGCCTGCCACCACTAGTCATGTTTTTAGCATCCTGGGTTAAAAGCCTTCGCTCTCAGAGGCTGGGAACAAAGCCTGCTCTGGATGGAGGTGTTCACACCTTGTCCAAGCAGGAACTGCCTTCCAGGGCGGGAAGGTTCAAAGGCCATACCGCCTACCACCCACTAATAATTCACTTTCACATATGTACCATTGTGCATTCTGTGTTATTAAAGTACTTTACTTTTACAAAGTTAAGCACTGGGGTAGACAAATTTGTTATTTGCCTTCCATAATGCTCTATCTGGTGGCTGCCTCTATCGCAATTGCAGATTTCACAGCTTTAGAATATTCTCCAGGTACCAGACTGGATCTGGAAGTTTCACAGCAAAGCTCCCATGCACAGCTAAGAACGCCATACGACTTCGTGTTGGCCTTATTCCACCCAGAATATGATGGTTAAGATCAGCATATAAGCACTATCCATGTGCGTCAATGTCAATTAATTCCTTGACTCTTTCCACGCTCTCGGACGTGCAGCTCAAAAGAAATGTCAGTAGCAGTGTGCAGACCTCTAATTGATGGTTAAAAGAAACCACTGTACAGAATGCGGAGGTGAGAGGGCAGCGACAAATTTGAAGTTCAATAGAGTATCCACCAAAAAATAGTGTTACTGAAGGTAATTAACTAGTTTTTCTCATGGATACTTCTAACAGCAGATTCCTCACCTTTATAATAGATACCAAAGATGTACCTTTCAAAAGTGCAGGGTCTCTGGAGAGGGCTAAGTCCAGAAACTGAATTAACAAAATCAATCAATCATCTTGAATTTGTAGAGCCTGCTAATCACTGTGAGGGTATCAAGACGCTAGGTTCTTGCTGGGATTAGTCGAAGAGCTGTGTCTCAAGTCCCTTTCTGAATTCCGGGAGAGTGGAAGGACGTTCCAATATTTGGCAGCGAGGTAGGAGAGGGAACATCCTCCACTGTAGCTTCAGGGGGTGAGCGAGGGAGGCAGAGTGCTGGTGTCTTCAGGGTTGTAGGAAGTTCAGACGGTGGTTAATGTAAGCAGGTACATGGTTATGGAAGGCTTCGTAGGCGTGTATGAGTATCTTGAATTGGCATCTTTTCTGGATGGGGAGCCAGTGGAGGTTCCTGAGGTGGGGGTGATGAGGGCCCATTTGGGGAGGTCAAGAATAAGTCTGGCAGCTGAATTCTGTATTATCTGGAGTCTCCTCTGGAGTTGGGTGGTGATTCATACGTAGAGCATGTAGCAGTTGTCCAGCCGCATGGTGACTAGGACTTAAATGAAGGCTTTCCTGGTGTGATGGGAGGCCATCTGAAGAACTTTTGGAGCATGCTAATCACTGTGAGGGTATCAAGATGCTAGGTTCTTGCTGGTATCAGTCGAAGAGCTGTGTCTCAAGTCCCTTTCTGAATTCCGGGAGAGTGCAAGGTCGTTCCAATATTTGGTAGCGAGGTAGGAGAGGGAACATCCTCCACTGTAGCTTCAGGGGGTGAGCGAGGGAGGCAGAGTGCTGGTTTTTTCAGGGTTGTTGGAAGTTCAGACGGTGGTTAATGTAAGCAGGTACTTGGTTTTGGGGGTTCATAGGCGTGTATGAGTATCTTGAATTGGCATCTTTTCTGGATGGGGAGCCAGTGGAGGTTCCTGAGGTGGGAGTGATGAGGGCCGATTTGGGGAGGTCAAGAATGAGCCTGCAGCTGAATTCTGTATTATCTGGAGTCTCCTCTGGAGTTGGGTGGTGATTCATACGTAGAGCATGTAGCAGTACCCCCAGCCGCATGGTGACTAGGACTTAAATGATGGTTTTCCTGGTGTGATGGGAGGCCATCTGAAGATCTTTTGGAGCATGCAAAGGGAGTGGAAGCAGGCAGAGGAGAATGCATTGCTGGCATTTCATGGTGAGTTTGCTGTCCAGGATGTTGACAAAGTTGCAGGCGTGATTTGTGGGTGTGGGTCTGAATTCGGTGGGCCACCAGGTGTCGTTCCACCAGGAGGTGTTGTTTCCAAAAATCAGTTGAGCTTCAGACAGTTAGTCTTCATCCAGTCGGCGAAGCTCGTCATGCAGTTGTAGAAGTTGGTCCTAGTGGTGGAGGGGTCTTCTGAAAGAGAGAGGAAGAGCTGGGTCTCGTCTGTGTAGGATATGATGTTGAGGCCATGTGTTCTGACAATGCTGGCCAGGGATGTCATGTTAGTGTTGAACAGGGTGGTGCTGTGGGATGATCCTTAAGGGACACCACAAATGATGCTCCTGGGTTCCTTAGTGAAGGGTGGAAGGCATATTCTATGGGTTCGTCCTTTGAGGAAGGATGCGATCCCTTTGAGGGCATCTCCCTGGATCCTGATGGGGCGGAGTCTCTTGGACAGTGTAGTGGGATATGATATGATATTGAACGCTGCTAAGAGGTGGAGGAGGATCAGGGCAGTTGTTTCTACCCTGTCAAGAAGGATTCTGGCGTTGAACCCAGGGTAAGGCAGAGTTATCCAAACTCCATCACTCAATCTCCGCCACAGGTTTAAAGCCCCCTCCGGAGCCACTAGGGTTCAGCCATTTTCTAAACTAACACACAGGCAGAATCAGGCATAACTCCGGGCAAGCTCAGAGCAGAATCGACAACTACCACGTCAGCATTCCCTCCCAGACAGTCCACCATTACCCCCCATTTCTCCAGGTCCTGGTACGCATTTTCAACCTTCCGGAGCCTGCACTCTTTCACCACTGCCCACTCCAAAAAACGACCTCTCCATGTAACCTGCATCGGAGGGGTTGGGCTGGCCAAGTGGAAGGCGATACGTTGTCTGGACAGCACCAGTGCTAGCTGAGCAAATCTGTGTTGTGTCCTACAGCCCCTCTTAGGGTATAATAACAGTTCCAACAAACTGTGTCTTCGTGTCAACTCAACCTTCATCATCGGCACACTTCGCATTTCCCGCTCTGCTTCCTCCCAAAAGGGCTGCACCCCTGCAGGTACACGTAACATGGTCAAATGCAGCCAGGGACAGTCCACATCGTAAGCACTCAGCTGAGTGCATAGGGTAAACCCTGTGCAGCTGCTGCAGAGTCAGGGACGCCGTATGCAAGTACTAAAATTGCGTCAATGTAAACCTGGCTTTACTCGCCACTTCCAGCACCTGGGCCCGAGTGTGTCTCCATTCCTCATCCGTGAGTTGGGACTCCAGATGCCCATCCCAATTGGCATGCATAGATGTGATATCTGTCTGTCTATTACTTTTGAGGGCAGCATACAGTTGAGAGACGAGACCCCCTGGTAAAACCCAGGTCAAACATCATCTTTAACACGTGCAACTATCCAGGTTCATCCGGAAAGGACGTCCACATTTCCCGAGTCATGCGTTACACGTCTGTGTGCTGTAGGAATTGGCCCGGGCCTATCCCAATTTCACTCCCAAACTCTTCCAGGGACATGAAGGTGATGTTCTGAAACAGATCTCATGCCTTCTGACAGCTCCCTTTCTCCCATCCGGAGACATCCCTAAAACCCTATATGTGCTGAAATGGACGCAGCCACCAGACAGGGAGAAGTTTAGCATACTGCGCTTGTATCATAACCAGAGTCACAGCCCTCTCCCACGCCTCGAGCAATCTGAGGGATATTAAAGTGCCAGCCGGTGGGCTCCGGCCATGCATGAGAAACTTGGACACTAAAAAAAAAGATGATGAATGGAATTCTTGAATTAATCTCAGCCACTGACAATCATTTGAGGCCGCATCCCAACGCATTTAGTTTCAGTCATAATGACACCTCAGTTTGTACCCCAGCATATGCAAATCAGTGTTGACCCGGCTGCAATAGGAACTCTCCGGCCTGAAATTGCAGGTCAGGTCCTCACTGAACCGCAACCCAGGACCAGTGGAAGTTGCACCAGGGTAAAAATAAATGGGAGGGTGGATCCCTGCTGGATAATTTGGAGGACTCACTGTCCACCCTGAGGAAATGTTGGATCCAGCCTCAGACAGGGTGGCTGTGCCAGAAGGACACACTAAATGATTTTGCTGGAGCATTTGCTGGAAGTGTGGGAGACTGAGATACATGTTGTCCCTGATGCCCTGGGCACTCTCTGTGAGCCTCAGTCGCGAAAGGGTTGAGAAGCTTGTTATACTGGTGGCAGGGTCTGGCAAGAGCAATACTGCAAAGCCCTGTCATATCCTCGTAAAGGAAAAAAATGTTGGTGGAATTGTCTGGCGGGGGCAGACAACCCAAGGAATGTGCTGTGGCCCAACTCCCTTTAAATCATTTCAGAGGCAAATCCACTTTCTCGCCAGTTTATATTATACAGCGCCTCGAGACCCTCAAGGGTGAAGCAGCCTTGCTCTACAAATCCTGATTGATTGATTGAAAGAGACTCACTGGAACCAAGCTGTACCCGGATGATGAGCCCATAACAAGTGCGAAACGGGGCCTGGGTTCAGGGATACCTGGGTTCCGCCGACTCGATCGATCGACCTATCCTGGGAGACGGGATTCTCGTCTCCCAGGATAGGTCGATCGATCGAGTCGGCGGAACCCCATTTGAAGAACACAAGCACCGTCTTGAAGGAACCCCTTCTGCCCCGGCAGTCCTCGTGGCAGTGGGCTGACCGGTGCTGTCAGCGGAACCCCACCTAAAGAAACGAGCATCGTCCTTAAGGAATCTTGCCTCCCCGTTATTCCCCGAGGCAGTGGGTAAAATCGAGAAGAAACCCCACCTTGAAACACCTATTGGCGTATGAAAGCGAGTAGGATCCAGAGTGAGGGTCATCCTATCCGACAGGAAACGGGGTTTCGCGGTGCACACTGATGGTCCCGATTTTAATCCTGTGTCCCTCCCAGTACACTGCCCCTAGCCCTGACGAAGGTGTGGCCTCACTGGCCAATCACCGAAACGCGCGTCGGCGCATGTCCTCAGGAACACGGTTCTTTGTCCTAAGAACTTCTGGAACCGTTGTAAAAGTCATCTGCCTGAAACAACATCCCGAATATTGATGTGTTGCATACACCAGGATTAGTAGAATGAATGGAAGATTGAAAGTTGAATGACAGAATGAGATAGAGTGAGAAATCACTTGAGTGAATGTGTAAGTGTGGTCGCAGTGTGGTTGCTACTGGGTAGGTCTCAATGTAGTGATATTAATTCCCTATTTGCACTTTATTATCAGATCAGGATCTGTTCTCTTTTATGCTCTAAAATATATCATGTGATATCTAAGTATAATATATTTCTCACCCCTAAAAAAATTGTTGTGTTGTCTAAATTATAAGAAAAATAAAAACATATATTTTCCTAATATATCTTTGGTGGAGCCTGCTTGAATTGACCTTGTTGTTTGCTATGTACTGTGTCAGCCTCTGGTTTAATCACCCCAGTTGATATATCATTTGGACCCTCTAGTAAGGGCCATTATATCCCTAGACAGGGTGGTCTTTTCTGTTCTACTTATGATTTAAATCTTGTATGCCCAGCTGGATTATCAGACAGTTCACTTTATAAAACACTCTCGGCCTGATTCATGAACCGAAATTGCGATCGCAATAGCTGCGAAAAAGCGAATGCGAGCGCAATAGTCAAAATCGGTATTCATGAAGAAAATAGCGAATTCGCAAACACAGAATAACGAATACGCAAAATTATTCGCAGAATCCCGGCAGTAGCCCATTTGCGAATCGGAAATTGCGAGGAACCACGGATACAGCAAAAAATATTGCGAAACCGCAATATAATCGCAATCGCTATTCAAGAAAAATCGCTAATTGCGAAAAACCCGTAAATCGCAAATTGCGAGGCGCATTTTAAGGACAACCCAAAGCAGGTGGCAACCATCAAAGCCTATGAATTTTTTTTTTGAAAAACCGTTACCCAATCAGGAACAGGTGCTGGCCTGACCAAACACACTTAAGGAGATGCAGCAGCAGCATTAGGAGTCTCACAATGCCAGGACTCTACATGGTGGTCAGGCGGCGAAGGCTACAGCGAGCAGCACGGAGGAGACGTAGGATCCAGGAGAGGATATTCCGCCAGCGGGTCACCCTGCTGGGCCAAACCAGAGAGCAAATATACGCAAAGTACCGCCTGAATGGGGCAATGATCATCAAGCTAATACAGGACCTTGACCCCCTGATGCAGCACCCAACAAGGCGGACCAATGCCGTGCCCACACATGTCCAGGTATTGTGCAGCCTGCACCTTCTGGCCTCCGGGAGCTTCCAGGGGATAGTTGCTGTTGCAGGGGGGATATCCCAGCCCACCATGTCCCGCTGCCTGAGGAGTTTCCTAAATGCAATGCTGACCCAGCTACACCACCACATCAAATTTCCCACCAGCCAACAGGAGTTGGATGAGACCAAGCATCAATTCTACAATGTTGCGCATTTCCCACATGTGATAGGATGCATTGACTGTACCCACATTGCCATCTGCCCACCAGCTGAAACGGAGTACATGTACCGCAACCGCAAGTCCTACCACTCCCTCAACATCCAGATGGTGTGCAATGCTAAGACATACATCACGGACATAGTGGCACAGTACCCGGGGAGCACACATGACTCCTTCATATTCCGGCACAGCGGCCTCGACACACGACTGGCCAGGGGAGACTTTGGTGAAGGACACCTACTTGGTAAGTACACTTGGCCCACAATGTTACACTGTGATGAAGTAGCTGCGCTGCACAGGCACTCACCCTCTGCTCCACTCATGCAGGTGACAGTGGCTACGCCCTCCGTGAATACCTCCTCACCCCATACCTCAACCCTGCTACACCACAGCAACGGCGTTACAATGTAGCACACATACGCACAAGAAATTGCATTGAGAGGACATTTGGGCTACTAAAGAGCAGATTCCGCATACTGCACAAGACTGGTGGGGCCATGTACTACAGTCCTGATGTGTACTGCCGCATTGTGGCTGTGTGTGCAATACTACACAACATTGCTACCAAGTGCCGGATACCTGTAGAGATCTCTGGCAGTGAGTCGGAAGGGGACAATCCAGCTGAAGGACACAGACGCCACAACCACATCACAATGAACAGTTTCTAGTGCACCCACTCCCCTCACCCCACAATTCACAAATGCATGCCAATGGAAATAATGACAGGAGGCCGATGTACAATGCTAGAATAAATATTATTGTTGAAGGCACAATAATAATGACTTTTTGCAATTCTTAACATGTGAGCAGTATTGCGCCATACTCCTCTAAATCATACACAGGACATGCTTCTATCATCAGCATGTCCCTGCCAATGGACAGTAAAGTCAAGTGCGCCTCCGGCGCGCGGCACCCAATCGCCTTTCAGGCTCATCCTCTGGGACGGCACGTGAACCCGCAGTGCGCCTGCTTCAAGACTCGCGCCACATCCTCGCAGCATTGCACCAGCTGCAGCTGCATAGCTAGGCACCGACGTGAGAGCTGGGAGGTGGCATTACCAATGACATAGTTCGAGCGCGTGTAGGCAGATAGCCGCGTAAGTAGCTGGCGGTGGCGGCGGCGGGCGGTGTTGCGCTGCGAGATGATGGCCGCAGTGTTCGCCTCCATAGCAGTTGTCATCCGCTCTATCCTGTCCGACACATTTGCGACATTGCGGCCAATGTTGTGGAGCTGGAGTTGCATTGCCCCTTGGCGTCGTGCCTGCAGTTGATGGATGCTCAGCATCCGGCGCTCTATGCTCTGCCCTGGCACGCGCACAGCCATCCCCCTCCTGCCGCTGCGTGCTGTGCTCTGCTGGCGAACCCTGCCATGCCTGCTGTGCTGCCTGGCCTCAGTGGGTGTGCGCACTGTCTCCGCACTAGCAGCACCAGATGTTGAGGGTCCCGCTGGTGGTGGTGTTGCGGTTGACAATGGTGCAGAGCCTGATGGTGCTGGCGCAGATGGTGCTGGTCTGGCAGCAGGGATTGGTGCAGCGCCTGATGGTGCTGGCGCAGATGGTGCTGGTCTGGCAGCAGGGATCGGTGCAGCGCCTGATGGTGCAGGATGTGTGGCTGTTGGTACCTCCTCTGCATCCTCTGGTGCCTCGTCTATGTGCAGCCTGTCGCTATCGCTGCTGTTGTTGTCAGCGCCACCTGTGAGGGGAAGTGGTCCTAGATTAATTGCATGTATCTGTCACACGTGTAGTTGCTACATGCATGCTGGCTGACATTCCCTGATTGGCTGTGGCATTGCGTACTTTGGGACATGTCTGGCTGCATTGGGGTTTTTGTACATTGTGGGCAGACTACATGTCCCACAATGCTTTTGGGCATGACCTAATGTGCATGGATTGCATGACTTGGGTTGATTATGGGAGGTTATAGGGTCATGGCCATTGTCAGGGGACAGGGTCGCAGTCGCATGCCACTTACCTTGGCTGTCTTGGGTGGGTCGGGATGAGTCCAGAGTGATGACCCCTATACACGCCTCTGGCTCAAGTGTGTCCTCCACACGGTCCTCCAAGGGGGTGTTGGGAGGGACTGTAGGATCTCCACCTCCAGTAGCCAGGGTCTCGCCCAGCCTCTCTGCCACCCTCTCCTTGGCACGACCTCGGAGGTCGTACCACCTCTTTTTTAGCTCCTCGAGCGACCTGTGTGTCACGCCCACAGCGTTGACTTTTGCGCCGATCCCCAGCCACAGTCGGCGTTTCTCCGCTTCAGGCACCCTCCTGGAGTCCTTTCCAAATAGTTTTGGGTAGTTTTCTACCACTCCCTCTATCAGGTGCTCCAGCTCCTGCTCACTAAATTTGAGCTTCCGTTTGCGCCCGGTGTCACTGTGCCCTGGTGCTGCATCCTCTGCCATTGCTGCAGTCACAAAAGTGAGGATTTGAAAGTTTGGAGGTGTTCTGGAAGGAGCTCTGTGAGATGCAGCCTCGAGATCTGCCTCACTGTTCTGTATGGGGGTGGGAACTGCCTGCTTCCTGGTTGTGATGTCATCACTGTGCTCGAAATGCAACTTCCCGTTTTAGCGATCTCGCTATTAGCGAGATCGCATTTAGCGAACTCGCTAATAGCGATATCGCAATTCCTACACGGATTTTGACGGAAATAGCGATTTTCCAGCGATTTTTGAAATTCGCTATCGCTTTTTGCGGCCGCGTGCGAATCGCTTTATTTTCTTGCAGATTTTGATGAATGCCGGTCTGGGAATTCTAAATTGCGATTCGCTGTCAATCACAATTTAGAATTCGCAGAATTCGGTTTTCATGAATCAGGCCATCTAACCTTTCAATTAACAAAAAGAAGGAGTACCACCAGAAAAAATGCTCAGCAGAGCGATTTCGGCGGGATGATTCGGTTTCAAAAAGAAGAGAGTCCTTCTTTGTTTTTTAGTAACCCCTCACTCACCGACCTGGTCCGTGACATGCTTCATCATCGGGGCCACCTCGATGGCCGAGTGCCATCAAGGTGTGCTACAACACCTGAAATACAGTGGAGCTGGTATGTGAGTGATGAATGTAGAGAAAAGAGTGGGTGTGTTAAAAATTGTCCTGGTATGACTTATTTTGGAAAAAACTTTATTCTTTAAGACTACTGGACAATATTAAAATCTATGTGTAGATACAGTAATAGGTTTAATTATGACCAAGTGTATCTGGATTATATGTGGTGGGTCTACATGTTTCAAACCGTATTGGGAGTTACCGGTTATTCTTCAGGACCAAAGCAAAGAAATGGGTGGTCAGGGTACACTAACACCCTGCCGTGCCGTCATTCCTTTGTTCCTAGGTAACCAAATCGTGACACTAGGCAGAAAAAACAACAAAGGTATAACCCGGTGGTGGTTATCCTAACAATAAAAAGACTCCTAGTGAAGAGTCATAGGGCAGCACGGGATTAGGAGGGAGGAGAGGCCTGTGGTTGAAAACATATTAGTTCTCGCAGGCCTAGCATGGCATTATACCTATGGAGTCCCTCGTGTGCCCGTGCCGAAATCGCTCTGCTGAGCATTTTTTCTGGTGGTACTCCTTCTTTTTGTTAATTTAGATACCTAACCCAGGGGACCAGGAGTATTCTTCCGTCCACTAAGGTGGATTAAATCCCTACACTCTCTCCTTTGTTCATACTACATCTAACCTTTCAGTCAGAGAAAAAAAAAGTGAATTCCAATCTCTAGGATAAAACAAATAGCAATTTGTTAGAAGACATATTCTGACATTTGACCTCTTTATTTTAGCCCACAGCAAATGTGACAAGATAATATCAAGATTTAAAGGCGTCTTTATTGCTCATTCACTTTCTGAATGAATACAACACCTTTCTTTGTCAGCTCCAGCTTACTCACCAGACTTGGCCAGTAGGCCCTAAAATAGTTTGTCCTGATTAAATCTGATTTGCCATACGAGGGGGTGAATAGTTTTCTCAAGGCCTGTGAGTAATGGGGCAGCATGATAAAGAGTTGCTTTCTGCAGGTGACATGATGTTGGTGTGTGGGTCTGGAGTGATGGTGGAAATATATACATGTGCCTACGGTTAAATGGGGGAAAACTGAACAATCAGACGGTTGGTTATTCATAACGTGTTCTAAGCATTCTTGACATAATGATGCAAATTGTACGTGGTGCTTGAATGGCATGAAGGAAAATTGAGACCCACTGTAGACACTCATCATAATAGTACCAACAGTGGTGTGATTATTACACTAGTATAATACATGAGAGTCTGAAATCCCTGTATAAAAGCGTGTTTCTAATGTTGAAATGTGATAACATATTACAGTTGAGTTCTAATGTCACAATGACGCTCCAAGAGCCAAGGGGAAAGGCTGGTCACAGACCATACTTAAAGCTGCAGTTTCCAAAATTAAAATAAAACGTGGCTTTTTCTTTTTCTGCTCTGGTTTTCCAGATGAACAGTGATGATTAGAAGGGAGATATTTATGGCACAATGTTTATTTTTACATGCTTTAGGTAATTATAGGAAAGATAGAAATGCTCTGCATGTTTCAACACATTATGAGCTAAAACTTTTTTTTAAATCTGACATATTAAACTGATTCTAATATAATTTTGCAACAAACTACATGCTTTTTTAGAGTGTTTAAATTTGCACCAGAAATTCTAATTTTATTCTTAACGTTTAAAAACATTTTATTTCTTTCATATGAAAGAGCAACACACCAATGATTTGAGCATTTTGTGGAATGGGTGTTGGTGTTGCTATGTGATAAAAGGAATAAAGTACCCCTGGAGTTCCATGACCTTATAAAGGAATTCAACCTTTGGCCTCTATCCTTTTTACTACATGTAAGTTACCCCTAGGGTAGGCCTTGGAAAGCCCAGAGGGCAGGGTGCCATGTATTTAAAAAGTAGGACATGTGCTTTTAAGTTTTACATGTCCTGGTAATGAAAATTTCATACATTCATTTTTCACTACTGCACAGCCTACCTCTCGCATAGGATAACATTGGTGTTACCTTTTTACAATTAACGAGTTGTAAATTTCCAAATGAGAACAGGTAGCCAGGTCATGTTTAGAGTCTTTGGAATTGAAATAAAAAATACTAACTTATGGAGAACTCAGATTTCAAATTACGATTTTGAATATGCCACTTTTAGAAAGCTAGCTTTTTCTGCCTTGGCCATTTAGTTCCTGCAGTCTATCTCTGGATCTAATGACTGGATGTAGGTGAGAGCTGGGGTTTATGTATTCCTCCTAGACAGCCACACACGATAGAGAGCTTAGGTGTACCCGGATGGCGCCATCACTGACAGGATGAGAGGGAGGAGCTGAGTACAGCCTTACTTAAAATTGAATAGGCTGTGTCCTGCCTCCATGCAAAGGGCTGCATGTTTCCTGTAGTTAGTCTGGAGCCATGGTAGGGGAGGCGGGACACCTGTACACTTCAAAGGGAAACCTCTAGAAGCTTCTCACCCACTTCTAAAGCAGAACTGGGTTTACATATTGGACCTCAGACACCAACTCTTGAGTATGCTTCTGGATCTGTGGATACTCTGCCAGGAAAAAGGACTGCTGTGACATTTTTCATTATGCTCTTATCTCTATAGTTTTGAAGAGCGGCATAGTACCTTTGTGTGGCTAATATGAGGGCAAGCCACAACCTGATTTATGTTTTTGTTTTTTTAATGGTCAGTGTTTCCTTCTTTTCTGTTTTACTTTACTTTAATGGGAGTATCGCCTATACCCCTCTACTCATGCTTTTTTTTCAAAACTGTCTGGAATACCCAGAATACCCAGAAGTCTCATCCTACTATGTGGGGCAAGAGGTGACATCACCAGTGTAGCATTGTGCTGGACAAAAGACCTGCATACCAGCCGAGAGAAATTAGCAAAAACTCAGCCTTATTAATTTGCCTTTCACTGAAATGTGGTTGGAAACATATGTGTACCATTTTTTCACCTGGTCTGTAAGAGAGCAAAACAAACCAAAAAATAAATAAACAAAGCATAATTTTCCCTGCAGATTCCAAGCAATCCTCTTCAACTAATTTTGATTTCCCTCTGTCAATTATTATTTCATGAAAAGATTCATATGAGGACTTTGTGTCTAATGCAAGCTACATTTCAAGAGGCTGTGCTTGCCCATTCAAAACAGCTTACCATAGATTTCTTGAAGACTCTTAATTATGATATCTCAACTACATAAATGTTAAAGTACTGAGGTGCACAGCTCGGATCCTGAATCAAATAATTTAAGGAAAAAAGAACTTCGAGAACCCATGCTTTCTTTGCACGCCCGAATTCCAGCCCAATTTGGGCTTGGACTGTTGCATTAGGAAAGCCAAACATTAACTTAAAAATACAATAGTGCGCAAGGTCAAGATATCTTGATAACTTGCTTGGACTGGTCTTATTAACATGAAGACCAGCAAGCATCAATTTAACTTTGATACCTCTCAAAATGAAATATAAAGATCGACCTTAAAGTTCCTTGGACAACTGATGCAAGCCAAAATTTAAATCTAATTATAGGAGGTCAAATGCTGACAGAGTCTCCCTTTTCCTTAAACTATAGTCCCAAATATCCAGAAGCGGTAATACATTTGACAACAAGAGACACTCAAACACCGTGTCTAAGGCTTCTTTTATTTCTGACAAAAAATGACCACTTTTGGTCTTTTAAATATTCATTCTCAACTGTTTTTATTACAGTATCCCTCAATGTAGCACACAGCACTTGCACTGTCTAGGACTGCGTCATCATTATACTGTAAGATGGCAAGTTGATAGACACATTGGAGGAGAAGATCTTACATTTAGTAGTTTACTGGTGAGATCTGTACTATAAGGTTAAATCCAAAGTTTACTACCTACTATTTAGCATTGGGTCCATTGGTGGGCTAGCTCCCAATGTTGTTTGTGGCTCTCTAAAAACTATTTCATTAAGCAGCCCTTGTAATACCCTTCCTTTGGTTGCTGTTATTGGAACAGTAGAGTCCCGTGGATGCTGTTAAAGGAGATGCTATTGTGGTCATCGATGAGTGCTCTCACAGTATGTGTCAAGTGAGCACCAAAGCATACCATGCAGCCCAAGTAATTTAGAATTTAGGCAACAGACCTCTGCCATTCTTCTGTATACCAACATACAGCAGAGCATTCACCATTAATCAGAATACAGAACGGGGGAGGGGAGTGGGGAAAAAATGGGGGACCTGTTTGGTGTGGGCCATTTCTCGAATACTATACACTAATACTGCTGAAACAAAGATCACTCTGCTGGACATCGACACATACCTTAGGCTTTGAGTAATATGGAAGACTCATTACCCTTTCTTTCCTGGAAACCCTCTTTATGTAATGCATTATCGCTGCTTATGACACTGCCCTCGAGCTAGCATATTGTCTGTCAGTAGTCTGCACGCGGTCAATGGCCATTCAGACTGAGGTCCCAGTAACACAACCAAGCGCTACAACTAAATGGGAATTTATGTTAGGTATGACAACAAACAATGGAAATACTGTTGCAACCCAACTGGGTCACTGCCTCCAAATGACAGACTAGGTTTCATACATTAGAACATCCTACAACAGACATACAGTAGTACTCTTAAAGTTAACAAGATTAACCTTTCATATAATGTTAATTGTCCAAGATGCTTTGGCCTCAGTCTCATTTTAAGAACCTGCCATGAGACAGTCCGAAGATCACTAAATACTGGTGTGACGTCTTTGAGACACTAGTCTCTATTACTGGTGTAAATATAGCTATGTTAACATAGCTCCCTCTCCCAAGGTAGATAGACCTTTTAGCGTGCACTGTTTATATCCTACTTGCAGTCCGCTGGTTGACTTCTATTGCTTTATTGTTGCCGAAAAAAGTTGCCCGCATTATATGGGATAGAAAGAAAATCCTATGAAGAAAGCCTGGTTGGCATACCTTACATACTGGAATGAACAACCTGAGGTATGTTATCCTCTTCTAATAGACCTAAAGATATACCTAAATATACATGGTAACCGTTGCAGGTGTGTCTGGCAAATGCCACACCTCCCATTTAAATATTCATGAAGACCATTATTTAAAACGAGGCAATTTCTTATGTAATATCATGATATCACTATTGAGCATATGCATACAAACTATATTTGAATTGACTATTGGGGATGCCCGTCATACAAATGTGGCACTTACCAGGTTTAAACGCTGCCATTTCGAATAGTTGGTCTGAGTACAGCAGTGCCAGGACTCGTGTCTTGATTGAAATGAACAATATTTTCCCAATTACACGGGACTGCTGTGTTGGCTGCATAAGTGTCACGAAAGAGTAATGATAAGTATGCTTATACTGCTTTTGCTGTTATGTAACTGGCTGTAATGCCCAAAAAAGGTTAATAAAGGAAATATTGAAAAAAAATTAGGCTGTAGACTACTGCTCTTATTAGGCACTGATTTCTTGTGGAGCGGTACTGGAAAGCTGAGAGTGGTTGTAGGATCGCATGTCACAGAGGTTAGTTACAACGTCTCTTTTTAGTATTAAATCTTTTTATTGAAAGATGATAGCTCATACACAAAAGCCATTTGCCAACATAGCCCCCCTCCCTCGTTGTGTAGCAGAGTCCAAAGCTCGAAAGGAACGGACAAGACCATTCCAAGCTGCGGGATGAGGCATGCTGAAGAGCATCCTGCACGTGCAAACAATCAACATTAAAATAAAGAAAAAACACAGCTAAATAAAAAAAAAAAACTCCCACCCCAACCCTCTCCTCCTCGCCCTCCCTCTGTGTTCCAAGTCCACCATTTAACTCATCCAAGAGCGCTCACCCACTAGCCCGTCGTCGGCCGTTCCATATCAGAGACGCATAATAAGCGTAGGTAACGAGGACAGGTGACCTCTCGGAATTCCGAAGCTAACAGAGACAAAAAGGGTTGCCACAGCTCTGCGTACCTAGCTCCCTCCCCTGTCATAGTCAGTGAAAGCTTCTCCATACCCAACACAAACCACAAACGGTGAAGCCAGCCCTGGAATGTAGGGACATGTGCAGTGCGCCACTGGGTGAGTATATTCTGCATAGCGGAGCCCAGTGCAATAGCAGTCAAGCGACCTTTGCGGGAGCGTAGCGGGTATGTTACTGGGTTTGGCAGACCTAACGGTACGTACGAGGGGAATCGCAGGATCTCCGTGTAAAAATGCGCATCCACCTCCACCAGTATTTGCTTCCAGTATCCCTGAAGATGAGTGCAATCCCAAAGCAAATACACCAGTGTGCCTACCTGACCACAGCCCTGCCAGCATGTCGCCTCTCTAGAGTGATCCATCGTGTGCAGCCGTCAGGAGTATAGTACCAGTAGGTTACAATCTTGGTGAGTGTATCAGTAAACCCCATGTGGTATGCAGAGTGCCTAGCTCTATAATATATGCCCTCCCATTCCTTATGGCTGAGTGTCCTCCCCAATTCCCTCTCCCAGCGTGCCTTACCCGAGCTGTAGACATGAGTGTATTTGGCTTGCAACATCCTGTACAAGTCAGAAATTAGTTTTTTGTCTGATTTGCGTGTGATTAGCCAGTGTTCGTATGGTAGCAGTCTACAACGTCTTTTTTGAGTGAGTGAAGTCAAGAGTCACAACCAGTCACAAAGAGGCAGTCGCAGAATAATATTAACCTCATCACTGCGGCGCGAATTCCGCCGCAGTGCTGAACATTCCAATCACGGGCGTGGTCATGACGGCTCCCGGCCGTCATCAGCACATGACGGCCGGGAGCCGTCATGAGCATCGAAGAGGTTAAGAAATCTGGAACATAAAACATTATTCTGCAAAACAGCTAATCAGATACACAGGATCTGCCCACAGTACAGTGAGAAAATGGACTGGCAACAGCATCATAGCTCCCAGTTGCCCTCCTTCTTAAGGCCTGCCCCTTGACTAGTACGTGACTTCTGTTTTCACCCTCCTTTGAGTAACGTGGACGCCTATGTATGCTTATTCTTTCTGGGCTCCACGGGTGGTACTGTATGAAGCTTGCCTCGGGTGGAGGTTTACTGAATGTCTCGTAAGTGGAATTGCATGCCTGTCATCTGACCCTGTTTAGGCGGATGACTCACTTTAACCCACCTGATAAACAATCTGACTAAATAGCCTTTACTGAGGGTCACCCGCAATTAAACCTGGGTCCCCGCAATTAAACCAATCTCACCCTCCCAAAAAGTGTACATTTTCTATTCGCTTTAATTGGATCTCCTTCTTAAACGCCCGCATTACTCACAGGTATGATGGTATTGTATGGAGTGTGACTTTTATGCAGTGCCAACACTGATTGTGTCGAATATAAAATCACACTGCGCATGCTTTAGACCGCTGTGTCTAATCCGTATTAGTATTCCGGATTTAACTCAGCCTCGGCCAAGTCAGCCATCTGAGTTCTCTGCGCGAATCTTACCTTTGAAGGCGCTTATGAGGATTGTCATCACTAGCAGGAAGCCAGTTAGGGGACGGAGAACGGGAGTGGTGGCATTTCTGTGCATAGTGGCCCCACCCCCGAGAACCGAGCTCCGCCTCTCAGTCAGTCTGGCTGGCAGGGAACGGGAAGCGCTTCTCCCACGGTGTTTTAGGGTGTGCGGTGACGTTCAACCGTTCTTTCAGATGCGTCACTACCGCTCAAAGTGCGCCACGTAGCCACGTGTACCTCACTCAGTCTTACAGGCCGGCGGGCTGACTGCACTAAGCAGGACAGGTAAGGCGCTTGGTAACGTGTCGTCGTGGTGCAGCGTGTGAAGTGAGGTCTAAGTAAAGCCTGGCAGGCACAAAGGTGTCCTCCATTCGCATATGCCTCTCACTTATAAAGTTCGGCTGGATGTACAAAAATGATTTAAATATAATTAGGGAACAGTTCTAATCTCAGAACAAATCACTGTTTTCTAGTGAAGTGTTGTCTAGGTTATTACGCTGCAGAACAGGAAGGAAGCACAGAACTTCAGCCAATGACATATCATATATTTAGGGGTGGACTGGCCGCTGTGTGATTCTGTAGTAGGAGCAGCTCCAGTCACGGGTCCAGCTGAGACCGGATTACAACTGCCGTGATCATCCCTCACAACCCATGAATCTCTGTGTTGGAACAGTTGGGGCACGCACAGATAGGGTGACCAACTGGCATGGTTGTAAATTGAGGACAGTGAGTGTAAAAATTCAGGACAAAGGGTCAAAATTCAGGACAAATATTCAGGACGGGGAGGTCAAAATTCAGGACAAAAATTCGGGACAAATTGTACTTTTACAGACACTACGAAGGAGGTTGCGCAATGGTATTTTTAGTTAGGGCACCAAAAGGGCATGAATACCGACCACACAGCCCTGGAGTGTCTCGTTTGTGCAAGCTCAAAAGACTGTCCATTCTTAAGAACTGTTATCTGGCTCTACTGTACTCCGGTCTCCACATATCTGCACTTGATGAGATCAGTGGAGAACGGAGAATAAGTATTCATCAGAAGTTCTGTGGGACTGTCATTTTTCTATGGGTAGCCACCCCCCAGAGTTCTGACGGTCTTTGCCCACAGTTTTCTACCAGAAACACAACCTTATTTCACTTGCATTCAGCCTAAATGATAAAACAGTGATGTTGTTGAAGGAAATAGCCATGAGCTCAACACTCCCACCCACAGTACTTGGAAACTTGGGCGCAAATCCCTTGACATAGAATTTCCCGCAGAAGTGTTCTTGAACTCCCTTGACATAGAATTTCCCGCAGAAGTGTTCTTGAACTTTCAAGATTTTGTCATGGGCATCATTTATGGGTGCAACGGTGGCCCCCTGGTCTCAGCAGAGTAAGGGTGGGGTCAGAAACAGGAATGATACAAAGCTCTAATGAGCCTTGTTTACTTTCTGTACCTCTCACCTACATCATTTGAAAGTAAAGTCATGAAAGCTCTAAACAGTAGCCGGTTGTTAGCTAAGCTACACACTTGCAAAGCAATGATTTATTTCTGAAAGTGGAACCAATCCTACTAAAAGGTAGTCTCTGTCACTCCTCCACGTCCCTGAGCGTGTGAAGGGAGCAAGAAATAAGAAGTACAGCAGTGGGGGAGAAATGGGTAAAAGAGAAAAACTATGAGGGGAAAATTACAGACGGAAGAGCATGAAGAGGACACTAAAGAGAGACAGTTGAGATACTGAAAGATAGGGGTGTGATAGAGAGATGGATTAAATATATAAGAGAAGGGCGACAGTGTCAGTGAAATATAGACTTGAAAAAGAATGAGGCAGGTGACAGAGATAGGTGATATGAACATAGACAGGTGACAGAGACAGTCAAGAATCAGAGAGAGAGGAAAAGTGGCGATATGGGATGACAGTATGAGAGTTTTCGATCTACATAGAGGCAGGTGCTGAAGAGAGACAGGAAGAGGAGAGACAGATGTGAGAGAGGTGCGATAAAGAGAGGTTATAAAGACCGCTGAAAGGGTGGGGTGGTAGACAGGTGAGAAAGACCAGATTAAAGAAGGAGACAATTGAGAGTGTGGTAATAAAGTGACAGACAGGTTATGTCGTTTATAGTGAGAGAGAAAGAAAAAGAGAAACTAGTGATAAGAAGACACAGGTTAGCTAAAACACCTGGGGGAGAGGCACGAAGGAGGAAAGGTGAGAGGTATGGACCTGAAATAAGACTGGTGCGAAAGAGGCAGACAATGGTTTATAAGAGAGGTGGAAGGCAGGTGAAATAGGTAAAAAAACTGTGATAGAACAGGTAAGAAAGTCAGTTGAGACTCCTTCAGTTACAGATCTGCAAAACTGCATCAATTATTTTCGCCCAACACATCCAAGTGGCAGGGAATTCTACTAGAGCTGAGTGGTGCCCACCAAAACAGGTTTTTTCAAATATTGTTTTTAAATCCAGAGAAACTATCATCCGCTCAATAGCCGATAAAGGACAAACCGAGGCAGGATGAGCAAGCAACATTTATTCACAGCTAGGCTGAACACCTTCACCTTTAGATGCGAAAAAAACCATTGAGGTTTCTTGAATCATAAACAACATGTACTGAATAACATGCTGTGATCTTGATAAGATATTTTGCTCCTGCTCTCAGGAAGACTAAGGGGCCCATTTCATGTTAGATGGGATATTGTTCTCCAGATTCCAGCTTGACTGGGTGCAGAAATGCAAATGGTAAAAACAAATGTCTTTCTGTTGAATGTGTAGGCACAAGGCCTCGAATCGCACACATGTAAAATTGAACTTGGTAATTCCATATCCAGCATTATTTCCCCGATTTTGGACCCAATAACTCGTGGCTCCTTGTAATTGGGGAAGTCAGTGACTGAACTCATTTACTTCAGCCCAGTATCGCCTCACCTCGTTAACAAGCATTCCTCTTATCTAAGAGTGAGGGGTAGTTTGGAGGGGGAAGGGCGAGAGAAAGCTAGAGAGAGCCTAGGAACGAGTACACTAGGGGAAACAGCGAAAACAGCAGACAAACTTCGATGAACTGGAAATAAACGCACAATCATGTAAAGGAACGATAAAAAGCACATGTATTAAATTTACTGACCATAACTGCCAAGGTTTCAGATTGCTATCTGTGACATTTTCATAGCTTCAGTGTAATTATGAGTGACATTTCAACGACTATGAGTGACCCTTTCTCGCGAGCAAAATTAAGCAATGAAGAAGAGGGAAAAATACAAATATTTGAAATTATTCCCCACTGAGCAACGAAAAACTATAATCTTAAAACTACTGTAAAGCACTAGAAATTGAAGGACACTAACAGGACACAAATTGTGTGACTGCAGTGCTCATCAACAGAGGGCAGGCAGGCTTCCCAGCTGCTCAGAAGATCTCAGCCACACTATGAGTATTGTGCGATATTGATATTGAGTACACCAGGTTGACTGGTGATGGCAGTTGGTCGGAGCAATCGCCACTGGAGGAAGCAACAGGATGTTGTTTAGTGCCACATGAGAGAGCCCTGTGATTACTTTGCTGTGTCTCTCTCCCTGCCAGAGAAACTACATCTCACCAGCCAGTTAACTAATTTGCTGTAGTTTCAGTAAGTTGTTTAGGTAGGGGGTGGGTGCTCTGGTTTCTTACTGACATGTTCATAGCTGCCAGGTTTTCAGTTTGCTCATGTGTAGCATTTATAGGCTTTCAAGGTATTTATGAATAACTTTCCACTGGCTTATGTTTGACACTTGTAATTAATTAAAGCCAGCACTCAATATCTTTTTTCTTTCAAGTTTCATTTTTTCATAATGTATTCCTGTTACCAGGATTTCTAATAACCCATAGATTGCTTTGCGAAGTGAGGACGCCTTTGACTGTAGCTTCCACCAATATTCCTTCTCCTTTACAGACTCAAAATCTGGTAACATTCTTGTTGGCTGCAGAAGTGGTTACCAATTTACACCACTCCCACTCATTAGATGCAAGATATAACTCAACGCCGGTAATAATTTCATTAGAGGTAAATATTTGGTCAAAGGGCGACAAAATAAATAAATATACCTCTAAACAAATGCACAGTGCTGCTCTTTGTGACGATTATTTTTTACTGACCTTTTATATTATTGAGGTTCCCAGAGCTGCAGCAGGGCTTTGTTTTGCCTAGTGTGAGTGTTTGATTGATTCAGATGCTCCGTCCATCACCACCCCCTTTTGTACCGCTTTTGGCCGCCATAAGTGTGGCAGGGTATGCTCAGACGTGAGTCCCTTGCTCACTTTGCCACTGGATTCAAGCAAGCCGGGCTGAAGACGGCTGGAATGCCAGAAACCGGTCCTCGGAAGCTTGTGTCCGGTCCAGGGAAGACATGGCTTGGCAGTTCGGGCTGGACTGTTCCCATGAGGCACAGGGTCAGACTGATTTGCATATAGCCATGTCTGAACTGGGGTGGCAGAGTGGGCTAAAGAACGGTGATGGATTAAACCCAGATCTTTTGACTGGGTGTGAGTGTTTGATTGATTCAGATGCTCCGTCCATCACAACCCCCTTTTGTACCACTTTGTTTTTTTTTTTTTTAATTCTTTTATTGTTGCAAGAACACATATTGTCCACACCAACCAATCATTTACGTATGTGCCTACATCCCGGAGGCCGGCATAGCAAAAATAACGCATTTACATTCGTCTATTATATATTCCACCCTTCTCAGGCATGCAGCAAAACAATGATTAGGTATTGTGTGTGAATCATACGGTGGTAGTAGTCGAGTGTGTGCTGAAATCTTGCATTTTGTATTTTACTTCCAACTTATAAAAAACTGAAAACATGACTCATTTGTTTCTTACAATACTCGCATCTTACATTGCACTCAAGACGCCACTCCAGAGTGTGTCCCTCCCATCAGTCAACAAAAGCCAAAACCCTTCCTCCCGGACTCCCTCCCCTGCTGTTCTTATTGCATCAGAAAAAGTCAGTATCCACCATGCCCAGCCTTAATTACAACCTCAGATCATCACTCAAGGTCCTCCTCCCCTTCTGAACTATCGAGGTCGTCCTCCGGCAAAGGATCACAAATGTCCCCTCGGTAGGTATTCCAGGGCAGCCAGATACCATTCCATTTACGCAGACTAGTTCTCGATTGGTATACTGCCCTTGCCGTAAGCATGAGCATGTCCATATTTCTGCTCCATTGCGCCAGGGTGGGGAGCTCAGCCGACCCCCATTTCTGTGCGATATCCCGCTTGGCTGTCATGAGGCCTATCGTGACCCATAACTTCCTGTAAAGAGTCAAATCAGATGGCCCCCACACATTGAGCAGGCACACCCGTGGGTCTAGTGTTAGTGAGGTGTTAAGTGTTTGTGCGATGGTGCGGAGCACTCGCTGCCAATAACTTACAATGCTAGTGCAGTTCCAGAGTGTGTGGATGAAAGTACCCTCCTCCCCGCATCCCCTCAAACAATATGGGTGATCCGCCCTCAGTAACTTATGTAGAGTGGTTCTCGAGTAGTATATCCTGTGTAGGATTTTCAACTGTACCAGGCGGAACCTAGCTGATATTCCAGCCTCCCGTGGTGAGGCAATAGCAGCGCTCCATTCAGAGTCGTCAAAATCGCCGACTTCCTCCACCCATTTCTCTTTCAGTTTCTCCAAGGGATCAGACATGTTATTGAGTAGCTTGCGGTAGGTCAATGATGTCGCTTTCTCTTGCATAAAGTCTGTAAGTAAGCGGTCTTCGAGTGGGGAGGATTCTGGCGGTGTAGAGTTATGAGGGATCACCGCTAGGAGGGCATGCCTAATTTGAATGTATCTGAAGAGTTCATTGTCACCCAATTCATATTGGTCCTGAAGGGACGCAAATGAAAGTACCCCCCCCCCCCGGACCACATGTCTCCCACCGTAGAAATCCAGATGATATCCCATTGGGTAAAGCCCTTCGTTTGCCTCAGGTGCCCCAGCACTCTGGAGTCCCACAGTGGAGTAAGTTTCGTAATGATCCCTTCCCAACGTAGTTTAGTGTGTGATTTGTACCATATCTGCACGGTATGTTTAGTAGGCCCTATCAATTTTGCTGCTACTCCTTTGTGATACAGTGGTGCCAGTAGAGTGTGGGTTCCTAGTTGTATCCTGTCTGCCTTGAATGCCGGGTCATTTTGTGGGGCGTGCATCCACTGATTGATAATCTTCAGTTGAGCCGCCCAGTAATACAGTTGTATATTAGGCAGTGCTATCCCGCCATCGAACCAGCCCCTGTTGAGCTTTGCGTGGGCTATCCGCGCTGGGCGATTTCCCCACAACAGAGTCGAAAACAGCGCCGTTACCTTCTGGAAGAAGCTGATGGGCACAAGCATTGGGGTATTCTCGAGTATATATAAAAAACGAGGCAGTGCCATCATTTTAAATAATGCTGCTCGGCCGAGCAATGTTAACGGAAGCTCCTTCCAGTGTTGTACGTCGCTGCGCAGCCGCACAAGAGGGGGCTGTAGATTAAGAGTGATGAAGTCTGCGGACTCTCTGGTGACATGTATTCCTAAATATTTAAAGGAGGCGCCCGCCATCGCCAGAGGACAAGTCTCCGGGAGGGCTGGGAGCGGTCCCCTAAGCTCATAGAGTGTTGATTTCGACCAATTGATAGTGTAACCGGACAAGCGCCCGTGTGAATTGCACAACGTGAGGAGGTTCGGAAGGCTATTTTCCAGGTCAGTAAGGTAAATCAACATGTCTTCCGCGTACAGTGACACCCTGTCTTCCCAACTCTCCTCCCATTTAATCCCTTTCAATAGTGGCCTCCCTCGAATAGTAACCGCCAGTGGTTCTAGGACCAATGCGAAAAGGAGGGGCGAGAGCGGGCAGCCCTGCCTCGTCCCACGCGCCAAATTGATCTCCCGTGATATGTGTCCATTGGCCACCACCCGTGCCACTGGGCCTTTATACAATAGTTTGATCCATGCGATAAAGGTGGGCCCAAATCCCATGCGGGTAAGCACTGCGAACAAGTAGTTCCATTCCACCATATCGAATGCCATTTTGGCATCTAAGGACAGTATTGCCGCCGGTTCCCGCAGTAGTGGGGTTCTGGCCATTACTCCCTGCACTCTTCTAAGATTCAATGCCGTGCTCCGGTGCGGCATAAATCCAGACTGGTCCGGATGGATCAGCTGGGTTAGGCACGGCATGAGCCTGTTTGCTAATAGTTTCGCTAGAATTTTCACTTCAGGATTCAGGAGTGAGATAGGCCTATATGACGTAACTTCGTTGGGTGGTTTACCCGGTTTCGGAATGGCCACTATGGTTGCCATCCGCTGATCTGGGGGCAACACTCCCTTCCCTCTACTCTCATCGAACATCTGAAGAAGGGGGGCACTCAGGGACTCCGACATCACTTTAAACCATTCAATGGGTAGCCCATTTGGGCCCAAAGCCCTGCCCGAGTGGAGTGCGTTTATAGCCAACTGCACTTCAGCAGTGGTGAGAGCGGCGTCGAGGTTTTTTGCCGCCTCGTCAGTTAGCGTGGGCACGGGGATACAGTTCAGGGCCTCTCGAGCCTCGTCCTCTGTCACGAGTATCGAGGGGGTATACACCTCAGAAAAGTGATCGGCCAACACATTAACAATGTCGTCCGGCCTGGTATGTACTGTCCCGTGTGTGTCTGTAACCTGCAAAATGTTCCTATTTCCTCCCTGTTTTTTATCGAGCCATGCCAAGAGTCTGCTCGCCTTATCTCCGATTTCGTACACCCTATGTTTGGTGGCTGTAATATCTGCCAAGGTTAAGCGCCTCAGGAGGCGCCGCTGATGCAATTGCAGTGAGTGTAGTGTGTCGTCTGAAGGATCCGCCATATGGGCAGTGTTGGCCCTTTCTAGGTTTAGGTCTAATTCTGAGGTCTCCCTCCCCTGCGTTCTCTTATGGTGTGTGATTGCTGCTATGGCTTGTCCCCTAAAAACTGTTTTATACGCCTCCCATAATATCGAAGGCGATTGTACCGATGATCGATTTTCGTCAAAATAGTATCGGGTAGCTTTCTTTAAATCAGTACGAATAGACGGAATCTTAAGATACCCTGGATAGATTGGATAGACCCTCTTGCGTATGTTCCCGGAGTTAGATATAGTTAAAGTAAGCGGTGAATGGTCCGAAATGCCCCTCGGATGTATCTGCGCTTTATCTATGGTAAAAAGACCACTCCCTAATGTGAGGAAGTAGTCTATCCGTGAGAGGCTGTTGTGAGTGGCCGAGTAATAGGTGTATTGCCGTTGGTCTGGATGTAGCAGGCGCCATATATCTGTCAACCCTTGCGCTTCCAAAAAGCTATGTAACCTACTGGGACCTCCCGTGTGTGAACGAGTTGGGAACCTGTCAAGCGTGTCGTGCAGTGTCATGTTAAAGTCTCCCCCAATGATTAAATCTCCCGCAGGGAGGTTCAAGAGGAACTTGCCGAGGTCCGGCAGCGCTACAGCGTGTAGTGCCGGCGGGATGTAGACCGACACCACGTTCAATGGTCTGCCCTCCCACTGGCCATGTACCGCCGCGAAGCGGCCCTGGTCATCAGTCATGGCGGATTTCACAATGTATTGGGAGGATGTTCGTAACATTATGCCAGTTCCGCGAGACCCCGAGGTGAACTCTGCGTGTGCAATCATGCGGTAGCCCCTTCTATCCAACGCCCGCGTGGCCGTACCCACTAAGTGTGTCTCCTGTACCAGGACCAGGGCAGGACTCAACCTCTTGATACTCTGCATAACCAGGCCTCTCTTGATCTTGTCGCCCAGTCCCCTTACGTTCCAAGAGACGATATGCAACGGGGTCATCGGGGCGAGGTTATCTACCCTGGCCATAGCGGTGATTTGTCATGTGGCCCATGTAGTTGCTCTTGAGTGCATGTCCACTTTCGTGGGCCTGTAGGTGAATCTCGTGGCAATGTGTATTGAGATTGTCATTGTAACTAGTGTGAGCATGAGTCAAACTTTGAACCCTGAGGACCAACTGGCCCCGAATACGAACCCCAAGACTACCTACGACCCCCCCCCCCACAACTTCCCCCCTCCCTGCCTCCCTGCTAAACGGACTTGAAACTGCCCGCCCCCCCAACTCAGCAGAGTGCCTAACCCAAACCCAAAAACACAGTACTTGCTCGCTGGGGTGAAGGACTCTCTGGAGTCAGCGGCCCCTCATCCAGTCCACAGAGGACCTCCGCCCAGAGTCCTTGGCGGCCCACCCAGCCAGAATTACAAGTGGGTCAGCAGGAGTTCATTGTTCTTCAGCGTCTTCATGGTCTGGAACCTCGCTCAGTGGCAGACGCCGCTCCGCATCTTCACCGGATATCTGGGAGCTCGTCCGTGCAACTTGGTGTCTGTGCTTGGGCGGTCTATTGGACCGGCGAGGCAGTCCTGTCGTCCTCCAGCCCTCCAGCCAGTCGTGAGCCGCTTCTGGGGTGTCAAAGAACCAAGTTTTATTGTCTGCCACTATACGTAGTTTGGCCAGGAAGAGCATGGCATATGGGATTTCTCTCGCTCGCAGTTCCTTTTTAACCTCAAAGAAGGTTCTTCTCCGGTGCGCAACCTCGGCCATATAGTCTGGAAACAACGCCAGTGTGGAGTTTTGGACCTTAATTGGGGGTGAGTTTCTTGCTGCTTGTAAGATCGCATCTCTGTCTCTGAAATTGAAAAGTCGAGCAATGATCGGTCTTGGGGAAGCTCCTGTTTTCGGTCGACCCCCAGGGACTCGGTGTGCCCTTTCCACCGAGAAAAATGCAGAGAGACCCTTGGGCTTAAGTTCTTGTTGGATCAAGTTTTCCACATACAGGTCCATAGCTCTAGTGTCTTCCGATTCTGGAACCCCTATTATGCGGATGTTGTTCCGCCTTGAGCGCCCTTCCTGCTCGTCCAGCTTGCCACGCAGTTCTCTGTTTTCTTTCGAGATCCGTTCCATACTGAGTTGTAGTTCCGAGACGTCTTCCACTAGTGACTTAGTTACCACCTCCATCGTCTTCACCTTTTCGGACATCTTGTGGAAGTCTGCTCTTATTAGTGTGATCTCAGCTGAGATCGACCCTACTGTCGCTTGGACCTGCGTCAAGGCCCGCATCACATCCTCCAGCGTCGCCTTCTTCCCTACCGCCGTGTCGGTCGTTCTGGTCGCCGGTACTCTTACGTCTGTTGGGGAGGACGGCGTTTTTTCAAATGCATATTTTTCGAGTCTTGACTGTCCCCTTGCCCGCCATTTCGGTCGTTGCCGCCGGGGGAAACCTCCAAAGAGCAGATGTCAGGAGCAGTGCACGTAGGGAGCGCCCGGCGATGGTGTGCAGTGTCTCAAGGGGGTGTAGATATGTGTGCCCTGCCGGTGGATGCACTCTTTTCCTTCCTTGACTGTTTCCCCTCCCCGAAGGCAGACACGCCGTGCGGCACTCCAGGAGAATGAGTCAGTGCAGGTCGTAAAGATTCAGCTGACCTGGGTCCGCACGCCCACAGACGTTGTCCTCACTGTGCTCCTCTCACCCCAGTTAATAATGCGGCCCCAGTCGGGGTCTCTCTGTCCGTCATAGGTGCGTGCCCGCCGGCCGCCGCTGCCAATGACCCTACGTCGCCTCGATCTGCTGCGACCACCCCAGTGACACAGTCCACTCCTCAGTTGGGCGAGATAGTGGGGTGAGGGCACCGCCCGTTCGCGGCAGCATACAATGCAGGGCAAGTGGGGACGGGCCCTGGATGATAGGGCCCCCGTGGGGACCTCTCTCCCTTGGTGTGGCGAAGGGGCCGGAGTGGCACCTCGGCGAATCCCCCCTCCAGTCTTCCGGGGGTTCGGGCAAGGACTCCTTACCGGTTCTCACGGTATCTATGGGCCTCCCACCAATAACGGCTGCACACTCGCCGCCCTTCGCCTCCAGCCGGGTCAAAGATGGCGGAGCCGCACTCCGACAAGGTCGGACCGGTGGCCTCTCTGTAGGGCGCTGGGTGTATCTCGGGGCTCAGCTAGTCTCCGCCTGCGGCAGACGGCCTCCGTCTATGTTCCGACCGCTACCCCGGCCTGCGCGAACCTCTCGTCTCTGGAGCCGCACCATCAGTGGTCACTTCTGGCGTCGCAGGTCCCGGCTCAGCGCACTTCCTGTCGGTGTCCGGATTCACTCCGCCTCCCGGCCGCAGTTCCCTTCGCGGCCCAGGCGTGTAGCGCTTCAAACTCCGCTTCTCCCAAACGGATCGTCGTTTCTAGCGCTGCCGGGTGTGCCGCCCGGTCCCGGGCTTCGGTACCTTACCGCAGAACAGCTGAAGTGGACGGATTACTAGTCGGATTTATGAAAGGGGCCGCTTCAACCTCGGAGCTCGCCCTCTAAGCTGCCGCCATCTTCGGCTACTAGCCACGCCCCCCGTACCACTTTGTTTTGCCTATGACAGCATGGTACAGAAGGTGGGTAAAGTTTAACTTAAAGGAAATCTGTAAGCAATAGCTGTACAAGGGGCCTCTAGACTCCAAGGGTGTGAACAACATAATAGAAAGGCGACCAGCAGTGTCAGAAACAGACAATTATTATGTTGGGGAGGGGGGGCGAACGCGGAGGGGACAGGACTGAGGAGCACGAGAGCCATGTTAAACTTATGCTCTCACCTGACTTCCCTATGGTGCCCGCCACAATGGAAAAAAAATCTAGATGATGGCTGACTCTGTGGTCTGGAAACTGGGGCTGAGAGAGTCTGCAGGCCTGGCAAACGATGTCACTCTTCCAAAAATGCAGGAGTCGGACCCTAAAAGCAAAACGGAAAGCTTGCTTCTGCTCCTACTAAACTAAAGTAATGTAAGGCTGGTGCCCTAAAGCTGTTCTAATTGGCCCGGAAGCATCCGTGCCAATGAGAACAGTCCTGCAGTGGAGCCTGGAGCACTAGGATTGGCTGAAGGCTTTCAAGCCAATCCTACGTTCTCCACAAAACGTCTTGGGCAATTATTGAAGGGTGAAAGCCACTAAATTATTGTCTGTCATCCAAAATCAGCAAAATTACGGACAAATGGCGTCCGTTAAAGATATTGTCACGGACAACGGACAGAAGGTGAAAATTATGGACTGTCCTGAAATTTACTGACGGTTGGTCACCCTACGCACAGATGAAATACTGTGCGCTTGTGAGACTTTCCAGCTCTCGGAGCGTGCCCACGCAAACACAAAACAATGTTGTTTTTTTATCACAAGCTATATTGATTTTCAAATGCATAGCATTGAGGTTATCAACAGTACCATATTTATGTTGGACAGAAACATATACAGTACTAGATGTCTCTTACACGCTTTTAGTTCCATTATCGGCGCAGGATGATCCCCACCCGCACCAAAGTAGAACAGGCATGCTTAAATAAATACACAACACAACTTTTTTGTTTGGAGAAAATATGGCTGCAGGTGTATTCCATACAACAGTATGCAAATTATGGTGGGTTATTTTACGGGCGATCCAAGGGCAGGCAGCTGTACTAACCTATGCTACCCTGCCCGCCTGATGAGCCAAGCACTGTGGAAACCCAATCAGCGCTACCCTTATAGGGGTGATCCCCTTACTGGATCACGTGACACATTGGTCCCTTATTACTCACGCCCCTTTCAGGGCGGAGCGTAGCAAGGCAAGCCCCTGGTTGTTCAGGCCCACAACCGCCCGAAGGACTAACGGGGCGCCAACGTCATTGTTCCAGGACCCTCCCCTGAGGCTACTGGGATTTGGCTCTGGCACCCTTATTGTGCTCTTGCAGAGGTATCCTTCTGTAGCCAGACTGCTTCCAGATCGCCCTGTATCTCCGCCTGCAACAACAAAGAAAATATTACAACATCCTCAAACTTCCCTTGCCTGCCTCATGCCGGGTACGCTGTAGGGTGGGAGACGGCGTGTCGGGAAGCCAAGAGGCCCAACGATGCCATGGCCCCTGTGCAACCTGGTACTGCCCAGGGACGGGGCGGGGGGAGGGTAGCTGAGCTGCACTCACCGTTGAGCTGGTGCTCAAAGAACACAAGGCACTCTCGGGCCCGAGGACGGTAACGAGACACAAGCAAACGCGACCTTCCGAGACGGCGTGTCGGGCAGCAAAGAGACCCAACAAAGGTGGGGGAGGCCTGAATACCCCTCCCCATCCCCCAGCGCGCCGGACATGACGTGTCCGGCGCGCCCTGTAAGGGGACTCCTCCTGGTGTCCAGCGGAAGCGAATGGGGAGGCGCCTCAATGGCACTAAGATGTGGACGCCCTCCGAGGTGGCCTCCTGCGGGGGCCGCGGGCAGCCGCATTCCACTCATACATATAATACAAGCAGAAGACAAAGCAGTAAGTATTGTATTTCCTAAAACATGGCAGGAACAAATAGTTAATGTTAACAATTACCACCCCCTCCTCTGTGACATGACATTTATCCATGCATTCATGTCTTGTTGCAGCGGATTGGGTATCGAGTATATCAGTTAGCGAACATACTATGTAACTCAGCAATGGACGGATACAGTTGATGGAGCAAGGTTTCATACGTTCAGAAACTTGCTTGGGCTCAGTCCTCTCAAAATAACCTGTAATTAATTAATCAACATGTTTTGTCTATTAATATTTGCATTACACAACATATTTAGTAAGATGGGGAAGCTTGACTATGTGCTTTTACTAAAAAAGTAACCCGAGTGACCTAAAATGGCAGCCGAAAATGGGGGAACTTTACTGCGCATGCATCTGCAAACTCACGTGGTGTGATGTATCTCTGCCTTGGTGGAAATTTCTTGCTTCTGCGCACTACTGCCAAGATGGCCGCTTCATCCTGACTCATACTAACGCACATGCTGTTGCTTATAAAACATTGTTCGTTCTGATTAACTATTAATGTTATAGGATTGTTAGACCTGTCTGCCTCTGTGAGTTCCCTTACCATTATTATTTATTTTGTCTCCCTTAGCCCCTAGTGTTATCAGTTTTTTTTCTGTAATGTCCACCTGGATTTTGCTAGTGTTGTCTGGGGGCTAGGTGTTCCTTGACGCTATTCCTCCATTTTCTCTTTTTGAGGCCTAGCCTACTTCCAGGAAATAGAGGGAAACCAAAGGACCTAAAATGGTGGCCAGCAACTGCCATAACGGTTTACTTAGGGAGGCTGACCCATTGGACCAAGTGAGGAAAGTTCTGGAACCCTCTAGCATGTTCTAGTAGTCAGGGGCTAGCCTATAAAAGGCCAAGTCCAGAGCAGCCATTTTGTAGTACACACTGACCAGAGGAGAGTGTAGTGGTCAAGGACAGGAGGGAGGCAACTAAATGAGGAGGACAGCGCTTCAATAGGGAAAGATCGTCCTGTGGGCCGGCTATCGCCCTATACTGATGCTGACCCTCTTGGTTTGACTGAACCCTGACCTGAAGGACCCATAACTAACTTTTAAGCAGGTCCAATAACTCTACCTCACCAAGGTGCTGGAGCGTGAAACTGCCCTAGAGACTGACAGAAAGTGAGAGTTACGCTTCAAAAGGTGGTTGCCAATTAAGAGAACTGGAACCTCTCACCGCTTTGCTGTGGGAGCGAGTAGCCCCTCTGCGGGAGTGACGTTGTGTGCGAGACATCAGCTGTCAGCCCTGGGTCCGAACCCGACCGTTGTGGTGGAGGCGGGGCTCAGCAGAGGCCGGCTGACAGGAGGAGGAGATCCGCGGTGACGCTGCGAGAGAGGCGGCGTCTGGAACCAGGAAGACCCCTGCGGCGTCGGAGGAGGTGCGCCCGAAGCGAAGGAGGCTGGTCGGAAGAGGCGGAGCCTGTGTCAGAGGGATCGCGGAAGGAGGAACAAGCGCCGCTACGGTCCCGCCGGAGGAGCAACACGAACTGACAGAACCAATCGATGCGAACTCCAGCTGAGTCCTCTCATCGTCGGCGCTTGAACGGGTAACCGGAGCGCGTAGGCAACTCCAGCCGAGTTGTCCCTTCAGTTCGAAGTAAGCTGGGAAATCTGTGGGGAAGCGGGAGGCAGCACAGCGAGTGAACTGTGAACACTGACTCGCCGGACTAAAGAATAACTGCAAATAGACATCCCGGCTTCGGGACATTAACCTTTAGAGTCCTGATTTAACCCACTTGAGAAACCACTGAGGTATTGAGGGTGTGAGAAGGGAAACGGTGCCCTGAGTAAACGAACCCTGGGCACGAGTGCTAAGAACCGGACTACAGGGTGAAAGTAACAGCCAGAGATCATTGTACTATTAACTCCTCAGGGCAGTAAATGACATTTAAGAGCCAGAACGTCCCCAATAGAAGTAGAGCATAAAAGTAGCAATAAGAAAGTGTAATTAATTTGCCTGTCTTCTTTTGGCTGTATAGCTGGCTGTGACCATTGCCAAGAACGCTGCTGGGGGTAGAACTCTGTGGAGCCGTGAGCTCGAGCTAATTTAGACCCTGAGTTCGGATGGGTAACGTACATGTCAGGTTATATAATGTGGTGCATTAATCTTGTACAGTGACCTACCCATTCTGCACTATTTAAGTTGACAAGCAATATTATTGATATTGATGGTGGTTAATCTCAAATGAAATGTAACCAGAATTAATCTTCACTGAATTGAGAAAGTTGATGAATATTGCTAATTGAATGTGGAAACTTCTTTTGAACTAAATGTATGCACTAATTTGTTTGAAAAGGAACAAAGAGAACTTTTATAAAAGGTACTGGTATTTTTCTAAACTGGCGTGGCGTCCTTTATTTTTAATGGTAAGTCGCTGAGTTATGGTGAGTGGGATTGTAAGCACTACACAAAAGCCTCGGAGTTTAGCTTTGTCCACTGTGCCAGGCTATCCTATGTAGACTAGGTTCCCTAGGTCTAACATAATTGGTGGCAGCGGTGGGATACGGGTTTGTGCTTACACCCACTTAGTAGTAACGCAGTGCTTACCACGGGCCTACACCTGGAGTTTTCTCCAAGCGGTCTCCCTAATTAAATTTTTTGCTTTTCCAAATTTACTTCTGGCGGTGGGTGGAGGTGATCCTTGTGTACTGTCCTTACCTACCTCGGAGTGGCTATTCACAACCCCACTGTTAAGATGGAGTTCAATTTTGAAGGGTTGGAGACCTATACTGTGGCGCAACTCAAGGACTTCTGTCAGGAAAGGGGGGTGTTCTACAGGCGAGGGGCCAAGAAAGAGGAGCTCCAAACTAGTCTGAGGGCATGGGTGGAAGCGCACCCGGAGGGAACGGTTGAGGAGGACGAGTCAGAGAAGAACACCGTCATCGAGGTAGATGGGGTGTGCCCACTGGGGGTGGGGGATATGTCAATTAGCCCCAAATTAATCTCCCGGGAGGGTAGCAGTGTTTCTTCACGAGGGTTAACTGAAACTGAACTAGCTGATCGGAGGGAGGAGAGGCAGTTAAAATGGGAGTTAGCTAGGTTGGAGATGGAGAGGGAGGAAAAGAGGTTAGCTCACGTATTAGTACTCAAGGAGCTGGATCTCAAGGCCCTGCAAATAGGGACTCCCACACCCAACAATGGTGGCAGCGAAACTAAAGAAACCAAGGAGATAACCAGGGAACCCAGACCCTATTTACCAAAGGATGTTGTCGCTAGCTACAGCGCAGGTGATGATATTGCTAAGTGGCTAGCTGCCTATGAGGTCTCCTTAAGAGCCCATGGGATACTGGAAACTCACTGGGGGGGTGGTTTGTATAAGTACATGCCTCCTGCTGGAAGGGATACATTGTTGGCCCTAGAGCAGGAAAAGCAAACCCACTACCCTACCATGAAAGTGGCGCTTTTAAGAAAGTTTGGACTAACTCCCGAGAAGTATAGGCAGAAATTTAGGAGTAGCCACAAACTAGGCACACAGAATTGGGTGGATTTCCTTGATTACGCAAAAAGGCCTTGGAGGGTTGGGTGAAAGGCAGTGAGGTAGGGGATTATGAAGGATTATATGACCTCGTCCTCAAGGAACACCTACTCGAGAAATGTTTTCCCGAGCTGCGTCAACACCTGGTGGACAGCAAGCTGACCAGCCCCAGGAAGCTTGCTGAGGAGGCGGACATCTGGGCTAGTACCCGGGTGTCCCCAAGGGGGACTGGAGGGGATTCCCAGAAGTCTGGACAGGGCGCTCCCCAGAAGAAAGAAGGGGGAGATAACAAGAGGGAGTTCTCTAAAGGTCCCCAAAATAACTTTAAGGGAAAAGGATTCACCCCTAGGGCTAACCCACCCCGAAACCCTAATCCTGGCCAAAGCCAGCAGCCAAGGGTTGTCCATTGCTTTGCGTGTGGTGGTGTTGGACACTATAAAGGAGACGTGAGATGCCCAAAAAGACCACCCCCTCCCACTGGAGGAAAGGCCCCGGGAGTAACTAGTGTAGTGCTCGGGGAGGAATTGCCCTTAAATAAGGTAGGGGAGTGGGCGGGTGTCACCTTAGTATCCCTGGGAGAACGGGAGATGGTTCCAAAGATCCAGTTGCCCGCAAATACTGTGAAGTATGAGCAATGGGTCACCATCAATGGCCAGAGAGGGGAGGCTCTGAGAGACACAGGAGCCAGTATGACTATGGTAAGGAATCATCTGGTGTTTCCAGAGCAGATACTTCCAAATGTACTCCACCCCGCCACGATGGCTGACGGCAGAATGGGTCACTATCCAGTGGCCGAGGTTCCATTTGAGTGGGAAGGGGTTGCAGGTTCACTTCGAGTTGCCGTAAGCCCTGCCGTGCCTGTCGATTGTCTGCTGGGGAATGACATGGAGCACAATGCTTGGAGGGAGGTGGAATACCGGACTCATTCTGAGATGCTGGGTACACCTGACTGGGCCTTTGTTAGCACAAGGTCCGCGACTACCCGGAGGGGGAGTTCGATTACGCTGGAGCCTGGAACAATGGTCCAGCCAGCTGCCAGAAAAGAGGAGGACGGTAGGCAGGAGGAGCCTGCCTCAACATCCCCACCTCGTGAGATGGATAGGCCACCTGCGGAGGTGGACCTGGAGTCCACAGAGGAGGATGTTGCCCCCTTGGAGAACCAACCCATCCCTGCTAGTTGGCATGTGGAGGGAGGTCCTACCAGGGAGGAATTCTGCAAGGGTCAGAAGGAGTGTCCTACTCTTGAGGGACTGAGGCGACAGGCCGAAGCCCAGGCAGCAGGAAACGTTACAGGGCACTACCATATTTACTGGGAGGATGGACTCCTCTACAGTGAACCCAAGGCACCCGTGCACGGTTCATCACGGGCCTTGGTGGTCCCTAAACGTTACCAAGCCTTTCTTTTAGAACTGGCTCATGAGATACCCTTGGCAGGACACTTGGGTCAGGACAAGACCTTTCCCCGGCTTGTCCCCCACTTTTATTGGCCTCAGATGAGGGTGGCGTCCGATACCTATTGTCGGACATGTGTGTCTTGCCAAGCCAGTGGGAAAACAGGGGTGAAGCTGAAAGCTCCCCTGGAACCACTTCCTGTCGTTAGCACCCCCTTTGAAAGGGTGGGCATCGACATTGTGGGGCCATTGGATCCACTAACTTCAGCTGGTCACAGGTTTATCCTGGTTCTGGTGGATCATGCCACACGGTACCCAGAGGCAATTCCTCTGAGGACCATTACTGCACCGGTAGTGGCAAGGGCCCTGATGGGGATCTTTACCCGAGTGGGTTTCCCCAAGGAGGTTGTGTCCGACAGGGGGACCAACTTCCTGTCAGCTTACATGCGGGCTATGTGGAAGGAGTGTGGAGTGACCTATCGGTTCACCACTCCCTATCACCCACAGGCCAATGGCCTTGTGGAAAGGTTCAACAAGACCTTGAAGGGCATGATAAGGAGTCTGCCTGAGAGCCTGCGGAGGAAATGGGACGTCCTCCTACCCTGCCTATTGTTTTCTTACAGGGAAGTGCCACAAAAGGGAGTGGGCTTCAGCCCCTTCGAGCTTTTGTATGGGCACCCTGTACGTGGACCTCTCAGCCTGGTGAAAGACGGATGGGAACAGACTCCCAGGAAGCTTCCCCAGGATGTGGTGAGCTACATGCTGGCCTTCCGGAGCCAAATGGCCAAGTTGTGGAAGCAAGCTTCTGACAACTTGGAAGCCAGCCAAGCAGTAATGAAGGAGTGGTATGACCACAACGCTCACCCGGTGGAGTTGGAGCCTGGCCAGAAAGTGTGGGTGATGGAACCTGGGGAGCAAAGTGCCCTCCAGGATCGCTGGACGAGTAAGTCCACTTACTTAGTGGATCTTAAGACCCCCCGACAGCCCCTACGGGTGCTGCATGCCAACCGCCTCAAACCACACCACGAGAGGCCCGAGGTTACCTTAATGATGGAGCAGAGGAAGAGGAAAGCGAGCCTCTCCCTGATCTTTTTTCGTCTCAGGAAAAGGATGGGTCGGTGGAGGGAGTGATTCTCTCCCCATCCCTAACTCCTGAACAGCAGAGGGATTGCCGCCAGGTCCTGGAGCAATTTCCCTCGCTGTTCTCCCTTGTCCCGGGAAGAACCCATCTGTGTACCCATGATGTAGACACAGGAGACAGCCCACCTGTGAAGTCTAAAATCTACCGGCTGTCAGACAAGGTGAAGGCCAGCATCCATAGTGAGGTCGCTAAGATGCTGGAGCTAGGAGTGATTGAACCTTCTAGTAGCCCCTGGTCCAGTCCGGTGGTTCTGGTACCTAAAGCTGCCCCGCCGGGCACCACTCCAGAACTGAGGTTCTGTGTGGATTACCGGGGACTAAATTCAGTAACAAAGACTGATGCTCATCCGATCCCGAGGGCGGATGAACTCATTGACCGGCTGGGAGCTGCCCAATACTTGAGTACCTTTGACCTTACTTCGGGGTACTGGCAGATCTCCCTTACAGATGGAGCAAAGGAAAGGTCAGCCTTTTCCACGCCTGAGGGTCACTACCAGTTCTGTGTGATGCCCTTTGGGCTTAAGAACGCTCCTGCCACTTTTCATAGGCTGGTGAACGAGGTCCTCTCTGGAATGGAGACTTTCGCGGCTGCTTATCTGGATGACATTGCTGTCTTCAGCAGTCATTGGGAGGATCATTTGCAGCATTTGCAAGCTGTTCTCCAGGCCCTGAAACAGGCTGGCTTGACCATCAAGGCCAGCAAATGTCAGATTGGGCAGGGGTCGGTGGTGTACCTAGGCCACTTGGTGGGCAGGGGAACGGTGCAGCCCCTACAGGCGAAGATCGAGGCTATCATGGCCTGGGAGCCCCCCAAGACCCAAACCGAGGTCCGAGCCTTCCTGGCCTCACTGGATACTACCGTCGTTTTGTGAAGGGGTATGGCACCATTGTGGCACCCCTCACTGAACTTACATCCAAGAAACAACCCCGACGGGTAGTTTGGACGGAGGCTTGTCAGCGAGCCTTCGTCACCTTGAAACAAGCAATGTGTACTGCTCCAATCCTCAGAACCCCTGATTTCTCAAGAGAATTCATTGTCCAGACGGACGCACCGGAACATGGCATAGGGGCAGTGTTATCGCAACTCAATGACGAGGGCTTGGATCAACCTGTGGTCTTCCTGTCCAGGAGACTGCTTCCCAGGGAACAGAAGTAGAGTGCAATTGAAAGGGAAGCCTTTGCGGTGGTCTGGGCTCTGAAGAAGCTGCGCCCATACTTGTTTGGTTCACACTTCCTGGTTCAGACCGACCACCGGCCCCTTCGTTGGCTGATGCAAATGAAGGGGGAGAATCCCAAGTTGTTGAGATGGTCCATCTCCCTACAGGGAATGGACTTCCGGGTGGAACATCGGCCTGGAGTGGACCACGTCAATGCAGACGGTCTCTCAAGGTATTTCCGCCTTAGTGATGAGAACTCCCAAGGGGTTGGGTAGCTCTCCCCACTTTCAGCTGGGGGGGACGCGTGTTAGACCTGTCTGCCTCTGTGAGTTCCCTTACCATTATTATTTATTTTGTCTCCCTTAGCCCCTAGTGTTATCAGTTTTTTTTCTGTAATGTCCACCTGGATTTTGCTAGTGTTGTCTGGGGGCTAGGTGTTCCTTGACGCTATTCCTCCATTTTCTCTTTTTGAGGCCTAGCCTATCTCTTGGAAATTGAGGGAAACCAAAGGACCTAAAATGGTGGCCAGCAACTGCCATAACGGTTTACTTAGGGAGGCTGACCCATTGGACCAAGTGAGGAAAGTTCTGGAACCCTCTAGCATGTTCTAGTAGTCAGGGGCTAGCCTATAAAAGGCCAAGTCCAGAGCGGCCATTTTGTAGTACACACTGACCAGAGGAGAGTGTAGTGGTCAAGGACAGGAGGGAGGCAACTAAATGAGGAGGACAGCGCTTCAATAGGGAAAGATCGTCCTGAGGGCCGGCTATCGCCCTATACTGATGCTGACCCTCTTGGTTTGACTGAACCCTGACCTGAAGGACCCATAACTAACTTTTAAGCAGGTCCAATAACTCTACCTCACCAAGGTGCTGGAGCGTGAAACTGCCCTAGAGACTGCCAGAAAGTGAGAGTTACGCTTCAAAAGGTGGTTGCCAACTTAAGAGAACTGGAACCTCTCACCGCTTTGCTGTGGGAGCGAGTATCCCCTCTGCGGGAGTGACGTTGTGTGCGAGACATCAGCTGTCAGCCCTGGGTCCGAACCCGACCATTGTGGTGGAGGCGGGGCTCAGCAGAGGCCGGCTGACAGGAGGAGGAGATCCGCGGTGATGCTGCGAGAGAGGCGGCGTCTGGAACCAGGAAGACCCCTGCGGCGTCGGAGGAGGTGCGCCCGAAGCGAAGGAGGCTGGTCGGAAGAGGCGGAGCCTGTGTCGGAGGGATCGCGGAAGGAGGAACAAGCGCCGCTACAGTCCCGCCGGAGGAGCAACACGAACTGACAGAACCAATCGATGCGAACTCCAGCTGAGTCCTCTCATCGTCGGCGCTTGAACGGGTAACCGGAGCGCGTAGGCAACTCCAGCCGAGTTGTCCCTTCAGTTCGAAGTAAGCTGGGAAATCTGTGGGGAAGCGGGAGGCGGCACAGCCAGTGAACTGTGAACACTGACTCGCCGGACTAAAGAATAACTGCAAATAGACATCCCGGCTTCGGGACATTAACCTTTAGAGTCCTGATTTAACCCACTTGAGAAACCACTGAGGTATTGAGGGTGTGAGAAGGGAAACGGTGCCACGAGTAAACGAACCCTGGGCACGAGTGCTAAGAACCGGACTACAGGGTGAAAGTAACAGCCAGAGATCATTGTACTATTAACGCCTCAGGGCAGTAAATGACCTTTAAGAGCCAGAACGTCCCCAATAGAAGTAGAGCATAAAAGTAGCAATAAGAAAGTGTAATTAATTTGCCTGTCTTCTTTTGGCCGTATAGCTGGCTGTGACCATTGCCAAGAACGCTGCTGGGGGTAGAACTCTGTGGAGCCGTGAGCTCGAGCTAATTTAGACCCTGAGTTCGGATGGGTAACGTACATGTCAGGTTATATAATGTGGTGCATTAATCTTGTACAGTGACCTACCCATTCTGCACTATTTAAGTTGACAAGCAATATTGTTGATATTGATGGTGGTTAATCTCAAATGAAATGTAACCAGAATTAATCTTCACTGAATTGAGAAAGGTGATGAATATTGCTAATTGAATGTGGAAACTTCTTTTGAACTAAATGTATGCACTAATTTGATTGAAAAGGAACAAAGAGAACTTTTATAAAAGGTACTGGTATTTTTCTAAACTGGTGTGGCGTCCTTTATTTTTAATGGTAAGTCGCTGAGTTATGGTGAGTGGGATTGTAAGCACTACACAAAAGCCTCGGAGTTTAGCTTTGTCCACTGTGCCAGGCTACCCTATGTAGACTAGGTTCCCTAGGTCTAACAAGGATAAATAAAATAATGGGGTTAGAATAGAGATAAGTGGTATACAGTCTATTCATCTATTTTTGTATTCTGTGTCTCACTTTGACTTTATTATTAGCTCGTATTTGGGGCCGAGGGTGACATGAACATCCATATTGAAATCTGAACTGCGCATGTGTACTGAACTTTGAGAGACCTCGAACAATGGCATTGAACTGATGCCAGTGACTGTCTTTCCGCCAATGCGCCTGGGAAAACTTCAACCTCAAGCTGGGAAAGGAAGAAGAGTTGCAACTGTATTAATTTGCATAATAAAATGAAATAATAATCGGGGGGTGGAATAAAGTCATGTAAAAATAAATTATGAGCGGGAACTTGATCAATAGAAGTCAATGAAAATGATCTCATCTTAGTATGGTGTGATGATCTCTTCTCGTCTTTCTGACCTAACACTGAAAGGGGAACACATAGATTTGCAACATTTAGGGGCGGTACATTGCTCTGGGAACAGTAAAACTAAGGTAGGTTTAGTTAGAGAATTTGTCCGACTTGTCTGAGTAGCTTACCTGTCACTGACCCAACACATGCTATAGGAGATCGAGAGCAGAGTTGCTGGTGGAGATCTCTATCAGAAGAATCAGGGTGTTGCTGGAAAAAGTTATCGATTACCCAGTCAGGGTACAGAATTTGACTACAGAGGGGTGTAACGCTAGTGTTGCACTTAGCTGAGGTCACCTGTCCTTATCTGCACCTGTCCTGTCCCGTGGGCACCTGATTAGTCGGGAGCCCCTGCTTTGTCCCAGCCCGTGGCCAGGGTTGGTCATTGCTTCATTCTAGGTAAATAGAATCCATGTGGTATGTCCTGGTGCTATTTCCCTTTCTCACCCTTCCCAGGTACCAAATGTCTAAAGGTGTTGCTGTGATGTTTACCAATGTGATGTTTTATTAATTGCTTTCTTACTTGTAAAACGTATAGTCACTGTAATGTGGCCTGACTCTACAAAATTTACTTAGATAAAGAGTTAAAACTTCCCCCGAGTCTGTGGTTATTTTCAGGTAAATTATTAGACTAACTACTCTATATTCTAACACTTTTTTTCGATCCCTAGGACTTATAGCATAAGTGGAAAGGATTGGTAAGTCATGGTTTACAGGTAGAAGTCCTAAAAGGACTCAAAGTACTGATAGACCGCCGTAATGAAAGCAGGACTGCTAGTTTAAAGTGTGAATGTATATGGGCCCAGGTGAGTATGGTAAAATTGAGCTAGTGGTCCCCGTGCTTTATCACAGTCTCAAGCAATATGAATCCACTATCTCGCCTCATATTCGTTCAGCCTAGAGCAGCGTGTAGCCCTTCCTGCCTGCTGGAGATTAGTGATGGGCCATTGCAGCCACATACCTGAGGTGTCAGTAGTCAATTATCGGGCAACTCTAGCACCTTAAAGGGTTCAAGCAGTGCATTCCACTCCATCGCTATCCGTTGCTTCTGCATCCCTCAGTATTCTTCCCTACAAAGAGCGTCTCTCTTTGCTGATCCCCACCTTTCCACCTCCTCCCTCCACTGGGTTGGTATTGGTGCCGTTGCCGATTTCCATCTCCTGGTCAGGAGGTGCTTTGCCAGAAGGAGTGCCAGGTCTGCAAACCGTGCCCTCACCCTATTGCCTTTGTGGCGTGGGTAGAGACTAAGAATGCAACTCTCAGCGGACTGCCAGTTGGTCCTTCCAATTACCACTTCTAGTGTGGCGCCTATCTGTGCCCATTATGAGACTAATGAGGGACAAGCCAATAGCATATACATCAGGTCAGCATCCTGTTCAGGACATCTAGGGCATGTTGAAGAAACCGTGGGGAATGTGGTATGGAGTCTATGTGGTGTAAGGTATGCGCAGTGTAAAAAAATGGAATCTAGGGTTGCTGGAAAATTGCTTGGGGAAGTCAAGGAGGAAGGACCATCCTTTATCTCAGAATTGTCGGCCCATATCCACCTCACAGCGGGCCTTTAAGGGAGACAGAGAGATTGATAGTTTGGCTCGGAGTCCCTGGTATAGATATCGTATTCAACACCTGCCCTGGCCTCTAAGATGCAGTGACTGTATGAACGCATGTGTTCCGTCCCATCCAGTGCCCAGTGTTGTTGGACATACCGTGTAATACTCGCATGTGTGAGAAACAATGGGTCCAGCAGACCGTGTGCATTAATAAAATCTGCATAGCCCAGCAGTGCCCTATCTCCAAATAGTGCTTCCACCATTGTCACTCACTCCTGTTCCCACATGTGTAGTCGGTTCGGTGTTAGTGTGCCAGCAGTTGTGGGAAGACCCAGCATTGGTATATTAGGGGCATAGGGAACAGCTGGGGCAGTGTATCTCATGGCCGTTTTCCAGTATGTTAGAGCAACTCGTAACAGTAATGGGGTCCTTGGAGGGGTGTGCGAACCAGGGCAAAGTAATTTGTGTAATTTACCCCGCTGAAGCATGTGTAGCATGTAATCGATCTCCTGAAGGTTGCATCTGGCCAACCAATAAGACAGCCACTGTAGTTGGCCCGCTAGGCACTAAGATTTAAAGTCTGGTGCTCCTATCCATCCCCGATCCGATTGCAGCTACAGGTCAGCTAGACTGATGCGTATTCTGCCAGCGCCCCACACCAGATTTATCAAGAGAGTGTTCAGTGATTTAAAATATTGGGTCGGTATCACTACTGGTAAATGTACAAAAAGGTAGGGCAGGCGTGGTAGCATTACCGATTTTGGAAAAGGGGGGTGGTGATGGACAGAGCCTCTGAATGATGCAGAATACTCTTACCAAGTCAAGAGATCATGGTTTTAATCCATCACCGTTTTTTAGCTCACTGCACCATCCCAGCTCAGAACTTGGGTATATGCAAATTAGTCTGTTCCTGTCCCAGTGCATGATGGGAACAGGGCAAACCAAACTACCAAGCCAATTCTTATACTGGGAAGGAAACAAGCTTCCGGGGACCGGTTTCTGGCATCACAGCCTTCTTCGGCCCGGCTTGCTTGAATCCTGATGGTGCAATGAGCAAGGGACTCACGTCTGAGTATACCCTCCCACACATAGTGTGGATAAAACCGATTTTGGAAAAGGGGGGTGGTGATGGACAGAGCCTCTGAATGATGCAGAATACTCTTACCAAGTCAAGAGATCATGGTTTTAATCCATGGTGATGGATTAAAACCATGATCTCTTGACTTGGTAAGAGTATTCTGTATCATTCAGAAACTCTGTCCATCACCACCCCCCTTTTCCAAAATCGGTTTTATCCACACTATGTGTGGGAGGGTATACTCAGACGTGAGTCCCTTGCTCATTGCACCATCAGGATTCAAGCAAACTGGGCCGAGAAGGCTGTGATGCCAGAAACCGGTCCCCGGGAGCTTGTTTCCTTCCCAGTATAAGAATTGGCTTGGTAGTTTGGTTTGCCCTGTTCCCATCATGCACTGGGACAGGAACAGACTAATTTGCATATAGCCAGGTTCTGAGCTGGGATGGTGCAGTGAGCTAAAAAACGGTGATGGATTAAAACCATGATCTCTTGACTTGGTAAGAGTATTCTGCATCATTCAGATACTCTGTCCATCACCACCCCCCTTTTCCAAAAGTGGTAGCATTACCATCATTGGGACGGCCAGGCAACCAGCCACCGAAAGCGGAGGTCCAAAAGGCAATTTGCGAACGGAGCAGTGATCACCCTCTGAAGATTTGCTTCTTGGAGATCATGTGTGTCCTTATATATTTGGATTCCTAAGTATCTGAATGTAGTGGGTGCTACCCGGATCACTTGGCTCTGAAGGTGATTCTCAGATCAATGGGTGTGTCAGCAAAGAGAAAAGTGTAGGATTTATCCGTGTTTACAGCTAAGCCTGAGAAAAACTATATTGTCCACATACATGGACAACGCGTGAACCGTAGGCCAATAGAAATCCACCAGCTGTGTGCTACTTGTCAGAATCTCTGTTCCAGGGGTTCCAACGCAGTTACGAATAACATCGGGGAGAGCAGGTAGCCCTGTCTAGTACCTCGTAGAATAGGATATGTCTGATATGTGCACTCGCACAGTGGGGAGGTGTGTAGCAATTCAACCCAGCGTACATAATTAGACGAAAGGTGACCACCATGCAGTCCCAGCCCAAGGTGTCGAACGCTTGGCGGAGATCCAATGAAAGGAAATCCACACACAGAGAGTGGCCTGAAACTGCACCCATGACATGGTAGAGTCTGCGTATATTTAGAGAGGTGCTGCGGCCAGGCACAAAGCTGTATTGATCTACCTGGATCTGTTTTGGAAGTAGGGGTAGAAGCTTGCAGGCTACGACCTTGCTCAGGAATTTGTACTCTGTATTAGTGAAAAGGGCGTGTATGACGCAATGTCCGTAGGCATAACACAAGACAATGTTTTATGGAATGGGGTGGAAGCAAAGTCGTGCTAACAGAGAGGAGATAAGAGGTCATTAATGCTGCACATGTGCCCGCATGTTGAATCCCATCAGGTCCTTACAGGAAATGTTTCCACGAGAAGATAAGTGCCGAATAAAGTGCCCAAAGTGTTAATTTACTGCACCCTTATATCACGAACAGGCTGCTGTTCCTTCTCAGACTCGCTCCACGAACAGGCAATGACAGTGGCCCCAAAAAATACTGCAGAAATATGCAGAATCCCTCTGCATCCTAAAAGCACATGGATATGGATGCTTATTTTGGCCCCGCGGGCATCGGACAGTGCACATAGAACAGGAGTCTACAAGGAGGTCCCTACTTGTGCCCCAGGACACAGGTGGAGTGCACGCTTGATCGGAATGAGCAGCTGAACATTGCCTTAAGTGACAATAAGTTAGATTTAAAGAGACTCGCGCAGAAGCTTCCCTATAGGCTAATTGGATTAGTATTATGGCACACAAGCTGCACAAAAGAAAGCTACATAAAAAAGGAATATTTAGAAAGAACATGCATGCTACAGTATATTATACAAAGAAAGCCATTCAAAACAGTTTTCCTGAAGCTTGTGCGCAATGCACAAGCTTTATGAAAACAGTGGCATTCTGGAAAAAAAAAACGCACAGGCTGCAACCAAAACAAGCTTCACAAAAACATTATATATATATGGGCTGTAAGGAACAGGAACATTCAGAAAAAAACGGGCAGGCTGCAAATAAAACAAGCATTGGCATAGCCAATAGGTCTCGACTTTAGGACCTTATAAGTGTTTAGTTATCCAGCACAATATCCTTGGTGCAACATCAACTGTTGCATGGATAAACACTTATAAGGTCCCAGAGGCGAGACCTATTGGCTATGTCAATGCTTGTTGTCATTAGGGTGACTCAGTAGAACGTTGTCTTGTAGGAGGCATAACACACCTATTTAGTGAAGGGAGAATTCTTTTGAAGGTTTACATGGCTCAGAGGTCCCTAATGGAGGTGGAAGGCATAGGAAAGGTCAGCATTGTTGCGACAAGAATTCGCCATTTCTGAGGCATGGTACTCTGGGGCGACTTTTGGTAACATAAAGCATGTGACCGTTTATGGAAGTGCATCACTGTGCTGAAAAAGCTGGGAATGGAATGCCTGAGATTATTATTATGATTGGCTAGATCTCGCCACCCATGACTGCGAGGTTACTCTTCAAAATACCCTGCATGGGAGATGGAGCTGAGGGCACCGACAATGGCTGTTCCTTTGTGAACTCTGGTCGCTAATCTTGTTCCCTGGCCAATTGGATCCTTTATGGGAATGCTGGAATCCACACAGATACTTTGATCCTTGGTGGAATCCTATGGCGCGCAGCCGGTGCTGCCGGCTGCCACAGAGATCTGGTGGTTTCTGAGACAGTGGTAGCAAAAGATGAGAAATGATATAGAAACTCGCAAAAAAGGAGAAGCATGATTTCTTGTAGCCCTAAACCAGATGAAACCATGGTAATATCTACAGACAAGGAGGTTGGAGATGGGGCAGCTGGGGTCTCCGAACATAATATAAGCAGATATTTTAAGGGGTGGAGGTGAATGGTAAAAAACCTGGCACATAGGAAAAATCGACTGCCGCAGTTGAGTTACACCTTGCAAAATGGCGATAAAAATATGTGCTGTAGAGACCGTGATGGCAAAGGTGATAGTTCAGATGTCATATGTGGAGGGCTGCACCTCTGCTGTAGAGACAGTGGCGCAAACCCAGTCAGCTAATCACCAGATTGCACCTGGAGCTCTGTTGCATTCAAACACTAAAAGTGAGGCGCTTAAAAACGTGAGGAGTATGTCACAGATAAGCGTTTTTGGTTCCCCGGTGTGGATGAACTGTGATGACGCAGGCCCTATTTTTCTTTATTACTTCTATGAAGCAACTAGGCCCAGCACTGGTGAAAAGGAATTACATGCCTCCTTCCAGAACATCTAACCCTGAGACCTCCAGGGACGGTGGGACTATCGTTGTGATGTTGGTCACTCCTGATTGGCGAGATGCGGTGTTGTGCAACGCCACCTCTGTTAAGTTTGACTTGCAGCCCATGAAAAAAGTAAAGTATAAGGGAGAGGATGTGGCCTAACTGCTTAAGCGGTTGAGCTAGGGTGCCGGGTTCAAGTCTCGGCAGTAACGCACAACATCCTGTGAGTCTGGCAAATCACTTAATTTCACCGTGCCTAAAATAATGAGTGTGTCCGTCTGTAACGCAACATGTGCTCCTGAAAAGCACTCTGACACCTTCGAGCCGAGTTCACGCTATATAACACTCCACAGAAATAAAAACATTTGTCCGGCTCCTGGGCATTAGTGCGGGGAACCAAACCATCAATATGGGACATGCTGGAGGTTCATAAAGTCTTTTTAACCCTGGGAATGTCATCATATCTTTATTGCCCAATATGGCACAAATTGACACATGGAAAACATCAGGTGCTTGTTCAGTTTGCTCATTATTGCAGAATACAGGAAACAATTTCCAGTCTGTACTATAAATGCGGATTGCCTTGTTTTGGCTTCTGCAGCTCATTTAGAGCCACGCTAGAACAGAAGAGTGTTGAATTGGGATTGAGGCAGAAGAAACTTAAATTATTGGTTTTCGGCCAGCTTGAAGTGGGTCTTAGGCAGGAAGTGGTATTTTTACAGTGTTGTTTTTGTAAATGTCCGTTTTCCCAGATGCCATTTAATAAAAACCCATTAACACAAAATACCATGCATGACCCACTCCAAGGGTAGAATCTGCATTGAAATCAAGCATGACCAAGACTTCCCTGGTTGTTGCTCTTAATAGCTTGTTCCTGCTGCCAAAGACCACCAAAGACAGTTGTCTGCTGCTTCCTGATTTACCTCTTGGATGGTGTCAGCTTTCTGCTGACACAACACTCACTGGAAACGATGCAACATTGATGGGCTTAATAATTATGCTTTTTCAACTCATAGCTTTTAAAATTATAGTTGAGTCGTACTAGTAAATTGTCATATCTGACCCTCTGGAGCCCTTGTCGGGCGCTCCCCACTGGAACGTATTTTTTCTTCACAAGTGTTTCTAAGCCCAAAGATAACAAGCGCCGCCGCGAATGCGAATTTACAAATTGGTAGCGAGGGCCGAAATGAAAGCCCATACGCTGAAAAAAGCATGTCCCAATGAGACAGCGCATGTGCTGCCTAGGCGAGACCTAAAAACCTCCTAGATAGTGCCCCTCCCAATATGCCCTCGAGCGGAAATGCCACAAATAGAAGGACTCACACAGCAACTTCCTGGTTTTCATTTCTGTCGATCTGACTACCTGTGCATTCAGCCGGTGGTTCAGAACCAAGTGTTTTTCTTTTTCTTTTGGTTAATTACTTTTAATAATTCATTTTTCAGCATGATGCCTGCTATAGCAGTGTAATTCTGTACTGGGCCTATTAGCGATAGGATGTTCTGGAAGGACAGTGGTGCTGATTTACATTAACGGTGTTAGTTTCCAGGTCCTTATAAGCTTAGGTTGATTACAGGAGTGTACTTCAAAGTGCAGTGAGTGATAAGTCAAAATCTAAACATTTAATTAGGATAAATGAGTTCTGGTACAAATTGATGATGGCAATTCTGATATATTGTGCACACAATCATGCAGTGCTCTATGTCTTATGACCGTAGTAATTCTTTGCATATTTTAGGCGTTCTTTGCTAAATGGCACCCACTTCTGCCCGGACTGGCATTAATATGGGACCTTCTAACTATTTTATTATATCCCTATTACTGCTTGAAGCCTTTTGTAGGGCTTGTGTGTAGTGTAGTTCCTATTTCCCTTATAGGCTCTGCGCATTGGAATAATATACACTATAGTTTTTGCATAGGACTACGGTCAGTATGCTCCTGTTGAGTATATTAAATGTAATTACTTTGTGTGCCAGCTAACTCAGAGGTCACTAGAAACTTCTCAAATGAATAAGAAGGGATTAGTTACTGACAACAGCATAAACATGAAAACTTTGTTTCCCTTAGAATCGCAACAGTTCTCAGAATCGTTGAAACTCAGTCAATCGTGCATGCTTAGTTTCTTCAGAGTTACACAGAAATAGATGGACAAGCGTCTCATTAAAAGCATTGATTGAACAGTCTTTTTTCTTGTGCATGAGATATGAGCTGTTACGATCGCAAGACAGTATGCGAAATATAATAAGTACAGCGTAAGCAGTAAGAAGAAATAATACTGCAATAGCATGGTCTTTTAGCGATGACATATAAACATACATAAATAACACAGGCTAAAATGTGAATACTCTTCTGGTGCTTCTAAGTACTTCTACCTCAGTGTACCTAACCTAAGTGTAGTACGAGGTAAGAAGTAGGTGCTGTTTTCTATAGTATAGTTTAGCTATAGTTTTGTATTGCCAAGAGTCCCTCTAGGTTCTAGTCTGCTCCATACCTTAGAATGAGAGAGGTTGGAATCTCTTTCTGGGTCTCAATCCCTAACACCCCGCGAAGGGAGTCAGGACACAGGAAGCTGGATTCTCTGCGAGCAGGATGACAGCGTCTGGTCAGTGCATCAGGCTCATATTCCTTTCGAACTTGCCGTGGCGAGCCGTATCAACATGTGTAGCCGAGCCGTGGTTTGTCATGGTAAGTGAAGGTATATTTATACCTGGAAGGTGCCTAGGAATGCTAGAATTGCCGTAAAGACGGGCAAAGGGAAACGTCATGAATGAATCCCTAAGGCAGTGGTTCCCAAACTGTGTGCCACGGCACCCCGGTGCGCCACCAAAACCAGCCAGGGGCGCCACTTTCACATTTGTTGAGAAGAATCCATTCAGAATTCTGTCTGCTGCTGGTTTTTAAGCCGGGTGCACTGCACCTGGCGCACTGCACCTGGCGCCTATTAGGTGGTGCACTTGCTTGTCCAATCAAGCTTGTTTCTTTCCATTTTGGGACTGTAGTCCTGAATTTATAGTCTCAAACAAAACTACAAGCACCATAATGCAAAGAAAAGCCTGTGCAGGAAAAATGACTTGTGCATGGATCTGGGAAACTCAAGAGCTTCGTTAGTGCTGGGATAAACTCCCCACTGGCTACTGCAACTCGTTTCAACATCCTATGCTTCTTGGCAAATAACTTAATTCTCATGTGCCTACAAAAAAATGTATGTGTCTTTGTGCAATGTAACTGAAGCTCGTGTAAAGCACTCCAATACCTTTTGGTCGATTTTGCACTATATAAAACTGTCCCAAAAAAAGTTACAGGCCATGCACGTTTTAATTTTGACTGCCATTCTAAGGTTGATTAAATTGGTTCCACTCTGTAGTAGTAAGTAAACCATTAGTAATGAGTGCCAAAAATGAATGCCTTCAATAATTATGTGATAGATAAATAGTTGAGGGTATATTTGTTTACATACATACACTGATGGCAAGCCCCCAGCACCTGTTCACAGATAGGACACAACTTGGACAAAATACATTTTGCCTTGTCAATGCTGTGAGGAATTTCTGGCTGGGGGCTGTAGAGGGAAAGAGAGCATCCAATCCACCTGCAAGGTTACATCTCCACACAGGAAGCCCTTCCTGAATGTAGTTGCCCTGCATGTGTCTGAATATTGGCATTTAGCTCCTGGACACAGCCAGGATGATTTACCCCTGTTAGCCTGAAACTTGGCTTTGACACAAAACTTATAGCTGGAATCCGAATCCTCACAGTTCCCACTGGATGACTGTTCACTAAGGATCAAGAGCGAAGTCATCACCACTTTCACTGTATTGTTTTTTAAAACAAAATCTAGTTTTAAAAATTCCATCTGTAGACCCCAGTGCTGAAGAGTATGGTTTCTGACTTAACCAATTAAAGTTTTTTATTATACAACTGTTATATTTTTATTTTGTTACATCTATGATTATAATACTTTCATCGGCTTCATCCAATTATTTTCAGGGAGAAAAATGGAGGTACTCCCAAGGCAGGGTTTAAACCCCCCCCCTTACTTCCTCCTACCCACCAAACAAAAAGAAACATAAAGGGGAGCCGTAGCCAATGGCCAATAGGCCAAGGGAGCCGCCGGTCAGAAAAGTTTGGGAACCACTGCCCTAAGGATAACAAATGCATAATAAATGAGTTCTTGGAGAAATCAATACTCCAAGCAGGGAATGTCCCATGGCTTAAGGGTCTGGTTTCTAAGAACTCATTGTGACATGGGATAGACGCATGTAGGTGACCATGCCTGTATTTGGATAGCATGGCTGATGCCTAAATAAGGATTGGGATTCTATGCTTAAATAAGGGCAATGTGAGTTATGCCTATGTACGGGTATCTAAATCGAAACACAACAGGTGGGCCTATCTTCAAACACCAGGCACACCCACTCATATAGTCACACAATCACCAGTTCTGCATTTAATTACTCAACCATTCAGCCATGTCCTCACCCATCATATTCCATACAGTCACTCACTCACTTGTTCCAACTTGTCATTCTCACATTCACTCACTCATCACACAACTATGAAGAAGCAATTTCACTTAAAAAATAAATAAGACCTATTGCTTTTTCCAAAGCTTGCTCTTTAAATTACTCAAGCAATTTCTTCTTGGATGTTTTCCCTATTGACTGTAATCTTCAGAACGGATGCTTAACAGCACTTTGGTGTATGCTCAACCTGCTGGTGTATTACCCTCAAGAAAAAGTCAAACCACGCAGATATTGACAAAAAGCAAGCATTATGTTCACAGAAACTATCATTTACGTTTTAAACAAATTCCGGTAGATACACTAACACATTGTTGTCTCCTGTTTTCCAAGAATACCTCCGTTCTTGTGGGTGGGGACTGTCAAGTGTTATGTGAAATCATTGTGGTTTAAGAAGGTTGTATTCTTTTGTGAAGCTAGGTTAACTTAGGAACTCCATCACAAACTAAAATCCTCTTGGTAAATGTTGTAGGACAGCTGAGAAGGTGGCTCTCATTGTGGTCTATCACACTTAAGCTCATTTCAGATTTTTGTCCCCGGGAGCAAGGGTGGGTGCGTTATGATTCGACTCCCCTGCCTATAGATCTAATTTACATTACATTAACTAAATATTTGAATTATTCACTGGGCAATCAACTTTTCTCTTGCACCTAAAATCTCTATTCTCAAAGTCATTTGTGACTTCAGCTATATGACCCCACCCTTTATTTAATCTATTCCGCTCTGTGACTCTATACTACCCATTGCAATGAAGAAGTAAATGTATTTGAAATATTCCCTGTTAGAATTGGGGGTCTCTGGTTGGCGCAGGTTTGTACTTGCGACAAGCAGGGACCCTCTCCTCTAAGTCAGGGCAAAGGATTACTCCCAGAAATAACCCCTACTCGCCCTTTAGGTAGTGTGGCGCAAGCAGTCTAGGCTAAACTCTGGAGTACATAGGGTTAAACATTTGCAACATCACACACAATGACCATCAACCCACCACACAATGACACTAGACTGTATTTCTGTAAAAATATCTTCTTTATATATATCTTTAGATCAGGCTTGTAAATACAGTCTTTGCGTAGTTTAAGAAAATAGTTCCAGTTACTCTCTGATTATGTCACAGGTCTTTGTATCAGCGTTAAAAGAATTGTTCTGGTGCTTTTTAAAAAGGGTTGCGGACTCTTCCCTAGTCCTGGTACGTTCCTCCAGCAAGAATTTCAATCAGCCAGGGCCTCTCTGCGCCAACGATCGGACCCGGTCTGCCCAATCTCACGCCTCTAGCGGGATCGGCGGCCGGGGAGTCACTGTCAGCCTGACGAGCGCGCTGCACGGCTGTCAGGGGAGAGAGCGGGGGCCCGGGGAGCGCTCACTGCGCGGCTCCGGGGACTCGGCTGAGGCAGATGGCGGTGCGAGCGAGGCGGGACAGGGGCTCGCACCGCAGGACGGGAAACAGTACCTTTGTCTTTTTGAAGGGGTCGGGTGTAGGCCGGCTCGGCGGTCCACGTCGCGGTGTCTTCCTCCCGGGGTTGGAGCGAGCGGCGGCTCGGCTCTGGCTCGGAGGTTGGCGTTGCGGCGCGGGTCGGGTAGACGGCGACACACCTCAGGTCCTGGAAAAGGGGGGGGGCAGAGCCCCGGGTAGCAGCGTGAGGCGCACACAAGCCTCTCAGGTCACAGCAGATACTTGGCCAAGTCCGTTCTTGCGGTGCTTCGCAGTTAGGCAGGCGGTAGGGACGGTGATTAGGCCAGCGAGGCTGGGCCTTTCGGTGTCACCTGGTGCCGGCCAGTTAGCAGATGCGGTGCTCGGCGGGACGGGGTGCCAAGGGCCTCTTAGGAGGGGCGCAGGGATTCTTTCACGGCGCGCTCCTCTTTCCTTCAGCAGCTGTGTCGATCAGATTGCTGGCTCACAGCAGCTCCTTCTTCCAGGAGGACAGGGTAGCGCCCACTGTTCCTGGGGCGCTGGTCAGGGGGCAAGTTCACAGCAAGCCCTTGGAGATCTTGGTAAAAGTTTTAGCACAAGGTGGATAAAAGCAAAGTCTTTCAGTCTTTCTTCTCCTGCTCTCCTTCAGCAGCAAGGCACCCACCACAGGCCAGTCTCTTGGGGTCAGAGTCAGTACTTCTCCTTGCAGCTTCCAGGGTCCTTCTCTTCAGGCAGAGCTTTTTCTTTGCGCAAACTGGATCTAATTTACAAGGAGCAGGGCTCCTACTTTTATACACAGTTTCTTTTGTTCTCACTGGCCAGGGGGGCCTCTGCATAACTGCTCTCAGCTCCTGAGCACTTGCGGTGGGTACTTCTGCTTCTGCATTCAGTGTGAGGGCAGGCACATCAGCCGCTCCCCAGGGGGGCGGAGCCGGCATTGAGAGGGCAGGAGTGGCCTGAGTACTTTGTTGACAAGCTTCGGTCCTTCCTGGGCCAGGTGCAGGCTGAGTCATCCGTCGCTCCCCAGGAGGGCGGAGCCAGCATTGTGGAGGCAGAGCACAGCCTGATGCATCATTCAGGGGAAACTCCCACCACCCATTAAGGGGTCCTCCTGCTAATCACTACCTGTCAACTCCCAGCCCTGTCACTCACACACACCAGACAGTCAGATCCACATCCAAGCAGAGGCGGGCTGAAATGGTTAGGCAAGCAAATGCTAACTTTCTAAAAGTAGCATTTGCAAACACAGGATATTAAAATAAACTTTACTAAAAGAAGTATTTTATTATTCTGAGTTCAGGCATACTAAACATGAATTTCTACCATGTTCCCTGAGCCTGCTGGGATTATAGAGTGTAATAATTCCAGCAGCCCATCTGGCCTAGAAGGGAACAGGTAGCCTTACAATAGTGAAAAACGAATTTGGCAGTAATTCACTATTAGAACATGCCACACACATCAGGGCATGTTCTACCTTATCCTTACAATGCACCCTGCCCTCAGGCCTACCATAGGGGTGACTAATATGAAGTTTAAGGGAAGGTTCAGGGGCTGGCAAGTGTGTGCACTTGCCCAGCCAGGGTGACAGTACCAGACTGCACGCAGGTTCTGCAATGGCAGACCCTAGACACATATTAAGGCTGCTTCTGTGGGTGGCGCAACCAGCGCTGCAGGCCCACTAGCAGTATTGGCATTCACAAGCCCTGGCACTCCTGGTGCACTTTACTAGGGACTAACAGTAAATCCAATGAACCAATCATGGACATCAATCATATGTACACTTTACAACAGGGAGAGCATATGCACTTTAGCACTGGTCAGCAGTGGCAAAGTGCCCAGAGTCATTAAACCAACAAAAACAGGTCAGAGAGAGTATTGGAGGAAGGCAAAAAGGTTAGGGATGACCCTGCCAAGAGGCCCAGGTCCAACACAACCCCCTTCCAGCCAAAACGCAGGGTAGACCAATCACCACTGTGATGGGCTTCCCTGCTTTGGGCGATAGAACCTGGACCTGGCCCGCAACAGCAGGGGCACATTCCAGTTCTACGCCAATCTGCACCTCCATCAAATCCTCTGTTCATACTCTCAGGGTCCACCAAGCCAATCCATGGGAAACCCTTCTCTACACCTGTGGACACCACCTGTGCAGCCTTGAACCTTAATTCGCTCACAGGTGTGTCCCAACAGGCAGACAGAAAAATGTCACAGTGGCCACTGACAGTAGTCAGGAATGAGACCCAAGCCTTACGCCTCTCAGGGCTCTCAAACCTCTGTGGCCTTAAAGAGTGGGGGGCATTAGCCCCAGGTGCTTGGCACCCTTGGTCCACTCTCCCTCCTGTCAGGTCAGGTATGCCATCCTGGCACTGACCCACCAGCCTCAGGTCTGTACCTGACGGCTGTACTAAAGACTGGGGTGGCCTCTCCCACACCCGGTCCTCCTCCTGGGGGCTCTGTACCCTCCCACCTGGAGTGATACCCCCTTCCAGAATTGTCAGGGCACCTGTGGCAGGTGACCTGCACAATTCGCCCACCAGTTCAGGGGTGCTATCCTGCAACTGGGGCACCAGGTCAGGGGGGACACCCTGCACCTGGCCCTTAAACCTAGGGTCTAAACCCTCAAACTGCACCGGGGTCAGAGGCGAGGACTCCCTCCCTCTGCACCCCCTTCCACAGTACTGCCCACTCCCAACTGGAGTGGTACCCCTAGAAGTGACATGGGCCAGGACACTGATTACAGTGGCCCTGCCCTCCAGGTCAGACAACACCTGACCCTGGCTTCTCAACTCAGGGACCCAACCCTGCAGTTGAACACTTGCCTGGCGCACCAGGACTTTCCGGGGAGCACGCCTGCCCCCCCTGAGGGTGGCACATAGCTCATGTGTCGTGCAACAGCCTGCCCGGCGCAGATCTCCCAACCCCTGTCCCTCTGACAGTGCGGGAAGATCCCCCAGGACAGAAGTGGTGTCCCCCTGGTCATTCACTGGGGACGCAGCCCTGCTGGCTGGCCCCTGACCCACTGGTTCTTCCACTGGGGACTCTTTCCCCCTCTCACCCCTCTTTCTGGACTTCTGCACCCTCCCAACTGGAGTGGTACTGCCAGTCACCAGAACTACTGGAGCCCGGTTTACAGAGCCTCCACGTTCTCTAGCCACTGGGGGATCCCCCTCAGCGGGTGACTCACCCGGACAGCCTAGGCTCCCCACCTGGTGTTCCCTTAAAGAACCATCCAGGCTCTGAGACTGAGGTTGGGCACTACCGGGACAAAACCCATTCTCACTCCTTCCCCTTAAGGACAGGACGTGAGGCCCTACACCCATCTCACTACTACAGGACCTAGCTGGGCTACTCTGCGCCACTTCCACCACTCTGGGCTGGAAGATACCTGAGACACTCCCCAAAGGATCACACCCCAATGCCTCTCCAGACCCTCGGGAATCCACCACAAGGTCTGCCTCCAATGTGAGCTCCCTGGGGCCAGAGAACTCACTCTCAAACAGGTGTTGGCATAGCTCTGGAAAACTGGGACTTAAAGTATGCTCTCCCACAATTGGATTACACAGCCCCCTAGTAGGGTTAACCAAATTATCCTTCACCTCACCATCCAGCGCCTCACACACATACTCCACACCATTCTTCTGAGACTGGCCAGACAGTAGCGAACTGTCTCTGTCACACAACCCACACTCTTCTGGGCGGTCCTTACACTCAGCCACCAGGACCTCAACCATGGGGGAATCCCTCCCACCACTAGGACCATGAACTCCTACGCCAGCTACCCTATTCCCTTCAGGGACGCTGCGCACTACTGGAGCTACCCCATGCCCTTGAACCTCCTGGTGTATGTTAACCCCCTCCAAGTCAGGTGCCATACCTCTAGGTGCGCGCGCTATGCTGTCTGCACTAGATACCTGAATGTTGCTGCCACCATCTGAGCTGGACTCCACCTCCAACTCAGCAAAGCTCAATCTCTGAGCTACACACATTTCTTGTTGCTGGGCTGAAGCCCTCCTGGCCTCAAGCCCCTCGAGCTCCAAGTCAAGCTTCCTCATTCTTAAGTCATGCACAAGCTCCATTTTCATTTCTTCCAGGGCTAACTTCCTAGATTCTAGCTCCAGTTGGAAATTCAATTTCAGCTCCGCCAACTTCATTTCATGTATTCTGGCCTCCTTCCTGTCCGTCAACTCCTCTGGCGACAGGGCTCTACCAAAATCCATGATGCTTCCTGCTGGTTCAATTTCCATTCTGACTGATCCAGGCATGACTTCACAACAAATGGGGATTCTCTCAGTAAAACATAAATCCAAAAAAAAAAGTCTGTGGCTTGGTTACTGGACTGTCATCACTGTGCAATGGTCAATAGTTAATGTATGAACACTGCAAATGTAAATTCGAGATCCTCACCGCTGCGTCCAATGTTAGAATTGGGGGTCTCTGGTTGGCGCAGGTTTGTACTTGCGACAAGCAGGGACCCTCTCCTCTAAGTCAGGGCAAAGGATTACTCCCAGAAATAACCCCTACTCGCCCTTTAGGTAGTGTGGCGCAAGCAGTCTAGGCTAAACTCTGGAGTACATAGGGTTAAACATTTGCAACATCACACACAATGACCATCAACCCACCACACAATGACACTAGACTGTATTTCTGTAAAAATATCTTCTTTATATATATCTTTAGATCAGGCTTGTAAATACAGTCTTTGCGTAGTTTAAGAAAATAGTTCCAGTTACTCTCTGATTATGTCACAGGTCTTTGTATCAGCGTTAAAAGAATTGTTCTGGTGCTTTTTAAAAAGGGTTGCGGACTCTTCCCTAGTCCTGGTACGTTCCTCCAGCAAGAATTTCAATCAGCCAGGGCCTCTCTGCGCCAACGATCGGACCCGGTCTGCCCAATCTCACGCCTCTAGCGGGATCGGCGGCCGGGGAGTCACTGTCAGCCTGACGAGCGCGCTGCACGGCTGTCAGGGGAGAGAGCGGGGGCCCGGGGAGCGCTCACTGCGCGGCTCCGGGGACTCGGCTGAGGCAGATGGCGGTGCGAGCGAGGCGGGACAGGGGCTCGCACCGCAGGACGGGAAACAGTACCTTTGTCTTTTTGAAGGGGTCGGGTGTAGGCCGGCTCGGCGGTCCACGTCGCGGTGTCTTCCTCCCGGGGTTGGAGCGAGCGGCGGCTCGGCTCTGGCTCGGAGGTTGGCGTTGCGGCGCGGGTCGGGTAGACGGCGACACACCTCAGGTCCTGGAAAAGGGGGGGGGCAGAGCCCCGGGTAGCAGCGTGAGGCGCACACAAGCCTCTCAGGTCACAGCAGATACTTGGCCAAGTCCGTTCTTGCGGTGCTTCGCAGTTAGGCAGGCGGTAGGGACGGTGATTAGGCCAGCGAGGCTGGGCCTTTCGGTGTCACCTGGTGCCGGCCAGTTAGCAGATGCGGTGCTCGGCGGGACGGGGTGCCAAGGGCCTCTTAGGAGGGGCGCAGGGATTCTTTCACGGCGCGCTCCTCTTTCCTTCAGCAGCTGTGTCGATCAGATTGCTGGCTCACAGCAGCTCCTTCTTCCAGGAGGACAGGGTAGCGCCCACTGTTCCTGGGGCGCTGGTCAGGGGGCAAGTTCACAGCAAGCCCTTGGAGATCTTGGTAAAAGTTTTAGCACAAGGTGGATAAAAGCAAAGTCTTTCAGTCTTTCTTCTCCTGCTCTCCTTCAGCAGCAAGGCACCCACCACAGGCCAGTCTCTTGGGGTCAGAGTCAGTACTTCTCCTTGCAGCTTCCAGGGTCCTTCTCTTCAGGCAGAGCTTTTTCTTTGCGCAAACTGGATCTAATTTACAAGGAGCAGGGCTCCTACTTTTATACACAGTTTCTTTTGTTCTCACTGGCCAGGGGGGCCTCTGCATAACTGCTCTCAGCTCCTGAGCACTTGCGGTGGGTACTTCTGCTTCTGCATTCAGTGTGAGGGCAGGCACATCAGCCGCTCCCCAGGGGGGCGGAGCCGGCATTGAGAGGGCAGGAGTGGCCTGAGTACTTTGTTGACAAGCTTCGGTCCTTCCTGGGCCAGGTGCAGGCTGAGTCATCCGTCGCTCCCCAGGAGGGCGGAGCCAGCATTGTGGAGGCAGAGCACAGCCTGATGCATCATTCAGGGGAAACTCCCACCACCCATTAAGGGGTCCTCCTGCTAATCACTACCTGTCAACTCCCAGCCCTGTCACTCACACACACCAGACAGTCAGATCCACATCCAAGCAGAGGCGGGCTGAAATGGTTAGGCAAGCAAATGCTAACTTTCTAAAAGTAGCATTTGCAAACACAGGATATTAAAATAAACTTTACTAAAAGAAGTATTTTATTATTCTGAGTTCAGGCATACTAAACATGAATTTCTACCATGTTCCCTGAGCCTGCTGGGATTATAGAGTGTAATAATTCCAGCAGCCCATCTGGCCTAGAAGGGAACAGGTAGCCTTACAATAGTGAAAAACGAATTTGGCAGTAATTCACTATTAGAACATGCCACACACATCAGGGCATGTTCTACCTTATCCTTACAATGCACCCTGCCCTCAGGCCTACCATAGGGGTGACTAATATGAAGTTTAAGGGAAGGTTCAGGGGCTGGCAAGTGTGTGCACTTGCCCAGCCAGGGTGACAGTACCAGACTGCACGCAGGTTCTGCAATGGCAGACCCTAGACACATATTAAGGCTGCTTCTGTGGGTGGCGCAACCAGCGCTGCAGGCCCACTAGCAGTATTGGCATTCACAAGCCCTGGCACTCCTGGTGCACTTTACTAGGGACTAACAGTAAATCCAATGAACCAATCATGGACATCAATCATATGTACACTTTACAACAGGGAGAGCATATGCACTTTAGCACTGGTCAGCAGTGGCAAAGTGCCCAGAGTCATTAAACCAACAAAAACAGGTCAGAGAGAGTATTGGAGGAAGGCAAAAAGGTTAGGGATGACCCTGCCAAGAGGCCCAGGTCCAACATTCCCCCTTTTGAAATGAGCTTCCTCTTTACTGTTTAGGTATGCTAGTATGTCGTGAGTCCATTTTGTTAGCGTTTACAACACCCTGACACGTTTCATAATAAGCATTTGCAATGTACTAGGTCTCGCAATGGCGAGATTTTGAGCTACTGGCATTGTAAATGACAATGCCTTTTATTTTTGGGTTTAAAACCCTACAATAATAAAAGACATTGTCATTTACAATACCGATAGGTCAAAGTTTATAAAATGCGAGACATGTTGTATTACAAATGCTTGTTTTCAAGCGCCCCATAAAACATTTTCACGCTAATAGAGGTCAAGCCCCTTTGTTTGGATGAGGAGTGTCTAAAGAAAGGTCCGCTGCCGCTGTTAAAGGAAGGGTCACTGTGATCAAAATAGTTTTAATTTGTACAAGTTAATATGTCCTTTGGGGTGCAGGTGTTGGGAATGTCAAAGGATTGAGGCCTAGCATAAAAAGAAACAAACAACCAGGCCATCACACATGATGGAGTTGGAGTCAATAATCGAATAAGGAAAAAAATCTGGAATTGAGAAACAAATAGGTTTTCTGCAGGATGGACACAGAAGATGTCATTTGTGGCACAGTAGATTTCGTGCATGACGTTTTTGATTCAGAGGTGGTGACGCTCTTGCCTATCCTAAGTGGAACACTTATTTCAGTTTGACCTTGAGGATTTTGATAAAAGGAGCTAGAAAATTTAGCGAGAGCACAAAGTCAGAGCCGAGCCATGGATCAAACTTGGATCTAAAAAGGCAAACCAGGAGCCAAGCCACCAAAAGATTTGGCATGTACATGACAGGGTATTCTTCGTGTCACAATATGGTAACGGTCAACTTTTAAGTTTTTAGCTAAACACATGTTTTCCCTTGGTGCATTAGATGGAAGAACCGATTTGACTACTGTTAAAATGAACAGTATTTAAAAGTGAACTCTACTGCACCCCCAATGCTCTGACGACCAGGGCTTTCAGTGGGATGAAAAAAGTGGGAGGGGGTCTCTCAATGGGGTGTGGTCAATGCAATTTGGGGTGTGGCGTAAAACACATAAGATAAAAATTTGTGCTTAGCATAGTGTGTCGGCGGACTTGTAATTTGTGGTTTCTGTCATTGCATCCAGGTATATGATACAAGTAACATCATACTTACTTCGAGGCAGAACTATTGGCTTTGTCAATGGTTGTTCGCTGCATAAGACAAATAAGCAGCAACTATTGCTTCTTGTATATAATATTGAAAAAGCTTCCACTTAAAGCCCTGCTGACACCACGACCATGTTGCTGCTCCCGAGTTTCAAAAAAAGAAGGGAAATCCAGAGAGAAAATTAATCTCTTTAAAGGATATCCCTTCTCCTATAACTCTCACCTGGCATGACGTAATGCAGTGACTTCTCCACTAGGGAGAAGTGAGCAGTGTGAGCAGGGGCACGTCAATGTGCCTGCTGTCACTGCAGTCCAGGGGGAAAAAACGGATGCACAAGTTACTACTTGTGTAACGATATATCTGTAAGAGACATTAGTTAGTGATAGATTCCTTACCTTAGAATATCCCCAGGCGTCAGACTGGATCCAGGAATTTTTTGCATAGCAGTACCCTTCCGCGTCGGTAGGCGTCGTCTGCGGCTCCGCGTCCGTCGTCGGCGTCGTGGGCGCCGTGATGACGTCGTCGGAGTACTTAGACACCGCCTCCGCGTGCTGACGTCAGTTCTTAGACACAGCTTTTCCACGCCAGAAGCGCTGAGCCATGTTAAAAACCAACACTGGTGCCATTGAAAGTAGGGCCCTGAAAGGGGATAACCCTAACCCTAGATATCGGTTCGCAGAACGTGGCGGATGGGTGGGCGGTAAGAAATCTATCACTACCTAATGTCTCTTACAGATATATCGTTACACAATTAGTAACTTGTGCATCTGAAAGAGACACGTTAGGGATAGATTCCTTACCTTAGAATAGATACCCCAGCAATACCAACCCCGGTGGTGGGTCTGCAAACCAATAATCACACCAGAAAGTCCCGGAGGACAGAACGGCCAAAGAAGCCATCCCTCCGGACTTGGCTGTCCAGGCAGTAGTGTCTTGCAAACGTGTGCAGCGATGCCCAGGTAGCTGCCTGACAGATGTCTTGTAAGATTCAGAAAAGGGGGTGGTGATGAACAGAGTGTCTGAATTAAGCAGACCACTCTTACCCAGTCCAAAGATCAGGGCTTGATCCATCACCGTGTTTTAGCTCACTGCACCATCCCAGCTCAGAACCTGGCTATATGCAAATTAGTCTGTTCCTGTCCCAGTGCATGATGGGAACAGGGCAAACCAAACTACCAAGCCAATTCTTATACTGGGAAGGAAACAAGCTTCCGGGGACCGGTTTCTGGCATTTCAGCCGTCATCGGCCCGGCTTGCTTGAATCCTGATGGTGCAATGAGCAAGGGACTCACATCCGAGTATACCCTTCCACGCTTATGGTGGACAAAATGATTCAGAAAAGGGGGTGGTGATGAACAGAGTGTCTGAATTAAGCAGGCCACTCTTACCCAGTCCAAAGATCAGGGCTTGATCCATCACCGTTTTTTAGCTCACTGCACCATCCCAGCTCAGAACCTGGCTATATGCAAATTAGTCTGTTCCTGTCCCAGTGCATGATGGGAACAGGGCAAACCAAACTACCAAGCCAATTCTTATACTGGGAAGGAAACAAGCTTCCGGGGACCGGTTTCTGGCATTACAGCCGTCGTCGGCCCGGCTTCCTTGAATCCTGATGGTGCAATGAGCAAGTGACTCACATCTGAGTATACCTTTCCACGCTTATGGTGGACAAAATGATTCAGAAAAGGGGGTGGTGATGAACAGAGTGTCTGAATTAAGCAGACCACTCTTACCCAGTCCAAAGATTGGTCTGCCCTGTTCCCATGATGCACTGGGCCAGGGACAGACTAATTTGCATATAGCCAGGTTCTGAGCTGGGATGGGGCAGTGAGCTAAATAACGGTGATGGATCAAGCCCTGATCTTTGGACTGGGTAAGAGTGGTCTGCTTAATTCAGACACTCTGTTCATCACCACCCCCTTTTCTGAATCGTTTTTGGCCACTATAGGTGTGGCAGGGTATACTCAGACATGAGTCCCTTGCTCACTGCTCCATCAGGATTCAAGCAAGCCGGGCCGACGACGGCTGAAATGCCAGAAACCGGTCCCCGGAAGCTTGTCTCCTTTCTTTTTTTTTTTTTTTCTTTTTTTTTTAAAACCTTTATTGTGCATAAATTGCTCACAAATACGGGCCTACAACCCATCGGGCCGGCCACCACAATTTTAGAAGCACAATGGTCAGGACAGAAGCTCCAGCAGGATACCACAGTAATCCAAACGGGAATCAAAGGCGAAAAGCCACTGAGCAACCACCACGAGCAGGATGGAGAGAAGGTTGATTTTATAATAGAAGAAGGGGTATAGCAGAATGATGGCAATCATTAAGGTCCAGAGGGCCGTGACGGGCCGCGAGCAAGCAGTAATACAGAATACAGGAAAATTCAAAAAGAACAGTTACATTTTAACAAAGGCAGAACGTGAGTCCCACATTAGTAAGCAATTGCAACCGCTGCCCAGCGCCCACCCACCACTACGACAACACACAATGATACAGAGAACGGAAAATAGGCTTACAAAACAAAGAGCCCTCTGCTACAACAACCCAGGGGAGGGAAGAAAAAAAAAAAAAGGGGGGGGGGAAGGGAAAAAGGAAAAGGACATAGGGAAAAAGGGGAGAAGAAAGAACGCGGCATCACGCATGCGCCCCATGGCTAACAAAGCACTCAAAAATAGACAGGCACAGGGAACCAGTGGTAACAGGAGTAATAGATGCGTAGTAAACCGTGACGGCAGGGAGACCAGAAGGCCCATGCTAGCAAAAAACACCCCAGGGGGCCCACATGCAGACATCGCGTCCCGAAAAAAGGGATACATAAGAGCCATAGAACCAAAAAAGGAAAAGAGGGGAAAAAACAAAATGACAGACCCCCCCCACCCGCACACCCCACCCTGCACCCCTGCAGAAGGCTATGGCCTACCCCCCAGCAGCGTGCCTGTCGCCCTAACTAGAAACCCGAAATATAGAAGAGTTAAAAGTAAGAAAGAACCACAAAGACAAAAAGAAGAAGGGGAAATAGGGAGACAACGACGGGAGAGGAGCCACATAATCAAAACCATCAGCTCCCACCCCCCGTCCGAACACACTCAGTGCCCACGGGAAGATAATAATTACGAGGATAAACTTCCAGGAACATGAAGGAGAATCGAACCTAATCATACAGTCACAAACGGATCATCCGACCATACCGCAAAATAATAGTCCACCGAGGCAAGTTCATCTCAACCCTGTCCTCGTCTATCCAAAGCCGTAGGCATCCAACGCACCAGGAACCAGATCATGAGGAACCAGAGGCGAATAGCAGGGAGTCCAATCGTCAATCCACACAAGTCATATTGATTTCGACCCAGATGAACAGGAAAAGACGGTAACCACCGCAGGTAATGCAGGCACAGTTCCGTCGACAATAGGAGGAAAGCCGTTTCGGCGGAGCAACCACAGGATCTTCGTTCGGCCATTCGAGGCAAAAAAGGAATGGGAGATCCAACTAGATCGGTCCGGACGGGACCCGGCCGGCGGACCCCCAGCACAGGAGAAATCACATGATGAGTGAGAGCAGCGGGTATCCGTACACCCAAACAAGCGGCAGCCGCCGGGTCCACGACCTCCAGGAAAGTCCCAGCAGCACACAGCAGCGATGAAGCCGCACACATCGGAGGGGGCCCAGCAGGCCCGGCAAAATGATCATCATCCGGTCCAGCGATAGGTGCGGTCACGGAAGCACTCCAGGAGCGCAAGGCGGCGAGAATGTCGCCAAGCGTAGGCTCACCTTTACGGTATTCAGCAAACGAGCCATGCGGCGGACCAGCGTCGCCAGTCTCGGCCAGGCTGAGAGACAGGAAGCCGCCCGCCATCTTGAAAGCCCGGCGGGGCCGCGGCAATCTCCGACCCCCGTCAGGCCACAAGCGGGGTCACACAGGATACAGCCGACCACAAGCAGAGGCACCCCCAGGGCAGGAAGGCGGGCCACCAGGATAAGGAGGGTCGCCGGCTCCCCCACGCCACCGGCTCCGTTCTCCGAGTCCGGGCGGAGAGACTCAAGATGGCCGGACAGGAGAACAAAGGGGAGACGAGCCACATACACGGTCAACCCCCGTCCATGGAAGGCAGCGCCTCAACACCAGGCAGCAGGATCGCCGGTCCAGGCCCGGAGAGCCGTCACCGGTCTAATTGCACATCGGCCTCTCCGACCGAGCCCACACCTCCACCAAGGGCCGGCTACAGCGCTCCGCCCCACCCAGGCGCCGCCGAGGAGTTTCAGGCCCGCCCGCTCCGGAGGCCCCGAAGCAAACAAGGGCGCAGCTCAGGATCCGCGGCACCTAGGAACAGACGGATCAGACGGTAAGTGCCAGCGAAATGTCTTAGTTCCGTAGTCTACCAAAGAATACTTCCCGGGGCAGGATATGACACAGGATAGACGTTCCAGGCAGGAAAGCGAACGGAGCCGAGAAAAAACGCGGCCATCGCGGACGCGAGCTTGGCTCCTCCCCCGCTTGTCTCCTTTCTGGTGAAGAATTGGCTTGGTAGTTTGGTCTGCCCTGTTCCCATGATGCACTGGGCCAGGGACAGACTAATTTGCATATAGCCAGGTTCTGAGCTGGGATGGGGCAGTGAGCTAAATAACGGTGATGGATCAAGCCCTGATCTTTGGACTGGGTAAGAGTGGTCTGCTTAATTCAGACACTTTGTTCATCACCACCCCCTTTTCTGAATCATTTTTGGCCACTATAGGTGTGGCAGGGTATACTCAGACATGAGTCCCTTGCTCACTGCTCCATCAGGATTCAAGCAAGCCGGGCCGACGACGGCTGAAATGCCAGAAACCGGTCCCCGGAAGCTTGTCTCCTTTCTGGTGAAAAATTGGCTTGGTAGTTTGGTCTGCCCTGTTCCCATGATGCACTGGGCCAGGGACAGACTAATTTGCATATAGCCAGGTTCTGAGCTGGGATGGGGCAGTGAGCTAAATAACGGTGATGGATCAAGCCCTGATCTTTGGACTGGGTAAGAGTGGTCTGCTTAATTCAGACACTCTGTTCATCACCACCCCCTTTTCTGAGATGTCTTGTAAGGGCACTCCCCGGCCCAGGGCAGTTGTAGTCGCCATGGCTCCGGTGGAATGAGCCCGCAATCCAACAGGGGGCTCCTTCTTAGCCAAGGAGTAACATGCCTGGATACACAAGATGATCCACCGGGAGATGGTCCTCTTGTGCACCGCTTTCCCCTTCTTGGCGCCCACGTAACCAAAAACGAGTTGGTCATCCACCCGGAACTGGCGTGTGCGATCCAAATAGAATGAAAGCGCACGTTTTGGGTCCAGACGGTGGAGCCGCTCTTCCTCTTTAGAGGGGTGCGGTGGCAGAAAGAAGGTTGGCAAGGTGATAGACTGCCCGATGTGGAAGGCTGTGACAACCTTGGGCAAGAAAGATGGCTTAGTACGCAACACAACCTTGTCCGGATGGACAGAAAGGAAAGGAGGAGTACAAGAAAGGGCCTGGAGCTCACTCACTCTCCTGGCAGAGGTGATGGCAACCAGGAAAGCAGTCTTCAGAGTAAAAAGGCGTAGAGGACAGTTGTGAAGTGGCTCAAAGGGAGCGCACATCAGAAATGTAAGAACAAGGTTCAAGTCCCACTGAGGCATCACAAACGGAACAGGAGGGAACGTGTGTGTGATGCCCTTTAGAAACCTATTTACAATAGGGGACTTGAACAAGGAAGATTGATCAGGCAGCCTCAGAAAGGCTGAAAGGGCAGAAAGGTAGCCCTTGATAGTGCCCAGAGCAGAGCCCTGCCGGGCAAGAGAAAGAAGGAAGAGAAGAACCTCGGAGAGAGGGGCAGCAAGAGGATCCACAGCCTTTGCTGTGCACCATGCCACAAATCTGTTCCACCTGCAGGTGTATACCGACTCTGTGGAGGGACGCCTGGCTGCCAGAATGACATTACAGACTTCAGGAGGCAAGTCAAATGGCCTCAACTGTCGCCGCTCAATCTCCAAGCATGGAGGTGGAGACTGGACAGGTTCGGGTGGAGGACCGTCCCCTGCTGCTGCGACAGAAGGTCCTCCTGAAGAGGCAGACGATCCGGGGGATCGACTGACATACTGAGTAGCTCTGGATACCAGTACCTTCGTGCCCAGTCCGGAGCCACAAGGATGACTTGGGCCCGGTCGTGTTTGATCTTCTTCAGCACTCTGGGCAGAAGTGGTATAGGCGGAAAGGCGTACAGCAGACCGCAACTCCACTCGCGACGAAAAGCGTCTCCGAGTGAGTGCCGCCTTGGAAATTCCAACGCGCAGAACTGATGACATTGCGCATTCTCTTCGGTGGCGAATAGATCTAACCAAGGCTCTCCCCATCACTGAAAGAGGCCTTGCGCCACGTCCGAGTTCAGACGCCATTCGTGATCCATCATGCACCGACGGCTGAGCTCGCCCGCCCTGGCGTTCAGAGAACCTGCCAGGTGTTGAGCCACCAGGGTCACGCCCTGGCGTTCCAGCCACTGCCAGAGGCGCAGAGCCTCCTGGCAAAGAGTCCACGACCCCACCCAGCCCTGTTAATTGCAGTACCACATGGCGGTGGTGTTGTCCGTGAACACTTGCACTACACTCCCCCGGACAGAGGGGAGGAATGCTTTCAGTGCTAGACGAATCGCCCGAAACTCCAAAAGGTTGATGTGGAGCCGGGCCTCCGCTGGAGACCAGAGGCCTCTGATCTCCGCCTCTCCCATGCGGCCTCCCCAGCCCTGGAGGGACGCATCCGTCACAACTACGTGCTCCGGTTGGGGAAGGGGGAGGGATCTGCCGCTGACCCAATCGTGGTCCGTGAGCCACCACTGCAGTTGTCTCGCAGTGCCCTCCGAGATCAGGACGTGGTCGGACAGGTTGCCCTGATGCTGGGCCCACTGAAACTTCAGGTCCCACTGCAGAGCCCGCATCCGCTATCTGGCGTGACGCACCAGTAGGATGCAGGAGGCCATCAGCTCCAGAAGCAGCAGCGCCAACCTGACCAAGACCCGGGATAAAGGCTGAAAGAGTGGAATTAGAGCCTGAATATCCCGGACACGCTGTTCGGGAGGATAAACCCGAAACTGCGCTGAGTCCAGAACCGCTCCGATGAAGAGGAGCTTCTGAGAGGGGCACAGGTGTGACTTTGGCACATTGAGGGAGAACCCCAGCTGGTGCAGGAGGTCTGTCGTTGTCTGGGGGTGGCTGACGACTGTTTGGGGCGAGCCCGCCTTCAACAACCAGTCGTCGAGGTAGGGGAAGACTGAAACCCCTAACCTGCGCAGATGAGCTGCAACCCCCGCCATCACCTTTGTGAACATCCGTGGGGCGCTTGTAAGGCCGAAGGGGAGCACGGTATTCTGAAAGTGCTCGTGGCCAACCGTGAACCGCAGGTAGCGCCGGTGGGCCGGCAGGACGGGGATGTGGAAATAAGCGTCCTGCAAGTCCAACGCTACCATCCAGTCTCCTGGGTCAAGAGCAGCTAAGACCTGAGCCTGTGTCAGCATTTTGAACTTTTCCTTCCGGAGGAAGCCGTTGACGTTCCTTAGGTCCAAGATAGGGGGTATTGCCCCCTTTGCCCTTCTTGGGTACCAGAAACTAGTGGGAGTAGCAGCCACACCCTACTTCTGGCCCAGGAATGCGCTCGATGGCCCCCTTGGCCAAGAGGGCCGCAACTTCCTCCTGCAGAAGCCGCAAATGATCCCCCGATACGCGGTGGTACTGCGGTGGCATGGCTGGAGGGGTCGCCTCGAAGGGGAGGGAGTAGCCCCTTCGGACGATTTGCAGCACCCACCTGTCCGACGTGACAGTGCGCCAGTGGAGGAGGTGATGGCGAACCCTGCCCCCCACTGGCGTCACATGGGCCTGAAAGCACGGACTAGGAGGGTTTTGAGGGGGGATGCTGCGGGGGAAGGTGTGGACTGACCTCGCCGTTGTCCCTGACCGCCGCCATGGCGGTTTCCACGGCCGCCACCACGTTGGGTATTACCCTGCGGAGCGTGGCTGGCAGCACGTGTGGGTGCACCCCTTCCGTGGCCACGAAAGGAGTGAAAGGCAGCCGATTGCTGGCGGCGGGCTGAGAGGCCCAAGGACTTGGCCGTAGCCCTGGAGTCCTTAAAGCGCTCAAGCGCATGGTCTGCCTTGTCGCCAAAAAGGCGACGGCCATCAAAGGGCATGTCCATGAGTGTGTTCTGGACATCTGCCGAGAAGTTGGCGGATCTCAACCAGGCGGGGCGACGAATCGCCACTGTCGTTGCCATTGCTCTGCCCAGAGAGTCGGTGGTATCCAGTCCACACCGGATAGAATAACGTGCCGCATCTCGGCCTTCCACAAGGGCTTGGCAGAGTTTAAGCCCGTACCTCCAACGGGCATTATGGCAGCACGTCCGCGACCGTATCCCACAGAGAGTGGGTGTAATGGCCCAAGAGGCACACAGTGTTGGAAGACCGCAGTCTTAGACTCAGGGAGGAGAATACCTTCTTACCGTATTGCTCGTACCTCTTGGATTCCCTGTCAGGCGGCGCCGACGGGAATGCGGTCTGGGAGTTTGAGGCCTGGATCACCAAGCTCTCAGGGGTGGGGTGGGTGGACAGGAAACAAGGGTCGTCCGGGGCCGGGCAGTGGCGTATGGCCACGTTCCTATCTACAGGCGAACCTGTAGCAGGCCTGGACCAAGTGCCCAAAAGAACGTCGGTCAAGGCCTCGTTAAACGACAGCAGAGGCTCGGCTGAGCATGACTGCGGCTTAAAGACCTCAGTGAGGAGGTTAGTCCTCACGGCCGCGACGGGGAGCTCAAGGCCCAAGGCCTTGGCCGCCCTCATCAACACCACACTGTAGGTTGCCCCTTCCTCCGTAGCCACGGTAGGAGGTGAGACAAAGCCAGTGTCCGGTGAAGTGTCCAGACCACTGGCCTCCCCAAGTTCACCTGTCCAGTCCTCCTGGGACTGACATTCACGTGTCAGAGGGTCCTCAGACCCCTCCCAATACTCCTCATCACCAATCTCCTGGTACTCAGGGTTAGCAAATGATGGGGCCGGTTCATGGAAAGTGAACTCTCCGAACGGCGTCTGAAGCGTCGCCCAGCGGTGCCGCTCCGGTGCCGGAACCGGGTCGAGGGAGGCATCGTGGACGGCACCGCCCGAGGACGGCGCCGGGGGTGACACCTGAGGGACCGGGGCCGGGGAGGTCGTTAAGTCCACCGGCAACGACCCGGATCCAGAACCGGATGCAGTGGGGGCCTGCGGCGCCGGGCCCGAAGGTGCCGGCAGCGTCGGGCCCAAAGCACCCGACCCGCTAGGACCCCCAGACGGGTCCGCTGGGCCCAAAGGCGCCGCGGAGCACGTCGGAGGAGTGAGGGACCTCAGGGCCACGAGGAACCGCTCGATCTCCTCCTGCGTCGCACGAGGCCCAGGGACCAGAGGGTATGGGGCCGGACGCGACGCCTGCGACTCCGACGGAGCCGCGTGGGCGTTGTCACCTGAACCCCCGGCCGTGTCGCGCGAGCGTCGGGGGGGAGTCGGAAGAGCGATGACGTCTCTTTGACTTCTTGTGCTTACCTGACGACTTCGACCCTGAGGAGTGATGTCGACTCCCAGAGCTCCGATGGCTCCTCTCCCGCGACCGGTCCCTCGACCTCCATCCGGACTGTGACCGCTCTCAGCGCGGGGCCGACTGCCGGAGTTCGAGTCGCTTGCGGGACCGCTCCCGCCTAGCCTTCGAAGTCAGGGCCCGGCAGTCGGAACAGGTCTTGTCGTCGTGGTCGACGCCGAGACAGTGGAGACACAGACGGTGAGGGTCAGTGACCGACATCAGACGGTCGCAATCCTCACAGGGTTTAAAACCTGGCATCCCTACCGGCACCGTTCGGAGTCGAAGACTTCGAAAAAGGATGATCAAAAAAAAAAAAAAAATTTTGGGCAAAAAGTGACTAAGGTACTACTTTTTCCGGACCTGCGCTGCTGGCGTGGAAAAAAGAAGAACAGCACGCGGAGGCGACGTCTAAGTACTCCGACTACGTCATCACGGCGCCCACGACGCAGACGACGGACGCGGAGCCGCAGACGACGCCTACCGACGCGCAAGGGTACTGCTACGCAAAAAAATTCCGGATCCAGTCTGACGCCTGGGGATATTCTAAGGTAAGGAATCTATCACTAACGTGTCTCTTTCAGATCTCCTGTGCCACTGAGGGCACATAACGGAGCCAGATAGAGACCCCTTTCGAGGCCCCCTTAAAAAACACTGCCGGTGCTCTGACCCGGCCCATCTAAAGCCCTGCTGACGACCCTGCGTTCGGGTATCATGGGCACTGTTCAGAAGGTCAATATTGTTAGTGTGCGAGGAGCTACACGGTCTATTTAACTTTATAGGTGAAGCTATATGTACAGACCACATCCAGACGTGACTCAGGGTGCGCTCAGATCAGACAGTCAAAGTGAAGCACTGTAAAGTAAAGGGATTTCCAAAGGATCACACAATTTGGAGAAAGGGTAACAGCTTTTGAGTCTAGGTTCATCGGTTACACATTAATTCAGCGACTGGATGAATGCCTCCAGCTCTCTTCCTTTCAGTTGCAAATGCAAATTGCCGTGCTCAATGACTGCATTACTAAATAAACTAGCACGATATTTTCAGTACATGTACATAACACTTTTATTCAATCCGACATTTTATACATATATAAAATGTCCTCGTGAAAAATTTACAAAATTAAGCGCAAGGGACGGTAGGCGATCTTACCCCACACGCCTTGCCTCCCCATGAAAAAAAACGATAAAGAGACAGTAGGTTAGCATCCCAATGACAGCAATTACACCAATTAGAAAAACAAAGGAAACAATGACATCTCGAGGAGATTGCTGTCCTATTACAGGCCTGCAGTGATGTGAAGTGCAGCTTAGCTGGGCTGCAGACAGCAAAAAGGCATTTGACATGTCATGCGCTCGGCTGTTTATTATTTAGCAGGCTTTTTTGTTTTTTTAAAAACCTACATTTGGAAGGTTAAAATGGCTACATCAGTGACATTAGGTTGGCTCTGTTTTGATTTAAATTCCTCCTGGGGAATGCTCAACCGAGAGCCAGAGCCAGGCTTGAGCAATTTGTGGCTTGGCCACCTCTGATACCCAGAGCGCCAGTGAGTATGAGGCAGCCCCCGAGAGAGCTCACTGCAGGATCCTTTGTATCAGAGGATTCGGGGTCTCCAGGCGCAGTCCCCTCTTGATTCCCGATATAGGATCCGCATGGAGGTCTTGAATCTACCTATTTGGGTGGGTTTAGATGAGCTGCCTAGTACGCTGCATCTGTTTTCCAGTGGGAGGCCCTAGAGGCAGTTTAGCACCACGAGACGAGAAAAGCTACTCAAAGTGAAAATAGTGATTCTCTGAGATTCTTTATTAGGACACGGGGATCTGAAGCAAGACCGAGTTATTGGCAAGGCCACTGGAATCATTTATGCAGCAGGGAAGGTTCAAATTATGTAATAGGGTTTACTAAATTATGCAGTATGAAAAGGCAAATTATTCACCATAACGTAGCCTATTTTGTGACTCGGCAACCAAGTCAGGTCTATATGACACCAGCGATCAACACTAAACTGTGCACACATTGTTTTTTTAAACTCTGAAGCAATGTACGCTACGTCACCATCAACAATTCAGACCTGTAATAAGGACTCAAGCAGAAAAAAAAATGCAATACAGGAAACCATCCACTTAAAGAAATTTCCAAGAACAAAAGAATACAAACACCCCAGGGGCCGGCACGGATCCAGAACGTTTCCACTCCAAGGCAGTTAGAAATTCCAGCCAGCACCATTTTATCAGCCCTGGGGGGGAGGGCACCCCTGAAGCATGTTTGTGTCAGCAGCAAAACCTCAATAAAGTGCCAATGGGAGCAGATGTCTGGACAACAAAACAAAAGCTTTGCGGCCTGTGGCATTTGGGCAGAAATAACCTCCTCGAAAAGATACCTAGCCGCAGTATTTAATGACACATGCACGCACGAATCGGGCGTCTGAAATACTCGCTGAAATGCTGACTGAGTCTTCAATGCCACGAGCCGGCGGCTGTCTGTTCTTGACGTGCTCCAGCTGTCCACAGACGTGGTAACAAGTTGTCAGAAACATGATCCGCCACTACACGCCCCCTGTAGATAAGAAATTCCTTCATGCCAACCGTTAAGCAAACCATCCATCCAGCAAACCGGCCGTCCGAAAAGGAGACAGGGCGGTCACAAACAAGCCTTATTTCCAATCGGAGGACACCTTTTTCCATAAATGATGACGCCAGCCAATGAAAGTAATGGGCGGGACTTCAAGCCCCCTTCTAAAATCTCCTCTAACACAATATGTTTTGCAAAGCGAGCAACGCATGCGTGCTGCAACGCTAGGCGAGACCTAAAAATGTGAAATAAATAAATATGTAAAACAGCAGCTTGAAAACACATAGATTATGGGGCAGAGATTAATATTTTTAATCCTCCAATCTAGCAGCTAGATGATAAAAAGGTGATGGAGTTCTCAAATAATGCAAATTCCTTGAAAAAAATAATTCAGTGAAAATGAGTTGAAAAGTAGTGAATTCAGGAAAAGGAGTTAGTAGTAGGATTTTTTTAAAACCCTACTACCTGAATAATCAAGACAGAAAGCCACAGTTGAAACTATTCTCTTTACTGAAGGGGTCTGCTCAACAAATTCAGACTTGCCTAGTTTTATATGAATAACAACAAATCCCTAAACAATAACACTTTTGTTTATGTTCTACAAAGGCAACAGTGAAATGCCCAGCTGCCTACATCAACTTGCCGGCAGGGCGAATTCTCACAATAAGGACACAGCGTCTGGGTCTACACCCCAGAGGGCGACCCCGCGTGAATGAAGAGGCTCCGTCGCCCCACCTGAGTTGCAACCACCACTTTTTATAAAGGAGAAATCAAAAAAATCAAGAGAAACAAACCCCCCCCTCCCTAACCCCACACCCAACCAAAACACCCCTCCACCCACCCTCCCACACCCACCCCGCTCCGCATCAGCTTCTACACATCCCGCTTGCTCCTAAGGGTCTGCCTCCCTGTTGACTGCCTGCAATCAACTGCCCTTCAAGTAATCGGCGTGGCACCTACAGGCTCTAAAGGAATAAGTTGTAAAATTTGCAGATACTTCAGGCATGTCACTTCCCGCAGGTCTTTGGACAATAGCTGCAAAAACGGATCCCATAGCTTAGCATACTCAGAGTCCTTCCCATCCATAACCAAAGAGAGTCGCTCCATAGCCAGGGCATGCCATAGTCGTTGGATCCAATCCCGGGGGTCAGGTATTGTTGGAGAACCCCACTGTGCCAAAAGAACCTGCCGCGCAGTCAGCAAAGCCAATGCAATTTGTCTGCCCCTGAGTGAGCGCAATGGGAAAAGTTTAGGATGGGGGAGCTCCAGCAACGTGTGTTCAGGCAGCCGTGGAAGTGTAATCTAGAAAGCAGTATCTAACTCGTCATGGACTGTGGCCCAGTAACGCTCTAACTTCGTGCAACGCCATAGCAAATTGATCAGCGTCCCCGACATCCCACAACCCCTCAAACAGAGGCCTGACTTCGCAGCATCCCACCCCTTGATGCGTGCCGGAGTATAATACCAATACGTCGCTGTTTTGTAGGCTGATTCCGTCCCTGCAGTGTTAGAGGTCGTGTGGTGTACCCTATAGAACACATGCTCTCCTTCTTTGGCCGTCAGGGGACACCCTAAGTCCGTTTCCCAACGGACTTGCGCTTTTGTATGTTGCTTCCGTGAGCTGCGCAAAATCATCGCGAAGAGTTCCGAAATGAGGCTCCGGTCATCTTTTTTGCATACCAGCCAGCGTTCAAAGGTCGTTAACGGCCGTGACATGAGGCCTACGTTGGCCGGCTGGTTCACCCAGTGTGCTACCTGCGCATGATGGAACGAGTCCCCTTCGTGCAACTTAAAGTACTCCGTGCGCAATGTGGTAAACGGGATCAGACCGTCAAAGTCTCGCCAGCGATCGAAGACCGGTGATGCGCAGCCCGGTGGGAAGTCGGGATTGTCTACTATGGGTGTCATTGGGGAGGGGAAGGAAGTCCAGCCCTTACGTAGCGCTAGTTGGTACCAAGCTTTCATCGTCGGAGAGGTCACCGGAGAGGAATATAATCCCCATGCTCTACGCTTGCGCGGCAGCCATAACTCTCGACAGATATTACATCCGGCCACCGTCTGGTCCATAAAGTTCCAGTGTTTACTGGACAGATGCCTGTTCCATTCTACTATGTACCGAAGACAGGACGCTTGGAAATACGCTGCAAGCAGAGGGAAGCCCAGACCACCAGCCATCTTCGGGGTAGTAGTCACTGTATTGTTCCATAAGAACTTGTTAAGCAGACCCTGTAGTCTCCGCAACATGCCTGGTGCGGGCTCAAGGGTAACATCTAAAACAGATAGAGTATACGGGGAAGCACAGTCATCTTGATTGCAGCCAATCTCCCAAACCATACCAATTTAAGGCGGGACCAGTCGGAGAGGGCCTTGGTAACATGCTTAGTTAGGCGAGTATAATTTAAAGAAAGGGTTTTAGCTAGAGTCGGGGCTAGTAGTATACCCAAGTACGTGATATCTGATTCTGCCCATTGGAAGGTAAAGTCCCTCTGCAGGTCCACTATATCACCATCTGGGACCGAGATGTTGAGAATTTGTGATTTAGAAAAATTAACTTTAAACCCCGCCGCTTTTTGGAAAGCAAGGAGCTCTGCAGACAGACCGCAAAGAAGAGTGGGGATTAGTCAGAGCTAAGATGACATCGTCTGCATACATATTGACTTTATGGACGTCAGCTCCAAAACGAATCCCTGATATATCGGCATGAGACCGAACGCGCTGAGCGAAAGGCTCCATATAGAGCGCGAATAGCAACGGGGAGAGGGGACACCCCTGTCGCGTCCCCCTAGTGATCGGAAAGGAGGCAGACCGACACCCATTCACCCGCACCACCGCTGTGGGGGCTGCATAGAGGCACTGTATCCACCGCAGGAAGTGGTCGCCTATACCGAAAGCCCTCAGCACCTCAAACATGTAGCCCCAATCAACACGGTCGAATGCTTTCTCCGCGTCAATAGAAAGCTGGAAGGCCTGCGTCCCCAAGCAGTGTACCAGGTCCAAGAGGTGAAGCAGTCTCTTAGTGTTATCACCCCCCTGTCTAGTTGGGATGAACCCTGCTTGATCCGGGTCGATCACTCCGTCCATCAGAGGGCTAAGCCTCGCAGCCAACACTCCTGCAAATAACTTCGCATCAATGTTGAGGAGTGAGATCATCCTATAGGAGCCGCATTCCATAGGGTCCTTTCCTGGTTTGAGAATGACCGTTATGGGTGCTTCAGTCATGGAGGGAGTCACCACCCCCGTATCGAGGAAGGAATTAAAAAGGCGAGTTAAAAGGGGAGCCAGCTCCTTACAGTACGTTTTATAAAATATAGCCAAAAAAACGTCTGGCCCAGGTGATTTAGCTAACTTCAGCCGCGCGATGGTCGATATAACCTCCTCTATTTGTATCTCGGAGTTCAGTGCTTCGGCCGACTCCCGATAGAGGGGTGTGATGCCAGACGGTGCAAGATACTCCCTTATGCTCTCAGGTGCCGTCTCCTCCTTCCTATAGAGCGATTGATAAAAATGGGGAAAGGTGTCAACAATGGCCGCGTCAGTGGTGTGGGTTCCCGCCATTGGATCCTTGATTGCTTGAACAGTGTGTAACTGTGTACGCGCGTGCAACCTGTGTGCCAGCATCCTACCCCCCCTTATTCCCGCATAGGTAGAATTTGTGTCGCAAGCGCAGTAAGGCATGTGCTGCTCTATCGAGGTCTAGGTGCTTGAGCAGACGTCTCTTCGTCTCTAGTTCTCTCCACACTCTTGGGGCTCCCGTTCTCTTATGGATCGCGTCCAAGCCACGCACATCCCCCTCCAGCTCCGCACGTTTCTCTCTGCGCAGCCTAGAATACGTTGCAGCGAGCGCTATAAAATCTCCCATTACCACTAACTTCAGAGATTCCCAAATCGAGGCCAGCGGAGTGTCCTCCACCACATTGTCTGCTAGGTAATGAGTGATAGTATCCCGAATCTTTGCCACCACAGAGTCAAAGTGCAACATGGAGTCCCGAAGGCGCCAAGCGGCCGAATGCGGCCGGGCACCTCTGAATGATACCATTACAGAGATGAGCGCATGATCGGAAAGGGAGCGCGGTGTGATGTCCGCAGCTAATAAGTGAGACAGAAAAGAGGATGTGGCCAGAAAGTGATCGAGGCGCACATACGTCTTGTGTGCAGCTGAATAGTAGGTGTAGTCGCGCACTTGGGGGTGCTGGACGCGCCATACATCATGCAACCCACACTGAAAGCCACTGTTTTCCACCTGACGACCAAGCGCCAGTTTGGCTTGACCGCTGCTCCGATCTATCTATCCCCCCCTCCATGACAAGATTGAAATCCCCACCCACCAGGATCAATGCTTCTGGAGACGCCAGTACCTGCGCAAGGGCTGCTCGTAGAAAGGGCTCCTGCTGGACATTGGGAGCATAAATAGACCCTATCGTGAATAGTAAGTCGCCCCATTGAACCCGCACTGCCAAGAACCTCCCTCTGATGTACACTACTTGGGAGAGCACCTTACAATGCATACGGGCACTAAACAGCAGCGTAACCCCAAGTTTCTTATTCGGGCCCGAGGACCAAAGCTGCAGTGGAGAGCGCTTGTCCGTCATGCGCCGGACATCTTTAGAAAGGAGATGCGTTTCTTGTAAGAGGCACACATCACCATCTACATTCTCCAAGAGGGACAGGATTGCAGCACGCTTCACCGGACTATTGAGCCGTCGAACATTAAGGCTCACCACTTTCAGATCTCTGGCCATCCTACACTAGGAACAAGAACAGAGCTAACACCCATTTCTGCATTGAGGTCACCAAAGCACAACAAGATCGCGACAAGCTTTCGGAAATCCCTCCCAGTATCATTGGGAATTGATGCTGAACCCCGCAGACTCCTACCATGACCCCCCCTAGCTGATGCGGAGCCCCAAACCCCTCCCCCCCACCCTCCATCCCCCCCTCCCCAGACAAGGAAAACTCCAAGAACATAGATCCCAACAACCCAAGAGAGAGAAGTAAACAATTGTCCGTTAAACAGGCCCCAAAAGCAGGGGAACATGGCGTCATCCAACCCTTTACGCATTTCCTGAAACAGGATTCCTCCCCAGACAAGGACACAAAAATGTTACTCATCCATTTCTTGTGAACAGCCTCCTCCGGCGCCAGCTACAGGCCCTGGTTAGGCCCCATCAAAGATCCGCGCCTCATGTGCCCGTTGAAGAGTCTGTCACTAGAGCCACAGAAGCAACTGCAGCTCCCCTTTCCAACAAGCTTACTGATAAATCAGGTTTCGCTGCGAGGGCCGGCTTGCCGACCCTCTGCCATTCCTCGGAGCGCCGCCATCGTCTGTTGGGAGAGTCACCCGATTCAGACGGGGTAGTGGGTCATTCCAGCCAAAAATGTGAAGGGCCGCATCCAGCGACCGGACCTGGATCAGCTTGGACTTCCATTTAAAGATAAGCCTAAATGGGTGTCCCCAGGATTAGGGAACACCCTGCTGCCTCAGGTAGGTAGTGACAGGCTTAAATTCCCTCCGCTTGACCAGGGTGTCGCGTGCTTTCCTCAGAATCCTTTCTCTCATCTGAAAATCGTGCACACATACTAATATGTCCGGGGTTGGGGCCCTGGGCCCCCTCGGCAGACCCACACGATGCACTCGATCCAGCTGAATCTCCGGGAGGTTCTCCTCATTCAAGATATGCAGAAAAAGAGCTCCCACATACTCCCTCAGGTCCGATTCCTCTCCTTTCCACGGAACCGCCCGAATCCGGATGTTATTTCATCGGGATCTGCTCTCCAATTCTATGTATGGGCTTGTAGGTCGAAATTCTGTTCCGTTAAGCGTATCACGTCTTGCTGAAGCCGATGTATGTCCTCCGCCGTCCCCACATCATGCTCCTCCAGTGTCGCAACTCGCTCTCCCACACCGTCCACGTCCCACCGCATCTCTCTCAGATCAGACGCTAACTGAGAACGCAACTCTGTGATGTCCTCCTTAATGGCGGAAAACAATTCTAGCATGAAAGCCTTAGTTGCTGGTGCATCACTGTCGTCCCATCGCGGAGACTTGTCGGCGGTTGGCGAGGCAATCTGTGGAGCCACTTTCTGTGTTCCGTCTTTCGAGGGTTTGTCCATTTTTAGCCTGTCCGCCGCCATTACGTCTCCTGAGGTGGCCCACAAGTAAAGCACCCAAGCAATGGAGGGAGCGCCAGGCAAAGTCCAGTCCTCCTGCTCAGACCCACCGCCACTGAAGATCCACTCACGCAGGAGCCATATAGGGCCAAGTTTCTCGTCCCAGGTGCATATGTGGTAGGGCTCAGCCAGCAACCCCCAGACTTCCTCGTGACTCAAGGGGCCAGTCAGGGACCTCTGCACTCCTGTGGCCCCCACCTCGCAAGGACCAAGCGGGAAAAGTAGGCACACTCCGGCAGCAGCCCCACTGCCACGTAGATGGTCATCCAAGCCGGTAAAGGTCGGCCCAAAATGCTCTCCGCAATCGCGTCACCCGGCCCCCAGCGAGCAAAGACCAGCATAATCGCCTCTGCACCCCAAGCGGGGAAAGCCTGGATTCTAGGCGGGAAGCGGTAATGAGGGCGGTAATGAAGGCGGTAAGTGAGGGCCCAGCGCCTCTCCCCCGGGCTCCGTGCACCGCAGCGTTCAGTGCTAGAGGTGGGAAAAGGGTCCTGCCATTAACTCAAGGCTGCGCAATGCTCCCCGGGCCGCGGGCCCACTGAGGTCCTCGGGCTGCAATCAAGGGAGCACGCGACAGTCCAGACCGCACAGCCCCCCTCCGGGCCAGGGACATCGCCCGACTCTGCAGTGCCGGCTGACCGCCGACCTCCGGTGCCGTCCGCCGGACTGCGGACCGAATCTTGGCCAGCCCGAGGAGTCCCCTTCCCACACCTCACCTCCAAGGAAGAGGAAAGCAGTGCCTCCAGCGGGTGCCAATCAGCTCCAGCGGCCGATCTTGGTTTCCAGCAGCTCCGATCACCGCCGTGGCGGGGGCCCAGCGGGGCTCCTCTGCCACACTGATCGCGACTGTTGCCCCCACCGCTCCGGGCTCGGGACGGGACACCCAACTGCTGCCCCCGGCGTCCCAGCAACGTCCTCTCCGGCCACACCGCCTCCGCAGGGCAGATTGCTCCGCTCCGGGGCCTACAGGCCGCCTCACTCCGCTGACCACGAGGCCCTCCTGGCGCGCCACTCGCCTGGGCCGCACCGTAGCTCCGTTTCCCTGCTCAAATTGGGAAAATAGGGTCGCTAATCACCGCCGGCCAGCTCCAGGGCACAGGACACCATTGGTTTGGGCGAGGATGGGCACCTTTCAGGGCGATATACAAAGCTATAAAAACAAACAGCGCCGGAGGGACTAACAAGCATGTCCTACTCCGACGCCATCTTGGCCACGCCCCTCGATTTGCTATATTTTAAAGTGTAGAAACAGAGTAAAGCGCTATATGGCAGTGTCTAAATAGGTTTTAAAAATCCATTTCCTATTTTAAATACCAATTTATATAGATAAGTGCTAATTTCTTTTTTTAACCCTTTTCTTTCAAATATATCGTCATCAAACAACCTTAACCTTACTTAAAATGCAGATTCCGTTGTATAAGTATTTTAAATATTAAACTCAAGCAGACTGCAAGATCTGTCAAGCAGAAAGTAATTCGTTTTTATACAATATTTAGAGCTCAGTTGTCAGTTTGAAATTCAACCTTGGTTGCCTCTGACCAGACTTTGGCTATTATTGGGTTTTTACAATTTTGATGGTTTTGCAATTCAGTACATGAGTGTAATATAAAATTAACATAGCCATAGGAAATTGCATCACACATGTAGACATCAACAAACTTTTTGATATTTCAGTTTGCCTGAACTGTTTGAGATATGTCCCGTACATTTCATTGTTTCACTATGGGAGATCTGGATAGCCCGTTGTATTGGACTGTCAGTGGGGAGCCTCCGTGCCGGTCTTAACTCACCAGCGAGTCTATCTTCTGTGCGAATGTGGCTTGCCGCTCATGGGCGAACATGAATTTGTTGCTGTTATGTGTGTTGCCTGATGTTATCCTGTTTATTCTTGTTGATGTGTGTTCTCCAACGACTGTTGGCGTAACAGCCTGCCAACACACACTTGCGAACTACTAACTGTTGGATAAACTATGGGAAAAAAGGAGGGGGGAGGGGGAGCTCTGTTTCCCGGTACCTACGGGATATGATGTATCTATGATATCATACCTTTAGTAGTGTGTGAAGGTGTGATTGTGCATGTGCGGAGTGAAGGTCGGGGCTGTGCAGTTCTGGAGTCTGTCTAGCAATGTTCAGGGGGGCATGCCTTGCGCGTCTAGTGCCTAGGGCTAACTCTGGGGCGGCTGGTTCCCTTGAGGCGTGTCTGCATTTTGACTAGCAGGAGGGGACGGAAATATCCCGGGTTGTGAATCCATAGGGTTCTCTGGCGGATTTGTCTCATATGTGAACGTATGTTGCAATTGCGCCCACTCTAGGGAGATAGGATGTTTACGGGTTCCCTTAAGTTACTTGCTAACAACATTTAACCTCTTCAAGTACCACTTAACCGCCTTTAATAGTTTATAATCTTTTGAGTTAACTCAGCAATGATTACATTCATTATTTGAACTCATGTAAACTGGACCTTCGTTTTGGTATACTCAACTAGGGAGATGTTGCCAATCCGTGCACAATAACATTTCAATCACTTAGCTGTAGCACAAAAAAGGGAATTTGCCCATCTCAAGCCCTTCTAAATCCTTGATGAACACCTAAATACTTATGTTCTGGAGACTATAGAGCCTGTTCACATAAATTGAAAAGTGAAGCAGTACGCCTCTGCCTGAGCATACTTTTCTGTGATTTTTCCCCAAACTCACAAACCTTTCTAAAGGAACACCTGGAATCCTGTACAAGGCTCAAGGTTCCAGGTGTTTTTCTGGTAATGTCATATGACCTTTCTTTCTTTCTTTTTTCAAAGGCTCTTATTTCCCGGTGAGGTGTTCTACGTTGCAGAGGACTCTAAACACGGGGAATCTAGCCTATTATATATTTTTTAATTTGCCATCAACTCGTGTGCATTCCAAATTGTTGCACATAGAATGTTCCTAGTATCACACTGAAAATCAAATCGCAATGCAATCATCCATCTTATGTTATAGTTATTCTTAATATAGCAAAGATTGTGATGAGTTCATACATTCTCAGAGAACAGAAAAATATGTCATATAGAGCCAGTAAGCAAACATAATCAGCACATTATTACGAGTTCTATTCTCGGTGACAGATCTAAGACCTCAGAGCTGTTCCTGTCAATATTAATGTAAGCTAAAAGTTGGATCGGGATTTATGTCTCCAGATGCAGAGTGGTATTTGTCAAGTGGGAATAGCCTAGAACAACTGAATTAGGCTGAAAGTCCAGTGTTGTCGGCAGGAGTATCCATTTTCATTGTCAGAGAGGTTACCATATATCCTTGCGTCATGATGATACAGTGGGAGACATGAAAGCACAGGTGTCAGTGCGTCACCACAGTATATCAGATTTGATATCCAATTACTATGCTTGGGGGGAAGGGTCTATGCCCATTGAAAAACGAAGCTTAGCAGTATGCATGCCATAGCAAGAAAGCAGCTGACACGTTTAGGTGTCACCTTAACATAACCCAATACGGCTAATAGGAGATGTGTAGAGTGGGGCATAACAATTCGTACTCAACAACGCACCATACTCTATGGTTCAGTATGCCACCACACGTGCATACTGCCACACCATGTGTATAAAGTCAGCATCGGGACGATGGCATCTATGGCATTTAGCTTCTCCAAAAGCTACAAAAATCTTTGATGGAGTACAGTACATTCTAGCCAGTAAGTAGTAGTGGATTAGTCTGTGTTTACTATTCAATGAAATGTGCTTTGCTTTCCAAACAACAATATTTCCATTGATAATCCATAAGTGTACAATCCAAAAAATTTCCCATTTCAGTCTCGTCTTCACTATAGGGATTTATCGATCATTGGCCACTACACTGCATATTTTATAAATGGAGAAAACATGTTAACTTGCAGAGAAAGGCCTTCGCATTAATTCCCAGCACATTTGTAATTGTAACTGTATTTATGTAGAGCTTACTACTCCTTACGAGGCGTAGAAGCACTTTTCGGCGAGTAGCATGCTACTCCCGAACCCAAAAAGGATTAGTGGTGTATTAGTATTGGGGAATTTGTGTTAATATGAGAGGTGGACATGCGAATAGATGAGATGGATTGAATAGGATAATGGAGGGATAGAAGAGGGAAGAGTCCAGAAAGTGTTATTTGGGAGATCATAGTAGTAAGATGAGGCTTAAGATGAGTAAATGGAGAGATGGGGAGGGAAGAGTCACTAGAAAGGGATTAGGGAAATTAAAGTAGTAAAATGAGGTTTGGGATGAGTCAACAGAGGGACACGAGGATGGAATTTAGAACAGGTTGCTTAGGAGATTGTAGTAGTAAAATGAAGTTTCGGGTGAGCCAATGAGGGATAGAGAGGGGAAGAGTCTAGAAAGGTTTATTTTTTAGAGTGGAGTGAATCGTTCCTCTTCATATTCGGGAAACGGAGTTACTGCAGTCCTTTGCTTGAGTAAATCTCCGAACATGTCCATGGTGGGCAGGATGGAAAGGAGCTTAGAAAAGCCCACTAATGTATGTACATGTTTGAGTGTTCCAAATGTTCAAAGGTAAACCATAGCTTGTAATGATACTCTTGAGTGGGATTGCCAAAGGAAATGTTTCCGTACTTGTTGCAGATATATCTGCACTGGTAAATGTATAGTCGCCTGCCAGAATTCCCTTGCCTCTTGCTGAATTCCTGATGAGTATAAAAAAATGTGTGTAAAAAAAAAGGTTGTGAATAGGGCCATGTACTGAATATTACTTCATACCTTTTTTTACAAATAAATTACAAGTTTACCATTCGATTAAACAATACAGTGAAAAGAATCCTCTTGAATAAGAATAATTTGATACATTAACTGGTGTAGAAGGATTCAAAACATAGGGTCCAAGTTGAATCTTGTGCGCATGAGCATGCAATTTAATCTTTTTTTCAATGTATTTATTATACAACTGCTGTTATGGATAAAGTATGAGTGATTCATTTTTTGGGGATACAACAGAAGTAAGTCAATTGTTTCAGATAGAACCTAAACAAATATGGAATTTCATTTTTTTGTACAAAAGTTATTTTAATTTGATTATTGTTACAGTTTGTACATCATCAAAAAGCCCTTCATTAAAATTAAACAATACAAAAAGTGGCATTCGTGAATTAAGAAACTGTACAACTTACAATATGAATCAAAGAATATACACACGTTTATACCGAAGTGCAGAAGTGAAAGCCAAAACAAAATCAAATAAGTAAAAACTGAATGTTAATTGTTCTTAATCAGAGTCAGACAATATTTTCAAATCAGTAGTCTCAATTGATGGGGGAATTAGTCATTGAACGCTTATAAAATCTACTATAGTTTAAGGGAACACAATGACAATTTGAGATACTCCCAGCAGGCTGCAAATGAAAAAATGCATGTCCCACAATAAAGGCACATCAGTCATTTAGTTGACATGTTAATTTACAAACACAAATAACGAAAGCATTCATTTACAATTCTGAATTTATGGATGAATGTAGGATTGTTATAATGGTAGTGTGACATAATCAATTCCATCAGGAGGTTTATTTCATTCAGAACCATACACAAAGGCCCAAGGACGAAACAAACAGGTGACTGAAAAGAGATTTTAAAAGCACTGTGATTAAAGATAATAGATTACTTTGATTGAGTATGTGTGTCAACAAACAAAACAAAATTAACTATCACCTAATTTACTCCAACAGCAATGAATAAAAAATAAGCGCACAACCCCATAATCCATCTTTTGGAGTCATAATCAATTTGTACGCACATGAGATGTAATGATAATAATGGTATGACTGAGTACTGTAATTGACATCTGTTAACTTCAGTTGCATATATGGTATCTCCAAAGAACCCTAATTTTCAGCTTAAGACGTAACTGCTTTTTTATAACATGAGTAAATATTTTAATGAGCATGACAGGAAGTCATCAGAATACTTGCACATATATCCACTGGCGGTGATATATTCCTTTAATAACACACGTCTGACAACACAAAAGGGAAGTTTATTTTAGCAGCTGGATTAATTAATCTAGCCAAACACAGTTTAATCACAGCCTCCTGAGGTCTTGGCAGGTAGATTCCACAGGTATTCTCAGTCATTTATTGTCCAAAAATTCAGCAATGTCTTTAAAGCAGTGATATCCCCCTAAACAATCGTCAGCTTAATCACAATACTATAATAAAACCGGAATTTTAAAATGTACAATTTTTATATATGCAACTCAAACATGATGCACTTTTATTGCTTTGTATAAAAAGAATCAAATATTTGCTCTCTTCAAATGCAGCCAATGAAGGGAATTAGCGGACGCTCTGCTCTAAACAAAACATTTTTAATAGCACTGGTTATGCACAAAATAAAAATGACAACTTGAATTCACAAAAATGTATGTATTATTTTTTAAATGTAATGTATTTGGCAAACATGATATGAGTTCCCTAATCCATAAATGGATGGGGTGGTGTGATTAAAATACACTGCCTCTCTGAAAGCAAATATTTATTTCAGATTATGTGTTTCTAAATGCAAATGGGTAACATCAATGTAAACAACAGAAGTATTTCAGAAAAACTGAAAAGCCAAGGTGTGCAAATATGACTATTGTATTGTTTTTTTTCTTACCAATTTCAGTTACACTTGACCACCAGGACTCTGCCACTAAGAACACACTTTAATGAGTGGAGGTTGGATGCAAATGCCTTAACCAATCCACTGCTACGGAGATTAAGAATTCTTGGTGTAGCCATAAGCTACATTGATTTTAAAAGGCTTAACGGAAATACTGTTTTGTGGCAGGTAACCATTTCACAAGCTGCTGTTTCAATAACGTTAAAGGTGTGTAATAAAAGAGCTAATTCAAATATATCCTGTTGGAGAAATAGAAGTATTTCTCTTCACTATTTCCAGATCAGAATACGACAGATTCATAGGGTATTACACCTATCAAACCACACATATATCCACTCATGGTGTTATATTCCTGAAATAATACAGGCTTACAATCTTTAAGGAAGCACATACCCGAGTGTCAATCCCATTTTAAGATCAACATTATTTGTGTGATGCCCTACAAGGATAGTCTCTGCATGAGTAATGGACACAAACAAGTCAATGAAGCTAGGAAAGTGCATGAGGAATTTTAAAGTGTTCTACAGACAAAGTTAGCAAACCATTTTCATTTCATACAACTGCTACATACTGGAAAGCTAGACACTGATAATAAAAGATCAATCTTCATTCATATATTATTTTGGACTACACATGCAGAGTTATCCGTGAAGCTCAGTTGTGTGTGACTATTATAAAAATTACAAAATGATGTTCCATCGAGCATTAGCATTTCTCTAATCTCTGTTTAAAGTAAGCAGAATGTGTGTGAGGTACTGCAGTATACTATACAATGAAACAGAGGTATGAATGTGTATGAAAACAAGAAAGTGCAAATTTAAAGATTTTCTTATCTACTATATATAATGGGGCAGATTTATCAACAGTCTACCCTGGTGCAAAGTCACAAAAAGTGACACAAACCGGTCCAAAATGTTGATGAAGGTCTCACTTTCCAGAGCAAACATTTATTTGCGCTGGACTATATCCTGTAAAGTAACGCATTTTGTGATACTATGCAACGAGGGGGCACCTCATGGGTGGTATACCGGCTATTCCACTCTAGCTTCCATGGCTTTTAACACACAGCCCTAGCAATAAACAATGGTAGATAGGGTCTTACGCCAAAAAATCAAGGCAGGTGTTAAGATGGAGAAATATTTTAATTTCACATGGCTTTCTAGACACTTGATTGTGCTGCAATGTACAGCATACCTCTACGGTGTGAAACATTTTAACTTTCTACAGGCATAGCATTTTGCACTGGACGATTGCCGTTCCAGTACAAAAACTTTGCTAAACAGAACACACACACCTTTGGACTATAGTGCAAAGGTGTGTGGTGCTAGACAGCCTGATAGTGTGCCAGGACTGGGGAAGAGAGCAGAAGTGGCATGTCTTAATAGATATGACACTACAATGCTCTCTACACTAGCACAACACAGTACTGCAAGTATGATTGCAGTTCTTCCTGCACTTTTTTTTACAAATCTGCCCCACTATTTGATTTAAATCCCATACAAGCCAACAGTCCGAATTCAAGTGAGATACTCCAGATTTGTGATGCCAAAAGTAGCTTCATTTTAGCGGTCGGTCTGCTAAAATTGCCTCTGTTTCTATGGTAGTCAATGAGAAAAATACATTCTTCAACTTATTCCCCTTTCTTTTTGGTATCACAAATGCTGCTGATCATAAACCCAACTCAGGCGTGTTACCACGTAAACCTTTAAACATGCCCTTTATATCATGCGGGGAGTGCACGCTGGGAGAAGGAATGGGAAGGTGCATACTACAGAGCATGCCATTCAGCAACGCATGTAGGTCTTACTGAAACACTCACCAAACTAGTTTATTACTGGTACTACACCCCAGAGAGACTTCACCAAGCTGAAAAGACACAGAGCCTTGACTGTTGGAGACCAACAGTGTGGGAAAAGGGGCACACTAGTTCACCTTCTATGGGACTGCAAACACCTCCGGGCTTGCTGGATTCACATACTCGACGAGGTTGACTAATACCCTAACACCGAAATCCCTAGACTTCCTGCAAATGTCCTACTGGGGGTGCCAAACCCACTCACCTACCACTTGAAATCTAGGCGAGGGAAGCAGATGGCCATAGCACTAGGCACAGCCGTCCAGAACATACTAATTCACTGGCAAACTCCTCGCAACCCTGTACACACCAGGTGGCATCAGCGATTGTAGCACATACTGAGCATGGAAAAGATCTCTCTTACCCTTGCCAGGAAAGGCTCCTCCTTTAGGGATCTTTGGCAACCATTCCTCGCTCTGCTTGCACAAGAATTCCGGGAGCTGTCCTGCCTGAGATACCTACGCCTAACTGCACCAGATTCCTCCTCAGACTGGCCTAGCTCTGTGAACGACAACTCCATCTGCGCAGCACTGTAGAGAAGGATTGGACCAGGGAGGGTGAGGGGTGGTTTTCTCTGTGATTTCTTTCCTTTCTTCTTTTTTCTTTTCTGGGGTGGCGGGTGGGACTGTACAGATAATTTGTTGACCTGTGTAATGTCAATGCACTAATTAGTAGCTACGGTGGGTTCTGTGTAGCCCGTTTACTGCGAGTTTGCTTTCAACATTGTTCAATAAAAAGAATTAAACCATACACATGCCCTTTAAAGTATGTTGAATGGATTTACAAATTCCGCCAAATTCCTATAGGCATAAACACACCGAAATGCAATATTAAGCAGTGTCCTTCTGATGGCTGGTTTCTAGAATTATGGCAATTTGTTGAAAATCTACTAAGATACACACCTATTGAGTACCTAAGTGCTTTTTCCCCTTCTGAAGTATACTTGAGCTACGCTTTTTTCAACACCAGGAACCTTGGTCGTTCACTACTCCTTTCTTCAACTAACTGAACTAACCCTCTAACTGGTCACTTTGCCACGGGCCATCTTTATCTCTTAGGAAATCACAAGCTCCTGCCTCTGCACTGAAAAGCATAATGTGACACTTATACTAGTAAACTACTGTATCCCTCTCTAATTCCAAACTTACATATACTTACAGAAATATTTATTACATAGTCATGTTATATGACATTGTTTTATATTTTCGTGTGTGGGTAAACAAACCTTAAATGTCAGGCTGAAATATTTCCGAGCTATGCCAGAATAGAAAACATGCCATTGTAAGTGTGCTCCTAGTTCATTAACACGTCATTAATTATTAATTGTGTGTTTCACCACGTCAAGGGATGTGTTCCACTTGCACAGTTTTTTTTTCTGCTATCAATTTTTAAACCAGCATGTGCATGTCTTTGATCTGTGATCCCATTCGTTCTCGTTTTTGAAGAAATGAGGCACTTTGCAGGCCAATATCTATTAGCTAAAATGCTCAATGAAAAAAAGGAGCATTTAGGCCAAGACAAAACATTCATTATTACTAATGGTAACAACAAATACATATGTACATTTCAACATCTGCAGCCTTCATAAACAAAGATTCTGGACTTCAGGAACAGAACACGCCCTGTATTTTTGGCACCCCACCACAAGTACTCAGACACCACGGTGTGCACCACAAACCTCTTCTTTCTAATATCTGATTGCACAAATGACACGAGCATTACATTTACTTTACAATACCATTGTTAATAAATGAAAGATGCTCTACTAGGGGGCATTTTGAACACGCAAGAAATTAAGTGGTTCATCTATTAGGAACTCTCCACTCAATCAGGGACAATATAAAGATGCAATTCAAATTCTGTTTGAAATATCCTTTCTAGCGGTGTCCTAATATGAGGTAAACAAGTTAACATTCATTTCAATCATGCCTTTTGTTATTAGCGGTTGACTATATTTTTCCACCACAGTAAACAAGAACTTCCTCGGGGAGGAATATATCTGCTGTGTGCTCATTTTTAAATTATCTGTGGTGTGCAAGAGATTGTTTACAGATAGAAAAAAGTCGCACATTACATTGTAAGTAAGCCAGGAAGAAAAAAATCAGCAAACTGATGTGCTCTTCTAGTGCAGACTCCTCAAACTACATGACCACATTTAAGTTGGCAAGACCACAGGTCTGATCTCTAATCCATTGCAGGCTTATGTTAATTGTATTTATTCCATGTACATCGTCATCCGCTTGTCCATACCGCGTAGAAAGAAAGGCCTTCTGGAGATCCTTGGATCCACTCATTTCAACATGATAAATATAATGAGCATGATCACTCGGTAAGTGAAAATGCACTAGATGTTCAGGAATTAAAAAACATAGCTATATTGGAGGTAGGGGCGGAGGCCGGCTAGGAACCATATTTCCTGAAGGGGGTTTCTGACGTGGTACCGGAGGTCTGTAGAAAAGGGAAAAACATATCTTTAGTAGTGCTTGGCAATATACTTCAACATATATAGCAACTGTGCACAAGAAATTGCATCAGACTATATGCCAATGTTACATATTCTACAGTCCTGATTGTTTCAGTTCATTGACAGATAGAAATATGAAAATGTGTTTAGTAAGCACATTATTGAAGTATTGATTAGGAACAAATAACAGAGAAGATACAGCCAAAAAGACAATAAAAACGATAAAACATAGATTCTTCACTAATATTCCCTTTTGATTCTGCCCATCACTGTCCATACTACATAAAAACGTGTCTAGAGGAGACTGTCAACCACCGCTTGCCAGTTAATAATTACTAACTCTTCCCCATCCCAGTGCGTACCACATGAGGATAAACCAAAAGAAAAAAAAACATGTATAGTTAATACATTATACCTAGTCCAAACAAACGATGTCTCCTACTACATACACCTGTAGGTATCCTGTTGCCTAGTAGTAATACTTGAAACTGTAAGTTATTATCACAAAGTCCTGTGCTGCAGGCACAATGTGAATACACATTAAACACGTCATGCCTTCTTTCTTATAATGAGTTTGCCCATGGGTTTGGAACAGGAGAGAGTTTAAAGATTAGGAGTGACAGAGTCACCATGAGGATTACTTAATCCTACTCCTAAATCCCAGTTCTCGTCTTCCCAAGCTGTAGATGAAGACTACAGCACAATAACAGAGATAGGAAGAAGGTGAAAGGCATCTTTGGGTATCCAATAAACTAATTGACCTAATTATATAAATCCTTCTAGCCAACGTGCACAGTCTAGCACAAGCACTTTTAGGGTGCATTGCTTGCATATTATCCCATATACCCTATTCCTCATCTTTTGACTTTTTTCTTAGAACCTGACTAGATCAGGATTTTTTCACAGCAATCGCGTCTGTGTGCTGGCAAGTGGTGTCAGACTTTGATGTGACCTTGCACCTCCTGAAGTGAGAGCACGGAGCTATATGTAAGTAGAACCCTTGCACAATTGATATTACTTTAGTTTTGAAGTACTCTCATCAGAGGACAGATGTCACTACATCCAGCTCCAGAGGAGAAGCGCCTCCTGGCACAGGAACCTCCCGCTTATTTTAGTACCACAATGCTAAAGTGTTGTACGTGAGAACCTGAACAGCCTCCCTTTGATAAACCAAAGTAGGCCTTCACTGCCAGGAGAATGGCCGTCAACTCCAACATGTTGATGTGGAGAGAAGACTCAGCCACAAAACGGAGTCCTCTGATCTACACCTCTCTCAGATGACCTCCCCATCCCAGCAGAGATGCATCTGTCACCACTGTCAGCTTAGGGAGAAGCAAGGTCTCTGACGGAGATCCAATTAATGTAGAGCCACCACTGCAAGTTTTTTGCAGTCTCCTTGGAAACCTGGATGTAATCCGATAGGTTCCCTTGGTGCAGTGCCCAATTAATCGTCAAGTACCACTGCAGAGCTCGCTAATGCCACTTGCATAGCCGACTAACACAATGCAGGATGCCAAGAAGGTCAGAAGACTTTGATCCACAGTCACTGAGACACAGGACTGAGTCTGGAATATTCGCATCATAGCCTAATGTCTCAGAGACTGTTTGTGGCGAATATAAGGCATGAAACTGCACAGTATCCAGGATGGCTTCAATAAAGGACAGCCTCTGTGAAGGAGTAAGGTGTAACTTCAGCACTTTGATTGTGAACTCCGATAATGTCAGAAGGTTCGCTGTCATCTGGAGGTGGTACACGACTGCCTGTTGTGAGCTCACCTTCAACAGCGAGTCGTCGAGGTACTGGAAAACTGGCATCCCCAATCTCCAAAGGTGTGCTGGGACCACTGCCATCACCTTCCTCAACACAAGAAAGACACAAGTGAGGCTGACAGGGAGCACAGCAAATTGAAAATGGTCCTGGCCCACCTTGAACTGCATTTGTGGGAATGCAGAACGTGTGCATAAAAGTAAGCGTCCTGCAGGTCCAAAACCTATCAACCACTTATTTGGATCCAGATCAAAAAGGACCTGGGGTAGCATGCGTATCTTGAATTTGTCCTTCATTCAGAAGGCAGAGATCTATAAAGGGACAAAGGCCTCCGTCCTTCTTTGGCAAAAGGAAATATTGGGAGTAACAGCTGGTCCCTATGTACTGGCCAGAAACCTCTCTATGCTTCTTTTGGCGAAAAGCCTCATAGGATAATATGGAGGACCCATCTGTCAGATGTTTAATTTCGAACATCTGTAGGAAGTGTTCGATCCTGCCTCCCAGAGGATGGTTGTGTGCTACAAAGGGCAAACTGAAGCAGCATGGAGGCAGATACTGGAGTCTTAGGTCATCAGTATTGTAGTCTCGGAAAACCATTAAGTTTGTCTTACTTGTTTTGATGGCAGAGGCTGCTGTGTACAGGGCACTCTTTATGGGCTGAATCTGTAATTGCAAGCAAGGAAAAAAGTACATAACTTATCTCCGTTTTTCCCAAATCGCGGTTTGTCTTAAATGAATGGCAGCTTTTGAACAGGGCGCTTACCTGTTCGGTTTATGATTAAATCTCTGCCGAACAAAGGAGCCAAATTCTCTCCTTCTCGCGTCTCCGCAAACAGGACGGTGTCCGCACGCTTCCGGGTCCGCTAAGGATCACGGGAGTTGTGGTCTCTTCCTTTTTTTAGAGCAGTAATAGCACTCTTTTGCATTTGGTTTTTTTCCTGATCAGATTGGTTTTGCGCTGGGTTGATTAAAAGCAACCGCACAAGTTCTGAACAATAGAGGTAAGATAAGGAAGCTAGCAGTGGTGTAGGGAGTGCTAATAATTACAATAATCCTCTAAAGAAAGGCTTCTTTTCCTTTCTTCACAGCTTGTTGTCCTGATGAGAACTCCAAAAACATCGCGAGTTCGAAACGCGTAGACTTTTAGAGCCATAAAATCACAATAAGTCACTTTGAATTGCTCTAAATAACTGTCTTGTTTAAGAAAAGGATTTTTCTATGGGATTATGTGAATATTGTTATTCCAGTGTAAATATATGAATATTTGATGTCTGTGGGTGTATGAGAGGGTATGTTTGAATGAATGATGATTGGAAAATGTACATAATCTAATATGTCGAAATGTTTTTTTATGTGAATGTATAAGTAGTGTACAGAAGGTCTTGTAAATTGTGAAAATTGGTGAAATAACAACCAAAATCATGAAGTAAAGAAATTTTGCAAAATAATAAAAAGATTGAATCAAACATAAAATTTGAAAACAAAGCATATTGTTTAACTCGTATGTTTTGAGTTGATTGAAAGGTAAATCATAGTACAGTATTGGCAATTATTTTTGTTTAATTTCAGGGTCATAAAGGCACACTCCTCGCAGGAAGTGGGCCAAGTCCATACATCAGATGCAAAAACAACAATTGATGGACGTAATGTTGTACAATGGCAAAACATTCACCCCCAGTCACAGATCTGGGTTTAATCCATAATTATTTTGATCACCACACCACCCCAGTTCAGACATGGCCATATGCAAATCAGTCTTGACTCTGTGCCTCATGGGAACAGTCCAGCCGGAACTGCCAAGCCATGTCTTCCCTGGACTGGAATCAAGCATCCTAGGACCGGTTTCTGGCTATCAGCCATCATCAGCCAGGATAGCTTGATTCCAGTGGCATGGAGAGCATGGGACTCACATCTGAGGATACCCATCCCACTCGGGGTGACAAATGCAGAAACAACAATTGATGGACGGAATGTTGCGCAATGGCAAAACATTCACCCCCAGTCACAGATCTGGGTTTAAGCCATCATTATTTTGCTCACCACACCACCCCAGTTCAGGCATGGCCATATGCAAATCAGGCTTGACCCTGCGCCTCATGGGAACAGTCCAACCCGAACTGCCAAGCCATGGCTTCCCTGGACTGGAATCAAGCATCATAGGACCGGTTTCTGGCTATCAGCCAGGATGGCTTGATTCCAGTGGCATAGAGAGCATGGGACTCACGTCTGAGGATACCCATCCCACTCGGGGTGACAAATGCAAAAACAACAATTGATGGACGGAATGTTGCGCAATGGCAAAACATTCACCCCCAGTCACAGATCTGGGTTTAATCCATTATTATTTTGCTCACCACACCACCCCAGTTCAGACATGGCAATATGCAAATCAGTCCATACATCAGAAGCACAGCTCATGTGTAGCTGTCACAGACATGTGTTTGTGACAGTTCCTTCAAGGCTTAAACCCTGTAGTTTTCGGAATGAACATAGTTCCATTGCACACATGATAACAATATTTTTGGAGAAACAAATCATCAAAAGACGGGGAAAAGTTAGAAGCATGCTCCGGATCTGTGTATGAAGGTGCGGAAGGAAAGGAATTGATATCGGTGCAGAGGTGTGGTGCTTCCTTTCCATTTCTCACTTCTGGGCCAGTGAGCAAGAGCAATGTTGTTAAATCTTCCAGGTCCAGTCAGAGGTTTGGGGATATTCTAAAGGTGAGAAATCTAAGGCTAGTAGTATCTATCAGACCTAACTTTTTAGGCCACCTGAAAGTCTACTGTGTAGAACAGGGAGGATGAAGTGCAGTGAAGAATCTGCACTCAGAGGACCCAAAGGTAATTAATCTGTTCTTTTGATGGTTACTTATAACTGTACATTCCTCATGTTTTGAAAGAATACCAAAGGAGTACTTCCCAAACGTCAGGATGTCCTGCTAAATTAAGCAGGCAAAATGGCCTTCTCCGCAAATTTGAGAATCGAAAAAGCAAAGCCTGGTGGAAATATGAACTTAAACCCATGTGGCTGTCTGACAGATGCCCTACACCAGAATATCCATTGCTAGTGATGTGGTGTCAGTGTTGGCTCTGGTAGAATGAGACTAAAGGCCCTCAGGGGTTTCAGTCTTGCCCAAAGCATAGCATGTCTTTATGCAAAGTACAACCCACCAAGATATGGTTAGCAAATGTACCACCTTCTCCTTCTTACCATTGGCAAAACATAAAAAGCTTGTTATCCACTTGGTGCTCCTACTTCCGCTCCAGATAAAAGACAAATTGTTGTGTCCACAAGATGAGGTCTTTCCTTTCATTAGATGAGTGAGGTGCGGTGAAAAAGGTAGCAAAAGTTATGGACTATCCCACATGGAAGGGCGACACCATCTTCGTCAGAAAGGGAATGCAAATTCATAGCAGCAATTTATCTAGGACAAATGTGGTGTACAGAGGTTGTACTGAGCCCTTGCATTCACTGACTCCACGTGCATCAGCAATTTCAGTGAACAATACAGCCTTAATGGTGAAGGATCTCAGAAGTCAACTGTGCATGTGCTTGAAGGACATGCACATTATTAACATAAAGACCAAATTAAGGTCCATTGGAGCATAATGAAAGGGCCAGACATGACCATGTATGCAAGCCCTTTTAAAATCCACATCATAAACGGTGAACTAATAATGACACTGGTCAGGCAAATGTAGAAAGGGTAACCAAATAACTTTTAACAGTGCCCACAGCAAAGCCTTGCTAGGTAAGAGATGGAACAAGCTGCAAGTGACGTCAGTCCACCTGCAGAGTCTCAACCTCAAGGTCTTTGCACCACGCCACAAACGTCACCTAAAGATTCAAATACATTAATTCAGTGGAAAGGTGCCTAGCTCCACTATCTCAGCAGATAAATAAAATCTACTCAGTTGGTCCTGCTCAATCTCCATGAATGGAGAGATGTGGGTGCATAAACCATTGTGGAGACAAGAGATCCCAAAGAGAAAGATCGGAGAGCAAATGCTCAGTTCAAGAGATAGGGGCACCACATGCTATTGACCAAATTTAGAGCATTCAGCATGATCTGAGCCTCGTCCGTCACAAGTTTCAGAAATCGAGGGAGGAGAGGCAGAGGTGGGAAGGAATACAGAACACCAGCATCCCACTGCAGGCAGAATGTGTCTCCTAGGAAATTGTTTCCTGGCAGAAACTCCAGTGTGCAATACCAGCGACAATGCGTGTTCTTGTTGGTGGCAAATATATCTTACCAAGGCTGGTTGAGATGCCCTGAGCCACCTCAGGAAGCAGATGCCATCTGTGTTCTACACGATGCATGGAAGGAAGGCCTTCACAGACAACCAAAGTGTGGGAAGTCTGTTTGTTGGATTGCAAGATGGGCACTTGAAAGTATGCGCTCTGCAAGTCCAGACATCATCCAGTCCCATAGATTAAGGGCAGAAAGAATTAGGACCAAAGTCAACACCTTGAAACTGCCTTTCGTAAGGAAGGGAATCAGAGGTTGATTGTCTAGAACTGGCCTTACTCCGCCTGCTTTTTCAAGAACCATAAATAATGGGAGTAGCACCTCATGTCCTTCTCCTCCTGCAGGACCCTCATAATGAACTTTTTGGGCAGCAATGACTCAACTTCCTGTGCAAGGATGGAGGCATGATCTGCTAAGTCTGAACAAAATCAGGCAGAAAATGAAGGGGTGCAGATGTGAAATGGAGAGCATACACTTGTTTACAGATGTGTAGCACTCACTGGTGTAAATGTATACCAAGCCAGCTAGACAGAGAAAACAAATTCTGCCCCTACCCGGTCGGATATGACCACAGGAGGGAAACCAAAGTGTCTTGGTCGCAACTGCTGTGGGTGAGAAGGAGGAAGAAGACTGCTGTGCCTGATGGTGCCAAAGACCTCTGCCACCACTACATCCTCATGAGCAGTGAAATGACTGTCGACTGTTGTGCAGGTTGTAAGGGCACCCTCTGATAAGAGACAAGAACTCAAAAGTATCCTCTGAGTGGGCCATAACACAGCTGTCCTCAAAGTGCTCCACTACAGAGTTAGCTTTTTTACTAAAATGCCTAGAACCATTAAACAGCATACCCATAAGGGACACATGTACGTCACCAGAACATCCTGTGGTGTGCATTTAGGATGACACCTGATCACAATACAGACGCCATTGTTGATGCCGGCCCTCCAGACAAATTGACTTGATCCCTGTCCATCTTAGATTGTCTGAGTGAAGGCTTTCCTTAATTTGTAACAGGTGGCTGCCAAATCCTCACAAGCCATACTGCTAAGTACATATGACATAATCAGGGACCTCAGGGCATAGAATGCGGAACAAGAGAATCGCTTCCTGCAGGCATTAATGTATTTCGATTGCGTGTATGGTGGGACAGTGCTGAATGTATTAGGATGCAAGTGGATTGTTAGAAGCTTGGATTATTAAGCTCTGAGAGTCAGGTACAGAGTTAAAATGGCAAGGTCTACAGGGACGCATAGGTACTAGGTCAATTCCCGGGGGACCTGAACATGGCTTAGAAAAGGTCACCATCAAGATTTCTATCAGAGCCTCCTTAAAAAGCAGTAAGGGCTCTGAATTAGCAGGATAGGGCTGCAAGAGTTGGGACAGTAGGTTTGGTTTTGTCTCTCTAATAGTTAGTTGAAAGAGTAGAGAAATGGACTGGCGCTGGTAGGGAGCTGATAAAGAATCTGCCTCTGGAAGTCTAACTGAGAGTCTACTGCCACACAGTTGGGCCCTAAATCACTCCAGAGAGAGCGGACATGATCCTGAAAAGTTGCAACATTGCCTTCCTAAAGGCCTCTATTTGCTGCTTAGTCGCTGACAGTCTGGAACACTTGCGGGGTACCAGGACCAGGCTTGAAGCATGCCCGGAGTCGGAATATTGGAGTGCAGTTGCTTCTTTGGATTGCCAACTGCATGGCCTCTTACTGGAGCTGGTGTGGTGAGATGGTGGATGAATCCCACTTGAACATTTTGTTCTTGAGGCATGATTTGTCCCTCGATTTCGGCTCATACAGATGACTGTGACAGAGGAGCAGAACCGAGACCTGGAACAGGAACAGGCCTGGAACTTCAAGGAAGAGGGGGTTCGCTGTAAGGAGTGCAACCTACAATACTTTTTGTATTTAGTGAGGTCTAGCTCCCTGATCCCCTTTGAGTAGCAAAGTTAGCATTTTTTGCATGACTGAGTATTACCTAGACCCTAGACTCCACATGCAGATATTGTGTGGATCCATAATTGTCATCTGTTTAAGTCTTGCCTCAGTTTGAAGCCGGTGGTCTTTGGGGGAGACATTTCTTTCGCACACACTGTTGTTGAAAAACACAATTTGGTGCCGGTGAAAAACTACAACATTTGGGAGCGGAGTGGATTTTCGTTTTGAAAATCTAGTCATTTACTTATCCAGGTGAGCAAACAAGGCTTCATTCTCAGAGGAGGCTTCCATCACACTAACATACTTAACTGGGGCTTCTCAAAAATATATATGTGGTTTTCTTGCTCGATTTCGAACGGTGATCTGACTGACGCCGCAGAAACACCCCGGGAATACGTGCCGTCCATTTAAATAAGCCACGAGCATTAACTACCCGGGGGCACCAAGACAACTAAGATATACAGACCTTCCTTATAAAACAGAATCAGAAGCAGGAAGGATATCCGTTTCAACATACAAGATTGTTGTCACATAATAATACCTTGAGGATTTCGAATAAATAAATGTAAAATGAGTGTACAAATTTGAATAACACTGCATTTGACATCTTCCATCGTTTTTAAACATTGAGGACTTCGGGAAATCGTGAAACTTCAAATAACGACCCCAGATAGAAAAATAATTGATACAACTCACCAAGATGCGATTGCATGGGTGATATACTGAGTGTGGAGAAAACCATAGATACTGTCCTGAGGAAGGAGGCTATAAACACTCAAGGCTTCCGAAACGCGTCGACGCAAACATAAAGTGTTAAATTTGGTGTTGCCAACAAACATATTGGTTACAAGGAAAGAAAATCCTTCCCAGTGTTGTCAAACAGGGGTCCGAATTGACAAGATTAAGATAAATACCAATGTCTTTTCCCATTTTTTCTCCATTCCCACATTAGGTGGTTTTTATTGCAAACTGAATGGGTTTTTAACTAGAATTAAATAGGAATTCATATGTTTTTTATTTGAAATAAAATGTATGTTTTTATATGAATATTGTTTTTTCCTTCTGGTGAGTGTTCCCCGAGCTAAATGTTGATAGTTGAATGAGTGATGTGAACTGAGTGAGATAGGTCTCTGAATTCCGTTTGGATTTGAGATTATTTGGAGCTCCCACAGGGAAAACATTTTTCTTTACTTGATAGTTTTCTGTGGGAGTCCTGACTTTGTTGAGAGATGACTTTGAAATAATAGGTAAGAAATGAGAGTTCCTTCCTCCAGATCTTGAGGTTAAATCAGCAGTGAAGGCTCAAGTCGAAGAGGCAAGAAGGCTGCTCGGACATGGTTACCCTCCCTCACTTGTACAGTTGGCAGAATATGAATGGAGAAGGCCTGTTGTGTATTTGAAAGGACAGAAAGTACCTTTTATTTTAGATATGCTTACTAGTGTAACAAGTACTAGCATCATTGTCCATGCTAAAGGTTAGTATTTCAGCTATTACATGGGTATGGTTAGGTATCTGTTCACCTGGACCATCTCCAGAGTTCCAGGGGACCAGTCAAAGAGACTGAAATGGGATATATAAAAATATCATTGATGTATATATAAAGAAGAATCAGTTTCCTCAGTAATGCAGTGTCAACGTGGGAATGGTATTCTTACAATGCATAACCAAAAGGCTCAAACACAGATAAACTAAGAAAAGGGGATAACAGACCCTGTTGAGCTCCTCATGATAAAGTAAATGGTTCAGAAATTACACCACTGTTTGGTAGTATTGCCAACACAAAACCTAATTGCAGTGAATCAAAAACCTTATCTGCAAGTAAAAACACAGCAGTGGATTTAATCTCTGAGCGCAACTGGTCTACAGATGCAAAGAAGGTACGAAGATTGTAGGCAGCATGGCAGAGGACAAATCCAATGTGGTCAGAAAAAACAAGACCTGGCATGAAAGGATGTCAGATGGCATGGCCTGGCAACAGTCTTTGTTGAGGATGTTAGTATTTTAGTTAATTAACAACAGGGTCCTATATGACTTTCAAGAAGAATTGGTTTTCCCGGTTACAGCATGATGTTACTGATCAATGCTTCGTGCAAGGAGGATGGATACTGGCCTGAAGCAGGACCCTCCTCAAACACAGACAGTTTATTATATAAATGCCTGTGTGTGTTTTATTAAAAAAAATAATCAGCTGTAAGCCTATCTGCACCTGATTTGTGCCCCCAGTCATTTCCTTAGGCACCGCCTTGATTTCTGTCATCGAGGTGGGCTTGGTGGGCTTTTTTTGTTTTCCAATCAAGTTAAGGCTACTCTGTGTCTAGATAATCAGTCACTCCTTCTCTAAGGTCTAAGAAATCTTCAGAACAAAGCGTCTGAAGGTTAACACTATATCTAATGTATCATTTGTCCATATCCACTCATTCAGTTCCATGCACACAATATCTCTAGCAGACCAAGGGGTCTAGATCAGTCAAGCCAGGCTGTTACGGGATGTTCATTGTCTTTGAAGACAGCGTTTCACTAAATTCCAATAATGCAGTGTGCATCCCCTGGAGGACTGAATTGTCTTCGATCAACAAATGTCGTCTCTCCAGATTTTAGAGTGCAGACATTCAGAGTATCCCTGATGGACTTTAGCATGCCTGTCTGCATTATACCTCGAAAGCATCCCAGATCACACTAAGTACAATGAGTATACCCAAAAATGGGTCCCTCACTCATTGTTACAGGACTCAAACTCTTTCTCAATGACCAGGCCTATCTAACTAGGTCTAAACCAGTCTGGGATTGCTTTTGTACCCATCTAGAGGGAACTAGACCTGGCAGTTTGGGCTGGGCTGTTCGTACTGTAGCAGGATAAAACTCAATTGCATTTGACTAATGTCTGTCTAAAACAATACAGTAAGCAAAAAATAAAATACAAAAAAACACATTGGTCTGGAATGTGGTCCTTAGTGATCGTCAGTGGCTGATATTAATTGAAAGATTCCTTTCATCACTTAGCTTGTTTACACTTATTATTTAGTTTGTTTATAGAAAAGAGGCATAGCATCTTCGAATTTTCAGACTGCTCTCTCTGATCATAAACATGTACTGACACTGGAGACAGAGTGAAATGAAGGAGAACTGGTGGATGAATGTTAACTGGTTAGCAGACAAAACAATGGTGAACTCGCTTAGTGTAGCATTTCCCTTTACATGCAAGAAGATGAGACAAAATAAATGGGTTCACCGCAGGACACACCCGAAAAACTATAGTAGGGGGTCTGGATGATTGAGTTAACTGCCTTATAAAACAGAGAGAGGGAACTGTTGAGAATGCAGCTTATGTAAAGGTTACAGATATAAGCAATTCTTGGCTGTACGCCACAATAGCAAAGTCAATATCAACCTACTCATAAAGCAACACCACAATATCAACTAGAAATGTATCATAAATATAAGCAAATATAGAGAAGAACAAGTTATTTACTTTTAATAATGCTCTTTCTGGTGGATACTCTATCTAACCACAGATTCCTCACGTTTGGAATATCCCTCAAGCAACAGAGTGGATCTGGAAGTTTTCTTAGCTGCGTGTTGACTTTGTTCTGCCCAGAAAGTGACACAGCGAGGCGGCATATAAGCGTGCTGATATCAGTTTCTTGCTTGACTCTTTCCACGCCCTCCCATGTGGAGTACAAAAGTAAGTGTGCAAACGTCTAATTTGGGACCTTTTTAGATGGTAAGAAGAGACTATTCCACAGGAATGGGGGGAGGGATGGGAGTGGGACATCTGACGTTAGATAGATCCACCACCAGGAGCATTATACAAATTAAGTAACTTGTTGTTCAGATGTGCACTTCTAATAGCAGACTCCTCACCTTTAGAATAGTTACCAAAACAGTACCTGCGGAATTGGAGGGTTTGTGGAGTGAGCGGAGTTAAAAAAAACCTGCGGGACCATATGGGTGAAATGATCTTCCCGTCTGCCAAGGCGGTAGTAATTTGTGGATGTCTGCAAAATGCCAAAGTTGTGACATGCCTGACAAATGTCAAAGACAGGGATTCTGCGTGCCAAGGCAGTGGTAGCACTCTTGGCTTTGCTAGCATGGGCTCTCAGTTCTTTAAGAGGCGGCTTCTTGGCCAATATGTAGCAGATTGTACTGCAGAGGACATCCCACCTTGACAAAGTCTATTTCTGCACTGGTTTGCTTTTGTTCTCCCCCACATACCTCACAAAAAACGGATTGTCCATCCGATGGTTTCTGGTGCAATCAATGTAAAAGCTTAAGGATTTTGGGGATTTAGTTGATGAAGCCTCTCCTCCTCTTTCGACGGGAGAGAGAGCAAAGAACGCTAGCAGAGCAATGGATTACCCAGTGTGAAAAGAAATCAGAACATTTGCAAAGCTGCTGCACTTATCCCTCGCCACTAGTTAGTCTGGAAAAGAGGTAGTGTACAGTGACTGCACCGAGAGGGCCTATAGCTCACTCATGAGACAAACTTTGAGTGACTGCAGTGAGGAATACAGTTTTGAAAATCAGACAAAGCAGCAAGCAGCTATTGCATTGGCTCAAAGAGTGTGAAAATCAGGACCAAACTGACATCCTACTGCGGCGTCACAAACAGCTTGAGAGAGTGGATGTATTTTAAACCTTTAATATATCGCAAACAACAGGTAACTTAATTAAGGACAGATGGTTAGGCAAACACAAAAGGGTCAACAGAAAAACCTTTCGCAATGGCCCCTGCAAGATCTTGCTAGGCAAAAGGACAAAACAAACAATAAAAATCCAGCAATTTGGATTGCAAAGGGTCTGAGTGGCAGAATCCACACAGGCCACAAACTTGTCTCAGGGCCTGGCACAGACTTCATAGACGGGTCCCAGGGAGTAAGGATGACATCCACATCTTCAAGTGGTATATTAAATGCATTCAATGACCACTATTCAATCTTCATGTATGTAAGTGTAAATTGTGCAGTTCAGGTGCAGAACCCTGCCCTGCTGTTGGGATAGGTGATCCACCCAGAAGTGACAGCCTGATAGCAGGATAGATGCTCATACCCAGAAGTTATGGCCTCAATACTCTCCTGCCCATTCTTGAGCCACAAGGATGACTTGACAAGGTCGACCTTAATCTTCCGAACTCAGGGAAAGAAAGGCAGCAGCACAAAGGCGCACATAAGTCTCATGCTTTACTCTAGCCTAAATGCATCTCCTATAGAGTGTTCTTAGGAACTCCAACGTACAGAGGTTCTCCCCACCATCAGAAGATGTCTTGTGCTACCACTAGGTGCATTCACCACTCATGATCTCCAGGCATCACCGGCTGAGATCCTCCATCCTAACGTTTAAAGATCCCGCCAGCTGGTTCACAACCAGGGAAATGCCCTGACGCCCCAGCCAACTTCAGAAGCGCAGAACCTCTTGGCACAGACCCTCATTCCACCCTTCTTGTTGCAGTACCACATGGCAGAGATGTTGTCTGTGACCAGCCTTCAGGTTGTGGTCAGCAGAAAGGTCTTTAACGCTAGGCGCTAACATAGTTATGTGCAGTGTTTAATTTGAGCCGGTGCTTTCCGGTGCTCAGCACAGCACTTAATTGGTTTCCGGTGCTCGGCACAGGCACCGAATTATCAAAATTATACTTAGAACAGTCTACCACATGGTGGCATTCCTCAACCATTCCTTTAGCTTTGGGGGCCTGGAATAATCAAAACTGTCGCATTTACATGGGAGAAAGATGGTTAGTTGTTTTGGCAGTGATGACATGGGTAATGGGTGGTACAAGTTGCAGTGGCGTCCTGGTCAGAAACCTGGCACTTAATATTTTACAAATTAAGCACTGGTTATGTGGAGCAATGTTTCCGCCAGAGGCCAGAACCCTTTGATATCCACCTCTCCCAGATAGCCTCTCCAACCCAGCAATGATGCATCCGTCACCATCATCATCCCAGGGTGGGGAAGGCAGAGGGGTGTGCGCTAATCAGATTGCAGTCGAACAGCAACCACTGCATACCTTTTGCAGTCTCCTCCAAAGTCTCCAAAGACATCCGCCAGGTTCCCTTGGTGCTGGGCCCACCAAGATCTCACTGCAGCACCCGCATATGCCACCTGGCGAAGTGGAGAGGCAGGAGGCCATCAGGCAAATAAGGCTTGGAGCTGCTCTCACCGAAATACAGGACAGAGGCTGATATAGTGGTCACATAGCCCGAATGTCCGGTACTCGTCATTATGGAAGTAAGGCCCTGAACGGCAGGGAGTCCAAAACAGCTCCTATAAAACGAAGCCTCTGCAAAGTAATCAAGCGTGGCTTCAGATTGTTGATCAAGAACCCCAATGATGTCAGGTGGTTTGCCAACATCTGGCGGTGGTCTATGACTGATTGTGGCAAGGCCGCTTTCAACAACCATTTGTCGAGGTATGGAAAAACTGATATCTCCAACCTCCTAATATAGGTGGCAACCATGGCAATAACCTTTGTGAACATCGGCACTTGTAAGGCAGAAGGGGAGCACAGCAAATTGAAAATGCCCTTGGCTAACCTTCAACCACAGGTAACATCTGTGAGACTACAAGACAGGCAAGTGAAACCATGTGTCCTGTAGGTCCAAGGCAACCACCCAGTCACCAGGATCCAGGACAGACCTGGGCCATGTTGAACATTTTCAATTTGTCTTTCCGCAGAAAGGCATTACAGCGCAAAGATCTAAAATAGGATGAATGCCTCCATCTGTCGCCAGAACGAGGGAATAGCAGGAGTAACAACCCACCCCCTACTTCAGAGCTTGGCACCCTCTTTATTGCCCCTTTGGAGATTCACACTCCGCACTCTTACATTAAAATGAGTACTGGTTGCTGATGCTGGCCACTTCTAGGTCACCAGACATATGGGCTTCTTTAGAACTCTACTTGGCAGTGCAATCTGCAAGGAGGCACAAGGGTGATGGACTGGCTAGACAGCGCAAGGGACAAGGGATGTGGGAATCTAAAAGGAGATGTGGGAGCAGCCAGACCAGACCTGGGGGCCTTAATTCCTGGGTTTGCCCACTGAGATATACGTGTGGCGGGATAATGTAGGATGTACGTAGTATATGCACATATGTACCTGTTTTACCATTAAAACTAATAAAAAAGACATTAAAAAACACCTCTTGCAGTAAAATGAGTACATGATCCTCTGAAACCAACCCTGATGTGGAAGGAAGATGTTGTGGGTCGAAAAGAAATGAGAGGGCATAGCCGTGCTGGACGATTTGGAGGAACCATCTGTCGGATGTGATAGACTGCTACCTGGGAAAATATATTGATTCCTGCCTCACACAGTGTTTGTGTGCTGCTAAGAGCAGACTAAAATGACTTGGAGGCTGATTCTACATGTGACGGGAACTTAGAAAATTGGTGATCCTTGAGACTCCCATGTTGTCAACCTGATGTTCATCTCCCAAAGGGACTGAGGTGAATGAAGTGGGGGTGGGATGCCTCGTGCTGTATATACACTAAACCTGTGGGGGAAACCAAAAGGACCAGATCTGAAGAGGGAATTGCCTGGCAGGGGTCAAATTGCCTAAAGAGTGTGCCATGACGTGCAGCTTTCCTTGAAGTGCTCCAGGGCAGAATCAGCTTTTCTGCAAAAAAAGTTGAGATCCATCAGAAGGCATATCCTATTAGGGATGGCTGCACATCTCCGGGAAAAGCCTGTGGAGCTCATCTGTGCATGACTACAAAGCACCACACTAGAGCTGACTGCTTGCCTCCATAAGTCGGCAGTACTGAGGCCAGCCTAAATTGTATATATGCCCGCACCCTGACCATTCTAAATGGTTTGACAAAGAAGTCCAGATGTCCTCTAGGACCATCAGAAAAATATTGCTGCCCATGACCCAAAGGACATGCGTCTAACAGCGAAGCAGCCACCTGTCAGTGGCTGACCTCAAAATTATGCTGGCTTGCCCAATTCTTTTCGGCTCCCTGTCTGCGAGGGTATTGGTGAATTCATTAGGATTCCTCTTGCTGGTGGAAGCTAGGACCACCAAACTCTAAAAAGGGAGTTTGCTACGGCTTCATGGAATGGTAAGATTTAGGGGCTTAGAAGAAGATGTCCCACCCTCCAAAACCTCAGTAATCACATTTGCTTTAACCTCAACAAAAAGAAGTTGTAAATCGAGGACATCAGCATCACGTCCAGTAACAATGGCAACGGTAGCACTCTCTGTCATTGCGGGATGGGCATTTGGGGGGAAATCAACCCTATATCGGGGGAGTATTAAGCCTACTGGCCTCCAGTAATCCTGCTGTGGGGGTAATCATATCATCTCCAAGTCGTGGCAAGCTGGTTTGAATCAGAACCTAAAAGCTGGTGGAGCAACTAAAAGCTCCATGGCAGCAGAAGTGATTTGCTTGAAGCAGTCTGAATGAGAACTTAATGTGCTGGAGTGGAGTCGGAGTGTGACCTTGGTTGGGGTTCGAGATGCATCTGGCTCGTGGTCAGACACCGGAGTCAGCCCTAGATCCACCTCCGGGACTGGTGATAGCAGGATTGGCGTCAATGAAGAAGGGACTAGTGCAGATCTTGGATCCGGAATGATAGCCAGCACTGGAATCAGTATGGAACCCGAGACAGGTTTCAGGGGATCCGATAGTGCAGAGGAAGGATCTGATGGTGAGAGCCCGACTGGAGGCCACTGTGAATCATTAGAGCAAAGGCGTACCAGAGGGAGCTAGAAGAGTGCCAAAATATGCAGCAGCCTCTCTAAAATCCTCAACCTGCTGTAGTAAACGTAATCAATCAATCAATCAATCAATCAATGACACTTATAGAGCGCGCTACATACCCGTAGGGTCTCAAGGCGCTTAGGGGAGGGGGGGGTGCCGCTACTGCTCGAACAGCCAGGTCTTCAGCTTCTTCCTGAAGGAGAGGTGGTCTTGGGTTAGGCGCAGGTCGGTCGGGAGGGAGTTCCAGGTCTTGGCGGCCAGGTAGGAGAAGGACCTTCCTCCTGTAGTTGCTCTTCGGATGCGGGGGACGGCGGCGAGGGCGTGGTTGGCTGAACGGAGGTGGCGTTTGGGAGCGTAGAAGTTGATCCGGCTGTTGAGGTAGCTCGGGCCTTGGTCGTGTAGGGCTTTGTGTGCGTGGGTGAGGAGGCGGAAGGTGATTCTCTTGTTGACGGGGAGCCAGTGAAGGTCTCTCAGATGTCCGGAGATGTAGCTGTGTCGTGGGATGTCGAGGATGAGTCTGGCTGAGGCGTTCTGGATCCGCTGGAGTCTCTTCTGGAGCTTGGCGGTGGTACCGGCGTAGAGGGCGTTGCCGTAGTCCAGTCGGCTAGTGACGAGGGCCTGGGTGACGGTCTTCCTGGTCTCGGTGGGGATCCACCAGAAGATCTTCCGTAGCATGCGTAGGATGTTGAAGCACGCCGAGGAGACGTTGTTGACTTGCCTGGTCATGGAGAGGGAGGAGTCCAGGATGAAGCCCAGGTTGCGTGCATGGTCTGTCGGTTTGGGTGCGGTGCCCAGGGCGGGAGGCCACCAGGAGTCGTCCCAGGCGGAGGGTGAAGAGCCCAGGATGAGGACCTCCGTCTTGTCCGAGTTCAGTTTTAGGCGGCTGGTCGTCATCCACTCGGCTACCTCTTTCATCCCTTCGTGTAGGTTGGCTCTGGCGGTGGCGGGGTCGTTGGTCAGGGAGAGGATCAGCTGGGTGTCGTCGGCGTAGGAGATTATGCTGAGGTTGTGTTGGCGTGCGATGGCCGCGAGGGGGCTCATGTAGACGTTGAAGAGGGTGGGGCTCAGAGAAGATCCTTGAGGGACGCCGCAGATGACTTCGGAGGCCTCTGACTTGTACGGTGGTAGGCGGACTCTCTGTGTTCTTCCGTCGAGGAAGGAGATGATCCATTCCAGCGCCTTGTCCTGGATTCCGACGTTGCTGAGGCGCTGTACTAGGGTGCGGTGGCAGACCGTGTCGAATGCCGCGGAGAGGTCTAGGAGGATGAGGGCCGCTGTTTCTCCGTTGTCCATCAGGGCTCGGATGTCATCGGTGGCGGCGATGAGGGCGGTCTCGGTGCTGTGATTGGCTCGGAAGCCGGACTGTGAGGGGTCGAGGGATCCATTCGTCTCGAGGAAGGCGGCCAGCTGCTTGTTGACGGTCTTCTCGATGACTTTGGCTGGGAACGGGAGGAGCGAGATGGGGCGGTAGTTCTTGAGTTCGGTGGGGTCCGCTGTTGGTTTCTTGAGTAGAGCGCTGAGTTCGGCGTGCTTCCAGCTCTCAGGGAAGGTGGCGGTGTCGAAGGATGTGTTGATGATGTCTCGCAGGTGGGGTGCGATGACGGCGTCGGCCTTGTTGAAGACGTGGTGAGGGCAGGGGTCGGTCGGTGATCCGGAGTGGATGGAGTTCATCGTGCGGATGGTGTCTTCGGTGCTGATCGGGGTCCAGGCGTGGAGGGTGGTGGTGGGGGGAGGTTGTTCGGTCATGGTGTGCGTTGGTTGTTTGTTGAAGCTGTTGTGTATGTCCGCGATCTTGTTGTGGAAGTAAGAGCCACATATCTTGTCTCCAGAAGTGGACTCGGAGTAGAATCTCCTTGGCATGGTCTATAATCGGTACAGCATCTGATTATGTCAGAATGATATTCACATTTTTACTGTGAGGAAACACGTCTTGGCTGGTTCCTTTTTTCTGATGAATGAAGGAAGAATAAAACTAAAAAAACAAAATCTGAACCATCTGCACAGAAAGTGTCATAACTGGATTTCCCATCAATCATCTGCACAGAAAGTTACATCACTGCAACATCCACTATCCATCTGCACAGAAAGTGGCATCACGTGTTTCCTGCCCACAGTAATCTTATCCCTCCTTCCAGGACCTATTTAATAGAGGTCGCAGTGGAGCGCACATTGCTGGCACACCAAAGGCAAGCCCATCTGCACCGTTTGCCCTTTGTGCTAGGGACCTAGGTTATCCCTCTAATCACCGACTGCGCGCCTCCATCCTCTAAACACCTTTCACCGCTCACGCACTGCTGAAACACCACACAAAACGGAAGTGTTCACATGTGCCTCCAGCAAGTTCTCATGCAATGTCCCACAATCGTACACCTACCACTTCCGGATCCCCAGCACCCCACTTGCTTGCATTTACACAAATCAGCCACCAGCTCACATATACCACAGACAACACGCCACACTTGCATGCATGCTCTTCACACCCACTCACCGAACACACTACAGAGATATGGGACTGCACAACTATACTCCTAAACTGCTCTTTCTTACGGAAACATGGCTACACCTAAACTCCGCAATGAACAACACAACAGTCATTACCGCCTGCTAATAGATTGTTAAGAAAAACTATCAGCACAAGCACAGAGGTGGAGTTGCCATCATATTCAAAGAAAATGTCAGATGCACCACCTACATGACACCCCTAACAGCTACATGGACCCACACCAGTTTTGCACCTTCATCCTGCTTGGAGACCTTCACTTTCACCTAGAAGACTGCACCAACCCAAACTTTACAGATCTTCTAGAAAACCTTTGAAACCTTGGCCTCACTGAGCAAGTTAAACAAGCATTGGAAATGCAATAGGTCTCGCAATAGAAGGAGCCAGATAATGAAGTTTCTGTGCCCCCCCTCCGTGCCCATGAGAATAGCTCTCTGCCCCCTCCCCGCTCCCACCGCGAATCTGACGGCTCTGCCCGGGATCGCTCTGCCAGTTCAGCTGGAAAGGAATGTAACCCTTGCAGCGCTGGGAGGAGGGGAGGGCAGAAGGGGGGGGGAGGAGCCGAGCTGAGCAAGAACTGAGGAGGAACTGAGCAGGGTCGAAGAGGAGGGAGCGGGTGGAGCGGGTGGAGGGGGCCAGAGGAGGGGGGCGTGGAGTGGGGCAGGGGGGACTGTGAGGGGAGAACAGGAGAGGCCGGACAGAGGGGAGGAGGGGCTGAAAGAGAGCGGGAATGAACCATGGAGGGGGCACACAGGGTGAAGAGAGGGGCGCGAGGTTTGAACAGAGTATTGAAAACAGGACGGGGACTGTGCGTTTACGGGGAGCAGTTAAAAGGCAGAGCAGAAACCAGGGTGAAGAGAGGGAGGGTAACAAAGGACGGAGAGAGAAGGATGAAGGGAAGCAGAGTGAAATAAATCAAATACAAAATAAATAAAATAAGAGAGAAAGCAAAAAAGAGGTCGAGAACAAAAGGAGGGCAGAGAATAAACGAGACAGCAGAAGGACAGAACGAGGCAGGAAAGAGAGAGGGGAAGGGAAGGATCGAGAAATACAAAGAAAAGAGAAGGGAGAGCAGAGGACTAGAGAAGGACTGAGAGAGGCAGAGAGCAGAAGGCCACAAAGAACAAAAGCGTGAAGAAAGACAGAAGAAATAGGGGCTGAATAAGAGAAAAGAGAAGAAACAAAGAGAGTGGAGAGGAAAACGGAAGGATGGCCAGTGATGGAGAGAAGAAAAGAAAAGACAAAGCAGAGCAATGCAAGCAGAGAGAAGGACAGGGAGGGAGAGAAAACACTGGGCCGAGGAACACAAACGGAAGAGAAGCAAAGAGAAGAGAAGCAAAGAGAGAAGAAGAACTAGAGAGCGAGCAGAGGAACACCTAAAGAACGGCTCGAGATACATACGAAAGGGGGGGGGTGACGGAAACGAGTCGAGTGGTGTAGAAAAGAAGGACGGAGAAAGGCAGGAAAGGAGGCAGAACGGCTCGAGATACATACGAAAGGGGGGGGGGTGACGGAAACGAGTCGAGTGGTGTAGAAAAGAAGGACGGAGAAAGGCAGGAAAGGAGGCAGAACGGCTCGAGATACATACGAAAGGGGGGGGTGACGGAAACGAGTCGAGTGGTGTAGAAAAGGAGGACGGAGAAAGGCAGGAAAGAAGGCAAAGGACAGTCAGAAACAACATGACGGTAGTCGGAGATAAGAGAAGAATAAGACAAGAAGGGGAAACAATAAAAGGTGGTTAAGAGACAGAGGAAAGAGACAGACAGCAAGAACAAAGAGACCCGTGGAGAGAGGCAGAGGACAGGAAAGAAACACGGCGGAGAGAAGAAGAGAGAAGAGAAGAAATAGGCAAAGCAGAAGAGTACAGAAGAATAGAAAGACATAGAGAAGAAAGGAGAACAACAAAAACAGACAAGAGCGGCAGGGAAACTGAAAGTACGGGTGGCCAACGGCCAGCCATGAATAATTAGGGGAGGAGAAGCCGCACAGCGCACGCTGGGCGAAGCCCTTCGATGTGCTGTGCGGCCGTGAAAAAATGCAATTAGGAGGGAGGGAGGGAGGCTGAATCGCGTGCTTGTTTAGTCACGTGATTCACGTGAACTTAATGAAAACCGCAGCGCAAGAAGCCCTTGGTTTCACGAGGATTTCGAGCACTTGAATTCTCGCTCCGCTCAACGCGCTTGCGCGCATTGATAGGTCACAAGACCTAAAAACCCACCCTCATCCCTGGCCACCTATTGGTATCAATGTTTCCCTCAATCAACCACATCACCTTCACAAACTGAGCATTTATGATCTAGACTGACCAAGACCCCATCAGTTTCAGTATATCCATCCCATACCATCATAGACCTACCACCACAGGAACCGCATGCCGCAGCTGGAAAAGCAATTTAGAAGAGAAGTGGCCTTCTGACCTCTCCATGCACGGGCCTGAGCACACTAGTGACTTGCTGAAAGCCATCAAAAAAATTCAACAGCTCAATGCTGGCTTTGCCACAGCAGGACTAAGACTCGCAGGGATCTTTTCTGCACTTGAAAAGGGCAGAGGAGGTGGGCTCCTCCTCTTCTGACATCACACCCTAGCGCTATAAAGCGCCTTCTGGGATCCTGCGGTGCGGGACACAAGCCTTACTGCAGCAGGACTACGAGTCCCAGGGATCTTTTCTATACTTGGAGGGCGCAGCAGAGGAGGAGCCCTCTCCTTTTGTCATCAAGCCGTAGCACTATAATGAACATTCTGGACTTCGGCAGAGCGGGATGTGCACAGGTGGCACCCAGGCAAAGTCTGGGATAAGGGGAGGTAGCTCCACCTGTCTTCGCCTGGAAAAGGCTGCTAAAAGAGGATCTAATTAACTACATTGAACCTTAATGCTCATGGATTTCTTAGAGGTGGAACGTATAGTTATGAGAGCCTTGAATTCCCACCATGGCAAAGAGAAAGGCAGCTGAACTCTCACAGGGGTCTACTAAATTGAAAAGAACTACAAAACATGCTTCCCAAAACTGTATAGCAAGAGCTACAAGAACGCTAATTGAAGAGGTTCAAACATTGCTGAATTCCAAAAAAGGGCCCTAAACCATCCTGCAGCTAATATAGGGTACTGAAAATATTTGTACAAGCAATAACCCAAAAAATCCAACAAGCACAATAGATTTTTACTATTTCGTCTAACACACATATGGAATACAAGCATTACACACAGAATGCTGTTCACAAATAATGAACAAACCTCCAGCGGGTCTTAGTCTAAATATATAGCATGCAGTAATTGGTACACTCAATTAGCTAGCAATGACACTGCCCAGATAGAATGCCAATCCACTGTAGCTGACAAGGGCATGATGAACAAGTTGTGCTCACTGGGCAAGCTTTAACAAAAGTTAAAAAAAAACCTTGCCGCAGTAGTAGATTTACTAAAAGCAGAGGTATCAGAGCTTAAGACCATGCTAAAAAAAATCTAAGTGAAGAGTCGGCAACAAAACTAGTTAACTCCTTAAGCGAAGATCTACATGCGAATAATCATATAGAAGACTCTTACTTCCACCTAAACCTGCCTCACAAAAATATATAAACCCGGCAGGGAAATTATTTGAGCAAAGTAATAGAAAATACCCTGTCAGAAAGCCTCTGGATCTAACTTTTACAGGAAACATGTCAACTAGTTTCTCTAGGAGATCCACCTGGACAAATACCCATAATAAAGAGGGGTATAGGCCTAATCAAATAGGGTGGGTTCACTGGGACCACCATCCCAAATACACCTCGGATCGTCGCCCCGTAAAAAGGGTGGGATAGTGTATCTGATAAATGTCTCTAAACTTCTTCCTCAGATTACCGAAGACAAAAAGTCACTGATAAACAAGGTTATCTTCTGGGTAAGAAAAACTGGACAGTGTTACTTTCTGATTGGTTCAGACATTGTAACTGGCAGAAGTTCACAGGTTCTACATTGCCATATCTACATGAATTGCACGTAATCAAAATTATGTGGGCAGACTGGTAGCCCTAGATGTTCGTGCACTGGCATTCAACTTAAATATAAAAACCCCATTAAGATCATACAGGAAATAACTGAATCCAATGTTCAATCGCACCAAGAAAACACTGATAATGGTTTTGACCAAGGCTCAACCCAACTTAACATGAAGAGCACAGGGCCATGCCTGCAGGGAGCAGTAACTGGGGATGATCCATTGCACATACTACATGTAGTTCAATAGAGAAACTAGATATTACTTGTAACTCTGTTTCTTTGCCCTCTCAGGCAGAGAAACCGTGGGAACGAAACAGTTCTCCTAGGCACAGTGCAATGGGAAAGTTTGAGGCACACGTTAGGCCAAATGTGAACATTCTGTCATGGAATGCGGCCCGTTTACAAGCCAAACTCTGCGATCAGGAGTGGGGCAATTTTATATATGCATCTTTCAAGAGATACAGCCATTGAATCCAGCTTATAGATCAGTATTATAAAATTTACCATAGAGGCATCTCATAAACAAGTAGGTCGACCAGCAGGGGGACGATTAATCTGGGTAAGCATTGCATTGGCTTGTAAATTTAAGCAGTTACCATTAATTTGACGGATTTACTGGCTCGAACGTAAGCTGCAGGCAAGTCATTAAGACTATTTAATATCTCCAATTGAAGCACTAGTAGTAAACATATTGAATCAGACATTTTACATAAGTGGAGACTTATTCCTAATGATTCCGATATTTACCCAATAATCATAGTTGGGGGGTGGGAGGGTTGATTCCACATATGAACCATTAGATGACTTTTTGTCCTATTAGAACAAGAGGGTTAGATGCTTGGTATAGCTGCACTAGAAATCCCACCCTTTTAAAGGTTGGACTGCTCCTGCTTTACAGCCGGACGGTCTGACTTTATCCTATGGCCTTAAAGAATCTAATGGGCGGTCGAGATCAGATTTATTGGGGGCTTACACTTATAACAGAATTTGCTCTACAGGTTGGATTGATTACATCATGATCAGTGCAGTCCAATTGTCTTCCTTGGTGGCCCTGGCAGTAATAGAGAGAATGGATAGTGATAATAACACACTTCATACATCAATAGCTGGATCACCATATGCACCCATACCATAGCTCCCCTCAAGCATAACTCAAGCCCAACCGAAAGGCTAGAGCCGACCACAGGCCAGCTGGTACACACGGGAACTCAGCCTGACAAAATGCCACCTCTAACAACTGGAGTGCAAATGGAGAACAAGTCAAGACAATGCAGATAAAGACATTTTCAAATCAGCCCTAAGAATCTACCATCAACAGATATGGAACACCAAGTGCACAGCTCCTGCAGGTTATATTAATGCCAATGCTAATAGCAGCAAGGAATCTTTGTCAACATCAACAATTTCAAGGCACCTCCTGCCGCCTCCAGCGACATCACCCCCTCACTAGACTGTGCCCAAAGCTTTTCTGGGGTTTTCTGTAACAAAATCACCTCCATGCTCATGGCAGATGAATAAACCCTTAACCAAAGGACTCCTACCAATTAGCGAAGAAATAACACCCATCCTCAAACCCATCCTGTTCTCTGCTGAATCTGCTCCTTTTTAATGGACTGAACACAGCTGTCAGCCTGGCACCTTACTCCTCAGAAGCCAACATACTTATCTGAGGAGTGTTTCAAGGCTTTGTGCTCTACCTCACCCTCTCTCGTCAATGAATACATGATCCCTCTGGTCAATGTCAACTGCGTAGACAACATCAACATCCTTTCCTACGCAGACGACACTCAACTCATACTCTCCCTTTCAAACAAGACCCCGAACACAAGAAACAAGTTCACCACCTTCATGACCAAAGTCACTAACTGTATGAGAGCAAACTGTCTCGAGCTCAACAGTGAGAAGACAAAAGTAGTGATCTTCAGAAAGAAAACCTCACCCATGGACTCCAACTGGTGGCTGGCCAAACTGCGACTGACACCTACACCCAGAATCCACGCTAAGACCTTTGGAATAATCATCAACAGCAAACTGGACATCACCACATAAGTCAATTATGTCACTGCATTCTGCTTCCACATCTTCAGGGTACTAAAAGATCCTCAATTGACTCCCTGGCAACACTAGAAAACTGTCACTCTTGCCGTAGTCACCGGCATACAGTAAGCACCGTCCACAATGGGATCACCAAGAAACTCACTAGAAGACTACCAACCATCTAGAACTCAGCAGCCAGACTGTTCCTCGACCTCCCACACAGAACTCAAATTACACCACACCTCAGGAGCTCCACTGGCTCCATAGATACAAACATGCTCAATTAAACACACACACAGTCAAGGCACTACACAACACAATCCGCCCACTTATCTGAACAGTTGCATCGCCTTCCACCAACCATACAGACCCCTCCGTTCTGCAGGACTCTTACTCACACACATTCCCACGCATACACAGAACCAGATCAGAAGGATGGGCATTCTCTTACATCAGTCGTTAAGCGAGAAACGACCTCCCTCTCCACATCAGAGCCTTCTCCTATCTTCTAGAATTCTGCAAGAAGCTGCATACTTGGCTTTTTAATTAACAAACCTACCTGAGGTAGGGCTAGGCACACTCAACTGCTCAGCGCTAGGCTACCCTTGTGGGGTGGTAGTGCCTTTACAAATACACATAATATAATATAACATTGGACTTCACATGGATGACTGTCTGAGAGCCGGAAAAACTAAATGACTAACTAGATTTTAAACTGATTTTGATTTAATGGCTTTATTGTTCTTTTTAAAAGTATCTGAAATGTTTGTGACATCACAGGACATGTGGCTGGTAAACACATCTGGTGTTTATGATATTAAATACCGCAGGGGGCTAAGAACAAGGGGTTATGGACAACTGCCAGATGGTTCTCTATTGTCAGTGCAAAAGGTTTAGTTGAGATCTGGAGCCTATGTTGGAAATTGCGAATGCAAACTGCTTAGCTATAGATCATTGTATAAATATGCCTTTTAGTCCCTCAAACCTATACATCATGTAATCTTTGCACAATATTAGGTAATGCCATGTCATCCTCGTCATCAGCCAGCGCAGCTTGTATAATCCAATGAATTCGGTGAGCAGATTAAAGTTTGGTACCATACCCGACAAGTAGCCTTTAATGTTACAAACCCAGATAAATGGGAATAATACGGAGGGTTGAAAGCACAGCTATACAGAGGAACAGCAATTCTGTTATACACAAGGGATCAAAAGACAAAACATAAATGCACTGATTACAAAGGAAAGTAAAAAATTGCTAGCAACGTAATGCTTCCTCAACATAAAGCTTTATCTAGGAACTCTTTCTAATTGTGATGGAACTTTCTCTTTCCTTATCCTGCTTGACATGTGTGTGGAGAATATTATGTCAGTGATTGAGTAAATGCTTAGGGCAATGGAACTACATTCCACTTCATGATCTTTTTGATATATCTTAGAGTATTCGGAAGGTGCAAACCTAACCACCTTAAACCTCCCTTGCTTTCACAAACTGTGAACCCTTTTAGACCCATTGAACTACAGGTCTCATTTGCAACAGTGACCATAATGGATTCCTTCTCACTATGTATACTTGAGGGGATGAACTCCAGAGAGACAGTAACTTTGCTATTCAAAGGTTTCAGTGTGCTGCTGCCTCATCATATTGTCCCAATTTAAGATGTTAGTCAAACATTTTGATTCATACAGGCCTGGAGGGGTAAACTGTCAGACGAAGGTGGTGGTGGTACCACTAGAATAACTGCCAGCGACCTCAAAAGCCACAAACACCTCCTCACCACTACACAACCATCTCTGCTTGGGGAACTACATAACAGACAGCAGAAACTGAAACAAAGTTATGTCGTGTGACCACTGAACTGCCATGCAAATCCCATTCACAAAATATAAATAAACTTCATCGGCTTTAGAACATTAAATGCTTGTATTTCACTTTTTTGTTTTTAAACAGAGGCTGCTGCGGTGTGTGATTGTACGCCTTCCATGCTTTGGATTTGTCCATTTAAAGGCAGATGCATTCTCCTAATATAACCGGATCTCAAGCACCATCTGCAGGGTAAGGGGGCACAAAGTATTTGGAAGCCCATTTTGTATGAGATTAAATACTGAGCTTTTCCTGGCAAGAAACAAAGATGAGGTATCTTCTTGTCTTTGGCAATTACACATTTCAGAATTAGATTTTTCGTCTTCAAATTTTTACTACTTGATAATTACTGTATGTCCAAAGATCATTTTAATTCCCACTGCTAAGAAATAAAATTGGTTGACTACTGTTGTGAGCTTCATAGTAAGTCACCTTTAAATTTATTTGACTTTTCAATTTAATGTAAGGTGGTGATAATCTGAGGAAAAGCGAAAATAGTCTATAACAAGTGCACACAGGTAATAATGAAATTGTGTTCCATATGTATTGCAGCTTTCTTGTCTGTACAACTGCCAAACAGTTTTGTAAGAAACAGGTTTTAATTGTAAATATTCACCATACACTTTAACATTTGAACAAGAGACTACTTTCATTCCGGTTAAAGTACATCTGAGATGTAAAAGTTCACCGCAAGCAATTGTCATTGTGTGCAAATTCTAAATATATAGCCAAGTAAATGTTTGGTAAATGGAATTCTGATTACGGACCTCGATGGTATGTGCTGAGGCTGCCGGACCATGTACGTTGGCACTGCAAACCTGTTAGGTGTAGCAGCCTACAAAAACAAAACAAATTGTATTTCAATATATAAGTGTTACACAATGGAAAGTACAATTGAGTTTAATAATAAATACTATCTACTTTCAACAAAGCATATTGAAAGCCTAACTGTCTTTAGATGACATCAGCAATTCAGCCACCCAGTTTCATTAACAGGAGAGGGAGAAGGGCAACCATGAAAATGGAGGAAGGAAATGAAGGGGTCAGGCAGCGAGAACTAGAGCGATGAAGCAGGCTAAAAGATAGGGTGAGAAAGACAAGATGGGTTAGAAACAAGGGAAGAGCAAACTTAAAAGGAAGAAAGATACAGAGGTTAAATCCAAGAAAACAGACCTTGAGAAAGGGGCAAGAAGAGAGGACAGCTGGAAGTGAGTAACATTGATAAATACAAATCTGCATTACGAGTATCGTGGAATCTGGTGTGGGAGTACCGGGAATCCGGAATCTTAGATTCTGTTAGATTCTGACCTGCTTCAAATTCCAGCGATTTTCACTTTTCCCCCGAGAATGAGGAAAAACCAAATGGAGCCAGGGAGAGATAGGGAGAAAACCGTTGATATTTTCTCTCTGCTCCAAGCAGGCAGTGTCAGTGTGAGGCCCAGTGGGGGAGGGGATAGGGATGTAAGGCGGGTGTGTGCCTGTTCAGGAGGAGCAGGTTTGCAGCTTTGGACCGCGTTAGGAATCAGATATGGGCAGGTAATACTGTTGCCTGCTACCCACTGAACACAACTATTGAGTTAGGAATTTGCAGACCCTGGGAAACAGGGAAATAAATGTAAGCAATACTAAGAACTTTTAGTCTTAGGCTTTTTAATGTCCAGCTACCTTTGATTTAGAAGTTTTGTTAACAACACTACGTTGCTTGTTGTGAAACTGAAACAACACAACTGCAACGACAGTTATAATAAAACAAGAACACAATGCACACAAATATGCACACCATGTACTGTTAGTTTTACATCCATTAGAGATAATGATCAGGTGTTAACAAATGCTCTGGCAGCGTCTCAACAAACCCATGTAGCAGGTGATGACATATATTTCAGTTACTTCTTGATTTCCTAAGAGAACGTTCAGCATTTCAGACTTTTGGTGGTGGTGTTGGATATCCCGAGATGAGAAACCGTCTAATGTGAATTCGATGGCAATAGTATTTAGTTTGCAATAGTCTTCCACAGAAGCAAGCAAATATCACAATTACATATTTAAGCAACTGGAAATGTTTTAAAAACACCAAAGAGCCTAAAAGAGATGTTTATAGTACCAGTCACAAATGCAAAAACAACAGTTGATGGACATAATGCAGAACAATATCATACAATCACCCCAGTACAGAGATCTGGGCCTAAATCCATCGTTTTTTTGCTCACCAAGCCACCCCAGTTCAGATATGGCCATATCCAAATCAGCCTTGACCCTGTGCCAGTTCGGGCTGTGGAGTCCAGGCCGAACTGGAGTCCAGCTATCCTGGCTGAAGACGGCTGATAGCCAGGAACTGGTCCTAGGATGCTTGATTACGGTCCAGGGAAGACATGGCTTGCCAGTTCGGGCTGGACTGTTCCCATGAGGCACAGGATCAAGGCTGATTTGCATATGGCCATGTCTGAACTGGGGTGGTGTGGTGAGCAAAAAAACAATGGATTTAGGCCCAGATCTCTCTACTGGGGTGGATGTATGACATTGTTCTGCATTCTGTCTATCAACTGTTGGTTTCGCATTTGTCACCCCGAGTGGGACGGGTATGCTCAGACCTGAATCCCGTGCTCTCCACGCCACTGTAGTCAAGCTATCCAGGCTGAAGACGGCTGATAGCCAGAAACCGGTCCTAGGATGCTTGATTCCGGTCCAGGGAAGACATGGCTTGGCAGTTCGAGCGGGACTGTTCCCATGAGGCACAGGGTCAAGGCTGATTTGCATATGGCCATATCTGAACTGGGGTGGTGTGGTGAGCAAAAAAAAGATGGATATAGGCCCAGATCTCTGTACTGGGGTGAATGTATGACATTGTTCTGCATTCTGTCCATCAACTGTTGTTTTTGCATACCAAAGCCAGCCATGAACTGGAAAAAAGATTAACAGGAAAGTTAGAGCATTTACAGCTTTCCTCACAAAATATGGGCTATGGTTCTTAAATAGCCGAACTGTCTCAGATTCCTCAGCAAAACAACAAATTTAGTTGTGATGCTAAAACCTCTCATCAATTATGTACTGATTAATGTGGAATGTTGGTAGAATGTGCTTGACATGAACATTGAGAGGAGGATTAAAAGTGCCCAAGACCTCTTTATTGGTAACTTAAATATGCATATCCAGTGAGGTGGATGAGGTCCTTGAACCCTGCTTTAGAAAAGTTCTGCTTGGAAATCACTCCAACCAATGATAGGAGAGCAATACGCTATAACTATGTGAAATAACATAGAGATGTCTCATTATGTAATTCTATGTTGGAGAACAGCGCCATGGGATGGGTATGACATAATTCTGACCTCATTTGGTCTAGCGGTACGTAACATGAAAAACCTGTGGTCTCAACCAACACAGCAAAATAACCAAAAATGTATGTATAACCTAAGGCAATAACATTTGACCTAGTTTAATCGATAAGTACTCCAAAGCCATGACAGTACAGTGAGAAAAAGCAGGAATTGATGGCAAAGTGCCAAGTGGGCCATTCACAAGCCAGCGTCGTCATTTACTAAGTGGACACCACCTGCGGCAAGAAATGTTTCTGGATCCAGCCTGGCATCTTGGGGTATTTATTTTGTGATAATGTGAGGAATCAGCTGGAAGAAGTATTCATCAGAAAATACATGTAATACATCTTTATAATGCTATACGATTACCATTCTGCCATCAGGCATTATTAAATATGGATATATTTTTAAATAAAATCAATGCTTGTGAACAAGAAACATTATTGTCATTATTACCAATAATTACTCTTATTATTTCCCTATCTAAAGAAATCACTCCATTGTTTTATTATCTTATTAGTGTCTTTGTTTCTAAAGGCAGTATTTTACAATGTAATCCTGCTATCATCCCTAAATTGCTTAACCCATTTATGTGCAGTATATGTACATGCTGTATTCACGGCACGGATGTAACCACTGTGACTCCGTCCATTACCAACCCCTTTTGTACCGCTTTTGGCTGCCATAAGTGTGGCAGGGTATGCTCAGACGTGAGTCCCTTGCTCACTTTGCCACTGGATTCAAGCAAGCCGGGCTGAAGACGGCTGTAATGCCAGAAACCGGTCATCAGAAGCTTGTTTCCGGTCCAGGGAAGGCATGGTGTGGCAGTTCGGGCTGGACTGTTCCCATGAGGCACAGGGTCAGACTGATTTGCATATAGCCATGTCTGAACTGGGGTGGCAGAGTGGGCTAAAGAACGGTGATGGATTAAACCCAGACCTTTTGACTGGGTGTGAGTGTTTGATTGGTTCAGATGCTCCGTCCATTACCACCCCCTTTTGTATCACCACTGTGACTACCTCCACCCTACGTGCCAGTGTGCTGTAGGATCTTGGTGCACATGAAGTGCTAAGAAAGGGGGTTATCTATTATGTATCATTCTAAGTGAGACTTTGACTCTCCGGCGAAACTGACAAAGTACAGTAGTAGCTTGTAATATGGGCGAACTCCAACTGAAGCTCGACTGAAATGGCTCCAGATCTGTACACTATTGGCCCGAAACTGGTAAACAAGAAAAATTCTCCAACAATGTGTCACACCTTTGGAGTTCTCTGCTCTCTTGTGAAAGTTAAACTACTAACATTTCTATCATCTGTACATTTCGGTTTATCTTCCAACAAGAACTAAAGAGGCATTTTTACTAAGTCTTCATTATGCTGAAGATAAAAACATTCGAACTGTTAGTGTTGTAGAAAGTGCACGCAATTACTGCTTCTCCTTCTTCTTCCTTTTATGAGCGAGTGAGAGGACCAAACTGCACATAAAATTCTAAAAGACAAAGGCCCTCATATACAAGTATTCCATTTAAAACATCGTAAATTGACACAAATAACTATTTGTAATTTGTGATTCCTTAAATGGGATGTAATAAAAAATGTGATTTGTTAGAAGCGGTCACAATTTTCACGCCGACTTCTAACGAATCCATTGGTATTTTGAGGACAGACCTATGTATTAATAGGTTGGTTCTGAAAATACCAATTCATAGTGAGTCGCAATTCGACCTACCTCATTAATATGCATAAGGTAGTTCGTAAATTAAGACCCACTATGATTGGCTACAATGACAGGCCTCTGGGGTCAGCAGACCAGCATGTCTGATATAGCTTTTTAAAGAAAGCAATTTATTTATTTTATAACGTAGCCTGTTGTCCTTTAAGAAAATGAGGGCGTGTTCATAAAAAGAAAGAAAATAAATTACACAAACATATTTTTATGAGCAGGCAGTGTTCTAATGGACCAGTACTTGCTCATAAAAAACTTTTTTGTGACATTCACAAAGGGAAGGGGCTCATGGGAACCTCTTGCCATTTGCGAGTCGCTTGCAGCATCCTTTTGAGGCAGTAGTAAAATATTGTTTTGTGACCAGATTGTACCCGCAAAACATTAAAACATCCCTAAGGAAATCGTTACCTGGAAGGGATGCCCCTAACATGCCCCTTCCAAATACCGATTCGGTATCTATTTGAGAACCCAACTTGTGATTTGGTAAGATACAGTAACATCTTACCGAATCACAAATTGGATTTGGTTAATTCAAAATGCCATTGTACAGTCGGAAAGACTCTGACTTTGCCAATCAGAGCCTTTCTCACTGTAAAATAGCTTCATACATGAGAGCCAGAGTCTTGATTTGTCAGCAAATTATAAGATATAGACCACCAAAGCAGTATAAATCTAGATCACACAAAAACTTGCAGTAATAATGAAATAAGTGTCAAAGATAAACACAAATAAAATTCTCCTACCGATTCCTTGGGCACACTGTTGGAAGCGGCTCCTTTGTTTTCATTTACAGGTCGCGCAGCTGTAGCAGGTGGTCTTCTTTCATCTTGTCTGAAATGACAGCAAGAAAAATTACCATTAATACAGTGATGATTGTATACAACCACTCAGTGGTTGACTACTACTGGACTCCTGCAGGTTCGCGTCCTCAATTTCTCACCCATTATTGGTTCTTCCATAGCGATTTCCCTGGGAGTCTCCTGTGACGGTGAAGCGGTTCACTTATGCTTTCTGTTTTGCTAACACTTGCTTTTTTGCATACTCCCACGCATTATGATGATTAGCAAAGTCCCTTACTCAGCAAGAGGCTATCATATTCAACATAGATCAGTATAACAGCATACATTTTTGATTTATTGTTGAGCTAATTCTTTATGGCTACGTACAAGTTTCGCTCTCTGCACTATTTTAGTGGAAGACACTGATTTGAATGTTCCAGTGTTGAAATATGCCTAGGGTCTACCCTTCCCTCAATACAATCACTCTGTCTAAAGAGGTCAAGATGTTTGCCATGACGATCTTCATCAGCAGCGCTCCCACTGATGGACTTTATACTAGGACCCCAAGCACCAAATTAGTGATGGATCACATGGAGATATTACCCTCATCAATATATTTGTATCCACCTTTCAAAAAATGCCCAAATATTATCACCTTCTTCATTCTATGGAAAAAACCACAGAACAAACAAACATTGTTGTACTAGGACCGCACAGCTCTCACTTCTAGAATATGTTTTCGTTTCTCCTAGGACACGTGCATTCTTGCACCGTCTTCATTTACAGACACTGATCTCCCCTTTTGCTGATATCTTTTGGAGAACAAACTTGTCTTGCCCCATCTATTTTGAGTCAGGACACAATAATGTATTTTACTTGCACCCTGAGGTCTGTCCATCTAATGCTGACGCCCATCTCTCACACGTATGTTGTCTGTGATATCACCTGGACGCCTTGGTTGTGCCATGTTATGGGCTCCCTTTGCATGTTTGCATTTAAAAATGGTAATGAATACAGTTGGTCAAAAAAATTATTTTACTTAGAGTTCGTTCTTCTTCAAGCACCATTCAGATGCTGATGGGCACTCTTTCTTGTCCCAACAGCTATGGAAGCACTCTCTCGTGTGTATGCAATTTTTACCATACTTCTGCTGGGAGCATGCCTGCTTAAACATACAAGCTATGACTCTAGTTTCCCAAATAACTACTAAAAGATATGCTTACGCTTACACATGTAGAGGCATGCCTTTATGCCCCAGGCAGTATCCTCTATAGTGTCTCTTGTCTGCACCAGTTGATGAGTATTTACATTATTCTATTTATGGTGCTGCACGTTATGCAGTGCACTCCTGACAGCATGCATAAGGCGTTGCATGCCTTCTGGTGATTCTCCTGCCTTGCTGTCCCTTCACACAGACAATGAACTCAACAGTAGATCTGTATTGGTCTTTGCTAAAACGCCTGCAGTCAGCCAAACAAACTTTATTCGACCTTTATTAAGCCATAACAGCACAATAAAAACAGTTCACAAGAAAATAACATCGCACAATCATATTTCCCAGCAACAAAGCTTATAAATACAGCTGCAATATGAAAGGTATATAAAACATCCTGGAAGTGGACCCCAAAATACATTAAAAATCATAGAATAACAGGTTGTAAGAACCCTGGGGGGAGTGAGATCATGGTCTTAATTCCTCAAGAACTCTGTGTGTGCAATGTCCGGGAAGCCATGCTCACGGTTCATTGCACTGACCCATATCTATTTTCTCAGGGCAAAAAGGCCAAAATTTACCACAGCAACACAGAGCTCCATAATATCTAACTTTTGCAGGAACACATAAGCCACCTTATGAGATCCTATCTTAGATAGGAGTAGAATTGGGTCTAGGAAGTGGTTTCTTGCATAAGAATATAAGTTACAAAATAGAATAAAGTGCATTGCCCTTTGTTGGGAAACATTGTCACAGGGATATCTAGGTAGCAGTGAACCCCAAGCTGCTTTCCTAGGAAATACAACTAAAAAGTGCAGCAGGTTAAATCGAAATCTTGCAAGATAAAACCTAGGAGTCATGTTAAAAAATCAGGAGAGATAAGACTCACACCCATATGACAATTTGATTAAGTTGTAATTGGCACTGGCACGCAGTTTGTCAAAGTTCCCCTGATGTAGTTTGCCCTGCCTTTCCTGAAAAGCCTTGTTCACCTGAGATATCGCAGTTTTCCCTAACAATTCCATCGAACCTAAATCCGAAAACCCCCAATTTTATATAATTAAACCAAGGAATCGCATAAACATTATCCAGAGACATCCTTCAAGTAATTATCTTGATAGCTACGCTTCCTCATTCCCTCAGATTCAGGGCCATAATAGTGGGGGTTTCAACTTAATCCTGTCTCCCAACTGAGTCAGTCCAATCTCTAAATGGCACATAAAAGCAAGGGTAGATTAGGGCACTGCCAAAAGTCTAAGCAGTAATGTATTCTCGACCTGCCTCAATGGCCTGGCTGGCATCCTTATATCCCCAAACCCTTGCTCCACATGATGCCCCAGAAATACATTTACTCTTATAAATATTAATAATTTGGCTTGTATCCCAACCTTCTAGCAAAAGTAAAGATCGACTACACAACTCTTTAACATGGAATAATCCTAGTATTATGTGGGTTTTTCCAAGTTAAATTTTGATCCAGGGGGCAGTCCCAAATAAGTAAAAGTCTTAACTCTAAAAATTTCCGACCACATCCCCATGTAACATGACATTGTTTTCACATTTGTAGGGTCAAAGCTAAGTGCAAAAGATGTATTAATATTTGTTTTAAGAACCTGACCCCCTCTAAGATGCAGCCCAGTCGCGGTTCTCGACATTAAATCTGCATCATCTGCATACAATATAACTGGGAGAACTCAGGACTTAATTTTGGGGAAAGCTTTCCCTACTTGGCCAAATAAAAGTACAGGTCGTTAATATACATGAGAAACAAGAGTGGTGCCATCACAATCCCTTGTCTACCCTCTAACAGGGAATTAATGTTAGGGGAACGTTCACCCTCTTTACCATATCTGACTCTTTCTGCAGTGTCCCAATGCATCCTTTGTATTAGTCCTATTACGGCTTGATTAATTCCCATCCTAGTCATACTATCCTAAAGCTTCACTATGTTGCCCATATCAAAGGCACAGGAGAGGCCCATAAACGCATGGTAAATAGAACCTCTCCTGGCCTTTGCGTATTTGCCAATGATCAGAGGAAGGTTTAGGCACTGTTCTACAGTGCCGATCCCAGGACGGAACCCATACTGGACTCTTGACAGGGCCTGATTTTCCTGCATACTTGCCTCCAATTTAGAAGCACATATCTTTCCCAATATCCTAAGGGGGCTCTCCAGGAGGGAAATAGGGCGGTAACAGGCAGGTGAGTTTTTGTTCCCTTTTTTAAAAATGGGGACAACAATACCTTCCATCCATCTTTAAGTAAGTTCTGCTTTATAGATGCCTTAAAAACATTAGTTAAAATAGGAGCCCAGAGCCGAATGCTGTCTTTAAAGAGAGCCAAAGGAACTTCATGCGGCCCGGGTGCCTTTCTGGTAGAGCTCTGAATAATAGCAGCAGAAACATCCTTTTTATCAATGGATTCGCTAAGGGCTCAATCTAGCCCTGAACTATGGGTTTATGCTTCTCTATGATCAATATCAATAGCTTTGTTACCAGGAATAAAAATGCTAATAAAATGGTCTACCCATACTTCATCTGGTATAACTGTGTCCAATATCGGCTTTTCATACCTATTGAAGAAGGGTTGATTTAAAACCTTCCAAAAGGCTGCGCTGTCCCTCAATCTAGCAGGCTTTTCCAATTCCTCACAGGCTGTTTTTCTTAACTAAGATCCCCTATCAGCAAGGGTCGCTTTATAGAACCTCCTTGCACTCTGGATTTCTTCACAGGAGCGGTGATAAGTAGAAAGTGCCACTTTAAGCTTCTTGTGGGCCAAAGTGCATGCATGATTGAACCAGACTGTGCGAGGGATTGATTTTGATGTTCCATTTAGCATGAGACCTTTACCCACTGCGGCACAAAGGGCACTAAAAGGATCTATGATAGACCTGGGTGGTTCCTCCACCGATATCAATGTTAAAATAGGTTAAAATTCTCCTTAACAAGATTATGCATGGAGTACCCCGTATTAAATGTTTCCTATTTTATTCCGATACCCTTATTTCGCAAATTAGTTAATGATAAATTCTCCAATCTCCCTGCAGAACCCAACAGGTGCAAATCAAGGGCCAAGACAAGGAAATTATCATTGCCAATACAAGAACCACTAACCTCATACTCCAATATTCTTTCTGCTAAATCCAGGATAAGGATAAAATAAATTAGTTAATCTCGCTTCCATTAGTGGCCCCATTATAAGTAGGAAGCAGGATAGACTCATTCATTCTGTATTCTTTGGCAAAAGCCAATTGTTTGGAGACCATGATCCCATCATTAGCCACATGGTGGGATTGTTCACTATTTCCACACAACCTTATGTTAAATTCCTTTGCCCAAACTATTTGTGTCTCTATATTATAACTATCCATAAAGGTTTCTAAATCATTCTCCAAGCCCTCAATTACAGTTGCCACTCGTGAACTATGTTATTATACAGATTGATCAAAATAACATCATATGAATATGGAATATGAATTAGTATAATCTGAAAGTGGGGAGTTAAACTGATTATTCTTGTGGAGAGACCTGTTAATTTAACAGAACACAAGAAAGCTAAACCCCCCTTGGCTCGTCCTGAGCTGTCTGGAATGGCTGCACTACAAAACGATTAATAATATTTACAATAGAATCATCTAAGAGCTAAGTTTCTTGCAATAGGACAGTATCTGCATTGTCAATTACAGAGAACCAATCGGGGTTTGCTAACTTATTGTAGAGTCCAGCAATTATCCATGAAGGAAGCCTTAATCCTCGTTCATTTATGCCAGAACTGCTATGGTTAGACATAGGGTCCATTAAAACCACAGAAGGGCCATTCTTTGAAGGCCCCACTTGCCCCAAGGGATCATAGACTACAGATCGCCTAATATCAAGTTGCGATCCAGGCTTACTGGCCACCTCCAAATTGAGATAAGTCAGTCAAGGTACTCCAGAGAGAAGAGTACTTCTAAAGGATTTTGAACATCAATATTGCCTTTTCAAAGTAACTTTCAATAACAAAACTACGACCTACGATGATCCTCTCAAATTGAAAAGCTTCTTATACTCCCACAATACTGACAACATGGAGTTTGCTTCTGCTTCTGCTTCTAAATAGTCCTTATACATGCAGAATGTTTTTGTTTTTTCAGATTTACAGCGTACGACTGTAGTTTCTCTCTGCTAGCTGATTGTTACCTTGTTATGGCTTTTTACATATAATATGTTCTAAGTTCTGAGGTTGGACTTACTTTGTTGTTCTCTTCCCCCATACAGATTTGTTTCCTGATTACCATCTTCTTCCCTCTTGTTCCGGGAGCTCCACCCTCCCACCCCATCTATGTTTTGGATGTTATGTACGTTATCTCGTTATCATTTTCTTATTCTTCTATACTTTTTTCTTTCCTCTCTTTCTTTTTCCTTCTCTTCCTTTCTGTCTGCTCCTCCTTTTTCTATCTCATCTTTTTTTGCTAATAACCCTGATTCTCTTTTTTCTTCCTTCCGATTTCTCCGCAAGATTTCCCTATTGTACTATTCTTTTTCAGTTCTATGGATTTACTTACAGTTATTGTAATGCAACGCATGCTTTATACTCATTTACATGTTATACATGCCGTTAAAAATTGTATCTTGGAATGTTAGAGGTTTGCACTCCCCAATTAAGAGACAGAGAGTCTTAACTCATCTTGCCAGACTTAATGCGGATATTGCCTGCATACAGGAATCACATCTTTCTGCTGACGAATCTGCCAAGCTGAAAAGAGGCTGGGTGGGTGAACTTTTTTTCTCCCCGGGGGATGGTAAACGCAATGGCGTCCTTCTTTTATTTAAGAAATCCCTCTCTGTCAAGATTCTCACGAGTTAGCCTGGAAGGCCCCCAGGGCTCCACTGGTAGGGGTGTGGAAGCGAGGCATGGACTTCAACATGGGTCTGGAACGCCCAATCTTTGAGGCCAGGGGCTGCCCCAGGAAGCACTATCGGATCTGGAAGAAATGGGCAGACTATAGGGGCCTGCCACTGGACCCCCCTGGGTCCACGAGCCACTGATATAGACCACATTCGTACTGCCCCTGAGTTAACTGAACCACACGCTGCTAATACGATGCTTAGGCTCCTGTTTCTGGACAATGTAAACACCGTGCAGGGTGGGGGGTGGGAACTGGGCAGGAACGCGGGAAGGGGGGTATAGGGAAATGTTGATTGAATATCTTGACCTTTATCGCTCTTATATGCTCACTGTCTTCCTGCTACTATGGAAGCAGTGTTTCTTTTATATTCTGTCAACTGCTAAAACCAAATAAAATTTGTTCTGAAAAAAAAAGATTCTCATGAGTTGTACAGATCAATTAGGACGTTGGGTATTGGTCAAATTTATCATGGATAACACTCCGGTTTCCCTTCTAAACGTATACACCCCTGCAACTAGTGATGCCTCATTTTGGACTTCCTTAGCCCCACTTATCGCCCAGCACTATGATGATAATTTCATTTTAGTAGGGGACTGTAATGAGGTTTTTGACCCCTTCTTGGACAGATGTTCCGTTGCCCCGTATAGTCCACACAAATCACATAAATCATTTACACAGCTTATACGTCAGTTTAAACTTATTGATGCTTGGAGACTCTGCAACCCTACCCTCAGAGAATATTCCTTCTTCTCGCCACCTCATCATACTCAATCCAGGTTAGATTATTTTTTTCTTTCTCATCATCTCTCCCAATCCTTATTTGCTTCTGATATAGGTCCCATATTAATTTCTGATCATGCACCAGTCACCATTTCCTTGGACGTACTACAAAAACCGTCCCTCACTCGAAAATGGCGTTTTAATAATTCCCTTCTTCTTGACTCAAATTTTGTCTCATCCTTTACCTCATTTTTTCATGAATATTTTTTGATTAATCATTCTGCTGACATTTCATTTCCAATCGTTTGGGATGCTTTCAAGGCTGCAGCTCGGGACTTTATTCTAGGTTATGTATCTTGCAAACGGAAAAAAGCACGACAAACCACTTCAGATCTCTCTAACATCAAATGTTTAGAACACTCCTATTATACTTCTAAATCTAAGGATTGCTTAAATGAACTTATTGCTTCCAAACTTCAATTTAATAAAGACAGCACAGATAATGCTTTAAATTTTTTATTAAAATCCAGTGCCAAATCCTACGGTGGTCAAAATAAGGCTGGGAAATTGCTTGCCAATTATTTGAAAATTAAACAAAACAAAAGCAATATAGAATCTATTTTCGGTCATGACCAGTCGCTAAAACATAAAGATGAAGACATCTTGAATGAATTTCTTCAATTTTATAAAACACTATATTCTTCGGAATCCTCTTCTTCTGACCATTCTATATCTACTTTCTTATCTACAATCCATCCACCTTCCAACACATCTGGTGACCTCTCTTCTTTGGAGACAAATTTGACACTTACAGAACTTCTTCTTGCACTGAAAACTCTTAAAAAGGATAAGGCTCCGGGTCCAGATGGCTTCACGGTTGATTTTTTTTTGCATTTTTCTAATCTCCTTCTTCCGAAATTACATCTGCTTTTATCTACTTTTTTTGAATCGGGTACCTCTTCGGGCTCCTTTTCGGATGCTCTCATCTGCGTTCTTCCTAAACCAGGTAGAGATCCTCAACACTGTAAAAATTATAGACCCATCTCTCTAGTAAATATCGATTACAAAATTTTCTCAAAGGCTTTGGCCTTACGTTTAGAATCTCATTTACCTGATCTTTTGGGAAAGGAGCAATCTGGTTTTGTTAAGGGTCGATTGCTTGCGGACAATACTCGGTTATTTTTTGATATTCTCTCCAAAACTTCTCGCTCGTCAGATTCCATTGCTGCTATAGCTCTTGACACGGAGAAAGCTTTTGATAGAGTCGAATGGGGTTATCTTTTCCAGACTTTGAAGTGGTTTGGATTTGGGCCAAAAATTTCCACCCTAATCTATCTTTTATATTCTCATCCAAGAGCAGCTATTGCGGTAAACGGTGGTATCTCTTCATACTTCTCCTTGGAACGAGGGGTTAGGCAGGGTTGCCCCTTATCTCCTTTCTTGTTTAACCTTGCCCTGGAAACAAAGTTCTGCAGCACACTTATAGAAAAAGTTATTTAAATGCAGGAGATGTCTCAATGGACATATAGTTCAAAGTTCATACGCGAAGAAGTGGTCCATCATAGTGTTATTCTTTCTTTTATTGTTCATACATAAGCCAGCCGACACGTGTTTCGTCGCAAGAAATCACAATATTTCCAGCGACTCCTCAGGGCTGGGGAGGATACAAAAGATCAGATGGGGTACATAGTACTATAACATGACTTACTGTAATAGTGACTTTAAATGGTGTGATGGTGAGGGGTGAATCCAGACGGTGGGAAGTGCGAAGAAAAACATTAAGTGGATGCACACAAACACCACCCTTAAACCAAGCAAGAATCAACATGTTAGGTGTGGACAGGGTGGTGGGTCGTCAGTGTCTAGTAATGTGGTACAATTGTATCAACTTGGAGTTTCAAGCAGTGATTGGAAAACACATCCTATTAGTGACGCAAGATCAAGAGAGTAGGTGAAATCGGAATGTTCCTAGGAAGAAGTGGGTTTGAAGACGAGGTCAATAAAACTTTAGTGGGGAGTATGACGGAGTGCATCCTACCTGTAGGTGGATGGCATAAAACTACAGGTCTGTGTTGTCAATAAGGGAGAACGATGAAAAAAAGGGGGGGGAGAAGGGGAGAGATAAAAAACCATATAAGTCACAGGATATTGTGACTTACAATGTAGTAAGGGTTGAAATTTACGTGAGAGCGGCTGACCCGGTTAGGGGAGAAAAAGAAATAAAGAGAATCTTACCGCGGTGCCGGTGATAATTCCGACCCGGCTCCGCTCAAGACCGGGTAATGATGTAAGTTTAAAAAGGATTGTGCCAGTGTAGATCTTGAATATCTCCAGAATACTGTAAAAAAGGGGGGGGGATGAGAAAAATTTATCATAGGTGGAGGAGAGCACATAGTTGACACAGTAGGCTAGTATCTAATGGGAATTTGTCAAGTATCAAAGAAAGGCTAAGTGTATAGCTCACCGTTGTAAAAAACCAACGACCAACCACATCAAAGCAGTTACTTCTTCTTTTTAACTCTAAACTAAGCTAGACAATATTTATGGATATAATATGCTACCTATTTATGTCCTATGAAGGCACTCATAGTACATGTATATTTTTTATCTCGTTTCCCCTTCGATCATATTCCCTCTATGGCTGCTTTGATGTGGTTGGTCTATTCTGAACCAATATCATTCTCTACAGGGACATCTCCAGGCAAGTCTTTAATATTACCACGATCTACACACAACTACCAAGTGACCATCACCATTAACCGAAGAAAAATACCTATAGTTACTATTTTTTACAACGGTGAGCTATACACTTAGCCTTTCTTTGATACTTGACAAATTCCCATTAGATACTAGCCTACTGTGTCAACTATGTGCTCTCCTCCACCTATGATACATTTTTCTCATCCCCCCCCTTTTTTACAGTATTCTGGAGATATTCAAGATCTACACTGGCACAATCCTTTTTAAACTTACATCATTACCCGGTCTTGAGCGGAGCCGGGTCGGAATTATCACCGGCACCGCGGTAAGATTCTCTTTATTTCTTTTTCTCCCCTAACCGGGTCAGCCGCTCTCACGTAAATTTCAACCCTTACTACATTGTAAGTCACAATATCCTGTGACTTATATGGTTTTTTATCTCTCCCCTTCTCCCCCCCTTTTTTTCATCGTTCTCCCTAATTGACAACACAGACCTGTAGTTTTATGCCATCCACCTACAGGTAGGATGCACTCCGTCATACTCCCCACTAAAGTTTTATTGACCTCGTCTTCAAACCCACTTCTTCCTAGGAACATTCCAATTTCACCTACTCTCTTGATCTTGCGTCACTAATAGGATGTGTTTTCCAATCACTGCTTGAAACTCCAAGTTGATACAATTGTACCACATTACTAGACACTGACGACCCACCACCCTGTCCACACCTAACATGTTGATTCTTGCTTGGTTTAAGGGTGGTGTTTGTGTGCATCCACTTAATATGTTTTTCTTCGCACTTCCCACCGTCTGGATTCACCCCTCACCATCACACCATTTAAAGTCACTATTACAGTAAGTCATGTTATAGTACTATATGCCCCATCTGATCTTTTGTATCCTCCCCAGCCCTGAGGAGTCGCTGGAAATATTGTGATTTCTTGCGACGAAACACGTGTCGGCTGGCTTATGTATGAACAATAAAAGAAAGAATAACACTATGATGGACCACTTCTTCGCGTATGAACTTTGAACTATATGTCCATTGAGACATCTCCTGCATTTAAATAACTTTTTCTATAAGTGTGCTGCAGAACTTTGTTTTACTGTTACTTAATGTGTCCACAAAACACATTTTGAGGGGTTACAGGCTGTTGCCTCTCATCCGCACGCACCTTTTGCCTGAAGCATTCACTTGTACGTTAACCGAGTAGTGCGCCTAGAATTTCCCTCACGCCTGAAACCCTGTTCTTTTGAAGCACATTTACGAGTGAGGGGGGCTGCCACCGTACATACACATTGTGTTAAAAATCTTGAGGAGTGTCACTCATCCTCAACATGAATCGAGACAAGGCTGCTGCAGAACTGTTCGATAACCTCGCCAAGGGCATGTCTACATATAGGGCAACCGCTAGTGGCACTCCCAGTGTCATTAAGGAGGAAGGTCTCAGAGATAAATTCATCAAACTAGAAAGGCTGAAAAAACAAGAAAATTCCAAATGGTGGGATGGCACTACCTTGAAACAGTATGCTAGACTCAAACGTGTACCAAGGGGTCTAAGGGCACAGATCTTCCCTACCTATGATGATCTTGACAACGATCTTCTAGGCAAATGGGAAGAGGCTCTAACCAACAATTCTCACACCCTCATGGACATTCTCATAGAGAGTTCAGACCGAAAGGTGGCCAAATTACAAGCCGAAATTGCCACTCTAGAACAAGAGATAAAAGATCTAAATCGCCCAGAATCCACTGTAAAAAACTACAACAAGTTAGACGAAATCCTTTTGAAACATCAGAATGAGATTAAAAGTCGAAAAGCGAGACAGCTTAAGAGAGACGAGGCTGACTATACAGGGTAGAATATTCACCTACGACAGAAAATACGACTTCATGATCAAAAACAATTTCCAGAAAAGTAAGGACCAATCACACGATGCCAGTTCAGCTTCTTCTAGCACTACATCTCTTAGTATAGCCAGTGTAAGTGAAGATGATGCCAACCGCACAGACAGTGAGACCACACCTTTTTTAAGCGAGATTCAACGGATCAGGAGAGGCAATCGCATACTAGACCCAAAACCCGTAGGGGCAGGAGGGGGAAACGTAGAAGACTACAGAAAGAAACTCAGATCAGGGAACAACAGGAAATAACAGACAAAGAACATGGGGAAGTCCAAGTAATCAATTTATCATCCAAAACTCTATCCCCCACCATGATCTCCCTACTCAGCAAAGGTCTCAACTTTAACCCTTACACTCGTACAGATGTTTGTAAATTGAAGATTGACCTGTTTAAATTTGTGCGTAATTTGAAATTAAAAAAACACTTTTCTAATTGTATCACTTCCAATAAAACTTCTACGAACATTCCAACTGAGTTTGAACCTGGTGTTTTAACCATCAATGATATTCACAATGCTCAGCTTCTACTCTCTTTGACAGACAATGAACAATCTCCCTATGACACCGAAAAACTACTAGATGAACTCAATGTAGAGTCGGATTTCAGTATTGTCAGTGGGCTTAGATCTAAATCCAAATGGATCCCCACCTTACCAGGTGGGAACGCAATAGACAACTTCCACAAAAGGGTTTTGGAAGACATAGACAAAGTTGACAATTCAAAAGATCTCAACACATTCAGATACAAAGACAACTTGACTCCAGAGGAAAGGGCAGCCCTTAACGCTCTGACCAAGGACCATGACATTATCATCAGGGAGGCAGACAAGGGCGGAAATATAGTGGTTATGAATAAAAAAGACTACAATAACGAAATACTGGGCCAATTAAAAGATGCAACATGCTATGAATCACTAAACTACAACCCTATTGCCTCTCTTTCCACTGTAATCAACACAGCACTTCTGAAATGGAAAGAAGAGGGTCTTCTTAACGAAGATGAATACTTCTATCTGAGAGTCTTCAAACCTGCGTACCCGTGGCTTTATACTTTGCCTAAGGTACATAAAAATCTCCCTTTTCCACCTGGCAGACCAATTATATCCGGTATAGGGGGGCCTACCGAAAGATTATCAGAGTATGTGGACTTATTCTTAGGACCCCTAGTACGTAATCTCCCTTCCTTCATCCAAGACACAAAACATATTCTGAGTCTTCTCTCTGACCTACAGTGGCAACCAGGCAACACTTTAGTAACCATGGATGTGGTGTCTCTGTACACAAGCATTAAACCGGAACTAGGGCTGGAAACAATAACTAAAATCCTACACAACCGACCTGCGACCATGTGGCAACACACAAACATGTTAGTCTCCATGATGAAACTCATTCTTGAGAACAATGTCTTCATGTTCAACAACTCTTGGTATAAACAGATAAAAGGTGTAGCCATGGGCTCAAAATTTTCCCCTTCTTTTGCCAATCTTTTTATGGGTGCACTTGAAAAAGATCTGATCTGCGGACCGAAGGGTGTGTCATTTGTAGACTCAATAGTGTTCTGGGGAAGATACATAGATGACTGTTTTATGATCTGGTCTGGCACACCCGAACACTTGAAAGACTTCCACTCATACTTAAATCACAACACGTGGGACATGGGTTTTACCATCGAGTCCAGTCTGGAAAGAGTAGAATTTCTGGACTTAGAAATCTACATTACCAATAACAAACTGAACAGTAGACTTTTTAGAAAAAGCACGGCCTGTAATTCAACCCTTCGTGCAGACAGCGCCCATCCACCTCATCAAATCAACACCATTCCATACGGTGAATTTTTAAGAGCACGCAGAAATTGCAGCAAAGATGAGGATTTCGTCCTTAACTTGAGGGAAATGACCACCCGCTTCAAGAAAAGAGGATACACTGACGAGCTATTACACAAAGCTACCACCCGTGTCAAGAAAATCAAAAGAGCAGACACACTCACAAGCAAACGTACTAACAAAGATTCTGATTCTTCAAAAATCCGTTTGATCACAGATTACACTAGCCAACACGGAACACTCCGTAGAAGCCTAGTTAAACATTGGAACATTTTGAAAACTGACAGAAGCATTCATGAATACATAGGAGAACACCCATTGATGACATACAGAAGAGGAAGAACATTACGAAACAGACTTAGTCCTACCATCCCAAGGGATACAACTACTGACATATGGCTAACATCACGAAATACGGGTTTTTTCAAATGTGGATTTTGTTCAATGTGCCGTTGGGCAAAACATAAAACTAAAGAATTTCATGATACCAAAGGAACCAAATACACGATCAAAACGAATATCAATTGTACCACACGTTTTGTGGTTTACATTATTGAGTGTGCCTGCAAAAAAATTTATGTGGGCAGCACCATCCGCCCTCTGAAAGACAGAATAGCTGAACATATCAGGGCTATCCACAAACAAGATCCAAGATATCCTGTGGCTTTGCATGCGGCCGCATGCTCTGATCAGAGTATTGATAAAACAGTATTCTTTTATGGGATTGACACAGTACCACCAGGAGTGAGGGGTGGTAATCGAGAACTGAAACTCAGACGCCTAGAAGCCACGTGGATTCTCCGTCTTCGGAGCGTCGATCACGGACTTAATTTCGATCATGAGATGCAATATTTTTTGGGTGACTAAAAGTTACATGTGCCTTGCACTAGTCCTCCATTCCCTCAAATTAAGTTCTGTACCTTTCGAATCAAATGACCAAACCACTTATCCTCTTGTTTGGTGAGTTACAGATAGGTAACCTCCACACATTGTAACAGAGGTTGATTAATACTCTCTTTGAGCTTTCCATGAGGATTCCATAAGACATACACTATGCTCTTTTGCGAATGTCCCTTAGCTCTTACTTTTCAAAATCCAATAACGATAAGATCTTCCACAAAGAGGCAAGATTAGTTTAAGAATACAACTAATGTATAAAAATGTATACTATGTTATGAAACATTTTTTCTCTCTATTAGACAATTTTGTAAGTTTGGACTCTGCTTCAATATGTATACGGTTCTTGACTATCCATGATTTTTATTCAAAATATTGCAGTTGTATCTTGGAATAATGTGCATGCATTGACCTGTGCACCATATTTCTTTCATGGCGCTTTCACATCACTTTCACTCACGTTCTTGTTTTTTATCCTCCTTTTATTTACATATTGTCCCTCATTTCAATTACTGAACTCAATAACCACTTTGCGCACAGGGCTCAATATTCACGATCGAATGTTGACACCCTGGTTCAGCGCTCTAGCCTTTCTCATCCGGGCTTTTTTCGGTTCGAGCTTTTGACCCACTTCCGGGTGCTGAGACACGTGACCGCACCCGGAACTGAAACGCTAGCACTGGAAAGTAGTGCACGTCGTAACTTTTCCCGCACTTCGGGTAAGTTGTTTATCCTCGTTTCGGTGCCCGTATTTAAGATATATATTTTTTGTGGTCAGGACCGTTATAGGTTCTAAAACATTTCCTTTTTAGTAATTTTGAAGCAGAAACGCACTGTGGTCGTTAAGAAATCGGACTGATTGTATCGACCCTACACAGCGGTGGCAAGGTCGATAATGCGTAAAATAGTACTCCACTGCATCTCAGGGTTTCTATTAGGAATGCGTACTCTCGTTTTTGCCTTCATGCAAAGTGTTACTTCTTCTTTTTAACTCTAAACTAAGCTAGACAATATTTATGGATATAATATGCTACCTATTTATGTCCTATGAAGGCACTCATAGTACATGTATATTTTTTATCTCGTTTCCCCTTCGACCATATTCCCTCTATGGCTGCTTTGATGTGGTTGGTCTATTCTGAACCAATATCATTCTCTACAGGGACATCTCCAGGCAAGTCTTTAATATTACCACGATCTACACACAACTACCAAGTGACCATCACCATTAACCGAAGAAAAATACCTATAGTTACTATTTTTTACAACGGTGAGCTATAGACTTAGCCTTTCTTTGATACTTGACAAATTCCCATTAGATACTAGCCTACTGTGTCAACTATGTGCTCTCCTCCACCTATGATAAATTTTTCTCATCCCCCCCCCCTTTTTTACAGTATTCTGGAGATATTCAAGATCTACACTGGCACAATCCTTTTTTAACTTACATCATTACCCGGTCTTGAGCGAAGCCGGGTCGGAATTATCACCGGCACCGCGGTAAGATTCTCTTTATTTCTTTTTCTCCCCTAACCGGGTCAGCCGCTCTCACGTAAATTTCAACCCTTACTACATTGTAAGTCACAATATCCTGTGACTTATATGGTTTTTATCTCTTCCCTTCTCCCCCCCTTTTATTCATCGTTCTCCCTTATTGACAACACAGACCTGTAGTTTTATGCCATCCACCTACAGGTAGGATGCACTCCGTCATACTCCCCACTAAAGTTTTATTGACCTCGTCTTCAAACCCACTTCTTCCTAGGAACATTCCAATTTCACCTACTCTCTTGATCTTGCGTCACTAATAGGATGTGTTTTCCAATCACTGCTTGAAACTCCAAGTTGATACAATTGTACCACATTACTAGACACTGACGACCCACCACCCTGTCCACACCTAACATGTTGATTCTTGCTTGGTTTAAGGGTGGTGTTTGTGTGCATCCACTTAATATGTTTTTCTTCGCACTTCCCACCGTCTGGATTCACCCCTCACCATCACACCATTTAAAGTCACTATTACAGTAAGTCATGTTATAGTACTATATACCCCATCTGATCTTTTGTATCCTCCCCAGCCCTGAGGAGTCGCTGGAAATATTGTGATTTCTTGCGACGAAACACGTGTCGGCTGGCTTATGTATGAACAATAAAAGAAAGAATAACACTATGATGGACCACTTCTTCGCGTATGAACTTTGAACTATATGTCCATTGAGACATCTCCTGCATTTAAATAACTTTTTCTATAAGTGTGCTGCAGAACTTTGTTTTACTGTTACTTAATGTGTCCACAAAATACATTTTGAGGGGTTACAGGGTGTTGCCTCTCATCCGCACGCACCTTTTGCTTGAAGCATTCACTTGTACGTTAACCGAGTAGTGCGCCTAGAATTTCCCTCACGCCTGAAACCCTGTTCTTTTGAAGTAACCTTGCCCTGGAACCTTTCTTACTGCGGATTCGTCAGAATACTAAAATTCACGGTTTTAATTTCAATCAGACCTCAGTTAAAATGGCAGCTTATGCTGACGATGTTTTATTGTTTTTGTCACATCCCGAATCTTCCCTCCCTGCTTTTTTGAATGAAGTCAATTCTTTTGCACTGGTCTCCGGTTACAAATTAAATAAAGAATGAAATCTTGCCCCTCACTAAATTTACTTTTAAGGCTGACTTTATCAATTCGGGTTTCACGTGGAATCCTAATTATATTAAATATCTGAGTCTTCATTTTAGCTCTTCTCTTTCAAGTTCCATTGCTCGTAGCATGGAGGACTGCATACAAAAACTAACCGCCCTCACTTCAAAATGGCATCCCCTCTACTTATCGTGGTGGGGCAGATTGGATACGGTTAAAATGATGATCTTACCCATAATTCTTTTTACTATTTCCAACATTCCTTTTTCAATACCTCTGAAGTTTTTTAAGAAAATTAATTCAATCCTATCCCTCTTTCTATGGGGACATAAACGGGCTCGCATGTCTATATCCAAATTATCCCGACCCAAATCAGAAGGTGGAGTGAACTTTCCAAATTTTGTACTATATCATAAATCTTTTTTATTGAATCAGGCATCCAAATGGATTTTAGATCCCTCTGCGCCTTCTCCTTTATGGTTAACTTTGGAACAATCCTTTATTTCACCTTTTACCTTTGAGGAATACCTTTTATTTTCGCACAAACCACAATCACTTTCTACTCCTATTCTTAAGCATACTTCCAAGATACTCCCGCCGTCTCTCATTTCCTCCCTTTTTCATCAACCTATATGGCACAATACTTCTATTCTAATAAATAATAAACCAATTTTTTGGAAAGCTTGGAGGCAACGCAACCTCGTCTGGGTACACCAATTATTTCATCAAGACCGCATCATTCCTTTTTCTCAAGCTGCTTCATCCTTTAATTTACCCCCCACATTTCATGCCAAATACTTGGTATTGGCACAAGCGCTGCATTCAGCATACATTACTTACAATGCATCGGCCCCTCCTCACCCTACTGACTCCTCTGCTGTTCCCTCGTTACGAACCTTATTAACTAAGGGTAGCAGAGCCTCCAAAATATATGCCTTTTTAAACTCACCCATCACTACCCCGTGCCAAAACAAAGACAGAAACATAGTGGGAAGAGGACTTTGATGTTTCATGGTCTATTGAGTTATGGGATAAAATTTGGCTGAAATTGCGCAAATCTTCTAGGGCTGCAAACATTACTCAGACTTTATTTTTTGTTTATAACAGACTCTTATTATCGCCACTTGCCCTTAGCAAATATCATTCAGATTCTTCTGATACATGTTGGACATGCGCCGCACCACATGCAGATCTGGTTCACTTACTCTTCAATTGTGCTCCAGTCCATCTATTTTGGATTAAGGTTTGGTCCCAAATTAATACTATTTTTTCCTCGAATCACCCTTTTTCTATAACATTTTCTTAGGAAGCGTCTCTCCTATTTGGACTCATCACATACCTAATGTCAAGATAATAGACCTACTATTAGCTGTAGCCTTTCAGCAAATCACTAAACTTTGGAAAGATCACACTAAACTTTCATATCAGGCGTGGTGGTATGCTGTTTGTTCTAACCACAGATTGGACACGACCTTGGTTTACCCATTAGCTTTAGCCACAAAAAGAAAACACTTATGGGACCCCATTACATCCTTCTTTGATTTGCATGCTAGGCGCACGTTGTCTCTAACTCCGCTCCAACAAGAAGTTGCAAACCTCCATAATTTCCTCTAATCTGTTATATTAATTTTATTCATCATCTATATTGATTTGCATGTATAGTATGTTTCATGCCTACTTGATAACTATTTGACTGACTCTTGATTTTCACTGTATTTTGTTTTAATATAGTTCACTTATTTATACCTTTCACATCTCATACCTTTTACTGTATGTTCATCATAACTCTGCTATTATTGTAACTTGCATTCTTTCATATTCTTTCCCAAATAAAATTCTTTTGAACTGAACATCAATATTGAAAATTGGGCTACCAGCTCTGGGGTAAAGAGTGCTTCCTTGCACAAATCTGCAATGGGAGCACCTTCGGATTACAAAAATAACTCCGTGGTAATACCTGAATAGGATCTGAACCTCGCCTCTGGGTGTAGAAATTCTTCATTAATGATTTGACCAAATTAGGTGAGTTAAAGTTGCTGGGTCCAATCCAGGGAGTTCTTCTGATCGTTAAGCTCTCCTGTGAAGTCAATAGGCCACCTAGATTTTTCCCAAAGCCAATGTACAACTTAATTTTCCAGGGCACAATAATCTTCACACATGAGCGTGATAAATTTGGGATATCACAGAGCACTAGGACATATGGCCACACTCAGGTGGAAACGGAGGGAAAGGATTACCCAGGTTATAACCCAGAGATACAGCAGAACCCTTAGCTGACTCCAGAGCTTTTTCTCCACACTCTGGCCTTCCTTGGGATCTGATTTCCTTATCAACAAACTTACTCCTGCCCCCCTTACTTGGTTTGATGACACATTAGACAAAGTGGTAGCTCTGCTGGAGCTGGCAGTGGGTTAGATGATGAGGGGGCCCCTTTGGGAGCAACAGGTGGCACCGCAACTTCCTGTTTACACCCTATATTGTTCTTTGGGCCTTTTATTCAATGTGAATGACCTCAAGAGAGACATGCTCCTTGCCTCCTCAATTGCTGACACCATTGATTTCTCCTCCTGTCACCTATGCATAGGTGGCCCGCATGCATGGACCGCATTGCTTTTCAATGTTGCACTGGTTTTCTTTTCAATTCTCTTGAGGATCTGTTTTATACACAGATTGTGCTCAGCTGTATAAATCGTGCTGTACTTGAAAAAAGAAGAAGCCAGTAAAAAATGATTCAAAATTAAAAATTTTAAAAACTATAGGCGCTGCAACAGGTTGTTGCGCTGCAAGGGTGAAGTTCAGTTTGGACAGTTCTTGCTTTATTTTCTCTAAACGGTCTATAATTGGATTCAATTTGACAATCAAAGATACCAAGACTCGATTGCAAAGATCTCCATAGCCGCAGTAACTCCATCTCCATCATTCCCTGTTTTATTAGGGTCCATGCAGTGCAATAGTTGTTGGACCAGTTGGAACCTAGGATGTCAGGTCACCTAGGGTAGCCTGGCCTAGGGGTAAGACAAGCAATTCTAGAGGCACAAGTGTGAAGGTTGCAGACCACCCAGCAGTAAATCCATACAATAACACTTAAAAAGGACACTACACCAATTTGTTATGAAAATAAGTACTGGTTTATAAAAATAATATCTTTGCACTTTTACTTTCAGAGTTCACAACTAATTACACTTCAGTTTGTTTGGGATATAGCAAGAATACTTTTAAACTACTGAGCAATTAATCATCTAGGTTCAACAGTACATTACTTTAGTCATGAAATCAGTGATAACACTTTCAGATTGGCTTACTTAAATCAATAATCAACATCAATAGTGCATCCACTCAGACTCCAGAATTTGATTAGAAATTGTCACTATACAGTGTACTATACTTGTCTCCCACAAGCTACTCTCCTCATCACGTGACACTGTTGGAGAAACGAGCAATGACTAAGCTAGGTTAGTTCCCTACAGGTTTGAGCATCGCTTTCAACAAAGAGCAGTAGTTTTCTTGTAGAAGAGTCTATACTCCTCCAGCAAAGGGGACTCCTCACTGCTGACAACTGTAAAGGTGCTATTCTAAGCAGAGCAACGTTTCATATAGGCCCCTCAGGCAATAACCAAGGCGCTCCACCCTCTGGAAGGGACTCCTTATTCCCCTACTTGTGAAGTCTTGCTCCCCTGCCCTCGTGTAACTCTCCTTACTTTTGATCAGGTTCTTGAGGTGCCAGTGAGTGGGGGTATCAGCTTGACAGGGAACAGGGGGGGGGGGGGGGGGGGCAAGCGCTGAGAAGGCTCACCAGCCTCCCGGGGCACCTCTCTCCTCTCTCCCGCTCGCGCCGGCTCCTCTGGTAGCGCTCGAGCGGGGAAAAGAGATCTCTGTTTACTGCAGGCTGCCGGGTTCCTCCGTCCCCCCTCCCGCTCGCGCCAGCTCCTTCGTAAGGCGCTCGAGCGGGGGAAGACGATACCACACGCCTAAGCCTCTGCTCTGCTCTCGGCGCCTTCCCGCCTGGTCCCGCCTCCGCCTTCCTGTTGAGAAGCGGCGCGACCGGGCATGCGCGAGCGAGCAGCGGCTTCAACTGGAGTCTGCTCGGTTCGGCTTCCTCCGGCTCCGCCCCCAAACACCGGATCACTCACTCCTATGCCGGGTTAGTGCTGACAGGACACAGCGCCGGAAACGATCCTTCACTCCAGCGCCCACTGCTACCACAGGCACACAGGCGGCCTGATCACGCCGCCAGCGCCCCACAAAGCGCCTCGAGGAGGGCACGCTCCCAGCCCTACGTCAGTCACAGGGAGTTCACTTGAGCAAAGGCAGCCCAGGTACAGGGAAAAGGGGGGAATAACCTGTAATGCGTGGCGATAGACTCCTCACCAGCTCACAATCCCTCCAACCCCTGTAATAATATCCTGGGGATCACTTTCCTTTAGTTCCTTTACTAGGCAGAGGACTGCGCTCCGCAGCGCCGCAGTCTCCTTCTCCTGAAGACTTCCCCTGTATGATTTGGACAAGGGGCAAGCTAGGCGCCCAGGGTCTCCAGTAACCCTCAACAGCGGGGTCAGGACAAGTAACCCAAAGGGGGATAGTGTGGTGGACCAGTAAGGCAGCTTCCCAGTCCAGGAGGTCAACCCTATGTCTAGCCTCTTCCCACCCTTAGTTACAGCCTGTCCTCCAGCTGACTCTCTCAGGTAGACAAAATGGCTGCCCCGCATTCCGCCTTATATAGGCTGTCCCTCAGTGGTCCAGAATGGACCAGAAGGTTCTGGAACGCCCTATACTAGTCTAAGGGCAAGTTCTGGGTGTGGCAGTTAGGGCAGTTGGAAGACACCATTTTGTGGTTCCAACTTTTCCTGTCAGAACAGGCCTCTGGGCCCGAGGTGAAAAACTATGAGGGGGGGAAAGAACACCTATCCCTTTGACCAACACCTAGAAAAAGCTAGTGGACACAAACATTATTAAGGGTATGAGGGGCAGAAAGGGGACAAAATAAATAATAAATTGGAGGGACTACGCAAAAAAAAACAGACAGGTCTAACACCCGTCCCCCCCAGCTGAAAGTGGGGAGAACTACCCAACCCCTTGGGAGTCCTCATCACTAAGGCGGAAATACCTGGAGAGACCGTCTGCATTGGCGTGGTCCACTCCAGGCCGATGTTCCACCCGGAAGTCCATTCCCTGTAGGGAGATGGACCACTTCAACAGCTTGGGATTTTCCCCCTTCATTTGCATCAGCCAACGAAGGGGTCGGTGGTCAGTCTGAACCAGGAAGTGCGAGCCAAACAGGTATGGCCACAGCTTCTTCAGAGCCCACACCACCGCGAAAGCTTCCCTCTCAATTGCACTCCATTTCTGTTCCCGGGGAAGTAGTCTTCTGGATAAGAAGACCACAGGCTGATCCAGGCCCTCTTCATTTAGTTGCGATAACACTGCCCCAATGCCATGTTCTGATGCATCTGTCTGGACAATGAACTCCTTGGAGAAGTCTGGGGCCCTCAGGACCGGTGCTACACACATTGCCTGCTTCAACTTTTCAAAGGCTTGCTGACAAGCCTTCGTCCAAACTACCCGTCGAGGTTGTTTCTTGGAGGTGAGCTCCGTGAGGGGCGCTACTATAGTGCCATACCCCTTCACAAAGCGACGGTAGTAGCCTGTGAGGCCCAAGAAAGCTCGGACCTCAGTCTGTGTCTTGGGGGGCTCCCAGGCCATGATTGCCTCAATCTTTGCCTGCAGGGGCTGCACTGACCCCCTACCCACCAAGTGTCCAAGGTACACAACCGACCCTTGTCCAATCTGACATTTGCTGGCTTTGATGGTCAATCCAGCTTGTTTCAGGGCCTGGAGAACTGCTTGCAAATGTTGCAAATGGTCCTCCCAATTGCTACTGAAGACAGCAATGTCATCCAGGTAGGCAGCAAAGAAACTCTCCATTCCAGAGAGGACCTGATTCACCAGCCGCTGAAATGTGGCAGGGGCATTTTTGAGCCCAAAGGGCATCACACAAAATTGGAAGTGTCCCTCAGGCGTGGAGAAGGCTGACCTTTCCTTTGCTCCATCTGTCAAGGAGATCTGCCAGTACCCTGAAGTGAGGTCAAATGTACTTAGGTATTGGGCAGCTCCAAGCCGGTCAATTAACTCATCCGACCTAGGGATCGGATGAGCATCAGTCTTTGTAACTGAGTTCAGTCCTCGGTAATCCACACAGAACCTCAGTTCTGGTGTGGTGCCTGGTGGGGCGGCTTTTGGCACTAGCACCACCAGACTGGACCAAGGGCTGTTGGAAGGTTCTATCACTCCTAGCTCTAGCATCTTGGCAACCTCTCCATGGATGCTAGCCTTCACCTTGTCTGACAGCCTGTAGGTCTTTGACTTCACTGGGGGGCTGTCTCCTGTGTCCACATCATGGGTACACAGGTGGGTTTTCCCGGGACAAGGGAGAACAACGAAGAGTACTGCTCCAATACCTGGCGGCAATCCTCTCGTTGCTCAGGAGTTAGGGATGGGGAGAGAATCACTCCCTCCACCGACCCATCCTTCTCTTGGGATGAAAAGAGATCAGGGAGAGGCTCACTTTCTGCTTCCTCGGCACCATCCGTCACCATCATCAGGATGACCTCTGGCCTCTCATGGTGGGGTTTGAGGCGATTGGCATGCAGCACCCGTAGGGGCTGTCGCGGGGTCTTGAGATCCACCAAGTAAGTGGCCTTACCCTTCTTTTCCAACACCTCAAATGGGCCTGTCCAACGATCTTGAAGGGCACTTAGCTCTCCAGGTTCCATCACCCACACTTTTTGGCCAGGCTCCAACTCCACCGGGTGAGCATTTTGGTCGTACCATTCCTTCATTACTGCCTGGCTGGCCTCCAAGTTATCAGAAGCCTGCTTCCACAACTTGGCCATCTGGCTCCTAAAGGCCAGCATGTAGCTCACCACATCCTGAGGAGGCTTCCTGGGAGACTTTTCCCATCCATCCTTCACCAGGCTGAGAGGTCCACGCACAGGGTGCCCGTACAACAGTTCAAAAGGGCTGAAGCCCACTCCCTTCTGCGGCACCTCTCTGTAGGAGAACAGCAAGCAAGGCAGGAGGACGTCCCATTTCCTTCGTAGGCTCTCAGGCAGACTTCTTATCATGCCCTTCAGGGTCTTATTGAACCTCTCTACCAATCCATTCGACTGGGGGTGATAAGGAGTGGTGAACCGGTAAGTCACTCCACACTGCTTCCACATCGTCCGCATGTAAGCTGACAGAAAGTTGGTCCCCCTGTCGGACACAACTTCCTTGGGGAATCCTACTCGGGTAAAGATTCCCATCAGGGCCCTAGCCACCACAGGTGCAGTAACAGTCCTCAGAGGAATGGCCTCTGGATAACTAATTTGCATACAGCCAGGTTCTGAAACTGGGATGGTGCAATGAGCTAAAAAACGGTGTTGGATCTAGCCCTGATCTCTTGACTGGGTGAGAGTACTCTGCTTAATTCAGAGACTCTGTCCATCACCACCCCCTTTTTGTAAATAATTTTGTCCACCCTAAGCGTGGAAGGGTATACTCAGATGTGAGTCCCTTGCTCATTGCACCATCAGGATTCAAGCAAGCCGGGCCGAAGACGGCTGTAATGCCAGAAACCGGTCCCCGGAAGCTTGTTTCCTTCCCAGTGTAAGAATTGGCTTTTGTAGTCTGGTCTGCCCTGTTCCCATGATGCACTGGGCCAGGGACAGACTAATTTGCATACAGCCAGGTTCTGAAACTGGGATGGTGCAATGAGCTAAAAAACGGTGTTGGATCTAGCCCTGATCTCTTGACTGGGTGAGAGTACTCTGCTTAATTCAGAGACTCTGTCCATCACCACCCCCTTTTTGTAAATAATTTTGTCCACCCTAAGCGTGGAAGGGTATACTCAGATGTGAGTCCCTTGCTCATTGCACCATCAGGATTCAAGCAAGCCGGGCCGAAGACGGCTGTAATGCCAGAAACCGGTCCCCGGAAGCTTGTTTCCTTCCCAGTGTAAGAATTGGCTTTTGTAGTCTGGTCTGCCCTGTTCCCATGATGCACTGGGCCAGGGACAGACTAATTTGCATACAGCCAGGTTCTGAAACTGGGATGGTGCAATGAGCTAAAAAACGGTGTTGGATCTAGCCCTGATCTCTTGACTGGGTGAGAGTACTCTGCTTAATTCAGAGACTCTGTCCATCACCACCCCCTTTTTGTAAATAATTTTGTCCACCCTAAGCGTGGAAGGGTATACTCAGATGTGAGTCCCTTGCTCATTGCACCATCAGGATTCAAGCAAGCCGGGCCGAAGACGGCTGTAATGCCAGAAACCGGTCCCCGGAAGCTTGTTTCCTTCCCAGTGTAAGAATTGGCTTTTGTAGTCTGGTCTGCCCTGTTCCCATGATGCACTGGGCCAGGGACAGACTAATTTGCATACAGCCAGGTTCTGAAACTGGGATGGTGCAATGAGCTAAAAAACGGTGTTGGATCTAGCTCTGATCTCTTGACTGGGTGAGAGTACTCTGCTTAATTCAGAGACTCTGTCCATCACCACCCCCTTTTTGTAAATAATTTTGTCCACCCTAAGCGTGGAAGGGTATACTCAGATGTGAGTCCCTTGCTCATTGCACCATCAGGATTCAAGCAAGCCGGGCCGAAGACGGCTGTAATGCCAGAAACCGGTCCCCGGAAGCTTGTTTCCTTCCCAGTGTAGGAATTGGCTTTTGTAGTCTGGTCTGCCCTGTTCCCATGATGCATTGGGCCAGGGACAGACTAATTTGCATACAGCCAGGTTCTGAAACTGGGATGGTGCAATGAGCTAAAAAACGGTGTTGGATCTAGCCCTGATCTCTTGACTGGGTGAGAGTACTCTGCTTAATTCAGAGACTCTGTCCATCACCACCCCCTTTTTGTAAATAATTTTGTCCACCCTAAGCGTGGAAGGGTATACTCAGATGTGAGTCCCTTGCTCATTGCACCATCAGGATTCAAGCAAGCCGGGCCGAAGACGGCTGTAATGCCAGAAACCGGTCCCCGGAAGCTTGTTTCCTTCCCAGTGTAAGAATTGGCTTTTGTAGTCTGGTCTGCCCTGTTCCCATGATGCACTGGGCCAGGGACAGACTAATTTGCATACAGCCAGGTTCTGAAACTGGGATGGTGCAATGAGCTAAAAAACGGTGTTGGATCTAGCCCTGATCTCTTGACTGGGTGAGAGTACTCTGCTTAATTCAGAGACTCTGTCCATCACCACCCCCTTTTTGTAAATAATTTTGTCCACCCTAAGCGTGGAAGGGTATACTCAGATGTGAGTCCCTTGCTCATTGCACCATCAGGATTCAAGCAAGCCGGGCCGAAGACGGCTGTAATGCCAGAAACCGGTCCCCGGAAGCTTGTTTCCTTCCCAGTGTAAGAATTGGCTTTTGTAGTCTGGTCTGCCCTGTTCCCATGATGCACTGGGCCAGGGACAGACTAATTTGCATACAGCCAGGTTCTGAAACTGGGATGGTGCAATGAGCTAAAAAACGGTGTTGGATCTAGCCCTGATCTCTTGACTGGGTGAGAGTACTCTGCTTAATTCAGAGACTCTGTCCATCACCACCCCCTTTTTGTAAATAATTTTGTCCACCCTAAGCGTGGAAGGGTATACTCAGATGTGAGTCCCTTGCTCATTGCACCATCAGGATTCAAGCAAGCCGGGCCGAAGACGGCTGTAATGCCAGAAACCGGTCCCCGGAAGCTTGTTTCCTTCCCAGTGTAAGAATTGGCTTTTGTAGTCTGGTCTGCCCTGTTCCCATGATGCACTGGGCCAGGGACAGACTAATTTGCATACAGCCAGGTTCTGAAACTGGGATGGTGCAATGAGCTAAAAAACGGTGTTGGATCTAGCCCTGATCTCTTGACTGGGTGAGAGTACTCTGCTTAATTCAGAGACTCTGTCCATCACCACCCCCTTTTTGTAAATAATTTTGTCCACCCTAAGCGTGGAAGGGTATACTCAGATGTGAGTCCCTTGCTCATTGCACCATCAGGATTCAAGCAAGCCGGGCCGAAGACGGCTGTAATGCCAGAAACCGGTCCCCGGAAGCTTGTTTCCTTCCCAGTGTAAGAATTGGCTTTTGTAGTCTGGTCTGCCCTGTTCCCATGATGCACTGGGCCAGGGACAGACTAATTTGCATACAGCCAGGTTCTGAAACTGGGATGGTGCAATGAGCTAAAAAACGGTGTTGGATCTAGCTCTGATCTCTTGACTGGGTGAGAGTACTCTGCTTAATTCAGAGACTCTGTCCATCACCACCCCCTTTTTGTAAATAATTTTGTCCACCCTAAGCGTGGAAGGGTATACTCAGATGTGAGTCCCTTGCTCATTGCACCATCAGGATTCAAGCAAGCCGGGCCGAAGACGGCTGTAATGCCAGAAACCGGTCCCCGGAAGCTTGTTTCCTTCCCAGTGTAGGAATTGGCTTTTGTAGTCTGGTCTGCCCTGTTCCCATGATGCATTGGGCCAGGGACAGACTAATTTGCATACAGCCAGGTTCTGAAACTGGGATGGTGCAATGAGCTAAAAAACGGTGTTGGATCTAGCCCTGATCTCTTGACTGGGTGAGAGTACTCTGCTTAATTCAGAGACTCTGTCCATCACCACCCCCTTTTTGTAAATAATTTTGTCCACCCTAAGCGTGGAAGGGTATACTCAGATGTGAGTCCCTTGCTCATTGCACCATCAGGATTCAAGCAAGCCGGGCCGAAGACGGCTGTAATGCCAGAAACCGGTCCCCGGAAGCTTGTTTCCTTCCCAGTGTAAGAATTGGCTTTTGTAGTCTGGTCTGCCCTGTTCCCATGATGCACTGGGCCAGGGACAGACTAATTTGCATACAGCCAGGTTCTGAAACTGGGATGGTGCAATGAGCTAAAAAACGGTGTTGGATCTAGCCCTGATCTCTTGACTGGGTGAGAGTACTCTGCTTAATTCAGAGACTCTGTCCATCACCACCCCCTTTTTGTAAATAATTTTGTCCACCCTAAGCGTGGAAGGGTATACTCAGATGTGAGTCCCTTGCTCATTGCACCATCAGGATTCAAGCAAGCCGGGCCGAAGACGGCTGTAATGCCAGAAACCGGTCCCCGGAAGCTTGTTTCCTTCCCAGTGTAAGAATTGGCTTTTGTAGTCTGGTCTGCCCTGTTCCCATGATGCACTGGGCCAGGGACAGACTAATTTGCATACAGCCAGGTTCTGAAACTGGGATGGTGCAATGAGCTAAAAAACGGTGTTGGATCTAGCCCTGATCTCTTGACTGGGTGAGAGTACTCTGCTTAATTCAGAGACTCTGTCCATCACCACCCCATTTTTGTAAATAATTTTGTCCACCCTAAGCGTGGAAGGGTATACTCAGATGTGGGTCCCTTGCTCATTGCACCATCAGGATTCAAGCAAGCCGGGCCGAAGACGGCTGTAATGCCAGAAACCGGTCCCCGGAAGCTTGTTTCCTTCCCAGTGTAAGAATTGGCTTTTGTAGTCTGGTCTGCCCTGTTCCCATGATGCACTGGGCCAGGGACAGACTAATTTGCATACAGCCAGGTTCTGAAACTGGGATGGTGCAATGAGCTAAAAAACGGTGTTGGATCTAGCCCTGATCTCTTGACTGGGTGAGAGTACTCTGCTTAATTCAGAGACTCTGTCCATCACCACCCCCTTTTTGTAAATAACTCTGGATAACGTGTGGCATGATCCACCAGAACCAGGATAAACCTGTGACCATCTGTTGTTGGTGGATCCAATGGCCCTACAATGTCGATGCCCACCCTTTCAAAGGGGGTGCTAATGACTGGAAGTGGTTCCAGGGGAGCTTTCAGCTTCACTCCTGTTTTCCCACTGGCCTGGCAGGATACACATGTCCGACAGTAAGTGTTGGACGCAGTGTTCCCTCCAACCTGCGCGCGTGCGCTGCCGCGCACCTCAGTGACCCTGAGCGCGCACTGGTTTCAGTGAAGCGCGCACATACCGAGAGAACATTCGCGCCGCCGCTTTTAAAACGCGAGCGGCGCGAAAACTGTTAATTTGCAGGTACACGTTCCATAGCAAGTGGCTTTTGCACTTGCTAGATTTATTTTCCTAATGAGCCACAGCAGCGGGCTGTTTGTGGGCCATTGTGAAAATATTCCTGTTAATTGCAGCGCAGTAGGGTGCTGCAATTAACAGAAATATTTTCACAAGTGCCCACAATCGGCCCTCAGCCGAGCACCATTAAGAGAAGACATGCATCAAGTTAAAAAGCACGACGTGTGAAGTACACGTCGTGCGTGCTTTTCGGCTTGCTGCATTTCTTCTCTTAATGGTGCTCGGCTGAGGGCCGATTGTGGGCACTTGTGAAAATATTTCTGTTAATTGCAGCACCCTACTGCGCTGCAATTAACAGGAATATTTTCCCAATTGCCCACAATCAGCCCTCAGGCTTGCTCTATTATTACAAAAACAGAAATGCGACATGAAAGAGAACTTAAAACTTTGTCATGGTAATTTCCTTCTTCGGTTAACACAAAGCGATCGATCAGCAGCCTCGATTCTCTTCCTACGTAGCTGGCTGTTTTTATATCCAGAAGCTTATGCCCTCTACATCCGCCCTCAGTACCAGGTGCGCAAATACAGCAACTTGGTAAAGTTTTCAGAAGGGTTTGAGTCGCTGGCGATGTGTACGGTACTTCCACCTTTGAAACTTCGTCCTCTGACCTCCAGCCTGAATGCTCGTAAACATGTGTCAGAATCAGGGAGTTTATTACGAAATGAATTGTTCCTATGAACATTGCTCGCTCTTTGTTTTGCTTTTGCTAAAATCCGGTGTTAGTCTGTTGTAAGATACTAAAATTATTAATTTCTAAGCTAAAACGCCCACACAGGAACAATCTTATAAGTAAAATTCCTACCTCTCCAGGCTACTGTAACTATAAAGAATTAAAGAACGTCAACACAGCTTGTATCAGCTTCATGCAGCCGTAGTCAGAGCAGACCATAACTAAAGCACTAGTGACAAATAGGTGCCGGTCCAATTTTCAACGCGGCAGGCGTCACTTAGTTAAGAGCCTGGTGTTTGTAGTGGCTCTGTGACATCCACAGCCTGCTGGTGTGATCCGGTGCAGCAGGAAGCATCGCACCGACCGGGGCAGGCACCGCTCAGCAGGGCTCGGTAATCATTATTGTTAGGGTTGAAGAAGCAGTGCTACAGTCAGGTCTAATTCAGCATCCCGGCAGGCTGTAATGCGTGCCACACTCTCCTGATTTCTGGTGCTTTACAGTAGTCTTCTTTGAGTTTCTTGTCGCTCAAATGGGTATAATTTCTGATAGTTCTATGTTTCCCTCATCTCCATGGCTTGAATTTGCTTGCGAGAAAGGGTCACTCATGGTCGTTGAAGTGTCACTCATAATTACAATGCAATTATGGAAAGGTCACACATAACAATCTGAAACCTTGGCAGCTATGTATTTGGCACTCCAGTGAGTGCCGCCACTGAGGCTGCTGGACAGACACAGCTTGGTGGTGCCTGCTGCCTGATATGGTAATGCCACATGAGGCTGGGCTGAACACGGCTGCCAGAGTTTATTTGGTGCCTGAGGCCTCTCATAACTCTGGCCCCGCCGGTACTCAGAGGAAGAATTTTAAAAGTTTCGCCAGGACTACTCAGCGCTGCCCAGTCCTGCAACCTTAGCGGTCAGCGTAATCAGTTTTTTACATGTAAGTTTTACATTTCTGGACAAATCACTTAACAAAAAAAAATGAATGTGTAAGTCTATAACGTAACTGGTGCTCATGTAAAGCGCTCTAACCCCTCCGGGTGGAGTTTGCGCTACATAAAACTAAAAAAAAGAACAAAAGTGTATGAAGCTTCACTTTTTTCAAGTTGTGACTCACACTTATTATTTTCTTTTAAACCACAGGGTACAAATGTATGAGTGTGCCTAATTGCTACAAGTATTAGAATAACTTTGCCAAGTATTAATAATATAGGTTCTGTTTTTGAAAAATGTCATCATAAATAGGCCGGGAAGGTGGCTGGGTGTACTGAACGCTTGTCGCTGGCTAGTGTGATGTTTTGGAATTTAAAACTGGGTAAAGCAGACTTATCCTCTCATCTTTTCGATGTGAGTACCCTAAACTATGTAATTGTAACAACTGCTATTTTCATACCTTATAAATGGCAGAAATGTATTGTTTACTGCTGTACAAAATCAAACTTTAATGATTGGATCCTAGATATTGGTTTTAAAGATCCGAAAAGTGACTGATTAACGGCATTTGTTAAGAGAAACTCCTCAAATGCATCGTTGCCGGACCCTTTCATTAACAAGCAAAAACAATTTTACTGCTTTTCGGAAGCACAGTGACTAAATTCAGGCGCGTGTTAACATTGTGGATGGGAAGAACAGTAGCTGTATTGCAAGAATCAGCCCACCCATCCCTGGGGCCAAATCCATCTATTGCTGAGCACCTGAAAGTGACAAGTATAACAGCTCGTAAAGAAACCAATGTTATGGCGTAGCAAGCAAGTGACAAAAACGCATTCGCCAATAAAAGGCAACCAATTGGATACTGTATGCCTTGAGTTAAATAGGTCACTGCGCACATTTAAATGTAAAAAGTAAATCTTGGACATGCCTCTTTAGAATTTCCAGATGTTATGCCTGTGATGCATAGAATTAAATTGTATTTTATGAAGCATGCTGCTTCCCACAGTTCGGCATCCAACTGAAAGCTGGAGAAAGAGAAGATTTAGTAAGTGGACTAGGGTTTAAGTTTCTGTTAGAAAACAGATTCAGAAGAAGATAGAAGAATATTTGGGGGTAGGGGGCTTATTTCAGAGCCTAGGGGACAAGAAACTGAAAAAACTGCCTTCATGTCTCGCCTCACTGACGTGGAATTGTGATCAGCTTACCATGGACGGAGCGAAGGTCACAAGTAGGTTTATTTAGACTAACCTGGTTACAGAGATACTTAGGGCCTGTTTTGTGAAGGCTCTGTACATCAGGCAAAGACTCTAGAAAATCAACAGTTTCACAACAAGGAGCAAGTTGAAATCAAACAGGTGACCAGAGTTCAGGTGATGATGATGATGGTGGGTGATGAGAAGAAATCTAGTTGCAGCATTCTGGTGATCCGGAGGTGCTTGATAAGAAAGTTTGGTAAGCCAAACTATTAAGATTTGCCGTAGAGTAGGTGGGAAGTAAGGAGTGCCTGGGACCAGGGTGCCCTGTAAGGTGTGGTCGCACCCACGCACCTCAGTGACCCAGAGCGCACAGTGTCCTGAGCGAAGCGTGCACACATGCTGGGAGAGCATTCACGCCGCCACTTATAAAAACCCGAGCGGCGCGAAAATCTTTAATTTTCTGGTTGCCCTGAATAATTTCTTTCTTAATGGGCCACGGCTCTGGGCTGTTTCTGGGCCTTTGTGAAAATATTTAATTGCAGCACCATCATGCGCTAATACATTTGGGTGTACTAGAGTAAACTGAAAGTGTACAATATTTCTTAAAGGAAAATAATTGTCCTATATATCGCATATATCTTTGTTATCATCCCAGACTCAGGGGTGTAGCTTCCCTCGTTGCAGCAGGTGCAGTGGCCCCAGGGCTCAAAGGGGCCCACGCAACCCTGATTATTGCTGTATTTTGTCATTCATATTGCAGCTGGGAGCTTCATTGCTTTCTCGCCCTAAGGCCCATGACAGTGTGTATGATACTTGACAGCCTTGAAATTAATTGAGCTCTATATCGCTGTATCCAAAACTACTTTGTCCTCTAAATTACAGCCCAGATACAGCAGGGTCTCAGTTGAGTATAAGAAAAGGTAAGTGACCAAAAGAGGCACAGTGATTTCGATGAGCACCTCTGATAAAGGAATATCCTCCCCCAGTTACTGCACGAGCAATGGGTGGGTGACGATCAGGGTAGCGGATCTCTGCCTTCCTTTGGAGGGAAAAGGCTCTGCGGAAGGCATTTATTTGTCCACAACAAAGAACAAATTGGTTCAGAAAACGATTTTTCTATATTGGTTGTCTGACTTTGAAAATGCAAGCTCTGTTCTATATGTATCAATTGTAGGAACATATAGATGCTGCAAATGGCACTTCAGTTCTTCAGTTATTCCACTGAATACAGCAAAATCTTAGTGAGTCCCCCCCATAGTGTGACATTTTGTGGAGCGTGAAACCAAACGATGAAGTACATGGAAAGAGATAAATATTGGAAATTACACTCTTTTGATCAATTAGACCTACAATATCTTGAAACTGCTTCAAAACCCCTGAAATGGAAAGTTAGGATACTGATATGATTTGTGTGCCCAGAAGATATGAAAGTAAAGAAATAATCCTAAAACAACTCATATGCCTTTGCTCTTTATTGAACCATAATACAGCTAAGCACATCATGCTGAAATCAAATGAACACAGGGAAGATATTTTGATGTTGCAGACAGTACAATAATAAGCAAAATCACTTAAAGCTGGAATATTTACACTTTATCTGTACATACTACAAAGAACAAATATAAATAGAAAGCAGTTTTAAAAGTGTTCTGGAGGTGATCTATGAGTGACTAACACTTCAAGTAAACATATACAGAAAAGGCACGTTCCAATTAATAAATACAATTTTGCATTCAGTCCTATTTAGTATAAGATCCAGGCCTTTGCAGATTCTTTGAATAACAACTAATGGCCAATTTTTCACTGGAAAAGGTTTCAACCCTAGGGTGAGTTATCTGACTGCTGCTTCCCACCAGTGTCTGAGAGCAGCTTTGCTTTCAGTCTTGAGCTGTGGTGTGTTTTGTTGCTTCAGCCAGGGAGAAAGGAAAAAGTCTATAGCTGCAATTTAAAGATGTGTCAGAGCTCATGGAGAGCCACAGGCAGTTCTCCTCATGGTTTCTCGCTCTGGCTCACAGCAGTTTTTGCTTCTTATGGGGCTCCTTGCATGCTGTTTTATGGGGGCCCATCCACCAGCCCAAGCAGCATCAATGCCTTCTATGGTGATGCTAGTAAAATGAAAACATCCTGCATAGTCTCAGTCACCGACGCTGACAACATTGTGAAGTCCTGTAAGCACGGACACAGTACATTGCCACTGTGCCTGCAGCCAGCACCACAATAAGAAAAACAATGTTTTATTTGCCCAACACTTAATTCATAGTTGTATTTCAGTACTTACTGTGGATGACGCTATTCAGTAATTCTGTCAAAGGCGAAGGTATTCGGCTAAACGTTAAGATTTGGTGCTAGAATACACACCAGGTAATTCACCAACTCGTGTTCTAAAGTTTACAGCGGCGATAGCAAGTAGGGTGTACTACCGTACCCTGTCTATGGCTTACTGCTTTGACGTTCCTCAAAAGGCAGCCGGGAGCTTCCAAAGAAAGCATATCATGCGCTTTCATAAAATTAAATCAACTTGATTGTGACTGGTTTACTGTGACTGACAGTGACTGGTGATTATACTTACTGTGTTCGTTCTGTGGTTCCTCTTCTTCTTCCCCTCTGCAGCGTGACTCTCAACTGGTGACGACTGACCATCTCACTGCTGTATCCTAACTGCATGATGCAGCAGTGCACTCTCCCTCGCCCAGTGGACTCCAGTCGGCAGTCCCGGGTTGCTTAGAAATAATTTGCCGGCGTGGCCAATAATTTAGCTCCTGTGCCACCTGACAGAGCGGGCGGCCTGGACAGGTTTGAGCACCATCACGCCTTACACATTGTGCTTTTGGACGCTCTGCATTTCTAAAGTAACACATAAGTTAGAAATCTCTGCTTAACCTAGTGTGCCGCCCAGCTGGTATTTTGCTGCTTCTTTCTGTCTCTGCATCCAGATATATAATACAACAAGTAACATTACACCTACAGCAGTAAAATCTTATGATGGTACCACCATTGGAGTCTCATGCTTTAAACCGGAAGTGTACTTGCCTGTGTAACTAATTCATGTCATGGCATTTGTATCCAAATTACAAACCTGTCTTAAGACCCTTAACGTGGTGCTGTATGTGTGGAAATGCACAGTCTTTTCACTTTTTTAAGCAAAAGTTTGGAGTGATATTTAGCGTTGTACCCACACACGCGGCTTGGTTCCTGGCGCACATAGCCATGGCTGTAGTGCACGGAACACCTACACTGCCGCACACAGAGGAAAAAAATTAGAGGGAACATTGGTTGGACGCCACTTTCATCTGAGGCCAGTAAAAGTGGAGGACAAGCCGAGCAAAGGTCTTGTCCTGGCCTAAGTGTCCTGCCAAGGGTATTGCATGAGCCAATTCCAGCAGAAAGGCTCGGTATTGCTGTGGGACCACCAAGGCCCTTGATGAGCCAGGTAGGGGTACCTTGGGTTCACTGTAGAGGAGTCCATCCTCCCAGTAAATATGGTGGTGTCCCGTAGCATCACCTGCTGCCTGGGCTTCAGCCTGACGCCTCAGTCCCTCAAGGGTAGGGCACTCCCTCTGCCCCTTACAGAATTCCTCTCTGGTAGGTCCTCCCTCCACATGCCACTCAGCAGGGATGGGTAAATCCTCCAGAGAGTCTACTTCCCCCTCCATGGACTCCTGGCCCACCACCGCAGGTGGCCGATCTGTCACATGGGGCGTGGAAGCCGAAGCAGGCTCTTCCTGTCTCCGGGTCTGTCCCTTTTTGGCAGCGGGTTGGGCCATTGTTCCAGGCTCCAACCCAGGCGAACTCCCTCTCCGGGCAGTCGCAGACCTTGTGCTCACACAGGCCCAGTCAGGTGTACCCAGCATCGCAGAGTGCGTCCGGTATTCCACCTCTCTCCAAGTGTTGTGCTCCATATCATTCCCCAGCAGACAATCAACTGGCACGGCAGGGCTTACGGCAACTCGAAGTGAACCTGCAACCCCTTCCCACTCAAAGTGAACCTCAGCCACTGGATAATGGCCCATTCTGCCGTCAGCCATCGCGGCGGGGTGGAGTACATTAGGAACCACCTGCTCTGGAGACACCAGTTGACTTCTCACCATAGTCATACTGGCTCCTGTATCTCTCAGAGCCTCCCCTCTCTGGCCATTAATGGTGACCCATTGCCCATACTTTGTAGTATTTGGGGGCACCTGGATCTTTGGAACCATTTCCCGCTCTCCCAGGGACACTAAGGTGACACCCGCCCACTCACCCCCCTTATCTAAGGGCAACTCCTCCCGGAGCGCTACACTAGCTACTCCCGGTGACTTTCCTCCGGTGGGAGGGGGTGGTCTCTTTGGGCATCTGACATCTCCCTTATAATGTCCAACACCACCACACTCAAAACAGTGGAGAACCCTTGGCTGCTGGCTTTGGCCAGGATTAGGGGTTCTGGGCGGGATTGCCTTAGGGGTGAAACCTGTTCCCTTCCCTTGGAAACTGTTTTGGGAACTTTTAGAGAACTCCCTCTTTTTGTCTCCCCCCTCCTTCTTCTGAGGGGCGCCCTGTCCGGCCTTTTGGGAATCCCCTCCAGTCCCCTTTGAGGACACCCGGGTACTTGCCCAGATGTCCGCCTCCTCTGCAAGCTTCCGGGGATTGGTCAGCTTGCTGTCCACCAGGTGTTGGCGCAGCTCGGGAAAACATTTCTCGAGGAGGTGCTCTTTCAAAAATAGATCATACAACCCCTCATAGTCCTTCACCTCGCTGCCCTTGACCCAGCCCTCTAATGCCTTACGTGCGTAGTCAAGGAAGTCCACCCAGTTCTGGGTGCTTAACTTGTGGCTCCCCCTGAACTTCTGGCGATACCTTTCCGGGGTAAGCCCAAACTTCTTTACTAATGCTAGCTTCATGATGGGGTAGTTGGTTTGTTCCCCTGGTTCCAGGGCCAGCAAGGTGTCCCGACCAGTAGGAGGCATGTACCTATATAAACCACCCCCCCAGTGCTTCTCCTGCACCCCATGGGCTCTTAAGGAGACCTCATAGGCAGCCAACCACTTGGCTATGTCATCTCCCTGACTAAAGCTAGCGATAAGGTCTTTTGGCAAATAGGGTCTGGACTCCCTGGCTGTCTCTTTGGATTCGCTGCCACCACTTATTATAGGAGAAGGCCCCCGTTGCAGGGCCTGGAGTTCCAACTCTTTCAACCTGAACTCATGAACCATCCTCTTCTCTTCCTTCTCCTGCTCCAGCTTAGCCAACTCCCATTTTAATTGCCTCTTTTCCCTCCTGTCAGCGAGCTCTGCTTCGGTTAAGCTTCCCCCGGAGACACTACTGCCTTTCCTGGAGTAGGACCCTGGTCCTGGGAGTAGGTTTTCCCCCTCCGGGTGGAATAATCCATTTATCTCCACAACCGGGTCCCGGTCTGCCCCTTCATCCTCCTCCTTCCCTTCTTTGTGTGCCTCCACCCAAGCCCTGAGACTGGTCTGGAGTTCCCCCTTCTTGGCACCATGCTTAAAAAATACCCCCATTTTCTGGCAGAAATCTTTCAGCTGAGCCACAGAATAGGTATCTAGGTTTTCTAATGCAAACTCCATTTTGAAATAGGCAAAACCAGATTATACACACCAGGAAATTAGAGTTGCAAGGGCAACCTAAAGCTACCTCCACCCACCACCAGGAACAAATTTGGAAAAACAAAAGGACAAATTAGGAGGGCCGCTAGGAGAAAACTCCTGGTGTAGGCTTAGTGTATTACGTTCAATTACTACTGAGTAGCTGCAACCACAGTCAGTATCCCACCGCTAGACACTAAATGTTGGAACCTGGGATGTCAGGTCACCTAGGGTAGCCTGGCCTAGGGGTAAGACAAGCAATTCTAGAGGCACAAGTGTGAAGGTTGCAGACCACCCAGCAGTAAATCCACACAATAACACTTAAAAAGGACACTACACCAATTTGTTATGAAAATAAGTACTGGTCTATAAAAATAATATCTTTGCACTTTTACTTTCAGAGTTCACAACTAATTACACTTCAGTTTGTTTGGGATATAGCAAGAATACTTTTAAACTACTGAGCAATTAATCATCTAGGTTCAACAGTACATTACTTTAGTCATGAAATCAGTGATAACACTTTCAGATTATGTCAATAATCAACATCAATAGTGCATCCACTCAGACTCCAGAATTTGATTAGAAATTGTCACTATACAGTGTACTATACTTGTCTCCCACAAGCTACTCTCCTCATCATGTGACACTGTTGGAGAAACGAGCAATGACTAAGCTAGGTTAGTTCCCTACAGGTTTGAGCATCGCTTTCAACAAAGAGCAGTAGTTTTCTTGTAGAAGAGTCTATACTCCTCCAGCAAAGGGGACTCCTCACTGCTGACAACTGTAAAGGTGCTATTCCAAGCAGAGCAACGTTTCATATAGGCCCCTCAGGCAATAACCAAGGCGCTCCACCCTCTGGAAGGGAATCTTTATTCCCCTACTTGTGAAGTCTTGCTCCCCTGCCCTCGTGTGACTCTCCTTACTTGTGATCAGGTTCTTGAGGTGCCAGTGAGTGGGGGTATCAGCTTGACAGGGAACTGGGGGGGGGCCAAGCATTGAGAAGGCTCACCAGCCTCCCGGGGCACCTCTCTCCTCTCTCCCGCTCGCGCCGGCTCCTCTGGTAGCGCTCGAGCGGGGAAAAGAGATCTCTGTTTACTGCAGGCTGCCGGGTTCCTCCGTCCCCCCTCCCGCTCGTGGCAGCTCCTTCGTGAGGCGCTCGAGCGGGGGAAGACGATACCACACGCCTAAGCCTCTGCTCTGCTCTCGGCGCCTTCCCGTCTGGTCCCGCCTCCGCCTTCCTGTTGAGAAGCGGCGCGACCGGGCATGCGCGAGCGAGCAGCGGCTTCAACTGGATTCTGCTCGGTTCGGCTTCCTCCGGCTCCGCCCCCAAACACCGGATCACTCACTCCTATGCCGGGTTAGTGCTGACAGGACACAGCGCCGGAAACGATCCTTCACTCCAGCGCCCACTGCTACCACAGGCACACAGGCGGCCTGATCACGCCGCCAGCGCCCCACAAAGCGCCTCGAGGAGGGCACGCTCCCAGCCCTACGTCAGTCACAGGGAGTTCACTTGAGCAAAGGCAGCCCAGGTACAGGGAAAAGGGGGGAATAACCTGTAATGCGTGGCGATAGACTCCTCACCAGCTCACAATCCCTCCAACCCCTGTAATAATATCCTGGGGATCACTTTCCTTTAGTTCCTTTACTGGGCAGAGGACTGCGCTCCGCAGCGCCGCAGTCTCCTTCTCCTGAAGACTTCCCCTGTATGATTTGGACAAGGGGCAAGCTAGGCGCCCAGGGTCTCCAGTAACCCTCAACAGCGGGGTCAGGACAAGTAACCCAAAGGGGGATAGTGTGGTGGACCAGTAAGGCAGCTTCCCAGTCCAGGAGGTCAACCCTATGTCTAGCCTCTTCCCACCCTTAGTTACAGCCTGTCCTCCAGCTGACTCTCTCAGGTAGACAAAATGGCTGCCCCGCATTCCGCCTTATATAGGCTGTCCCTCAGTGGTCCAGAATGGACCAGAAGGTTCTGGAACGCCCTATACTAGTCTATGGGCAAGTTCTGGGTGTGGCAGTTAGGGCAGTTGGAAGCCACCATTTAGTGGTTCCAACTTTTCCTGTCAGAACAGGCCTCTGGGCCCGAGGTGAAAAACTATGAGGGGGGGAAAGAACACCTATCCCTTTGACCAACACCTGGAAAAAGCTAGTGGACACAAAAATTATTAAGGGTATGAGGGGCAGAAAGGGGACAAAATAAATAATAAATTGGAGGGACTACGCAAAAAAAACCAGACAGGTCTAACACCAGGGTAGTGTCTATGATTTGGTCCCTCCATCTGCTCTCTTCCCTTTTGCCACTTGACCCCTTGTTTTAGCACCATCAGGGTAAACTTGGGATCGTGCCCCCTCAGAGTCCCGAGAAGGCTCTCCAACTTGGGCATTAACAGTACTAGTTGAAATATCAGACAGGCCTGTCCTTACCTCTGGCGTATTCGATTCAGAGCCCACATCAACAATAATTGCCTCTGTAGGTCAGGGGGCGAGGAGAGGGACAGATGTTGTTTTGCCAACTCAATCTCGTCAGTAATCACTCTCACGCCCACTTCAGAAAGTCATCAATGGTAGTGCCTGGTGCAGATTTAGGAGGAATCAAAGAGGCCTTACGCTTCACCATTTTAGAAAATGGAAAAAGCAAACATTAAAAGTTCTGAATAAAATGTTAACAGTACCTTATGGTGAAAGGGGGGGTGGCCCAGCTCAGCCATATCCAGGCGAAGATGAGCCCAGTCTTGGCCCAGGCACGTCCCGCACCTACGCGTGAACTGTGTGCTTTGAAAGATTCAATTAATTACAGCCCTCCTCCTGTGCTCCCGCTGCACCCTGGGGGCTGAAGTCCCCTTCCTTCTGCTCCTGAATGCCGCATTCCACGCCTGTGGGGATTACATCGTGCCTCGAGCGATTCAGTTGATTAGAGCCCTCCTCCTGCTGCACCCTGGGGGTTGAAGTCCCCTTCCTTCTGCTCCTGAATGCCGCATTCCACGCCCGTGGGGATTACAGCGTGCCTCGAGCGATTCAGTTGATTAGAGCCCTCCTCCTGGGCTCCTGAATGCAGCGTCCATAAAACAACCCTCCTAGCATTTCCTAGCATCGTACTTACCATTCATTTCACTGCCTTATCCTCCTCACACTAAACCATAGCCTCCCTCCATCAAATGCTTCACTACCTTGAGAAATCCCTCTCCAGTCCGCTTACACCATTCTCACAGCCAAAGGGGTGCCATGTTTACCTGCCTCTGCACAACATTAAGGCATTTGATTTTTTGCCCCGAATGTTTTGAATGTACAGCAGATTTCAAGTTGTATCAATCAGGCTACCTCCATGCGCTGCTGGCCAACTGCCTAGTTTGAATTTCATATTTTCTAAGAACCTCAATATACAACTGTACATGCTGTTGTGGTATGTTTGTTTTTGATCTGTGAGCACTGTGGCATCCAGTTAACATTCGTCACTGATCACAATTCTTCCAACTCAGAAGAGTGGACTATAAATTAAATTGGTATTCCTTTTCACTTTACAGTAGTGGTTGTCTATAAACTAAATGACACATGAGTTTCTATTGCTTCAAGTGAAATACAAGATCATTGAACCCATAGCAATTCAGAGGCTGTGTACATGATTCTCTAATATTCTGATCTATGTTTGATTTGAGTAATTAATCAATAATTTGTGAGTGCCTTTTGACCTGTATGGCCTCTCAATGATAGTGCATATTACAAGTTTTCCTAAAAGGTGACCTGAAATTCAATTCTCTTTTGTGTCACTTTACTTTGTAGTCTTAAGAATCAACAGACTTAAATCTCTGTTTGTGTAAAATTCATATTTACCCATGGGATTGTGATCTCTTCTTCCCGCAAAATCTTCTCTTTAATTCATTTCTCTTGAAAAATACAAATATTCCAAGTAGAATAAGAGGAACAATGAGGAAGAAGAATACAAGAAGCCCATCTCGCAAAGACGTGTCCTTGTCTGAAGGGAGAAACAGAAATAAGAAAAAAGCTTTTAAAGTTAACTTACATTTTTTTTAAAGCATGGCACAATTATTTTACTAAAACTGGAAACAAAAATCAAAGCCAGGATGAAGAAAAACATCTTAGTATCCTACAAGGCAGCATTGTATGGAGAGATTGTGCAAAGGACTAGCTAATGCTATTTACATGACAAAGTTCAGGCTCATGGCATCATGGTCCCCTCTGAGGAGCTCTAACATTCTGACCTTCAGGTCTCACTATTCTGTCCCACATAATGTGCGTGGCTCCCTGCAAGGTGAACAAAATGGTTTCTTACCTGTAGGAGTAGTTTTGCAGCTTGAAGAATTTTCAGGATTCACATACTGTGCATCATTCCGCCATCTAGTGGTTGGGTCCGGAGTTCTCCTTGTAATAGTACTTCTCCAATTGCATTTTGTTTTTTGGGCGTTGACTGTCCCATCATTTGGTGCCTTATCCAGCCTCTTCTGGCGTCATACGCCTTCGCCGTAAGCTTCAACGCGTGATTACCATCTTCAGATTATTCTTTATTTTACGGTTCTTCGTTCAGTTCTGCTCCTTCATCTCCTGGGGAGTTAGCGGGTCACATGTGTTTCCCAAAATTTTTCAAGCTACAAAACTACTCCTACAGGCAAGAAACCATTTAGTTTTGCTGCATGGATCTTTCCTGGATTCACATGCTGTGCATTGAGTTTGTATATATATATATTTTAATACTTGTGGAGGTTGGGTTGGAGAGGAGTTTGAGCTTGTAAATAAATGTTTTAGTACTCTCTGTCCCACTTACGCTTCTTTGTGCATTTTCATGCCTATGCAATAGTACTTTGCGAACGCTTGTACTGATGATCAAGTGGCTGCCATGCAAATGCCATGCAATGGTATATTTGCCATAAAAGCTATTGTTGCTCCTTTTTTCCATGTAGTGTGTGCTCTAGGTTTGATTTGTAGTTGTATGTCAACTGTGTGACACATTTGGATTATTTGTGCAATCCACTTGGTGATGGTATTCTTTGTAACTGGTTTCCCCTTTGTTATTGTCTGCAAAAGACACAAAGAGTTGGTTACCTTTCCCAACTGATTTTCTTTTCTCCAAATAGTACCTTAGTGCTATCCTGGCGTCTAGCATACATAGTGCTCTGTCAGCTTGAGTCTTTGGCTCCTGGAAGAAACTTTGGATATTTGGATTGTTTAGTTTTAGATGACTTTTGGCAGGAAGTGTGGATTTGTCTTCATGACTATCTTGTCTTTGTGTATTTGCATGTATGGTTCTTGGATGATCGCGAGTGCTTGCAACTCACTTACTCTTTGAAGAGATGTCATTGCAATAAGGAAAGCAATCTTTAGCATGACCCATTTTTGAGAAGTGGTTCAAAGTGTTTCTTCATTAGTTGTGCTAGTAATAAATTCAAGTTCCATGTTGGGGCTGGCACTCTTCTTGGTCGGGCTATTCGTTTTGCTCCCTCCAGTTATCTTACAGGGGCTTTGAAGAAACTCCTTCCTATTTGAACTCTTCTTTAGGCCACTATTGCTGCCAAATGTACCTTTAATGACAAATATGTTAGTCTGCATTCTGGTATGTGTGAGCTTTCGTAGGACTGCAGCATCCTTTGAATTGTCTGGTAGGAAGCCAAATTTGTGGTACCATCTTGAGTATCTTTCCCATTTAGCTGTGTAGCATTTCCTGTTGTTGGTCTACTTGCTTCCCTGAAGATTGCTTTTCTCTTCTCTGGAAAACCTGAATATCCAAACTCTATGCCCTCAGGAGTCAAGCTGCTAAATTCAGGGATTTTGACTCTAGGTAAATAAGCCTCCCTCTTGCATGGAGAGTAGGTCCTGTAACCCTGGTAGTTTCTGCATATTGTTTTGAGCGATCTCTTTCAGGTCTGAGAACCAGGTTTGTCTAATGCACGGTGGGCCGATAAGTATTAGTGTCATTTGTGACTGTTTGCATTTGTTGATTAATAAGGAGAACAGTGTGAAAAGGGGAAAAAACATGAGTACGTTTTCCTGAACAGTCTATTGACAGAGCATTTTCCAGGGAGTGGTGGTGTTGGCGACAGGACGCAAAGGATTGCCATTTTGCGTTCTCAGGTGTTGCAAACACGTCTATTTCTGGTGTTCCGCTTTGCCTGAATACCTGCTTGAGTATTGTTTTATCCAGTTCCCACTCGTGGGAGGTGGTTGCTTGTCTGCTCAGTTTGTCTGCTTCTGCGTAGTCTTTCCTGGTACATGAACTGTTGTTATACTTATTTGTCTCTGGGTAGCCCACCTACAGAGATTTTGTGCCAATTTTGAAAGTTGAAAGGATTTTGTACCTCCCTGTTTGTTGAGATTGAAACTTGTTGTTGTATTGTCTGTTTGGATTAGTAACGATTTTTCACACAGGAGAATCTGAATAGCTTTTAAGGCTTGTTACATTATTTGTAGTTCCAGTACACTTATGTGTTTTACTGCTTCCCGTACTTTCCATATATCTCCAATTTTGAGTCTCCCCAATAGAGCTCCCCAACCCATATGCACGGCGTCAGTGATAATGGTTACTATGGGAGATGGAGATGTGAACGGTCTTCCAGTTGCTATATTTGATCTGTTCCACCACTCCCTCTCCTCTTGTACTCTCTGTGTGACAACCACTGGATCTTCTCAACTTCCAGTGGCTTGTGACCCTTGAGTTTGTACCCATTCCTGAAATCGTCTCATATGTATTCTTGCCTATGGTTTGAGAGATATACTGGAGCTATTTTTCCTACCATTTCTCCACTATCCTCACTGTCAGACACTGACTCTTCTGAAATTAGTGAGTTTTGTGCAGCAGTGATAGAATCCTTTTCTTGCAAGGGTATGCTTTCACCTTTGTTAAGCAGATTGTCGCTTCCAGTAACAGCTTCTCTTGTTCTGGGTTGAAAGATGATTTTTCATGGTTTATTGAAAACCCCAGTTTGTGAAGTTTTGATATTGCTGGGTTTATGTTTGCACTTGTGTAGGAGTTTGCTTTCACCGACCAGTCGTCTAGGTAAGAATATACATGTATCCCTTGCCTGCTCAGATGCACCACTGCTCTAGACACTTTGTAAATACTCTGGGTGCGGATTTTATTATGAATTGCAGCACTATAAATTGATAGTGCATTCCGTCCTACACAAATCACAAGTATTTTTTGTGGTTGTGATTCATTTGGATGTGTAGATATGAATCCTTTAGATCTATTGTTGTCGAATAGTCTCCTTGTTGAAGCTGTGGTATGAAATCCTGCAGTGTTGTGATTTACTTTTCTGTTTTTATGAACATGTTTAAGTAATGGTGGTTTAGTTAGGACATAGAGATCCATCATGATTTAGTATTAAGAAATGTGTTTCCCTGTTTGATCTCGTTTTTGGGCACTCTGACTACTGCGTTCTTTTGCAGCTATTCTTTTACTTCTTGTAGTAGTCTTGTTTTTTCCTCCTTCGTGTGAACCACTTTCTTTGGTCTTTTTACTGGTAATTATTTGGTCAGTTCTATGCAATATTCAAAGCATATAATGTTGAGTATCCATTTGTCTGAAGTCACCTTCTTCCAGTCCTGGAAGTAGTCTTTCATCATTCCCCCCACGGGTATTTGCTTGTGCAAGGGTATGCCGTTGTCTCAAATCCCTTGCAGGTTGGTGCAGCAGCCCTTCTTCGTGGCTGTGATCTTCTTCTTGCTCGTTCCCGAAAGGATTGACGCAGTGGTGTTTGGTGCTGCCATTTTTGTATTGTTGTTTGCGTTTGGCTTATACCATGAAACCTTTAGTGTGACGTTGCCCATTGATTGACAGTGTCATTGTACTTTTTCAGTTGTTGCAGGGTTTCAACTACTGCACTCCTAAACAGCTGTTCCCTTTGAATAGGGTTTTAATTATGTTTGCCTGTACCTCAGTTTTGAAGCCAGACACCAATAGCCATGCATGTCGTCTGAGGGTGGTTCCTGCAATCATCTGCCTGCTTGCTGTGTCTGCCACACCTAGAGTGGAATTTAGGCAGGTGTTTGCTATATTTTTTCCCTCTTCGGATGGAGATGCTGCTCCTCTTTGGTATTGTTCAGGCAGATGTTTCATCAGCTCTGCCATTTCATCCCAGTGCTGATATGTATACCTGTTGAGCAGGGCATTTGAATTGACTATGTATCATTGTGTTGCCACTCCCCTTTCAAACTTTCTCCCCACTATGTCCATCTTCTTACTTTCTTTATCCGGTGCTGGTCCGGATTCTGTTGGGACGTTTGCCCTCTTTCCGGATGCCTTAGCAATAATAGAGTATACTGGTACAGTTCCTTGAATATATGGTGGGTCTTTTGAGGAGTGTTTATATTTCAATATGTTTTCTAAGCCCTTGGTGTTACTGACCTGCATGTTGCACGTTCCTTAAAGGTCTCTTTTCCCTGATCCACTATACTTGGGTGCACGGGTACGTACTGGCTCCTACTTTGGGAAGGCAACAATGTCTCTAAAAGGAAACATGATTGTGATCTTTCTTCTTACATTTGCACCCCATACTTGTCTGCTACCCTCTTTATTAACTGATTCTCACATTCTGTGGCTTCAAGCGCAGGAGTGGATTTACAATTCAATGTTGAGGCTTATGGTGGTTCGATATCACTCGACTCCTTTTTCGGCCTCCCTCCACTTTGACTGTCTTTCGACCTTATTTTTTCTGTTATTCAACCACCTGTGGTGTCCATGCTGTGGGACCCGAGGGTCTCTTTTGGTCTCTGCTTGCTCTTGGTCGGCAAGATGTTTGACGCAGAGGTAGCTCTTTGTGACTGAGTCTGTTGCTCGAGAGCTGCTCCCACTGTGTTGTTTTTACGTTACCTGCAAATGTTTCTCCTTGTGTTTTAATTATTCTTTTTTGACATCGATGACCCCCGTTTTAGCATCTGAGAACTTTTTTTTGGCAACTTCGGCTATGTTACCTTCCTAATTGATCAACAACTCCAGGTCTCTCAGTGACGGAGTCTCTTCCTACCCCTGCATGGTGAAGGGTGCTTGTCTCTATTTGTCTCTTGCCTTTAAGGTCTTCGGCTCGAAGTATGCGCAGTCATCATAGTTGTCACTTCTGAGGTCTAGTGAAAAACAGAGATTGCACACCGGGTGGTTATTCTTCTGTGCAAATTTATGATGCCACTTCGGGCAGAATTGGATGGGTGTATTCTCCATGTTACATGGAACAGGGGGCTCCCTGTCCAGATATTCTCTTGTCCTCCCTCGACGTGTAGTCTCGATAAATCTTAAATCTGTAGCTGGTTTCAATACTCTTCTCTGGTACTTCTGATTCTTCCTCGGGGAACTTTCGAGCAAATTTCTTATTTTTGTTGATTGGAGAGCCTTTAGCAATGCTTCCAGACCAAACAGTGGAAAAAAAGAATCTGAAGACCGTGACCATTGTTGGAAGCTTACGGGGAGGGTGTAGACATCAGGAGCGGCTGGATCAGGCACCAAATGGTGGTATAGTCGACGTCCCCAAAAAAAAAAAAAATGAGAATTCCGGCTTCAACCACTAGATGGCTGAATAATGCACGGCATGTGAATCCAGAAAAGATTCATGCTGCAAAACTGTTCCTCACCACTGGGAGGAGTTGAGTGTTACTACTGGGTTAGAGAATGGCATGCAGCTTCCATCATAACTAAGCTCTCAAGATTCAGGCCCTTTTTGCTGGTAAGTATGGGGGTAGCTGTGGCAAATATAGTTGGGTAAAGCCACAACCAGACTATCTTTGCAGAGAAACCTACAACTTGACAGCAACAAATACACAGCACAATGGAAACCCATACAGTAATTAACAGACTGCTATTCACGCTTGGACAACAACCACACAAAGGGTCTGTCAAACTATGAATAAATTGCCTCATTATTTATATGCTACAGAGGCAATAAGTTTGATGTCTTGCTTTCGGTATTGCAACACAGATGTACCTAACTCTGGACTGAATGAACTCTTATCTGTTTACCTAAATCATCATTTGCCCTCCAAGCTGTGCCTGCCAGAACACTAAAGGGCATCACAACTTACCTGGCTACTATAGTCATTCATGCTTGCAAATGCTTTGTTCGATCTCATTAGGCAGGACCACTTACCTGTCTTCAGATTTGTCTGCAGACTCTCAGATTCCACACTCCAAAGTAGCTTTAGCTAAACTGAAATTTGACACTACGAGTCACCTGATAATATTAGTCTGGTTTCTCAAATGGGTGTTTAGTCACCCAACTGTTGTGTCTGACCACTGTTGGCTACAAAGCTACTTGTTTTGTTCTACAAAACAGTCTGCTTCCATTTGAGCAAACCTGAATACATTGGCATACACTTCTACTCAATTACACCAACATGTCACTTCTTGGGCCCTCGTTAAGAGTGAAATGTATCAGAATAACCTCCTGGAATTCTACTATGCCTGATTCCAAGTGGGTAGGTCTTTTTATACCTGTTAGTTTGGGGTATGGGAGAACCAGACACAATTTTAAAATGTGGTAGTTCTATATAGTTAAATCACATGAGATTTTGGCTGCAGCAGCCAAGCCTCCTCCTCTGTTATTTTTCTGACAAGGGGGCCATACAATGCTCCCTCCTCCCATGTCAGAAAACATTACCTTCCTCCCCTACTTCCCACACCTCTCCCTTATCCCCACCCTACCCAGAGACCTGCATTAATTTACCACCTGCCCAAAGCAAGTAAATGTATGCAGTAAACCACTCAGAGGAGGGAATACGGTGTGGTTTTACCTTTGAGAAAAATAGACCACACACTGAAATTCCCCATTTTTTTAGGTTTAAAGTATTATTGCATGGTACAGGGATGGATTTACAACAAAGTAACGACACAATCACACACAGTTTTACTGTGTCACCAGTACCACACAACTTGAAATGATGCCTTAAAGAATAGAGACATCACATAACATTTCAATGGCTCTTCTTGCCCATTCCTATCCTTGACTCGAGTGAGGCAGGGATTCCCATGCACTTCAGATTATATTTCAGGGGTAGCAGATTATCTAATGTGCCACAGGCACTGAATTTACACAAATGACTGACATACGTGACACCAACATTTTGTGACAATGTACTGGCCCACGGGTTTGTTCTAGGCATTAGCAGATCTTGGCTTGCTTTGTGATCTACTGGAATGTCAGATGATCCAGGTTTATCCCTTGCAAAATGCATAAATGTGGAGAAGCGCGGCTGAGAGCAAGGATATCTGTTTTAAGCACAGGGCACTTTTCATGCAGTATTTTGATGCCTTTAATCTTACGTGCTGCTTTAAAGTGTTAAAAACTTGTCGATTTCATTCTGGGATAGTACCAAAGATTACTGACCATATCATATAATGCACAACTTCCTGGGTAAAGTTTCTCCTTTGTGGTGATCACTTGGTAAGATGAAACTAGCCTCTAATATTTCTGATAGGACTCTTTTCATCTTGTGAGTTGGAATCCCGACTGATGGCTGTTAGGTTTGACTTAACATTCCACATACTTGTAAAAATGTTTGATTGTCTTTCCTATATTTTTCATGTATGAGTGCAGCAACTTGGGATGTGAGGTACAGTGCAATAGGGTTAATTTGGGATATTTGATAGATTTGTGGATTATGCTCTGGAGAAGAGGCACGTTTCTGAGCACAAAAATTTGAGCTATGACTCTTGATTCAAGGAATGGAGTAAGATGTGACGTGAATGGCATGTGCGGTGTTTCATTTATCTTAGTATACTGTCATGCAAGTCATATCCCACACTTGTTTTTTAAGCATTTGGTACTTGCCATTGTAGGTCGGTCCGCTGTCTACGCTTCCACCGTAGCCACTTCTGTCACAATTCGGAAATGCCCAGCCTCTTTCACAGTGACAGTTTTTGTTACTGTTGCACACCTGAAGAACATTAAAACATATTCGTCTATATTGGATTAAAAACATATCTACATGCCATTAGAGGTTTTATATAGCAATACGTGAATATGTAAAAGTGCATTGCAAAACAGAAATATGCCAATATGACATTCTATAAATAGTTAATGTTTTTTGCAATGCATTTGAATCCTCAGTTATGTCCCCGCATGTATCAGGCCACAGAAGGCGTTTGTCTCTATGTGGTACTCTTTTTTTAAGGGTGCGAACTGTGTCAAATTGGATGGGGAACTCCAGCTCAACTTTGTATTCCATCAACACGATCTGTGGTCGGAAAAAGAATCATAACAATATGCACATATATTTACTTCTTAACAATTAATTGTAATACTTATTTTCATTAAAAAAAATAACATTATTCAAAAAAATATTATCAAAACAATGCCAGACATCATTCCTTTTAAAGAAAAGAAATCCCTTAGTCCTTCCTCAAAACACTCATTCACTCACTCATACAAAACAGCACTTAGGAACAAATAATGGATTATTATTCTTTTTCTGACCATAGATGATGTTAATGAGATACAAAGTTAGAAGCATTGCAGGTTTAGCTGGAGTTGTGTATCTAATTTGACTTAAGCCTGTACTCTAGGTAAAATGGGTGGGTGCTGACTTATAGAAAGAAGAGAATGCCAATTAATATTAAAAGGAACTCCATGATGGTCAGCCCAGGAAAAGGTAGAGAAGATGTTACAGTGAGCTCTTCCAATTAGTAACAAAAGTATCAAGAAGGTGGCCAGTTATAGGAATGGGACCTTGAACTATACGTTTAAGACCAGGTGCTTCGAGTGAGTCAGTGACCTCTTATACTTTGGTCTTTTTTCGATACTCTAGCTATAAGTGTAAGTCATCTCAGATAGTAAATGTGGAGTACAAAAAACATAAGCGAAATTGGAGTAATATATATTTTGATGCAGATAAAATACATCCTTGCTGTCAAATCTTCTAAAGCAACTGCAAAAGAAGCTTGTATGAAATACATTTCACAATGTATTAGACAGGTCACGCACTCTTCAAAGAGCTTTTCTAAACAGTCAAAGATTTTGCAACGTCTAAAGCCTGTATCAAAGCAATCAATCTCTCTATAGAAATATGTTGCAACTGCTCCACATTTTTTGGAGAAAAGATTTATAACACTCTTGCTTTCTTATCAAAGCCTGTGTCATCTACTCAGCCCTCCATTACTTTCAAACGACTCTCCACTTTCACCCTTTAGTTTAGTCTCTAAGGGCCTGATTTAGATCTTGGCAAATCTGGTCCCGCCATCAATTTTCTGATGGTCTCACCACCCGTCTACTTGGCAGTCTGCCCACTCTATTTAGATGTTAGCTGGTCTAAGCGGCTGTTGGCAGGAGTCCGGCCAAGATTTCCACCAATCACGATGTGCCCTTTCGACGGGGAAACTGTGGTGTGGATACCTCCTACTTTGAGTTGGCAGAATTCAAGTAAATGAGGCAGAAACATACCTTTTTTTCTGCTTCCCAATTCATTTCCATCTTGAACCCCATAGTTCAGGTCCTTGATTTGCTGCTACTACATGACCACAACACTTATCAATTCTGTTTTCGCCAGGATCTAAGGTAAGTTTCCTTTACACTTGTCTAACTATGAATAGTGTGTTGACAATTGCTTTAGTCTTGTGACTTTTTAGATTAGAACTTATCAAAGTAAAATGAACACACCTGTATTGACACTTTATATTAAAAAAATATGTTTTTGTGGTGGTTGCGGGTGTTATGCTTGTGGTGCCTTTAGGTGTGCATTCAATAGTGTGTGTGCATTGTTTGTGTGCTATGCAATATATAATAAAAGGGGCTTAACATTACCTACATTTATTTTAGACGCAAACACAACATATATGTGTATTGACACATAAAACCGTAGTACTTACCAGTCTCCAGTCCGCTAAGGACTCACTTTGTCAGCAAACCGCTGCCAGATCAACGGCAGCACAATGGGGACCTTTAAACTAGCTACGCGCAAACCCTCTGGTGATGGAGTACTGTTAGTCAGCAGAGGAGTCCGTTGCCTCGATGAAGGTGTGCCACTTACACAACGGTAAACAGTCTGTTGACTCGGATGGCTGTTCAGCCAGCCCACATCTAAATAAAGTGGTCGGGATACCGTCAGCTTGGAGTACTTGGATACTCTGCCACAGAGGGAAAACGGGAGTCCCACCAAGATCCAAATGAGGCCCTAACTCTATTATTTAAATACCTAAGAAAAAATCAAACCAGGATCCCGTTTGGATCTCTGTAATGCTGCCATTTTTAATAGGGTACCTAATATCGCTAGTAGTGCACTATCTAGCATCATCAATGTCTTCTAAAATACTGGAATTGTTCCTATTAAATAGAAAAGGCTTTATTTAGTCTTCTCTTTAAGAAGGACACAGACCCTTTAATCCTTACTCATTTTCAGCCTATTTCACTAATTCACTATTATGGAAATGTGCCTGAATCTGTGTTAACAAACATCGCCCACATTTCACTGAAACAAAACAACATCCTTGATCCTGCTCAGACCAGCTTTCGCCCTCTACAGGGAACTAAAACCACTCTTCGTGACATTACACATCACCTTTGTCTTTCTTTTGATAAAGGAGGGAAATCACTTTTGATCCTCCTCAACTTTAGTGCCGGCTTCAACAAAGTCACACATGAAATACTTGGACATTCGAGAGACAGCCCTTGCACAATTCAATTCCAGTCTCATAAGTCATTCCCAAGCTGTCGAAATTTCTATATTTTGCTTACTCTTCTTTCAACTTAATTGTGGAGTTTCACAGTGGTCCTGCTCTGAGCCCAACTCTCTTCAATCTATACATGCTCCCTCGAGCCCTGTTAGTTTGATATTTGGGTTCTAGTTCATGGCATATACAGACAACACTCAGTTAACCCTCACTTTTAAAGGTTACCTTACTGTGGCCCACCTTAAATTCTGCATTTGTGCACTATGCATCTGAATGAACGCTAACTGACTGAATGGAGAGAAGACCAAAGTACTTATACTTAATACCGATCTGAACATCTGGAGTTATTCATGGTGGCCCTCAGAACTGGACCGAACCACCTATTCGTACCACTTCAGCACAAAATCGTGGTACTCCTTTTGACTCCTTTTATTCAAGAATCATGTCAGTAAAGTTACATCAGCCTGCTTCTTCATTATCAAAACACGCCAAGTTTCTCCCAATTCTTTTGATGAATCTTAATCAACAAGTAGTCCAAACTCTAATACTACTTCTATTGGATTACTGCAATAGCCCTCTTTTAGGTGTGTTAAACTTGCAGCTTATCATATTTTCAACCTCCCACTGTCTCAACCACCTGTACATTTTACACTTGCTTCCACTCTCTAAACATATTCTTTTTAAAAACGCTCTGGATCTGCCACTGTGCTCTTCACAAAATGTGTTCTTAACTGCAGCGCAAGCTAATCCACTATACTCCAAATAGAACATTGAGATGCAGCAAATCTTTCCTGCTTCAGGGTTGTCGCATAACTCAAGCTCACAAATGAGGCAGGGAATTTTCTGATCTGGCCACAATACAATGGCATGGCTTAGCTTAGCTTTTCTCCTTACATCCATTTCTTATTATCTGGTCTGCTTCTGTCAACTCAAAACATTTCTATTTCCACTTGATACTCAGTAACATTCTGATACTGAGGGATTCTGTTCAGTCAGGATTGTTGCCCTGATCACTCAGAATTAGGACATCTTCTTGGGTGACAGTGTGCTCAAGAAATATTTTAAAATAAATAAATACAAGAGAGTGGTCAGATTACTCCCAATTTCCTCACTTCTGTTGAAGGGATTGGAGATTAACCCAGTCCCTGTAGCTCGATGGTAGAGTGGTGATATTTAGTCCCGTTTCCATAGGTGAGTATTTCAATTTTTTATTTATTTAGTTGTATATTTATATAACACACTACTACCCAAGGGTGTCAAGGGGCTTACAGCTCAACACAAAGACCAGCCAACCATATGGATGTTTGCGAAATGTTATTGGATGTACAGCCAGGTTTTTAGTTTCTTCCTAAAGGAGAGCAGATCAGGTGAGTTTTTTTAACTCCATTAGCATCTCATTCCACCATCTGGATGTGACACATAGGAAGCTTTTACCACTGCATCTAAGCAGGCGGACCTTGGGTTCTTTCACAAGCTTCAGTGAGGCAGACCGAAGTGAGCGTCCTGGCAAATGCCATTGGAAGCGGTCTGCTAAGTAGACAGGACCAAGGTTATGCAGAGCTTTGTAGGCGATGCAGAGCGCCTTAAACTTAATTTGCTTCACCACAGGCAACCAATGCAGAGTGTTGAGAGCCTGTCTGGCTGATGAAAATTTGGCTAGGCCAAATAGCAGCCGGGCTGCAGAGTTTTGGAGTACCTGCCGGTTTGTCACTATCGATTTGTTTGCTCCAACCAATGTCCCATTACAGTAAACGAGTTTTGATAAAACTAAAGCTGCTACCACTGTTTTCTGTAATGCTGGTGGGATAAATGGAGGAATTTTCCACAGGATTTTCAAAGTGAGAGAGATTGATCAGGAGAGCATCTACGCATGATGAGAAAAGGATAAGGAGGTGTCAATAATGACCCCCAGATTTTTTGCCTTGGTGACTGGAGAAGGAGGTATCCCCAGCTCCAAGGGCCACCATTCTGGAGACCAAAATGATGTGTTTCTGCCGAAGAGTGGAACCTCCGTTTTATTTGAGTTCAGTTTAAGGCAATTATCTGCCATCCAGTCATCTACATCTCTCATGCATTCTTTGAAGTTGTGGGCTGTGTCGTGATGTTTTGCTCGCGATGGAAACAATAGTCTCGGTATCATCTGCATATGATACTAAGTCGAAGCCATGGGCTTCAATCAAGTGGGCCCGGGGTGCAACTTAGATATTAAACAGGGTAGGGCTCAAAGAAGAGCCCTGTGGCATCCCACATGGAAGCTTGAAACATTGAGATTGAAAGCCTTCTACTTCGACAAACTGTTCTCGATCTAACAGAAGGGAACTGAGGAGAGCAAGAGTTGGGCCTTCTATCCCAGCCTCTTGAAGCCGCTTCATAGGGTACCGTGATCTACCGTATCAAAGGCGGCCGACAGATCTAATAATATCAATGATGCTGAACCTCCATTGTCAACCGTGTCTTATTTCCTCAGTTGCCGTAATTAAGGCCATTTCAGTATTGTGCTCAATTCTAAAGCCATATTGCGTGGAGTCTAATACATGATTGATCTCAATGAAGTGTGCTAGTTCTTGATTCATGTGTTTCTCCAAACTGTTTGCTGGCAGAGGTAGGCGGGAGATAGGGCAGTAGTTTCCTGGGTCTGATTTATCTAGACTGGGCTTTTTTAGCAGGGGTAGAATGGATGTTTTTTTCCACCTTTTAGGAATCATCCCTGATTCAATGGCAGTGTTAAGTACCTCCAGGAGTAGGCCTGCAACTGTCTCCACTATCATGTGGATTACTTTGGGAGGACAGGGATCCAACGGGGAGCCTGATTTAGTTGCCCAGAGAAGTTTTACAATTTGCTCATATGAAATTTTTGAGAAATTGGAAAATTGGGAAGGATCAGATTCTGAATAGGAGTTGTGTGGTGGTGCAGCTGTGATTACGATATCTGCCCATGCCTGCGGGCTCTGATTGGTAGCCGAACTAAGGCAAAGGTATTATAGATAACAGACACTTTATCGCAAAAAGATGACGCCAGGCTATCGCAAAATGCTTGATCTATGGTTCTCTGATTAGAGTCCGGCCGGCGGCTTAATTTCAGCACCGTCTCAAATAGCTCTTTCAAGCAATTCTTTGCTCCTTCAATTTTTGCTGAGAAGTAACTGGTTTTAGTATTTTGAATTATTTCTATATATTGGGCTAGTTTAATTTTATAAATTCTTTCTCCCTTGGATCATAGTGCTGACGCCAACACCTTTCTTGATGGAGGCAAAGCCTTCTTAATAATCTAAGTTCCTCAGAGAACCAAGGTTCGGTGGGTGCGGTTCTGCTGATTTTCCCTGCTCTCTAGGGGATGGTGGCTTGTACCGCTGCGGTGATTCAAGCATGATACTTTGATGCAGCTGCCTCTGAATCAAGGGAAAGGCAGGGTTTATTCTGATTCAAATGTGAGGAGAAGACTGTTTTATCTATAGGCTGCCATAAATATATTTTTTGATTTCTGGCTACGTAATGCTTAAGACCTGTTGAGGGAGGCAGACTAAGATTTAGCGTCACTGCTAGGTGGTCAGACCAATGAAGTTATATAAATTGTTCTTATGTTTTAAGAAAGAACAGTTCATAAAGACAGCGTCCAAAAGGTGTCCAGCTATGTGAGTGGGTCCTTTCACAATCTGTTCTAGTCCTGTGCTAGTTGCCAGGTCTAGGAGGGCCAAGGAATCATTATTAGAACAACTGTCTAGGTGAAATTAAAATCGCCTAGCATAGTGTAGTCTTGAGTATTCACCCTGTGTTCAAGGAACTGGCCCATTGATTGCAAAAAAATAGTTCTGGGTCCTGGTGGGCGGTACACTAGTAAACCGTTAAAGGAATATACATGATTGATTGTAATTTTGAATGAAAATGCCTCTGATTATGCATCTGTGGGAATGTTTTTAAAAGAAGCTTTTAAGAGGTCTCTATAAATTATTGACAAACCTCCTCCTTTTTTCTGCACCCAATCCTTCCTGGCTATTGAGAAACCTGGTGGGATAGCTATGACTAGATTAGGCCCTGAGCTTTGATCCGCCCACGTTTCCACAACAAAGATAAGGTAAAGGGCATGTGAGTCCACAAACTGTCCAAATTCATGTTCATGCTCAATTAAAGATCGTGCATTTAGTAAAGCACTTGACAATTCTCTGACATATTCTCTTTTCTTTGCAGTAAACAGATCCACCCATGTTCCTACAGAGGGCTATTATTCCTGACAATGTCAGAATAGATCTTGCTTTTTATATCTGTAAGTCTCAGTTTGCAATTTGGACATACATGTGACCCAATATCATTACAACCGCCCAGAAGTGGCCCTGGACATTTATAAACTACAGTGGACAGTCCCAGGAGCTCACCTCTGGTGTATTTAAACATGGCACCTAGATGGATCCAAAAACCGGCAGCGTGAATGGCGCTGAGTGCGTGCCGAGCACAGACGGCCTTGCCTTAGGTGCGCCTGCTGGATGCGCCCGCAACAGTTTTGCTTTAAGTACCCTCCCCTTGTGTTAACCGAAGCCTAGAGCGCTAACTGCTCCAAAATGGCGGGCGTCAAGCACTCAGCCCGGGCGTCAAGCACTCAGCCCGGACTACTGCCTGACTCTCTCCACTTAATCGGCTAGGTCGGGAGCCGTGGTGGACCGGAGAGCGGCACCCAGCAGTCAGGTAAGTGGGTTTGTTAAAATGGTTGTAGGTAAATACAATTTTAAAATAACAGCAGGTGCTGAAGTACTGTGCAAATAACAACTGTGCAGATAAAAAATTTGTAACTGGCGATAGATCACTGAAATACAATAATACCTACATCAGGTAGGAATTCTTTCGGTTCGGCCGCGTGTGGCGCTGCTTTGTGCTTTTATTAGATAAGCTCGAGGTGGTAATTAGGAATCAGGATTCCATAGGTTAGGGGAATTGGCCAATGGCAAAATAATCTGGATCTGATTGCCTTTCAAGGTTTAGGATAGCCTGTCGAACATCCAAATACTGTAATAGATTCAACTGAAGGACTTATAAGGTTCTGAAAAAAGGTTGAGCTACACTTTGCAGAGGAATGGAGCAAAGGTGGTACCTAGTGGGCCACAGTTAAGAAACACAAATATAATTCACGATAAAGGATAAAAAAGGAGGTATGAGGGATTTGGCAGCAACGTGGTAAGAGACTGCAGCCAGAACAGTGTATTGGATTCCTATGTTACTCAGTCTCTGCAGACCAAGCTGTCAAAAGGCAGAGGTGGTTGATAGTGGTCTTGAGATAAATCCATGTGGCAATCAAGCCTTATCATGCCTTATCCTGGACAGAATCTAGTTTGGTAATCGAAAGAGTATTATTTTCTTCAAAATAAGCAAAAACCATAGTAAAGGCTGATATTTCAAGTTTTATGCAGGAAAGGTGTTTTCATAAGGGTGGAAAAATGGATGGGCCTTGTGGAATTGAGGCCTTGTTATTTTTGCAATCAGTTTAATGTGGAATTATATATAGGAAGATCCTAGGTCCTGAGATTGGAAACTTCCAGTTGCCAAGGAGTGACGGATGAAGGCTCTTGTTGGGATGGCAGCTGGAGTTGTGAGAAGAATGTTTTTACATATCTGGAGGGCAAGAACATGCTCCAAAGTCTGCAGTGCCATAGCCCTGATGAGGTATTCTATGAGCGGCAGATCCAGAACAACATGGCTGTTGTCTGGTAGAGATGCATCAACAGCTATAGGGGAGATTGGCCCGGTGCACTGCCATGGCAGTCACCTACCCAGCCAGGCTTCTGGCATATTTCTCAGCGCCTCTCTGCTACTGTCGCCTTTCCTCCCCCTGCCTTCAGACAAATCGGTGATGGTCGACTGTTCGACAGATCTATCCTTCGGCGGTGCGGATGTCTGGTGGTGCTTCTCTGGATGGCTGCGGAAGAACTGGGACAAGGTCACCCCTCCTGATGCCTTCTGGGATTGATTGCTGCTGCTTCCCATTCTGCCTGCACATCAGCTTCGCCTCCTGTGGGACGTCCAGGACTGGTGAGTCTTGTTTCCTGGCATGGGGGTGCAGAGGCGGCTAATATCCCGGCACTGCGGTGCATCGCCCTCAGGCTGTTCTTTGCTTCTGGGAGGTGCACCCTCCTGGCCTGCGTTGCTGCCACCCTTTCGCGAGGACCGCTACCGCAACACCCAGGCAGATTTCCCCGGACCTTGGGGTGCGGATCTACGGCACTACTGCCCCCCTGTCCCAGAGTCTGTGCATTCGGATGGACCATTTTTGCTCGACTTCCTCCAGCACTGCGCCCTCCTTCTGCACTTTTGGAGGCGTCCCTCCTCTGGCTCCACTCTGTATAATCTGCTCTCAGGGTTTTTTTTGGGCCTGGACTTGCGTGTGTCCCGCCATTTCGGGACGTTTTTTGTTGGTTCCCTTAACTTGGATCCTCGACCCTTGTCCGTTCCGCTTTCCCACTGGACTCCATCTTGGCGATCCTTGTACGTTTCCCTTCACCGCTGGACTGCTCCTCGTTCTTAGCCTTGATGTTTCAGGATAATGAAGTCAATAGAGGGGAGGAAAGGTTAAGACAGAATTTAATGGTATGGCTCCTCCAGGTTGTTTTTCGGTCCCACGGCTATGTCAAGAAGAAGGGAATGTCGATTAACTGGTATCCAATCTCAGCAATCAGCATAGTGAGCTGATTGCCTAGACTGGACATCAGTGGATAGAGGGTTAAACCTTTTAAATTTGAGACAAGGATACAAAAAGATGCAGTTCTTGTTTTTCAAACTACATCTTGGATTGGATTCACCTAGCAGTCCAAAGGAATATAGAGGAACATCAAAGGCTAAGAAAAGCCTAGATGCTACAGCGCCTCATCATGTCAATATCCTCTACAGATGGCCCTACTCACTGGCCAGACTACATGTAATGAATGCAGATCAATGTTGCAACAGATTTGGGCCTAGGGAACATCTTCATATTCACAGGTTGGCTTAAAAGTTCACAGCATTTTGTGGTTCAAATCTCTTTTATTTCAAATAATACCATTGACAGTGAAATAATGTCATAACGGGTGATCATATTGAGGTATTTTTTAATGTACACAGAAAAAAATGTATTCCGAACACTCGTCCCTCCCCCGACCCCGCAAACTCTGTTCACATGTGCTGTCATTGGTGCAAGAAGACAATCAACAGTCACTGCATTTTGAAGAGAAGTAATGGGGATAATAAGGTACACAATATGAGGGAACCTAAACTAGTCTGCACAGAGGTTAATTACAAAAATATATTGAAAACACCAAAACCTGGGTAATACAAAGGTTGCGCTTTGGATAAGGAACCTGGTTAACTCCAGATAGTTAGCTGTTTAGAATATGAACTCCCCAAGGGATAACACATGAGCAGGCATCAAACCAGAAATATTTTGAGACAGACTGAGCATTAATGCTACAGTACTTTATGAACAAAGTTATCAAACTTACACGTCGCTGATTAATAAAAGTACCAAACATTACAGCAGACACTTGAGAGAAGTGCAAGACAGCTTCCATAACTAAGCATTCTGGAAGGTGCATTCTCATTCTTTCCTGGAGTAACGTCTACCTTGCTGATGAATCTCAAGATAATGCTTTAAAAGACCCAATTGTGCTTTGCTTATATATGATGAAAGATGCATGATTGATAGAGAGATTTGCTGGAAGGGGGAGCAGAGAAAAGGTGTGGGAACTGGAAAATTTGAGTTGGTGAGATGCACTTTTGTGTTTTGAATGATGCAAAAACATCAATCAAAAGCAAATGAACACTAAAGGAAAATGTTCTAAATGAAAAAAAATTTTTTAGATGACAATATTTGTTTTGGAATGGTAATCTCTCCACATCTTCTTGTTCACTGAATGCATTCATTATTTATTTTTTTTTAAACAATTTTTATTGCAGATACATGTAGTGCATAATCCTTCTTATCCACATTCCTGCTTTTACAGCAACAAGGCATAGGTCATAAAATAAGACATTACACAGCCGTCAGGCCCTTATCCCAGAGGATGGGCGGCGTTATTCGTAAAAGCGATATAAGCATAGTAAGAAAGAACAAACGCATCTATGCAGCAGGAAGTCCTTGCATCTGCTTTTCTATTTTTACCCCCCCTCGCCCCCCCCTCCACCAAATTCCCAACTCACAAACTGTTACAACCCCCGGAGGCCACATCACAGTACCAATCCAGGTCTTCTAGCGTTGTTCTATCCCTTACCCTACAAGGCATTATCCCACCCATGTACGCCATCATCCGTTAGCGACCGTATGTTCCATACCCCTTATCCCGTCCTCTTCCGTCGAAGTGTACAGCATCAATTTACAGTCAAAGTGTGCCTCCATTACAGGTCTCTCCATTCACCCCACCCACCATCTCAGGTCCCTCCACTTTCCCCATGTCCACTGGCCCGCTCACAATCGCTTTGGTCCACTCAGAGACCCCCGTCTAAGCCATGATAGTGTCTCCATTTACCCCACACTCTGCGGAATTTCCTCGGACAGCCTCTCGCCTTATACGTAACTCTTTCTGCCGCCATGTAGGTATCCAAACCCTTCCTCCATTCCCCCACCCGTGGCGTGTCAGCCGCTCCCCACTTCTTGGCTACGTCTCTTTTGGCCACCACCAAGGCCAGCACCAGAAATATTAGCTGTGGGCGGGGCAGATCTATGTCGTTGGTCATTCCCAGCAGGATCAGCATCGGGTCTAGTGGAATGTCTATCTCCAGTATTGCACTCAATTCAGTAGTGATCGCACTCCAGTAGGCCCGTATATGCGTGCATGACCAGATTATGTGTAGGAAAGTCCCGTTCTCATGTCTGCATCTTACGCAACTAGGGTCTGACACCCTCCCCACTTTACATAGTCTTATCCTGTCGTAATACACCCTGTGCAAGATCTTAAACTGGATCAACCGTAGGCGCGATTTGATTGCTACTTCTCTAGGGTGCATCAACACTCCCCCCCAGTCCACCTCATCCATTTCACCCACTTCCCGCTCCCACGTGTCTCTGAGGTGTACCAGTGTGTTCGGTCTATTATTCATGATTGTTTTGTAGATTAAGGAAACCGCCCTCTCTGGGATCCTTTCTTGTAGCAAACGGCCCTCTAGCGGTGCGTATTCGGGGAGTGGTTCTCGCAATGTCCCCTCAGCCATATAGGCGTGTCTGAGTTGTATGTATTTAAAAAGTTGAGAGTGTCGCAGCCCAAATTCGGCCTGCAGGGAGGCAAAGGGTTTCAAGGCGCCGTTTTTAACGACGTCCCCTAGTGTGGAGATGCCGATATCGTCCCACCCCCGGAATCCCTTCAGCTTGTGTAGTTCCTTTAGCCATGCGCATTCCCACAATGGCGTCTGCTTCGTAGCCCTGTGTGTCCATCAGGTTACCTTCGTGGCTCTATTCCACGCCTCTAATGTAATCCTTGTGGCCGCCAACAGTGTAGCCTGTCTCTTCCCCATATATATGTAGTGTAGGCTGGAGTGTGTGCCCATTTGGTGCCGTTCTAGAGCATAAGTGGGGTGAGTGGCAGGCGCGTGGATCCAGTCATTAATGGGAGCTAGGTGTTCCGCCCAATAATAGGTCTCCAGGTCAGGAAGGGAGATCCCCCCTCATATTGGTGTCTCTGCAACGTTCTCAGTGCGACTCTAGGGTGTTTCCCCAGCCATAGAAATGACCGGAGGTCCGCATGTATGGTTTGGAGCGATTTGGACGGTATCTGGTAATATTCATTTTGAAGGGCGTAGAGGAACTTTGAGAGCGATATCATTTTGAACATCGCTGCCCTACCAAGTAGTGTCAGAGGAAGAGATTGCCACCTGTCTGCATCAGCTTTGGCGTTATGCACGATCCGCGCAATATTACGCTCATAGGAGAGGTCTCTGTCAGCTGTAATGAATACCCCCAGGTACTGGAAGCCTATGTCTGTCGTCTGTAGGTTTTGTGGCAGCCTAGGCCATTCCTCCCATCCTCGGGGGTCATAGAGTACCGATTTGTGCCAACTAATCTGATATCCTGACCTCGCACCATATTTTGCCAGCTCATCGAACAGTGCCGGTATAGAGCTCTCAGGACTTGTGATGTAGAGGAGGACGTCATCTGCGTAAAGGGACAGTTTTTCACTACCTGTGTCTGATTGGCTGATATAGAACCCCGTGATCTCCTCGTTTTGCCTGACCGCAGAGGCCATCACCTCGATTGTTAGGGCAAACAGAAGGGGAGACAGGGGGCATCCCTGCCTGCATAAAGTAGGCCGTTTTTCCTCCTGTACTTGGGCCCAAACCCCAGCCTTTCTAATACTCCCTCCAGGAAGGGCCAATGTACGGCGTCAAACGCCTTTTCAGCATCAAGGGATAAGAACCAGTGTGGGTCGGCCCTATCTTTTACTACGTGTAACCAGTTATGCGTCCTCCTCAAATTAAATCTGGTGGCCCTTTCTGGGATAAACCCAGTCTGATCCATGTGTATCCGATCTGGGATGACCCTTCTCATCCGTGACGCCAGTATGGTGGCATATACGTTGGCCTCCACGTTTAGCAGCGAGATGGGGCGGTATGAGGCGCAGTCCTCCGGGGGCTTCCCAGGTTTGTGGATCGGGACAATGGTAGCCTGTCTCAGGTCTAGTGGGGATTGCCCCTCGTCCTCTGCATCCTGGAACATTCACAGTAAATGACGCGGTAGGAGGTCAGCCATGCCCTTAAAGAGTTCCGCAGGAAAGCCGTTAGGGCCCGCTGCCTTCCCTGTACGGTGTTTGGCCAGCGCCTCTCGGACCTCCTCCTCCGTAATGTCGGCCTCTAGATCTGCACAGTCAGTCTCCTCAAGAGCTGGGAGGGTAATAGGTGCCATATACTGCAGTGCCTCCGTTTTGGAGCCTAGATCTCGGGCCGTGTACAAAGTTTCATAGCATGTAGCGAATGCTTCGGCTATCTCATCGTCTGTGCAGGCCCACACTTCCGGGGCGGCCCTTATCTTCTCAACCCAGCGTGCATCCTTCTCCTTCCTACTGAGCCAGGCCAAGAGCTTCCCAGTTTTATCACCAGCATCATAAATGCGATGTAGGGTTGCCAGTGCCTGCGTCCTGGCCTCTCCCGTCACTAGCTGTCTATATTGCGCCTGGGTATCTACAAGACGTCTTTGGGTCCCAATATCCTTCTTGAGTAAGTGTTCCTGTTCTAGCTGTAGGATTTGTGCTTCTAGAGTCAGTATTTCAGTCTGGTTCTTTTTCCTAGCCTCCGCCAGTTGACTATGGGCCCTATCCCGTAGCACTACCTTAAGCTTCTCCCATAGGATTACACGAGAATCCACAGATCCCTCGTTTTCCCTCAGAAACACCTTCACGTCAGCTCTGAGCCCCTTCCTAATGTCCGGGTTGTGTAAATCCCATACCGAAAGTCTCAGGGTCCCGGGACCCCTTTTCCTTCGTCTACCCGTGTGAATCACCAAGGGGGAGTGGTCAGACACCCCACGGGCGCAATAGTTCGCCAAGTCCGTAGCTTGTAACGCCTGTCGCGCCATGAAGATGTAATCCAGGCGAGAGTAAACTTTGTGCGCCCCTGAGAAGAAAGAGTATGCCCTATCGTCCGGGTGCAGCCAGCGCCAGACGTCCAGGAGGCCCAGTGTCTCCATAGATTTGGCTAGAGGGGTCTTGTTTTGAGATCTATCTCGTTCACCTGTCCGGTCTGCAGAGGAGTTCATCACATCATTAAAGTCCCCCCCAAGGATTTGAATCGTGTCTGAAGTATTGAGAATTATGTCCGCTATGCCCTTCATAGTTGCCGCCTGTAGTTTGGGCGGGGCGTAGGCCGATATGAGTGTGTATTCCTGTCGTCGCCACGACCCCCGGACCACTACATATGTGCCCTGTTGATCAGTCCAGACTTGTGTCACTCTCATTGGCGTTTTTTTTTTAATGAGATTGCAGTCCCCCTAGACCCCGAAGAGAACCCTGCGTGTGCTAAAACTTTGTATTGTCCCCTAGCCAAAAAGGTGCATCTATTACCTTGTAGGTGTGTTTCCTGCAGGAGTACAATATCAGCCCCAGACCTCTTGATGTAATTGTTCACTAATCCTCGTTTAATCTTGCAGCCTAGCCCATTGACATTCCATGTCATCACCTTAATGCCCTCTTCGTGGGCAACTCCCCCCTCACAGTCTCCCATAGTCATGCTGGTGGGGAATGAATGGCTGGCCCTGTAGCATCCGGGACAGTGTCTGACGTGGAACAGGGGTTGCTAATTCATAAAGTGTGCTAGGCAACGTTGGGTGGTCTCTGAATGTGTGTGGTTGGATGTGTCGCCTTTTGTGCGTGCCCTCTCGGTATACATTTGCAAGACTGAGATAATGTGCCTCACCCCCCCACCCCTCCAATTCCCCCCAACTCCCTCATCCTCCCCCCGCATACTAACCCCAACTTTCAGCTTTAACATAACAGACCCCTCCCTGTCTCCCCCCACCCCACCTCCCTCCCCTTCCAGTCCCGTCCCAAGGTAAGACAGAACTGTTAGTAGAAGAAGGTCTATCGCCCTCCCAGAAGTCTCCCTCCCTGTAACCTACTCTGGTAGACTCAGTGCAAAAAACACCAACATCACATTTCCCATGAAACAGTCTAAAAAGTCAAGTTCAAGAAACGTGCACCAAGGGGTCTGTACCCAACAGAGCCAACAGGTATAAGGGGTGGTTAACAACTTGCGTGTCTCCTCAATGGCGAGCTGCAATCTCGGCTGCCCAGCCTGTCCTTGGTCAAGAGAGTGAGTCCTGCGTATCTGGACGAGGGTCCGTCTGTCGCCCAGAGGCATCCTGTTCCAGGTCGAGTATCGCCTTTTCCAGTGGATGGACGGAGTGTGCCTCTCCCTCCTCCTCTCCCGATGAGCGGGCTTCGGAATCTTCTCTCTCTTCTCCTTCCGAACGGGAGGTCTTGTTTAGACGATTGGATCCATGTTCCGTCGTGTTTCTCCCTCCGGGTGATGCCGAATGTCCTTTCCGCCTGTTCATCTGTGTACGTCCCGGATAAGGCGTCGTTTGTGTCTTTCTCCTATTCCTCTGTGCCTGCGGCCGCTGGGTCTTCGGGCGTTCCCATTGCTGCCATCGTGGGGTAGGTCCATTTGGGCCGCCCCCTCATTATTTTCCTGCCTGTGGAAAATGGGTCGCTCCTCCAGCCACTGCTAGGCATCCTCTGGATGATTAAAGAAGTGTGCTTTGTCCTTGTAAATCACTTTCAATTTCGCCGGGAATAGCAGCATATAGGTAATGTTCATGCCCCTCAGTTTAGCCTTGACTGCATCAAAGGATCGGCGTTGCTTTTGCACTTCCTGGCTATAATCAGGGAAGATCATGATAGTTGCGTTCTCCAAGCGGATTTCCCCAAGTTTCCTTGATTCATGCAGAATCAGGTCCCGATCCGCAAAGTTGAGGAAACGTGCTAGGACGGGCCTGGGTCTTGCTCCCTCCGGCGGTCGCGCCAATAGGGCCCTATGCGCCCGTTCGATGATGAAACAGTTTGAGAACTGCACCGCCTGGAAGGTCTTTGTGAGCCAGGAGTGGAGGAAGGCCACCATGTCCGTCTCTTCAATTCCTTCCCTAAATCCAACAAAGCGCAGGTTGTTGCGTCTCGCCCTATTTTCCGCATCATCGACCTTCCATAACAGCTGACGATGCGAGGCCTGGAGTCTGCCATGTCCTTCCTCAGCGTGGAGATCGAGTCTTCCGCCTCCCCTATGCGCGTCTCCGCCGCGGTCACCCGTTCTGACAGCTTCCGAAAGTCCTGTCGTAGCAGTGTCACCTCCGACCCCACCTCGCCGATTTTAACCTCCAACGCTGCCCTGGATTCCTGAATGTCGGCCCTGGACGCCTGGATAGCCGCCATCAAGATGTCCGTGTCTGTTCGTGCACCGTTAGTTGGAGGCGCGGCTTCTGCATTTGGCCGCGGCGCAGCAAAATTGGCCATGGGGCCCTGCTTGGTAGCCCTAGGGGGCAGCTCTTTCTTTCCCATCGCTGGCGATGCCACACAGTGCCCTCGGCGCGGGGCCCGAGTCCTCCCCCACTCGTGTTATGGATCTGCGAGCTTGTAATTCGCGACCCTCAGGTCGCGTCCTGAGCCGCGAACTGGGTCCCGGTTCCTTTCTGCCGTTCACGGTCTTCTCGACTCCCTCCTCAGAGAATCTGGTTGCACGGTACACACACACTCCCCCAGGCGATGCGCCGCGCGTGTGCCCCGTGGTCTGTTATAGTCTGCCTTGACCCCGTCGCAGCCCGGCCCTCCTCGGCGGCTTCAGATCGCTCCGCGGCCAAGGCAGTCCGTTAGAAGGATGCCGCGTATTTATCGTTGCCCCCAGGGACTCGCTGACCCGCACTCCGCCTCCGCCGCGGGTAGGTCGACTCACCTCCAAAAGTTTGGTCTGTGGCTCAGGACGTGTATCTCACATTTGTTGCCATCTAGAGCCAGTCACCGCCGCCAGGGAGAGAGCGGGGAAACGAGGCCGGACTCGCACCACATGAGGGTGCGCTGGGGGGGGTCGCTCGTAGCAGCAGAGGTTGTTCGTTCCGCCGGGGTTTGTAGAGGGGTGCTCGCGCCGGTCTTATTCCAGGCGGCCGGGTGTTCGCGCCAAGAGAGTGAGCTGGGGAGGACTCTCTGTCTCCCGGGAGCCGGTGGTGTTGTAAGGACCTGCGGGCGCCTTACCGGGCCTCTCGGCTGCACTGCCGATGATGCCGTGATCACCTCTCTCCGGTTCGGGTTCCGGACTGGTGCGGCCCGGCGTTGGAGCCTCTATCGCTCCGTAGGGGGCGGGGGAGGGACAGCCCGGCGTCCTGCCCAAGACCTTCCGCCAGACACTGCAGCTTCAGTTCGCGTCCCTGCTGCGGTCGCCTGCCACTGCCCCCCCGCCGCAGGGGTCTCGCCGGTGATCGAAGGCACCCAGCAGTTGTTCCGGCTCCTCTGCCGGATTTCGTCCAGCTATCTGCCTCCGGGTAGAGGTCGGGGAGTCAGCGTGTCGCCATCTTGGGTCCCGCGGCCAAGCGCGCGCTCGTCCCTATCTTGCCGGTCTCTGTCGATTCTTCCTCCAAGGCAGCGAATTGCAGGTCACAGGGAGTCTCCGTGGCCAAAGGACGTTGTAGAAAGCTGTTTCAGGCTATGTGGTGTAATGAATTCGACGGATTAATAGCAGCTCGCCCGGAGCGATGTGAAGACACGTCCTAGCTGGCCATGCTGCTGGCCACGCCCGAATGCATTCATTATTGTGTACACACAAGAGGCATAAAGTTCATTCCTGCCCAGAGTTGAATCAATGTTCCAACGTGTTCGATCTTATACGCATCCAAATAATACCATGTTTCTTTCCACAAACACTTAAAAGGGACATTAATCAGAACATTTCAGGATCCCCTGATTCATTCATGTATCTATTGTTTTTTTTTTTACTAACGATACTCAAGCTATATGCCTGGTTAGAGTTGTTCCAAGTCAACCTGCACAATGCTTAATCTAAATACTTAAATATGATCCATAAATGTATATTGGCAACCTCTGAAACAAGCATATAATCTGAGAGAATGGCCTTCTCACTACGAGCTATATCTCACTGCGAGCTATAAGGCACGTGAACAATCATCCGTTTAATGGTTTTTTTTTATATTTGTCATAAAATGTACTTGGTCTAAGAAGTAAACCTTTATCCTGCCCTGTATTTGCTGACAGTACTCTGGTGCCCATTTAAACATGAATGCAAGGTAGAATGAAAATATGACGGCTCCGTCTGTTCTTATTTTATGCCTTACAAACGGAAATAAATAAATAATTTTTTTTCAGTATAAAGTTTTTTCTGACAGATATTCGATCTTGCAGCTAATCTCTCACTTTGAGAACACCCTCCAGGCGCCAGATTGTGCCTGGAACCATTTTCCCCAAAACAAGAACTCTAAAGTCACCAAGTAGCTACAGCCAGGATGTGACCACTTCTAAGTATGTAATGCGTCACACAGTGAGCTAGTGTCAGTTCATGGAACTTTTACCATGCCCCATGAAGGCGTTCAAAAAGAAAAGGAAAGAGCATGAATGACAGCCACAAAACGTCATAACATTAGTTTGCATGCCTTGGTATCTTATGTAGTAATAGCATTAACTTCTGATGAGAGGCAGGAGAGCGGTGAGGAACCTGGGGCACAATACAGTAACCACTAGAAATATAACTACCAAAGTTAAGTAAATGTATCCTCGGATCGATACTTTTCCCGACAGATTGCTCACTTTATAAATTAGTTCCAAAGCAATACCATGTGGGAGGTGTGATTAAGTGGCGCTGCTTAAATAATGAATTCATGTAACACAGCCCTTGCTAAATATTTGACTCTGAATGTCTTGTGTAAAGAAACAGGCCATTAGTTGTCAGGCCTGTACAAGTAATGGGTCCACATTTGCCCTCCACTGGGAGCCAAACACCCTATTGTAGTGCTTGACTCTCTCAAGGTAGCGGAGCAGAGCAGTCCAAGGCCTTCTCAAAGCAGTTGGTGTGGGCTAGAAATCACCAGTCACTGGCATGCAATATTAACACTTAATAATTGATTGTCCAGTCCGTTCTTTTTCTTTTGAAAAAGTACATTTATTAAACTTACTCAGTATTCGAAACTACACAGTAATTTACAAATATACATAAGGCTGATGGAAATACCTTTTGGTGACATTGCGTAATTGCCTCTGACTCCCTATAGGGGTCAAACAACTACATCAGGTAAGTATCTTGACTTGATCAAAGGTTCAAAATCAACAAACCACATGTTAAAATATGGTCATTTTAGGAGAAAAACCATGAATGAAAGCACTTATTACTATAAATAACACGCATATACACTGTCAACATTCTTGTCTCAATAAAGCATTTAAAAGAATAAACTTCACACGTGTCCTATGTGCTTTTTAAACACTTTCAACTTTTGAAAACACAACTATAAAAACTGTCTCTAGAGGGGATCACATTTTGATCACAAATATGTAACCATAAACATAACCCTGAGGGTGTTGAACAGCCTGCACCTTATTTTAGACACCTTCAGGGCACACGGATGGTGATCATGCTTAGCCCTGGAGAGCATCACATTTTTATCACAAACATGTAACCATAAACTTCACCCCAGAGGGCGCTGCACAAAAGGTACATTTCTTTAACCACCTTCTGCCACAATAACTGCAGCCATAAACTTAACCCCTAGAGGGAGCTACCCTCCCAATTGAAGAGTATATGCTCCAGCCTTGGGAGTGCTTGAAAACAACAATGAAGTCTGGAACGATCTTCCTTTTGGTCACCTTTTCAACACAGTCAGTATGTTTTTTTATCATCTCCCTGGGTCTATGAGGTGAGCAGAGACACCTCTGCAGCTGCCCTGGTTTTGTTTTGTATCGTATTTTATTTTGAAAGTTTTATATAGCGCTAACAAGATCTTTGCAGATATCAGAGCGCTTTACATAGAAAGGGGGAGCATGAGGGAGCGTAGTCAAACAGATACGTCAGTAATGCTAATAGTACAAATACGTGGGAACATAGAAAATCATGTAAGTCGATAATACAAGTAAAACAAATAAGCAAAGGGGTCGAACAAGTAGTAAAGATCGGTGCAGAGTCTTAAAAGAGTCCAAAATAATAGTTCAAGTGTATTTAGCCATGAGGATAGCTTTTACTTCTTTCTTAAACAGTGTAGTGGAGGGGATGAGCCTCGTTTCAGGAGGGAGTGAGTTCCAGATCCTGGGTGCCATTCCTGAGAAGGAGCGTTTATAAGTTTTTTCCTTCCGGAATCTTCGAGGCTTCAGCAGAAGATTGTTTGTGCCTCTGGTGTTTCTAGAGCCGCCAGAAATTGTCAGCTTCTGAGTGAGATAGCCGGGTGAGCTCAGGTGGACAGCCTTGTGCGTCATGCAGGCGATTTTCAGATGTATTCTGGCTTCAAAAGGTAGCCAGTTCAGGTATTTCAAGTCAGGGGAGATATGTGAGTGTTTTTTTGATCCAGTGATGAGTCTCGCTGCAGCGTTTAGAGAAGCTCTTAGGGGTGCGGTAGTAGTTAGGGGGAGTCCGCAGAGGGCGATGCTGCCATATTCTATTCGAGGGATGACTAGTGCTTGTACTGCAGTTTGGAAGTCTTTGGCAGGGAGGAAGGGTTTAAGTTTCCTCAGGGTATTGATTTGGTAGTTCGCTCCCTTAGTTGCCTTGCTGATATGTTGCTGCATGTTGAGATTGGTGTCAAGTGTTATGCCTAAAGATTTTGCTGAGTCCACGATGGTGGGTTGGACATTGAGTGCAGTTAGGTGTTTAAGCCAAATTTGAGTGGTAGAGATCTTCGCGGGAGGAGAGATAAGAAGGAACTCTGTTTTCAGCGCATTGAGTTTGAGATGATTATCGGCAAGCCAGGATTGGGTGCTTCTGATCGTTGAGTTCAGGAGCAAAATGTCATTGGGGGATTGTAATTTGAGATATAGTTGGGTATCATCGGCGTACATGTGAAAGTGTACATTGGATGCTTGTAACAAGGTGGTGAGAGGTCCCATAACTAGGTTGAACAAAGTTGGGGATAGGGAGGAACCTTGGGGGACGCCTAACGAAACAGGTATTGGCGAGGACATCAGGTTATTGCTCTTGAATTTCTGCGACCTGTTGTGTAGAAAGGAAGTGAACCACTTCAGAACAGTCCCAGATAGACCCATTCTTGTGTTTAATAGTTCGAGTAAATTCTCATGTTTGACGGTGTCGAATGCTGAAGAGTGATCAAGAAGGATGAGGAGGCAGGTATCGTTTTGATCTAGGATTTGAAGGGCGTCGTCAATTATGTGGGTCATAGCAGTTTCTGTACTGTGTGCTGCTCGGAAGCCTGATTGATGAGGGTTGAGGAGATCAAACTGATCAATGTGTTTAGTCAGTTTTCCAACAATTTGGCGAGAGTGGGGATATTGGTAATGGGACGGTAGTTGTTTAAATCAGAAGGGTCGGCTGTAGGTTTCTTTAGTAAAGGTGTGACTTGTCCAACTTTGAGGGAGTCAGGGATGGTTCCTTGTTGAAGTGAGCTGTTGATAATTTTAGTCCAAAGTGGGAGGAGCAAAGGGGTAAAGTCTTTTACAGCGTTAGCAGGTAGGGGGTCCGTGAGGTGATTAGATGGTTTCAAGGTGCTGAGCAGTTTGCCAATTTCTTCTTCAGAGTAGGTGACAAAGGATGACCATGTAGCATTGTTTTTTGGTACAGTGGGTGCTATGCAGTGAGCTTTGGAGTAGAGGCTTGCGTCAATGAGGAGATCGCTCTTTATGTTGTCAGTTTTTTGGATAAAGAAAGCGGAGAAGTCTTCACAGGAGGGAGCCTCGCGCATAGTGCTGAGTGGCTGGGGTTGTTCCTTGGATTGTGTTCTGATTAGCTCAAACTGTTTTCTCTGACGTTTCTTTGCTTGGTCGAGCTGGAGGCTGAAGAAATCTGTTTTTGAGCGTTTAATTTTCCTGAAGTAGGCGTTTCTCTTTTTCTTCAGTGTTTTTAGGTGCAGTGCAGATGGAGCTGATCTCCAGGTGCGCTCTGCCATTCGCATGGCTCGTCTATCCTCATTGAGACTCCCGTCGTACCATGGATTGGAGATTTTAGTGGAGACTCTTTTTAGTTGCATAGGTGCAGCCTCATTAATTATTGAGGTCATCGCGTTGAGATAGTGGTCAGTCAAGGATTGAACGTCCGTAGTGCCGGTAGGGGGAAGTAGGAGATTGCAGCTGTTAGGGGGTAAAGAGTTTGGGTTGAGTTTTTTCAGGTCTCTTTTCCACATTTTGGGCTTGGAGGATTGAGCCGTGTTAAATTTGACTTTTTCATTGATGAAGAATGTGACAATATGATGATCTGACCAGTCACAGGGTTGGATAGATTCGAGTTGGATAGAGTCTTCTTTGGAGATGATAAGGTCGAGGATAGAGCCTTTCTCGTGGGTCGGGCTGTTGCATATTTGGGTGAGGTCAAGGGCATTGAGGAAATTTTTAAGACTATTTACCACCGCGTCATTGTGATCGTTCCAGTGGAGGTTGAAGTCACCGAGGTATATTTGGGTGAGCTGCCGTCCGGAATTGGTTGAGATCATATCCATGATTTGTTGGGAGAAGGTGGGGTTGTCCCCGGGTGGGTGGTAAATGCCGTGAAGAGAGCATATCGGTTTGCCCTCACTGATAATATCGAGGCAGATGTATTCACAGGAAGTTGGGGAGGGTAGGGAGGAAGAGGTGACTTTCAGAACAGAGAGGTTGTTCCTGTAAATGCATGCGATTCCACCACCTATTTTGCCGGACCTGTCAAGTCTAATGATGTGGTAGTTTGGAGGAACCAGAATGTCCATTATAGGTGTAGAAGATTCGGTTAGCCAGGTTTCAGTCATGATGATTAGGTCAAGGTCCAGTGTTAAGATGAGATCAGCGATGGCGGAGGAGTGTCTAGAGGCCGATCTGCAGTTGAGGAGAGTGCATTTGAGACGGGGTGTGTCGAGGGAGGTAGAGGGTTCTAGAGAGAGGGGGACTTTTCTAAGGTTATTAGGGATGGAGGTTCTGTTGTTTAGTGTGGGGGGTCTAAGGGGATTTGAGTGTATCGTGGGAATGGCGAGGTGTGTGGTGGATGTGTGGTATAGGGGAGCTGGGTCGTAGGAGCGGAGGAGGGTGATAGTGTCGAGGTCCGAAAGAGTGTTGCGTGGGCGACAGGGGCGGTTGTTGCGATTACTGACAGGGATTGAAGTCCAGAGAGGGGAGTGTTGAGTGAGAGAGTCATCCGGAAGGGTGGGTCACATGTTGGGGCGGTTGTTGCGATTGCGAACAGAGATTGAAGTCCGGTTTGTGGAGAGTTGAATGTGGGAATCATCCGGAAGGGTGGGGGACTTGTTGGGAGGGGAGGTGGTGGTGGGCGAGGGGTGTTTGTTGTGATTGCGAACAGGGATTGAAGTCCAGTGTGGGGAGTGTTGAGTGAGAGAGTCATCCGGAAGGGTGGGGGACATGTTGGGGCGGTTGTTGCGATTGCGAATAGGGATTGAAGTCCGGTGTGTGGAGTGTTGAATGTGGGAATCATCCGGAAGGGTGGGGGACCTGTTGGGAGGGGAGGTGGTGGTGGGTGAGGGGTGTTTGGGGTGTGTGAAGAGTAGTTCTTTGATGATGTGAATGTCTTCTTTGACCTGGAGGAGGGTGGCCATAATCATGTCCAGCGTGGGATAGGTGTTGGTGGTGGGGAGTGGGTGAGTCAGGGGTGAGTGACTGACCAGGGAATTGGCGTGCGGGTGGGGGGGTGGGCTGGTGTTCGTGCAGGGCTCCGTGGAGGGGGCCCCGAGGAGAGAGGGTTTGGGAGGGAGGGGTGTGTTTGAAGTAGGGAGGAGGTTGGTGGTATAGGTGAGGACCTTGGTGGTAGGCGGAGAGAGCAGGGTGGAGGATGAGTGTATGTTAGTGGTGGTGGGGGTGCAGGTAGGGTAATGGGGGCTGAGAATGGGGGGGGAAATGGGGTTGGAGATGGTCCTGTTGTGGGGAGGAGGTGTTAAATTTAGAAAGGTGGCCTGTTCTGCGTGATTAGTTAGAGGGTGGTAGTGGGGACTGAGAATGGGGGGGGGATAAAGGGTGGAATTTGTCGTTGTGCGCGTCGGACTGTTGCTGAACTAGGTTAGACGGGCTGTGGGTGGGAGCTGTGATGTCAGGGGTGAAAGGAGTGGACGTGGTATGAGTGGAGGTCCGAGGGTAGGTAGGGGGGTTGGGGGTGCGGATGGTGTATGAGGGGGAGAGATCTGTGTCTGTGATTGCGGGGTGTGTGGTACCTTCAGCTGGTGGGTGATTGACTAGGGTGCTGGGGGTAGAGGTGAGGTGCGTGTCGTTCTGGTGCTGAACTAGCTTGGAAGGTTTGTGAGTGGGAGCTGTGAGGTCAGGGGTGGTAGGACTGGAGGTGATAAGAGTTGAGGTCCGAGGATTGGAGAGGTGCTCTTTGAAGGTGGGGAACAGGTTGTCTAGTAGTTCCAGGTTCCTGTCTCTGGATTGCAATAGAACAATCCCGTTGTTGTAGATAGTAATGGTGGCTCTGCCTGGGAAGAGTTGGGATGGTGTGATGGATAGTGTTAGGCCATGCGTTGATTTCCTGGAGGTGGAGACGGTGAGTAAGGTGAGGAACGCTTTTCTCCATTGAGCTCTGCGTATGGTGTGGAAGATGATATCGGTGTTCAGGGATCCATTGACCGGTGAGAAGTAGGAGTCGGCAAAGGGGGTTTCAGGGTGGGACCTCAGGCAGTTGTGTTTGAAGCGTTTAGCTGCTTTTTTGGTGAGTACTGGTGGGTAGTTGATTTTATATGTGTGCTTGCCGACGGGATCCATGGCGGTATAGGTAGGTGCGGGAGGGTGAACAATAATGATATATAGGAATAAAATACAAATGTAAACAAGTTACATGGATCAATAGTGACACTAGTGAGCACAGCATATGAGGTAGCAATCGGTGCATTACAGGAGAATAAAAGTGAAATGAGTGCAGGTTATAAAAAATGTACAAAAAAAAACAAACAAGTAGAATATATGAGGTAGCAATCGGTGCATTACAGGAGCATAAAAAAGTGAAATGAGTGCAGGTTATAAAAAATGTACAAAAAACAAGTAGAAGTAAAATACTGCAATAAAAGGCAGACACTCTATTACAAGAAGGTGTAGATACAAGGCTATGTAAAGTGCGCGGTAGTTGAGATTCGTCTAAAATGGCCAGTTCTTAGGGTATGAACAAATAGTGAAAATGACTAGTCCATGATGGCCGCCAATGAGAAAGACCAGTCTAAAATGGCCGCCAAATAGGGGAGCTAGAGACAGTAGTCCTCTCTTTGTTGTTGTTGCTTTGAGAGCAGGGAAGGGCAGTTTCACATTCTATTTGAGTAAGCCCAGTTCCTAGCTTGCTGGGAGGGAGTCTTATCTCTATTTTGGTGGTCCTATGTGGAGGAGTTATGTCGAGGAGCCTTGTGGGCCTCTGGAGGTACAGGAGGATATTTATAGTTTCAGTTAATGACCTCTGCCATTTTGAACAAAGGAGGTCTAAAAATGTGAGCAAGCGAGTGATGTGAATTAAATACCTTTTAGATATTTTCTGCTCAGTCGGTCCCTTAATGTTGACAGTGAAGTTTTGTAGACATCGCGTTTTGCAAACATCGAGGGTCTAAGCAAAATGTGAACTGTGAAAGATGCGGTGAGCATCAACTTCTGTCAGGTTGCATGCTAGTCCCCATGCACGTCCGGGGAGCCTCGATCCCCGCCAGCGTCTGTAGGTCCGCAGGTCTGCTCCCAGGGTTCCGGCAGCAGCAGGGGGGGGGACCGCAGCGAGTCTTCTTGCACGTCCGGAGAACCTCGATTATCCCCGCCAGCGTCTGTAGGTCTGCAGGTCTGCTCCCAGGGTCCCGGCAGCAGCAGGGGGGACCGCATGGGAGTGAGTCCCCATGCACTTCCGGAGAACCTCGATGATCCCCGCCAGCGTCTGAAGGTCCGCAGGTCTGCTCCCAGGGTCCCGGCAGCAGCAGGGGGGGACCGCAGGGAGTCACATCCGCCGAGGGAACCTCGCTGTTGCCCGCAAGGCGGCCAGAGCTCCTGAGCTGCAGCCCCTCCCGCCTCGATAGGCGATGTCGTGTGTCTCCCGCTTGCCTCGCCGTTTGCCTCGGGGCTCCACTCCAGCAGTTCCCTGGGCAGTGGCGCAACACTCCCGCTCGCAACCAGCTCTCGCAGTCCGATGCAGATGAGGGCAAGCCCCCAGAGCCTGACGACACCTCTCCGATGGGCGCCGCAGGAGTCCGGGCCAGAATCCGACCACCACAGCCGGCGCCGGTGGTGGTGCTCACGGGCGTACCGGATGCCTCCGATGACAGAGCAGCTCCCTCGCAGTCCCTCACAGCGGGCACCCGTCGTCCATAGGCGCCGCCAGTTCCCAGCGGGCTCCAGGCAAACAGGGAATCCGTCCCGGGCTCCGCCGATGTCCAGGGGCAGCCCGGAGTCCGGACAAGGAGGGGGGTGTCTCTGTCCTCTCCTGCGACGGTCCCAACCTGCGACCAGGGACCCCCTGAAGGCTCCAGTCAGCGCCACAGCAGGCTCCAGGCAGCCAAACGTCCGTCCCAGGCTCCTCCGGTGGCCAGGGGCAGCCCGGTCTCCGGCAAAGGCGGGGGCGATTTGGTCCTCTCCCGCGCCGATCACAGCCTCCGTGGAGATGGTGGATCCTCAGATGCTCCAGCCACCGCCAGCCAGGTAAGGGTGATGAAAATAATATTCCAGTTACTTGAGGTAGTTGAGGTAGTTACGTTACAATTGCGTAGCTCAAGATGTCCGGTATGCTGGGTGCTAACAGGGATTAAATCCAGAATTGGAATCCCAAGCACTCGGAGCTCTGACCAAGAGCTCCTACCCGGCGGCCATCTTGACCATATCGTAGGTGGTGTCCCCGATATCTGGGGACCACAATTAGCAGCACAAAGGTGTTAGTCCATTACTCTCCCTCGGGAGCCCTGAATATGCAATGAACGGTTCTCCCGCTGAGCCGGGGAGAGCCGCTGCATTTTTTTCTTTTCTTCTTCGGGGGTACCCAGTACTGGCACCCCGTGCTCTACTTATGATGGGGCGGCAGCCCAGGGAGCGCACCCTTGGCTGCCATTCCGGCTCCCTACGTGTGCAGCACTCTTCTGTGCTCTCTGCGTCCCCTTCTGCCCTACCCGCTTCGGCGGGCAAGGCGCTGGTGACGGTGGGGGCCTCCCACTCCCCCTGGCCAGAGGTATGGGGAGTGGGATAAGCCAGCCACTGCTGAGAAGAGTGCGGACACACTCTCCATGCAGCTCTGTCATCCCCAGGCCCAGGATGAGGTCCTGGGTCCCTCCTCCACACTTCTCCTCGTGGGAGGGAGCAACAGGGCACTCCTGTCCTCCTTGGGTGCCGGATTGAAAACCCTGGTACCCAGTTTGAAAATCTGGCCTGGGGGATGGGGTCCCCAGGCCCTCCGGATGCTCAGGAGGGGGCCGCATGCACACCCCCTCCCAGCAAGAAAAATATGAATTCACCTTGTGGCGACTCCCAGGCCCTGGAAGGCCCCATGGGTTGAAAAGGCTCTAGCAGCGGAGCTCCACCCACTCCGGGCCTTGCCGGTGTCAAAGGTCAAATTATTTCTTTGTTGCTCCAGGTAGCTGGCCCTAGCCCCCTGGAGAGCTGTCCTTCCCTACTGCCCTCTAAGGCAGCGAACGTTTTAGGGAGCTGGTTTCACTGGCATCCTACGCCAGCCTTTATTTCCTCTGGGCCTCTCACCTCCTTTGTGCCGAAGCCCAGTCTTTCACACAACTAGTCCTCAGGGGGTGTAAGGGGACCAGCTTCCCTGGTCCTGGAGAGAGACCCACTGGTGCGGGGCCAACTGGAGTTAGTGTCCTCAGTTCAGATGTCATCAGAGGGTTTGTCCTTCTAATTGTCCATAGCGGCTGCCTCCAGTCCTAGTGTCAGCAGAAAAATACTACCAAGAGAGAGCTCTTTGCCTTGCGAAATACCTTTTAGGTGGGAGCGGGAGGTTCCAGCAGTGAGGTGTCTCTGGCCTATCCTGGGGTGCCACAACACCTTACCGCTCCGCCCCTGCCCCAACCCTCCTGCACAGCTTGTTGTGGTATTTCCAAATGGCGTCACCCAGGAGTCACTTATAACATCTGCTCTGGGGCCCTCAGCTCTGCACCTTGCTGACATCCCTGCCAAGGCCTTTCCCAGCACATCTTCAATGGGAGCCCTCTACTGTTAGCTCCAGATGTCTGGGCTTCCTCCTTTGTTTAGTGGGCTTGAGCAGGCCCATCCCTGGCACAGTGTGACAGCTGATTGATTGATGCAGATCCTTCATCCTCACCCCTTTGCTCCTCAGTAGCAGAGTCAAGTTCTGCTAATTGCCCCATTTGAGTTGGGTGGCCTTTGTTACTGCCTCTGGAGAGAACTGTAATTAACTCAACACAGTAGGGGGAAAGGCCTGGGAGTTAACCCTGAAGCGAGCCAGGGAAATGGGACATCACTGGATGACCCAGAAGCTGTACAGATATCTTTTCAATTAATCAATCAATCAATCAAAGCATTTGTATAGCGCGCTACTCACCCGGAGGGTCTCAAGGCGCTTGGGTGAGGGGGGTCCGCTACTGCTCGAACAGCCAGGTCTTCAGTTGCTTCCTGAAGGAGAGGTGGTCTTGGGTCAGGCGGAGGTGGATGGCGAACAAAGCAAACATAAGGAGATGATGGACGGAGTGCTGAAACTTTTCCGACACTCACCCCAATCACAGATCTGGGCTGAATCCATCATTGTTCTTTAGCTCACTTCGCAACCCCAGTTCAGACACAGCTATATGCAAATCAGGTTTGACCCTGTGCCTCATGGGAACAGTCCAGCCCGAACTGCAAAGCCATGTGTTCCCTGGACCGGAAACAAGCATCCTGGGACCGGTTTCGGGCTAACAGCCCTCATCAGCCAGGCTAGCTTGAATCCAGTGGCAAAGTGAGCAAGGGGCCCACTTCTGGGCATACCCTGCCAACTTAGGGCTCAAACACAAGGAGATGATGGACGGAGCACTGAAACTTTTCGGACACTCACCCCCAGTCATCTTTTTGGAACATGCAGAATTGATTTTCCCACACAGGTTACACACCAATTGGAGGAGTCACTGGTCTCTGTAGGCCAAAGGGAAGCAAAGCTGCACTCTACGGAAGCCCTCCCCATAGTTATATAATGGAGTGTCACTTCAGACAAGACAGCAAACCAAACTAACTTACCCTACGAGTGTACACTAACATTGTGAGTCCCTTCTAAGGTCGATATGCTATCCTACAGTCCCTTCTGTGCCAGGCTTCCTGTGCACAGTTACTGGGCTGTGCACAACAGGAGCCTCCAAAGCAGAGTCCTCACACGTGTGCATACACGTATGCACACATGTTCATGTGTAACCAGCCAAGTGCCCCTTACCTTTGCGACGCTGAAGTGGCTTTATCTTAACACTGGTGGTAAACAAGTGAAGTCCATTCACCATGAGTTTACCGGGGGTGAGTCACCAGTTGTAAAGGTCACCCTCAGTAAAAAAAAAAAAAAGTGGACAAAAAGCAAAAAAACTGGGCGGGTTTGACGGGCAAAACGTATTTACCTACACCTGGGATGTGGGAATGTTTTGTGGATGTGTGCAAGGACAACTAAATGGTCATCTGGCAGATATCAGCCACCTGACTGCTTCTCACTCATGAGAGCAAAGAAAGCCACTATGGCCCTGGTGGAAAGGGAATGAATATCTGCCAGAGGGTGTTTCTAGGCCAGGGCATAGTAGTTTTCAATACAAAAGATTAACCAATGCAAAATGGTGCCCTTGGTCGCCACTTCGCACTTCTTGGCACCAGCGAAGCCCACAAAGAGCTGGTCATCCATTTTGTTCTATCGTGGACAGTCAATGTAAGACACCGCACACCTGGGGTCCAGTGTTTGTAATCACTCCTCCTTTTTGCTGCCATGAAGAGCAGAGAAGAAGGATGTAAGAGTGATGGTCTGACTAATGTGAAAGGCAGAAACTACTTTCAGTAACAAAGATAAACAGATGCAAAGAGTAATTTATCTGGGTAGAAAACAGTAAATGGTGGCCACGCTGAGAGAGTTGAAAGCTCACTGATCTCAGGGCTGAAGTTATTGCCACCAAGAACTGAGCACTTGTGCATAGACTCAAATAGGGATACCATAAGGAATGGTGATAAAAGATTAAAATCCTACTGAAAAACAATAAATAGAGTCAGAGGAAACAAGTAAAGTGAACCTTTCAGAAAATGTGCCACTAGGCAACTTTATTAAAGGTGGCTGGTCAGCGAGACACATGAAGTAAGACGGAGTGTTCAAATAGTCTTTTACAGTATCCACTGTTAGGCCCTACTGTGCTAGAGATATTATATAGCATAGTACATAGAAAATACATGACTGAAAAGAATTCAGACCTTCCGACTCACACCAGTGAACAAACTTGTACCAGTGACTTGTGTAAATGGAGTTCTGTTGGGTTTTCATGGAAACCAAAATGATCTTCTAGAGGCAATCAGAAGGACTACAGTTTGCACCGCTCAATTTTCGGGTGTAGTGCCACATTTGTGGACTGGGACAAAGGACCGCCCACCATGGTGCAAGAGCAGATCCACTATGCATGGGACAGAAAGAGGAGGCCGAGTGCCGACTTCCAACAGATTGGCATACCAAATAGAATGTCATGGGGCAAATATGTCTGTGGACCGTGGTGAAGGGCAGTCCGAGACAGCTTGAACAGGTCTTGTTCAAAAGGTAGTAGAGGCTCTGATGTTAAGAAGGAAGGTTGCAGGACTTCCGTCAAAAGCTTAACTTTGGCCTCAGTGGTGTTAAGGGTTAAGTCCAACAGCTGTGCTGCTACTCCTCCCACCAAAGTGAACAATGAAACCTTCTCAAGATGTCTATAGGAGTAAGGATATCTCCTCCTTGAGATGTATCCTAGCCACTTGCATCCTGTAAGTCCAGGTAAAGGTCAACATCTGATATGTAGAAAACAAGGAGATTATCTGCTTCTGTATCCTCAGCACAATGGCCACAGCACTTGATTCAGACCTGAAGGAGTTTCTCCATGCAGGTAAATCTTTGAGCTCTCGGGAGGTATTCTCATATGGGTTCATTATCAAAACTGGATCAAACTTTCTACTTGCCACTTGGATAGCATCCACTGACTTTGAGGGTGCTGAAGGCGTCAGAAAAATTGGCTCTGAGGGCAGTGACATGATAGGCCTCAAGCATTCAGAGGTCGATGCCCTAGAAGGCATAGGCTTCAGTGGAAGCTGTGCCTGGTCCTGGTCCAGGGCCAGAGCCTATTGAGGCACGGAGTAGGGAGACATTCGGGTCAAAATCACGGGGAACGCCAAATGTATATACCCAAACTCTCCCCTGGGTATACTGGTGGCATCCTGAAGATGTCAACACTGGTCTGGTAGAAAACCTCAAGCTGCCCATGGTTGACAGATGGAGTTAGGATTTCCTGCTTAATCTTTTTCAGCATCGGAATTGGCACTTACAATAAGGAAGACCCCAAGTTCAGGAACTGGCATTGGGGCTCCGAATGTTTCCAGAATCCAGACTGTATCCTCGAAGAAGAAGAAGAGGATTTCTACTCCTTAAGGAAAGTTTTGTGTTTTATGGGAAATTCTTTTGGAAGGTTGTTCGCTATAAAGAAATTTACCTGATGGGGGAGGGGACTGCTTTGAAAAGACCCTGCAGGTCCTACCTAAAATAGCTCTTATGGACTTAATAGGCATCGATGAACAAGAACGGTAGCACGCTGGCTCATGCTCCGAGTCTAGATACCACAAAGATGTCAGATGAGTCTGATAAGGATATAATTTTGCAACATCTGGGACAAACTTTGAACTTCCAAATCTTCGGGGGAGCCATTTGACTGAGTTGCTGTCGAAAGCTGAGGAATTCTATCAGTGAAACACTAAGAAAAGCTCCACACCTACATTGATGAGGCATGGAAAAACAGGAACATCCTGGAAAGGCATAGTCATGGCTAGAACTGTGTAGCACCAACTGGTGACACTGGAGATCTATTGCTAGGGAAAAGGTTTCAGGATCAATTGCGGCGACTGAAGAGTATTCATGAAGTGAGAAATCTAGAAGGAAAGCTGTGCTGCAAAAAGCATCTTTTGCAACAATCTTCTAAAATGTATCTTAAAATGGTCAAACTAGCAGTATTCCTGGGCAGGGTACTCTTTAAAACTACTTGAATATTTCTGAAGAGCGCCTCAGAAGCCTATGGCTTTTTAGGATATTTAAGTGAAATTATACTGAAAAATGCACCATTTGATTAAACGTTTTCTACAATTTTCTCTTAGGGAGCATGGCTCAGAAGCCACCCAGAGAAAGGTTAGCGCGTTTGCAGCAATTCAGGCACTTTGAGGTGCGAGGGGCAGAAGAGGGTAGTGTCAGTAGGGCCGGCTTTAGCGCTGGCAGTGTCACCATCATTTTTGGCACCCCCACACAGCATTACTGCCTCCTCGGATTCTCTCCCTACCACCGGGCATAAGTGCCCCTTCATCTCTCCAATTGTAAGTTATTGCTTAATACAGGGCCCTCCCTGAGGTCAGCACCCCCTCCACAGGTCAGTGCCAAGTGGGGCCGCACCAGTCGCACTGCCCTAAAGCCGGCCCTGAGTGCCAGTGGTGGACCTGGGTAGTACAAGAGGTGGAAGTGGGTGGCAACCTCCTAAGGAAAAATTTGCGCAATGGCACTGTTGGTTGTGGCCAGCCTTACCAATGCATACTTTCACCTAATATTCCTGATCCACGGAGGCCAGGAAAGAAAAAAGAGTTAGTATGAGTGCCGTTATCAAATGACACAAATGTTCATAGAAATAGGTAATGCTGCAACGCAATGAAGAATCTGCAGTAAAACATACTATCCATCAAAAAAAGCACTACTGTAACTTGTTCTTTGAACTGATACTTTATGCTGGAGAGGCCTCATATTAGAAAGACTCACACAGCAATGGTGCTATTTGCAGATCTCAGTATTAAAGTCGAGAATAAAAAAAACATAAAAGTGTGCTGTCAGCTTATAGTGGGGATCACATGCTCCTAAAGGCCATTATATGAACTCACATTTCGTTTTATATAAAGTGCCCTTCATTCCAGGACGTTATGTTATAATGAATGGCGGTGCCAACATATAGAAACATTCCATTTAAAATCTTATTTCTGTACAAGATCATTTTACACTGCTTACCCCACGACCATTGCATTTTTTCTGCACATCACAGTCATAATTCAGGACAGAAGCACTTATACACTCGTAGTTTCTACAAATCTGTAAAATATTTAAAAAAAAGGGAATTAAACTCTGTAGGGCTTTGACAGAACTTCAAATAATTCATACCACAGGCATTTCTTATAAAACACATTCCATAAATGGGTCAAGACCTCCAGATAACATTCCTTTCACTATTATTGGAAGGTTATACTTGAAAAATACAAAACCACTCTCTTTTACACCAACATATGTTCACCTATCCTAAAACATCATTAATTGCTATGTGGAAATGCCACCGGATCTGTGAATAATATAACACAATTAGGCCAAACATATATGTAGTGCGACCAAAGAGGCATGCAGAGTCTTACCAAACTTATTTTTCCTGTACTGTTGTCTCACTGTAGCGTGCAGCCGCCTTTTCCAAAAATGCCATACTTTGTCTTTGTGTTCTAAATTTGGCAATAAAAGACAAAGTATGACATTTTTGGAAAAGGCGGCTGCACGATTCCTCACTGTATGCACGGAGAGGTCTGCCAAAATGTGCTGAATCCTTTCAACTCCACTGCATGCTACTGTGGAATTCCATTTCCACATAGTTAAAAAAAATAATAATAACATGGGATGTGTTATTAAATCCAAAACTTTTGTATAGGTGGGCAAGCTAACAAACTAATGGGGAGAGCCCGTGCAAAAGTCAAGCCCTGAAATTATTAAACAGGTAAACTCTACACAAAACATCTCCTAAATATTGAAAAAATTCAAAAAAACTCAAAAATTGTATTTCTTTAACATGTGGAAGCTTTGAAATAAATGCATCACATTATAGCACTACATTTAGAAGTACTTTATTTAAACATGCACCATGATTGAAGGAAGAGGCAAGACAATTTTGATGTAATCCCTGTATGAGGTCCAGGTTATTATAGAGCAATATTATAGTCTATTAAATCAAACAGGTTTCTGTAAAACTGGTCTTCTGAACTCACATATGTGAAAGGGAGCCACGATATATCCCCGTTTCCTGGTGTCTTTTTGAACAATCCAGGCAGTAAATGAATATCTATTTGACTTTTTTCTTACGTTAAAGCTTTCTCTTTACCTCTTTGTGCACTTTTCTGTGGTTTTTACATAGCATGAACATGACCCAAAGGTATGGAGCAATTTACACATGCATCAGTTACATTACACAAGGTCACCATTTATTGTTTATAGGCATGGGGAGAGTAAGTGATTTGCCCAGAGATGCAAAAGGTTGAGTTTACTCCGAGACTCGGACCTGGTTACCCTGCTCCAAAGTCGACAACTCTGGTTGTAACACAACATCCAGTGTACAGGGTGGGAGGCATGCGGAAACCACATGGAAGCTTGCCTCATTAAGGGCACAAAGTTCCAAATGGACACTCGAGCTGGGTAAGAGCCTGGCTTGATCTTTCAGTGGACGCTACTATTCTTAGTTACACTACTGCTTAAACACTATATATATATATATATATATATATATATATATATATATATATATATATATATATATATATATATATATATAGCAAAATAAATAATATTTAAAAATGGGTACAGGTTAACATTTGACTGACGAGAAGGGAAGAAAATGTTGTATTCAAACGTGTATAAATATACAGACACATAACATTTTCTTTCCTTTCTCATGACAATCGTTTATCAGTATTCAGATTTTAAACATTACTATTTATCTTGATGTTATCTTTTTTGTCAATATTGTATATTTCTATTTGCTTTTTGCCAGTCTATTTGTTAATGCGCTCTGATACATGTTGGGCCTTGTGTATGCTACACAAAATCACAAAAAAACATGCACCTTTTTAGACCTAACTAAAAAAAAAATCACATTTTCTAGACTAATGGGGCATTGAATTCTACATCACTTTATAACATGACGCTTTATTTAGCTGGTCTGGTAGAAAGACTCTGAGTTTAACATTGAGTTTTCAGTCCTCTAATCGCACATTTCCACGTATTTAACCGGACCCCTATCCTCTTCATTGACATGTTTATTTCTAAAAACTTAGAGAGGGAGTGAATGTATAAGTATTTGTATGACATTGCAGCACAGTTGGGTATTACATATTATAACACTCCAAACATTACCATTACGGATCAGACTATTTAGTTTTAGTGAGTTAGTCTATCAGTGGCCTTCGGATGTCAGTTCTCATTCACTGTGACTTTTGGTACCTGGGTGAGACTGGAGTGCTATACCAAATACTTAACTGGATTTGTATGCTCATTGCCCCGCAAATAATGGATTTTGTAGTTACCTGACAATAGCAAGAGCTATTGGATTAAAGTATGACAGATTTTGCCTAAGCAAAATAGTGAGTAAAATAAATGGCAAGTTGGAAAGTGAAGATGAGTCGGGGCCTTATTATCACACTTTTGTGCTAATGCAGATGCACATTTTAGAACCCATAATTACCATTTGAGGGGGGTCTGGTAAGTAGCTGGTGTACAATTTGCACCCAGTTAAGAGTTGCAGTCCTGAGAATAAGGAACGAGTGCAAATTGCACATGATTTCACCCCATCTGACGTGTGCAAGGCATTCTTTTTTACTTTAACCCCCAATTTGGACAATAGTTTCCTTGGCATAAACTAAGGGTGCAAACCCATAGCTTACATAGTTTGCACCAGAGCTGTAAACCCAGGTCAGGAACAAATGATAATTTGCATATGAAACCGCAATCAGGACCTGAGTGAGTTAACGACTAAAAGATCGTTAACTCATTTTCTCTCAGAGGCGCAGAACATGAAAGTGCTTTTTAAAGTGATCTTTGTGAGTTTTTTGGTAAATATAAGTCAAAATTGGGTTTTAGTTGCACTATTGGACACTTTGTTTTCAAAGTTTTCTTGGGGCTAACTCTTTGTTAAAGAAAGGCAGGCTCAAAAATAAATAAATAAAAAAAAATATATATATATATATATATATATATATATATATATTTGTTTACACAAATTAAACATGGCATCTAGGTTTGGGTTGGGACCCTGGAGGTGTTGCCCACAGTACTTGGTTGGTAGACGGTGTACAGAGTTATTCAGAGAACAGCATGAGAAATTCAACCTGAGCTCTAGGGGTGTCAGCAGAAAGAAGACTGGGCAGGGGACAAGGTGCAGTGAATTAGGAAAGGAGCATGTTAAATTTAACAAACCTCCTCTTTGGATCTTCTGTTGGACTGCCAAGATTAGATTATTGCATGAACTGCACCACACCCTCTCTGAAATTTCACTACTACTTATTTACCTTTAGACAATGCAGTTTAAATAATAACATTTAAAAATATAATTTACCGTTTAGTTTATTTGTGTAAAAAATTAAAACGTTCTTTCACCCTATCACCCAAGAGGTTGCAGGCTTGCTTGCATAATGGCTCATGGGTAAGTTCCATTTGCACACACATCTTAGAATAGTATGCACAAAAAAACTGCATTGCCTCTCACCAAACAAAATAATTAGAGAGAACATTGGCTGAAAGCCATTTTTTAAAAAGGATTAACACTATTAAAAGTAAAGTGATGACTTTTAAAGCTAACGGTGCAGTAAACTGATAACATTTAAATGGTTGATAGGAAGAGATGAGTTCGAAAGTGTTAACATATACCCTTATTTGGACAAAATGTTCTCTGCAAACTTCTCTGTAAAGGAACATATCTTGCATCTTTCCAGTAAAGCGATGGCACATGCCGACACACGTTCTTCAGTTTACAAGGACTTAGGTCATAGACACTGCAACCATTTAATCTCTAGGCACAGCACACAAATCCCTCCAGCTCTACTCTATGCTATTGATGTTATGGATAAGAAACATTGGTTACTTTTTACACATAACGGAGGGGAAAATATTTAATAAAATCTGTCATTTAAATAAACTTGCCCCAGTCAAAGCAATACGCCTCAAAATGGGGCTTTCAAGTATTTATATTAGGGGGTTGGCCCCTGCTCTCCTGAAGGGTCGCAGACTTTTGCTCAGTTAGAAGCACTCTTTGGGAGGCCTACTCTGCTCAGAGGCATTAGGTCAAAGCAGAAAGATAACTACATTGCACAAGAATTTTAATCAAGTACTTCTGCACTTTAGACTGAGTAGGGCTGACTTAATCACATTGTCCTGTAATGCAATTAAAATTTACCTGAAACACAGTATTAGGACCAGTTCAAAGAAACAAGATATGATTTAGAGTAGAGAACAAAGGAGATGGAGATAATACTACAACGTTCTCTGAGGCGTAGCCTCAACCCTACTTAAAGTGGAATGTGGAGTATGGTGTCTGGCAGTATTTCCTACTGTTCCATATGAATATTCTGTCCTTAAAATCTGATACGGGAGCTTGGTGTGGAATTGCTCAAGAGAATAGACTGTGATATTTATGGGGATTTTGTACAAACTCCAGAGCATGTTCTTAGTGCCTGCCCCTCTTTACATGTTCATCAATGTCGCCTGCTGACACCATTGTTCTTGAAATATGGGGTTCGTTCGACAAAAGAAGCAATGCAAATATTATTTAATCCAGTGAATGAAATGATGTGTTTTAAATTTTGTACCTTTTTTAAATGTTTTTTCGATTTCTATGCATTTGGAATATTTTATATAGTGGATATCATTGTAGATCTTATAAACAAAAATGTAACAATTTTAAACTGTGGGGAAAATTTATGAATGAGTTGAGAAGGGAGCTGTTAAGACTTCCTCCTGGTGGACTGAGATTTTGTGTTAAAGTCCCCAGCGATTATAATTAAGACAATCAGGGGAATTATCCATTCCTTACAAGGTAGGTGAACATGTTTTAGGCCTTATTGGTAGCCCTCAAGTGAGTGCTCTGTGCTGTCTTCACTTGTGTTACCATAGTAACCAAGTGTGTAAATAATTCACAAATAAAGATGTGCATAATAAACCTAGGTATCCATATGTCGAGTTCTGTTTCACAATACTGTATGGATCTGGTGAGGATAGAAATGATGAACATTTAGTAAAGTGACCACTGTCATTACTTCTAGCGGAACATTGAGAGTAACATAATCGCACTGCAATCAAAAGGTGAGAAAAACAGAAGTATGTTCATATCATGTGCACAGATAATTGAATGTTTGTTCCGAATACTGGGTTTATTTAGGCCTACCTTGGGCGAACAATGATGATGCCGCCACTAATGGAATAAGAAAGTGTGACTTGTGTTATTCTCATGAGTTGGTGTACAGTGGGATTAGGTCACCTGCACCGTTTTACTAAGAAGTAATGAAAATGACCTCGATCCTAAAGGTTCATGATTTTGATAATTATCCGGTTCATACAATATTGGAAAACAAAACCGAACGTAAAGATACCTAGGTTTAGTATGCACTCCTTCCCTGATTGTTTTACCTCTAACCACAGGGAACCTTAATAAAAAGTTTCAGGAGACAGTGGTTCAGGCTAGAAGCCCACTTTGGTGGTCACCTTTACCAATGTGAGCAGGAGCCCAATGTTGAAGTATGACCGCTTGTTGGGTGTGAGCTGCCATCTTCAAACAACTGGTCCTTCCTCAGTAAAATTCCATACGAGGACTGGCCCACCTGCTATAACCAGGGCACCTCATGTCTTTCAAGTAAATAAAAAGAATATGCCCTGGCAGTACCTCCATTTTCACCCGTGTTTATGATATGAGTTTATAACATTACTAACACCTTACTAGGATAGGATCTTGTTAGAAAAGGATTTTGAAATCATGAGATAAATACCAAAAATTTAAAGATTTTGAAATCTAATTATTGACGAAAATAACGTTTTTATCTTGGGTCTTTATTTTGTTTACTAACAGGTAGATTGTGTATCATGTATTTTGGTATTATGAACATTATATGTAGTTACAGATATTTCCCGGAATTTCCATGAGGTGTGAAATTCACAGTCATGGAGCAGGTCTCCGTTATTTAAAGTATAGTAGGGAAAACTGAAAGGTGTTCCTAACCTTGAAAATGAATAGTAAGAATATATTTTAAGTTAAATCTTAAAGTAAAATACTTGTACATATTTCTTTTATATATAGAACAAAAGAAAAATGCTACAGAATTAATAACATATTTTACAATTAAAATTGTATTAACCACTCTATTAAATTAGGTTAACATTTCTTTTCAGAAGGATACATTTAAAAAACATTCCCATAAAAAGTAAAACAATATATTTTCATACATATTAAATGTGATGCATGGAATTAATTAAAAGTAACTTAATTGTGTTCTGATAAAGATTAAAGATAAATTATTTTTTATATTAAAAAAAGGTTATTAAAGTATGGTAAAATAAGATAAAAAAAGTTCTATAGATAGATACTAGTTTACCATTAAGCGAAAATTATTTACATTTTACCTATTTTAATTATTTAATTTAACATAACACTATTTCCAATGCAATTTTATTTTAACACCTATATTTTCTACGGGAGGGTGTTGTAGTATGAGTGGTTGGCCATGTGTGGGAAAGGATGTACTACTGCTCTTGTTTGGCAGTAGTAACTGTACACTTGTAAATTTGGCACCACCCCCTATTTTCAGGAGACCTGCAAAACTACATGTTTGACTAACGTGACACTCACATTTTATAAACAGCCCAAAGTAGTAAAGTTACTGAAATGTGTAGCAGTAAATTTAGTAGTAGAAAATCTCCACCTCTAGATTTACCTTTGTGACAAGGTCCCTCAGTGTATTAGGTTCCTCACCAAAAAACCTGAGTCACTGACTGGTAAAATGTTTTGACCAAAGGTACAAGTGTAACAGAACACGTGGGGAAGGTACACGTGTGAGGTTTTCTGCATTTGTTTCCCGGAATAGCGGTCTATGACCTGCTATTCTCTTGGGCTGTAGTGTGCCTTATTCCCCAACAGGGTTATTTGGGATCAGAGGTCACACCATTGTCAACATCAGGTTAACTAGTCCAACTGACAATCTGCTCTGACCCTTGCCCTTTATCCCCCGGAGTACCAATTTGAGACCAAAAGTCCACCAGGAAGTGGACCGGGCCAGTTTGAAAATGAGTCTGGAGGGACAGGGCTGGGTAGACCAAATCTGTTACTATTCACGAGACATACCGACACAGAACATCAGTTCCATTTATCCTTTTTATGTAACTAATATCTTTCTAAATTTTACCAACTTAAATACAATTCTTTAACCACAATATTATAACAAGGAATAGTAATCCAGCTCCTGCCTGAGGGGTCCAAAAAGTGCACCTAATGTACACAAATACAAACACGTATTTTATAATGCTTACCTTTCCATCTTCACATTTTGTACCTTCATTCACCATCCCAGGGTCAGGAACATCTGAACCAAGACGGAAATCCACACCCCAACATACAGTGCCATGAATAGTTGTTTTAATAACAGCTGGATCAATTCCAAACACAGGGGATTCTACATTTTCACATTGCAACTTTCCACACATGGAATTCCTGCAATATTGCATCAAAATAATATAACTGAAGCTTAATAATTTCATACAACAATTTTTATATTTAATGCATATAGACATTATTTAATATGGATCTGATGTTAAAATAGAATACAATGCATTTCAGTCAAAATTACAAAGAAATGCATTTGGTCACCTTAATTTAAGAAAAAGGCTCAGAATGCAGTCAGTTGTCACTTTTATTGCAAACTTTTCTTCTATGAAAACAAAGGAGCAATTATAATTGTGGCAAATATGATACTGTTATTCCTTGCTCTACTTCCTTCACCACTGACTAGGAATCTTTTACAATGAATTATTTTAGGGCTTCCCAACCCTGCTTTTATCCATATGTCACCAACTGTTACAAATTAGAGACTACATCTTTTTTTATATTATATGCAGGTTCATACATGGCATATATTCTGCATCAGTAATAAGAATACGGGTCTCATAAGAGCATTTTATTTCATTCTCCATTGTGTTGCTATCCCTTCTACAGAACTGGTTAATAATAAATAATTTAAAAATAAGGCATTCTGATTGGCCCAGGGAGCTTTATTTCTCTTGTGCCATTTCGCTTCCGTAGGAATGAGACTACTGTGGGAGTGAGCGCTCTGATTGGCAGCCAGCAACAAGGGAAAAAATGTGGCTGGAAGCCATTACAAGACTTGGGTACTTAGTCCCCTGTCCCGAACATGTTAAAAACAAGCATTAGCAATGCAATAGGTCTCACATTTACGCTAATTTGAGCTAATGGCATTGTAAATGACAATGCCTTTTATTTATGTTTTGGTTTCTAAAACATAAATAAAAGGCATTGTCATTTACAATGGAAATGGCTTAAACATGCGTATATGAGAGATCTATTACATTGCAAATGCTTGTTAGTATCAATGCAATGTACAGATTCCGAGCAAAATAGTTTTTGTTAAACACAGATATTTGGCGCGGCCGCAGAAAAATAACCTGCACAGGGACACTTGTTGGAAAAAATGTTACTTCTATGCTATTCATTGTTTTAAAAGCACTATTCAGGAATTCATTTTTGTGTTTAATCTGTGACCATACCATAGCGGTTCAGGGGACACCCCTTCATACAAACCTGCAAGATGGAACTTCCAAGTACGCACGGCAATGTGAACAAGGATTCATGTGGTCATAAGAAGAAAACATTTTATGAACAAAACCAGAGCATTCTTTCCCTCAGTTTGAACTGCGTTTGCATATGTATTTTTCTTTAGAGTGGCAGATAATCTACTCTTAAACAAAGAAACTCTGAACAAGCCTTATCCTACACTGGGACACAAGTTGCACTGGCCACAACCATACACCGCACCTGCCGTGAACCTATGGCAGTGTAACCAGAATGCCCCCTACAACTGCACATGCAACCATTCTGAGTCCATGACAGTTTTCAGTCCTATGCAGCCCCTACTTTCCGTGACACTCCGATGCCAGCATGGGTCAAACCTGCAACCGTATTGATACCCTCAATGTGCTTAAAACACCAGTGGGAGCCCGTGCACCAGACATGGCTGTGAGTCACCAACCCCTGCTCAATTGCTCTCCCCGAACGAACCACCTATCGCGCCGCCAGACTGGAGGCCGAGCAACCGGCCCCAAAGAGGGGGGTTAAGTGCTAGCAGTAACAACAACCCCCTAAGGCCTGCAACACAAAAACTCACCGCAACCAAACGATGAAAGCCACCTGGGACCCAGGAACGCAACGTTACACGGCTGGCAGTGTGTCCAGCAAGGGGAAAAAAGAGGATGGGGTGCTACATTTTGTGTTTGTCATAAAAAACTGGCTGGGTCTATGAGGGACAGTAACCTCACTAACTTTGTAATTAATTAAGGGTGAAAACCTTACGCGGAGGTGATGGAGTTCTTTCCCATCAGTATGCGATTTTGTGCAGTATTACTCTTAAGCAGTACCCACTGGCAGTCATGCTGGAGCCCAGATGGAAATGCGGGACCGATGGCATTGCAAACAAGTGGCCGCCATTGTCCCGGCTGCTTGGAAAGAGAAAGTGTGCCCGGAGCGCTGAATGTAAACCAAGCACGTTGTCGTGCCTGAAGTAGGAGAAACTCAATAAAGAAAATAGTGCTTACAAGACTAAATACCACGTACCGCGTAACACCCGAAGTAAAGGGGACAGTCACCATGGGAGGTTACAAATGAAGACAAGGCGGTAATAAGGAGAAACTAACAAACTTATTTATGAATCAGAAGGCAGCATTTACAAAGGACAATGACACAAGCCAATGACAAATATGGGCGGAGAGTGGGCGGGGCTTCTATGCCATACTCCAGTACAGCAAGTCTTGCAGTGCAGGGCAGCGCATGCGTGCTGACTCTAGGCTTCCTAAAAAATATATGAGAGGGCAGGGTAGGTATAACTTGTCCACCTATGCCCCATGGGAGAACCCAGAGCCGCCCCCCCACCCAGGGGGGCAAACATTGCAGTGGGATTGAAAAGAAAAATAAATGGCGGCTGGGCCGAATTTATTGAGTTTGGGCACTGGGGAGCCCACCTCTGGGGCCAAAATTAGCTTACATAGGGAGTTGGGGGGGGGGGCTATGTGGCCCCCCCTCCCCAGGTAGCCTGGCCGATGAGGGATGAAACCCTGAAACCACTGGGTCTAAACTTGGATGGCAAAGTGAGCTAAAGAACGATGAAGGATTTAACCCAGATCTAATAGTGACTGGGGGTGAGAGTCTGAAAAGTTTCAGCGCTCCGTCCATCATCTCCTTGTGTTTGCTTTGTTCGCCCTATGTTGGCAAGGTATGCACAGACGTGGGTTCCTTGCTTACTTTGCCACTGGATTCAAGCTAGCCTGGCTGATGAGGCATGTTAACCCGAAACTGGTCTGAGGATGCTTGTTTCCAGTCCAGGGAATACCTGGCTTGGCAGTTCGGGCTCGACTGTTCCCATGAGGAACAGGGTCAAGACTGATTCGCATATGGTTCGGTCTGAACTAGGGTGGTGAAGTGAGCTAAAGAATGATGATGGATTTAACCCAGATCTAATAGTGAATAGGGTTGATTGTCGGAAAAATTTCAACGCTTCGCCCATCATCTCCTTGTGTTTGCTTTGCATGCACTAGGGCCATGATTTGGATGGTGCAGCAGTTGCACAGGGGCAAAAAGCTCTAGGAAACTGACTGAACATGGATTATTGCTATATGTTACTACTAAACAAGCAGTCACAAGGGCAGTTACCTTTTAGGCACTAGGGGCCAGGATTTGAACTGTGCAGCGGGCGCAGTGGCACAGGGACCAAAAGTTCTAGGAAACCTACTGAACAAGGATTATTACTTGATAGGATCAAGTCCTTTATAGAAAATCCACTCAGGGTGTCTGCCTTTTTCCTTTCTGCTCGCCGAAAAGTTCAACTTGACTGCAGAGTGCCCCAGGGCTCCTCCCTCTCACCTCTCCTATTCAGTTTCTATATCTGGCCCCTGATATACTCTCTCCAGCAGTGTAAGGTGAAGATATATAACTACGCTGATAACATGCAGTTGATCTTCACAACTGACAATACGCTAGATTCAAAAACCTTCTTCCAGAACACCATGCTGTACATACGGGATTGGATGGTAACCATCAACTGAAATTGAACTCTGACAAAACTTAGTTAGTGGTGATGAAGAACAAACTTATCGCATCCCGGTTTTCGGCCTTAAGGGAGTGGGCACACCTCCCCTCTCTAAAACAAATGGTCAAAAGTCTTGGCATCCTCATGAGGATGTATCTATGAAACCTCAGAAACTCTGAAAAATACAGAAAATAAGAAGGTACTTCACCATTGAAGCGATTATTCAAATTATAATCGATTTCGTAATGTCTCGCATTGATGATGCCAATGCTCTTGATATGGGACTTCCTTTTGGCCTTGTGCACAGGCTGCAGAATATACCAAATCAGGCAGCCGGGCTGGACGATCGGCAGCCTAGATATTGCCACATCAAACCCTTCAGAAAAGAACTGACTGGCTTCAGTTCAAGCTCCAGACAAGCTATGGATGTCATCCAAGCATTCATCAGAATGACCAAACTAGTGCTCACTGCTCCACTGAAGCCGTCAGTAGAGTCCAGAATGGATGATGTATTTTGCAGCATCTTGATCATCCTGGATGGTTTGAGCCAACCTGGCCCAGTATTCTCAGTGACTTCACACGGTCTCGCCAACCATGTCTCATAAAGCATGGGCATATTACCCTAGCAACCAGCTGGCACTGACTAACAGGAAGGTTAGGTTGGTCATGGAAAACATCTGCTTTCTGAATGTCTAAAGACGTTTCGACTCAGTCAGGAAGAGTCCGCCAGCGATCTACCTGTTCGCTGGTGGACAAAAACAGGGCTTAGATCAGGAGCTGATAAGGGTGTGAACTGATTAAATGCAAAGTAAAGGTTCCGACACACTTTGTACTGGTTGCAAAATTCTTATTACAATGTTGATTTTGAACAGTTGGCAGTTTAAGTCCAAAATCTCTGTGGCACGTCTAAATACTACATCAAAGGGGGCACTTTCTTATGTGATGGTCAAGGGGGGTTTGATCAGAGTCTGAACTGAAAAGTTACAGGAACCCTGGGGTGTGGCTTCGAGACAAAGGAATGATTCGGTCTGAGTTTGAATGAACTGGGGCATGGTCCACCTGTATGGTACTGAGGTGCGACCTCATTTGAGGGCAGGATGGATTTGGCTAAGAGTTAGAGAAGACTATAGGAAGGAAGTCGACCTCTGGCACTGACAGCGATGGTGTCGGAGACAATGTTGCAGAGATTGGCGTGGATTTTGGTGTCGGAATAGCATCTGCTATGGCATCAAAGCATCGATGGCATCGAGGTTGGTTTGGAGGCACAGACAGCATCCAGGGTAGACACTCTGGTGCTGTCCTTTTGGAGGCCTCTGCGGATCCTTGGAGCACAAAGGCGAACCTAAGAGGGAATTAAAAGGCTGGAAAAAATTCAAAACATGGCCTTTCTAAAGATCTTGTCACCAATGGATCTATAAACTCAGGATGCTTCCAGTTTAGTTGCGGAATCATCTCTTTATCAAGGGACCATCAGCGAGACTGGAGTTATCCTGACATCCTCACAATTTCTCAGTTTAGTGGAGCTGGGACGAATCCTGCTTGATCTTCTTGTGTTTCCACTTTCATTTCAACTTACACGAAGATTTGAACCTCGATGAAGACCTGTTGCGGGAATTGGTGCGCTCCCTTGAACTAGAGTGGGATTTCTGAGCCTTCTTATGGTGTTCGGCAACGTAATTCAGGGGTACACTCATTGCTTAGCATGCCTAAAAAATGAAATCCTCCGTACCACCTAAACCAGGCTTCTCCAACGAGTTTCCTGTGAGCAACCGGTAGCTCTCCAGCTATCTGTAAGTAGCTCTCCTGTGTATAGCCCAGCCTAATAAATTAGAAATATTTTCTTAGATGAATTAATATATATAAACTTAAATTGAATGTGTATATTTGAGTCGCAATTGTGTGCATTTTCATAACTCATAAGCTGATGTTTGGGGAAAAATGGTTGATTTTCCAAAATATATTTAAAGTTGATATTTGAGTAATAAATGATGGGGTGTTAATTAGACAAATTACTAATATTATTACTTTGATATCATGGGTATTGCAACTAAGGCTGTTCTGAATTACCCATGTAGAGCCATTCCAAATTGGCAAAAACTTTTTTTACGTTACTGCTGACAACCCTACCTGATGTACTGAGGTGATGAATGCTAGTAATCTTGTATATTGTGGCCAGAAATGTAATCCTGGCTGATGTGGACACTATTATAACACTGATAATAATAGTAGCTCTGGATGAATTTCATTGAACAAAAGTAGATCTTAATATAGAAAAGGTTGTCGAACCCTGAACTATGCATCTGAACAGCAGCAATCTTCAGTAGATGTTTATATTTGCCTTATAAATAAGCATTTTATTGTATGAATAAAACTGTTTTTAGTACAAACGAAATCAGGAATCTCCAAGACTACTCACATTTTAATGCTTAAAAAGGAATTCTGAATGAACAATCAGATCACTTTACAGTTGCATAATGTCAAAACATGACTTTTTGTTTTGATTTTGCCACATTTACCTGATGTCACATGTCTTGAAACCACTGCCATGAAAGCCACAATGACCAAACCTATCGCCCTTAGAATTCACGTCCCTGAAACAAACCTCCGGTGCTGATTTTGCCTCTGCAATATATTAATAGTAAGCATAATGTCAGCATTATTCTATTCAATAAATTTATGCCAGATATGTAAACCACAAACATTTCTTTATAGGCATAAAAATCAGGCTTAAGACAGGAAGTTCTCAATATAATGTGAAGGGCCTTAGTTGTTACCTTTTGCACATCAATCAATCAAATCAATCAATCAGGGATTTGCGATGCGTGCTACTCACCTGTGAGGGTCTCAAGGCGCTGGGACATAGTTCATTGGCGATTCAGTCAGCAGACTTAAGCTAGTAAATAACCAATGTGTTCATTCATTCCAATCCGAATTTTCATAGCTCCTGATTTAATCTAAATGGCTATCTCTATTCTTCTCTTCTGAGATAATGTTAGTGACAATGAATAATTTTCTTCAACTACCATGTCCAAATTAACGGCAAACAATCTATAGATCTGGCACAGAGACCACTTTAGCGGTCTTGCCACAGTAAAATAATTAAAAAATAACAAATTAAAAATGTATACATACATAAATCTAGAGAGGAGCTATGGTCAGCCTCCTTTATTCATTGGTCTTTTTAATTGTCATTCGCATTTTGTTTTCTCTCATTACCCAATACAAGAAGGGCCACGGAGTCAGCCAACTTCAGCCAATGGCTCTCTTGCGCAGAGAGTGACTGTGTTTTTCCCGATCACAAGGTCACATCCTCCTAAAAGGAAGTGCATTTTAGTTCCAGGTGCTGGCCAAGACCTTTTGATTTTACTAAAATTATATTTAATATGTAACTAGTGGCTTTGAGCTAGATCTCTTCATCCATTGGTCTGTTGCTGGGTCATTCAGGTTTTTACTCCGCCCACTAGATCATACAGCATGGGGCAATGGGTCAGCCCACTTCAGCCATTGGCAAACATCATTGTGAGTGACAGCATTCTGATCTTTCAAAAGAAGCACGCCTGCTCTCAAAGCAGTTTCCTTAAGTCCTAGGAACAACTATGGCAATGTGTCCTTTTTGAGACCGAAAAAAATAAAATTGCTTTTAGCGATTTATTTTATAATTTCGATGAGTGCTTAGCAACTCCATCAAATATAACGTTTTACACAAATCTTGACAAAATAAATAAAGCATTGACAAAGCTGAAAGACTGGCAGCCAATGCCAGCCCTATTGGCTTTGCCAACATTTTTTTTTTTTGCCACCTTTGTGTGATTAAACTAGGCATTCAACTTACAGTAATTCGAAACTAATAGTACCTTTTCTTTGCACCAATTAGATTCATATTTTCCACTTACTTGCACGGAAACTAAAAATCTGTTCTAAGTACAATGTTGTTGTGCTAGCCCGTTACTTTTCCGATTAAGGTGCTGTCCATGCTGCTCCTATCGCCAGTTGTTGTAAATACCAATCAGGAAGCGAAGTACTGGCCACACAGTTTGAAAAGTTTTACTTTAAATATATGCTGCGGCAGCATTCTCCTTTATCACTTCCACAAGGTACTCCTGTAAACTTCCTGACATTCCAGTCTTAACATTACTACACAGTTCAATACGGTTCAAGCAAGGAGGAGGGGCTCTGTGCCACACAATCCTAGTGCAATCCTTTTCATTCTTCTGTTCACCTACCTGCTAGGGAGTACGAGCTGCTCTGTTAAAATTAGCCATGATGATAAAACTTGTATTTACAATATTTTAATTCAAGCATATGGCCACCATGTTTAGGTGAGAGTGCATTTTCTTTTTGAATTTTGAATTTTTGGGGAATACACCAGCAATAAAAAAACAAGCATTTGCAAATGCAATAGGTCTTGCATTTGTGAAACTTTGAGCTATTTGCTTTGTAAATGACAATGCCTTTTATTTATGCGTTTTGAAAAGCTGCAAATGGTACATAAACACGCATTTTGTACTAAGGTTCTAACTACTTTCAATGCATTGCTACTGACAAGTATATGGAAAATATTCCATACCATAAGTTACAAGGCAACTGCAATGCTCTCACAAGTTATATGACCAAATTGAGGAATTAAACTGAAGGAGAGTCAGTTTACACGTTTACAGAACTCAGATGCTACTTTCGTGTGAGCAAATGTTTTAAAATAGGCAGCTATCTTGAAGTATAACTAAAGTGATAGGAGGCATATTTTATTCTTACTAGACTTAAGCCCAGAGGCTCAATCCAAGAGAAAAACTGCTACTAATGATGAGGGAGAATTTGTGAATCTGGGCATCACAACATCATTGTGGAATCCAGCTCCTATTAAGGTTTACTCGTGCATAAGCTGGGAAATCTATATTGCACAATATAAAGGACAGCTCTCAAATAGGCAGGATTATGATTCCTACTGTTTTCGTTGTATTATGGTATCAATAAGCCTAGTGACTAGTCATGACATGAAATATGGACAAGATATGAAAAACTGGTTTTATGACCGGGATTTGGTCTTGGAGCCTCTGCCCCTCTTAAGATTTCTCTCTTCCCTTCCTGTTTTTCCTCTACCAGAGGTGAATGCAGAGTGCTTAATAAACTCTTTAGCTCTCCCATAAATTATATTCATTTTGGGGATAACATGTGTGTTTACAGTGGATAGGACCAGTGGCTGTTCTGAATTAATTAGGTCTCTGGTCTCTTCTGATGGGACACAAAGGTCTGCCTATCAAATACAGCCTGCTTCACCTGTGCCTGCAAGTGGTATCTCCCACATTTTTCCTCCCCTGCCCCACCCCCCATCCTGTACAATAGAACATTCTATTCCCTGATTCAATCAGCGGGTAACCTCGATTGGGCTTTGTGTTTGCTCAGCTGTGGCGTCTGGCAATAAACTTGTATCTTCACTAAGTCGGTCCTTGTGATGATTTCATCTCGCCTTTCCTACACTGGTGACGTGGATGGGATGCTGAAGGCCGACACCCCAACACGCTAATGTAGTTGTGGCACTGTTAGACCCGTCTGCTTCTGAGAGTCCCCTCACCACTATGATTTCTTTTGTTTCCCTGTACCTCCCAAAATTTGTCGCTTTTCTTTGTCTGCCAGGACTTTTTATGTGTTAATTCATGGGGTTAGATGTTCCTTGACGCCCAGTTGCTCACAAGGTTTGTGGCACCTATTTACAAGGCACCTGGCGAAACCTGTGGCATTACAAACTGGGGTGGTCAACCTGAATATATGGCCCTAAAATGGTGGACACCCTTTTTCCCTCATGTGAATGACTCCCATTGGAGCCTCCATGAACCTTGGCCTTTTGAGGTTTTGGCGCCCTTTTGTTTGGCGCGCATTCCTGATAGGAATTCCTTTATTTCCCTCAGGGAAACAAAATGGCTGCTCTAGAACCATAGTACGGTGGCTGTTAGTGTCCTAAATACACCTCAATAGTCCCATGTCGGGGGTGTGGCTACGAGCCGACCGAGATGGCGGCGTAGTGTGAGTGCTCTGACACCGAAGCGGCTCTTCCGCCACTAATCCGACTGTCCATCCGGCACTAGTGTACCTTCAGACGCGGAACCGGAGTGCGGGAGCTGAGCGGCGCCTGCTGACACTGCCCCGGTCAAAATCGGGCGAGGATAGCCAGTGGGAGTCCTACGGACCGGGAGGGGCCGTGCCGCGTGTGCAGGCACCGGCCTGCCGCTACGCTGCAGCCCGACCGGAAGTGAACGGTGGACGGACGACCTGGCCGGAAGGAGCCGCTGAAGGCTGTGAAACGCACCGGAGGTTGCTTTGCTCCGAAGCGGAGGCGCGCCATACCGGCCGCAGCTTTGCCGCTGTGTGTACTCGCTGCAAACATACACTGCTCTGGGGACGAGTTACCTCACGAATGGCCTGAAATTGCATTGCAGACACCACGATACCATGAGGAAGAAGGAGTTTCATGGACATTCACCTCGCTCGGCTGCACTGCACAAGTATTTGCACTAAATACTTAACTGGTTAAGAAAAAAGCTTTCAAGTAAACATCTGCCCACGAGTGGAGGAATATTCGGTCCCTGGTGGCGGGGCGCCAGTGAGGCTTGGCGCGCCCCGAGACCGAGAACCCATTTGACCGGCTGTGCGGGCGGAACGCGGAGGCGCGGCCCGCCCCCACATCGGGCGACGGCTACATTGCCGAGTTGAGGCGCGGGAGCGAATACTGTACCTGCGGACCCTGGGAACGGTGCACGGAGGCGGCCGCGCTTGATCCTGTGCCACAGGCGCCGGCGATAATCCGCATTCAGGGACACGTCCTCTACTTCCATGGCCGGTGGCTTTCCAGTCTGTGCCCTGAGGTGCGCTGCATGAGTCAGTGGTAATACGATCGGGCAGGAGGTTGGCGAGTGCTGCCCAGGAGCAAAAGGTAGGGGGACCTGCTGATTTCCCTGAGAGGAGGTGGAGGACCAATTGCACGCAGCTTCTTGCCCACTAACGCTGTTGGTCTGCACGCCTTGTGAAGTGGAGGGACTTTGGCGGGAGATGCCATTTTGATACCGAGGCCGAACGACCGTGCCGCGGAGCAGACCCCCAACGTGCTATCTAACGGACGCAATGGCAGGCAGAGGTCCCAGAAATGCTGCGGCGCAGGCGAAGCTGGAGAAGTACGCCTTCGACAAAACTGCCACACATCATCCAGAGGGTCGGCCTTCCGCGGGCAAAAGTCCAGAAGGGGACGGCGCCAAGCGAGTGACATTAGAGGATCTAATGAAAATGCTTACAAGTGTGCAAGCGACAGTGGGATCTATCTCTACGGACGTTGGCCTACTGAGGGCGGATTTCCACAAAATGACGGAGCGTGTGGCCCAGGTGGAAGTGGTCACTAAATCGTTAGTGGAGGACACTTCTGAACTACAGCTGGCTACTGAACGCCTGGAAGCGGTCACCAAGAAGCTGCAGGAACGACTGGACGATCAAGAAGGGAGGTCGCGGAGGAACAACGTCCGCATCTTAGGCATTCCGGAGTCGGAGGGCAAACGCACGATGGATTTGTATGTGGAAGACTTAATCACGACAAAATTGCAGCCGAAGGGCCTCTCCCGTTTCTTTTCAGTCGAAAGGGCGCATAGGGTCCCCGAGGGGACGCCGAAACCAGGGGCGTTGCCACGGCCAGTGTTGGCTAGACTCTTTAATTTCAGGGATAGAGATGCCATACTTCAAACTGCCAGAAATTCTGCCCCTATCAAGGTACTGAACTCCACCATCGCTTTCTTCCCTGATTATACAGCTGAGGTGGCCCGTCGGCGAAAGACTTTTATCGACATCAAAAAGAGCTTGCGGGCCAAGGACATACCATACTCCATGTTATTCCCGGCGAGACTAAGAGTCGTGGACATTCACAAAGCGTGGTTCTTCGACACACCGGAGGCGGCGAGGGAATGGCTGGACGGTTGGAGACGTGTGGAGGCGCCTAGGCGGGACGGCAGAAGTCAACGCGAATGAGGAACAGTTAATCAGTCGAATCAAGTGGCGTCTCAAGGCCATAGTCAGGACCTGTTCGCGGAAACAGGTCTGGAGGAGGGAGAGCATCCGGAGGAGTGAGTACCGGCGGACATGTTCAGCACACTGACTGAGAAACTCTTAGTCCCCGCTCTGTGTTGGGCGGATGAGGTCACATGGAGCTGCCAGCGGATCGCAGAGCTTCTATCCCCGACAAGCAAGTACAATGGGTTGGGTTGGGACAACGCGCTCTGCTAAGTTGGGGGAGGCGGGCGGTTTTCGGCCCGTGCAGCAGGGAGGCAGGGAGGGGGGTGGGGAGGGTTTGTTGAATGTTTTGGTTCTGGTTTTTGTATTTCAATATAGTATTTCACGGCACAACACGAGATACACGGCACAACGTGAAGGTAACACTTTATTTAGCGACAGTGCTCTGCTGGGATCGTTTCCTTCCTGACTTGTGGAGAGCCACACACCCTGCTCAATGGCGACACGCGTGATGGCTACACCTGAGCTCCACATGTCACATCCCTCCCACTCTCCAACACTGACGGCCCTCACATGGAATGTTAGGGGGTTGGGCGATAAGGTGAAGCGAGGCCTAGTATTACAATATTTGAAACGCTATAAACCGGCGATAGTCCTGCTGCAGGAGACCCATCTTGTGGGCACAGCCTCTAGAGCGATGGATAGATGGGGTACAAATTCATTACACATGCGGACTTCTCCTCCGGCTCTAGGGGGACTGGGATCCTTATACGAAAAAACTTCTCGACGGTGTGTCAACAGACTAAGATAGATACTGAGGGCCGCTTCGCAGCAGTGACGGTGCAGTGGGAGGGCCAACTCTTCAACTTTGTGTCCGTCTACATTCCGCCTGGCCAACAGACCACGGCTCACAACGCCCTTGCTGCCTTTCTACTGGCCCTACCGACGGCGACGCTAGTCCTAGGGGGCGACTTTAATGACGTTGTGGATCATGAGCTAGATAGACACCCACATGCTGCGACGGTGCGGGGAGGCGGGCGACTCGCCGGTCTGTTGGATGCCCTGGGATTGACGGACTGCTGGCGATACAAACACCCTTATGACAAACACTATACCTATTACTCAGCGACACATAACTGTCTCTCACGGATTGATTACATTTTAGTGTCAGGGGAGGGACTACACGGCGTGGAGGAGGTAGACATCTGCCCCAGGGGAATCTCCGACCACTCCCCGCTAAGACTCACATACACGAACCGCCGTTCCCGTAGAAACCGTGTGTTTCCTGTCCATGCGAGCTATCTGCAGTACGCCCCATTGAAGAAAGCCCTCTCTGCTACTGCTGAGCACTACTTCCAGGAGAACGCGGGCTCAGTTGACTCTCGGAGTACCCTGTGGGAAGCGTATAAAACGGTGCTGCGGGGGCAAGCGATTGCATCCATAACGGCCCATAGGAAAACACAGCGGCAAGAACTTAGCACCCTTGAGGAGGCCCTCACAATCGCAATCGCTGATCAGGAATCCCATCCATCTCGGGGAGCTGCTCAGGCGGTCCGACTGTGTCGAATAGAATGGATGGCATATCAAAAGGAGTTGGTTAGGTCCTCGATTCAGGCCACCCGTCACAGGGTTTACGAGCTGGGCGACAAGGCAGGAAAGATGCTGGCTTGGCTCGATAAAAAAGAAAAGGCGGGCAGGCTCATTGCACAATTAGCACTGCCTGACGGAAGTATGACCTCTGACCCCGGTGTCATAGTTGAACTGCTAGCTGACCACTTCGAGGAGATATACGCTCCCCAGGCGAGGTACTCGGCAGAGGAGGCTTACGATTACATTAAAGATCTGGCGATCCCCTGTCTCTCGCCTGAGGCAGCGCTTTTGCTGGAGGCCGACATTACCGTGGAGGAGGTGCGAGAGGCGACCAACGCACTGGCGTCTGGAAAGGCACTGGGACCCAACGGTCTCCCGGTGGAACTGTACAAGCAAACAGCCCAGACGACAGCCCCCCACCTCCTTAGCATGTTCAGGGACAGCCTGGAGGTAGGAATGCTTCCGGGAGATCAACGTCTGGCCACAATCCTCCCGATCCACAAACCTGGTAAGGTGTCAGAGGAGTGTACTTCTTACCGCCCCATCTCCTTGCTAAATGCGGAACCAAAGATCCTAGCCAAATTATTAGCGCAGCGGTTAGCCCCCCACCTTGCCACTCTGGTGCACCCAGATCAGTCTGGCTTTATGCAAAATCGTAATACCTCGCATAATTTGCGCCGTTTACAGGCGGTATTGGCTCGCCGAGACTATATACAGGAGCCGGCGGTATTGCTTTCCCTTGACGCCACTATGGCGTTTGACACCGTGGAGTGGCCTTATCTGTTCGCTGTGCTTCGTCACATGGGCTTTTCCCCCAGTTCTGCGCATGGGTCCGACTGCTCTATACCAGCCCCCTGGCTCAGGTGGCGGCTAATGGTCACATCTCCAGGAACTTCCCGCTCGGGCGTGGGACGAGGCAGGGCTGCCCATTGTCCCCTCTGCTATTTACACTAGTCCTGGAGCCACTGGCGATTTGGGTCCGATGGGAACCATCCATTAAAGGTATCCGGTGGTCACCGACGTGGGAGGACCGGATATCACTCTACGCGGATGATATCCTGCTCTATCTCACCTCCCCTAAGAAATCGATCCCGGAACTGCTCAATGTCTGCGAGAAGTTTGGGAGAGTATCGGGCTATAGAATTAACTGGTCGAAATCAGTCTTATTCGTTCTTGCTGGCTGCCCCCCCCCCCCCTTCCGAGGGACTGTCCGTTGAGTTACACTACCACCCCTTTTAAATATCTGGGAGTTTACGTCACTCCTAACCCGGACGAATTCCACGCCTTAAATTTGAAACCCCCCCTGGAACGGTTTACTAGAGATGTCAAGGTGTGGCGCTCCCTTCCTCTCACCCTATTGGGTAAAGCTGCCTTGTTTAAGATGATGGCACTGCCCCGTTTTTTGTACCTCCTTGAAAACACGCCGTTTCCGGTACCCCCCTCCTATTTTAAGGCCATCGCAGCGACAGTTTCCACTCTGCTTTGGGACGGGAAACCGGCTCGTATTGCACAATACAAGCTGGTGAAAGACTGGTACGACGGGGGTGTAGCACTCCCTAATATTGAACTGTACTACTGGGCCGCCCACCTTAAACAGATCAACTACTGGTTACACGCCTCACAAACGGAACCCGCCTACTTGGCGGACAGGCAGAATATAGAATCCAGGGGCCTGTTAAGAAACCTTTATAGCCGAACCGTCCCGACCGATCTACGGGGCCCGACTCGTCACACGATTCAAATCTGGTATAAGGCACATAGACATCTTCAGTGTGCGAACACTATCACACAGATGACACCCCTGTGGGACTCATACAGGTTGGGTTACATGGGCAATACCAAGGGGTTCCAGGCGTGGGACGCCATAGGTATTTCCGCGGTGGGGGACCTCTGGAAAAACCACTAAGTCGTAGATTTTGATTTTCTACAAACCAAATACGGTATGACTAGGTCCGAACGTTACAGGTTCATGCAGATACGGCATGCGCTGAAGGCAGCCATCCCGGAGGGGACGAATTTGCAGGAATCCACCCCTCTAGAAGACAGACTTCTGACTGAACATATGTCCCACAAAGCCACCTCCTACACATACCGGAAACTAGTTAACAATCTCCCTGACATGCTGTCCAAATTGCGTTCTAGTTGGGTGGCGGATATTGGTGACCTTGACGACTCGGAGTGGCAGGAGGCTCTCTCGTCCCCGAACGAATCTGCGATTCCTTCCAGGCTTAAACTGGTGCAGCTGAAAATACTGCACCGCACATACTATACCAGGACGGTCCTGCACAAGATAGGGAAGGCTACACACGAATACTGTCTCCGTGGATGCGGGGAAAGAGGGACGTTCTATCACACTATTTGGGATTGTGGGCGGTTGGCCAGGTACTGGACAGCAGTGATGCGAACTATCTCCCAGACTATGGCTACCTCCCTGCTGCCCGACCCGCGCTGCTGTTTATTGAACATATGGGAGGCAGTGGACTTAACCCATCGTCAGCAGGACTGGGTCATGTTGGGCCTGATGGTCGCGAAGCGCAATGTGGCTAGACTGTGGGGCTCGCCTGTGCTACCCACACTGAGAGAATGGTGCAGCGACATGGATGACGCAATGGTGGCTGAGAAGGCAGTGTTTGTCCGGAGGGGATGCCCCAAAAAATGGGGTCAGATCTGGGGGGCATGGAACAGGTACAGGGGAAACATTTGTGAACCACCGCGGGAGGATTCGGATGAGTGTCTGTCGGATTGAGGATTGAAACTATACTATGGATGTAAGTAGTGACATGCCCTGCTGCTTTGGAGACCGCCCGGCCATTACAGGAGATGGAGGGGCTAGGGACGGTTCTGGGGTGCATCGCTAATGTTAACGACAATATAATTGCGAATGTATGTCTAATTGCCTTCGGGGATCGCTTTGTGTCCTTTTCGATTGTGCCTTTGCTTTAATGAACAGTTTGGTTTCACAGTTAAAAAGCAGACCTACGTAGTTTCAGATAATGATAACAGCTGCATTAAGCACAAAATGTTTCATTTGCCGCCGGACCCCAGGGCTAACGGCTAAACGGCTGTGTAACTCCTTACATTGAAGATTTGATACTGGTAATAATGTGGCCGGCCCCAGAGGTTGTAGGCCCTAAGCTGTGTTCTGATGATAATGTGCAATAAAGGTCTTTAAAAAAAAAGTCCCATGTCATTGTCACAGCCAGAGAAGGTTCTAGAACCTTCTGGCTCGTGCCAGCACCTCAGGACACTGGCTATAAAAGGCCCAGTCCCTGGCGGCCATTTTAGAAGATAATGAGATTGAGATTCCTGACTTGACACCTGCCCTGTTGACCCCTGAGGTGGCTGGTAGCGCAGGCAGTAGAGTAGCAAAGGTCATTGGCGTTGATTCTGACTGGCGTTCCAGTCAACTGCGTGAGCAGTGACCTTGCGCCTACAGCGCCTGCCCAGCGAGTGCCTCATTACCCCCAAAGACTGTGGCCAAATTTGTGTGCCTCCCCGCCCCTCCTCCGGTGGTGAATTGCGACAGATTTCACGAGTCGCGAGGCGAGAGCAAGTGCGCCGCGACCGCGAACGTCAACAGTGCCCCCCTTCGCGACAGGCGCCTCTAGAGGGGAGCTCGGACGTCTCCGAGCCCCATCGGCGTAGAGCGCTTCCTGCGCGGACTGAAGGTGAGGTGGTGCGCCGGGGCGGGGAAAGGCCGGCCTTCGTTGGGCGGGACTAGCGTCTCTGCCACTCCCCAGTGACCCGGGAGCTGTGGCTGTGGCGGGAACCCCCCCGTATGCGGAAGTCGGAGGGAGGTCTGTGAAGCCCCTGAGGACCCCGTCGCTGGCGTGAGAAGTGCCGTGCCCTGACTGAATCGCTTCCCGATTGCAGCCGATGTGAGGTGGCCCGTTCCTTCAGGTGGGGTGCAGCGTTGTGAAGGAACTGTGAACCGGCATTGATTTGACTGAGCGCGAAGGTTGTGTGATCTCTCCGGCAGCCCGTTCGTCAGTCTAAAGACTCTGAACTGGTGCCGCCTGAGTGCTAGCGGTGACAAAGCCTGTAGGCGTGCATAGACTCCACCGGCAAGCAGAGATCTCATCCCGGTGGCAGCCGAGCGCAAATGAAGTATTCACTGTGTTTCCTTGCTTTTTAGATACACGCGCATTCTCCCTGAATGAACCTTAAAGAGTCCCAAAACTCATTCTGTGCCCAGAGAAGCCTGTATACCTTAATCTTGAAACCAACACAAACTGTAAGAGTTATCTTTCCAAACTGAAACGTATTGCAAAGTGTAATGTTCCTTTAGTATTTAATTGGTGGCAGCAATACCAGAATGAACATGTGTTTGTTTAGTTAAATGAACCAGTATTTATTCTGCTAGGCAAAAGTGATATTCATACTATTTATTCGTGATACTCATTCCTGATATTTATTCTATTTATTGATGCTATTGATGCTATTTAATCTTGATATTACTTATAATATTGCTTATTACAGAATTGAAACCCAGAACTTTATGACCAAAAGAAATGTATATGTGCTTTCCCAAACAACCCTATTCTCAACAGAGAACTTTTACATAAAGGAATCGTATTTTTCTACAGCAGTAGTGTGGTGTCCTTCTTTTTGGTGTGACTGCGTAGGGAGTTATTATTGGGTCAAAGCCGGCTTAACACTACAGCCCCCACTTGCCTTGACACTTGAGCCAAGCTACCCCCTTTTTGCTGGGCTTGCCCATCGCAGGTCCAACAGGCACTATATCTGATTGGAGGAGCTGTTTTTCAGCTTTTACGTGTTAAGCTGGGTTGCAGAACATTAGTAAGAGGATGTTGGGCGTTAGCCTAACTACCCTGGTAAGACGGTATCTGTGTGTCTTCCCAGACTGGCAGAATAAGGTTAAAGGAAAGTAACACTCTCTAGCATTGAGGAGTCTGGTCATTAGCACCTTGTGACTCTGCCTGTTTGGGAATTCGTGCAGAAATAATGAACTGCTCCTGCCTGTGCTAGCACAGACGGCATAAGGGGTTGCATGACTTTTTGAATAAATGCTTCTTGGTGCATGCATAGTTGATCCCCTCAGTCTTGTGAGAATTGTACTGTGGGAACTTTTTGCCCGAGATCCCCTTACCCCCACATTAAAATAACAGCACGCTAGTCTCTCCACGAGATCCAGCATATCAAAGGAATGGCGCGCTCATCTCCTAACGAGATTCAACCCCACTTCAGAACAAGCATTTGCAATGCAATCGATCTCGCCTTTGGGACCTTATATATATTTAGCTATGCGGCACATTAGCCTGGGAGCTGAAACATCTACTGTTCTTTAACATGGAGGAAAAGTAAGCACCAAACTGCGTGACACGCATGGCATGGGAACACATGGAGAGAAATATTGCCTTTCAGCGGGGAATAGTATAGTCCAAAGCTCTGTTTTTAATATAAAATCAGGGCCTTTGGTGGTCATATTACTGAAAATAAAAGATTTGAAAAAAATATTATTGTCTACGGGTGCTCGTGGAAGACAATTTCTATGGACTGTAATCTAGAGAATGCTAAAGTGATTTTGGTATTTTACTGACCTCTGCTGGTCGTTTTCTATCAAGAAAGTTAAATAGAGGCAGTTGCCACAAAAATAAAAAATAAAGAAAGTCTCTGAGCAGAAAGCAATTCTGGTATTTTACTCACCACTGTTGGTCGTTTTCTATCAAGACAGTTAAATAGAGGCAGTTGAACAGAAAAAAAAGTCCCTAAGCGGAAGCAGACAAGTCCTAGGGCTGATCTCCAGAGCCCACATAGTACATACACATATAAGTATGTACTAAAGTATATACAAGAGGTCTTGAATGCTCGACCTTAGTGCACTCTTCTCAAGATTTGGCGATTTCCATCAGGTTCTCTCTTTCCCAACAGCAGCACAAAGGTTTGCACTCTCCATTGTTGGAGGCTATGCGTGCACAGTTAGAAGGAGCAATACAAGCATATGATTAAAGTTGGAACACAATTTATTGAAAAGATAGAATTCACAGCCTCAGATTCAAGGGGATTGACATTGAGGTGCTCCGTCTTTCCTGCCTGCTCGTGTGAACATTTCTTCGACCTGTTGCCTCAGGGAAAATTCTGCTTCAGCATGTAAATATTGCGCCACCTACTGGATGTTTTCCAAATAAAATCTGAAGTCTTTTTAGGTCTCGCCTCTCAATGTGCATGCGCATTGAGCGGAGCGAGACTATGGGGGCTTAAACAGACCTTACCTAGACTGGCGATTTGATGCTGTGCCCGTGCGCTTTTAGGTCAATGCGCAAGCGCATTGACCTAAAATGCGCGTGCACAGCATCAAATCGTCAGCCATCTGTTGCCCAGCTTGGTGCCGCTCCACCCCCTGCAGCATCAAAGGCTTTCACGGCCGGCCGGCCGTGCTTTCAGTTTCACGGCCGGCCGGCCGTGACTCCTTATTTAACTTGTGCCGCCAGCTAGTCAGCCTCTCTGCCCCTGTTGTGACGCCCGACTTGTTTCTTTTTCTTCTTCCTTGTCTGTATCTTGCTGTTGATGCCTAAACCTGCATCCATAATATATTCATGGGTTAAGAAAAGAGCATTTAATAAAAAGCTAATTTTTCTTCTTTCGAGATCCTAGGTTCCTAACGGCTTATTTCTCGAAGTTGCGGTATATATGCTTTGGTGCAGTGTGGGGTGGCGTGGGCATCCGCCTGACATTCAGCAACAGAGTATTGTGTAATCCTTACTAGGTGGGGGTTAAACCTCAATTGTTAATGTTTTTCTTTAATAGTTTATATCCTTCCTGAATACACTTCCAGATTTAATTTGTGATTCACACAAGTTCGTAGCAAAAAAATTGTCAAATTCGTGGAAATGCAAAATACAGCGCAGAATCCACTGACTGATTTTTCACTGTCAAGGCGTGGTCTGAGAGAGCAAATAACAGCTGTATTCTGCTCAATATTGAACGTTAGCTCGAGAAAATAGAGTACTTTCAGTTACAGCAAAACCCTCTTAGAGGCTTGTTTGAGTTGAGTTCCGAGCTGGCGTCTGAAATCCATTTGTCTTTCTAGTTAAGCTTTTACTTCCAGCCTTTTTATAGCCTTTGATTGCCCCATTGCATCTCCTTGGGGCAGAGGAAAGTCATCCAGAGGCCACGGGGCAGTGGCTTAAAGCACAATGGCCACGCTGCACGAGCTCATAAAGCGCACTGTGAACTGAATTGCCTCCAGGCGCTATGCTAGCAGCTCGCTGGTGTGTGAAGCCGCTCACAGCACGATACATTCTGCTTTACAGCCCCATTCGTTGCAGTTCGGATGGCACCTTTATGGATTATTTGTGTTTTTATCCAGTGCTTTTGTGCAATAAGAAGCATTTCGCCTGCTGGACATGCTCACCTTTTATTGTCACAGAGGTAATAACTAGATCGCTAATATAAACGTAAAGGTCCACTATCGGGAATTAATTTCCTCTGTGCACCTTAAGTATGTCCTTCCCTCTCACAGTCAGGGAGAGTCGCTTGCTCTCTATTTGGCACTGGATTTCCTTGGCAGTCGTGCCGCTGGGCACTGTCACCTCGATGAACACCTCCTCCACACCACTGCCCTCATCGAAATCCACCGACATAGCTGAAGCGTACAGTGACTCTCTACAGCTCCTGACAGGCAACAGAAGCGGCTGCATCTTTTAATTGACATATAGAGAGGACACTTAGGTGCTAAATCCACCGGCCCCTTAGTGAAAGGCGCACGTTATTGCTATGGTACAAATCGCAAAGTACAAGAGTGAGTCCGTTTTGATTATAATATACATTTTCAAAACATTTGCCAAATGAAAGAACTCTGGGTCATAATTGCCATGTTTCATAAACAAACTCTGAACAGTCGCCACACATTATATTACTGTCATTGGTTGTATTTTGAGTAGTTACAAATAAAACATTATATCTTCAAGAGGGCCGCCATAATTCCTTCTACGGACGACGAGGGGCTAGCACCGAGCATTGCGGTGCCTCATTAAAGCAGTAAATCTTCCATGTTAGAACGTAAGTGTTCACTTTTCACTCAAAATTATTTTTGATTCTGGCTATTCCCAAACGTAGATTTTTGAAGGCGTGCATAAACAGTCAATTTGATATGTGGTCTTTCTTTCCTGTTCAAGCTGTCTCCAATTAAATGAAACTGGAGTTCTTTTACTTCTGCTTGTCACACCACTTAATGTAGTAGTACTCTGTGCTGCAGGTAAACCGCAGATGTGGCCTAACGACCAGAGCTGCCATCTAAGTCACGTAAATACAAAACATGTTGCATTACAAATGCTATAGGTGTCACATTCGCGAAAGTTATAACTATTGGCATTGTAAATGACAAAGCTATCAATTTAGCTATTTTAAAAACCAACATAAATAACATATTTGTCATTTACAAGACCAATAGCTCCAACTTTTCTAATGCGAGACCTATTGCATTTCCAATGCTTGTTTTGTACTATTTCTATGCTTATGTGACAATAGGACTTTGCTCCATTAGTGTTCCACACACTGACAGTGGATCACCTACTGAAACCAGTGATCCACACACTACTATTACCTGGTTATTAAAAGTCTAGCAGAAATTCAGACACTTCCAGTGGATCACCAGTCACTGATTCACACACTTACAGTGGATCATTAAGCAGAAACCAGTGATCCACACACAAACACTGGAGGGATATAGATCAATGGGCACCTTGTGTTATTCTATTCATGTTATTAATCTGAGTAGAACTTTGATTAGCAATGTGTTGTTAATAATTATTGGGGTGGATTTAGCACATAGTACCAACAGAGAACTCTCACAACATGCAAAGCATTACAACAGCACCCTCCTTCATGAGTACTTCTGGAGAACCACAAATGATGTGGAGTAAATGGAAGAAGGTTTTCAATAACTATCTCATGATCTGAGGTCCCAATCTGAGTATTGAAAGAAAAGTGGCATTATTGTTACATTCTTTGGGTGCTGAGGGGGCAAGACACCATAGAACACTTGAGCTAACTGAGGACAATGCAAGGGAAGATACTTTATTGTACGTGGTTAATTAAAACCTTTACAATGTTAATAAAACAGAGAAGCTCCAATTTATAAAATGTGTGAATGGATTGAACAAGTAAAAAACAAAAATTCTGTGCATAAGACAAGTAAACGAGAGTACTGGATAAAAAAATCAAAAAAAATCGACAACACAAATGGAAGGGGCTTATCGTCTTATCAAAACGATCAAGTGTGAGAGTCAAGATGTCAATGTGGGAATTGGACTTCTGGGGTACCGTTAGACTCATCCTTTGGGCTGTTTAGGGTATTGCTCGTTTTAGTTGGTTCCTTCAAAGTTTTGAAGCGGGCCTCAGCTGTTTCAAGAAATGTTACCATTCGACAGCTCAGTTGGATGTTGTCCCCTTTAAAGCAGGCCAGAACTGCTTGTCTGCAGGTCCGTATCTTGTGGAAGTTAAAAAGCGGACGCAGGAAGACTCGTCGTTCATGAGTGAGCTCCGTACAGGTGGTGATCAGGTGGACTGTGTTTTCCTTACCGTCCCCACAAAGTTGACATCTTGTTGGCGACGGTGGCCGTAACCATGGAGGCTAGTGGGCCGCTGAAGGCAGTAGCCCCAGGCGAAATTTCAGAAATTTCTCTTTTATTTTTTGGGTAAAACCAATCTGCAGATAGGTTTGGGGCGAAGGCATGGTGTATGATTGAACTGTAAGCCAACCATGAGCCCGCTCAATTCGGGCGGCTTTGTCCTGCAGCACTGATTCCTTCCGGACTGTCTTGTTGACCACCTTTTTAAAGACTGCTGCAGAGACTGGGAGTGACCAAAGTTGCTGTACTCCAAGGTCCACAATGGCTCCCTCCAAATACCTCCTTGCTGGACATGTTGGTTTGTTTTGAAGTTCCTTCCACAGGAGCGCATTTAAGGTGTTCGGTTCACCCCTGCATAATTTATGCCAGCTTTTTATGTAGGCTCCCTTGCGTGCCAGCTCTTCTTTTTCTAACCCGAACTCTAGTCTCATTTGAGCCGGCGATGAATACCTTGGAAGGCCAAAGATCATACGAAGTGCTTTTCCCACAGTTCTATCTAATAAGGGAGCATCCCTCCCTCTCATAGCTTCACTGCCATAAGTAATTGCTGGGATTAGCTTGGCCTGTATTACCTTTATTAGTGGAAGAAAGCTTGGACCAGAAACTGTGTTTTTTAAGGTTCTGAGTGTCGCTGCCGCAGATACTCCTCTCCTTTTTATACCTTCACATTGCAGAGTGAAGTTGCCCTTATGGTCTATAGGGACCCCCAAAAATCGATATTCGCTGACCTTTTCTAGCTTGCTAGATGATAAGAGCCAGTTTCGAGTTGCTTTCTTTTTGGAAAGATTGATACACATAACTTTTGATTTTTCCTGGTTGATGGTATATTAGCAGCAGAATATCTTGAAGTAATATCCAACAGCCGCTGAAGCCCAACCGGGGTCCGGCTGATGAGTAACAGATCATCTGCATACAGTAGGTTGGAAATCTGTGAGCCCCCTAGCTTTGGAGCGTGTGAATTGCAGTCATTCAACAATTTGGATAGGTCTCCCATAAAAAGATTAAAAAGTGTTGGGGCAAGAACGCAGCCCTGTTTTACTCCTGTGTAAGTTGGAATCTTTCTTGAAAGATTCCAACTTACACAGGAGTCCAACCTGACTTGGACCCATGTGTCGCTGTGAAGGAGAATTAACTGTTTTAAAAGCAGCGGAGGAATGTTCAGTTTGGATAACTTTTCCCACAGAAGGTTCCTGTCGACATGATCGAAAGCCGAACTATAATCAATATAGCACAGTTAGAGTGGTTGGTTTACTTCTTGTGCTGCATCAATTAATAAAGATAGTGCTAAGATGTTATAAGAGGTTCCCATACCTTTACAGAAGCCTGTTTGGTTGTATGGGATTGCTGAGACATCGGCTGCCCAGGATAACAGTTCCTGCAGAAGGAGGCCCGCAAAATATTTTGCCTCATTGTCGAGCTGAACCACTAACCGGTAATTTTTTGGATCGCTTTGGTCTCCCTTTTTGAGGATCAGTGAAATGATGGCTCCACAATGATGGAATTAAAGAAGTCTGCAGAATCTTGACAAACATTGGTTTAAGGGCAGCTGCCCAAAACGCGGGGTCTTGCTTAAACAATAGGGGTGGAATCCCATTTGGGCCTGGGACCCCCTCGCGCCTCCCCTTTGAGATTCTGTTGCAAATCAGTGCACACTCGATTGCAATAGTCTGGTCTAACTGTTGGAGCTCGTGGCAGTCACGGATGAGTTTTGAACAGTCCATGGTGCATTTTATGTGTGTGGAGGTGCCTTGGATGTTGGCATCAGTGCCCCTAAAGTGCGAACTAAGGAAGGGTATCCAGTCGTCTTCTTGGACAAAGGAATTGGTGCCAAAATTCTGCGCCTTGGACAGATTATTAATCTTCCTCCAGAATTGTGTGCTGTTTGGCATCATGTAGAAGTTTGGCCCAAAGCGCCTCTTCTGATTCCCTCCTGAGTCACCATACCAACCTCCTACGGTCACGCTTTAGCAGCCTCAGTTCATCCCTGGCATCGGGATCTTTCCCTACTCTTCGTACAGTCTGGCCGATAAGAGTTTTTAGATTTTTTAGGCGAGCATTGTTTGTCAAAGCGTGACCAAAGTACTGCGTGTAATTGACGGTATTGCTCCCTCCTTCAAGCTGGTTTCTCCTCTGTGTTTTTCCCATGTTTTTGCGCAACGTTTCTGTAAATGTCTCCCAGCTGGCTGTAAGGTCCTTTGTTTCATTTTGGACTTCGCCATATGCTTGCTTGGCGTAAAGCAGAAGGGCCACGGGATCATCTGTTCTACACTTTAAACGCCTGTCGTTTACTGTGAAGACTTGTTCGTAATAGATAGCTGGTTTCGGTATTTGTATTGTAAAGGCTTCTAGTGTCACTTCTTATGGTAAGTGATCACTGTAGTCAAGTGAGCCAATATGGAAATCAATAGTTGTTTGGAACAAGTTACCCGAGAGGAAGGTGAAGTCGATTGTTGAGCTAGATGATGTGCTATGGAATGTTGCTGCTTGGGGACGATCCCCAGGGAATCTCCCATTAAGTGCTCTGAGGCCCCGATCTTCCAGTGCTCCAAGAAGTCAGAGTGATGCATAAGTAGTTCTACCCCCTGAAGAATTATCCTGAGAGTATTGTTCCAAAGCAAGAGGGTCGTCAACCGTTGCTGACTTACGTTGCGGGTTTATTGAGCATATTCTGGTTGAAGTCACCACTGACAATCAAGCTGATTGTCTGCTCTGCAGATAATAGCTTTGACAGCTCTTCTATCAGCTGCCGAGCTCCTTGCTTCTTACCTCGGGGACGTAGATAAAGGTTTATTAAAATTATCTCATCCCTCTTTCCCTGGTTTCGAGTAGCGATTCGTAGTACGTGGATTGCGTTCGGAGAGTCTAGGTTGTATGGAAGTGGTTCCACTGTTCTTGTGCTTTTTAGTGAACTGTATATGGCTAGGCATCCTTTTTTGTGACCAAATCTTGCGGACTGAGTTGGAGGAATGAAGTTCAAAGAAAAGCCTGGAAGTAGTGGAGGATAATCTGACCAAGTTTCTTGGAGGGCTAGGATATCAAAGCTTTGCATGTAATATTTTAGGTCTGCGTCCATAAATTTGTCCCCAATGCCGTTGATGTTCCAAGAACAGATTTTGAAGCTTTTGAGCGATTTCTCGGTTACCGGGTTGTCATGTCAGTGTTTATCTGGCTTGTTGTTTATGGACCTGCTCAACCATGTCCAGTCTGAGTTAGTTTGCTCGTTCACGGGGTTGAGCCTTCTGACACCCCGTTCTTTTTGTTCTTGGCTAACCGGGAATTTACTATGGGCCCCTCGCAGTACAGATAGCGAATGATGGACCTGATTTGGCTGATTTTGAGCGTTCTGATGTATGAAATCGCTTGCCAAGGGATCTGGATATCTCGGTTTTACGACTGGGCGAAGTAGTATACCCCAGCTATTGAGTTGTGCTTGTTCGTTGAGCACGCTTTCAGTCAAATCAGTTGAGGCCCATAATGTTTAAGTAACTTCCACCCCTGGGTGTTCAGGTAAGACTAAAAACTCCACTGAGGCCAGATCCTTGGTGGATATGTTCTTTAGGCTGTCTATGGAATTTAATAAACGTAGAATGTTGCCCCTGTTAAGGATATCAAAGGAGCCCCTTGAAGTATATTCCGGGATCAATAAAATTGCGGGGTTACCTGAATGCACCTTTATCCTGTTCGAACCGCTCTGCGGGGATGTGGAGGTAGTCTCCGCCCTAATGTGGGTCTCTGCTGGCATTCTCTGGACTGGGGCCTTTGGGTCATCTGCTCTAGTTTGTACCTGGTTTGAAGGACTTCCTATTAAAGAGACTGCTGGGGGATGGGCTAGTTGTGTCTCATTACCAACATTAGGAGATGTTTTTTTGTTTTTGGAGGCGCTCGGGTTAGACGTGGATTTTTCCCCGCCTTCGTTCGGGCCCTCGTTGGTACTGGTTATTGTAGCTTTAGCGCAGCTGCTCAGGGCAGGGCTGACAGCTTTTTTTGGGGACGTTATGTTAGAAGTCTGTTTTTTACTGTTCTTTTTCCTTTGGCATGTATGCCTCTGATCCAGATTAGGGGAGGAGCATAAGTCCAGTTCTGTGTCTGTATCAGGGCTCCTTCGAGCAGATTTAACAAGCGTTGAGCCTAGGAGCTGAATGCTGACTTGGTTGTTCCCAGCTTTACCATCGGTCAGTGAGCCTAGCTTTAGCTTGCGGCCCTACCTCCGTTGTTTTCTGCCCCGCTTTGGGGAATGCCCATATCCCCGCGGGACATCCTTTTGGTTGGCACTAAGTCATTATTTGCTAGTTGAGGGGCTTCATCTTCCCTGGAGTGTCCTTGGGCTCTTGGTACCCTTGCACTATCGTTTTCACTTGCCATTTTTTCTTTATGTATTTGGGGGAGGACCACCTCTGGATGAAGCAGGGTTTCCCTGCTGGTTGTTTGGCAAGAACAATTTTTCCTTTCAAGTGGACCCGTAGATGTGCTGTTTTTAACTGCCTCCCTGATGCCTGTGAGGAGATTATCCATTGCTCCCGGGAGTGTAGCCAACTTGTCCACGATTGCTATGCCGAGGCAGTTTGTTTGTATCAGTGCTGTCTCCTCTTGAGCCCTTTTAACCAGCTTATTCAGTTCGGCTAGCTTACTGTCAATGTTGGAGACAAAGACTGATAGCGATTGTAGAACTGTTAACTGGAGGTCCATTTTGTCCGATTGATATTGAATGGCATTGACAGACAGTTGCATTGTGTGCAAGAGAGATTCCCATATGTCTGCCTTTGCTCGCGATGTTGGAATCGTGATGGTAAGTTGCGAGACATTACATTTTGGGCGTATTGCCGATATTTTTCGGTCCGCTTGGGGTGGTGAGGTGTAAAGGGCGACCAATTCTTCCCACTCTTATTGTGTGGGATACATGGCCTCTGGAACCGGAGCATTTGGTGAAGTGGGGACTGAGATGTCTTACGCTGGAAGATGGCCCCGAGGGGGAGTTAGTGGTTGCTCCAACTTTGCCCGATGGTGGACTTGGGCCCTTATCACATTTGACTCCTGTTCCTCAAAGGAATACCCAGCGCGTGCTTGCCTTTTTGTGTCATTAACGTGATCTGCAGCCGTCTTGATACACTTACTAGGTTCTGGTTGCGATTGCCTGAGGTCTTGTAGTGAGGGTGAGGGTGTGTTTTTCTCTAACATAGAGGCTTGTTTGAAGCCTGGGGTACCTTCCCCCTCGTTTGTTGCCCGACCTGAGGTCCGAGGATCCAAGTTGTTTGAAGTGCTGGGTACTGGTACAAGTGTACCAGGGGCTTCCCGAACATCAGATATGCTGAGGTCCTTAGGAGCCGTTTGAGACCCTCGATTGTCCTCAGAGGCTCTGGTGGAATTGGACCAGTGTTCTGGGGAGCGTTTTGCTCCCGATGGGATGGTGGAGTCCTTCTGGGTCCAGTTTGTTTTCGAACCCAAACCCTGGGCACTCTGGGAGGGATCTTGTTGCTTGCTCGTGAGTGTCTTAGTTTTTAGTTCACAAACCAGGGCCAAATCGGGGCCCCAGTTCCTGATGGTCGACTTATGAAACTCGCTGTGATTTCCGCATCGTGATTCAGTCTGTGTAGAGCCTGGGCGATCCAAGGGATTTAACCCCTTGCGCGCTAGCGGTTTTCCCGCTGTGCGCTGGATTTTTCAAAAACCCAGGTTACATGACTAGCTCAGCTCGTCATCAGCACACAAGCGCCGTAGCTGATGACGAGCTGAGCTCGTCATCAGCATCGAAGGGGTTAAATAGTTTTGAAATATGTTTAAAGATAATGGATAACATTTTTTACCCAGAAAAAGCACCATGCTGGAGAGATTCGGGAAAAGGAAACGGAAGGAAGGTGGAAGTATAGAGGAGTTTGTATCTGTCCTGAGAAAACTAGCAACAACATGCAACTTTGGCACATTACTTGATAAACGTATTAGTGACCAGTGAGAGAAGAATTATGGCTCGAAGATGACCCCTTAAGTGAAGTTCTCATTGTTTCCAATCAGGTTGAACAAGTTATTGTCTCTAAAGCACCTGAAAGTTGAAGCTAAATGTAACATGTATGAAGAAAAGGGGGAGGTAAATGCTGTGAAAGAGAAAAGGAGAGAGCCGTTTAAAGCAAATGACCAGACATTTAAAGGACAATGTAAAAGATGTGCAATGTCATGCCATATGCAGTGCCGGATTAATGTGTGGGGCAATTGGGCCTGTGGAGGCCGCTAGGCAGTCGAAATTTTGAGGGCCCCTTAACAAATTATCTCCTAATACCCAATGCAGCATCTTTTCTTTTCAAACTGCCAGAAGATGAGCTTTTAAGAGCCTAACTTTTATGTGAATCTGATGTGTTTGGGTAATGTACTTTAAACTGTATTTTGATCATTGTTGTGGAGCCCCTAAAAGGAGTGAGGTCCACAGTCCACTGCCTACTTTTCCTATTTGGTATTCCGGAACTGCCCATATGGCTAATTGGAGAGTATGTCCTGCATGGAGGGCTGTACGCAGTGGTTGTGGCAAGAAGGGACACTTTATTGCATATTGTGACAATAACTGTGGAAAAGGAAACAAAAGCTCCAAGGTAGCAAAAATATGTGAGGAAATAGTATTGCATATGGGTGATGCAGATGAGGGCTAACCTAGAGCAAACAGAAAAAGTAAACGCACAGACAATTTTTGATTCATGTTCTAGGCTAACTAGCATTTCTGAAAAGGTCTTTCAAGAAAAGTTAAAAAATAGAACACCACTAAACTGAATGGACATACAGCCTGGTGGATATGGAGGCTAACCTATAAACAGAAAAGGTTTTTTCATAGGGAGAATTCAGTACCAGGGAAGAGAAGTCCAAACAAAGGTATAAGTAACTGAGATGGGTGACTATATTTTAGGTTGGCCTGTCCAAAAGAGCCTAGGAATATATCTAGACCCTAATGCTTGTCCTCAAATTCAAATACAAACAATTCAAGAAAACGGCTTAGTGAATAATTTCCCGGAAGTCTTCAGTGAGAAGTTAGTGTGCTTTAAAACATACATTCACAAAATAAATAAAAAGATAACGCTACTCCTGTAGTATCAAAGGTCCGCAGACTCCTGGTGAATGTCTACGACGCTGCAAAAAAAAGAGTTAAAAAACTTAGAAAACTAGAAAACTTGTGTGAACAAGACGTAATTGAACCAGTACAAGCCACTGAGTGGCTTGCACCCATCGTGGTAGCGCGTAAGGCTACATAAAATGAGGCTATGTGTAGATCTCAGGGCCCTAAATAAAGAGGCAGGGGTTGATAGAGTTTCCTTACTCACAATTTCTGAAATGTTGACAGCTCTAAAGGGGCCCCAAATTTTCTCAACTGTAGACTTAGCATCAGCCTATTATCAAGTACACCTGCATCAAGAGTCACAAGACCTCACAACATTTAATACACTCCTTGATGCTTATAAATTCAAACGCATTCCCTTTGATAGTGTCTGCTGCCCCAGTGTTTCAAAGAGCCATGTCATCCATGCTACACAACATTCCAGGAGTTTCTTTTATTACCAAAAAGATGTATTGGTATTGCAGGCCATGAAAGCAGAGCACGATGGGAGAGTCTAGAAGGCACTGGAAAAGTTCAAAGAATTTGGTTTTGCAGATAAGTTGACAAGTGCACGTCTTTGCACCAAAAAATTACATATTTGGGGCACAAAATCACCAACAAAGGTATGGAGCCCAAAGAAGAATTTCCCAATTCTATTTTGAACTTAGCATCTCCTAAAAACTAAAGAATAATTTAAATCATTCCTTGGGATGATAGAATTCTACAGCAAATTCATAAAGAAGTTTGCTAACAGAACATTCCAAATGAGAACACAAATTAAACCAGAGCGGACTTTGAGTGGGATGATAAGCGTGAAAAGGAGCTTCAAGATGTAAAATGTTGCATAAAACATGCCACTAGTTGAGTTGCTTTGTGCCAGACAATAAAGTAATAAAAACCATGGATGCAAGCACAAAGGGCCTGGGAGTGGTCCTATCCCAAACAAGAGATGAAGTGAAGAAACCTTTGCCTTTGCTTAAAGGTCACTACTTGGACTGGAAACAAACTACTTTGTTATAGAGGAAGAAGCCTTAGTAGTTTTCTGGGCTGTACACAAATTCAAGAATTTTGTCTGAAGGATTGAATTTCAGGTCAGGTCTGACCATAAACTGTTTAAAGAGATCTTTCGGGAAAAGGGCTTGAACTTTGTCTCCAGCCACATCAGAAGATGGATCGTCAATCTACAGGAGTTTACGTTTGCCGTGGAATACATCCAGGAATAAAAAACAAAGCAGCTGATTGTCTCTCTAGACTAATTGCCAATGCTCAAAGTACGAAAGAAGGGGGATACTGAAAGATGAAGAGGATTTAGCAATACCAAATGTTTGCGTAACATCTGAGGGATTGATTGCAGAGGGCGAATGGAAAGAAAGATTAGGGGATGACAAGATTGTGAAGAAAGTGAGACAGTACGTCAATGAAGGTTGACCCTACAAGAACTCGGTCAAGAGTGAATTCAGGGCACATTGGTGTGTTAAAGACAAACTGTCAGAAATGGATGGCTGTTTATTTAGAGGAACCAAGGTAATTCATCCAGTTGGTGTACGTAACAAACTCATAAACAAGGCACATGAGGGACACTTTAAAGTTTCCAAGACAAAAGAAAGGCTAAGGATGAACTTCCGGTGGCCTGGTATGGACATCCAGACAGAAAGGTCCAGAAGAGAATGCGTGTCATGTAATGCAAGTGACAACGTTTTATTCATAAGAAAACCTCCCATGCATATGTGCAAGCTCCTAGATAGGTCATTGAAAGATCTGAATATGGACACAATTGGTCCTTAATCAGGAGAAATCTCAACACCATATATAATAGTTATAATTGAGCTCTACTCAAGATGTCCTGAAATTAAGATCGTACCCGACACACCAACAGACCAGACCAATGTAAGATGAGGGCTGTCTAAAAGTGGCTATTAAGTATGTGACACAAATACGTTTAGTAAAATCAAATGATATTGGCTAACGCCAGACCTAAAAATATAAATTGCCTTCTACTGCCATCTACCTACTGTTATCTACCTACTGTTGGTGCAGCCCTCTTGGGCACTTACAATTGGAACGTCTGAGCACAAATCTGACTCTTGTATCCCTGTCTCTCCCTGGATAGGCTATTGTGGGGTGCAGCTTGTACTTACGTTTGTGGACAATACAGTAACAGTGTAAAAATTATTCAAACTGAAACACTAAAGAATTATACATCATTTCAGAAACATATTGCCCACTTAAAGTAGAAGGAAAATTAGAGAAATATTTCTAATTCATCAGTACTCTAATAACATAGAGAGACCACAAAGACTTAACTAGAAAATGCGCTTGCTTTTCTTTAGGCTCTGCAAAAGCAAGACTTATAGCTAACTAGACTAATTTATTTATCTGAATCTAGCAATTCTCTATGAAACAAAGTCAGTAAATTTTTCAAGATTCTTTTAATATCCAAAGAGAAGAAAAGTGAAAGTAAGCTGCCTGTAGTGCAAGCAGAATATTAGCTTTAGTTGATCATGTAAGTTGATGTAAGTTGTGCAGAATAATTGGACAATGTGTAGTACTGTGAAGTGGAACTTTCTTTCATACATGCTAGACCCTCAAAGTGCATTAGTTGCCAACACAACATTACTGTTTAATGTCTTTAAATCTACATAAAGACATAACTGTTCAAATGTTATCTGCAATACAAAGAATGTTATAACTGCTCAGTACTTCTAGAACTATCCATCCAGCTTCTAAAGTGTCAAACCTTCCTTCAATGAGTCATACGCTGCTAAAGGTATACTACACTGTTGCCTATGTACAGGAGGGTTATTTGTACATGTGGGAATATTTGCCCGATATCCTTGTGTAACCAATATCAAAGGCATGTTTTGCAACTGAACTAAATCAAATGATTAAGCCATTGTGTCTCTTCCTTCTCAGTGATGCTGGCTTATGCCTGACGTTCTTACTATTAGTAATATTCTGTTTGAATGAGAAGCAAAAATCCCAGACTCACTAGCTTTCATTGATTTAACATTTTGTGCTTGGCAAACTGACTTTTGGGAGTGTGCGTTTACTTTTTTATTAGCCCATCCTATCACATTGTGTAAATGGAGCATGTTTGATCAAGGATTCACAAGCAATTTTTTTAGATAGTCTGCAAAGATCCACACAGTTGGGTGGCATTATGGCACACCATCACTGCTTGCTGGATCTAGAACCACCTAAAGCATTAACCTAACAAACAAGACATGGTAATTTAAGAAACAAAATTCACGTTTCTTCGTAAAAAGTTTCCTGCTTACATAACCTTAATAAACACTATAACATGTACCCTCGCATTGTCTAGTACAGGTTACGCGATCATAATTGTATTTGTATATGTTTGATGTGAATAATTTTTGTATGTTATAATAAAAAGACATTACAGAAACGTATAATATATTCCTCACTGATATATTTAGTTGCACATAAGAGGCACTTACTTGAGCCAAAGATGGCCTGGCACTGGGCATCATAGTACTGACAAATTCCATTATAACAATAGGATTTATTGCTCTGACAAGGATGTCCATTCTGAATAAAGACATCAGGTTGGCAAAATGGAGATGAGCCATTGCAATATTCTGGAAGATCGCATTCATTAGAACTTGACCGACATTCTGTGCCGCCAGGAATGAACTAAAAGACAAAGAAAAAAGTCTATAGTAACAGAGCTCCCAGTTGAAGACTGCAAATAATTTTATATCTTTTTTCACAATTGCTTTCAGTCTCGCCCTTTGACCTGGGGCATAAATATATACACAGCCCAATCATCCACAATTCTACATTTGGTGTGTTTGAGCAGAATCACATTAGTTTGAGAGATAGACTCACAGGAGGACTGTGGTTGAGAATGCAATCACCGCACAAATCCCCAAGAAATTAAAGGTCAGTAATCATATACTGGAATACATATTTTGAAATAATTTCATGTTTTTCAGGTCTTTCACAACACAGCTATCTTTGTTCCGGGATAGAATGTAGTATATATGTGTGATAAAGTAAGCACATGAATGACTTAGTATTCGACAATAAACAGTAAGGCAGACCTCCATTTTTGGCATTAGTAACTTGTTTTGACAAAGTTAAAAACAAAATGTTTACTGCCAATTGACCACCCTTGGACTAACTCTTTCTGGTCGAATTTCACCAGGCTAAATAAAAAAGATACACACCAACGTTTGTTGTTATCCACCTTTTACAATGAAAGATTATAATAGATACTACAAGAGATGATGCTGTGCTGATCCCGTAAGAAGGCAGCACTAAATTTGAAGTCTGCAAAGAGCTCAAGAAATTTCATAAGCATTTGAAGAATTTTGAAGAGGAGTGGGATACTGGTGGTCCTTGATGACTGAAAGGGCAGGAACGTTGGGCTCTTCAAAAGAAAACACCGGATCAAGGCAGCTAGTCAGACCAATTGAACAACTCAGTTTTCTACACAGCTTACAATACACAAACCGCTCATGTTAGTTGCAGATGGAGGGGATCTCTTATTGCATTTGAAGTGTGATCTTGAAAGGGGACTATTGTACCGCAACTTGTCTGTATGGAAGAAGATGCAGAATCACTATGGCAGTGACCTCGAAAATAAATGAGATATTGGGACCGAACACTCTATCAACCGACAATTGGCTTTTTCCTGTACCCTATTTAATCAGTTGAGGATCACTGCTGAGTATCATTCTATTGGTTACGACAGAGTGAGAGCTGTGTAAACCGGCAGAGACGCAGGTGGGTTGACATCTGTTGGGCAGCCTGCTCCATTCCATCATATCCTAACTCTATATTGCGAATAATGAAATCTCGGCATAGTCATGCTTGCTGTGGCCATCACTTCTGCACCGGTCTGTTATTTATTTTTTCTGCTGTTTTAGGAATTTGGCTCCATAGGCCTCATCTGGGCCCTCACAGGTTTTTGCTGTACTTGTTTGGGGCGGCTTGTTTATATCTAATCACTTCATCTGAATTGTGATATTCTAAGAGGTGCCGCACTCTAGGAATTACAGAATATTTGTAATACTACAAAGTACTGAAATCCCGTGAAGAAAGGTGGGGCCTTATAGCCAGATGACCTCAGGATAGTCTGGATCCCACTAATCGCAAGAGGCCGACTTACGAAGGGATTTGGGTGAGATAAAGAGAGAGAGATACATTTGCCTTTTGCGTATGTGTGAGATGCTATCCACAGAGGAGGAACCTGTATTATTAAATCATGTTGGCATCTCTAAATCCTCTCCCATGAGCATGATGCAGGTGTTCTTTTGTCAATGGTATGATGAATATTGCTCAAGTTACTTTAAGCAACACTAGTGATACTGTAATAACATTGTAGCATAACACATAAATGTATGATGTCATCTTAAATGTATGTTTTTCTTGTTTCTTTTAAACATAAGTCATTAGTATTTCTTGAGACTAGATTCCTAAGGAAAGGATGTAAGTAATGACAACAATCTTTGTCGGTTTATCACTGAATGAAAATCACATGTTTGTGGGAGCACATAGTATTCCCTTAATGGAAAAGGATACCAGCACATAAGGATATTAGGTCCTTTTCAAGGTCCTGATGAATTTTCCATAGATCCTTAGGGACTGTGGAGGCAAGGCACTTGTTGACCACTTTGTGAGATTATAAGGAATATGATTGTCTCGCATATTCCCTCTTGTTTTAATCTTTAACACAGGCCCCAAAGACAAATAGAGTAACCAACTACCTTTATATTTCTACTAAGCATCCCTTTTCCTCCCTACTTACATTTTAGAACTGCAGCCCCTGAGGCCATTATTCACAAAAAGATCTCTGGCAAAGAGCCCACCTGAGGAGCCTGTTGGGCAATGCAGTGCCGGCCCAACAAGGAGAACAGCCCGATGATGAAGCATACCACCTTCTGGTTGGTGAAGGCTTGTGCTCTGAGAAGTTAATGCTTTCAATGACCAAATATGGGTGAGATATTGAATATAGTAAATTCTGAATGGTATACTGCACTCGTTACTGGTAAAACGATGTAGCCAGGGTCCACGCCCTCTGCCACTTTGGGGTGTACCCACGGTTTGTGATCCACCAGGTACCACTGGCTGAGCTTGTCTGCCCCGGCTCTCAATGATCCCACCACAATCAAGAAGATGACCTGACAACCACCTCCAAAGGATTAGCACCGCCATGGGACAAGTCCCAGGCCCCAGTACCAAGGACCTTCACTCCACCTGTCTTGCTGCACTACAAGGCACTGGTGTTGCCCTTGAGAACCTGTACCAGCGTAATCTTCACAGACAGTAGGAAGGCCTTCAATACTAGGAGAAAGGCCCACAACGCTAAAAGATTGATATGGGAGCAGATTTTACCTGGTGACCAGAGTTGGATCTCAGTCCTCTGAGCTCCACCTCTCACTAATGGCCTCCCCAAGCCAGCCGTGATGCATCCCTCACCCCCATAAGTTCTGGGTGGGAGAGAGGTCTGCCGCTGATTAGGTTGAAGTTGAGCAGCCACTACTCCTCTGAAAAATGGATAACATCCAACAGGTTTTCTTGGTGCTAGGCCCACAGAGACTTCAGATTCCCCGGCAGAGCCTGCATATGACACCTAGAGAAGTGGACCAGAAGGATTTATGAGGCTAACAGGCCAGGCAACCTCAGAACTACACTCACCAAGATACAGAATCGAGGCTGGAGGTATCGGGATCATAGCCTGGATTTTGTTGAATTGTGAAAATGTGGTCATAATATTAACCGTGGCTGCAGATATCATCCAATATGGGTGTAATTATTATGTCCTATTTAGCTAAACCAGTCAAATGTGATTTTTTTAGGCTATCACCAACCCTCTCAGGGATTTGTTTTATTAAGGCACTTTTCCAACCAAGGTTTGCATTTGTAGCCAGTCATGTCCTCACTGCTGACACTATGTGGTCAAGCAGATGACCGAGCCTCCTAGTCCCATGCAAAGCTGCCATATAACCCTACCTCCCCGTCACATCTATCTTTTGTAATAAATGGTTCTTCCTGCAATAAGAAGGTCCATTCATTCACCACTAATAGTTGTGAATCCCAATATTTATGGAAATGTGGTTGTGCTATGCTTTCTTCACAGACTCTCGGTCACATTATGCATAGGTAAATCCTAGAACAGCCGCCCCACAGCAATGTGCAAAATTTCGCATCAAGTTTCTTTAAAAACTCTTCATGTATCCAATAGGCTCTATTCTGATATAAACATAGAAACTTGGGAAACGTTATCTTTTTATAAAGAATTGGTTGGCCCAGAAAAGAAAGCTATACCGAGATTAAAGACTTCTTCTTTATCACATGTGATACTACTCATATGTGTTTAAAGCCTATCTCTTCTACATAGAAAAGGCATTGGAATTGGATCTTGATACTATGCAATCAAGGGGAATTATAAAGATTTTATTTTCAATTAGTCTTGAAGCCATGGCATTGTCTATAGTTGTTTTAAGGTCAGCAATATAAAGAAGGATGTCATCAGCCAGAGGGATAACTGTCCATCCCCTGCAATGTCCCATTGGAGATCCCTGACTAAGGCATCCTGCCTAACCCAGCATACCAATGGCTCTAGGGCTAAGAAAATGGAGAACTTGGGATAACCCTATCTCATACCTTAGTGTGAAAGACTCCAATATCGCACCAATTATCCATGCTCTAGCTATTAGTCTTATGTGTAGTAGTCCATACTGGAAAAAAGCAATGAACCAAAGTCAGTTTTTGGCAGGATCGCATTCATATATTGCCAATATACAAAGTCATAGGCTTTGGCTGCATCCAGTAAAATAATCGCAGCTCCTCTCATACCAATGTTGTAATAGTATGCTTGGCCAATTAATAACCTTGGTGAGATCACAATAGGTAACTGAAAGATAATCCACCTTCCCGTAACTAGCATTTGTTTCGCAATAGCATTTAGGAGATTTATATATCTCCAGCTTTCCTGTTGGAAAGTGCAGTTTTCTATGCTGTCAAAAACAATTTGGTGGTTGCAAGACAGGAAGAATTATCTACTGGGTGAGATAAAATAGTTTCCAAACCTCAAGAGTAAAAGAAGGGAATGCCTTTGCATTCCTATGCCTCTTTATGGAAAACTAAAGATTTTTTGGAAAGTGAACATGATTAGATCCTTATTACGAAGATGATGGCCAGGGTTGGATTGGGATCATAAATAGGCCCGGGCACGCTTAAAAACTAGTGGCCCACATTTGCGGATTGCCTTTTTGGAAAAAACTTCAACAGTTTTATGAAAAGCAGGGGTGGGGCAGAACTAGGTAGAGATTGCAAACTTGGAGCAGGATCTCTGACAGAAGGGTGCAAATGGGAAAATCCCTGCTGTGGCCCACATTATAACTGTTGGTGAAGTACTGCAACGGTTGCTACCAATACGTGTGCATCAGTACTTCCAGGATGAGGCAATACAGCTGTATTATGAGCAATTCCCATATACATCCATCCATGGAATGCAGAATAAATTAAGAAAGAAAGAGGTTACCCAGTGGACATCTGTTTTTGGCATGTAGTGTTGTAGATTCACATGCTGTGCATACTTCCACCATCCGGTGTTTGTTTCGGATATGTGCAAGATGTTTTTCTTCAAAGACGTCTTTCTAGTCACGAGGTTTGGTGACTCCTACTCTTGCTGGTAATGTGCATGGCCATCAACTCCATTGTTTGATTGTTTTCTGCCGTGAGGCGAGTGAGGATGAAGTGATTTGCCAAACTATGTAAAGATGGATGCCCATGGAAAGAATTAAGTGTGAGAAAGTTTGAAAGATTACTGCCACAGATGTCCACAGAGAATGGTGGGTGCATGTGAATCTACAGCACTACATGCCACAATCAGATGTCTACTGGGTAAGTAGCATTTTCTGTTCAAGGCATGTGTAGCTGTAGATACACATGCTGTGCATAGGCAGTCCTGCCTAAAGCAGTGGCTAACCTGTGGGTGTTGCAGTTATTTGAAAGAGTGTACGCAATACTGCTTTGTCAAGCCTGGCCTGTTGTCTAGCTAATACATCTACATAGTAATGTTTTGTGAAGGTATGTGGCGTAGACTAAGTAGCAGCTTTGCATGTTTCAGCTATTGGAATGCTCTCTAGGAAGGCCATGGACGCTCCCTGCTTGTGAGTGGAGTGAGCTTTTGGAGGAATTGGTAATGTTCTCTTTGCTTTGGCATTAAAGGTTTATATGCATTTGCCAATCCCCCTGGCTATTCTCGATTTGGAAATAACCTTCCATTTGTGTGATTTTGAAAAGTGAATGAACAACTGTTATGTATTTCTAAATAATTTAGTATCTATATGACACACGAGTGCTCTTTTGGCATCTAGTGTATGTAGTGCCCTTTCTGCCACTGAGTCTGGTTGTGGAAAAAACCTGAAGTTCTATTGATTGATTGAGGTGGAATTGGGACACCACCTTTGGTAGAACTTTTGGGTTGGTGTGAAGGTCTACTTTGTCTTTATGTACCTGAAAGAAATTCTTTTAAGATGAATGCCTCTAGTTCACTAACACTTCTTAAGGAAGTAATCGTGACTATTAAAGCCACTATCCAAGCAAGGAATTGGAGTGGACATAAATGAAGGGGCTCAAAAGGTGGGCCCATAAGCCTAGTGTGTAAGATGTTAAAGTTCCATGATGGTGCTGGGAGGATACGAGGTGGTATTACCCCTTTGAGGCTTTCCATAAAGGCTTTGATTACTGGAATCTTGAAAAGAAACATATGGTGTCTAGTTTATAGATATGCAGCCACTGCAGTTAGGTGAAGCCTGAAATACGTAAATGCTAATCTACAGCTTTGCAGATGTAGCAGGTAGCAGACAATATCTGTACTGCTGGTGTGAGCGGGTCAATTTGGCTTGAATGACAATAGTGAACAAATCGTTTCCACATTGCCACATAACAAGCATGTGTAGTAGGTCAACGTGCCTCTTTGAGAATGGCCATACATTCAGGTGGTAGTTTCAGATAGCCACATTCTAGGAGCTTAAGAATCGAATCCAAGGTGGAGTGTCCTGGGGTCTTGGTGGCAAATTTCTCCATGGCTGTGTATGAGAAGTTCTGGATTGATTGAGAGTATCTCGTGAGGGACCACGGACAGTTCCAGATGTGTTGAACACCATGGATTGCGAGCTCAAGTTGGAGCTACTAAAATGAGGGTGAGCAATGTCAGCCTTAATTTCCGAACAAAACAAACACAAGGAGATGATGGACGGAGCGCTGAAACTTTTCAGACACTCACCCCCAGTCACAGATCTTGGTTTAATCCATAATTGTTCTTTAGCTTACTTCGCCACCCCAGTATGGACCAGACATATGCAAATCAGTCTTGGCCCTGTTCCTCGTGGGAGCAGTCTAGCCCGGACTGCCAAGCCGGGTCTTCCCTGGACCGGAAACAAGCATCTTGGGACTGGTTTCGGGGTAACACCCCTCATCAGCCAGGCTAACTGGAATCCAGAGGCAAAGTGAGCAAGGGACCCACGTCTGGCCTTAATTTCCGCAGTAGGGGGAGAAGAGGAATAGTGTAAGGAAATATCCCTGACAAGATCATCTGTTGTGCAATGTCCTTGGACTGTGGGAACCTGGATGCGTAGTCTGGGCATTTTGCGCTTTCTGCAGTTGCAAATACATCTATTTGAGGGAAGCCCCACCTTATGAAGTATTGATGGAGTACTTGTGGGTGGACTTCCCAATCATGGACTTGTTCCCTCGTCCTGCAGCGGTCGTCGGCAAAGTTGTTCTCTGTTCCTGAGAGGTGTTTCACTAGTAGGTGTATTTTGTGACGAAGAGCCCACCTCCAGTTATGCTGTGAAAGTTAAGAGAGTTGTGGAGATTAAGTCCAGTCCCCCCTTATTTCTGTAGATGAAACATGGTTGTGGTATTTTCAGTGAGAACTACAACTACTTTTACCCCTGGAGAAAAGCTTTTAATGCTAGCTGTACTACTAGGAGCTCTAGGTAATTAATGTGAAAACCCTGGTATTTGGGTTTCCAATGTCCTTAGACAGTGAAAGTGTTTAGATGTGCCCCAACCAATGAGGGATGTGTCTGTTGTGATGGTCTCCTGCGAAATTGGGTCGCGAAAAGAATGCCCTTATAACAGATTGTTATTGTTCCACCATAGAAGAGAGCTAGAAGCTTGGCAGCTGACCACCACTAGATCTTTCCAGTGACCCTCTGCTAGAGACCATTGTTGTGCTAGGCATCCCTGCAGTGGACACATATTCAGTCTTGCCAGAGACACTATTGTAATGCAGAAGGCCATCATGCCTAGAAGACGTGTAACTGTTCTGACTGTAGCCTGAGATTGTGGTTGGAAGTGTGGAAGGAGTGGTTGAATTTGTTCTGGTTGGAGGTGGGATTTTGCAACACTGAATCCCAACTTGTGTAGAACTTATCAAGTTTCCTGAGTGTGTATGCTGCATAATTGACGGCTAGAACTTTTGATGAGTCAATTGTCCAGATAAGGGAAGATGTGAATATTTTGTCTTCATAGGTGAGCAGCTACTACTGCAAGACATTTTGTGAATACCCTGTAAGATGTAGTGACTCCTGATAGTGTTTGCCATTGACCACAAACCTGGGTTGACTCTGAAACGCTGGGTGTATAGGTATGTAAGAAACGCGTTACTTACCTGTAACAGGAGTTATCCAGTATTGGTGTCTTTCATAGATTCACATGCCTGAATCCTTCCCCGTCGTCGAGACGGGAGCCTCCGGTACATAGAAAAGTAATGTCCTATAGACATACATAGAGAAAAATAGGCCTAAGGGCCTCACCTTAGTGGCCTATCCTTGTCCTTATGTAAAAAGGACCAAACTCTTAGAGCCAGCCAATCAGCTATCACCTCCCTCTAGAACCTTCCTGACAGGAGCCTCAGTCTCTCAGATTTTCATACGCACCAAGCTAGGTAGGCGTAATATAGTTAGAGAGAACGTGAGTCCTTCCAGGGGAGGCGGGAGGGTTGCATGTGAATCTATGAAAGACACCAATACTGGATAACTGCTGTTACAGGTAAGTAACGCGTTTCTTATCCAGTATTAGGGGTGTCTTTCATAGATTCACATGCCTGAATCAGAGTAGTCAGCAATATATTATGCACATTTCCGATGTAAGCATGCTATATATACATTTTAGATAATACATCCATTATCCTGTAACCTTGAAACATTAGCATACATCAATATATCATAACAGTAAGAAATGTGCATGCCAGGATGGCGGGATGTTGGAAGGCTCACCTCACTGGAATAGATGTCGAAGCACCGCCTGGCCCACTGCTGCATCCTGCATTAGCTCACCATCCAGGCAGTAGTGTCTGGAGAAGGTGTGCGGTGACTTCCACGTCGCCGCTCTACATATGTCCAAAATCGGCACTCCAGCGAACAGCGCTGTTGACGTGGACATTGCTCTGGTGGAATGTGCTTGGACATGAGCACCCAAAGGCCGTCCGGCCCTGTCATGGCATAATGCTATCGCTGAGGATATCCACCTGGAGATGCTCTGTTTCGTGAGCGGCATACCCATCCTTGGTCTACTGTAGGCCACAAATAGTTGTGATGACTTCCTGAAACTCTTTGTCTTGTCTATGTAAAATTTTATACACCTTTTGAGGTCTAAGGAGTGCAGTGTTCTTTCTGCAGCGGTGGTAGGGTTTGCAAAGAAGGAACGTAGAACCACCGGTTCATTAAGGTGAAAGTCTGACGGTACTTTCGGTATGAACTTCGGATTTGTCCTCAGCACCACCCTATCCTGCTTGAACTGCATGAAGGGCTCCTGAATGGATAGAGCCTGGAGCTCGCTGACCCTCCTGGCCGATGTTAGAGCGAGCAGCAGAGCCGTCTTCCATGAGATGTACTTGATGGAGGCTCGATGAATGGGCTCAAAAGGGTGCTTCATGAGCTGGGTGAGGACTAAATTGAGGTGCCATGTCGGTGGGATCCTTCGAGGTCTTGGGAAGGATCTATATAGTCCCTTTAGGAACTGCTTGATAAGCCTATTGGACCAGAGAGACGGTCCCTTGTAAGTCTTGGTGAATCGTGAAATGGCTGCCAAATGCACCTTTATAGATGTGTGCGCCAACCCTGACTGTGCCAAGTGCAGTAGATATGGCAATATCTGTTCGGGTGTGATATGGAGAGGTCTCAGGCCTTTCTCTGAACACCATATGCAGAATCGTTTCCATTTTAGAGAGTAAGTCCTGTTGGTACTGTCTGCTCTTGCTTTTGCCAGCACCTCTCTGCAGTCCTGCGGGATGTTTAGATGACAGAACTCTCTGTGCTCAGGAGCCATGCCGATAACTTGAGCGATTTCAGGCACGGGTGTTGCACCTGCCCATTGGACATTGTCAGCAGGTTCGGGTGCTGCTTCAGACGGATCGGTGCCCTGATGGAGAGGCGATGAAGATCCGAGAACCAGTGCTGCCTCGGCCAGAACGGGGCAATTAGGATCAGGGTACAAGGCTCCGCCTTCATCTTCCGGAGAACCCTGGGAATCATCGGGAATGGTGGAAAAGCGTACGCAAATACGCTGAGCCAACCGATGGAAAGCGCATTTCCGAGTGACCTTGGTTGGGGACGCCAGCTTGCGTAGCTTGGGCATTTGGCGTTCTCCTTGGTGGCAAACAGGTCGATTCCTGGGACTCCCCATTGTGAGAATATGTGGTCCAGTGTATTCTCGTCGAGTTCCCATTCGTGGGAGAGGGACTTCTGCCTGCTGAGGGCGTCCGCAATGGTGTTGTCCTTGCCCGGGACATAGTCCGCTTTGAGCGTGATCCCATGGAGTACCAGCCAGTTCCAGATCTTCTGCGATTCGCGTGAAAGGGTGAGCGAACGCGTTCCTCCCTGTTTGTTGAGATAGTGCATCGTCGTGGTGTTGTCCGTTCTGACGAGCACCTGGGAGTTCTGGATGCGTGGTAAAAAGGCTTGCAGTGCCAGATACACAGCCCTCAGTTCTAGAAGATTTATATGGAGTTGCTTCTCCTGATTTGTCCATTTGCCGCTAATTCGGAGGTCCTGGAGAACAGCTCCCCAGCCTTCCAGGGATGCATCCGTGGTGATCACCAGAGGTGTTGCTGGAAGGAGGAATGGCAGTCTTATAGACAGATTCTTGTGAATTTTCCACCATTCCAGGCTCTTGGACATTTGTGGTGTTATCTTTACTATGTCCTCGTAAGAACCTGTACTCTGTGTCCATTGGTTTGTGAGGGCCTCTTGCAATGGGCGCATCCTGAGCCTGCAGTGCGGAATGAGAAGTATACAAGAAGACATCATTCCTAGGAGAGATTTGTAAGTTCGAACTCTTAGGGACTTCCTTGATGCCACAGCCGTGGCCAGGGATATTATCTTGTTTTTCCTTTCCTTTGAAGGGAACGCTCTTGCGCATTCTGTGTTCAAGACCTCCCCAAGGAAGGTGATGTTCCGTGTTGGGGTCATGCAGGATTTCTCGAGATTGAGAGTCAATCCTAGTTGCTGAAAGAGATTGGTGCAGGCGTTTGAGGATTCGGTCACGCCTGCAGCTGAAGGTGCTTTTACCAGCCAGTCGTCGAGGTACGGGAAGACCTGGTGACCCATTTGGCGCAGGAAAGCTGCCACAGGTGAAAGGCACTTGGTGAAAATCCGCGGAGCGGATTTGAGGCCAAACGGTAGGACTTTGAATTGGTAGTGGAGTCCCGCCACCTCGAACCTTAGGAATTTTCTGTGCCCCTGGAGTATCGGGATGTGGTAGTAGGCATCCTGGAGATCCAAAGATGTCATAAAATCTCCTTTTTCTAGTATGCCAAGTATTTCTTGGATCGTCTCCATCCTGAACGACTGACTCTTCAGGAAAGAGTTGAGGGCCCTGAGGTCCAGAATGGGCCTCCACTTTTTCTCCTTCTTGCGTATAAGAAAGAAGCGGGAATAGAATCCCCGTCCTCTTTGAGATGATGGAACTCTTTTGATCGCCCCTTTCTTTATCATCGCAGATATTTCCTGGAGCAGCAGTCGTAGAGGTTTGTGCGGCAGCCTGCGTGGAGGTGTTGCAGGTGGGATGGAGGTAAATTCCAGGGAATGGCCGAATTGTATTAACTGGAGTACCCACCGATCTGTGGTGATGAGATGCCAATTGTTTAGAAAATGGGACAATTTTCCTCCAATCTTTAATGAGGGATATAGTTGCTGGACTGGCTGGAGTAATTGGTCACTGGCGTCCGCCCGTGCCTCTCCTCTGGTTTTTGCCCTTGAAGTTTGATCCTCCGTAAGAAGTCTGACGACCTTGTTGCTGCTTCTGTTGGTACTGGGATCTATTCTGATAGGAATACGAGGACCTATTTTGATAGGATCCCCTGTAGGAGGACTGGCCCCTGGATTTGTTACCCCGAAAGGACTGGTTCCTTGCCTGTAAAGTACCAAGTGCTCTAGCCGTATCAGTGTCTTTTTTAATTGTCTGGAGCGCCTCGTCAATTTTGGCTCCGAAAAGGTGTTGGCCGTCGAAGGGCATGTCCAGCACCTTCGTCTGCACCTCTGGTCTGAAGGATGTTGCCTTAAGCCATCCCTGACGGCGTAGGACTGCCGCCCCAGCTAGTTGACGAAAGCCCGTCATGGCTACATCTATGGCCCAATCAATGATCTCAGCTGCCGAGGTTTGTCCCTCCGTAAGGAGTGCCTTGACCTCCTCCTGAACTGTATCTGGCAGTTCCGCTATATATGGGACTATATCTTCCCAAAGTTGGCGGTTATAACGCCCCAACAGGGCTATGGAGTTGGCCACCTTGATGGTCATGGCGGAAGTCGTTGTAAACCGTTTACCGATTGTGTCCAACTTCCTTCCTTCCTTGTCCGGTGGAGCTGACAGGGGAGAGGAAGGGTTGCGAGAATTCTTTTGGGCCGCCTGGGTTACAACAGAATCCGGTTTCGGGTGCCCATTAAAGCAAGTTGCCGCTGTGGTTGGAGCCTTATATTTCTTATCCAGGTGTGGAACCACCGCAGGTAGAGAGGCCGGCGTCATCATTAGTTTCTTTCCTTGGTCCCAGAGAAAGTCTATGATTGGGATAGACTTCGTTATCCTCCTTGTTTGCTCCTTAAAGTCATATAAGAAGCACTCGGTCTCAGTTGATTCCATCTCCATATGAAATCGCTTCGCTGCTCTTTCTACTAATTTATGGAAACCGCCAATGTCCACTGGCGGTGAATCTTCCTGGCGCGGTTGGGGTGAAGCTGGGGAAGATGCCACATAGTCTTCGTCCACTTCGTGATCTGACTGGTCCTCCTGGACTTCCCCCTCTTCCACTTCCTCAGCCTCCTCATCTGATGATTCGATCACCTGAGGTGGCGTTTTCTCATGGCGGACCTGAGTAGCTGGCCTTGACTGTCTTGGTGCTGCCGCTGGTACATTTGTCGCAGGCGTCGGGCCCCCCTTCTCATTTGCCTGTGATTCAGGGAAACGCTGTTTGTAGTCCTGGATCAGGTATTTAAGGTCATTCACAATGGAAACGGGAAGGCATACCATCGGCGTGACCTCTGTACGGACCTGAGCTTGGAAAGAGTGTTCCTCGTAGATCACCTCATCCTGTTCCTCGTCTGTGCTCTGACATTTCACGTTAAGGTCCGAAATGGAAGTAGCTTGCTCCAGGAGTTCTTCTTCAGATTCTTCACTCTGGAGAATCTCCGTGGGCAAATGACTTTGTACCTTACTTGGTGACGTCGTTTCAGGTGTAATCTTTTTCTTGGTCAGTTTGACCGACACAGGACCTTTTGCAGGGGCCCCTGTCGTCGTCCCTGTTGCCGTCGACGGTGGTAGGGTCCAAGACGACGATTCTATCAGCCTGGATTTCTTCCACGGCTCCGGAATGACTAACTCCGACGACGATTCTCCCGTCGACGGTACCCTCGTCGACGGGCTGACCTTCGACGACGGTGCTTCCGTAGACGAGACTTTCTTCGTCGACGATTCCTTCGTCGTCGACGCCTTCGGCGTCATCCCTCCCGTCGACAATGAATTCTTCATCGACGATGTCGGCGTCGACGGGGCAATCTTCGTCGTCGACGAGGTCTTGGACGTCGACGACGGCTTCAACAGAATTACCGATGGAATAGGCTTACCCGCTGACGACGATGAAGGAGTGGTCGTCGTCGATAAGAAAACCGACGACGCTGTCGTCGTCGACACAGTCGTCGTCGCTGTGGAGACGGAAACTGGCGCCACAATTCTCTTTTGCGACGAGGAGGATGCTGTAAGCTTGCTGGACGACTGCGTAGGCTTCTTAAAAGCCTGAGAGTCCTTTTCAGACACTGAAGATTTTGTCGATCTCGCCTCTGAAGATTTCTTTTGTACCTTCATAGGAGGAGTGTCTGAGGGGCCAGGGGACTCCACCCTTGGCCTCTTCTGGGAGACTTCTGAAGTTATTGAAAAACTTCCTTCTGAGGAGACCACATCTTCCCTGTTTTTAAGCCTGTCCAGCCAGATGAGCAGGCGACCTTCTCTGTCTCTCAAGGTTTTGTTAGGGAAAGACCTACATATCTTACAGTCCTTAGGTATGTGGTCAGGATAAAGGCAATATAAGCATAGGGCATGCTTGTCTTCCACATGGAGCCTTTTCTTCCCACATGAAGAGCAGGCCCTGAAGAGGGCTTTCTTCTGGGATTCAGACATGCCAGCAATTTCAAAGAAATAAATCACTTACTCCTCTGAAGTAATCCTGTATGAGATGTTTGGAGAAAGAACTCACTTTGAAAAGTGAATAAGTTGGTTTTGAAGAGATCCTGAGGAGAACTCAGGTTGGAGACTCCCTAGCACAACGTGCGGTAGAAAATCTGAGAGACTGAGGCTCCTGTCAGGAAGGTTCTAGAGGGAGGTGATAGCTGATTGGCTGGCTCTAAGAGTTTGGTCCTTTTTACATAAGGACAAGGATAGGCCACTAAGGTGAGGCTCTTAGGCTTATTTTTCTCTATGTATGTCTATAGGACATTACTTTTCTATGTACCGGAGGCTCCCGTCTCGACGACGGGGAATGATTCAGGCATGTGAATCTATGAAAGACACCCCTAATACTGGATAAAAATATGCATCTTTAAGGTTGAGTGTGGTCATAAAGTTACCCTGCTGTCAGTGGCGGCTGGTGACATTTCAAAGTGTCGAGGCGTAAAGTTTCAGGATGAGTGTCCGTTGGTGAGCGAGCACAGTGAGAGAGCCCGACAGTCATGAGTGGGAGTTTCAAACCCCCAGAAAGGTTTGCAAAAAGAGTGGGCAAAGGGTGCAATTAAAAGCAAATTTGAGAAAGCAAAAAGGTTAATAAAGAAATTGTGAAAGTGTAGTTATGACAACAATAAAGAGATTTCATATGATAATGACGTAGGTAGCTACTTAATCAGTATAACCACAGAACTTCATAACAGACTTTCAGATAGCAATACTGAATACCTCACAGAGTTCTTGATCTTTAGGCCATAACGACAAGGACAGTGAGTGTATTCACATAAACAGCTCCAATGCTCTTGGCTGAATTTGTCCTACATAAAACTGCTAAAAATATACATATAATACCAGGGCGTTTTGAGAATTGCCAAAAGTCATTAACACAACCTATACCAAGCTATGTGTATACTGGTTAGAATTACGAAGATAAGGGAAATCTCCAAGCATACGTTTCGATTTTGTCTATCAACTGGACTCTGAATATTTTTCACTATGGAAGTACCGAGGCCACTTAATGTGAATCTGCCCAGACGCCACAGATACATTTATATGAAATGCTTCACAGTCTCGAAAGCTCTCAGGAGAAATCAGATCCAAAAGTTCAGAAGTATGCATGTCCACTAGATGGCAGACGCGCCAAATAATCCAAAATGTACAAACTTAATCAGCTGGCTTTGCGTTAAGCAAACGTCTCGAGCTTAAATATGTGTTCTGGTGTATGTTTTGTATACATGTGTGACCATCATCACAATCTTTGCTTGAGAATCTGCACTCAAGTGAAGTGGAAAACACCAGAGAGTTTGAATGAGTTTGAAGACTTCCCTGCATCTATATGACATCCAGCACAGGCTGCACTGTTGGCCGGACACAAGTCCTAAACAAGCATTGGCGTAGCCAATAGGTCACGCTTTTGGGACCTTATAAGTGATTAGCCATGCAACACTTAATTTTGTTTAATGAAGGATATTGTGCTGGATAACTAAACACTTCTAATGTCCCAAAGGCAAGACCTATTGGCTTTGCATTGGGGGTCTTATAGTGTTTAGGTAGAGCTTTTGACTTTGCCAATGTTTCTAAGCTGTGCTGTAGAGAAGTTTGGCTGCTGTGCAGCATGTTGAGAAGTTGTAATTAAAAAGTGTTAGAAGCACTGAGTGATGCAACGGTGGCGTTGAGTGATGCTGTGCTGGCCCTGAGTGATGCTGTACTGGCCCTGAGTGATGCTGTGCTGGCCCTGAGTGATGCTGTGCTGGCCCTTAGTGATGCTGTGCTGGCCCTGAGTGATGCTGTGCTGGCCCTTAGTGATGCTGTGCTGGCCCGGAGTTATGCTGTGGTGACGTTGAGTGATGCTGTGCTGGCCCGGAGTTATGCAACGGTGGCGCTGAGTGATGCTGTGCTGGCCCTGAGTGATGCTGTGCTGGCCGTGAGTGATGCTGTGCTGGCCCTTAGTGATGCTGTGGTGGCCTTGAGTGATGCTGTGGTGATGCTGTTTGATGTTGTGGTAATGCTGGGTGACGCTGTGGTCTAGAATAGTTGGGGTGCTAGTGTAAGTAGATCACAGAACATCTGAGAACTTGAGTACAACAGCTCCCCAGGTGATCAGACCATCTAATTAACAGAATATCCCAGGAATGATAGAATCCCGGCATTATAACACTAAAGGAGTGTAGGATCTAAAGGTCAAAGCGACAAATCCATATCTTGAAAAAACAGAAATGTCAAGATAGAAATAACAATGACAATGGAGAGAATGGAAGTGAGAAAGCAAAAACGGTAAATAAGGGGGGGAACAAAGGTAGGACAGAGGAAGGGAGAACAATGCTCTAGAAGCAAAAGGAAAGTGGCAGAACTGAACAGAGAAGTAAGGCTGACATGTATTATCTTCTCTTAAATATATTTTTGAAAGAGTACCCCTGATTTAACAAGAATTGGCAGTCTACCCCCCCCCCAGTGTTTGTTGTAACTTCTCTCCAGGTTTTATTAGATTTTTAGGTTGTTATAGTAACACAAAAGCTAAATTCGAAGTACGAAGGCCACAAAGATAAATTCGATAATTCTCAATTTGTACCTCTGCTTTTAGAAGCCATATCACTGAATGTGAACCAAGGACACATTTATTGTTTTCTGTTAAATATGTTATTTCCTGCATCTATGGATTTAAATGGAATACACGAATTTTAAGTGACACAGTGCCTACTCACAATTAGGGTGTCATCTTGCCGAAACACAAAGAATTGATCCATATTTCCTCAAATCACGGTGCTGCAGAGCAACCTAAAATCCAGTTCAACTTTAAATGATCTGTGGTAGAGATCTTTCTGTAGCCACACGCCTTCCTTGCACCCACCTGTTTAAACCAGAAACACAACACAACATAGATTTTGCCCCAAGTATGGATCTCTTACCCTACAATTTTTGCAGCAGACACCATAGGCACATTCTGTTCCAGATCGGCGTTTACATGTGTTGGGTTCACAGCAAGGATCCTTTTCACACTCCTGTAAAATGTTAACATTTGCTTAGGGCTAATGTGATTTCAAAATCTGTTTCACATGTGAGGTTCGGAGCAACACAGTATCGAAAATAAAGTGTAACTCATGAAAATAAATGATTTACAAAGTATGATTTATTAGGTTAACAATTGTTTTGGCAAATACATGGACTGATGACATTTGATACTCTTGGTAAGGAAAGGACATGCAGAAGTGTAGACTCACTTGCAAACAGAGCCCCCAGATAACATTAGGAACAGCTACAACACACAAATTAAAACCAACTGAGTACTAGAGTAGCCCTTGTGTGTGTTTTGGTATTAGGTTGAGGACCAAGTTTCCCTTCAGAACTAATTAGATAGGCACAGTTTAATCCCATAATTCATACAACAAACAAATAAGATAGTCAAAGTCGAGACCAATAAGCACTATATTTGGAAATTACAACTAAACGTCCCATTGTTAAAAAATGTTGAATAGGATGAAGTAATAGTTAAGTTGTGTTTTTTTTGTTAACATCTTTAATTTGAAATTATTCCTGGTGAAGATGCTCAACACAGCAATCATTATAACAAGCAATAGAAGAAACAAAAGGAAGAAGCTCTTGCACACAGTTCAGTTCACGTTGCAAGGTGCTACCATGTTATCAGTACACCAGGCAAGGAAGAAAATTATTATAGCAGAGCTCACATTTAAAACAAAATGATCAGACAACACCCGATGGAAGTGAGCCAAATCGTACCAGATTGATTGAAAAAACACAAAAAAAGGAAGTTTTCTCGAGCAACATGGATTAATGATGTGGAAAGTATTGCCCACTGTACTATCATGATGGTTTATTTAGTGATTGTAAGATACATTACTGGTTGAATAATATTGAAATAACAATCATAAAAACTTTGCTTAAGCCTCAATGACTATTCACTTTTCTTTGTCTGTATTTGCTTGCCCTTATTAGGCCTTCTATTTCTCGATCGCCTTCTCTTCATTGAGCGAGGCACGGGTACATATCAATCTGAGCCTGTCTCACCCACTGTAAAACACTTGAGCCTCCGTTACCATTTAATAACCATATCAGTGTAATCCAAGAGTCATTGTTCACTAAACAGAGAGGAAAGGTGCTGACAAGCAGGTAGTCTCCAGAACAGATTACAAACATGTCATCAAGAATGTCACCAGGATGATTTAGCAATAAGAACTAGTGTCCATAGGTACAAACCATTTTTGCGGTCAGAAGTGGAGACTGCAAAAATGCCTTTTCTTACGTACAAAAAACAAATTGTGATTTGGTTACATGCTACCGAATTGAAATTTGGAAATGCACATACATACCAATTTGGTATATGGAACGGGTGTATTTAGGGTGCTCCTTCTAAATACAGAATTGAAGTGCTAAGTATGAATGTTTTGAGACCGAATTACTGTTGCGAAGCATTTATTTTTTGCTGACATCTCAAGGCTGGTGGTAACCATCTGCAATTGGGAAGGGGTCCCCATGGGACTCCTTCACCTTTGTGAATGCTGAAACAAATATTTTTAAGAGCAGGCAGTGGTCCTAAGGACCATCCCTACTCTTAAAAAATTATACTTAAACATTTCATTTTATTTTTTGAAATGCATCCCAGTTTCCTTTAAGACAAACTGACTGCATTTAATTAAAAAATTGCTTTTTTTATTAAAAAGAAATCACAGACATGGTTGTCTGCTGAAACCCAGCAGGCCACCATCCTTGTGATGGCTGCTATTCCCTATGTGTCGCAAACTGAGACCTACCTCATTAATATTCATGAAGTAGGTCAATTTGCGACCCACTAGGAATCGCTAAATGAACTAGAAGAGTTTCATACATTAGGGATAGCGATTCACAGAGAATCGCAATTTGGAAATCGATATCCCTAAAATCTGCTCTTATGGCCCTAGATCTTTGTATGCTGCTGTTGTAAAACCACACCCCACAGGCATATGATTTGGGAGTCACCATCAAGAAACCACAAGAACTGTCTACTGCTCAGTCAGTTCACGTCTGTAGAAACATAGCTGTGTAACTATAAATATCTATCTTCAGTGATAAGAAACTGCAATACAAACCTGGATACAACACTTTAGCACAGACACACAGTGCTGCACGTTGAATCAACTGGAATGTTTGAGAAAGTACATTTTCAGTTTAATGGTTGACCACATTATTTTCTACACTAGGAAAACGTGCTTTCTGGTCAGAATTATTGTTCTTTGTTCACAAGATAATTTTCTTAAAGCGCATGTTCATTCCACAAACACAGACAGGCAAACTCAGCAGAACGGCTATGGAGACCACCAACCTTTGGTGAGCCACAATCACATTCCTCCCCAGCATCCACCAGCTTGTTTCCACAGTAGGGGGCAGTGTAAGTTTCATCAGGACTTGGAATATTCAGGAGACAGCTTCCACCTTTGTTCAATGTCAATTTCTCAAAATCATCAGCACTGCAGCTGCTAAAGTTTTTTGAACCTCTGTAAAGAAAAAACAACTTATTGAGCAATGTTGACTTGAAAATACTTATGTTCTATATCCAGTGAAGAGAACATGCATAGATCATAGGGGCTGACAGAGTATGGCAGAGGGGGTCCTCCACCAAAAAAAGGTCTGCCTGCCTGATTTACAAGCCTACTCCAGCTCCGTCACTGACATACTCCTCTGACAGTCCGATGGAGTATGGGCCGTTGTTGGACGGTCACATATAACACCTTCCGTTTTTAGAGTGAATGAGGTACGTTTTGTTTGCTGTTAATCATCCCAAGGTAAAACCCGAGAGTGAGAGACAGTAAAAAAATATTATGACCCCCAAACCCTGGGCTACAACTCTCATGGTGTAGGGGCCAATAGTTTTACTTTTTCCAAAAACAAACTACTGTTTTGGGACTTTGTTTTTCGAAAAAGTTAAACGCTGCAAAAGTTTGACAGTAGGGTGGCATGTTTGACAAAGCCTCCTGTTAAACTTTTACCACACTGACAGGAACTGCCACGACTGCGGTTCTTGCCAATGTTTAGAGTTGTCTGCAGGACTGTCAGACAACTCTAAATTTGGCATGGGGAGGACCCTCAGTATGGCGGGAGTAAAGTACTCTGCCATACAAAAAGATTCATATTGATAAAGCTTTTACAATTAAAAAAGTAAAATCGCACATTTACTTTACATAGTTAATTGAACCACTATTTTGTAGTGCAGGTTTAATATCTTACTTCTTTATCCCCAAGCCCTCAAGACAAGCATGACAAGCTACTGATAATTCACCAGTTTCAGCAATAAGATTAGCACAAATTTCATTTAACAATGGAGTAGAGTCTGCCCCTGTGATGATGTGGTCCACGTCCGGATGGAAAGTAACCCTCCGGATGAAGACAATATGATCGCTGTGGCAGACCAAATGGGACGCCACACAACATCCCAACTGTTTGCTTGACATACAAACCAATTAACATTGAATATGACGGAACCAACAATAAGCCTTGAGAAATCCCAGAGAGTATTGTGCCATAGGGGGAAATAAATTGTTGAATTTAACTCATCTACTATATTAGATGAAATCTGCCAAATATAAATTCATTAGCAGTGAAAAATATAACGACTCCATAGAATATATCACAAGCAGCCAATAAGAATGCATCTATTACTTTTCCTTTTGTAATTTGAATTGATGTGACTATTTCCTATATGCTTTAGTAATATAAATCTACTGCTGCATTGAGAATAAATCTGTTCCGGGGTCCCCTTCTGCATCAATCTTTGGAGACAGACCAGTCATGCAGCATCTTTAATGTTGGTTTAGCATGTTCAAATGTTTTGTGAACAGCAGTTGCACTTGTCAAATAATCACACAAGATATTGTTCTGCCAGAATTTCTACCGGACTTCCCCACATCTATTCTGAAGTATAAAAAAAGTGATAGATGGTATACTTGAATAAATAGCAGCCACTGGCAATGCAATTACTCGAGCAGCATTCCAGTCCATTGTTACTTTGCACACTATGGGTCCGATTCACAGAACTAACTTAAGACAAAATCCTAAACTTACTAACATTTTGGTATTCACAGAAGACACTTACTCATTTGGGTATTCACAGAAGTTAGGAGTCCTAACTTTATGACTCCTAAATGCCTTCTGTGAATACCGAAAGTCTTAAAGATAGGATTTTTCTCAGTTTAGGAGTAGTAAAGTTAGGACTCCTAACTTTAGGACTCCTAAATGCCTTCTATGAATAACGAAAGTCTTAAAGTTAAAAATGTTCTCAGTTTAGGAGTAGTAAAGATAGGACTAGGACTCCTAAACCGAGAAAAATCCTAACTTTAAGACTTTTGGAATTCACAGAAGGCATTTCGGAGTCCTAAAGTTAGGACTCCCAACTTCTGGGAATATCAAAATGAGTAAGTGCATTCTGTGAATACCAAAATGGTAGTAAGTTTAGGATTTTGTCTTAAGTTAGTTCTGTGAATTGGGCCCTATGACACCTCAGTTTGGATCCAACCATATGCATATCAGTCTTGACCCTGCTTACATGGGAACAGTTCAGACCGAACTGCCAAGCCAGATCATCTCTGAACCTTCCTCCATCTGCATGATTCGTGACTCCACCAGGCACTAGAAGTTCCTGGTCGTGGGGGGCTTTGACCATAATATCCCCGTAAATAGCAAAAACAACAACACAACTGCTGTTAGCATGACACTAAAAAGAATGAAAGATCTAAATGATGTATAAGAAAACAGCCAGTAGACCACTATCTTTACATAGTCACAACTGGAGGGTTTGTTTGAATGTAAAAAGGAATGCTTGTGTCGAGAAATGCACACATCCTACAGGGACACATGGATCAAATGTTCATATCACAATAAGAAACAAGAGTTATATAGTCTGCACACAAAAAAAGAATATAAAGTAAGCTCTGTAAAAAAAAAATGCACTTACGTGGCTCCCGAATTCATAATGCAGGCTGATACTTTACAATCACAATTCCTCCCGTCATCATGGTTCATTCCTAAGTTATGACCAAGCTCATGAGCAACAATGGATGCAAAAGACTGGACATTGTTGTGTGAAAACTGAAACAAAGCCAAAGGAGCTTACTACAATTTTTTTATTTTAAACTTGTTTTTTATTCCATAGTGCACAGGTATCACGTTACAAGTTAGCTCATCAGTCTGCGAAACAATGAAATGCAGAACCACAATTTACCTTACACGCCAGGTAGGCAGTACAGGATATCACAGTGGCCTAAATGTTTGGCTATTTGCTCTTATCACAAGCGTTATTGCTGGGCGCGCATCGTCATGTATGACATACAGGACAACTCCCCCACAGAAAGAAATTATGCACAAAAGAAAAACCAGTGTAACAATAAAAAACCATAATAAGAACTTGGCAGCGATAGGCAGTCGGTTGATATTCTCTAGAAAGGGAAAAATAGGTACGGAGTTGTGCAAAGCCCCCAATTCCATAGGGGCATAGCAGCATTGCATCCGAGCGGGGGCATGCAAAATGCGTGTGTTGCCGGAGTAGCGATCAGGAGCAGCTCAGTCTGCTGAGATAAATATATACTTCAACTGTTACGTGCTAACAATTAGGGGGGGTGTAAGGAACCATCCCTCTTTCAGCCCCCGAGCTCAGTCTCCAGGTCATGGCCTATCCCGCTGTCTGCTCAATCTCCAGTGCTCCTTCCCACACGTCGCAGGCATCCATAGACTGCACACCAGCTCAGTCAGCCAAGCAAGGGGTCATCCTCTGAGGTCAGCGGAGGAGTAGCGAGGTCCACTGTCTGCGGAGCGGCCACAGCCCCCTCGTCCAGACCGTCATCCACCAGCAGGCCCTCCAACATACAGCTTCAAGTCACGTTCCGCATTCTCATCAGTGCCAATGGATTGCAGTCGGCACTCCTCAGCCATGCCACATTCACACAAGTCCGCCCTCCACTTATCCAGCCAGGGGGGCATAGAGTAAGTCCAGTGTATGGCAATACAGCACTTAGCTATTACAAGTCCCAGTAGAGTAAATTTATATCGCATACGAGCTAGTTACTGCAAATTAATGCCAAAGGAAGTACAAGCCAATATGGTACTCAATTTTTCCATATATTGATCAAAATAGACTAGATTTGGAAGAAATTTTCAATTCCACAGCTAGGTAGAATTCAGTATCACGAGCTCCAGTAGTAGAGTGGCATACATGTCACCACCAGACATGATGTACTAGATCCATAAAAGTAATACGCAGTAGCAGTAACGTCAGTTAAGCTTAACTTCTGCAAGACAAAAAGACAAAGGAAGAGATGCATCTCCTGGCTTCCATGGAAGAGACAATAGTTGGGGAACAGAATGGTTTGCCCATCTTTCTTTCTTGGACTCTCAATGAGAATTTGTCATAAATGACATGCATCTGCACTGAATCTTAACTCTAAACACCACAAGTAGTAGGATTGGTGCTAGAAACCAACATAAGATAAATGCACTTAGTCCAGTGCTTAAAAAATGTACTTACCAGCAAAGAATAAGAGGATTCTGTCATTTGTGGTGCATAGAAAAAATTAACAAAGGTTACTGATGGCTACTGGTATGTTTATGGAGCTAATAAGTCAAATTAGGCGCTACAATTTTACTACTCTCCAGCAACTGCCGCTATGGTGCCTTCAAGTGCCACTTTCAGGAGGTGAAGATTTTTCCAGATCCAAACAGATGCCTCAGGAGACTTGAAAAGATGAGGAATCTGAGCCCAGACATATCCGTTAGATTTCAAGTTTACGCTTTTCTTATATATTATTTAAAATTCTGAAATCTTTGAGGTGTTAAGCTTTTAGCCTGACGTTTTTGTCAAGTCTGTTTAATGATCCGTTATGTAAGGACATGGACATATGACGTAGTTGCAAGAAATTCAGTTCTAGCCTGACATTTTTGTTAAGACTATTTAATGATCCGTAACATAAGGTCAGGGACATATGACGTTATTATAAGATATTCACTGGAGTCTCAACATCCACTTCCTTTTTTCACTGAAACTGCTAAATGTTTAACAGCTAATTTGGCACTTTAAACTGAGAACACGTTCTGTATAGATTATTGTACAGTTTGATTGTCAGTGATTTACAGATAGTTCATAAGGCTTTTAAGTGAGTTACATTCAATGCTGCATGAAAGTTAACAAACCTCCTTTGATCTTTATGCACTATAGCAGAAAGACTTTAAACAATTTTAGACTTGGGGAAGATTTACTACTTTACATCATATTATTGAACATTAAATACAAGACAAAAATAGGAGATTTAATGTCAACACAAAACAATTAACAGATATACCCCTGTGGGCCAGCAGTACCCAGAAAAAAAGTGTGTGAGTCGGGTGCATGAACAGCCCAAGTGCTGAGGAAAAGAGGGGGTGGATGCAGATGTAAGATCCTCTTTAAAGGCTCACTGTGCAAGTATCTTTGTTGTGTATGCAGCAGCCGCGGCCGGTAAGAGCGATAGGGCCGGGAGGGGTGGGGGGCTGGGCGGGGAGAGGGATTAGACAGATGACCACGAGGGAAAATTAAATAATTAATTTTCCCTCGTCATCTGTCGAAATCCCCCCACCCGGCCTCACTGCTCTTACTTGCACAGGACGCGGTTGGCATGCATGTGTGCACATTTATGTTTGTATGCATCTCCCTGAAAAAACAGTGTTGCTCCATGTAAGATGTGACTGGTGTCAAGGGCCACAAACAGTTTATCATCCTGGGTCCATCTTTGGCACAACCGTGCCAATTCTGGGCATAATTATGGCCCTGGCATGGTAACTATCATCTTTGACATATTTTGGGCTTTCTTGGTAGTTGCGCACATGAGCGGTCACTGACCGATTATAAGCATCACTAACCTAATTTTGGCCACCCCTGACATAATGTTGGTCTCCTCTTGGCATACTAATAATGAACAAAAATGAAATAAAAATAATGGCCGAAAACTAGTATTTTGAAGACAAAACGTTTCCTTGGATTTTTCAGAAAAGAAATGTAAAAATGTATGTTTGTTTGCCCAAAATGGAAGTGGTATTTGATGGAAAGTGACATTCTTAAAATACAAAATACTTACTTTACCAAGCCTATAGTTGAATGGTAATTCAAGTTGAGTTGGGGAGACTTATTGCTGTGGCTATGTACTTTGTAACAGCGGGTGTCTACTGATCCGGGTGATATTTCATTGGTCATGTGGCGGCACCGCATATTGATAATGCTTTTCTTGACATTTCCGGGTCATTATTATCATCCAATGGAGTGATTTTTCCTGACAGAAGTAGCTCTCAGAATAAAAAAAAAGAATTGGAGACCGTGGACTAAAAGAGTCAGTTTAACTTGTCATTTTAGCAGGGTTGGATTGGGATTAAAAATCGGACCAGGCACGATAAAAAAAGTGGCCACATTTGAATATTGCCTTTCTGTAAAACACTGCTTCGGCGAAATGTTATAAAGAAAAAAAGGGGGTTAGTTATGCACGATTCGTTTATACTGGTGAAACACACCTGAAAACAAGTGAGGCCACATTTGCTGAGGACCCCTGGCCCCGCTCAATATGCCTAAATTAATAGGCCGGCCCAGCGAGAGAAAGGGAGTAACACCTCTGCCCGGTGATAAAAGTGAGGTAATGGACGCCCATCTGCCTCCAGAAAAGCCACTCAGGCACCCACTGGGCCGCTGGCGGCATCCGAACAACGCAGAAACCGCCCAAATCGGCACCCAGGCTGCACCAAAAAGCAGCCCACAGCTGGAACTCGGATACCGGCCCCTCGGCCATTGCCCAAGTACCCGCGTTACCAATCCGACTCTGCATTTTGGTAAAGGGAACATTTAACAGTTTTAGAACACTAAATCTGAGTGGGCTGTTGTGTAATGCTGCAGTTTAGTTTCTTTACCAGGGGCCAAAAAATAGATAGATCTATAGGAGAGAAGCTGCTTTGTAATCACTGTATGTTTCAGACATTAAGGACAGTTACATTAACCCAAAGACATCTGGCAGTGCTTAATCACAGAAATCTATGCACTCCACCGGCCTTCACTCGATCACTAACGTTTGTTACATACCAATCTGTATACAGAGCTATCGTGTCACGTGACCTCAGGGTCATAGACAAAAAGGATTTCTTCGTCATTGTGGTGAAGATTAATACAAAAATAAATATTGCAGAAGGTGACTTTTTTTTGTTTTTTTTTTTAAACGTCCCGAGGAGGGTGGGGGCTCAGAATTACAGGCAGTTTTGGGAAATAGTTGAGAGGTAGGAGATAACATCTCTTTACGTTTTCAATTTCCATTCCTTTTTTGTGATAATTTAGGAGGTTTGCGTGAAGTTCATCCTTGATAAATGATCTTGTACAACTGAGATACTTGAAAATCATGCGACGAGCTCCCTGAAATACCCTCTGTAACGTTAACAATTGAATAGATACCACAATGCTGAATTTGAAAAAATATTGTTGCAAGAGCTTCTAAATTAAACACAACAATTAAAATATGCCCCTCTACATGAAAACGTATGCAAAATTTCCAATGTCAAATCCTTTAATAACACTCTGCAGTTAAATCTGGTCGATACATTATGCAGGTTCATCAAACGTTGTATTTCTTTACCAACCTGGCTATGCTTGGGACAGGAAGTAAAATTAAAAAAGAATTTACGGACCAATAAATTGAAAGAGTTTTCCCTAGCAATGACCAACCTTGAAATTCTAGGTGTGTAGTTGGAGGCTTGAAATAAACAAAAGTACCAATCACCATTTTATTATGCCAATTTCTCACATCAATCATTATACAAGTTAAGAGTGGAGCAAGAGGACCCCAGTTTCTGATCACAGAGCGGAGGATAAGACATTAGAATCCAATGGGATCTTCAATAAGGTACAAGAAACGAACAGTTTCTTACCTGTCGGTGTAGTTTTGCAGCTTGAAGACTTTCTGGATTCACTATGCTGTGCATTAGTCCGCGGTCTAGTGGTTGGGTCCTGAATCGTAGTCTTTTTTTTATTTCCCGTGGCCCAGGTGGGCGTCGACGTCCCACCATTTGGTGTCCTCCTGTGACGTCATCTTGCTTCCTCCGGAAGCTCCCACCTTTGGTAGCCATCTTTGGATTCTTTTTACTTTTCTTGTCATGTTATTGTTTTTCCTCTAATTTCTTATCTTGTCCATTTTTTACTCCCCTTCCTCCTTTCACATCTTTCTGGCGGAGGAGTGTGGCTTCGCTAGTGAATCCAGAAAGTCCTCAAGCTGCAAAACTACACCGACAGGTAAGAAACTATTCATTTTGCAGCATGAATTTTTCTGGATTCACTATGCTGTGTATAGACTTTGTAGCGGTTTGCTATGTTTGTGGTGGCTTGGTGGAAGATGAGCATTGGTTGTTGAATATATGTTGAAGCACTTTTTGTCCTACTTGTGTTTTCTTGTTCATCTGTATATCCACGCAGTAGTGCTTAGTGAACATGTGCACTGAAGCCTATGTTGCCGCCAGGCAAATGTCTTGGATGGGTGTGTTTGCCAGGAAAGCTATTGTTGCTCCCTTCTTTCTGGTAGAGTGAGCTTGTGCTGCTCCTTGTAGTTCTTGACCTGCCTGCTTGTGGCAGAATTGGATTGTTTGTGCAATCCATCGCGCAATGGTGTTCTTAGTTACCGGTCTTCCCAAGAAACTGCTTGCGAAAGACACAAAGAATATCTTTGTTTTCCTACAATCTTTAGTCCTTTCAATGTAATGCATCACTTCTCTTCTAGCATCCAGAGTGTGCAGTGCCATCTCTGCGCTTGTGGAGGGTTTCTGGAAGAAACTTGGTATCTGTATTGTCTGGCTTATGTGGAACTTTGACACCACCTTTGGCATGAAATGTGGGTCTGTTTTCATTACCACCCTTTCATTGTGAATTTGAATGTAGGGTTCCTGTAGAGTTAGCGCTTGCAATTCGCTCACCCCGCTTAGCGAGGTGATCGCCACCAGAAAAGCTGTCTTTATGGTGAGTATATGTAGAAAAGCCTTGTGAATGGGTTCGAATGGTGCTTTCATGAGTTGAGTTAGAATTATACTGAGGTTCCATGCCGGCGGTGGCATCATTTTTGGGGGGGGGCGATTCGTTTTGCCCCTTCCAGGAATCATTTTACCACCTGGGATGTAAAGAAACTTTTCCCTGTTTCTCCTCTTGTATAGGCTACTATTGCTGCTAGGTGTATTCTTAGCGAGGTGTAGCTTAGGTTACTCCTTAGCAAGTGTGTTAAGTACCGTAGCACTGTTGATTCCCCGGTGATACTCTTCTGGAGCTTTTCCATTTTGCTACATAACACTTCCGTGTGGTGGGCCTCCTTGCCTCCTGCAGCACCGTCAGTGTGCTCTCCGGGAGTTTTAGGTACGCAAACTCGAAGTCTTCAGGAGCCAAGCTGCAAGGCTGAGGCTCTCCGGTTCTGAGTGGAGCACCCTTCCGTTTTTGGGAACTTGTGTGGTGGCCCCTGTGCCATTTCCACTATTTGTGAGAACCAGGACTGCCTGGCCCACTGTGGTGCTACCAGTATTAGCGTCATGTTGCTGGTTCTGTACTTGCTGAGCACCCTGTGCATCAGCGGTATCGGGGGAAAAAGCGTAGGCATATGTCTTCGACCAGCTTATATATAGGGCATTCCCTTGGGAATGCTGACCTGGCTGTCTGGATGCTAAGTATTGGCATTTTGCATTCTGGTGTGTTGCAAACAGGTCTATTTGTTGGGACCCCCACCTCTTGAAAAGCTTTTCCGTTTCTTGTGGATTGAGCTCCCACCTGTGGGATGCGGATATCTGTCTGCTGAGTCTGTCTGCTTCCACATTGTCTTTCCCTGGTAGATGTATCGCCAGGAGGTCTATTTGTAGTGGGATGGCCCCAGCTCCATATCTCCTGCGCTAGCCCTGATAGCGCCACGGATTGTGTTCCTCCCTGCTTGTTGATGTAGAACATCGTTGTGGTGTTGTCTGTTTGAATTAACACCCTCTGCCCCTACAGCTAATTGGTTCAAGTGCGCTCCCAACCCCATTTGGGAGGCGTCTGTTGTGATGGTCACTGTGTTGGTGGTGTGAATGGCTTCCCCTTTGTTATGTTCTCTTTGCTCCACCATGCTATCTCCTCTTGCACTGCGTGCGTAACAACCACTAGATCTTCCCAACTCCCTGTTGCCTGTGACCATTGCTGTTGGAGCCATTCCTGGAATGGTCTCATGTGGAGTCAGATATTGGGGACTAGGTGTAAGCAGGATGCCATCATCCCCATGAGCTTGCTCACTGTCCTAACTGTCAGAGCTTGCCGCTTTCGGTATTGACGTGTCTCCTTCAGTAGGGCGAAGATTCTCCTCTCACTGGGGAACACCCTGCCCTGAATGGTGTTGATCTGTGTGCCCAGAAAAATCTTCACCTGTTCTGGTTCTATCGAGAACTTTTCCCAATGTACCGAAAAACCTAGCTCTGCCAGCGTGTGCGTGACCCGCCGAGGATGTAGTTAGCATTGGTTGTAGGAGTTCGCCTTTACCAGCCAGTCGTCCAGGTAGGGATATACATGTATTCCCCGACTCCTTAGGGGCGCAGCTATCGCTGCTAGGCATTTTGTGAAGAACCTTGGTGCGGATTTTAGTCCAAAGCTAGCGCTGTGAACTGGTAGTGCGCTTTGTTGATGGTAAATCTTAGTAGATGTTTGTGTCTGTGGTTCATGGGAATGTAGGTAGGCATCTTTGAGGTCTATAGTGGACATGAAGTCCCCGTCCCTTATTTGTGGTATAACTTCCTGTAGGGACGTCATCTTTAATTTCTGTGTTTTTATGTATTTGTTTCGGAACTGTAGGTCTAGGATGGGTCTTTACGTTCCGTCCACTTTCGGTATGAGAAAGTAGTTGGAGTACACTCCCCTGTTTCTTTCCTTGTACGGTACTGTTTCTATTGCCTCCTTGTGGAGGAGTTCTTGTGCCTCCTGCAGAAGGAGCGAAAGCTCCATTGGCGAGCGTGTTTTGTTGGTTGGCCTCCTGTTTGGTGGCGGTCTTTCCAGTTCTATACAGTAGCCGAACTATATGATGTTGAGTATCCATTTGTCTGTTGTTATCTTCTTCCACTCCTGGAAGAAGTGTTTTAGTCTGCCTCCTACCGGTGTCACATGTTCGAGGATTTTTTCTTTGTGTGTGTCTAATTGTTTTTTTGAGTCTTTTGCTGTGCTGCCCCTCTAGAGATGTTGTCCGGGTGGGCACGTTTGGTACAGCGGAGTAACTTCGAGGCGGGTTGCTGTCCCCCTCTTCTCGTTTGTCCCCGTCCGTTCGAGCACCCCCGAAAGGACAGGCCCCTTGGTTGGTAGTGCCAGCTTTGCAGTTGCTGACCCTGCTGTTGCGAGTGGTTGTTTCCTTGATAAGTCTGCTGGAAGGCCTGGTGTGATGCTCCCGGTTGGCTTCCTCCTCTGCCCCCGGTCTCCTTGAGGGTGTGCCCCTTCTCATCCCTCTGAACGGTAGTGCTCCCATGAACCTTGCCGTTTCATTATCCTTTTTGAGCTGCGTCAGCTTCTCATCAACTGGGGTCCCAAACAGTTGTTACCCGTTGAAGGGCATGTTCAGAATATTGTTCCGCCAGGCATGCCTTCTCTCCCGTCACTCCAATCATCATAAGCCTGCTGGATGTGTCTGCTGCATCCAGGGCCAACTTTAGGCAGTTGTTGGCCATGTTTTTGCCTTCCTCCACCAGGTGTGTTGCCGTCTGCTGGTATTGTTCCGGGAGGTGTTTGAGCAGCTGCCCCATCTCCTCCCAGTGTTGGTATGCATGCCTGTCTATTAGGGCATTGGAGTTCACAATGCGCCAGTGAATCACCGCATTCCTCTCTACTTTCCTCCCCATGAAGTCTATTCTCTTACTCTCTTTGTCTGAAGGTGGCCCTGAGTTTGTGGGAATGTTGGCCCTCTTCCTGGCTGTTGACGTTACAATGGAGTCAGCTGGTATGGATCCCTGGAGGAACGCTTGCATTTTTTCTCTGTTCTAGGGGTGACAGATCTGCAGGCTGCTGGCTCCTTGAAAGCTTCCCTACCCTGGTCCAGCACACTTGGGAGCAAGGGTAGGAATAATACAGGCCATCTTCGTCCTGTTGCTCTGCTGGTTCAGGAGTTTTCGACTGCTCGCTGATGTCGAACTCCTCCTCGACTTCTGTTTCGACTACAGTCGTGGGCTTTGGAGGGATGGTGTATCTGCTCATCCGTTCATCGAAGTACTTTTTCCTCTGGAGGATGCTGTCCATTTCGGCCTCGAGCCTTCTCTTCTTCCTCTCCATTTCGGCCGCTTGTTCGGCGTCGAGAGTTTCGGCGCTTCTCTTCGAGGTCATCGATGTTGACGTTGAAGTCGCCTTCAGCTCTTTTTCCTTCGGCGTCGAGCGTGCCTTTTCGGGGGCCGGCTTCAACGATCTAGGCTTTTCTAGAGCTTTCGCTGGCTGGGAGTCTTTTTCGAAGGATCCGCTGGGCTGTTTGTACGTGGACGCAGCTGTGGCCGTTGAGTGCTTCGACACCAGTGCTCCTTTCGAGGACTTTGGCTCAGTTTTTCGAGAGTCTGTCGGGGCTTTAAGGGACGACGTCTCTCTTACCTCCTTTGTCGACTTCTTATCAGTCTCTGCGACCATGTAGTCCTCTGGTCCCTCGGTGATGTTGTCCTCTTCTCCGCTGGAGAGGCCCAAGTCCCGGAGCGACGGGGGTTGTTCTTGCCCCTGCATGGTGCAGTTCGCTCCTCTCTGTCTCTCCCTCACTCTGAGGGTCTTGGGGGTGAATGACGAGCAGGCGTTGCAATCCCTGCTTTGGTGGTCGAGTGGCAGGCAGAGGTTGCAGACTGGGTGCTGGGCCTTCTGCGCGTACTTGTGGTGGCAATTACGGCAGAATTTGAATGGGGTTTTGTCCATTCCTGTGCTCAGGGGGCCCCCTGTGTGCGCATTCTCGGCTGGACATCGAAGTTCTTTTCTTTTTCTCACCCTCTTCGTCGTCCCAGCTCTGTGCTCCTGATCAATATGTTGAAAAACTCCAACTTTTGGTGTTTTCTGCTTGATTTTCTTATTCTCTTTTCCAAAATCTCTCGAACTCCTGGGTGACGATCCAGACCAAATGGTGAGACACCTGGGCCACGAAAAAAATAAAATAAAAAAAAGACTATGCTTCAGGACAAACCCACTAGACCGCGGAATAATGCACAGCATAGTGAATCCAGAAAGATTCATGCTGCAAAGCCATATGTTATGAGCACAAGTCATTATGACCATGAGCTAAACTTATGCCTTCGGACAAATAGATGAACAGAGCAGCCAATAAAGTCACAATAAAGTCGTGATCCTAAGACCATCCATAATGGCTCAAATGGTGACAATGTGTTTCTTTTCCATCACCCCTTACCGCAACCTTCCTTGAAACCTTGTTCTAATTTCCTTATCTTTTTTATTTTCCATCTCAATTTCCAGAAGAAGTCATAGCCCTCACAATCCTGTTGTTTCGGCTTCATGCCCTATTATTTTTATCTTCTGTTTTCAAATACTAGATGAATTAACAAAATGTTTTTATCTATTTTAATTGCACAATACTTTAACTGGTTATTTAAAAATTACATTGAACCTGAAGTCAGTACGCCTCATTGGGCTCAGTGCCCCAGAATCATCGTGAGGCTAGCGGCCACATGCATCATTGCACCCGTTTGCGATTCCTAAATTGCGAAAATTAAGGAATCGCAATTTAGAAATCGCAAAATGCAATGCATGAAAAATTTGCATTTGTTTTGCGATTCGGTATTTTTCCTTAATTGCGATTCACAATTTGCGAATCGCAATTAAGGAAAACCCTTCCCATTGATTCCTATGGACCAAAAGGCCCATAGGAATGAATGGGAAGGCATTCACATTTTGCGAATTTCAAATTGCGATTCGCAAAATGTGAATGCAATTTCAAGGGTGCAGGGGGGGTCCAAAGAACCCCTCCCTGCACCCCTGAAATGTAACTTCAAATGCAATTTACACACACACATGCCCCAAGGGCATGTGTGTGTGTAAATTAATACTTTCAAAAATGCAATTTGTGCATATTTGAACGTTTACGGTAAATTAGCATGAAGGTCAACTTCATGCTATTTTACCACTTCCAAATTGCGAATTCGCAATAAAAAAATGATCATGCATTGCATTTAAGAAATCTGAAATTGCGATTTCTTAAATGCAATCGCAATTTTAGAAATCGCAACATGGTTGCGATTCCTAAAATTGCGAAATGCATGATGCATTCCAAATTAGTCAATTGCATTCGAAAAACGGCCGAAAATTGCGATTCGCACCGTTTGCGAATGCAATTGACTTTGATGCATGTGCCAGTAGATTCTTCAAAAAGGAAGCATTATGTCGGATGCATAAGTTGCTTACCTTCGTTAACGCCTTATCTGGTAGGGACAACATCTAGCCGCAGATTCCCAGCCATCAGACTGGATCCCCTGCGTGTCAGTAGGTGGCGTTGTTCAGCTATGAATGGTATCGTAAGTGTTGTCCATGCCAGAAGTGTGTGGTGCCTAGACAGTGACCCAGCGCACTGACAACAGTTTCTTTTTGCGACGTTCTACTCCAGAAGTGCAGAGCAACTAAGAACATTGACCAATGGTGTGTAAAAACAAGGGTCCTTAAAGGGGAACAGCCCCTCACTCTGAAATCCGTTTGCAGAGTGGGGAGGATGGGTGGGTCGGTGAAAAATCTGCGGCTAGTGTCTCCATCAGATAACGCGGTACCGAAGGTCAGTAACTTGTTCATTTGATAGAGACGCAGATTCCTTACCTTAGAATAGATACCCAAGCAATATCTCCTCGGAGGTGGGACAGCGATACTAATTTATACAAGAAAAGCCCAAGGACCGAAAGACCAAAGTGCCTGTCTCGCCAGACCTGGCTGGCAGTAGTGTTTCATAAATGTGTGCAGGGAGGCCCACATTGCTACCCGACAGATATCCAGAACAGGTACTCCATGAGCTAATGCAGTGATCGCAGCCTTGGCTCTGGTGGAGTGAGCACGCATTTCCTCAGGAGGTTGCTTTTTGGTCAATGCGTAGGAGATTTAGATGCAGCGCACCATTTATCCTGAAATAGTCTGCTTCTGCACCGTTTTCCCTTTTTTGACTCCAAAGTTCACCACAAAGAGTTGATCTTCCACATGGAACTCTTTTGGGCGGTCAAAGTAGAATCACAAGGCTCTTTTTGGGTCCAGCCAAAGGAGTTTCTCTTCTTCTATAGAGGTATGAGGTAGAGCATACAAGGTAGGCAGGGTGAAGGACCGGACTACATGAAAGGGAGTTATCACCTTCATGGGAAGGATGCTTTAGTCCAAAGGACCAGTTTGTCTGGATAGTAAGGTACAGAGGAAGAGATGACAAGAACTGTAGCTCACTGACCCTCTGCGCAGATGTTATTGCCACTAGGATGGCCGTTTTGATGGTTAGGAGCCGATTAGGACAGTTGTGTAACACTTGAAAGGAGTACACATTAGACATGTGAGGACTAAATTAAGATCCCACTGTGGCATAATGAAGGGTGCAGGGGAGAACATGTGTTAGACACATTTCAAAAACCTTTGTACAAAAGGGGATATCAAGAGATGGCTGATGTGGCAACTGCAGAAATGCAGAGATGGCAGATCGCCTTTCAAAGTGCAGAAAGCAGAGCCCTGCTGGGCCAATGTAAGAATAGACAGTAGAACTTGGGAAAGGGGTGCAGAAAGAGGATTAACTCATGCTCAACAGCTTGGGATACCAGACTCTCCGAACTCAATCTGGCGCCACAAGTATAACTTGGGCCCAGTCATTCCTGATCATCTTGAGAACTCTGGGCAGGAGTGGTATTGAAGGAAAGGCATACAGGAGGCCTAAGCCCACTCTAGACGAAATGCGTCTCTGAGCGAGAGCCGCCATGGAAAGTCTGATGAGCAAAATGCTGACATTGCGCATTCTTGACTGAGGTGAACACATCCAACCAATGCTCTCCACATATTTGCAAGAGACCTTGCCCCGCCTACATGATGGAGACGCTAGGCATCGACGGGTGAATTTGTCAACCCTGGCGTTCAGAGAGCCTGTCAGGTATCGAATCACCACAGATATGCCCTGACTTTCTAGCCATGTCCAAAGGCACAGAGCCTCTTGACAAATGGTCCACAACCCCACCCCACCATGTTTTCTGCAATACCCCATGGCGGTAGTGTTGTCCATAAACAACTATACCAGCCTTCCTATGATTGATGGAAGAAAGGCCCTCAATGTCAGCTGGATCACTCAGAGTACCAATAGGTTGATGTGGAGTCCTGATACCGCTGGAAACAAGAGTCCCCTGATCTCCACCTCTCTCAGATGGCCACTACATCCCAGAAGTAACACATCTGCCACTACAGTCAGTTCTGGTTGGGAAAGGGAGAGGGGTCAGCCACTGACCCAATCGTGGTTTGTTAGTCACCACTGCAGATCTTTTGTAATTTCTTCCGCGATCTGGAACACGTTGGAGAGATTTCCCTGATGCTATACCCACTGGAACTTCAGGTCCCACTGCAGAGCCTCACATGCCAAAGGACATGTGTCATGAGAAGGATGCAGGAGGCCATGAGGCCCTACAGCCTCGGAGTCAGTCTAAAAAAAATCCAGGATAGAGGCTGAAATATCAGAATTATAGCCAGAATTCCTGGACTTGCCCCTTCGGGAGAATAGGCCCCAACACTGCACTGTGTCCAGAACAGATGAAAGGGAGTTTCTGAAAAAGAGGCAGGTGTAATTTCGGCACGTTGATAGTGAACCCCAGCGAGTGCAGGAAGTTTTCCATGGTATGAAGGTGGGAGGTGTCTGCCTGGAGTGAGCCGGCTTTTAATTTATTTATTTATTTATTTACGCAACTTTTATAGCGCAACAAATACCCTAAGGTGTCTCGGCGCTGTGGAGCTACTGAATTCGGCTATCCTCTTACTGGTTAAACAACCAAGTTTTTAAGAGCCTGCGAAAGCTCATCAGGTTCGGGGCAGTTTTGATGGCGAGTGGCAAAGAATTCCAGAGTCTTGGTGTGGCTACAAGAAAACGCCTGTCTCCCCAAGTGGCCGTTCTTGTACGTGGCACAGAGAGGAGATTGATGTTAGCCGATCTTAATTGCCTTCTGGGGACATAAAGCTGAAAGGCTTCAGTCAGGAACCTGGGTCCTATGCCATGTACTGCCTTATACGCAATACAGAGGGCCTTAAATTTTATGCGGCTCTCAACTCTCAGCCAGTGGAGCTGACGGATGCCATAAGTAGTGGATTTGCGGCGAGGAATGTTTAGAAGGATCCTAGCAGCCGCATTCTGAATGGATTGCAACTTAGTTATGACACGCTTCTGGGTGTGAAGAAAGAGAGCGTTCCCATAATCTATTTTTGAGAAGATTAAGGTAGAAACCAGAGTCTTCCCAGCTGAGAGTGGGAGATAAGGCAGTAGTTTCTTTATTTTTTTCAAAATAAAGAATGATGACGAGACAACCTTGTTAGTATGAAGGTCAAAAGCCAGCTTGCTATCAAATATCACTCCCAGATTTCTAGCTTTTTCCACTGGGACTGGTGGAGGGCCAAGCATTTCCGGCCACCAACTGGAAGACCATTCAGGGGAGAGTTTTCCGAAAGTCATAATCTCGGTCTTGTCCGAGTTGAGCCTGAGACAGTTCGAGGTCATCCAAGTACTGATCTCAAGCATAGCTCTCTGGAAGTTAGCTGCCACAGCAAGGCCATCCCTATGGATAGCCAGGACCAGCTGGGTATCATCTGCGTAAGATGTAAGCCGTACCCCATAGGCCTTTATTACCCTCGCCAAGTCCGCTACATAGATATTAAATAGCATCGGACTTAGCGAGGAGCCTTGTGGGACTCCACAGGGGAGAGCAGAGATAGGTGAATAAAATTCTCCCAGCCTCACCATCTGGGTGCGGTTTGCGAGGAAAGATGAAATAAGATCCCTGGCCAGACCATTTATCCCCAGGGCTGTGACACGGTCGACTAGAGTGACATGGTCGACCGTGTCAAAGGCTGCTGACAAATCCAAGAGGATCAGGACAGCCGCCCCTCCCTGATCTATGATCACCCTGAACAGCCAATAGTCGAAGTAGGGAAAGACTGAAATCCGTGACCTTAGCAGATGAGCTGCAATCATCACTTGTGTGAACACCTGAGAGGAACTGGTAAGGACAAAAGGGAGCACAGCACACTGAAAGTGCTGTTGGCCGACCGTGAACCACAAGTAACGTTTGTGGGCAGGAAGGACCGGGATGTGAAAAATAAGCATCCAGTCAGTCCAGTGATACCATCCAGTCTCCTGGGTCCCGGACAGGCAGAACTTGAGCAAGCATGAGCATTTCAAATTTCTCCTGTTTCAGGAAGAGATTGAGAATGCACTAGTCTAAAATAGAACGATGGCCTTCGTCCTTCTTGGGCACCATAAAGCAGCAGGAACAGCTACCATGGCCCACTTCTAATGCCGGCACCCATTCTATAGCCTCCATAGCCACGAGAGCTAACACCTTCTGACAAAGCAAGGAGAGGTGATCCTCCATCAACTTATCGCAAGTAGGTGGGGTACTCAAACGAAAGGGAGTAGCCTCTTTAAACTAGCTGCAAATCACAATAGTTGGATGATATGGACCTCCCTGGATGACCATGATGGTAAGAGGGAATACTAATGGCTGCCATCGGATGGTGGACTGGCTAGACCTCTGGCTGCCTATCTCACATGGTCTGTGGGAACACCGTCCTTCGCTACGAAACAATTGTGTGGTATGCTGGCCAAGATGGCTGGGTGTGTACAAACATGGTTGGAAATCCCTTTTGTGGCAAAGGCGGCCTGCGGTTGATGAACCTATCCAGAGTATTCCATTTCCAAGTCTGAAAGTTACCACTCTGACCTGCCTAACGTTATCGAACACGGACAACTTAGTGCTAAAGATTGACTCTACCCATATGACCATGGCATGTGTCCTCCTGTATAGACCTCCTAACTCGATGCCAACATATCCTCTTGCACTAAGCGATCAAGTCGCCAACCTAGCATTGGATCACGCCAGGATTTTCTTAGTAGGCGACCTAAACTACTGGTTTAATGACCCCATGGAAAGCCCCCAATCGAGTGAACTTACAGAACTTATGACAAATTTAAATTTCTCACAACTAGTGCTCTCCCTTACTCATTGCAAGGGCCACATTTTAGACCAGGTGTGGACCAACACTCCATTTGTAACAACCCCGATAACCCTGCCCTGCCTTTGGTCAGATCACTTACTTCTTAAATTCAATCTAATCTTTTCCTCCGCTAGGACAACCACAACGGCTATAGGCGGCCTAGCTAGGAAATGGAATACTCTGGATAGAACAGCATTCCTACAGACACTAGCAACACTATTCCCACCCCTCATTGTGACATTAATTCCTCAGAATCCAATCTTTCTGGCTGGCTACAAGCGGCTAGTGATTTGCATGCCCCTTATAAAAAAGTCAGACTGGCACGGCGCGCTGACGGCCAAAGATGGTTTTCTCTCGATTTAAAAACCAGGAAATTAGCCCTGCGGCAGTTGGAACGTCAATGGCGACGCAACTATGACCCTGATTTAAAGATCGGGTTCACTAAGGCCAGGAAGGAATATATGAATGCCATTTCCGCTGCGAAAGCGGCTTATTTTTCTTCTCGTGTCCTTAAATCCTCAAACAGATCCACGGACATCTTCGCTATTCTTAATGAATTAACGAACCTGGATAGTGTCTGTCCCAGTATAATTCCGACTCAGTCCCTTTGTGACTCACTTAACACCTATTTCAGTGAGAACATTTTGGACATTAAAGTCAGCATCCCACAGTCTGTGACTCCAACTACTATTGGTATGGCAATCAACAATAGTTCTGGCACTCTTAGCAGTTTCCCGCTTATCACCCAGGATCAATTTCAGGAACTGTTAGCAAGAGTTAAATCCGGCGCTCCATCAGACAGCGGCCCCCCGTACATCCTAAAAGAGTGTTTCTCCGCCCTCCCGGCCCCTGCCCATACTCTCCTGAACGACTCTTTGACCTCCGGCCTAGTTCCACTGGCCTTTAAGGAAGCGACGGTCATACCGCTCCTAAAAAAACCTGGGGCTGACCCGTCTTGCAAGGCAAACTACCTGCCCATTTCCTTACTTCCCTACCTGGCAAAGGTGCTGGAGGCTCATGTAGCTAAATGCCTTTCTAACTTCCTAGAGGAATCCGGCTGCTTTGAACCCCATCAAGCCGGGTTCCGGCCTGCACACCCAACGGAGGCAGTGGTAACCACAGTCCTGGATACTCTTCGGGACTGTGCAGATAGGCGCTCTCCCCAGGCACTGGTGCTCCTGGATTTGTCGGCCGCATTTGACACGGTCGATCATACCATCTTGATCGACCGTGTCAGACAGGCCGGCATCCGGGGCACGGCGGCCCGCTGGCTGATGTCTTTTTTGGAGAACCGCTCTCAGGCAGTACGACTTGGAGATCTAGTCGGCACCAAACAGTCCATCACATGCGGAGTTCCACAGGGTTCCTCCCTGTCACCTCACCTGTTCAACCTCTATATCCTCTCATTGATTCATGCCTTCAGAGATGAGCAGGTGATGGTATTTAACTACGCAGACGATTTTCAATCGACCATGAGGAACATCAAAGCCTGGATGGACCAAAACCAGCTGAAATTAAACCCGGGCAAAACTGAGCTAGTCCTTACCGGAGACAGCGTCAAACACTGGGGCCCCCCACTACTGGCCATCTGACTTGGGTCAAGCCCCAACCCCCTCACCGTCGTCAAAGACGCTTGGGGTCACCGTGGACTGCGAACTTTCGCTAAAAGCCCAAGTGGGCCAAATGGTCTCTAAGTGTTTCTTTCAATTAAGAAAAATCCGGAAGGTTCGGCGTCTTCTCACCTTGGAGGCAATCACCCAGGTAGTGATCGCCACCGTTTTGTCCCATCTGGATTATGCAAATTCCATTTATCTAGGTCTCCCCCTCTACCTGTCGAAACGCCTCCAGATGGTGTAGAACTACGCCAGATGGCACTCAGCCACTCCTTTACTCATGAAACTCCATTGGCTTCCGGTGATCCAACGTTGCACCTTTAAAATAGGATGCATGATCTTCAAATCATTACATTGCAAAAGCCCCAAATTCATTGACCAACTTATCACAAAGTGTGTACCGTCTCGCAACCTCCGTTCATCCCATCGTGGCCTCCTTCAGATACCCCCTTTTAAACGCAAGCGCTCCGGAGGTCGCAGGTTTGCCACTTTGGCTCCTTGTCTGTGGAACACCTTCCCTCTTGAGATTCTGACCTGTCAGGACCTCCGCTCATTTCAGAAAGCTTTAAAGACCTGGCTTTACAGACAAGCATATCAATAACTCTTCATCCCACGTCCCTGATTATGTTACTGTCGATTTCAGCGCCAAGAAACCAACCGGTGATAGTGCGCTTAATACATTTTTTATTAACATAACATAACATAACATAACAGGGGGCATGGAAAGGCCTAAGGTCCTGGTTGTAGCTCTGCTGTCCTTGAAGCTCTTGAGAGCAGAGTCCAACTTCTCTCCAAATAACAAGGGCCATAATACTCATGAGCGAGGACTGGACATCCCCCGAAAAAGCAGTAGATCTCAACCAGGCGTGGTGCCAGAAGAGCCACAGACAATGAAATTGCTCTGCCCAGAAAGTCAGTAATAAGCAGCCCACATCGTATGGTGAACTAGGCTGCGCCCCTACCAGCAGCAATTGCTTGAACAAGCATGGCTTGGGCCTCCTCTGAGACAGTCGGCAGCATTTATGCAACCAAGTCGAAATGGTATATATCGGCCTACGTTGCATGTGGTGTTCACTGACTGCAGTGCCAGGTTGGCGGAAGAGAACCTTTTCCCGTATCCAGCCTTTTGGATTCCCTGTCTGTGGGAGTGGTAGGGAAGGCGCTGGTTTTAAATTTGGAGGCAGAGGCCTGGAACACCAAGCTCTTCCAGGTGGGGTGCTGTGTGAGGAAACTGGGATCTCCTGGGGGCGGGGCGCGATGGGCAATTGTCCTAGGCACAGGAGCCCCTGTGCAAGGCTTGCAATAGGCCCCTAAAAGGGCATCAGTAAGGGCTTCATTAAATAGGAGTAATGGATCTGTGGGGGTAAATTCAAGCTGAAGCACCTCTGTCAAGACGTTTGACTTAACTGCCACTGAGGGTAACGTAAGGTCCAGGACCCCAGCCTCCCTCTGCTCTACCACTGTGAGAGAGGCACCCTCCACTGTAGCCCTGGTAGAGGGAGAGACCAGGCCATGTCTGGTGAGGTGTCCAGTCCACTGGCATCTGCCAGATCCTTGTACCTGTTGGCCTCTGTCTGGTCTAACTGGTATCAAAAATGGTTCGCAGACCCCTTCCATTCATCCCCCAATCCAGAACTATACTAGAAATAAGAAACTGGCTCAGTCATGGAGAGTCTGCCCCCCCAGCAGGAGCCGGCATCAAACATCGCCTGTCTGGATCTGTGCTGGAGTGGGCAATGGCACTGCCGTGGGGCGACTGCGTCAGTGGAGCAGGCACCGGAGAAGGTCGAGGAGGTTCGACTGGTGCCGCTCCAGATTCATCAACAGATCCAAAGGGCTCGACTGGTGCCAGGGGCTACCGCACTGGCGGGAAACCAGTAGGATCCCTCCCCAGCCCTCAGGGTCCAAAGGTGATCCAGAGGAGATGGGGTGCATGGCCTCATAAAACCTGCGTAACTGGGTGGACCTCGTACCGGCTCTCGGGACATCTGGGCGGTGCGGGGATAGCCCAGGAGCAGGCCTCACCACACAGCTAGGCATTAAGTGCAGACGCTCCATCGTCTCAGAGGATTTCAGACACGGTGAAGCCAAAGATCTCTTAAAATTCTTGTTTTTTATGTACCGTGAGACTTACCCAATTTTTCAGACTAATTCGACTGGGAAAACGAGCACCTGTAGTGGCTTTGCGACCGATCTCGGGACCTTCCTCTCTACCGAGATCATGAGCATCGCACTTCAGGCAGCTGCGAGTTTGAGGGATCGCTCCTTCAAGTGATAGGGGTGCAGGGTGCAGCAATCGACGCAGGTATTGGCGTCATGACCATGCTCCAAGAACCAGAGGCACACCAAATGTGGGTCCTTAACTGACATCTGTCGATTACAGGTGCCACAGTGTTCGAAACCAGCTTTCCCAGCAGACATTCTAGACGCAGCAAGAGACAAAGATCGAAGAAATTCAAAACAAACAGTCAGAAAAAGGTCAATCAAAAAAGACTGGTGGTAGCTCTTCTCTGGATCTGCGCTGACTTGAGCAGAAAGAAAACAACTGACATCAGCGTGCTGAGGTGGAGCCTATACAGACCACGCACGTCACTTACGGTTACGGTACAGACATTGCCATGCGGAGCCGAATTATGTCACTTACCAGCGCACAGCGGTACTGCTCACCTATCATTTCAGGATCCAGTCCGATGCCTAGGGATTATTCTAAGGTAAGTAATCTGTAACTAGAAGTCTCTATCAAATCCAGAGAACATATGACTTTTTCCCTGGGGCTAAGACTGGGTTACAGTGGTCAGTGGGATAGTATATCTTCAGAAGACACCGAAAAACCGGATAAGGAAATGCTGCAGGTGGACCAAACATTGTATCTCTCTGGGACTCAAGTGAAGATTTTTGACAAGGCTAAAGAAGTAAAAATGTCAGACAAGCCGGGGGAAGTGCATATTTTAGGATTTGGGTTCCTAGAGCAGTGTGCCTTTAAAGCAACATCAAATTTGTGTTTTCCCCTAAGAAATGCACTCATATGCTGAAAACCAATCCCAACCTGGATGAGCAGGTTATGCTGCAGGCAGGTCCGTTTGTAAAGGAATTTGTCAAGTTAATAGGGAACTGCAGCTCTACTCAAAGGACACAATCATCCCTCTGACGGGTCTTCCCAGTAAAGGACTTTTCAAAGGTTACACTTAGTCAGGAGCCCCAGTCTGGCCACTTCTGAAATACGTCAAAGGGTCCACTTTGTCCACAACTAGAGAGCACATGCACAGAGTATGTGGCTGCTATAGGTTGCTCATTGCTGGCACACGTTTTTGGGACTCGCTATAGACCAGACTTTGGGCCTCTGTACAGTAGTTACAAGAGTGCTGTCTGATGCAAAAGGAGGCGAGGACCTTTTACACACCCAAAGCTTTTTCTTGCCACCATCTTTCAATACAGAAGGACAACGGTTCCAGGAAGTGAATATTAGAATTAAAATTAGAAAATTGTATGTTTTCTCAAATGTTTGCAGTCCACTACTGTTAGTTTTATGTTCCAGATTATGTACAATAATAATAATAATAATAATCCACATTTGTAAAGCGCACAATCACCCGTTAGGGTCTCTAGGCGCTGGGGGCCGTCGGGAAGATTAAGCGAGCTATTGCCCAGAGTCACATGGTGCTGGGCTAACCTGCCGCCGGAGCCGGGGATCGAACCCTGATCTCCAGATTCAAGCGTCAGTCGCCCTGGCCGCGGCGCCACACCTCTTCCCTATAGGGATCAACCTGATGCCACCCGCACTTTTAATCTCTCTTTCTCCAGCACAAACATTAAGAAAAAAAAGGAGAATGCAAAATTGTACCAGAAAGATCAATTGCATGGACTATAGCTAACAAAACTAGACAACAGCTGGTCATTTGCTGGGGTATTTTAATGGGGTAACCAGGATATGAATAGCACAAGAAACGAGATATTTACACTATCAAAGTAATTCTGCATAAAAAGTCAAACAACTCACAAAAGGAGGGAGCAGAGCACAGCAGGACAAGAACAATACCCACTCAAACAAATGCAATATGTTTTTAAATAAAGATTCATACATACCACATTGATTCCTCCTGCATGACTCCTGGAACACACTGTTCCCACAAATGCCATGCCTGCAGTTCCTCCAAATCCTTGCTTTCTGAAGAATATAAAATTGTTTAAACACAAAAATATACATTTATAAGTAGCTAAAATAGTATAATGAAAAGCCATTGTGTGCTCTTTCAGAATTTAAATGATGCTGCATACCAAACATTCACAGTATTAAAAGCTAAATTTCGGTACATGTTATTTCCGTCAAAGTCAAACTCCTCTAGAGGTTGACCTTACAGGCGCATTTTCAAGTAGTCAGTCATTTGGATACCAATTTTCTACGAACAATTGCAAACAAATACTTTATTATTCCCCTCAAAGTTTCTAAGATGTTTGCAGCCCCATGCAAAATGAAACGTAATCCTCTATTTAAAACAAAAAGAAGCATATAAACCGCCATGGATCTAACAAAAAAGAAAAAAATAGAGACAAATGGCTAGGAAATAAAATATGCCTTCTTACAGAACGAACTGTGCACTGTCATGTCTATGACGTGGAACAAGTTCCTTTTCTCGCCACTGTACAAATCGTCCCAGCACATCTCCAGCACTTCCTTCGATCGATATCAGGTTCTGGTTGGTCCAGATCTCCAATCCAACAAGTACAATGCGGACATTAATTGCAATGTACATCTAAAGTATACAAACACAGAAGGAGAAACGTATGGTAATTTAGGAGCAAACTATAAAAAAAATTGATAATAAATTTCCAAAAGTGAATCAGTGCTGCAGGAAGAAAGAATCAATATGCGCAGCATTCCTTGTGATGTGCCTCTGTTATGGTACTTTCACCATGGAAAAGTTAGGGCTTGATTTAGATCTTGGTCGAATCGGTCCCGCTGTCACTTTTGCAACGGTTTTACAGCCCCCCTACTTGGCTGTCTGTCCACTCTTTTAGATGTTTTTGAGTCTATGTACGAAAAGCCGCCCGGGTGCCGCCGACTCCACTAGGAATCTTAACCTGTGTCGACGGAGTCATAGGCCGAAGAGGCTTTCAGCGGGAGTCCAGCCAATCACGATGTGCCATTCTGTTGAGGAAACTGTGGCGTGGATTCCTCCTACTCTGAGTTGGCGAAATCAAAGGAAATGAGGTATAAATGTACCTTTTTTTCTGTTTTCCACTTCAAATTCCCTCTTGAACCCGACTGTCCAGGTCCTCCCTTTGCTGCTACTACATGGTCCCGACGCAAATCAACTCCGTTGTCGTCAGGATCCAAGGTAAGCTTCCTTTACACTAGTTTTACTATGGATACTGGGTTGGCAACTGCTTAAGTCTCGTGTTTTTTTGGTGAACAGCCATTAGTGCGCGGCTGTTTGTACGCATGCTGTTACTTCGCAAGTGTTACTACGCATTCGATGTAACAATGCATTGCCTTTAGTACGCTTTCTGTTACATCGCATGCATAGTAATGCTGCATGCGTAGGGGGCGTGCGCCTCTCTTGGAGCTCGTCACGGCGACCATTTGCTCCAGTGAGGGGTCTGTTGCTGCTTTTCCGGGTCCAGGTGCCACTCTCTGCGCCTGCCCACGACGGAGGAAGCCGGAAGGGGGAAAACATTTGAACAACGCGTGGTAAGAGGTAAGTGGGGCTTGTGTTAGTGTAGAGTTGTGGGGTGTGTACTTGTGTTAGTGTAGTATAGAGTTGTGGGTTGTGTACTTGTGTTAGTGTAGTGTAGAGTAGTGTCGGGGGTTGTGGGGGTAGTGTTTTAGGGTAGTGTTGTAGTGTTAGTGTAGTGTAGTTTACTGATTTAGTGTTTAGTGTAGTGTCAGGGGGTTGTGATGGGTAGTGAATGAGTGTAGGGAGCGGAGTTGGGGAATGTGTATGTTAGTGCAGGGGGTATTGATTTAGGGTTTTGGGAAATGTAGTGGTGTTTCAGTAGTGTAGGGTAGTGTAGTGTTTTAGTGTTTTAGATGTCTTGGGTAGTGTAATTTATATAGTGAGTGTAGGGAGCCGAGTAGGGGAATGTGTATGTTAGTGCAGGGGGTAGTGATTTAGGGTAGTGTTGGTGTAGTGTAGTTTACTGATTTAGTGTTAAGTGTAGTGTCAGGGGGTTGTGATGGATAGTGAATGAGTGTATGGAGCGGAGATGGGGAATGTGTATGTTAGTGCAGGGGGTAGTGATTTAGGGTTTTGAGTAATGTAGTGGTGTTTCAGTAGTGTAGGGTAGTGTAGTGTTTTAGATGTGTTGGGTAGTGTATTTTATATAGTGAGTGTATGGAGCGGAATAGGGGAATGTGTATGCTAGTGTAGGGGGTAGTGATTTAGGGTTTAGGGTAGTGTAGTGGTGTTTCAGTAGTGTAGGGTAGTGTAGTGTTTTAGATGTGTAGGGTAGTATATTTTAAATAGTGTAGTGTTTAAAACATTTTTTTTAAATATGACATGTTATTTTGCATACCGTTTTTATTACGAGGCAAGTTTTTACTTTGCATACATTAACACTTTCAATGTAATGGTATACGAAGTAAAAACGTACGTAGTAACTGTTATTACTAAGTATTAACCGCGTAGTTATAGCATGCAAAGTAATGGCATGCGAAATAACATCTCATATTCTTTTTTTTACATTGCTCTTACATGCATTTTTTTATGTGTAATGCATTAGTGTACATTTTACATCTTATCAAGGTAAAATTAACACACCTGTATTGACACTTAAAAAAAAGTTTGTTGTTGTGCTGGCTGTTGGTGTTGTGCTTGTGGTGCCTGTTGATGTGCATTCTATAGTGTGTGTGTGTGTGTTGTATGTGTGCTATGCAATATGTAAGAGAAGGGGCATAATGCATTACCCACATATATTTTAGTAGCAAACACAACATATACGTGTATTGACACATAAATTAGAAGTACTTACCTGTCTCCACTCCACCAGGGACTCACTCACTCGGTCAGCAAACTGCTGCTAGGACAACGCCAGCATAACGGGGACTTCTAAATAGGCTCGGCGCAAACCCGCAGACCTGACAGTGATAGAGTACTGTTAGCCAGCAGAGGAGTCCGTCACCTCAAAGAGGGTGTGCCACTTATGCAATGGGAAACAATCTATCGATGTGGATGGCGGATCAGCCAGTACACATCTAAATACAGCAGCAGGATAACGTCAACTTGGCAGAGTATTTGGATATACCACCGCGGTCGGACGACGGGAGTCCTGCCAAGATCTAAATCAGGCCCTTAGCTACTTCCTAGTGCTAGTTCACTTGTAAGAAAATTAGCTTGCCAATAAGTCCCTTAGTTGAGTCAGAACTTTAAGGGGAGACAATGTTAGAGCTGTGTCAAAAAGCTTTAAGCACTGGACAGTTTGTGTTATTTTGATTTCAGAAGGCTAAGCAGCTGAAAGACAACCCTCCGTCCCAACTCATTTCAAATACAGTGTTATAGGAGAATCAAAAGAAATGCAATTCAAAACTGCTGTTAATGCTTTAAGGTCTAGTGAGCAAGACATTTAGGCCGACTCAAGCATACATTGGAATAGTAAAGAGTAAAAGTTAAAAAAAGGTGATGTGGAAGTGGCCCCTCCAATTGCAGTGCATGATTAAGGCAAGTTTATATTTTAAGTCTTACGCTATCCAAGTAGTTTGCGAGGTGAACCATTTCTTCTCTCACAGCAGTCTGGTTTCTGCTAAGCATATTGTACTGAAAAGAAAAGATAATGGTGAATAAAAAATAACTGAAGACAAATATTAAATTATGAGGCAGAATGATCAACTTCACGTTAAGTAACACTTTTGACATAACACTTGGCAGCAAACAATATAAATGATCTGTAAATACACTCCATAACTCAACTGAGATGATCAATGTAGGAAAAATGCAAATGCTTCTTTTGTGTGGTTACCCCCACCAGTTGTTAGATTTTACCGCTGGTTTTTGTACGTTGCACACTTCACAAAAATACCAGGGGCAGCAGAAGGGACATCACAGGTCATGTGTCTCCTGGTGACATCACAGGAAGTGATGTCACATTACCTTTGACCTTGGTGATATCACACAAAGCAATGTATAATGACCTTTGATCCTAGCACCATCACATAAATTCACACCACCAAAGTCAACAACATAGCAATAACTACTAGATGTGCAGCCATCAACTACCAAGTTATGGCCCTCATGTGCATGTGCCAGTCATCAGTACTAAGGAACATCCCTGAATCCTGGTAAGTCCACTCAGCCTTCCATCCTCCTGAGGTCAATAAAATGAGTTGGGTAATAAAAACATCTGATATTCAGTGAAAGATGAAGAAAGGATGAACATGTGCTTCATAAATGCATGTTATGGTATGTAAAGTACAGTACCAAACACCAAGGCACAACACCAAATTCACAGGTATTATTCCAAATAAGGGGCCAGAACACAACCATCTGGCACAACCTGAACTACCCAAGACTAGCTCAATTATCCAAGACACAGTACAAATGACAAATCATAAATTTACAAAAGCACAGCTTTAAGTATTTAGAAACAGCTTCTACTGCCGAGGAGGACCAATAAACAGGAACAAGGTCAGATGCTCCCATGCACAGTAGTAAATTATCAAGCATCGCACCACATTGTCAGGCAACAAGCCAAACATCACGAAAAAGCAATATCTCCCTGGCTGTACACAGCGTTATATTCCTAGTTACAGGTATTATAAGTCCCAGCCAATCAAGACCAGCCCATGCAGAGGTATGTCCTCATTATGCTTAGATACTGACTCAAATGCTGAGTGCCCAATTGTGCATTGCCTTGCACAGGTGCGTTCTTAAACGTAAGTCCTACCTCAATCCTTCACAACTGTATCCTCTGCAATAACTACCAGAATACAATGGAAGTTATAATGGGCTATTCTGACATTTTCACAGGCAAGAGCAACTAAGCAGTGTATCACTGCCCTGTGTAGTGATTCAGAACTCCATGCCATAGATCCACTAGGAACACAAACCGGTTTATTTCAGAAATACAGTCTGTTGGACATAAAGTTGTGTTTTTCCAGTAGCATGAAATCCAAAGCTGCCATGTTCAATAGGTAAATTAAAGCACTGGGGTTCTCTATCAGATGTACTGATGCCTGACCCGAGTATATTTCATATCCCCTGCACCACCCAACTCGTAAATAGGGCTAAGCAGTCCACACACCTATATTTTAAGTACCTATGAGTGGTCTACAGGAGAGAGTGTTCTGTGGACTCTCCGTGGTGATTTCTTCCAAGGGTACCACTGACTCGCTCAGCACCCACATCTTCCCCATCCTTATTTCCCCACATAGAGCGGTAATATAAGCAGCACCACATCCTTTCTTCATCCTCCCAGTTACACCCTTCCATAGCTAAACCTTCCTTTCCGCCTTCACCTACATGCTCTCACCCACCCCCACCCAGATGTAGGTTGAAATGAAAGGGCGGCTGTACTACTGGGGCACTCACATTCCAAGACTACACCTAGGATTGGGGATCAACCAGAGATCTACAGATAGAGGCTAGAGATATACCTGCTGCCGATTTGATAGTGCATTTCACTGCCCTTTATTCCTTGAATGATGGAGAAAGTGTCCCTGTGATAATAGAGACTTGTCCTTCTGATAGAAGGATGCAAGGGACCAGTGCATGTGCTGAACACCCAGATTTTAACCACCAGGAAGTGTGTTCAGCAATTAAAAAGGTTGTCCACAATAAAGGGCCTGGAATTGACAGGATTCTTGGTGATTTATACCTCACTGGCATTGATGTCAGGGACCCCTATTTCACAGTACTTTTTAATGTTATAATGCAGGGTTCATTAATTTTCCCAACTTGGGCTTGTGCCACACTTGTTCCTGTTCCTAAGAAGGGCTCACCACTTTGGTCAATTACAGGCCAATTAGCGTTAACGACAGAGCACAAAAACTGTTCTGTAGAATCATTCTAGACATAATAACATACGGACTCCATTACAAGCATGCTTAGGTGATAGTACGTCCACTACTGACCAGGCGTTTAGGCTGCAACTACTATTCTGGAAAACGGTGGCCCTCAAGGGCTGGCCGTTATATGTGGTGTTTGTGGATCTTCACACGGCCTTTGACCTGGTGCTTGGGAATATCCAATGGAGAGTGTTAGCCAACACGGGGAGCCCTGAATATCGCTTTGCTATGATCATCAGGCTTCACAAGGGTAATTTTGCCCAAGTCAGATGTGGTAGGCTGGGGGAAGTCACAGAGACGTCCCCTGCCCAGAAAGGTGTGAGCAAGGTTTTGTTCGTGCCCCCCCTCTTCATCTTGTATGTGAATGATTTAATAGCCCACTTAAATACCAGAGGGAATGACGCCCCTAGACCAGCTAACGTGAAAGTCCCTGCCCTAATGTTTGCAGACAACACTCTGCTGTTATCAAAATCTAAGATGGGTCTACAACATATCTTAGATTGATTTAGTGACTTCTGCAGGCAGAGGGGCCTGGACATTATTGTAGCAAAGACTAAATATTTGGTGTTCAATCCCTGTCCGACTACCAGACCCAATCCTATTTTCAAGGGAGCTCCTCTTGAACGGGTAGAAACAATTGAGTATCTTTGGATCACCCTGACCGAGCAGTAGGAGCGGGCTGACCACATCTCCAAGCGCAGATTAAAATGTGAACATTATACTGGGAGGGGTTGACGAAAGTGCAGAGGGGCTCCTACTCACGACCCTCTCCTCGGTGATTTAAGTTTAGAAAAATCAAGCTGGTGGGCTGCTCTCTACGGAGCAGAGTTATGGTGGCACAAGGATGTGTAGGCTCTAGTGATTGCAGAGAACCGTTTTCTGAGGCAACTGCTGGTCCTTCTGGTTAGTACCCCCCCTCCCTACTCCTGCTTAGCTGGATGTACGGCTCAGACCAATTTCTGATGGAGCAGGAATTAGACCAATTCTTTACATGAGAAGGATTTAGGCCACTTACTGTACTGATAACACTGACCCCCTGTCATTCCTTTCCCCCCAGCCTGTGCATCCTAAATATTAAAGTTGCGGGGAGACATGTTGCACTTTATGTAAACTGGGAAAAGTTTGTTTTTATGGAGGGCTGAGATGTCCTAAAGTCACACCTAAGCTTGCACAATGCATAAAAGAGTAGTTTTAGAGGTATTTGTTTTTTTTAATCTTTTTTTTTGATCTGATTATCCTACCAAGCTTTTTATTATGTTTTGAAATGTATCCATGCAGTATCATACTGTATCAGTACTGTTTTATTCTTTTTATCGTTCTTTTATGGCTTTAGGCCGAAATAAAGATCGTTGACTGAATGACTACTACAAAAACAACAAATCGTTGGACTTATGACCCTGTCTCAACATGCCTAGGATGAATTCTACAATCAGATGCCAGATCCTGGCACTACCAGTCCTGGTGGCCATTTGAGAACCATCAGAACAGGGACAGTTAAGTAGTGACACATCACACTGAACCTGAGGGGACATTGCTGCAGGGCCTGGGACACCTAACTGCATAAAGTCTGTGTGTCACTGACTGTGTAGTTGATGGTGCCATGTGCTGATGTTTGCTGGAGCAGAAACACTCTGACACTTGACTTTACCTTGCTAAAGTAAAGTGTTTTGATTCTCGAGCAGCAATGTGGTACAGAAACCAGGTGAGCCATTCCACCATCAGGTCACTGGGTTACATTTAGCAGACATTTATTGACTAATGGGAAAGGAGGGCAGCAAATAATTAAAAATGTGATAGTGTTTTGACTTCCTTGGGCCCGGTCTGCACAACCCAGGCTCGCTGATGACAGGGTGGACATTAACCCTAAAAAACAAAACAACAGTGGCATTATCAGGCCCGACCCTTGTGGGGCATGTGGCGAGACAACCTGTCCTATGCTTTTTTTCTTATCAGCAAACATTACTTAGCACGCCCTTTCTAATCCTAGTTGCTGAACTGAAACCAGGGGGTCACAAGGGCACAGCCAGGGGTCACAAGAGCACAGCCAGGGGTCGCAAAGGACAAGTCAGGGGTCACAGCTGTGACACTGGAGTCCCCTGAATGACGTCCATTTGGGACACTGCTGTCCAGCGCCCAGTGTATTTACTCTGACCCCTAACCGCATATTAAATTGATACACACCTAATTGGAATATTTAACTTACCTATAAGTTTCTAGTATATGTTACAAGGTACCCATGACCTGTAGGTTAAATGTCACTAGTGGACCCCAGCAATCATTGTGCCACCACTAGAATGAAAGTACAAAACATGACTGCAGGACTACCACAAGAGCCTGTTTGCGCAGTTTTAAAAACTGAACAATCGACCAGGTGATTGATTGATTGAAAAATCTTTAATTAATTATAAGATATATAATCATAAAAGAATAAAACAACATAGAAATACCGTATTCAATATAAAAACAAGGTATATCATAAAAGAAAATATAAAAACATACAAGTAAAATCAACAGAATCAAAAAGGGTGAAAAGTCATCATATTACACAGACAGTCACATGAACCCTGAAGTTATCAAGCCAATTAACATTTTAAGAATTCATCACTTAGTTCCAGTACACGGCACTTTTCCAAAAAAGAACATACGGCAAAAGACACAACATGATCAGTTAAAGATTGTAAGTAAAGAAAGATCGGTCTATATTGCTTCAAACCCCTTGAAAGGGCAATAGGTGCCCTTGTCGAGGGGGATCATAATATCTACAGAATAGTACCAGGTGCTTCAATGTCTGGGGTGAGCTATCATCACAGGGACAAATTTCAATACAACTCGGATCGTAATGCCCTGGAGTAAAACAAAGGTTAAATCGAAATGTACCCAAACGAAACTATGAAAGAAGCGGTCTCTCTCAAGGATTTCTGACAAGGGAAAGGTAAGGTTCAGGGTCAACACTGTTTTTTAGAATCAAAAGGGCTCTCATGGTTGGTTTCTCCAGGGCAATCTTCTCTCTAGCACGTTTTAAAAGCTAATCTTTAAATAACTTCCTATCTCCTTTGCTTAGCAGCTCAGAGCTATGGAACCATTCTGGGCGGCCCAAAGATATGGCAGCACTCTTAATGTAGTTAAGCCACAGGATTTTGTACCAATACTCCCACCCAAGACAATCTTCAATCACATCCCTGTTGAATGCATTATGTTCATCACTCCACATTGCTATCCGCAAGAGCAATGGGGCAATTTTGACGAGGTCTTTAACATGATCAAGATACAGCTCTTAATGCATAAAAAAACTTGAACTGGTAGGACTCAGACCCAACAGTCTCCTGCAAAAGCGATTTGGCTCTTGATTGAGGCTCAGACAGTTGTGATAACCCCAGAAAGCAGCACCATATAACAACACAGGGAGGCATTTCATTCTGTATATTTGCAGCAGTGGTCGGATAGGTTTACTGTCCACCATTGATGCAAACCTAAAAAGAGATCCACATGCTTGATTTAATCGCTGACAGTGGTTTGCAAGACAATGTACCCGGCTGTTCTGTAGGTCAAACGTAATCCCTAAATACGGAAACGCAGCCACCCTTGAAATGACCTTCCCTTAATGGTGATGGGTCTTGTTTTGGAGGTCAGCCTCCCACAGGTCATATAGTGCATTTTTGCAATGTTGGTATCTAGCTGGAGTTCATTAATAAACTTGACAAATGAATCAACAAGACCCTTAAGACCATTTGAGGTGCTGGAGAGTAGCACTGCATCATCTGCATATAAGAGGGAAGAAACAAATGTGGATTTCACTCTGGGCATGTCCTTCCCATTGGCTATCAAAAAGAATGAAAGGCAGGAATAAAATAGGCGCCAAAACACAACCTTGCATAACCCCACTGAGGGAGGCTGAAGAATCTGTGAACTCCCCTCCTATACCATATCTGACCGATGCATTGACATTTGCATGAAGTGCACGTAGGAAGTCAATCAGTGGCTGAGGAAACCCAAGATCACGTAAAACACTCCATAGATTTGATCGGTTAACCCAGTCGAAAGCACTACTCAGGTCCATGAATGCTAGATAGATACCCCCCTTCTTAGCTACAACATATTTCCCCATTATCACAATTAGGTTTCAGCACTATTCCATGGTTCCCCTACTTTCCATAAAACCACATTGGGCTGGGGAAAGAATGTTGTTAAGTTGGTCCCAGTCTTCAATACGTGGTAAGATTATGCCACCCACTATTTTAACAGTAGAATCTAATAAAGAGATTGGCCTCTTGTAACCAAGGTCCTGCCTGTATCCTTTTTTAAAGGCAGGCACGACAACCGCAGTTTTACATGAGTTAGGCATTTTAGTTGAAGAGGCAGCATTTAGGGCATTGGTCAGTTAAGATATTTGCCTTGTAAACGTCCATGGTACCCGATCTCATCCGGGTGCTTTGTTCGAGGGGCTAGCTAAAACGGCAGAGCATACTTCCTCAAGTTCAAATGTGATACCCAATGGGAACAGTAAGGGCCCTGAGGTGGCTGCGGGGAGCCCATCCACACCTAATGCATAGTTCTTTTTAAAGTGTGCCACCCATTGTGTGGGAGTAATATTCGAGCCTATGTCATCAGGCATGGCGGAGTAAATCTGCTTCCCACTGACCAACTGCCAAAAGCCCCTCGCAACCCCAGAATTACAGGTGGTTACTAACCACTCCCAAGTTTCCTCTTTTAGGGTTAGCTTCCTATTTCTAATGGATTTATTGTAGGCTGCTCTTGCAGTCATAATATTCTGCAGATTTCTTGGCCTGACATGAAGGATTTCACGGAGACGTTTATTAGCCACTCTGTACCCTGTATCAAACCAACTAGTTTTGTGAGTTCTACAAGGCACAGATGGTTCAATCATGAAAGTTCTTATGGAATGGTTTAAAGACTGGAAGGCATCTAAAACAAGGGCAGGGGAGAATCCATGATCAGGCTCAGGTCTGAACCGACTGAAACTTTTAACAAAGTGGGGATTGATATATTGCGCCATTTAACCCTGAGGCCCTGGTCTTTTGGAATCAGGTTGGTTAGTCCAGGGAGTAGCTCAGGGCAGCTACTAAATGGAATCACCTACCCAACTTCGATGGGGTTATGATCACTGTAACAGGTTGGTGTTCCTTCCCAGAGCTTACAAATCATTTGAGGGTCCTGGAAATGAATACACAATCCGTAGTTGAACCTTTACCCCAAACTACCAAGGTGGGTAGTTGGTTGGAGAGATTCCCCACCACATCCATCACGTTACAAAGGCCCGCCTGCCCAAGAGCATTATACAATCGCCTCCCTCTGGTGTCAGATGTCAAAGAACAAAATGGAATGTCACTTGCCAAAAAAGAATCACAAGCAGCAGGGTTTAAGCCCAATTTATCATTAGAATCTCCTCCCATTAACACATTAAAACAATTGAGCTTGGAGAGAGACCTGGCCTCAAAAGCAGACAACACTTGGAACAAGGTCCCAATTTAGCACCTCGATTCACAGACTGGGTTATAAAAGTTAGCTAGAAAAAATGTGAAACTCCTTAGATATAACACCCCAAAACATGTTTGGAGATGCAGATCATGGCGGCTAACCCACCTCGAGCTGAGACGATGAAAAATTCAAAGCCTTCCCAGGTGAACAGCTCCTGAGCCCAGGTTTCTTGGAGTATCATGATGTCAAACTGGGTGATAAACCTTAACCAATCAGGGTACCATAACTTGGGCCTGATGCCTACAATATTCCAGCAAAGGAACAATATAGCAGAAGTCTGTGGGTAAATCACTGCTTCAATATGGTGATTAGTCATCAGTGGCTTGCTAACATTGGGTCTAGGGGTTGGCGTTTCTGAGAGTCTGTCAGTGTGATCAAGGCCGTCAAGGGGAGAAATCGGTTAGAGGTGGGAATACATGATATCTCTGTATCTCACATCACCAGGGGAAACCCTGTTATATGTCGGGGTTATAAATGCCTGCAGAAAAAAACAAGCAGGAGGGTGTTAATACCCATATCCAAGGGATGCTGCTGTTTTGCACTGTGTACCAGACTTCTGGCCAGACTGGGTGACAAACAATTAATTATTATGCAGTCCCCATTCAGGTTTTTAACATCTAGGCCAAACCACCTAACCCCACTCACAGACAGTATATCCCTGTATTAGCTGTTGTTAAAATTAGAGTTACGACATAACCAGTGGCATAGTTTGTTTTTAAAGTGGATGGTAGATTCCTCGATGTTAGGAGTAGAATGAGGCATCCCTGTCATAATTGCGACATATGGGCAGCACTCTAGTGGCAGGTTAAGGCGGGTCAGACCTTTATCGGGCCAATGACACCCTCCTCAACCCTGTACAAACTCTGCCTCAGAATGGCTAATTGGAGTCCCCTGAGGTAGCGCTCCACTAGTCGAGGGGGCCAAAATATCTCCAATGGGTAAGGGTGGTGGCTGAGGAGTAACAATGTCAACTTGTAGGGTACTTTGATCAGAACAGGCAGTGTTTGTGTGATAGGACCTGCCTGTACCCCTGGGAGAGGCTTGTGGTCAGCAGGCAACGTACTAGGGAGAACAGACAAGTCTGCCAGGTCAGAGCAGGAATGAGAGTCTCGTTGGGTTACCGGCGGGAGACTAAAGCCCTCCCCTACAAACAAAGATAATCACCGCTATGCAAGGTCGATCTCTTTTGTAACCATCCCTACCGCACAAGCTAAAAAAGACTCTAAGGTGGTGCCATGAGATGGCTTGTTCACAGAGTCTTTGTTCCCCATGCTGGTTACGCTTGCCCATACTGGTCACGTGTATACCCTCGAGCGGCTGAGCTGTAATGCTTGATTTATTTGAGAAGTAGCACACCCAAGGGAGAAGTAAAACCAAGGCAGACACTGATAAATCACGCTAATGCTCACCACTCGTAGATAGAAATATCGGGGCCAAAGGGGGGCAGTCTAGTCTCCTCCGGTCGATGACGGGCGAAGACTGGCCATGTCTTGGCCCGGTCTTGGCCCGGGTGTAAGCTTGGGCACGTCCTGTGCTACAGAAGGAAAGCCAACAGTTTCAAGCACTCCGCTAGTGCACAGAAAGGCCCCCAACTTCTCCGCGGTGCTCTTGGGCTTGTGGTCCTGCCCCCAGCACCATAGATCGCAGCCCGCGCTACAGGAGGAAAGCCGGCAATTTCAAGCACCTGGCTGAGAAGGTGGGGACTGTACTGTGCGTACATTCCCCATCTTCTCTGTGATGCTCTGGAGCTTGTGGTCCTGCCCCCACCTCCAGTGAGTGCCTTTTTGACAGGCCTTTTATATATTAATAAGTCACCAATAAGAAGGCCTTTAAGCCCAATACGGTAAGGTGCATGGTATTCAAAAGTAGGACATGTAAAGTCTTAGTATAAAAGAAGCTATTACATTTTTACTGTTGCAGGGCTCGCTGTTCCATAGGAAGGCACTGGGAGCTAATATCAAATTAAATAGTGTTTTTCTGCTTAAGAACCAACTTCAAAGTTAACTCATGACTGTTTAAAATATGTATTACAAGCCCAATTCATTGGTAAAGTTGAATTTATAATACATATTTTGCAAAAGGTACTTTTAAAAAGTCAGGATAAGCTTAAAATGGTCACATAGGAGCTGAATAGTACCTTGACATGAACAGGCTTCTAGAGATGAGACAAAGGCCTTGGGTATGCGGAGGTGCTCTGTTCCTCTAACAGGATGACCTAATTATCTTCAAAGACACCTAACTTGTCACATGCAGATGTAACAAACACCTGGGCCTGCCCTCTGTTTTGTCCTGCTAACCAGCCAGGCACCAATCCCAATTGGAGAGGAGCAGCCCCCAGAAGTGACTTTGAGAGACCACAGAGGAGTGGGTGCCCATTTCCTTGGCCATGCGGCTGGGAAAGGCGCAGGAGTGCTGCAGAAAGGCACACAGGAACTGCTACAAAATTAGGTAGGGGTACCCTTGGGAACGTTTTCTCTATTGGTTAGAGAGGGGCCATGAGTCCACAGGCTAGTGCCAGGCATAAATGTGGCACCCCTAGGTACCATCTTCAGAACACTACTACACTTGTGGAAAACAGGAGGACTGCACCGATGAAGCAACCTGAAAGGCTGGATCTGCTCCAACCTGTACCCAGAACTACGAAGTGTACTCAAAGGCTCAGTTAGGTGACCTCCTATTAAGCTACAGAGACACAAAAGTACAAGAATCCCACTTTTTTGGAGGAGCCCAGTCGACCGGGTCCAATTGAAATTGCCTTGGAACCCGTTTCTGTTGGAGTGAGCACCGACTCCCAAGTGCTGTTCCTAATGTTCCGGAACCCTTGGCTGGTGTCAGAGTGTACTACTTTGGCCTAACCCTCAAACCTGGGACTTAGAAAAAATTTCAAAACATTTTACCTGGATAAATGACAGAAGACCAAGAGAAACCTGCAGAGTAAATCCAACTAAGATGCACTGCTGCTGGGCCAAAGATTGAGTTTGCTTCCACTCTGAGTTTTTCCACAGCAGCAAATTCATTACAGCGGGATGCTGCAGTGAAGATATTCGGCTTGTGGAGGCCCGCTAGGCCATAGTTTCTAGCCTTGCCCCGCTGGAGGAATCTAGAGGAAAGTTACTAAGTTTGAATTTAGAAATATTCACTGGGCAAAGGTGCCTAAGGTATCCAGCTGGCGAGGGACCTTCAGTGGGCACTAATTTAGAATTTCTCCAGCTTGGGTAGAAGTCAGAAAAGGTCCCTGGAGGCACAGGTCTCCACCCATACTTTTCCTACTTTCTTTGTAAATTGGGTCCAACGAATACTGATGTTACTAATATGAACATCAGCCTTCCTTATATATACACCCATATGGAAAGATGACTACAAATCATTCCCTAAACCCTGGCAAAAAACATGATCAAGCCAACATAGCCAACCAAGCATTGCTGGCCAGCATCCAAAAACATGCTTGCTTTACAAATGCAAAAGCACTACCTCTTTTGATGTGGATCTCTACATTATTAATGCTCCTTGTGGGGAAATGGAGAGTAGAGTGTGGTTATGAGACCTCACTGTGTAATACACTACCACCTCTTTCGGACCACTCAGGTTTTGTTTGTTAACCCTTAGCTCAACCCTAGGTAGCTGTGGCTTTCTGCAGCCAGGCTTATACAAAGGAACAAGTGTGAAGTATTTAAATAACACAATTGGAGCAGAAAGAATCACAACTCTCAAGAAAGTCAACACTAATTTATAAACATACCTATATTTTTAGGAATGTATGGAAACCAAGATGAAAAAGATCCACTGGAGGGTTCCGAAGATACAGATTTTACAAGGAACAATAAATCAAGACTTAACTTATCCGCGAACAAGCATTTGCAAACTTAACAAATTTGACTCCTTGAAACCTTTTCAAGAAAAACTTTGTAAACATGGAATGTGGTTACTTAGAGTTACTTTGGCTGACGAACTCTGGCAGGGAGCCAGTCAAGGGGCCCAACAAGTTCCAAAGAAAGAGTTACCTTGCCAAGGAAAGCTGTCTTCAGTCCAGTGCCAGTGTTAGCGGTCCCTTGCCATTGAATTCTATGGAGTAGTCCTGATACAAAGGATACAGGTTGCTGAAGATGCTCAAAGATGCTGTGCATTTGACGGGGATCTTTATGGGCTACTTATCGGTCCGTGGTCCTTGTGAGGGGTTTCCGACCACAAGAATCAACAACTCTCAAAGTCCTCTAAAGCTCAGCAGAAGTCCAGTCGGCACGAGGTTACCAGTCAGAAGTCACAGCGAAAACAGCAATTTCCTTCTTTTGGCGATAAATCTCCTTCTGAGTGACCAATCTGCACTGCGACAGATCTCCCGGGTCCAGCAGACATGGATGCAAGTTTTGAATACCAGGTCCTGGTCAGAAAGTCAGCTAACTGACTCCTGGAGTCTCTCCTGGCTGGAGCATGAGCAGGACACAACAGGCACAGCTTTTTCCTTGGCTATCCCAAAATACAGCAGGTGCCGTCCAACTTTGGCACCGCCCCTCCTTAGCTCGGTCCTTTGTTCAGCATAACAGTCCTTCTCCAGTTCATAGAGATTTGAGTTCTGTGTGCCAAGGGGGACCGTATATGCCGAGAAAGTGCCCTCAGGGAAGGTTGCGGTCACTAACCAATGGACTTCTGTGCCACTTCCTGCCTGATGACAAATTCCTGTAAAGTGTGCCATCTAGCTATCCCAGAAGGGTCTATTCTACCCACTACCAAGAGTGTAAGACACTCCTTTTTGAACTCTGTCCCTGACGCCAACCTGCCAACCTATACAATAGAGCATCCCCTCTCGAGTGTGGTTATTATTTGCCCTCCAAAGGCAGCCTTCCCTTCAAACTCTCCTTTTGTGCCAACACCTCGAGTGGCTTCCTTCCAGGAGCAACACTTCTTATGGCAGGCCTCTATTCTTACCTACCCTGGGAGCCATTGACAAATCTCCTCAGGTGAGCAGAAGCCTGTCTCGTGTCCAGCCTCAGCAAATGGCCCCTGGAAAGTTGGGCAACAGAATGACAACTTTCTAAAAGCTGCATGCGGCAACCAGTTGCATTAATTTTGACTTGGGCATAGAGTCAGCTCTAATGCACAGAGCTGTTTGATAACTTGGAGCATCCAGTTTGGTAGAGTTTGGTAGTTCCAGTTAGAGGTTTGCACAGCTGAGGGGTCAGCATGTAACTCTGTACTTGCCCAAGAGGCTACCAGTCTCTCTACCAGTAAAATGCCAATCGTGGGCTTTTACTGCCAAAACATGTTAAACACATGTTCTTTTCTTTAATAGTTGCACCCTGCCTTAGGCCTTGATAGGTCTGCTGTAGTTTTTTTTTCCTGGAGTTTTATATAGCACAAACTTGACTCGAAGGTATCGAGTATCAGAACGCTTTACATTAGCACCAGTTGCGTTACATAAGGACACACTACTTTTTGTTAGGCAAGGGGAGATTAAGTGATTTGCCCAGAATCACAGGATGTTGAGCGCCGTTGCCGAGACTCGAACCCGGTTCCCCAGATTTAAGGTCTACTGCCCTAGCCGTTAGGCTACACGCTCTCCAGGGGTCACTTACACACATTAAAAATGGAGTACGGGCTTTGCCATTGATTACAACAATGGCGAAGTCGAGTTAGCAGTTTTAAACTGCCCTTTAAGTCTGCGGTGACAGACTGTGTCACATTTTACCTTATCCCACTCAGGGTGGCACAACAGGTGCAACAGTCCCTCAGAGGACACTCAAACTTACAGGCCTTGGGTACCTTTAGTACCATATACTGGGGACTTAGAAGTAAAGTTAGCTTATGCCAATTGCGCCTAGGCCAAAGTACACATTTTAAGGGGAAGGGCACTGGCACTGAGGTCTGGTTAGCAGGCTTGAGTGCGCTCTCAGAACCAAAAAAACAGGAGTGTTAGCCCAAAACTTTAGGACTGACTACACAAAAAAAGGCAATTCCTTACACTCTTCCCTCCAGAACTCTCCACTGTTGTATCTGCTTCTGCAACCTGGGGCACTGAGCATTGTTTTGGGGGCATTACCTGGCTGCCGTGTCCCGCTGCTGGTCTCCCTGCCACTGCTGCACCCTTCCACCAGCGCAGCGCGGCCGAGGGGGGACTTCAATACCCAGGTGCCTGTGCGGCGGAAGCCGCCGCCACCTACATCGCGCCCGGAGGCGCTTAAATCGGAAGAGAGCCCCGGTGGAGTGGGGTTCTGAGCATTGTTTTGGGGGCATTACCTGGCTGCCGTGTCCCGCTGCTGGTCTCCCTGCCGCTGCTGCACCCTTCCACCAGCACAGGGCGGCCGAGGGGGACTTCAATCCCCAGGTGCCTTTGCGGCAGAAGCCGCCGCCACCTACATCGCGCCCGGAGGCGCTTAAATCGCAAGAGAGCCCCGGTGGAGCGGGGCTCTGAGCATTGTTTTGGGGGCATTACCTGGCTGCCGTGTCCCGCTGCTGGTCTCCCTGACGCTGATGCACCCTTCCACCAGCGCAGCGCGGCTGAGGGGGGACTTCAATCCCCAGGTGCCTTTGAGGCGGAAGCTGCCGCCGCCTACATCGCGCCCGGAGGCGCTTAAATCGGAAGAGAACCCCGGTGGAGCGGGGCTCTGAGCATTGTTTTGGGGGCATTACCTGGCTGCCGTGTCCCGCTGCTGGTCTCCCTGCCGCTGCTGCACCCTTCCACCAGCACAGGGCGGCCGAGGGGGACTTCAATCCCCAGGTGCCTTTGCGGCAGAAGCCGCCGCCGCCTACATCGCGCCCGGAGGCGCTTAAATCGCAAGAGAGCCCCGGTGGAGCGGGGCTCTGAGCATTGTTTTGGGGGCATTACCTGGCTGCCGTGTCCCGCTGCTGGTCTCCCTGCCGCTGCTGCACCCTTCCACCAGCGCAGCGCGGCTGAGGGGGACATCAATCCACAGAGGTGCCTTTGCGGTGGAAGCCGCCGCCGCCGCCTACATCGCGCCCGGATGAGCTTAAATCGGAAGAGAGCCCCGGTGGAGTGGGGCTCTGAGCATTGTTTTGGGGGCATTACCTGGCTGCCGTGTCCCACTGCTGGTCTCCGTGCCACTGCTGCACCCTTCCACCAGCGCAGCGCGGCCGAGGGGGGACTTCAATCCCCAGGTGCCTGTGCGTCGGAAGCCGCCGCCTCCTACATTGCGCCCAGAGGCGCTTAAATCGGAAGAAAGCCCTGGTGGAGCGGGGCTCTGAGCATTGTTTTGGGGGCATTACCTGGCTGCCGTGTCCCGCTGCTGGTCTCCCTGCCGCTGCTGCACCCTTCCACCAGCACAGCGCGGCTGAGGGGGAACTTCAATCCCCAAGTGCCTTTGCGGCGGAAGCCTCCGCCTACATCGCACCCGGAGGCGCTTAAATCGGAAGAGAGCCCCAGCATCATGGGACCGCGCGTGGGCCGCGCCGGGCTAAGCCCGGGCAAAGGGCAGGCCGTCCGGGGCCGGCAGGGGCAGGACTGGGCCACCCCCCTAAGCCTTGAATCAAGGTGAGTGCTCAATAACACTATGGGGAGACGTACAGTGACTACAACTGCCCCGGGCACTAAAAGTTCCAGTACTATTACTTCCTCCTTCGAAAGCATGCTAGAAAATGCTTTTAATCTGGTCACCTCAGAGATTGAAAGTACTGAGAGGAGACTTTCTATGGGCCAACTATCCTCTAATAAGCACGTGCCTGACGGACCAGAGAGGAGTGGTTCCATGGCCCCTCTGCAACTATCACCAACCATAATAATTAACAACTCACTCCCCCAAGGCAAGTTATCCAAGGGACTGATGATCGATAACAACACCATCGACACCCTGGAATCCCAGCAGGACCTCCAAGTAAATATTAGTGTCACCAAACCGGCTGAAAATTCAAAGAACACGGGGGAGAAAAGGAAGAGAGGTCCCTCAAGAATGACTATTAACAAGAGGAAACAACCATCCCGCAATAAATCTCAACCAACACCGCTGAGTATGTGATCACGTGGAGCAACTGGAACGGGAGGGGTGGCTGTCAGCACAACTGCGCAACTAGATAATAGCACAGTAGACTTAACTGGAGCGGTACTTAACTCAATTTGCACACAAACTGAGCCAATAACTGTAAATGGTATACAAGGAAGGCCAAATGAAAACTTAATTGATACCATAGTGGACACCACTTTTAATCGCTTGAAAAGTCTAATGGACAAACAGTTTAATATTATTTTTAAACGCTTGGATAGATTGGAAAGTTTGGTAAAGAGAGAGGATGCCAAAAGAAAAGGGGTTACTATTATCGATCAGATTAGGGGTGAACGGCTTCGGAAGGATATGGAAGCTATTAACAAGGGCATTGCGGGGGGGAGTGATAACTGTCTTATAACAGGTACCAATATTGTTTGCGAAAAATGTGTTGGCAAAAAGATCTGCCTGTCTTCTAACCTTACGCCTGGTACTGGGGTTAGCACACTGCCTTTGTTAGAGGTACCTGTTGTTAATATGCACAGAGTCATCCTTCCTTATCTGCAAAAACACCACCTGCATTACCTGTTCTAGCCCCCTGGAAAGTGGTGCCAGGTCTTAACAACAAGTCTATTCCTGACATACAGGTCAAAAAACATGCGGAGGCTGTTCGGCATCTGCCTCCAGAAGCCTGCCCTTATGTCATAATCTTAGCTGGAGTACCTCCATTAAAAGAAGACCAAAGCGAGTCTTGGGACCAACTTAAAAACAAGCATTTGCAATGCAATGGGTCTCGCATTAGGAAAGTTTGAGCTATTGGTATTGTAAATGGCAAAGTTTTTATTTATGTTTTTTTTTTTAAATAGCTAAATTAATAGCTTTGTCATTTACAATGCCAATAGTTATAACTTTCGCAAATGTGATACCTATAGCATTTGTAATGCAATATGTTTTGTATTTACATGACTTAGATGGCATCCCAGAAGCGCAACGGAAGCATTTAAAAAAGGAAACATTTGAAAAATAAAGGAACAAGCTTCTTGGTAAAGCACAGAGAGTAAGCTTTATAAGTAGCATCAGTGGATGTAGTGGAAAAGAAAAAGTGAAGATTGGTGAGAATTCCCCAAGTGAAGGCCCCACATGGAGTTACAGATTACATTGCTCGACTCCACCAAGTCCACGCAACACCGCCGGCCTGCGACCAGGAAGTCAGGCAGGCCGGGCGGGACAACCGGAAACAGGAAGTAGGAGGGCGGGAGCCTACCCCGCCTCCCACGGAAGAGCCGCGATTGTTTGGAGCACCGGAGCAGGCAGGAGCCTACCCTGCGCCCCGGTGCCGAAGAAGGGAGGAAGAGTCCTGCTGCCGGTGAGTGGGGCTTCGCCTTCTTGCTGGGCTGCGAGGGCGGGGGACATGTGTGTGTGCGCGCGCGTGCGGCGGCGGCCTGTGTCTGTGTGTGAGCGTGCGTGCGTGCGTGTGTGTATGTGTCTTGGAGTCTGTGTGTATGCGTGTGTGTGTGACTGTGGGGGGGGGTTGCCTGTCTGGGTGCCTGCGTGTCTGTGTAAGTGCGTGTGCGCGCGTGTGTGTGTCTGTGTGCATGCATGCGCGTTAGGCTGGGAGTATGGGAGGGAAGTGCACGGCGCGCGGCGCAGGACGGAACGTGCGCGTTCGCGCACACGAATCCAGGAAAAAAAGCTCGTACACCCTCTTGTCCTCCTTCCCCCCAGACCGATAACTATACGTCTCCAGCTGGACACATGCATCCTTTGGATGCATTACCAGCGAGACCCAAAAAGGGCAACAAGCTTCACAGCAGCTAAATCTACACACATATGCCAGCAAAAAGTGAGGAAAGAAGATTACGTCTGAGTAATTGTCATATTCAAGGGTCGCTCTGTGGGCTGCAGTGTCTCTGCCTTCTCGGAAGAAAAAGTCTGGGTGAGTGGGTGCCAAAAATAATACTGTTGGACTACAGCGCTCTATTTTCACCATCTCTGTGCAAACCACAGGGGAATTTTGGGTGCCAAAGAGATGCAACAGCCTGGTCAAAATATCAAGGAGCTTCTTCTATTGAAAAAGTTCACAAAAACGTTGTACAGAATTTAGGTCTATAAAATACTAGTTTAGAAAATTCAAAGGACTTTTTTTTTTTTTACTTCTGGGTTCTTTCCTAGATCAGGTGGCCTTTGTGGGTTCAAGAGCTTAAAGGTACAGACTGCCAGCTCATGGTCTTAGAGAACTTAGGATATTCCATGGTCAGAGAAAAACAATTCACAAAATGCTCTGTAGTAGAGTTTGATCATTATTAAGGTAAAATGGTTAGTTTCTCTTTGACTAGAGCATTAGACCATACGGTCAATTAATTACCCAACAAATAACAAAACAATTGCTTTAGGCAACACACTTGACAAAGAATGAAGCAAACCTATTTGCTGGTTCCCTCACAGAGAATTATTGCTGTACTTCTGAACACAACCTCTTTTCCCCACAAAGAGCAAGCTTCACTCTCTATGAGAAAGTTTTAATTTCAGCACTGAAAAAAGATACAGTTTCTTCTGGTTGTAACGCCCCCTGCACCCTTCACATCCAACGGGCATTACAAAGGACAATATGTTTTAAATGTGCCTCGACTCTCCGGGGACTTGCACTTTGGGAATTTCTGATCATAAGCTCTTTGTGGTAGATTTGATCTCGACGTGCTGGGCGAGCAGGAAATCCTGTTCAGAGTCACAGTGTAGCTAGCAGAAGTGGTGACAGACATCTGCATCCTAGGCTGGGGAGCGCTCACACATCAGGCCTGCCGATGACGTGTCTCCATCAGAGTTTAAGCACTATTCAGTACATATTCAGATCAACTAGCAATTGTGCCTGCCAAAGGTTTTGCTTTTCAACATTGAACCTGGTTACCGAACTCCTTAGATCTTACAGTACTTAATGTAATTAATACTCATATATTACTGCTGACCAAACAGATTATCATCAGTTTGATAAATTTACTAACAAAACGTTTGTCTTTAAAAATTAGATATTCTTTAAATCTTCTAATTTGTGCCACCCTGAAATTCACTTCTCGAAATTAAATACTACACCTGCACTTGAATATGATACTTTGGCAGATTTGGTCCACTGATACCTGTAACACCCAGAAAAATCTGGTTTACGATTTCAGTCAAAACAAGTCCACGCAACGCCGCCGGCCTGCGACCAGGAAGTCAGGCAGGCCGGGCGGGACAACCGGAAACAGGAAGTAGGAGGGCGGGAGCCTACCCCGCCTCCCACGGAAGAGCCGCGATTGTTTGGAGCACCGGAGCAGGCAGGAGCCTACCCTGCGCCCCGGTGCCGAAGAAGGGAGGAAGAGTCCTGCTGCCGGTGAGTGGGGCTTCGCTTTCTTGCTGGGCTGCGAGGGCGGGGGACATGTGTGTGTGCGCGCGCGCGTGCGGCGGCGGGCTGTGTCTGTGTGTGAGCGTGCGTGCGTGCGTGCGTGTGTGTATGTGTCTTGGAGTCTGTGTGTATGCGTGTGTGTGTGTGTGTGACTGTGGGGGGGGGTTGCCTGTCTGGGTGCCTGCGTGTCTGTGTAAGTGCGTGTGCGCGCGTGTGTGTGTCTGTGTGCATGCATGCGCGTTAGGCTGGGAGTATGGGAGGGAAGTGCACGGCGCGCGGCGCAGGACGGAACGTGCACGTTCACGCACACGAATCCAGGAGAAAAAGCTCGTACACCCTCTTGTCCTCCTTCCCCCCAGACCGATAACTATACGTCTCCAGCTGGACACATGCATCCTTTGGATGCATTACCAGCGAGACCCAATAAGTGTATTGACTGGTTATCTAAGTATAAGGGGACGGGTATGGAGATTGCTAATGAAATTCTGATGGTGCGACGAGTGGGGTGGGTTGGACCTTCAGTTAAGAATATTATGGGCGACTGCACAGTCGTGAATTTTAGGCACCCTACCTTGGTGAAATTTATTTTGAAAAGCAATATCAATCCTTTTAGCACCCCAACCGTCATAACCTGCCTACCACTTGGTTCCTTTTATAGACCACCTCAGAGAGCTTGCAACCCAGCTATTTTAACATATTCTACATATAATCGGTTCGCAGCTTTATCAGATTTAGAGAGACAGGATTGACTACCAAGTAAACTATTAAAAAGTATAGAACGGGCTCCGGCTGTACAATTGGGTAATCAGGTTTTGATTACACCCCAGATTACTGGTACTCCCCAAAAAGCTTCTCTGGTAGAATCAGCATCATCCTGCCCCGTTATTAGCGATCCTAGATTTTTAGAACACAATTTAAAAATACTTAGCTGGAATATTGCAGGCCTAAAATCTAAAGTAAACATTGTAGAGTGGACTGAATTGGTTTGTAATTATGACATTTTAATGTTTCAAGAAACATGGTGTACTAGTAGCTTGCTCCTTGAGGGATTTGTTTGCTATAATGATATTGTACCCAGCCCTGAAGTTGGCCGACCTAGCGGAGGATTATCAACATGGATAAGGATTACCGCAGACAGTAATATTAAACCTTTGGAGACAAATAATGGCAACTTTCAAGCCACAATCTATTCATCTGAGATTACATTATGTTTAATAAATTTTCATAATAATGATTTTAGGGAGAGGTGTGGCGCCGCGGCCAGGGCGACTGACGCTGGAATCTGGGGATCAGGGTTCGATCCCCGGATCCGGCGGCAGGTTAGCCCAGCACCATGCGACTCTGGGCAATAGCTTGCTTAATCTTCCCGACGGCCCCCAGCGCCTAGAGACCCTAACGGGTGATTGTGCGCTATACAAATGTGGATTATTATTATTATTATTACTTCACTGCCAAATAGAAACTTTATTGTTTCATTTGAATTTATTGATACTTTGGTAAATGAACATAGGTATGGCAAATTAGATGGAATCTGCCTGGGGGGTAATTTTAATGCACATTTGCATAACAGAATAGATAAACCGGTTGTTACATCAACTCGGGTAATTCCATGTAAAAGAGGGGAAGAATTGTATAACCATCTATCCACCCGGGAGTTAACTAACGTAATGGATAAAGTTGGTAGCAAGTCAGATAAAGGCCCACTGCCTACCTTCAGAGGACATGGTTGTTCATCTACCATTGATTATGTTTTTATATCTTCCTCCCTTGTGAATTACTTAGTTATGGCTGCGGTTTTGGTTTTGTGCACTAGCTATAGTGACCACAACCCAAGTCTGAAAGCTTTTAGATTTATTAATACATTTTTAAAACGGAAAGAAATAGGGGCAAAGAATCTGGTAGTATCAACCGATAAACTTAAAGTGATTTGGAAGGGCATAGATAACTAGGCCCTACTTGCACGCACAATAAAGTTCTATCCCCTATTTGTGGATATGTGCTTGTCTAGTGGATGCTCAGGTATAGAGATTATCCAGGCCTTTACTGGGTTATGTGCTGGTATTAAACACGATATTTCCAAACCGGTCACAAACCCGAGTAAGAACCCTAGATGGTATGATGGGACATGTTCCCGGGCAAACAGAGATCTCCGTGAAGCACTAGCTGGGGAGCCCAGGTATATGGCTCTGGTGAGAGCCAGGAGAGAGCGCTATAAGATAGCGATTAAACTGCGCACAGAGGAGATAGTGAAGGCATGGTGGGATTCTATGTCAGGAGCGGAGGCTTCTGATTAGGCTGACAACTTTCTCCTTTATTGTACTCCAGCAGCCATTAAAAGGTATCAACAATCTCAACAAAACTACATTTCCCATGAGCATCAGGAAAAATGGAAATAGAAAATGTCCCAGCAACTGTCCAATCCCGGACCAGGGCTCCTCATATCCTCCTCTGCTGGCGCTCTATCCTCCTCTTTCTTCGCTGCTCCAGCAGCATGCAGATGAGTGTTTTTTTCCTTGCTTATTTCTCTGATTGATTCTTTGACGATTTACTTTTGGTTTTCGCAGGGTCGCGCGAGTCTGCGCTGATGTGTTCTCCCTGAGGGGGTGGCGGCGGTGACTCTGTGTGTGAGCCGCGGGGGCGGTTTCCGCTCCTTTCGCGGCTGTTGTGACAGGCTCTGTGCGCGGGCGGCCTCCCGCCGCTAGGGGACCGCGCGTCCTTCGCTGCCGCTCTGAGGAGCTCAACCTCCCGTCGGGTGCGCGTCGTTGAGTTCCGCTTTGTACACACGTCGGGAAAGCGGCTCAACTGACGCGCACCGCAGGGGAAGATCTGTGTATTGTCTTTGTGTTCGGGGCAGCGCTAAGGCTTCATTGCGACTGACAGAGCCCCTGCCTGGAGCCTGAACACCCGCGAGGCGGGTAGGATATTTGGCGCGTTTTTGGGACCGGCCCAGGCAGGCTTCAGCCTAGTACCTCATAAGAGAGGTTGTTGGGTCCCTCTTTCATTATTACTGACCTCGCTAATGCGGGAAGAGATTTATACCTGCGGACACCGTCCTACCATACCCCCTGATACACCTTGCTATCTGCTGTGGCAGCGGCAGTATGGAATACGACGAATACTATGAGAAGGAGGAGCAGCAGGTCATGTACCTGCCGGTAGATGACCACTTCTGCTAAGTGATGGATTCCTCCATTTTGAAGGCCGTGACACGGGTCGTGGAACCCCTGGAAAAGAAGATAGATCAACTCCAGGCGCAATGCCAGCCTCTTGGGCAAGGGGCAGTCCCTGCGGGGCAAGCGAGCTCCATTTCCCCAGGCCAACCTTCGACGAGTGCCACTGACCCCAAGCGCAAACGCTCTGCGGACGCGGGGGTGGATCCAGATGCCTTCTCGCGCCTAAAAAAGGCGTTCTTGGACGCGAAGACTGCGGCGGCTCCCGCGGCCTCACGGGACATGCCATTGGGTGCTGCGGGAGATGGTCAAGACATTGCGACCATTGTTGACCCAGATGAGTCACCCCAAACCTCGGATGGGGATGGGGAGCCGGACCACTCGTGGCCTGCAGCTGATCCCGCCCAGGCGCCCAGTTCTGAACCTAACTCAGACATGCTCAACCCGGACGAACTCCTCTACCCTTGCTCATCGCACTGGGTTCCCGCCCCTAAGGTGGCGGCGTACATGGCGGCCAGGCTTCGCAAGCCGTTGGATCAGGAGGTGCGTAGCTGCCTTCGGGCAGAATGCCCGCGTCTGGACTTGGAGGGCAAGGTCGCGGTTACCCCAGAAATTGACCCCAAAATGTCTACCTTCCTCACAAAGTTTGTGAAGGACCCCAAGAAGGGTATAGACCGTTCTTGGAGGGCCTGCCAAGATAAGCTCTTGGACACGGCGGGGCCTTTGGTGAAAATCCTGGACATGGCCGAAGATGCCAAGGTCTCAGGGTCTCTGATCTCCCCGGAGATTCTTTCCGGCTGGGCACAACGAGCGATTATATTTCTAGGGAACGCGAATGTGGCTATTTCCACTGAACGGCGAAGATCTATTTTAATCAAGATAGACCCGAAGTTGGGAGAACTGGCCACCTCTGAGGCAGGCACGATGGCGGAAGGTAACCTCTTCGGTGACCCGTTTGTCCGGGAACTGGGTAAATTTGTCAATACCTTTAATTCCCTGGACAAGGCCCAGGCGTCCGTTAAGCGAATCTTCACACCCCGTGTTTTTTGGCGCAGCCAGTCGAGGAAGGGGCCGTTCGTCTGGCAGACGCTATAACAGAGGCTCCTTCAAGCAAGGCGATTCACACAGGGGGCAATATCAAGACCCTGAGAAGTTCGGAAACTTCTACCAAACCAGAGGTTATCCCCGCCGCCGCGGTGGAAGAGGAAGAGGAGACGGCGAATACAATAACCACAAAGGTGAGACTTCAGAATGTCATGGGCCTGAAAGTGGGGGGCAGACTTCAGTTTTTTCTTCAGGCATGGTCTTCGCTCACCTCCGACGCCTGGGTCTTACAGACCGTCGGAGGGTTTCAAATAGTGTTTTCGGGACTCCCCAGGCAGCCCGTTTGCCCCAGACCTATCAATTTCACGCCAGACCAATGCTCACTGATAGACAGAGAGGTCGTGGATCTACTACAGAAAGGTGCTATTGTGCGGGCAGAACTGCACCCGCGAGGTTTTCTCAGCAATCTGTTTCTCGTGGAAAAACAGGACGGGGGCTATCGCCCAGTGATAAATCTCAGGGAATTCAATGGCTGGCTTATAGACCGCCATTTCAAGATGGAGGGTATTCACCTCCTTCGGGATCTGCTTTTGGAGTGGGACTGGATGGTCAGGCTGGACCTGAAGGATGCCTACCTCACGATTCCCATCTTTGCTCGCCACAGGCGTTTTCTTCAGTTCAGGTGGGGTCCACAGGTGTACTAGTTTGCCTCCCTTCCTTTCGGACTGTCATCCGCTCCGTGGTGTTTTACCACGGTGCTGAAACCGGTGGTGGAGCGCTTGCGCACGGAGGGCATTTGTCTTATCATTTATCTGGACGACATGCTCCTCCTGCATCAATGTCCGCGAACTTTGCTGGTCCATCTTCAGAGGACGGTCGACCTTTTGGAATCCTTGGGCTTCATAATCAACCATGCAAAGTCGGACCTTCTCCCATCACGGAGAATGCAGTTTCTGGGTTTCATGATAGACTCAGCGGATGCCACCTTATCCCTGCCTTCTCGGAAGTTGTCCAAGATCAGGCACGAATTGAGACGGACCCTGGCACGCCCAACGATCCTGCTGCGGCACTTGGCCAGGGTGGTAGGTCTCCTGTCTTCTTCCATTCAGGCGATATTCCCGGAGCCCCTTCATTACCGGGCCCTTCAACGCCGCAAGGCTTTTCACCTCCGCAAAGGCCTTACCTATTCCCAGGTTGTTCCCCTCACGGAAGAGGCGAGAACAGAGATTCGATGGTGGATCGAGCATATGGACGCTTGGAACGGACGAGCGATCTTCAGCTCCAAGCCGGATTTGGTGATAGAATCCGACGCCAGCGGCCTGGGCTGGGGAGCACGTTGTGGCACCGTGTCTACCGGCGGAGTATGGTCGTCCGCAGAGAAGGACCTTCACATCAATTATCTGGAGTTGATGGCGGGTTCCTTTGCGGTGAGGTGTTGGACGAAGGACATGATTCAGTGCTGTGTCCTTCTAAAAATGGACAAAGTGGCGGCGGTGCGCTACATCAACCATCTTGGAGGCACCAGGTCCAGGTCCTTGTCCCACCTCGCCAGGACTCTATGGGAATACTGCCTGTCCAACTAAATATCCCTGTCGGCGGAGCACCTTCCCGGTTTAGCCAACCGGGTGGCGGACTGGTGGTCCCGTCACTGGAGGGACACCAGTCTATGGCAACTTCGCCCGACGTGTTCAGGGCGATTGCGGACAGATGGGGTCCGTTCTCAGTGGACCTTTTTGCCTCCAGGCTGGACGCTCAGCTGAGGCGCTACTTCAGTTGGCGTCCGGACCCAGAGGCGACGGCGGTGGATGCATTTCTACAAGACTGGAGCAGAGAGAGGGGCTATGCGTTTCCCCCCTTTGCGATGATCATGAGGGTGTCCACCCAGGTGAGGAGACAACGGGCGGATCTGGTGGTGGTCACCCCAAGCCTGGTTTCCAGTTCTGATGGAACTTTCCTGGGATTTTCCAATCCCTCTACCCCACGTTCCGGATCTCCTCAAGAATCCTCAAGGGGATCCTCACCAACTCCTATCCACGAGCCAACTACGTTTGATGGCCTGGAGGGTTACAGGCAACGGTGGAAGGTCCCGGGACTTTCGGAAGACGCTGCCACGCTGTTGGCCAAATCTTGGGCAGACAGTACCAACAAGAGGTACCGGTCAGCATGGTCTCGGTGGAGTGGTTGGTGTCTGCGACAGCAGATTGATCCAATGGGGGCAGACATTGTCCACGTCCTTAATTTCTTAGCCTCTCTGGCAAAGGAAGGTTTAGCATACAGGTCAATCAATACCTTTAGATCGACCATCTCGGCGGGCCACACCCCGCTGGATAACCACCCTATAGGGGAGCATCCTCTGGTCTGCAAACTGCTCCGGGGGATTCGGTTATCAGTTCCTCCGGAACCCCGTTATTCAGTTTTATGGGATGTAAATAAGGTTCTTAACTTGTTTCGGGAGTGGCTGTCCAATAAATATCTGGCGAGGAAACAGATCTCAGCGAAGTTGGCAATGTTACTCTGTCTGATATCGTGCCGCAGAGTCTCAGATGTGAGAGCCCTGGATCTTACAGGTCGTGTCTTGATTCCAGATGGGGTTACATTCCATATTTCTAGACGAACCAAAGGGGACTCCCGGTCTATCTCGTATCCTGCTTTCCCGGATGTCCCAAAATTATGTGTGGTTAGGGCACTGAAGGCCTATGAAGTGGCGACGATTGATATACGCCCACAGAGTCTCAAACAGCTGTTTATTGCTCTTACTAAACCACACGGGGCGGTTTCATCCCCTACTATTGCGCGATGGGTGCGATGGGTTATGCAGGAAGCTGGCATAGATATTTCCCAGTTTGGAGCCCATTCTGTGAGAGGAGCAATGGCGTCCAAGGCTTTTTCCCTGGGGGCTCGTCTGGAAGACATTCTGAAAGCCGCAGACTGGTCTTCAGACTCCACCTTCAAGAGATTACACTTTAAGCCAGTTGTCTCTCTGGCTTCACTGGTGGTGAACAAGCTTTGAACTAGCCTAATCAGAAGCCTCTGCTCCAGACATAGAATGAAAAATTTCCTAGCTAACGTACAGGAAAGTTTCAATTCTATTAAGGAGGCGGAGGCAAGGATTAGCCCACCCTGTCTTCATTCGAACCCTCCCAGAATTGCCACGTTGGGACGGTAAGTAAAATCTTTATGATGCAGTTTTTCTACTGAGCTGTTGTGGGCCATGACGTTATAATGTCGACTGTCTTGCTCAATGATGATGCTATGTTCCTAAATTGATTACTTTGCATAGTGATACCGGCTAATGTGATCAGACGCTCTTTTCCTGATGCCTTACCTAGTCTGCTTGTACCGTAGGTTCTGAGACGGGCAAACAGGACTAACGGACGAAGATCTGTGGCAGTGTCGCAGGAAGAAAGAGGAGGATAGAGCGCCAGCAGAGGAGGATATGAGGAGCCCTGGTCCGGGATTGGACAGTTGCTGGGACATTTTCTATTTCCATTTTCCCTGATGCTCATGGGAAATGTAGTTTTGTTAAGATTGTCGATACCTTTTAATGGCTGCTGGAGTACAATAAAGGAGACAGTTGTCAGCCTAATCCTCGCCTACGCCTCCTTAATAGGAGCCAGGATGCCCGTAGGGTTACAGCGCGCTTTAGAAATGATATAAATAAATAAATAAAATAGAATTGAAACTTTCCAGTACGTTAGCTAGGAAATTTTTCATTCTCTTGCACAAGCCGCTGCACTTAAAGATGTAACTGGGTTTAGGGGTGAGGTAAAAGCAATAAGGTCCATGGGAATAAACATCACATCAATAAATTGTAATATAGCCAGCAAGTCTTGGGAGGAGCACTTTTCAAGAATATATACAGCCCCCAGTAAGATTGTTAATAGCTATTGCCCAGTTAATAAGGCTGTTATATCCATAACCGAAGTTGAAGATGCTTTACATCAAAGTGCAGGGAATAAAGCGCCGGGTTCAGATGGTCTATCTATTGATCTTATTAAATCTGAACCAGACTTCTGGTTCCCTTTATTATGCAATGTTTTTAATAATCTGTACAATTGTACAATCCCTAATACCTGGTCAACTAGTATTATTGTGCCCATTTTTAAGAAGGGCGACAGATTCGACCCTAGCTGTTATCGCCCCATATCTTTGATAGATAATACTGTGAAGATTTTGGGCAGGGTTGTTTTTAATAAGATCAGAGACTGGGCAGAAGATTACCACATTTTAAATTGTTGTCAGCTGGGTTTTAGGAGTAATGTGGGAACGATAGAACAGCGTTTGAACCTAAGCCTAACATTGGGGAAATACACAATTGCTAAAAAAGTCACATTATATTTAGGTTTTATGGACTTAACCTCAGCCTACGATTTTGTCAATCGATCAAGACTATGGGAAACTCTTGTAAATTATGGGCTGGATGAAGCACTTGTTCACTTTTTCGCTCATTTGCACAGAGACCTAATGCCACGGGTAAGGATAAATAATGAAGGAGAGGTCTCCAGGGATATTTTTATTGGTAGGGGGGTAAGACAAGGTTGCGTCTTAGCCCCCCTACTTTTTATTCTTTACATAAATGAATTAAATTATTCCCTGTCTAAATTGACACCCGATGTACCAAAAATTAATGATAAACTGCTTCCCGTACTTCTATATGCGGATGACGCGGTCCTGATGGGTCGCACACCTAAAGCACTTTGCACTTTAATTACGGGTTTTGTATCTTTTATGGCTGACCTGGACCTGTGTACTAATTTTAAAAAATCATACAATAGTGCATTAATCATATAGTGTCAGGAAATGATTTGCTTAAAAGCACCAGCACTTTTCCATACTTGGGCCTAGTATTTTCAGAATCTGGTTCATGGCAAGTCCATGTGGCCCATGGTAAAAATAAACTTGGTAAGGCGGTAAACTCTATTATCAGCCTACAACAGCCTAAGCAGGCAGAGGTGGTGACACCATTACTACGGATGTATAAAGCCCAATGTGTTCCAACAGCGACTTATGGTGCTGAAGTGTGGGGGTACACAAATTCTAGCGGAATTCAGATTTAGGAAAATAGATGTTGTAGAAAGATATTAGGAGCACAAATCACATCACCAAATTACATATGCCATTAAGAATTAAATCTACATTACGTGGAGGATTTTATTAAATCTCGGCCAGCATTATTTTGGCTAAAAATATGGCGAAATCCGGCTGCAATTTTAACACAGGAGATAATTAAAGATTGCCTTAAATGTGACAGGGGCGGCTACATACCTTGGCTTGGAGCAGTGAAAAATAGCCTTGCCAGTGTGAAGCTGGAGCATACCTTCCTCCATCCCCTAGTTACAGACCGTATAAATCTAAAAACTGTAAGAGGGGCATTGAATGATTTATACCGTAAGGAAAGAGGACATATCGAATTTTGTAAAAAATCAATTATTAGATATATCCCCATTTTAGTGTCGTCAGATAACAAATACAACATGCCACATGAATACCTCAGGAAAAACATTGGGAGACGGAATAGGAGTCTGCTCTTTCGTCTCCGGGATGGTAGCATAAAATATTCACTTTGTTTTCCGGTTGGTTTTAACAAAAATTTAGAAAATCTGAGCTGTCCGTGTGGCATTGGTTGTAATCAGACACTGTTACATTTTGTATTCTTCTGTAAATTCTATACCAGATAAACTAAACAGTATCTAATTCCTTATTTTAAGGCGCATGCTATTATTGATTTTTATCTGGCATTTCATGAAATCCTGCAGCTAGGAAGTGATGATGTGATTTCTCGAGTAAGCCTATTTTTGCAATCTGCGGTACGCTTGCAATCCTCTATGAATACACTGTAGAAATATGCGAATTCTCTGTAAATAGCCTCTTTGTACATGCATTAACTGTCTAAAGTGGAAATAGCAGATTTTTAAATTGCCTTTTTTGCACTGAGTCTAAAGTTTACATACATGCGAATTTGCACAATGCTATTGTCTGTCTTGTTGTACAATGTTAAAGTGGATTAACAGATTCATAAGTTGCCTTTTTACACTGATCCTTAAGTTTACATACATGCGAATGTGCACAATGTTATTGTCTGTTTTGTTGTACAATGCACTTATAGCACCTTTTGCACCTTATCGCTATTTTTGCACATCGGATTTTAATTAATGATGTTTGAACCGCCAAATCCAACCCTATTCTTCTATTTTAATGTTATAATGTTGATTGTATATTTACGTCCTATTGGTGGTGATGATTTGTACTTTTATGGATATTTTTATCCGAATAAAGACCATTTGACTTGACTTGCTTCTGCAACCAGCTCACAACTCTACTGTGTTGCATCTGAATCTGAAACTAGCTCACGTGCAGTTTAGAAGAATTCTGAAGGCCAATGACGGAATCCTTCTACTTTTTTTTCCCTTTGCTTCCTCTATTACTTCACATTCTTTCTTTAAGCCCTATTGTTCATTAACACCCTTCCTTGATCCGGACTTCTCTGGGGTCTTGAAGCAGATATTTGGTGGGAGAATTTCTAAATAAATAAATGGGATTTAGGTGTCAGGCCGAGGTACTTGGGAGGTGAAGGGCCATGCAAAATAGCTGGGCTGTCTTGCATCACCCTTGTTTAAGAACCATTTAAGTGGTGAGTTTAACAGCCAGCTAACTATCTCCATATACATAGTACAAACCTTTTCCATGTGAATTGCACAGCCCAGAATCATACATAGTTACTCACTGAGCACAGAGGGTCAGAGTGTGTTCAATCTGTTATATTCACATAAAGGATTTATTTGGTAATACAAGGAGCAACATTTTATTTTGTATTCCAAGAGAAAGAAAGGAAAACTGATAATAGTCTATGTTGATATGTAGTACTTTGTCCTCGGGAACACACAGATTGTTAACCTCAAACGTTTTATGGTAAATGTCTGAGAAATACTCCAGTTAGTGTACTCTAATAGACACTTCTCCTTCTTGGGCGTGAAACAGAAAGGCTTTGACCGATGGACAGGCAAAAATATGGCTTGACAAACCTAAAAGGAGAGAGTGACAGTCAAAGTCTCTGGGTTCTACAACTGATCCCCCTGGTAGAGTTGACACCAGAGAACCAACTACAGATTATGAGCCATTCGGGCCACTGGAGCAATCAAGCTTGATAAAGGTCAACAACAGAAAAGGACACATTGTTCTGTTAGCAAGAGAAAAACATTGTCCTTAACTGTACCTGGCAGTGTATCAATCAATTCTCAGCAGGTGCTTTGTAATGTTTTGCTTGATTCATTGATAGACCGAGATTGTAAAGGAAGGCTCTTTCATTAATCAAGTAATGATAGGGAGATTCATGTGGAGCGGAAACCAGAATCAAGCAGATGTTATAAGAATCGATGTAGGTCATTTTCCAACTCAATAGTGTCAACTATTATAGTTATGTCATTGGTACCATTGCTCTGAGCCGGACCCAAATCAAACGGGAGAGCCTAGTTATCCCTCGCAATGCACACTAAAAGATGTAAACTGAAATATTCGAGATCCATGGTACAAAGGCGACCTTCCACTGATCGAAAGGACATAATGTATGTCAATATAAACATAGTTACATTCTATACTGGAGAAAAGTGATTGAACATCTGCAAGACCAATCAAACAATTACATAGATAATTTATGATTTTTGTACTACAAAGAAAACTATAGTTCAACCCAGATCCCGATAAGGCCCCTGCTCTATGGAGTCGATCTACAAACGAAAGGCCACCTTGGCCAAGGGATTGTGTGAGGCCGTGTGAGTGCAACAGTGAGCAGGAAGATGTTGGAGATAAGGAAGAGTGTCACATGGATAAACTGTGATCTCCCACTAGTTGCTAAGAAAGGGAGATAGTCTGCCTCCCAGATATCATATCCACATCCACCTGAGAAAGTAGAAACAAAAGCTGTAAAAAAAATGTGTACACTGAAATATAGGTTCAGAAACCGGGAAATCTGAGTTATATTCCAGTTAGCCTTCTGACCTGGAAACTGATCCACCTCCTATATTTAATGTAAGAAATCTGGGGGTTCTACTTCATGCAGAACTCACCAATTTCATAGATTTCAATTGATGCAAAGAACATTTTATTCAATTTACACTGTGGCGCCACATTCTTTGACCTTTTCTCATATGGTACATGGGAGTTAATAATCCCTCAATTAGAGTATTTTAGCAGCATACACTTGATTCTGTGCCAGTAGTTGATGCACTATCTCAAACATTTCAAAAATGTGATGGCATGCTACACTGCCCATTCATATTCATTAATGAATACCACGTGACATTTTTTATCGATTATAGGTGTGAGAACCACATGACAAGCCTCTCTCCACCAAAGCGTTACTTCACAATCGCTATTGTCCTATGCAAGGTGATGCGAAGGTATACAGATGCAGATGGTTTCCTTCATAGCAGCACTGCCGGCTCCTTCATTGGTCTTCTGCCTTCTCAGATACAACTGCCAGAAAGCACGTTTATGTCAAATCCTAGAAAATGCACCCTCAAACTGTTTAACCAGCATGATCTCTCACACTCACACACACACACACATTTTAAAATCCAATGAGAAAGTTATTCAAATTATTGTAAACAAAAGTTAAAACAAGCATTAATAAGCAAAACCTACCCGTTCTTTATCCACAACCAAAAATAGCTCAACGTATCGAGTTTGTGGAAGGATGGCCCGTTTTTTCTGCAAGCGTAAGAAAATGAAAAAAGTCAAGCCAATCCCAAATAATTAACAGCCAATAATGAAAAAGAACATTACTTTGCCTATGCATTACACTACATATTTGGCACTATTTTTTTTTTAAAAAAATACTGTTATTTAAAGAATTTCTATTAATAGTTGATAAATAATGGAAACTAAATATATTAAATGCATTATTTCATTACATACATTTTTTCAAAGATCCTACATAATGCACACATGCATACATTACTTAAAAATTACAAAAGTGTAATGTGGGATAATGGTATGACATGCATGTGTAAGGTTCATAAGTTTCACGTATATGCTCAGATAAACTTGGTGAAAACAACAAAAACTTCTATCCAAACGTTGAGAAAAGTTCACCCTCTTCTACGTCCAACTATCTTAAGAAACTAACAAGTCCTCTCAATACTAGATTATTGCAATACCATCTATGGAGCTCTTCTAGTCACGCATTATCATCCCACAAGGAGTTCTACTAATGCATCAGGCCTCCGTCCAAGCAAGCCATTTCAATTACAACATGGAGCTAGATCCAGTGCAGACTTGGAATTTAACGTGAGCCATCTTAAGAGAAACACAGCTATCCTCAATCTAGGAAAGACCTTCAAACCTGTTTTGAATCGCTCTCCTGGGCTCAACACTAATCCAGTTGCTTTAGCAATTAATTAAAAAAAGCGAGTTTTGCGCACATTTAGGGCTATAATAATAAGAATGAGGAACATAATCAGTCATTACGTATGTATTATAATATTAAAGATATTATATAATTCATTTGTTTCTATTTCCCAGTGCATTCTGACCGCAGAAAATACAGGATCTCTGCATGTACAATAAATACAAAGCATCATACAAATACATAAAATGTAAGTAAAAACATGTATTCTAAGAGCACATTGGCTGCCTAGAAAAGAACAAGTTACCTACCTTTGGTAACACTCTTTCTGGGAGATTCTCCATCTTACCACATATTCCTCACCTTTAGAATATCCCAAAGTGCCAAAACACAGCAGTGCTCTCACAAGTCAGTAGGAGCTGCCGCGTTGTCTTCGTTCTGTCCTGAAGAGACAGATGCATATAAGTGCATCCTAAGAGCTGACATCAGCTTATTTCTTGACTCTTTCTGTATCCTCGGAGGCAGAGCCATAAAGCGCATCAAAGTACCAGTGTGCAGATCTCTAACTTGGGACATTTTTAGATGGTAAATTGAGACCATACCACAGAAGGGGAAAGTGGAAGGAAAGATCATGACCGAAGGTAAGTAACTTGTCCTTTCGGTGATTACTTCTAACTGCTGATTTCTCACCTTTAGAATAGATACCAAAGCAGTACCTCTCAAAGAAAAGTATCTGTGCAATGGGGCTCAGACCAAAAAGTCCTGCAGGGCTAAACTGGCAAAAAGTTGTTCCCATCATACCTGGTTGTCAAAGTAATAGGACTTTGTGAATTGTATATGGACACCCATGGTATGGCCTGACAAATGTCAAGAACATGCCAACACGTGGTAGCGGACTTGGCCCTTGTGGAATGAGACTTTAGATCCAGAGAACCCCACAAAAAGCTGATTGTCCAAATGGTCTTCGGTGTGATCAAAGTAAAAAACTGAAAGCTCTTTTGGAGTCCAAATGATGTAGTGACTCATTTTCATTTGAGGGATGAGGCAGGACAAAAAACGTTGGAAGGTTGATAGTTTGCCCAATGTGAAAAGTCGCCACGACTTTTGGTAAAAAGTCTGTCTTGGTCTTCAACACCGGATTGTCTGGGAAAACGGTGGTGCTGCTGCACCAAGAAAGCCTCAAGCTCACTTATGCAAGAGTTGAAATAAGCAAAACAAGTAAAAAAATGTCTTCAGACTCAGAAGACATAATCAGCATCTGTACATTGCTTCAAAGGTAGCACACATGAGGAAAGTAAGAAACAAATAAATTGAGATGCCACTGTGGCGTCACAAATGGTTCAAAGTGAAACAAGTGTTAAACCTTTTGAGGATCATCATCATAATAAGTGATTTTAACAAGGCTGGCTGGGCCAACAAACGCAAAAATGCTGAAAGCGCCGGCAAATAAAATTTAATGGTGGCAACTGAAAGTCCTTCCTGGGACAAAGACAAAAGAAACAATAGGGCTTCATATACTTTGTTTTGTAATGGGTCTGTGTCGTGAACACCACCACACCGGGCCACACATTTTTCCCAGCACCCAGAGTAAATGGACTTTGAAGAGGGAAGTCCGGCATCAAGGATAACATCCTCAACCCCAGTAGGAAGATCAAACACAGTCAACTGCAGCCGTTTAAACTCCACGCATGGAGGTGTAGAGTATACAGGCTCAGTGCAGAACCCTGTTCTGCTGCTGTGACAAAAGATCCTCTCATAAGTGTAAGACTGATTGGGCAACAAACACTCATTCCCAGAAGTTCTGGGACCACAATAACCTGACCCAATCCGCAGCCATTAAAATGTCTTCGGCACGGTCGATCCTGAGCTTCAGAACTCACGGTAGGAGAGGTAGGGATAGAAATGTGTATAGAAGTCTCATGCTCTGCTCCAGCTGATATAGGTTTCCCAGAAGGGGCCTCCTTGGGAATTCCAGCATACAAAACCAAAAAGATCCACCCAGGGTTCTCCCCATTGCTGGTAGATGCCCTGTGCCACGTTGGGTGCAAACTTCCATTTTTGATTTGCCTGGAACCGTCATGCAAGTCGTGTCTAGCATGTTGATCAAAGATCCATCCAGGTTGTTCACAACCAGTGAAATGCCCTGACGTCCTAGTCCCTCCAGTGCTGAAGAGCCTCTTGGAAAAGAACATGGGACCCACGCTGCCCTGCTTACTCAGTACCACATGATAGTGGTGTTGACTGTGAGGACCTGTAGTTGCCTTCCTTTGATGGGGGCTAGGAAGGCTTTCAGCACTAGGCGAATGGCTCGCAGATCCAACAGACGGACGTGGAGTCTGATTTCTGCATACACCAGAGTCCTCTGATCTGCATATCTCCCAGATGACCCAGCAGCAACGCATATATCGCAATATATCACAACCAGCAGTTCTTGGTGGGGAAGTAAGAGGAGTCTGCCACTGATCCAATGGCAGTCAAGCAGCTACCAATGTAGATCTTTTGCAGTCTGTTTCAAAAGGTGGATGGAATCCAACATGTTCCCTTGGAGATGGGCCGACTGAGACACAGGCTAAACTACAGGGCCCGCATATGCCACCTGACATAGCTGATGAGCAGGATGGAGGAAGCCAAAAGACCAAGAAGCCTCAGAGCAACTTTCACTGGGTCCTTGAGCAAGGCTGAAACATTGGGATCACAGCCTGAATATTTTGGACTCGTTGAGAAAACGAGGGATAGCCTTGACGTCCACAATATCCAAGATGGTGATGACGAGTGCCTGGATCGAGCCCCGGAAAGGGCCCGGGACCTTCCTCACGACCCAGACCTGGAACATAGTGGAGGAGACTGGCATTGGGCTAACAAGAGCTTTATGGAGTGTTTCCCTCAGCACCTTGGGGGTCATGGCACGGCAGTCCTCAGAAGTCTAGGAGCTTTGGTCAGGCTCCCAGCACCAAAGACAATCTAGGTTAGGAGGGGAGGCGGCTGTAACAGGAGCCTTCGGTGTGAAACACACCGTTTTTTTGGCAAAAATCCCTACACACACTGTGAGGCAAAGTCTTGGAAACAGCTTGACAAGATGTAAAAAAAAAAAAAAAAAGGTTGTCCAAAAAGTGGACAAAGGTAGCGCCTCCTGGACCTGCGCTGACTGGCTCAGAAAGAAAAAACTGATGTCAATGTGCCAGGATGGCGCCTATTTAGGCACCACCCACTTCACTTTCAGTGCAGACAACGCCAATGTGGAGTCGATCAATCCACCTACCGACACTTTTATAGATCCAGTCCAACGCCTGGTGAATATTCTACAGAAAGGATTCTGCGGCTAGAAATCTCTGTCAGATTTTGGCATCAGAATAGAAGTTAGCTCCAAAGCTGGTGCAGTGACCCGACTTGAGTGCCATGTGGATCATTGGGTCACAAAGGCACGACAGAAGAAATTGGAAGAGTCCCAAAGATTTGCTACATGAACACTAGAAAGGCCTCAATTTGTTGCAATGTCGCTGATGACCTGAGGAATTCAGATACAGTAGCACCAAATGTGGAATCAGCTCCTCTGTGAATCAGCAGCGAGACCAAGTGGTACGCTGATGCCCTCACAACTTCTATGGAGATATAAAGTAGCGGGATGGTACAAACTCCACCTGGCTTTCATGTGTTTCTGCCTCAACTTTGATTTGGACGTATCCAAAGACTTCAACTGCGATGAGGACCTGTTGCAGGAACGGGCCCGCACTTTCTATTTTGCATCAGGACTTGGCAGTTTCTTCTGGTGTTCTGCAATGTACAACTCTGCTTCACATCCCTGGATCGCCTTCAAATTTATGAGGGCGTTGTGTCCAGGGCCCAAACACCAAAGCCATATGTTCCATTCTGATGTTATGTTAGGTTTACTGTTAGGTTTGCTGCTTAGCAACCTCGAGCCTCTACTCCTGGAATCCGGTGTGTGGAGTCCAGTAGAAGACAGCTGAGGTGGCGAGTGGAAGCTGATGGGGGTTGTTCCTATCAACTTAATAAACATCTCTTAATCTTCAAAGAAGGTCTCGTCTTTACAAAAGTGACGACGAGGATGGGACACGTTTTTGAATAAGAGACCTATAAGAAGAGATCAGGATTTTTTTTCTCCGTTGATGTTTGGGAACATAAAAAAAAAAAAAAACAAAGCCCCCTTTCAGACGACATTAAGACCTTGCTGTAGACCTATGAGGAGATATCACAGCGACAGCGATTGTAAGTTGTTACTTACAATTTCTTACCTTCCAGGCTGTTTTGGAGTTTGCCGAATTCCACGAGAGTTGTTAATTTTGGGAGCCTGCCGGAGAGCTTGAGTTGAGTTGTGCGGACACCGGCGAGCTTTGAAGTGAGCTGCATCGTGGTCTTTTGGGAGTGTCAACGGAGGCATATTCGGGAAATCGTAATTTGGGAGCGAAGAGACTTGAGAACTCGGAGCGCAAGACTCAGAATTCCTCCGTGTTAGGCTGAAGTTGTTACGTGACGTTGCGTGAGGTCACGATTGCTTGCCGGCACGTAAGTTCACGCTAAGGTCACGCAGCGTGCCGCCATCTTTGCAAGTAAGAACGGTGCAATTTTGCCAACCACGTCCTCTGGTTATTTTGTTCAATTGCCAACCACGAGATTTTAAACTGTCGGATTTTAAGCATTTGGCTCACAAATTAGTTGATTTGTCAATAACTGCGTAATATTTAGGCATTTTTTTTCAGATTATATATTTAGCACTTTAAATTTTAATAAATTTTTTCAAAACAAGCTTCTGATACATGATGACTTCTCAAGTCATTGCGCCACCTCCCACCTTCCTGTAAGATCCAGGCACACCCCCAATGAACTGGGAGGACTGGAAGGAGTCTTTTATTACTTACTTGGAAGCTATAGGTGGCGATGACTACGTTTCAAACACCATTTAGGAGTGGAAGGAAGGAATGTATTAAAAGCGCTACCTAAACCTGCTTCAAGTTTAAGGTTTGATAACAGTGAATCTACAGAAGAAGGATCTGGTAATGGGTCTGATAGTGTACAAGAAGATTCTTATGAGATAGCTTTGACTATGCTGGAAGAGAATTATGGCAAAAAGTTAAGCATTGTTGTTGAAAGACACAAATTCTTCTCTCGTAAACAGATGCATGGAGAAAAAATAGAGCAATATGTGGCTTCGTTAAGAAAACTGGCTATTACTTGCAGGTTTAAGGACCTGAGAGATGAAATTATAAGAGATCAGATGATTAATGCCACGAACAACAAGAAGATTCAAGAAAAGTTGTTAGATTTAGGTGACCCTACATTAGAGAAAGCTATTAGCATAGCACAGCGCATAGAAAATACTACATTATACGTAAGGGAACTATCTTTGTCCGAACCTAAGGTTGACAATAAACCTACCAGTGTTTGTAAAATTGTGGACAAACAAAAAAAAGGTCACATTAATGAGGAAGTCAAACCTATTGCAAAACAGAAAAACATTTCATCCTCTTTTAATAGTCTTTGTTATAGGTGTGGAAGCAACAGACACAATTCTGATGCCGTACATTGTCTTGCATCCAAGAGTAGATGTTATAAATGTAAAAGAATAGGACATTATTCCAGGATGTGTAGAGCTTCCAGTAACTTTGAGCCCAAATCAGTTGTTAATGTTATTGAAGACAATGTGGATGAAATTGCAGTTGAAAGTGACGTAGAAGTATATTTGATTGAGGAGATTGATGATATTGCGAATAATTCTGAAGAGTATAATCCTCCCAAATGTGAAATATCTGTCAATGGCAAAAATTTGGTAGTGTGGGCTGATTCCTGTTCTCTTATCACTATAGTTGACAGACAACTATGGAAGGATTTGGGATCCAAAACACTGTGTAGTTCTGATGTCAATCCAGTAGGTTACTGTGGTAAAAAACTACCTGTTATAGGTTACTTTAAATCTAGCATAACGTTTTCGGATAAAGAAGCTGAAACAAAGGTATATGTGGTAGAAAAGGGAAAATCTTTGTTGGGGTGGAAGGATCAGAGAGCTTTAGACATTATACTGAATCCCAACCATCCGATGCAAGTACTCGCAAATTCCAATAATTCCATGCAAGTACTGCTGACCGAAGGGGATAACAGTGAGGAATGGGTATCAAAATTTCCTAGTTTATTTAAGGAAAAATTGGGATGTTTGAGGAAGTTTAGACATCGAATTATATTGAAAGAGAATGCCCTACCTAAAGTACACAAAGTTCGAAATGTACCTCTAGCCTTGAGAAATCCGTTAAAACTGGAATTAGATAGATTGTGTGCTGAAGGTATAGTAGAGCCAATTGAAGCTTCGGAATGGCTCAGTCCGATCGTTATCGCACACAAACCTAATGGCAGCATTCGCATGTGTGTTGATTTAAGGCATCTTAATGAGAATATTTGGGTAGACCGTCATCCTCTTCCACACATAAATGAAATGTTGGCCACTGTAGATAATGCGAAATGTTTTTCTACCCTAGATTTATCGAGTGCGTACCACCAGGTATTATTACAACCAGAATCAAAGCACTTAACATCGTTCATTACGCCTGAAGGGGCATTTCAATTCATTCGTATGCCGTTTGGGTTGGCATCTGCTTCGGCATTTTTTCAGCACATCATGCAGGGTATTCTTAAAGATATGACCAATATATTGGTGTTCCAAGACGACATTTTGGTTTGGGGTAAGGACAGGGAAGAACACGATCAGGTGTTAGAGATTGCTTTAAGTAAGTTGGAACAGGCGGGTTTGACTATTAGTCTTAAAAAATGCAAATTGGCCCAACATGAAGTAGATTATCTCGGTCACACTTTGTGTAAGGAAGGCATCAAGCCCAAGTTTAAGTTAGTGGAAGACTTAGCGAGAGCGCCCATCCCTCAAAATAAAGATCAGTTAAGGTCATTTCTAGGTTTAGCTGAATATTATTCGAGGTTTATTCAAATTTTTTTTAATTGTGTCTCTCCTTTACGAGAATTGATGAAGAAAAAAGTAAATGTTATATGGTCGAATCAATGTCAAAGTGCATTTGAACAAATTAAAGAAGCTGTGGTCAACCCAGCTGCCTTAAAACCTTTTAACATCAATGACAAATGCATTATTGTGACTGATGCCAGTAGTTATGGGTTGGGAGCAGTATTAATGCAAATTCATGAGGGCAAGGAAAGAGGGATCGCATTTGCGTCCAGAACTTTGAAGGGTGCGGAGAGCACTTATTCAACCATCGAAAAAGAGGCTTTAGCGTGTTGGTGGGGCGTGCAGCATTTCTGGAATTTTGTTTGGGGAATTTGTTTTGATCTTCAAACAGATCACAAACCTCTGGTTGATGTTTTCTCCATATCGAGGGCAGCAAAGGCCACGCCACGCATAGCAAAGTGGATTTATCGATTACAGGAATATAACTTTTGTATTAAATATGTACAGGGCATTAGGAATGTGAATGCGGATTGTTTGTCGCGTCTTCCTGTGGATAAAAATGAGGAAGAGAACAATGATGTAGATGAAGAAGAATGGGTTGTAGCCAAATTAGAGGATGTTTGCCAAGCCATAGAGGAGTCCGATTGGAAATTAGCTATTTATGACGATGTAGTTATTAAAAGAGTTATTGAGTGTCTTCCGTTCAAAGAAGGTTGGAAATCACATGCAGATTTAATTACATACAAGGAAGTCTGGAATGAGTTATCGTTGGTGAAGGGTAAGAAGAAGTGACAAATTGATGGTGTCTTTTTCTATGAGGTCCAGATTATTGAATCTCTTACATGAAGGTCTCGGGGGAATGTCTGCTATGAAAAGGAAGGCCAGGGAGGATTTTTGGTGGCCAGGAATGGATAGAAGGTTTGTAAGAGATTGTGTTGAGTGTTCTCGGAGTGATAAGACTCACATGGTAAAGCAAACTACCATACAACATATGGATTGGCCGAAACTTCCTTGGGAAAGATTAGCTATAGATATTTGTGGTCCATTTAACATTCTGGGAGTTGGCAGTAGATTTGCTGTTGTGTTGATGGATTACTTTTCCAAATGGCCGGAAGTCACTTTTGTTAGAGAAGTCAAAACGGAGAATGTAATTGACTTTTGTGAGGAGATTTTCAGGAGGGAAGGTTGTCCTGCAGAAATGTTATCGGACAATGGTCCGCAATTTATTTCCGATGAATTCAGTTGTTTCCTTAAGACATGGGGAATTAAACATTTGAGAACCCCGGTTTACCATCCATGGGGAAACGGTCTTATTGAACGCTTCTACTGCGTTTTAGGGGAATGCATTCAAATGGCTATTTACAACAATAGGGATTGGAAGTGTTTGATAAAAAAATTTGGGGGGAATTACAGGACTACGCCACACTCTGTAACAGGGAAAGACCTTTTTGTTTACTGAAGGGTAGGATTCCATGTTCTATTACGGTTCCAGCTTGGATGGGTAGGTGTGGGAGAAAATGTGTTGATGATAAAGTTATACGAGCTAAAGTAGAGTCGTATCAGAATTCTTATGTGGATAGACATAATTCAAATTTACATAAAGACTCTGAAATTTGAAGTTGATGAGTATGTTAGAGTACAGTTGGGAGTGCTTCAGCACAAGGGGTGTTCAAAATTATCTGATCCTAAGAAGATCATAATGGTTAAAGGTAATCTGTTGGAATTATCAGATGGTAAGTTGTGGAATGCCAATCGTGTAACTAAGTGCAATGACCCTGAAGTAGGTGAATGGTTGTCAAAAGATGTTGGTAATGTTTCTGGAAATGATGTATCAACAACCAGGTCTTTTTCTGTTACAGGATCTACTGTTAGTTTACCTAATTCTTGTACTAAGATGGTTCCACAAAGATTACTTAGTTCACGAGCCAAGTTTGTTCCACAAAAGTTTCAGGATTATGTTTGTGGATAATTTTCCTTATGGATATTATTTTTTATTTGTTTTATTTAAAGAAGGAAGATATGTTCCATTCTGATGTTATGTTAGGTTTGCTGTTAGGTTTGCTGCTTAGCAACCTCGAGCTTCTACTCCTGGATTCCGGTGTGTGGAGTCCAGTAGAAGACAGCTGAGGTGGCGAGTGGAAGCTGTTGGGGGTTGTTCCTATCAACTTAATAAACATCTCTTAATCTTCAAAGAAGGTCTTGTCTTTACAAAACCATACTTTGTGCAGAACTGTCATGGACTGGACCTTTGCTTGCAATAATCTCAACTTGGTTTAAGTCCTGTAGTTTTTAGCAAGGACATAGTTCCCTTGCACATTGATTGAACATTTTTGAAGAAATAAATTACATGAACTGACAAGGTAAAAGGGGAGAGTAGCTCTGTATCCACATCAAGAGGCATGGAAATAAAGGAACTGACGTCAGTGTGCAAAAGTGGTGCTTATATGTGGGTCGCTCATCACTTTCAGACAGAACAAAGTCAACGCAGGGCAGGCTGCTGACACCAACTGGCAAGTGGAATCACTGCTGTGCAAAACATTCCAGATCCGTTCTAGCACCTAGGGCTATTCTAAAGGTGAGGAATATGTGATTAGAAGTATCCATTAGAAGCAGTGTTTAAATACACTATGCAATTGAAACTGATTGTCCTGTTCAACAACCAAACCACACCCATAATCCCCTCAGAATCCGTACACAATACAGGGCCTATCCACAGCTTAATTTCATTAAATGTTCTCCTGTGTGACAGTCAAACTCTTTGCTTCCCAAATTCCATGTACACCCAAGTTCAGTCACCGTGTACTGATTTGCCATATTCTCTTAGCACCCAGTGATAAATAAACTTCTTCTACTTTCCTTCCTGATAGGAAGAACAAACTACCTCTTTCTGAGACTTCTACAACACTGGCAAAATACGAAGAAAGACACTACAGTTTCTTTAGTAAAACCATCATAACACCACTGTGCTATTAGCTGGATCGGGTTGTGAGTGAGGACTGGATATCCTCTCGATGTCAGCTGAAGAACACCCGAGCTAAGTGGTGGTAAAAGGGCCTCACCATGAAAGGAAACCTCATCCAGACAGCTATCCGTCAACCGTAATTTCCTCTCCGCAACACACATCTGTTGGCCGTTAGTATGCCTCACAGCTCGGTTCCAGGTAATGCTTCTACTGTTGCCTTTGTATAGCATGATTTCAAAGGTGCAGATATCAACTGATCACTTAACATCTGTGAGTTTCTTATGATCTCCAACAAACTTGTACTCTCACTCACCTTTCCCAGCAGACTTGTAATTTTGGAAGGATGATACGCCTACAGTAGACATGTAGATACCCAAGAGAATCCTCTTAACCGCAAGGTTATAGAGATATTCAAGACCTATATAAAAGAGTATGGTCTTCTAGGGATGAATCAAATTATTATATTTATATAAGAGCTCTTGCCTTAATGTCGACTTCATGACCATCAGTGATTACATTATTTTCTTCTTTCAGTCAGTATTGCTTGCCCTTTTATTGCCTTTCAGAAAAATACCCCATGCAGTATATATCAGATCTCCATCTTCTTTATTTCTGCATTTTATCATAAAACTGAACGTAATTATCATTCAATAAAACAAGTCTGCTTACATATTTGGAGTTGCTGAACACTTCTAAAGTTCCACCTTCTGTGCGGTTTCTTGTATGCAGTTTAAATTATACAGGTACATAAATTGCTTCAGTTGCTAAAATGTTGTTTCCTCTCATTATTAAAATGTCATGGGGTCCACTTCTAGTACAGGGATATTTGATTGATTCATATGCTTTTTACAAGCACTCCACTCTTGGTTCTGGTTTCACCAGAGTTGCACAGTTAGGAAACAGGTATGTGAATGATTTCTGTTTAAAGCATGGCTTGCACTGCCATCTTTTCCACGTATCTTTATCTGGGGGTTCTCTAAGCAAAACTGGGAATTGCAGGGAACTTGAGTATGAAAATGTAAGTTTAAGTATTAATGTCTCTCCTAGTGTTTCACTGTATCATTGCTATTGCCAATACCCACCTTGGCGTGGCTCTATGTCACTGTACTCACTTGTGGCTATATTATCACACCCCTAGGAAGGGATGCAAAAGAAGTGCTAGAGAAATACAGAGTTTAACCATGGGATGAATTTCCAGGCACAGTTTCTTGGATGCCCAATTAATTTTTTTATCTATACTATACAACTGTTATGTTATGTTATTGTATGTTTTGTATAGCGCTCAGCTACTCCGAGGAGTGTCCCGGCGCTACAAACCCGATGAGGAGCAGGGCAGGTAGAGGATGGCCGGTTCTATTGAACGAAAAGCCAGGACTTCAGGTCTTTCCTAAAACCTAGCAGGGTGACAGTCTTTCTCAGAGTGACCGGCAAGGAATTCCACAATTGAGGCGCTAGGCGTCTAAAAGAACGGCCTCCGATACGGACTCGCCGAATACCAGGAACGGCTGCCAAGGACAGCGAAGCTGACCGAAGTGATCTAGATGGCTGGTAGAAGACCAGCGCTTACTGATATACTTCGCGCCAGTTCCGTGGAGAGCTTTAAAGGCCAGCGTGAGCGTCTTGAAAACGATAGGTTTCCGAATAGGAAGCCAGTGGAGAGTTTTCAGAAAATCTTTAGTACTGGCTCTCCGGTGAAAGCCAAAAATGGCGCGCGCGGACGAATTTTGGACTATTTAAAGACGTGATAGGAGATACTCTGGAAGTCCGAGATATAACGCGTTCGCATAGTCCTGGCGAGAACCTATGAGTGCCTGCACAGTTATTTTTCTATGGCCAGGGGAGAGCAACGGAAGAAATTTCCTGAGCATCTTAAGAATGCCAAAACATTTACCAACTAGGCCAAGAATCTGGGGCTTCAAAGTGAGGCAGTTGTCAATCATTACTCCTAGATTTTTGGCTGTGGCAGAAGCGGCAGAGGGAGGAGACATAGCGGAAGGCCACCAAGCCTTCCACCTAGGGTCCGAAAGGCAGCCAAAAAAGAGCACCTCTGATTTGTCCGAGTTGCACTTGATGCTGTTTAGCTGGAACCATTTGAACACGGCCTCAAGGCAACCTTTAATACTCTCTCCATCAAAATCAGCGCCCTTCATGCAAGAGAAGAGGAGCTGGGTGTCATCCACATATGAAACGATCTGGGCACCGTATGACTCCGCCAGTGTCGCCAAGGGGGCCATAAAGATGTTAAAGAGAGTAGGGCTCAAAATTGAGCCCTGAGGAACTCCTACCTCCAATGGCGGCACTACGGCAGAGTACGGAGGGGCCCAGACTGTTTGACGGCGGTCCGCTAGAAAGGACTCGAACCAGCTGAACACCGTCCCCCGCAGACCAATCTCACTGAGTCTTGAAAGGAGATCGCAGTGGGGGACGGCGTCGAAGGCCACCGAGAGATCCAGCATTACCAGCATTGCCTTTCCCCCCGAATCCAGAACCTCCTTGATTGCCTCCGTAACTTCTAATAGAGCAGTCTCCGTGCTCATGTTAGTGCGGAAGCCGGACTGGGTGTTATGCAGGATGTTGTTGGTCTCAAGGAAGTTGGAGAGGGAGCAGTGGACATGCTTCTCCACGACCTTGGCAAATGCTGGAAGGAGCGAGATGGGCCTATAATTGGCATGTACCAACGGATCCAGATTAGGATTTTTGAGAAGCGGCAAAATAAGAGCCTGCTTCCAAGCCAAAGGGACCACTCCCGTGCTGAGTGAAAGGTTAAGCACAGGATTAATTAGTGCGTTAATAGCTTGTGCTGATTTTGCGAGAAATTTGGCTGGACAAGGGTCCAGAGGGGAACCTGATTTTAATTTAGTCAGAAGATCCAATGATGCTGACAGAGGGAGAGAGGGGAAGTTAAAGAGGGTAGGGCCGTCGGTAGCAAGGGGCGAAGAGGGGAGAACCGTAGTACCGGGAGCTACCGCTGCATCAGAAATGGACTTGATATTCACAAAGAAATCAGCTAGTTGGGTGACCCAGACTTCGGAAAAAGAGTAAGCAGGCGTGCGCGTAGTGGGGGACGTGAATTCCTTTTTTTTTTTTAAATATCTTTATTAGATTTTATACAAAGAAGACAATATAACACATAAAACAACCCACCCCCCCCCCCCCCCCCTCCGGTCGGGCAGGTTAAATGTGGAACAAAAGGAAATCATAAAGCATATATCTATAATAAAAGAAAAAGATAATAAATGAATTAACAAATAATTATTCAAAGAGAAATAAACATTGGGTTAGGTAGGTACAGGTGACAGCTAAATCATTACAGACAGATTATTACTATATAAGTCACCGGGATTCAGACTATTCTATTAAAGGTAACCCGATTTTTAGCCCTTTTATCCTACGCTTCCTCCCTTTAGTTTTATATAATGCCATTTCTAGGTTAAAGATTGCTAACAGTCTTGAAAACCACTGTTGAGATGAGGGGCTATTGGATCTAACCAAGCTGATGCTATGCAAATTCTTAATACGGCCATCGAAAAAAATATCAGTTCATGACCGATATTCAGGTTGGTGCAGTTTGTTACGCCCAGGACTACTGTTTGATCGGATAGAGTGACCACAATTTTGAGAATCAGTGAAAGAAAATGTTCGATTTTTGACTTGAGAGGAATTAGAGAGGAACAGGATGAAAAAATGTGTATGCAGCCCGCATTTTGTAACTTACATCGGAAGCAGCATGTGCCTCTCCCACTACCCCATTTGGCTATTCTGTCCGGAGTATAATACATAAAAAAACATATTTTATAAAATTGTGTTTGTAGTTTCGTTGACATAAGTATAGTTTGCGATAGCCCATATACATACTCAAATTCTTCTGTGGAGATTGTAATTTTACTTTGCCATTTCTGAGTGATCTTCTGCAAATCATCCGTAAAATGCAACAATAATAGCTGATATAACCCCCCAATCCGGATTTTTTCCTGAGAGTGGCTGAGAATTTCAGCTATGGGGTTTTTAATCATAGTGTCTTCTCCCCTTACACGTCGTAATAGAAAATCTCTTATTTGAAGAAGTCTCTCCATTCCAAGTGATACTTGTCTTTCAACAATTCAAAAGAGTATAGCCTCTCTGAGGAAAAAAAACATCCTATATGCGTGATTCCGGCTGTGATCCATCTATAAATATAGGAGTCTTTAAATATGTCTGGTAGGGAGGGATTGTTTTGTATGGGTGTATAGAAAGATAATCGTCCCAAATCTATCATTTTCCTCACAGATTTCCAGACCTTAAATGCTCCTATGAGTGTTTTTAATCTCACTTTTTTATGGTAACTATCGAAGAGATATCTCCAAAGATAGCCAGTGTTTCTATCACCTAGTATTATTTGATGAATTCAAGGGGCGTCATTATCCACAATTGTCCCTGTTCCGTCAAGAAGAAAAAGTTCATGATTATATAGCAAGACTGTTGCCCAATAATATACCCTAAGATTTGGAAGACTTAATCCTACTCTTTCTTTGGGAAGTGTCAGCAGTTTATAGGCACGGCGGGGCTGTGTGTATGACCAGACAAAGTCCGTGAAAATATGTTCCATTCTTTTAAACCACTGGTCTGAAATTTCCAGATTAATGGCTCTAAATATATACAGGAGTTTTGGAAAGTAGACCATTTTTAATGCATTCACCCGTCCGATCAAAGAAAGATGTAGATTATTGATACGGCGGAGATCTTTTTGGATTTTATTTAGTGAGGGTTTTAAGTTCAGATCGACTAGATTCTCTAATTCAGAAGTAATCGTAACCCCTAGATAAGTAGCTGAACCTGTTATGCGTGGATCTATCATATCACATTTGTTATTCATAATTATTTGAGTTTTCCCTTGGTTCAGAGGATACCCTGAAATTTTCCCAAATCTTACAGCCTCCAGTTCAATAGTAGGCATAGCCAAGTTTGGATTAGCGGTGACAATGGCGATATCATCGGCATATGCAAGAGTTTTTGTTGAGTATCTATGTGTCAAGATAGCGGCTATATTCCTATTGCATTCCAATCTCCTAATAAATGGATCAATATAAATAGCGAACAGCAGCGGGGAGCAGGGACATCCCTGCCTAGTTCCTCTCGAGATTTTTAGTTCTTTAGAAATGCAACCGTTGACCATCACCATAGCCTGAGGATTAATGTAGAGTTTTTGGATTGCCTGTATGAAAACCTGTTTGAATCCGATCCGGGACATAGCCTGCCAGAGGAATGACCAGGAGACCCTGTCAAAAGCTTTCTCGGCGTCGAGTAGTATTAACGCCATCGGGTCTCCTGTCACCTGGGTATGGTAAAATAAGCTGATTACCCTCCGTGTGTGATTAGTGGTGTCTCTCCCGGGGTTAAAGCCATGCTGAAATTTAGATATGACTTTATGGATAATTAATGAGATACGGTTGGCAAACAGTTTAGAGTAAATTTTGGAATCTGCGTTTATTAACGTGATGGGACGATAAGAGCCCATCTGGTCCAAGGGTTTATTTTTCTTGGGGAATATAACAATTTTAGCCTTTGACCAAGAGTTGGGAGGTTGCCCTCCTCTAAATATATGTAGGCATAGGTTCAACAATATTTCTTGAAGCTGATCCAGGAATACTATATAAAATTCAAGAGGAATCGCATCTTGTCCAGTTGCCTTCCCACGGGAGAGATCTTTTACCGTTTTTACTATTTCCTCTATGTCGGGGGCCTTTTCCATGTTTTCCTGATCTTCTGTGTTAAATTTGTCACAGGTATCCAAGTCTAAATATTCAGTAATTTTCTCTTGAACTATTTCTCCCTCTTCTGTATATAAAGCACCAAAATGCTTCTCTAATCTTATCTGAGTCAGATATTTTGCCTGCTATAGGGTCCTGAATTTCCTGTATTACGTTTTGTGTAGTCTGCTGTCTCATCCGGATGGCTAATTGCTGACCAACCGACTCACTAACCTCGTATATTTTTTCACGGTGAGCAGTAGCTTTTTTAACTGCTTTGATGGTATACACATTTGTGATTGTCGCTTTGGCTATTGCAACCTGCGTTTGTGCATTAGTTATCTCTTCTGTGGTAAAAGAGCTTCTTGTTACCCTTATAAGATCTTCCTCCACCCTCTTTAAGGTTTCTTGTAACAGTCTTAACGTTTCTCTTGCACACTTGTTAGTCCTGAGTGAATATTGTATAGTTTCTCCCCTAATGCCGGCTTTTAGGGCATCCCAAACGAAATCTATCGTTGTGCTACCTGTATTAACCGCTAAGAAGTTAGATATCCAGCTTCTCATGTGATTACAATATTCGCTCTCGAGGAGCAGAAACCTCTCGAATGTCCAAGCTTGTGGTATCTGTGTTAGAGATGTTGTCTCAACTGTAAGTAGCAAAGGATTATGATCCGACATAATACGGGGTAGCTTTACTAATTTGGAGAAGGTTTTGATTGAGTTAGAGATTAAAAAGTAATCCAGTCTGGCATGTGTATGATGCGGATTTGAATAATATGTGTACCTTGGATCATTGGGGTTGCTATTTGAGGTCTGCCACGCATCTATTAACCCGTGGGTGATACATAGTTCCTTGATTGCCTTAAAGACTTTTGATTTCCGTCCACGGTAATGCCAGTCATCTTTTATTGACCAGTCATATGAAAGATTTATATTAAGATCTCCACAGATTATAACAGGTAGCGGCCAATTGGTACGTTCGTTGGAAACATTATTAATTGCCACGGGGTCATCGCTATTATTCCCATAAATTGAGCAGATGGTCATTGATGAGGATTGTCCTGTATGAACTTCTGCGATCACCCATCTTCCCAATTTATCAGATTTAATTCTCTTAAAATTAAACCCTCTTCCTTTGGCTAAAAGTGCTACCACTCTAGCCCGCATACCCTGTGTAGTTGCACCAATCAGATTGTATCCTAGTGAGCTTAACATGTGTGATTGTGACCCTTCAATATGAGTTTCCTGCAAACATACAATGTTAGCACCGATGGTCTGTAGGCCTACTGCCACCATTTGTCTCTTCTTAATATCATTTAAACCACAAATATTTAATGACAATATTTTTAGCATACCCATCTATCAGTCCATTTTTTGTGTCGATAATTTGATGCTTTTTCTTTCAATTCCCTGAAAATGTGTCCGCTAACAGCCCGAACTGCCCGACCACCCCCCCTCTTTCCCACCCCCCACCCACCACCACCTTTGAAGGATACCTGGCCTTGTCGGGACCAGGGGTGTGACATCAGTGTAAGCGCGCCCAGCGGGCTGGGCTGGTTTGTTAATGTATTTTACATACTTATCAAATCTCAAATAAACTAGGGTCTAGCTAATATAATAGCGTTTCACATTTCCTATTATAAAAATAGAATAGATTTGTTCTCCAACCTGCTCAACCCTTCTACTAATTTTCAGTGATACCTCAGACTCTGTACATGAATAAAGAGTAGAATAGATAATTCAGCTTATCAGTTCTTGTTACATGTCCTTGTATAGGATTTACATTATTTCCCTGAATTTCGTGAACTAGCCTCAGTAATTTCTCGTAAATAATCCTCCGCTTGTACTTCGCTATTAAAGCTTCTTGTTGAGCCCTTCAATATAATTTTCAGGCGTGCCGGATTTTGCAGGAATACTTTTGCTCCGAGTTTTTCAAAGGGTCCAAATAGTTGGCGCATTTTCCATCTACGCTCCACAGTCGAGTGAGCGAAATCCGGTCTCGCAAAAAATTTGAACCCCTTATGTTCTCTTTGTGTGGTAGGTCTTGCAAGATTATAAATTGCTTTGCGGAGGAGAAAGTTGCCAAAGTAGACCAACATTGCCCTGGGATATTGATTTTGCTTGTTACAGTGTTTTGAAAGGGTTAAGGGAAAGCGATGGGCCCGCTGTATCTCCCTTTCCATATCCCAGGCTTCCAGTTCCGGAAATGATGTTTAAGAATGTTAATCATTGCCCCTCTAGCGTCGTCTCCCTCAATTTTTTCTGGAATTCCAAGGAACCGTAAATTGTTCCTTCTAGATCTATTTTCATGATCTTCCACTTTGGCCATGAGGTCTTTTATTATTCCATCTTGCTCTTTTTCATTTTTTGGGATTTTCATGACTTCAGTTTCAAGGTTCTCGGTTCGAGTTTCAACCATGACCATTCTCTCGGACTTTTCAGAGCAGATATTACCTACTTTTTTCACAGCGCCTTGTAGTTTTTCAATGGCCATGCGGTTTTTTAGGCTATCTTTCTTAACATCCTCGTGGAAATTCTTTATTGAGCGGATTTGAATAATATCCGCTCAATGAGGGTTCAGTTGTTTTTTGACATGAGGTTTCTCCCATTGATTTAATCCTTGGGCTTTTTCGGGTAGGATTAGTTCTGCTTTAGTCATAATCGGTATTGTTACCGGGGTCTGTGGTCTCTTCGTTCAACCAATTTTTTCCCCCCTTTTATGTTTCATCCGTTTTTTCCCGCTCCTGCTCCTTTTTTTCCTCTGACGCTATTTTTGGTGTGTAATCTTGAGTCACCGGAGCCAGTGATTTCTAGAAGTGCTGAGTCTCTTTGCACATCAGGACTTGGTTCGCTTGATTCGCTTAGTTCGCTTGAGTCGCTTGAAATAGACATCCCTGTTTCATATATTTCTGATTCGGAGTCTTCGTCGGAGATTGATAAATTAGCTGAATGCGAGTCTTTCCCTGCTGAAAAGGTTTGCATGTTGCGGGCGGGTTGTAAATGCTCTATTTTCTGATTCATCTTTTTTTGATCAGATGGGTCTCCCTGGTTAGTCATCCGTATGTCCACTTCTATGGATGGCCTTGTCTCTTCGTTCCCAGTATTTGGGTCTTCATATCGGGTTCCTTCTCCTGTAGTGAGAGTATGATTCCCATTGGTGCTAGTTTCATTTAAGAGTATATTTTGAGCCTCGTTGCAGCTCTCGCCTGGCTCCCTAGAGTCCTTGATTTGCTGTTGGCTCTGTTGTTGGCTCTTCATTTTTTCATTGGTTGATACATCGCTTGGGGGCTGAAAATATTCGATATTCGCGGCTGGGATGTCGCCGGGAGACCAGTACTTTTAGCTGTGGCTTTTAAGTTTTTTATAGTCTGCAACCTCTGTACTTTTTTCGCCATTAGCTCTAGTTTGGCATCTTCCTCTTTTTCTCCCCCTGTCTCCTTCTTGTCGGCTGGTACCCGCTCCTTTTCTTTTTCTCTCTCTCTCTCCTTGCATTTCGCTTTTTCCTTTTCCAGCTTTTTTTCTGCATTTTTATCTTTAGGCTTTGCTTTCTCTTTCTTTCTCTTTCTCTTGGGACTCATTCTTTGACATATCTCTTTCCTTTGCTCTGGCTCCTCTAGTTTCAGGGCCTTTATACCTGTTAATTATGTTCGTAGTAAATGTCTCTTCAGTCTCTTCAATCTCTTCATTCGACAGGTTTTGATCTTCTAGGCTAGTTCTCTCTGCTTGTAAGGAAACACCTACTCCACCTCCATCGACTTTTCCTTTGTTGAGGACCATATTGCTTAGTGTTGTTGTTTGTATTTTCTGAATTTTTTTATCCTTTTGGTCCCTTTGGTCTTTTTGTACGATGGGTCCTCCCCCTCCGTCTACTCTATCCTCTTCGGCGCTTCTATCCATGTCTGTAGTCGGAGATGTCATCCAGAGTTGCCCTTCTTGAACTCTCTTGAAACAGTCTGTGTGTTTTCTCAGCACACTTTCGCCTCCTCTCTGTCCGTTTTTACCATCAATTTTCCTGAGACAGAAATCCAGGATACTCTGTGAGAAGTCAGAGATGGAGGGACAAAGTTTGTCGACCTGGAGGTTTGTTGATGTCTCACCAAACAGGGCAAATAATGTGACATTGAACACTGTGTTAAACCGAGCAGAGGAGGGGGGTCAAAGTACCAATATCAGATCGATTTTTAAAGTTTTTAAAGTTGTATCTCCATTTCTTTGATCTCACTCTGCCTCGAGCAGCATTCACCTTACCCCGATCTTTTCTCCGTCCCTCTCTCTCCCTTTTTTTCCTGCAGCCGGAGCCTCTTTCGTCTCCCTAGCAACAAGAAGCGCGGGACACGCAGCAAGCGTGAGATTTGAAGGCCAGCTCTCGGCTTTGCAGATGACGTCTGGGAGCAAGAGGAGAAGGAGGGAGAGATGCCGGTCCGTTCGGTAATCGGCTTAAGCGTGGCTCGGGTGCTGGCAAGATACAAGCAGGAGGTAAGGTGAGATCGGGAATGGGAGGATCAGAGAACGGAAAGGATCGAGAGGAAATATGTATGTGTGCAGCAGGAGTCGATCGCAGACCGCTTTCAAAGGACAGAGTGCACAATCAGAAAGTATTAGCACTTTTGCACTTTAGCATTGGAGCCACAAGTACGGGATACAGAGAGAGTCTAAATAAATGATGAATGTAACAGACAGACAGGAGCAGGGAGTAATTATGAAGACACATTAGTCAGTCCAATCCCGTCAACTTTCACAAGTGGAACGTAGCCATCACCTTAATCGGCGCTGTAATGCACTGTAATGCTGTAATGCCGTGATATGATGATACCGCTATTATACTCCTTACTTGGGGGATATTCGCGGCAGTGGAGTACTGGGGTAATGGAGCACTGGAACACAGGAGCACAGCAGGTTGCAGATTGCAGGTTTTTTGCGGGTTACAGGTTACAGGTTGCAGGTTGATTTTAGCTGACCACATACAGCTCGGAATAGCACGGAATAGCATGTGAAGGGTTCCTAGATCATGAAATCATGAAATCGGCTGACATCTAGAACTTATGGAACTGTAGAGAAGTATCTGAGATAAACTGCCAGGGCCGCCGAGCACTGCCACTACGACCGCTCACACAGACGCCATCTTGCCTCTCTCAGGATTGAGGGGACATGAATTCCTTAACAATTAAAAATATTTCTTTGCTGGTATTTGTAGCTGCTTCAATTCTTCTAGCTAGGTAGGCTTTCTTTTCCAAGATAATGTCACAGTGGTATAATTTGATAGATTCTTTATAATCCATCTTGGCTCTGGGATCACCCAACAAGATCACCTGTTTCACCTAAGGGAGGCACACATTCTCTACACAAAGGACATGGGAGTTAAATCACATATGTCTACTGCTTGACTCAATGTTTTCTGCACACTGCGAGTCACAACATCTCCCGGAAGGCAACTTCTAATATTATTTGAATAATTCAGCGCTAAGCTAGGAATATCCAATTTTACAATCACATATAAAAAGGTGGATGATATCCAGTGCTTCACGCTTCAATTTAATGGGGCAATTTTGTGTAATTACTCATCTTTCATAAAGACCAAATTGTGATATCCTTTTAGAGTTATAAGGAAACATTTTCGTTTTGATATCAATTTCTAATAGGAATATAGATTACAGAGACAATATGTTTAGCTTAAAATAGAGAAAATAAGGAAATTGGGTTTGTTAGGAAGAAGCATCACAGATAAGAAACACAGAATGATCCAGGGCCACACAATACATTTTTTAGTGGTGCTAAATACACTGCGGACAGACACACTATCAACTGTGAAGTAACTGGCAGCAGGTTTTTCTCAGGTTCCTGGTCTTTCCGTCTTAGAAGAAATAGAGGATCCTGCTGACAAATATAGGTCATACAGCTGCTAAGAGGGAGCTGTATGAATGTCAACCACCCCCACAGCTGCTCTTTAGCAGTTTTCAATGATATAACACTCTACATAAAATCAATCTAGATGTTCGCACGTGGTGTATATGGACAGTGAGTGCTCGCCTTCTCACTACCAGAATAGATCAATGTTCACAGGTACACAAGTGGAGCTATTGTTCAATTTTGTGTCAAGATGAGATATAGAAACATGCTCTTAGTTAAATTTTACTGTAGAATGTAAGTAACTATTGCTGCTAAATGCAAGACTTATAACAGATATCACAAATGTTTAAAATTAGCCAAGCTGAGATGACCAACATCATCTAACTTAGCACCACAAGGAATATATTTTCATGTAAGAAACTGACTTTTGTAGATATAAACGTACCCGTAGAAGCTGGCTCATAGAAGGCGGGTGGAGTTGCTCCATGTCTTCCTCATCTGGGACAACCGGATGCTGGCTCTTTGGGGTCCCACACATCAGAGGTTCACTCTTCACATTTTCTAAGCGATAGACAAGATGCTGGAAATTCGTGGAAGACTCTAGCGGCTCAATGCCATAGCTGGCATTCTCTAGCTGCAGCAACCCCCTGTGAGTGGGAAACAAATATCACCTAGATCTATCAATAAAAATACTTTATTTCCAAGAATTAAATTCTTACAGAAACATTGCACATTACTCAATTCATAAATAGACAATCCCAAATATCATTCAAAAAAATTTGTAACACACACTTAGATCAATTTTAGCCAAACACTTAACTTTGCCTAAGCCGTATAAACACTTAAAGTTTCCGATGATAAAAGACAGCAAATGGTCGACAACCCAAAGTCCCACATATATTAACAACTCATTAAAAGGACAAAAGATGCAGAATTAACCATTAACTTGCAGCTCATTTTGCTCAGATATAACATTGTAAAGCTTATTACAATTCCCCTTCTCGCCCTAACTCCTTGCCAAATCATCCTCTTCAAATGAACAGGGCTCAGTTAGATCTTCAAAACTGTTGTTACCTATAGAACTTTCTAATATACTACAGAATAATTATCAACTGACAATATTTTACTGGGGGGAGAAAAAGCACAAACCCGGTATGGGATAGGGCAGGGAAATAGCATACGAAGAATAGGGCAGTAGCATATGCAGTTCAACATCAACAATTGTCACGTATAAGGTCTGTTTATAGAAAAAATAAAGCAGAATTAGCATAGCTGAAGGCTCTGGTGTGTGTGAAAGTTTTTCATACTCATCAAAATGCATATCACAAGGTAATCCTGAAATGTATTGCTTTAAGTGACTAGTTATGATGGATTTATTACTGCTTGGTAAATAACTCGTATATGGCTTTTGTAGATGGGTCCTTTTACGAACAAAAAAAGGACTCCAACCCAATCAGGGCTTTCAACTACAAAACTAACCAATAGTAATCTTCAACTGGAAATCCCTCTGATTTGTAATCACCTTAGAAACATGTCTGTGCAATCAACGGATGTGAAAAGTCTCGGCGTCAAAGGGGTGGTTTGCAGGACAGTGATTATAGCATGTGTGGGTATGAATCTATAGATGTTCCTATCTGAGAAAGTATTTTTGATGGTTTATGCTACACTGATTTACTAGTTAACAGGGAAGCATTCTAAGCTTGTATGGAAAAATCGATCTCATTAAATATGAATTATTAATTTGCTTTGATCTACTCATCAATGTGCTCTTTATCCATTATTTATTCCTTTCCTCTGATATGAAAAGATGTGCCTTGTCGCTTCAAGGCCTCTTGGCTTTAAATGAAATATATGAATGTAGAATTTATTAGGAGAACTCCATTTGAGAGTGGTAGTAAATCAGGTAGTCAACTGGAAAGCTTCTGAATTGGGTCATCGGACGTTGGCTATGTAGGGTCCTGTGAGCTTTTCATGGAGGCTCCAGGTCCCTTTATGTGGGTTCCGCTTGATGATGGCTGAATGAATCCTTAAAAAGGCGAGGCTATTTTGAAGGATGGTAGACTAGGTTAGCACCTCAGGAGTGGACTCAAGGCGTTAAGAGTTATTGGTTCAATACTCATGCGTATTGCTGCTGAATATGGAATGGGTAAGGTGTAGTACTATCAAACCTAAGCCTATACCCTAGAGTGTGGGTGGGGGGGGGGGTCATTGTCTAACGGGATTCACACCCAAAGGCTTTGAAGGCAGCGCACAGTGTGGCTCTTTCATAGCGGAGTGCTTTGATTTCTTTAGTATTAGTTACTGAGAAAGGGGGGTCCCAGTGAGAATGAACTATTAAGTTAGAGATAAACACAAATAGTAATACACTTAATGAGTCTACAATGTTTTAATCACAAAGTAGATGAACCAAGATATAGTATCAAACAATTCGTCAATTTATAAATCTGAATAGGTTGGATAGTGCCCAAGAAAAGTGGTTGGTGATAAGTGAGGATGGTGTAAATAGGGAAAGTGACATAAAAATCAGAACAGGATCTGATACATTTGCATATGTATTGAAATGCACAAAAAGATAAATCAAGACAATCACTCAAAGCACATGCCCCACATAATACATATTATGTAACATTGTTAAATGGGGGCTGGAGAGCAGGAAAGTGTTGTCGACGTTTCGACCCTCAGAAGAAGCAGGACTTATTGAACCCTTGCAATGGGGTCTTCATCAGGACGGGTGTTGGGACTAGCAACCAAGTAAATCGGGGCTCATCATCTAATAGTCAAATGGGGAAACCTCCATGAAGACGAGATTGGTATCTGGATGAGTACGAAAAAGGAAAAAACGGGCGTCGAGGCGTAGGTCTGGAGCAGCCCGGGGACAGTGGGCAACGATATCCACGAATTAATCGTAATCATAGATGTGTTATATCGTCGTCCCCATCATTGTGGCGAACATCTAAATGAAAGGGCGGGGGCCGCGTCGAGGTATGAGTCAGGAACAGCCCGGGGACGTTGGGCAGAGGATTACACGGATCAATCGTGAATCTTGGTAAGTAATATTGTCGTCCCCATTAGAGCGCGAGCGCTGTGAATAATTCCATAGTCGTCCGCGAATAAGGGGTCAAGTCCGGCGTCTACACCATCAACTGGAAGCTGACTCGCGGGCTTCCTGGTAAAAGCGTTCTTTAGTATTAGGTACAAAGCGCTACGTAGTTTGGGATTCCATAGAGCGTGTACATTTTCATCAGTGTCACAGCTTTTATTATGCTTCTGTGATCTGTCTGGATAGTACCGGAGCACTGGTAATTAAAATTTTTGTTATTTTTCTGAAGCGAGATAGGCCTTCTCAAATCATGGTTATTGATTGTGGTATTATGATCGGTACAATAGCAAAAATTAGGCAAAGACAGTTCTGGGTCGAACCCTTGGCTTGGGAAGCAGGGGTTGTGGTGTAATGAAACATGATGAAGCCTCTCACAATTGCCAGGGAAAGGTCAAAGGGTGTGTGGTTCTGAAAATTCTGGACTCGTGTAATAATTCTGGACTCGAGAATAAAACTTCATCGTAACATGACGAATTTAGTATCAAAAGACCGAGAATGACGAATACACCATGTACAAGTATTTTTAGCATATTCGAGTGACGATTTCACCTCGAAATCGTCATTATCGTTCTGAACCCTCGGCTTCCATTTTATGTATGGCAGCCATTTTGTGAGTTGCCCTTTACATAGGCTTATAATCCAGCTAAATTTGATTCCAAAAGGACACGTACACCTTAATCGACTTTCCTATGACCTGTGCGAGTTGGAACCATTGCCCCAGGCCGTACCTGTTAGGTCAGTTCCTCTCCCAGTGGCCGAACAAGATAGCATCAAGGCTCAACAAGCCATAAAACCTTTTTATCGCACACACACCCTGCCGAATCTTGCTCACATCTGTCCCTGCTCTTTTCTCTCACTTGCTTTATGATGGGGAGGTGCCCGTTTTTATTAGGGGTCCACTGATATCTGATGGAAATACTGGACCTTGCCGGGTAATTTATTGTGGGCTGGACGAAGTGAAATATGGGCTTGTCACCATGACTCTGCTTTTTCTTTGTAAACTAAAGTATGTGAATAGTATATTGTAAATTCAAGAATGTTTGCCTGAAGCTGAATATTTTGTATAAAAAGAGAAGCCTGGTTTTGTGAATTCGAACAGTCTCCTGAGAATATACTTCCCGTGTGTTGTACTTCTAGGACACTTGTTACCTTGGTTGCAGCCAATAAAATCGATCCTTGACTTCACCTAGAAGACTCTGAGTTTCTGTGGTCTGAATCAGGAAAGGACTCGAGGTCTTTGGGTGTACCCTGACACCGCTGGGTTGCCTGTTCTGTACCGGTTCTTAAAAACCCAGTACCTCAGCTGGCGCCCAACGTTTGGGGCGATTCCAGCGGTACCAGCCCAGCCAGAGGTTCGTGAGGAGCTTCGTGTGAAAATTCTGGAGGACGGCCAACCACTTCATCGACCCCTGCATGTCGACGTGGTCCGAAGGTCTTTGCTGCGAGGTTCCCCGCTTCCCGACGGCTACAAAGGACTGCTGCCCTGGCTATCGCCCTGATTTGGACCCTTGAAGTTTGGTAGAGCGAAACACTAAGACGAGTCTTCTGGTGATGTCATCGATATCTCAGTTAAGTATAAGTGGAGCGTCTCCCAGTCCTTAGTTGGTTCTTAGTCTTGGGTATCCTTTGGGATCATTTTTGGAACTTGCAAGTGCCAAAGCCGAAGGACTCGTGTATTCACGAGAAATATCGTAATCGATAATCCTTTGAAGTTTGGAGCTAGACTAGAGAGCGAAGATGCCTGGTCTTAGACTTGGAAATTTGTTTTGTCTTGGTTGTAATAATAGGGACTCCCGATTGGAGGACTCATGTCCGGTTCCTCCGGTTGGAACTCCAACTTAAGAGTTGTATGTGAAACACGGAGTAGGCCCCATCACATACAATGAAGTGTGGATCAAATACACCAGAAAAGATGGTGTTTTAAAATGGCCCCAATATGGTAGCTTTGACACGGAAATCCTAGATAACCTCGAAGTTAAACTTTTCAATAAGAAAGCCCGGCCGGCGATGTTTGACTCTTTTTGCCTATGGCGTAAAGAGGCCAAACAGAAGGAAATTAAATTAGAGAAGAAAAATAAGAGAGAAAGGGGTATTTCAGTAATGCAAGCTGCTATGCAGTTTAAAGACAAAGAAGAACAGATGAGTGAGCAGTTGCACAGGCAACGTAAAATGGCAATTGATAAATGCTATCCAGTTTTGCCGCCTCTTAAGCAAGATGCAGCAAAAGACCTTGGAAAAGATCCATTAATGACGCATTTATTAAGTTCGCCACCCCCCTATGCACAGAATGCTACAGCACCTCCGCAACCCTTAGTTGCGCAACCTGTGATTGCATTGCCTCCTGCTCCTCTACAGCAACCACCAGCTGTTCTTCAGCTGGCTCCTGCTCCTTCGGTGCAGGCTCCTCAAGGCCCACCGATCACATCTACTTCACCTGTGCTTTCTACGACTTTGCCTAGTGCACCTTCCACTTCTCCCTCTGCTATTGCCTCTACTTCTGCCTTAACTCACCCTGTTTTTCTGCCCGTTCTTCCGTCAGTTTCTCCTTCCATTCGACAGAGAATGGCCAACACTGTTACTAATCTTTTCTTACCTTTTCTCGGGTCGCCTAACACGACCCCTAACACAGAACGAAGACAGTTGCGGAGTCAATTGCCCGACTATCGAGAGAGAGATTTACTGAATCGTTTAGCGCATAAATGGGTTATGGACACTGTAAGGTATGATGTAGAGTCTGTCATGGAAGTCTTCCGTCAATGGGAAGCACCGAAGCAGAGATACGTTTTTGAACAAATGTGTGTTTTCCTCTGTGAGGATTTGGAAGACAATGATTTGGAATACAACCCGCCCGAGTTGTGTCGTGCGCGTTTCGATTTCGCAGAGGGCATGATTGTAGGCCGCGATGTTGAGAGAGCAGTTGAGATATTGTTATCATATCGGAGTAAGGGGAGCACTTCTGGATCGCAATCTGAGCATGGTGCATCCGGTAGGAAAAAGGCACGACAATACCCCATGAGAGAAGTTCCCCCACAATGGAGAGAGGGTGACAACTGCTAACCCACCTATTCTGCCACACTTTCAGCGTGTGTGGGTACATGTCCCATGGAAGCGAGCTGAAGTTTTAGCCCTTAAACAGACATTACCTGATCCCCGTAAAAATCCTGCAGGGTATTACAAAGAGTTGTCACAGACTGCAGGGTCATGTATCATGAATTTAGCCGATATCGATATGTTATTTGGAAATGTTGTTCCACAGCCTTTATGGGGTAAGATTCGTCATACAGATAATGATCAGGAATTAGGTTAATATTACTGCTGCAGATGCCCTACAAATTGGTGGTGCTAAACCTGAGCCTTTAGTAGCAGACCTCCCTGGTAGGATCATTAATTACATGAAAACTATAATGCCTGCCATGCGAGTAAATTGGGATCAATTGTCTGCGTGTAAGCAGAAGAAAGATGAAACGGTGTCAGATTTCTTCACCAGGTTTGAAGAAACGTTTGTCGACCACAGTGGTCAAGATATGACCACAGAAGGTGGTCAGTGTTTGTTCGTCGATAAATTCGTGCACAATCTGCTTCCAGAGTTGTGTAAAAAGTTAAAGGATTCAGAGAGTTCTTGGGCAGTTTCGTCTTCAGCACAGATATTAGCTACTGCACAGTACTACGAAAATAGAGACAAAGACGAGAAAGATAGAGCAGAAAAGAAAACTAAGGAGCTGAAAACGAAGGTTTTGTTACAGCAAGCATATCCGCCACGTGGTGGTGGTGGCCAGAATAATGGTGGTCAGAATAACTATCAGAGTAATTATCAACAGCCTCAACAGTATCAGAGGAACTCGCAAAGAGTCGAGTATACTCAACCACGTGTCCCTGTAGGCCCCTATCAGTGTTCGTATTGCAAGGAAGAGGGTAATTTCAAGTATAGTTGTCCTATTTTGTTACAGCGTGCAAATGGTGCTTCTGGTGTAAGAGGTCGTGGTGTTCAGCAAGCGCCTAGAGGTAGAGGACGTGGAAACGTCCCCCAGAACGCACATCCCCTTCCACCACAAAATTCTATGAATAGGTTCGATCAGCAGAATAACGCATCTGACAGGACAGCTCAATACTATGTTGATGATTACTATACAGAAGATGAGTATTTGGAAGGTAATGATTGCTAGGACAGCCATAGACAAAGAGAGGGAGTTGTTTCAGTTCCAGTAGATCAGAATGGACCATACGTTGAGGTAATTACATCAGGTGTGTCAGAACCTTTTCTGTTGGATACTGGTGCTATAAAGAGTTCTATTATGCACTCCAAACTCCCTGGCGCACCTTTGTCTGGCGAAATGAATGTTTCTGTAGGGTTTTCAGGCGCCCCGGTTAGGAACCCGATTTCTGACCCTTTGTCTCTTTCTGTTGGTCCTCGTGAATTAGAAGCACCCTTTATCCTGACAACAGGTTGTGGTGAAAACTTGTTAGGATTAGATCTGTTAAAAAGATTGTATGCGACTTTGTATTGTTCTCCTTCAGGAGTACAACTTACTTTAGGTAAGAAAGTGGTTTCTCCAATGTATTTGTCAAGGGATAAACTTCCAGCAGAATTGTCGCTTCTTCCTGATATTCTTTGGGCTGCTGGTCCTAATGATGTGTGTCTTTTAGAAATACCACCATATGTTGTAACATTGAAAGCAAATGTTAAAATGCCACGAATTCCCCAATATAGAATTTCTAGTGAGGGTGAGAAAGCTTTGCTAGCGATCGTTTACGAGCTAATTGAAAAAGATGTGATTGAAGAGACAAGAGGCAACGTTTGCAATAGTCCTGTTCTGCCTGTTTTAAAAAGAACTGATCCATCTCAGCCACCCGTGTACAGATTTGTGATTGATCTCAGAGAGGTGAATAAAATAGTTGTGCCACAATTCCCAGTTGTCCCCGACATTACTACACTATTGACTATGATTCCAGCTTCTGCCACCTGGTTCTCGGTGATTGACTTGAAGAATGCTTTCTTCAGCATCCCGATTGCTGAGGAGAGCAGGGATATTTTTGCATTCAGTTTAGGAGGACGCAGTTTCCGCTTTAAATGCCCTCCCCAGGGCTACTGTGAAAGTCCATCAATATATAGTCAAGCTCTAAAAACACAGCTTGATACAATTGTTTTACCTGAAGGTGCTACTCTTGTACAGTACGTTGATGATTTGCTCATTGCTGCAGATACTGAGGAAATATGTAATAAAGCCACGATGTCATTGTTGCGTCATCTGTGTGATTTGCATCACAAGGTGTCACTTTCCAAATTACAATATTGTCGACAAGAAGTAAAGTAAAGTCCACATTTGTAAAGCGCACAATCACCCGTAAGGGTCTCTAGGCGCTGGGGGGCCGTCGGGAAGATTAAGCGAGCTATTGCCCAGAGTCACATGGTGCTGGGCTGACCTGCCGCCGGAGCCGGGGATCGAACCGTGGTCCCCAGATTCCAGCGTCAGTCGCCCTGGCCGCGGCGCCACACCTCTTCCACCGTGTGACCTACTTAGGTCACCTCTTATCGAAGGAGGGAAGGAAACTGACCCCAGAAAGAATTCAGGCAATAGCGAAATTGAGTATGCCAAAAACACAGAGAGAAGTGCGTGCTTTCTTGGGCATTACATCGTACTGTAGACAGTGGATTCCAAATTTTTCGTTATTAGCCAAACCTTTGGTGGCATTAACGTGTAAAGACACACCCAATCCCGTTCCTTGGTCTGAAGAGTGTCAGAAAAGTTTTTCTGAATTACGCACAGCATTATGTTCGGCTCCTGTGTTAGGTACCCCCAACTACAGTAAGCCTTTTACATTGTATGTCCATGAGAAAGAAGGTTGTGCATTATCAGTGTTGACTCAATTGTTTGGGGACAAACAACGTCCATGCGCGTATTTTTCATCGACTTTGGATCCGGTAGCTAGAGCATTGCCAAGTTGTTTAAGAGCCACAGCGGCAGCAGCTGTTTCTATTCGACAGTCTGCTGGTCTAGTAATGAATAATACACTAGTCGTGATGGTCCCACATGCAGTAGACACGTTGTTAAATAGAACCAAGACACAGCACTTAACTAGTGCTCGATTGTCAGGTTACGAATTAACATTGTTAGCAAGTCATGTGCACATAAAAAGATGTAACGTGTTAAACCTAGCTACGTTGTTGCCAATTGTAGAGGAATCAGATGCTTCAGAAGAGCATGATTGTTTTCTTAGAACAGAGGAAGAGACGAAAGGGAGAGTAGATCTCTACGATACTCCTCTTGCTGAATGTGATGGTACATTGTGGGTGGATGGTTCATGCTTCAAGCTCCCGAATGGTGACACGACTGCAGCATATGCTGTCACGACTTTGCATACAATTGTTGAGGCTGCACGTGTCCCACATAATTCAGCTCAGGCAGCAGAATTAATTGCACTTACATGAGCATGTGTGTTGTCAAAAGGAATGAAAGTTACTGTCTATACCGACAGTCAGTATGCATTTGGTGTGGCTCACAGTTTTGGGCGATTGTGGAGAGAACGTGGGTTCCTGACTTCGCATGGAGCTAAGATTCAGCATGGTCAGTTGGTGAATGAGCTTCTTGAATCACTGACCTTGCCTCTGCAAATGGCGATTGTGAAATGTAGTGCTCACAAGAAGGTGACTGATGATGTTGGTCGTGGAAATGCATTTGCTGATGAAATCGCGAAAGAAACTGCAAGGAATGTGACGAGCCGAATGTATGTTGCAGGCCCTGCAAGATGGGTTGGTGATGTTGGAATGTGTGAAGACACGATAGAGAGTGTGAAGTCCATTCAAGCTGAGGCCACAGAGAAAGAGGTGAGCACGTGGAGAGAAAGTACGGGTAGAATGGACGCAAATGGTTGCTGGATTGAATTGTCAGAGCATCAGAGATGGTTGTTACCCGATGCGTATGTGCTTGCAGTGGTTACAATGGCTCATGGAATGGCTCATATCAGTGTGAAAGGGATTTGCAAGTTGTTGGCTCCAGTATGGCAAAATTCAGGAATTCCCAAGTGTGCAGAGAATGTGGTCAAGAATTGCATGGTGTGTCTGAAACACAATCCCGGTAGGGGAACCCCAACTCCAGCTGGTCATTTTGCACCTCCTACGTATCCGTTCAAGGTTTTGCAGCTAGATTTCATCCACATGGAGAGGTGCAACAATTTAAAATATGTACTCGTTGTTGTTTGTGCCTTCTCAAGATGGGTGGAAGCCTATCCCCTAAAAGACAACACTGCCTTATCCACAGCAAATCACCCCAATCAGCTGGATTAGTAGAATGTTATAATGGCACGCTCAAGTTAAAACTGGCCAAAATTCAAGCGAGCACAGGTCTTAAATGGCCTGACGCTCTGCCCTTAGCACTCCTGTCCACCAGAATGACTGTGCATTCACGAGTGAAACTTAGCCCCTATGAGATTGTTTTTGGCCGCCCGGCCAACATATGGGGAGTACCACGACCCACTAAGTTCAGCGAACTCGAACACCCTGTTCTGCTTGATTATCTGTACGAATTGACGGCTAAATTGCGTGTTTTGCATCAACAGGTTCACGACACCCTGCCTCCGGTCTCTGAGACTCCAGGTCACGCAATCGACCCTGGTTCCTGGGTCCTCGTCAAGAACTTACAGACAACAAAGAACGACCAGCCCAGGTGGACCGGACCGCACCTCGTCCTTCTCTCCACAAGATCGGCAGTCCGAGTGGAGGGGAAGAAGCACTGGATCCACGGGGTCCATTGTAAAAGAATCCCTTTTCCTCTGCCGTATGACCAGTGGGTCCAGGAGGGTGTCGGCGACTCAGAAACTGAAACTGTGCCACGGTTTTTGCCCTTCAGTGATGCACGAGTAAAAGGAACACTGAATGAACAAGAAAGCGACAATGTTTTGCAACTAACTGTATCACCGTCAGTTCGATTGAACACTACAGAACCTGAACTCCTTTTCAAAGACCAAACAGTACCCGGGAGAAAGCGCTACAATTTGAGGCCGAGACCTATGGACAAATAAATATATTTCTTTTTTCCCTCCAAGTACTATTTTTTTTAAGTACAGCTCTCCCATCTGAGAAAACTTGCTTATTTTTGTTTTTCGAACCGCCATCCGGGTTCCGCTGCTAGGGCCGCGATTGCCCAAAGTCTTTGGGGTGCAGCTGACGACGTTAGGTCGGCAGTTCTGGTTGGTCTAAGGGAGTTGCCCTGGACTGACAGAAGCATTCCTTAGCAGAATCAACCTCCCGTCGCGGGCAGCACTTTAGAGAGGATGGAGTTTTCCAAGATGGAGAGACCTGCCAAGGAAATGAACTTTAAACACAGGATGTGTAATGTAATGACAAAGAAAAGCTTCTTGATATTGTGCATTTTCGTGTTATTCAGTATGATGATATTTTTAATAAGTTATGTTTTGTTCACTTTTCGAGTAACATTTGCACCCACTTCATCGCCTATACCTCCCCCTTCTACTGTTTCCTCACATTCTTTCCAACCCCTTCCTGAACACGAATCCGCTAGGAGATTAGAGTTTATCAATAACTCCTTTGTTCAGCTCTTGCACCAACACCAACTTGTAATGAACACAACTAACTGTTGGGTGTGCGGTCTTATGCCTCACACCACGGATAAAGGTATCCCTTATCTGGTTCTGCCCTTCAGCCACAATGGTTCTGTGTGGGCATACAGAACAATGTTCATATATGCACGTGAAGTCTACCCCCTACGCTCTATAAAAGACAATCCTAAGAATAGTGCTCTAGTCAAGGGTATAGTTGACATGATTAAGGATGATATTTCTTATGAAACTACCCCCGAAGATGAGATACGTGCCTATATAGGATGGAACGTGACCGGATATGGAGCTATTCTGAGTGAGAAACAGCAAGCTAAGATATCTTCCCCGATTTGGATTGTACCCCATCAGGGTCACCTGTATCTGCAAGGTACTGGCAAGAATTCCAGAGCTCAGTTAGGGAAGAGTGTCTGTACTGAAACGTATGTTTTTGGGTCTCAGACTTCCCCTGCGTTTTTGGCAGCTAAGGGTACCTATTTCATCTGCCATGATAGAGCCTATACATGGTTGCCCCCTGACTTTTCGGGCTCATGTTTTGTTTCGTTCCTGTTGCCTCCCACCTACACAGCAGCGGCAGATTACCACAAGACAAGGATAGTTAGAGGAGTCTTGAGTAAAGAAGACACTGCAAGACAAGAATTTGGGGACTTCGCAAAGGGTTTTCTGCCGTTCTGGGGATCCATGGCTAACAGCAGGAACATAAGGCAATTGACAAGGGTAGTTGAGTCCACCGTAATAGAAACTGCTGGTGCCCTTAGTAACCTGACTGCTGAGCTCCAGTCGGATCGTCTTATGACCCTTCCGAACAGGGTCGCATTAGACGTCATACTTGCAGACCGAGGTGGGGTATGCAGAATGATCCAATCGAGTTGCTGTGTTTTCATCCCAGATAACGCTCCAACAGGTTACCAGGCCATCTCCAAACTACATAAGATTTCCGAATCTATTCATGTGGATAAAGGAGATTGGTCGTTAATGGGATGGTTCTGGGAACTGATATCCGCCTGGGGATGGAAAATTCTGATGGTCATTGGGATGGTCTTAGCCATTCTTTTCCTGTTCTGTCTGTGCGTATAGTGTGCTCCTGCAATATGTGGCCTCTGTGTTACATCATGTGTAAGGAAGCCTGTATCAAGAGACGAACTAAGTACTAGAATGATGTTACAGCAACATCTCAATTACTTTAGGAATATAGATCTGGACTCAGATTAGCATGAGGATAGATTAATTGCCTATGTAAGGGCAAAAGGAGGGTATGTGGTTCTGAAAATTCTGGACTCGTGTAATAATTCTGGACTCGAGAATAAAACTTCATCGTAACATGACGAATTTAGTATCAAAAGACCGAGAATGACGAGTACACCATGTACAAGCATTTTCAGCATATTCAAGTGACGATTTCACCTCGAAATCGTCATTATCGTTCTGAACCCTCGGCTTCCATTTTATGTATGGCAGCCATTTTGTGAGTTGCCCTTTACATAGGCTTATAATCCAGCTAAATTAGATTCCAAAAGGACACGTACACCTTAATCGACTTTCCTGTGACCTGTGCAAGTTGGAACCATTGCCCCAGGCCGAACCTGTTAGGTCAGTTCCTCTCCCAGTGGCCGAATAAGATAGCATCAAGGCTCAACAAGCCATAAAACCTTTTTATCGCACACACACCCTGCCGAATCTTGCTCACATCTGTCCCTGCTCTTTTCTCTCACTTGCTTTATGATGGGGAGCTGCCTGTTTTTATTAGGGGTCCACTGATATCTGATGGAAATACTGGACCTTGCCGGGTAATTTATTGTGGGCTGGACGAAGTGAAATATGGGCTTGTCACCATGACTCTGCTTTTTCTTTGTAAACTAAAGTATGTGAATAGTATATTGTAAATTCAAGAATGTTTGCCTGAAGCTGAATATTTTGTATAAAAAGAGAAGCCTGGTTTTGTGAATTCGAGCAGTCTCCTGAGAATATACTTCCCGTGTGTTGTACTTCTAGGACACTTGTTACCTTGGTTGCAGCCAATAAAATCGATCCTTGACTTCACCTAGAAGACTCTGAGTTTCTGTGGTCTGAATCAGGAAAGGACTCGAGGTCTTTGGGTGTACCCTGACACCGCTGGGTTGCCGGTTCTGTACCGGTTCTTAAAAACCCAGTACCTCAGCTGCATTAATGAGAACTTCGCCCTCACAGATTTCCAGGATCCCACTCTTTGAGAGGATTACCCACAGACAGCACTCCTTTGTCTCAGCTCAGATGTGTCTATTACTTTTTCTAATCTAATGCTGGTGTACTGCATCACTGCCAGCCTGCTGGGACCCTTCAAAGTATATTTCAAGCTGCTGCTTTGTGATTACTTGCGCCAGTGTCCGCAGACTGATGTTAAAAATCAGGAGTGATACGATGGAGCTCTGTAGAATAGCACAGGTGAAGTGTGTGGCTTAAGGAGGGGGTGGAACAGGTCCAAATTTTCTGACTTCAGTCTGAGCCATTTATAGCTATGCCTAAGATGCTTGTGGAGTAGTGTGGCTCACTGGTTAGAGGCGGCAGACCCGAGAGCAGAGGACGGCCCGGGACCAGGGTTCGATTCCCGACGCGGCAGGTTTCTGGACCAGGGTCAGCGGACTCGATAATTCTCTCGCCTCGGTGCCCACTCTGATCAGCGATCACACTCGGCAACTCTGGGCACTAGCTTGCCTCATCTTCGCTAACGGCCCCACCAGACCGCCGGGGATGCCTGGTCTCACCCTGGAGATACCCATTAAGGGACCATCTCTCAGGGAAGCCAGGAAGGGTTTCGCAGCGGTCGAAGCGCGGAGGTACCCCTTCGGGAGTGATTCCAGCGCTATATAAGCACATAATTAATTAATTAATTAATTAAGATGCTTGCCCAACTTTCTTTGCGCTCTGGCACTATGTAAGGAACTACAGTTTCATATGCTGCGTACAAGATGACTCGGGTTCGTTTTTTGTTGTCTTGCACCCGGTCACGAACCCTTGCATAACTCTAGCCAGAGAGCCTTTGGTTTCTCCACGTGATCCGAATGCCAATCATGCATGGTTGCTTGTATGTGGGGTGGAGCAACGTGGGTGGGGAGTATTTCCACGTTCCATTGTTTGCCATTTCGGATTTTCAGAATCTTTCAACGAAAAACAATTAAACATTTGTGCACGTTTGGTGGACTACAGTGCGTTCTTGGCTGCTTCTAGTTCAAGCATGCCTCGGTTAATGCTGAATACTGTGTTGCTGCGACCAGCTGCCTGTCTAGGTTGGGTAGAATAAATGGCCCTTTCGCCTTTCAAACCACCTTGTGAGGCCCATTGGTGAGGGCGTTTCTGCAAGCTTCATCAGTTAAGGTCTTTCTCGTGCGCGTTTGAGGCTGCAATCTAGCCTTTCTGTGCTGATGAGGTCTTTGAAGCAAAAACAGCCGCCATGTTAAGTGACTAAAGTTTATTTCCCTGAACTGGGGAAACTGCACTAAGGGTCCTTGTGAATATGTGATGTATGGTCTCACCGAGTTTCCCTGAATCCATAGAAACAGAGATGGCGAAGTCGTCCGTGAATCCAGGCAGTTACCTTTCCTTGGCACCTGCTTATGTGGAGAACAGTTAGTCGGCTACTCTTTCAGCCCTGTCAAGTATCACGCATTATGCGTGACATTAACGCATTTTTGTGCAGTGGTCCGCATCACCGCACAAAAATGCTGGGTCACGCATTTCTAGCACCTCCATGACACCACCACCGGTGCAGAGGAAGAGATAAGCGGAGGGAAATGGCCACCCTGGCCAAACACTGCTAATGAGCAGGCAGCGCGGACCGCATGCTGCTCTGGCAGAGTGTCTTGCAGTATTAATGTCAAGTCTTTGCTGCAGCAAGCACTGCAATTAGCTACTGTTGGCATGTATGCACTAGTAGCCGATTGCTGTGCTTGATGCAAAAAGCGTTCTTGTTTAAAACGAAATAGCTGCTGGGGCCGGCGTTCACGTGCCTGGTGTATCACGTGATTCCTACAACCGGTGTAGCCATAACTGAGCGCGTGGAAGATAAAGTTTGGGCCCGTCACGCCGCAGTGATTATGTTGGTGCCTCCTAGATCTGGCGGTCAGTGGACGGTGATGCGATCCCTACACTCATGGCAGAAGCACTGCAGGAACAGATGGTTATTACAAGAGGTCCGGGTAGCTGAGGTGACGAGCATGCCGCCTCTCACACCACCGCGGCCTGCCTCGGCCTCTCAGAGGTTACCCGGGAAGTGGCCGAGCAGTCAAGAAAGCCATCAGGTAAAGCTTTTGTTTCCGTTTGTTGTCACAGTAGAAGAAAATAATGCGGAACACAAAAATATGGGAAATGGATTCTGAACCTCGGCTACAGTCTTTCTGGAAGATGGAATGGTAAAGACCTTTCTAAGGTCAAGGTGCATTGTATAATAATGTAAATAAATAAATAAGTGATTAAAGATTGTTTAAATCGGGATTTGAGATGGACTTTGACGAGTGCTAGGTCCAGGGCCGCCCTTTAGCATGTGCGAACTGCGTCCACGCCCAGGTCGCAGGCCTCCAGAAGGCGCTGGAGCTTACTCCGTTCAACTTAGGAACCAAGAAAAGTGTGCTTAAACCCTTAAACTGTTTTTTTCAGAAGGAATGTCCCTCTGTGGGTTAGGCCAGAGATTAGCGAGCCCTTAAGGATGGAAGTTTGCAAATACTTTAATTGCCAGTTTTGTTTCAAGCCACGTCCAACCAGAAACCGAAGTAGGTCGTAATTAGGATCTTCTGCGTCAGGTGAACGATTTGCTCAAATTCTTATTCTTGTGGCCGAGCTCATCTGTAATTTTAGGATCGAAAGCTAGGTGCAATTTTTCATTGATATCAACTGAAGAAACTTCCAACTGGCCCTATTAATCAAAATGATTGTGTGCTTTGAGATGAGAACGAGAACAGACCTAGGCCCCTCACATAAGTGACATAGCCTACATGTATTACGTATTGACATACTGACACTAACTTTTTTTTTTAAGTGTAAATCAAGAAGTTAGATTTGCAGGTAAAAAAAAAGAAAATGGTACTAGAAAATTAGTCTTTGACTGCCATCTGGTGGCAGAATCTTAAACATACCGCGAGCGGCATATTGGTGTTAAAAACTACATGTGACACCCTACTTTTAGGATTAACTCTTTTTATTCAGGTTTATCAATAAACGTCAAGAAGCTGGTCTTCTGCAACAACAGCCCTGCAAGCGATGTTAATCAAACTAACTCAAACCGTAATCAACGTATTACTGCCCGCCCCACAATGCTAGCGCCTCTGATTGTCTAAGGTGGCTAGAACCGAGTCCTCTTCCCTGGAGAGTTCGTATTGTAATTTTCCCCACAACGAGGGCGCCTGTCCTCTTCAGTATTTCTTTCGTTATGTTAAGGACGCGTAGATGTTTGAAGCAAGTTATTTCCACGAATTCTAAGGCTTCTTTGCCATATCGTCGCCCCGTCTTTCTCAAACTCTAAGGGTTGTGTCCTACGTTGTATGGATTCTCCCTGTCCACCTTAATCCAGACCTCATATAATCAGTCCTTTGTATCCGGCATTTTACCTATGCCCCAGTTTGCTAAAATACATTGCTTAGCCGAGCATAGAATCAGGAAAATGAATCCCCCACTCCTAGAATGTAAAGGATACGACAATCAGCGAGATAGCCCTAGTACTATATACGTATGATAGCCGGGTCTGGAGTTATCACACATTTCTACGATGTCTAATAATTCTTTACAGTACATTTGTGATTTAGGACACTCCCACACTATAGTATTAGAGTTCCCTTTTTCTCACACCAGCAGGTGTCCTTTGCGCCTGTCCGCCACTCAACTGCGACAAGCGCCAGATACCCTGGTTCTCTGACCACCCGTTGCTATGACCCAGCTGCTTGATGCCGAACACCACCCATGGCCAGTTCTCATGCCATCACTGCCGCCGAACCTTCACCACCCTCCACACAACAACTGCCGCCACCCACACACCGAACCCCAACACCACTGAAGCCGCGAAGTGCATCCTCCTCAAAGCGCGCTCCCTGCACAGACATGCCGTAGAGTTCTGGGTCCTCATCGACACCCTCTCACCAGACGTCGCCTTCTTCACGGAAACCTGGACCAACGCCTCCTCCGCCCTGACATCACCACCACCATCTCCGACGGATACAAGATCCAGAGGAAGGACCGCCCTACCGCCCAGAAGGAGGACTCGCCATCGCACACAAGAGTTCCCTCCGACTTTCCACCTCCGGCACGTGCGACCCCCCTCTCCAACACCAAACACCTCCACTTCCAGATCCAGCCCAGCCCTAGAAACACTCTTTGCAGCACCCTTGCCTACAGACAGGCCTCATGTCTCTTTCACCACCATCATCATTGTGGACCTAATCGCACCCCTCACCATAGCCTCCCAGGACTAGATACTCATCGGAGACCTGAGCTTCTACCTCGACAACCGTAGCAAACCCGACACCGTCGCCCTCCTAGTCAACCTTAACAACTTCAGACTGAAGCAGCTCCACAGAAGGCAGAACGCACCCTCGACCCCATCTTCACCGGAGGGAACAAAATCTGCTTCAGCCACCACTCACATTTCCTCTGGACAGACCACCACTGCGTGCACTTCTCTGTCAACACCACCACCGCTCACAAGCCCACGCTGCGCCCACTAAAAAGGAAGTGGAGCAAGGTCACAGAGGAGCACCTCAACTCCACCCTCATCCATGACCCCCCCTCCGCCACAACCAATGCAAACTCTGCTGCCAAGGAACTACACCGCTGGATCACTAGCTGCGCAATCAAGCTTGCACCCATCCGCAACCTCGACCGACAACACCCCCAGAAGGCCACCTAGTTCACCACCGACCTCCAAGAAGCCAGATGCGCCTGCAGACGCCTCGAAAAATGATTGAGAAACAGCAAGACCACCAAAGACCAGACTGCCTACAAGAATGCCACAACAGAATAGCACCAACTTATGAGATCCACCAAGAGGACCTTCATCTGGAACAAAATCCTCACCAACTCCAGCAATTCGAAGGAACATTTCAACATCATCCAGCAACTCACCAAACCCTCAAGCGAACCCACGGACGTCACACCCTCCCAGGACCTCTGCAACAAGCTTGGCTCCTACTTCCACCTGAAAATCAAGACCCTCTAAAATAAGGCAACTTCAGCGAACAAGTTCCAGAAACCACCATCTCCTCCAGCGAGGACAGCCAGCACACCATCACCACCTGAACCCTGGTCACCACAGAAGATACCACTGCGACCATGAAGAACACCCACTCAGGATCTCCCACGGACACCTGCCCACTACACATCTTCCACAGAGCCACCGCTGCCATAGCAACTGAGCTATGCCACACCATCAACACCATCTTCTCATCCAACATTTTCCCAGACGACTGGAAACAGGCAGAGGTCAAGCCCCTCCTTAAGAAACCCACAGCGGACCCTACGGTCCTGAAAAACTACGGTCCCATCTCTCTCCTACCCTTCGCAGCCAAGGTCACTAAGAAAATCGTCAACGTTCATCTAACCACCTTCATCGAAGAGAATGCCATCCTCGATTCTTCCCAGTTACAGATTCCGCAGCAACCACAGCACCGAGAACACCCTCCTTGCCACCACCGACGACATCCGCATGCTCCTCGACCAGGGCCACACCGCGGCTCTAATCCTGCTAGACCTCTCAGCAGCCTTCGACACCATCTCCCACCGCACTCTCACAGTCAGACTACACGATGCCGGCATACAGGGGAACCGCCGTCGACTGGATCCACTCCTTTCTCACCGGCAGAACCCAAAGGATCAGACTCCCTCCCTTCCTCTCAGAACCCATACAAATCTGCTGCGGAGTACCCCAAGGATCATCGCTCAGCCCCACGCTCTTCAACATCTACATGGCCTCCCCTAGCTGCCATCGTCAGACAGCATAGACTCAGCATAGTCTCCTACGCCAACAACACCCAGCTCATCCTCTCTCTCACGAAGAACCCCAAGGACACTAGACTCAGCTTCCAGGAAGGAATGAAAGATGTTGCAGCCTGGATAAGCAGCAGCTGCCTAAAGCTCAACTCGTAAAAGACAGAGGTCCTCGTCCTGGGACCCTCCCCCACTGCTTAGGACAACACCTGGTGGCCCCCCACCCTCGGAAGCCCACCCACCCCTACCGACCACGCCCAGAACCTCGGCATCATCCTCAACTCCTCCCTCACCATGACTTGTAAGATCAACGCCGTCGCCTCCACCTGCTTCAACTCCCTCCGCAAGACCTTCAAGTGGATCCCACCCACAGCCAGAAAGATCGTCACCCAGGCACTCATAACCAACAGACTGGACTACGCAAACGGCCTCTACGCTGGAATCATCAAATCCCTGCTACACAAACCCCAGACCATCCAGAACAGCGCGGCCAGACTCGTCCTCAGTACCCCACGATATGAGCACATGACCCAACACCTGCGAGACCTCCACTGGCTCCCAGTCTAAAAGAGAGTAACCTTCAAGCTACTCACCCACGCCTACAAATCACTCCACAACATCGGACCCAAATACCTCGACGAAAGAGTCTCTTTCCACGTACCCAAAAGAAACCTCCACTCAACCAACATCACCCTGGCAGAAACCCCGTGCATTCGTAGAACCAGAGCAGGGGGAAAAGCTGACCACCCCCCCGCCCCCACAGCATCTTGAGACCCTCATGGGTGAATAGAGCACTTTAAAATTCCCTGCTTGATTGACTGATTCCAAACGTTGGGGTGTGACACCAGTAAACTGAGCTTCTTTAACCAATGTGCTTCTCGCTGTGTTATACCCAGTCACATGCATCTCTTACCACTGGGTCTGTTAAAGAGCTCCCTATCTCCCTCTCCTAGGGTTTCATACCAGGGGGGTTGCCATCATATTCAGGTGCCTGCAATAGTTTATAGAATTCGGACAGCAGTTTTTTAAACTCGTTTTTTCTGATTTCCCACTGATCAAATCTAGTAACTTTCCCCCCAATGAGCCTTTTATTTTCAGGATGCAGACCCCAGTGCCTCACCTGAGCATATCTGATCTCTCAAATTCAGGGAGTGCAATATCACTTTTGAGGGATTCAAAGGATGTCATCCCATTCTCATGAAACATTGTTTCCCCCCTACTGCAACTGTGTGCTGCCCTTTGGGCATTCAGGTCTTTCTGTGTGGGGTCAAAGGGGACAGGAAATTAGCTAGGTGACGTGTCACCGTTATCTTATCCCAAACTCTCAGTGTAATGTTAGTTGCTAGTGATGGATCGATGAAACCAGACCTATGCGCTCTATTAACCCAGCCTTCCCTCCTTTGGCTTTTTTGGCATCAGTGAGTGTGATATTTACTTTTTCTCACCCGCCCATATGAAATCATCTATCATTTTTAAGCTTTCCCAGACCCCTTTTAGGGGCTCAAAGCAGCAGTGATTGAAAAATATAAAGTATTCTGGATAGTGACGTAATTTTGACTGCTGCTATTCTGCCACACCGGGACAGTCCCATGGTGGTCAATTGTGACTGTTTTCTCAAGCGAGGTCGCTATTTGACCCTCCACGCCTGTGATCTGGTGTTTTGCTCATAGAAAGGGACATTCCTGCAGGAGGAGGTCTGCCCCTTCTTTTGCGATAGACAGTTTAATATTCACAATTTGGTCAGGTTAATTTGTAAGTCTGATACCTTAACATTAAACAGAACATAACGTGTATTTGTAAAGCGCACGCTCACCCGTAGGCCTCTTGCTGCTAAATAACAGATGTTTATAGTTACCCAACTCAATGGTAATCATTGTATCTACTTCAGATGGATGAAAGGCTGAGTGGACCTGCCGGGATTTGAACCAGTTACCATGAGGTCCAACACAAGCTCCTGCAGTGGATGCATTAGTCAACTGAGCGACCAGGCCCCTTTTAGCTCCTCTAGATGTGCAAGCAGAGAGTTTCTCTGGTGGGTCAATGTTACCAAGATGTCATTCGTACACATAGCTAGTTTATATTCCTTCTCTTTTTTCTTTACCCCTTTTATACATTAATTCTGGCTCATCCTTTCCCTCCAGAGTCCTGCAATGAGGACAAAAAGCATATGAGAGAGCGGACATCCTTGTCTGGTCTCCCTTTCAATCATAAATATGCAAGGGGTGGTGCTGTTCACCCAGACTGTTGTGGTTAGACTTCTGTACCCACAGAGTACCCAGCCCTTGAATCTAACCCCTAACCCAAAATCTGTCAAAGTGTATAAAGGACACGCCAATCAACCCTGAAAAAAGCTCTCTCAAAACCCAAGGTAGTAATCAGCACGAACTTTCAAGTTCTGTGTGCTTTATCTATGCTGCGCACAATTTTCTGTGTGTTCTCCCAACATCACCTGCCCATAATAAAGCTATACTGGCCTGATTCCAGAAGATCTGGCACAACCCTCCACAGTCTCGCTGCCAATATTCATGTAAAGTTTTTAACAACTATATCTAGCAGAGATTCAGGCCTATGCAGAATAGGGACGGGTTTCTGCCTGGCTTCGCGGTCATAGAGATCGCCGCTGTAGGAGAGTAGGATCTGCTTCTTATAGTTACCCCCACTTTTTGCTGATGTTTCACTGTTTTTCCCCACTACACCGATCACCTTGTTTTAAACTACCATATAGATGCCAGAACTATTAAATTTAAGCTGACACCTTTAATGGCCTTTTAACTCGCTACCTTCTCCCATGGGCCCCCACTTAATTTAGAATTGCATCCCTGTCGTCAGGTGTATGCCCGCCCTCTATCAAACCAAGTTTTTAGAGGGCGAGGACTGGTCAATGATGAAGCATGACACCAGGTAGTGTGTGAGACCAGTCCTTCACTTTTTGTGAGATGCCTGCACTCACATACAAAAGACTGCACTAGCGACACCCCACTGGGACCGGCTTCATTGTGGTACATAGTTTATGTTGGAGGCTGCCAACTACTAGCACCTCGTGCCTCTGGCTCCCTCATCCCAGACTTTATCTGGATTCTGTGGTTACACAAGGTGTAACCACCTCCCATACAGGCTTTAGTGTATTGGGGTGGGGTGGGTGCACTCAGAGTGCTTTGATGTCTACACTGGGGTCACATTTGGTGTCCCTGTGGATAGTCCAGCTCAAACCGGTTGCTGGGGCTACCAGCCTCTGCTCTGGCGCGAAACTGGACAAAGGACATGGGTGTAACCACCCCTCTGTCCTGACCCTCCCATAGGTGGGTCCCCAGAGTTTGTCCCATCACTTCCTCGGGTATAAAGTAGGAACCCCTGACTACAGGACTTTAAATTTACCTGGACGAAACTCTGCTACAGAATCCCAAAACTTCAACTATCTACACTTCGTTTGATGACTGAAGAAACTCCCTTGAAGTAAAGGAGTTACCCCCCTGCAAGGCAGGCACCAAAGAAGCATCTGTCTGGTTTGTAACTAAGCAGCTCCTGAAGGACTCCGAAGCCTTTGCATCACAGGAGGTGGGTTTCCAAGCTTCCCGGAGGGAGATCCGTGCTCTCAGCAAACCTGAGATCCAAAGCCCTCGTGGGGACCGTTCAACCCAAACTCCTGGACACCGTGACCATTTGCAGCAGCATATTCTTCTCGGCGATCCCGGAGGCTATGCTTTGGGCTACTTGTAGTCCAGACCCTGAGCAGTGATTCCACCGAAGATTACTGGCCTGCACTCCACGAGTGACCCGTGGGCTGGTATTTAGTGATTCCTCTCGAGGTCCATTCGCGATCCCTTGTCCGTCGACTTGTGGGTCCCTGAGAAGGGTACTGTAACTTTGAACGAGCTTACCTGGTTGCTCCAAACGTGCCCTGACTCTCCATCGCTTGGGGAGTCACCAGACCTTGCTGGCCCATCCTGAAGCCTTTTTACTCTAACCACGTGGGTTGCTGTTGCTAAGGCTTGTTGGTCTCCGATCCGGACACCGACCCCCCCCCCCCCACCCCGCACTCTACATCATTCGTGGGACAGCTCGCCTGCGGACTCTGGTCGTTGCCGACGTCTCCCGGTCCCTGTGGCAGCGGAGTCAAGCTTCACCTCATCACACCTGAAACACCCGACATTGGTGGGCATTGGTCTATCGTGCCCGTGGTCACCCTGAAGTGACCCAGACTCTGTCCCCTCTGCTTTCTGGTTCCTCACAGCTCCGATCCAGGCTTGGATCACCCCGGACACTTTTCCTTTCCACGGCAGCAGCATTTTGCAGCAACTCGCCATTGAAAACAACGACGATTCCCGACACCATTTGGCACCTATGCACCCGGCATACCTGGGTGAGGTAACACGAGTACTCCGGTGCTCACAAGGGTGCTGGCCTTAGAACCTTCTATGTCTAAAAGGGTTTGCTCCAAGTCCCCTGTGAAGTGTCCCGAATCTTTAAAATTCTAACCGTGACTTTCCCATAGGATTGTACGGAGGTTGCGGCTGTGTTCTCACACTGCACGTGTCCCCCGTGGGTCCCCTGTGTCACTACCTTGGGTGGTTCCTTGGGGTACCAGTGATTCTACGTGCTCTAGGCACTGTGTCTAATCAAGTTGTGGTTCTTATACCACTTTCTTAATATATGGTTTGGTCTCCCCCTGGAGCCCATTGTATATTGTGCTATTTACTTACGTTCTAGTGTGTTGATATTGTGTATCTTTCTCTCTAATCTCATAAAGAGGTTAGTAGAGAGTGTTTAGTAATAAATGCATATATTTGATATATATTGTGTGTGGTTCTCCTTTCATTTGGTCATTCAAGAGGTTATAATCTTGTAACCCAAGTTGCTTTACACTCATTCAAGACTTAGCCTGAAGGCTGCTCTCCATAGCTACCACTAGGATAGCTTTCAATAAAGGTTGTCTTAAACCTATTAATCAATGAGGGTTGTTTGAACTGGTGCAAGGTGCCCACTATAACTAGTGGACAGCATATACCAGGCCAACTTCTCACAGCCGCTTGTGTCATCATGTTACACCTACTGTCTTACTGAATGTTTTTAACAATAGTTGAAGAGAGACAGGAAATACCTGGGGGGTTGTGTTTTTTTAAGGAAAAAATGCTCAGAAAGTTCTCTGCATCTTTGATTTTGTTTTTATTAACGACTGCAGGCCTTTTCTTTGGATTCTTTCATGTGATGTGTACTACAAAAATGAGACAGGACATAGTTTCTCAGATTTTATGCCTTGAGAAAGCCCTAGGTGTGCCAGCTACTTAGGGCAAAACACATGTCGGTTGCTCTATCTGAGACATCCGGCTTTAACCCTGATGCTCTTAATAAAAAACACTCAAAGATACAGAGAACTATTTGGGCATTTTTCCCCTAAAAAACCACAAACCCCCGGTTATTGCCTGTCTCTTTCAATCTATTTCTACAATTACCTTATATAGCTTTTTGTAGTAGTCACCAAATGTGTCTGGCATCTTTTCAATGTCTAAACTCAATAACTGATTATGATTTATAATTTTCATCACCCTCTCTTTTGCTACTTTTTTGCCCCCAGTTCACTCACTAACAGTCTCTGTCTGTCTGACTGCTACCATCAAAGTATTTCAGCATAAAGCATAACAGGGCATATTCTGCCATATCTGTGTTGAACATTTTCACTCACTTGGCTTTAAATAGACTCTTTTTTCTGTTCTTTCTATATTTAGCTTTGCTGAAATTTACAGGACTTTCCTTCCCACAATAGCCTTCAGTGCATCCCAAAACACCCGGTCTTCTAGTTTCCCTTTGTCATTATTCTACAGGAATAACAGCAAACCAGTTTCTATTACTTACGCTATTGGCTTGGAGTGCATCAGTCTGTCATTAAGCTGCCATCCAGTCCTTCTTCCTGTTTGTGCCACTACCTGAATGTTTTGCTCAATGGGTGCTTGGTCTGAAATGGTAATGAGGTCGATTTTCAAGGTCTGGATCTTATGCACTAGTGCAATGCCAATCCTGCATGTGTTTTCCAGGCTTCTAATAAAAAGTGTAGTTAGTTTCTATTGGGGGCTGTATTTGACAGATCTCATCAAGATCCACCTGATATAGCCACTTAAGCCTATTTATGGACAGAGAGTTGGAATGACTTACTCTTGCCCAGACCAGTCCCTAGATTTGTCTAAGACCAGATTCAGGTCATACCCTATGATAAGTTTCAAATGCGCTACAGACAATGGTCATCTACAAGAATTTTTCCTGGGAGTAATTTAGAGCATACATTAAGCAAATCCTAACTTTCTGACTTTTAACACGGTAGCTAGGGATCTTCCCTTCTTACCTTCCTGTAGCAAATATGCCTTCACTGTATGGTCACTCAAGATTTTTCATCTTTTTCGGGTTCATATTTTTATTGTACTTCAGACTCTTTACACTTTGCCTCTGCTAAACCGAAGTAAAGGGTGTGTGTACTTGCTTTAAACATGGTTAAATTGGCTTACCGCTTATTGACATACTTTACTTGCCTATAAGTTCATAGTATAATGTGTAGGATATGCACCGCGGACCTGGAAGTTAAATGCCACCTGTGGACTGCAGCACCCATGATTGACCTGTAAATCAGGACTTCAGGCCTACCATGTGTAATCCAGTGAAAGAATCTTCAAATCCTATGGACAAGCCTGTCAAAATAACTCTTTTTGACAGGTGGGAACCCAACTTTTAAATATTAATAAGTCACCCCTAAGTACACCTTATCACGCAAAAGGTAAGGTGCCTGATATTTAACAGTGAAACATGTGTGAAATTGAAGTTGACATGTTTTTGCTGTGACTAGCCCTCAAAACCTATTTTTACTGCCAGGACTGAAATTGGAACCTGGAAAATGTCAAAGTACAGATTATAAACTTTAATCTGCAATTTTTGACAGGAAACAACTGGAATGGTCAAAGTTTATTTTTTATATCTAATAAAAATTCAATTCATTGGTGAAGTCAGATGTTTTAATAAATATTTATGAAAAAGAAGTTTTAGAAAGTTATATTTTCCTTTCCTCGAGCCAATGGAGGTTAACATGCATTAACTTGCATGCAGATGCCCAGCCAGTGCTTGGACTTAATGATGGGTGAAAAGGGCTCCAGAGCAGAACAAAGGCTCCGGCTTGGTGACACGACGGGCTGGATCTGGTGCATGTGATACCTATCAGCTCAGGAACTGGAGTTGAGGAGGTTCCAGCAACTTCATTAACTTGAACGGGGCAGCGGTAAGGCCTGCCTATTTATAGTTTAGTGTAAGGAGACAACTGCGAGGGGGAAACTCTTTGCTTCACTGACACATGAAAGACAGCCTGGCTCCGTTCCAGTGAGAACGGAGTCTGGCCCCAGAAACAGTTGGTGTAGCTTAGAAAAAGGGGACTGCTCATTTCCCTAAACACGATCTCTTCAAGGGTAGAAGACCTAAGCCACCTTGACTTCCCTCAAAGTATTGCAATGTGGGATAGTTTTCAGTAAGGCAAACAGAACGTGGTGCAAAAAACAGGAAGGGCTGCACCCAATAACTTTTCCTTCATTGGTTAGGAAGTGTTCAGGAGTCATTCCACCCACTGGCTAGAGAAACCAACAAAGCTGGCACATCACCAACAGCTCCTCGGGACCTCTCGAGATTAAAAGCGAACTGAGCCTGTTGTCCGTGACCTGAGTAGAGACCTGAAGGGCTGGACCCACTCCCTCTTATATCAAAGAGAAAGAAATGTACTTCAAGGGTAAATTGTCTGACATCCTTTAAGGCTACAGGTACACAACAAACTGCATAAAGTATTTTCCTGAAGTGACCAGTCGATAAGTAAGACATGGACTGCACCCTGATGGTGGTCTCTGCTTGAGTGAGTCCTGGCCCCTAAGTGCTGTCCCGAGGTCCTCGGAGTCTTAGAAGTAGCCCAGAGGAGCTTCTCCAGAAACCCAGAAAAGTTGGGACAAAAAAAATATTTGGACTTTCAAGACCTCCAGGCCATCAGCAGGACTTTGCAGCAAAGATGACCAATTTCAATGCAATTTCATTGGCCAGGCTTGCCAAGCGGGAGTATTTTGAGTTTCATAAAAAAAAACGAAGGGCCTAATTTACATCTTGGCAGACGGGTTTCTCCATCACAGCGGTGACGGATATCCTGTCCGCTGAAATATAAAGCACATTATATCCTATGGGATTTATATTTCGGCGGACGGGATATACTTCACCGTTGTGACGGAGTAACCCATCCATCGAAATCTAAATCAGGCCCTGAGTCAGAAGGACAAACCGGTTTGGTGCATCTGAACCCCGCTCCATCACGGTAGGCCTGAAATAACATTGGGTTCCTGGTCTTTATACTATTAGTGGGCCTTAATGTTTTTGGAGCTATTTTCACTTAAATCTTTACAAATTAATATCTCTGGTTATCATTTTTTAGATTTTTGTTGTTGGTATTATTTTATTTAATTGAAATGTACTGTATTTTTCTAATTCAGTTTGTAGTTTTTAAAGTTTGGTATTTTGACGTTATTACTGTTAAGTTTATTCTGTGTATGCCATAGCTACCAGAGGCATGTTAATTTGTGACTTTTAGGGCTCATCCTAGCGAGTTGACACTTTTACCTGAGGTGGGCAATGCTGGGACAGGACTTTGGAGTTTGACAGGGGTCCATCCCTGTTTGTGTAAGTATTCCATGATTACGGCAACATTGAGGCTGATAGGCCCAAAACATCCATTTAGTTGCATTGCAGATGATGAAAGTATTAATCAAACACAGGTAGTTGTTTGTTCACGACCATGCGACGTCCCTTTAGCTTATTGTGAAAATGGTCCTGCAAAGGATACATTTCAGCAGTTTTCAGCCTCAGACCTTACATGATCTTGGATCCTAGTGGGATCATGGGCTAGCTTGATGTGGCCTTCTCCAACTGGACAATGGCAGATGTTTGGAAAATCAGGTCTACTTTGCGTTTGCCAGATTTACTGTCCAAGGAGTGGACTATAACTTAAGTCCCTCATTTTATGTATGGAGTAAATAATTTTCACTAAATCTGGAGTTTCTAAGAGGCGAGTGAATTCAGAATAGTATTCCAAAGGAATCTACTTCAAACTGCTGAAGGGCCCCAAGCGTGTAAACAGGCTGCTTCTCATAAGTCAATAGTCGTGGGGCACTCGCCTATGTGGTGGTCTCTGGTGGCATTCCTTTGTGTATATCCCTTTTCAGCATCCTACCACATGCTGGGGAAATCTAGAAAGAATGACAACATAACTAAGGGGCATTTATCTGCTTACAGCCTAAAGGCATGCTTTGCAGTGGCCTATGAATGGGTGTGCTTACTGGAAGTGATAGGGTCTGGTTCTGTTAACATTCCCTCTGATTTACAGAAGTAGCTGTTGGACTGTTACTGTATTAGGCTACAGTTAAGCCAGGTCACCCATTCAAGGATCATCCCTCATTTTAGCTCTTGCTTGATTGAAAGGTGGACTGGCAACGTTTTTGGGCTTCTAGGTTGGAACTTTATATTTATCAGAAGAAGCAAGGGGCTTTGTACATTCAGCCTATATAAAATTAAATACTTTCCCTTTTTTCCACAACTTTATTTGTGGTTTTGAAAAAAGAAAGACATACATAGTAACATTGCATTACCCAAAAGGTTATAGCCAGTCACAGTCAATCCATCATACTGACCCCCAAACATACCTGGACAGAGCCCCCATCTCCCGCTCTACAGAACACGTAGAAAGGTGTGAGCGACTAGTCTGATAGTTTAACAAGCAGCGACGCGCTCCCCGTTTCAGAGGAAACCTTATAACAAACCATGGATGCCCTCAGGGGTTAAGACATCATCAGCTGTTTTCCCCCCAGCATTCTGTGGTGTTTTCATGTAGGTGGTAAAAGGGCGTCATAGTGCACCAAATTTTGAGACCCTCTCACAAATACTAGCAGTGAATTTTTCCATAGCATAAATAGTCCGCACTGCCCTCCAGCAGATATTGAGCAAGGGTGCCTGGGGCAGTTTCCACATCTGAGCTACCCCCGTTGACACCCGAGGGCTTTACCATCTTGGCGCAGCAGGTGAAATCCGGGTCGCCCGCTGATCCGCTTAAGCCAGCCCTTTTCAGAGACCAGTTGTTTGTGGGGCGTACCTCGGTACTCTCCCTGATTAACATCTCACTGGCCTCAGGTACGGTTCCAACAAGCTGGAAGCGGGCTGTGGTTTCTCCTATTTTAAAGAAACCCTCTTTGGACCCGGAAAAGCCGGAAAACTACCGGCCTATTTCCCTGCTCCCCTGGCCGACCAAAGTCGTAGAGGCCCACGTGAACAAGGTTCTTTCCAACCACCTCACTTGCGCCAACATCTTAGACCCCACCCAGAACGGGTTTCGTGCCGGGCACAGCACGGAAACCGCCCTTCTCACCATGGCTGAACATCTCCGCACAGTGATGGATGCAGGACAGACGGCGGCGCTGGTATTATTAGATCTAAGCGCCGCCTTCGATACTGTCTCTCATTCCATCCTGTTGCACCGCCTGGAGGAGATTGGAGTGGGGGGGTTCGCCCTCCAGTGGTTCCAGTCTTTCCTCGATGGTCGTCTCTCCTGCGTGGCGATTACGCCGTTCCAGTCCAGTTTCCATCCTCTGAAACAGGGAGTGCCGCAGGGATCCTCGCTGAGCCCCACGTTGTTCAATCTTTACGTGAGACCGCTAGCTGAGGTTGTCAGGCAGTGGGGTATGACAATGGTGTCATACGCCGATGACACCCAGCTAGCGGTTACGATCAGCGGGGATGCGGACCAGGATGCCCCCAGGTTTCAGAGTGGACTCAGAGCGGTGGCAAGCTGGATGAAGGCCAACTGCCTCCAGCTCAACGCGAAGAAGACCGAGATCATGATCGTCGGTAGAAGGGCAGATCTCTGGGGGGACAAGTGGTGGCCTTCGGAGCTTGGGCCGGCCCCCCGTCCGGTGACAGAATTAAAAAACTTGGGAGTGTGGATGGATCCCACTCTCAGCTTTGTGGGGCACACGAAGAAAACAGCAGCTTGCTGTTTTGGAATTCTCCGGGCTTTGCGACCAGTTCTGAAGTTTTTCGATTCTAATACACGGCAGTTGGTAATCCAGGCGACTGTTACATCGCGCTTGGACTATGCCAGCTCTCTACTGGTCGGCGCTAACTTGGCCGAAGTCACCCGCCTCCAACGAGTGCAGAACGCGGCTGCCAGAGCCATCGTTGGTCTTCCCAGATCCTGCCCTGTTTCCGGCACTCTGAAAGCGCTGCACTGGCTGCCGGTCAGAGCAAGAATCCAGTTTAAAGTGCTGTGCCTGTCTTTTAAGATCCTAAAGGGCACGGCCCCTCTAACTCTTACGGGTCTTCTGTCCTGGTATGTCCCCACCCGTCACCTGAGATCCTTGGGCCAAGCTCTTGCCATCACTCTGCGTTACAAGCTGTGCCGTATTTGTGGTCGTTCCTTCCGGGTCAAAGCGGCCGAACTCTGGAATTCTCTCCCGGTGGAGATTCGGCTGTTGGACGACCTTCTTTCTTTCCGCAAGGCGATAAAAACGTTCCTGTTTTAAATCTTATTTTCCTACTTTTAGCTGTTGTGTTTCCTGTGGTTGTTGCGTGTTACCTTGACATGCGCCGGGACACCCCTTGGCTGGGGCAGCTGTGCGCAGTACAAATTCACGTAACATAACATACACTGAAATACGAGCGTAGGCGGAGGTGGGAGAAGAGCCGCTCCTCTGGTGTCATGGTGGGATATAGTCGTTGTGCTCCTGGATCTCCAAGAATGATCAATAACAGAGCACCAGGAAGTAAAACATTAGTAATGGAGTGTATCCTATGGAGGACTTTGTCCCAAAATGCCTGGATCTGTGGGCAGGACCACCACACATGAGGAAAGGAACCGCTATTTCCGAATGCGTTCTTGTTCTAATCAATTACGGTATGTTTCCACTCAAACGTTATCAGCATCTGAAACAGGCACTGTAAAATGTAAGACTGACTGACTAAGAGGTGAATGATTTATGTAAACATCGTAGTTTTTTTTGTTGTTTTTTTTTATCCTCATTTTGAGATTGTATGTGTAAGGAGTTTCGGGAGTCTGTTGTTTCAACGTTCTGTGCCGTCACTGCCCCGTGTTTCTCATACTTGGATGGGGAGTATCCCTTTATGTGTTGATTGTAAGCAGGTTTCTCCTTTATCATTGCCAATAATTCTGGTTCTTATGTGGGAGGGGAGCTAGCCATCCTGCCTACTCGGCAGAATTTATTCCAACTGAATTATTGTCATCGCTTTAATCATTGGATATGGTTAGTGGGTCTTTCAGAGGTATTAGTTAGCTGCTTGTAAGTACTGTTCCCATAGTTCCCAAAAAATTGACTTTTTACTTATGTTCCCTTTCCTATCCAGTTTATTCGTTGTTAATATAGAGTTTAGCCAGTTTGCATGCAAAGGAGGTGTTGGTTTAATCCAGGTAATACAAATCTCTCTCCTTGCCAATAATATTAATACAAACAGTAGCTTTTCCTGCTTTTTAGTAAGTTTACTTATCTCCAATTCATTTGTAAGAAAAATCCCAAAAATAATTAAAGTAATACTTACATCTATTTGATGACCCAGTACCAAAGTTATCGTCTTACCAACTACATGCCAAAAAGCGGTGAGTAGTGGACATTCTTGGAACATATGGATATCGTTTGCCTTCTCCAATCCACATTTGGGGCAGGACTTTATGTTTGCTCCTTTGAATTTCGACAGTCTTTTTGGGGTCCAGTATGCCCTATGGATTGTTAACAAATGGTTTCTTTTCAGAGCAGCTGCTTTTAGGCTTGACCAGCATTTTTCTAGAGATTTTTGCTAGAGAGTATGAAGGTCTAGATCCAGCATGTCTTTCCTCCATGTTGTTTCGGGAACTGGGCATTCTTCCTCTCCGGCCTTTACAAGGGCCCAGTACCATTTCGATATTTCTTTTTTTATTGCTGAGGATTTTATCATTTCCTTCTCTAAGCCTTCGTTGCCCGTTTTTTTTTCTGTTAGAGAATTAGCCCAACTGGTCAACTGATAGAACTTGAATTTTGATAAGTTTAAGTTAGAGGCTGGGAACATTTGGTCCCACGTGATTATGGACTTGTTTATTAAGAGTTGCCCCCAAGTTTCAATTCCAGCTACCTTTAGTGGTAGAGCCAGGGAGTCTTTTAAACAATCTGGTGTACTAGGGGAATCCCATATTGGTGCCATGTTGCTATAGTATGGTATATTCACAGTGTTTCTAATTTGGTACCAAATTTTTGCCGCGTTGTATAGGATCTTTAGTTTTATATTTTTTTTTAATTTCGGGTGGCCGAATTTGAACAAAAAATAATCCAATTTCCCTGTCATATTCTGTAGGTAGTTTGGGTAGGCTTGATATTTTCTAAGCAAGGGTCTCATATTCTTGAAATGGAAAGCCCTGTAATATTCAAAAAGATCTGGGCTGGCTATTCCTCCTTGCTCTTTCTTTCTCCTTAATTTGCTCCATGCAATTCTTGTACATTTAGACGCCCAAATGAAGCTGGCTAGTTCACCCTGGATTTTCTTTAATGCATCTTTCTGGAATTCCAGGGGAATGGTGTTAAATAAGTATGTGAACTTAGGTAGGATTGACATTTTTATAATGTTAGATCTTCCCAGAAAGGTTAGGGGTAGCCCTTCCCACACTTTGAGTAGTCTTCTTGTTTCTGTGAGGACTCTATTCAAGTTTAGTTGTGGGATTTTTTCCAACTCATTGACCAGGTTGACCCTCAAATATTTTATTTTATTTCTGGAGTATGTTGTATTGGGTTGTGTATTCCAACTCATGGCTTCAGTTTTTGCTTGATTTGTTAAATATCCTGATACGTTGCCAAACTTGGAGATCGTGTCCTCTATTGCGTTGGTGGAAATATCATAGTTATCTGTGAATATCATCAAGTCATCTGCATAGAGTGCCACTTTCTTTGACCACACGCGATAACTGAAAGGGGATATTGAGGTGTGATTTCTCAGGGAGCATGCGAGAGGCTCAATGTAAAGATTAAATATGAGGGGGGATAGTGGACACCCCTGTCTTGTCCCTCTTTGTATTTCAATATTGCTGGTGAGTGATCCATTGATTAGTATTTTTGCTCTTGGTTTCTTGTAAATTCCTTTTATCATACCGCCAAATCTTGTCCCTAGGTTGTATTTTTTGATGACTTGGTTTAAAAAGGCCCAGTTTACTCTATCGAATGCTTTGGCTGCATCGAAGGTGATTATAGTTAATGGCATTTTTTCACAGATGGCTATGTCAATTGTTGCAAGTAGTTCATGTGTTAATTCGTGTAATTGTCTGCCCTTTGTAAATCCTTTCTGATCAGGATGGATTAGTTTAGGTATCACTGTGGCTAGCCTCTTTGCTATGACTTGCATGAATATTTTGTAGTCACAATTTAGCAATGAGATTGGCCTGTAGGATTCACAGTGTTTCGGGTTTTTTCCTTTTTTAAAAATAATACTGATCGTGGCGTCATTCCAAGATTCAGGAATATTTTCCTGGTCCATATAAACTTTATTTATTAAATCTATTAGCTGGACTACTACTGAGTCCTTCAGTGCTGAGTAAAATTCATTTGGCAAAGCATCCGGGCCAGCAGCTTTTCCTCTTTTCAAGTTCTTTATCACCGCTCTTACTTCTTCGACTTTGATTTCACTATTTAATTCATTCTCCTCCTCCTTCGTTAGTTATGGTAATGAAACAGTATCTAAGTATTTTTTGATTTGGTCGTCAGTTGGGTTTATATCTTCTTCATATAGTTTGGAAAAAAACAATGCAAACTCCTGCTTTATCACGGAGTCCTCAAAACTCAGTCATTTGGTTGTTCTGAATACAAGATATTGCATTCCTCGTCTGATCTGTTTTAGTTCTCCACGCCAGGATTTTTCCGCATCCTTCCTCATATTCGTGGTTTGATAGTTTGCTTGCTTCCCACTTTCTTCTTACTATATTTTCCAGATAATCAGATAGGTTCTCCTTGAGTTGCAGGGCCTTTTTTTCTAACCGTTCTTTCGGTTCAGAGGCGTTTCCTGACGTAATTTCTCTTCCATTAGTTTAATTTTGTTTTCCATGTTTCTGATTTCCTGTTTCTTGATTTTAGATTTGTAAGCTCCCAAACTTAGCAGCTTCCCCCTGCCGACCGCTTTATATGTGTCCCAAGTAATTTGTTTTGATGTTCCAATTTGATTATCCTCAAAGAAATTTTCAGAGACCTTAATTAGTTCCTCAATGTTTTGTAGGTCAGATAATATAGTTCGATCCACTGTCCACCTCGGTGATTGATAGTTAATTGTAATGTGTAGTGATAGTTGAACTGCGGAGTGATCGGCCAGATGTTCTGCTATGTTTCGATACATCTCACGCTTTTTGATAGGCTCTTATTTCCAAGAAAAAAGTCTATCCTGGATCTATGTCCCAGTTATTTGTTATGATATGTGAATGGCTGCTTGCTGTCCCCCTTTTGTTTCCAGATATCTATCAAGTCTAGGTCTTTTTTATAGACTCCTAGCCATTCCCTCATCTTGGGTAAGTTCACATGTTTACTAGGAGGCGATCTGTCCGTTTTAGGATCCAGTAGTATATTGAAGTCTCCTCCTAGAATTATGGGGCCAGAGGTGGATAGAAGCTCCGAGTATAGTTTTTGCAGTGGTATCGGATCGTCTAAATTGGGGCCATAGTACCCGGCTATGGAAAAGGTGTTATTGTCTACTCTCATTTTAGTAATAGCCCATCTTCCGTTGCTGTCTACTGCTTCATATTCAATTTTTGCTTCAAGAGATTTTTTGATGAGGATTGCTACCCCTTTGATATTACAATTCTGTGTAGTGCAGACACAGACATCCACCCAGTTTAGTTTTTTCACTATTTGGTCCCACTCCTTGCTCAAGAGATGAGTCTCTTGTAGTATAATTATTTCACTATTGGTTTCTTTTAGGTATTCTAGAATTCTATTCCTCCTGTTAACCGTTCTAAGGCCGTTGACATTCCAAGAGAGGATGTTAATTTTTTTCTGGTTTGTCGTCATTTATTTATGTGATCTGAGTTGAGTTGAATTATGTAGTTCCCGATAACTCCTTTTTTATTAGTTAGAGAGGACATTTTTTTTTTCTTTTGTTTTCCCTATCTTGCTCCCCACCCGTGTTCTAGTTTTATTTTGAAATAGTGATTTAGTTTCTCCCACCCTGAGGAAGCCTCCCTTCTTCTTTTTGGGCGGTATTCTTCGCCCTTTTCGAGCTCCTGTTTCACCTACAAAAGTTTTACTTTTCCTCTTTTTCTCCCCTTTTTTTTGTCATTAGTTTCTTCTTTTCTCCTTTTATTTCTCTGTTCGTAGTTGATCCTTGATCTGTTCAATGAAAGTTTCTACCTCTCTGGGGTCCCTTATGTTGTGCATTTTGTTCCGCCACATAATTCGGAGAGCTGCAGGGAACTTCATTTGTACTGTGGCTCCAAGGGATTTTAATTCCTGCATGAACTGCCCCAGTTCCCATTGTCTGTCCTGAGTGGCTTTGGACAGATCAGAACGGATCCTAAAAGTCCAGTTGTCTTTTTTGAGTGTTCCATTTTTCAACCCTTCACTTAGATTTTTTTCTTTTAATGTGTATGTCTTAAAGTTAATTAGGATTTTTCGTGGTGACCTTCTTTCTTTGCTCTTTCCGAAAGGATCTCTGTGGACCCTTTGAATGTCATCCCTCAGATTAGTCTCCTTGGTCCAAGGAAAGGATTCTTCTAATAGAGAGACAATGACATTTTAATGTCTGACCCTTCCAGATTTTCTGGGACATTTAAGATTCTTAAATTATTTTTTCTCGCTTGGTTCTCTAGCGATTCTAGTTTTTCTTTAATGATCCTGTCACTGTCTTTTAGTGATCTTATCTCTTTATGGTTTATGTCAACTTTTTTGCTGAGAGGCTCTACTGTAGATTCGATTGCAGTGACTCTTTCGCCTAGATTATTTAGTTTTTGATCTAGGCTCTCACACATCTCATGTATTTTATTCTGATTTGTTTCTGACGCTGTGAATCTCTCCTTCATTTCGCTCATCATTTTGTCCATAATTTTTTCCATCAGCTGTTCGGTCTGGTTAAGTGTGAGATCGGACCTTGGTTCCTCTAAGGTCACTTCGAGCTGTTCTGTTATGTGAGGAGTGTTAGGGTTCAATGCTGATTCCATTTGAGATGCTTTTTGTAAGGTCTCTCCCCTACTTACAGCAGCAATATCTTTTGCGTTAGCTGTTTCCATTCCCTCAGCCATTAGGGGAGTCAATTCCCCAGTTTTACTCATGTGTGGGTTCAGGTGACCGTTTTTATCTTGTTGGACAGTACCTCTACCCCGGACTTGAACCAGCTGTTGGACTTTAAAGAAAGATCTTAAAGAGGGGGTGACTTTAACCTTTTGCTCTAGTTGAGGTTTTCCTTGCTCTTTCGCTTTAGCTGCTCTGGTCTTTATATTTTGCAATAAACTTTCCAGCTGGGAAGATCCTTTCTGTTTTCTTTTTGTAGTTTTAGGGACTATAATCTGTTTTGCTGGTGGGAAGTTTGGCTTTGAGAATTGCCTATTCCTAAGGCAGTAGGATGATTGTATTTTGCCGCTGCTCTCACTGCAGGGTTGCGCAATCTTATCCCCCTCTCCTTTTTCCGCTTCCTGGGTGCTTGGTGTGATAGCTACCTCTCTGTTTGTGTCCCTAGTCCTCACCTCCTCCTTGCGTCCCCCTGCAAAATTACCTTGCCCAGCCCCAGTCTCAGTCCTGGTCCTAGTACTAGTTAGTACCCGTTGTTGTGTGCCCTGAAGTTCTATTTGGTACTCTGCAAGATCGTATTGTTTACACCCGGTGATTAAATCCGGAACAGCTAATCTCCCACCTACCCCCCCGTACCTTAAGCATGGGCGTCTAGGTCGTCCTCTCAGGCTTTTGCTGCAGTGCTTGATGGTTTGTTCTGTTGGTCTGTGACTGAAAGACCCTCTTCTTATGACGTCTTATGAGTATGAGCTTCGGCTTCGTCTCCTCCTTCCACTCCTTCCACTTTAAAATTTTAGGCGGATTTCGGCGCCACCCCGGGTTGGGGTCTCTTGCTGCCACCGATTCTTCCCTTAAATCCTTCTCCGGAACTCCAGACCCTACGTCGCCGCCACTGCTGCTGTCACTCGGGAGGTTGAGGGGGTTCTTGCCAGACTGGGAGATTCTACTTTTTACCGCTCGATAGTGCGGTGATCGCGCTCTTTCTGTGTCCGCGCTGCTGCTGCCTCCGAAAATACTGCCGCTACTGCTGCTACTCTGACTGCCCTGGAAGAGGAAGGAGATTCTTCCCAGCACCCTCCAGCAGTTTCTACTAGCCTCCTGCGCTGCTGCCCAGGTCCCGGTGCGCGGCGTCTCGTCCGATTCAAGGCTGCTCCGTCAAAGGGAAAATTGCATCCCGGGGGTCATCCGATAGAAACACCAAAATCCAGGTATGTTTGATGGGATCAATATTATGCAGTGGTTGTCATTCGGGTTGCATGGGGACAAAGTGAGGGAAAAGGCATGCTTTTACTTAACGTTATGATAGGTGAATTCGGAGCTCCCGACCGAGTGTCCTAGCCGGCCGCCATCTTCCTTCTGTTCCCAACATCGTAGTTTTTTGTAAGTCGAGAGAAAGCGAAGTTTGACAATGAAAAGAAGCTATGTGGGGGGCTCCATCACAGGGAAAAATACAAAATCCCTTCATGAATCCTGGGTATTACAACACTTTCATTTGATTCAGCTCAGCCCAACTAATAGTAAATGAGGCAAGTAAAAGATCCTTGGTTATTCCGATGTGTTATTAATGAGGATAGGGCTTTAACTATGTGGAAATTAATTTAATGTGCATATGTTTAAGGATTTGACATCTACAGACTAGTTTACGTCATTATGCTGTCTGTATGGCATGGAAGCATGTGGTATACAATATGCATATAACTTTGGTGTTTTGGCTGTGTGGGATAGTGGGATTGTGTGCTGTAAGTGGTTCAAGTACCGGCACTATGACTAGAGCGAATGTCGCCTACCTGGCCAGAATGCTGATGCAATTGAGAAACCAGGATGTTTGTGAGGCATGTGACCGTTTGTTTTTGAGAAGATCAGAAACTGGAGAGGTTGCTGAGAAAACGAAAGCAAAGAGGACAGGTAGCTGGGCTAAATCTCTTTCAGGGAGATTGCTAGTGTACAGACACTCTGTCATTATGGGGGTCCTCAGACACTCTGCTAATACAGAATGGATTGGCTGTTTTTGTAAGGCCTATTTGAAACATGCTAAGAAGTTAGAGGAGTGAGCTACACGGTCATGGTTAGGACCTAACAAAAAAATATTTTTGGGTAATCCTAAACAGATATACCGGACTCATAAGACCTACAGCAGCACAACAGGATATGAGTGCAAGCCAGAGGGTACAGGTGAAAATGTGCTGTGCCTGATATTAGGGAAGATCAAAAGAAATGTATTTGAAATCACTGGCAATATTTTTAAAGGAATGCTTTTGCATTAAAATAGCAGAGATGAACAGATAGGATGGCCAACTCTCTCATATGTTTATGCCCTCTCCATAATCTGTAATGTATATTTTAAAAACAGGAGAGGGCCCTGCTCTTTAAAATTATATTATACTGTACTGCATCCAAACCTTACTTCCCAAGTGAGCAAACGGGTCTCATACATGATCATTCCAAGTACTATAAAAAAGGTTCAAAGGTTCAAAATATGCTTTATTCGATATTCAACAATGAAATATCATATAAGCGAAGAGTTTCATACAATATCATACAAACATATAATTACAAAAATAATTTAAAACAAAGAATTTGGTCAATTCATTAAAATAAGTAAATGGTAACCAATTAAAAAGCAAGAACTGGAAAACCAAACTTAGAGTGATAACTTAAAAAAAAGGAGCAATCAATTAGGCCTTGATGCATAGCATGTACGACAGGATACATATATACAATTATTAAAAATGGGCTTTTTCCATTTTACATGTCTGAGTGGAACACATGGTGGCCAGAGTCCCCTTTCACCAATTGTTATTGTTCATTTCTCTGGGACCTGGGTAAAAATCGAACAAGTCCCAAGTAGAAATAGGGGCATCACCGGGTTTTGGTTGAGAATGTCTTAAAAAGGGGACAATGTTCCTGTGTTTAAATCTGATCAATATCAGATCTCCCGAGATGTCTTTAGGCAGTCTGCCTAACCACCCCACCCTCCTGACGCTCACAATTCCGCCATCTAGGGCGGGCGGCAGCGGTCTATTGTTGTGAAGCCAAAAGATGGTCTTATTTAGCAGCTCCTCGGTTGTTTCGTGGTTTCCCTGACCAAGTTCAGGCACCCCGGAAAGAACGGACACGTAGGGGGCAGCTTCAGGGGGTAAATTAATTCTATGCCTTCTTGGCTGAGGATATCGAAGGGCTTTAAAAGGGGCGCTAGTGGGGTTAGGAGCGTTATTATGGCCCCTTGGGAAGGGTATACTCAGGGCAGGGTCAATTGTTCGTGCTTTTCTGAGTTCAATAGGAATAGGCTTGTCCGGGTTTATACTGAGCGTGGAACGTGGGGAAACAACCGAATTTGCAGTAGGTGGATCAGACCTTTTTACTATTAGTTCAACACTGGTCAGCCTGTCTCCCAACTCCTTAATTTTAGTGACCAAGGGTAACAAAGCAGCATTCAATAATCGCTCAAATTCGGCCAATAGGGTCGATTGAAAGGGGGAAACAGGATTATTTAATGTAGACCCTGCTTTATGTGGCGTTAACAGATTTGGATTGGCAGGGAGGGATGGGGAGCTACGACACATTAGATTAACATTTAATGGAATTTCCTCATTGTTAAATTGGATTAAATCAGGGGATACAGGCACAGTCTGGGTGGTACAGTTTATGAGATCATTGTCTTTGCCCAGTCTGGGGGGAGTTAATGTATCAGGGACATAGTTAGTGCCGCACACGACATTGAGCTCTTCCCAAAAAGACATCATGGGAGGACTATGTATGGCCCGTCGACGGCACTGGACAATGGAACATAGATAAGTAAACTGTATGGTGTCTCTGTACCTCTTATGTTAGGACCAAATGGGGTGGCCCGCCCCGGCCTCCTCTGGCCTCGGAGGGCCACAGAGGGCCCGCCCTTTGCCCGGGCTTAGCCCGGCGCCCGCCCCCGCGCGCGTCCCGCGACGCGGAGGGAGCGTCCTCTTCAAGTAGCGCCTCCGGGCGCGCTGTGGGCGGAATCAGGAAGTGGGCGCTAAGCTCCCTGGGAGCTGTAGTCTCAAGCCGCGAGGTGGAAAGCGGTGGCGGCGAGACTGCAGCGTCAGGGACCCAGGAGCTACTGTGCCAGCATTCACCCTCCGGTAAGAAGCCCTCCGGCTGGATTTACACCCCCGCTCCACCGAGGGAGCGTCCTCTTCAAGTAGCGCCTCCGGGCGCGCTGTGGGCGGAATCAGGAAGTGGCACTATAAAAAAGTAAAAAGTAAAGTCCACATTTGTAAAGCGCACAATCACCCGTAAGGGTCTCTAGGCGCTGGGGGGCCGTCGGGAAGATTAAGCGAGCTATTGCCCAGAGTCACATGGTGCTGGGCTAACCTGCCGCCGGAGCCGGGGATCGAACCGTGGTCCCCAGATTCCAGCGTCAGTCGTACTATAGTCAACGTGTGAAGGATATAAGGGGTACATCATGACTGTGCACAGCTGGTGAGGCTGAATATTACTATTGTATTTCTATTACATTGTGCTAGCTGTTGTTCTGCTAACCAGTTCACACAGAGACATTCCTCAAAAAGATCTGTGATCGAAAAGATCTAATTGAGAGCGCGTTAAATCCGTTTAATGTTTTATATCAAGAAGCGTGATGAAGATTTCTATTTTGTGCTGGAAAAAAACTGGACTACAAAAAAACAAAATGTGCTTAATATTAGGAAAATAAAATGGAAACTATTACCAACGCTGATATGTGTGTGTTTGAGTGTGTGCGTGCGTCCATCAGTCCACTCCACCACGTAGAATGCTAAGGCGAAAATTTTCTGAGGTTTCATTTTTTGCAATCATAGCAAATACGTGGAGGCACTAAAGAAAGATATTAATGTTTCACAAAGGCATAAATGGTTGCATGTTGAACACCCCTTTCCGTCCCTCATTGCTACCACCCACGTCTCTTCATTAGAAATGATTCCCAAGAACTCCGGCCATGCAGACCCTGGTTATGAACAAGGATTGGATTCCCTCTTGAGTGGCTTTTAGCATGCTGTAGTTCAAACATTGTAACCAAGGGTTACACAAGGAAATGGGAACATGCGTTGCATAAGCAATCTGGGAGAAGGTTTGCACAAGCAAACGTGAAGATGATAGTAATCTTTTACGTAATTATGAAGCAATGGGCTTGTTAGTGCATGAGGATCAATGTGCGTTTATCCCAGGACGCAGCAATATTTGTAGACTAGCTCACGTATTGCATTTTATGCAGCAGATGGATGTAAAAGGTGCGCTGGTAACGCTAGGCATCGAGAAAGCTTTTGACACAGATAGCTGGGAGTACGTTTAGGGTGTTGCACGACATGGGAACCGGCTCAGTGTTTCAGAACTGGGTTTGCCTCCTGCATACAGGGTCAATGACCAGGGTAAGATTAGATGGTATTATATCAAAAGGTCGGCGAGTGAGAAGGGTACACGTCAGGGGTGTAACCCTGTCAGCACTGCGGTTTGAATTGGTGATGGAGCCCCTGGTGATAAAGCTCTGGGAGACCCTTGGAGAATGTGGATTTCGGGTTGGATATGTGTTGCATATAGGGTCTATGTATGCGGACGACAGTTTGATTTACCTCAGAGAGCCTCATAGATAACCCACGCTGTGGAAGAAATGGATAGATTTTAAGGTGCAACTGGCCTACTTGTGAACAAAGACAAGACAGTGGCGTCCCCACAGGCAACACTAGTAGGGGTCGTTTCAGACAGATTACTGACTAAAATCAATCACAAATAGACGTAGGACCACTTTAGTTACCTGGGTGCACAGGTCACGCACATGCCAAACCAGTATGATCTTAAAATTGGCAAACTGTTACATGGACTGCGTAAATCAACTGATTTCTGGAAATTGCTCCCACTTACTGTTGTCATGTGCATAGCACTTGCAAAGATGTTCTTCTTGCCCTAAGATCTAGACTACTAACAGCATTCGCTGTGTGGACATCTTGGACCAACATTTCCTGAAATAAATACTCTCTTGACTTCATTGGAGTGGGCGGGAAAGTGGTAAAGAGTGACGTTAACAATTCTTAAATTGAACATTGTTGATGGTTGTCTGGGCCTCCTGGACTTGGTGTTGCATTACCTGGCAGCACAATTACAGCCTGCAGCGTGGCGGTGCAACATTAAGGGTAGTTGGGGAAAGAGGGTACTGAAGGGCAGGTGGGAGAGGATTCCATCACCTGTGAAAGTGATGACCGGCAGATGGACATCTACACAATGCTCTTTTGTAGGTGAACACGTTGTCTCAGAATGGGACACAGGTGTTTGTAGGATTCTGAAACACCCTCCTTTTCCAAGGTCACTGCAAATATGGTGGTTGTAGCCATTGCAAAATATATGCCAGGACGTGCCCATTGACCCGATGGGGAATGAGTTACACACTGGGCAAATTGTAATCTGGTGAGACAGTTATAACGTTTGAGGAGGCCCAACTTAGCTTTGGGGTGGGTTCGGGACAGTTTCCGCATTATGCCGAATTGGTAAACCCTGCCATGGTGAGTTGGATGGGATCCGGAAGAGTGCCCCAGACTACTGCTGTTTTGGATATAAGGCTAGAGTTGGGGCATGCAATTTGTGGTGTGTAATACCTCTAGAGTGCACTGATAAGGGATAGGCACAATCAACCTTTCACAGCCCAGAGACGGTGGGACCAAGATTTGGTGGTGCAATTAAATGAGAGAGAATAGGGGTCTTCTTTTGGAAAAGTTCAAACTATATCTAGCAATGTTACATGTAAATTAATGCATTTCATGTATTTACAATGTACTTACCTTGCCCGAATCGCCCACACAGAATTTACCTGTGCAGACTCCTGACATGCTCTCGCTGTGTGAGAGGGTGAAGCAGACCTTTAGTATATGGCCTGGGGTTGTGTTCAGTTTTCTTAATTTTGGGAAGGGGATGGACGATTTGAAGCGTACTATGAGGTTGAAAATTGAACAAAGTGTTCAACATTGCCTTTGAAATCAAATCATTAAGCCTTGGGGTTCGAAGTTGCAACATCAATTTGCTTCCCTGGAATTGGGATTGGTTTTGACAAATTGGTGAACCACCATCCACTGAATTAGGCCGCAGCCTCCCAAGATAGCATCCTAGGAGAAGGATGCCTCGGAATGGGATACTGCAGGGGAAATTAGAATGGAAATGGTTAGTACAGATGATAAAGCTGCTGAAGATTTACATGACTGGTCTGAACTGATACATGTTTGGATGAATGGGGAAGAAGATTGTTTGGGGAATCTTCAGAGTGAAAAAGTTGGCACTGTGTAATGGGGTTGTTCCTCTATATGGTTGGTTATCTGTAAATTGTATACTGTTGCTATGGAATGTGAAGATTGTCAAAGATCACCTAATGTACATTGACCGCAGTTATGTATGTTTTTTCCAACATGATAAATGTACAAATAAAATCTGGAAAAAAAACTATTTTACCATGATATTATGTTCAATACCTTAGTCCAAAGCAGGTACTGAGAGCCGCTGTTGATCCCTGAACACCCTCAAGATATCCATGATAGTGACAATGATCCTATAAAAGAAGAAAATAATTACTCCACCAAAGTCCTAGCCACTGACCAGGATTTGTTTGAGAAACTGTGTGCCAAAGAGTCCATGCAATATTATATAGAATAATTTCAGCTAAGGTATGAACTAAAATATTACCTGATCAATAATTATTTTAATTTCATTTTAGGTATATCCAGGTCTATACATAATGCCCTCTTAAAACAATGTATCCTGGTCACTTTCTAAATACCCCATCCCTCAAACTGACTCTACCTTTCCAATCAATAAGAAATTAAAGACACCACATCCAACAGAGAGCTGTTTTTTCATTTATTTTTATATTTTGTGTTACTGAGGTTAAGTAAGAGCTGACACAAAGTTAAAGTTGACTATTAAATAAAAGACAGACAGTGGATACTGTGTAAACAGGGAGGGAGAGGCACAACCATGACACGAAGGATCTTATGACCGATACATGTAACGTCAGACAGATGACAATTTGTAAAGACTGGCGGATGACCATTTTTCTTGTGTTCAATCAGCAGTATGGAAGAAGTGAATATGCTGCTCATACACTGTTTTTTCACACCAAACCCATGAGCACATTACATTAACTTTCCACAAATTGTTAAGAATATGAAGTACATCTAGATAAATTCAGAGTGAATTGAAAAATAGAATAATTGTAGCTGAGTAGATTGGCATAAGTGTTGCCAGTGGATTGGCACAAGCCATACCTTTATTCACATAGCAGTATGTGTGCATAAAGGTTTCTTTTGTATATGTACACGCTTTTGTAATCCATATCCTGTTGTATAATTTCTTGCCATGAATAACCAGTGATAGAGAGGAATGTCCCTACTTGTAATAAAAGCCGACATGGGGCCTTATGATATACGTGCCCCGGGAGCGTAACAGGTGTTTGTGCGCACTTTGCGCTTCCAGGGACACTATGGTATTACAGGAGGGGCCACATACGCCTGTGTGTCCTCTTCTGTAATACTGAAAGCGCTGGTGCACACATAAAGCGCCAGGGCTTCCTCAAGACGGCGTTCTCTCATTTGAATGGGTGTGTGGCCATGCAAATGAGCAAATGTCCTTGCCTCTGCGCCCACGCCATTTTACAGACGCGGGCACAGAGGCAAAGAAGCTAACAGGAGGTGCACTGATACTGCACCAGCTAAAGGCGCACTCTCAGTGCGCCCCCTGTTGGCAGCCCTCTTGCGGGGGAAAAGGGGTGTCATAGACCTCCCCTCCAACATCCCCTTGCAGGTGGGTGGAGTCAGTGACTGCGCCCACCTGCAAAGAGATCCCTAATTCCCTGAAAAAGTTCAGGCTGGGGGTTGCCTGCACTGAGAAAACATGTTTACTCTAAAGCAGCCACTCTGTTTTTCACATGAATGCGCGACCCTGAGGGTAACGCATTCACTATAGTGCGGAGCATTTTCCTGGATTGCGCTGGGCGCACCTTTTTAAAGATGCATCTAAAAGATCCAGGAAAATGCATTGTATCCATAATATGTCCCCTAATTTCCTTAATAACACTATATTTATAACATCGCTTCTTACATGTAAACATAAAATACACACCTACTGTAACTGTAATCACTATAGTTGAGCTGTGGCAATGAACCCATCTAGTGCTATTTACCAAAACCATCAGAGTGTGAAAAGTAGTTGTCTCTGGGGAATCAAAACTCCCACTTAAAAAGATAAAGGCATAACTAACTTTTCAGATCCCCCTTCTCCTGCACTTTCTCTCTGAAAAGTAATTTCATGAGCTGATAAGTGGCTATTTATACCCATATTCAATACTTAAATACAAAGGTGCAGGAATCAAACTGCATGCAAACAGATACCGAAAACTTCAAAGATTAAAATACATATGCGGTAAACTGCAGACTACATTTTGCTGTATTTACTTTCTCAATAAATAACTGAGGATGAGAGGGTGTGTGACTTACTCATGTAATACTCCTGGCTTACTCATGAATTTCAGCAATAATAGCGAAAGTCACATACAAATGTATGCATATCAAGCAGGTATTCCATATAGTCATGCAATTCCTTATTGATGTTCAATAGTCTTTCCTCTCCTCCAGCATTGTCCCTCTATTTTTATGTCTCTCCTTCTCTCCCCTCTCAATGTATTGAGACTGAACTATTTTATCTGACCCCCGATGGAACTACCTGGTTTAGCTATAGAGGAGATGGGCCGTGGATTCCCTCCTTGGTCGTCACCTATCCAGTCGGTCTTTAGACAGACTTCTTTTCGTCTCTCCTTATTGTCTCTTCCCTTATCCTCCCTTTCTCACCTCCCTTGCCCCCTCCACTACTCCTCTCTGTCCTTTCTCTCCCCTCCTAATTGTATTGCCTATTTTTTGATGTACTGTGTAATTTGTTGATCTTGTTCTGTTACATTGTTGATTCTCATGTAAAGCGCTCTGATACCTTCGGGTCTAGCCAGCGCTATATAAAACTTTAAATAGAGTGTGCTTTATTTCTTTTGTGAGGAGGAGGTGGTTCTGGTGTTTATATATATATATATATATATATATATATGTATATATATATATATATATATATATATGCATTAATCGTGGAAGAAGACAAATACCAGTTCAAGTAAAAATGAGTTTTATGGCTGCTGAAACTACTGTACTTTGAAGGTTTGCCAACCCGTGAGAACTGCAAAGTATACAAGTCATATCTAAGAATCGTGTATATTCAAGTGCGCTCTAATCAGCTTTGCATTTCCTCTCACTCAAACAATAGTGGGTCATACATGCGAGGACTCTTGAGTGCGATGAGGCAGGCAGCAGCAGCTACCGCCAAAACAAAATTATGAGAACCGCAAGAACACTGGAGATCTCTTTACTTTCACCCATAGAGCTTGGCTGCTTAAAATAACCAACATTTTCATGTGAAAGTACAGTGAAAATTAGGAATTATTGGGGGGCCGAACTGAGAAGGTAATAGGGAGCTCATCACTGTGGTATTTAGTATACATTCCTCTTTTCAAAACATCCCTGAGCTCCTACCTTGTAGAGAGGGGGTTGTAGCATGTGCCGTGACTAGGCATCACAGCATAAGGAGAATCCCAATGATGAAGCATGCCACCTCGGTGGGTGACGGATCTTGCCCTTTTAAAGAGATATTCCTCTGCGGCTCGATCTTCACTTTGACAGCTACTGTTGTTTAGACCCAAGGATTATTTGATTGTGATATAAGTATTGGTTGGGGAGCTAACCCTTGCCGGTCGCTGGATCTCCTTGAACCCCCTCTCCTTTTTGTGATAATATATATAACCAATTGGTAATGGGCCTGGTTTTCCCCATTCCCTGCGTTACAGGTATCATACAAATCGGTAACTCTGAGGACGAGGAAAATCCAGTATATTTACAGAGCCTCTCATAATGCAGCCACAAGTCACATATCAACCCAGGGAGACAATGAACATCAGACAGTCCACGTCAGATAATGTCTCTTTTTTCTAACTTTAGATTCTCTACAATAGGCCCGTATGCGACCATCCCCGGCCTGCACGCGCTGAGAGTCTGCCCCAGCAGATTTCTATCACATGGTATGGCGCCGTTCTGGAGAAGGGTGGAGCGTGACCTTACACAGGCCCTAGGTTGGGAGGTTCCCCATGACCCGAAGCGCCTGCTGCTGAGAGTGTTTGACGGCCTTGATGGCTCCAGAGCAGATAAGCGTTTCCTGGGGACAGCGGTGGCGTTCGCGAAAAGAGATATAGCTGCGCTTTGGTCTCAGGCTAAGGCGCCCAACGTGCGGACATGGAGGAGGGGCGTGGATTGGTGTGGAGCGCAGGAAGAGCCCCTCTTCGAAGCTAGGGGATGCCCTGAGCTATTCAATAAAGTGTGGGGCAAATGGTTCAACCTGTTACCTGTGTGAGGTTCCGAGTGATCTTGTCTGTGTACTTTGTTTTGGGAGTGTCACATCCAATCCTGCTGAGCCAACTATATTCTTTGTCGATCGTGTGTGGTGTAATCTCGCTAAGTATAATGCTGGATTTGCTACCAATAAATTTATATGTTCCTGTTTTTTTTTAAAAATCAATAAAGTTGATTATCAAAAAAAAGAATCTCTAAAATAATAGCTGATCAGTGATCAATACGTTTCTAATAAGTTACTGCTCTTTGATTGCTGATGAAATGAATGCTGTACTCTTAAATAAAAGGGTGGTTTTATTGTGATTATGTACACATTCTCTGCAAGAGCTTTGTTCAGTGTGGAAGGCCCTATACAAGTTCCCTGATGAAAAGTTAAGTTCAATATCGGTGAAGAAAATTAAAGTGAGGACTGTACATGTTCTTGAATCAAGCACATGATCTCAAGACAGCCATCACGAAGGGGGTTAAGAAGGAGGCAGAATTTGTAAAAAGGCACTTTCCAAAATTAATACTGCTTAGCCTTTTTAGTTCTAAATTCCATTTATTAATGGAAGACATTTCCCCATTGGCAGAAATGCCAAAACTCTACATCCAGCCCACCCAAGCGAGAGCTTTTCACTGACTCAACGACCTGACCCAGTACATAAATAGTAAATATTCAACCTGTGTGCTTAGTGACAGGTATCTTCCACAGCTATGGTCATTGTGTACTGTACGAATAATAAACCTGTCTAATGCATATTGATGTGGACTGCTAGATAGCAAGACAAAGGAAAATCAAAGGCATGTTATGCTGTACGTGGATATAACAAGCAACTCTAGTAAGTCCTGTAGAAGACAACATGTTTTAAAGTGTGTGTAGAGAAATCAGAGACCAACCTTTACTGTGGGGCGATCCGTAAGCAGAGTCCCATTCTCGCTATAAGTATATACAACAAAATGCTTGGATAAAAATTCTCTGAAAAAAAAAAAAAAAAAAGTTATTATTTTTAAGTTATTACAGTCAATCGTACTCCAAAAGCGTGATTAAGTATGCATTCATGAAAGTCTTTGTCCATGTTACCTCTATCGCTAACTACTTTTCAACTGTCAGCATCTCTTTTGGGTAGCTGGCCATATTGCATTGATAAGAGAGGCAGGAAATCAATCATCATTGACCTCCCGAGAACATTACCCCCACCGCAGAGCATTTCACTGGATCGACGTCCAAAAAAGGTGACAGTTCAAACTGCTGACCTACGCCTACAGATCCCTGAACAACAAAGGACCAAACTACCTCAACCACAGACTGAACTTCCACCAACCCGGCAGATAACTGTGCTTCGCCTCCCTCTCCCTTGCCCACATGCCCACTTCCACAAAAACAGAAGGGGCAGCACCTTCTCCTACCATGCAGCCAAAACCTGGAATGGCCTCCCACTCCACCTCTGGACTACACCCACCCTACAGAATTTCAGAGATGGCCTTAAAACCTGGATATTCAACTGACAACTCCCAGCAGCAGTCCCCGCATCCAGTGCCTGGATACCCTCTAGGGTAATGACGCTCCAAGCAGTTCAACAAAAAGAGGAATGGAAACAATGCATAAACAAATCTCATGGTATTCCAAGATGACAAGATGGCATTTTAGGCTTCAGCCTAAAGTACATTTAGGACTGACCAGCAGTTTAGAAAACAGGCAACCAGCGAGAGTGATCACAACTCACACAACACTAGCTCCAGCATGCAAAACATTTTCAGTAAGAACTCATGCACCAGACTAGGAGGACATACTCTCACATTCAAGACCATGCGTGAGTTTGTTCCCGGTTTGCCATAATCAAATAATATGAGTGTCTACAATGCTGACTCTCCTACACTATTGTTACAAAACACAAGGTAACCCAATATGCAATTGGTCAGGGACCTTGGGTACGTTATTTCTAAAAACAATGGTCCCTAGACAATTAGATAGAGTGTAAATTAATATAGACCCATTCAGTGCTATATTATCTGTCCAGCCGGACAGTTTTTAATATACAATAGACTAGCAAAACAGAAATAGGAGAAAAATTCAAGCGGGACACAACCTGCATATACTGACAAACATATGAAACAACATTAAGGGAAGGGTTTCAGGCAAGGAAAACGTGTCTGCATTTACATTAGATATAGATACAACCCACAGAATATTGTGAGCACACCACTACAAGTTCAACATTGCAATTTTGTCAATGTATATGGTGTACAGTTTGTCGACGATGTTTCGATCCCTATTAAAATCAGTGGGATCACCTTCAGGACATTTAAGATGACATGCCTGTATATAATTGCTCTAGATACCCAAGCTGTTATGCCGGTGGGTTCTAGGTAAATATTGAAGATGCCGTCGGTCGTGCCTGATAAGCACCTAAGACGGCTGAAAGTAGCACAGTGGCTGCAGGGACCGTGAATATGTCGCAAGTGAAACCTTTTTGATAAAGAGGGCCGGAATTACAGCGGAGCCGCGTGCGCGATCTCCATGGTATGGAAGTTCCGAGCGAGTCTCGGCTCCAGTTGTGGTCACGGTCCCGGCGGAGAGCACGAGCAGGTTGTCAGAGCAGTCTTTAGAGACTCCTACACTATGCATCCTCTTGGCTGTCTCTTTAGAATTATTGCTTCTGAAATGTAATTTTGTTGCCTATTAGTATGCCACTTTTTCAAGTTGTGTCGCCATTGCACTATAGATTCTCATCAATTCCCAATGACAGGCAGTATTGATCAGCATTCCCCTGTACCACCAGGCTTTTTAACATGCATAAAATCCGTGTAAACAGTTAAGCCCAATAACTCTGTACTGCTGGTTTAAACATGGGCATGGTACTTCGCAATCTGCACCCCGCAATTGTATTCTGGAACACCCTTAAACTGCCTGTTATGGGTACAATTAGACTAATGAAAATGGTGATATTGCCCCAGTGTTTGTATGTCTTGCAGGGAGCTGTGTATGAGATACCTCAGGAGTATTTTGGAAACTTGATTCCAAGTTTGTGGAGCTCCTCTGGGCAGGTAAGAGAGGCAGAGTAGGTCTCAATACACTTAAGACAAAGTGGGACAAGGGAGGGATGGAGGTCCCAAGTTTGAAGCTCTATTACCTAGCAGCCCATCTACAGCATGCCACACATTGGCTGGATGGTGTCCCAAACTGGGAGAGATCCTTATTAGATGCCACACATGATGGGCACCAGCTTGGAGAGTTGTTAATGCGTGGGTGGGCCATCCCAATTCACTTTCAATATCTGATCCGTCTCATGGGTAGACTTTGGAACAGAACGGCACAACAAGTAATCTGACATACGCCGTATGCCCTGGATTTAAGAAATCTGGATAATGTACCCATTTGCTCAACTAATAGACCCTATGGCAGTCAATAAATGGCATGAGGGTGGTTGCATAATGTTGACAGACCTCTATCCGGAGGGGTGTTCGATCACTATGCAGGAGGCAATGGATACTTTCGATATAGGAGGGGAAAGATTCTTGCAATCCGGCAAAACTGCAGCCAAGATGCACAGACTGTGGCAAACCTTCCCTGAGGTCCCTGAACCATCGCATGCCCTGGTGACGTCGCGGTCTATGACAGGTGGGTGACGGTTCATTACACACTTATACTGGGCGCTGCGCACAAATAGGCATAGTTAGAACAGGCCTGGCAGTGCTTTAGTGACAAGCTTATTAGTCCCAAAGACTGGTAAAAATTCATGCTGGGGTAAGAAAGGTTTCAATTTGTGCCAGATGTAAGCAGATGCAATATAATATTGTTCATTTTGTGTACTTATCCCCTAAGAGATTGCACTCCGTCTACCCAACTATGGAGCAGTGTTGTCCCAGCTGCGGTGCAGCAACAGCAGATTTTCTGCATATGTTGTGGCACTGCACAACAACAGGTGATGGACAGAATGCAGAACAATGTCATACATTCACCCCAGTACAGAGATCTGGGCCTAAATCCATCGTTTTTTTGCTCACCATGCCTTTCCAGTTTGAACCCAGCTATATGCAAATCAGACTTGACCCTGTGCCCAATGGGAACAGTCCAGCCCGAACTGCTAAGCCAGGTCCTCCCTGGACTGGAAACAAGCATCCAAGTACCGGTTTCGGGCTTTCAGCCCTCTTCAGCCTGGATAGCTTGATTCCAGTGGCATGGAGAGCACGGGACTCACGTCTGAGCATACCCGTCCCACTCGGGGTGACAAATGCAAAACAACAGGTGATGGACAGAATGCAGAACAATGTCATACATTCACCCCAATACAGAGATCTGGGCCTAAATCCATCGTTTTTTTGCTCACCATGCCTTTCCAGTTTGAACGCAGCTATATGCAAATCAGTCTTGACCCTGTGCCCAATGGGAACAGTCCAGCCCGAACTGCTAAGCCAGGTCCTCCCTGGACTGGAAACAAGCATCCAAGAACCGGTTTCGGGCTTTCAGCCCTCTTCAGCCTGGATAGCTTGATTCCAGTGGCATGGAGAGCACGGGACTCACGTCTGAGCATACCCGTCCCACTCGGGGTGACAAATGCAAAACAACAGGTGATGGACAGAATGCAGAACAATGTCATACATTCACCCCAGTACAGAGATCTGGGCCTAAATCCATCGTTTTTTTGCTCACCATGCCTTTCCAGTTTGAACGCAGCTATATGCAAATCAGTCTTGACCCTGTGCCCAATGGGAACAGTCCAGCCCGAACTGCTAAGCCAGGTCCTCCCTGGACTGGAAACAAGCATCCAAGGACCGGTTTCGGGCTTTCAGCCCTCTTCAGCCTGGATAGCTTGATTCCAGTGGCATGGAGAGCACGGGACTCACGTCTGAGCATACCCGTCCCACTCGGGGTGACAAATGCAAAACAACAGGTGATGGACAGAATGCAGAACAATGTCATACATTCACCCCAGTACAGAGATCTGGGCCTAAATCCATCGTTTTTTTGCTCACCATGCCTTTCCAGTTTGAACCCAGCTATATGCAAATCAGTCTTGAACCTGTGCCCAATGGGAACAGTCCAGCCCGAACTGCTAAGCCAGGTCCTCCCTGGACTGGAAACAAGCATCCAAGGACCGGTTTCGGGCTTTCAGCCCTCTTCAGCCTGGATAGCTTGATTCCAGTGGCATGGAGAGCACAGGACTCACGTCTGAGCATACCCGTCCCACTCGGGGTGACAAATGCAAAACAACAGGTGATGGACAGAATGCAGAACAATGTCATACATTCACCCCAGTACAGAGATCTGGGCCTAAATCCATAGTTTTTTTGCTCACCATGCCTTTCCAGTTTGAACCCAGCTATATGCAAATCAGTCTTGACCCTGTGCCCAATGGGAACAGTCCAGCCCGAACTGCTAAGCCAGGTCCTCCCTGGACTGGAAACAAGCATCCAAGGACCGGTTTCGGGTTTTCAGCCCTCTTCAGCCTGGATAGCTTGATTCCAGTGGCATGGAGAGCACGGGACTCACGTCTGAGCATACCCGTCCCACTCGGGGTGACAAATGCAAAACAACAGGTGATGGACAGAATGCAGAAAAATGTCATACATTCACCCCAGTACAGAGATCTGGGCCTAAATCCATCGTTTTTTTGCTCACCGTGCCTTTCCAGTTTGAACCCAGCTATATGCAAATCAGTCTTGACCCTGTGCCCAATGGGAACAGTCCAGCCCGAACTGCTAAGCCAGGTCCTCCCTGGACTAGAAACAAGCATCCAAGGACCGGTTTCGGGCTTTCAGCCCTCTTCAGCCTGGATAGCTTGATTCCAGTGGCATGGAGAGCACGGGACTCACGTCTGAGCATACCCGTCCCACTCGGGGTGACAAATGCAAAACAACAGGTGATGGACAGAATGCAGAACAATGTCATACATTCACCCCAGTACAGAGATCTGGGCCTAAATCCATCGTTTTTTTGCTCACCATGCCTTTCCAGTTTGAACCCAGCTATATGCAAATCAGTCTTGACCCTGTGCCCAATGGGAACAGTCCAACCCGAACTGCTAAGCCAGGTCCTCCCTGGACTGGAAACAAGCATCCAAGGACCGGTTTCGGGCTTTCAGCCCTCTTCAGCCTGGATAGCTTGATTCCAGTGGCATGGAGAGCACGGGACTCACGTCTGAGCATACCCGTCCCACTCGGGGTGACAAATGCAAAACAACAGGTGATGGACAGAATGCAGAACAATGTCATACATTCACCCCAGTACAGAGATCTGGGCCTAAATCCATCGTTTTTTTGCTCACCATGCCTTTCCAGTTTGAACCCAGCTATATGCAAATCAGTCTAGACCCTGTGCCCAATGGGAACAGTCCAGCCCGAACTGCTAAGCCAGGTCCTCCCTGGACTGGAAACAAGCATCCAAGGACCGTTTCGGGCTTTCAGCCCACTTCCGCCTGGATAGCTTGATTCCAGTGGCATGGAGAGCACGGGACTCACGTCTGAGCATACCCGTCCCACTCGGGGTGACAAATGCAAAACAACAGGTGATGGACAGAATGCAGAACAATGTCATACATTCACCCCAGTACAGAGATCTGGGCCTAAATCCATCGTTTTTTCGCTCACCATGCCTTTCCAGTTTGAACCCAGCTATATGCAAATCAGTCTAGACCCTGTGCCCAATGGGACAAGTCCAGCCCGAACTGCTAAGCCAGGTCCTCTATGGACTGGAAACAAGCATCCAAGGACCGGTTTCGGGCTTTCAGCCCTCTTCAGCCTGGATAGCTTGATTCCAGTGGCATGGAGAGCACGGGACTCACGTCTGAGCATACCCGTCCCACTCGGGGTGACAAATGCAAAACAACAGGTGATGGACAGAATGCAGAACAATGTCATACATTCACCCCAGTACAGAGATCTGGGCCTAAATCCATAGTTTTTTTGCTCACCATGCCTTTCCAGTTTGAACCCAGCTATATGCAAATCAGTCTTGACCCTGTGCCCAATGGGAACAGTCCAGCCCGAACTGCTAAGCCAGGTCCTCCCTGGACTGGAAACAAGCATCCAAGGACCGGTTTCGGGCTTTCAGCCCTCTTCAGCCTGGATAGCTTGATTCCAGTGGCATGGAGAGCACGGGACTCACGTCTGAGCATACCCGTCCCACTCGGGGTGACAAATGCAAAACAACAGGTGATGGACAGAAGGCAGAACAATGTCATACATTCACCCCAGTACAGAGATCTGGGCCTAAATCCATTGTTTTTTTGCTCACCATGCCTTTCCAGTTTGAACCCAGCTGTATGCAAATCAGTCTAGACCCTGTGCCCAATGGGACAAGTCCAGCCCGAACTGCTAAGCCAGGTCCTCCCTGGACTAGAAACAAGCATCCAAGGACCGGTTTCGGGCTTTCAGCCCTCTTCAGCCTGGATAGCTTGATTCCAGTAGCATGGAGAGCACGGGACTCACGTCTGAGCATACCCGTCCCACTCGGGGTGACAAATGCAAAACAACAGGTGATGGACAGAATGCAGAACAATGTCATACATTCACCCCAGTACAGAGATCTGGGCCTAAATCCATCGTTTTTTTGCTCACCATGCCTTTCCAGTTTGAACCCAGCTATATGCAAATCAGTCTTGACCCTGTGCCCAATGGGAACTGTCCAGCCCGAACTGCTAAGCCAGGTCCTCCCTGGACTGGAAACAAGCATCCAAGGACCGGTTTCGGGCTTTCAGCCCTCTTCAGTCTGGATAGCTTGATTCCAGTGGCATGGAGAGCACGGGACTCACGTCTGAGCATACCCGTCCCACTCGGGGTGACAAATGCAAAACAACAGGTGATGGACAGAATGCAGAACAATGTCATACATTCACCCCAGTACAGAGATCTGGGCCTAAATCCATCGTTTTTTTGCTCACAATGCCTTTCCAGTTTGAACCCAGCTATATGCAAATCAGTCTTGACCCTGTGCCCAAAGGGAACAGTCCAGCCCGAACTGCTAAGCCAGGTCCTCCCTGGACTGGAAACAAGTATCCAAGGACCGGTTTCGGGCTTTCAGCCCTCTTCAGCCTGGATAGCTTGATTCCAGTGGCATGGAGAGCACGGGACTCACGTCTGAGCATACCCGTCCCACTCGGGGTGACAAATGCAAAACAACAGGTGATGGACAGAATGCAGAACAATGTCATACATTCACCCCAGTACAGAGATCTGGGCCTAAATCCATCGTTTTTTTGCTCACCATGTCTTTCCAGTTTGAACCCAGCTATATGCAAATCAGTCTTGACCCTGTGCCCAATGGGAACAGTCCAGCCCGAACTGCTAAGCCAGGTCCTCCCTGGACTGGAAACAAGCATCCAAGGACCGGTTTCGGGCTTTCAGCCCTCTTCAGCCTGGATAGCTTGATTCCAGTGGCATGGAGAGCACGGGACTCACGTCTGAGCATACCCGTCCCACTCGATGGGTATGCTCAGATGTGAGTCCCATGCTCTCTACACCACTGGAGTCAAGCCATCCAGGCTGATGACGGCTGATAGCCAGAAACCGGTCCTTGGATGCTTGATTCCGGTCCAGGAAAGACATGGCTTGGCAGTTCGGGCTGGACTGTTCCCATGAGGTACAGGGTAAAGGCTGATTTGCATAGGGCCATATCTGACCTGGGGTGGTGTGGAGTGCAAAAAAACGATGGATTTAGGCCCAGATCTCTGTACTGGGGTGAATGTATGACATTGTTCTGCATTCTGTCCATCAATTGTTGTTTTTGCATTTGTCACCCCGAGTGGGATGGGTATGCTCAGACGTGAGTCCCATGCTCTCCACACCACTGGAGTCAAGCTATCCAGGCTGATGACGGCTGATAGCCAGAAACCGGTCCTTGGATGCTTGATTCCGGTCCAGGAAAGACATGGCTTGGCAGTTCGGTCTGGACTGTTCCCATGAGGCACAGGGTCAAGGCTGATTTGCATAGGGCCATGTCTGACCTGGGGTGGTGTGGAGTGAAAAAAAACGATGGATTTAGGCCCAGATCTCTGTACTGGGGTGAATGTATGACATTGTTCTGCATTCTGTCCATCAATTGTTGTTTTTACATTTGTCACCCTGAGTGGGATGGGTATGCTCAGACGTGAGTCCCATGCTCTCCACACCACTGGAGTCAAGCTATCCAGGCTGATGACGGCTGATAGCCAGAAACCGGTCCATGGATGCTTGATTCCGGTCCAGGAAAGACATGGCTTGGCAGTTCGGGCTGGACTGTTCCCATGAGGCACAGGGTCAAGGCTGATTTGCATAGGGCCATGTCTGACCTGGGGTGGTGTGGAGTGCAAAAAAACGATGGATTTAGGCCCAGATCTCTGTACTGGGGTGAATGTATGACATTGTTCTGCATTCTGTCCATCAATTGTTGTTTTTGCATTTGTCACCCCGAGTGGGATGGGTATGCTCAGACGTGAGTCCCATGCTCTCCACACCACTGGAGTCAAGCTATCCAGGCTGATGACGGCTGATAGCCAGAAACCGGTCCTTGGATGCTTGATTCCGGTCCAGGAAAGACATGGCTTGGCAGTTCGGTCTGGACTGTTCCCATGAGGCACAGGGTCAAGGCTGATTTGCATAGGGCCATGTCTGACCTGGGGTGGTGTGGAGTGAAAAAAAACGATGGATTTAGGCCCAGATCTCTGTACTGGGGTGAATGTATGACATTGTTCTGCATTCTGTCCATCAATTGTTGTTTTTGCATTTGTCACCCCGAGTGGGATGGGTATGCTCAGACGTGAGTCCCATGCTCTCCACACCACTGGAGTCAAGCTATCCAGGCTGATGACGGCTGATAGCCAGAAACCGGTCCTTGGATGCTTGATTCCGGTCCAGGAAAGACATGGCTTGGCAGTTCGGGCTGGACTGTTCCCATGAGGCACAGGGTCAAGGCTGATTTGCATAGGGCCATGTCTGACCTGGGGTGGTGTGGAGTGCAAAAAAACCGATGGATTTAGGCCCAGATCTCTGTACTGGGGTGAATGTATGACATTGTTCTGCATTCTGTCCATCAATTGTTGTTTTTGCATTTGTCACCCCGAGTGGGATGGGTATGCTCAGACGTGAGTCCCATGCTCTCCACACCACTGGAGTCAAGCTATCCAGGCTGATGACGGCTGATAGCCAGAAACCGGTCCTTGGATGCTTGATTCCGGTCCAGGAAAGACATGGCTTGGCAGTTCGGGCTGGACTGTTCCCATGAGGCACAGGGTCAAGGCTGATTTGCATAGGGCCATGTCTGACCTGGGGTGGTGTGGAGTGCAAAAAAACGATGGATTTAGGCCCAGATCTCTGTACTGGGGTGAATGTATGACATTGGTTTGCATTCTGTCCATCAATTGTTGTTTTTGCATTTGTCACCCCGAGTGGGATGGGTATGCTCAGACGTGAGTCCCATGCTCTCCACACCACTGGAGTCAAGCTATCCAGGCTGATGACGGCTGATAGCCAGAAACCGGTCCTTGGATGCTTGATTCCGGTTCAGGAAAGACATGGCTTGGCAGTTCGGGCTGGACTGTTCCCATGAGGCACAGGGTCAAGGCTGATTTGCATAGGGCCATGTCTGACCTGGGGTGGTGTGGAGTGCAAAAAAACGATGGATTTAGGCCCAGATCTCTGTACTGGGGTGAATGTATGACATTGTTCTGCATTCTGTCCATCAATTGTTGTTTTTGCATTTGTCACCCCGAGTGGGATGGGTATGCTCAGACGTGAGTCCCATGCTCTCCACACCACTGGAGTCAAGCTATCCAGGCTGATGACGGCTGATAGCCAGAAACCGGTCCTTGGATGCTTGATTCCGGTCCAGGAAAGACATGGCTTGGCAGTTCGGGCTGGACTGTTCCCATGAGGCACAGGGTCAAGGCTGATTTGCATAGGGCCATGTCTGACCTGGGGTGGTGTGGAGTGCAAAAAAACGATGGATTTAGGCCCAGATCTCTGTACTGGGGTGAATGTATGACATTGTTCTGCATTCTGTCCATCAATTGTTGTTTTTGCATTTGTCACCCCGAGTGGGATGGGTATGCTCAGACGTGAGTCCCATGCTCTCCACACCACTGGAGTCAAGCTATCCAGGCTGATGACGGCTGATAGCCAGAAACCGGTCCTTGGATGCTTGATTCCAGTCCAGGAAAGACATGGCTTGGCAGTTCGGGCTGGACTGTTCCCATGAGGCACAGGGTCAAGGCTGATTTGCATAGGGCCTTGTCTGACCTGGGGTGGTGTGGAGTGCAAAAAAAGATGGATTTAGGCCCAGATCTCTGTACTGGGGTGAATGCATGACATTGTTCTGCATTCTGTCCATCAATTATTGTTTTTGCATATGTTGTGGCACTGTACTGCTATTATACCTTATTGGGTGGAAGTACTGTCCCATATCAAACACACTACTAGCTGGGACGTCCTCCAGCAGATTGTCCAGTGTGTACTTGGCCATATCCCCATCAACCCAAAAAAGACGCGGAGAAGGAGATACACAATACTGGGGTTTACTGTGGCAAAAGGACATATAGCGATCAGTTGGCTTAGTCCTCAACCTACAACGGCTGAGGCCTGGAAACGGGACCTACTTGAATGGGCTGGGGCTGAAGAGGCACACATGAGATAAAAGCGCAGGGATGCGAAGGCAACAGTTGTCCTGCTGGCTTGGAGACACAAGCATTACTGGAGCCCCCTGGGGAAAACCGCCCAGGAGAGGATTGGGGAGAACCCCCCGGGAGAGGATTAGGGAGAGGACCGGGGAGCGGCCCGATGGATTTGTGCTATACACCTGAACAAGTGTGAAACACTACATTCAATTGATTTCAGGAGGCGGCATTGTGACCAGAACTGGAACCCACTATTTGATGAATACTGTGATACTGAATGGAAGCCATGGACCGGGTCGGGAGGGCTGGGAGTTCCATAAAAACGTTTATTTCCTCCTTCATGAATTGAAACTTTATTGGTTATAGTATGTGATAAGTATGTGTACTTTGGTGGCGAAGATAGTGATATTCCCAAACCGTTCGCTAGCAGATATCCTTGAATCCCTTTTTGACTGCTCGTGATATTCGTTATATGCTGACTTACATTACTGATCGGCAGATACCTGCTATAGCTTATGCATATACTTGTTGCTCAGAGATTTCTTCTTAATGATACTGCACTGTACACTGTATTGTGTTTTAACCTGCCAATAAAGAAATACAATAAAAAAATAACTCTGTACCATTGACGCCCCACCATTTTCCCTGCGCATCTGAACTTCCCAATTTCTTTTGTTTATGCAACAGTTCTAAGAGCCCCTACTCCGAAGCAACCCCCATACTAAGGATTAGGTATCTCAAGCTCACCTCTGAGAGGGGAAACCTCAATTTATCTACCCACCCTTTAGTCTAAGAGGATAGTCCACTCAGCCGCCTCGACCCAGCCCTGGCATCAGGAGCCCCCCTATGTCTGCATATATGTTTTAAATTAAACAATGTTCGTGAACATTAAAGCCTTAACCACGGCGGTTTTTCCACCGCGATGCGGGCGTTCTAAAGGGTGGGTGGGGCTTCGTCGGCCAGCACTGGGGAGGGAGTGCTCCTGTCGGCCAACGACTGATGGGAGCACGGAAGGGGTTAATGAGGTGCTATAGCTGGGATAACCCTTTGTTTACATTAGTGTGTAGGAACTATGATAAGGCAGCAGAATATTACCCTACCTAATATAGGGTTACATGTTCATGCTAGCGCCCTTTGCCATAAGTACGAATGAGGTCGACGGGAAATACACTATCTTTATTGGCAGAAAATTCCCTGGAGGGAGGGTTCAACCTAAGTACTTGCATGCAGACAGAGGCCCCTAGTTACCCAAACACTACTCTGAAGGGGAAATACAGCCTCCTGCCAGACTGACTGGTACTTTTCAATTGTAAAGGTCCATAGATTCATTTGTACCGAGTGGGCATTATTCTGCTTCCAATTGCCCCGTTCTATATACAACATGGAGGTGCCCTGCAGAACACGGGGAACTGCTTTTAACTTGGCCTTTCCTGGAATCATTGTTACTCAACTATGTCTAATCTGAAAAACCTTGAACTGTGGGCCACATGCTCCTGCTCAAGCTGTGTTTGTATGTTCTGCTGCTGCCTTTGCCTAGTGAGAATACCCCAGTGAACTCAAGAAATCCTGCACTTAAGGGGAAGGATACCGTGCAGTCAACCTCAAAGCCAACAATTATTTTGCAAACATCAGCTGAGACCCTGACACCAGTGATAAAGAAGAGCTGCCAGAGAGATAGGCCTTGCATGCATATTTGAGATGGCGATCTGGGTGATAGACAGATGACCTTTTGAGAGCTCCTCCATCGCTGTACCAACGCATTATTATTTTGATATCATTTTCACCTCTGTTCCCTTTATCTTGTCAAACAAAGTGGTCCAGGATCCGGATGGCTAGCCTGATATGAAGCTAACCCGATCAAGAGACCTTTAGGTTTCACTCTGAGCACTTAGGTTGTTGCACATGAGTGTCCATTGACACAGCAAGGTTGGTGTACATCCACCGTACCCCCACGTAGGTCTCCAAATTCTGTTTACTTGATTTGTAGAAATCTGAGCTCCTATTGTTGCTGTTGTATTTGCTGCCTGTTGCCTTAAATTGAAGTTTAGAAACACTTAAGAAGGCCTGAAAGTAACTTAAGACATGCAAAGTAACCTGTTTTCGCAGGAACTTAATTTTCACCCCTCATTTCCGCCAACTGTACCCGCATCATAAGGTGTTTACGAACTCCAGACAAGGCATTCGTATTGCACAGCTTTGCTGATCTGCCTTTCTTTTTGCAGACTATAAAGTGCACATTTCACAAATTTCCAAACATTAAAAAATTAGAGCTGTTTGCGGACATTACATAATGGTTAGCCAGAGGCCTGGTTTTGTTAGTTTCATATCAGTACCCTAATATAGGCCTAGGTAATACCCTACACCATCACCTACATTATCCCGATACTACACAGTATCAACCCTTTAGGATTGAACCTTTACCTAGTTCCAGTCCTGGGTGCAGAAGGAGGGTTTCTCCTAAACAATAGAGTCCTATAACTTCATCAATAGACTCACACAGTATGAATGAATATTCATAAGGGTTCTTGGAAACCAGGCAGGAGCTACACCACCTACCCAACCATATCTACATATAAGGTTCATTCCATACGTCGTCCTCAAATCCAACAATGGCTGATACATGAGACAAGGGACAAAGGAGCCCTAGATACTTTCTGCATAAATACAGCACATCTTGATAGTGTTAGGAAGAGGGAACTGAGACTTCCAGGCCGACACACTGACCAGAGAAGCTGAGGCTCCTGCATGCAAATGCTCCAGCTGACAGTGGTCTGACACATCCCTTGCGGGTGTCCAACACGAGACCAGAACAGGCTCCTACATTCTCACACTTCAGGCAATGGGGTTTGACTACAAACTAGAGGGATTCTTGGCTTCACACCTACTCACATGCTAGGTACACTTAGGTGCATCTAGATAGGCATCGTAGGAGTAAGCACTTTCTTTTATCATGCATTTTATATTCATGTATGTATTCAGGACTATGGCAAAATGGTAGAGCTGTACTATCCTTTTATATTCATCGTACTGCTGATCATATATCTCTTCTACTGTCTAAAGGTTGTTGCAGCACATCTATTTTACACTAGAAGAACAACTGTGCAATAAATACTTATTGTAACACGCCCTACTGTTTCTTCTGTGTATCTCTCTGAGACCGAGTAAGTGAGCACGAGTGACTGAGCGAAAAGTAGTACATTGTTTCCACGATCCTGAGGGATCAGGGTTATCATGTTCTAAGGTTGCTAGAAACTATTCTCTCCCCGATAAGAGGAGATAATAGTGGCACTGTGAGCTAGCTAATGCAAAAAGGCTAACATTTCCGGTGGGGGTGCTCAGAGCCAGTCTGCCACCAAGCCCACAATCCATGTTATCCGAACGCGCAGATTCTCTGTAGGAATATATAGGAACCACACAACACTTTCAGTAGTACTGTGTTGTGTATGAAACTTCTCTGCTAGTGTTTGATCATCCCTTTGAGATTACTATTCCACCAGTGAGATACACTGGCTGATTGTATAAGACTATGCGTCAGTCATAAAGAGCTTAGTATTGTGTTTATTGTGCTGGGAGCTCTCTATCCGAACCTATTCTCTTTATACTGTAAGTACAATTAATATACAAGTTATTAACTGGGTTGCGTCCACATAACTCCAAGATGGACACTGATATGTTATTGTATTTCTATTTCTGCGTTGCACTGTACTCAGACTCACCCCGCACAACCTCTCCTGAGTGAAGCCTTCGGCTCTTTGCCCCCATCTACACAGAGTCAAGGATGGTCAGTTGCAATCCTTGAAACCTTACTAGATTGAGCAACATGATGGTAAATGCATCCTCCTACAACCGTTGGATGCAGATTGCACAAATTTGCAGTCCCACATTGAGGTAATTGTTGCTAAATTAAATTTCTCACCTCAAATATCACAAGACTTAGCTTCTATTGCCACTATCACAAACTGGTCTCTTGAGATTCCTACCCCCACACTTGGAGCTCGCAATGAAACTGAAACATGTTCCACCCCGGTTTCCAACTCAGCAGCTTGGGAGAGTCACTTCCCAGCTAAAGGCTGTAAAGTTTTGGATTACGTCAGATTTTTTATATACCAGTCTTATGAAGCGCTGGCTCATACCGGTCAGGGTTCCAACTCCTAACCACGCCCTACACCTGCATCAACACAATTAATTTTTCCGATTCTGATATACCTTGTTTTCAGCTACCAAGCCCCACCCCATTTTATAAAAAACACCTTGTGTCGATGCTGGCATTGTAGCTAACATGCTATGCAAGGCATATTTAGGGCCATTCATGTAATGGTAAAAGTGAAACTGCAAGTCACATTTAGGTCTTCGTTGAAAGTGGCACAGAAATCATGGTTCTATTAGGCAGTAGTGTAAAAATCAGAGCGCGCTCTAAAAATGTAAGATTGCCCTAACGTCGAATATATCAGGACGGCTGGTCCGACTCTTACTGAGTAAAAACTTGGGATCATTGCTACAAAAATTTGAGTGCGTGCTCCAGGTTGACGGTTCCAATGGCAATAAGATAGCTTTCATGATCAAGGGGGCCGTTTAAGAACCAGTTCGGAAAGCATTTAGACCGAATCGGTTCCGGAATGCTTTCCTGACAACTCGGATTGGGGCAGTTCGACCGAACGATTTGGATACATCCGGATGCTTCCGGATATGATTCGGTCAGACTCTAATTGACTTCAATGGGAGTCTGTGTTCCGAACGAGAACACAGGCTCCGATTGAAGAAAGGGGTGGCTGGGGAAAATCCTGCACCCTGTGGCGGACACAGTGCATGGTAGGAAAGGGGTGTCCCTTGGGGACCCCAGGGGTCAGATTCGGAGGGCCCCGGGTGAAGGGGGGCCTGCTAAGAGTCCACAAAGACCGATTCCGACAGTCGTTTCGTTCTGAGGTAACCTAATCGGAACGGCTGTCCGAATAGGTCATCGTATTCGCTCGCTCGGAAAACCGTGTCTATAGAGCTGTACAAATCGGCTCCAAAAGGCTAGACCTCAACGATTTCATTTGGGAACCAATCCGGACAGCACTATCTGTCGCTCAGAACTGGGTACGATTCGGTCGGAAACAAGGGTTTTGAATCGGATCCGGCAAGCTCGAATCCGATTCGGAGCCCTTCCGAACAGTATTTTATCGGCCCCCAAGTGTATCATTCCCTGTGAGATAGTTCAGTTGGTTGAGTGCCTTCTGCACAGTGGGAGCAAAAAAATGATAGCTGGTCTTTGGAAATGAAGGTCACAAGCATTACTCTACCACAAAGGCTTATGTTTACTGCAATATTCTTAGCACAAATATATTGCCGTAGGGTCCATGTAAGGTGTTCCTACATTTGTAATGTGCTTAAAATTTATTACAAAGAAATCATTGCAAAAAATTCAACAAATCCCCTTAAAAAGTCAACATGTTTCTGCCGTCGAGGCCAGGAGTGTCCATGGCATTCATCAGGATGTGAAAAAGAGCGCTCCTATACAGTCTCTAACAGACTAAGAGAAAGTCGATTTTTCTTAGCTGTTAGAGACTGGATAGGAGCCCTCTTTTTCACGTCCTGATGAATGCCATGGACCCTCCTGGCCACAATGGCAGAAACATGTTGACGACACTGATGGGGATGGGGTACTAAACCCCCATGTCCCCACCCTAAGTTTCAATACTAAGCAAATACCACGTAAATACAATTTGATGTGGAATTTGCATTAATTTTTAAATCACTCACTCACCTTCCTGCACGGGCCCCCACTTAGTTGTAGAAGTGCCTCCCTCTCTCCAGGTGAAGGCCCGCACTCTATCAATCACGGTTTTAGAGAGCGAGGACTGCCGATGATGAAGCATGACATCGGGTGGTGTGTGAGGACAATCCGTAAATGTTTTCGAGATGACCAACACCACAGAGAATAAGGCATAGTGCGCCTTCATTTGCCTTAAGAATCAGACTCATTCAGGGTAGCTTCTTGTTGTGTGTACCTATATTACTTGGAGGCCAGCTCACCCTGATTACCCCCTAGCCTCTTATTCCTTCCACTCGTGAATATTAGGGATATTGTGTGCATAGGATTTCAAAAAGTACCAAACCGTCTTCCTAGCCAGACAAGGCTCTCCTTGGCTCTCCCCATCCCCTGACTATACCCACACCTGGCTATCAGTCGAAAAAGAATTACTCAGTGCACTTCACACTATTGCACTTTTACCTATTAACACATTACCCCTTACCTCTGGAAAATACATCTTCTCCAATACCAAAAGACCTCTGCCAAAAATGTATCAACTCCTAGAGACCTCTCTCACTCATTCTAATATGATGTTGTTATGGACTAACGCAAAGATCACAATCAAAGGAAAAACCATATTCTGGAAATCGTGGGCATCGAAAGGAAACCACTTTCCAAAACTACTGGGCTCCTCGGGTGCCCCTCTCTCCTTCAGAGAATTTAAACATCAGTATAACCTCTCAGACATAGACTTTTATGACTTTCTTAAACTTAAAACAATCCTGTCTAAGTTAAACTTTCCTGACAAAGATCCCTCCATCATCAAGACGATACTGGCCTTTAACAAGTCAGGCCACCAAGCCTCTAAGTTCTACCACCTCTTACAACCCAAATCCACATCCTTCATGAAAACTGTCTCAGAAAAATTGAATAGCCATGGAACCATCCCTTCGGATAACTAGAAACTAATTTGAAAATCAGGCATGTAAATGTAAATGTGTTTGTATTTATATAGCGCCTTCTACCCTGGGGTCTCGTAGCGCTGTATTCATACCGCTGTGGAACCCTTCCTGGCTTTCCTGTGAAATGTCCCCTCCTGGGCACCCCCAAGGTGAAGCCAGTCATCCAAGCGCTGCTCGGGCCGTTGTGGAGTTTAAGCAAGCTATTGCCCGGAGTCACAGAGTGGGACCCATTATTAGACTAGGCACCGAGGTGAGAATTATCAGGTCCGGGGAAATTGTGTCCAAAAGCCGCCGAGGCGGGAATTGAACCCTGGTCCCGGGCCAGACCTCTGCATCAGGGTCTGCCGCTCTAACCATTGAGCCACGCTTCTCCACAGGCATATCCCACAAGTTCTCTCCGGCACTTTCCCAAACAAACTACTGGCTTCTATACAGATCCTTTTAGACTCCGTCACAGCTCCACAAAATGTCTCTTAAAGATAACCCTTCAAGTTGGAACTGTAATGCAGCTATCGGGGACCTCTGTCATGTTCTATTTTACTGCAGTATGGTCTCCTCCTTTTGAGACAGTGTGCTTGACTTTATCTACACTCTTTGTGGGGGTCCGTCTTAACAAAGAGTTTCTTTCACTAATTCAAGGTTTTCTAGATTCCCAAATCCACACACAGAATGATAGACTCCTAGTGGACATATTACTGACTTCGGCGTGTAAGTCGATATTGGCCAACTGGAAGAACACAGCTGCCTCCTCCTCTGAGGCCTGGCTGAAATTGATCTCCTTCTTAAGCGGTGCAGACAATATCTCTCTTCAGAATTCCCCTTGGAAATCTCAAAATAACAGTGTATGGATATCATTAGACACTTGTTCCTCCATAACAAAACCTCCTTGATCCCTCGTGGACCTTCGCCTGCCCCCTTCCCCGTGCTTTGGGTGGGTTCTCCTGGACTTGGAAATCGGGCTAACTTTCTATCATCACACTTCTATCATCTGTGTGCCCAGTTTGTACCTTTATTATCAACAAATATGGACCATTCAAATATCTACATATACATGTCATTTGTAAATGTGTTATACTCTGGCTCAAATTTTCCTTAACTCTACTCTTAGAAGCATACCCAAGTATTGGACGGCAAGAGGTCCCCTCAGTGACCCACTCCATAATTTCCTTCCTGTTTCTTTTTTGTGTTTTTATTTCGTATTATTACTGCAGTGATATGTATATTGCTTTCACATGTGTTTCTCTCTTATGTAAGATTTTTAGATGGTCATCGGATTCTGCACATGTTTTCTGAACATTATGTATCCTGTTATAATGCCATTTCACAGTAGTTTTTTCTTTTGCTTTGTTTTGTTTGCTCTGTTTTGAAAACCTAATAAAAAACCTTTTGAAATAAAAAAAAACGCAAAAGTTTACTCTATATTTACCAAAGACTTCTCAAGACAAGAGCTCTTAAATGACCCTAAGTGATAGGTGCTGCTTTACAAAATGTCTTCTTTGTACAGCACTTGACAGGGCAGTTATATGTTTTTTAAGTTCCTTACTATGAAACAACTTATTGGTAAGCAATCTCACGGTGGAAGGATGAACGCATGAGCTGGCCCTGAAAGAATTCAAATTTTTAACTTGCAGATCGCACGTCTTCTCTAAAGTCAACTGCACACGCTTTGCGCCAGCAAAGTAAGGGAGAAGGCGTGCAAAAAACATACCACTAGGGCACCAAAATTCAAGGAGATAGCTCTGCACTACTTTAAATTGTCTTGCTTCAGTGGCAAGCACGATTACAAACTCTAGGCTTAACATGCATATGAAACTGTTGAAAAAAGAGCTGGGGAATATGCTTTTTCACAGAAGCTCGATGTTTGACATACTTTGGAAACTGTAGAAAATAGTGTAATGGAATATGTTTTCCATAGATCACTTCTGTAAAAGCTGGGTGCACCTCATTCGACAAACAAAGGACACATTATAATACAACAGTGCCTTTGTATTCGAGCCTAGAAGTTCTGATAGCTACAAGATTAAGTATGCACCCTATGGACTGTTTTTGAAAGGAAAGCCCCAGGTCTACTGTCCTTGGATAAAATACAAATGAAGAACATATGTGGCAGGAGCATGGGGTAAGTAGAGTAACATACAACGCCACAGGGGTCACAAAAGAAAGACACCCATGGGAGATGCTCACAATATCAAAACTTTTCAGAGAAAGTATCTGCCACATCTTGACATTGGAAACTGCATTAAAACGAAGGTCAGACATCACAAAGCAATGCGTGCATCGCAGTACTTTACAACGCAGTAGCCACAACGCGATTAACTTTATAACCTCTTGCATTACTTTGTGGAATATTTATATGAAAACTTAAATGGTAAGTAACAATTTTAGCATCCATGTAGGTATACATATAACAAATACAAACATGTGTAAATCCATTATATATGTGTGTATATGTGTATGTGTATACACACATATATATATATATATATATATACATATATATATATATATATATATATATATATCAAGCTCCAAAGGTTGACCAACTATCGAGTAGCACTCGGACACGGCACGCTTTTTCCCCCAAAAAAGCCTTTAATGGTATGCACAGGCGAATTTTCAGTCTCTGAATGCAAACAACCGCAGCCTTACGCGTTTCGTGATTCCACTTCCTCAGAGGCTACAGCGGTCGAAGGAATAGAACGGGCCACACCCTCCTATTAAGCCAAATCACATGTTGATATTCAACTGCTCTGGATGAGTCAATGCGTGGGCATCTGGGAGATGTAGTCCGTATCAGTGCTCCTTTAGTCCAAGTGCCGTGCCCCATCTTCGAAGCCCTTGCTGTAATGAGACTCCATGGCCCCCACGCCACGGGGTGGTGCTGCTCAGCGGCGGGACAGCCGCTTAAATATCAAGCTCCAAGGGGTGACCAACTATCGAGTAGCACTCCGACATGGCACGCTTTTTTCCCCAAAAAAGCCTTTATTGGTATGCACAGGTGAATTTTCAGTCTCTGAATGCAAACAACCGCAGCCTTACGCGTTTTGTGATTCCACTTCCTCAGAGGCTACAGCGGTCGAAGGAACAGAACGGGCCACACCCTCCTATTAAGCCAAATCACATGTTGATATTCAACTGCTCTGGATGAGTCAATGCGTGGGCATCTGGGAGATGTAGTCGGTATCTGTGCTCCTTTAGTCCAAGTGCCGTGCCCCATCTTCGAAGCCCTTGCTCTAATGAGACTCCATGGCCCCCACGCCATGGGGTGGTGCTGCTCAGCGGCGGGACAGTCGCTTAAATATCAAGCTCCAAGGGGTGACCAACTATCGAATAGCACTCAGACACGGCACGCTTTTTTCCCCCAAAAAAGCCTTTAATGGTATGCACAGGTGAATTTTCAGTCTCTGAATGCAAACAACCGCAGCCTTAGTTGCCGATAGTTGGTGTTTCGACGATGAACTCGTCTTGCTCACGAGTTCATCGTCGAAACGCGTTGGGTGTTTTTTTTCCATCACTCGATATAGCATGCTTAAATTTTGCTAAATAAACCCTCTTTTCTGCAACTACGAATTTGGAGTGGCAAACCTTTATTGGAGTGGAGTGCATCGGCATAAACTGTTTTTGTGCTTTGTGAACTGGTGATATATATATATATATATATTCAATGAAATAACCAAGTGTTAAAGTGATAATATAGTTAGATGTTGCTATAATGAAATTTAAAAACAGAAAATCAGCTGAAAGTTGCCAGTTATAGTTCAGTGGACTACTACTTACACCACGTCATGCGCTGCTTATATCACACATTACATAATTCATGACATATTAAATGACATCACTAATGACACGTTCAAATGAATGTGATTGTGTACTAAACACCTTTCGAACTGGAAGGTATTCAACAAGCTACACCTAGAACCAATCTTCAATCACCATTCTAGTGCTAACAGACGTAACCTTTTGCAACATGCAAAACATGAATCATATCTGTGAAATCACCCACAGTAGCTCATGCTCATTGTGCTGGTATTCAGCTGTGTAAGGTAAGAAATGTCTCTGTAGGCATTAATATGATCAGTAGCTCATTACGGCTTGATTGCCATCCAAAAAAGGGTTTGGTCTTTATTTACTTTGATGGGATGTGCCTATTAAATACCTCATCTGACATAGAAGTTTAAGTCAACAACTTCACATCTGTACATTAAGACATGTACACAGTACACATATTCCTGAAATGAGCAGAATGGCATAAACCTTTCAAACAACACTTACAATAATACTGCCACTTAAAACATCTATGAATGGGTCACCCAAATGTTATACATTCTTAAACAATTTATAATGTCTCTAAATATTCAGTGAACTTCAAGAAATGGATATCTGCGCCTCATAAACCTCGAGTATAAATAAAAACTGTGAATATGACTATATGAGAATTCTTTATTCTTTAAAATCAGCACATGCTGAAACATCCACAGACTATTAATGTATTTTAAATAGAAGTGTTAGCTTTTCTCACATATTTTTGGCAACAGGCCTGGGATTCAAGTGATAACTTATTTGAAAAGTGTGTCTGCAGATCACACAAACTGCACTCAGTCTCTAGCTTGTTTATATCAAGCAGTGCTTGCACTCCAAACTTTACTGTTTGTTAAAGTGTGCACCATATTACTTTTACCATACTCAGCCAGACTTGTCTCCAGGACTGTGTTATTTCTATTCTATACATGCACACGCACATATAGTCAATCTATGATGTATTTGATGGAGGCCCTTTACTATAAACTTAATTTTTTTAAATGATGCACAGGTTTATTTAGTAATTTTAGTAGCAGTAGTTTGGAAGTTATCAGTGATGTCATCAATTACGTAATTCAACATGTTATGAGTGATGTAATATGTGAGGTCATAGTTACTGCATAGTGCATGTCAAGTGTACAAGTCATAGCATTGTCTCGATCCAGAACCTAGTTTCACAATGTACATGTAACCTCCTGAGCACTTATTTTTTTAGGGCAGCTAGATGTTAAAAAACTGTCACACCAGGGATTACTTCTCTGGCCTCTGATATTGTAGTGCTGTTTAAGTGGAGGGAATTACAATAATGTTGTGATCTTCTGATATTGCCCAGTGATAGACCAGGTAAATGTCGTGCATGGTGTCTTCTTGTGTCTAGTTCTGCCTGAAGCCATGATAGGCTGTGATAGCATGGGCACCAAACTGCCTGTCTTAAACACCAAAACTGCCTGTCTTAAACACCAATCTGGCAATGGTGGTCAGAAAAATCCTTTGAGGTGGTTTCTAAAGGCCGGGGACTTATTTTTATGAGTGGTGTTCTATGAGTGGCCTATCAAATGGCTACTTTCATTTGTATTTCTATTTATGACCTCCTTTAGGCACCACTGTCTTCTCGCGGGAGCCATAAAGACAATGAGATAGTCCACCAACACTCCTGCAGGGCCTTTACTTCCTTCTTCGATTCCAGCTGGAGTCCTGCAGGACCTGTGATTATTAAAGAAATCTTGTACTTTGTATGAAGGGATCATTTTATTTTTATTTTGTGCCTAAGGGTATTCTTACAGTTGCAAATAATCAAGATATGTGGTTGTTTTTAGTGATATTTCTGTGTTTTTGTTGCGATAACGTGGTTCTTGGAAATAGTACTATGTGACTCAGAAAAAGCACCTCTGACTGGCTGATGCAATTGTATTGCTGTATTGTGAAGGAGGTCCCACCCTGTTATTAGGGAGTGGCACTGAAATGTTTTGGCATTCTCTGCACACTTTGCACACTTGCTCTGCAGATTTTAACTTTTTTCGGGGATACCACTTAAAAACTGAGAAAATGCCATCTGAAGTAGAATGTAAAGGATATGAAGCCTGCCAGGAGGAGGCTAGAGGTTCTATTCAGTCTAATGTTTGGGACTTCTTTTCAATCCCTCCATGAGTGAAGAATGCATCAGTGAAGGTGGTAACATGCAACCATCCACTACAAGAATTTTCCAAGGTTACTGATAAGTAGTACTAATTCGGAGTGACAGGAATGAGAAAACGCGTGTAAGAAATCTGAGGGATCCACAACATCATGTGCAGCCCTTCAAATCGCCAGTGTGTTGATTCTCTTCCAGAGAAAGTTGTTAGTCTCTATTGGAGAACATGGAACATCAGCTAGAGAGCAACTGTTGGCTGCTCGCACACAAAACTGCAAAAAAAAAGTAACTTTTTTTTGTCTCAAGTTTTGATTTCCTGCTTTCTAGCTACTTTTAATTGAACCCCTAAAAACAGTACAAAATTAGAGAAACAACTTTTAGCTTCAACGGGGCATTCAATGTGTGGTGCATAAGCAAGTCCATGCAATGCCTCTGGCCAGGCACTGCACCCCCTGTGGGCAGCTGACTCCACTGCGCATGGTCTTTGGCTGTGCACAGTGGGGGTTTGGCCAAAGGGCCTAGCCTTTGGCCAATCCCTGCACCCGACCGATCCCCCACAGGTGCCTAACCTCACTCCTCCCACTGTGGAGGGTCTTTGGCCATAGATGGAGGCCAGGCCCTGTACCCAAACCCGACGGTGGCCCTTGATTACCGCATGCGTACTGCCGTTGGCCACTGGCCAGGCTCTGAACCTGAACTCACCCACCCCCCCGCAGGCATCCAGCCCCACCACGAAACAAAAGGGCCTTTGGAGTGAAAACAGCTATTCCGAAAGTTCTCTGGGCAAAATTACTCTTTAATCTGAAGATCTGTCCAAAACCAATCAGAAGATATCCTAACACAATCAATGTTCAGAGATAGCCTGTGAGAAACCGTCACCCTTGCACCCTGATCCCATGCATATGACACCGCTTCAATGGCCCGCCCCTCTCTTTTTACCGCCTCCCGAAACCGATGTCACCCGTAACACAGTGGTCGATGATGAAGCACCATACCGCTGGCCCTTTAAGTCACGGCAGGAAGAGGTGATAAGCCCCATCCCCTGGAGATGGGATTGCCCTGCGTCAGAGGATGGTAAAGACCAGAAAGCGGTGCCGAAATCTGGAAGGGAAAGCAAGAAGGCCACCGATTCTACGAGACGCCCCGCCACGTTCCCGGAGGGACGTGGCTTGCACAGGTACGTGCAAGGTTTCTGGGAGCTGGGTGGACGCGCCGTCCCTGGGAGGCGAGGAGGATTCCTCATAGGGCTCCACGGGAAAGGTTGTTCGTGTTGTTTGTGCTCTCCTTGTCTTACGATGACGGTCTCCCTGTCGGCTACACCCTACACTGTGCTTGAACGGGTGTTACATCCCTCACTCCTTCCCCATCGCAACGTTTTGGTTTTGGTCCACAAAGTGAAATACCTCTGGTACCTCTTAGGTAATGGATGCATAGAACCCCAGAAAGAGAAGATGACATCTATCACGAACACACCTCTCCCCACAACAACAAAAAGAAGTGAGAGCCTTCTTGGGCCTCCTGGGCTACTACAGGAGGTTCATTTCCCACTACTCTGAAATGGCCACCATCCATCCGGACCTGCTAACAAAGAACACCTCCAAGAAGGAGCTCCTGAATCCCTCTGCCTCGGTCCGGGAGGCATTCCAGGGACTAAAGAATGCTATAACCAGCAGTCCAGTCTTGATCTCCCCTGATCACACCCAGCCATTCATTCTCCAAACCAATGCCTCCGAGGTAGGCATAGGGGCAGTGCTTTCCCAAGTGACCCCGGACGGGTTGGAACGCCCAGTCCTGTTTTTAAGTCATAAACTCTTCCCTCAGGAACGGCACTACACCGTAATCGAGAAGGAATGTTTGGCTGTCAAGTGGGCTATCGAAAAGCTCAGATGCTACTTGGAGGTGAGGCCGTTCATGCTATATACCGTCCATGCTCCTTTGGTGTGGTTAAGTCAGAAAAAGGGTAACAATCCCAGAGTGATGCGCTGGTTTTTGTCCCTCCAACCATACGTCTTTGAAATCAGGCACAGAAGAGGCGTCCTGAATTCCAACGCTGATTTTCTCTCCCGCATTCCATTCCTCCCTGAGCGGGAAGACTCTAGGGGTGGGGTGTGTCAGAAACCGGCGCCTTTGGACCCTGATCCTATGCATATGACACAGCTTTAATGGCACACCCATCTCTTTTTACAGCCTCCCGAAACTGATGTCACCCGTAACACTCTGGCCGATGATGAAGCACCTTACCGCTGGCCCTTTAAGTCATGGCAGGAAGAGGTGATAAGCCCCACCCCCTGGAGGTGGGATTGCCCTGAGGCAGAGGACGATAAAGACTAAGAAGCGGAAGACGACGTTGTCCACTTTCGGAAGGAGGTTTGGCGAGAGAACTGTGAAAAGGAGCCGAGAAGAACCCTGCCGTCGAGAGGAGCCGGAAGACCCGGGAGACGGTGCCGATATCCTGGAAGGAAAGCCAGGAGGCCGCCGATTCTACGAGGCGCCCCGCCACGTTCCCGGAGGGAAGTGGCTTGCACAGGTACGTGCAAGGTTCCTGGGAGCTGGGAGGCAGGTGGACGCGCCACACCTGGGAGGCGAGGAGGATTCCACATAGGGCTCCACGGGAAAGGTTGTGCGTGTTGTTTGCGCTCTCCCTGTCTCACAGTGACGGTCTCCCTGTCCACTGCACCCTACACTGTGCTTAAACGGGTGCTACATCCCTCACTCCCTCGCCATTGCAACGTTTTGGTATCTTGCGCTAAGAGATGTGCATTTTCCTTGTCTATTTTGGGTGTCAATGATCCTCCCTACGAAGAGCTGCCCCCCCTGAAAGAGATGTCAAGGAGAAGAAGGAATTCCCTGAAGCATATGTCTAGTGCTTGTTTCATCCTGTTTTGTCATATTGCTTTGCGCACCCATTTGGTCTACGAGTGAACCAATAAAGAGAACGGTTGACTGTCTACAGTCGTTGTGCAACCCCTGTGTCACGTTACATAGCCTCGAACACCGTTGGCAGCAGATCACCCTAATTTTAGAGAACAGTACCAGATTGCTATGAACTTAACTATTCACCTGCTTCCATAGCGAATTATAGTATTACAACCAGATGAGAAACCTCATTAGTCTGAAGACGTCCAAATGTAGCGCTCGTTTGACAATGCTTACACTGCCAGAACCCCCTTTAGCGATTTTTTTTTTAGATTGTTTTTTAAAAGTTTTTATTTTCTATACGAACAAAGCAATTTGGACAGTTTTGCACAACTTTGTTTACATCACTTAATCGTGCTACATCTGGCATCTCAGTTTGCAGTGAATGTAAGACGATAGATATACAACATAATACTGTAACATTGCATTGCTCCACCCCCAGATCACGGCCATATTCGATCAGTCTAAGTCTTCCTCAAACCCAACAACACATGGTGGCTCACAAATGTTACCCCGAAACTTGTTCCAAGCTCCCCAGATTTTGTCCCACTTCCCCGGGCAGCCACGGTGAATGTAGACAGCTTTTTCTGCCACCATTGCCTCATCCATGTCTCTACACCACTTATTAAGCGTCGGCGAAACAGCCGAACCCCACAACATGGCGATGTTGCGCTTCGCCATCAGCATACCCAGCATCACCCAGTCTTGTTGCCGGTGGTTAAGATCATTAGGTTCCCACACATTAAGTAAACAGCGGCGAGGCTCCGGCAGTAAGGAGATGTCTATTGTTTGGGAAATCGTGCGCATAACTGCTGTCCAGTATGATGTCATGTGCCTGCAGTCCCAGATGGTGTGGAAAAATGTCCCCTCCTCCCCACAGTTACGCAGGCAGAATTTGTGCGCAGCTTTCCCTATTTTGTATAGGGTCGTCCTGGTATAGTACGTACGGTGCAGCACCTTAAGTTGGACCAGCTTCAACCTGGAGGGGATGGCAGTAACCCGTGGTGAGGAAAGGGCCTCCTGCCAGTCAGAGTTTCCAAAGGAGCCCACGTCCACGGACCAGTTGTGTTTCAATGCGGACGTCACGTCTGGGAGGTTATTGACAAGCTTCCTATACGTGAAGGAAGTGGCCTTATCCTGCATGTGTTCTGTCAGGAGTCTGTCCTCAAGGGGAGATGACTCCTGCAACCTTTAGTGATTTTTGATATAAATTTAACATCTACTAATTTCATAAGATTTGATCAAATCAATCTTCCCTTTTTAAAATCTAAACTGCTGCTTCCTATGTCCCCATTCTATTTCACAGACATAATTAAAAACAGGCTTATGGTACAAAAAGTTATCTATGTAACAATGAAACAATGTATCTAAGAATTTAAAGGCAACATTTCAATTTTAAGACTGTACATTAAACATAAAGCGAGAGAACACACTATATAGTAATCACTAACTTGTTCTTTTTCAGATGAAGAACGTATTCCTTCCCTTCAACGGTAATAAGATAAGCTTTGTGGTCCTGAAAAATTTAAAGAGAAATCCAATGTGTGTTAGAACAGTAAAAGCAAAAGCATGACAAAAAATCATTAATCAATCAAATGTACTGTTTTGTCAATGAGAAACCTAACAGTTATTAAGCACAGTGAGCTGGTACACCTTCATATAAATCAGACATATATCTAACCTTTACACATAAACAATCAAACACCAATAACATTCTACTTGTTTTTACCTGCTGATAAAAAAACTGACCAAATTAACAAAACTCACACTTGATTCAAAAGCTACAACAAAGTTGTATGTTTTATGTAAATTACCAATCAAAATTTGTATTTCATAATTTGCATTCTTTTAAACATTGTAATAACTGAAAATAAAGTAGACATTAAATTCAGAACCAACAATACGTTTGGAGTAAAAGGTAGCTAATTTTCTCATGTTTTCAGTTTTGTTCATACCTGTGCTAACATAGTGACAAGTACTGGCAAAACCAACAGGCTTCGCCTTTCTAAGCTACTGACTTTGCCAATGGTTTTTAGACACACTGCACAGCATCCGCAATGTTCTCGTCTAAAAAATGAAGCAGTGCTTTTTTTTTTTTTTAGTTACTGATCCGAGTTGGTAAAGCACCCTGGTAACAGAGAGCAAAACGAAGTGCAGGGGGAGAGACGTTCACGAGGGTAATGACTCGAAAACACATGCAGTCACCAAATAAAAATGTAGTGCTTGAAAAGCAAGCCGTGGAATCAGCGATTTCAGCCAATCAACGGGAAGTTACATATATGCCTCATCTCATGGGCAATATTTTAGCTAAATTGTTGGCTAACTGTAGAGAAGATAAAGGTCTATAAGAACCACATTTGTAAGGGTCTTTCTCGAACTACACTGAGGAAGCTGTATGACGAAAACGTTAGAGGTGCCTAGTCTTATGGGCAATATTTTAGCTACAGATAGTTTAAATGAACCAATAACAAAGGTCTATAGAAACCACTTCTGTATGGAGTCTTCTCGAGTATAAATACATTATTTCTGAGTTTGGTAAACAAAGTGACTTCCTTTTGATAAACTTATCATCATCCTCGAATCCTCAGATTCAATCATGGTTGCCATCAGGTTCTTATCTGGTTATCACCTCTGTTCTTGCCCCAATTAAGTTCGCTCCTTGGGTTTCATGATTTATACTGTCCGACACTGCCTTCAATTTTCAATCTCATAGTTTACAATTGCTGAAATTCTGTTTTTAAGGTTGAAGACGCTTTTACACTCTGATTTCATGCTCACCTTAATTGAGAGGTGGAGACACACACACACACACACACACGCGATAATTACATGCTCTTCTGTTCAGGCAAACAACTATTGATAGGTATATGCAGATTTGACGATATCCCCGTTATTTATTTATTTTTTTAGTTCGGCTGGCTTCCCTTGCACCATGAAATTAAGTTTAAGTTGTACTGATTGCCATAAATGAAATTCACATTGTCACTGATACCCTACTGGGTGATGAAGTTCCGAACTCATGCAAAGATCTCTATAGGGTGAAAACCCAAGGTTGTGGTGAGTAAATATGTCCAATCAAGCTGGTTTATCTACTTCTCCTTGACTGTGGAGGTCCTGGCTGTTTGAGATCTACCTATTATGACATAATTTCTGCACCACAGAGGGCACAAAAACATTTTTGAGTTAAGTGCTTCAGAAAAATATCATTTGGTATGAGGTCAAATTTTAATAATGCAGACGAGCAGGAGATATTTCGTGTTGATTGTTTTCCAGCTATACTTTGAATAACACTGTCGTTATATTTTGATTTTCTTATAAATAAATTGAATGAAGTAAGTCATTGTGTTTATACAGACCCATTCTTACAACTAAACCAAGCTAAGGATGCACACTACCACAGCGAGCCAGCATACACCTGCCTAACAATACAACGTAAGTGGGTACTGCTTGTAATACCGATGATGTATCTCAATCAATGTGCCCTCTAATTATTTTCCTCTGTTTGCGGCAGTGTAGGGTCTCTGTACGCTGCAGCCCTGCCTATGTGAGCCAGGAACCACACTGCGTGTGTGTGCAGTGCCAAATATCACTCCAAACGTTTGCTTAACCCCTTCCATGCTCGTGACGGAACCGTTCCGTCACGAGCCTCAGGTGGGCTGTGCTGGTGACGGAACGGTTCCGTCATGGCCCCGCCGCCGCGCCTGCGCGGCGCGTTCTATTGAGCGGGCGGGCCGTGACGGAACAGTTCCGTCACAAGCACAGCTCACCCGCATGCCGTGACGGAGCGGTTCCGTCACGAGCACGGGACCGCCGCCCCGCCCCCTTAGCGCTGCAGCGGAATAGCCGCCGCAGCGAAGGGGTTAAAACTCTACCAGCCCAGCTCTGTTAAGAAGAGACATTTTATTCCACTGTCTGATGTAACAGACAGTGGAATTACTATACATTGATTTACACACTATGATTCAGTGTCTCTAGATGTATAGGAAACCTAAAGGTTTATAAGAGACAAATGTGTGCCTATAATGGCTGAGGACACTCTGGTGATCTCTCAAAGTTGGAGGACAGTCTACCGAAAACAGTGGTATTGAGAGTCTCAATACCACTGTTTTCGGTAGACTGTCCTCCAACTTTGAGAGATCACCAGAGTGTCCTCAGCCATTATAGGCACACATTTGTCTCTTTTAACCCCTTGGCCACGGCGGTAATTCCGCTGTGGCGCTAGGGGGGCCGCGCGGCGCTGCCATGCTGGTGACGGAACGACTCCGTCACCAGCCACGGGCGTGCTGTGCTTGTGACGGAGTGGTTCCGTCAAGGCCCCGCCCGCTCAATGGAATGCTCGGCGCAGGCGCGGAATTAATGCCACGCAGGCGCGGCAGCCGGGCCGTGACGGAACCCCTCCGTCACCTGCACAGCGCGTCCGTGGCTGGTGACGGAGTCGTTCCGTCACCAGCATTCAAGGGGATAAACCTTAAGGATTCCTATACATCTAGATTAAGCGAGGCCAAGACATAACTTTGAAAAAACAGATTCCTTGATTTCGGCTTCAACCTGCAGAAGAGTGATCTCATTCTTGGGTGATTCACAATGGGGTTTGAGCACATCTGTGCTACACATTTTCGTAGAGAATGCATGTACTTATGACGCAAAATTCCTACAACTTGGATCTGTGCCTAAAGGAAAAGCCAGTGGTCAGTGCATGTGCTACCATGTGTGACCGTACAAATTTAAATTAGGTGCACACCTGGCATTTACAGATCAATTGGTGTCAGAATCAGCTTGGGTACGGGGAAGGATGGGTGGTAGTGATATGGGTGGGATAGGTACCAGGTGGCTCTGGGTTACATCAGCACGGATCAATGAGATTACACTGTTAATGATATCTGAACCCCATAACAGGTGTCATGAGCACCAGTCACATCCATTCTGCCAACATTTTCTAATTTGTTTCACGCCGTACAGCGGAGAATATAACAATTTCTAGAAAGAAAGAAAGAACAAACAGAAAGACACAGACTGACAGAATCGTGGCAGGCAGGCAGGAAAACAATACTGAATCGGCAGGAAGCTGCATATCCATCAAAAGAACTTCACCCAAGGTGTGCAACTTGACTTCTAAAACTCCTTCCGCAGATTCCCAATGTGAACCCCTCCTAACGGAGTTCATAAATGGAGGTGGGCTAAGTAAGATGCAGACAGATTCAAGCTGTGGGAATCCAAGCAATAGTGTTTACACCTAGAATCGAAGGGCACCCTGGAATCAGCCAAATTATTGGTATCTAGTCATCTATGTATCTAGGTATCTAGGCTCTCACAATTATGATGTCCAGGCCACATCATTATGAAATTGGAGTACGGCCCCCGCATAGAGTTATCCCCACATTCAACCCCGCTCTCCTCAAACTCCTATATTCATGGTCAGCAACAGGTTAACGTGAGCTGATAAGCTATACCGCTGGATCTTCAGGGCTCATCTACTCATGACTGTACCGAGTACAAGCACTCCAGTATGCCACCAAAGACCAAGAAGACCACGTGCTTCCTTCTCCTCAACTGTGCTCAATAAACAGCTGATAAAACTATGTTGGGTAGGACCATTCTGCATGTCACTTGTTGCTTCAGTGTGAAAACAAACTATGTGTGAAAGGAGCTACACTGAGTAAGGAAACAAAGCAGGCTGGCCGACACTGGCTGGGAGTTGCAGTTAGACAAAGGCCATTAGTGCTTTCAGGACTTATTGTAAGTCACACAGTCCTAAAAGCTGCCAAAGGTTTTGCAGTTCTACAGAAAATGTTAGAATTCCCAGGCTTGCTCAAGTGTAACTATTTAAGTAATTTAACTATCACCGACTGACAGCTGAGTCTATCACTACTAGCAACTCTCACTATTCTTAAGTGGTTATTTTATAGGTTCCTTTTAATAATAATAATAATAATAATAATAATAATAATAATCCACATTTGTAAAGCGCACAATCACCCGTAAGGGTCTCTAGGCGCTGGGGGCCGTCGGGAAGATTAAGCAAGCTATTGCCCAGAGTCACATGGTGCTGGGCTAATCTGCTGCCGGAGCCGGGGATCGAACCGTGATCCCCAGATTCCGGAGTCAGTCGCCCTGGCCGCGGCGCCACACCTCTTCCGCTATCGTGGTCTTATTGTAGCTCAAGGTGCTCTTTAGGTCGAAGCCTACCCGACAGCACAGCTAACTGGTTTGCTAATATCATCTTGGGGACATTCAGAAAGCTTCCCTGGGAATGCATTCCACCCGTTGTTTACCATTGGCTTTGTGGTTTGTAACTCACATTTGCTTGCTTTCAATTTGCTGACTCTATTTGTTTTAGCTTGTTAAGCTCAAGTTTGTCCTTCCCTTGCCAAACCCTATTTACTGTATTCGTCCACCAGTGCTGGATTTCTGTAAATAGGACTATAAATCTTGTTCTTATTTTGTCACATTTGCTGTGCATTCAAAATCCTAAAGCAAAGATACCCCTGACATTGAGGGATGTGGGTTGCAATTACAGAATTATGATTATATGATTCTGCATCGTCAAGGAAAGAAATCAAAATCCTGCTGACTACTTCTCACATGCACCTGACTACTTCTCACATGTACCAATACCGTGTCATTGCACTACTTCTAAAGCGGCTAATGCTTATGTAACTTTATCATAAATCCAGTACCCCTGCTGCTATATCGGTGGAACAAATCATGGTAGCCACGAGCAGTGACAGAGATTTGCTCATACTCAAAGACATTACTACACATCGATTTAGCCAAAACATATTCAAACTTTTTATGTCGAAACCAGGTACAATGAGGTGAGAGAGGTGAAGTACCCGTGCACGAAACAAAGCCGCTACTCACTGCCAAGAGAGAAGATACCACCTAACAAGCAGAGAGTGTCCGCGACAACCCAAATGTTAGCATACGGCAAGTGTTTAATGAAGGTACCGGTCCAAGTGGGCAGCAGACGCTGCTATGAGCGGGCCCCGCTCCCAACAGTAGAAAGTTACACAAGTTATGATGCGGCTACATTCCTAAAACCAGATGGGCTGCCTGGATCGGATCCTTTGAGGATTTTTTTGATGTGCTGGAAGAACCAAATAACAAAAAGATCATTAACTATCTAAATATTATGGTGTGTGTAGGAGTAAAAGAAGTGATAATAAAAATATCACACGTTGAAGAAGTGATGTACTGTCACATCAAAAAGGCGTTAAGCACCAAGATCAATCCAATTCCTAATGTTGACTATGAAAGGTACATTTTCAGTCAGGAAAGGCAGAAAGCAGGAGATACGATGGATGAGTTTGTTGAAAAACTTGACTCTCATCAAGCATTGCAAGTTCTACAAGTTCAATGATGAAGAGGCCATGCTTCTCTGGGTAATAGATGGTGGTCTCTCCCATTCAATCAGACAGCGAATGCTGAAACAGACACTCAGTTTGGAGTGAATACTCATGGCTAATAGAACGGAAGAGAGAACTGACAGACAAGTCACTAACATGAAGGCTGGAGCAGCCCTGAGTGTGAAAAGTAAGCCGAAACACAAGGTAGTAGGCCCCAAAGTAGCGTCTCCAAAGAAAAAGAAGTTATGTTTCTGTATGGATTTTCCTTTCTACGTGAATGTAAATGTCCCGCCAATGGACAGATATGCAGAGGCTGAGGGAAAGAGAACCATTTTTTAATGGTTTGCGAACTGAGAGAAAGATCAAGTGCGTCAAGTCAAGAAAACAAAATGGCTGCCAGAAAATTCTAGAGACAATCTAACCACAACCACAAGGCCAAGCAGCAACATCAGTTGAGGCAAGTAGAAACTAAACGACGTTGATTGGCGTCAAAGACTACGTTTTGGAGTGTCATCAGTTGCAGAACTCTTTCTGGAGGTCATTTGTCGCATAATACAGCCAGTCACAAAATGCTTTCAATTAGAGCGATCACATATTGGTTTTTGCGGCCACACAAAAGGAACATGATAAAACTATTACACAAGTGTGTAGTATACTTGCTGTTGCAGGTCTCACTTTGAATGCAGCAAAGTGTGAGTTTCATAAAACAAAAGTCTTTTATGATGGGGAATTGACTCCAGATCCACATAAAATACAAGCATTGCCATTCACTTCTCCCCCACAAGATGTATCTATGCTGAGATCCTTCCTTGGTGTGGCTAGTTACTGTTCAAGGTATTTAAGTGACTTTGACACTGTAAGTGCCCCACTGAGAGACTTAATGAAACAAATTGTTTCATTTCGATGGTCACATGAATGTGAACAAAGCTTCAAGAAAATCAAGCATGTGATTGAGAATACCACTGAAATGGCATACTTTGATCTGAAACTGCAAACAGAGATTGTTGTTGATGCCAGCCCGGTGGGCTTAGGTGCCTTACTTGCCTAGCACAATTAACATCCTAATGCCCTAAAACACATTTTGGCTTATGCTAGTAGGAGTTTGTCACAGACGAAACAAGCTTATTCACAAGCAGAAAAAGAAAGCCTTACTGTGCAGTAGGCTTGTCAGAATTCTCATGTGTTCCTGTATGGAAAATACTTTGTCACCAATGACCAAACATTTCTCCCCATTTTTGGCAATCCTAAAGCAAAGATACCCCTCACGTTGAGAGATGTGGGTTGCAATTACAGAATTATGATTATAGGATTCTGCATCGTCAAGGACAAAATCAAAATCAAAATGACTACTTCTCACATGTACCAATACCGTGTCATTGCACGACTTCTAAAGGGGCTAATGCTTATGTTAACTTCATCATAAATCCAGTACCCCTGCTGCTATATCGGTGGAACAAATCATGGCAGCCACGAGCAGTGAAAGAGATTTGCTCATACTCCAAGACATTTGTACACATCAATTTGGCATAAACATATTCAACATTTCCATGATGACCTTAAATACCAGAAATTCAAAATTGTGCAGGATGAACTTTCAGTTACCCCAGAAGGCATCATCGTACGAGGGTTGAGAACTGTAATACCTAAGAGTCTGAGACAAATAATCATTGGACTGGAACATGAGGGACATTGTGGAGTTGATACTAAACGAACTCTACGAGGCTAAGTGTAGTTCCCTCATCTTGAAGAAAGAGTTGAAAAAGAATTAAAAGGCATGCAATTAGTGTAACTGCTTGTCATCCAAAACAACCCTGCATCTGTTAAACATGTCTGATCTTCCCAAAAAATGCATGGAGAAGATTTTAATTGATTTCTTTGGATTCCTTGACAACGGACATCATCTCCAAGTCATTGTCGATAAATACTCCAGTTTTTCCCTTGTAGAAGATCTGTGGTGAACTACTCATGACAGAGTCATTGAGAGATTAGAAAGTCTTTTTGCAAATTGGCGTGTTCCTCGGAATTTGAAATCTGGCAATAGCCCACCTTTCAATAGTTGAGAATTTAAAGAATTTCTTGCTCATCTAAATGTCAAGCATCAGAAACACACACCTCTCTGGCCCCAGGTGAATAGTGTTGTCGAGCGATTTATGGGCACCCTCAAGAAGACAGTTCAGCGTGCTGGGCTGGAAAGGTTTGAACTTCCAACAGTACTTCAATCTACTCTTCGTGCATATAGGTCAATTCCCCATTATACCACAGGTGAAAGCCCTGCCACCTTTTTGTTTGGGAGAGCCATGGGGACACAGTTGCCACAATGAACCACTGAAAGATCTATTGACCTTGATAAACTTTGCACTACTGATTCATCTCACAAGCACAAAATGAAGACCTATGTAGACGGACACTACTGTGCTAGGAACACTGTGTTCAACAGAGGAGACCAAGTCATTGTCAGGCAGAAACAGAAATGAAAGTCTGATACTCTTTTTGATACTGTGGCCATTTTGGTATTAATTGACTATGGAAACATAGCTGACAGGCATTTTACAATGGAAAACCGAAAATTAAAAATGAGGTGTTGAGGAGCACCACTGCAAACAAGCACTGTCAAAACACATTGTTTGACATTTACCTTTAAAGGCATGATTCACTGGCTCTTCGCTAATGCTTTTTTTGTTACAGAGTCCATTTACACCTCTGATGGTTTGAAGGGCCTTTGCACGTGAAACAGTCAACCAATTGCGAGGCCCGTAAGCATACGGACTCAGTAAATTCAATTAATAAACACAATCTTCTTACAGATTTCTTTACGAATAAAATTCCAACTGTTCAGATGCCTCTGTCCCGGTCAGCCTATTACACCACCCCACTTCGCCAGCTAGAGACTTTTTGGATTCTGTATACTGTTTTCAAACTGAGAATGGGGAAGATTTTGCAGCATTGCTTTTTGTTTTAAAAAAATGTTATATGTTTTTATTGGGTTTTCAAATTTCAACAACAAATTTTCAAATGTACATCACTCCTCCTAGGAAAGACAATTGATGCATGACATATATTCCAATGGCTTCAGTGCTGCGTTAATTTGTAGAGTAAGTGTTACCTGAGCGCAGTAGACAGGTTAAATTTATGTTACATTATCACGTCTGCGTAGCCGCGGGTTAATTCCTCTTAGTCTCAATGCATAGCTGTTCTTGTCTTGTGAAGTGCAAATACTAGTGGCAACTGCATGGGGCCACTAAGAAGAGGGGGAGAGAAAAGGGAAAGCATATCTGGGACCGCAAAGAACAAAATACAATTATCTCAGAGCACCCCACCAGCCCCACTGTTTGGATTCATATTACATTTTGCTTTTGACTGCTATCTGTGAGTCCACCCCCTACTCTGTGCCCTGTGGTTACATGTATATTTGCGCCACCTATGGCAGTTGACTCGGTGCCTCAGGTAGACTGGTGCTGCAATGCACTTATGCGCTCTCAGTCTGCTGGGGTTGGCCCCAGGAAACCCTCCTCTCCCTCACCTGTGCTTCGATGAAATTCAGTTAGCATTGCATCCCAACTCAAAGCTGTAGGGATTGTACGTATACCCATAACATCTTCGCGTCTAATTGCGATGGTTTCCATCTTGGCCCATGCGATCATAGAGCGGCGCCACGCCTGTGCATGTGGGGTGTCTGCTGCCTTCCATCTATTAGTGATTAACCTTTTGGCTACCACTATCTCTAAATACAGGAATCTGGAAGTTACTTTGGTGCTGCGAGTTCTGCGGTATTGGTGCAGGATGTAAGTCGGCCATTCGAAGGGTACCACGTGCTCAGTGCAGGCAAACAGCGCATCCGCCACCTCCCTCCAATATGTGTGAAGATGGGTACAGTCCCAAAGAATGTGTATCAGATCTACATCAATGATGGCGCACCTTGGGCAGACTGAGTCGCGGTTAAAGTACCTGTTGATTTTAGCGGGCGTGAGATATGCTCGCTGGGTTATGTAGTACTGAATTTGTCGGAACCGCAAGTTTCTGGGGATGCGTAGCCGGACTTTCCAATACCCGAGCCCACTCCGTGTCTGTGAATTGGCGGCCTAGGTCCTGCTCCCAGTTAGGTCGGAGTGGGTCTAGACTTACTGCTGCGCGCTGCCTGATCGTGTCCACGAACCACTGCATGAGATGTCTGCCCTGACCCATGACGGGTAGGTATTGCATGGTAACATGTGTCTGTGGCTCATTCGTGAGGTCGCCCCATTTAGTTGCGTGTGTGGCTACTAACGAGCAGTGTAGAAGGAATTGACCCGGAAGCAGCCCTATCTCCTTCACCAGTGTCGTGTATGGAATAAGCGTTCCATCGTGTTACAGGTCTCCCAGGGATTGAACACCTGCTTTGTGCCAGCCCCAAAGTTCGACATCTGTGATCAGTGTCCGGCCCCTAGGAGATCCTTCTATAGGCAGCGCCGGGGCCTAGGGTGTTATGTTCCTGGTTATGTAGAGGCCCCTGCAGAAACACATATATGTCACCTTGAGCAGTAAGGGCTTGGGAGGCCTTCCATTCGCACCAGAATGGAATAGCCTCACCAGTTGCGCTAGTGTATGGGGCGGCTGTGTGGTGGCAGTATTGTCACGTTGTTGATCGGCCAGCCACCTAACTAGCTACTGTAATTGGGCAGCCAGGTAGTACTGCTCGAAGTTCGGAGACGCTAAGCCTCCCAGATCCATAGGCAGATACAATTTCTTTATGGATACTCTGTGCCGGGCGCTGCCCCATATAAAGTCCCTGGTCACCTTCTCCAACTCGCTGAAAAAAGAAGCGGGAATGTACAGCGGTAGATTCGTGAAATAGTATAGGAGCCTCGGGAGAGTCACCATTTTAGTAATTGCCACTCTACCCATCACGTTAAGTGGTAGCGTGCTCCAAAACCGCATCTGGGATCTGATAGCTGCTAGTGCTCTACCCAAATTACTATCGAACAGGTCCGCAGGCTGCCAATATATTCTTATGCCTAGGTAGTGGAACAAATCTGTTCTCTACTGAACCCTTCCGCCATTAAGGATGAAGCCTGGGTCAGGGTACCCTTCATTGAAGGAGCATACACATGATTTATTGGCATTTACCTTCAGTCCTCTGCGGCAAAGTCCCGCAGGATCAGTGTCAGTTGCTGAGGCACATTTTGTATGTTACTGAGGTATATCAATAGGTCATCTGCGTATAGTGAGTGACACCCTATGTACACCATCCCCCAGGGGGATGCCTTCTCCCAACTGGGTGTGTATTGTCTCCGAAAGTGGCTCTGTGGCGAGCGGAAAGAGGAGGGGTGACAACCGGCATCCTTGTTTAGTCCCTCTCTTCACTGGGATCGCATCTGATAGGTAGGGGCCCATTTTGAATCTAACAGACGGTTCAGTATACAGCAGATGGGTCATCTTTAGGAATGTCACGCCCAGGTTGTATTTCTCTAGGGCCGCAAACAGGAATTCCCACTCTAGTGAGTCAAATGCTTTCTCTAGATCTAATACTAGACAGCCTGCATGCGGCCAAATGCGTTCGGAGTCGGACGCGATCCTAAAGAAACGACGCAAGTTAAGTGAAGTACTATGAGATTGTACGTAGCCATTTTGGTCTGCGTGCATTAGAGTGGAAACCATCTGTGCGAGCCTGTCTGCCAAGACCTTGGCTAGTATCTTGTAATCGGTATTAATCAAGGTGAGAGGCCATTATGAACCTATTTCTGTAGGGTCTTTGCAGAGTTTAAGCAACATCACCAGATGCGCCTCCGCAGAGACTGAGGGAGCCGCCGGCTCTCCAGAGCAGTCACATACAGTGTATGCAGTCGCTGTGTGAGCGACACCTGATATGCTTTATAGTGCTCTGCTGGTAGCCCATCCTGCCATGGTGTCTTTCCTGTGGCCGATCTCCTCCAACGAGATCGGCTCATTCAGTATTTCCCTATGCGCCGGCATCACCTCAGGTAGTTGTATGGCGTCTAAAAACATTCCTACCTTTTACTCATGGACCCTGGGATTGGTATAATTGGACATAGTGATGTGTCATGTCTGCGTGTATTTTGAACTGTGTGTATAGCATGTGTCCCGGGTCTGGGCAAAGCGCACCTTTAGGCTGGTGGGAGTGTTCTTGCCGTATGAGCCATGCGAGCATACGACCCGCCGGTCTGCCGAGGCATGTGTCCAAGCTGTATGCGCCGCATAATTATAGCACCTGAGCCGCTCCAATTGTTCAGCACGTTCTGCGTGCAGTGCTTCCAGGTGCTGTGTGCCCCCGCCTCCCCACAGATTTCGTGCCTCAGCAGCTGCTCTTCTAGGGAGTCGGATAGCTGTCTGCATATACTCCAGGTGGCCCCCAAGCAGTGCCCCCTCCTGTGACTTTGAAGGCTTCCCACTCCAGCAATGCGTTGTCTACAGTGCCCGCATTACCCTAGAAACATTTGAGGATCAACGTTCCCAAGGATGAGCGGAACTCTGGGCCTTCCGGTGAAGATGGTTGGAGTTGCCATGTGGGGACCGGGGGGCGGGCAGCCTCCCAAGTGAGCTGTAGCTGCTGGGGATTGCAGCATTACTTCTTGATCCTAAAGTTAAAAATAATCCAAAATTACGCTCCGAGATTGGCATGTTACCTTCGTCGAAGGGACCATCTCTCGCCGGACCTAACTTTATGGCATTGGTTGCCAGTGAAAGAGTGAATATTTTTTTTATCTAAGCCTGGTGCACAAAGCTATGGTTAGTCCTTAAAGGTCCCCATTGCAGCACAGGTGTTGGTGGTACTCTCCAGGCCTCTCTTAAAAATGAACTTCTTGTGAAGACTCCCAGACCATGGGTTGCGGGTCCACTCTACTGCAGCAGCCATTAAACGGAATTAAATGCCACTATAATTGGCAAAAATCAGACCTTCGGACAGTCAGGGAACTATAGACGACATGGCTGTTTCCAGTTCCTCGTTTATTGGGGTCTCAAATTTTACAGGCTCTTTTTAGTGATGCTCATGGAGTATGGGTTTTGAGCACCAAGTTACCCTACTTTAAAGTGTACATTGCACTCTACGAATACCAACACTAAACTAAACTACCATCAAGGTCTTGCAGTTTCAAATATTATTTTTCACTTGTCATGTATAATGGAGAGAAAGTCCCAAGTTTAGCTGCCCGAGTAAGATGCACACACTTACCAGTTGTGACCAGGTGGACATAAGGAATTTTTAAGAAATAAAACTAAGGATTAGATGAAGATCCAGAGGACAATGAAGAGGAATGCTTCTGAAGAATGAATGAATTAATGAAGAGAAAAAAGATTGTATAAATGACTGAATGAAGAGAAAACTGCTTCTCAGAAATACTGATACCGAGTCATTACTGTTGTGTGAGTCTTACTGCATGCTTTATTTCACCTATTTTTTATATTCTTATGGTGCCAGTGCACAACACTTTGCAACTACACTGTCACTCAGTCTGTTTCCAGGAGAGCGAGAGAAAGCGAGAGAGAGAGAGAGAGAGAGAGAGAGAGAGAGAGAGAGAGAGAGAGGAGCGTGGGGAGGGGCCCACTGCACTCTAGGAGATAATTGATCACAGCAATTATTTATATTCCAATGTTTCACTTATACGAATTGGATTTGGCTTTTAAATAAATTAACACATCTCAACGAACAAGAGCTAATTTCTACACCATACTTTTGATCTATTTGTCTTCCTCTAGGAATTTTGGGTAAACCCCCTTTCTCAGAAGGTACAATAAGCTCAAGTCTATAATGAGACAAAAGCACCAGGGGGGGACCTCCTCTTGTTACAATGGCTCAGAAATCTACCCATTGATGGGATAGGAAGCTCGCCCTAGAATATATAGACTTCTGAGTTATTACAAGCCCTGGACACCATGCAGTGATGTGGCCATCATTTTTTCCTGGACCAATTAAGAAAATTCATTTCCCATTTATTATTGCGAAAATCCCAAGATCCCTAAAGATCAACCAAAGCTATTCTTCAACATGCACTGAAATAAAAAAAACAGCTCCAGAGCAAGGGCTTGCAGAAAGCGTGAGACAAGAAATACGCGGTTGCCTGCAGGTTACTTCGATATGAACTTGACTTACGAAAGTCGCTAAGAGTGCCTTGGCTAGAACAGCATGGCCTTGAACCACAGGTTTGAGACAATGCCTCTAAAGAGAAAAGGTGGCCTTTTACACAAGACTCTACCCAGTGGCCAAAGCAGGCATAGGAAGACATTGTTTGTGTCAGGGTATATAGACTCGTTACACTCTTGGCAAAAACGGAGTGATTTTAAAATCGTGACTGTGGAAAACCCCTCTCTTCTTCAGATGGTGTATTTGAAAGTACCCATGAAGGAAGATCTCTGGAGCTTATGAACAAAGGTTAGGACTTTCCAATAGGACTTAAATGTGAGACAGTGGACTGAAAGAGCACTTCATTTTTATACCTCGCAGTATAGGGAATACTTTCTTTCAATGCATCATCTACGGAGTAAAAGTAGCTGTTACTAGAATAAAAGTCTTCCAAGTCACCAGGTTGGGGTAGGGCAGAGATACAACTAGAAAGGCCCAACACATTGTCCACAGACCAAAAACACAGCAAGAGTACATAGAAGGTGAGCGTGCTGAGCTGTTCCTGTCCATATACTCTGGTAGGGCTGCTTGTGAATTTGAGGACCCTCTCACTTTAAACCATGGTCATGGCCTTCAAGGTGAGGAATGTGACATTTTGCTCTGGAATGCTGGCATAGGGCTTCCTTGTCTTGGGCATCAAAGGCTGTTTATCTGTCAATCCAAATAATCAGTCAGCAGAGGACACTCAAGATATAGCACCTGAAAATGGAACAACATACAAGGTCCCTTTAAACTCAATCAGAGATGAGAACAAGTACACTGTGTATGTCTCAATTGATTTTAGTCTCTGGTAAGACGAAACTGTGTATGTGTTCCGGCTAGATTGCCACGTGCACACAGGAAACCAAAGGCAGGAAAAGACCCTGAATTGACCGTGCTTTTGCAACTAGTTGACTCAGAAAATAAGAAGTAGTCTTCCAAAGGGCCTTGATACATCCCAGAGGATTAAAGGGTTTTCCTGATGATCTGTGATAGATGTCAGGGTTCTCAGAGATCAGATAAAATCTGATATACCTCGTTAATTGTAAATCAGACACTGAAAGAAACAAAGGCTCTCACTATCAGGTGCTTACAGACCCATGGGGAAAGGGACCCGTCTAAGGAGGCATTGCTTAAAATCCCATCCGAATTCTAAGTGTGGCTTCTTCAGCAGCTTAGTAAATATATCAAGGAGCCTAGTTCAGATCAAAAGGGAGGGCTTTCTTTTAATAATGCATACAACCTAAGGAGACCTCGGAAGGGCTAATCAGCTAGGAAGTGGAACTAGGCATCTTGTAAACCTAAATCAGGTGTGTAAGGAATTATATACCTTTGGAGCTGTCCCCAAATTTACTTCAGTTGCTTTTAATGGTATGAGATCTCTGCGTACTGACACTACCCTTCAATGCTGAAGTGTATGTGTCCTGTCCCTGAACATGTAATGTGAAACTAGTTACACCAAATGTGCTTATATAACTTTAGCGTAAGTTGGCCCACAAAATGCATGGCGTAGTGTATATTTGCACTAGACACAAATATGACTAACGTGTTTGGCTTCGGTAAACATTATTGTGTGCTAGTTCGGCTGCGTCCTTGAGTAACTGCAGTGACACAGTCAAGTAAATGTGATTAACCATTAAGAAAACCTAATGTCATCCCTTAGTGTTCCCTGTAAGTCCACAGTGTTGTGTACTTAAAATGTAAAAGTGGAAATACTAACTATTAAAGAAAAGCTGTCAAAGTGGTTTGCCAATGTGTAAGTCAGGTTGCCCATTTCCCCACAGAAGGCATAAATATAAATAAAATACACCTTTTCACAAATATACTTGGCAAAATAGTCGAAACTTAATTAAAGGTTCTTTTCCTTTTTTTAATCAAAAATGCAATTTAGTTGTCGAAGTAAATTTTGGATAATTGTTGTAGATAAATTACTTTTAAAAGTGTTCTTTATGCTGCCTCAGATCAAAATGGAATTAAAACCAATTTAGCAGGCTGCCTTCCCTCCAATGACTCATTTGCCTCCTAATTAGGTGTGACGTGCATGCCTCCTGGAAGACAATACAGTCCCAAGTAAGAGCACAATGGCTTAAATGGTGCTAGCACTGGAAACTTGGGAGAAATAAGTCAACTGGGTGGGTACAGGATCAGATGGCAACACAAAGGGACTGACAAAACTGCCTCCACTTTCAAGAGGATATCTCAAACCCGGATCCAGGTCATCGAAACCTATTCATGCCTCAGAGCCCTTTCAGACATTGGTCTCTGTCCACAGCAGGAGGGAAAACTGGCTCCTCAACAAGGTATGGGTGTTACCTCAATTTCGGTGGGCTGCACCTGAAAGGGGATAGCAGGTTCTAGTAAGAAGGCGGCGAGGGCCACCTTGATTAAGGATCGATGGAACGTTAACAGTAAAGGTATGGTGGAAGGGATGCAGAAAGGCTGCCTTTCCGATTCAAAGTTATCAGGATCAGGTATTGGGAATGTGCCAGTTTTGGCTTGTGGAATAGGATAAGAATGCCACCTTAGCATCACCATCTCATAACATTAATGGACCCTAAGGATCACATATCGGAAAAAAAGAAAAATTCTGACTGATGGCTAATAAGACACCTATAGGATTCCAGATCTTCACTGGTACTAAAGGACTGTAACCACCCTCCATGGGTCATCTGTCTGCCTTGTGTTCGCTGACCTATAAGGCAATCAATCAATCAGGGGTTTGTTAAAGCGCGACTACTCACCCATAAGGGTCTCAAGGCGCTAGGGGTGGTGGGAGGCGTGCAGGTTCCATTCCATCAAGGAGGGGGTCTGTCGAAGAGCCAGGTTTTGAGGTTTCTTGTGAAGATGGGGAGCGATAAGGTAGATAGGTGTTCGATCCGATGAAGAAGTTCCAGTTGACCAGTTGTGAGTAGAATGCACTGGATCTTGTGAGCGCTCTAGCTAGAGCGAAACCTAGTGCCTAAAAGTCTGCTGATGACCTGGGGGTTGCAGGAGAGACCAGGAGTGACTTTCCCAGCATCAAGAAATGTTTGGAATCTTGACTATAGCAGGAGGGGCACAGGGGCCTGTTCACTCTTCGAGGTTTGACAGGGCGCCTCCAGAAGAGCACCAGGAAGTCTGAAAGCATTGCGGTGTACAAGCATGGCAGATTTCACATTCTGACTCTGCCCTCCTCAACTGGTTGCTGTTAACTCATACTTGTTTTCGGAACCCAAAAGTTATAACTAGCATGGTCGCTAGTGATACTTTTTGGTTAATGTACATAAACTGACATCTCCGTTGATGCTATTGGAATTTTTCACATTTTGCCTTAAAACTTACAAATGTTTGTGTCTTTTTGGTTCTTACATTTTTCTTGATCTTTCTAAACTGGCTTGGTAATTTAATTGTATTTGGGCTTCAACTTTGAGGTTGTTTAATACGGTTTGAACTTAGCACACATTTCTCTGGGAAACTGCCTACTACTTGCACCATAGCTACCAAGGTTTTAGAAGAAATTCACATTAACTATGCTATGCATTAACCAGATTGGGTTTATTAAAGAGGTAGGGTGTCCACCTGTCAAATTACAACCCCAATATCTTACAGAACGAATGTGGACATTTATAATGCATGTTATCCTGTTATGTATAACTTCAATCCACTAACAAAGGAAGGTAAAAATCAGTAATCGTGTATTCCTTTCAAAACTCTGTGGGGAAAAGGGCAACTGGCCAGATGGAGGGTACTGATCATATAGGAACCTTTTTGCCCACTTGTCCAAGGCAAAGAACCTACAGTAGAACAGTATTATGAGCCAGGCCTAGCTCTACTGTCTGAAGTGCAGGAAGGTCCTGCACGTACACCAGCAGCTATATGTAGACCAAATGATTGCGAGGTTGGTGGGGGAAATTGATAAGAGTACGTAAGAAAATCCCAAATTTCTGCTCGAACACTTATCGCATCTAAAGTTCCTGAACGATTATCCTTCGGTGCTTTCTTACCTAACTGGCAGATATGTTTTGATACTCAAATGAAAGGGGTGAGGCTTTCCTATGCACCAAACTGTCTCAATGACAGCCATGCACCTTGCTATCCATCTGCTCACATGGGAATCCAAATCTCCGTTATTATGTCATGGCCTCTCCGGGTACGGTCCAATAACTACCTCGCTTGTACTTCAGTTTAGGAGATCTTCAAATGGTTACCTTGGGTGAATACAACCATGGTTGTTAACTTATCCAAATAATAACATCAAATTAAGATGAATTATATTTCAAACACGTTAGCAGCATTCTTCCGCCTCTTTAGCCACGGTAGTAGACGCAGAGCAGGTCCACGGTCAGCGTCATGAACATCACACATAATTTGATAAGGGCCTAGGTGTCCAGACAAGATCGCAAAAATCGAACTATCATTAAACATCAACAAATCACACCCCATGAAGAGCATCACGGCTGTACCTCATGCTGTCTCTCCTGGCTCTTCTCCCACCCCCTGGCTTAGCTTTCGCCCCGTTCAAGACACGGATATAATCTCGTTGATCTCCACCTCCAAACCATCAGCGCATGTCTCAGACCCCATTCCTCCCCTACTAATCAAAAAAATGAAACACGCTTTTGCACCGCTATGGGGACAAATCATAAATAGCTCCTTAAAAAATTGAGTGGTTCCTGATTGCCTTAAATGGGGCAAGTCAACCCCTGCTGAAAAAACCCAGTCTAGATTCGACAGATCTGAACAATTTCAGACATGTATCAAACCTCCCCTTGCTCTCAAAAACACTCGAACGATGCGTACTTCATCAACTAACACAGCACCTGGACAACATCAACCTATTGGACCCCCACCAGTCTGGTTTCAGAAAAGGTTGCCGCAAAGAAACCGCGAGTCTGAACATCATGGATGATATCCATGGACCACTAGACTCTGACAAATGCTGCCTCGTCATTTTCCTTGACCTCTCGGCAGCATTTGATATGGTGGATCACAATCTCCTCATCAGGGCTCTTCAAGAAAGAGCTGGTCTTGGCGAGGTAGTTCTCAAGTGGTTTTCCTCCTTTATACACAATTGCACGCAAAAAATCTAAATCAAGAACTTCACCTCTGAAACCCATCAAGTCAACAAGGGCTTCCCCCAAGGATCGGTGCTCTCTCCACAACTCTTTAACATCTATATGGAACCGCTCTCCAAACTACTCAGAAAAGCCAACATCCGCTTCCACCACTACGCGGATGATACGCAGATCTATCTGGAAACTACCTCTCTCAAAGACATCCAAAGATTAAATGATGTCCTGAAAGATGTTCAAGAATGGCTGACAAACAATCACCTCAAACTAAATCCAGACAAGACCGAGACACTCCTCATCTCGAACAAGGAGGATAACCCACAAATCTCAGAATGGTTAAAGGCTATCGATGCGCTCAAAGGGAATCTTACTCTAGCAGACTCTGTCAAATCTCTAGGCATCACCTTAGACCCAAAACTGACCATGATGAAACACATTAAGAACTCGGCCAAAAGTGCATTCCTTAACCTTAGACTTCTGAACAAAACCAAACCCTACATTCCAACCAAGGATCTCAAACTGGCCACACAATCTCTGGTACTGTCAAGACTGGACTATGGGAACGCAGTCCTAGCAGGAATTCCTAAATCGCACCTAGCACCGATTAAAACAACACTACATGCGGCAGCCAGAATGATCACCGGCATCAAAAAATCTGATCATATCTCCCCTGCACTCAAAGAACTCAAATGGCTTCCAGTAGAAATGCGAAGTAACTTCAGAACGGCCTGCCTAACCCACAAAGCCCTCCGTACAGGCAAACCCGAATACCTGGCAAAAAAACTCAAAAAAGCAGGCCAATCCAGGAATCTGAGAAGCTCTAACTCCCTCTTACTCATCCCACCTAAAACTAGAAGGAAACGAACAGCGGATTGCTCTTTCACTGGAAACGCCCCAAAATTTGAAATTCCACCCCTCCGCACATCAGAACCCTACCATCCTTTGTGGAATTCAAAAGTCAACTCAAATCCCTGTTCCTCAACCGTTCCCTTGGCTGTGGGTAACACAGGACAGACAGCAACCACAGAGCTATGCGATCCCTAAGAATCTTGAAGCCAAAGAAGCTCTACACTACAATTACGCCGCTCTATACTCTGTCACTCGTTGATTGTTATATCGCTAATCTGTCATATGTTTGTTGTTTATATGCTATGCTCCTACTGTAAAGCGCTCTGATACCTTTGGGTCTTGACAGCGCTATTGAAAACTTCTTAAATAAAATAAATAAATAAATAAATTCACAACTTGGAGAAGCAGTCAAAGCCCATTTCTTCTCTGAGGAGGGCTCTGGCCTCTTCATACCCAGGATGGTTAAGATGCTGTCCACCAGAACATCTACAGTCTGGGTTTTTGGTATTTTTTTCTGTTTCTTAAATGATTTCTCACCAGGAAGGACAATACTGGTGTGGGGTGATATGACCCTTCCTTCACAATCAGTGAAGATGGGAGCCATGAGGAATTGGGGTTATCACCACACGGCACCAAGGCTACCTGGAAGTGGAGTGGAGCAGGCACAGCGTGACTGCAGGTGGTGGAGCCTAATGTCGTGAATTGGCTGAATGCACCATTCAAGGAAGTAATGAATTGCTGTGGCTGACCAATTGGTGTCGGATTCTGTGACAGTGGTCTTTTGCCAGTACAGGGTACAGCAGCGAAACAATCGTTGGTCTGTCAATGGGAATTGTTGTGTAAAAATAAGCTGCATAACTGCCCTAAATGTCGTGATATAAGTTCCATAAAGAATTTATATCATAATGCATTAATTTTAAGTAAGGGTCAGTGGCATTAGTGCAATTAAATGGAGTGCAATTTATCTCTGAACAAAACATAAAACGTAGAAATAAATGCGTTTGCCTTTTTAAAATTACACGGAGTTTTACTCCTGTAAATTTGAAGTGAAAAAAGTATTGAATGTGATTATATTAACTGAGTGCACATTCACACGATACAAGGATAAAGAGCAGAAGAACTTTGGCCTTTCTCAGTAAGTACTTTCGACGTTGATAGGCATCAAAGCACAGAGAACAGCTGCTAGTAGCGGCAGGCAGCTCAGAGAGTTGAGCGCGTACTGCAGACCTGAGTGTGTAAACTTTGTAGGATGAGGCCGAATCAATCATGGCGGACTCATTCACACATCTTCTTTTCTAGGTCGCTAAAATGAACAACACTGATTCGGAAAAACTACAACTCCTGTTATTCATAGCGCTACGAAGGTTCAAATCTGTGGTAATAATACACTGTGTAAAAATCCAGGCTATGATTATCGCACTGTAACATATGCAGTCATTAGTTCAGTTTCTTCAAGATGGAATGGCTCTGAAGCAGACTTTCCAGTGCAGAACTGACATGTTTGTGCACGAAGAGCTTACGATCTTGCCTGAGGATTATCAAAAATACGTTTAAAAGAAACAAAGAAAGCTGTGTCGAAACACAGACAGCTCCGTTGCTGCTTTCTGCTCCAACACCTCACTTCTCGCCTCGTTTTGAAGTGTGGGACAAATTACTCTCATTCTCGAGAAAAAAAACATACCTTCTGACGAAAAGCGGCACCTGGTAAATACATTGTTTTCCAGGGAAAAATGCATCCCCAGTGTTCTTGGAGGGAGCAATTGCATACAGATGTCTTAACTTCTTGGAACTTAAAAAGTGCATGGCTCAACTATGTAGCTTGTGAGTAAGCAATGGTTCATTCATACAGATGTCGTGAAGCTCAAGATGGCAGGAAGCGCCTTAAAAGACCAATGACGGTAAGTTAACCATTGGTTAATCAAACCCGTTGTCCATTAGGGGAGTTAGTTTGTCCAGCAAAATCCTTCTACACTATATTTTATAGAAGACCCAGCCAACATTACAAGATGCGAGGTTTCCACTAAGTCCCTGGGTAGTAATTTCTCTCGAGTTAGAACTCCCACCCAATATTTATCTGTTCCTAGCACAGCGCTAAATTGGAGAGGCCAGAAGCTTATCATTAAAGTACAAGTTTCTATGTAGATTTACCAACTCTCAAGTTGCCACCGTGTGCCACACGATGCCAGCACTCTTCACATTGTTACCCGCTGAAGCACCGCCATCACAAGGTGCATCGAAATACACACTCGAACACCCCTGTGTAGAGTAGGTTTTAAGCTTGTGTGACCTCAGCACACTTATAGTCTTTTCAGCTAATAAGGGCTTTAAGTAAGCCGGGGCTCACCGGGTCTGAGTACCGGCAGTTTTTAGGTTTCGCCTCGTCGAAAGCTGCGCCCCGCAGCTTTTCGGCGCAGACAAAATCTAATGTTTACAGTATGTGGCTTGGGAATCCGCCCTCTGTTCCATTGGCTAGCTCTATAAATGGAGGCTAGCCATTGGAACAGAGATCTGTCCGTCAATTGCGGAGCAGATTCGGGGGCGTTCCGGCCATTTTTACTCATCCTGCCCCTTTGACAACGTCATTGCGGTGGTGGGCGGTTCCTATTTTTTGGGGGGGGGGGAAGGTTTGTTTTGGTCAAAGCAGGCCGACCGCCGCCGGAAGAAGTCCAGGTGAGTGCTTTTTCTTGCCGTTTGCCGTTCCCGCCCCCCCCTCCCGCTGTCCGTGCCTTTCCCGTCCCCCCTCCCGCTGTCCGTGCCTTTCCCGCCCCCCTCCCGCTGTCCGTGCCTTTCCCGCCCCCCTCCCGCTGTCCGTGCCTATCCCGCCCCCCCTCCCGCTGTCCGTGCCTTTCCCGCCCCCCTCCCGCTGTCCGTGCCTTTCCTTGTTTTCTTTGAAAGTGCCACATCCGTCGTTCAAGGGTGGCCAGTGGGGAAGGGGGGAGCCTTGTATGAGCCCCACTCCCAGCAGTAAACGCCCCCCTCTGTGAGGAGTATGGGTGCCCTCGCATTAAGATGTATACATGCTCCCAATGTTAGATATACTTGTGCTCTCTAGTGACTAGGTTTAGGTGTGGTGCACAATAGACGTGTGCTCTCATTATGACGAGCATAAGCATGCTCACTGTCTCATGCCTGGACTGGTACATGTTCTCTCGCCGTAGGGTGTCTAGGGGGTGTCCTTATAAGATGCACGTGTGCTCTCAAAGTGTGGGTGCATTCTCACTTTGAAATGTATATACTCCCTCACTGAGTTGTATAGATGATGTGGCTGTAAGGTGCCTGTGTTCTCTTTATAAAGTATGCATATCTTCGCGCTGTGAGGTGTGTATGTTTGATCATTATGAGTTGTGTAGGCGGTGTAGTTATAAGATCAGTGCATGCTTCCGCAAGGTATGTAAATATACCTTGCCACTGGGCGTGTAAGGTCGAGCTCATGTATGCTGTCTCATTCAAGCGTATAGCATGGTATGGACAGGAGATACATGTTTGCTCTCGCTATATGGCGTTTGGGTGTAATATTTACAAGTGCTCTCGATATAAGGTGCACTAGCACCCTCACTATAAGGTGAGTATGTGCCCTCACTGCGAGGTGCACTTGTACCCTCAGTGTAAGGTGCATGTGTGCCCATACTGTGAGAGGCCCCTGTGCTCCCAGTGTAAGGTGTAGATTTGCCCTCAATGTGAGATGTCCTCGAGCTCTCACTATAAGTTGTTTATGTGCCCTCACTGTGCTCTCATTTTAGGCTGCGTGTGTGCCCTCACTGTGAGATGTGCGCGTCCGTGAGCACCTCACAGTGAACCCTCTGTCACATCTAAGTGTTGTCACGCTAAGGTGCATAAATATGCCCTTGTTGTGTAAGGCGCACGTTCTCTCAATGTACGGTGTTGGCGTGCCCATACTGTGAGAGGACCCTCTGCTTCCAGTGTAAGGTCCCTTCACTGTGAGAGGCACGCGTGCTCTCATTATAAGGGGCACACGTGTCCCCATTGTGAGAATCACATGTTCTCTCACTATAATAAGGTGTACATCTGTGTGATGTGCATGCCTACATGGACACTTCACAGTGTGCGCTACATCGGGTGTACTTGTGCTGTCATTATACGGTGCATAGCTGCTATCACGGTGAGAGGTGCACTCCATGTGAGAGATTAAGCTATTGGCATTGTAAATGACAATGCCATTTATTTATTTATTTTCAAAAACCAACACATAAATAAAAATTGTCATTTACAATGCCAATAGCTCAAACTTTTCAAAAGGCGAAACCATTGCATTGTAAATGCTTGTTTAAATGAGGCCGCAAAACGGGTCTCTATCGGGCTCTGTTACTCAAACACCCCTGTGTAGAGTAGGTTTTAAGCTTGTGTGACCTCAGCACACATAGTCTTTTCAGCTAATAAGGGCTTTAAATAAGCCGGGGCCCACCGGGTCTGAGCACCGGCAGTTTTTTAAATGGGGCCGCAAAACGGGTCTCTATCGGGCTCTGTTTTGTGTGCCCTGGCACAGGCGGCCCTGCAGTGACAGCAGGCACATCCATGTGTGGGTGCTCACACTGCTCACTTCTCTCTAGTGGAGAAGTTACCGCATGACGTCATGCCACGTGAGCGTTGTAGGGAAACGGAAATCCTTTAAAGAGAGTAACTATTTTCTCTCTGGATTTCCCTTCCCTTTTTGAAATCAGGAGCAGCAGTCGTGGTGTCACCAGGACTTTAAGTGGAAGCTTTTTCAATATTATATACACGCCATAATTACTGCTTATTTATCTTATGCAACTAACAACCATTGACAAAGCCAATAGTCCTGACTTATTGTAGGTATGATGTTACTTGTATCATATATTTGGATGCAATGACAGAAACAGCAAAATACAAGTCCGCCGGCACACTATGCTGAGCACAGATTTTTAGCTTACGTGTTTTAAGCCACACCCTTAATTACATTGGCCACGCCCCTTTGAGAGACCCCCCCCCCCCCAGTTCTTTCATCCCATTAAAGCGCTGCAGCTAATGGAGGAACTCCCACAATTGCCTTTCTAGGACCCACCCAGGATTCAGACACCTGTGGTTGTGCTTCAGCTGGGACGGTGGATGAGGCTGGAAAGCTCATGCATGATCGTCTCGAAGCCCTGCCCTATCCTAAGTAGGCAGTAAAGGGCTAAAAGCCCCGCCCTATTAGGAACCGTCTACTATACATATCGAACTCCTGTCTCACACGATTTGAATTTTTTTTTTTAGGTCTTGCCTAGGCAGCGTTTGCACTATCTCTTCGAAACATGCTGTGTTGAGAATATGGGCTTAAAGCCCCTATCATCTTTTCTATTGGCTCCTCTTACTGTACTTGGTAAATACAGGCTTTTCCTTGGTGATATACCTTACTAGTCCCTCCTTTTCAAAATTTGCAACCTCCCTGCTGACCACAGAAGCATTAGTGAGTGTGTCTAACCGATGATAACGTTCGCAGAATATCAGGTATCACTTGTAGCAAATGAGTCAAAAGCATACATGGCTGTTTCTTTCTCAGTATCCCACGCATGATATGGGACATTGCAGATTAGTGGACTATTCTCAAATTACATCTATTGAGACCATGGTAGAGACTTAGCTAAAACAAAGTGCATATTTTTTAAATCTATGCAGTAATCGCTTAGTAGCAAAAACAATAATTGTAGAGATAAAAGTGTTACAGCACACATTAAACAGTTGGTAAAAACAGGTAATAAACGGTTTCCCAAAAATCATGTCTGTTTAATATGCTGGTCAATTTTTACTTTCTTTGCTAAGCCACTATCATGGTCAAAAATGCCTTGTGTTATTTGTAGCACCAATTAGAACGTAAAAATATATACAGCAACATTTTAACATTCCATCAACCAAATTGGATGATGTGGGTCCGGTCAGACAGAAAAATTCTACAATGGGGCGTTGGCTTTAATATCAAAGCACTTTATTAATTTGAACAGGTGTGTCATGGAATTGATTCTGTTCTTAGTCTTGCAACATTTGTTCATTATGACCAACGTAAAGAGTATCTTCGTTAAGTAAAGTCTTTTTAATCACTATGAGCAGTTCTATCTACAGGTTACATGGCACAACTTCTTGAAGATATTCTTGTTAGCAGCTCAAAGACATTCCTACAAGAGTTTTGAACGTGGCAAGAAAAGTGTAAATGTTCTACCCAATCTTCACCAAATTCGTCAGCTTTTGTGAAGTAAGAGTTTTCTAACATCCATAGCTGATGCTGTGAAATTCTTGTTAGTCGCACGTTGCTATGCGGGTTGAACTCTCACAAGGAATAATGCAGAACGAGAAATTGTTTTTTTCTACATACAATTAAAATAGCCTTAACACCAAATCTTAATACAAAAAAAGAAATCCTTGCCCGAATACAAGTTTGTATAATGAATGATATTGCACATGCTGATTTTCATGCACCACATTGCTTTTAGAGTATGTGTACGTGTAACTGATGCAGTATACACTTTATAGTGTAAAGCAGTTTACATTTCAACTGAACAAGACAAACAAAACACACAAAAAAGCACATTTATTAACATATGGCAAGAAATGTCGGTGTATCATAATGGACAGAGGGAAAAACTGAAGTAGATTAGCAGAAAATTTGAATGAATGGGTGTAGTTAAGAATGGAGAAGTTACTGATCAACATTTTTACACAACTGAGTGGTATTACACCATTTTAAAATTATTTTGAAAAAAGTAAACGAAAATTCTATGCTTTTGGTTTTATAACACAGCTATAATGATCGTCATTAGGGTGGGTGTCTATGCATGTGTGAATGCGATCGGGTTTCTGAAGCAAAATCCACCTCGGTAGTGGGATAAAGCTATACATTTCAAGAAGTGGAACACAGAGAACCATTGGACGGAATGGGGGACTCAAAATCCTGTACAGTTGTGTGGTGAAGATGTAAATGAGGGGTTCCTATTGAGTCGACCATGGCAGGAGGAACCGAGAACATCTTTCAAACTGACTGATGAGGACTCTTGTAAGAGATGGAGTCATCACTGTTTTCTGAACTGTAGATATACGCTTTGGATACATGAAATAATGTAATTTTTTATGCATTGCTAAAAATTCTGAAGGAGCTCTGCTGACTCCCAGCAACATCTTAAAAAACAGGCTGTATCTTCTAGAAAGCCCTCAGAACCAGCATCCCTGCCTATCAAGCCGCCAAACTCACCATCTTTGGTGGTGCTTGGCATACCCACAGCCACTTGTTCATTGTATCTTTGCCCAGGGCGCTCTGCTGTCTTTTATCTAGGTTTCCATTATAGCCTTATAGCCTGGAGTAGCGGGCTATATCAGTCACTAAAGGCCCGATCCAGCGTTAAAGGCCCAAACCGGAGGCGAGGGCCTTTAATGCCAGTATAGCCCAGCTACGGAGGGCTATAAGGCTATTAGAACATTCCGCCTAAAGAGGGCAGAATATTCTAACAAATAAAACAAAGGCCTCACGGAGCTGGCTCAGTGAGTCCTTTGTTTACAGCAACAGCTGCGAAAGACAACATTGGAATGTTGGAGCTCCCGGCTTCTACTGGCCATTAGAAGCCCAGAACACTCAATTGTTTTCAAGGGAGCTCCTTGCATTCCATGTTTCTATTTAAAATAGGATACAGGTATGCATACAACACCCTTGAGTAAACAAGCACTGGTTATAACAAATGCACTGTTACCTAACACAATGATCAGGCAGCTGGACTGTTAAACAATTCCGGGACATGCCAAATATAAGTTGACAACACTCTGCCACTGAGTAGCAAAGGTACTTGAAGAGTCTTCTGGGAGGAAGACCTGCAGGGATCTGCTAATTATTCTGATATGCAAACCTCTTTCTGGTTGGCAGACAACCAACTGGGCCTCCGCCAATTGTCAAAATATGGCATCTGCTTAATGTCTTGTACAATATACAGTACTTGCAAAGAACTACAGACCTAAAAATAATAGTCCCATTATGCAAAACAATGCTATATCTGAAGTCTAGTTGACAGGAAAGGTTGCTACAATGGAAGAAGTCAGTACCTGTCTTGTAAGAGAGCTGTTGGCCTCCCGTCTGTCCCTGGTTACCCTCAGAGGGATTGTTGTTTCATATGATGACAGAAGAGAGGTTTGGTGTAAACCTAGAGAAAGGAAAACCATATGTAATGAAATAACACAACCACATCATTCTCTTGCCACTGTAGTTTATTCATGCATTTTTCTCACTGTTATACACAGTATTTTAACATTATGTCAAACAACTTGATTAGACTTCATTGAGGTAAAAGAATATAAACTGCATTAGAGTTGGAAAATGTCATTTTAAAGCCTTCATTGTGATGTTAACTAAGAACATTGCACCACGTTCAATCAGCGTATGTACTGACACGAGGCTCACTATACATACAAGTATTGATGTTTACCATGCTCTCCATGCGACGAAAAATACAACCTTCGATTCACAGAGAAAACACACACTACTCCATTCACCAAAAGGAATTAATAACACAAATATGAGGCCATATTTTGAATCTGCCTGCAGTGAACATCTTGATAGGGCTAAGAGTATTGATGCCATCCTGGTCTTTTTTAATGTCTCCTCACGGTCTATAAGCACTTCACTACATTCAGCACTGAACATCTCTTAACTGAATAGAATTGACAGGGGACTGGGGGCATATGTAATGACTCACCTAAAATAATGCCCTGTATGAAAGAACAAGCAGTGGGCAATGCCAATAGGTCTGGCTTTAAAGGAGTGTTATATTGTAATGTGAAGCATTCCAAGTAGTTAGCATAGGAATGGATATATTTGTGTGTAAGCAATAAACATTAGAATAATATTAGTGGAAGTTAAAAGATCAGGTGATAGTTGCACTCTCACGTCAGCTCTAAAAGTCAATGTAGTATAATGACTGCCTTCCTCCCATCTGTGCTGCTGCCAGAGAAAAAGTGTATGAATTAACCAGTTATCTAAGAAATGTTAATAGCAATGTCATGTGTAAACCCATGAACGTTCAGGCAGCAAGATAAAAAAAGAAAATGGTCACAGAAGCACTTTTTTTTGTGGAAACGCACATCTTCTGCCCAATCACAACATGTACTCTTGACTCCCAACATGTGGGCGGGGAGCCAAAGCCCCTCTCTAGTGATGCTCACATAATTGTCGAGTGACAGCTGTGAAGTCCAGTCAGAACATAAAAAAATAGTTTCATCACAGTTCCGTGGCATTTGCAAGAGTCCTCTTAAGACCAAAGATATTGACTTGTTTCTCATAAACATGCATGGATGGAGACAAAATTTCACTAAATGTTCTTCTACTGATGGTCCCTGCGACAGGAAACGGACTTTATTAGCAATGGCACGTAGTGCTGTCAACAAGCCTTTTGTCCTCCCTGATGTCACCAGTCCAAGTGAAGCCCTCATCACCAGCTGGCTGGACTACAGGAAAGCACTCTATTAAGGCACCACCACCGAACTCATGAAAAGGCTCCAGACGATCCAGTAAGCATCAGCCAGACTGATCCTAGACCTGCCCAAGATGACCCATACTACTCAGCACCTGAAGGACCTCCACTGGCTCCCCATCCAAAAGAGATGCCAATTCAAGCTTCTGACCCATGCCTACAAAGCCCCAAACGACCAAGGACCACTTAGACGAACCACCACCTGAATTTCCACTAACCTCCAAGGAACCTCTGCTTATCTCACCCTCACACAGATACCACACATCTGCCGCTCCGGAGAACAATCCTTCTCCCACCTTGCTGCCAAGTCCTGGAACACCTTTCCCCTCCACCTCAGCACTTCACCCTGGCTGATCCACTTTAGGGAGGTACTCAAGCCCTGGCTCTTCAACTGATACCCGCAGCACAACACCTGGATACCCTCCCGGGCAATAAACCACAGTGTATATGTACTGCTTGATTGATTAATTGATGGGAAGCTGAAAACACAGCGTTGGTGTTTCGCTTGTAAAAATATGATCAGACATAGAGCCTCTATCCAAAGTCTAGAGGACATAAATGCTGAAACAAATGATTTGCTTTAATTCCAATCCCTTACATTTGCATAAGCCTTAAAGAGTATTTATTTATAGTTTTACCAACAGTAGACTGGACTATTGTGGACTTTACAGGACTGTATTAAAATAACATCAGTACAAAACAGAAACACAGACATGTCACAATCCGAGGGATGGGCACATAGGATCGGCAAACATTAATCAAATTCATCATCTTCAGCGAGTTCTCCTGCTCAACAGCCACTGAGAACACGATCCGTCCCTCACAGAAAATCTGCCATGCCCTATGAATCACTTCTTCAACAAGATATCCACCATTTACAGGAAATTCAAGCCCCAACACACCAACCTCCTCAGCCTCCTCACTCCAACGGAAACATCCCCGACCAACACGTCACCACATGAAAACAGCTCACCACAATGAATACCACAGGCATCATGAACTACATCTACTCAGGAGCACCCAACCGACACCTGTCCCTACCGCCTCTTCAACCAAGGAAGCAGCGAGATTGCCACCAATTCACCACCATCCTCAACGCATCCATCACCACAGCAACCTTTCCCGATGCATGGAAACACAATGAAAGTCAGACCTCCCCTCAAGAAACCCTCCGCAGACCCCAACGAACTCCAGACTTACTGGCCCATCGCATTGGTCTCATTTCCCACTGGAGAAGGCAATCAACCAACAGCTCACTGAATACCTGGAGAGAAACAACCTGCTAGGCACATCCTAATCCAGTTTCCGCACCAACAACAGCACCGAGACAGGCCTGATCGCCGCCACGGAAAACATCTGCACCCTACTCAACAGAGGAGAATTGGCAGCCCTGATCCTCCTCAACCTCTCTGCAGCCTTCAACACCGTATCCCACCACACACTCATCAAGAGACTGCACCAGATCAGGATCAAGGGAGACGCACTCAGTTGGATTGCATCATTCCTCACGGGACGTATGCAGAGAATCCGCCTACCTCACATCACCTCGGAACCCACGAGCACCATCTGCGACGTCCCTAGAGGTTCATCCTTCAGCCCCACTCTCTTCAACACTTACATGACGCCTCTAGCCAACATCATCAGAAGCCACGTTACCAACATCATATCCTAAGCCGATGACTCCCAGCTCATCCTCTCGCTCTCAGCAGACCCCCACCACCAAGACCAACTTCCACAACTGCATGAAGAACTTCGCAGCCTGGATGAAGGACAACTGTCTGAAGCTCAACACGGACAATACCGAAGTGCTAATTTTTGGCAACCACGCCTCCCCTTGGAACGACACCTGGTGGCTGGCAGTAGATGGGAAGCAGTTGTTTTAGGGTTCGATTAACCTGCAACTCTATTCACAACTACAAATCTACATGTTTAAGGGTAGATTCAGACAAATAAGAGAAGTTCCTCCGAAGTACATTAGCCCCGCCCTTTTTTGTTTTTTCAGTCAAAACGAGTAAGCATTCCTCGTTGTTTACTCTCACGTACAGGCCACTATGTGCATTGCTTCAGCCTCGAGATCACTTACGGTCGTCTATTAGCCTCGTACTGGCTCAACCCTGATCCATTTACAAATGTGATGGGGAGCTCTTTGATTTATATTTTGTGGCTCTAGTTAAAAAATATTTAAAAAAATAGTATTTAGGTTCTCTAACATTACTTTTATTTACTCTGGAGTCCTAGACCGGGTTAAAAACATACGTCAATGTGAGTGGAGAAAAATGCATCTCCCACATCTACATGACCCATGGACTGAAAAATACAAATAAAACTGGAGGGCTGATCTACTTTTAGGTATGACTAGTCTCTGGAAGACGAGATGAGCCCAAAAAAAACTCCCCCTGCCTCTTCTATTAAATGGTACGCTTAAAGGTATTCTCCAACTCCTATGCAATTTTTTCGAAACTACAAACAGTTGAAAATGTACTCCTGACAAGGGCATGAGAAAAACATATTCCACGGTGGGGTAAAATTGCTTACAAAACAGCGCTAAGAACAATGCAATTGTCAGCCACTGATACAACATAACATGGATACAATAAAACAAGACATTATTAACACTATTGAAGCATAACTTGATATTTGTCCAAGGGATCAAGTGATTAACAGGGGAATTTCATGCACATTCGTTTTGGAATGAGGAAGACAATGAGTAGGCAGAAATAATTAATCAGATTAAGCAAATCCCAGGGGGTGCTTTCCAGAAGCAAATAGTCCATGGTAGAAGTTAAATTGTACTAGAATGTTTCCATAAATTAAATCTCCCAGCATTACATGGTTGAAGAAAAGGGATATGTGTACACAATTTACTCATAACCCTCATGTTTGTTGTGCTGCACCACACCTGCGTTTTAATATGTTATTATATAAACACACTACACACTTCCAAATCGTACCAACACTGGAAAGTGGACATTATCCCCAAGCGTGCACACTTATAATTTCCAAGTTAGGATGTCCATTAACAGTAGCCATGCGATGGATTACAGGATTAGCTCTACCACAACTATTATGGACAGAGATGTGGAGAGATTTTAGCACAAATGATAACTTTTTAGACCTGAAAATGAGAATGGAAATATGTAAGGAATGCGGCAGCTTAGGATATTGAAACACTGATCCATCATAGGGTGTTTTTACACCAATAGGCTCTGTTCAACTGTTCAACTTGCAATGGAACATAGAAGGAAGCAGTCAGCGGGTTCTATTGTTTAAATACAGTTTTCCTGTATTCCCGTAACCTGGACGTGAGCACCAGTATAGCTACATTTTTCACACAGTGAGATTTGGCTTGATCAAACATGGTAAGCCAGGTCAGAGACATACGCAAGCCTGATGGGTCAGGACTTCGCCTCTCAATTTGAAAAATGTTACGCTAACTCATTTCAGTACATAAAACTCGTAACGGATTTCTCTAAAAAAGAAATGTAACTTTGGGATGCCTATGAATTGCATTTAAAGGAGGGGTGGTGGGGATTGTGAGAAACATGAACAGTGCTAGAAAAGGATGGCAGTGTAAGACTACGATGACTCATTTTAGCTTTTAATGCAACTCAACAAAATCTTACCAGTAGTGGCAAAAATAAGAGAATATGATATTCAAAGTGGAAACCAAACTTCAACCAACTGGCCTACGAGTTTGACAGTATTAGTCTTTTTGCCTGGGAAATTGAAATCATAGGCGCCAGGAAAACATCAACATTTGAAAGACACAGGCCACTTATGGTGCCAATATATTGACGTTTAAGGCTTTTAGGTAGGAATTCTTTCTCTTGGTTGCCCCTTTCTAGCCTTAAGGCTTGTATCCAATGTACTTATATTTAAAAATAAATGTACAATTTTGCTCTTTCCATCTCAAACTAGTTTACAACCAACTCTTTCTACAGCAGAGCCTGGTAACATTTACATACAAGTGCAGTTAATTAACAGACAAAAAAATAAGATTGATAGGAAAAAAATAATATACTGTAGGTTTATTCAAGATGTTATATTCTTGGACAAAGGCTTTACTTCAAGGTGAAAGCATCAAAAGGAGCCGGATGTTCTGATCTTGTTTTCTAGATTAGTTCTAATACAGGGTAAATGTCTTGAGTGTAACAGTCACAATTAATCTTCCAAATATGCATGCAAGCCTATCTTGTGAGAAAACACTTCATGATACACTATATACAGGAAACTCCATCCAAAAGAGCATCAGATGATGTAATCCCAGAATTAAGTGAAAACACAACTCCACGTACATAAACTACAAAATGTAAACCGCCAACTGTCACCATTTATTCAGTCAGCCGCACCAACACAGGATAGTGTAGCACCTCTACCACATCAGGTCTGTCACTCACCCAGGTAGCATCACAATTCTATAAGTAATCCGCAAAAGCCTTCTACATTCGGTATCCACTTCACCCAGATATGATGACCAATGCAAGAAAACTGCACCAGCCCTGGAATGTCTGATCCAACACCTCACTAGAGGTGGTCACCACAGAAACCACCTGATGTAGAATACCACATGCAGCACCTGGAAGACAGCATACAATGTTGTGCAAACCAGGAACCACCAACAGGCCCTAATTGATGGATCTGCCAAGCCAAAACAGTCACTAAGCCCAAAGCAGCAGCAGCTGAGGCCATCTTAACTTTCGGTGGGAAAATAAATGTGTCACCTGGCAGATTACACAACTCTCGCCTGCAGAAGACATTATTTGCTCCAATAACTCTACACCAACTGTGACATGGTGTATAGTTTCCTCACATCAGGGTTAATTGTTGCCACGGGCAACCTTCAGGAGGCCTCGGATTTTCTTCTCCCTTAACTGTGACGTACAGTATCAGCAACTGCTGGGGACCCTGCCCACAAATGCTATTATGTAAAATTGTGGTAAAAGTAAGGTCCATTTCTTTAACCTCACAGAAAGTTCCCTCCTGTGGACAACTGGCATACGTTGCACAAAGATCTAGTACGTGCATCTTGTCCTTTAAGGGGGAAACAGGGTATCCCAACATGCTACCTTTTGTTTGTAACAGCCACAGGCTGATGGGCACTGGCAGGGCATCAACACGTGGTGTGCTGTAAAGTGGTAAACCAGTCTAGCCTCAGCACACATGGTTTTGGACAGACTCGTCCTCGGTGCAACAAAACAGCATGGAAACCAAGACTAAAAGAAACTAGGTATTTTTCAGTAGGCTTTAGGTTTAGTTTATGAGTAGACATACAAGTATCATGTACAGTGTCCTACCAGAAACGTTATTCTTTTGTATCAGTCTCTGATCCAGAGTTAGAGTATCTGTCTTTAATATAACACTCACATTTAAGGTTCTACAACAAGAACTCATACAGTCCAGGAACATGCACACATGCGGTGTTACACACTCACACACAAACATTGTAGCCTACTTCTAACAATGACACTGTTGTTAAACTGGGAGACTACTTAGCAACATGTAAACCAAACGGGGTTGGCTCAACATTTGGCTTGCAAAAATTTAATATTTTGGGCTGCTTTATACTCCTATTCAGTATAGCAGTGAACGTCAATAAATGTAAGAGCTGTTGTGTGGTGTGGGTGATTTTGGAGGTGAAGTTGCTAAAAGTTTCCAGATCCTGATGTGCAGTGGCCATCAGAACAAAATGTGAGTTATGATATTCTGATCCCAAAAATCTATTCGGCACAACACTCGGCTTCAAACATGTATCTCCAATAGCTGGTCAGGCTGTTGTTCTCTAACTAAATTAGTAGTAGATATGTGGGGAGATGAACTAACTTAAAAAGGAAGAAATAAACATGAAGTGGCAGCAGGTGAGATGAATTATAATTGACATTTGTTTAATGGTTCATTATTACATCCCAGAATTCAAGATCATTTAAAATGACAAGAACAGTCAAAAAGTCCACATAGGTATCTCAGGAGTAATTTAAAGTGTTGATATATTTTCCAAACTCCGACTTATGTAAATTCTGATTTTGGAAGTTGTGGTTTCTCTGAAAACAAATAGTATTTGATACCAGACATGAATGTTGTGTAATTTAACAGAAGAAACACCATACACAATGTATTACTATCTCCAAAGTTCTAACACCAAAGAAACAGTTGTGATTGTTTTTTTAAAGAAGTAAGTTGACAACTGTTCCAGAAGAGAGTATTTTCTTTTTCTTTAGAGAGGCTCAATTGTGATGGTCTCCACAGTAAAATGTTGGGGACTGTAAACAACTAGATGTGTGATACTGTGCAGAAATTTGGAGTAGCCGATACAGATCTGTCGCAAGAATAACATGGTACACAAAAATAAAAAAGATAGACTGGGAAAGAAGATATAAGATACTGATTTCGTTTTCATGGCTGTGTCTATCCCTATTACATCTTGCAGTAATTGGTGCTAACGGGATGGGCACAAATTCAACAGGAGATTGTGTGTTACTGTGAACGACTGGCCCATTGAGGTCCTGATGTGGGGAATTCTTTACATCAAAAAGTGATGCTGTTTTTTTTTTTGTTTTTTTTTTAATTAAGGGCAAAATGCCAGAATTTGAACGGATTAGGTGTTATGCATTTTTGACGAAGTTTTAATTCCATGTATTTTTGTCAGCTGGCTGCAAATGAGATAAATAGTACAGAGATGGTTAATTTTCGTGTCTGTATTAAATGTGTTTTAGATATTACATAAAAAATTAATTAAAAAAAGTGACGCGGCTGGATCAGCCTTTAGTCCACTTAACTTTACAAATGAGTTTTGGGGTAGAAGTGAATGTTTGGAGACTTGAGGTAACGAACTGCAGGAGGTTTGAAAGACAGTCTTCACTGTATGTGGAATTTTGCCCAACGACTTCCATGCTTGCCATTGGAATTAGCATAACTCCTAAAGCTATCCACTTAAAATATAACCGCACTGTTTTTGCCAGAAGTTCTTGCTCAGCAGTGTGTGAATGCTCCCTAAATCTCCAGTCCAGCCCCTCCACACCACTCATTGTTCCCACATACTGGAGCATTGCAGCAGGAAAGGGCAGAGATATTCATAATTTAACAGGGGAGACCGAGAGGTGAAGGCAGATGAAGTTAGAAAAATCCAATTTCTTATGTTGTTTTTACCTTAAAATCGGTGCAATCATTCTCACATGGACACAAACAAAAACTGAATACACAGCATACAATGGAAGCTGTTGGTATCCTGCGGAGTACAATTCTGCTGCCAAAAACGCAGACAGAATCTGAAAGAGTTAGGGTGAAAGGCAATGTGGATTGTCAACATAGTGGTGAATACTTGAGTGTCATGGGGCACTAGAAATAAAGGCTTCTGGCCTTAGGAGTGCAGGCTCATAGACATTAGATGACTATAGCAGTATGCAAAATTGCTAGATCTGACCTGTGGTCGCTCAGATTACCACCATATTTGCTACTAATTCTATTTATCTTGCCTTCTTTATATATTTGTGTCGTACTAAGGAGCGCACAATTTTCAAGATCTAGTTCACAATCTTCTCAATTTTCTATTTTTTCGTTTTCACATAGTGCATATTAGGCAACGGTCTGGCTGTGTTAGAGTGCTGTCGATTCTTAAAAAGACAGAGAAAAAAGGCAGACTGAAAATACAAAATAAAGAAAAAAAATGTACAACACTCACACACGTAAATAACCCTGCCTTTTCAATAAAGCCATGTAGCAGTGCGTCTGTGACAGAAAAGTGAAAATGGCGTCGCCTACTTCAAGTATTTCTGTACCAGTTATCTGATTCTTAATGAAGACCACGTTTGAATTCCAAGACAGGTACTAAACTACATCATGGATTCTACTTGATTTTCTCACAGTGATACAAAGATGAGAAGAAAGGAGGGCTGAGTAATTTCTAAATAAACCCCACCCACATAAAGAACGCCAATGCACCCTCTGCTGTTGTGTTCACATCTAAAAGCAGTACTGGCACTTCCCTACGCAGGCACAGCAGGCAGACTTCAGTTTGGCACAGTTTCGTCCTCTACGGAAATGTGGGCTGTTTTCATTTAATTTGGTAGCAAGAGCTTCCTTTTCTAATACTTCGAAAGAAAACATGCTGAAGCGCGGCCTAAATTAAGAAGAAAAAAATGCCATTCTACGGTGTTTACCACATACTGTGCTGCTGGGTGGCCACTTGCAGAGCAAGCGCTTAGGGTTTCCGAGAAATCACATCCTTGCAACTCAACGGTGTAAAATGTTCTCCCTCACTCACTATATACCACTTTTGGAGAAAATGTCTCTGGCGTGTGACTCGATGAACTATCTCAGAGATGCAACTGCAGGCTGTCCCAAACTGACTACTGGACGGTTTCATCCAGGCAAGGCCTGTCCAATTTAATGCTGATAAGTGACGAGACAGTTTCAAACAACTGACTCCACATTCAGAAGCGACTAGCTCAGGTACGTCAATGTCTCCTGAAGCTGTCAATCCCTTTTGGATCGTTTTGGGTTACAGTCCTATTCTGCCTTACAAACCCACCACTTTCCAAACTTGGCAGCCATCTTGTGCAAGAGTTTGGGCAAACATCGGGAGGGGAAAGATTAAGCAAAATGAGAGATAAGCATGATCATGGTAATTGTATTATTGTTTATATGGTTGAGCTTTAGTTCAAAATGCACTGCTCCTCGCAGCCATTCAACTCATGGGTAGGCCTGGGTGGTGAACTTCGCTCCGTTCGTGGAGTTTGCGGAGTTTTCTGAGTGCCGAAAACTCTGCCTCGCGATGTGCAGCAGAGTTTTACCCCGCTCGCAATCGCGAACTGTAAGTTCGAACGCAAGCTGCCGCTCGGGTAGAATTTCTACCCGAGCGGCAGGAATACCAGCACAAACTGCAGTTCGCACTACACTCTGCCACTCGCTGAGGTTTTTTGTAACTTTGCGGAGTTCCGCGTAGCAAAACTCCGCGAACTATGCCCAGGCCTGCTCCCTGGGAGTGAGGGCGAAGGAAAAAGTGAAGTCATGTCATAACTTTATCGCAACAACAGAATTTGTTGAGATGTAAATATATGTGCATGGCAACTGTTACAGATATCCTTGTTCAGTGCTTGATAAAAAATAAGTTTAAAAAGAAAAATACATGATCATGTTAGCTAAATATAAGAGATAACAGTATACTCGGTGCTTTGCTACTTTAACTATTTGCGACAGTCATCGTCTAAATTCGCTCATTTTAGCATTCGTTTTTCTAATGGAGTTCATTCACCACAAGCATATCTCTAAAACAACTGGACCATGTATCAACAAACATGGTGTACCATTTGTGACATTTCAGTAGGAGATGTCCCCACGGTGTCCATGGTAGCATAAACTATTAATCTGTTAGGAAACGTAGAACATATTTTTCCTAATTATTAGTTATTTTCCGGCTATCGCGATAGATGTTTTTTATCTTATTTTTGGCCTGCTAAAGTACATTATTCCACTAAAAATCAGATGTAATGCTTTAAAAAGACTGATGGCAAGCAGTGGAAGTAATCCTTATCCGTAGGTTCCATTCTACTAAAGTCACTTAAAGTTCCCGCTGGTGTCAGTCTCAAGTTGTGGGTGTCCGATGTTTGTGCTTCATGATGGTAAGCAGTGCGTTTTGGAACTATAGATAAGATAACCAGTTGTTTTTAATTAAATCGTGTTGTTGTTATTAGCGTTTTAATTTGGGGGTACGGAAAAATACTATCAATCATGTTTTTTCTGTACAATTACCTTCAGTTTGCTAGCTGAAGTCCAATCACTGCCCTTATGACCCATAAAAACGATATAAAAATGCATATATACATTGGCAGGGAAAGGGTTAAATGCATACCTCTAGGTTAAACTAAAACTTGATGGTGGCTTGAGGACTTTAACAAAAACAAGACTTTGATAGCTGTTTTTCTTAAGCAAAGTCTTCACATACAGCATATGAAGGGATGGGTTAGAATCAGGTTGTCAGTTGTCTCCGTTATATGGGAATGCTGTTTCAGGACCGAAATCGACATCATTAATGTCATTCCATAGCTATACCAAACAGAGAGTTGTGGTTGCTGCCCCTGAATTTCAGTCCAATCATCTGGATCACTGGAATGGGATGAAGGAGTCAAGATCCTCACCCAGGCAACCAGAAGGGTGTCCCCTGGAAGTGATGACTGCAAGTCACTAGGCCTACCAGGGGCAATTGGTATTGTTTCCAATGGCAAGTGAGTCAACATGGTTTATGAACCCTCGCCCCAGTGTTTTATGGTTTTAAGGGAGTGATATTCTTGCAGCTACCTTTATAATGAGTAACAAAGTGAATGCAGGGGAGTCCCTCCACTTTGAATCAAGAACAGTCTGTATTGGGCGGATATATTGTTTGTGCACATCTGGACACTTATTGGAGGAAAGAGAAGTCTTACGCAAAAAAAAGCTTTTAGCTCGAACAGCTGGATTCCTCTACTTTTAGGAGCCCAGCGCTGACCCTTTTGGCAGTCTCAGCAGAGGGGCCAAGGACGAAATGGAACATGGAGTCTGAACTGTAACCCACTTAAGCAGGTTTGGTTCCTATAGGTATCATTTATTTTAGATGATGCACATTTCACTACCCCTAATTCTAGCCCATGTCTGACATTTAGCTAACACAGCCCCATGTCGACACTCCTTCAGACACATCTCTTCATTACTGCACCAGCGTGGTGTTTTATTGCCTGTACTCGGAACAATGAATGAGACGTAATTCTAATACAACACTTGATCATGAATCCAACATTTTTTCTTTCGCATCAAACAAGCTTTGGCAAAGCCAATAGGTATGGATCTAAAATATACATTTGTGCATGCCTGTTTGGGCATATTAAAGCTAGGACTATTACATATTATGTTATGTTTACAGCCATTTTTAAAGCGCACGTACATCCGGGGGTTTCATGGCGCTGACTAAGAGCGTGACCCAGATGGAGAAGGGTAAGCCTAGGCCGAAGGAAAAAGCCAGGTCTTAAGCTGTTTCCTAAACACTAAAAGGTCGGGACAGGAACGAATCTCCAGAGGGAGGGAATTCCAGAGTTTAGATGCAAGAACAGCGAACCTGCGTCCACTCTGGCGTTGCAGCTTGAAGATTGGTGTGGACAGAAGATGAAGGTTGGCAGAACGGAGATTACGGGAGGGGACATATCTAGACAGGAGGATGTTAATGAATTGGCCAATGTTTATTTATCAGTGTATATGTAGTACTCCAGTAGGCAAAATGTGAGCTCTGACTAAAACATAAACAAGGCTGTGGCACTGAAAAATAAATCAAAAAGTATTTTTGGAACTTGTATGAATGTAATGTGTGATGCATTTGTATAATTTTGAAATGTACAATAGTCCTTCGTGCATTGCAATGCAAGCACCAGAATGATACACCAAAAAAGCCAATAGCATGAAGTGAGAAGGATTATTCTTCTGTGTAGAGACAAAGCTCCCCTTGTACATTTTAAAGGACTATCTGCAACGTGACCAGGTGGATGGTCGGTCCTTTCCCCAAAAAATCCAGTCCCAGAATTACCAGGAGTAGACCACTGACAAGCAATATTTCAGACACAGACATAACAAATTCCAATGACATTTGGCCAAATAATCTTTGACCCTACTTTGCATCACAACATATGCTGCTTGCATAAACAGCTGACAGTCTTCCTAACTCACTACCCATTTCGCATCTTTCTCTGCCACATTTGCTCTAGGAGTAGAGAAAGAAATGGCCCTTCAGTAAGACCTTAAATTGGCCTTACAAACCATGCGTCAGTTTTCACACCTAAAGCTCTTAAACACGCAGGGCACACAGCAGAATCAGACTGAACCACGGGGAGCTGGACCAGGTGGTGGTTTATTTCCACTGGGAAAATTATGAAAACACAGTGCAAAGAAATGCATGCCGAAACACATGCCTCATATTTTTCTGCCTGGTAATAATTATCTATCCTCTATGATGACAGATTCCCCAGCGTTTACACGGAGCCCCCTGAGAAAGAGAATACGGCTGCACATCCACCCCACCCAATGACGAACTGCGAATGGTATCTCCCTTTTAATTTGAACAATGCCAAGAGTAAAACTTTTCAGTTGGAGGGGGGAGGGGTCGTTGGGGTTCCTGGAGTAGCAACGTCCAAGAAATTTAGCAAAAACAAGTCTGTGTGTTTTTATTTCTCACACGCTTGTGCAGCCATCATTCTTCCAAAATGTTTATGCCCCTCAAACACCCCTCTGATTCACTCATCACCCCCGCAGGCAGCATCACACTTTAAAGGCTGATAATCTAAAAATTCACACAGCAAAATCTGTTTCTAAAAGCATCTGAGAGACATCTGAAAGGAAAAGGCACCTGTCATCAGGAAGTTTACCATGGCAAAGCGCCAAGAAGTCATGTAAATACTGATTCGCTGCCAAATGACACAAGCTGAGCAATGTGAGCGCAGGCAGCCAGCCTCTACATAAAAACCCAACAATGCCACTGCTCCTGCAACCAGTTTAAGACTGGAGGGTGGTAAGCCCAGCCCCAATAGACCTCCGTAAAAAAAAATCACTAAATTTCCAATTATTGCAAGTGGAATGATTGTCAATGAGGGGTTGGTGCCAGCAGAGATATATTCAAAAAGTAGGGGCCATATTGTTCAAGAACTTAACAGCCAATTGGAGGAAGCCGACCTTTGTGTTGTATAACATGTTGAGTGGGCTGCTCAAAATGGTTCCAATCGAGTTATTGTTCTGTCAAATGGCACAGATGTTATTACTGTGCTACTTAGATTTGTTGCAATGTTCATAAGTCAAGGATTGTCAGAGTTATGGACATGTCATGAAACAGGAGCAAAAAGACACTTAATCCTACTTCATATTCTGCACAAGATACATGACCAAGAGATGCCCAGCGTTCTCATCAAGGCACATATTCTTAAGGGTGATGACACTATGAGCAAAACTGAAACCAAGCTTGGAGCTTTAACTGCTGAACCCGTGAAGTTTCTAAAAGGATTTGCTGGGACAGATGAAGAATGTGACTTTAAAGACGTAGAAAAATACATTGTGCTTGTGTTGAAAATGAGTTCTGACGGTCACATATTTGATGCTCTTCAGTACAGTGAGTTCAAGAAATCAGTCCAGCTAAGTGGCCTTCCATCGACGTCATATTCTGTGCGCTTACCCATTAAAAGAGTTACTTGATCAGAAGATGTGTAAATGTTTTGAATCATGCATATGTAGATAAAGATCTGCGTGAATTTGGTTGGGAAGATATTGATGGGGCGCTAAAACCAGCGAAATGTCTAAAGCCTCTACCCACAGAATTTACATGTACACATACTTGCAAAACCTGTGCTACAAAAAGTGTCCCTGTCGATATGCTCTTCTGAAATATTCAACATTCTGCAAATGTACCTTGAGCGATTGGCGAAACAAATAAATAAAGTAGACTATGAAAATGTGACTAAAACAGAAGTGATACACATTTATTTTTCTTATTCAGATCATAAACATTGTTTGGTGTATACATAAAAGGAATACAAACCATTATTATTGGTTTCATTCCTATATAGGTCTCTTCTTTCTCTATTATAACTGCTGTTTTGGAAAATTACGGAAAGGTTGTTCTGAGGAGTTATTTTCTGTAGACTACTTGACCCCAAAAACTTATGTTTAGACAACAAAATGAAGTATATAGGTCTCATGGGGGAATTCATTGCGCTCATTCTCCCTACCGCTCATTCTCTCACTCTACTACTCATTCACGCACACTACCGCTCATTCTCCCACAATAGCATTTAATTTTTTTTAATTTTGGGCACGTTGATATTAAGTGATTTTATTGTATGGCTTGTTCCCCTTAGCGCGGTCAACGTTCTTATGGCAGTGTAAAGCGCTATATAAAAAACAACGTTCTCTTGAAGTGCCAATCTCTGCAACATCAGACAGTCATGGACTGCACTTCACTGCCCAGAGTGGCCCTGAGGTGTAAGGAAGAAAGTCCTGAGCTGCACTGACGCAGAAAAGGTAACTTGAAAATGCTTCATCGACAGCTTCCCCAAAGCCCAGGATTACCAGCTCTTTAAAGGGCTGTTCCCAGATAAATTTAGGCCAAAATGTTCACAAACCTTGAAAGAATTTGGGGATGTTGATTTCTAAAACTGTCCTACAAATTCCTAATTCTAAGGATATTTTCCAAGTGATACTTACAAAGGATACTATGAAATTGTCTCTTATCAAGAGCTGCAGTGCATTTTTTTCAGCTGCAAGTGTAACATGGTTGTTCAGATTACAAAAGCTATAAATGTGATTGGTATGGATATACATTATGTATCAAAAACAGTGGCCAGCGTAGGAAAGATTCAAATTGTACTACAATCAGGTCAGAAAACAGAGTGGGCCTGAATGGATTTAAATGACGATTGATAAAAGAGCAAAAGTAAATTATGATCCTTCACTCCTTCATAATAATAATAATAATGATTATGAGAATGATTGGAACTTATAACTCTTGCAATACGTTGCATAACAGATGTAATTAACTCTGTGAAGCTGGCATGAAGACAGGCTTGAATTGAGGATTGTGAAGAAAAAGAGATTTCATTCCTGTGACATTATGTGTCACTGGCGACCTGGATGCCGAAACCTCACCGATAATCAAATAAGAGTTAACCAATGTTTCCTTGTGCTCACTCATAATGAAACCACTTGCCACAATCTGACATGCATTCTCTGATGTGTTTATTGCTTCCAAGTCCAGAAACTTGGACCTACCATCTCTACCGTGAGCTTAAATTAATGTCCTATATTTTACGAGACATCTCACTTATACATTGCAAGCTTACCAATGTCACACCACATGCCGTCTTTCTCCTCTATATTGAGTTTTAAGAGCAAGTCTAAGCACAGCACGCCCCACATTGTTTAAGAACAGAGAGTAATTCTGAATAAAAAGACTGCACAATTCGACAAGAGGAACACGCATTCCTAAAAGACCATGGTGGCGCAGAGCTACCCCACCACACTAAAATCAACCTAGCTTTACCATATGCACGTGTAGGGCCAATTTGTGGTTTCCAACATGATCCCAAGCTCAGCATTTTGCTATATTCAAAAGCAGTAGATTAAGCTTGCCTATTGATGTGTGGCGATTTCAAGATGTGCCTTAATGTAACACACCTCGAAATGCTTAGCTCCTGTTAAAATAAAGTGAAAAAACGTTCACTGGCACATTCGAAATAGACTTAAAATTCCAAGGTGCGCCAGTGACTGGAACTGCTAAGTTTATTTACTAGGCCAGGCAATAACTGATGTCTGTTGAAGTGTATTAAATTATAAATTCGAGAGCTGGGTTACGCTTTTCACAGGTTGAGTTACAGTTTGGAACAGTGCTAGCTGCCAATCTATCTTGTTGTTCTAAACAAAAGTCCATTTTGTAGCTACAATTAATAAGACCAGGAAGTAAAAGTGAAATTAAATCAACGTGCTTCCTGCTGAGCTTTGAACAGATAAAATGCCAACATGTCAAAGTATTAATGCCAGCGAACTCGTGACTTCTGAGACAAGCACTTAGTCTTAAGATTGCTCAATAAATCGAATCAAAGCAAACAATCGGGCAGATGACCGTGAGTCACTGTGATCCAACGAGTTCAACTCCAGGGTCAATGATTTAAAAAGCAACCAAGAGGAATAGTTACCAAGTTAAAGGGAGGTGTAAATTTCTTCAAAGTACATGGATCATCTAAAAAATCTTAGGATTTCGAAATGAGCGAGTGAGTAAGCAGTGGGACCCTCACCCTGCCTTAACACAAACTGCTTGACATTGTTACCCAGAAGTAATTGCGGAACTTGCCAGCAGTTCCTCTGAAAACAAAAATAATGTGGGTAGAGCAGAACAGTCACACGCTAAAAATGTACTTCTTTTTCAATTAAGCAGCACGAATCACGTCCTGAAGCATGGGCGCGCCTTACTGCGCAATGTTTCAACACGTCTTTGAGCATTCGCGCAGTGGTGGTTTAGGAACCTATATGAAGCTGTGGCTTTCTGTGAGCCAGGCTCGGCTGCATCTGTATAGGGGGTGTGGATTACCTAAAGGCTTAGGAAGCTGTTCTTTATGTTTTTCCACACTCACCTCAGGGTAAACCCACTGACGACGGATTAACAAACCTGCAGTAGTTACCTGGTGGTTCGGAACACTGTGCTTTGCTGTGGGAGTGTAGAGCACCACTGATGGGTGGACATGATAAATTCATATACCTTTTGTTTTTGAAGCTTCATCTTCCAGTAGTTTCCACCTATGATTTCTGGGAGAACTGCAGAGATGTCAAATATTTGATGGGTCAGAAAGTGCAGTTTTCTAGTGGCTTAAGCACTCGCCTCTGGAGTGCTGTCAAAAATCCACATATAATGTCTCTGTGGACCACATGAATTTCACATACTTTATAAAGGAAGCTTCATAGTCATGGCCTTCAACCCACCACTTCTGGGGGATCCTCATCCATCATTTCTGGACCTACTCCACTGATTTGCATACTGTAGTCGTTTCTGAATCGAGGATCCACTAGTGGCATCTCAGTCAATGAAAAATTAGCTTGGTCCCTCTGTACTCAGCCACACATCACCACTGGACTGATAGCGAAATCCATTATAAAGAGTTCCTAGAAGTTGATCTGATAAGATACATATATATATATATCTTTCACTCCAGTACGGATTTGACGTGCTCAAAGGTTGCTCCCATGTCTTGTAACAATAGTAAACAAGTAGCTGGGATCTGCACTGGAAGTTCCCATAACTTGCAAAACATGTGGCTGCTGGATGCCAAACTCTTGCTTTCAGTGACAATGCCACATTTTAGCCAATCAATTTAATACTTGACAGACAGATAAGCAAAAATACAACAACAACAAAAACAAAAAATAATATATATATATATATATACACACATATTATATATATATATATATATATATGTATAATTTGTTCAAAAGATAACCTTACAGCTGGCCCCCTCCTAGGGTGTAGGCCATCAACAATGACTCTCCAGCCATCCCTGTCCTGGAATTTTCTTCAATATGACTCCAGGTGTAACTCATCTCCTTGCAGTTATCCTTGCGGCCTCAACGCCAGGTGTTTCTTGACCTTCCTCTTTTCCTTTTCCCTTGAGGGCTCCAGGTGAGGGCTTGCCTCAATGTGTTTGATGCAGTATTGTGATGGGTGTGACTCGTCCAGCCTCTGCATCTTATCATAATTTTTTCATGAGCAGGGGCAGTTGGAAACTCTGCTGCCATAGGTGGTTGTTGCTGATGGTGCTTGGCCAGCAGATTTAGAGGATCTTCCTCTGACAGGTGTTGATGAAGGTCTGGCCTTTGTTGGTGGTGGTCACTTTTGTCCTCCAAGATTCTGCTCCATACAGAAGGACTGATTTTACGTTGGTGTTAAAAAGCCTGATCTTGGTTTGCAGTGTTAGGTCCTTGGAGCTCCAGATCTTCTTTAGATGAATGAAGGCAGCCATTGCTTTGCCAATTCTTGCCTTGACAACGGCGTCTGTGCCACCCTACTAATCTATGATACTGCCCAGGTAGGTGATGGCCTCAACTTCTTCCAGTGCATCGCCCGCAAGAGTGATTACAGTAGTGCTGGTCGTGTTAGTCTTCAGGATCTTGGCTTTTTCCCTGTGGATGTTGAGGACAAGTAGTGCTGATGTAGCTGTCCCTTTGTCGGTCTTCTCTTGCATCAGCAGATCGGTATGGGAGACTAGGGCCAGCATCTGCACACCCGCAAGAAATTTAATCTTAAACCGCCAACCTCTCATAAACTTACCCATAGCTCAAGTAAACCAATCCCCCACCACTTTCTTCTGCTGTCTTTTCACTTTCCTCTTGTCCCCACCCTTCTAATCTCCTCTACCCACCTGCTCTTACCCCTGCTCACCTACTCCTACTGTCCTGTTTTCCCCACTCACCTTTTTCTCTTACAAAATCCTGTGAAATCTCTTCTTAGGAGATTAAGTCAGACAATGAACCGGCCACTTCTCTTCCTCATTCCTTGCAATCCTCTCCTCTACTACCCCCAGAGAAAGATGCAGATGGAGAAGCTCAGGCCTTATGAGAAACCCAGGATCTACAGAGACTCGTGGAACTGAGTTCAGTGGTGATACCTTTGTCTACCAATAAGCTGCAGGGGAATGTTGCCAAAGTTATTATTTATACAAAACCAATGTGCAGCTTTGCTAAATATTTTAGACATTTTAGCAGTTTCACCCTTGGTCTTCGTTTTCCGATCAGGACAAGATTTATTTACATTGTTGCAAGCCAGGCTTGGGGTTACCCATAAGCAAGGAATCCTAACAAGTCTTTTGTTTCCATGATTTCTGCTGCTTATACTTTAAACTTGTGATGGCCATTAATGCTTCTCGTCATTGTTCTGTTTACCATTCTCACAAGCTTTCCTTTAAACAACCAGTTGAAGTTTACACTGAGAAATTACTTTAGCTCCTCCAGAAGGTCTGCAACTCTGAGAGGACGTGCACTTCCCTCTGGCTTAGCTTGTTTGATCCTGGCCAATGAGTTTGCCTTCCTGGCATTTCTACTACTATCCTATTGTTCGTCTCACAGTCCTAACTGTTTGCATTTCTCTCCTCCACATAGTGATCCCTGAGGAACTATTCCTGGTCCTGTCTGTGATGTTGCTGATGTCCATCAGTTTGGGGCCGTGTATGTAGCGTGTATGTAGCGGTCTCAAAATATTTTTGTGATTTGATAAAATTATTGTCTATGGCTTTTTGTATATTATTGTATTTAGCATTTTTTTTTTTTTTATTTTTTTTTTTTGGAGTTTTTATATAGCGCGAACTAGAACCGAACCGAATCAGTTATCAGAGCGCTTTACATAGCACCAGTTACGTTACATGAGGACACACTTTCATTTTTTTTAGGCACGGGGAGATTAAGTGATTTGCCCAGAATCACAGGGGGTTATTGGCGTCGTTACCGAGACTCGAACCCAGATCCCCAGGTCCGAGGTCGAGCGCCTTAGCCGTTAGGCCAACCCCTCTCCCCTTAATTGTAAATAGTGTGTGTTGGTTGTGTCGGTAATTGTGAAGTGGTGGAATGGTTGATATGGTGAGCGACTGAGTATTGAATGAATATGTATAGTCTAATGTTTTATCAAAAGTGAAAATTGTTTTGTTTGTGTATTGTAGATGTCTAAAATGCAAATTTGGTGAAACTTAAACAACAAATGTATTTAAAGAAAAAATAAATATATTGATAATTTCAGACAGAACGGGAAGTCTTGTACCCACATTTTGTTTCAATCAAATGTGCCGTAGTGAATAGAGAAGGATTCATTTGAACAGTACTGGCAATTGTTTAGTTTTCGAGTTGGTCAGTGGCTTGGCCCTACTGTTGAGAGCCCAAACCCAGTGTTGTTAGTTATTAAGCAACTATCCTCAGCATGCCCCAAGTAACAAATACAAGAAGTACAACGTGAAATTGACACAGTCGAACATTCATAACAACGTGATTAAAATGCAATCACGCTACATGGTGAGCAGAGTATTATAACATAAAGTAACTCAGACTCACCCAATTTGGGTATTAGTTCAAACTCCATGAAAACATTTACAAATAGGCATATATATTTTGTCTGTCTTTGTGTTGCAGGATGACTTTACCTAATCTAAGGTACAATATTTACCACATTATACTGAAACCAGACACTGTGTAGTTAAGGATAGTTTCTAGGTCCTGAAGAATCGTCACTTGATCGTTCCTGACATAACTAGGCGAGAAACATGTTGACAAATTAACTCAACAGGCTTTCTAGGACCATTATATCCCAAGGTAGCTCATACGTTTTTAATAAGACTAGTGATCTCATTCATTAAATTGACTGATGCTAAATATCACCACACCTGTTTTAAATTACCTGTGTCACCATTCTACACAACACTTTTTTAGCCCACACACCCTCACTTCCCCATATGGCTAATTAAAAAATATCCGCAAAGAGCCTCCTTGCCGGTGCCCACTGGGCATTGCATCACTGGACCGACGAGGAGCTAGCCCAATGATGAAGCATAACACCTATTTGGGTGTGTGAGGGCTCCTGCTGCTATTTGAGCATATTCATTTCCCTGGAACCATCTGTCTTAGTCTTCTGTCACAAGGAACTGCACACCTCATTTAGATTTTGATTATTGCAAGGAGCACATGTGCTGGACCTTTATCGCTCCCGGTTCCCCTTCTTTATATAGCTAACCAATGAAAAGCAATGGCAGGGCTCTAAGCCCACTGTATGTTAACGAAATGTCTCACAAGCGACAGTGCATGCACTGTCTCAAATGAGACCTAAAAAGTTGGCAAAACAAGGCGGAGCTGCCACTGAAAATGAGGGGTTTTATTCTCTCAGACTCCTCTGTAGTGAATCATGGAGAGGTGGTATTATAGAGCCACTTTTTTTGTCTTGTCATTGTAGGTTGTTTTCCAAAAAATCCTGACCTAGCCCCTTCCGCTCATGGCTTTGTTTTCAGTGTGTGATATAAGTGATCATCTGGATAAAAGACACAGTTGATTGGAAGTAGGTATCTCGCTATGTTGTACAAGGTGCTGAGACTGCTATAAGTATTCAGGTTTTAGGTCGAGCATTCGAGACCTCTTGTATATAATTTAGTATATACTTATATGTGTATGTACTTTGTTAGGTCGAGCATTCGAGACCTCTTGTATATACTTTAGTATATACTTATATGTGTATGTACTCTGTCGGCTCTGGGGATCAGCCCTAGGACTTGTCTGCTTCCGCTTGGGGACTTTTTTTCTGTTCAACTGCCTCTATTTAACTGTCTTAATAGAAAACGACCAGTAGAGGTCAGATAAATACCAGAATTGCTTTCTGCTTAGGGACTTTCTTTTATTTATTGTTCTGGCAACTGCCTCTATTTAATTTTCTTGATAGAAAACGACCAACAGAGGTCAGTAAAATACCAGAATCGCTTTAGAATTCTCTAGATTCAGTCCATAGAAATTGTCTCTTTCAGGAGCACCCATAGACAATAATATTTTTCCAAATCTTGTATTTTTTGTGATATGGCCACGGAAGGCCCTGATTTTATAATAAAAACAGAGCTTTGAACTATACCATTTCCCGCTGAAAGGCAATATTTCTCTCCATGTGTTCCCATACCTGGCGTGTCACACAGTTTGGTGCTTACTTTCCCTCCATGTTAAAGAACAGCAGATGTTTCAGCACCCAGGCTAATGTGCTGCATCGCTAAATACATATAAGGTCCCAAATGCAAGACCGATTGCATTGCAAATGCTTGTTACTGCTACGGTATTTACAATCTTGAGAATTGATACTGACTCCCCAAGTTTTAAAATGATTAATTTTCCCCACATTTCTCCAAAAGTTAATTGCCTGATGCTAACCAAGCACTGTTTCGTGAAAGGTCGCGCTCCTCGTATGTAGGCCACTTTTTGGGGGTTGCCCAGGACTATTTTAGGTCCAATCCTACCCTGTCCAAATGCCACGCTTTACGATTCTTCTAATAATGATTGCAGATGATTTTCCAAGACTTCAGATTTAACTTTATTCACCATTTGCCTCCATACCAAGTCTGCGTTTAGCTATGTGTTGGTACAGCTAATTTACTGGTTTCGAGCCACTCACCCTCAGCTGATCTCTCTCCAGGTGCACAGGGTAACTTTCATTGCTTTGTTGTTTATTTCGAAGTTCTGGAAGCTCAACCAGTGTGAGTCAAGCATCAACAATTGGGACCTGCATGCCAAGCGTTCCTGGAACCCAGAGACCTGTGGTATGAGCAGAAACTCGGAAACAAATGCACAGAGACTGGCAGGCAGGAAAAACGCTGAAAAGACAGAACCATCACGAGAGGAGCGAAAGCAGCCGCTTTCCAACGGTACTTAGTGGTGGTACCGCGTTACTGGAAAAAAAACTGGCAGTATAATATTTTTGGAAGTGCTAAAAATCCTTGCAACATTCCTGCACGAGGCTGCAAAAGGCACAGAGGTTCCAGAAAAGAATACGTACGCAGGAACACGCACGCCCTGTGCTGGAACTGAGCCCGCTCTCCTCAGCCAGAGCTAAAGGACTGCATTAGGGGAAGCCAGTGGGAATACTGGGAGAGGCCGGGGCGTAAGTTAACGCAGGCCTCTGTGGTGCACCCGCCTTTCAGGAAGGCCCAGTCAGCCAAACGCAAAGGGATATTTGTGAGCTGTTGGCCTGGGAAACCGCTGGGCCCCTCTGCATTCTGTAAAGGGGCCGAATCTTTTTACACTGCGAAAGGAGGGAGGGAGGGGGGGGGGACCCCCGGAGCGCCATATACGCACGTTTTTACTGCGCAAAAAAAGTTCGGGCCGCTCTTGTACCACAGAAACGGCTCGCAAATCCGGGGTAAAATGGCCTGGGTGTAGGAGTATTTATTGCTTGAATCTGGGGAATATGTTACAGAATGGTAATTAAGACTTCCATCCCATAAAACTTGTGTACCTTTGTAACTGTATATATGTAACTTGTTAGCGTGTTTAGTGTATCTTCTGTACCTTAAGTATCTGGTTCTCTTGTAAAGCGCTCTGACACCTTTGGGTAAACTTCTTGCTATATAAAACTGCATTAAATCAAGTAAATACATAAATAAATAAATAAAACAGGACGAACGTCAAACAACACTGCAAAGCAGGCTTTAATTGGTGGAGCAACGGAGTCTCCAAAGTTCCAGGCTGCGATCCGAATAATGTGTTGAGTTGAGACAACTCAGTGGCGTCAGATAGTTTAATAAATATATCTGACACCGGCTGTTCCTGCTTCCTTTCCTCATTCTCTTGATCTCACCTACTCCAGACCTCCCAAAGGCAGAGAGAGGGTTCTTGGCCTACATATTACGAGAAGGCCCTGGCTCCGGACACCGCTTTCGCTCTTCAATTACACAAAATAACACGCTGTGGTTTTGTGGTCGTCACTCGGTGTCCCGCTAGCAACTCCACGGGAAGCCACGACGTTATTTTACTTCAAACCGGACGTTTATTTTCTGGGAAATGATAAAGCAACCTCTGTGGAGCTCGGGGCATACTTTATTAATGTGTTCTGAGCTCACGCCCTCGTTTTCTCTTAGTCAAGCATTTTTGGCGGGTCCCGAGCAATTCTCTGGAATCGAATCATACATGAGTATGAGGCGTTTCACATAGCAGTATGTGAGAGATTAGTGGTTTTACAGCATCATTTTAAAACAGTGACTACAAACCTCTTACAAAGCAGCCTGTTGGATGGAAACGCACAACAGAGAGCCACGAACTCGTGCACACGTTTAAAACAAACAAACATCCAAACAAAAGCCCGGGTTCCAGCACATGCAGCTGGCCTGTGGCTGAAGTGACTGAAATTCAATTCCAAAAACTTTCTAGAATACAACTGAGTGCCCGGCACTGGGAATGTCATGTTTTTACTAGCTTTCTCCCCGGAAGCATTCTAGTGCTTCTAAATGAATTGTGGGTGTCCATGAAAAAAGTTAATGTTTTTCACATATAAATCTCCGTGAGAAAACTTGTGCACGAACCTACTTTGTACCAGAAGAACGAGTCAGACATTAATAGGCCACACACGATATCACAAGAGTATACTGCTCAGTAACATAAAAGAACATTCCCCGCAAACACGAACCAATACACCTCACTCTGCTACTAAAAGTGAAACTAGATGACAGTATTTGTCACATGAAAAATATTGGCGTTTATTAAATTTCATGTGGCTACAGGTACAGAAAGGTAAAATAAAAATCTGCTTCACTTTATTTACGGACAACCTAGTTAAAAATATAAAACGTGCTAACAATCACTTACCTAAATTTCATCTTCCTGCCAATCTCTGATAGGTCACTTCGATTTGTTTATTCGGAATTTATTTTAAACGTTTTTATTCTACAGGTATTTTTTTCTCTTTTAGGATGCTTTTTGCCTTTGGTACCAGTCGGATTAGTATTTAGAAATATGTGGAAAATACTTATAAACGCAACGTTCAACCAAACATCACAATGAAATAACACTAGCAGTGCTCGACTACCGCTGTGGCCTAGTTCACCATCAACCTCAGTGGAAGAAAAACATGTTTTTTCCTCTATCAGCAGACATTTAAATTTCCATAATGAGCCAGGCAAAATGGAGAAAAAGCTATCTTCTTGCTAGTCACATGGGTAGCTAGTCTTTCAATCGCTGCAGGAATTGATTCGAGTGAACAAACTTGTAGGGCTGACAATGCGATGGAAGTCAAAGATGAACATCATGCAAGGCTAGCAAGAGCGCTGGAGCAGGTGTTCAGTCAAATATTGCCTAAAAGTTTCATAAAAAATTGTTGTAGTGTTCTAATGTCCTCCACTTAATGTACCCATTCAGTCGCATTTTACTCAGAACATGAATGCCAGCTTTACGGAGCTTGATTATTTCTAACTAAGCAAATTTAGTCCAGTTTGAGGCCAAATGACTTAAATGACAATTTAAGAGTGAATGGATTCTACGTAGGTTATGATGCCAGAAGCCATTGACAGCTATCATCTGCGAACAAATTCACCTCTGGGTCTGGGCCCTATATGTTGATACCTTTCTGAACACACAACTGCATGAATGTCTTGACCGTAGATCTGAGAGCTCGACCGTTATCCTCTGTGGTTGCTTAACACTCCATATACTGTTTTGTTTGAATACATCTTTTTCTTTCGTTCTACATATTTGGAACCCTCGTAAGGTTTATGGTACACAGATTTTTGTAGGATAACAGCCTGGCAGGGGAAAGTCAGTACACTGTATCCAGTGCTGTTTGGTTTTACTTAGTCTGATTATATTTGTCTTTTGACTTTGACAGTATTCTTGTCCAGGGATTTCTCTTTTCTTCTGTCTGAAAGTAGGTGTGGTATCTGTGATTACAGTGGGCGTATGTTATAGTCTCAGAGCAGGGACCCTCCGTGATATTGCAGGATGTTGGGCTGGTTTTGGTTGAAGGAAAAGAGTGTGCCGGTTGAGATCTAGAGTGAGAAGGTGTGCTTGCACCTCACCACCACTATGGATGGTTGGAGGAAAAGAGATGTATTGCTGCAGACCTGCTGAGGATGCCTTCGAAAAAACATACAGTGATGGGTAGCTCTTATTTTGGGAGTCTTATCTGGGGTCTTTCTCAGGGTTACCCTGTGATGGATGCCATTGGATCCCAATGACAGAGTTTGAATCCGTTGAGGTGAACCCCCCCACATCAGTAAATGGCTGCTGGTTGATAGGTGACCCCTGTAGTTAGCTGGGCGCAGGTGAAGCGTCAATATCCCATCTTACAGCACTGCTTGCACGGACTGAAGGGGCTGAAGTGATTATTGCGGATTATCCAGTTAACAATGGAATTCTGGATTGAAAATGTAAAGGTATACATTTGGTTCCAAAAAACAGTAATGCGTTCAGTCTTTATAGCTTGTGGAATCACTAAAACTTGATAAGGAGACCAAGGCCAAATCTTAGAGCTATGGAACACTATTGTACGTAGTTGTGTTAATAAACTTATCATTAAATGGAAACTATATACTCCCAACTTTAAGGTAGTCAAAGTATATGATTCAATGCTAAAGTGGAGACATTTTCTTTACTAGTTCTTTATGATCTGCAGCATTGTTATTCGTTAGGCTAAGTGAAAGCACTAGGTTTATTCGCTCAGAAATAGGTTTTTATGCACATTATACCGTGGGTTTTACAAAGTAATTGAAGGGTTCAGGTTAACCTATCCTAAATATGCTTACAGAATGAAGCCTGTACTTCCCACACAAAGTCATGAAGTTTGCGGTTTGCAGTCTAAAGGGTAAAATGAGAAACTCGACAAACTTAAAAACCAGCAACCAGAGTTACGTTGCAGTGCACTTGTTGCAGCTTTGAGTAACCAGTGCTTATGTTGCTGTGCACTTGTAACTTTGAGTAACCGGTGCTGCATATAGGTGTACCTGGTTTCTGTCATTTGAGGAGAAAACTCTGGACAGAAATATTTTAAGGAAGGTTGATGCAGTAGTTCAACCAACAGCATGCTCGTTTTCTATCACTGGATTTAATGGTTTTGCTTTTTCTAGTGTAATTTATGTCCTTTAATGATACTCTACCAGTGTAGTGTGTAACAGTTCAGTGTGTAACAGTTCTCTTCTACCTTCTCTCGCTTCTAAAAAGAGAAGGCCCTCCGGCACCCCTTCAGTGAAATCAAACCCCGATTTTATTTGAAATGGAGATCTTGTTTTGCACTGTCACTAGATGTCAGTTACGGTACAACACACAGGGCAAAAAGACAAAGTGTCTAATGCTCTGATCCAAGGAATTCCTGTGTGAATAAAACAGCGGATGAACCCTTCACCACGGGAAAGGAATGTTTGTGATTCTATAAGGAAGTACATGTGTGAAATGATAAAGGGAAATGATAAAGGAGTCATACAAAGGCTGTGTAGAATTAGATTTCTGGACAATATAGCGGACTGTGCTGGCTATCTTAGCTATTTAGCTATAGACAGCCCAGGCTAGTAGCATGTATGTGATGAACACAGCAAACACAAGGAGATGATGGACGGAGTGCTGAAACGTTTCAGACGCTGCACCCCAGTCACAGATCTGGGTTGAACCCATCATCGTTCTTTAGATCACTTAGCCAAACCAGTTCAGACCCAGCCATATGCAAATCAGTCTTGAACATGTTCCTCATGGGAACAGTCCAGTCCGAACTGCCAAGCCAGGTCTTCCCTGGACTGGAAACAAGCATCCTGGGACTGGTATCGGGTTAATACCCCACATCAGCCAGGCTAGCATGAATCCAGTGGCAAAGTGAGCAAGCGACCCACGTCTGGGCATACCTAGCCAACTTAGGGCGAACAAAGCAAATACAAGGAGATGAGGGACGGAGCGCTGAAACTTTTCAGACACTTTCCCTCAATCACAGATCTTGGTTGAATCCATCATCGTTCTTTAGCTCACTTCGCCACCTCAGTTGGCTGGGGTCTGAACTGGGGTGGCAAAGGTGTTTAATGGTGTTTCAGGGTCAGCCTATTCATTAGGGGAGGCTCTGCATTTTACCCCCATGTGAGCCGGGTGTTAATGGTATCGCTTGTGGTGACATAACTCCTTCAAGGTTGACTTATCCCTTTTTAAAACACTGCTAGTAGTTTCGGCTCTTAATTTGTCTTTGCTCGGCGTCCTTTGTTTCATGATAGGCGTATCACTGGGTTTGGGCAGAAATGAGCCCAGCACCGACCTTACCTGTTGCTTTTGGCACTAATGGCCCATTGTTCTGTCAATGTTTCTATGATCACTCCTTTTCACAAATAAAAGTCGCCAAAGCAACCTGCAAATGATTTCGTATACATGGTTAATTTCGCCCCAGCAGCTAAACAATAAAACCAATGTTGAGTTGCAAACAATATTGCTTCAGCCACTGGTAAGTAAATAACTGCATGTTTATTTCAGGACGTAGTATCAGCGTAATGAGCCCACGATCGCTCCTCCAACGTCCTTGGTGCTACTACTCCAACGGTAACTATTCAAGCAGAACACCATTGACAGAGGAAGCGGAACGTAAGCCATACATTGAAAGAATACAATTGGTGTCCGAGCAAGAACAACAACAAGATGTCCTTAACACTGAAGGAGGACAACTTGTTCAACACAAAAAACAATTTATTGTGACAGTGGCGTTTCAAGGATGGCTGTACTTTGACGATGAAGCAGAGGTTTGGCTTCACACCGTTGTGTTCTACTGCAACAATACTCTTCCCCCGGGGATTATGAAGTTGCTCCAAGTTACGAGTCATCAAACGCATCAACAGTGCGGAGTGGGGCGGATACACCAATTGTGCATCTATCAGATAACTCTGAAGGACCCCTCTCTAGACCTCTAAGGAAGTACTCTGCACCAGCGCAAGTTCAACTCACAGGTTGGATGTTGAGCATTAGTAAATCTGGCAAATCTGTGTCACACAGGATGAGCAGCAGCACAAGTTGTGGCAAAAAAGCAATTTAGCGTGTCATTTTATTTATTTATTATTACAATTTATAGAGCGCACACGAATGCCCGTGGGCGTCTTGGCGCTATGAGTTCAGTTTATATCTCAGAGAGAGGAGATGTATATCCCTGCGCTGCTTACAATTAGAAACAATACCATATCTTTGACTTGGCATTGATCCCACAGGGGCACTGGGAGGGAAGCTTCCGGAACAAGGCATGTCAGCGTGACACTGGACAATTGATACGTTTTTTCACTGTGTTCTGTAATGTTTGTGAACTTTCAAACTGCAAGTGCTTAGAGTTACGTTTGCATGGCAAAGCCTGCTTCAAAACGTAGCCATAGATGTAAGACACTATTGCCACATTCTGTGCTGGGTACAAATCCTCTTAGAGCAATTCTAAACTAATTTGAACTAGTGTGAGAACCAGCACCGTATTTAAGAGCATTTTGCTCCTTGATATACCCGATACAATTCCACACAATTCCATTCCACGTCACAAAATTCAACTCCACAACACATCATTCCACTACACACCACATGCACCCAATAAACACCACAAAATTCCACATGCCACATAATTCCACACCACGCTACATAATTTAACACCACGCCACATAATTCCACTCAAAACATGCCACTTCACGACACCCAATACCACTACACACACGTTCACTACACTTAATGCCACATAATTACCATTCACATATTTTCATTGCACATACACGCACTGATCCAGCATTTCTCATATTGGTTCACTCTAGGTCTTGGAACACAGTTTCTTTACCATAACTTTTAAAAAACTCCAAACCACAAACACACACTCTCCACCTCTTATTTTAGGGTCTTCTGCATACACAAACGCAGCCTATTTATGCCTCTATAACCTTCTCTCTCCTTCATTCTCTTTCTCACACACTCTTTCTACTGCTCTGTCTAGAGTTTATTCACCACTTCATACACAAACTACCTCTCCTTCTCAATCTTACGTTCTAGCTATTCTATACAACTTTCACCATTCCCTTTTCACCATTCTGCATAATTCAAAAATACACTGCACACCACATAATTCCGCCCGCACAATTCCATAATTAACAAATCCAAATCAAACCGCATAATTCTACTACAAACAACATGCATCCACTCCAGTACAAACAATAAAGATAAGTAAAAAGCAATAGCATATACAATGCCAATAACTAACTTTCACAAATGGGAGACCGATTGCATTGCAAATGCTTGTTTTATTTAAGTGCTGAAGGGGAACAATAGCGCCATGGCAGGAGATCCGATGCAACACAGTCCAGGGGGTCGTAGCATGTAATGTATCGTTCTATTCTTTGTATAGTATATACAATATGTTATTATATAACGTTATTTTTCACAGTACCTGCATTTGATTTTCCCTAACAGATATTTAATAACTTTATTCCTCCAAACATAGCTGCACATCTGCATCACCAGAACAGTAAATTCAAAATATGTGGGAGTTTCCCAGGGTGAAAAGATCCTACAATAGTGTCTGGGGTTTTTCAAGCCTCAGCAATAAAATATGATCCGGGAACTCCCTGATCAGGCGATGCACCATAAGTGAACTCCACAGCACTTCCTTAACCAAAGAATCTGATATGCAAAGGAGACAAGAGCCATTTGCAAGAGTCCCGGGAGTTAAACATGTAACTAGTTTTTAAAAAATCAGCACCAGAGACTAAGGTCATTACAAATTTCCAGTTGTTTACTTGGCTCTGAATGAAAATTCAAAGTATGCACGTTAAAACCATTTACCTGACTGTGGTGAACGTAAAGTACTGCTGGCGATACACTTTTAATAACGCATTCTAAGCAGTCCATTTGTACATGCCCTACCATTGTATTTAACATTCGCGTTTTCAGTGAAAAGGACAACAAAGGGGGTTTGGGGGGCAGGTGGGCACCACGAGGTCTGCCCCCTGGGCAGATTGGGAGGGGGAGGCACTGGCCAGGTAGCGGCCACTTTGGGATACTTTGGGCTACATTGGGATTAGCCAAACGGTAGCCCAATTGTAAAATATTGCCCAAAGTTATAAGGGGTTCTGGCGCGCTTACCCAGCCACCATTTTAGGTTTGGTGACCTGGTGGCTGGGAGCGCTGCGCAGATTAGTTTTTACCCACACAAAAATTGGTCTCGGTTTGGCTTGCCCCTCCCTCCCAAAGAAATCGGCACGCCCGACGACAGCGCGAGCGCCTATGTTCACATTTCAAATGCTCTTCTGGAGAATTTGTATGAAAGTAATCTCCACTATTGCCGTTTACTGCCTAGAAGTGTGCAAAGACTACCGGAATATCAAAAGTATACTGCCAGTCATTTAGCAAACTGAATTCTGAGAAAGGTAGTGTCCAGAATAACATACAACACACACATGTGAGACTTAACCAATGGCGAGCGTAAGTGACAGCAAGCGTCGCTCGTATTCAGCACAAACAGCGAAGCAAAGCAAAATGGAAGCTGCAACAGGGAACTCTGGAAAGTTCCACTGGGTCCCCACAGCGGCTTCATCTTATGGACGGTGGCATGACTATACGAAATAAACAAAGCCAATAGTTTGTCTTTTGAATTGTGGAAATATCTTTTAAAGCTTCACTGAACAGGTAGCCCTTAGGATGCCATACTGAAGGCTGATGTCACATATATTACAAGCGCTGCATTTGTAGAAGCAAGTCAAGCGTGTCCTATCTTCTGAGTGTATATATATTCAACCCTGAGGGACCAACATAGTCTTCATAGCGAGGGTTAACCATGTCAGAATCAGACAGTCTTTGCGAGGACCGGTACATCAGGAGGTACTTTTGAGAGAGTGTATCAAAAACAAAAAGTGCAGTTATATTTGCATCGGTTGGCTTTATAATCTACCCTACTATCAAAGCGCGTGTGGACTTAAAAAAAATATATATATATGCACTTCATTATGGCCAATGGCCGGTCCTCATAATAATAGGTGTGTGTGTGTGTGTTTGAGAGTGTGTGTGTGTTTGAGAGAGAAACCCCTACACCCAGCCACCCATCGCTCCTTTCTCTTCAACACTTGGACAAACCGAGAAAAAGGACACACACGGTACCACAATGAGCGGCGCGCTTCCCTCACCAAAGCAACAGATAAAGCAATAAAATCACCATTTGAAGTTTCCCACACAAATGGGACAGGAAGGGGTGTGGAGGCTTCCTTCAACAAGCATTTACAATGCAATGGTCTCGCCTTTGCAAAAGTTAGAGCTACTGGCATTGTAAATGACAACATCTTTATTTATGAGTTGGTTTTGAAAACAGATGAACCACCACCACCACCACCACCACCACCACCACTGTATTAATTAATTGGCTAGTGCGATGCCCAGGTGCCGCAGCGCCAGCTGCAGAGACCGGGGCTAAGCGTGTCAGGGATGGGCCCATGCCACAAGAGAAACTGCAAAATGGGGTCAATGGCACAGCGAACCGCAGGGATCTGCAAGATGGACTCGCAGGAGGGGCGCACTGCAACCCAGGACCAGCAGAGGTTCGCACTGCCACCGCAGGACTGGGCCCAAGGCTCAGCAGAACCACAAGAGGACTACAATGATACCCCGAACATGCAATGAAACCAGAGGGGAGTACTACCACCTCGAAACCACAAGAGGGGCAATGCCACCCCCAATCGCTGGCCTCATCTTGAACCGCGCGAGGAGTTCATATCCACTCCAAGCGAGAGTGGCCTCCACTGACCACCTGGGATGAACAGAGCCCCACTGAACTCACTGCCAAACGGAGCCTAAATGAATGAGACCAGCACCATCGGATCTGCAAGAAACTGATTCCTGTCTAACACTAGAAGGAACTGGAGCCCCAGTTACAGGGACGGGACTTCGGTAGTTCTGCGCACCTTCTTAGCACTGTTCATTCATTCGATGCTTAAACCAGCACACCACACGACACACGAGGGGCACCACGTCAGAGTCATGCAGGAAAGCCAAAACACCATCACACTGGAGGTGCAGGGTTGCAAAGAGCTCACAGCAACACGCACGGTGGAAGCAACCCCTAAACCCCTCCTCCCTCGCTCCCCACCAAGCGTATGTTGAAGAGATGGCCCCCAGATCCCCCCAAAAAAAGTGTGGCATTAGAGACGACATGGGGTGTCTAAACCTGTTCCACCCCTGGAAGGAATGCGCAGTGAAGGGATGTACGTGTCGGGAGCTCGCTCGCAAGAGCATGGACACATGGTGCATCCCCGAGTACCCAAAGCAGCACACAGCTTCTCACAGTCCCACAGACATGAGGTTGTCAACATGTAACACCGCAAGCACTCGGGATGCCCTCGGCCCCTGGCACAAGTGGGGTCCAGCAGTGTATACCCCCATACCACCATGTCGAGATCTCAGCCCTGACACACGAGCAGACCAAAGAAGGGCGCGTCCCCAGGGCTTGGGGGTTGTTTCACCATATTCCACCTAATCGGAGCACCGACTCTGGTCACTGTACACACGCAACTGAGTTATGCGAGTGTGGAGGTAGCGTGGGGATCGATTAATGACGCCCGGGTACCAGAATAAAAAGAAACGCAGCTGGCCAGTAATTACACGCGTTTATGGTACATGCAACAACCGCAATACAAAGTCTGTAAATTCTATAACAAGTAAATTCAGCAAACCGAAAATTAATCATTTTACAAAGTCATTTAACATTTGAAGATTTTCCTATTTTGTAAGGTAGGGTTGACTATCTTTGACAAATCCCCCTGCCAGGTCCGGGCCGATCCTTAATTGCAGCTTCATCTGAGAGTTATGTAAACGGTCCTTAAAAACTGTGACTGCTTTCCCCGAAAGTACCCTATGCAGCCCGACTCGGACTAAGAATTGTACTGGGACATGCAATATGCTGTGCTGTGCCCGGTTAATGCACATTGGGCACCGATCCTCTGGTTGTGGGGATGTCGCCGCTGGATTCCCCCTGCCAGGACCGTGGCAAGCTGTGGAGGTCACCCACGGTGACCGGCTCTGGTAATGCAGGTATGAGTTACTAAGAGCCCGCCGTGGTGTGCAGCGGCGTCGCAGAAAGTTTTTCGGCGGCCGGAAAGTTTCCGGCAGTCACAGGAGGCGAACTAAAGTGCACAGAGGGAGACCCAACACGGACAGACGGCGCGAGAGAGAGCACTTGTAGATCGATGCGTTAGCTGAAATGCAAACAAAAACAAGCGCTAGCCATGACACAACCCCGTCCCTTTCAGACTGACTTCCTGCTGGCATAAAAGGTTCCTTATCTTCTTTATGGGGCCATCTGGACCCATAAAGAAGATAAGAAACCTTTTACTTTTATTTTTTTATTTGTGTTTTATTTAAAGAGTTTTATATAGCGCTGGCTAGACCCGTAGGTATCAGAGCGCTTTACATAAGGATCAACAATGTTACAACAAAGATAACAATTACACGTTACATTAAATAAATGCGACACCTTACAGAGCGAGAGAGAGAGAGACAAAATAGAGCGGAAATAAGTCTCCATTCCAAACACTGATTTTACTAAGACATGCCCATCTCTTACCCGGGGTTTTCTAAGCTCCTTTTCCTCCCTAGAGACCATAGCATGCTTAAAAAATCATTTTTAGGTTTTGCCTGGCGAAAGCTGCGCTCTGCGCAGCTTTTTCGCGCAGGCGAAAACCTGATGAGAACTGTAGTGGGGTTTGGGTCGGCCCTCGTCATTGATTGGCTGGCTCCATAAATGGAGCCTAGCCATTGGACGAGGGGCCTGTCCGTCAATGCCGGACCAGATTCGGAGGCGTTCCCGAGATTCTTTGGCTTTTGCCGACGTCACGCGACGTCAGCCGAAAGCCGGGAACGCCCCCGAATCTGGTCCGGCATTGCCGGCACCAGTGACTATCCTGCTCCTGATTGGTGAAGCTGCGTGGACGTCACTGCTGGTCCACGAGGGAGCCCACTCCTCGGGAAACTTCGCCGCCCGCCTGCCTGAGCTAGAGACGGGCCGCCGCGCTGCCCGCGGCGACCCGGAAGTGACCGGCCGGCCGGCCAATCCTAGCGCGGCCGGCCGGAAGTGCCCGCCCCCCGCAGCCCGGGGGAAGAAGGAAGACGGCAAGAAGTATGGCGGCGCCCGCGGGGCTCCCGTGGCCTGGAGGGAGCCCCGGGAGATGCGGAGGACGTTGCCGGTCTCCCATGCCAAAGAGGGAGACCGGAGAAGTGCCAGCGAGATTGCCGCCGTCGATGTTGCCGGTCTCCCATACCGAAAAGGGAGACCGGAGAAGTGCCGCCGTCGCAAGGTGCAGGTGAGTCGATCTGCTTGCACAGGAGGAGCCCCGGGGAAAGAGAACGTCCCTCCGCGGCCCCGGAGAGTCCCGAGGAGCGGGAGCTCTCGTCCAGCCGCCGCCATAAAAAAATGCAGGTTGTTGATTTCAGCGGAAAGTGCAATAAATAAACGTCCGAGTTCGTGAGAAAGCACGGCAGGGGCAAAGGAAACGTAGATGTCTCCGAACAAACACACAATCGATAATGTGGCGTACGGTAAAGTAAAAATGTCTAAAGGTGTTTTTTTAGTTGAGCATTTCTGAAATTCTGCAAAAACTCGTGGCCACAGCACTCGAGAAGGATCTGAGTTTGGGGTAGGGTTTTAAAAACATTTGTAGTTTTGCGTGCTCCGACATTAGTATTTGTAAGGAGATGAGATTTTTTTTAGGTGGTAATGTATGTAAATCAGCAGCACATTTACGTCCTCGATAAAAGGGATGCGTAAAATACAACGCACTCACGGCTGCTTCGCAGAGCTTTATCCATCCTTCCGTGCACTCCTGCCAGCTGCACAGAATGTACTTGCACGCAATATGTAAGTAAATACTCTTTAAAACATAAAGTCGCACACACCTTGTGGAGTGGTACATTTTTACCTGTGCGTTTTCTGTGTGTGCGAGCAAGTGTGGTACAGAGTGTGTTTTTTTGTCTTTGTTTTGTGTTTCCGCGTGTCCTTCTTTCTGTGCTAGGGTTTTTATGCGTGCTTGTCTGAGCATATATACGCCTGTGTGTGTGATACTTTCTCTGTATGTGTGCTTCTGTGTGTGTTTCTGTCTGTGTGATTATCTGTATGTGCGTAGTCGTGATTTTGTTTTTTTTGTGGGTGCAGTTTTTGTGTTTCAGTGTTTGTGGTTTCGTGTGTGTGTTTCTGTGTGTACAAGCCTGTGTATTACAATTTACAATGTGTGTTTTTGTCTGTGTGCGCGTAGGTGTGTGTACTTCTATGTGTGCCTGTGTTTCTGTGAGTGTGTATAGGTACTTCTGTGTGTGATTCTCTGTATGTGTGCATCTGTGTATGTGCGTGATTGTGATTATGTGGGTGTGTGTTTCCGTGAGTGATTCTATGTGTATGTTTTAGTGTGCCCGATTCCGTGTGTGTGTGTGTGTGTGTTTCAACGCATCCTCAACGGTTTGTAAGCGCCACATGAATACAATTTGTGTTATTAGGTGTGCTTGATTCCGAATGTGTGCGTTTCTATGTGTGCTTGTCTGTGTGTGAGGATCTGTGTGCTTCTGTTTGTGGCTTCCGTGCGCGTGCATTTCTGGATGTGTGCGCGCGCACGTGCAGATGACTGGGGCAGGAGAGCTTGTATCACCCCTGTTTCTAAACAGATGACCATTGTGCCTTTAAGCAGCGTCATTAGCCCGCGTGCTAATCTAGCCGGCGGGTGTCCGGATAGATAGCCACTGATTGGCTGCGGGCTGATCGTCATTGTTTTTTTTAAAAAATGGAAATCACACGGGGCCTCTCAGGTGCCCCAAAAGTTTCCATTGATGGATGTGCTTTTGGCCCGGGTTGGTCATTAAGTCTGGGAAACATTTTGAGGAGAAGTAGGTAGTTATGAAAATCAGGGGTGTAAAATGGCATTGCACCCTCATCCGCCCCCCCCCCACCTCTCCTTTCTCTAATATGGGAGTCTGCCTCTATATTAGAGTGTGTAAAACTACATCTCTTCATGTTGCTCCTGTGCCCCAAAACAGCCCCCCCCCTTGGAGGGAGAGGGTAAAAATGCAGGGTGTGTAAAATGGTACCTCTTCATGTTGCCCTCTGTGCCCCGGGATGCCCCCCCCCCTCCCCTCCTCCCCTCCGTATGATGACACCTGCCTCACCTTGCAGGGAGAGGGTGTAAATGCAGGGTGTGTAAAATGGCACCTCTTCATGTTGCCCTCTGTGCCCCGGGATGCCCCCCCCTCCCCTCCTCCCCTCCGTATGATGACACCTGCCTCACCTTGCAGGGAGAGGGTGTAAGTGCAGGGTGTGTAAAATGGCATCTCTTTATGTTGCGCTCTGTGCCACACGACGAGCCCCCCCCCCCTCTTTGCAGGGAGAGAGTGTAAGTGCAGAGGGTGGTAGCTCAGCCTTGGTGTTGGAGGTCCATGCCGTCAGGGGACACCCCCTGCTCATCCTTGTATTGTTTTTCTGAAACCGATCTCCCCCTCCCCTGCACAGCTAGACATCTGCCCCTCTGACAGGAGAGCCTCCCCGCACAGCTGGACATCTGCCCCTCTGACAGCGAGAGCCCCCCCTGCACAGCTGGATATCTGCCCCTCTGACAGCGAGAGCACCCCCCCCTGCACAGCTGGACATCTGTCCCTCTGACAGCGAGAGCCCCCCCTGCACAGCTGGACATCTGTCCCTCTGACAGCGAGAGCCCCCCCCCCTGCACAGCGGATCTGCCCCTCTGACAGGAGAGCCCTCATCCCTGGATGACCCTGAATGTTACACCCAAAGATGACGGTGTGCCGGCTAGGGACACTGCAGAGCCACCCGAGCAGTGCAGAGTCCACGTCACTGCACACAGACCCGCCAGGGCACTGCACACAGACCCGCCAGAGCACTGCACACAGACCCACCAGAGCACTGCACAGACCCACCAGAGCACTGCACAGACCCACCAGAGCACTGCACGCAGACACACCAGGGCACTGCACGCAGACACACCAGGGCACTGCACACAGACACACCAGGACACTGCACACAGACCCCCAACCAGGGCACTGCACACAGACTCACCAGAGCACTGCACGCAGACACACCAGGGCACTGCACACAGACACACCAGGGCACTGCACACAGACCCACCAGAGCACTGCACACAGACCCACCAGGGCACTGCACACAGATCCACCAGGGCACTGCACACAGACCCACCAGAGCACTGCACACAGACCCACCAGGGCACTGCACACAGATCCACCAGGGCACTGCACACAGACCCATCAGGGCACTGCACACAGATCCATCAGGGCACTGCACACAGATCCATCAGGGCACTGCACACCGACCGACCGGGCACTGCACACTGACCAACCAGAGCACTGCACACAGACACACCAGGACACTGCACACAGACCCCCAACCAGGGGCACTGCACACAGACTCACCAGAGCACTGCACGCAGACACACCAGGGCACTGCACACAGACCCACCAGAGCACTGCACACAGATCCGCCAGGGCACTGACTACAGACCCACCAGAGCACTGCACACAGACCCACCAGAGCACTGCACACAGACAGCCCGGGCACTGCACCACCCCCACTCCCCACCCCCATAATGGCCCTGTGCACAGATTACATTCCGACACTGCACACAGAACTACCAGAACACTGCAGATACATCTCACCAGACACTACACACAGACCCCACCCAGACCGCTTTCACAGATCACACTGGCAATACACACAGAGATTACATCGGAGACTGCACACAGATCACACTGCACACAGACCACACCGGACACTGCACAGAAATCTATCGGGGCGGTGCACACCGACCCCCAGAGATCCTGTGCCCAGATTACACTGTGGCACTGCACACGTACCTCACCGGATGATACACACAGAAGCACCCGGACACCTCGCTCAGTTTTTCTTACACTGCACACAGACCCACCTCTGACATCGGACACGTCACACCGGACGCTGCAGACAGACCCGCCAGGATGCTGTGCACAAATCACACTCTGGCACTGCAGACAGGTTACACCGGACACTACACAGATCACGCTCGGGCACTTCTGCACACAGATCACTCCGGACACTGCAGAGAAATCTATCAGGGCGGTGCACACCGAACCCCAGAGATCCTGTGCCCAGATTACACTGTGGCACTGCACAAAATTACCCTAAAGGGAGGTAACAAAGTGCTGGGCCTAAATGGGGTCCCTATTGACTTATTCAAAGACAATAGATTGGTGATCCCCACTATTATTCAACGTATTGAGGAGTGCAGAATACACTTACCCCTGCTTCTTGGTCTAACTCAGTCATTGCCCTATTTTCATGTTGATCCCCAGTGTGTGTGGGGGTCTTTCAGTGTGTGGGGGGGGCTCGCAGTGTGTGGGGAGGGCTTGCAGTGTGTGGGGGGGGCTCTGTGTGGGTGTGTGGGGGGGCTCTGTGTGAGGGGGCTCTGTGTGGCTGTGTGTGAGGCTCTGTGTCTGTGTGGGGGGGCTCTGTGTGGGGGGGCTCTGTGTGTGTGGGGGCTCTCTGTGGGTGTTTGTGTGTGGCATTTGCGAGAGATTAAGCTATTGGCATTGTAAATGACAATGCCATTTATTTATGTTAGAAAAAAACATAAATAAAAAAAATGTCAAGAGCAATGCCAATAGCTCTAACTTTAACAAAGGCAAAACCATTGCATTGTAAATGCTTGTTTCACTATGTGCTTATCCTGTGATTTCACGGTGTCATGTCGTGTGAAGATATCTGCTTTACCTAGAGCCGTAAGGGTATCCTTAACGTATCCTAGCCATGGGATTTTTAAACCATGATCAAGTGAGAGACAATCCTCAATCACTAATCAATTAAACCCCATCTCCTGGCTAGTACAAATTTTCACCTAACATAACAACGGTTTAATAGCAGCCAAGTCCAGTATATACTTGATTCCTAATTTTTCGTGTACTGTGTACGTGGGCAATACCCTGGAGCACTTTCAAAATTCTTCTGAGATATTTATTTTCTGTGGTTTGAAGACTGTTAGCCGCTACATTACCCCATACCTCACTTCCATATAGCGCCTTAGAAATGCAGAAAGAATTATACAATTTTACTATTAGCCCCAGTGAACATGTACCTAGTCTATGTGCAGAATTTGCGATTGCTCCCTTTGATTTTCTCATATCAAGTGTCTTCCCCTCCTGCAAAAGTTTAAAATTGAGCTTATCATCAAATAAATAACATACCTAAACAGGAGAGGCCTTCGCTAGCCTATGAGTACCTACTTTATAGGTATTGTTTCTAGTGGCCTGCTTGTGGAAAGTTGACTTAAAAACCTTTTCTGGTGTCCCATCGTGCACCCTATACGCCATATTACAAACCAGGCAAACCGGCTAATAAAATGTGAGTTACCTCCTTTGGTGTTGTTACACCCTCCCTCCCTTGCCTGTCTTTCCGATGTACTGACAACTTACAAAGAACGATGGCCAGCCATCATGCATCTTGCAGGTTTTGTCCTGTCCATTGATCACAAAACAGACTCCGTGAGATGGTTGCCCCGCCATTTCGTTTTTCCTCCCTAAACGCTATCAAAGGACGGACAGCCCTCGCTCGTCACTAATCTCTCGGGGGCAACCGCAGGCTGGGTCAACGACCCAAAAGTAAACTAATCAAATACACGAGACAGACACGAAGAATATAATTACACACGGCCTATTCTTCTTCTTTTCAGCTGCACACATATACCATTTGGAACATCACCGCCCTTATGTTGAAATAAAGAGCACACAATGTCTCGTTCTCTTTACCTTTCAGATAAGATGACCCTGTGACAATGCCTCAGTTCTCTGTCCCCAGATACTAGTAACTCTGTAACTTGTTGCCCCAATCACCCTGGTACCATATGTTTGTCTATGTCTAACAAATGAGATTCGAGTTATCCTTTAAACGAAACCAAGCCTGCTATGACGTCTGTATGATTGTATCACGGATAATGACATTATGCTCGGGGGAACTCCTTCCTTTGATTGTGAAAGTAATGTATAAAAGTGCTGTCATGTTTTAAGAAAAGCAGACCACTCCTGAGCCCGCTTGGTGAAGGAGCTCTCCCTTAACTTGAGTTAATGCAATAAAGCCCATTGACTCTAACACCACGGACTCTGCGCCTCATTCATACTTGACCCTTTTTTTTAATACCTATAGAAATTATGATAGTGTAAATAATTTATTTACCACATTTATGGCGCCCGAACAGGGACGCATCCCCTTCCCCACGCGCCGGTGATGTAGGTCCGGCCCTACCCCCTTCTACAGCCTCGACGGACTTCAAGTGTACACGCCAGCGCCGCCTACTCCCTCAGGCCACTGAGGAGGCGGACTGCGACCAGACATCCAAACGAGGCGGTGAGGAAGATTGCGGAGCGTCCCGACCCAGAGCCCAACCAGTGAGAGCGCCGAGTCCGAGGTCTTTAGAGATCCGCCATTTCCTGCGCAAGCGTCAAGTATCCGATGACCAGGTCTTCAAGTTCTGCTTCCCGGTGAGTACTAATGGGAACGCATAAAGACGGGTTCATTTAATGAACACGGTAAAGACGAGTCTCCTTTACGAGACCGGTACGGTTGTACTGTATTTCAGTGCATAAGGATATGCTGCATATGTTTTGAGTTTGAAATTGCTTTTATTAGGTTTCAGTATGCCGCTATTTTCAAAATTGCGTAAAAATAGGTACTAAAAAGGGGATATTAGAAGAGCCAGTTAACGTCCCGCCGAGAGATACCCCTGGCCATTTTATGTATAACAAACACGGGATAAGTGCCATTTTGTACCTAGATCTCTGGGTGGATTATACAAAAGACTTAGAATCAATATATAAATGGCCTGTTACTGGCACCTGGGATACGGAATGTATTACGAAAATAGAGGAGCAATTACACAAAAGGAAGTCTAGGCCCTCACAAAAAGAGGCCATCGAGTTATGGCGCAGAGAGGTGAATAGGAGGGCCCAGAAAGAACTTAGCAAAATAGAGAAAGGTAGACGAATGTTGGAGCAGGCGAAAGAGGAGAAAATACAAGAAGAGGGTGAACAGGTCCGATCAGAACAGATGGACAGAGAAAGGAACGCTGTTGTTACTGGCATCTACCCCGT